>NC_133465.1:10410523-12810523 GCF_048565385.1 Saimiri boliviensis
GACCATTTTGCTGTCCTCGAGCACCAGGGGAGAGCAGGTGCCAGGCTCCACCTTGCTATTGAAAGCCTTGCTGTTTTATAAGACATGGTCCATAGACCAGCAACACGGAGCTTGTTAGAAAAGCAGCGTCTGCACCCCTCCCCAGACCTCCTACAGCAGACTGTAGTTTAACAAGCGCCCCAGGTGAATCGTGAGCACATTAATGTTTGAGCAGCACTAATTTAAAGCTTATGAGCTATTTTACCAGTGCACAAGGGAATTCCTAGGTACGACTAGGTACTGATCAAGTGTGTGACAGCTACACAGGCGCTTGAGGAATTTCGAGACAGTTTCAGCGGAGGCATCTCACCCTGACTTTTTACTCAACTGAATTCAAGGCGGCAGCCACTTCCTCAGTTCTGTAACTCACTTATCAACCGAGGCGATCTCAGATGAAAATGTTTTCCCTTTGCCATTGAGCCTGGCAGAGTAACATCTCAGGATGTATTTATCCATCTGTTTAGTTATTTATCTGTGCTTCACTTTTACTCAAACATTTATTGGGCACCTACTATATTTCAGGCGCTAAGAATACGCAGATGAATGACCCCAGCCCTATCCCAGGGAGAGCTTGCTTTCTGGAAGAAAGATGGCAGACAGCCACACGCAGTGTGATGGACAGATTGCAATGAGTAACAGAAGAAACCACGTGCTGAGAAAGCAGAGGGCGTCCAGAAAGAGTTCCTGGGACGGGGGTGCAGCCCAAAGGTCATTGTGAGGATAGGTTTTTCTCTTTCCCAGGCTTTTCCCTGCTTTTCTTGCTCCCTCTCATCTTACTTTCTGCAAGATTGACTGCATTTTCTTTATTCCCCCTCCTTCCACAAACTTTGCACGTAGAGAGTCTATTTACACTACTCAGGTGGTGACACTGACATTTTTAACATACACACTTGACTTCAAGCATAAAGCTAATCAATAGCTCTTTTCTCCTTCTGAATAATACAAAACCCCAGGAGGCTTTCACTTCGCTCCCTCCCTCCTACCTTCTCAGTGTTAGGTCGCATGAATCAGCCAAAGATGCTACTTTTCCCCCAAGTTCCGGAACTCTATTTTTTCTCTCCTGTCGCCCACAATTTTCCAGGAAAACAAAAATTCCAAATTGACTTAAGAGGAAACAGAAAACTTGAATAGGTCTATAACCTTCAAAAGAATTGATTTGGTGGTCTAAAATCTACCTTAAAAAAACTATCCGTCGATGTGGTTTTACTGGTAAGTTTTCTCAAATCATTAAGAAAAAAACATTTAATCCAATCTCCTCCATAAACAGTGAGAAAACATCCTTTTAATGACACCCAGATATCAACTTCAAAGAAAAGTAATGGGAGAAGAAAGGAAGTAAAAGCTCCTAACCTCACTTAGAGAATAGGTGTAAAAATTTTAAATAAATGTTAGCATATCCTGGAAATGCAGAGATATTGAAACATCAGGAAACTCACCACATTAAAAGAAACTACAAGGGAAAAAAGGAGAATCGGGATGCAAAAAAAGCACCTGACACAACTCGACACTCATTTATGATTAAAACTCACACCAGGACTAGAAGGTATTTTAGTCTGATAAATCATAACTATTGAAAATTAAAAGGAGGGCCGGGTGTGGCGGCTCAGGACTGTAATCCCAGCTACTTGAATGGCTGAGGCATGAGAATCGCTTGAGCCTGGGAGGCGGAGGTGCAGTGAGCTGAGATTGCACCACTGTACTCCAGCCTGGGTGACAGAGCAAGCCACTGTCTCACCAAAAAAAAAAAAAAAAAAAAAAGAGGAAAATTAAAATAAACTTCACACTTACTGGAAAACCCTGGAAGCTTTTCTGTTAAAGTCAGGAATAAGACAAAGCTATTCACCACCATGGTTTCTTTTCTATACTGAAGATCTTACAACACAGTAAGGCAACAAAAAGAAATAAACATAAGGATTGGGGTGGCTCAGCCTGTAATCCCAGCACTTTGGAAGGCTGAGGGGGATCACTTGAGCTGAGGAGTTCAATACCAGCCTAGACAATACAGCAAGACCCTACCTCTGCAAAAAATTTAAAAATTAGACAGGCGTGGTGGCACACACCTGCGGTCCCAGCTTCTCAGGAGGCTGAAGCAGGAGAATCACTTGAGGCCAGGAGGTTGAGTCTTCGGTGAGTTATGATTGCCCCCCTGCACTCTGGCCTGGATGACAGAGTGAGATCTTATCTCAGTTAAAAAAAAAAAAAAAAAAAAAGAAAAAGGCAGGGAACAGTGGCTCATGCCTGTAATCTCAGCATTTTGAGAGGCTGAGGTTAGGTTTGAGAGGGAGGAGCACTTGAGGCTAGGAGTTTGACACACACTCCCCCCTCCCCCAACCACATGGTGAAACTCCGTCTCTACTCAAAATACAAAAATTAACCAGGCATGGCGGTGCATACCTGTGGTCCCAGCTACTCAGGAGGCTAAGGCATGAGAGTCACTTGAACCTGGGAGGTAGAGGTTGCAGTGAGCCAAGAATGCACATGGGGAAGGGAAGGAAGAGGAAAAGGAAAGGGGGTAAGGGAAAAGGAAGTGGGGGGAGGGGGGAGGAGGAAGGGGGGAGAAGGGGGGAGGAGGGGGGAGGGGGGGGGAGGAGGGGGGAGGAGGAGGGGGGAGGAGGGGGGAGGAGGAGGGGGGAGGAGGGGGGAGAGGGAGGGGGGAGGAGGAGGGGGGAGGAGGGGGGGGAGGGGGGGAGGAGGGGGGAGGAGGGGGAGGAGGGGGAGGAGGGGGAGGAGGGGGAGGGGGAATGGAGGGGGAGGGGAGGGGGAATGGAGGGGGAGGGGAGGGGGAGGAGGGGGAGGAGGGGGAGGAGGGGGAGGAGGGGGAGGAGGGGGAGGAGGGGGAGGAGGAGGGGGAGGGGGAGGGGGGAGGGGAATGGAGGGGGAGGGGGAATGGAGGGGGAGGGGAATGGAGGGGGAGGGGGAATGGAAGGGGAGGGGGAATGGAGGGGGAGGGGGAATGGAGGGGGAGGGGGAGGGGAATGGAGGGGGAGGGGGAATGGAGGGGGAGGGGGAATGGAGGGGGAGGGGGAATGGGGGGAGGGGGAATGGAGGGGGAGGGGGAATGGAGGGGGAGGGGGAATGGGGGAGGGGGAATGGAGGGGGAGGGGGAATGGAGGGGGAGGGGGAATGGAGGGGGAGGGGGAATGGAGGGGGAGGGGAGGTGGAGAGAGGAAAAAAAGAAAAGGAAAGAAAAATGGAGGGAGAGAGGGAGGGAGGGAGAGGGAAAAGAAATAAAAGAAAAGAACAAGATTGCAAAGGAAGAAACTGCTGACATCCTCATACCATTATAATTGTCTACCCCTCCAATTCAGGAAACTCTACAGACTATCAGAATAAGACAGTTCAAGCTCTAGTGATAAAAATTACCAATATTCTACAGTAACTAATTACTGCAGGGGTAAAGAATACGCCATCACAAAACATGCCAGATTGGTATATGAATGATTTCAAGTTGAAAACACTGGAGAAACTGTACTTTCAGAAGGGATGAGCTGAGCTGTCTCTTCCCGCATGTACCAAGCAATAGAGAATCCTGTAGGAGGGGTGCCCTCCCAGTATCGGGGGAGAAAATAGTGCGTATCGCAATGGACCTGAATAAACGTCATGAACAGAATAACTTCTAAATCACTTGTTTCACCCCACCTCTCATACATCTCCTAGTGACTCCCCTCAGAAAATTTACTGCCCTTTGCCTTATCTATTTATTTATTTTGAGAAGGAGTCTCCCTTCTGGAGGGACCTGGAACGCAGTGGCGTGACGTCAGCTCACTGCAACTCTGGCTCCCAGGTTCAAGCAGTTCCCTGCCTCGGCCTCCAGGATAGCTGGGATTGGCACCTGCCACCACGCCTGGCTAATTTTTGTATTTTTAGTGGAGACTGGGTTTCACCATCTTGGCCAGGCTGGTCTCGAACTCCTGACCTTGTGATCCACCTACCTCAACCTCCCAGAGTGCTGGGATTACAGGCATGAGCCACCATGCCCAGCCCATATTTTGTCTTATTATTTCTGATCAAGTTCATCACTCTATATAAAAAGCATAAAAATATGTTGCTTTGACCTATGTAACAAACCTGCATGTTCTGCACATGTATCCCAGAACTTGAAGTATAATTAAAAGAAAAAGGAGACAATAACATTCTTAAGAACTGAAAGAAAAAAAAATACATATATATATATATGTATATGTATATACTGCTTTGGCCATTTCTTTGGGCTTCACTTTCCTGTGAAGATCCCATGTACATATGAAATGAATAACACTTATATGCTTTTCTCATGCTAATCTGCCTAGTGTCAATTTGGTTTCCAGATCCAGCCAAAAAGCCTGTTAAGGGCTAACAAGGAGGTTGGAGGTGATTGCTGGTTCCCTATAGTAAACAATGACAATCAGGAAATGTAATAAATACTTATGATTAAAATGGCTGATTGAAAACAGGTTGTTTATATCCACACTCTCCTAAAACAGCATTAACAAAGCCACAAAGGGGAAAAAAATGAGTTGACAACAAATGAGACATGTCAACATAATTTCGGACAATGGAAACCAAAAGGCTAAATGGGCAGGACATAGCATAGAGGCGTGAACGAGAACATGTATGTCTTCACAGGGAGATGATGACAAGAAATCAGTCAGTTTCTAATGGAGAAGCTCAGAAAGGCCCGGGAAGGCTCACAGCACAAAGTGTCTACAAGAAAGAGACTTAAAAAGGAGGCCAGAGGAGAGCTTACAGATTCTTCCCTACCCTCAGCAACTAAGTGGCTGCCCTATCCCAACAGCAAAAAACAACAGGTTGACTCTCAAGGCAAACTAGTCCTGAGCCTCTAGTCCTATCTTAGAGGACAAGTGACAAGCCATACTTGAAAGCCATTGCCCTGAAAACAGGGCAATGAGGCGAATGTTTACACACTGCAGATTAAGATCAGGAAGCTACTGCAGGGTGTGATCCAACAAAACAAGGGAGAAAACCAAGAAAACGGGAAGACAGGAGACCTAAGAAATGACCAAAAAACAGACAAGAAAGAAAGAAATAGGATGATGGTGAAGGAAGATAAAGAAGACAACTGTTTATCAGACTTGAAGAGCAACAGACCAGAGCAGAGCAAACAGATGCTTCTATTGAGATGAAAAATCAGACCTGATAGATTATTTCATGTGGTGACAGATGACAGTACACAAAGAAGTTTTTGTTTTGTTTTGAAACAGGGTCTCTGTCACCCAGGCTGGAGTACAGTGGTGCAATCAAAGGTCACTGCAGTCTCTATCTTCCAGGCTGAAGCCATTCTCCCACCTCAGCTTCACCGGTAGCCAAAACCAAACCAAAACCAAGAAGATGACAAAACTGACCTCTGGTCATCCTCACTGCTTATTAGACACTAATTGTAACATATTAGAATGCTAAGAGACACTCCCAAAATCACCATGCTAGTTGACAGATGCCATGGCAATGTCAGGAAGTTACCCTACATGGTAGCTCAGTTCCAGGAATTGCCGCCCCTCCTCCCCCCCCCACCTTTCCTGGAAAATTCATGAATAATGCGCCCCTTATTTGGCATATAATCAAGAAATAACCATAAATATAGACAACCAGCAGCCTTCAGAGCTGCTCTGCCTATAAAGTAGCCATTCTTGTACTCCTTTACTTTCTTAATCCTAGCCTCCTGAGTAGCTAGGATTACAGGCACACGTCACCATGCCCAGCTAATTTTTGTACTTTACTTAGTAGAGACGGGGTTTCACCATGTTGGTCAGGCTAGTCTTGAACTCCTGACCTCATGACTTGCTTGCCTTGGCCTTCCAAAGTGCTGTCATTACAGATGTGAGCCACCACACCCTGCCAAGAGTTCTTAAATGAGGCATAAAAAGCAAAATCCATAAAGTAATCAATTAATAAATTTGACTAGATTGCAATGAAAAATTTTCGCATGACAAAATACATCATTCGAAAATGAAAGAGTAACAGTGACCAAAAGACTGCGCAATAGAAACATGAGCAGAGTGTGCACGGGAAACCCATGAGAGAGGAAATTCAAACAGTAAATATTCGAAAACATACACAACCTTACTAGCAACGACGGAAATGCAAATGCAAGTTAAATCCAAGGTGTGGTATTTCACACCCTCAGATGGCAAAAATAAGAAGTCTGATGCGTTGGCAAGCCAAATGGAAATTCTGATACGCTGGGGGTGGCAGTCTTTGCAAAACCTCTCAGAAAAACAACCTGGCACTATTTAGGAAAGTCCAGATGTACATTCTCAGACCCAGATATTCTCCTTCTAGGTGTGTGGACCCCAAGAAACACCCAGGCCAGTACATGAGGGGTCAGGCACAAGGATAAGCATTACGTCATTGCTTAGAATGACCTAAAGTGTCCACCAATGGAGACAGAGGTGGAACGTGCATGTGCTAGAACCCCACACAGCAGTTACAATGAACTGGGTCTATATGCACCAGCATGAAAAAACTCAAAAACATCGTGTGACTGGTGTGACCACCAACTGAAGGAGGCACCCTGGATCTTCTGATGTGGTTCATGTGATAGATGCCCATGGCAACAGCTTTGCCACCCGACTTCCCAACATTTTTGTTATTGGCAAGGGCAACAAACCATGGATTCCTCTTCCCCAAGGAAAGAGTATCCGCCTCACCACTGCTGAAGAGAGAGACAAAAGTCTGGTGGCCAAATAGAGCAGTGGGTGAAATGGTCCCTGGGTGACGTTAGATCTTTGTACCTCACTGAAAACAATGTGGCAAAAAAAAAAAAAAAAAAAAAATATATATATATATATATATATATATATATATATATATATATATATTGGGAAAAGAAAACCACACACACACACACACACACACACATATGTATTGTATGAAAAAAGCAAATTACAAAAGGATAACTACAGAATGGCACATTTCATGTAAGTTTCACAACAAGACATTGCTAAACTGTTATTTTGGACACGAACGCGTCAATAAAGATTTTAAACATGCTCATGGAAAACACACACCAACCACAGACCAGTGGTTACCTCCAGGAAGAGAAGGAAAGGAGGAAACGGAATTGGAGGAACACACAGGATTTTTAATGCCAAATAATGTGTTATTTCTGACTGACATTTGGCCGATGTTAATACTTGTCAAATCCAGAGATGGTAATAAGCACATGGAAAAGGTTCAACATCATCAACCTCCAAGAAAACACAAGATAAAAGCACAACGGGAAACTGCATCGTCCTCACTAGAATAGCTGTAAGAAACGTTTTTAATGCTGGCAAGGAAGTAGAACAATAGAAGCTCATACACTGCCGAAAGCGATGAGCAAATTGAAGCAGTGACTTCGGAAAATAGTGTTGCCATTTCTTATAAAGTTAAATGCATACTTACCATATGATCCAGCAATTTCACTCCTACGTATTTATGCCAGAAAAGTAAAAATGTGTCCGTAAAACCTATACACAAATGTTCACAGCAGATTTGTTCATAATAGCTAAAAACTTAAAGCAACCCAAATGTCCATCAATTGATAATAGGATATGCAAATTGCAATAAATTCAACTTAAAGAATTCTAGTTAGCAATAAAAAGGGGTGAGCCATTGGTACAATGACGAGGATGAATGTCAGACATTATCCTGGGCAAAAGACGCCATATTCAAGAGTACATATTACATGACACATTTCCATTGAAACTCTAGAACAAGCAAAACTAACCTGTAGGATAGAAATCAAATTCAGAGGTGACCTGGAGAGATGGGTGGGTACAGAAGAGAGAAATTGACTGCAAAGAGGCAAGGGGGAACTTTCTGGGAAGATGTCTTACACATTAACTAATTCAAGTAGTGGTTGCAAGGGTGTATACATTTGTCAGGTCATTGGCCTGTATGTGTATAATAAATTTTATGGGAAATTATAACTCAGTAAAGTTGATTTTAAAAATATGAACGGCATATACATTTGTTTTCATCTCTGTAATTTTTTGTAGGCTTAAATATTGTATTAAAAAAAATTAAACAGACTTTAGGCTGGGTGCGATGGCTCACATCTATAATCCCAGCACTTTGGGAGGCTGAGGCAAGCAGATCACCTGAGGTCAGGAGTTCAAGACCAGCCTGGCCAACACGGTGAAACCCTGTCTCTACCAAAAATACAAAAATTAGCCAGGTGTGGTGGCGCACACTTTTAATTCCAGCTACTCGGTGATGCAGGATTTCTCTCGGTCCCTTTGCCAGTCAGGGACCTCAGGCTGCCGATGCTAGAGGCATTGCCCAATTGGCCTTCCCAGGCTGAGTCTGGTTGTGCATTGGTTCCCAAGCTCTAGTCCCACACCCAAGAAGAACACTGAAGTGTGAGGAGAGTGGAGAAGAATTTTATTGAGTGATGAAACAGCTTTAAACGGAGAGGGGACACAGGGTGGTCCCCCTACCCAAAGGCAGGAAAGTCCTCCATATGGCTGGGTCCAGAGCCTTTTATGTCAGAATGGGAAGTGCATGCTGATTGGTTTGTGAGTATGCAAAAAAGTGAAAGCAAAGACGCCACTCAAAAGTGGGCCTGACAGTGTAGAAAACCAATTAGGAAAGGGTAGGTATACATAAAATAGGTGAAGGGTGAGGATCAATCAGAGGCAAGCATGCCAAACAGGAAGTTAAGTTCTCAATCTGGTCTGAGGATTGAACCGGTAGCTTGGCTCTCAGGCTTGAAACTGTCTTCAGCCTGGAGGTGGCGTTTCTCCAGGGACCTGCCTCTAACTGCCTAGGCATTTGGCTGCCTCCTGCTGCTCTCATAGGGAGGCTGAGGCACGAGAATCGCTTAAACCTGGGTGTTGGAGGCTGCAGTAAGGCAAGATCATGCCAGAAGAATGAGACTCCAACTCAAAAAAATAAAAATAATAAAAACAGACTTAAAAAATATGGATTATCACTGGCCTATATTGGTGGGGGCAGGAATTTTTAGGGGGAGAATACAAAATCTAAGGTGGTTTATAGTGTTAATTCATTTCTTCCCAGTGGGAGAGTTGTCTATTTAATAATTATAGCAGTCTTACTGGAAGCCAAAGGGTCCTTTGAGATCAGCTGGTCCTGGCCTCTTTTTCAGAAAAGAGGCCCAAAGTGAGATTTGGCCAAGATCACTGCAGCCGACATCTGTTATTTCAGCTGTCCGGTATCCTTTCCCTATATCTCAACAGCAGCCCACTCCTTCTTGAGGGGATTCTCCCTCCCCCACTGGACACTTTCTCTTTAGGGCTATTAATCCAGGTGCCAGCTCTTCACAACAAACACCAAGGGGTCCCAGGGGGCTCCTTCACAAGGTGCTGGTGTGTGAGTGATGCCACCTCAGGACACTTTGTGCTGACACTTTAAATCATGGAGCAAGAAAGGGACGCATGGAGGTCATCCATCCTGACCCGCAGGCCTGACCACACTGTTTTTGCCATAAGACTGTCTTTGTTATTCCTACTTCCTGGCCTTGCACTGCTGAACACCTTGGTTTCTATCTGTTTTCAAGCGTTTTCCCTGATCTATGCCCATTCTATAACCTTCCAGTATCTTTGCAATAAATTTCACTTTGCTTACCTCAGCCAGAATCAGTTTCTGATATTTACAACCAAACAACCCTGAGTGACACATCACCCAACCAGTCCAAGGGAGCCCAAGCTGACAGCCCAGAGTTTTGGAGTGTGGACACCTGTCCCTTGGAGTGTCAGCCACCAAGCCGACTTCTCAGGACCTCGACTTCCCCACCTCCATCCCCTAGGGCTGCTGTGAGACAGAATGAAAGAGAAATCATCCCTCACTGAGTGATGTGACAAGCACTTTGACACAGTTTAATTTAGTCCTTCCAACAGCCTGGTAACGTGGGGATTATCTCAATTTACCCATGAAGACACTGACGCTGAGCAAGAAAAATGTTTTCCCAAGGTTGCAGAGCTCCTGAGTGACAGAGCCAGAATTTAAGCCAAATCTGTCTAACTTGAAAAGCCTCACTCTTGTCACCTCATCCTCCTGCTTTGCCTCAAGAAAAAAATCAGTCGCTGAGACGTCAATGAGGTGTCAGAGGCATGACTAGATGCTGGCTGCACCTACAACGTATTGGAGCGGGGGTCAACTGTGTATAGCGGGCCGGGACACCCACCCAGGCAGGCGTGACCATGAATGGGGGTGCTGAGGGTGGGGGTGAGGAGCAGCCTTGGTGCCTGAGGAATGGTATAGAAAATGTCCTTACCCCAGAGGAGTGAAAGTGAATTCTGCACTGAGATGAATACACGTTCCGGTTCCCATGGCAACAGAGCATGCTCGCTGTTGTCCATACCTGTAACTGTGTGACTCACATTTTTGGCAGTAAGCTAGTCCAGTCCATAGTCATTAGCTAATCAGCCTAGAATGTGAGCATGACAGCACTGATCATATCTGGGGGGGATCAGTGGGGTCTAAGCGTGTCCCTCTGCAACTCTGAAGGCCAGGAGTACGTCTCCTTTCATTTTCACCTGGCATTCCCAATCCTTGGCATGGTGTCTGTTACCGAACCATCGTAAGGAACCTGGATATGCTCTGGGCTTCCTCAGTAGGCAGAAAGAATGGTGAGAGAGTTTGAGTGAAAGCCAAAGGTAAGGTGGGGAATTAAATATGACACAAAAAGGGAAGACACTGGGGTTGCACAAGCTGTTAAAATCAATAGGAACTGCTGGGAGGCGCGGAATTCTGATTTCAGACCAAAGCTCGTTAATACATCTTGAAGGGTGGCACGTGGAAGAGAGAATCCTGGCAGATCCTTCTGTGTGTCAGGAATAAGCTCAGAGTGACTTGGTTCAGTCCTATGCATTTCCAGGGAGGAAGAAGAGGAATCTTGGAAGAGACATTACTTAGCCACCAGCTCATGGATACACATCACGGATAATGACACTTGAGGGAGCTGAGGTGGGGCAGAAGAGCCACATCACACAAGACAAAGCAACCCCAGCGTCCCTACAAACAGAGGGTCCCAGAGGCTGCAAGGAGCCCATCAGACCAACCTAGAAATCCTTGAGTGGCTCCCCAGTTATGAAATAATGTCACCAACTTGACAAAGGACCTCTACGGGGCACCAGCAGAAATTGATGGGGGTCTGTGAAAACCTGTGGTTTCCACTTAACTCCTTGGAAGGTGGTAAAGTTCTGGTTCAGTCTTGAATGCGGAAAACCCCCATGGGAAAATCCACCAGACCAGAAGACTCAAATCTCAGGATGAGTTCAGCCTGGGCTCCCCGGGAAAGCTCTGCACACACACTCACGAGAGCACCACATGGGTTCAGCTACCCCAACTTCCGCTAAGCAGGTAGCCCTCCCTCAAAAAACAGGATCGCTGATGGAGAAGAGCCTGTGCAGTGTGTTTTCTGGGGCACACTCATGATTGGCACCGACTCAGTAGCTCTCGTCATCAAGCACCTTCCTTAGGTGGGGGTATGGCGTGTGCATTCCAGTTCGAAGATGAGCTTGTAAGCTCCAGGGACACAAAGGGCCAAGTTTCCTGGGGGTCAACCTTGTCTACACCATCCCAATTACACAGGGCAAGTTGCCATGCTGTCTACACCACCCAGCAGCCATGCCTGCATGCTGCAGTCAACAAAGGTTCACTGAGTTCACTGATGAATGAAAGAAGGAAGGAAGGAAGGAGGCAGGGGAGGCTTTCTGGACAGCTTCTTCAAACAGTTTGCAAGCCTTCCTCATCACAGGGGACTGGAGCATAAGCGTCAGGGTTCCTGAACACAGCCAGGTCTGTTACCACTGAGCTCTGAAAAGAAGATTGCAGTGGGGTCCCGGGGGGGGGGGGGGGGGTTGAACATTTCCGATCTCTTTATCACAGAGAAAAGGAAGTAGTGCTGAATTCCAAGACCCTTCTCACTTCTAAAAATCCACAGGTGTCTCAGAATCCTCTAGAAAGAAAATCAGTGAAAATAAGGAAATAGTCTATTAAGTGACATATTTCGAAGGAGAGGAAGGAGACCCCAAGAGCAGAGGAGTCAGCAGGAAAGCCTTTGGTGCCCCATCCTTGCTTCAACTAGGACCCCACTTTGTCTCAAAATGTGCACTGGGGTGCTCACAATTTCAGTAAATAAAAGGGATGAAGGTCTTCTGCCGTTTTAAAAATATATGGATGCAACCTGGCCAACATGGTAAAAACCCCATCTCTACTGAAAACACTAAAATTGGCCAGGCATGGTGGCTGATGCCTGCAATTCAGCACTTTGGGAGGCTGAGGTGGGCAGACCACCTGAGATCAGGAGTTTGAGGCCAGCCTGACCAACATGGAGAAACCCCGTCTCCACTAAAAATACAAAAATTAGCCAGTGGTGGCAGGCACCTGTAATCCCAGCTACTCGGGAGACTGAGGCAAGAGAATCACTTGAACCTCAGAGGCAGAGGTTGCAGTGAACTGAGATGGCACCATTGCACTCCAGCCTGGGCATCCATCCAAATTTTATATGGATGCATATGGAGTGAGCTAGCACAACTGTGGCTCTGTTAGGCGTACCAATGAGATTGGCCATGGGCGACCGTAGGAGGGATGGAGGGGCAGGTACAAGACCCTGGGCAGCTGGCTGCAGACAACCACTATTCTTGGCTCTAACACACCAATACTCTGAACTCCCAGGTTGAGGCAATGAAGGGTTCAGGAAAAGGGGACCCAAGCATCCCAACATAAAGTTCCTTGGCCACTCTGACTCCTGTTAAATCTGTGCAGCCCGGGCAGGAGGGGCAGTTCCATGCAGCACTAATCGCCGAGCATCTTTTTACAAGGCTCAGCCTCGACATCTACGTGGATTTGAGGTAAAGCCTCACACGGCCTGGTGTCTTCAACAGGAATATAAATCACCCCAATTATACAGGGCGAGTTGCCTGTGTCTATTTCTAGAGCGGTTGCTTCCCATGCTGGAAGGGAGGCAAAATGCAATGCAGACAAAAAACCCTGGGAAGGGATGTCCAGTTCACAGGTCCCATTTCAGAGCAGGGAAAGGCTAGGAGGAGAGGGAAGGCTCAAGCTGAACCATGGCTTCTCTGAGACTAGCAGGAATTGAAAAAAGATTTAGTGTGCCGGGCACGGTGGCTCACGCCTGTAATCCCAGCACTTTGGGATCCCGAGGTGGGGGGAATCACCTGAGGTCAGGAGTTTGAAACCAGCTGGCCAACATGACAGAACCCCATCTCTACTAAAAATACAAAAAATTAGCCAGGTGTGGTGGTAGGCACCTATAATCCCAGTTACTTGGGATGCTGAGGCAGGAGAATCGCTTGAACCCAGGAGGCAGAGGTTGCAGTGAGCAGAGATCACATCACTGCACTCCAGCCTGGGCCACAGAGCAGACTGTCTACAAAAATAAAAAGAAAAGAAAAGAAAAGAGAATTAGTGAAAGTTCCCATGCACTGTCTTCCCCAGTCCAGCCACCCAGAGTGCAAAACTAAATGAAGAGAAAGCAACAGTAGAAAAAAAGAGAAGGTCTGGGTGAACTAGGGACCTCATCAATCCAATCCTCCAGTACAAGATGCAAGCCCCCAAATCTGGCATGGAGCTTTGCAGCCAGTACCAAAGCAGAAGTGTGCTTGGCTGCACGCTCTGCAGTGTCCTCAAGATAAAATAAGCCACCTGCTCTGGGGAAGCACAGCCATTCTTCTGCTCACACCAAAACAAACTCCTCCTATGGGTTCAGATAAAAAGAACCCAGTTAAAAATATATATATTTCAAGACCATAAGCTTCATAGCGCTGTTTATTTTAAACCCCAGTTTAAACTAAGTCCTTCAAAAGCACTCCCTGGGTATCTGGTTCTGGGGGCAGTTCCTACAACTAAGTTATCAATGAAGAGAATTATCACCCTTGGGGAGAAAGGTAAGCAGTAGAGGCCGGACTTAGTGTAAGGAAGTCATTCCTCGTCTGTTATCACAGGAACCAGATAGTTTCAAAGTTAATGAATCGAGAAACAACATACAATTGTTTTATTTAAAATTCTGGAGGCACCCACCGGGAGAACTAAAAGCAAACCCTTAGAAGTGTGGCTGGAGACTGGGCGCGGTGGCTCACGCCTGTAATCCCAGCACTTTGGGAGGCCGAAGCAGGTGGATCACTTGAGACCAGGAGTTCAAGACCAGCCTGGCCAACATGGTGAAACCCCACCTCTGCTAAAAATATAAAATTCAGCGGGGCATGGTGGCAGGCGCCTGTAATCCCAGCTACTCAGGAGACTGAGGCAGGGGAATCGCTTGAACCTGGAAGGCAGAGATTGCAGTGAGCCAAGATCGTGCCACTGCACTCCATACTGGGCAATGAAGCCAGACTCTGTCTCAAAAAAAAAAAAAAAAAAAAAAAAAAAGTGTGGCTGGAAAGAGGAGGAGTGGAGTGTGAGTGTGCTGTTTTGTATTCTAAGTCCTTTAGTACAATTTAATTTTGGTTTTAACCATGGTCATCTTATTCCTTTTGCTTAAAATAAAAACTAAGGCTTTTAAGTTGACAGCATGGAAAATGAAGAAAGAAAAGCACACCAGGATGCAATGTAAATGACAGCGTGTGTTAGGAATACTTTGATTCGGTCCTGATTTATACACAAAAGGAGATCGCTCACAAACTTCAGGAGTATTAAGAACAGATCTCTGCAACACACCTCACAGCCAACAGAGACACAAGCATACTACACCATTGGAATGGAGAACTGCAAATCTAGGCGGCTCTTTAAAATCCTGAACTCGAGTCCACTTTCAAACTCCACCACGCTAGCCCTCTCTGCCGCTCACTCTTGGCTGTCAGAGCCTGCTAGAGAGGAAAACATTCAGGTTGTGGTGTTGTAAAAAAAAAAAATCACACGCTTTCCCTCAATGCCAGAGCATTTCACAGATGACAGCCATTTCATGCCAGGACATGAAATCACTGAATCCAGTTAACATTCTCGGCTTTTGGATGAGGACGTGGAGTGCCCAGATATGAAGGGACTGGCCCAAATGTCTCACAATGATGGGATGGCAACCTCAGAACACGATTCCCCGAGTCCGATTCAGCACTCCTTCCACCACATTAGTGTGTGTTCTGGAATACTGTGACGTGCTGAAGAGCCACTTGAAAAGTGGGGGGTCCACTGTCAACTGTGGATCAAACCAAGCCAAGCGGGCTTCCTCACCACAGGACTCACAGGGATAACAGTGGAACACATCCTGACTCCAAACTTTCTCATCACCTCTTCCCTCCACCCCTACCAAGGCTCATGCGCAGGCCAGTGCTCTTGCTCCCCTAAATGCTCTCCACTGTGGACATGTTTTCTGTTTTGTTTTTTGAGATGGAGTTTTGCTCCTATTGCCCAGGCTGGAGTGCAATCGCATGATCTCGGCTCACCACAACCTCCGCCTCCCAGGTTCAACCGATTCTCCTACCTCAGCTTCCTGAGTAGCTAGGATTATATTCATGCACCACCATGCCTGGCTAATTTTGTATTTTTGGTAGAGACAGGGTTTTTCCATATTGGTCAGGCTGGTCTTGAACTCCCGACCTCAGGTGATCTGCCTGCCTCAGCCTCCCAAAGTACTGTAATTACAGGCATGAGCCCTGCATCCGGCCTATGGTGGCCATGTTTTATCTCCCATTCATCTTCTACCCAGCAGCCAGAGTGATCCTTCCAAAAAGACCCATCAAAAATCTAGCACAACAGAAAAATCCGGAGAGAGAGAAAGCAGATGGGTGGTTGTCGGGGCTGGGAAGCTGGAGACTGACGGCTTCATGACTTTGGGGTGTCCTTTGGGGGGTGATGTAAATGTTTGGAACGAGAGAGAGGTATGGTCATACAACACTGTGAATGTACTAACTGCCAATGAACTATTTACTTTAGAGTGTTTGCTTTTGGGGGTTTTTTGAGAGAGTCTGGCTTTGTCACCCAGGCTGGAGTGCGGTGACGCCATTCTCGGCTTACTGCAGCCTCGACCTCCTGGACTCAAGCGATCCTCCCACTTCAGCCTCCCCAGTAGCAGGAGCCGTACGCACATGGCACCATGCCTGGCTAATTTTTGCAACTTTTTTGTAGGGAGAGGGTTTCACCATGTTGCCCAGGCTGGTCTCAAACTTCTGGGATCCAGCCATCTACCTTTTGTGTCATGAAACTTTGTCACAATTAAAAAATTTAAAAAAAAAATCACATGTCCTGACTCATATATCAGTGGTCACCCACCTTCCTCAGAGTAAAATCCCACGTCTACAGCGGGCTCAACAGTCTCCCCCATTTATCCCTCTATTCAAGACACAAAGGCCTCCTCCGAGTCCTCACACGGACCAAGTCCATGTCCACCTTTCTGACTTTGTACATGTATTCTTCTCTCTGGAAGACTCTTTCCTCGGGTACCCACAACGCTGCTCCCTCATTTCACTCAGGTGTTTGCTCAAATGCTACCAACGCAAGAACCTCCCTGCCAACTGCATCTAAAATACCATCTCCTGCCACCCTTTGCTCTTGAGAGAGGAAAGCAGCACAGTACTAGCCTGATAGTTCAATACACAGGTATTGGATTTCATGGTCTGCCTTCCCAACAGAATCTAAACAGTGAGGGCAGGGACTGCTAGAACTGACCAGCACCCAGAATAGAGTCCGATACACAATTGCTGTTCAAAAGAAAGGTGTTGAATGAATGAATGTCCATGCAAATGTTCCTTAAGGTTCAAAGTTACTTGTCCAGGAATCATTTCTTCCCCAAGGGGCATCCCAGCAGGCAAGTGTTCAACAGGTTGACTTTGACAAGTGCTCGCTGCATTAGTTCATATGACCGCTGTTACAAATAGCCATAAACCTCTTGCTTCAACCCACGTTTCCCTTATGATTCTGAAGTCAGAAGTCCAAAACTAGTTTCATAGAGGCAAAAATCAAGGTATCTAGAGTGCCACCCCTTCCTTAGGGGCTCTAGGGGAAAATTGTTCCTTGTCTCTTCCAGATTCTCTGGTGGCTGTCAGCATTCCTTGGCTTGTGGTTGCATCACCCTGATCTTTGTCTCCATGGTCACATGACCTTCTCCTCTGTATGTGTTGGCAAATCTCTCTTTTCCTCTCCTACAGGCACAGTTGTGATTGCATTTAGGACTCACCCAGATAAACCAAAATAATCTCCTAGTCCCCAAATCCTTAACTATATCTGCAAAATCCATCTTGCCATTTACGGTAAGTTCACAGGTTCTTTTTTATTTTTTTTATTTTTATTTTTTTTTTTGAGACGGAGTTTCGCTCTTGTTACCCAGGCTGGAGTGCAATGGCGCGATCTCAGCTCACTGCAACCTCCGCTTCCTGGGTTCAGGCAATTCTCCTTCCTCAGCCTCCCGAGTAGCTGGGATTACAGGCAGGCGCTACCACGCCCAGCTAATTTTTGTATTTTTTAGTAGAGACAGGGTTTCATCATGTTGACCAGGATGGTCTCGATCTGTTGACCTCGTGATCTGCCCGCCTCGGCCTCCTAAAGTGCTGGGATTACAGGCGTGAGCCACCACGCCAGGCAGTTCACAGGTTCTAAGGATAAAGTTCTGAATATCTGTACTTGCTAACTGTGCCACTGCTCACTTACATTAATGTTGTGGCTGTGCTTTAGGAAAGGGTTCGAGGGACTGTGTTCTAGTCCTAATGCTACACAACCCTGGACAAGACCAACCCCCCACCAAGCCCCCATTATCTCACCTTTATCAGGAACCTGTCACTTCTAAGATTCCAGTCATATCTAACATTCTGAGCCTTTGTGTGGAGTTCTTAAAAAGGCTGAAAAATGACTGGGCTCAAGCCTGTAATCCTAGCACTTTGGGAGACTGAGGCAGATCACAAGATCAAGAGATTGAGACCATCCTGGTCAACGTGGTGAAACTCCCATCAGTACTAAAAATAAAAAAATTAACTGGGTGTGGTAGCACGTGCCTATAATCTCAGCTACTCAGGAGTCTGCAGGAGATTCACTTGAACCAGGGAGACGGAGGTTGCAGTGAGCCAAGATCGCACCACTGCACTCTAGCCTGGAGACAGAGTGAGACTCCATTTTTAAAAAAAAAAAAAAAAAAAAAAAGGCAGCTGAAAAGCTTGCCAAGGGCTTAAAACAAGAATCAAAATCGGGAGCTCCCATGGAAAGAGGGGCCAAAAGCTTCCCTCCCACCACCTGCAATCCTACAAACAGTTGTTATGAGGGGGAAAAAAATCAAATATCTATAATCCTGCTGTGAGTATTTCATGAAGTTTATTCTTAATACAGTTGACATTAGTCTATCTTCAAATGGCCCCATTTTTTTCCACTGAACACTACTACGTAGTTCAACATATAACTGAAACCTCTCATTTTCAATCCTACACTTTTTAGTCACTCCTGAGAAATCAGACACAGCTCAGTGCCCTCTCAGGAGATGGGCATCAAGGTCCCCTTCTGGCATAAGGAGCAAAAAAGTGGGAACTTCCTTAATCCATGGACTAAGTGATGGGTACACCGAATCAGCTTGCAAACAGGAGACAACTCTTTGCTGGTTATCCCTCTTCCTCAGCACAGACCTAGGACACCTGCCATGAACCTAAGGAATATGACCAAAGGTCCACGGGCCACAGACCGCTCATCGCTAACCTAAGGCAAAAGACCCCAAGATCAGCAGCTTGCAGGCTCCAGGCACTCAGCAAGTCCTGGCAGGCAGCTGAGCAGCTGTGCTCTGTCTAATACTCACTTAGCAGAGAGGGCCCACCTGGTATCTCCCTGAAAGCACAGCTGGGTCATTCCAGAAGGATAGGAGCTCAGCTGCCAGCTCTCAGGGACCTCACAGTCACAGTATCAACACAAGAATTGAAAGAATATAGATCATAAGGCCAAGCTCCAGGCCCCTTCCCCTGCCTCCTACCTCTGTCTGCCCTTAGACGAGCCACAGGAGCTCTCTGGATCTTTAAAACAGGGATGCTAAACACCTGCCTCACGTGGGGATTAACAGAATTTAACAAAACAGCCAGTCTTTGTAAGCACCATTCAAGCAGAGCAAGAAGATACAGTTTACCAGCACATCTTTCAACAACCTTCTCCCTGCCTTACTCTCCCTTCATTTCCATTTCTGTCATTCGCAAGATGATGTCCACCCCCTGCCACTCAACTGGATGGCCTCCAGATCGCCACGTGCAATCTTCCCATGCAGCCCTTAACAACAAGGGCTCTGGAACCCGATGGCCAAGATTCAGGTCCCAGCTGCACAACTGTCTGTGCCTACGTTTCCTCACGCATTGACAATGATAATAGTAGTCTCCTTATAGGACTCTTACGGACGCCGAATGTACCAAGAAGTGTAAATTACACCTGGCACACAGGGAGGCATACTGGTATTCCCTGAAATCTATTTTCTAAACTTTGATTAGACAATATAAGATACATTCAAAAATTGCACAAAACATCAATGTGTCGCATAACAAGTAATTATAAAGCAAGCCTCCCGAGTGTCCCTTCCTGGTCTGACCATTCTTTATCCCAGCAGTAACCGCTATCCCAAATTCTCCAGAAATCACTAGGACCTTGAACTCCTGGGCTCAAGTGATCCTGCCGAAGTACTGAAATTACAGGCCTGAGTCACCACGGCTGGCCTGTGGCAGTAGACTTTATAGACAATAAAATTCATCCTTTGAAGGTCCAGTTTGATGACTCTGACAAATGTCTTAAGATTCTTAGATCTTGGCTGAGCATGGTGGCTCACACCTTTAATCCTAGCATTTTGTGAAGCAGATGCAGGCAGATCACAAGGTCAGGAGATCAAGACCATCCTGGCCAATATGGTGAAACCCCGTCTCTACTAAAAATACAAAAATTAGCTGGGCATGGTGGCATGCACCTGTAGTCCCAGCTACTCAGGAGGCTGAGGCAGGAGAATCACTTGAACCAGGGAGTCAGAGGTTGTAGAGATTGCACCACTGCACTCCAGCCTGGTGACAGAGCAAGACTCTGTCTCAAAAATTTAAAAAAAAAAAAAAATTCTCTGATCTTAACACCTCTGCCGCTGGACTCCATCCCCTACACACAGCACAAACCTCCTTAATATCTGTCCTTTCCCTCCCTTCACAGGATGAGGTGTTCTTTGAAGTCCACTAGGATCCCCCACCTTCCCGTTTCCCCCCAGTCCTCAACCTGGCTCTGCCCAGCGTGGGTATGCTCCCCCGGCCTCCATCCCCAGTCCTGCTTTCTCCCTCGCTGCCTTCTCTTGCCAGGCTCCTCATCTGCTCCCTCAGCAGCGTCTCTGCAGATCATTCCCAAGTCTGCACCAAGGCCACAGCTTGTCTAATAAACCACACTCCATCTGAGAATCACAGGCCATTGACACCTCAAATTCAGGATGTGCAAAGCCAAATTCTGTTTGCCCCAATCGGTCTCTGTCACATATATAATATTTCCTATGTTATAGTTCCTAGAAGCCCAACCAAAATCAGATTTTTCCAGCTACTGAATTCCCTGCTGTCAACCACTTCCCAAATCCTCTCTACTCAACTGCCAAGATCTCTCCAAGTGTTTTCTCTGCCTCCAAATGCCTCTCCTCTTCTGTTTGCCAGGGGAGGGTCCCCTGTCTCAAAATAGCTTTTGATGGGCCCTACATGCAAAATCCAAGCACAAGCCCTTCAAGGATCTTCAGCATTGCAGTGGACCAGTGGGGAACCTGTCACTTTGGCCTGCATACCACACTGTCCCCTTCTTCCAAGGATGGCACTGCATTTCCCTGTGGGGAGCCGTGCCCCTCCATTCTCAGTATGGACAACATTACCTACCCAACAGACCCAGGCCTACAGCCATCACCCAGTCAATTCAGAGCCAACACCTGGTTCTGAAAAGCCACTCCATTCCGTGGGGCTTCATCTTACGGAAAAAGGAGTTGTCTTTTGCCAATGGTCTCAGAGCAGGGAGGATGCCAGTCTGGAGCTGCCGGTTTTCAACACGCAGCTCAAGTGAGAAAGAACACAGCCTGACATCTTTGGATCCTGTAGCCATACAACCTACGGATCCAAGAGTGGAGCCCAAAACATGCCCTTCTTGGCTTAAGCCATCCTGGGCTGGTTTTCTAACCTTTGCAATAGAAAGGGACCCATCCAAGGCTGCAATTTTCCCCCTTTCCTCCTCATCTCACCATCCCCTCACCCTTCGGCTATGCCAGCCACTCTCTAGATCAAATACGCAACAAATACCCCAAAACACTGTTCAATCCAGTTGCCTTATTTAGTTCCCAAGCATTCCTCTGATGCCTCTGCGCCTTTACCCATGCCGATCCCTGGCCCTGGACTGCCTTCCCTCTCTCGTCCCTGGGAATCCTACTTCTCCTTTGAGGGCCAGTGCCATCTCCTCTGTGAGACCCTCCTCGCCCTCCTGTCCCTTCTCTGAGCCCCCATAACATTCTGTATACATTTACTACAGTCCCCTGCTTCACCTTGGCTCTTCCAGCAGGACTGCAGGCTCCTGTGGCAGTGGTAAGGACCGGCTCGTAAGATCTCTGCATTAATCCAGGTGGTGACTCAATCAATACTTGCTTGACTGAATGGGAGGAAGATGGCAGAGCAGAAGAGAGACTCCCCGGATCGGGATGCTCAGTCTCTCTGGGCTCTGCAGGGCGTATACCTAACACACAGCAACATTCCCAGGGTGACGAGAGAACCCGGGGCACACACCTCACCTCCAAGAAAGCAGGGCGAGCAAGATACCCTGGGCACATAAATCAGGTGAAGCAGGTGCAGCGGCGGCTCTTGCAGGGCACAAGTACAAAGCCCTGGCCTCTATGAGCTCCCTTCCAGGTTGCTGTGTTTTTCACGTTTTTACAAACTCATGACCTCGAGCCGTAATAATCCACGTGGGTTCTGTGCTTTTATCGGAATCTGCAGGCAGGCCCAGTAGGCACACACTAGGCAACCTCTCCCCTTGCTCTGCGTTGGGGGGTGGGTGGCAAAAAATGTACATTGGGGGCCGGGTACAGTGGCTCATGCCTGCAATCCCAGCACTTTGGGAGGCTGAGGCGGGCAGATCACGTCAGGTCAGGAGTTTGAAATCAGCCTGGCTAACATGGCAAAGCCCCTTCTTTACTAAAAATGCAAAAATTAGCCGGGGGTGGTGGCACACAACTATAATCCCAGCTACTTGGGAGCTATCACTTGAACCCAAATACAAACTATACAGGAGAATTGCTTGAACCCAGGAGGCAGAGGTTGCAATGAGCCAAGATCATGCCACTGCACTGTAGCCTGGGTGACAGAGCAAGACTATCTAAAAAAAAAAAGTGTACATTGGGACTCACTTCCTTGTGCCCAAGAGACCCTGGGGTGCCCCCAAACTTCTGTGCCACTCCATGATCCCATTACCTTATGCCCTTCTCTTTTCCCAGGGGACTCTTGGGCAGCCAGAGCACAGGGAATAAAGAACAAGCTGGAGCTACAGGTTGCAAGGGGTAGGGGCAGCTGCTGGGACCTCCCTCTGGGACTAGCCTAGCCAGGAGAGCAGGAGGTTGTTTCTCTAGCTGATGCCAAAAGACGCTGCCAGCCACAACTTTCCACCTGCCCCATGCAGGCAGGGCTGCCCTCTACCCTCTTCCATGCTGCCCTGTAGAGACTGCTTTTGCCTAGGTATTTACTCTCCATTTACTGCAAAGAATGAACCTAATGAGAATGCAGGGTGATGAGGTGGTCCAGGCTCCAAGAAGGAAAGACCCCTTTGTTTGCCAAAGGTGGGGCCAGGCCTTCTTATCCCAGTGGCTGAGATGGCAGAGGAAGAGTGTCAAGCGGGATTATATGCTACAATAGGTATGACAGGAGCCATGAGGATTGGCTCAAGCCGTGGGAGGTGTGCACATCCCCAGCCAGGCACTCTCCTTCAGGAAGTAGATGCAACAGGTTAGCTGAGGAGCAGAGCTGTGGCCACAGGCATGGAGGCGAGAGATGGGAACCAAACGTCACCTCCCCATTAACTAGCAGCAGGACTTTCTCTAATCCCTGTCTTACACTTGTGAAAGCAGCCTGCTGGATTTGATGATGTATCTTAGAGGCCTGTTCCAGTAATGCAACCTGTGAGTCATCAGAAAACGCAGAGGGAGGTGGAGACACACCCATCCAAACCCTCCCTCTGCCCACCCCTGTTTACCAAACAGGGCCTGTTCCACCAGCCCACTGTTAAGGTGCATTCCAGGCGAGCTCTCCCCAAAACAGGTTCCACGTGGCCCTGTTTGGCTTCCACCAGGATGCAGCCAGAGCAGGCAGGGACTTTACAGACCTTTCTGGCCAGTAAAAAGTTTAAACACCATCATGCTGTTAGGTGATCTGACAGCAGCATCTTTCCACTGCCCTGGAGTGGTTTTGGCAGGGCACCCCGAACTGGGGGTGCTGAAAGTGAAGAGTGAATTACATTGTTTAATCTCTCCTCCAATGTCTTTTTTTTTTTTTTTTTTTTTTTTTGCACGTAGTGGGGAGTGGAGACATTCAACACAATAGGAAAGAAACCCATCCCAGGCAAGGCACAGCCAGATATCATAATGCACATGTGTATACATACACAACTCTTTGTTTTGAAAGGGAAGCTGAACCCCCGTGACTTCTGCAAGATTAGTCACCCTGGGTGCAGCCCCCAAGTGTCCCCGTCTTTAAGTGCCCTCTGCCTGGCTTTCTCCCCAAAGCTATACTCTCTCACAAACCTCATATACCCAAAACCTAAGAGTACCATTAGTTATCCTTCTTCCAAATTCACTTAAGACTCTGACAATCTCTAAAAGCATATAACAGGGACAGTGAAGGGCCAGAACTGTCTTCTCTCCTACTGGGTGTCCAAGGGATATTCTTAGCTTCTCAGTCCAGTTCCTTAGCACCTACGTCGAAGATCAGGAATGGAAAGAGACAAGAAAAAGAGGAGGCTGAGATCCATCTATGATCCTCCTTGTTAGAAGTTTAAAGGCTCAGAAGGAGGAAATGAAAACTCTAGGTTAAAAGATCAGTGGAATAATTCAGGTTGAAAATATAATTGAAATGAACAATTTATACATGGTTCCTTACATCCTTGACTTTTTGTGGTTTATTTCATTACCTTTCTAGCTCAACCTGCTACCTAATCTCCTATTTAGCACAGATGATCAAAAATACGTTGCCGGACAGTCAAAGAAACGATCTCTATCTGTTCCTCTTGATCTCCTCACCATCTTTCTCCCTTTATGAGGATACAGGCACATGGAGTCACACGAAGTTCAACACAGAATGCCATATCCCAGAGGCCTCTTCTCTGCCCTCATTCCTCCAGATCTCCGCAGCTTCTCCAACATTCACCATCCTGCTTCCATCTCTGCCCGAGAGCTAGACCGGATCTCTCAAATCCCATCCAGGTGAGAGCAAGGATTCCATCTCTACCACGTCTTGCCAGTTACAATTTGTTCTCCTCCCTTTGGTGCCAGCTGACTTGGATCTCCTTGGGGCACCACCCTTGCACCCTTCTCAGCCCAGGCAGGAAGGATGGGGCTGACCCACCTCCCAACCGTGCTCACCAGGCTCCATCTGAAAGCTGCTCAGTGACTTTCTTGGCTTTTCTCCCCACTTTGGAATTATAAAAATTTTTAGAATCTTTCATTCCAAAGGGAAATAAAAAGGGTTTTCTGAGAAGGTTGCTAAGGTAGAAAATGAAGGTAAAACAGAGGAAAGCAAAGCCTAGAGATGGAGAGGTCTGATGACGCTGCCTTTGCTTATTCTATTAGTTAATTATTGGGTGTAACAAATTCGCCCAAAAATCAGTGACATAAAACAACAGTCATTTGGCCAGGTGCCGTGGCTCATGCCTGTAATTCCAGCCACTCGGAAGGCTGAGGCAGGAGAATCACTTGAGCGCAGGAGGTCCAGACCAGTCTGAGCAACATAGCAAGACCCCATCTCTAAAAAGCAAATATGGTCATTTATGGATCCTGCGGAGCAGGTATCCAGACATGGTTTTCCCAGACACTGAGCCTTACCCAGGGTCTCTCTCCCAAGGCTACAATCAAGATGTCTGCCAGGGCTGCAGTCATCCTAAGTCTCAATGGGAGGAGAATCTGCCTCCAAACTCATTCATGTTGAGGCATTTGTTAGTTCCCTGCCACATGGGTCTCTCCCTAGAACAGCTCACTTCAGAGCCAACCAGCAAGTGGAAACAAACATGGTGGAAGCCATGGCCGTTTTGTTACCTATTCTCAGGAGTGACATTCCAGGGCATGTCTATTGTTAGAAGCAAGTCACCACGTCCCACCCACACTCAAGGAGAAGGGATTACACAAAAGTGACCAGAGGCAGGGAGCATGGAAACCCATCTTAGCTAACACATCTAGAGAACGGGCTGTACCTATAGCCACATGCCTATGGACTTTTCATTCATGAGGGCCAATAAATCCCTGCACCCCACACTTTGTTACCGTTGCTAAGCTGATTTGACTTGGGCTGCTACCACTGAAAACCAAGGCTCCATCAGACTCAGCACCACTCCCTGTTATAGTCACGGCTGACTCTTCCAGACACTCCTGCTCATGTGTTAAAGAAAATCGTTAGCCCCTGACTTCCACCACTGCACCCATCATGAGTTTTGGCAAATGAACGCTAGGGTCCGTCTAAGTTGGCTTTTCAGTTTTTCATATTGCGCTTCTTCCCTAGCCAAGCTGCCTGGTACCTGGGGCCTTGCCCTCTGACTGCCTTCACTGAAATTTTCTATGGGGCCTGCCCGGACCAGCAGGAACTGGCAGAGCCATCTGAGCAACTCCCTCCCCACACAGAGCCCATGCATAAGCTAAACCAGACATCCCAGGGAGCTCTGAACAGTGTGCCTATAGGGTCATCCCAGGGGCTGGGAAGCTTCCAGAAAGGCAGCCTGGTAAGCAGGTTGCTTCTGCTAGACATGGTCCTCCTTCCCTCCTCCTTTTCTTCCTTTCTTCCAAGATGGAATTTTGCTCTTGTTGCCCAGACTGGAGTGCAATGGTGCGATCTCAGCTCACTGCGACCTCCACTTGCCAGGTTCAAATGATTCTCCTGCCTCAGCCTCTGAGCAGCTGGGATTAAAGGCATGGGCCACTATGCCCAGCTAACTTAGTATTTTTTGTAGAGATGGGGTTTCTCCATGTTAGTCAGGCTAGTCTTGAGCTCCTGACCTCAGGTGACCCACCTGCCTCAGCCTCCCAAAGTGCTGAGATTACAGGTGTGAGCCACTGCGCCCAGCCATCTGACATGGTATTTCTTTGGTGAGACTATGTCAGATTGAGCAGCTAGAATGGTCTTAGCATGCCGATTACAAGTGACCCACATTGCTTAGATAGACAAGGGCCCACACGTTCTAGGGGCAGCCCTGCTTCCACACTACCTTGGCCACCTACTCCAATGATCATCTTCTGACCTGGTATTTTAAATCAGGGCTTCTGAAGCCTAGATGAGCATCTCAATTACCAGAGGAGATTTTTTAAAGTAGGATACCTCAGACACACCCTATACCAATTAATTCACAACCTCCATCAAAATCAAAACACCTAGGCCCTGTGTTTTGTTTTGGTTTCTGGGTTAAGTTCCCCAGATAATTCCAACATTGAGAAGACCAACTTTAAATGAAGAGCCACGAATCTCAAACAGGCACTGAACTCTTGCTCACTCTGCCCTAAATGTAAGCTCGATGGGCAATTAAGCATATCCTAGACACGTTTTGGGCAATTGTGTCTCTTCCTAAACCACCCATTGAAGAGGGCTGTGGAATCTTGATCCTCAGAGTGGAATCCAGGGAGGGACCAGGAGCATTCCTGTCGCCTAGAAGCCTGTTAGAAATGCAGAATCTGCATTTTAAAACATCTTGACCAGACGTGGTGGCTCACACCTATAATGCCAGCACTTTGGGAGACAAAGGAGGGCAGATTGCTTAGAGTCCAGGAATTGGAGACCAGTCAGGGCAACATGGCAAAACCCTGTCTCTACAAAAAAGCAGCCGGGCGTGATGGTGCACACTTGTGGTCTTAACTACTCAGGAGGCTGAAGTGGGAGAATCACCTGAGCCCAGGGGTCGAGGCTGCAGTGAGCTGTGACTGTGCCACTGCACTCCAGTCTGGGTGACAGGGTGAGACCCTGTCTCAAACAAACCAACCCCTTGGTGACTGGTTTGCATATTCAAGCTCGAGCAGCACGGTTCATGCCATCTAGCAACCCTATCCTAGTTACCTGGTGAAACTGTTTTCCATTTTCCAAAACAATTTCATTTCTCAGATGATGAGAAATGCTTTGTCTCACACTTCACCTAGAAAGATAGGAGCAACCCAGCCAGGCAAGATGGCTCACGCCTGTAATCCCAGCACTTTGGGAGGCTGAGGCGGGTGGATCACCTGAGGTCAGGAGTTCAAGACCAGCCAGGCCAACATGGTGAAACCCCCTCTCTACTAAAAATACAAAAATTAGCCAGGCGTGGTGGTATATGCCTGTAATCCCAGCTACTAGGGAGGTTGAGGCAGGAGAATTGCTTGAACCCAGGAGGTGGAGGTTGCAGTGAGCCACGATCACACCATTGCACTCCAGCCTACATGACAGAATGAGACTGCATCTCGGGAGCGGCGGGGGCAATAAAAATAAAAATGGGAGTAACCAATAGTAGCTGCTCATCAACCTGTGGCCCAAATCCATTGTAGCCACATCCGACCCCACGTTCTCAGACTTCCTTCCCACAACAGTACCTCCTCCTACCAAAGGCAACCTACCTGCTTTCCACCTATCAGCACGTAACATCTACCTTTAAATTCAAAAAATTAGAGATAAATATATGCTTTGACCCTGGTTCTCCAGTCCTTTATTCATTTTTCTCCTAACAGCAAAAATTTTCACCAAAAACGTTGCCTGTAATCATAACTTTGAATCTCTTATCTCCAATTCCCTCCTTCCCACTCCACTGAGCCTACTCTCCTCAATGTCACCAATGACCTCTATGTTGTCACTAAATCCAAGGGCCCCTCTCTCTCTTCTAGAGTCCTTGGCCAGCCAGCAACATTCAATGTCCCTTTTTTCAGAAGCCATGACTGCTCTGGAGTCCCATAACATCTCACGGGTCCTCTCAAGTAGTCACCTTTCTGGATCATCCTCTGCCTGTTCTTAAATGTCACAGTGCCCAGAGCTCACTCCTGCCCCACCTCTTTTCTACCTACTCACTCCCCGTAGCGGCCTGACCCTGTTCCATAGCTTTAGGCATTCTCTATTCCCGATGTCTCTAAATTCGTATCTCTAGCCCTGACCTATCCCAGCTCTCTAGACCTGTGGCCTCCTGGCTACCTGTTACCCCTACACTGATGCTCAGGAGGAATCCAATGAATGTATCAAAGAACTAATTTTCTTCACTTCCAAAAACAAAACTAGACCTGCCCTCCATACCCCATTAGAGTAAATGGTACCACCATCCATCCATCCATCCATCCATCCATCCTGTTGCTTATACCCCCAAATCTAGGATTCCCAAGTCCTCACACCTTCCACATCCAATTCCTCTCACCTATCAGTTCTGTCTGATCCCTCCACATTCTCCTTCCCCACTGCTGCCACGATATTCCCTCCACTATTACCATGATCTCCTTCTTCCACTTTTCATCTTCTGTAATTCATTCTCACATCGCAGCCAGAGGGAACGCATAAAACATTAATCAAATTATGTCAGCCTTGTGACTAAAATCATCCCAAGGCTTTGCAGAAAAGCCTCGACTCCTAGAAAAAAAAATCCAAACCATTTGCTTTAATTCATAAGCAATAAAGCCTGCCTCTGTCTACCTCACCTTACGCCATTTTCTGCTCTTCCCCACCAGCCACCCTGACCTTCTTGCTCTGTGCTGTCCAATGCGGGAAACTCTGGCCACATATGGCTATTTAATGTTAAAATTAAATAACTTCAAACTCAAATAGAATGCAAACGTGCCACATACATTCCTCCCCCGATGCTGCTGGTAAGCCTTTTCCCTCTGCTTGGAGCACCTGCCCTGCTTCTCTGGGGAGGCCACACCTTCTCTTGCCTTCCAGGTGTAGCTCAGGTGGTGACTCCTCTGCAGATACCAGCCCCTTCCCTGAGCTTCTCCAGCACCTGTCTGCAGCCTGGCTTTGACTCTTACTCAAACTCAAATAAAATTCTGTTCCTCAGTCTCACTAGCCATTTTGCAAATGCTCAGTGGGCCCACGTGACAAGTGGCTACCATGCTAAATGGTACATGCCAGCCAGGCACAGTGGCTCATGCCTTAATCCCAGCACTTTGGGAGGCCAAGGCGGGCGGATCATGAGGTCAGGAGTTCAAGACCAGCCTGACCAACACGGAGAAACCCTGTCTCTACTAAAAATGCAAAAATTAGCCAGGTATGGTGGCACGCACCTGTAGTCCCAGCTACTCGGGAGGCTGAGGCAGGATGAATGGCTTGAACCCAGGAGGCAGAGGGTGCAGTGAGCCAAAATCATGCCACTGCACTCCAGCCTGGCAACAGAGTGAGACTCCATCTCAAAAAGAAAAGAAAAGAAAGGCGCAGGCCTTAAACATCCCTGTCCCTGCAGAAAGTTCCATTGGACTGTGCTGTTCTATGTCCCCGGGATAAGGATCTTGCACCACGCCTTTGCACTTGCTGTCACCTCTGCTCTGCCTGAAATGCTGCTCCCCTTCCCTTCCCCACGGCCAGCTGCTTGTCATCCAGACATCAGTTTAAGCGTCACTGCTTCAGAGAGGCCTTCCCTAAACTCCCAGTCCAAAAAAGCCACCCAACTTCCTCCCAATCACATGAGCCCATGGAACTCTGCAGAGCAAGTGCCACTAGCTCATGCCTTTCTTGTGTGTGTCTGTCTGTTTACTCCCCAACTCTACCCCACCTCTCCACCCCAAAGTATACTTGTGACATCAGGGACCCGGTGAGTCTGACTCACCACTGCATTCCAGCTCCTCGTCCTGCGCCTGCTGAGTAGCCTCCCCCATGACTCTGCTCAGTAAGTGCTAGTGGATTACCTGACCATGTCATGTTCGTATTTCCTCTCGAATCTCTCACAGCCATCGCCTTTTCTCCCTCCTCCCTGCCACCACCCTGCCACCTCCCTCCTCCCTGCCACCTCCCACTCCTCCCAGGCAGTAATACAAACAGAATCCTGCCTCTGCCCTGCAGTCAACCCCGAAAACACTAGCAATTACTCCTGCTAATATTCCTCTTGTCAAATCAACTCTCTGTTCCTACACTTTCTGGTCTTAAATCGTCTCCACCTCCCCAAACGTGCCATGCGTATTCCTACCTCGGTGCTGCTAGTTAAGGCCTCTCGTCCTCTGCTTGAAGCACCTGCCCTGCTTCTCGGGGGAAGCCATGCCTTCTGCTTTCCAGGTGTGGCTCAGGTGGTGACTCCTCCGCAGACACCGGCCCCTCCTCTGATCTTCTCCAACACCTGTCTGCAGCCCAGCCTTGGCTCTTACTCAAGAAGTTTCACATCCCACATGCAGGCACACAGATAATCCCTGAGACCACACCGAAAATTCAACAGTCTCAAACTTTGCTGAGGATCAGAATCACTGGGAGAGCTAATGAAGTCCCTGAAGCAGGATAGAGTCTGAGTCTCTGCACTTTTTCCACCTTCCTTAGATTTGAGATTTGCATCTTTAGAGCATCAGACCTTCAACACCAATAGCTCAACCTCTTTTCATCCGCCCTCTCACCCACACACCTTTCCTAGACTCTAGCTAACGATCAATTAACCAATTCCACCAAGTCAGGACACCTGGGGAGCAACCGACTTGGCAAATAACCTCCTCTCACACAAGCCTGCTCTTCATCAATTATTAAAAGGTACCCCCCGTGGTAGGCTTGACAGTGCCCCCTGCAAAGCTATTAATATCTTAATCACCAGAACCTGCAAATGTTACCTTACATGGCAAAAGGGACTCTGCAGTCCATGATTGAGTTAAGGAATTTGAGATGAGTTCTTCTGGATTATCTAGGTAGGTTCTAAATGCAATCTCAAGGGTCTAAGAGGAAGCCAAGGTCAAAGAAGGAAGAGGCTGATGTGACAGTAGCAACAGGAGCTAAGAAAGAAGTTCAAGAGGATGAAAAAAGGAAGGAACAGATTCTTCTTGAAGCTTCCAGAAGGACCAGCCCTGGCGACCCCTTACTTTTTAGCCTTGTAAGACTCATTTCAGACTTTGAATCCTCAGGACTGTGAGTGAACAAATGCGTTTTAAGTCACTACATTTGTGGCCTTCGTTAAACGAACACACTTCCTTTTACATAACACTACAAGGTGAGGTTCCACATGTCTGTCCTACTAGGCCCCCATTAACTTTTATAGGAATGGCCCCGGGTTCAAGAGGCTGAAGATGAGACACAGAGCCAGCAAATGAGACACAGGGTCTTGTTAGTGGAAAACTTACATGCAGAGTGGTCCAGGGGTGGCAGGCTGGGAAGGAGAAGTAGCTTACATACAGTCCAGTAGTGGGGGCCTGGGCAGAAGAACTACCTTACATAGTTCAGTTACAGGCTGGCCAGGGAAACTGCCTGACACGTAGTCCAGTGGGGGGCTGGGCAGGAGAACCACTTTACCATAGTCCAATGCGGAGCCGGGCAGAAAAACCACCTTACCATGGTCCAGTGAGGGGCTGGGCAGGAGAACCACCTTACACACAGTCCAGTGAGGGGCTGGGCAGAGAAACCACCTTACACACTGTCCAGTGGGGGGCTGGGCAGGAGAACCCCATGGCCCAGTGTGGCCAGCTAGGCAGGAGAACTGCAACCGCGTGCCTAAAGCTTACAGTTTATAGAGCCTTTTCACTCTGCAGCCTCTCCCTAACAACCTCCACCTGGCAACCTTCATTTAACCCAAAACAAAGGGCCTAGGCCCTCAGTATGGCCCGTGTTCCCTAGATGGGCCAGGGGCTCAGATGTTCCCCATAGATAAGGAATGAATCTCTGAGTTGGCCACTCCCTGATTCTTCAGCATGGAAATCCACCCACACATTCTGGTGCATCTACCGTACAGGGTCGTTCTCAGGGTATGCTTAAGTTATTGCTGTCAAGTGCGTCTACCTTGCAGTATGATTTTCTATTTAACACATGCTCTAGTGAGCATTTCCTTTGAGCGTCATATAGGTCCTGAAAACGTTTCAGGTTTTGGAGGACTTGTATTTCTATGTAGCTCTGATATTTAAAAATTGCACTGCAGAGTAACCAGACAGCATGACGTTCACATAAAAACAGACATGTAGACCAATGGAACAGAACAGAGAATCCAGAAATAAATCCATGTATTTCCACCTTCCTTAGGAGATTTGAGATTTGCATCTGTAGAGTATCAGACCTTCAACACCAATAGCTCAACCCCTTTTCATCTGCCTTCTCACCCACACACCTTCCCTAGACTCTAGCTAACGATCAATTAACCAATTCCACCAAGTCAGGACAGCTGGGGAGCGACCAACTTGGCAAATAACCTCCTCTCACACAAGCCTGCTCTTCTTCAATTATTAAAAGGTACCTCACCCCCGCCCCCTGCCCCGTGGTAGGCTTGACAGTGCCCCTGCAAAGGTATTAATATCTTAATCACCAGAACCTGCGAATGTTACCTTATGAGGAAAAAGGGACAACAGAGTTTCAACAAAAGCACCAAGAATATACATTGGGGAAAGGACAGTCTCTTTAATCAATGGTGTTGAGGCAACTGGATATCCACATGCAGAGGAATAAAACTGAACCCCTATCTCTTGCCATATACAAAAGTCCACTCAAGATGGATTAAAGACTTAAAACATAAGACTCAAAACAATAAAGCTGGTAGAAAGAACACTTCAGGACATTGGTCTAAGCAAAGATTTTACAGTTAAGACCTCAAAAGTACAGACAACGAAACCCAAAAGAGACAAATGGAACCATGTTAAACTAAAAGGCGGCACAGCAAAGGAAGCAATCAACAAAGTGAAGAGACAACCTATTAAATGGGAGAAAATATTTGAGAACTATTTATCTGACAAGGGACCAATATCCAGAATCTACAAGGCACTCAAACAACTCAACGGTTAAAAAAAAAAAAAAAAGAAAAGAAAAGAAAAAAAAGCCCATTAAAAAGTAGGCAAAGTAGGCATGAATAGACATTTCTCAAAGGAAGACATACATATTGCCAACAGGTAATTGAAAAATACCCAACACCACTTATCACCAGGGAAATTCAAATCAAAACCACAATGAGCTATCATCTTACCCCAGTTAGAACGGCTATCATTAAAAAGACAAAAAGTAACAGATGCTGCCGAGGATGAGGAAAAATGGGAACTCTTATACGCTATTGGTGGGAATGCAAATTGGTACAGCCACTGTGGAAAACAGCACAGAGATTTTTCAAAAGACTAAAAATAGGACTACCACGCGATCCAGCAATCCCACTGCTGGGTATTTATCCAAACAAAAAGAAATCAGGATATCAAAAGATATCAGGCTGGGCGCAGTGGCTCATGCCTGTAATCCCAGCACTTTGGGAGGCCAAGGAGGGTGGATCACCTGATGTCAGGAGTTCAAGGCCAGCCTGGCCAACATGGCAAAACTCTGTCTCTACTAAAAAATATAAACATGAGCTGGGCGTGGTGGTAAGCACCTGTAATCCCAGCTACTTGGGAGCTGAGGCAGGGAGAATGGCTTGAACCTAGCAGGCAGAGGTTGCATTGAGCTGAGATCGCACCACTGCACTCCAGCCTGGGTGACAGAGCAAGACATCATCTCAAAAAAAAAAAAAAAAAAAAAAAAAAAAAAAAAAAAAAAAAAAGATATCAAAGAGATACCCGCATTCCCATGTTTAATTTACAATAGCAAAAAAAGTCTGGAGTCCCAAAATTACACAGGTGTGGAGCTCGGATACCCTGAGAAAGAACTGCTGCTGCGTTTTGACTTGAGGAAGCCTTGGCCACATACACTCTGCTTCTTAGACTCTTCTTTTCATGCTAAAAGCATACGGTTTAGAGCTGTGCTCTCCCGTATGGACTCAGTAGGCACATACAGCTCCTCAGTATAAATCAATTAAAATGAAAGAACCACTTTTGCGGTCATGCAAGCCACACGTTAGTGGCTACTGCACTGGACGTCACAAATGTAGAGCAGACTGCCATGCCCACAGAGAGCTCCACTGCACTGTGCTGCTTGAGGCGCTCTCTCCAGGCATTCTTTGCTACATCTTCACCTCTAGCTCCTTCACTTAGAAAACCTTGGAGAAGGCTGGGTATAGTGGCTCACACCTTTAAGCACTTGAGAAGGCCAAGGAGGGTGGATCACAAGGTCAGGAGTTTGAGACCAGCCTGGCCAACATGGTGAAACCCCGTCTCCACTAAAAATACAAAAATTAGTTGAGTATGGTGGTAGGCACCTGTAATCCCAGCTACTTGGGAGAGTGAGGCAGGAAAATTGCTTGAACCTGGGAGGCAGAGGTTGCAGTGAGCCGAGATTGTATCACTGCACTCCAGCCTGGGTGACAAAGTAAGACCCCATCTCGAGAAAAAAGACAAAAAGAAAAGAAAGACTTGGGAGGAGAGAGATGCTGTCACTGCATCCAGTTCTACCCAGGATTCATTCTTGAGCACGTGACCTAAGACACACAGCCAGGGAGGCTACCCAGGGGTATTTGCCATGTGTGGCTTTTCACTGAAAAGACTCTATCTTTGGAAAGTGAGAAGCAGAAGAAACAGGGTGAGAACACTGGAAAACAGAAGAAAGACTCAGGCAGGAGCAGGGTGGGGCAGATGGAGATGAGAGAGAGGAGGAAAGCAGTAAAAGAGGGAAGCAGGAAAAGATACTAGGAATAGTGTTGGGGAAAATGGAATCTCTCAGTGTCATCACGAGCAGGAAATTCCAATGTTGCAAAGGAGTCCTTCCTTAGGACCTGTGTGTAAAACAACCTGCTGGCCTGCAGAGAGGCTAGACCAAGCCTACCAAAGGATCTGCAAGACACAGGGTCCTCTGAGGGTCCACTCCCCATGGCCCAGGGGAGCAGGGAGGGACCCTATCCACTCGCTGTCTGCATGGGGAGCTGCAATCGAGTGGGGGAGCCATAGGAGAAAAATTCGACAAAAAGCAAAGACAAACTTTTCCATGCAGAAATGTAAAAAATCTGAAAGTGCACAATGCTGAAAAGGCTGTGGGAAAGCAGGCACTCCTAGTCGTTGCTGGCAGAAGTATAAGCCAGAACAGTCTTGTTGGAGGCAACCTGGCCCTTTCTGTCAAAACTACAAACGCACATATTCTTTGCTCTAACCTTTCAACCTCAGAGACTTACCCTTCCGAGATACTTACCCACATGCAGAACGATGGCGACACCAGGCTACCCGCAGCAGCCACAGGGAAAGATAACAGGGAAAGATTAGAAGCCACCCAGATGCCCACTGGTGAAATGAGTGGGGCGGGCATTAAACAGGAGGAGGAAGCTCTTTCCATTGACTAAACTCCAAGCTATGTTATGCGATTTAACAAAAAACATCAGTAGCAGCAGCAGTATTTGCATAGAGGGGACACCTGTGTTCAGAAAACTAGCACCTGAGTTAAGGAAAATAAAGGGAAACATGTTTGGAAATCCCTGGACTATTTCTGGAAGTTCCCACAAGAAACTGACCACCCGCCTGCCCCTGGGGTGAGGAACTGACAGGCTGAGGACAGGGATGGAAGGGAGACCAGCTTTTCACCCCACATTCTTTTATACCTTTCAGATATCAGACCCGAGCATATATTACCTATTTGATAAGTATAAAATTAACGAAGATATACTTTTGGGTATACATATTGAACAAAAAGTTTAAAATACTCCCCAAACACATTTCTGTCTCTTTTTTTCCCTCCAGGCAGGGTCTTGCTATGCTGTCCAGTCTGGAGCACAGTGGTATGATCACAGCTCACTGTGGCCTCAACCTCCCAGGCTCAAGTGATCTTCCTGCCTCAGCCTCCCGAGAACCTGGAGCTACAGGCATGCACCACCATGTCCAGCTAATCTTCGTTTTTTATTATAGTTTTGTAGATGGGGGTCTCACTATGTTGCCCAGGCTGATCTCAAACTCCTGGCCTCAAGCAGTCCTCCTGTGTCAGCCTCCTAAAGTGCTGAGATTACAGGCATGAGCCACCATGCACTTCCCCAACAATGCTACAATTTCACTGGGAAGGAAACCAGTGCCTGTCAGGTGAGTGGGCTCAGGTTACCAGGTACAGGCAGCCCTGAGCTCCCAAGATGCAACAGGCCCCATGGTGTGCCCTTCCTGCGATCTGGTTCCTCAGAAGAGGAGTTCCCAAATACCTGGTCCTCTGCAAATCTGAGCTGTAAATGAGCCTTGGAAAGTACTCCCCTTATCTAAATCCCAGCTTCAGGTTTCCGACTGAGGGGCCACCATTGAAGGTAGAGCATTTGAAGCCACCACTGAATGATCCCCTGCCCGCTTCTCACTCCAGGGAAGAAAATCAAAGGAGGTCCCATGGCTGCTGCCTGATAATCACTATGGACACCACACACCAGCCAGCATCAGGGCTGTGTCCAATTAAGCCACCCCCATAACAACACCATAGCAACAAAGGTAATATTATTGTTCTAAAGAGAAAAACCACACACACACACACACACACACACATACACACACACACAGACACACACACACACACACACACTGTGTTGTGTGACAGCTTTGAAAGCCACAGAGATCACATTTTTCCACACCCTACAACTTGTGCCAACACACAGCTTCCTCAATGAAAAGTCACAGGCTTGGGGTAATCTCCTCTTCACACCATTCCAAGATGTGTGCCCTTCATGAGAAACTGGCATGAGAATGATTCTCCAGCAAGCCAGGAATCGGGGCTGCCTCCTCGCTCTGGCTCTGGCTCTGCGTCTGAGGCAGGGAGGCTGGCTGGGGGGGTGGGGTCATGCTCCAAGCTGTCCTCTGTCTGTCTGTCTGGCTGCCTCTCTATGCCAGACCCAAGCTGGCACTGAAGTTTTGGTGGCTGCAGCAATGAGCCACACACTAATCTCCAGACCTAAATGTGGAAAGCATTAACCCAAATGAAAAGACATAAATCAGGAACGGGGCCTTATGGCATGGACGCAAACAGCTCTTCTCTGAGCGAGAGGCTGGGCTGTTGCACAAGAGCTGAGTGAGTCACCGGCAGCCAGCAGAGGGAAGGACCAGGGACTGAAGGAGGGAGGGGAGCCCCCAGTGGGACCGGCGGGCGCACAGGCTGGGGGAACGCTGCAGAAACACAGCTGTAGGTTCATAACCAAGCACACTTCATCAGCAGCCTGAAGGAGGCGGGGGCAAAGCGTCACCTCCTCCCCAACTCAGGAAGTGTTGCAAAACGTGTCCTCCCCAGAGAAGACGGCAGAAAGAAGTGTTCCTAACCATTCACCCTTTACAGACTGCAGCTGTGCCCCAGGAAAGCACACCTCAGCACAGAGAAGGCCTCTCTCATCCTTCCTCGCCCCTCCCTGGCAGTGTCCTTACTCTTTGGGGGTGCCCTAGCATGGTGTCCACTGTGGGCACACAACTCTTCCCCATACTCATTACCATTTCTTGTCTTTTCTCTTCCTTTCCTTTTTCCAAACTCCCTAACCTCCATACTACTGCTGTGAACAAGACAAATCCCTTGGTCTCCCATGCCCCTAGTCCCTGGAGAGAACCTCATACCTTCCCTTAAGACCATGCCCCACTCACCAACCTCCTCAGCCATGACAGATTCCAAGGTTCTAATATCCAGGCAAGCTCTAAGTACCTACTACGAGTGAGGCACGCTGTCCCTGGGCGTGGCAGTGGAGAGAGGGAGCCCACACACACAGATCATCCAACCAGGACTTCTCAGACCTGGAAGCTCCAGAAATTCGCTCAGCACCTTGGTGGGACTCCCCTCACCTCTCCAGGTCATCATCAAAATGACACTGGGTTGGCTGGCCATGGTGGTTCATGGGCATAATCCCAGCACTTTGGGAGACCAAGGCAAGTGGATCATCTGAAGTCGGGAGTTCAAGACCAGCCTGGCCAACATGGAGAAACCCCGTCTCTACTAAAAATACAAAATTAGCTGGGCGTGGTGGCGCATGCCTGTAATCCCAGCTATTCCGGAGGCTGAGGCAGGAGAATCACTTGAACCTGGGAGGCAGAGGTTGTGGTGAGCCGAGATCGTGCCATTGCACTCCAGCCTGGGTAACAAGAGCGAAACTCCGTCTCAAAAATGGAAGGAAGGAAGGAAGGAAGGAAGGAAGGAAGGAAGGAAGGAAGGAAGGAAGGAAGGAAAGAAAGAGGGAGGGAGGGAGGGAGGGAGGGAGGGAAGGAAGGAGGGGAAGGGAAGGGGAACAAAACAAATGCTCCTCAGAGTACCTGGCTACTGCAGGGCTTCCCCCAGAGAATGCAGGCTGAGAGAAAGTACCCTGGGCCCAGGTTGCCAGGTGCACACAGCCCAGAGCTGTGATTGGTTCTCTACAACTGGTCGGTTGCTCATAGCCACTGGGTGCTCAAGAAAAGTGACCAGCAGAAAGCACCACCCGCATCCTGCCAGGGAAGTCACTTCCAGGACATTTCTTGGGAGTAGGGAGTGGGTCTGAAGTACGCTTAGAGGACAGCTGGCAGAGCAGATGGGAAGAGAGGGCATTCCAGACTAAGGAATCATTCTTTCATATTCATTCATTCAACACGTTTCCTGAACACCTCTTATACCAGACACAGGTTTCACTACTGGGATACATCGATCAACAAGACGAAGATCGATGCTCCGGGGAGCTTACGATCTAGCAGGGGAGATACACAACCCACAACAAGCCAAATCAATGATCCAGTTTTACTGGAAAGTGATAAATGATGGGAAGAAAAAAGAATAAATAGAGCAAAGTAAAGGGGTGGGCCTGGCAGAGTGAGCAAGAGACCCCTTAAAGGAGATAATGGGGTCTAGTCATCTGAGGCTGTAACAAATTCCATAAACTAAGGGGCTTCAAACAACAAAAATGTATCCTATTCCAGTTCTGGAGGTCAACAGTCTGAAATGGGTTTTACTGGGCTACAGTCACGATGTCTGCAGAGCTGGTTCCTCCTGGAGGCTCTAGGAGAGAATCCATTTCTTTGCCTTTCTCAGCTTCTGGAGCCCACCCACATTCCTTGGCTTTCAGCCCCTTCCTCCCATCACTCAGCCTCTTGCTTCCATCATCACATCTCCTAAGACCGACTCTGGCCCTCGTGCCTCTGTCTCATAGGACCCTTGTCTTACTCCCGGCCCATGTGGATAATCTCGGATTATCTCCCCATCTCCAGTCCTCAACTTAATCATACCTGCAAAGTCCTATCTGCTACAGAAGGTAACATATTCACAGGCTCCGGAGATTAGAAGGTGGATGTCTTCAGGGGACCATTACTCAGCCCCCATGGGGAGTTGGGCTGCAAAGACCCTGATGAGGAAGCACGCCTGGAACATTTAAAGAAACACCATGGGCTGGGCATGGTGGCTCACACCTGTAATCCCAGCACTTTGGGAGGCCGAGGCAGGCGGATCACCTGAGGTCAGGAGTTCAAGACCAGCCTGGCCAACATGGTGAAACCCCGTCTCCACTAAAAATACAAAAATTAGCTGGGCGTGGTGGCGGGTGCCTGTAATCCCAGCTACTTGGGAGGCTGGAACAGGAGAATCACGTGAACTTGGGAGGTGGAGGTTTTAGTGAGCCAAGATTGTGCCACTGCACTCCAGCCTGGGCAACACAGTGAAACGCCATCAAGAGGAGAGGAGAGGAAAGGCAGAAGGAAAGAAAGGAAAGGGGAAAGGGGAAAGGGAAAAAGGAAAGGTGAAAAAAGAAAAAAGGGAAAAGGAAGGAAGGGAAGGAATGGGGAAGGAAAGGGAGGAAGGAGAGGGAGGAAGAGGGAAGGGGAGGGAAGGGAAGCAAAGGGAGAAAGAGAGAGAGAGAAAGAAAGAGAAATGAAAAAAGGAAGGAGAGGAGAGGAGGGGAGGGGAAGGGAGGGGAGGAAAAAGAAACACCATGGAGGGTGGAGGATGGAGGCAGGAGTGACAAAGGAGTGAGACGAGCGGGGAGGAGCAGGTGCTGAGGTCAGGACAACAATGGGGACCCAATTACGTAGCACCTTGTCAGCCACGGCAGGGCTTCCGCAGCTTCACTCTGCCAACACGGGGCACCGCTGGAGTGTGGTAAGCAGAAGCATGATGTGATCAGACCCTTCCTGCGAAAACAACAGACGAGGGCCCAGCAGAGCAGCCAGGAGGCGCCTGCAACAGCCCAGCAGTATTGTGGTGGCAGCTGTGGCTCAGTCCAAGGCTACAGCAGTGGGTTGGTGAGACATGATCCTATGTTTAAAGATCTGTTTTGCAGGAAGAGCTAACCTGCATTCTCAACATGCTGAATGCGGAATGTGAGAAAGAAAGGGAAATCGCAAGATTTTTGCCTCCAGCGGCTGCAAGGACAAACTAACCATTTGCTTAGCTATGAGAAGCCGCAGTAGCCCAGACCTGAGCCAGGCAACTGTGTCCTGGACAGGATGAGTGGAGATATGAAAAATGTAGCTGGATCTATTTGGGTCTGCACTTTTCCCTGAGGGTAACAGGCAGCAGCAGGACCCTGTTGCTCTGCAGGGCGTGGAGACAGCCAAGAACACCCCGAATTCAATTTCTAAGTCAGGCACTCGTTGCAAGACAAGATGATAGCGATGGAGTAACAGGGATGTCCCTGAGCCCTCAGTTTCTCAGCCAGGCATTTTTCCACTTCTCACAGCCCATAAGGTGCAAAGGAAGTCACGGAGCACAGCTGGATTGAGGAATGCAGTCCAACCACACGCTCTAAATCCTCATCTGTAAACAGCTTCACTCACTACCTGGTCAGCCTCTCTGGGCTGCCTTGGGGACCCCTGCCAGTCAATTCCAAAAAACCCTCATGGGCCAAGTGCAGTGGCTCACGCCTGTAATCCCAGCACTTTGGGAGGCTGAGGCTGGCATATCCTTTGAGGTCCAGAGTTCGAGACCAGCCTGGCCAACATAGTGAAACCCTGTCTCTACTAAAAATACATAAATTAGCCAGGCATGGTGGTGTGCACCTGTAGCCCCAGCTACTCAGAAGGCTGAGGCAGGAGAATCACTTGAACCCAGGAGGCGGAGGTTGCAGTGAGCTGAGATTGCGCCATTGCACTCCAGCCTGGGAGACAGAGCGAGACTCCATCTCAAACAAAAAAGAAAGCCTTGTGTGCCTCTGAGCTGTCTGAACTTATCAGGGGATTGGTCTTATCTCGGGACCCTAGTAAAGCATGAGGACCAAGCAGGCCAAGGGCAGGTGGCCAGCCTGTGCAGCATCTCCCAGGGGAGGCAACTGCTCCCCTCCCACTGGACACCCGCACGACACGCACATGCTCACAGGGTGACACACACTGCAAGGGGATTCCCGGGGACAGATGGCACTGCTGAGTGCTTCCCAGCAACTTTCAACCTTGCATTCATTTGACAAATACTTATGAAGCGTATACCAAGTGCCAGGCACTGTTTCTAGGTATTTGGGGGCATATGAATGAAAAGAGCAGAAGGGAAATAAACTTCTGCTTTCCTCGAGTGTTGGTTCCAGCATGAGGGTTGGAAAGGGGTTGCAGGGAGCAGACGATAAAAATCAATAAATAAGTGAATTATAAAGGATGTCAGGGCTGGGCACGGTGGCTTACACCTGTAATCCCAGCACTTTGGGAGGCAGAGGCAGGTGGATCACAAGGTCAGGAGTTCAAGACCATGCTGGCCAACATGAAGAAACCTTGTCTCTACTAAAAATACAAAAAATAGCTGGGCGTCATGGCGCACACCTGTAGTTCCAGCTACTCAGGAGGCTGAGGCAGGAGAATAGCTTGAACCAGGGAGGCAGAGGTTGCAGTGAGCCAAGAGTGTGCCACTATACTTCAGTCTGGTGACAGAGCTGGATACCATCTCAAAAACAAAACAAAAAAAAGAACGTCAGAAGGTGATGGGGGAAACCAAACATGGTAAAGGGAATCAGGAGTTCAGGGTTGACTGGAGGGTGGGTGACAATTTTAGAGGTTCCAGATGTTGCCATTCATAAGATCTTTCTAGCTCTTCTGCTCACCATATTCATTCATTCCTTCATGAGGCAGTTACTGAGCGATTACCATGGGCCTACCCCAGGTCCTGAATGCTCTTACGAAGCTGACATTCTATTTAGGAAGACAGAGGTTAAGACAACTCATTACAGAAAGGTTAGGAGAGAGCAGGAGCTCCGTGTCTCAGGGATTCCTACCACCATGCCAATCACGACGAAACACACTAAACAAGCTGGGGGACCCTCCCAGGAGTGTCTTTGTCCACTTCTCTCCTCCTTCCTCTCCCAAGACACTGCAATCTGAGTTAGTCAAAACTTCTGTCTTCTCAGCTACAGGAAACCAAAACTCAACGGTTTCTCTAAAAGCTGCCCACTGTCCTCAGACCTTGCCTGGTGCCGGCCCAAAGCACCTGCTGGCATTAGGCCTCCTCAGCTAACCTGACATTCCATGCTTCGGACCCAGCATGTCTTCTTTGGAAGCACCAAGCCCAGTGAGTGGGTCCTTTAGGCTGTCTTCTCCTGCCAGTGCCATTCAAATACCTGCTGGGTGAGTCTGGTTCCTTTTGCCTGACAATGCTCACGCCCAGAGCCAGGCAGTCTGGGGACAGTGGAAGAGCAGTGGAGGATGTCACACCCAGGCACAGAAGGAGGCCAAACCTGTTTGGCAGCTCCAGCCTCTGACCACAAGCTGGCACTCACTCTCCGAAGTGGTAACCACAGGCAGGACTGCTAGTGAGCAGGGCACCAAGGCTTTTCCTGCTAGGAAGGAATGCAAGGCTGGCCCTCATGCACGTGCCCCCTGCCAATCCCTGGGCTCTGGACTCGCCCATCTCTTCCCACTCCATACCCAGCTGCAAGTGCTGGTCCAGGCCCCAGTAGAAGACACAGCTACCAACAGAAGGTTCAGCCACCAGGAGCCAGGCCAGCTACAGCCCCTCCCTTCACTCTTGCAGAAATGCTTCCCCTCTCGTATTCCTCCAAATTCGGAGGACTTGAGAGTAGCCAGAGAGTTAGCTAAGGAGGATGGGGGGACCACTGCCTTTCCTCCTGGTTCTTCTACTGAGTATCCCACAAACGGTTCCACAAGGCCAGGATTCAATCCTAAGTGCACGAGTAGAAGGTCTGTTCTCAGGAAAACAGTGAGGACTCTCAGGAGAGCTGCTCAGGAGCCTCCACACACCAGCAGCTTCCCAGGTGGGCAGCTGGGCGACAGGAAGGGCACCCACCGAAAAGGCAGACAGCTAGGGGGAAGGAGGGTGGAGAATGGCAGTTTCGCACTGCCCCCACCCCTCCTCTCATCCTTTCTCATCATTTCCTTCCTTCACAACTGCCACATGAAAGCAAACGCCCCCTGGAACCCCAAGCTGAGTATGCAGATGAGTTTAGGATGGGAGTAGTCATGGCAGAGCTGCAGGGACTGTGAGGGTCCTCCATCCCCTCTCTATGGGCTGGGGTGCATAAGGTTAGAATATATACAGCAGCCAGTGGTTAAGAACTTGGGCTCTGGGCCAGGCGTAGTGACTTGCGCCTGTAATCCCAACATTTTGGGAGGCCGAGGCAGATGGATCGCCTGAGGTTGGGAGTTCGAGACCAACATGGTGAAACCCTGTCTCTATTAAAAAATACACAAATCAGCCAGGCGTGGTGGCATGCACCTGTAGTCCCAGCACCTCGGAAGGCTGAGGCAGGAGAACTGCTTGAACCCAGGAGGCAGAAGATGCAGTGAGCCAAGATCATGCCACTGTACTCCAGCCTGGGCAACAGAGCAGAGCAAGATTCTCTGCCTCAAAAAAAAAAAAAAAAAAAAGAACTTGGGCTCTGGAGAAAGACAGCCTGGTTCTGCTGCTCACTGGCTGGGTGATGCTGGGGAAATTAGCCTCCGTTTCCCCATATATAAAAAAGACATAAGAATATTACTTACAGGTCTATTGTGAGGACTAAATGAGTGAATGAAGGTTAAGCGTTTAGGCCAGCGTCTGGACAATCGTGTTATGTAAATGCTGTCTATTACTATCAAGTGCTCCTTAACTGACAGAGGGGTGTGTGTGTGTGTGTGTGTGTGTGTGTGTGTGTGTGTTTTAACAGAGTCTCGCTCTGTCACCAGGCTGGAGTGCAGTGGCACGACCTCAGCTCACGGCAACTTCTGAGTCCCTAATTCAAGTGATCTCCTGCCTCAGCCTCCCAAGTAGCTGGGACTACAGGCGCTCGCCACCACGCCCAGCTAATTTCTGTATTTTTAGTAGAGATGGGGTTTTACCATGTTGGCCAGGATAGTCTCAATCTTTTGACCTCATGATCCACCTGCCTCAGGCTCCCAAAGTGCTGGGATTACAGGTGTGAGCCACCGCACCCAGTGACAGATCTGTTTTTAAATATTCTCTCCACCCATGAAACAATATGCTCACCTGTGGGTTGAGGAATAAGCAAATGCATGCGGTACTGAGGATGCAGCCTCAGACCACTGAGCGTGCTCCCCTATTCCTCATCAACCTCTCCCTCGGGCCTCCCCAAACCCATGCTTCCTAACCAAGTCTCAGAAGCTCAGAAGATTCCTGGGTGCCACCAGCACCCCAGCATGGAATGTACCCTCTCCCACAGTCATCTCAGAAACCACTGGGCCAGTTCTCATGGGGGACTTTGGAAGGTAGTGGGCCCAGGTTGCCTGGAGCTTCCAAAAGCACACGCCTCGCCTCCTCAGCAAGGGCACTAAGGTGTGATCCAGACGCCAGCCATACAACTTCCACACCCAAATGGTATGCACCAAGGCCCACAATGGCATCCGCACCATCACCAAGGAGGTGCAAACAGAGGGAGGACACGACTCACCCTTCCTCCTACAGTGTGACCTGCAGCGCCCGAGAACACACTCGTACCTGTGCACACCGGTGGTACCCACCCAGGAGATGATACTTCGTAAACTCCTGAGGCCTCAAAAACAGCCAGACCCTGTGTTTTCATTCATCCTTCCCTCCCACTGAGGACTTGCAAACAGAGCTTTGTCCTCAGCCAGTGCCCATGCCAGCATCTTCTAGAAACCCTCAGCCTTCCCCTCCCTCCCAGACATGTGCACACTGAGATCGGGACCCAGCTAGCCTCCATTCCAGGCACTTTCCCAAACAGTGGGTTTATGTGATGGCTTTATTCAAATTCTCAAAAACACATCCATTTTCTCAGACCAAAGTGAGAAAGGCCACCTGGGACCCAACTCAACAACTCCCTAGTAGACAGGGCAGCCTCACCCTCCCTGGCTCCATGGCTGATTGCTGGTTTGGTTAACGGCTGGTTTGGTGGTGGGTGGGGGGGTGAAACCCCACCCCCAGTCATAGTGAAAAGCCCCAGCTTTCAATCACAACTCCTCCATATGGCAAGTTATTTACCTCAGTGGAGCTTTGTTTTTTACCCATAAACCCAAAATGCTACTTCAGACAGTTGCAAAATTAACTGAAATATCTAGAAAAGTGCAAGCTGAAGATCTTTTTCTAAGATGGGCTGGCAGAGCCCATGTTTAAACACAAAATAAATAAAATAAAGTTTTTATATCTTTTTATTTATTTATTTTGAGATAGAGTCTCGCTTTGTCACCCAGGCTGGAGTGCGGTGGTGTGATCACAGCTCACTGCAGCCTCAACCTCCTGGGCTCTAACCAATCCTCCCACCTCAGCCTCCTAAGTAGCTGGGACTACAGGTGCACACCACAATGCCTGGCTAACTTTTTTAGTTTTTTTCTAGTGATGGAGTCTCGCCATGTTGCCCAGACTGGTCTCAAACTCCTGGGCTCAAGCGATTGGCCTGCCTTGGTCTACCCAAAGTGCTAGGATTCCAGGCATGAGCCACTGCATCTGGCCTTCAGATGGGACATATGCTCTCTGGGTTGTGGTGGTCCTCAAGACTCACTGGAGTCACCTGTCAGACTCTGGAAAGCATTGTTTTTCATCCTACTTAGAGCTGTGGTCCGGAGCATGTTAAAACAGAGAAAGCTGGGCTCTGCCACCGAGTTCTGAGCCCGCGGGTCTGGGGTAGGACCTGAGAATACATAGCTCCATCCAACAAGTTCCCAAGTGATACGGGTTCTGTTACTGCTTGTCCAGGGGCCACAGCTTCAGAAACCCTACCCTAGAATCTGAAGGCTAGAAAGTACATTCAAGGTCACCCAGAATGATCCCAAGAAGAGCCAGATCACACCTGTGCCTCTTGTCTGGTCCTGTCCTGCTGACGATCTGACTCTCAGCTGTTCCACCTTGAGCCTCAGACACAGGCAGGGCTAGGGATGAAAGCCCCAAAACCCCAATCATCACTCACACAATCTGTGGCCCCTACTGGGTCCTGTTTATCATCTCTTGGCACCTTTGGGGTACCTTCAACATTTGCTCCCTTCAACATCCAGCCACCAGCCCTCACCTAGATAGAGCTTGCTTCTCCCACATTCGTGGGCTCCATTCTGCCCATCCAGGAATAGACAGCAGCAGCTAATCCCTGGAGGTATCAAGGCAGGGAGGCTGGTATCTGCAGCCCACAGGTAAGGGGAGGGGTGCAGCAGGGCCCTGGAACCGCTGATTTGAGGACAAGCCCCTCAATCCTGAGCAGGGCCTGGAGACAGTGGGTTTCCCGGAGGACCCGGGACAGACACACACTGTACCCAGTGTCCCGGCCACACAATGCACAAGAGGCCAGTGGGGCAGGCAGCCAGGGCCCACTCATGCCAGTACCATCTGGGAGCCCTTGCCAGGCCTCACAGGGCTGGCTGAAGAAGCTGGACTCTGTCCTGGGGCACAGTCGTGCTCTATTCTTATCTCAAGGGGGAATGTGTGACTCTCCTTCCCGTGAATGGGGGCCCCTGACGAGGCAGAGTGGGAAACAGAGCTGCCACTGTATCTGAGCAGGCTCCCCGAGCAGCTCCCAGCTCCAACCAGCCCCTCGTGGCGGGGCCTTGCACAGGCCCTCAACAAGGAAAGGCCAAGCTGAAGGTGGGCATGGAAATGACTGTCTAGAGCCCAGTGCAAACTGCCCCTTCCTCACTCTGCAAGACTTGGGCCCGTGAGGCCTGACCAGAAACTCACACACTCACTCCCCAGAGAGACCCTACGGGACAGGCTCCTAAAGGAAAGCACAGCCTCCATGACACAGTTCCTTACTAAATCCCAAAGGAAGGAGCCCAGGCATCCTAGGCACCCCACACATGCACACAAATCTCAACTGGCAGATCTGGGCTCCGGCCTGCCTAGCTCCCACAACATGCCATTTGCAGGTGGCAACAGATCGCATGATTTGCTAGCTCTCTTTCGGCCTGCAAGTGCCAGGCTTAGCCAGCAAATGTGGCACTGGATATTCTCAAGGACTTTACATTGGTATAGCCTTTCTAAAGAGCAGTGTGGGGCTGGGTGCGGTGGTTCACACCTGTAATCCCAGCACTTTGGGAGGCCGAGGTAGGCAGATCACCTAAGGTCAAGAGTTCAAGACCAGCCTGGCCAATGAGGTGAAACCCCGTCTCTACTAAAAATACAAAAGTTAGCTGGGTGTGGTGGTATATGCCTGTAATCTGTTACTCAGGAGGCTGAGACAGGAGAACTGCTTGAACCCAGGAGGCAGAGGTTGCAGTAAGCCGAGACTGTGTCACTGCACTCCAGCCTGGGCAACAGAGCAAGACTCCTTCTCAAGAAAATTGATTAATTAATACATTAATAAATAAAAATAGCCGGGCGTGGTGGCTCACGCCTGTAATCCCAGAACTTTGGGAGGCTGAGGTGTGTTGATCACTTGAGGTCAGGAGTTCGAGACCAGCCTGGCCAACATGGTGAAACCCCATCTTAAAAAAAAAAAAAAATTAAAAATAAAAATAAAGAGCAGTATGACAGTATGGGTCAAAATGGCACTTGAGTGGTCCACATTTCCAGAAAATTACTCTCAGTGCAAAAAGGTATCATCGCAAGGAATGTTACCTTCAGTGATTTTCATAGCCACAAAAAAAGAGGGAGGGGGAAGCAACCTCAGTGTTCATTATCAGGGGATCGTAAATTAATGGTTCATCCAAACTGTGACTAGAAAACACCAAAGCAAATCTGTAGATATATTTACTGATAGAAATATACTCTGAGAATATTAAATTCACACACATAAAAAACAGGTCAAACAATTGTATGTATAATAGGATCACAAAAGGAGGAAAAAGGACATTGTTCTTTCTTTCCTCATTGGATGAAAGAAGGGAGTAAAGGGTGATGGGGAAATGGGGAGGGAGGAGGACGGGACGGTGTAGGGAACAAGGCCCGGTGCGAAGGGGTCAGCTGTGGGTGGGAGCCTAAGGGAATTAGACTAAGTCTTGTTTAGCCTTCCTCTGGAAGGGCCTTAAAGGATGATGAAACCATCCGGAAAATATTTAGCTGGTAAATCTTTTGGAAGCCCCTCCGCCCCGTGTTATTTATTAACACTTCCCTTCCACTCCTCTCTACCCTGACACACTCCCTCCCTGATTCCTATCACAGACTCAGAATCAGCAGAGCCAGAGAGACCCGAACAAGGCTGGCTGCATGTGCGTCCAGGCTGCCATGGGGGCTGCCCATCTGTGCAGTATGAGACCTGCACTGACGTGTTCCTGGGACCCCCATCGCAGAGCAGCCCTCTGACCTGCAAGGGACCCACAGCAGGGGTCGGGGGTGGTGGCCACACTATTTGAGTTCCCTGGTCACCAAATCTCCAGCAGTGATTGTCCCAGAGACTCGAGGAAGGGGAAGAGTTAAACAGGGAGTCTCTTCCCAGACAGAAGAAAGTATTTGCTCCAACCCTATCCCTTCTCCTGGAACTCCTTGGAGTTCTCCAGGAAGAAACCCTTAAATAATGAATGGGCGTGAGGGAGAAGAGGAGGGAAAGAGAAGGCACACACCACATACACATGAATGTGCACACACACACTCTCAAGATCCTCCTCCTGTTCCTGAGAAGTCGCCAGAATCTGGGGAAGCCACTCACTTGTTAAACAACGGCCCTCTTTTGAGGGTGAGGAGCATTGGTTAGGAGGAGTGTGGGGCACTGGGAAGAAATTACGCTCCGGAAGGAACTTAGCCGACTCTGACTCCAGTCCCAATGAGAGCACAGCAGACAGTGAGGCAGTTCTGGCTTCACACCCCAGCCCGGCCGCTTAAGCTGTGTGACCTTTCTTAACCTCTCTGGGTCTCTGTTTCTTCCCCTAGAGAGTCCTGGTGTACTTGAAGGGAGATTGCACCAGAGCCTGGGAGTCTAGAAACCTGCATGCGAGTGCAGGCTGTTTACTGGCCTGAAGGTTGGATCCAGCCCGCCGGTAGGTGCTGGCCAGCACATTACGCTGTTTATTGTTGTTGTTAATTTAAATCAATTGGTAACATTACACAACTGGGACAGTGTGGACTTCCAGCTGGCCATGTGTTCCCAATGACTGGCTGATACTCCTTGCATCTTGAGCCCTAAATCAAGACGGTTCAACCTTCTGTGGCTTTGCTCTGGACAGTGGGGTAGCAGGAAGCCCTGGGAAAAAGAAAGCAGTTCTTCCATAAGCCCTTCCTCACACCAAGCCTCAGCTTGCGTCAGGGGAAACCTTGGCTTCCAGGGGCCCCCGTGTTGCCCTCTCACTTCTGCATAGCCTGCCGTGTAAAGATGAACCAAACATGACCAAGGAGGTCAGTCTCAAGCTGGGGATGGGCAGGTCAGGAGGCGGGGACCATAGCACACTGGCTCTGTGGCCTGGAGGAGGCCTGGGCTCGAGTTCCTGCGGGGAACGCTCCATTTTTCTTAGCCCCAGCATCCCATCCAACAGTCCCACCCTGAAAGTCTTTCCGCTGTGCACTCACAGAGGGACAGAATCAGGGCTGCGGGACACAATTCTTATTCAAGAATTTTAATTTTAGGGCTGGGCACTGTGGCTCACGCATGTAATCCCAGCACTTTGGGAGGCCGAGATGAGAGGATCACCTGAGGTCAGGAGTTCCAGACCGGCCTACCAACCTGGAGAAACCCGGTCTCTACTAAAGTACAAAATTAGCTGGGCGTGGTGGCACATGCCTGTAATCCCAGCTACTCGGGAGGCTGAGGCAGGAGAATCACTTGAACCAGGAGGCGGAGGTTGCAGTGAGCCAAGATCTCACCATTGCGCTCCAGACTGGGCAACAACAGTGAAACTCAGTCTCAAAAAAAAAAAAAAAAAAAAAAAGAATTTTAATTTTCAAGACGCTAATCTGAAACAGTAAAACAACAGATCTTACGCAGAAAATCTCCCCAGAGTCCAGGGCTCTGATGGAAAGCAGAGGCAGAAAGACCCCTCCAAGGTACAAACAGACCCCAGTCTCTGTCCCCCTAAACCCCCAAGACTGGGTAAGTTCCAACCAGGCGAAGTGGACCGGGAGAGGAATCTCTGAGTAAATCCTGGAATCCTAAGCATCTCCTTGGAAATGCTGATTAAACCCCAGAACCCGCGCAAAGATCTGAACAAATTCCAGGACCACCTCTCGGGCCACATAAGCTCTCAACGGAGCACACACACACAGTGAGTCAGACTCGTAAACATCTGGGGCTTAGCTAATCCTCTGCTCTCAGGCGTTCAGCTTGGGTGGACTCCGAGGAGAGGCAGCGCCGGCTGGGGATTCGGTCCAGCTTCCAGGGAGCCTGGCCAGGCCTGGGAGCCAAATGCTGGGCCCTGCCCCAGCTGGGGCCCCCGTCACACACAGAGGCCATGCACGCACCCTCCCCGGCCCACACCAGCAGTTCCGGGGCGGCTCCAGTGCCTAACCCACACATGGGAGGTGGAGGCCACAGCGCTCCAGGATTCCACTTTGCGGTGGAGACTTCGAGAGGAAACAGTTTCCTAATCCCCTTCCTAAATCCAGGCCAAAAAACAATCTGTGAAGAGTCCACAGACGACTGTTCCCTCTGCCTGGCTGTCCTTGCGCTGACCTCTGGCTGTTCCCAGGAGCCTTTAGAGGGAGTGGACGGGAGGGTTGGATGGGAGACCCACAGACCCAAAACCGGGGCTCCCATACTCAACAAAAATGAGTTCTGAGTATCAATCCACAGATCACTGAATTCCAGAGCTAGCTGAGGCCAAATACCTCCCCATCTCACTCTTAACTAGGCCAGAACATAAAACCCAGCATTTCATTACTTATATTTATACGACATTCATTGCCTGCTTTAATTTTAAGTGACCATTTTGCTGCTTTTTTTTTTTTTTTCGAATTCCAAACAAAATGATCTTTTAACCTAAATGATCCTGATTGATTTGTTTCCTCCCTGTGGGTCAGCAGATAGACACGAGAAGACATTTTCTCATCCTTTGACTTAACAGGTTAAGAGAAGCCTTGATGACTAAAATGCCAAGACAATTCAATAGAGGGTTGGTCCATCTTTTCAACAAACTGCTGAGGCAAGATACACTGACATGCAAAAGAATGAAGCCGGACTCCTTGCTCACACAGTGTACAATTAACTCAAAATGGGTCAAACGCCTAAATGTAAGAGCTAAAACTAGAAAATTCTCGGCCAGTCACCGTGGTCACACCTGTGGTCCCAGCAACTTTGGGAGGCTGAGATGGGTGGATCACTTGAGCTCAGGAGTTTGAGACCCACCTGGGCAACGCAGAAGACACTGTCTCTATGAAAAGTTTAATAATTAGCCAGGCATGGTGGCACATGCCTGTGGTCCCAGCCACTTGGGTAGCTGGGGTGGGAGGATTGTTCGAGGCTGGGAGGTCAAGGCTGCAGTGAGCTATGATTGCACCACTGCACTATAACCTGGGAGACAGTGAGACCCCATTTCGAAAACAAAACAAAAAAACTCTTAAAAAAAAAATAGGTGTAAATCTTCATGATCTTCTTGGATTAGGTAATGGCTTCATAGATATGACATTAAAAGCACAAGGTATCAAAGGAAAAAACTGGCACACTGGTCTTCATTGAAATCAGTAATTCTGTGGGGTTTTTTTCACTTTCTTGATGTCCTTTGGAATATTTTTACAAACCATATATCTGATAAGGGGTTTTTATCTAAAATATATACAGAACACTTATAGCCCAATAATTAAAAGGCATTTATAATGTAACTCAATTACAAAATGGGCAAAGGCTCTAAATAGACCTGTCTCTAAAGAAGGTAGATGAATAGTCAAGAGGCACAAGAAAAGATGGCCAGCCCACACCAGTCCTCTTCAGGGAACCGCAAATTAAAACCACAGTGACATACCACTTCACACCCACTAGAACAGCTATGATAAAAAACATAAATAATAACAAATGTTGGCAAGGATGTGGAGGAATGGGAACCCTCATACGATCCTGGTGCTGCAGCGGCTCTGGAGAACAGCCTGGCAGTCCCTCCAAAGGTTAAACACAGTGACCATGTGACCCAGCAATTCCACTCCTGGATACATATATCCAAGAAGGTTAAAAACATCTGTCCACCCAAAAACATGTACGCAAGCGTTCCTACCAATATTCCTCCTAAAGGGCCGAAAAGTAGACACCCAAATGACGCCCACCAATGGATGAACAAATACACAAAGCGTGATCTATCCATGCCAATGAAATAGTATTCAGAAATAAAATACATGCTACAACAACAACCAGCCCCAAAAACATTCTGCTGAGTGAAAGAAACAAGATACAAAAAGCCACATATTGTTTTCATTCTGTTTATAAGCAATCCCCAAAATAGCCAAATCGATAGAAAGAGGTAAGCAGCTCCCTAAGGAAGGCGGAGTTGGGGGAAACGGGAAGTGACTGCTAACGGGCATGGCATTTCTTTTTGAGGTGATGGAAATGTTCTGATTATGATAATGACTGCACAACTTCATGAATGTACTTAAAAACCACTGAATTATTCAGTTTACGGGGTGGATTGCACGGTATGCAGATTATATCTCAATAAAGCTGTTATCAAAAAATAAAAGGTATCTCACTGATTTTGCTATTACTCCCACACCCAAGCCAAGGCCACAACTACAATCTGATACTCCTCCCTGAAACCCTCCCCGGCCACAGCCCAGGTTACCCAGAACTTTTCTTCCTCCCCAGAGAGCCTCTTCCCACAGCTATATCTAGACCTATAAGAGCAGTGCTCAACTGGTCTCTGTTTACCTGTGATTACTGAGTTTTACTTTCCCACCTAAACTTCGTGTTTCTGAACGCAGGGCAGGGGGCTGATAATTACAGCCAACATTGTTTGTTAGCAATGAGAACATCAGAGTCTGATGTATTCCTGGGCCAGGCGTGGTGGCTCCCGCCTGTAATCCCAGCACTTTGGGAGGCCAAGGCAGGAAGATCACTTGAGGCTAGAAGTTAGAGACCAGCCTGGCCAACATGGAGAAACACTGTCTCTACTAAAAACACAGAAATTAGCCAGATATGTGGCACAGGTCTGTAATCCCAACTACTTGGGAGGCTGAGGCACAGAGGCGTTTGAACCTGGGTGGCAGAGGTTGCAATGAGCCAAGATCAAGCCACTGCACTCCAGCCTGGGCAACAGAGTGAGACTGTCTCAAAAAAAAAAAACAAAACAAAGTCTCATGTATTCCTATATTCCTGCATGTATGAATGCATGTACTCATCAACATACAACATGCACTGGGTAAATACATGTACTCATGAGCTATGAAAACATGTACTCATGATTGTACGAATACATGTACTCAGTGAATGCATATATTCATGATGTATGAAAACAGGTACTCATGAATGTATGAATAGACATGCTCGAGAATGTATGAATACATATGCCCTTGAGTGTATTAAAATACGTAACGTGCCAGGCGCTGTGGCTCACACCAGTAATTCCAACACTTTGGTAGGCCAAGGTGGGTGGATTATGAGGTCAGGAGTTCAAGACCAGCTTGGCCAACATAGTGAAACCCCATCTCTACTAAAAATACGAAAAGTAGCCGGGCATGATGGCATGCTCCTGTAATCGCAGCTACTTGAGAGGCTAAGGCAGGAGAATTGCTTGAACCCAGGAGACAGAGGTTGTGGTGAGCTGGCATCGCGCCACTGCACTCTAGCCTGGGCAACAAAGCGAGACTCTGTCTGAAAAACAAAAAAACAAACAAAAAAAAACTATGAAGTAATAAAATGTGTTAATGAATGGATGTATAAAAACGTGTTAATGAATGAATGAAAACATGTTCTCCTGAATGTATGAATACACGTACTCAGTGAATGCATATACTCATGAATATATGAAAACAGGCACTCATGAATACATGAATAGATGTGCTCAAGAATGTATGAACACGTGCTCAAGAGTGTAATCAAACATGAATAAATGTACAAATACATGCGTTCCTGAATGCATGAAAACATGTACTCATGAATGTATAAAATGTTCTCAGTGACTGCATGAAAATGGACTCATGAATGTATGAATACATGTGCTCATGAGTGTATTAAAACATGAAATTAAGGCCGGGTGCGGTCGCTCGTGCCTGTAATCCCAGCACTTTGGGAGGCCGAGGCGGGTGGATCACAAGGTCAAGAGATCGAGACCATCCTGGTCAACATGGTGAAACTCCATCTCTACTAAAAATACAAAAAATCAGCTAGGCATGATGGCGCGTGCCTGTAATCCCAGCTACTCAGGAGGCTGAGGCAGGAGAATTGCCTGAACCCAGGAGGCGGAGGCTGCAGTGAGCCGAGATCGTGCCATTGCACTCCAGCCTGGGTAACAAGAGTGAAACTCAGTCTCAAGAAAAAAAAAAGAAAGAAAGAAAGAAATACATGTACTGATGAATATATAAAAACATGTACTTGGCCTGACGTGGGGTTCATGCCTGTGATCCCAGCACTTTGGGAGGCTGAAGTAGGTGGATCACAAGATCAGGAGTTCAAGACCAGTGTGGCCAAGATGGTGTAACCCCATCTCTAATAAAAAGTACAAAAATTAGCCAGACATGGTGGTGGGTGCCTGTAAGCCCAGCTACTCAGGAGGCTAGCAGAGAACTGCTTGAATCCAAGAGAGGGAGGTTGCAGTGAGCCGAGATCAGGCCATTGCACTCCAGCCTGAGTGACAGAGTAAGACTCCGTCTCAAAAAAAAAAGTACTCAACGAATACATGTACTCATGAATGTATGAAAATGTATTCAATGACTGCATGAAAATATACTCATGAATGTATGAATATATGTGCTCATGAGTGCATGAATACATTCATGAGTATATGTTTTCATGCATTCATTAACACGTTTTTATACATTCATTCACTCATTAACAGGTTTTTATCATTTTGTACAGGTACTCGTGAATGTATGAATACATGCTCACGTACTCACAATTCTTTTGCTTACTCCTTTTCTTTCGTAAATATCTGGTGCCCCTAACTAAACACTTGTTACTCAGATTTACCTGAGTCTTTGCTTGGGTGCCGATAGCTGGTAACTTCTCCCCCTGAAGAATGCCTCTTCCTTTTAAACCTGGTCTGACATTCCATTATTATTTTGACATCCTCACTTTGGGAGGCCGAGGCAAGTAGATTACTTGAGGCCAGGAGTTTGAGACTAGCCTGACCAACATGGAGAAACCCTGTCTCTACCAAAAATACAAAAAATCACCTGGGTATGGGTATGGTGGTGTGCGCCTGTAGTCACAGCTGCCTTGGGAAGCGGAGGCACAAGAGTTGCTTGAACTCAGGAGGTGGAGATTGCAGTGAGCCAAGATTGTGCCAGTCTGGGCGACAGAGTGAGACACTGTCTCAAGAAAAAAAAAAATTATTTTGAAAGCAATTTAATCTTTAAAGTCTCTTTTTAAAAGGCTGTGGGGAGGGGCTTCATTCATAACACGTAGCAACATTTTAAATTTTACCCGCTTCTTTCAAACTGACTCACAGGCTTAAGAGCTGCTCCTCTGACCCCCACCCCAACATCCATTTCCTGCTTTTCACCAAAAGACTTTCAATTCCTCCCGAGCCCTTCTGACTTGGCCTTTCTCCCCTGCAGGCATCCTTCTCCAAAAGACACACCCACCAACAGACAGACAAACTCTCTCAAATATACCCTTCCCTTCAAAATCAGTCCTTTCTCCTTTTTTCAAATTTTATAATTTGATTATATATATTTATATTTTATATTTTATTATCTGTGTATGTGTAATGTGTATATCTATATCTATATCTATATTTATATTTTTTTCTTTTATGAGATGGAGTTTCGCTCCATTGCCCAGGTTGGAGTGCAGTGGCATGTTCTCAGCTAACTGCAATCTCTGCCTCCTGGGTTCAAGTGATTCTTCTATCTCAGCCTCCCAAGTAGCTGGGATTATAAGCACGTGCCAATACGCCCAGCTAATTTTTGTATTTTTGGTAGAGACAGGGTTTTACCATGTTGGCCAGGCTGGTTTTGAACTCCTGGCCTCAAATGATTCACCTGCCTCAGACTCCCAAAGTGCTGAGATTGCAGGTATGAGCCACTGAGCTGGGCCAGATTTTATTTTAATTAACAAATTAAAATTGTATATACTTATGGTTTACAACATGTTTATGGTGTACATAAACTGCGGAGTGTCTCAATTGAACTTATTAACCTATGTATTACTCCACATACTTACTTGTGGTGAGAACAGTTAAAATCTACTCTTGTAGCAATTTTTAAAATATAATACAGTTATTAATTATAGTCACGATTTCCTGAACTTAGTCCTCATAACTAAATTTTGTATTTTTTGACTAACATCTTCCCAACCCCCTACCCCTGACCCCACCCCACCCAGCCCCTAGTAATCACCATTCTACTCTCTGCTTCTGTGAGTTCAACTTTTTTAGATTCTACATATAAATGAGATCACATGGTATTTATCTTTCTGTGGCCTGGCTTATTTCACTTAGTGTAACGTCTTCCAGGTTGATCCATGTCGTCACAATAACAGAATTTTTTCTTTTTCTTTTTCTTTCTTTTTTATTTTATTTTATTTTATTTTATTTTATTTTATTTTATTTTATTTTATTTTATTTTATTTTTTGAGATAGAGTTTGGCTCTTATTGCCCAGGCTAGAGTACAATGATCTCAGCTCACTGCAACCTTCGCCTCCTGGGTTCAAGCAATTGTCCTGCCTCAGCCTCCTGAGTAGCTGGGATTACAGACATGTGCCACCTTGCCCAGCTAATTTTGTATTTTTGGTAGAGACAGGGTTTATGTTGGTTGGGCTGGTCTTGAACTCCTGACCTCAGGTGATCTGCCCACCTCAATCTTCCAAAGTGCTAGGATTAGTGCTCACCTCAGGTGAGCCACCTTGCTGGGCCTGATTTTCTCTTTTTTTAAGGCTGAATGGTTTCCCATTGTGTATATATACAGATTGGGCATTCCAGATCCAAAACCAAAATGCTCCAGTGACCATTTCCTTTGAGCATCATGTCAGCACTCAAAGAGTTTCGTATTTGGGAGCATGTGGGATTTCAGATTTTCTCTTTTGGGACGCTTAACCTGTACCACATTTTCTTTATCCATTCATTCAATGGTAGACACTTAGGTGGATTCCCTCTCTGGGCTACTGTGAACAGGACTCAGTGAACCTGGGAGTGCAGACATCTCTTTCATACGCTGATTTTATTTCCTTTGCCTATATACCCAGTAGTAGGATCCATGGACAGTATGGTAATCCTATTTTTCATTTTTTGGGGCACCTCCATCCCGTTTTCCATAACGGCTGAACTGACTGATATTTGCCACCAACACTGTGCAAGGATTCCTTTTCTCCACACGGAATGGCCCTTTCTCTTGTCCTGAAACTGATGCCGGGCAGGTAAGCCCCAAAGTGAGACCTACCTCACAAGGGTTCCTGGCTTCCTCGAGGAAAGAGTTCAAGGCCAAGCTGGGAGTAGGATGGACGAAAACAGCTGTACTGAAGCCACAGAGTTACAGCCCGTGACTGCCCTTGCAGAGCAGGGCTATCCCCTAGGCAGAGAGGAGCAGCTCAGGGCAGTTCTGTGGTTATATTTACATCCACTTTGAATTACGTATAGATTAAAGGGTGGTTTATGCAGAAATTTCTAGAAAAAAGATGGTCACTTTGGGGTCCTCAGCCATTGCCACAGAAAGGGGGGGTAATCCCCAGATGTTGCCATGGCAATGGTAAAATAACATGGCACAGTGGTGGGTGTGTGTTTTGGGAAGCTGCTTCCACCCCGCCTCTGTTTTAGCTAGACTTCAATTTGGCTGGGTGTCCACGGCCCACCTCCAGAGTCAAGTCCCACATCCTACCTCAAAACTAGCCTTCCACTGGTTCACACTTGTAATCCCAGCACTTTGGAAGGATGAGGCAGGCAGATCACAAGATCAAGAGATCAAAACCATCCTGGCCAACATGATGAAACCCCGTCTCTACTAAAAATACAAAAATTAGCCAAGGATAGTGGTGGGCACCTGTAGTCCCAGCTACTCGGGAGGCTAAGGCAGGAGAATCGCCTGAACTCAAAAGGCAGAGGCTGCAGTGAGCCAAGATCACGCCACTGCACTCCAGCCTGGCAACAGAGAGACTCTGACTCAAAACAAACAAACAAAAAACTAGCCTTCCAGACCTCTGCAATGCTGCTCCTCTGTCCATTACTCAGATTGGCACTCCACCAGTAGTCCAGGGACTGAGCCAGCCTGAGAGATTTCTCTTTGATTAAGTGGGTGGGCCTATAAATGGCCCATCACGCTCTGCTGGTTTATATCTGTTTAAGTTCCCGATCTCATCTTTTAACGTTGTTTTTAATGTGTGGTTTCCTGTCTCCACATGGTAGGAATAAGCCAGTAGAGAGGGCAGAATGCCTTCTTTGTCTTTCCTATCCACCCACAGCCCGGGTACCGCCTCTGAGCTCCATGCCCAATAAGCTTGCATGACCCATTGCAGACATCCACAGACCTTACAACTGAGGGATCGGGAGGTACCCACCAGCAAAGGGGGGTGTTTTCAGTGCTCAGGACTGGATGCCTATGCTCTGAGAAGGAAATAAATTGTCAGCAGATCTAAAGAGAGAGAATTCAACTTAGCAGAAAACAGTAGGGGAAGACTTGATGCTGTAATATTAGGGAGAGATGAAGATGAGACTTTGTGAAGTTCAGATTTGGGAAGAGAGTTTAAAGAAAGAGCAAGCGCACGACTTAGTGAGTTGGCCCCGCTGAGCGGGGGGGTGGGGAGGGTGGGTTCAGCTTGGAACAGTGCCAAGGGACTGTCTGAAGGGACAAGACACCCCGAATAAAAACAAATGCCTCCCAAATGTTGTCTCCATCTCTTATTAATTAATCACAATGTCCCCATGGTGAAGTGTCCTATGACTAATGCAAACTGTAACTGTGTGGCATGAAGCCAACTTGCTCATCTTCCTTTCTGAACAAGCCTCTCCAGACCCAAGGGGAGGCTGGGCGAGTGGGGAACCACTTCCTCCGGGTATCAGATCCAACCATGGAATCCATTTCTGGGTTGGGCCTCAGGACAGAATTTCTCCTGGGGACATCCAAATCCCTTAGTTATTTTCAACACTTAGTCCAGCCAGAGGTTTGGAGAGCTGCTGGGGGTGAGCTCAGGGTTTCTCCCAACTCTGCACAATGGTGCTGTGGAAAAGGCAGGCCAGATTTCCCCAGACTGTGGAAGGCAGGGCAGCCGATGCATTTTCTTCTTACAGGAAAAGCCAAGTCTCTGTCCCGAAGATGAGATCTTCAACAAATGGCAAATCCAGACAGTGCCTCCTGCAGAAAGGGATCCAAATCCTCCACATGACACCATCTCCACTGTCACCATCCCAGACTGAGTGACCCCTCGAGTCTGTCTGTCTGCCTCAATTTAAAACCAGCTTCAACCTATTCTGCATGGGGCAGCCAGAGAGATCCTGCAAGACAAGAAAACTGATGCTGTCGCCCACAGCTCACAAGCCTGCAACGGCTTCCTTTCGCACTTAGAAAAAAACAGAGTGGGAGGGGCACAAATTCCCGCATTATCTGACCCTCTTCAACGTCTTAGACCTCAAATCTGGCCAAGCATCATGGCTCATACCTGTAAAACTCCCAGCACCCTGGGAGGCCAAGGCAGGAGGATCACTTGAATCTGTAAGTTCAAGACCAGCCTGGGAAACATGGCAAAACCCCATCTTTACAAAAAAATAGTCAAGCATGGTGGTGCACACCAGCTACCCAGGAGGCTGAAGTAGGAGAATCGCTTGATTCCAGGAGGTAGAGGTTGCGGTGAGTTGAGATGGCCACACGGCACTCCAGCCTGGGCAACAGAACAAGACCCAACTTCAAAAAACAACAACAATAATGAAAAGAGGGCCGGGCGCGGTGGCTCAAGCCTGTAATCCCAGCACTTTGGGAGGCCGAGGCGGGTGGATCACGAGGTCGAGAGATCGAGACCATCCTGGTCAACATGGTGAAACCCCGCCTCTACTAAAAATACAAAAAATTAGCTGGGTATGGTGGCGCGTGCCTGTAATCCCAGCTACTCAGGAGGCTGAGGCAGGAGAATTGCCTGAACCCAGGAGGCGGAGGTTGCGGTGAGCCGAGATCGCGCCATTGCACTCCAGCCTGGGTAACAAGAGCGAAACTCCGTCTCAAAAAAAAAAAATAATAATAATAATAATAATAATAATAATGAAAAGAGAACTCAAATTCTTTCCCTCTCTTACCTGCTCACCCAACTCAAACGTTGTGAGCGTCACTGCCGTTCCTCAGGGCCTTTACAATTACTGTTCCTTCTGCCTGGAACCTTCCTCCCCGGATTTTCACATGGCTCATTCCCTCTCTCCATGAAGTTCTCTGCTCCAACGTCACCTCAGAGAGGTCTTCTCTGACTACCCCATTTAAAGTAAACCTCCCTGCAACCTGCCCCACTCTCTATGCTTCCTCATCCCTCTTCCCCATTTTATTTATCTTCATAGTACATATCACTTAGCTGACATGTATATGAGTGCTTGTTTCTTGGAATGTAAGTGGTACTGTGCAGGGAATTTGTCTACTTTCTAACTGCTGTATTCCCTCTGTCTAGAACAATTCCTAGCACATTAAAGTTTCTTTTTTTTTTTTTTTTTTTTTTTTTGAGACAGAGTTTCTTTCACTCTTGCTGTCCAGGCTGGAGGAGTACAATGGTGCAATTTGGGCTCACTGCGGCTTCCACCTCTCGAGTTCAAGCAATTCTCCTGCTTCAGCCTCCCAGGTAGCTGGGATTATAGGTGCCTGCCACCACATCCAGCTAATTTTTTGTATTTTTAGTAGAGACAGGGTTTTGCCATGTTGGCCAGGCTGGTCTTGAACTCCTGGCCTCAGTTGATCTGTGCACCTTGGACTCCCAAAGTGCTGGGATTACAGGTGTGAGCCACCTCCCCTGACCACTCTGAAGTTTCTTAATAAATACTTGCTGGAGGAAGGGAAAGAGGGAGGGAGGGAAGGAGGGAGGGAGGGAAGGAGGGAGGCAGAACAATGAGTTTTGGTTGACCACGGTACAGTAAATAAGATCATATCCCCTCATTTTACACTTTTTTCAAGGTTCTTTAGCAGATGTGAAGGTGCTTAAATAAATATAAAGGAAGGACTTACTAATTCACGATGACCTTCCAACTCCCTAGTAAGACAGGGAGGATATACATAACTATTGCCATGTTACAGAAAAGGAAATATGAATGTGGGATATTTGTTAAAGGAATGATGAAACATACTGACTTGTCCAGGCCAAATTTGAAATAAAAAACCAAACTAGCACTAGAATCCAGCTTTCTAGACACCCTGTACTATGCTCTTTCCATCAAGTCACCTCAGATTTCAATATTCTATCCTGGTAAAAAGTCTATTCATATTGTTAATCATATTAATATTTCAAAAATGAAATATATATATATATATATGTTCATCTTGAGAGATGCTGCCAAGACATCATTTGATAAAATCCCACATCTATTTGTGGCTTTAAAAACACCTCTTCGTGGTATTAGCACCAGCCTAGTTTTATATTCTCCAGGAAGACACTGAAAAACAGACATAAAAAAAAGGACATTAAAATGCTAAATAGAAAATATAAATGCTATCTAAAACCAACAGCCAGTATCAGAGTTATGAGGAAACTCCAGAGGAATTCTCATTCAAGACAGGAACACAGCTATTTATTAGCAACATTCTGGAACCATGTATCATCAATAACCAATTTTAAAACGTAACTAAATTTCACTCACAACAACAAGAAGAAATTATCAACAACCTGGAAATGAACTTAACACAAGGAATCTATAAGCCCTATGTAAAGAAACCATTTCCATGTCCAGGGGACAGAGTCAAATTCTATTAAGTAGAGACATTATGTTACTGGTTAGTATCAAGAACTGTGAAAGGTCTCAGATTTCTTACCCCAGGTCCAAGAGCAAAGTGAGATACTCAACATTCTAAATTCCATTTAATCTTTCTAATTTGCAAAGAGGGCATTTGTATTATGATTTCCACTAATGGAAGAGGCACAGATCAGATGATTTCCCACGTCAAGGAAGTCGAGACTACAATTTAAATAGTTCTGACTCCCGAGCCTGCTGTCTTCCCACCCCCTCACTCAATCTTCTGCAGATAGAATGGCTCTCTACCGTGTCAGCATGGCTAGGCTGAACTTCAGTTCCCAGAATTCCTTTCCATATACATTCTGCTTAGAGTAGACCACAGGACAACTTCTGGGAGATGTGGTGGGTGAAAGGGAGGAAGCAGAGACTCCATAGCTCATGCACATTGTTGCTGATCTGCTGATCTGCCTCATTGGCATGAAGCATGGAGCAGTGCCCAGACCCCCAACTACTCCACCCTCCCCTGTAGCCTCCATCAGCTTCTCCAGCTCCTGAGCCAGTACACATGGTTAGCTCCATGACAAAGGGTCCCACATCCTGCAGGATACCCATACTATCGAAGTCAAAAACAATTTTATGCCATCCTGTGGGGTTCCAGCTCATGTCCACAGGTTGTAGCCTGCTCATGACCTCCTCTTACCTTCACCTTTCCTGTAGACTTCATGCTCCATCAGCAGACATGGAGATGACAGCCTGCCAGAGACTACTTAGCCAGCCCCACAATGGCATAAGACTAATATTCTGTGAAAACTCTCTTTTAAAATGCAGGGGTTGGACACGGTGGCTCACACCGCACTTTAGGAGGGCAAGGTTAAAGGACTGCTTGTGCAACATAGGGAAACCCTGTCTCTACAAATAATTTAAAAACTCACCAAGCATGGCGGTGCATGCTTGTGGTTTCAGCTACCTGGGAGGCTGTGGCAGGAAAATCATCTGAGTCCAGGAGGTTGAGGTTGCCATGAGCCGTGATGGCCACTGCACACCAGCCTGGGTGACAGGGTGAGACCCTGTCTCAAAAATAAGTCCATAAATAAAAATGTGGATGTCCTCATTTGTTTGTGTGTACCTGTGTCTATGTTTACGTGTTTGTGTGTATACATGTGTGTCTGTGTCTATTTGTGCATATTATGTCTATATAGCTAGTGTATGTGTCTGTGTCTACATGTGTGTCTGTGTTTATGAGTATGCCTACATCTGTGTCATTGTGTGTTTCTCCTATTCATTCTGCTTCTCCATGTGAACTCTGACTGACACAGCTAATTTGCTCCTCACTGTAAGTCCAAAGGGCAGGTGGCCCATGGCGTGGGAGTGTCCTAGAGAAGCTGGAAATGGAATGCTGAAGGCTGGGGTAGTGGAAAGCAGGAGAGACTCAGTCTGCTACTCTGCCCCTTTATGCTAACAGATTTAAATAAAAAGAGTCACTTCTGTATGCACAACACTGCAGATTCAAATGCTAAAGATGAAGCATCCCGCACTGGCCACTATGCCTCAATGGTTCCCCCCACCCCCGCAAGCAGGGAGTGGTGACATAGAGGGATCTCCATCAATACTGCCAGTTGCTGGGCTGGCCCCACCCTGGTCTGTACCCAGCTATGCCCCTCTGATAGCCAAAGAAAGGCTGCTTCTGGGGACCCAGGGAAGTGGCTCCAAGGCTCTGGCCCTGACTCACCTCTGGAATTTCCTGCCTTAAAAAGCTGCTCACAGACCACATCAAGGGGATATTAAAGCCACTGTTTGAATGAGTGCCAGGGTACCCCTGAACAGACCCCCAGATTCCCAGGGTAAGTCCAAATCTCACGAAAACCTCCAGCTCTGAGTCACTTCCCTGCAAAGAGTCCAGCTCCAAAGAAGTAAAAGGGAAAGAACTGGGGAGGAGAGACAGTTACCTAAAACGTGCAGACCCAACAAGGCAGCATCAGGGGCCAAAGCTGTGGAATCACAGACTCCAGGTCCCATCCCAGCTCTGCTAGATACTAACATAAACGGCCTTGGGCAAGTTCTGGTACCTCTCTATGCCTCAAATTCCCCACCTTTAAAATGTGTATGATAGATGGCCAGGCATGATGGCTCACACCTGTAATCCCAGCACTTTGGGAGGCCGAGGCAGACAGATCACCGGAGGTCAGGTGTTCAAGACCAGCCTGGCCAACATGGCAAAGCCCCGTCTCCACTAAAAATACAAAAATTAGCCAGGTGTGGTGGTGAGCGCCTATAGTCCCAGCTACTTGGGAAGCTGAGGCAGGAGAATCACTTGAACCCAGGAGGCGGAAGTTGTAATGAGCCAAGATCCTGCCATTGCACTCCAGCCTGGGCAACAAGAGCAAAACTCAGTCTCAAAAAAACAAACAAATGTGTGTGACAGATACCTTCCAATGTAGCCCTGTGGCGAGGGTTAAACTTACACATTTTCTTTAAAAATAAAGCATAATAAATGTGATTTTTGTTAAGATTAACACTTTCCAGAATAATTTTGTCAAGTTCATGGTGATGACTCAGTAGGTACTGCCTAAAAAGTTAAGAATGGCTTATGTAAAAAGTTACATAGTAGTTACAAAGATAACTAACAGAACTCAAAGCAGATTGTAAAGGATGGGGTATGTTTAAAAGTTACATAGTAGTTACAAAGATAAGTACCAGAACTCAAAGGAGCTTATAAAGGATAAAGTATGTTAAAAAGTTACATAGCAGTTACAAAGATAACTACCAGAACTTAAAGCAGATTGTAAAGGATGGGGTATGTTTAAAAGTTACATAGTAGTTACAAAGATAAGTACCAGAACTTAAAGCAGATTGTAAAGGATGGGGTATGTTTAAAAGTTACATAGAAGTTACAAAGATAACTACCAGAACTCAAAGCAGACCATAAATCTTTCCAATTGCCAGAAAAAAACTGCACTTACAAAATAAAGTCAATAAAACAGATCATATACTAAATAACATATTATTAAAGTTTGTTTTGTTTTGTTTTTAAGATGGAGTCTTATTCTGTTGCCCAGGCTGGAGTGCAGTGGCGTGATCTCGGCTCACTGCAACCTCCGCCACCCAGATTCAAGCGATTCTCCTGCCTCAGTCTCCTGAGTAGCTGGGACTACAGGCACGGGCCACCACTTCTGGCTAATTTTTGTATTTTTAGCAGAGACAGGGTTTTGCCATGTTGGACAGGACCTCAGGTGATCTGCCTGCCTCAGTCTCCCAAAGTCCTGGAATTACAGGCATGAGCCACCGTACCCCCTGTTAAAGGTTTAAAAACACATAAAATGACAGAACTAAAACCAATCATAATTCTTATAGAAAAATATTCTGAGGTATCCCCAATATATTTCAAACTTAGATAATATTTTAATAGATTACAACCTTGATCCACCCACACAGTTCTATATGACGGTGCAGGTTGAACTCACGGGGGTTCAGACATCAATAACAGGGAGTATGTGATGAACTGAACTGCGTCCTCCCAATACGAAAACTAAAAATCTGCCCTGTAATCCCAGCGCTTTGGGAGACCAAGGTGGCCAGATCACCTGAGGTCAGGAGTTCGAGACCAGCCTGGCCAACATCGCGAAACCCTGTCTCTACCAAAAGTACAAAAAAAATTAGCCAGGCAGAATTGTGATCACTTCTAATCCCAGTTGCCTGGAAAGCTGAGGTGGAAGAATTGCTTGAACCCGGGAGGCAGAGATTTCAGTGAGTCGAGATTGCACCACTGCACTTGAGCCTGGGCAGCAGAGAAAGACTCCATCTAAAAAAAAAAAAAAAAAAAAAAAATGGTATGTTGAAGTCTTACCCCCTCTAGTAACTCTGGACGTGACTATAATCGGAGATAGGATGTCAGGCATGGTAGCTCACGCCTACTGCTATCCCAAAATGAAAGGGAACAACTATGCTCAGAGCAGCACAGGCTCCAGGAGGCATTTTTGGGGCCCTTGCATGCTTTCAAAGCTGTAAGATCAACCCAAAGTGAGTGGCCAATCTCAGCAGATGCCCAGTATCAGGTGAGAAAGGATCTGGTAAATTATTATGCAAATCCTTCTCTGTGGATTCTGTGGATGTTACTTTTTTTTTTTCTTTTGAAACAGAGATGCTCTGTCATCCAGGCTGGAGTGCAGTGGCACAATCACGGCTCACTACAGCCTTGACCTCCAGGGCTCAAGCAATCCTCCCACCTCAGCCTCCCAAGTTGTTGGGACCACAGGCATGCACCAGCATGCCCAGATAATTTTGTAAAACATTTCTAGATATAGGATCTTGCTATGTTGCCCAGGCTGGTCTTGAACGCCTGGGCTCAAGCCATCCTCCTGCCTTGGCCTCCCAAAGCACTGGGATTACAGGCATAAACCACTATGCCTGGCCAGATGTTACATTTCTAAGAAAAAGTCTATTATGTCTTTAAGCTAGATGAGAACTGCATGGCAGGTACAGGCCAGATCAATAGTTCCTGCCTGTCTTTGACTAGAACCTTCTAGAAACCAAACCATCACCAGAGACAGGCAACTGGATGGGAAAGGAGGAAACAACACATAACAGGAGTTAGTAGGTTCCAAACGGTGGCTGGGCCATGTTGCAATAAAGGCTGCCCCCAGGCAGAAGGCAGATGACCAACAGAAATCCACAGCCCCACACTGGCAGGCAGCCTGGCTCAGCTGAGGGCTGCAAATGCCCTGCTTTCTGGGGCTGACAGCCAGCAGCACTGGGACAGGTACTGCTGAGGAAAAGAATCGCAGAGACGCCTGCATTCAATGCTCAAGTGCACATGAAAAAGAAAGAAAACACTCTCTATAAATCAGAGAAGCACTGGGGAAAGAAGACAGAAAGAACGACAGAACTTCAGGGTTCCTCTGGAGCAAGTCATGCCCCGGTAAAGCTAAAGAAAAGGCGACCGGGGGAAGCTCAGGCAGTGTGTAAGACCAGAAGAGCTCTCCAGGTTCACTGTCAGAAAAGTCAGCGGGAGGAAGGAGGCAGCAGAGGCTTGGACGAAACCTTACAAGGCCATAGAACCAAGCCCTGGTGGCCTGTCCTGGGCAGCATTGAGGATAAGCAGCACTCAGGGCCCCCAGGACCAAGTTCTGAGTTCCTGCAGCTGCAGCAGCCCGATCTGTGCTCCAATCCTGGCATGGATTTAGGGGACACTGGCAGTTCTGCCATTCCTGCCAGGGATACAACCATGCCTACTGCTGAACACGCAGTATAGCTGGGCCAGGAGGGGGCGGGGGCTTTTGTGGTCAGGACGGATGGCCTAGGAGCCAACTGAGGGAAGGGAGTCCTTGGGAGGGGGTACAGGAATATATTCTAAGACCCCCAAAATGAGGGACACCTCCCAGGTCTCAAAGGGCAGTAACCCTGGAGTTCAAAGAAGTAGAATGGCTCATTATTATGCTTTTGTGGAAGCAAAATCAACCATGTCAACAATGAGAACTTGTCCCTGCTAGTCAGAAAACCAGGTTCTTCCCAGGAGGGTTCCAGAGGGTGAGGCCCAGAGCCTTTGAACCAGCAGGTCCTTGTCATGGATCAGGCCCTGCTCTGATGGACCTTGGGAGAATGGTGGCTACAGAGGACAAATCCAGAAACAGCATCCACACACATGCAAGGAAGGCAAAGGAAGCAACTGGTACCCCCCTTCCCAAACTCAGGGGTAAAGCTGCCCACATCAAGCACCAAGGCACCCTGAACTTTCACAGAACCAAGTTAGATAATCCCAGAACTTTGAGGTATCTGGGCCCAAAATGAGCATTAAATTGAAGTCATGGATAAGAAATGGAATGTTTTCATCTTTCATAGTCCAGTGTGCCCACCGGCCCATCAAACCCACCTTCTTCCAAGGGCAACCTCAGAAATAGCATCCAAAGAGAGCCCTGGAGAGCATGTCCTGGCCAAGTTTTCCCAAATATGACTGCATTTCATATCTTTCTTTACAAGGGAGAGTCCCCTCAAGAGTCAGGGAGTGAATTCTCTAAAGCCTCGCCACGTGGTGTGGACCACAGACCGGCAGCACCAGAATCATCATCTGGGAACTGGCCAGAAGTATGGTTGCTCAGGCCCCACTCCAAACTACTGAACCAATAGCTCTGGGGGGAGGCCCAGCATTAGGGTTTACACACCCCTCCAGGAGACTGTGATGCTCACTCAGCTTGGACGCTTTCGAAACTGACCACCTCAGTATGAAACAGGCTAAACCATGCTCAGGGGTTAACAATTTAAAGGTCTCTGTCTTTCTGTAGTTAGACAATAAAAATTCCTTCACTGGGTCAGGTGGGGTGGCTCACACCTGTAATCCCAGCACTTTAAGAAGCTGAGGTGGGCGGATCATGAGATCACGAATTTGAGACTAGCCTGACCAACATGGTGAAACTCCATCTCTACTAAAAATACAAAAATTAGCCAGGCATGGTGGTGCACAACTGTAATCCCAGCTACTCAAGAGGCTGAGGCAGGAGGACTGCTTGAACCCGGGAGGCAGAGGCTGCAGTGAGCCAAGATCACCCCACTGCACTCCAGCCTAGGTGACAGAGTTGAGACTCCATCTCAAGGAAAAAAAAAAAAAAAAAACAAAAAGAATATTCCTTCATTGAGGATGTACTATCTCTGAATCTGTGTTCCTGTGGGCATTCGAAGTTGAGATTTACCTATTAAGTCAAGAATTACAGTAAGCAAGAAAGAAGTCAAAAGCCCTCTTCAAATGCTTGGTCATCTGGTTTGCTGGGGGTTTTTTTAAACATGTTAATTACAAAATACTGATCCATACCTACTCAATTAGCTTTTAAGCACTGTAAGGTACTTTGTTCATCATACTTGCACATGTTCCACTGTGTGCCTGGTTTATGGCTTCTGAATAAACAAATAGGTGTTTTCACACTTCCAGGAAAAGCCGGCAGTGGGGCTTGTGTGGGGGCAGAAGGTGACATGCATGTGTCTCTGTGTTTAATCAGAGTGAAGTATAATACACAACTGCCTCTCTGAAATTTACAAAAATGCTCAGACAACCTCAATTAAGCTGATTTCTAAAACATGCAGACAAAAGGAAACATCCCCAAAGTTTTTATAAACAGTCTTTGAGCCCACAGCTGAGCCTCTCCACCAGTTTGGAATTTACCAGCTATTTAAAGTAACAGGAACATCCTAACATTGCCTGTTACAGCTCAAAAGTAAGGCATTTAGATCAGCCAAGAAGGATAAGAAACCTCACATGCATTAACGCAGAAAACACGCTTGTAAAAATATACTGGGCAAGTGGGCTTGTACACACGTGTAGGGATCAGGGGTACACACAGGCATTTCTCTCTCTCATGCCAAAGATCCGACTATAATGTTTATAGAAGCTTCCCAAAGCCAAGTTCAAACTCTCTTGATGTGACTCTGGGGGAAAAAAATCAGAGTACCTTTATCTAGATTTTAAAACAGTGTGAACACTGCCAAGAGCTCATAATAAAAAGAGTACAGAACTCCAAGTCAAAAGGTCTGAATGCCAAGTCTGTCTTTTACTAACTGCCACTTCCTAACCTGGCGGCAAATCACAAATTCTGAGCCTCCCACGTCCCCAGCTGAAAAATCAAGATGATGGAAATAGTAACTGCTCGTTGGAGCACATGGAGCTGCTGTGAGAGCCGACCATATATCTCATGTGAGAGCACTTGAAAAATCGTAAAGCACACATGAACGTTAATTATTGGCTAAGCACAAGCATTTTTGATTTAGGAGCTTGAGAAAGGGAGTCAAAAAAATACCCTGATTTTTGCATTTTTAAGTTTCCTGGTTGTGTTCTGGTGTTGGGAGGTTATTTTTGTGAGGTGAAAAGCTGCCTCGTTGGTTTTGGTTAACCTAGACCAGGGGTCCCCCAAACTTTTTACACAGGGGGCCAGTTCACTGTCCCTCAGACCATTGCAGGTCCGGACTATGCAAGGTGTGACACCCTTCACAGCCAGCGCTGCTGCCTCCACTATCCCAGACAGCAGTATACAGTGTCTCAGGCCCAGCACCACCTCCAGTGCTATATACAGGGATGGCGGTGATCAACCTGTGACACTGTGTATACAGCGTCCTGGACATCTGCAGCAGCGGTGGGCCTCTTCTGTAGGAAGCCCACTGCTGCATGTTTCCCCTATTATAAGACATCTCCTAAAAATAAGACAGCCCCCGTCTTTTGCGGGTAAAATATAAGACAGGGTCTTATAATACGGGAAACACGGTGTGTAGTAATGTCGGGGGAAACTTTTGGGCAAAGGGAGGTTATAGGGGCCATTATGTTGTTGTACATTTGGGGGAGTATGGGGGCCATTGTACTGTGTAGTAATGGTTATAGTGCTTTACCTTTCTTCCTACTTCTGCTGTTATTTCACACTGCTTCCAGTGATGAGGGGCGCCACAGCCGCAGACCGGATGTGCGTCATATGACGCGCTTCCAGAGCCGTGACGCGTGCGTCCGGCGTCACCGGAAGTAGTACTGTACGTGAGCAACGCTGCACTTTGCGGATGCATCCTGTGCTCCTCTCACTGACCACCAATGAAAGAGGTGCCCCTTCCTGAAGCGCGGCGGGGGCCAGATAAATGGCCTCAGGGGGACGCATGTGGCATGCGGGCCGTAGTTTGGGGACCCCTGACCTAGACCCTTCTCCACCTGCGTCCGTTGGATAACCTGTTGCTACTGGTTAAGAATCCTCTCTGGGACAGAAAAGTGTATCCATCAGGTTTACTGGATGGCAAATAAACGCTGGAGGACCCTGGCTCGTATGAACCAACAAGCCATCTTCCTGTTCCACAAGGTTGCTGCAAGGCATGTCAGCCTAAACAGAAGAGGATCCATTTTTATTTTTATATTTATTTATTTATTTATTTGTTTGTTTATTTATTTATTTCGAGACGGAGTTTCACTCTTGTTGCCCAGGCTGGAGTGCAATGGTGCAATCTCGGCTCACTACAACTTCTGCCTCCAGGGTTGATTCTGCTGCCTCAGCCTCCCGAATATCTGGGATTACAGGCATGCACTGCCACGCCTGACTAATTTTGTATTTTTAGTAGAGACAGGGTTTCTCCATGTTGGTCAGGCTGGTCTCAAACTCCTGACCTCAGGTGATCTGGCCATCTCGGCCTCCCAAAGTGCTGGGATTACAAGTGTGAGCCACCCCACCCAGCTTGCTTGCTTGCTTTATTTATTTATTTATTCATTCATTCATTCATTTAAAACAGAGTCTTGCCGGGCGCGGTGGCTCAAGCATGTAATCCCAGCACTTTGGGAGGCCGAGGCGGGTGGATCACAAGGTCGAGAGATCGAGACCATCCTGGTCAACATGGTGAAACCCCGTCTCTACTAAAAATACAAAAAATTAGCTGGGCATGGTGGTGCGTGCCTGTAATCCCAGCTACTCAGGAGGCTGGGGCAGGAGAATTGCTTGAACCCAGGAGGCGGAGGTTGCGGTGAGCCGAGATTATGCCATTGCACTCCAGCCTGGGTAACAAGAGCGAAACTCCGTCTCAAAAAAAAAAAAAAAAAAAAAAAAAAAAAACAAAAAACAGAGTCTTGCTCTGTCGCCCAGGCTGGAGTGCAATGGCATAATCTCGGTTCACTGCAACCTCTGTCTCCTGGGTTCAAGCAATTCTGTTGCCTGAGCCTCCAGAGTAGCTGGGATTACACGCTCCCGCCACCACACCCAGCTAATTTTTGTATTTTTAGTAGAGACAGGGTTTTTCTACATTGCCCAGACTGGTCTCAAACTCCTGATCTCAGTTGATCCACCTGCCTCAGCCTCCCGAAGTGCTGGGATTAAAGACATGAGCCACCATGCCGGTTCCATTTTTAAATACATAACGTATCTCACCTAATATAATTTAAGGATACTGCAGCCAAAGAACACAAAAACCAACTTATGTTTTTGCAACTTTCCATTGATTCCATTTGAGGATTAGAGGTGGAAGAGGCAGAAACAGTTTGGCAGTTCCTCAAAAAGTTAAGCACAGAGTCCCATATGATCTGATAATTCCACTCCTAGGTAGAAACCCAAGAGAGTTGAAAACATGTCCCACAAAAAAAAAAACTTGTATACCAATGTTTGTCGCAGCATTATTCACAATAGCTAGAAAGTATAACCAATCCACATGTCCATCAACTGATGGCCAGCTAAAATGTGGCAAATCAGGATAATGGAATACTATTCAGTCATGAAAAGGAATGAGGCATTGACGCATGTTATAGATAAACCTCAAAAACATTACACTAAGCGAAAGAGGCCAGACACCGAAGGCCACATACTGTATAATATGATTCTATTTATGTGAAATGTCTAGAATAGGCAAATCCAGAGACAGATTAGTGGTTGTTAGGATTAAGGTGGAGGGGAGGGTGAATGGGGGTGATGGCTAACAGAAAAGGGGTTTCTTTCTGAGATGATGGAAATGTTCTGTAGTTAGTGAATATACTAGAATACAAGACAGTGAATATCTTATAAACCACTGAACTGTGTGCTGCAGATAAGTGAGTTTTATGTTATGTGAATTTTATCTCAATAAAGAAAAAAATATCAACTATTTTTTTAAAGACCTAGAAATAGAGGGTTAGCCAGCTAATTAGAAATTAAAAGGGCAGCATACTAAGTGATGACTAATTCACTAACTCCCAAAAGGAAGTCTGGTTGTGACATTCACGTTAATTTCATCTGACCTCCCACCTCAAACCCAGGCACTCTCTTGCACACTTCAACTTTCATTTTTCCTTTCTCCCTTCCACCCATTCCTTTTTGACTCTTTCCTTTTTTTCCTCTCCTTTTCTTCTCTGTCTGTCTCTTAACTGGTTAAGTACTCAAAAAAGTGTAAATGGATACAGTGATGGTAGTGAGGCTTTGAAATGTAACTTTTCTCCTCACCTCTGGCAGTTGTTGAATGAACACCTACAAAAGGCAGCACATTGGAGTCATTTGGACTTGGTAATGAGGCTGTTAAATATTTTTTTTTCTTTTTTGCAACACAGTCTCACTCTCTCGCCCAGACTGGAATGCAGTGGTACGATCCGATCCGCTCACTACAACGTCCGACTTCCAGGCTCAAATAATTCTCCTGCCTCAGCCTCCCGAGTAGCTGGGATTACAGACACACACCACTACCACCCGGCTAATTTTTGTATTTTTAGTAAAGAGAGGGTTTCACCATGTTGACCATGCTGGTCTTGAACTCCTGACCTCAAATGATCCACCCACCTCAGCCTCCCAAAGTGCTGGGATTACAGGAGTGAGCCACCATGCCTGGCCAAAGCTGTTAAATTTCAATCCAGGCATCATTGCTGTGTGACCATGAGTGAGCAAGTCACTGTACTTCTGTGCCTCAGTTTTCCCACCTGTAAAATGGGACTAATAGTAGAACCTAACTCATGAATTTGTTATTAGGATTAAAAAGACTAGAACAATGCTGGACACACAGCAAGTGCTCTATAAAAAAGTAGCAGCCCGTGAACTGAGGCGGGTTCTAAGGTTCCCTGGACCTGACTTAAAAGCACACTTCTGTGGCCAGGCGCGGTGGCTCACGCCTATAATCCCAGCACTTTGGGAGGCCAAGGCAGGTGGATCACGAGGTCGAGAGATCGAGACCATCCTGGTCAACATGGTGAAACCCCGTCTCTACTAAAAATACAAAAAAATTAGCTGGGCATGATGGTGAGTGCCTGTAATCCGGAGGTTGAGGCAGGAGAATTGCCTGAACCCAGGAGGCGGAGGTTGCGGTGAGCCGAGATCGCGCCATTGCACTCCAGCCTGGGTAACAAGAGTGAAACTCCTCCTCAAAAAAAAAAAAAAAAAAAAAAAAGCACACTTCCAGATGTGAGACTACTTCTTTGCTTAAGTTTGGTTATTACTATTTTTTTATTTGTAGAGATGGGGTCTTGCTATGTCGCCCGGGCTGAATTCGAACTCCTGGGCTCAAGTGATTCTCCTGCCTCAGCCCTGCTAGTAAGTGGGACTATAGGCACAGGCCAACATACCCTATTGAAGCTTTTAAGAAAAAAACAAAACTTGTCACTGATGAAGCTCAGATGAAGCTTCCTGTTTAAGTATTGTTTTCTAACTACAAAACTATCATGTTCATTTTCCTTGGTGATATTTTGTCTTGTTATTAAATATTATTATACATCATTTAATGTGATTATAGGAAGATTCTATCATCTACCTATCTACCTACCTACCATCTATCTATCTATTTATTTAGAGATAGGTTCTCACTCATTGCCAGGCTGAACTGTAATGGCAGGATCACACCTCACCGCAGCCTCAACATCCCTAGCTCAAGTGCGTTTCCCACCTAAACCTCCTCAACAGCTAGGACCACAGGTTTACACCACCACACCCAGCTAATTTTTTTTCTTCTTCTTCTTTTTTGAGACAGAGTCTTGCTCTGTCACCAGGTGTCTGGCTGGAGTGCAATGGCGCAATCTCAGCTCACTGCAACCTCCGCCTCCCGGGTTCAAGTAATTCTCCTGCCTCAGCCTCCCAAGTAGCTGGTTCTACAGGTGCGCACCACCACACCCAGCTAATTTTTTTTGTATTTTTAGTAGAGACGGGGTTTCACCATGTTGACCAGAATGGTCTCAATCTCTTGACCTTGTGATCCACCCGTGTTGGCCTCCCAAAGTGCTGGGATGATAGATGTGAGTCACTGCGCCCCGCCTTTTTTTTTTTTTTTTTTTAATAGGAAAAGTGTTTCCCTAATGTTGCCCAAGCTGGTCTTGAACTCCTGGCTTCAAGCACTCCTCCTGCCTCAGACTCCCAAAGTGCAACGATTACAAGCATGAGCCACTATACTCAACCTAAATGAAGTTTTCCAATTTTGACTTTTACTTCTGACACCCTTTCTCCTTCCCTTTGTTAGTAGAAGAAGAGAGAGAGGATGACTGTGCATTCAAGAGCCGGGACTTTCAGTTGCCAGTGGCAAAAATCCAATCCACAAGTTTAAGCCAACAGACAGGACAGAGTGAGGGATTTATAAGCACGTATCACTGGAGTTCACGTGATGAACTCCAGATGCCTGGTTCTAGAGGATCACACGATGTCAACAGGATATCTTTTCCTACAACTGACTGGCTCTTCCCCAACTAGGGAGTCACTGGTAACTTCCTCCCAGCTTAGCAACCTATCTTGGTTGACAAGCCCCACCAAAGCCACAGGGCAGGGTGACATTAAGGGAAGTTCCCCTGCCCTCCCCCTGCCACCCCCCCCCCCCCGGCCCAAAAGATGGGAGATAAAATATTTTGATAGGCAGATCAAAACAGAAGCTGTAGCAATCCACTTTAGAAAGCAATCAACTCCCCAAGAGAATCTTATTGAGAAATGAATATGTGCTCAGCACCGTCTAACGCAGGTGTCCCCAAACTACGGCCCATGGGCCGCCTGCGGCCCCCTGAGGCCATTTATCCAGCCCCCCGCCGCACTTCAGGAAGGGGCACCTCTTTCATTGGTGGTCAGTAAGAGGAGCACAGTATGTGGTGGCCCTCCAACGGTCTGAGGGACAGTGAACTGGCCCCCTGTGTAAAAAGTTTGGGGACGCCTGGTCTAAGGCATGCAGGTGGAACACCGAAGGATTAATCATAAGACCTCCACTTTGTATAGCATCATTTCCCAGTGAAGAATTGACTGAGCATGTCTTAGCTCTTAGCCCTTAAAGTTCCCAGTACTTGGCCGGGCGCGGTGGCTCACACCTGTAATCTCAGCACTTTGGGAGGCCGAGGCGGGTGGATCACGAGGTCAAGAGATCGAGACCATCCTGGTCAACATAGTGAAACCCCGTCTCTACTAAAAATACAAAAAATTAGCTGGGCATGGTGGCGCGTGCCTGTAATCCCAGCTACTCAGGAGGCTGAGGCAGTAGAATTGCCTGAGCCCGGGAGGCAGAGGTTGCGGTGAGCCAAGATCGCGCCATTGCACTCCAGCCTGGGTAACAAGAGCGAAACTCCGTCTCAAAAAAAAAAAAAAAAAAAAAAAAAAAGTTCCCAGTACTTAACTTAATTTCACACATAACAAAAGGAGACCTACCTAGACTGAGTGACTCATTTAAGGTCAGACAACCAAGATGTGATGCCAAGGAGACATTCCCCCAATCCAGTGCCTCATGCACTGCTGCAGTGTGCAAGGGGCCATGTTAAACACTGTGGTGGAGAGCAAGATGGCAGAGGAGGAGACCTGGCCTTCGAGGCCTCTCTATCTCAACATAAATGCTCCAATCTGCCAACTCAGGATGGCATGTGCAGGTGCCTCCTCCCAAGGAAGACAAGACCCTGAGAACTGAAGATCAGCAAGAGTTTCCAGAGGAGGACCTTGCAGGATGCAGAGAGATGGTGAGGAGGGCCAGACAGGCCAAGCCAGGGAATGTGGGTGATCCTTTTCTACACTTCTTCAGAGATCAGTGAGAAACCTGGCCGGGTACAATGGCTCACACCTGTAATCCCAGCACTTTGGGAGGTTAAGATGGGAGGATCACTTGAGGCCAGAAGTTCAAGACCAGTCTGGGCAACATAGCAAGACCCATCTCTACAAAAACATCTTTTTAAATGTAATTTAGCTGAGTGTGGTGGTATGGACCTGTAGTCCCAGCTACTTGGAAGGTTGAGGCAGGAGGATTGCTGGAACCCAGGAGTTTGAGGTTATAAAAACAAGAACAATATAATCTGGATATACAATTCCAAATGGGACGGGGAAAACAAAAATATGCTGAGACTCTTGCCTTTTTGGAAAATAGAATATAAATGCAGGTTAATCATAGTCTTTGATAAAAAACATATATTAAAATATACACATTAAAAATTCACACAGGCCAGGCTGGGTCTGGTGGCTCATGCCTATAATCCAGACAGATTGGGAGGCCAAGACAGGAGGGTTGCTTGAGCTCAGGAGTTTAAGACCAGCCTGGGCAACATAGAAAGACTCTGTCTCTACAAAAATAAATAAATTAAAAAATTAGCCAGGCATGGTGGCACACGTCTGTGGTCTCAGCTACTTCGGAGGCTGAGGTGGGAGGATTGCTTGAACCCAGGAGGTTGAGACTGCAATTAGCAGTGATTGTGCCACTGCACTCCAGCTTGGATGACAGGGTAAGACCCTGTCTCAAGAAGAAAAAAAAAATTCACAGGCTGGACCCAGTGGCCCATGCTTGTAATCCCACCACTTTGGGAGTCTGAGGTCAGAAGATCACTTGAGTCCAGGAGTTTGAGACCAGCCTGGGCAATATAGTGAGACCCCCTCATCTCTATTTTTAAAAAGAAAGAAAGAAAAACAGTGTGACTGAGCAGAGATTCAAACTCAGTTCAAATCTACCAGTTTCCCTGTGCTCTTAACAACTGCATTGTGCTGTCTATGGGTGACGCTCCACAGCCAGCCAGAAAACACCTTCACTATGGGTGAAAAGTGGTGCTCATTCCATGAGGTAGAGGTTGCAGTGAGCCGAGATCACACAACTGCACCCCAGCCTGGGAAACAGAGTGAGACTGTCTCAAAAAAACAAAAAAAAATAGAAAAAAGAAAAGTGGTATTCATTGCACTGTGTTCAGGAAAAGTGTGTCCTGGAGAAATGCTTCATAAAGGCGGAGTTACCATCAACCCCAATCCCCAACCTAGGTTGTGTGCGCACGCATGCACGCACACACACACACACACACACACACCCAGAACCATGTCCACAATGTGTATGAGAACCTCCACCCCTAAATCCTACTAAATCAATAACTCTTTAAGACAAGGAACATTGGAACATTAAAGTAAAAATTATTCCTCTCCCTCCACTTCCCTTCTCCCAAGACTCTTCTTTCTGATACCCACGTTTCCAGGCTCTCTCCCAGCTCTGCCCTATTCAGAAACCAAGGGTCCTAATAAACTGATTTGTAATAATGTGTGAATGGCTGGTGAGCTTCAAATAACTGCCTCTGTGACAAATGGCCAGCCTCCAAATAGAAGCTAGTTCAAGCCAATTTCTTTGGCTCATTTCCCACTGCTATGTCAGGGATCAATTTAGACCACGGCCTCCCTCCCATTTTCTCTTCCCCGGTGGTACCATGCTTCTGGTCCTCCAACTCCCATCCCAAAACTGGTCCACTCAGTCCTTTCCTGTTCAGAGGCAGCCTTCATGACAGTGTCAGAGACCCTAAGGGTTAAATATACAGTAGTGGTTTAACGTTTTCCCTGTATTTACTCATTTGATCCTTAAAATAACCCTAAGAAACATGCTTATAATGGCCCCATTTCCAGATGAGAAATCTGAGATACAAAGAGGTTATGTAATCTGGTCAGGCACTCACAGCTAGTAGGTAACACACCTGGAATTCAAACCGCGCACTCTCTGAACCACTGTGCCATACAGGCATGGGAGAGCAACCCATCACCAAGAGTCAAGTTCTAACGGGATATATTCTCCTCCCACCACGCGACTACCTTCCTTACTTGTTCCATGCCTCAGCCTAGAGCCAACTCTAACTCTGATCTAGCTTCTTTCCCAACCCTGAGAGAGAACTTTTCCTTTTTGCTCTATGCCTCCTTAGCTCCACCACGATCTCCCACTCTTTCCATCACTGTTTTGGTCCTCGATAACATTTCCTTAGTAAGCAGACTTCTCCAAACTCCACCCTGGGGAGCCCATTCCGGCCTTACACCTTCTTCCTTTCCTTTTTTAGGCCGAGTCTCACCCTGATCACCCAGGCTGGGGTGCAATGGTATGACCTTGGCTCATTGCAACCTCTGCCTCCTGGGTTCAAGGAATTCTCCTGCCTCAGCCTCCTGAGTAGCTGGGATTACAGGAGCAGGCTACCACGCCTGGCTAATTTTGTATTTTTAGTAGAGACACTGTTTCACCATGTTGGCCAGGCTGGTCTCAAACTACTGACCTTGTGATCGCCTGCCTCGGCCTCCCAAAGTGCTAGGATTACAGGTGTGAACCACGGTGCCCAGCCTGGCCTTCCACCTTCTACACCCATGTTCCTGCAAAGTGTCTCTGTTTCTCCTAGCCCTCCCTGCCACGGCCCATGGGTGTCCCTCACCTGGTTCTTGACTCAAGCCAAGCAGGAGGAGTATCTTTACGATGAAAATCCCCCAAGCCACATGTCTGCATTTGACTTCAAATTAGTTCCTAGGCCAAAGCTCTCTACCAAACTCATCAAGAGAATTTTTAAATGTATTACCCCAGAGCAAATGATTCTGTGTTTTAGCATGGGACAAAGGTCTAGAAACATCTCTGGGCTGGTTACTCTCCACTTGCCTGTCAGGATCTACCCTTGGCCCTTCTCCTGCGGCTCCTGCACCAGAACGCTGGCCCCACAGGGACTCCAAGGACTCTCCCATCCTCTGGCTTCAGTGAAAGACAGTTTGGCCAGTGAAAGCTATAGGTAGGAGATGAAGGTTCATGAGGATAGTGAGGTTGGGGTATTTTCACCAGCTCCCTCCCAGCAGGCTGTGGGTTGGGGCTGGGAGTAGCAGTGGCTTCTTGGAGCAGTCAGCCCCTCCCGCTGCAGGCGTCCCTCCCTTTTCCCCTCTCTGGGTGAGCTTCCCCATCCGCCCCGCCTCCGCCTCTGTAAACAGTCCCTCCTTCAAACTCCCCCACTGCCTTCCCAATCAAGATGCCCCTCCAGGCACCCTCAATAGTGGGATTCAGACAACCACTGAGGACACGCTGTTTGCTAGCCCTGGGCATCAAGGTATGTTGGTGACCACCTCCCTCCTAACCAGGCCTTGGTCAGTGGCTCCTGCACAAACTGACATCTGAGAAGAAACAGAAAGCCAAATGAGGATGTGGGTGGCCCCGCTCCTCCCCTGACACAGGCCCCTGCTTCATGACCAGGCCACACATGCCCTATCACAGGACTAGACCGAGCCCTGGGAGAAGGAGGGAACAGCCGCTGCCTACAAACCCACAGCAAACCCAGAGTCTCCAGCCTAGAAAGGGGCTGGGGACAGGGCCTGACACCCTGAAGGGCAAGGCCTGCCAACCTTAGAGCTGACAAGGAGAGTAATTTTTTTAAAGATCCATTACTGTCAACTGCCGCTGGGCATCCTTCCTCACACCAACACCCTTGCCTTTCCATATGAAGACAAGCCTGACGCCTACGTGGGGAACTCAAAGTCACACTTCCTCTGGCAGCTGTTGGTCAAATCGCTTTATAAATCTGCTAATGATTTTGAGTTATCCTGCTAGACTGACACTCATCGGGGTTGGGGGGAAAAAGTTACGTAACTGGAAATGATCAGAAGTTAAGGCTTTAAGCAGCGTGCTTGCAAATTTCACTGCTCTGCCCAGTCTGGGGATGAGTTTTAACAAATCAGCATTTCCTGGCTCCTGACACTGGGAAGCCTTATAGATGTGAGAATTTGCTTTCAGTTAATAGCAGATACCTTGGAACCAGGTTTGTCACAGGAATACATCCTTGGTCCTCCTGTCAGTCAGCTGGACTCTTCACCCCTTCTGCAGAAAGTTTAAGAGCCATCCTCAGACATATCACAAGAGAGGAAATCCAAATAGCCCAGTGAGCATATTAAAAGGTACTCGTAGGCTGGGCACGGTGATGATGTGCAATAGTTGCAGCTACTCTAGGAGGCTGGGATGGGAGGATTGCTTGAGCCCTGGAGCTGGAGGCTCCAATGAGCTACGATCATACCACAGCACGCCAGCCTAGGCAACAAAACAAAATCCTGTTTAAAAAAATAAAAAATAAAGGCCAGGTGTGGTGGCTCACGTCTGTAATCCCAACACTTTGAGAGGCCAAGGTAGGAGAGTCACTTGAAGCCAGGAGTTCAAGACCAGCCTGGGCAACATAATAGCAAGACCCCATTTCTATTAAAAAAATTTTAAAAAGATATGTGCATTAATTACACTGTATGTAAATTATACCTCAAACATAATATGGTAGTTAATGCTCTGTATGCTGAACTACTTAGAATGAAGTATACTGCTGTTCTCAACTTAAAATGTTCCCCACAAAAATAAGATTGATGGAAGGATGGAAGGTTAGATATCCAATAAAGCAAGCACAATAAAATGTTCATGGTAGACTCTGATGATCGGTATATAAGTGTGCACTATAATTCTTGCAGCTCTTCAAATTTTTCTTAATAAAATGCTGAAAAACTGCTCATTGAAAAGGTAAAGAGGCCAAACACAATAGGGCATACCTGTAAAATTAGCTACTTTGGTAGGCCAAGGCGGGAGGATCACTTGAGCTGAGGAACTCAAGATCAGTCTGGCCAACATGGTGAAACCTCATCTCTACTAAAAAAAATACAATCAAACTAGCTGGGCCTGGGTGGCACGCACCTGTAGTCCCAGCTACTCACGAGACTGAGGTGACAGAATTATCACCCGAGCCCAGGCAGTGGAGGTTACAGGGAGCCAAGATCACACCACTGCACTGTAGCCTGGGCAACAGAGTGAGACACTGTCTCAAAAAAAAAAAAAAAAGTAAAGGTAAAAGACACAATGTGAGACCCCTGCACATTCACTCAAATTACTAAAATTTTTAAAACCAACAATGGCACACAGACACGGATGCAGAACTGTGAGAAGTCAAAGACAGTGCCAGTGGGAGTGGAAAACTATTTGGTAGTATTTGCCTAAAGTGAACACATAATACATGTATTCTAAGACTTAGTAATCCTACCCCTAGGTGTATATCCAGCACAAATGAGAGCTTTTATCCACCAAAAACATGTAGGAGAATGCTCAACGTAGCACTGTTCATAATACCCTTAACCTTGATCAACAAAAAGAATACCTCCTCTATGCTCTGTTTATGTAAAATTAAAAGTCAAGCAAAATTAACACACAGTCTAGAGGCCAAGACTGTGGTTACCCTTAGAAGAGAGTACTGACTTGGACAGAAGGTTTCTGAGGTCCTGGTTAAGGTTTTGTGTTCTGATGTAGATGCTCATTCTAAGAGTGTGCCAGCCAGGTGCAGCGGCTCATGCCTGTAATCCCAGCACTTTGGGAGGCCAAGGTGGGCAGATCACAAGGTCGGGAGTTCAAGACCAGCCTGACCAACATGGTGAAACCCTGTCTCTACTAAAGATTCAAAAAAAAAAAAAAAAATTAGCCCGGCATGTTGGCACACACCTGTAATCCCAGCTACTCTGGAGGCTGAGGCAGGAGAACTGCTTTGACCCAGGAGGCAGAGGCTGCAGTGAGCTGAGATTACACCATTGCACTCCAGCCTGGGCAATAGAGTGAAACTCTGTCTCAAAAAAAAGAGTGTTCCCAGTTTACAAAAACGCATCAAACTATACACGTAAGGTATGACCATTTTTCTTTTCTTTTCTTTTCTTTTTTTTTTTTTTTTTTTTTTTTTGAGATAGCTTCTCACTCTGTTGCCCAGGCTGAAGTGCAGAGATATGATCTCAGCTCAGCTCACTGCAACCTCTGCCTCTGGAGTAGCTGAAACTACAGGTGCATGCCACCACACCTAGCTAAATTTTTGTAGAGACAGGGTTCCCCCATATTGCCCAGGCTGGTCTTGAACTCCTGAGCTCAAGTGTTGTACCCACCTCAGCCTCCCAAGGGGCTGGGATCACAGGCATGAGCCACCATGTGTGGCCAGGTATGACCATTATTCTGTATGTAGTTTAAACTTCAACTTTAAAATTTTACATTAAAAATTGTAAAAAGAAAAAGTGATGACTCTTCAAGCAATTTCTAGAGATCTAGGAGGTGTTTTTAATGTGTCCCTATTTCTACCACCCATTTAAAACACAGATATTAGGTAAAACAGTTACAAGATCGTATAGAGCTAAAAGGGACTTTAAATATCACCTAGTACTTTAATTCCTCTGTTTTACAGATGTTGAGAGCTGGGGCTGAGAAACCTTAAGAGACTTGCCCAAGTTACCTACCCAGGAAGGACAAAGGCACCTAGAGCCTGTGAATCCCAACTCTTGGCCTAGCTGTCTCTCCATGGCATACCAAGTCTCTGCAATCTCACCATGACTGCCTGGATTCAGCCTTGCCGTCACAACACATCACAGGCACACAATAAGACACTTTCCAGCTAGGCACAGTGGCTCCTGACTGTAATCTCAGCACTTTGGGAGGCCGAGATGGGCGGATCACCTGAAGTCAGGAGTTCAAGACCAGCCTGACCAACATGGTAAAACCCCATCTCAAAATAAAAATTAAAAAAATTAAATTTGCCAGGTGTGGTGGCTCACGCCTGTAATCCCAGCACTTTGGGAGGCTGAGGCAGGCAGATCACCTGAGGTCAGGAGTTCGAGACCAGCCTGACCAATATGGTGAAACCCCATCTTAAAAAAAATAAATTTTTAAAAAGATACTTTCCTCTAACTATAATATAAAAAATGCAGGAAGTATGTGCTTTGCTTGTCATTTGTTTTATCTTACGGATGGGTCTCACTGTGTTGCCTAGGCTAAATAGCAGTGGCTACATACAGGCACAATCATAACACATGAAAGCCTCAAACTCCTGGCCTCAAGCAATCCTCCTACCTCAGCCTCCAAAGTAGCAGGGACTGCCAGTGTGAGTCACTATACCTGGTCATACTATGGCTGTTTTTGACAGGATACAGTAGGTTGGAAGCCACAGAAATTGAAACTATACATCAGACACACACACGACGAAGGCATGGCAGTATTTATTGACTCATATAATTTGGAAGTTCAAGAGTGTTTGGCCTTCAATTGCAGATGGGTCCAAGTGCTTGAACAAGTGTTGCAGCTCTGTTTTATTTGTTTGCTTGGGTTTTTTGTTTGTTTTTGATTTTTTGCTAGCTCCATTCTCAGGTGCTTCTCAAGTATTAGCAAAGACAGTCATGGCAGTTCCAAGTTTATAATCTTCCTAGCTTTAACAACCCCAGGGGAAGAAAGCAACTCTTTCCCAAGTTACACAGCAAAAGGTCCTAGGGAGGGAGGAATCTCATGAACTCAGCTTGAGTGACATGTCCATTCCTGGTTCAGTGTAGCAAAGGAGACTTAGGAGAAGCCTGGGTCTCACCAAACCCAAACCAGCTCCAACCAACGATTCATTCGTTTTGTGAATTCACTGCATTTTTGGTTCCCCAAGGAAAACTGAAAGTGTTGTCGCCAGAAGAAAGAGAATCAGAGACAACAGACCAGAAATATCCACTACAGTAGCTGCCATCTTGTCCCCTGACTCCAGCATTATAACAGAATTCCATCATGTCAACGGGAAGAGAAGGTCGCTGACTTTGAACCTGAACTTCCTGCAGGCTCCCATTCCCACACATTTCAGCTGACTGCTCAACAGTTAATCTTGACAGGTCTCAGTTGTTCCACTCAGTCATTAACTACTGCATTGAAATCAAACATGCCCTCCAACCTAAGCCAAAAACATTCAATGATGGATGATGAAGCCAAATGCAAATGTCCATTTCCCAATCTGCCTCACAAAAATGCCTTCCCAGCATGCTGGCAGAACCCTTCTGAAAGCTCCCACTCTGAAGGGGCTAATATCTCCCAGGCACATGCTGGGCCCCTCTGAGGTGAACTGAAAACAGTGACTTGGCTTGGGATTGTCCCTGCTCTGACAGCCAGGCCTGAAGAAGCAGGCACTGCCCAGTGTAAGAATCACACAGTCTGTGCTGAGAGGCTGGGCGGGCTTATTTCAGGGGAAAAAACATCACACTGAATCCTCTCTCTCTAGGAGGGAGCTGCATATTTTATAAATGGTGTGAAGCACTCCAGGCTGTTACTTCCTGAATTTATTTGAAGAATTTAATGTATCCTTCAACTTTCCTAGGGTCCCCCTCCCACTCATTCTTGACAAGTACTCTGGGGGAGCTTGTATCTTCTGATTTTTTTAAAGAAGGAAAAAATTATCAAGGGATTTCAGAGGTCCCAGTTTTCTCCATGAGTCACTTTTTTAAAGTCTGATATTTTCACGTCACTGACTGTTGGCTGTGTTGTTTCCAGAGATGTATCAAGTGAGAAAAAACAGAGCCACGTCTGATCAATCCATATTTTTCTATGAATCAATAACTTGTCATAAAAGGATAGCATAAATTATTTGCCTATTAAAAATGTTCAAATGCTGGCCAGGTACAGTGGCTCACACCTGTAATCCCAGCACTTTGGGAGGCCAAGGTGGTGGATCACAAGGTCAGAAGATCGAGACCATCCTAGCCAACATGGTGAAACCCTGTCTCTACTAAAAACACAAAAATTAGCTGGGTGTGGTGGCAGACACCTGTAATCTCAGCTATTTGGAAGGCTGGGGCAGGAGAATCGCTTGAACCTGGGAGGCAGAGTTTGCAGTGAGCCAAAATCATGCCACTGCACTCCAGTCTGGGCAACAAAGCGAGACTCTGTCTCAAAAAAAAAAAAAAAAAAAAAAGTTCAAATGCTAAGCTAAATAAGCCCATCACACAAGGACAAATATATAATTCCAATTATATGAGGTCCCTAGCATAGTCAAATTCATAGAAACAGAATGGAGAATGGAGTTACCAGGGGCTTAGGGGCAAGGGAAGGGGGCATTACTATTGACTGGGTTCTGACTTTGAGTTTTGCAAAATGACAAATGTTCTGGGGCTAAATCATAGTGAAGGCTCCACAACCATGTGACGTGCTTAATACTGAACTACAGACTTCCAGCGGTTATGGTGGTAAATTTTGTTACATGTGATTTATCATAGTTTAAAAAATAAATGTGCCTGGATGCACTGGCTCGCACCTGTAATCCCAGCACTTTGGGAGGCCGAGGCAGGAGGATCACCTGAGGTCAGGAGTTCGAGACCAGCCTCACCAATATGGAGAAACCCCGTCTCACTCTGCCACCCAGGCTGGAGTGCAGTGGCATGATCTCAGCTTACTGCAACCTCCGCCTCCCGGTTTCAAGTGATTCTCCTGCCTCAGCCTCCCAAGTAGCTGTGATTACAGGCATGGGCCAGCACATCTGGCTAATTTTTGTGTTTTTTAGTAGAGATGGGTTTTCACCATGTTGGCCAGGCTGGTTTTGGAACTCCTGACCTCAAACGGTCCACTCACCTCAGCCTCCCAGAGTGTTGGGATTATAGGCATGAGCCACTGCACCAAATTTTTAATTAAAAAAAAAAAAAAAAAAAGAAAGGGAAACATAGATTAGAACAAGATTTAAAGAAATCAAAAGATCTAGATACAAAAACGCTTTAGAAAGAAACACACAGATTAAAGTTGAAAGAAATAAAAAGGCCTCTAACATTCTGACATATTTTTAATTAGTATCTCCTGAATACTGTCCTGTTCTTTATCACACCTGCATCTGACCTCAGTTCTTCCACCTGGGTTGGGGGACAGGGCCATACTTTGAGTGCTGACAAGCCCTTGGTTTCAACCCACCTTGGCATTCCCATCCTTCCAGGAAGTCCCTGAGACTTTCTTCATGGGGCGGCTTTACCCTGAGGGTGAGAGCTCATGTTGAATTACAGAGACCTGGGATACCTCTCTCTAGCGGGGCACCCTTAGGTAGGGTACTCCAGTCCTCACCTGTCAAATGAGCAAATTCAAAGCACTGTGCTCATGGAGTGAGGATTACATTAGAGAATGCAGATAACATGCTCATTTAGCACATTAAATGTGGTTTCATGGTACAAAGAAACCACCTGAGATATGACAGCTGTCATTAACAATCCCCCAGCCTCCTGTGATGCACCAGCTCAGACTTCTCAGTTACTTACCTTTGACTGCCCCTTGCAGCCACCTGAAGAGCTTCACCTGGTCTGACTTCATTAGTCTGGGTGTGGCCTGGGCATCCCTGACCAATTACAATTCCCAGTGTGCAGCCAGGATTAGAAATACAGCCATGACTAGACTTTCTCTTGGGAGAAAATTGTCCAAGAAAAGGTTTAACTGGCCAGGTATGATGGTGTGAACCTACAGTCCCAGCTACTCAGGAGGCTGAGCAAGAGGACTGCTTGAGGCCAGGAGTTCAAGGCAGCAGGGAGCCATGACCATACCTGTGAATAGCCACTGCACTCCAGTTTGGGCAACACAGCAAAACCCTGTCTCTCTTTAAAAATGAAAAAAAGGAAAAGAAAAGAAAAAGAGGCCAGACACAATGGCTCACACCTGTAATCTCAGCACTTTGGGAAACTGAGGCAGGAGGAGCGCTTCAGTCCAGGAGTTTAAGATAAGCTTGCGTAACATGGTGAGATCCTGTCTCTAAAAATAATAATAATAATAACAAAAAGAAGGAAAAAAGGCTCATGCCTCTAATCCCAGCACGTCGGGAGGTCAAGGTGAGTGGATCACCTAAGGTCAGGAGTTCAAGAACAGCCTGGCCAACATGGTGAAATCTCATCTCTCCCAAAAATACAAAAAATTAGCCAGGCGTGGTGGCGAGCACCTGTAATCCCAGCTACTCAGAAAGCTGAGGCAGGAGAATCACTTAAACCCGGGAGGCCAAGGTTGCAGTGAGTTGAGATGGTGCCACTGCATTCCAGCCTGGGTAACAAGAGCAAACTTCATCTCAAAAAAGAAAAAGAAAAGAAAAAAAAGGTTTAACTCTTCATGCCCTAGAGATGTATACCATGACTTCGTCTTGCTGCTTCTAAAGCAGAAAAGGAGCCCAGCACACAAGCTGCCCATGGGAGCTTTTGTTTCCACTTGACTAAAGAGTTCCTGTGGCACCAGCTTGGTGCCCTCATCGATCTCCACCTCCTCTTCTTTACTTAGCAATGCCTTTTATGCGTCAATTTCTACAGATTGCTCATTAGGCAGGCAAGCGTCGTCCAATGGTTGAAAAACACTGGCTTTTGCCAAGAGTGCCTTTAAATGGTCAAGCCTTTCTTTTCCCTCTGGACATCTTAAAATAAAACTGCACCCCCAAAGTCAATGTAAGCAGAAGATCCACTGCTTGCATTTTTACACCATAATTACCCCTCCTAGTTAGAGGCTCCCCTACTCCAGCCTCCCACCCTGCAGCCTCTGAAGGGCATGAGACTTGAGCCTCCACTGGAGGAAAATCAGCAGTTCTCAGGATCTGGAAATGGGACAACTGGATGCACTGATTCAGACATCCTTTTACTTTGCCCCATCCAAAGACAACATGCAGAGGGTCCTCCCCAGGCCTCAGGAGGCCTGCCTATTACACAGAAGATCATGCTGGCCTTGCAGAGGTCTCAGAGCAAAAAGCACCAAGAACCCAGGACTACTGGCTTCCTACCTTCCTTCCTTCCTTCCTCCCTCCCTTCTCTCTCCTCTCTCTCTCTCTCTCTCTCTCTCTCTCTCTCTCTCTCTTTTTGTTAGAGACAAGGTCTCACTCCACCACACAGGCTGAAGTGCAGTGGGGCAATCCTAGCTCACCGCAGCCTTAAGCTCCTGAGCTTCAAGAGATCCTCCTACCTCAGCCTCCCAAGTGGCTGGGACTACAGGTACACACCACCATGCTCGGCTAACTTTTTAATTTTTAGTACAGATGGGGGAATCTCACTATGTTCCCCAGGCTGGTCTCGAATTCCTGGCCTAAGCAATCCTACCACTTCAGCCTCCCAAAGTGCTGAGATTACAGGCATGAGTCAACACACCAGGCCCTCCACCAGCTCCTTTCCAGCGGGTGGGGGCTCAAGAAAGCTCCTTCATCTCACTCCCAAGGAGAGCTCCAATTTAATAAACAGGTATCAGAGTTTGCACATAGCAAGTCAGGAAAATACCCTTTTCTTTCTCGAGTTTTCTTCCTTTTGTTTTTTAATAAAATATGTGGCTGGGTGCATTGGCTCACGCCTGCAATGCCAGCACTTTGGGAGGCTCAAGAGGGCGGATCACCTGAGGTCAGAAGTTCGAGATCAGCCTGACCAACGTGGAGAAATCCCGTCTCTACTAAAAGCACAAAATTAGCCGTAGCCTACACCTTCTGGGATCAGGTGATCCTCACACCTCAGCCTCCCAAGTAGCTGGGCTATAGGCATGCACCACCTGGCCTGGCTGATATTTGTATTTTTTTGTAGAGACAGGGTTTTGTCATATTGCCCAAGCTGGTCTTGGACTCCTGGGTTCAAGCCACCCACCCACCTCAGCCTCCCAGAGTGCTGGGATTACAGGTGTGAGCCGCAGCACCTGACCTCTCATTACATCATGCTGCCTAAGCTAATGGACTCTAATTCCTAGGGTCAAGCTACTCCCACATCTCAGCTTCCAAGCAGCTGAGATTACAGACTCAATTCTTTGCCATGGTACTTTTAATAGCAAGAGGAAAAAAATAGAAACACTTTAAATATCCATCAACTAAGGAATAGAAAATAAAGTATGCTACATCCATACTACAGAATACCACACAGCTTTTATAAATAACCACTGATGTATACACGCTAACCAAAAAAACAAAAATAAAATAAAATAAAAAACTTCAAGTTATATAACCAAGTGAGAAAAAAAGTTAAGAAATAATAGCTTGGCTTTTTTATTCTTTTTAATTTATTTAAAAGAAGAACTAAACCCACAAATCATCAGAATATCTTTCCGCAGGGGGCTGGGGAGGTAGTTCAAGGGGGCTTTAGAATAATTCTGAGGTTTTTCAACCTTTTTTTTCATTATCACCCTCTCTAAGGAGGGTTTTAAGATATTTCCTTCCTGGCCAAGCTTGGTGGCTCATGCCTGCAACCCCAGCAGTATGGGAGGCTGAGGCGGGCAGATCACCTGAGGTCAGGCGTTCAAGACCAGCCTGACCAACATGGAGAAACCCCATCTCTACTAAAAATACAAAAATTAGCCAGGTGTGGTGGAGGGTGCCTGTAATCCCAGCTACTCAGGAGGCTGAGGCAGGAGAATCACTTGAACCCGGGAGGCAGAGGTTGCGGGCAGCCAATGGAGTGCCATTGCACTCCAGCCTGGGCAACAAGAGCAAAACTTCATCCAAATAATATTTTTAAAAAAAAAAAAAAGGTAAACAAACAAACAAATTAAAACCTATCTTGAACTAAAGAATCATCTTTCCAAATGCTTACTCAGTATCATTACTTGAATATATATAGGAATCTCACACGTAACCTATCCAAAACAAACTATTGTTTCCTCCCAAAATCGGCTGCTTCTGGTCACTTTCTCATTTCAAACCAGCTCCTTCCTCCCACTTGCTTATGCCAAAAACCTTGACACTCACTTTGAGTTCTCTCTCCAACCTTATACATGCCACCCATCACCAAATCCCATTGGTCTCGTTTTCAAAATACATCCAAAATCCAACAGTGGCAGCCACGTCACAGCCAGCATCAGCTCTTGCTTGTATTACTGCAATAACCTCCTTACTTGTCTCTCTCCTTCTACCCTCTGCTCCCCCCACCATCCCCCGAGATCCATTCCCAACAAAGCCGCAGAGTGATCCTTGTCAACATCCAGTGGCTCAAGTCACTCCTCTGTTCAATGGCTCCCCTGGCACTCAGGGTAAATGTCAGGTCCTCATGAGGGTCTCCAAAGCCCTCATGCCCTGGCCCCATCCACCCCTCAGTCCAGTCACCTCTATGTCCCCATCTCCAACACGCCTCAACCACACACACTCACTCTGCCTCAGCCACAGTGACCTCCTTGCTGTTCCCTGACCACTCCAGGAATTCTCTGACCTCAGGGCCTTTGCACATGCTGTTCTGTCTTCCGGCTAGAATGCTCTTCTGCCAGCAATCCACGCACTTCCTCCATCATCCCTTCCAGGGCTTTGCACAGACGTCCTCTCTTAATGAGAGCTTCTCAGCCCATCCCATTTAAAATTACACATTTTCTAGACCACCACGCAGATTGCTTAGTTGTACTTGCTGTCTGTCACCCCTAACTAAAATGTAAACTCTACCAAGTCAGGATGTCTGTGGGTTTTGTTCGCTACCACTCCTACTTTCCAGGTTGTGCCCTGCACACGGCTGGCACCGAATGAGCTTTTGTTCAGTGAATGAGCCCCTCATCTTGTTAATGTGCTAAAAGGTTCCAGTAAGAAAGAAAGCAGCCTTTTAACCTCACATCTTCCGCCCAGCAGCTCTGTCACCTCGGAGGAGGTCTCTGAGCTTAGAAGTATCCCTCTGCCACACACATAAATACCACCACAGATCCCTGAACAATGCAAAGGCCAGCTGGCACTTTCTGTGGCTGAGCCAGCGAACCACTGGGATCAGCTGTTTTCTCAGCTCAGCAATTTGCCTAAGGCCCAGCCAAGGGCAAAAGTCCTCCAACTCCCAGGCACCGTTTCCCTCCCTGCAGCTTCACTTGAGCCACAAAGAATCCAGGATCCCTCAAGCTCTGAGTTCCATTCATGGAAAATCCTAAAATTTCCTTCATCCCTTAAGTCAGAATCTTTTCCTCTTTTGGTTTGGAAGAAAACCAGAGGTGTTAAAGCTGAACATCTTGACCGAATTTCCTCCGGGCAAGTTTTCCCTAGATTCGCTCACTCCAACACACCAGCCCCTCCTGCCAGACCCAGTCAGAGCCAGACTTCTCAGTGACTTGGTCCAAGCAGGGCTCTGACAGCAAACCCAGAATCCCATTCACAGCTGGCTCCCTGCCTGTCACCAAGAATAGTTCCTTAAATCAGGTCTTCTGGTAACAAATGAGGAACACATCAATTTAGCAGGAAATCGGCTTTCCTTCAAGCGTCGCTGAAGTTTGTTGAGACAAAAGGAATCTACGGTGCTTGAGTAATAGGAAAGGCCACCTGCAACTTTTATAGAACTTCTTTTGGATTTGAAAATTCTAAGATGTTAGGGGAGAAAAAAAAAATCTCAAAAATAAATGAGACCCAAATGCATAAGGGTTCATTTCCATCCCCCTACATAATCATGGCCACATGCTTCTTATCTGCCATAAAAACCAGGCTGTCCTTGTAAGGGACACACCAGCAGTGTGACATCTCCCCTGGAGAGCACTGGTCCTAAGCAGTGTTAACACCTCTGGTTGGCTGTGTGTCCCGAGCAAGTTCCTTGGCCTCTCTGAGCCTTACCTTTATCTGAGAAATGGAATCCACCTTGCCAGGCTGTTGATAAGATTAAGTGAGAAATCCTGCATGAAAGCCCTCCGTAACCGCTAAACAAGTGAACACATACAGCAAATGCCACTTATGTTCAGAACTCTCTGAGGGGCACGGGAGGCAAGCACAAAAATCAAAGACTGTCATCACTTTTGTCTTCAAGAAGCTTCAACTTCAGCTGGGAAAACACCACACACGGGACCGCAGATGATTTAGCATTCGCAAAAGCAACATACTAAGAAAAGCGTACACTTCCATCTGCTGCTTTCCCGTAAGTGTCCCTTGGGTCTGCTTGTTTGGATTCTAATATCTGCCTAAGTATCCATCAATCTGGCAACTTCCTGGACTCCAAAAGGCCTCGAAGTTGTCTGTAAATGAAACCTCTAAATCCAAGCCAGACGGAACAGCCCGCCATGGCAGCCCTCAATCCCCTCCTCCGGTCCAGTCCTGGCTGACTTCACACCATCATCCCCCAGCCAGTGCAGCTAACCTCCTTCCTCTGCCCAAGGATTCCCCATGTGACAGCCAGCCATCTAGCTCACCTCCAGCACAAGGCTGTGGATAATACTCTCTGTGGCTCTCAACTTTGCCCCCAGGCCAGCTGAAAACAGAGGAAAGAAGAAAGGAAAACAGAATTCAAATGCAGCAATTAGCAAAAGGAGAAATGAGGAAGCAGGGAGGAAAAGAAACAGAAAGGGAAACAAAGAAAAAATGAGGAACATACATAACTATCACTTGACATCTGACTTTACAGCTTAGGAAGGGCTGAACCTCACATTCTATGACTTGTGCCTCTTACAACATTCTGCAGGGTTGAGTAAACAAGGCAGGGAATTTTATACCCATTTAGGAAATGAGGAAACTAAGACCTGACAGACTTTCACGAAGGGCTTTGTAGCCAGAGCCACTCACTGCCTACCTTCTTATTTCACAAGTGCCTTTTCCACTGCCAGTAACCCAGGCAGTCTCAACAAAAGACTCAAGAGTCAGCATCTGGAAGCAGAACTGAAGACCAGAAAAAGAAGTGGATGGTGCTATTCACAACAGCCAAAGCACAGGAATGACCCAAGTGTCCCTCAACTGATGGATGGATAAACAAATGTGGTATATCCATACAATGGAGTATTATTCAGTCATGAAAAAGGATGAAATACTGATACACGTTACTACACGAATGAAACCTTGAAGACATCATGTGAACTAAAAGAAACCAAACATGAAGTTCACCCATTCTGATTCCACTTCTATGAAATACCCAGAATAGGCAAATGCATATAGCCAGAAAACAGATTAGTGGTTGCCAGATGCTGGGGGCAGCTGGAGGAAGGAGAATGTGGGGTGGCTGCTTAATGAGTATGGGTTACCTTTGGGGGTGATGAAACTCTTCTGGAACTCAATCATGGTGGTGGTTGTACAACACTGTGAAAGTGCTAAATGCCACTGAACTTTAAAACAGTGAATTTCATGTTATGTGAGTTTTAACACAACTTTTTAAAAAAGTAGAGGTGGGAAGGAGGGAGAGAGAAAAATGAAGAGAAGGAGGAATGATTCCTAGGTAAGTCATGAGTTTCCTGAAATCAGAGAACCGAGGTGCTCTGAGGTATAAAAAGAGACCCTCTTTCCTCTTATGCTGAGGAGGTAACATGATGCTGGGTTTGCCCTTCATGGGGGTGGGAGGTGGCTGCAGACCCAAAAAAAAGAACCAGCAGGAACAGCCTGGAAAAGGAGCAGAGCCCTGAGCACAGGGAGACGGTGGAGGGACGAAGCTGACAAATCTTCACAGGAAGACCAGCTGATCTCCCCTGGAAAATGCTTGGCGTGTACTCATCTGTCCTTTATACTGGCTGAATTGTTCATTCCCAGATATGAGTAAGTGAATAACATGAGTAAGTGCCCAACCCCAGGCCAGGCACTGCCACAGGTGCTGGGGACACGGTAGTGATGGAATCCCTGGCCTCATTAAGTAAACCCTCTGGAGGGTGACAGTGTTCAAACTCATAGGCTGCTAGGACCTAGTTTAATATAGTCTGTGGCTCAACTCACCCAGTGTAAACAAAAGCTAATAAAGGAACCTTTCTCCTCTGATTTTTAACACATGTTAATCACATTTGGGGACTGAGCAGGGATTAGAGGGATATATGGGATACAGTCTGTAGAACCAACAGTAAGTCACTTTGCAAGGTGAGCATTAAACAGAGACCTGGATGTGGAAAACCAGCAATTTTTTTTTTTTTTTTTTTTTTTTTTTTGAGATGGAGTCTCGCTCTGTCACCGGATGGAGTGCAGTGGCTCCAACTCGGCCCACTGCAACCTCCACCTCCTGGGTTCAAGCAATTCTCCTGCCTCAGCCTCCCGCGTAGCTGGGACTACAGGTGCATGCCACCACACCCAGCTCATTTTCATATTTTTAGTAAAGACAGGGTTTCACCATGTTGGTTAGGATGGTCTCGATCTCTTGACCTCATGATCCACCCACCTCAGCCTCCCAAAGTGCTGGGATTACAGGCTTGAGCCACCACACCCGGCCAAAACCAGCAATTTTAATTAAAAATTCTGGATCGAGGCCCAGAGTGAAGAGTTTGACTTCAGCCCCTTGGTTCAGACAGAATTCCTCTAAAAGACACGTGCCGGTGCCTCCACGGGGCTGTGACATGATGCAGCTCTGCTCTCATGGAGTCACATTCCTTTTTCTGAGACAGGGTCTCACTCTGTCACCCAGGCTGGAGCGCAGTGGCACACTCACAGCTCACTGCAGCCTCGCCCTCCCAGACTCAAGCTATCCTCCCACATTAGACTTCCAAGTAGCTGGGACCACAGGTATCTGTCACCACCCTGGCTAATTTTTTATTTTTTATAGAGATGGAGGTCTCACTATGTCACCCAGGCTGGTCTCAAAATCCTGGGCTCAAGTGATCCTCCTGCTTCAGCCTCCCAAAGTGTTGCAATTATGGACGTGAGCCATTATGCCTGGCTGGAACTCACATTCTAATGAAGGAGACACATAATAAGGTAAACACGTGAAATATATGGCCCTTTATATAGGAATACATGCTAGGAAGAAAAATCGGACAAGCAGACAGTCCCTAGGTTCCAATGCTTTTTCAAGGTTGTGATCCCATGCACAGCTCTGTAAATAAGTTGCCTACCCAAACCCAGGTTAAAGGGCTCGTATGAGTTTGTTGGGGCTGCCATAAAAAAAGAATCACAGGGCTGGGCATGGTGGCTCATGCCTGTATTCCCAGCACTTTGGGAGGCCGACGCGGGCGGATCACAAGGTCAAGAGATCGAGACCACCCTGGCTAACATGGTGAAACCCCATGTCTACTAAAAACACAAAAATTAGCTTGGTGTGGTGGCACACGCCTGTAGTCCCAGCTGCTTGGGAGGCTGAGGCAGGAGAATCACTTGAACCCGGAAGACAGAGGTTGCAGTGAGCCAAGATCATACCACTGTACTCTAGCCTGGTAGACAGCAAGACTCTGTTTAAAAAAAAAAAAAAAAAAGAATCACAGACTGGGTGGCTTAAACAACTGAAATTTCTTTCCTCAGAGTTCTAGAAGCTGGGGGTCCAAGCTCAAGGTTTCTTGTACGGCTTCTCCCCACTGGCTTACAAATAGCTGTCTTCTCCCTGTGTCTTCATGTGGTCCCCCTCGGTGTGTATCTGCGCCCTCATTTCCCTTTCTTACAAGGACGCCAGCCATACAGGATGATGACTGCATTTTATTTCATTAGTCATTGTCCTTGACCTACAATAGGGTGGTCGAAACATTTTTTTTTTCTTATTATTGTACTTTTCTTTTTTTCTTTTCATTTGTACTTTGTAGAGACAGGGTCTCACCATGTTGCTCAGGCTTGTCTTGAATTCCTGGCCTTAAGTGATCCTCCTGTCTTGGCCTCACCAACAGGATTACAGGTATGAGCTACTATAGCCGGCCACGCTTTTTTTTTTTTTTTTTTTTTTTTGAGACAGAGTTCCACTCTTGTTGTTCAGGCTGGAGTACAATGGCACAACCTCGGCTCACCACAACCGCCACCTGCTGGGTTCAAGCAATTCTCCTGCCTCAGCCTCCCAAGTCGCTGGAATGACAGGCATGCACCACCACATCTGGTTAATTTTTGTATTTTTAGTAGAGGCGGGGCTTCCCCATGTTGGTCAGGCTGGTCTCAAACTCCTGACCTCAGGTGATCCGCCTGCCTTGGCCTCCCAAAGTGCTGGGATTACAGGTGTGAGCCACCGCGCCCGGCCCCGGCCATGCATTTTAACTTACCTCTTTGAAGACCCTATTTCTACATGCAATCACATTCTGAGGTACTGGGGGTTTGGGACTTCAAATATGAATGAGGAGTGGGTCCCAACTCAGCCCATGGTATCCCAGAGCATGCCCATAGGCCTGACTGCCCCCTGGGGCCCCTCACTCTGCTGGCCGCATCCCCCGATCACTCAGTCTGGTTCCCCTGGGACCCCTGAGTCTTGTCTACTTCATCTCATTCTCGGCTGTATCCCAGGGCTGAGAACACACCTGGAGCCTTAGAGGAACTTAATTGAAGGCAAGGAAGCATGAAGCAGGCATCGGAGCTCTTACTGCCGACAGTTAAAGCTTGTCTGGGCCGAGAATTCCAACCGTTTTCCTAATCACATAGCAGAGGATAGAGAAGGTCTTAAGAGGAGGCCTCAGAAGAAGCTTCAAAGAGGCCAGAGGAGAAAGGATGACCACAGCATAGAGGGAGGGTTAGACCAAGAAGCCACCTGGTTGAGTTGGGACAGCTGGGTTCACCGGCTGGGGAGAGACTCCCCCACTCTCCTTCCTGCACAGCCTCCCTTGGCAGTGCTTGCGTTCATCAACGGCTCACCCATAAACTTCAAATCCCGTACACATCCACAATCACCTTCCAAATCCTTCCAGTCAGATGGGCGCGGTGGCTCACGCTTGTAATCCCAGCACTTTGGGAGGCTGAGGCAGGCAGAAACCTGAGGTCGGGAGTTCAAGACCAGCCTGATCAACACGGGGAAACCCCACCTCTACTAAAAATACAAAAAATTTACCGGGTGTGGTGACACATGCCTGTAATCCCAGCTACTTGGGAGGCTGAGGCAGGAGAATCACTTGAACCCAGGAGGCAGAGGTCTTGGTGAGCTGAGATCAGGCCATTGCACTCCAGACTGGGCAACAAAGGTGAAACTCTGCCCCCTCCCCAAAGAAAAAAAAATCCTTCCAGTAACCCTAAATGGGTGGCAGAATGGGTGTCACCACCTCTTTTGAAAGATGAAGAAACGGACGGTCAGAGATCTTACACGAACTTTGCATGGCTAAAGAGTCAATAACTCTGTGGAAGGAGTGTTGGAAGTCCGTAGTCGAAACCCAGAGCCCTCAGCTACACCAAACTGCCCCTGCGGCAGCCCTATTGAGAAAGAGATGAGGAGAGAGGACCATTCCAAGCATCCCTGCTGCCTGTCACATTCCAATCCTGGGTGTCCTGGCCTAGGGCTCAATGGCCTTGTTCTCCAGGACCCAGTGGCCTTACCCTGATGGTCAGCACTCCAAGACGACCTGGCTCTACTCCTTCCAACCTTGGCTGTCTGTGACCCCAAGGTGGTTAAGCCGTGAGCCAAAATCAGACAAGATGTCCCCAGTTCTTAGGGCAAGCTCTCCCTTTATCCTCTTTGATTCACTCATCCAGTCATCAGATACTTACTGAGCCAGACTTCAGAGATGCCAAGTGCCCTGCCAGGCCAGAGTAGTTACAAAGGTCTAGGAAGTATCTTTCCTAGACCTTTGGCCCTGTAGAGTTCAGAGCGTAATGGGGGAAACGGTCAAATAACTAAGGCATTGCAGTCCCGTGCGGTTGGTGCCATCCCAGCAGGAGGTCCCCATGTAAGCCAGAAGAAGAAAGGACTCTGCCTGGGGGAGATCAAAGGCCACACAGAGGAAGGGGTCCATGGGCTGGATCTGGATGAAGACCATCATTCCCTGGACAGGGATGAGAAGGGTCTCCAGACAGAAGCTGTGGCCATGTAAAGGCACAAAGGTGTCAGGGTGCTTCCCGCTCCCCTGGAGATGGAAAGTAAGGAGGCTGGTGAGGGAGGGAGGCCAGGTGCAGTTTGTACAGCGTCCATGCTTGTGCCAGTCCCAGATGAGGAGTGCCTTGACACTTCAAGCAGTGGGAAGCCAGTGGAGATCAGGTGTGGAGAGGATGCTGTTGATACCACGGGTGGGGTCCCTGGCTAGGTGGAAACATAAGAGATACTGACTAAGGACCAGGTTAATGGAGAATGTCTCTGCTCCTACGGAGGCGTTACCTTCTCAATGCTGCCCTCCAGCCTTCTCAGATGGAGTATAGCCTCTAAGCACGACTGTGGCTCTTCTCCCCAGACCACACGCCATAGAAAGCCAAGTACAGGTGACTGCATGATTATCAATCATGTCAGCTGCCTGTCTGCACCGTAACCCTTTCCAACTTGGCTGCATCCCACATCAGTCCTCATTTGCAAGAGACTTGCAGCTGTAGCTGAATATATATATAGTCTTGACGATTTGCAGTGAAGCATAATTTACACCTTCTACTGCTTCTCAGAGAAATCATTTCCCCCAAGACTAATAATAAAGCAGACCAGCCACCCCAGCACGCGATTCAGAGACAAGCGAGAACGCTGGCGGCATTAGGTCAGCACTGGCGTTGTTAGGCACCTCCGAGAGCAGTGCTGACAGGCAGGAAGGAATGTCAGCATTTAGCCTCACATAACACTGAGTTTTCAAACTGGGTCCCACAGAGCCGGAGGGATCCCTGGAGGGAGTGATCCAGAGCCTGAGTCACAGTCCCCTGGGAATGTATGTAGCAGGATGGACAGCTGCTTTATCCAGGCCCCCAAAGCAAGCACCAGGACTGGGAGATGGGAGATTCCAGACAAGCTCAGCTCCCCTGCCTCCCATTCAATGATGCCAAGAAGTATCGCTGGTTTCTTGGACCAGGACGAAGGGCTTAGGCCAGAGATGGTTCTGTGGTGCCCAGAGATGGTTCTGTGGAGTACTTGGCAATGCCTTGGCAAGTCCATTACCAACATCTCCCAGACTGGCTGTCCCCCACCTCCACACTCTCTGAATGACTCCACATGGAGGATGCTCCCTGAATAGATGAGGAAGGAGCCAGGCTTCACTTCCACTCTGTTTTCTCCCAGGTGAGGCGGAGGAGGCCCATCTGAAATTCTAAACCCTCTCAGGATCTCTGACAGCCACGCCCACCACAGGGCTCCCGAAAAGCATACCTGGAGCCTGTCTCATACCGCTCCCTCCCGTGAACATCCTAAACCCCAGCTCACTGTCTCTCCGAGCCCAGATTCTAATCAGCATGCATTAGCAATCTGGCTAGAGGGGCAGGCAAATCAGAAAGAGCTTCTTCACCACCAACTCCCCTCCCTCCTCCACTGCCTTTTTTTTTTTTTTTTTTTTGCTGATGAGCAAAAATTGCCTCCTCTTTTCAAAGCAAGGAGTCATTGGAAACAGGAAGATCTCTGCCCTCTTCCCTGTGTGGGCTGTCATGGCAGACAGTGTGGAGGCTTTTTCTTTGTTTGCTGGTTCACAGAGGGAATTAGAGACAAAAAAAAAAAAGTGAGCAGAGAGAGCCCTACAAGCGCCACCTTGGAGAATCCGATTATACTGCCAAGACAGACAAGTGCTGGAGCACAGACACAGCTCAAAAACTGCAGTTGGCCAGCTGAAAGAAGGAACCAGTGTCCCCTCTGCCATGTCACAAGACACATCAACTTGAAAACATCCGGCCGAGTTCAGTGGCTCAAGCCTGTAATCCCAGCATTTTGGGAGGCCGAGGCAGGCAAATCACCTGAGGTTAGGAGTTCGGGACCAACCTGACCAACATGGAGAAACCCTGTCTCTACTAAAAATACAAAATTAGCCAGGAGTGGTGGCGCATGCCTGTAATCCCAGCTACCCGGGAAGTTAAGGCAGGAGAATCACTTGAACACGGGAGGCAGAGGTTGTGGTGAGCCAAGATTGTGCCATTGCACTCCAGCCTGGGCAACAGGGCAAAACTCCGTCTCAAAAGAAAAAAAGAAAGAAAGAAAACATCCATAGGTCCTGTGATACCAAATGAGAATATTTTCCCTTATACCCAGCAGGGAGATATTTCAGGAGATCCTGGATGCAATCTGTTGCAGAAAACTGTGCTTCCATGCTGGTTTATCTGTCACCTGTTCTAAGATTCCCCTCTCCTTCATTCCCCTTAACCTGTTGTTAAGATTCTAATCTTGGTCACATTTTATCACATGCAGGGAGGATCTGGATAGAAGGAGATTGAGACTCTGAAAAGGAATTTCTGGCTTAAGTCTGCGGTCCAAACACACAGTAACAAACTCAAAGATCCGCAGAAGGGCTATGACTTCCTGGGCAAACGCACCTTCAATGAAGGTGCTAAAACCAGACAAACTGGGACTTGAAAGAACCAAGATTGAAACTGACTTAAGGTGACAGTGGCCAGGGGTCAGAAAGACAAAGGTCACCACCCAAAATGGAGACCAAGAGGTTTGGAAGGACTCTCCAAGACAGCGGGTTTCTTTTACTAAGAAGGCAAAGAGTACTGACCAGCATTCAAGCCACGGATGCAAAATAAGTATTATGGCAGTGGCCATCAGCAAATACTGAGCACAGATGTCACGTTCTCAGTGGAGCATTTATGTTAACGAAAACAATTCTAACTTTTGCAACAATGCTCTAATGTGGACCTCATTATTGCCACTCAAAGATATGGAAACTGATGGCTGGGCATGGTGGCTCATGCCTGTAATCCCAGCACTTTGAGAGGCCAAGGCGGGCGGATCACCTGAGGTGAGAAGTTTGAGACCAGCATAGCCAACATGATGAAACCCCATCTCTACTAAAAATACAAAAATTAGCAGGGCATGGTGGTGGGTGCCTGGAATCACAGCTACATGGGAGGCTCAGGCAGGAGAATCGCTTGAATCCGGGAGGCAGAGGTTACAGTGTGAGCTGAGACCATACCATTGCCTGGGCGACAGAATAAAACTCCATCTCAAAAAAAAAAAAAAAAAAAAAAAAGAAAGAAAAGAAAAGATATGGAAATTGAGGTAGAAGTTAAAGTAAATAATATGCCCAGAGTCTCATACAGCCAGCATGCAAACCCAGGTCCCATCAGCTCTAAAAACCAAACTCATCACCACTGTACCAAACTGCCTCCCAAGACACACACGAATCGAGAACACCCCCATCCTCGGAGTCACCCAATAATCAAATCAATCCCAAGGAAGGCCGATTTCTTCAATGCCTGTTTCTCTCTCCAGCAGGAAACAATAATGGTTTGCTGCCCTATATATACAATGACTTGATGGAATCTGAGTTATTTGCCCTGCAGTGAGGATGTTCTATTTGAGTCATGCACACTCTGTTCCCCAACCCATATTGCTTCCTGTAGTATGCATGTGTAAGACGCCTGAATGCGATTTTCATTGTTTTGTATTTATTTTATTGTAACTCCTTATTGTTACTTTTTTCCCCATGTGCAGCAAAATAACTATCATTGGCAGCAAACTCAGAATCTTGTATTCATCGGCACCAAAGTCAAAGTGAGCGAAAGACAACCCTTTTTTCTTACCAAGTGCCTATGCCTGGTTATACGATGCTAAAGACCGAAAGATCAGAGACCCAGTCCGTGACTTCAAGGAATCCACATACAGAGGATGTGGATTCCACATACAAATCCACATACAAATTCCAGCCCAGTAGCGTGAATGTTCAGGGGTCTAAAATAAGAATAGAAGGGGGCTATATCTCAACAGAGCTGTCAAATATAACAAAAAGGGAGTAAGGGTAAAAGAGAGGATGGGAAGGAGGGTTACTTCAAGGAGCAGGAACAGCATGCACAGGGCACAGAAGCAAGAGAGAGAAAGTGGCTGGGCACCGTGGCTCACTCCTGTAATCCCAGCACTTTGGGAGGCCTAGGCGGGTGGATCACCTGAGGTCAGGAGTTCGAGACCAGCCTGACCAACACAGAGAAACCCTATCTCTACTAAAAATACAAAATTAACTGGACATGGTGGTGCACGCCTGTAATCCCAGCTACTTGGGAGGCTGAGGCAGGATAATTACTTGAACCCAGGAGGTAGAGGTCATGATGAGCCAGAGGTCTCACCACTGCACTTCAGCCTGGGCAACAAGAACAAAGCTCCGTCCACAACCACCCCAACCAGCAAAAAAAAAAAAAAAAAAAAAAGGGAGAGAGAGAGAAAGAAAGAAAGCTATGCAAGAATCAGGTAGTTCCATGTAGTTCTGATAACATTATGCGTGTGAAAAAAATAGGTGGGTGGATCACGAGGTCGGGATATTGAGACCATCCTGGCCAACATGATGAAACCCCATCTCTACTAAAAACATAATAATTAGTGGGGTGTGGTGGCGTGCACCTCTAGTCCCAGCTACTCAGGAGGCTGAGGCAGGAGAATCACTTGAACTGGGGAGGCAGAGGTTTCAGTGAGCTGAGATTGTGTCACTGCACTCCAGCCTGGGTGGCAGAGCGAGACTCTATCTCAAAAAAAAAGAAGAAAAGCTAAAATGCAGCTTGACAGGTAGGCAGGGTTTGGGTCATGAAAGGCTTGTAAACAAGGCGAAGGCATGTTATACCATAAAGGCAATGAAGAACCTAGGAAGAATTTTAAACAGGAGAGTTCTGTGATCAAACTGGCTACAAAAATCACTGCAGCATCACTTTGGAGGATAGGAGATAGGAATTTGGCAGGACTTGTTTTATAAGATACAGGTCCACAAAGACGCCACTGATCAAACAGGATGCGGTAAAGAAGCCAGCAAAACCCACTAGAACCAAGATGGCAGCGATGGCTACCTCTGATTGTCCTTGCTGCTCATTATGCGGTAATTATAGCTCATTGTCCTGCTAAATAACACTCCCACCAGCACCAGGACACTTTACAAGTGCCATGGCAATGTCTGGAAGTCACCCTCTATGGTCTGAAAGGGGAAGGAACCTTCAGTTCGCAGAACTCCCAACTGCCTTCCCATAAAACTCATGAATAATCCACCCCTTGTTTAGCATACAATCAAGAAAGAACCATAAGTATAGTCAGTCAAGCATCCTGTGCTGCTACCTATGTGGTAGCTACCCTTTTATTCCCTTACCTTTTTGTGTGTGACAGCGTTTCACTCTTGTTACCCAGACTTGAGTGTAATGGCACGATCTCGGCTCACTGCAACCTCCACCTCCTGTGTTCAAGCAATTCTCCTGCCTCAGCTTCCCAAGTAGCTGGGAATAAAGGTACTCACCACCACACCCGGCTAATTTTTTATTTTTAGTAGAGACAGGATTTCATCATGTTAGGCAGGCTGATCTTGAACTCCTAACCTCAGGGGATCCGCCCACCTCAGCCTCCCAAAGTGTTGGGAGCACAGGCATGAGCCACTGGGCTGAGCCTTATTCCTTCCTTTTTTTTTTTTTTTTTTTTTTTGAGACAGTCTCACTCTGTCGCGAGGTGCCAGGCTGGAGTGCAGTGGCACAATCTCGGCTCACTGCAACCTCCGTCTCCCGGGGTCAAGCAATTCTCTTGCCTCAGCCTATAGCTGGGACTACAGACGCGCGTCACCACACCCAGCTAATTTTTATATTTTAGTAGAGACAGGGTTTCACTATATTGGCCAGGAGGGTCTCGATCTCTTGACCTCATGATCCACCCGCCTTGGCCTCCCAAAGTGCTGGGATTACAGGCGTGAGCCACCGCACCCAGCCCCTTACTTTTTAATAGACTTGCTTTTACTTTACTCTGTTGGCTAGCTCTTGAATTATTTCCTACGTGAAGCCAAGAACCCAAGTGACCTCCCAGGCTCAGCCCCAGTTTTGGGGTTCCTGCTGTGACAGATGGCCATCACTAGGGGGTAAAATGGACAGCCACTCCTGTTAGGGCGCACAGCAGAAATCCAGACTAAGTCACCGACAGAAAAAACAAAAGCGTTCCATCTACGGGGCTGCAGGAGACGCCAGCCTGGCGGCACCACCACCACCCGCAGCGTAGAGCCCTACAACACGGGCCCGGGATTAGATTCTGAGCTCCACAGTAACACTTTAAAAAGGGATTTTCCATCCAGCCCCTTGAAACAAACATTTCCTTGCCCTAGGAACAGACGAAAAGATGAAAATGAATGCTTGAGTCCTTCGGCAGCCTCTTGAATGTCACCTCTCCCAGTAAAGAACCTTTTCCTCATTACAAAAAGAGTCTCTTCTGGGAGTGCCCGGGCAGCCAGAGGCCCATCAAACCCAGGTAAGATGCAATTTAGACTAATGCACCCAGCCTGAGCAACAGCAACCATTATGTAGCAGCTTCAAATAAACTAACAATGGCCAGATGCTGCAGCTTCTCTTGCTTTAACTTGTAGGACCTGTGCCCCGAAAACTCCCAGGAAAATCCTATTCCATCTTGTATGCAACTCCCCAAGTGTTACCCCAATACCAGCAGCATCCCATGGGAACTTGCTGGAGATGCAGAATCTCAGGCCCCACTCCAGACCTCCTGAATCCAAATCCGGATTTAATAAGACTCACAGGCGATGTGTGCGGCAACCATGATGCTATAAACAGACATTCAATATGACCTCAGAAGGGCCCGTGGAAAAGGGTCGCCCTACTTCCCCAACACCTTCCACCCTCTGCTCCATGGAAACTCCAGTTAACAGGCAGCTGTCAGCATTCAGCTATGATCACCAAGGCATTCAGGGATGTAAACTCCACTTAGCGTGTGTACAAGGTGCCAAAGCTCTTCTACCAGGTTCTCCTGACCCTTGGAGGCGCCTTGGGAGAATTCGGAAGATTCTGAAGGCTGCCTGGGCTCACACAGGTAGCAGGGGCTGAGGTGGGATTTGCACCCAGACCTGCCAGCCTCTTGCCTAGCACTCTGCTGCCCCCCACCTCCCAGGGGGTTCTGCCCCACCCTTGAACGTGGTCTAAGCTGTCCACATGGGGAGTAGCAGCAGGGCTCACATTCCAGTTCACAAACCAAACCACACAAAACAATCAGTTATCATCCCCTTGGAACTGATAAACTGTCTCAAGATGTGGAGACCACGTCCCCGCTGCATCCGTTTCTCCTAACACTGTTGGCATCTGGCAAAACCATTCCAGGCTGCCTCTCCGCTGCCCTGCTTCATACTGCAGTCCAGACCCTGCCTCCCAGCCTTTCCACCAGCTGAATCCTCCACTTTCTTCCATAGCCAGGCCCCTAGGACTGGCCCCAGGAAAGCCTCCCTGAAGCCCACCTCCATCTACCTCGGGATCCAGGGAACCCCTCTGGTCAAATAGGAACACCAGCCACCGTATCTCTGTCCTTGGATTAAATATACTCAGAGAGGTCTAATTCCAAAACCTGTCTTCTTTCCATGACCCTGCGTGGCCTCATATAATCCACTTTAAAAAAGAAAGAATGAAAGAAAGTAAACTAAATCCAATCTAATGCCAGGATTTAACATGTCTTGCAGACAAACTTAAAAACCCCTAAGGGTATTCAAATGCCACGCTACTCAAACTGTGGCCCAAAGACTAGAAGCACTGGCATCCCTTGGGAGCTGGCTGGAAATGCAGAATCCCCGTGTGGTGTCACTTGGCCCTTGTCCCCAGGTCCTGGCACATCGCTGCCCAAACCCTTGGAATTTCCTGAGCTATAGGAATGTCTTTTGTCATTCGTAATGAGCCCATCTGATCACACCACACTTCAGTTGCCGCTAATAAGGTAACTGAGGGTGGGGGCCCTCAGATAGCCCAGCTTAGGGCTGTTCACCAGGAACCACAGTTATTAGAGGATTAGAGGGTTGGGATTTTTGAGCCCCACCTGCTGTCCTCCAGGAAAAGGGGGCCCTGGGAAGCTGGAGACCAAGCTCTGTAAATTTTTTTTTTTTTTTTTTTTTTTTTTGAGATGAGTCTCGCTCTGTCTCACCCAGGCTGGAGTGCAGTGGTGTGATCTGGGCTCACTGCAACCTCCACTTTCCGGGTTCAAGTGACTCTCTGGTCTCAGCCTCCCAAGTAGCTGGGACTACAGGCATGCCCACCACACCTGGCTATATTTTTAGTAAAGATGAGGTTTCACCATGTTGGCCAGGCTGGTCTCAAACTCCTGACCTCAGGTGATCCACCTGCCTCGGCCTCCCAAAGTGCTGAGATTACAAGCATGAGCCACCCTGCCCAGCCTATAAAAACTCTTGAACAAGATTTGATGAGCTTCTGGGTTGCTGAAAACAAGGAGGTGCTGGGAGAGTCCAGAGAGGGCATGGAAGTTGCACAGCTCTACCCCTATACGCTCGCATTCCACAGGCAGCTCCCAGCTTTCAACTGTGATCGCCAGAGCATGCAGGAATATAAACTCCACTCACGGAGTGTGTACAAGGTGCCAAGCTCTTCCCCCCGGTTCTCCTGGCCCTCAGAGCAGCCCTGGGGAACTCAGAAAAATTCTGCATCTCGCTGTTCATCTGTATCCTTTACGATAAATCAGTAAACATCTTTCCCCAAGTTCTGTGAGCCATCCTAGTAAATTAATCAAACCCAAGCAGGGGGCAGTGGGAACCCCAATGTACAGCTGGTCAATCAGAAATGTAAGTGGCACTACTTGATATACAAAATGGGGGCAGTCTTGTGGGACTGGGCTCTTAACCTGTAGGATCTGAGACTCCAATGCCAGGTAGACAATGTCACAACCGAACAGAAACATAAGAGGCCCAGCTGGTGTCCACTGAAGAGCCGCCTGGTGTGTGGGAAAACACTCACCACCCCAGTCTAGCCACAGAAGTATCTGGTGCTGTGTGCGAGCGGAGAAACAGTGTTGAGTGTGAGCAGAGAGTCTGTTTTTTTCTTTCAGATTCAGTTTTCCACCCCAGAGCTACTAAATCAGTCTTGTATTTTAACAAGAGCCTCAAGTGATGTGAACGCCCATCCATGTTGGAGAAGCACAGATCTCGTACCGCGCACAGTGATATATACTATACAGCTAGGCTCCCCCACATATTTGAAGCCTTCTTTTTTTTTTTTCTGAGACCGAGTCTCACTCTGTCACCCAGGCTGGAGTGCAGTGGTGTGATTTCAGCCCACTGCAACCTCTGTCTCCTGGGTTTAAGGAATTCTCCTGCCTCAGCCTCCTGAGCAGCTGGGATTACAGGCACATGCCACCATGTTAGGCTAATTTTTGTTTGTATTTATAGTAGAGATCGGGTTTCACTACACTGGCCAGGCTGGTCTGGAACTCCTGACCTCAGGTGATCTGCCAGCCTCAGCCTCCCAAAGTGCTGGGATTACAGGCGTGAGCCACTGTGCTCAGCCGGAAGCCTTTTTTATAATATGAAAATATGAGACTGGGCTGGGCACACTGGCTCATGCCTATAATCCCAACTCTTTGGGAGGAAGAGGTAAAAGGATAGCTTGAGCCCAGGAGTTTGAGGCAGGCCTGGGCAATACAGCAAGCCTCTGTCTCTCCAAAAAAATAAAATAAATTAGCTAGGCATGGTGGCATGCCCCTGTGGTCCCAGCTACTCAGAAGGCTGAGGTAGAAGGATGGCTTGAGTCTGGGAGGTAGAGATTATTCCACTGCACTCCAGCCTGGGGGACAGAGAAAGACACTGTCTCAAACAAAGCGAAGAATATATTAGACTGAACACCAGAGAAGACTCTGTTTTGTGCACCTCCTTATCAATGACCACTCAACAAGGTTGGATTTTCACTGCATGCACAACAAATGTTTGCAGCTATTTATCAATAAAACACTTGCTAAATGAGAGCACCAAACTTAAACTAAATAATTCAAAGTTAAGTTTTGTTTTTTCCTAATTATATGAAAAATAAAAGACAAATGGCTCAATGACACTCTTCCATGAGCCACCGCTAAAATAAGGATCTTCTCTCATGATTGAATTAGGACAAGGACTAATTTCTATGGAATGTTTTAAATAGCATCTCTAAAGAATTTTTACAACTTAATGAGTTTTCTGTTGACTAACCCTAGAGTTCTCTGTGCATTTGACAAGCGAATGAGAAGGGAGGAGGGATTCAGGCATCTGAGAGAAAGTGAAGCATGGTAAGCATCCGGATGGTTTCAACAGAAAACCTTAAGTGTGAACCTGAAGTCTCCTGAAAGAGGTCACCTGCCCAAGGCACCCTGGGGGGCAGAGCACATCCCCAAGGGCTCCGTGTTGAAGAGCCACCAACCTCAGCTCCAGCCTTTGACTGTCCTTTGACTGTATCTGCCGAGTCCTGAAAAAAGCATGGCTTACAGTAAGTGCTCAAATATAAAAATGTATTTTTGTGGAACCCAAGGTTGTGACAGATAAACTAACCACACACACACACAACACAGGGAGTCTAGGATTAGAAAATGACCACATTTGTTCAAAAAGTACAGACCAAGTATATGCTAGAGTGCCTAGCAGCGCCCAAGATGCTAGAATCGCTTTTGGAAGGGAGGGCGCCAATTTGAAAGAATGTCCATGGCTCTTAGGAGCTAAGGGCACCTGCTGAAATGTGCACTGAAGACTCTTTGCAGCATCTCTTACAAGCTTATCAGACATGCAGAACCATAGGCCCCATCCCAGTCCTCCTGAGTCAAAATTTGTATCCAACAAGACCCAGGGAATTCATTTTAAGAAAAAAATTGGGACCAGACATGGTGGCTCACGCCCGTAATCCCAGCACTTTGGGGAGGCCAACGTGGGCAGATCACCTGAGGTCAGGGGTTCAAGACCAGCCTGGCTAACATGGTGAAACCCCTGTCTACTAAAACTACAAAAGTAACTGGGTATGGTGGTGGGCACCTGTAATCCCAGCTACTCCAGAGGCTGAGGCAGGAGAATCGCTTGAACCAGGAGGCAGAGGTTGCAGTGAGCCGGGATTGCACCACTGTACTCCAGCCTGAGCAGCAGAGCAAGGCTCCATCTCCAAAAAGAAACCACTTTGTCTAGCAGCACTGAATTCAGTTTGAGAAGCACTGCTGCAGGTGTGATGATAAAATGCTTAAACTGCAACAGCCAGAATTGGGGTATCCCCATGAGTGGGCACCCATCAGTGGTCAAAAGGGCCATCCGCATAGATTCAGCTTGCTCCTTTTCACCTTCCAAGCACATGACAGGACTGTATTTTCTCACTGTCTTGAAGTTAGGTGTGGCTGGGCTTTAGACAATAAAATATGAGTACACATGTCCTCTGTCATTCCTGAGCAAAAGCTTTAAGAACCATGTGCTGTTTAACACAGTCCCTAAAGATTCCAGACACTGGTTGCTCCATCATCCTTCATCCCGGAGGTCTTGCAGCTTCAAACCAACTCAACTCAACCAAACCTTCTTCAAATCAACTGTTGAAACAGACTTTCAACATGAGCCAAAAGCAAACCTCTGTTACTTTACCACTGAGCTTGTTACAGTCGCATATCGTAACCCATCCTGACCCATACAGCACACATGCCCACATGCCACCTTTTTCAGAATACTACTGTTACTCCTCATTAACTGCTCAAATTCACCAAGACTTTAAGGTAGGACCTCCTGTTTAGCCCTGAACAGCATTACTAACTCAGTTACTCTTTTGCTCACCAAACCTCACTCTGACAGTCATCTGACTCTTCCCTCTCCCTTATTTCCTCCTTTCCACAGATCTCCTCATGTGTTTATGCTTTTATCTTTTTGTACCGTATGCTCTTTGGTAAGCTGCCTTAAATCCTATTTGCCACAAGGTGACAGACAGACAGTCACATTAACAGACACACCAGACTTGGCTTTGAATGAATTTTGGCTGTTTCCAAAAAACATCAAATCCACCCCTCAAAAGACAAAGATTTGCTGTTACTGAGGATATTTATAAGAAAGTGGCCCTGGACCAGCTTGTATGCCTTCTACCTATTCTTTCCACAAAAGGATACTTACAGAATGTTTGGTACACACAGTTCCTACTTTTGAAAAGCAATTCATTTCTGGACATGCCATCTCTTTTGGCCTCACTGTGAGGAGAAATATGAACTATGCTAGCTCCACAAAAACATTTACCATCGTTAACCAACATTTTTATTTTTCACATTCAGTTTCATCCCAACACTCCAGGAAGCTGACGCAGGTGGATCACTTAAGGTCAGGAGTTCAAGACCAGCCTGGCCAACATAGTGAAACCCCATCTCCACTAAAAATACAAAAATAAGCCAGGCACAGTGACAGGCACCTGAAATCCCAGCTACTCGGGAGGCTGAGGCAGGAGAATCACTTTAACCCAAGAGGCAGAGGTTGCAGTGAGCCAAGATCACACCACTGCTCTCTAGCCTGGGCAACAGAGCAAGAGTCCACCTCAAAAAAAAAAAAAAAATCCATTTTGATATAGTTATTGAACCCCTTCTGCATGTTCTAACCTTGTGCTAAGCACAGGTAAACCTGATTTTAACTAGTTCCTTCTGGTGTACATTCAGGTTGTGGCTCATCTTGTGCTATCAGAGGCTGTGACATAATACATGCTGATCTTTACAGTTTGCCTGATATATCAGACGCTTCCTGAGTTGAAATTTCTAGAAGTGGAATTGCTGAGGCAGAGAACATGTACTTGTTAACATTTTGGAGGTATAGTGCCAAATGGCCCTTCAGGAAGCATTGGACCATTTCCCTACACCCTGCCAATACCATTCTTTTTTCTTTCTTTTTTTTTTTTTTTCTGACATTTTTCTTTCTTCAAGTTATTTTTAAATTAAATTTGCAGTTATTTGATCACTGCAGGACTAAACAGTTGAGGTCTTTTTACATGGTTTTTTATTTTTATTTTTTATTTTTTTTATTTTTGGTTCGTTTGTTTTAAGAGACAGGGTCTCACTCTTTTACTCAGGCTAGAGTGCCATGGTGCAATCTCGGCTCACTGCAGCTTTGACCTCCTGGGCTCAAGCGATCCTCCTACCTCAGCCTTCCGAGTAGCTGGGACTCTAGGCACACACCACCACACCCAGCTAATTTTTTGTATTTGTAGAGATAAAATTTGGGTTTCTCCATGTTGCCCAGGCTGGTCTTGAACTCCTGGGCTCAAGCAATCTGCCTACCTTAACTTCCCAAAGTGCTGGGATTAGAGGCATGAGTCACCATGTCCAGCCTGTACGTTTTATTATGAATTGTCTATCCGAGTTCTTTGCGCATTCTTAGACTGATATGCTCCTCTTTGCATAAGCCCTTTTTGCATTAAGAAACTTTTTCCAAACTTGTATTTTCCTTTTACCTCACTTTTTTTTTTTTTTTTTTTTTCAGGAAGAGATCTCTAGTGTCAGAATAAAGGATGGATAGACGGGGAAAACACCAAGGGGAATAAAGCACATCACAACTGAACTGCAAGGAGGGAGAGCCCTGAGGCTCCGTCACTGCCTCCCATCAACTCACTAGCAAGACCTGTGGACTCCACCTGCAAAGCCCATTTCACATCCACCCACCTCTCACCATCTCCATGGCCACCACCCTGCTCTGAGCTTCCCAACTGATCTCCTTGCTTCCCCTCCCTGTTCTCTTCAAACCCATTCTCCACCCTACAGTCTAGACAAGCTTTCCAGAACACACCGCGACATGCCACCCGCTTCAACCAAACCAAAGACTTTTCCACTGCATTTAGAAAACGACCCAACTCCCCAAGTTCTATCTCCTTCCCCAGCACATCCCCAATCTCTCTTCCGCTGCTCGCCACTCTCTAACCATTCTGGAATAGTCTGGCTCCCCCAGGTGTATCAAACACACTCCTCTCCTCAGGGTTACCTGCACCTGTAGTGGCCCTCAGCTTCAAATTATTTTCCCCCAAATATTCACATGGCTGGCTGGGCGCAGTGGCTCACGCCTATAATCTCAGCACTTTGGGAGGTTGAGGCAGGTGGATCACTTGAGCTCAGGAGTTCGAGACCAGTCTGGCCAACATGGCAAAACCCTGTCTCTACTAAAAATACAAAAATTCACCGGGCGTGGTGGCAGGTGCCTATAGTACCAATTACTTGGGAGGCTGAGGCATGAGAATCACTTGAACCCAGGAAGTGAAGGCTACAGTGAGCTGAGATCATGCCACTGCACTCCAGCCTGGGCAACAGAGAAAGACTCCATCTCCAAAAAAAAAAAAGAAAAAAGAAAAAAGAAAAAAATGTTAAAAACAAATCAAAAGAAGGAGAATACTTCATGGCCCATGAAAATCATAACAAATTCAAATTTCAGTCCATAAATAAAGTTTTATTGGAACACGGGCACGCCCATTGGCTTTCAGATTATCTCTGGCTGCTTTTGCCATACAGCCACAGAGTGGATTCGCTGTGACAGAGACCATATGGGGTGCTCTCACGGCTTCTCACCGCCTCTGGCGCACTACAGATGACATTGAGGCAGCCATACTCAATTTTGCCTCGTGGCGCACAAAGCCTAAAATGTTTCCCGGCCTTTAACAGAAAAGATTTGCCAATGCAAGTTAAGAAGGAGAAGACTTTAAGAAATGTTTCTAAGGGAGAAGGGATGAAGCTTGCTAAGCTATTGAAGAGGAGAGGAAAGGTAAGGGGAGGAGTGTCAGGGCACTTGGTGGACAAATGGTGGTGACATTCGCTAAAGTTTAGGGCAGGGGTGTCCAATCTTTTGGCTTCCCTGAGCCACACTGGAAGAAGAAAAGTTGTATTGGGCCTCACATAAAATACAGTAACACTAACTATAGCTGATGAGGTTAAATATATATATATATATATATTTATTAAATATATATATATATATATATATATATATATATATATATATACATACATGTATATTGGCCGGGCATGGTGGCTCATGCCTGTAATCCCAACACTTTGGGACTCTGAAGCAGGCAGATCATGAGGTCAGGAGATCGAGACCATCATGGCTAACACAGTGAAATATAAAAAATACAAAAACATTAGCTGGGCATGGTGACATGCACCTGTAGTCCCAGCTACTCGGGAGGTTGAGGCAGAAGAATCGCTTGAACCCAGGAGGTGGAGGTTGCAGTGAGCCAAGATCACACCATTGCATTCCAGCCTGGACAACAAGAGTGAAACTCCATCTCAAAAAAAAAAAAAAGAAAGTTTACAAATTTGTGTTGGGCCTCATTGAAAGGCTGTCTTGGGCCACACGTGGCCTGTGGGCCATGGGTTCCACAAGCCTGGTTTAGAGGTTGGGAATAGAAGCCAGTGAAGATGCCAGGCGGGCACGGTGTCTCAGGCTTGTTATCTCAACACTTTGGGAGGCTAAGGTGAGAGGATCACTTGAGCCCAGGAGTTTGAGACCCCTCTGGGAAACATGGTGAAATCCTGTCTCTACTTAAAATACAAAAGTTAGCATGGCATGGTGGCAGATGCCTATAGTCCCAGCTTCTTAGAGGATCGTTTGAGCCCAGGAGGTCAAGGCTGCAGTGAGCCATGATCACACCACTGTACTCCAGCCTGGGCAACAGAGCAAGACCCTGTCCCCCACCCCACCCCCCAAAAAAGAAGAAGGAGGCAGTAAAGATAGGAGACCAATGATGAGTTTAATTTTAACATGTGAAATCTGAGTACCTAGGGGTTGAATCTGAATACTGGCTCCAAGCTCAAGAAGAGAGGTAGACAGAGAACTAGAAGTTAAACTAAAAACAAATTCTTGGCCAGGTGCAGTGGTTCACACCTGTAATCCCAGCACTTCGGGAGGCCAAGACAAGTGGATCGTTTAAGGTCAGGAGTTCGAGACCAGAGTGGCCAACATGGTGAAACACCACCTACTAAAAATACAAAAAGCACAAAAAACAAAAACAAATTCTTATAGATGGTAGTGAAGGCAGTAAATATGAACAAAGGAGATGGGTAGGTCCTCTTAAGACTCCTCAAAAACTTCTCACAGTTCGTATACCTACTGCAATGAAACTTTCACAATGTCACACCATGTTGTGCTCGGCCAAGGAAAAGCCAGACCTATCTGCCAGCCACCACTTCTTCTTCTCACCATAGGCATAAACATCACCCCAGAAGCCTTGACATTGCAGGGAGAGAGAGAAATATACTAGTTTTGTATTTAAGTACAGAGGAATCCATCCTGACATTCTGTTACAAAGCCTGTCATGTGTCGCCTTGCTGCTGTGAGTAATAAGACAGGACAGTGCAAGAACAATGTCCCCTGGGCTGGCCTAGTAATAGTCAAAATACTGGCCAGATGCAGTGGCTCATGCCTATAATCCTAGAACTTTGGGAGGCTGAGGCAGGTGGATTGCCAGAGCTCAGGAGTTCAAGACCAGCCTGGGCAACACGGTGAAACCCATCTCTACTAAAATACAAAAAATTAGCCAGGCATGGTGGTGCACACCTGTAGTCCCAGCTACTCAGGAGGCTGAGACAGGAGAATCACTTGAACCCAGAAGAGGGAGTTTGCAATAAGCCAAGATTGTGCTACTACACTCCAGCCTGGGCGACAGAGAGAGACTTGGCCTCAAAAAGAAAAAAAAAAAAAAAAACTGACAAAATACCTTAGATGTCCACAAGGCTTCCTGGTTTACCAAAAACATTTTTTCTTTCACTGGTGGAATGGGGATCAGTATCCGTGTTCACAGACAAGGTCTACCACACCGTCAGATAAAAGCTGAGCTTTTGCAGGCTGAGAAGAGTACATGAAGGTCAGCCTCTCATTCATGTTTCTAGGTGGTAATAGACATCAGGGATTCACAGAGTGGTGAACAGATGTCAGGGATTCCTGCCGACTTGTTGCTAAGGGAACTTTTGTGAAAATGCACTGAATCCACTGAATCCACAAGGCTTGCCCATTGCTTTAAAGTCCTGCGGAGTAGCCACTGACCAGACCAGCATACACGTGTGACAAAGGGGATGACTCCTTCTGAGTTGAGGCTAACAGAGTGATGGACCAAAGGTCAATTTGTCTAACAGCAGGGACCACAAATACTGGCCACAGCCTCCATACCAAGGAGCAGGGTGATTTAGTGAAGATGTCAGAAAACACCTTGGTCTTTTCAGTCACAATTACCTATCTGCCCTCCCCCCCCACCCAGCCGCCACCAAGCTGTGAGCCCTAATTACAACTTTTGTGAACAGAGTTGGTGACTGTCTGAAAAATACTAGCATGAGGGACAAGGTCACACCAATTTTAGGTGATTTTCATGTTGCAGAAAGCAAGGGAATGGCTCTGAATTAAAATCCATTTGTGTAATATAGCAAACATCTATTAGATGTCAGGGAGCTCAGATCCACTATGTCTACGAATCACCAGCATTGAACAGCCCTGGACTAAAAAGAGCTGGACCTGTCTGTCACTGGGTTAGCGGACAGGCCCCGAGCCAAGCAAATCTAATTTCAAATTCCAGCTGCATCATGTTATCGTATGGCCTTTAAAAAGAAACCTCTAGAGTCTTACAAAAAAAAAAAAAAAAAACCCTCCAAGGATTGCAATAGAGAATCTCCAAGTAGAACTGCCAAGTCTTGCATTTTACCTCCTTCTTGGCATTCTCTCTCTCATCAGTCTGGCCTGGTACTACCTCCCCACTAATGGATCATCTGTCCCATGTGTATTCTCTCTAGCCTTCTGAAGGAGCTAGTTTGCAATATGGTTCTCGATGAACCATGCCTCCCTCATAACCACACTTGTACCCACCTCCCTTCCAAATTGACTCTGGACAGGTCCTATGACTACTTTCCCAATAGAATGTGGCAGAAACGATATGACAGTACTGGGCCTAAGCCTTAAGAGTGCCTGGCAATTTATGCCTTTGCATTCTTAGAAGCCAGCTACCACGTAACTCCAACCACCCTGCCGAAGACAAAGGCCATGTGGAAAGGCCCTGGAGGATGAGACACCACACAGAGAGGCCACATGGAATAACATCAAGGCACCAGACAGGAAAGGGAAGATGACATTTTGGAGGCTGCAGCTAGTTAAGCCTCCAGGACTCTCCCCCAGCCAACATCTGATTGCAACTGCATGAGAGACAAGGCAGACTAGCAGAAGAACCACCCAACTGAGCCCTGTCAATCCACAAAACCATGTCAGATAATAATAAATTGTTGTTTTGAAACACTAAGTCTCGCAGTAGCTTGTTACATGGCAATAGATAAAACATCATTCCTTAATTATTCATAGCACAGCCCACTCTCTCCCACAGATACTCCTTATAAACTCCTGCAGCACAATTGCATGAACTCAAAATGGGAGAACCAAGGGTAGAGTGAAGGAAATCAAGTTTAAGGGTGACCCTCAGCAGCCATTCTAGTTTTGCCAGCAAACAGTGTCATATTCTGTTAATATCCCAGAGGTCCAGACCAGCCAGCCAGATCCTGGGTTCTAAGAATACCACCTAGTTCAAGTAAAGCTCTATTTTGTTTGCATTCCAATTGCACTGTCCCCCAAAATTATTACCCAAAAGCTCTGGGAGGTTTTGTAGATGCCTTATCACATCCTCCAGGTCCCTAATTTCTTCTCTCTATTCAAGGTCACAGGAACTCCTGGACCCTGTTAGATCCTCCAACTTGTCCAGCCACTGGGCTTGACCTGGTTCCATGTCTGTCTCTCCAAATCTTCCCCAGGATGGAAATCTAGGCTTCTCTATCCACCTTCCCCAAGAGCTGTTTCTTAGCTTCAATTTGCACCCCAGAAAGCTGGTGCAAATCTTTCCACATGTGGGGTTCCCAGGACTATGGAGGCGATCTCAGTCCTAGCTTGGAGCTGACAGAAATGCTCCCACATCCTCTATCTCTGGCCTCAGGTCTCTTCCTGTATCATATCTCTCAAATGATGTTAAAAGACTTCTCAATTCCTCTCCCTCGTCATAGCAGAAGAAACCCTCAGGAAAGATTTTGCTAATTGATTTTATCTAATAAGCAGCTGTGGGCCTTGGCTTTAAGGCCTCATTCCTTTGCTAGAAGTTGATGTTTCCCTCTGTGCATTCTTTGAAGAGCTGCACCACTCTCTGAGTAGGAAGGACCCTTGTGACCAGAGTCCTTGGGCCTACCAGAGACCTCTATACTTCTCTGCCTGTCCTGAGGTTTTCTTGCAAGCTGCTCTATGAAAGCCAGATATGTGCTGTATCACTTCTTGAAATCTTGACCAAAGATGCTGCTCCAAAAACCAAGACCTCCTCCAAGGTGGCCTCCTCTTAAAGGCTGGCTGGCCACCGGATCAGATCTGGTGACCCTCGTAGAGCTAGCTCCCAACTCCCTTCTCCAGTGTACACTTCCTGAAAAGCCTGGGTCTCTCAGTTCCCCTTGCTTCATCTGAACAAGGAAGATCCCCTTGGAAAGCATCCAGTGTGCACATGGTTTTCAGTGCCTCACTCCCCTCCACCAAGATAGGGGTTCCTGGTATCACTATTTCCATTAGGGTGAAAGTTTCACTGGAATAGGGAACACATTAGAGATACCGTGCTCAGCCATGTACCCACAATCCCATCCCTCAACCAGGAAGCTAGTACAGTCCCTCTGTCTGCACTTGTTTCTCCAACAGCTGCCCTGGCCTTCTGAACTCCATGCCCCCAAGCAAGCTCAGTGCCAGCTTTGTGCAAGCTCAGATGCCATTGGCTGACATCTCATGAGGTTTACCACCTCCAGTATCTATGGGCCCCCTCTCCAGTCTCAAAAGAGTCCAGATGCTAGCCAGTCTACCCACTAGCCTGGGGAGCTCTGAATTCTCTGAGCCTGTCCTTGAGGACTCACCCCATCCCAAGGGACTCTACTTGCCTATCCTCTATCCCTACCCAGCCCTCAGCCTTGAGGTCCAACTTGCTCATGTATGACGTTCCCAGATGCTGAGCACCTGACCCACAATCCCCCCTGTTGAAACTGCATCTGCTCTGGCCCTGAGAAGAGTCCCATCCAGTACTTAGGCTACAGGACTCAGGCCCACTGTGGGAAAACCCCCCAGCTGGCTCTGAGTAAACCCACACTTTGGGGTTTGCAGGGAAGGTCCTCCAAGTTGCTTGTGGATGCAGATGTCCTCATTTTAGCCCTAGAGGTTTAGCCATCCCTTAGCGACACTGTTACCAACATGCTGACCTCAGGGGCTACGCTTGCCCTTTCTCCCCATGGATCGAGACCCTTCGCTCACCTGCTGTTTAGCACAGTTGAGCCCAGGTTATCATGTTGAAAAGCAGCACAAGCACAGGGAGGGTGATAGTCAGCCATCTGAGCTGCTAACAAAACATGTGAGCATTACTTGTTGAAGATCTGACTTCACCTCGCTCATGTTCAGCTTGCTTGTCTATAAAATGGGGGAAGTACCTCACTCTTCACAGAGCTGTCGGGGAACTGGTGATAATGTGCAGGTACCGTGCCAAGCTGGTACTCAGCAGTATTACTCACACAGATGGATGCTTTTCTTACAAGCTACTGTCAGGAATGGTCTGAGAGGCCCTGAGACACTGGAGATCTCCCACCTTTGTATATATATACCAGAGGATGGGACAGACACAGCCAAGACTGTCCCGGATGTTAATTCTGCTTCTCCCCTGGGCCTGTACACCATCCCTTTCCCAGAAGAATAAGCAGTACTCCACTCGTGCTAACACCTACCCACCAGCCTCACCCCCACACGAAACACAGCTGGTTCAGTCCAGCCCAGGATGCTCCTCACCAGACAGACAACCATCAGACAAATTTCCACATCAGGATTTCCTGGAAAAGGGTGGCCCCCCAAAGAACTCCATATATATATATGTATATATATATATATCTCCCAGGGCTTTCAAGCTAGAAGCAAGGAGGCTGCTTGCTTTTTTCTTCAGATAGAGTTTCACTCTTGTTGCCCAGGCTGGAGTGCAATGGTGCGATCTCAGCTCAAGGCAACTGGCTGATTTTGTATTTTTAGTAGAGGTGGGGTTTCTCCATGTTGTTCAGGCTGGTCTCGAACTCCTCACCTCAGGCGACCCGCCCGCCTCAGCCTCCCAAAATGCTGAGATTACAGACGTGAGCCACAGCGCCCAGCCCACCTTTGCTTTCTTTTACATCCTAATCTCAGGAAAGAAACTGGTAAAGCAAGGGCAGGGCACACCTGAGCCTCTCCTACAAGCAGGGGATCTTCTGATTCTCCACATAGAGAACCAAGAAGGTTCCTGGAACACACTCTGCTGACAGCCCATGAAATCTCATTTCAGCAGCCTCTAAACTTTGCTCAAATGCTACTGATCCCTTCAGGAGAGATTGCGTTGTTCTGCTCCGGACCTGAGAGCAACCTAACGTACTTCTGTAAGGCCAGGCTCTATTGCTAACAATGTTGCCACAGGATACATCCTCGGGCTGACTCGCCCTGTAACCATTTCCCTTCTTTCCTTTTCTCCTGATGAATTGCACTGAGCATTTTCAGTCAAAATTTGCTACTTTGTTCTCTGTGAAGTAGGTCAAGAGTTAAATTATAAATAAATTCAGCCTAGTGATTTCTTCGGCAGTGTTTTACCAGAATGTTTAGGAATACTGACACAATTGAGGATAACTGTTAATTTAGACTTTACAAGAATCCTGGGGGCAGACGGACTTCTAGTAAAAGAGATGTCCTGGAAGGTCACCCCCCCCCCCGGCCCCAACACACAAAGGACTTTAGAAACTTCGGGTCTCACTCGGGCTGTGACTGTGAGCTCAGTGATTAGAGGACAGCCTGTCACACAGACAATAAACAGCCAGCCGCCTTGGCTCAGCAGGTCCTGTGTAACCCTGGGGCCAGGCCAGAACCCCAGGAACAAGTCACTTTCAGGTTCTGAGCTTTAGCCTGGGGGAGCTGGACCAGGGAAGCGGGCAGTGGTGGGGGAAAGGGGACCTACGGCGCCCCGGGATCAAGTCTGCTGAGGGGGCTCTGGTTGGTGGCCAGCAGGCTCGGCTGACCAGAAAGTGAGTGGCCCCGAGGCGGCCAGGCAGCCTGACCCGGGGTAGCACGACCGTCCACGGGTCGCCAGGCTCTATGCTCCGGGGTGGAGACGCGAGGCTGCGGGACCGAGTCGGCGCCACTTCTCGGACCCCTGATCCTCGGTGCATCTTCCCAAGACCGCCAGACTCCGGCAGAGCCCTTCACCGGGCCCTGCCACTGCCGGGAACGCGCCCGCCTGCTCCAGAACTCACACAAGCAACAAGTTCTGGCTTCCTTAGGGCCGCCACGCTGTGCTCTGGAGGCCCGGCGCAAGGGGGGAGCTCCCGGAGAGCCCGCGTTGCCCACGCCCCGAGGGGCGCCCGCTGCCGTCGCTGCCCCCCAAGAGCGTGGAGCTACAGGTCGCACCGGCAAGGGCTGCCCCCGGGGCGGCCCTCAGAGCGGGACGCTGCGGCATCCCCGGAGCGGGCAACAGGTACGCGAGCGCACTGAGGACCGCAGCCCCGCTCCTGCCGCCCCGGCCCTCGCCCCTTACCTCCAGCAACTGCACGTAGCTCGCCGGGAACCAGCCGCGGAGCCCGTCCTCCTTCTCGCCTTCCCACCAGCCGCCGTCCGGGACCTGCAGCAGCGTGATCAGCTCGCCCGCGGCGAAGCGCAGCCCCTGGCCGTGCCGCTCCCCGGAGAAGGGGTACAGGGTCCGGCAGCGAGAGCCGGACATGGCCTTGGCGCCCGGGTTCACAGCGCAGCCTGCATCCCCGCCGAGCCCCACGGGCTGGGCAGCGGCTCCGCGGGGTCCCAAGCGCCCGGCGCTCCGGGCTCCCGCGCTCTGGGCGCGCGCCGTCTCTGGGGTGCGCGGGGGGTCCCCGGGCAGGCGGGGGACGCGCGCTCCGCGCAGGGAAGCGGAGACTCCCAGGCTTCGCTGAGAGAGCGGCGACGCCCCCGGGCCGGGCAGCTCGCAGATCCCAGCGCTGCGCGGGGGGGCGGGGCTCAGGGGGAGGAGACCCAGGCGCCGCGGGCTCCAGAGACAACTTCCCGGGAACGCGGAACGCGGGCTACCACCGCGAGGGCCGACCGCCCCGGCGCGCGGAAATGCGCAGCTCCCCTGGGAGGTGGGACCCCGCGGCGCGGGAGGGAGCGGCGGGCTGAGCGGAGAGGGGCTGGCGGCCGGGGGGCCGGGCGGGGGCTCGCTCGCGGGCGACGGGGGCGGGGCGGGGCGGGGCCAGGGCGGCCACGCCCGCGGAGGGCTGCGCGCTCCCTCAGAGGGGCCTGTCACTGGGGAGAGGGGTTCCCACTCGCGCCTCCACCGCCGGGGGCCGCGGGAAAGGAAACGCCCCTCTGTTCCGTGTCTGCTTTGTAGGCCTGGCGGAGGGGTGTCTGAGAGGTGTCTGCGAGGGATCGTTTGTGGCCGTCATTGTAGTGGTTGAACCTGGGGTTGAACTTGACTCACCGGAAACTGAACAATGGGTGAATGGCAGGTTTAAAGCCTGGCGCCTCAGCCGAGCAGCCGGGTGGCAGCATGGCACGCTGGAGGGACCGAATGGGGAGGAGACGGGGTCGGAGTTGATAGCATTGGAAGCAGTCGATGGGGATAGATGGAGGAAAGGAAAACGGTGAGAGGAACAGCCCCAGTGCTTTGCCTCCAGAGGGAAGGCCGGCCCTGTGTACCCGCCCTCCTGAAATCTAGATGGGCCAGCTAAAGAGTCTACACTCATGTAGTCAGTCAACAAACATTAGCAGGAGGCTGCCATATTCCATGCGATGTACCAGGTACTACAAAGATCATTTGGGCCAGTTCCTGCTCTCCAGGGACCAGTGAAACTCGGTGCTGCAGAATGTTGACCTTGACCTGACCGTACAGAAGTAAAAGAAAGCTCGGTTTCTTTGCTCGTCTACTCCATTTAAAAAAATAATAATAAAATAAAGTACATTTTCTAGCCTGTAAATAGCTGGACCCGGCTGGATTCAGTGGCTCATGCCTGTAATCCCAGCACTTTGGGAGGCTGAGGTAGGCCAATCACCTGAGGTCAGGAGTTCGAGACTAGCCTGACCAACATCGTGAAACCCCTATCTCTACTAAAAATACAAAAAAAAAAAAAAAAAAATAGCCGGGAATGGTGGGGTGCACCTGTAATCCCAGCTACTCTGGAGGCTGAGGCAGAATTGCTTGAATCCGGGAGGCAGAAGTTGCAGTGGACAGAGATGGCACCATTGCATTCCAGCCTGGGCAACAAGAGCAAAACTCCATCTCAAAAAAAAAAAAGAACCAAAGCTGGACCCTTTAATGCCCCTGTATACCTCTGTCTACTCCTTCCCCCATCCCCCAAGTCACCTTCTATGTCTCCCTATTGCCTTTTAAATTTCGTACAGACTTCTCAGCCTTTACATTTCCTGCCTTCCACAACACCTCCTCTAGCCTCACCTCTCCCTATGCCTGCCTAGATATCCATTACAAAACCAGTCAGGCAGGGCTCTAAGAGCCTGAAGACCTTGCACACCTGTCTATGCTTTGAATCAGACCCTGGCACAGAGCCTTTCACCTAGTTCAGTGGTTCTCAATCCTGGCTGCACATTAGAGTCATTATGCAACTTTTTAAGAATACTCATGCCCAGGCTTTAAGAGTCAGTATTGAGCCCCAGTCTACAGCTAAGCCATCTTACCTGAGCAACCTCCGGCTGGTCTCTGCCTATGGGCAAAGTGACACATGAAGATTATTTGCAGTCCATCAATTGCAAAGTCATGAACATTTGCTTGGCCAGAAATATAGGGAAACAAACTCTTGACCACAGTCACCACTAAGAGTTCCTTAACACAGAGCTGCATAACTTCATGTCAAAAACAGTCATTAGAAGGCCAAGTGTGGTGGCTCTTGCCTGTAATCCCAGTACTTTGGGAGGCCAAGGCAGGCGGATCACGAGGTCAGGAGATCAAGACCATCCTGGCTTACACTGTGAAACCCTGCCTCTACTAAAAATACAAAAATGTAGCCAGGCATTGTGGCATGCACCTGTAGTCCCAGCTACTCGTGAGGCTGAGGCAGGAGAATTGCTTGAACCCAGGAGGCAGAGGTTGCAGTGAGTACCACTGTACTCCAGCCTGGGCGACACAGCGAGACTCCATCTAAAAAATAAAAAATAAATGCACACACACACAAAAAAAACCAGTTATTAAAAGTAGCTGGCCTAATCAAGTTTTAAAAGACATAAAATTCCTTGTATCAAGAAAGTACGTGATACAATATATCTAGCAGGCTGTTCTCAGGCTTCATTCCTGATGATGCGGCCTGAATCAGGGTAGGACAATTGATTTACAGACATCCTGCAGCCCCAAATTATCTGTAGTGCCCGTGAGAAACTGTGATCCAGTTTGGACTTGAGAAATCTCAGCCTACACAGCGTGCCATATACTTGAGCTCCATGTGACCCGCCTCAAACATTCCTGCAGCAACCAAAAATGATAATAGCTGTTAATTTCTCCACTTATTTAATTTGGTTCCTGTAATCCTATGAGCTGATGAGGTGACTGTTGCCCCAGTTTTCAGGTAAACAAACTGGGCTCAACGAGTGTGACTTGCTCAACATCATACAGCTGGTCAACAGCAGAACCAGCTTTGAACTCAATTCTAGCTTATTGTACATTGAGTGTTGCTTTCTGGAGTCCACCTTGCCAGTCAGAAAACAGGTATCCTAGAGATTCACCCACAAATACCATCTTAAGAAAAGACTCTCTGGGCCGGGCACACTGGTTCATGCCTGTAATCCCAGCACTTTGGGAGGCCAAGGTGGGCAGATCACGAGGTCAGGAGATGGAGACCATCTTGGCGATATGGTGAAACCCCCTCTCTACTAAAAATTTAAAAAATTGGCTGGGCATGATGGTGCATGCCTGTAATCCCAGCTACTCAGGAGGCTGAGGCAGGAGAATCACTTGAACTAGAGAGTTGGAGGTTCTAGTGAGTCGTGATCGCGCCACTGCACTCCAGCCTGGCGACAGAGTGAGGCTCTGTCTCAAAACAAGAAAAAGCTCTCTGGTGATACCCAATATAAGTATTGCTAGAAATAAGACTGGACTAGCAGCTAGTGGAACTCCTGTCCCTGATCTCTTATCAATCAAGTAACCTCCAAATCCTCAAGTCTTCCCATACCTTTGGGTCTATTTCCCCATCTGTAATTGAAGATTGAATCCAATAACTGGAATATGAGACTTTAAATGGTTAAATGTCATTAGTGGTTAAATATGTTAGCTCTGGACTGCCTTTATTCAAACCCTATTTCTGGCACTTTCTAGCTGTGTGCCATTGGGCGATTTACTTACATCTCTGAGCCTCATTTTCCCCACCACTAAAAGAAGACAACAGTAGTATTAATATCATAGAGTTATTAGGAAGATTAAGTGAGGAAACATGTAAACTGTACTTAAGTACCCATATATTAGCAATTATTTTTATTCAGTTCAAGGGTCCTGGTGATACCTTACATAACACTTCTTTTTTAACTAAGATTTCTAGCACAACAGTAGAAGTAAAAACTCTTACATCTTTGGGATGCCAAAAATTTTGTAGAAACACACTCTGGCTTTCTGTTTTCTCCCAGGATCTTGAAGGAAAGATAAGTCCCTCCCTTATGAATTTTCCCTCCTGCCTTCTCCCTCTCTGATCTTTTATTGCTATCTTAAAATTTTATTTAAATCTTTAATGATTTTGCTTTTTTTTTTTTTTTTTTTAAATTGAGACAAGATCTGGCTGCATTGCCCAGACTGGAGCGCAATGGCGTGATCTTGGCTCACGGCATTCTCCACCTCCTGACTCAAGCCATCCTCCCACCTCAGCCTCCGGAGAAGCTAGCTGGGACTACAGGTGCACACCACCATGCCTGGCTGACTTATTTTTGCTTTGAAAAATAATAATTATTATTAAGTCTTATTTCACTGGTTGGACTTTTAGTAACTCAGGAGAGGGATAGCATCTTTGTTTTAAATTTCCTTTTTTTTTTTTTTTTTTTTTTGGAGTTGGAGTCTCACTCTGTAACCCAGGCTGGAGTGCAGTTTCATGATCTTGGCTCACCGGTTGCAACCTCTGGCTCCCGGGTTCAAGTGATTCTCCTGTCTCAGTCTCCTGAGTAGCTGGGATTACGGTTGTACATCACCACACCCAGCTAATTTTGTATTTTCAGTAGAGTTGAGGTTTCGCCATGTTGGCCAGGCTGGTCTCGAACTCCTGACCTTAGGTGATCTGCTCACCTCTGCCTACCAAAGTACTGGGATTACCAAACTGCTGGCATAAGCCACCATGCCTAGCCTATCTATTGTTCTTAAAGCCTAACATCGACTCATACAAAAAGCAGGCATTCAGTACTTCTTGAACTCCTTTGGCATAGATTGTTTGGACCCTGTTCATATTTAGATTTTCCACTTGCTAAGTTATTGTATAAACGTGTGTCAGAGCTTTCTCTAGACACTGTGCATTTGATAGTTATGTGGTGGCTGATACTTCATTTCTACCCAAGGCAACCTTATATGCCTTTCCATCAGCCTATGGATGGCAGAGAAATAGAAAGGTTTCAATTTCTTTAAAAAGTTAAACATAGGCCAGGCGTGGTGTCTCACACCTGTAATCCAAGCACTTTGGAGGCCAAGGCGAGCGATCACCTGAGGTCGGGAGTTCAAGACCAGCCTGACCAACATAGTGAAACCCTGTCTTTAAAAAAAAAAAAAAAAGTTAAACATAGCCAGGCGTGGTGCCTCACACCTGTAATCTCAATGCTTTGAGAAGCTGCCCTGTGGGATCCCTAGAGGCCACAAGTTCAAGACCGGCTCAGACAACATAGTAAGACCCCTGTCTCTAAAAAAAAAGAAAGAAAGAAAGAAACAATAAAATAAATTAGTCACAGGATGTGGTGACATGTCCCTGTGGTCCCAGCTACTCAGGAGGCTGAGACGGGAGGATCACTTGAGCCTAGGAGATCAAGGCCGCAGTGAGCCATGATCACACAACTGCACTCCAGCCTGGGCAGCAGTGTAAGCTCCTGTCTAAAAAAAAAGAAAAAGCAAGTTAAACACAAATTTGTCAAATGACCCAACAATTCCCTCTGAGGCATCTACCTGAGAGAAATGAAAACGTATGTTTACACAAAACCTGTAGTGAAGGCCAGGCACAAGTGACTCACACCTGTGATCTCAGCACTTTGGGAGGCAGAGATGGGCGAATCATGAGGTCACAATATCGAGACCATCCTGGCTAACATGGTGAAACCCCGACTCGACTAAAAATACAAAAAAATTAGTGGGGCATGGTGACACACACCTGGAGTCTCAGCTACTCAGGAGGCTAAGGCAGGAGAATCACTTGAACCCAGTCACCGGAGGTTGCAGTGAGCCGAGATCGCACCACTACACTCCAGTCTGGGTGACAGAGTGATACCCCATCTCAGAAAAACAAACAAACAAACAAAACTTATAGTGAATGTTCATAGCAGTACTATTCATGGAAGCCAAACAGTGGGAATTATCTAAGTGTCTATCAGCTAATGAATAGATAGCCAAGATGTAGGATACCAATACAATGGATTATTTACTTAGCCATGAGAAGGAAGTACTGATCCATGCTACAACACAGATGAACCTCAAAGACATTATGCTAAGCGAAAGCAGCCAGACACAAAAGGCAATATATTATATGATTCCATTTATATGCAATGTCCAGAAAAGGCAAATCCTTAGAGACAATTTAAAAATTAGTGGTCCCCACCGGGCATGGTGGCTCACACCTGTAATCCCAGCACTTTGGGAGGCCAAGATGGGCAGATCACTTGAGGTCAGGAGTTCAAGACCAGCCTGGCCAACATGCTGAAACCTCTTCTCTAAAAATAAAAAACAAAAAATAAAATTAATGGTCCCCTGGAGCTGAAGCTGCAAATAAGGAAGAAACAAACAAACACAAGGTTTCTTTGGGGTGATGTAAATGTTCTAAAATTAGTTTGTGGTAATGATTGCACAACTCAGAAAGTCACCAAATTGTACACATAAAATAAGTAAAATTTGGGGTATATAAATTATATCTCAAAACATTGTTAATGTTCAGCAAAAATCAAAATACTTAATGATCTCCATTACCCAACAAAAGCTATTTTTCTCAACTCATGTATGCTAGTTCATTCAACAACAGCTTGAAGAGCTATTAAACACGTATTAGAAAACAGACAGTATGGCTGGGCATGGTGGCTCATGCCTGTAATCCCAACACTTTGGGAGGCCAAGGCAGGGAGATCAAAAAGTCAGGAGTTTGAGACCAGCCTGGCCAATATGGTGAAACCCTGTCTCTACTAAAAATACAAAAGTTAGCCAGGCATGGTGTCAGGCACCTGAAGTCCCAGCTACAAGGGAGGCTGAGGCAGGAGAATTGCTTGAACCTGGGAGGCAGAGGTTGCAGTGAGCTGAGACTGTGCCATTGCACTCCAGCCTAGGCCACAGAGCTAGGCTCTGTCTCAAAAAAAAGAAAAAAATAGAAAAAGAAAAGAAAAGAAAATGGACAGTGCGCTGGGCCTAAGGGAAATAAGTATGACAGCTATGAATTCTGGCTGAGCATGGTGGTTCATGCCTATAATCCCAAGGCTTTGGATGGCTGAGGTTTGAGGATCACTTGAGGCCAGGAGCTCAAGTCCAGCCTGGGCAACATAGTGGACCCCATCTCTACAAAAAAATGTTAAAAATTTGCTGGGCATGGCGGCATGTGCTTGTAGTCCCAGCTACTCGGGAGGCTGAGACAAGAAGACCACTTGAGCCCAGGAAAGCTATGATTGTGCCACGGCACTCCAACCTGAGTGTCACAGCAAGACCTTGTCTCTAAAAAAAAAAAGTAAGTTTTAAAGTAAAACAATTCCTACAGATCAATAAAGAAAATGTGGACAATCCAATAGAAAAATGGGCAAAGAACTTGAATGGGCATTTCACGAAAGAAGATATCCAAATGGGCAATAACATGTTAAAAGATGCACAACATCATTAATCACCAAGAAAAGGAAATCAAATTCGTAGAAGGTATGAATATGTACTCAGTGGGTGATGAAGATAAAAACAGAACAGAACATACCACATATTGGAGAGGACGCAGTACACCTGGAGCTCTCATACATTGCTGGTGAGCGCCTGTTGGAAAATTGGCAGTATTTAGCAAAGTTGAAATGAGCATTCTCTATAACTCATCTAATTCCCTTCTAGGCATATAACCAACTAAGGAGACATGTACAACAATGTTCATAGCAGCACTATTCATAATAGTCCCAAACTGGAACCAACCCAATATCCATCAAACTAGAATTGATAAATTGTGACATATTTATACAATAGAAAAGTCGATACTTGGAATAAACAGGCTTGGTGCAATGGCTCACCTCTGTAATCCCAGCACATTGGGAGGCTAAAATGAGGGGATCTCTTGATGCCAGGAGCTTGAGACCAGCCTGGTCAACGCAGTAAGACCTCATCTCTACTAAAAATAAAATAAAATAATTTAGCCAGGCATAGTGGCACACACCTGTAGTCCCAGCTACTCAGGAGGCTGAGATGGGAGGATCACTTGAGCCCAGGATGTCAAGGCTGCAGTGAGCCGAGATTGAGCTACTGCACTCCACCTGGGTGACACAGTAAGACCCTATCTCAAAAAAAAAAAAAGGGAGAAAGAGAATAAAACTATTGCTACATATAAGTGAATCCCATATATATAATGTCCAGCAAAAGAAGCCAAACACTAAAGAGCAGAGATACCGTGATTCTGAGAGAGGAGGAAGGAAGAAACCCATCAGACAGGCAGTTAGGGTGGGTCCTCAGTAAAATTATTTCCTGCAAAAGAACAGCCTGAAAAATCAAACTGCAGGCACCAGTTAGGAAAATTGCACAGGGGGGGCTTGCCTAAGACATGCCAACAGCCACATAGATAAGAAAGGCTACACAGAAGACCTGCCCAGACACACCCGCAATGGATAACTTTATCCCAGACACACGCACAGTAAGGGAAACAAAGCAATCTGGAGTAACTGAAGCTAAGGGTCCCCATGTGTGCACTAGGAGGAAGAGGTGGAGCTACCAGAAATTCACATCTTATGCAAATGAGAAGCCCAGCCCTCATCAGTTTCTTATAAAAGTCTCTGTATTCAGCTGTGAAACAGCAACCCTGTTTCAGGCCCACTCTGCAATGGAGAGCTTTCTTCTTTTGCTTATTAAACTTTTGCCCCAATCTCACCCTTGGTGTCCATGCTCCTTAATTTTCTTAGTTGTGAGACAAAGAACTTCAGGTGCTACCTTGGGCAACTGCTGCATTGGGTGCATTGGTGAGACTGTGACAATTCCATTTATATGAAATTCCTAGAAGTGAAGAGAGGAGTTATTTTGGGGAAAGGTAGTGAGAGCACAAGGGTATCTAGGTTGCTGGTAATAATCCATTCCTTGCTCCTGTTGTTAGTTACACAGAGCTCTTCTCCAGTCTGTATATTTATTTGTGCACTTCTCTGTGTGGCTGCTAGTTTTCAATATGTTTTGTTAAAAAATACTGATATTCTAACCGCAAAGAATTTTTAGTCTAGATTCTACAGTGATGCTTTCCAAACTTTTTTGACTGTGTACCTCTATCAGTAAAACTCCCGGAGATATCTACTTTTATTATCTATGAATTAAATATATGAACCACCAAACTAATAAGCATATTATAATAAAATTTTAAAAAAAATTTTTGAGACAGAGTCTTACTCTGTTGCCAGGCTGGAGCACAGTGGTGCAGTCTCGGCTCACTGCAAACTCCGCCTCCTGGGTTCAAGCGATTCTTCCGCCTCAGCCTCCTGAGTAGCTGGGACTACAGGCACGTGCCAAACACCCAGCTAATTTTTGTATTTTTAGTAGAGACCGGTTTTCACCATGTTGGCCAGGATGGTCTCAACCTCTAGATCTCGCAATCCACCTGCCTCGGCCTCCCAAATTGCTGGGATTACAAGCATGAGCCACTGCACCCGGCCAAAATTAAAGAATTTTTGAAGGTAATATTGAAGTAGATGTAATATTCAAATAGCAGTTCTAATATTGTCTTCCTGCACCATAATGGAAGTTTTGTGTACTTCTTAAGGATCAGTGATCTTGAGACTCAGTTTCAAGAAGATACTGAGAAGGGAAAGAAAGTTAATTTACTGAAAATAAGCATTTTGGAATCATAACTTTGGAGAAATAAATGGGTTCAGTTCTCCCCTTGGAGTCCGGAAGAAACCTGGCATTGGGCCTCCACGGAAGAGGAAGTGTGAAGAATTCTATCCATCCCTTCCTTGATTTTCTCATCCAGAATCTCAGCCAGAGTTCCAGCCAAAGATTCTCAAACTTAAACGTGTATAAGGATCACTGGAGAAACATGTTAGAAGGGATACCTATTTTTAGGCCACCCTCCCAGAGATTCTGATTTAGTGGGTCTGGGATAACACCCAGGAATCTGTGTTTTTAACAAAAATCCCAGAGTATTGTGGGGTTTTCCAACCATATTACAAAGGTTGTTGGACCAAGCACAGTGGCTCATACCTGTAATCCCAGCACTTTGCGAGGCCAAGGCCAGCTGATCACTTGAGCCCTGGAGTTTGAGCCTAGCCTAGAAAACATGGTGAAGCCTCATCTCTCCAAAACTACAAAAATTAGGAGCTGCGATTGTACATTCTACTCCAGCCTGCATGACAGACCCAGATACTATCTAAAAGAAAAAAGGGGAGTTTTATTTTCAGGTGTGATTCATATCCTCAGAGCATCTTCATTTATAAGAAGGGTTTACATTGGCATCTTGTCATGTTGGCCAGGCCCACCGACATTTAAAAAGGGGGAAAGGAGGCTGGGTGCAGTGGCTCAAAGCAGCAATCCCCAGCACTTTGGGAGGCTAGGGCAGGTGGATTACTTGAGGCCAGGAGTTCAAGCCCCGCCTAGCCAATATGGCAAATGCCCTTATCTACTAAAAAGTATAAAAAGTAGCTGAGTATGGTGGCACATACCTGTAATCCTAGCTACTTGGTTGGCTAAGGTACGAGAATCACTTGAACCTGGGAAGCAGAGTTTTCCGTGAGCTGAGATTGCGCCACTGCACTCCAGCCTAGGTGACAGAGACTCTGTCTCAAAAAAAAAAAAAAAAAAAAAGTAAAGAAAAAGAAGAGAAGGGGGAGCAAAGCTAGAGGCAGACAGAAAATAGTAATGGATGAAAGAGGAAAGAAAAATTGTGTGGAACAAGAGACAGAATATAGAATAAGAAGAGTGGGATGGAAAGGAGACGGAAAAGGGGTGAGAGAGGGGAAGGGGATGGGAGCGTGGAGAAGAAAGAGAAACCAAAGCCCGGCTTTCTCCCAGGTCTTCCAAGACCTCCGCTGCCTCCCTCGCAACCCCATCTTCCCTGGTGTAAGCTAAAGGCTTCATTTGCAGAAGCGGCATAAAGAAAGAGAGAAGGAGAAGGGAAGAACTATGTTGTGGGACCAGAAATAACACAAACTGAAGTCTGCTTTTTCACTGCTATTGCTTGGTGGGTGTGGAGAGGAGTTCCAGCCCCATCCCCACTCTTCCCTAACAGCGGCAGAGAAATATGGAAATGAGATTGCCCTTTGGGAGTAAATCACAGCAAAATATCGGAGCAGAGATACGCAAAGCCACATAAAGAGACAGAAAGGCAGAAATTCTCCAGGGCCAGGACCCAACTCCAACGTGATGGCCGCTATTAACATTATCTGAAGCTTGGAAAAATGCACCCAAAGAGGGCTGGGCTCGCTAAGAAAAGCTTAGAAATGAAGTTTATGAAAATTGCTGTCCCTCCCTGGCTCTCTGTTATCCCTTCCTGTGGCTCCTTTGCCCAGGGCCACACAGTCCCTTATTCTTGAACACACACACACACACACACACACACACACACACACACACACACACAAACACATACACACACACACACACACACACCCCAGCCTGCTTCTCTTGCTCTGAAGACAAGCCAGATCCTAATTTCCCCAGCATTGTGGCAGAAGCCAGAGTTTTCATTTGCAGGTGATGGTGTCCTTCTATTGTGTAAAAACGGTTCTCCAGCATTGATTAAAAGTAGCTGAGGGCTGGGTGTGGTGACTCTCACCTGTAATCCCAGCACTTTGGGAAGCCAAGGTGGGCTTCCCAAAGTGCTGATCCCGAGGTCAGGAGTTCGAGACCAGCCTGGCCAACATAGTGAAACCCCATCTCTACTAAAATACAACAAATTAGCTGGGCTTTGTGGCGGGTGCCTGTAATCCCAGCTACTCTGGAGGCTGAGGCAGGAGAATCGCTTGAATCACCGAGATTGCTGTGAGCCGAGATCGTGCCGCTGCACTCCAGCCGGGGCAGCAGTTCGAGACTCTGACTCAAAATAAAATAAAGTAGCTTAGGTTGACATATATCCCTGGGGAATCTTGAGCTTCAGAAAAAAAAAATGCACAGGAATGACCTGGCCACAGGTTCTTGGGTTTTTCGTGGGCAAAGGGGCTGGCCAAGGGAGACTGTCAAAAATAGCCCATTTCTTTCTCAGAACAAACCCCATCACGAGTCTTCGTTCTTTTGAAAACTAAAAATAAATTTGGAATTAATCACAACAGAAAGGGAACAGTCTCTTCAATGACTATAATTAGTTCCCCGTTTATTAATGAAGACTCCAATGATGAGGCTCCTCTGAGTCCCAACTGTTTTGCTTGCTAATTGCACATCTAAGACAAGGGGTTTCACCTCTTTAAACTTCAATTTCCTCATCTGCGGGACAGGGATGGTGGGACCTGTTTCAAGAGGCCATGGAAAAGATTGCGGAAGCCCATCTGGGGGAGGCGGTTGGCGGAGAATCCAGCTGTAGGGAATGTACAGAGTGCCTTGTGCAGAGAACTGGCTTCAGACCAGAAGAAACTTCACTTGATGTATTGAGAAGCCAGCGTGCTCTATGGAAACTTCCAGTCCTGGTATCATTGGGAGTAGGAAGGGAGAGGGAATGCTTATTTACACTCTAGGCTAATAAAAATTCCTTCCAGAGCCTTTGGGTACAACCTGGGTGAGGAAATAGAATACATGTTTTCATTCCTCTGGACTTCCCCAACAGGATCTCCCTGTCAGACGAAGGAGGATTTCCCAAACCCTTCCCACAGTCACCTGAAGGTCAGAGGCAGAGAAGCAAGACCTGCGGGGCAGCCTGGACACTGGGCAGAAAGGGCTTTATGAGAACCATCTTGGAAACGAAAGGGTACATAGCTGGAGCCTCTGTAGATAGATAGTCAGAGTTAAAATAATAACACAGGGAAGCCCTGCATTCCCAGAGGCCAATATCCAGCTGCTTCAAGAATCCAGAATTCGGCTGGGTATGGTGGCTCATGCCTATAATCCTGCACTTTGGGAGGCCAAGGCAGGTGGATCACCTGAGGTCAGGAGTTCGAGACCAGCCACCAACATGGTGAAACCTCATCTCTACTAAAAATACTAAAATTAGCTGGACGTGGTGGCAGGTGCTTGCAATCCCAGCTGCATGGGAGGCTGAGGCAGGAGAATCACTTGGACCCAGGAGGCAGAGGTTGCAGTGAGCCAAGATCGAGCCATTGCACTCTAGCCTGAGGGACAAAGCAAGATTCTGTCTGAAAAAAGAAAGAAAGAAAGAAAGAATCCAGAATTCAGTGATGACTGAGCAAAAGGAATTTTTGAACAAACAAGGTGAAATGTGTGTACCGTGTTATCCTTTGTTGATGTTCCAGTAGAAATGGGGGTTCATGACACTATCTTCTCTACTTGTTGATAGGTTTGAAATTTTTCATAATAATAATAAAAAAAAGCAAAGCCAAGCATGGTACCTCATGCCTGTAATCCCAACACTTTGGGAGGCCGAGGCAGGTGGATCATGAGGTCAGGAGATCGAGACCATCCTGGCTAACACGGTGAAACCCCGTCTCTGTTATAAATACAAAAAATTAGCCAGGCATAGTGGTGCGTGCCTGTAGTCCCAGCGGAGGCTGAGGCAGGAGAATCTCTTGAACCCAGGAGGCAGAGGTTGCAGTGAGCTGAAAATGCACCACTGCACTCCAGCCTGGGTGACAGAGTGAGACTCTGTCTCAAACAAAAGAAAAAATGGAATAAAGATTGGCCACTCCATAGGCAGGGCAGCAGCTTGGGCTGCTTGACTGAGGATACCTGGAGTTATTTCTGGATTATATGCTAAACAAAGGGTGGATAATTTATAAGTTTTCTGGGAAAGGGGTGGGCAATTGCCAGAACTGAGGGTTCCTCCCCTTTTTAGATCATACAGAATAACTTCCTGACGTTGCCATGCCATTTGTAAACTGTCAGGATGTTAGTGGGAGTGTTTCCTAGCATGCTAATGAATTATAAGTAGTGTATAATGAGCAGGGAGGACCAGCAGAGGTCACTTTCATCGCCAGCTTGGTTTTGGTGGGTTTTGGCCAGCTCTTTTACCACAGCCTGTTTTATCAGCAAAGAATGTATGACCTGTATCTTGTGGCGACCTCCTGCGACTCATCCTGTGATTTAGAATGCCTAAGCTCCTTGGATTACAGCCCAGTAGGTCTCAGCCTTATTTTACCCAGCCCCTATTCAAGATGGAGTTGCTCTGGTTCAAACGCCTCTGACAATAATAAATGGAAGAAGCTCTCTTGACAGCAGGAAGGAGCACCACCTAACAGCAGTTTGATACTGGCAATGAGGGGTGGGGATAGGATCAGAGAAAATCATTTTAAAAGACTCAAGAAAATAGGCTGGGCACGGTGGCTCAAGCCTGTAATCCCAGCACTTTGGGAGGACAAGGTGGGAGGATCACCTGAGGTTGGGAGTTCAAGACCAGCCCGACCAACATGGAGAAACCCTGTCTCTCCTAAAAATACAAAATTATCTGGACATGGTGGCGCACGCCTGTAGTCTCAGCTACTAGGGAAGCTGAGGCAGGAGAATCGCTGGAACCCGGGAGGTGGAGGTTGTGGTGGGCAGAGATTGAGCCATTGCACTCCAGCCTGGGCAACAGGAGCAAAACTCTGTCTCAAAAAAAAAAAAAAAAAAAGACTCAAGAAAATAAAAAGTATCTTAGCCAGAACTATTTAGCAACCATCAAGAGCCCCTTAAGATGTTGGTAATCAATATTCATTAAAAGACAGAGCACTACTCTTCGAATATAAACATTATTCAAATATAAAGTACTATAAGAATGACAATGACCCTGAATCATTCCATTTTAAAAGTCAAGACGGTGTGTAATACATTCTTGAATAATCTTCATTCGTAGTGGTTAAAGTATTTCAAGTTATTTCAAGTGTTTGTAAGTGTCAAAAGACACAACCACAACAAATTTAGCTTAAAGATCTTAATTGGTTTTTATTTGTGATTCTAGAATTGGGCAACACTTCCTTCTATAAAACATAATGCGTGTTTCCATGAGCTGAGCAGAGGAGGTTTGTTTTTATATTCAGAAAAGGGCTAGGGAAAGCAGAAAGAAAATGTGGTCGGCTAGTTCAAAGTTAAAAGGCCGGGCACAGCGGCTCACCACCTGTAATCCCAGCACTTTGGGAGCCTGAGGCAGGTGGATCACTTGAGACCAGGAGTTTGAGACCAGCCTGTCCAACATAACCCCCATCTCTACTAAAAAATACAAAAATTAGCTGGGCGTGGTGGCACATGCCTGTAATCCCAGCTACTTCGGAGACCGAGGCAGGAGAATCGCTTGAACTTGGGAGATGGAGGTTATAGTGAGCTGAGATCTTGCCACTGCACTCCAGCTTGGGCAACAGAGGAATGCTCCATCTAAAAAAAAGAAAAAGAAAGAAAGAAAGAAAAAGAAATTTAAAGGTTAGGCCAGGTGCAGTGACTCACACCTGTAACCCCTAGCACTTTGGGAGGCTGAGGTTGGAGGATCATTTGAAGCCTGGAGTTCCAGACCAGCCTGGGCAACATAGCAAGACCCCGTCTCTACAGATTTTTTTTTTTTTTTAATTAGCTGGGTGTGTTGGTGCACACCTGTGGTCCCAGCTGCTCCAGAGACTAAGGCAGAAGGATCACTTGAGCCCAAAAGTGCAAGGTTGCAATAAGGCCTGATGGAGTCACTGCATTCCAGCCTGGGCAACAGAGTGAGTCCCTGTCTCTGAAAAAATAAAGGTTAAAGCTTGCTTATTATGCCAGCTAAAACTAGCCTGTCTGGGGATTTGGCTATTATCTCTCTCTCTCCTGGTTTCTCAAAAGATCAGATAAACAACTTAGCTTCTATTTGATAGCACGGAACTTTAGCATGAGTGACTCCATTTTGGTTTGGTTTGTTGGGTCTGCTACAGGAGCTAGTGCAAATCAATGGCTTCCTATAAATTTGTGCATATCAGGTGCTTCCTCCTGGCCTCCTCACTGCAGCCACCCCAAAAATCTCAGCACTTTTTTTTTTTTTTTGAGATGGAGTCTCCCTCTGTCATCAGGCCGGAGTGCAGTGATGCAATCTCAGCTCACTGCAACCTCCACCTCTGGGGTTCAAGCAATTCTCCTGCCTCAGCCTCCTGAGTAGCTGGGACTACAGGTGCCTGCCACCACACCCAGCTAATTTTTTGTATTTTTAGTAGAGACAGGGTTTCACCATGTTGGCCAAGACGGCCTCAATCTCTTGACCTTGTGATCCACCTGCCTCAGCCTCCAAAAGTGCTGGGATTACAGGCATGAGCCACCGTGCCTGGCCTTCAGCATATATATTTTAAGGCACTCACTAAAAGAATAACCTTGACTTGTGAGCAACCATGAGTCCTGGACAGAACTCCAAGAGTTAGGGGTAAACTGGGGACAGAAATAATTCTGAAGAAAAGCTGCTACTGGAGAAATTATTGCTAGTGATTGCTGGTCATGTATTACTAACGTAAGTAAAAGGAACAGTTTTGATTCTTGGGCAAATTGATTTGTGTAGAATAACTCATTTTCTAACTAAAATGAAATGAGATGGCTGTTAATATTGGTCACCTGGGGGAAAAGGCTGGGCGTGGAGGCACGGGTAAGAGGAGAATTAACTTTTCCTTATAAATCTTGGCATTGTTTCATGAGCTACAATGAGCTCGTATTACTTTTGCAATTTAAAAAAACATTAAAAGGGAAATTAATTATTCATAAGTACAGAAATAATGAGCATAGGTTTTTGTACCTGCGGCCCTTCACCAGGTTAGTTAGGAGACCAGGATACTTTAGCCTATGCTGAGTTCCAGCATCCGCCTACTCTCTATTTGGGATCTGAACCTACTGGCCTCCTGGTATTCCTGTGGGGTGACTTGTAACCTTGAACTCTGACCCTTGGCTTTAGTGAAAATCTTACCGAAGCCATTTTCCTACAGGAACAACTGTCTCCTAGTGAGTTGGTATTAGATTTAACCATGCAAAAATATCAACCTTGGATCATTTTTGGTCTATATGCATAGTTTAACTTAATACTTTTTTTTTTTGGAGACAGAGTCTCGCTCTGTCATGTAAACTGGAGTGCAATGGCAGGATCTTGGCTCACTGCAACCTCCACCACCCAGGTTTAAGCAATTTTCCTGCCTCAGCTTCCTGAGTAGCTGGGATTACAGGCACCCACCACCATGCCTGGCTATCTTTTGTATTTTTAGTAGAGATGGGGTTTCACCATGTTGGTCAGGCTGTTCTCAAACTCCTGACCTCAGGTGGTCCAACCGCCTTGGCCTCCCAAAGTTCTAGGATTACAGGTGTGAGCTACCAGACGGCCTAACTTAATTGTTTCAATGCAACACCCCCATCCACAGTGAACTCCAATAGATAAAGCGAGGCCTATGGAAGCCTCCAATTCACCCAGTTCCTGCTACATTCCTTACTGACACCCACTCAACAAAGCTTTGCTTTATGTTATGAGTGACGTGCACGGCAAGCAGCTCCCCAGAATTTCTGAAAGCTTGTGAAACATGTAGATACCTGGGACCAACTCAGGAGATTTTCAAATGAAGAGGTCTGGGTGTCTGCATTATTTTCTGCAGTTTCCCAGGTGATTTTTATGCACGGATCCGGCCCAGAACCTTAGCATTGTGCAACGCCTCCCACGCTTTGCTGCATGTTAGAACCACCTGGCGATTTCAGACTGTCTGGGAATGAGAGCCAGGCATCTATATATATATATATATATATATATATATATATATATATATATATATTTTTTTTTTTTTTTTTTTTTTTTTTTCCGTCAGGCTGGAGTGCAATGGTGCGATCTTGGCTTACCACAACCTCCACCTCCCGGGTTCAAGCGATTCTCCTGCCTCAGCCTCCGGAGTAGCTGGGATTACAGGCATGTGCCACCACATCTGGCTAAATTTTTGTATTTTTAGTAGAGACATCGTTTCTCCATGTTGTTCAAGCTGGTCTCAAACTCCCAACCTCAGGTGATCTGCCAGCCTCGGCTTCCCAAAGTGCTGGATTACAGGCATGAGCCACCGTGCCTGGCCCACATTTTTATTCTTAGTGTTTTAGTTTTGTTTTTATGAGAGTCTTGCTCTGTTATCCAGGCTGGAGTGCAGTTACATGATCTCAGCTGACTGCAACCTTAGCCTCCCTGGTTCAATCAATTCTCATGCCTCAGCTTCCCAGGTAGCTGAAACCACAGGCACCCACCATCTTGCAAGGATAATTTTTTGTGTTTTTAGTAGTGATGGGGTTTTGCCATGTTGGCCAGGCTGGTCTGGAACTCCTGACCTCATGTGATCTGCCTGCCTCGCCCTCCCAAAGTGCTGGGATTACAGGCATGAGCCACCGCACCTGAACACACCCACATTTATAAAAGATCCCCAGTTATGCCAATGTGTGGCTGAGTTTGGGAACCACTGGCATAGTGAATGACAGAGTTTGTTGACCTTCATTTCCAGAGACAGGGTCACCCAGGACTGACCACATCATCAGGGAGCAGGAATAGCACAGGAGGACAAAGATCTGCCCACGTGGATTACTCTGGTTATTTCCTGGGTCAAGCTGACCTGTTCTCTAGGGCCGGAATTGCTGCCTTGGCCCACCTGGCTGTCTGCCTCTTGACATGGAACACCTGCTGGGTCTCGCTGTCCCACGCCCCACTGTTTCTTGGGTAGCCCCGCCTTCCTGTGCCCACTCCGTAAGGGAGACACGCTTGGGAGCTGCTTCCTCTGCCTGGGAGCGCAGCCCAGGACCCACCAGGGAGCACGTTGCCATGACAATGGTGGCAGACTGCTCCCCAGCCCCGTTCTGACACTGCAAAAGCCCCGTGGAAAATCAGAACTCACAGGGCTCCACTGACTGCCTGGACTTCTCCACGGGAAAGGGATGTGGGAGCTTTCCCCCTCTGTGCCATTTGCAAAGCTGGAACAAACAAGGGAACAACAGCCTCAAAACAAAAACAGAATTTTCCTGGTTTATTGAGATACGTAAAGAAATGTATTTTCTTTTACTTTTTTTCTTTCTGTTTTTGAGATGGAGTCTCGCTCTGTCGCCCAGACTGGAGTGCAGTGGTGCAATCTCAGCTCGCTGCAACCTGCGCCTCGCTGGATTCAAGCAATTCTCCTGCCTCAGCCTCTAGAGTTGCTGGGATTACAGGAGCTCACCATGCCGGTTAATTTTTTGTATTTTTAGTAGAGACAGGTTTTGCCATGTTGGCCATCTCGAACTCCTGACCTCAGGTGATCTGGCCGCCTCAGCCTCCCAAGGTGCTGGGATTACAGGCATGAGCCACAGCACCGGGCCAGAAACCTATTTTCTTATCGCAAGGATTATCCACTGCAATTGTTGTCATCATGTTTGTCAACTTCTAGAAAAATGGGGAATATATGAAGGAGAAAGAGCCATTTCTCTTCAGGTGGAGAAGAGGCAGGAAATGGGATAAGGGAGAAGAAACAGGCAGAGGCATCGAAGGGCAATTTCTAGAAAAGTGCCGTTGAGTAAAGAGGGTGAGACTGAGGGTACCGAGAGCAGGGCTGCATAGCCTACTAAAGAAATCAGGGACCCAGCTACTCAGGAGGCTGAGGCAGGAGAATTGCCTGAACCCAGGAGGCGGAGGTTGCGGTGAGCCGAGATCGCGCCATTGCACTCCAGCCTGGGTAACAAGAGCGAAACTCCGTCTCAAAAAAAAAAAAAAAAAAAAAAAAAAAGAAATCAGGGAGTAGCCCTGGCAGAGAATTTGCCCAGGAGGAGGAAATAGATCTGAGGAAGAGAAGACTGATAAAGAGTGCCCTACTCTTCTATTGCAGATGATTTCAAAATATGGTGGCTTAAAACAACAATAATTAGTGCTTTTAAAAAAATTGATGCTATTCTTGTTTATATTGATTTTAATTAATTCATTAAATTTTAGAGGCAGTGTCTCACCACCTTGCCCAGGCTGGTCTCGAACTCCTGGACTCAAATTATCTTCCCACTTCAGCCTCCCCAGTAGCTGGGATTATAGGCACACACCACTATGCCTGGCTACATTTTTTATCTTATATGTTCTGTGGGTCTGCTGAGTCAACAGCAGCTGAGCTGGATACTCTGGTTTGAGGTCTCTGGGGGTTCCAGTCAAGTCAGTCAGGGCTGCAATCATCTGAAGGCTTGACTGGGGCTGTAGGAGCTATTTCCAAGATGGCGCACACACAACTGGTGAGCTAGTCATGGCTGTTGGCAGGAGGTCTCAGTTCCTCTACATGCATAGCACTCCATAGAGCTGCTCGAGTGTCCTTATGACATAGCAGCTGGCTGCCCTCAGAGACAGTGATCCCAGAGGCAGTAAGACAGAGCTGCAATAGCTTTTATGACTCAGCCTCAGAAGTTACACATCTTATTTCTACAACATACTGGAACCACATGTCAGCCCTACACAGGGCTAGGAGGGAATACATAAGGGTATGAATACCAGCAGGTGAGTATCGTGAGGGTCATTTTTGAGGCTGGCTACTTAAAGGAGAAAATTCTTTCTCAGTCACTGCCAAGTATAGTTATGCAGGTTATTCCCTGTACAAGGAAACCCAGCAGATTGGGCAGGGAGGGGACTGCAATCCGGGCTGAACTTGATGTCTGGCCATGCGCCCAGCCAAAACAGGCAGGTGCACCCTTTACTCATTCATTCATTCACTTATTTATTTATTTATTTATTTATTTTGAGATGGAGTTTTGCTCTTGTTACCCAGGCTGGAGTGCAATGGCACGATCTCGGCTCACCGCAACCTCCGCCTCCTGGGTTCAGGCAATTCTCCTGCCTCAGCCTCCTGAGTAGCTGGGATTACAGGCACATGCCACCATGCCAGGCTAATTTTTGTATTTTTAGTAGAGACAGGGTTTCACCATGTTGACCAGGATGGTCTCGATCTGTTGACCTCATGATCCACCCGCCTCGGCCTCCCAAAGTGTTGGGATTACAGGCATGAGCCACCGCGCCCAGCCACATTCACTTATTTTTGAGATGGATTTTCCCTCTTGTTGCCCAGGCTGGAGTGCAATGGTGCAATCTCGGCTCACTGCAACCTCTGCCTCACTGGTTAAAGCGATTTTCCTGCCTCTGCCTCCCAAGTAGCTGGGATTATAGGTGTGCACTACCATACCCATCTAATTTTGTATTTTCAGTAGAGACGGGGTTTTATCATGTTAGTCAGGCTGGTCTCGAACTCCGGACCTCAGAGGATCTGCCCGCCTCAGCTTCCCAAAGTGCTGGGATTACAGGCGTGAACCACTGTGCCCAGCGGGTACACCTTTTTATAATGCACCTCTATAGAAGAGGTACATGCCCTGTTCCTACAAAGGTACAGTTTATGCCTCAGCCCTACTTTTTCAGGATATTTTCAAATGCATGTAACAGAAAACCCAACTTTAAACAAAGTAGTTATAATAATGTGTTGATTCATATAATTGAAGGGTGCAGGGGGATCGTGCTTCAGGTATGGCTGAATCTAGAGTCTCAAACAATGCAGTGAGCGCTCTCTTTGTCTGACCTCTGGTTTCCTCTGATTTGCTGTAACTCCATGTCGACTTCAGTCTCCTAAAGCTCTCTTATTACCATGGCACCCAGCTGCTCTAGTCCTGCTGACTCTCAGGTTCAGCCCAGATGTGAAGTTTCTTCCTTGAGGCATTTGAAATAAAAAGTTCTCAGCCTGATTCTCTTTGACTCCTCCCTTGCACAGTCACTGTGGCCAAGGAAATGAAATGTGCAGATTGGCTTAGTCTGTGGTGTACAGCCACCCCTAGAAAATAAATAGGGCTGCCTTAATTCTAAAACAATTTTGAAGATTTCCCCTAAAGAATGTGTTGGATACTGGTAACAACAACAACAACAACAACAACAACAACAACAAAAAAAGAGAGAGAAAGAAGAAAAAGAAGCCTGGGTGCAGTGGCTCATGGCTATAATCCCAGCACTTTGGGAGGTCGAGGCAGGTGGATCATGAGGTCAGGAGTTTGAGACTAGCCTGACCAACATGGTGAAACCCCGTCTCTAAATAAATAAATAATAATAAAAGGAAAGGAAGAGAGAGAGAAAAGAAAGGAAGGAGGGAAGGAAGGAGGGAGGGAAAGAAAGAAAAAGAAAGGAAAGAAAGAAAGAGAGAAAGAAAGACAAGAAGAAAGGAAGGAAAGAAAGAAAGAAAGAAAGCACACAAGCAATGATCCTGGAAGTGCAAAGTTCACAGTGGCTTACCACAGCCCCGTCAGCATTCAGCTGACACTGGAGGGAGAAGGTGCATCCTTGCATGCTTTGACTGTCCCCTCCAAAACACATATTGACATTCAATTGCCAGTGTAATGGTATTGGAAGGTTGGCCCTTTAATAGGTGATTAACTAATGAATTAATCGTACTGTCATGCCAGTGGGTTAGTTATGGGCTTGTTATCTTGGGAGTGGGTTCCTAATAAAAGGATGCAGGTTAGCTTCTGTTTCTCTGTCTGTCTTGCTCATGCTTGCATGCCCTTCTGCCATGTTATAATGCAGCACGAAGGCATTTGCCAGGTGCCAGTGCCATGCTCTTGGACTTGCCAGCCCCCAGAACCATGAACCAAATAAACTTCTATTGTTTATGAATGGTAGAGTCTGTGGCATTTTCTTACGGCAGCAGGAAAACAAACTAAGTCCATGCTAGAATCTTGGGGTGGATGTTGGCCATCAAAAGATGGGCCAGAGCAGTGCCTAGCTACAAAAAAACAGAACACCTATGACTGTTGTCTTAGGTGTAGTCAGAAGGCTTGGATTGCCCCAGGCTTGGTGGGCGAGGCTCCATATCATAGGCTTGTAATCCAAGCTATCAACCTTTTAGGATTAAAAAGTAGAGTTTTGTTTTCAAATTACTTTTCTCAACAGTAGAAGTAAGGTATACCTTAAAGGAGAGGATCTAGTTATATTTTATTCATTCATTCTTTTTTTTTTTTTTTGTAAGAGACAGAGTCACATTCTGTCACCCAGGCTGGAATACAGTGGTACAACCATAGCTCACTGCAACCTCAAATTCCTGGGCTCAAGTGAGCCTCCTGCCTTAGTTTCCCAAGTAGCTAGGACTAAGGCATGGCCACACCTGGCTAATTATTTTATTTTATTTTTGTACAGACAGGGTCTCACTATGTTGCCCAGGCTGGTCTTGAACTCCTGGGCTCAAGTGATCCTCCTGCCTTGGCCTTCCAAAGTGCTGGGATTACAGGTATGCACCACCAGACCTGGCCATCATTTATCAGTCTCTAAATACATCTGGAGCACTTCCCACGTGCCATAATGTCTTGTGATGAAACAATGTTTTTTTTAAAAAAATGGGGAAATGGCCAGGCACGGTGGCTCACGAATGTAATCTAGCACTTTGGGAGGCCGAGGCGGGCAGATCACCTGAGGTCAGGAATTCGAGACCAGCTTGGCCAACATGGTGAAACCCTATCTTTACTTAAAATTCAAAAATTGCTGGGCATGGTGGTGGGTGCCCATAATCCGAGCTACTCAGGCTGAGGTAGGAGGATTGCTTGAACCCAGGAGACACAGGTTGCAGTGAGCCGAGATCGCGCCATTGCACTGCAGCCTGGGCGACCGAAGGAGACTCCATCTCAAAAAGAAAGGCAAATCCAGGACGGGCTCCTTTTAGATGTCACTCTCAGTAACCACTGCTTATCAATATCTACTCCCAGGTTTAAGCAGTACTAGTCTGACTCTTTTTGGAGCTGAAGGTCTCCCTGACTGTGCCTGTTTTGGCAGTTCCAATTCTTTGGGAGAAATTTGCTTTGCCCATTCCTCTGCTTGAGTTGTGGAAAAGTATTTTACATTCAGCATATTCGTCTCCAGTTGAGGGGCAAGGGGCCTTTTAAATTCTACTACCTCACCATTCTTCAGCATTAAAAATCTTTGCATCTCCCCTTGCACAGTAATTCCTGCTTTGCCTATGTATTTTTGCGTCCTGAGGCAGAAAAGAGAGAGAAAAACACTGGGCACCTGCAATTCCGGTTCAGGCTGGGAAAAGAAGACTCCTCTAGATTCTGCCACCAGCCCCAGCTCCCTGTTAGCACAGTCGATGGCTCCCTCCTTCCCCTGTAAGGGTCGTTACCTGTATGGTATTAAGTCGATGCAAAAGTGATTGCAATTTTTGCCATTTAAAAGTAATAGGAACTTTATCAAGAAGGATTTAAGATTCTGCTCATTTCTGCATTTTAAAATGTGGTTCTATGAAATTTTGCAGGAGAAATGGCTTCTATTTTTAAAGGGGCTGATGCTTTCTTTCTTCTGATCATTTTCAAGTGAAATTTGAATGAAACAGAGCAGTTTTGAAAGCTCAGCTGCATGATAGATTCTTCCCGAGCTATGTGGAGCTGGGTTCGTGTTTCACAGAAAGTTGGTCACTTCTATGGGTGATCTGATGGTTCACTCAATAATTATAGAGGACATAGAGGTGTGTATTTAAAATGAGTTAAATTGGGCTGGGCAAGGTGGCTCACACCTGTAATCCCAGCACTTTGGGAGGCTGTGAGGAGATCACATGAGGCTGGGAGTTCGAGACCAGCCTGACCAACATGGAGAAACCCTGTCTCTACTAAAAATACAAAATTAGCCAGATGTGTAATTCCAGCTGCTCAGGAGGTTGAGGCAGGAAAATCGCTTGAATCCATGAGGCGGAGGTTGCAGTGAGCTGAGATCACACCATTGCACTCCAGCCTGGGCAACAAGAGCGAAACTCTGTCTCAAAAAATAAATAATAAATTATAAATAAATAAAACATAAATGAGTTAAATTGAATATTTATTTTGTGTATACTAAACTTGTATAATTCATAAATATTATTACTAGGACAAAGTGAAAATAGATAGCTATCTTAGCTCAGACTTGATTGAAAGAAACATGTTAATGAACAAAAACGCTATTGGTACACATAGCTCACTGCAGAAATCATGAAGATGGCTTTATTTGTTTCCTGTGGCTTCTGTAATAAATTACTACAAAATTGGTGGCTTAAAATAACACATATTTATTTTCCAACAGTTCTGGAGGCCAGAACTTTTAAATCAGTTTCACTGGCCTGAAATTAAGGTGCTAACAGGTCTGTGTTTCTTCTGAAGGCTCTAAGGGAAAACCCCTCCTTTGCCTCTTCCAGCTTCTCTGGAGGCTGCCTGCATTCTGTGGCTTGTGGTCCCATCATTTCCTCTCCTTCTGTGTATATACAAATCTCCCTCTTTTTTGCTTCCCTGCTTTTTGTTTGTACTTCTGTGTGTGTGTGTGTGTGTGTGTGTGTGTGAGTCTGTGTGTGTGTGTGTGTGTGTGTTGAGACAGAGTCTCACTCTGTCACCCAGGCTGGAGAGCAGTGGCACAATCTTGGCTCATTGCAGCCTTCCTCTTGAGTTCAAGCGATCCTTGTGCCCCAGCCACCTGAGTAGGTGGGATTATTATGTGTATTTTTCATAGAGACGGGGTTTTGCCACGTTGGCCTGGCTGGTCTCAAACTCTTGGCCTCAAGTGATCTGCCTACCTCGGCCTCCCACAGTGCTGGGATTACAGGTGTGAGCTACCAAAACCGGCCTGCTTTCCTTTCATAAGGATACCTGTGATGGCATTTCAGACCACCTGAATAATCTGGGATAATCTGTTCATCTCAAGGTCCTTGATGCAATCACACCTCCAAAGTCCTTTTTCTTGTTTATTCTTTTGCCAAACAAGGTAACACATTCTCAGGTTCCAGGGGCTGGGACATGTGCATCTTTCAGGAGGGCACTATCCAGCTCACCACAGTGGCAGAGAAAGTTTGGAAAGCATAGAGCAGATGAAGAAATAAGATGGTGTTGCTAGAATCCACATCCCAAAGGTCTCCAGCAATCGTCAGAGAATCTGAGTTGCAGAGGGCAACTCTCTGCTTCTGCCTCCAGCTGTCTGAAAACATGGGAGGGGTGGGGTGTGCAGAGGAAAGGGCCACGCACTCCAGGCTCCTGTTGTCCTTGAAGAATAAACACTTGCAGGAGTGACCCTGGATGCGTTCACCGTCACCTTGGAATCTTGGACATAATCTGATTCACTGGTGCATACATTGGTGGTACACAGCCACATTAGAAAACACAAATTTTGGCCCAGCGAGGTGACTCATGCCTATAATCCCAGCACTTTGGGAGGCTGAGGTGGGCGGTTCACAAGGTCAGGAGTTGAGACCAGCCTGACCAACATGGTGAAACCCTGTCTCTACTAAAAATACAAAAATTATCCGAGTGTGGTGGTGCGCATTTGTAGTCCTAGCTACTCAGGAGGCTGAGGCAGGAGAATCGCTTGAAACCAGGAGGCGGAGATTGCAGTGAGCCAAGATCACACCACTGCACTCCAGCCTGGGGGACAGAGCGCAACTCCATCTCAAAAAAAAAAGATAGGAAAATGATAAGCTGGGCATGGTGGCTCATGCCTGTGATCCCAGCACTTTGGGAGGATGAGGTAGGCAGATCACAAAGTTACGAGTTCAAGACCAGCCTGACCAACATGGTGAAACCCTACCTCTAAAAAAAAAAAAAAAAAGAGAAAACACAAATTTTAAATTGCCCCAGGTTCAAGTGAACATTGTTTTCCTCCAGATGGATCACTGCCTTCAGCCCCATTTTAGATTCACACTGTATTTATTTAAATTGCTTTTGAAATGTTAATCACTGAATGTTAAAAAACAAAGTAATTATTCTTGATTTTCCTTATGGGTTCCATTTATTAAAGGGAACTGATATTATTCATGATTACATGAGAAAACATGAGATCTATAAGTAGGTTAATGTGCTTTTCTCATGAAATTAATGAAGGCATTTTCTTATTGTAGAATCAGTAAATTAGAAACAGGATGATCGCATTTAAGGGAAAGGTGCTGTAACAACTTTCTCGCTGGATCTGATTAGTGCATTCACAGAGAGTGCTTTCTCTTGGAAGACTTTATGGGGGAAGGGCTTATCAACTGAACTCACGTAATTCAGCAAGTTGTGTTAAAGTGTGCAAATGAAGTGAGTGGGAGGGAGGAACTAAATCTCATATCACGATCAGCTTTGATGAGACCCGAGCCTGCTCCCCACCCCCACATGCACCGCCCACCCTCCACACATCTGCACAGGCCTGTTGTTGCTCTGACTTCATGGCACCAGTGAGTGATGTCTCTTTTGGCCAAGCAGACAAGAGCAGACCAAAGGAACCAGAGAGCTCTGGGAGACACGCATGCCAGTCGGCAGCTGGTGAGGAGAGGAAGGCAGGGGGGCAGCTAGCTCTTTCTCAGAGCAATGTCCGGCGAACCTTCTCAGGGAAACTGGTTCAAAGTGCCCCAAAGGTGTGGCCTGACAACCTTCCTTTCACATTCTCCTTCTATGCCTGGCTCTGATCCACAGCAAAGGAGCCCATCATTTTTGCTTCTGGCTTCTGCTTCTACTGATCTTTGATTCAAATCCCAGCGTACGGTCTTTTTTGCTAAATGGGGTCCTTTTAAATAAAAGATGCGTTGTTAAGAGAAGCTGGGAGGGTTTCATTTCTGAAATGGGGTCTTTAGTCAAACACAGAGCAGACTTCCTCAAGGAGAGAGGACAAAGCTATTAGTGGTCAAGCCCACAGGCTGGGGAGAGAGAGACACAGAGAGAGACAAAGATTCTAATCCACGTGGTTGAGAACCAGGAGGGGAGGGAAACCTTGCTGGTTTTATTAACAAGAGTTTTCACGCCAGGTGTGGTAGCTCACACCTGTAATCCCAGCACTTTGGGAGGCTGAGGCAGGTGGATCACGAGGTCAAAAGATTGAGACTGTCCTGGCCAACATGGTAAAACCCTGTCTCTACTACAAAAATTAACTGGACATGGTGGTGCATGCCTGTAATCCCAGCTGCCCAGGAGGCTGAGGCAGGAGAATTGCTTGAACCTGGGAGGCAGAGGTTGCAGTGAGCGGAGATCGTGCCACTACACTCCAGCCTGGTGACAGAGACAGAGTGAGACTCTGTCTCAAAAAAAAAAAAAAAAAAAAAAAAAAAAAAGAGTTTTCACTAGAGACTAATAGAAGCAATAAAGAAGGGTGTCAAGTCCAAAGGGGCATCAAACTCAGTGACTTTAAAGTTCCCTTCTAGTTCCATGGGTGTGGCCCTGTGCTTTTACAGCTCACTGAGGCATTCTCTCCTGGGCTGAGCTTGGAGTAGACAGAACACAGGTTCCTGCATCACACAGCCCTGGGTTCAAATCAAATCCCACCACTCACAGCGGTGGGGCCTTGGGTTTGTCATTCTCGAAGTCCGTTGTCCTTGTCTATAAAAATAGGGATACCACCTCCCTCCTGAGAGCGTTAGTAACTATGAGACAGAGGATACTGGGCCATGTCTTAGCCTGTTCAAGTCACTGCAACAAAATGCCTTAGTCGGAGCAATTTATAAACAAAAGTTTTTTTTTTGTTTTTTTTTTTTTTTTTTTTTTGAGACTGAGTTTCGTTCTTGTCGTCCAGGCTGGAGTGCAGTGATGCTATCTCGGCTCACTACAACCTCTGCCTCCCGGGTTACAGCAATTCTCCTACGTCAGCCTCCCGAATAGCTGAGCCTACAGGTGCCCGCAACCACCTCTGGCTAATTTTTTGTAGTTTTAGTAGAGACGGGGTTTTGCCATGTTGGCCAGGCTGGTCTCGAACTCCTGACCTCAGGTGATCTGCCCATCTCAGCCTCCCAAAGTGCTGGGATTACAGGTGTGAGCCACCGTGCCTGGCCAACTAAAGATATTTCTTTCTCACATTTTGGAGTCTGGAAGTCCAAGATCAAAGCGGGAGTAGACTCTGTCTGGTGAGGGCCCATCCCTCACAGATGGCACTTTCTGTTTGTCCTCGTATGGTGAAAAGGGTGAACAAGCTCATTCAAGCCTCTTTTATTAAGGCACCAACCTCATTCACCTCCTAATCACCTAATTACCTCCTAAAGGCCCACTTCTTAATACCAACACATTGGGGATTAGATTTCAACACATGAATTTTGGAGAGGCACAAACATTCAGACCATAGCAGTCCAGATTCCCAAGTCCCACTATTCTTATTTATTTATTTATTTATTTGAGATGAAGTTTCACTCTTGTTGCCCAGGCTGGAGTGCAATGGCGCAATCTGGGCTCATTGCAACCTCTGCCTCCCGTGTTCAAGCGATTATCCTGCCTCGCCTCCTGAGTAGCTGGGATTACAGGCATGTGCCATCACACCCAGCTAATTTTTTGTATTTTTAGTAGTTAGTCAGGCAGGTCTCGAACTGCTGATCCGCCCGCCTTAGGCTTCCAAAGTGCTGGGATTACAGGCTTGAGCCACCACGCTCGGCCTTTTTTTTTTTTTTTTAATTGAAAAATTAAGACGGGGTTTCATCACGTTGGTTGGGCTGGTCTTGAACTCCTGACCTCAGGTGATCTGCCTGTCTTGGCCTCCAAAGTGCTTGGATTACAGGCATGGCATGAGCCACTGCGCCCAGCTGCTTTTTTTTTTTTTTTTTTTAAGATGTATCCTTGCTCTGTCACTCAGGCTGGTGTGCAGTGGCATGATCTCGGCTCACTGTAACCTCTGCCTCCTAGGTTCAAGCAATTCTCCTGCCTTAGCCTCCTGAATGGCTGGGACTACAGGTGTGCACCACCACGCCTGGCCAGTTTTTGTATTTTCAATAAAGATGGGGTTTCAACATGTTGGCCAGGCTGGTCTTGAACTCCTGACCTCTGGTGATCTGCTCACCTCTGCCTCCCAAACTGATAGGATTGCAAGCGCGAGTCACTGCGCTCCCCTTCCAAGTTCCCCTATTCTTGGTAAGTGCCTGCCCTTCGAAGTTGGTTCAGGAAACAAGATATTCAGTCCTCCCAGTGTGTGCACTGAAGCTTCTGGTCATAACCCCAGCTTGGGCCCTTCCTGCTGTCTTCCTCCCCTCCCAGGCCTCATCCTCTTCATGCTTGGCTATTTATTGCAGGTGGATGCTGCTCAGGTGTATCTGGATACCAAGGATCTGAGAAGCAGGAATCTAACTAGAGGAGCCAGAGCAATTCCAATACAGGGCACGCTCAAGAGAAATTCCAAGGAAGTCCAAAGAGACGTTGCCACATGGGCCCGAGAGTCTTGGGCCACTTCACTTGTCACGCCAGATGCACCTTCCCTTGGCCCTGCAGAGGGACTAAGTTCCTGGCTCTTGGCTCCTAGGGGTGGGGAATTGCCCAGGTGTGATCAGAGGGGAGGAAGCCTTGAGCTCCCCCTTGTGGTCATGGCCGAGCATGTAAACCAGAGGCCCAGGAGGGGGGCTGGGGACCCCACCTCCCATTCCCACTCCACACAAGACTCTCAGGACCTCATCATCAGACTCTGGAGTCCACTTTCCAAATCTGGCACCACTCCTTTTCACAAAACCAGAGGCCAGAAATTATAGATTTGTTGCCTTTATTTGGCCGGCAATGTTAAAGAAAAACTTTACTTGCCAGTACGTAAGCGTCAAATTTCTCTTGCAAAATCAGAAGCTCTGGCAACACTGAGCCTGCTTCCTGCATGGCAACAATGAGCTAGAGTGGTTTGTTTATTTATTTATTTATATTTTTGAGACAGAGTCTCACTCTGTTGCCCAGGCTGGAGTGCAATGGCGTGATCTCGGCTCACTGCAACCTCCGCCTCCCGGGTTCAAGCGATTCTCCTGCCTCAGCCTGCTGAGTAGCTGGGACTACAGGCATGTGCCACCACAGCTGGCTAATTTTTTTTATTTTTAGTAGAGACGGGGTTTCACCATGTTGGCCAGGCTGGTCTTAAACTCCTGACCTCAGGTGATCTGTTCGCCTCGGCCTCCCAAAGCACTGGGATTACAGGTGTGAGCCACCGCGCCTGGCCAAGCTAGAGTGGTTTATAAAGAAAGCACAGATCGGCCAGGCGCGGTGGCTCACGCCTGTAATCCCAGCACTTTGGAAGGCCGAGATGGGCGGATCATGAGTTTAGAAGATGTAGACCATCCTGGCTAACACAGTGAAACTCCGTCTCTACTGAAACTACAAAAAATTAGCTGGGCGTGTTGGTGGGCACCTGTAATCCCAGCTACTCAGCTGAGGTAGGAGAATTCGCTGAACCCGGGAGGTGGAGGTTCTAATGAGCCAAGATGGCACCAGCACTCTAGCCTGGTGACAGAGCAAGACTCTGTCTCAAAGAACAAAAAAGAAAGAAAGAAAAGAAAAGAAAAAGGAAGCAAGCACAAAATCCCTGTCCTTACAGCGCTTATGATCTGATAGAGGAAGAGGACACTTGAAGAAAATTATAATGTATATGCAGGCTGGGGCAAGTCAGAGAACTTACGGAAGGTCTCATCATGGAGGGCTTACAGGCCATAAGAAGGACATCAGCGTATCTGGCATGGTGGCTCATGCCTGTAATCCCAGCACTTGGGAGGCTGAGGTGGGTGGATCACCTGAGGTCAGGAGTTTGAGACCAGCCTGGCCAACATAGTGAAACCCCATCTGTACTAAAAGTCTGAAAAATTAGCTGGGTGTGGTGGCAGGCGCCTGTAATCCTAGCTACTTGAGAAGCTGAGGCAGGAGAATCACTTGAACCTGGGTGAGGCAGGAAAATCACTTAAACCCGGGAGGTAGAGGTTGCAGTGAGTCGAGATTGCACCATTGCACTCCAGTCTAGGCAAAAAGAGCAAAATACTGTCTCAAAATAATAAAAGGACATCAGCTTTTACTCCAAGTGGATAGAAGCCACTGCAGGGTTTTAAGGAAGCTAAAGACATGATCTTATTTACTGTGTAGCCAGTAGGGCAGCAGTCCCCAATCTTTTTGGCACCAGGGATCAGTTTCATGGAAGACAATCTTTCCATGGGGCAGGAAGGTGTGGTGGGTGGGAGGGTGTGGTTTTGGGATGAAACTGTTCCATTTTAGGCCAGACGTGGTGGCTCAGGCCTGTAATCCCAGCCCTTTGGGAGGCCGAGGCGGCTGAATCACTTGAGGTTAGGAGTTCAAGACTAGCCCAGCCAACATGATGAAACCCCCATCTCTACTAAAAATAAAAAAAAAAAAAAATAGCGGGGCATGGTGGCACACACCTATAATCCCAGCTACTAGGAGGCTGAGGCAGGAGAAGCCATTGAACCTGGGAGGTGGAGGTTGCAGTGAGCTGAGATCAGGCCACTGCACTCTAGCCTGGGCAACAGTGTGAGACTTCGTCTAGAAAAAAAGAAAGTGTATTAGAAACTATTCCATTTCAGACCATCAGGCATTAGATGCTCGTGAGGAGCACGCAGTCTGGGTCCTTCCCATGCGCAGTTTGCACCCCTTTGAGAATCTAACACCCAGGCTGATCTGACTGGAGGTGGAGCTCAGGCAGTTAATACCAGTGATGGGGAATGGCTGTAAATACAGATGAAGCCTCGCTGGCTTCCCCACTTCCCACCTCCTGCTGTGCAGCCAGCCCCAGTTCCTAACAAGCCATGGACTGATACTGATGCAGGGCCCACGGCTGGGGACCCCTGCTTAGAGGGCAGGGGCAGAGGTGGGGAGGCCATTAAGAGGCTGTTGTTCTGATGCAAGTGAGAGATTAGGGTACCCTGGTCCAGGGTGGTATGAGTCGTAGAGTTGAACCCTCTCTCATACGTACAAAGCACCTTCTCTCTCCCAGTTTCCCCCATTTCTGCTCTAACCCAGGCTGAGAGCCCCTGGTTGCAGCCCCATCAAGCTGTAGCCCGAGCCTTTATTTATGGAACGGATGGCTCTCCTTCAACTTTACCTAGCTCTACCCAATTCCTCATGGTTAGCATATGGTTCGGCAATCCCATGGGTGTCACTCACCAGGACCCAGAAGAACACCAGCCCTGCACCCATAACATTTAGAAGACACCATCAAATGCTAGAAGAGCTCATCGTCTTGTTAAAATGACTTCTCTCATTCAACCCTGCGAGTGAGCCAGGCTCTCGAAGGTTGCTAGGATTTTCTACATGCTAGTATCTTTTCTTGGAATACTTCCTCCCTCCACCTGGGTAACACTGGTCTTAGCTTAGATATGGCTCTCTTCATAGATCCTTTCTTGACCTGGAAGTTTTTGCTGAGGATTGCCACCCGGAAGTTTTTGCTGAGGATTGCCGCTGTCAATCAGGAGGTAGTTCCAAATATATCTCACACAGGTCTGACACTAGGGTGCAAGCTTTCAGGAGCCAGGTTCTCTCAGGGTCGTTCAAGCAGAGGGGCGACTTGAGACTGTTTCCTTACATTCTGCACCCTAGGAGCCTCTTGTACCCCACCCTAGTCCTGGCCCTCGCTATGATCCAAGACATGCAGGAACATCAAGCTCGGGGCTTTGTGCCCCCAGATCCTTTGCCGGTATGGTGCTGAGTTACATTGTCCTTTGAGAGGCACTGGCATGGCATTTGGAAGACAGAAGGACAGAAGAAGGCATCATTATCCAGCAGCACTGAACCGGCTTGGCAGCAACCCTCATCATTCCCGAGTCACCTTCTGAGCTCACCCACTTCACCGGTGCCACCAGCTGCTGAGGATGCCATGAGACCCTTCCTCGGGAGGCCCATGCTCTGTCATTTCTTGAAACAGCCCTCCTGACTGCCACGCTCCAAGCCTCTATTTCCCTGTAATAGCTTTTCGGTCCCCTAAATACCTGAAATGGCATTTACTTTCCAGGCTGACTGACACCTCTCCCCAGCCCCCACTGAAAAAGAGGAGGCTTCCCATGAGTCACGATTTCAGCAGCTTCACAAGCACAGGATGCCTGCCGGTCAGCCACCCCTGTGCACTCTGGCTGCCTATGCCCAGGCCTTCCTGGCCCTCCTTTAGTGCCCCTGCCTGGCACATAACTCGTAACTCTTAATCTCCATCCTTAAGTGGGTTCCTCAGGAAAGCTGTCTCTGGGTCTGCCCAGTCCTCTCTGCAATCAGCTCCATGCCCTCCTAAGCACTTAACTTAGAACTCCATTTTTTTTTTTTGGAGATGGAGTCTTGCTCTGTCGTCACCCAGGCTGGAGTGCAGTGGCATGATCTTGGCTCACTGCAACCTCTGCCTCCCAAGTTCAAGCGATTCTCCTGCCTCAGCCTCCTGAGTAGCTGGGATTACAGGCATGTGCCACCACAACAGGCTAATTCTTGTATTTTTAGGAGAGACCAAGTTTCACCATGTTGGCCAGTCTGGTCTTGAACTCTTGACCTCAGTTCACCCTCCTGCATCGGCCTCCCAAAGTGCTGGTATTACAGGTGTAAGCCACCACGCCTGGCCAGAACCTCATGGTTTTTTCCTTTATATGGTTTATCCCTGATATGGTTTGGCTGTGTCCCCACCCAAATCTCACCTTGAATTGTAATAATCATCACGTATCAAGGGCAGGGCCAGGTGGAGAGAATTGAATCATCGGGGCAGTTTCCCCCACACTGTTCTCATGGTAGTGAGTAAGTCTCACAAGATCCGATGGTTTTATAAATGGGAGCCCTCCTGCACAAGCTCTCTTGCCTGCCACCATGTGAGACCTGCCTTTGCTTCTCCTTTGCCTTCTGCCATGATTGTGAGGTCTCCTCAGCCATCTGGAACTGTGAGTCCATTAAAACTCTTTCCTCTATAAATTACCCAGTCTCAGGTATGTCTTTATTCACAGCGTAAGAACAGATGAATCCAGTCCCAATGTACAATATTTCTTTGATTATCTGATCATCAATGGCATCTCTTTCAGTAGGTGATATGAGGTGCCATGAGGACAGGCAGAATTGTCCACTATGGTGTCCCCTGTGCCCGACTCAGTACCTGGCACTAGTATGTGTCCAATGAGCAATTTGTAAAATGAATCAATAAATAATTTGTTGCATTGAATTGCATCAGGTTGTCAGCACCCACGGAGCACTTCTGGTGATGGTAGCTCAATGAGAGGCACTATGAGAGAGGTAAAAAAAAAAAAAATGAATAATCAATAAACAGGCAGGAAAGGTTAAGCCTTCTGAAGGCACATATTCCAATATGGCCACCAAGGGCTCTCCCATCCCAGGAGCTCTTGTTACAATGTAACCTTGACATTCCTCCCATCAAGAGGTGAAGTCAATGTCCCCTTCCTTTGAAATTAAGTGAGCTTTTGCACCTGTTTTGATGAAAAAAGTATAGCAGAAAGGTCACAGCAAACAATGCAGTGGTCCCCATACCCTGGAATACTTACTTCTGAAGTTTTCAGCTACAGAGTCAGTCTGGCTGCCCCAGAGTCTGCCATGCTGTGAGGAAGCTCAAACACCCCTACATAGAGAGGCCCTGAACCCACTTGAAGAAAGATGTCCTGCCAGCCCTCAGCTGCTTCAGCCACTGTCTGGTTGCAATTACATGAGACCACTGGCCATAACTGTCCAGATGAGACTGTCCCAAATTCCTGACCCACAGAAACAATGACAGACAGTAAAATGACTTTTGTTGCATTAAGCCACTGAATTTGGGGGTGATTTATGACATAGCAAGAAATAACTAGAATAGATTTGAATTTAAAGAATGTGTAATTTACTTGGAGGCCAGGCACAATGGCTCATGCTTATAATCCCAGGGCTTTGAGAGGCCAAGGTGGGAGGATCACTTAAGTCCAGAACTCAAAACCATCCTGGTCAAAAGAGAGAGACCCTGTCTCTATGTTTTAAAAAAATTGAGTTGGAAATCCAAGAAGTGAGTGAATTTAACCAAGTTTATTGGATGGTGCCAGCAGTCTCTGGATGGCAAGGGTCCAAACTGTAGGGTCCTATCTATGCAAATATGGTAAATACACTCACCCATCCATCCCCATCTTCCCTCTCCCATTCATCTCTATCCTTGCTCCCTTACCTCTGCCTCTAATCTTGCCTTGGCCCTTCAAATCCTTGGTTTCCATCACGTGTCTGCAATTCACTGCAGGGCTGACACGTTCTCAAACTCTCAACCTGATAGAGCCTTAAATTAACAAGCTACCTGGTCTTCCCAGCTTCACTTTGGATGTACTACAGAGTGGAGTCAAGGATGTTTAGACCACAAATCCCTGGTTCTGGCTCCTGGATCTTGGCAACAGTCATCACATAAATTTTCTAACAAGAGACACATCCGCATAATTAAACCTAAGATATCACAGACGCAGGCACACGCAAAGAGGGCAGGGCTGGGAGAAGGGAACCATTCATCAAAACCTCATCATAAATTCAAGTTGAAGGACTGAAAAGCAACAAAACATGGATACTTCCCAAAACCAGCAGCTGGACCTCTCACTGAAATCCTGAAATCACTGCAGCCCAACTCAACATCTGGGAGAGAATAAAAAATAATAAAGACTTAAAAAGAACAGACGCTGGGCAATTACCAGTTGAAGTACTGATGGGGAATATAAATTCTCTGAGTGCCTAAAGACAGAAATATACATTGGCACATGGGTCTTAGGGCTGTGAATTTCATCCAGCTGTAGCCACCATTCTTTCTCCTTATGACTAATATTTCGTTAGCAAATGTACTTTCTAAGCAATGAACATAATTATGTTCAGGTTGACGTGACCTAAATTAGAGTTGCTGAATTTTTATTTATTCAACATCAGCAGTGAAGTAAAATGTCCAAAAGGATTTTGATGCTGGATAAAAGTACCAAAGAATGTTGGGAAGAACATTCTATTTAGAATTGGAAGACCTGGGTTCAAGTCCTATCTAGTCCATGTATACATTGCGTGAGGCTGGGCGATATTGAATCTCCTAAATGTTTACAGAAATTTGAAACGGAGATAAAACCTACCTTACAGAGTTTCAGTGAGGATTAAATTAGGCAATATATCTTCATAACTCCTGTCACATTGCTTTTGGCTTCTTCACCTGTGAAATGGGAACAATACTTGCATCACGGGGTTAGGTTGGAAGAATTCCTTAGCTTATGATACTAATTAAGATACTCTTGATTGCAACAGAAAGTGGGATTTATAGTTGCTTTCAAATAAAATGTATTGGCTGGGCAAGGTGGCTCACGCCTGTAATACCAGCGCTTTGGGAGGCCAAGGTGGGCAGATCACCTGAGGTCAGGAGTTGGAGCCCAGCCTGGCCACTATGGTGAGACCACATCCCTAACAACAACAACAAAAAAAAAAACAAAAAATAAAATAAAATAAAATTAGCTGGGTGTGGTGTCACATGCCTGTAGCCCCAGCTACTTGGGAGGCTGAGACATGAGAATCCCTTGAACCCAAGAGGCAGAGGTTGCAGTGAGCTGAGATTGTGCCAGTGTACCCCAGCCTGGGGAACAGAGCAAGACTATCTCAAAATAATAATAATAATAATAATAATAATAATAATAATAATAAAATAATAATAATAAATGTATTGAGTTGCTCTAGCTAATGAGAAGGCAGAAGGTAAGTGATTCTAGCATAGAATCAATGATATCAGTGATGAGTAATATCAAGGCATTAAGTCTAAGTCTCTGCAATCCATGTGACTCCTCCCTCATGGTGGCAAGATGGCTGCATCAGCTCCAAGCATCAAGTCTTCACACCAGAGTACCCAAAGCATGAAATCAGAAGTGGTTTTTTTGTTTGTTTGTTTTGTTTTGTTTTGTTTTTTCACACATCTCTCTTATCAAGGAGGAGACATTTCTCAGACACCTCCCACACATTTTGTTACATCTCATTGGTCAGAACTGAACCATGGCTATCTTTTGCTGGGAATGAGTCTGGTGAAATAAATAACCAACATTTCCAAAAGCTAGCATGGAGAGCCACCTTTAGCAGCAGGGGAAGAGGGGGAGAAAGATGACTTTGGGGTGGAAAACACACTGGGTCTGCCCCTGTAACAGATGTGGAGTGTCTACCACAAAGGACCCCACGGTCAATGGAAGTAATGTTCGTTGCACACTCGCTATGTTCCAGGCACTGTTTCCAGCCCTTTAGAGGGATCACTTATTTCATCCTCTCAACAATCCTTGAGAAGGTACTACTATTAGCTTTGTTTTACAGACGAGGAAATTGAGGCACAGAAAATCCATCTGCTCAAGGCTATGCAGCTAGTGAGTTGGCACAAAGATATCCACATCTGAGTCAAAGCAGGCTGAGTCTTCAAACGAGGTCAAAGGTGGATGCTCATCTCACTACTCGGGTCTTGTTTGTTCTGATTCTCACCTTGAATTCAAGTGGATTTGAGTCTCTACCTGTCTATCTTAGTGATGAATATGTTTGTGAAGCATTGCCATAAAGTCGTGAGATCTAAATCGTTCCAGAATTTATTTACACCTTCAAATTGTGCTGTTTGTTATGGAGTGGAGGCCTCCAGGCTCAGGCTTACCTGGACCATGAGGTTAGCGACTTGGGCCCATCCCAGGACTGAGTTGTGCCCATCACTTTTCATGGAGTCTGAGAGATTTTCTCCAGAGAGGCAGGTGGTAAGCTGTGGTCACAACCAGAATGTATCTATGCCTTGATTTGTTTGTTTGTTTGTTTGTTTGTTTAGATGGTGTCTCTGTCACCCAGGCTGGAGTGCAGTGGCGCCATCTTGGCTCACTGCAGCCTTCACTTCCTGGAAGCTAGCTCCAACTCCGTTCAAGCAATTCTCATGCCTCAGCCTTCTGAGTAGGGATTACAGGTGCATGCCACCATGCCTGGCAAATTTTTAAATTTTTAGTAGAGATGGGGTTTCACTATGTTGGCCAGGCTGGTCTCAAACTCCTGACCTCAAGTGACCTGCTTGCCTCGACTTCCTGCACCCTGCCTACTCTAACCATCTTTAAGTGTACAATTCAGTGGCATTAAGTACATTCACAATATTGTTTGTATAACAATCACTACTCTATTTCTAGAACGTTTTCATTGCTCCAAATAGAAATGCTGTACCCTTTATTTTATTTTATTTTATTTTGAGATGGAGTTTCGCTCTTGTTACCCAGGCTGGAGTGCAATGGCGCGATCTCGGCTCACCGCAACCTTCGCCTCCCGGGTTCAGGCAATTCTCCTGCCTCAGCCTCCTGAGTAGCTGGGATTATAGGCACGCACCACCATGCCCAGCTGATTTTTTGTATTTTTAGTAGGGATGGGGTTTCACCATGTTGACCAGGATGGTCTTGTTCTCTTGACCTTGTGATCCACCCGCCTCGGCCTCCCAAAGTGCTGGGATTATAGGCATGAGCCACCGTGCCCGGCCCGTGCTGTACCCTTTATACAATAACTCTTCATTCTCTTTTCTCCTCAGCCCTATACTTTCTGTCTCTATGAATTTGTCTACTCTAGGTACCGCAGATATGTGTAATCTTTGTCCTCCTGTGTCTAGCTTCTCTCACTTAGAATAATGTTTTCAAGTTTCGCTCACGTTGCGGCATGCATCAAGATTTCATTCTTTTTCATGATCAAATAATATTCCACATTACTTATATAAGACATTTTACTGATTCATCTGTGGATGGACACAAGTTGTTTTCACCTTTTGGCTACTGTGAATAATGCCATTATGAACACTGGTGCAAAGTATCTGAGTTTTTGCTTTCAGTTCTTTTGGGTCTATACCCAGAAGTGGGATTGCTGGATCACATGGTAATTCTATGTTTAACTTTCTGAGGAAACGCCAAACTGTTTTCCACAGCAGCTGCACCATTTGACATTCCCAGGAGCATCGCACAGGAGTTTCAACTTCTCCACATCCTTGCCAATACTTGTTATTTTTGATTCTAGCCACTCTAGTGGGTGCGAAGTGGTATCTTATTATGGTTTTGATTTGCATTTACCCGATGGCTAATGAAGTTGAGCATCTTTTCATGTGCTTATTAGCCATTTGTATACCTTCTTCAGGAAAATGTCTATTCAGATCCTTTGCACATTTAAAAGTGATTGTTAACAAAATCTAATTTGAGTTGTAATGCTTCTTTATCTATTCTGAATGCAGGCCTCTTATCAGGTTTATAATTTGCATTTGTTGTCTTTTCACTTTCTTGATGGTATTTTTTGAAGCACAAAAGTTTTTAATCTCGATGAAGGCAAATTTATTTTTCCCTCTATTGTTTATGCTTTTGGTGTCTTATCTAAGAAATCATTACTTACACCAATGTTGTGAAGATATACTACTATGTTTTCTTCTAAGAGTTTTATAATTGTAGCCTGTACAAAAATGTCTATGATCTATTTTGAGTTAATTTTTGTGTATAATGTAAGAGTCCTAACTAATTTTTTTCCACATAGATGTTAATCTCTCTATGTTTGTGTATAGTGAGACTTTCCCATCATAAAACCTTAATTTAAGAAAAAGCAGGCCGGGCATGGTGGCTCATGCCTGTAATCCCAGCACTTTGGGAGGCCAAAGTGGGTGGATCACATAAGGTCAGGAGTTGGAGACCAGCCTGGCTAACATGGTGAAACCCGCCTCTATTAAAAGTATAAAATTAGCTGGGCGTGGTGGCGGGTACCTGTAGTTCCAGCTACTTGGGAGGCTGAGGCAGGATAATTGCTTAAACCTGGGAGGTGGAGGTTGCAGTGAGCAGAGATCGTACCACTGCACTCCAGCCTGGGCAACAGAGTGAGACTCCATCTTAAAAAACAAAAAAAGAAAAAAGAAAAGGCAAAGACAAAAAAGTTACATACTAGGGAGGAACTGGTTTCATTGCTCATGACTTCTACCTAAAATAAGAGTGTCTTTAGCACTCTTATGTTTGGTTTTTAAACCTATTTACTTTAAGTAAAATAAGTTCAGAGGTAGGCAGCACTGATACAGCCATTCTATTCTATCTATAATTTTTATTGATCCAGGACCCTTCTATCTGTTTATTTCAATATTCCTACATGTGGCGTCTATCCTCAAGGTTACCATGGTCACAGTGCAGTTCCTGGAGCACCAGCAACACCTTTGCATTCTGAGCAGGAAGAAGAAAAGTTAAAAAAAAAAAAAATCTGGGGGTGGGGGAGCGGGAAGAAGGGGAGTCATCCCTTTGAACAACTTTTCCCTGAAGCTAATTTAAAAACTTGACTTTATAACCCATTGGCTATTCCCACAGTAGGGAGGCTGGGCACATTAACATATTCATCAGTACAAGGGTCCTAACATTAAATTAAATGAGGATGTGTGGTGGATATCAAGTAGCCAAGGCAGCTGGCTGTGGTGTAGTGTAGCACTTGGCCACCCACTACCAATTTGTCTTCCTCTTAGTGGCAAGTAGGATTGTGGGATTGGATGAGCCAAGTGTTGCTAGAGCTTCCAAGTTTTAGAGACTTGAATTCTACATTTAATATGAAATCTCCAGATTTTTCAATGTTGGTAACCAATCCAAAAAAACGAAAGTGTCACCTTGCCTGAGCCAAACATAGTACATCTGTGGCCCATGTTCCACCTCTGTGCTGCCCATTGGCATCCTCTGCTTGCAGGGGAACATTAGAGCTCTTGAGACACCCGAAGGGCACAGGAGTGGTATTACCATTCCCCTGTGTGGCTCTGAGCCAGTGGGTAGAAGTCATGAGGAAGTAAATTTTGGCTCAACTTTAGGAAGAGCTCCATCCGCACGCAGAGCTGTCACAAACAGAAGGAGCTGCCTGGGGAGGTAGGAAGCTCTCTGTCACTGGAGGTGTTTGAGCAGATGCCAGAGAAGCACTTGGCAATGATTTCTAAGGTCTTCCCAACCCCAAGAGTCTCTGAGGCTGTAAGAAAATTACTGTGCTGACTATTGCTGCTTCGATGACTCACGGAAAGGAGAACCCTGTAGGAGACCAAAGGAGGATAAGACGCCACACATCTGGATTGTTAAGGAGCTGCCAACCCACCAGCTGCGGTGTCCTACCCTGGAAACGACAAGGCAGGGGGAAATGAGAAAGGCCCTCCTCATGGGGATGACCTCTATTTAAGGTAGCATGTAGGGTAGCAGAGCGTTCCTTTCCAAATATTTACAAGCATGATTTGATTCATCTCTGTGCATTGCATAGGGACACACAACAGATATGTGGCTTTTTTTATGCGGGATGATTCAGGTTACTGAACTCCGCTCCTTTATTTACTCCTACCTGCAAGGTCGACTTCCTGGGATTCAGCCTGTGCAGTTGTAGAGGGTCCTGCACTCAGAAGGACCCCATGCTTGGTTTAATGCTCTGCTGTTACCATCCTAAATTCTCATTTTTGAACAAGGAGTTTCACATTTTCGTTTTTCCCTGGGCCCTGCAAATTATGCAGTGGGTACCCCACACTTTTACTCAAAATATATTCAATGTAGAAAATGCTAAGCATTGGGGGCCAAGCACGATGGCTCACACCTGTAATCCCAGCACTTTGGGAGACAGAGGTGGGTGGATCATGAGGTCAGGAGTTCAAGACCAGCCTGGCCAACATGATGAAACCCTGTCTCTACTAAAAATACAAATTAGTTGGGCATGGTGGTGGTCACCTGTTATCCCAGCTACTTGGGAGGCTGAGGCAGGAGAATCATTTGAACCGGGGAGGCAGAGGTTGCAGTGAGCCGAGATTGCACCATTGCACTCCAGCCTGGGCAACACTGTCTCAAAAAAAAAAAAAAAAAGAAAAAAAAGAAAAAGAAAGAAAGAAAGAAGGAAGGAAAGAAAGAAGGAAAGAAAAGTAAGCATTGGGATACACAGCCACATCCAGTGTGCTGACAGTCTAGTTGGGGGCAGAGGGCTGTGTGAAGTTGGGGAGATAAGTAACTATTAAGATAACTGCTACATAGCATGCTAAGCACTTGCAAAAGGAGATCTAACCTAGACAGAGAGGTCAGAGATAAAGAAGACAACCCAAAGGAACCAAGCTCTGGGCTTCAATTGTTTATTGAAATGCATTGTATCTTCTTTTATTATAAATGAACTGTAAGCCCACTCATGACTCCCTAGCTAGGGACTATATTTCCCAGCATCCTCAGCAAATAGTTGTGATCATGTGACCAAGTTCTCACCAATAGAATGAGTGGAATTATGTAGGCCATTTCCTGGTCTCAACCTCAAAACTTCCTAGTGTGCTTTCTCTAAACCTCTCCTTCCTTTCTGCAGGCTGAAAGATCGATCTGCGTGGGATGATGACCCAGTTTCAGTCATGCAGGTGACCGTGAAGGTCTAGAGGTTGGCAGCAATGACAGGACGAAGCCTGGGTTTCTGTAAGATCATGAGGAACAGAGCTTCCTGTTCACCTGGGCTGCCTCCCGGAACTGCTACATTAGAGATAAAGAAACTTCTGTTCTTTTTTTTTTATCTTTTGAGACAGGATCTCCACTGTCACCCAAGCTGGAATGCAGTGGTGCGATCTCAGGTCACTGCAACCTCTGCCTCCCAGGCTCAAGCAATCCTCCTACCCCAGCTTCCCAAGTTGCTGGGACCATGGTCATGTGCCAGCACACTCAGCTAATTTTTGTATATTTTGTAGAGATGGGGTTTCACTATGTTGTCTAGGCTGGTCTTGAACTCTAAGGCTCAAGCCATCTGCTTGCCTCAGCCTCCCAAAGTGCTGGGATTACAGGCATGAGAAAATTTATAACTTTTAAGCCACTGCATTATGAGATCTTTTTGTTAGCCTGCTTGACCAAATACAATAAGTAAATAGGAGTTCATTATGTGAAAAAAGGGGAGAGAAGATAGACGCCAAAGTGCCCAGTCCAGGGAGAATGCGGCATATTCAGGGAACTGGGAATGGTTCAAGGTGCCTGACCCTCTGGCTGTGGGAGGGAGAGCGGTATAGTCAGCTCAGGCTGCCGGAACAAAACCCCGTAGACCAGGGAACTTAAACAACAGACATTTTTTTTTTCCTTTTCTTTTTGTTTTTTTTTTTGAGACAGAGACTCGTTCTGTCACCCAGGCTGGAGTGCAGTGGCTTGATCTCAGCCCACTGCAACCTCTGCCTCCCAGGTTCAAGCGATTCTCCTGCCTCAGCCTCCCAAGTAGCTGGGACCACAGGCACATATCACCACACCCAGCTAATTTTTGTATTTTTAGTTGAGGCGGGGTTTCGCCATGTTGGCCAGACTGATCTCAAACTCCTGACCTCAGGTGATCCACTTGTCTTGGCCTCCCAAAGTGCTGGGATGACAGGTGTGAGCCACTGCGCCTGGCCCAGGCATTTATTTCTCACAGTTCTGGAGGTCCAAGACTAAAGTACAGACAGATTTCGTTCCCAGTGAGGGCCTTCTTCCTGGCTTACAGATGGAGGCCTTCCTGCTGTGTTCTCACGTGGTAGAGAGAGAGGGATGGAGGGGAAGGGAGGGAGGAGAGGGGAGTGGGGTCTGTTGGCTCTTCTTCTTCTAAGGAGGGCACTAATCTCATCTTGAGGACTCCCCCCCCAAGTAACATTACATTGTGATTTAGGATTGCAGCACATGAATTTTGGGAGGACACAGACATTCATTCCATTACACGTGGGCCATTTCACAAAGAACCTTGCATGTCAGGCATAGAGCCTGGATATCATCCATTGGACTGTGGGAAATCAGGTTGGGCACTGACGTCCTTTTGATTTTGCCAGTTTGAGTTGCAGCCTGTGCTAAGGTTTGCTATGGTTTATGTATCTGTCTCCTCCAAACCTCACGTTGAAATTTGATCCCTATGTTGAAGGTGGGGCCTAAGGTGAAGCTCTTGGATCATGGCGGTTTGGTGCCATCCTTGAGGTAGTGAATTCTCGGTCTCATGAGACTGGACTTGTTGGGGGTATTATGTTTAGCTTCCCTTCTTACATGTCTGCTTCTGCTTTGACCTTCTCTGCCACCTTTGGCCGCAGCACAGAAGCCCTCACCAGAGCCGAGCAGATGGGCACCATGTCTTTTTGTATTTGTTTTGAGATGGAGTCTCTCTCCGTTGCCCAGGCTGGAGTGCAGTAGCATGATCTCAGCTCACTGCAACCTCTGCCTCTGTGGTTCAAGTGGTTCTCCTGCCTCAGCCTCCTGACTAGCTGGGACTATAGGTAAATGCCACAACGCCCAGCTAATTTTTGTATTTTTAGTAGAGGTGGGGTTTCATCATGTTGGTCAGGCTGGTCTTGAACTCCTGAACTCATGATCCGTCCGCCTTCACCTCCCAAAGTCCTGGAATTACAGGCATGAGCCACTGCACTCAGCTTACCATGTTTCTTGTACAATCTGCAGAAGAGTAAGCTAAAGAAATCTACTTCTTCAGAAATTATTCTGCTTTGGGTACACCCCACACAAAACAGACTAAGACAACCTGCAGATTTAAAAATGTATGAAATCCTTTATAAGACTGGCTAATAATTACAACAAGCACTCATGCACCTACCACCTAGCTTGAAAAACACATTGCAGATAAAGTCTCCAGGGTTTCCTTCCTGATACCATCTTCAGCTTAGTTTTTCACGTTATTTTGTTTCATTTGTCTGTCTGTCATTCCCTCCTTCCTTCCTTCCCTCCCTCCTCTTCCTTCCTTCCTTTCTTTTTCTTTCTCTCTCTCCTCTCTCTCTCTTTCTTTCTTTCTTTTTCTTTCTTTTCAGACAGAGTCTCACTCTGTCACCCAGCCTACAGTGCAGTGATGCAATCTCAGCTCACTGCAACCTCCAATTCCCAGATTCAAGTGGTTTTCCTACCTCAGCCTCCCAAGTAGCTGGGACCACAGGTACCTGTCACCCTGCCTGGCTAATTTTTATATTTTTAGTAGAGACAGGTTTTCGCCAAGTTGGCCAGACTGGTCTTGAATTCCTGACCTCAGGTGATCTACTCGCCTTGGCCTTCCAAAGTGCTGAGATTACAAGTGTTGAGCCACTGCACCTGGCCTGTTCGTTTCTTAAAGGTACTTAAAAGGTCAAAGTGGAAACAGGACTTACATCATTAAAACTCTTGTATGACCTCAGCATTTTGCCAAGTACTGTAATGCAGCCACAGCCAGGTAGAAAACAACAACAACAACAACAGCCCCAACCTTTGTGCTTTCCCCAAATGCACTGACTCCTTCCTGAGACCAGCTGGGGCATGCTTGGAGGGGCACCGTGTTTCTGGATATGAGGTGGTGGAATATTTGCACTGAGTCTCTGGCCATCACCCACTTCTGCTGTCTCATGTGCGGATAAAACGCACAGTCCAAAGAAATCTGAAATATGTCTCTGGAAGTTTTAAAGTTCTGAGAAGGACATTGAAAGATTTGGTGGTGGTCCATCTTTTCATCTGGCTGTTGGCTGGGACTTTGGGGAGAAGAGAGAAGATGTTGGGAGTGAGCAGCTGGTGAACAAAAGATGTTGATGGTCTCAGTGAGGATTTCATTTCCTGGGCCGGAGCCCAAGATACTAGAATACAAGGCTATTATTGGCAGAACACGGAGAGCGCCGCAAAGTCAGGGAAGAACCCGCCAGGCAGATTACCCAATGACATCAAAGGACACTTCAAAGACTTCTTTCGGCTGCATAGTGGACAGATGTTATTTTTGTCTGCTCAGCATTCTTCTGTCATCTTCTTTCAATAACCTCTGTATTTCTCAAGGAAAACCACTCATCTTGTCATTTTCATAGTCTATGTAGCCAAAGAGGGTCGACCCATCCTTTGGCGCCTTGGGCGAATATGTAACTTAGCAAGAGTTTATCAAATTCTCAGTGAATGGTTCAGAGGTGGGCACATGATTCAGCCTGGACCAACGAGAGTTTTCTCCAGGACTTTGCTCTGATAATTAGGAATGAGATATGTTTTCTTTCTCTATTAGAGTTGTTACCTTGATAGCTATGACACTGAGCTCAAATGTGACTGAGAATGAAGCCCACACAGCAGAAAACTGAGTCTAATAATGGAGAGATAAATTCCTGAAAACGTTAGGGCACTTGGATTTAGCCATGCCTAAAACTAACCCTATCTCTTACTTTTTAGTTATATGAGTCTATATTCTTTAATTCTCTCCCTCTCTCTCTCTCTCTCTCTCTCTCTCTCTCTTTCTCTCTCTCCCCCATTTATCTGGTTTAATGTAGTTTCAGTTTGATTACAGTCATGTATACTGATAGTTGAGAAAATGTAAAACAGTCTTTGTGAGATAGAAAGAAACAGGATGAGCCAGGCATGATGGCTCACACCTGTAGTCTCAGCACTTCGGGAGGCTGAGGCTGGGTGGATCATCTGAGATCAGGAGTTTGAGACCAGCCTGGCCAACATGGTGAAACCTCGTCTCTACTAAAAATACAAAAAAATTAGCTGGGCGTGGTGGTGAGCGCCAGTAGGTCCCAGCTACTCAGGAAGCTGAGGCAGGAGAATCGCTTGAACTGGGGAGGCAGAGGTTGCAGTGAGCCAAGGTTGTGCCATTGCACTGTAGCATGCATAGTAAGAGTGATACTCCATCAGGAAAGAAAGAAAGGGAAGGAAGGAAGGAAGAAAGGAAGGAAGGAAGGAAGGAAAGAGTGAGTTAGGATGATAGAGACAGTTCCCAGTTATTCTTGGGCAAAAATAGAGGCAACAGGACCAGAACTTTATTTATGGTCTTACACGTCCATCTCCCAAAGCAAACGGTGTGGGGGAAACGGATAAGATAAGATGTTCCTATTACTGAAAGAAGAAGAAAACTATAATTTCATTAGCATCACCACTACTTAGGAGGGGAATCATAACTGAAAAGTGACAATGGAAGGATACATTTTATTTGAAAGATACAAGTCTAATAGAAAGGGAATATTGTATAGCATTATCATCTATGAGGAAAGCACTAAGCGGTCTGCCTGTCGGTATGGAGTGCTTTGGGGTCAGGAATGGTGAGGATAACCATGCAGACAAGACCCCACCCAACATGGGGCCAGAGGAAGCCTGCAGAAGAGGCTCTCCTAACACACATGTTCAAGCCACGAAAGAGTTTCATTAGGAATTCCAGTTATGCAGACATAAGCTGGAATTCTTGTTTTGCTAAAGTTTAGAACATCTGATAAATTATTATCTTACTTGCAAGCCGTTTCTCAGAACACAGAAGTAGTAATGGAGTAAGCTGTACTGTTTTCTTTCTTTTAAAAATCATATTTCCCTTTGAATATAAAAGAAAGACATTCTTTTGGTGGAAAATTGGATAATATAGTGATGTCACTCATCCATCTATTCCTCAAAGATAAGTGATTGGATTTGTACTGTGTGCCAGATGTTGGCTAAGTATTTAACAAATAGGCTTATTTAATCTCCACAGCATTAAGAGATGCATTCTTGTATGATCCTTAGTTTGTGGATATGAAGATTGAGGTCTAGTAAAGCTAAAAAAAATTCTCTGAGATCATAGAGCCAAGTTTGTTTTAGGGCCAGGATTTGAACTCAGCCATCTGGGCTCTTAATCACTATACTATATTCGGTATTTATGTGTCCACTTATATAAATTATTTGTTATAGTGTATGTTTATAGTTTTGTGGTTTATTTTCCCTTTTGCTGAATTTCCTTAATTTCTTTCTTTCTTCATTTATTTGTATTTATTATTTATTTATTTATTGATGTTTTAGAGATGGAGTTTCACCGTGTTAGCCAGGATGGTCTCAATCTCCTGACCTCGTGATTCACCCACCTGGGCCTCCCAAAGTGCTGGGATCACAGACATGAGCCACAGCGCCCGGCATTTTTTTTTTTTCTTTTTCACTTAATTTCATAATATCAGCACTTTCCCATTTTGTCAAAAACTCTTAAATTTTAAAAATTAAACGATTTCTACTTACGTAAAGTAGACTACTCCAAGGGATGCCTATGGACCCATCACCCAGTTTCAACAATTACCAGGCAGTCTCATTTCCTCTCTGTTATCTAAAGCAAATTGCAGACGTTGTGTCATTTTATCTGTAAATATTTCAACATGCAATTTTAGTTATTCTTTAATATTCTGAGATATCTAATCTGTGTTCAAATTTTTCAGACATAAACATTATTGTAAATGTTATTCTAAATTTGGTTCTGAGGATACTTATGGAAGAAGTGGTGGGTGATATGGAGCTGTTAGAAATTTTGAGCCGAAGTGACCCTGTCACTCTGGAGTTTGCAATAACAAAGAAACAAAAAATGATGCATTCCACAATGAGGAAACCAGATTTCCGACAGTTTGGTAGAAAGAAAGCTGTACAATTCCACCTAGAACTGTATCGTTCCATGTGGTAGCACTAGTCATGTGTCTCTATTTACATGGAAACTAACAAAAATTAAATAAAATTAAAAATTCAGTCCCTAAATAGCCATATGTGCCTAGTAGCTATCATATTGGGTAGTGCAGATATAAGGTATTTTATTTTATTCCGCCTTTTTTTTTTTTTTTTTTTTTGCAACAGGGGTCTCATTCTGTTGCCCAGGCTGGAGTGTGGTGTCACGATCATGGTTCATTGCAGCCTCAACCTCCTGGGGCTCAGGCAATCCTCCCACCTCAGCCTCCTGAGTATACTGGACTATAGGCATGCACCACCATGCCCAGCTAATTTGGGTTATTTTTGTAGAGATGAGATCTCACTACTTTGCCCAGGCTGGTCTCAAACTCCTGGACTCAAGCAGTTCTCCTGCCTCTGCCTCCCAAAGTGCTAGGATTACAGGTGTGAGTCATCATGCCTAGCCCATGTAAGACATTTTCATCATCACAGAAAGTTCCATTGAATATAGTCGGTCTAGACTTTAAGAAGGAATAGCATTTGCAAGAGGCAGGAGATTCTTAAACAATTTAAAAATGTCTGCATTTGTGATTGTGAAAGGGCTTGAAGAACGCAGCTGCCTGCACAGAGGCCTCTGAGCAGCTTAATGTTCAAGAGGAGGAACAGCACGCGGCTCAAGTCTCATTGCTTATTTATTCATTTAACTGCTGGAATTGAACAGGCCCCACTTAGCCGTGTGCCAACAAGAAGTTCGCTTTATTTTTGTAACTCACTTCCTTTTTGCTAAAAAATCCTTTTTCACACTCAGCAGCGGAAAAAACTCAAGTTAGCTCGATCTTGTAAATATCAGCCATGTCCAGTCACTTCCAGTTTAAAATAGTTTCACTTCGAGTAAACATTTCACGCCGTTCAGGTATTTTTATCTTCCATCACCGTCTGGTTCGGAACCCCACTCCGAGCTTGGATGTCAAAGGACAGCTTTGTTCTTTGCTGCCTCTTCTCTTTCTCCAGCCCCTCAATAGCTGCTCCAAGAGTCCCCTAGTGGGAAATAGAGAAGGGAGACCTCTCCTTTCTTTGCCAGGCCGTTTCTCTATCTGACTAGGCCCTCAGTGGTATTTGATTGCTCAGTTGACCCTACCTAGGTAGGACTGTGCTGTGATGTCATGCTCAGTAGACGTGGTGGTGCAGGTTGTTGAAAAATGTTATGTTTATGAATATCGATGACTGCTGAGTGTATGATAGAATATATTGTTTGCTAGGAAGAACGATGGCAAGGAAAACCTAGCCCCCTGCCCCCTGCAAAGTACAAAACTACTTGGGGCATTCCAAAGTGGCAGGACAATGTATACATTTCAGACACCGGTTAAAACAATTATTTAAGATATCTGACCGTGTCTCCGTGGCTCCCTCGTGGAGAATACTTTTTAGCTTGTTTGTAATCAGTGGTAAGCGGGCACCAGCGGCCTACTTACTGTGTTTTTGTGTTATGAGAAAATACAGAACACCTGTTTGTTCATAATGATCACCTGTTCAGAGAGAATCGATACATGGATCAGAATTTGCTCGGGGCTTTCAGCCTGGAATGCTATCGGCCCCTGAGGCTCTCGGTTCGGAAGGCTGCTGCCCCCCCCGCCCCATAGACCCACTTTGCTGTTCTATCTGGGTGTCTGCCTCTCAGTTCCTTCAGTGCCGCCTGGATGGGGGTCTCTGCGGCCGAGCTGGTATTCGGTACCCGGTGATGTGTCTTTGTTTAAGGTCCTAAGCCCAGTGGATCTTCAAAGGCTGGTGGCCGTGTTTTCAGAGCCGCAGCCACTCTAACCCCCCTCAAGCAATTCCCTTCCTTGCTCAACTGGCATAACTCTCCTGAGTTACCCAACTTTACCTAGTACCTGGTGGGAACTTCGTAGGTCTCCTTCTATTATATTCCAGAAAATGGGCTATGATACTGTGCCCAGATGTGCCACCCTACAACTGCTCACACCTGGGCCCCATTGTGAGTTGCCAACTCTTAATGTGTAATTTAAGAAAACAAAGGAGTATATGCTCCAGGTTTTAGACTCACTCTTCCACCTCACAGGCACTTCCCTTGGAGTTCCCCCACCTGTTTGTTTTTTTTTTTTTGAGATGGAGTTTTGCTCTTTGTCGCCCAGGCTGGAGTGCAAAGGCGCCATCTTGGCCCACTGAAACTTCTGCCTCCAGGGTTCAAGTGATTCTCCTGCTTCATCCTCCCAAGCAGCTGGAATTACAGGCGCCCCCCGCATCCCACCCGGCTAATTTTTGTATTTTTAGTAGAGACAGGGTTTCAACATGTTGGTCAGGCTAGTCACAAACTCCTGACCTCGTGATCCACCCGCCTAGGCCTCCCGAAGTGCTATGATTACAGGCGTGAGCCACAGCGCCTGGTGGAGTTCCCAAATTTTGAATGACAGGTCAAGGGTCCCCATATTACATGACTGAAGATAGAATTACTTCAGAAGGAATTTTGCTCTCTCTCAAAGATGACCCCTCACCCCTTCTCCTTCTCTCTTCTTTTTCCTTACCTCTTCCTGGTGCTTAAAGCAACTAACCCAGTTTGGATGTGTATTTTGGTATCTATTTTTGACAGGTCAAATTACTCCGAGATGTAGCCACTTAAAACAACTTTTATTATCTCATACAGATTCTGAGGATCTGGAATTGGGGTGAGTGGTTCTGACTCAGGCATCTCTTTTTTTTTTTTTTTTTTTTTTTTTTGGCAGAGTGTCACTCTGTCACCCAGGCTGGAGTTCAGTGGCATGATCTTGGCTCACCACAACCTCTGTCTTCCGGGTTCAAGCGATTCTCCCGCCTCAGCCTCCTGAGTAGCTGGGATTACAGGCACCTGCCATCACGCCCAGCTAATTTTTGTATTTTTAGTAGAGATGGGGTTTCACCATGTTGGTCAGGCTGGTCTCATACTCCTGACTTCCTGATCCACTTGCCTTGGCCTCCCAAAGTGCTGGAATTACAGTCATGAGCCACCGTGCTCAGCTCTTCGGGCTCAGGTCTCTTAATGTGCTTCCAGTATCCACGGACATTTCTGGGTTCTAGCAATTACAAACAATACTCTGTAAACATTCTGGTAGATGTTATCTGGTGCGCACATGCAAAGATTTCTCCAGAGCAGTCATTCCCAAATTGGCTGCACATTGGAATCATGTGGGGATCTTCAAAAACTATTGACAGGTGGTTCACACCCCCAAGATATTCTGCTTTAGTTGGTACAGGGTCCGACTTGGGTGTCTGGATTTTATTTGATTTTTTTCAAACACATTTATTTTTTATAGAGACAGTCTTGCTATGTCGCCCAGGCCGGTCTCAAACTCCTAGGCTCAAGCGATCCTCCTTTCTTGCTCTCTCAAATTGTTAGGATTACAGGCATGATCCACCACACCAGGCCAAGTCTGGATTTTTAAAGCATGGTATTCTGGCCGGGCGCATCAGCTCACGTCTGTAATCCCATCACTTTGGGAGACTGAGGCAGGCAGATCACCTGAGGCGAGGAGTTCAAAACCAGCCTGGGCAACATGGTGAAACCCCGTCTCTACAAAAATACACAAATTAGCCAGCCGTGATGGCAGGTGCCTGTAATCCCAGCTACTCAGGAGGCTGAAGTGGGAGAATTGCTTGAACCTGGGAGGCAGAGGTTGCAGTGAGCCGAGATGGCGCCATTGCACTCCAGCGTGAGGACAGAGCGAGACTCCATCTCAGAAAACAAAACAAAACAAAACCAGCATGGGACTCTAACGTTCAGCAATATTTGGACCCACTGCCCTAGAGTGTCTGCCTGGGAGTGGAATTGCCTGGGAGTAGGGTATGTGCATTTCAGTTGTAGTGGATATTGTCAAATTGCTTCCCTTAGCTTCTCAGGTCTTCACCAATATATGGTATTGTCTGATTGTATTTTTTTGGCAGCATCAATTCTACCCATTATGAGGGAATTATAAATGTTAATCTGCTTTTGTTTTTCATTTCCTTATAATCCTTCTTTATTACCCTTTTAATGATACTTTCATTTACCTAAGCCTGCTGCCTTTTCATCTGTGTTTTCTCCTGATGATTTCGCGTTTCAGAAAGGCCATGTCTTTTTGTGCCCTATGGTGGATGCAAAAACGTTTCCCGACATGTTCCTATTGATCTGACAATGGATGGTTTCCAGGGGTTTGCTCTTCCTCTGTGTCCCAGTCATGCATTTTTTTCTTTCTGTATATATATATTTTTTCAGATCTCAGGATGGTTTTGTTCTCTTAATTCACTCATGCACAAAATATGATTTGACATTTGTCAACAGGTAGAAGGCAAATTGCCTGTGGTCCCACTGGGGCAATAGTCTCGTGCCTTCTTAGTCTACAGCTGAAGTGAAGTTTGATAAGCACAGATCCAGGTCTACTTCCTTCATTAAAATGGGCTCTCATCTGGGATTCTATTGCTCTATGATGCAGCATCTTCTTGCAGCCACCAGTTAAGATCATAGGCTTTGGGGGAAGGGTCAGATTTAGCTGATTCAACACCAGGTCTGTCTGCATGAATAGTGGGGTGGGAGCCGGGCAGTGTGTCTCATGCCTGTAATCCCAGCACTTTGGGAGGCTGAGGTGGGTGGATCATGAGGTCAACAGATCGAGACCATCCTGGCTAACATGGTGAAACCTTGTCTCTACTAAAAATACAAAAATTCGCTGGGTGTGGTGGCACGTGCCTGTAGTGCCATCTATTAGGAGGCTGAGGCAGGAGAATTGCTTGAACCCAGGAGGTGGAGGTTGCAGTGAGCTGAGATTGTGCCACTGCACTCCAGCACTCCAGCTTGGCAATAGAGCAAGACTCCATCTCAAAAAAAAAAAAAAAAAAAATAGTGTGGTGAGAGTAACTTAAATTATCAGTGGTCTTTTCTGTAAAACAGAGATGATAACAGGGCCTGAGGATTAAGTGCACAGAAAAAGTTTAGCGTCATAGCTGGTAGAAGAAAAATATTTAATAAGTGATAGCTGTCATCATTATTATTTTATTACTAGTATATTATTAACATATTGTTTGTTTGTGTGTATATTACTGACACATAGTATTACTGTTCACCCCACTGGAATGTAAGCTACAATGAAGGTAAGGGTTTTCCTCTATTTTGTTCACGTCTTTATCCTCAGCAATTAGAACAGTGCATGACACATGGTAGACATTCAAGAAATATTTGTTGAATGAAGAAAGTTTTGAGAATTTGGAGAGGTTAGAGTAGGAATTGCTAACCAATTCAAAATGTGTCATTTTGAATTAGAAGTTGGCAGTGTTGTTTATAATGGTGCCCAATTGGAATCAACCCGCATGTCAAATGTCAGGGATTAGTTGAATGAATTACAATACTTCCTATGTTGGAAGCTATGTCCCCATTGCAGACCATCTTGTGAATACTTTTTGACAGAGGAAAATATTTACTTATATAGTTGGAATTTTAAAAAGGAGGAGTTATAAAACAATATGTATAGTATCACCCTAAATATATGAAAAAATGTATGTGTGCATATAAAAAACCTGAAAGTAATATAATAAAATATTCACAACGATTGTCCTTGGTGGTGGGATTAAAGATTATTTTAAATTTGCTCATTTGAGCTTTCTTGTATTTTCCAAGTATGTTTGCAGTAAGCATATATTATTCTTGAAATGAGAAAAAAATAACATACATATTTTAACAGATCATGTACCAAAGATGAATTAAATGGCATAGATCCCAGGGATGCAAAACAACAGTGCAAATCTAGAAGAGAAAAGTCAGTTAGACTCAAGAATGATTTAGGTTTCAAGGGAAGTTTTAAAAGATTACAAAATGGGTCTTGAATCAGCCAGCATTCGTGGTTGCATGCAACGAAAGCTAACTGGCCGATTTCAGCAGCAAGGGAATCTGTTTAGAGTGTACAAGGGTAGCTCACAGAATTGCCAGGAGGGCTGCAGAACCAGTGTCAGCAGTTACCCAGCCAGAAACAATGCCCCAAATCCCACCACAGAACTGACCCAGCTTCCAACACTGACACTGGGCACAGCCAGCAACTCTGCTGTCCTGGGAACCTGGTCTTGCCCCTGCCACAATTGTCACCAAAGGTGTTACTCTACTCAAAGAGTATTCCTCCACTCGGCAGCCTCAGCACTACCTGGAAGAGTCTTAGACATGTGCATTCTCATGCCCCTTCCCTGACCTACTGAATCAGACTCTGGGCTGGGACCCAGCAATCTGCACTTCGACAAGACTTTAAGGTGACTGCAGTGGGCACCAAGGCTTGAAAAGCACTACTCCATCATCGCTGGTGATTCTTTGCATCATCAATTATCACTTTGCATCCTTTACAGTCCAAGAGGAGGCTGGACACAGTGCAGGAACCTGTAACCCCAGCACTTTGGGAGGCCAAGGCAGGTGGATCACTTGAGGTCAGGAGTTTTAGACCAGCCTGGCTAACATGGTGAAGCTGATCTGTAGGAGGCTGAGGCAGAAGAATTGCTTTAACCTGGGAGGTTTAGGTTGCAATGAGCTGAGATTGTGTTACTGCACTCCAGCCCGGGTGACAGAGTGAGAGTTCATCTAAAAAAGAAAAACAGCAATAACAACAAACAAACAAAAAACGAAGTCCAAGAGGAATGTCTACCATGTGTCATGCACTGTTCTAATTGCTGAGGATAAAGACATAAACACAATAGAGGAAAACCCTTACCTTCATTGTAGCTTACATTCCAGTGGGGTGAACAGTAATAATACTTTTTGACAGAGGAAAATATTTACTTAGATAGTAGGAATTTTAATTCCAACTTATATACTTAGAATTGACATCCTAAGTCATGTGTCTTACCGCCTTGCTGCAAAAGAGGCTGGGAAAGAGTATCAACAATGAAAAGCTTCCATAGTGAGAGACAGGCTTTGCTTTGTACTGAGACTTGGGATGAGGAGTTCTCAAGACATAGAGATTGAGTTGAGATGCTGATCCACAAAGATATCTCTGTACTTTTCATTCTTTAATCAGCCTGAAAATAGTTGTTGAAATGATTTGGCACAAATCCCTGCTTCTTTAATTGTTCTGTACCCTGGAATTGTCATTCCGATGACTAGTGAGTCATAGGAATAACAATTTCAGGGTATGAAAAAGTACAAAGATACCTTTTTAAATGTTTAAGGAAAAGTATAGAAGACTATCTTTTTTCTACCATGGTAGTGAAGAATTTCATAAATCAGATTCAAAGAGCATAAACTATAAAGGAAAAATCTGATAATTTTGATTATATTAAATATTAAATCTTCATTATGTTAAAAAGCACCATAAGTAAAGTAAAAAGACAAGCCAAAGATTGGGAGAATATATTTGTGTCCCTTATAACTAACAAAATATTAGTGTCTAAAATGTTTTTTAAAATTATATAAATTAATAAGAAGGAGAAAACAACCCAGTATAAAAAATCCAAAGACGTTGTTTTAGTTATTTGTTGCTGCATAAAAAATTACCCCCAAATGGCTGGGCACAGTGGCTCATGCCTGTAATTCCAGTACCTTGGGAGGCCAAGGTGGGGAGATCATGAGGTCATCGGTTCGAGACCAGCCTGGCCAATATAGAGAAACCCCATCTCTACTGAAAATACAAAAAATTTAGCCAGGCGTGATGGTAGACACTTATAATCCAACCTACTTGGGAGGCTGAGGCAAGGAGAATTGCTTGAACCTAGGAGGCAGAGGTTGCAGTGAGCTGAGATTGTGCCACTGCACTCTAGCCTAGGCAACAGTGTGAGACTCTGTCTCATAAAACAAACAAACAAAAATTACCCTCAAACTTAAGCATCGCTCTCTCTCTCTTCTTTTTTTGGAGACAAGGTCTTGTTCTGTTGCTCAGGCTGGAGTGAAGTGGCACAATCAAGGCTCACTGCAGCCTTGACCACCTGTGCTCAAGTGATCCTCCCACCACAGTCTCCCGAGTAGCTGAGACCACAGATGCATGCCATCACTCCTGGCTAATTTAAAAAGAATTTTTTTTAAAGAAATGTGATCTCACTATGTTGGCCAGGCCAGGCCTGTCTTAAACTCCTGGGCTCAAGTAATCCATCTGCCTTGACTTCCCAAAGTGCTGTGATTATAGCATGTAGCATGAGTCACCATGCCTAGCAAAACACAGCATCTTTTTTTTTTTTTTTTTTTTTTTTTTTGAGATGGAGTTTCACTCTTGTTACCCAGGCTGGAGTGCAATGGCACGATCTCGGCTCACCGCAACCTCCGCCTCCTGGGTTCAGGCAATTCTCCTGCCCCAGCCTCCTGAGTAGCTGGGATTACAGGCACGCGCCACCATGCCCAGCTAATTTTTTGTATTTTTAGTAGAGACAAGGTTTCACCATGTTGACCAGGATGGTCTTGATCTCTTGACCTCGTGATCCACCTGCCTCTGCCTCCCAAAGTGCTGGGATTACAGGCGTGAGCCACTGCGCCCGGCCAAAACACAGCATCTTTAAACGACTATTTGTTATCTCACAGTGGGTCAGGAATTTGGCAGTACCTTATCTGGGTAGCTCTAGGGTCTCTCAAGAGGTTTTACCCAAGATGTTGCTGTGGCCGTGAGTCACCTGTATTCACATTAATCATAGTATTACATTTATCTTAAAATCATTTATTATTATAGAATAAAAGCAGCTGAGTTGACAAGATCTCATGTGAAAATTCTGGAAGTCTTAGCTTTTTTGTTTGTTTGTTTTGAGATGGAGTTTTGCTCTTGTTGCCCAGGCTGGAGTGCAATGGTACCATCTCGGCTCACTTTAACTTCTGCCTCCCTAGTTCAAGCAATTCTCCTGCCTCAGCCTCCCAAGTAGCTGGGATTACAAGCACATGCCACTATGCCCGGCTAATTTTTGTATTTTTCATAGAGATGGGGTTTCACCATGTTGGCCAGGCTAGTCTTGAACTCCTGACCTCAGGTGATCAGCCCACCTTAGCCTCCCAAAGTGCTGGGATTACAGGCATGAGCCACTGTGCCTGGCAGGAGTCTTGGCCTTTTATAACCTGATGATGAGAATTTAAATTGGTTTCTGGAAGGTAATATGGTATAAATATAATCAAAAACTTCATAAGAAAACGTATCTTTTGACCTAGCAATTCCATCTCTCAGTTATTAATAAATCATCAGACAAGGATACATAGAAATATGCATAGAATGTTTATCCAAGCATTGTTTATAGTAGCAAAAAGGAAGTAAAACATGCAAAACCCCATAAATAACCCAAATGTCTACTCAGAGGGCACAAAATACGTAACATGCATTGGAATAGTGTAATTCCAATAGAAAAGACAGCGTAATAAGGATAGAAAATTGTCTGGGAGATTTCAAAATTATATGTTCATAGTAAATATCATTGGTGGCCGAGTTGTAAGAGTTTTCTATTTGCCTTTTGTTTATTTAGATTTTCTAATTTTCTACAAAGATTATGTGTTGCTTATAAGATGCAGCAGTCATGAGTTTTAAAAAATGAGTTTTAGTTGATAATACATTTAATCTAATCCAGCAATGTAATCATGTTGATGGTAGAAATTGATCATTTATGGCATTAGGAGACTGGAAGAAGTAGTGATCCCATTATACTCTTCATATGCTTCTCATGGACATCATATTTTAAGAGTCCAGAGGAGGGATACCAGGATGTTGTTGGTTTTGAAAACTATTTTCTACAAGTAATTTTTGAGAAATTATGATGATTAATTTTTTTAAAAACTAGGTTAAGGAAAAGTACTTTGCCTTCAAATGTCTGAATGGCTGACTTATGAAGGCTATTGACAAAGAGCTGCTCTAGCTAATAATCCCAGAATAAACTGATGAAAGTCCTACAGAGGAGTTCATTTTGATATAAGAAAGAACTTTCTTTCTCGGCTCACTGTAACCTCCGCCTCCCAGGTTGAAGCGATTTTCCTGCCTCAGCCTCCTGAGTAGCTGAGATTATAGGTGCACGCCACCACACCCAGCCAATTTTCATATTTTTAGTAGAGACAGTGTTGCGCCTTGTTGGCGGAGCTGGTCTCGAACTTCTGACCTCAGGTGATCCTCCTGCCTTGGCCTCCCAAAGTGCTGAGATGACAGGCATGAGCCGCTGCATCCGGCCAAGGAAAGAACTTTCTAACAACTAGGCACTGTTACTGTTGCCATTATGAGTTAACTCTGTTAGGGTTCTTTGTTTGCCAACAACAGAAATAGACCCCAGTTAACACATTCAGGAAAAAAATTATTTAAGGATCATTTGAATTATCCTATAATTGGGGCAGCTCACAGAGGGGACTTGGGTTTGGGAAATAACAGAAGCAAAAGACATCTAGGATTCCAGATAGAAGGAACAACTAAATGGGATATTTCTGTTGGCAAAAATCATCCCTACTTCACTTCGTAAGGTCTTGACATCACTGCACCCAACATCCAAAGTTAATGGAGAAAGAGCCTGACGAATCTGGCTTGGCCGAGGGAAGGAAGGGCTATCTAATTGACAGTCCCTTTCAGATCTTATGCTGTGGGGAAGAGATCATTTCAGAGAGAGAGCAAAAGTGAAAGATCTGCTTCTGAAAGAGGAGAGAATGAATTCTGGAGCCAGAGACAACACATGCCAACACGTCGCCACTTCATTCTGCTGAACTGGCCGTTTGCTTCATCACTGAAGGACTTCAGCAGAGACCAAATGGTCAAGAATTGACAACTCCTTGCCTAGGCTGCTGTGGGGAGGTCCCCATTGTTGGATTGCTGGGGATCGTGGGGAAGGAGGTGTGGACTAAATGACTTTTGTTGTTCCTCAGTAGCAGTCAGCCGAATATTCCATCTTTGAGTCATGCTTAGCGTGTTTTGTGAAACCCAGTGGCAGTTTTCACCCAAGAGTAAGCGCGTGCCTCCTTGAACTTTATGCCAGTGATCTGCACTACCTGCTCAGTTGATTTCCCTGTCTCCTGTATTCTCCTTGAGCATAGCCATGGCAAATGGCTCTATCCTGTCCCAGGGCTATGTGACCTAAAGAGATACGGTGGTGATGGGAGAGCAGTGTCTTCTTGGGGAAAGCATCAGAATTTGGTTGTGCCTGGATGTGTTACTGGAACAACCATTTTGCAACCACCCAGAAATAAAGCCAATAACAAGGGTTATAAAAAGAGCATGGGTATTAGAGGGGTTGATTATGCTGTACCCACATTCTGCCTACCCACTAACCTCCAGTTAGGTGAGATAATATGCGTTCTTATTGTTTGTAATTGGGTTTCTGCTATTTGCAGCAGAGAGCTTTGCCACTGGTAGTCATTTAGCTGAAAAACAAATCCAATTAATTCCTCCTCTGTGGTTTTGTATTGTCTTTGGAACCAAGCTCACATTCCTTAATATGTTCACAAAGCTCCTGATGGGTTCATGGTTTACTGGTAAGGCCTGGTTCTGAGTATCTGCTGTCTACCCTTTTCCCCCAGGAACCTCGGGTTGTCGTCAGACAATCCTGCCTCCTTTTCCCCTTACACACCTGCCCGTCTATGTTGTTTATTTCCTAGAACATTCTTTTCCTCCTTCTCCATCTACTATCCTGGTGGTGGAGACAAGTGTTTATGTGACTGGGATAAAGGATATTGTTCAGTTGGTCAGGGGAAAAGATTATACTTGATGGGAAAGTGGACTTTATTCCTTTATATCATTATTCTTTTATTTTTTTTTGAAACAGAGTCTCACTCTGTCACCCAGGCTGGAGGGCAGTTGTGCGTTCTCAGCTCACTGCATCTTCCACCTCCTGAGTTCAAGCAGTTCTCCTGCCTCAGCCTCTTTAGTAGCTCAGATTACAGGCATGCACCACCACGCCCAGCTAATTTTTGTATTTTCAGTAGAGACAGGTTTCACCATGTTGGCCAGGCTGGTCTCGAACTCCTGACCTCAGGTGATCCACCCACCTTCGCCTCCCAAAATGCCGGGATTACAGGTGTGAGCCATGATGCCCAGCCTCTCAATCCTTCTTACATCTCACAAAATTGTATCCTAAGTCAGTGGTCTTATGTGATCAAGGTGAGATGTGAGTTGGTCTTCCTCTAGCTTTTTTTTTTTGGACGGAGTCTCACTCTGTCACCCAGGCTGAAGTGCAGTGGCGTGATCTCGGCTCACTGCAACCTCCACCTCCCGGGATCAACCAATTATCCTGCCTCAGCCTCCCGAGTAGCTGAGATTACAGGTGCCCGCCACCATGCCTGGCTAATTTTTGTATGTTTAATAGAAACCGGGTTTCACCTTGTTGGCCAGGCTGTTCTCAATCACCTGACTTCAGGTAATCCACCTGCCTCAGCCTCCCTAAGTGCTGGAATTACAAGTGTAAGCCACCACACCTTGCCCTGCCTCTATCTTTTAATTTCTAACAATTAATGAGCCACATTAACGTAACACTTCTGCCTTACTCTGAAATAAAACCCATCATCTGTGTTGCCTGAATTTCTAGCTGTGTTGCAGAGCCTGCAGCTCTATGTGAACATAGAGGCTTTTCCTACAGCTGGGGGCTTCCAGCCTAGACTTTTTTCTGGCCTACTTCTGGTCTAACTCACAATGTTTGGAGTCAGCCTAAAATATGCCAATTTTTAAAAGCTTTAAAAAAGTTTCCCATCCTATGATGGCTTGAGCAATCTGTTCAGCTGATGTCCTGTGGTTCTCTGTGAGGGCTTTTCTGACAGACACTGATGGTTGCCTACACAACCCATTTCTGACCCCTCCTTTCTCTTGCTACCTTTACTTGGGGAAAGAGGAAATCCAAACACAGAATTTCCCAATCTCCCTTGCTGTGGTCATGTGACCTGACTCAGGCCAATAATAAGAAGAGGAAGTCTACCTGGGACTTCTGGGAGCATGTTTTTGAACCCTGGAGGTCACTGAGGCTATAGTGAGCTACTCCAGCCAGGCAACACAGAGGGACACTGTCTAAAAAAGAAAAAATAAAACAAGCCGGGCGCAGTGGCAGATGCCTGTAATCCCAGGATCTTGGGAGGCTGAGGTGGGCGGATCACCTGAGATCAGGAGTTCGAGATCAGCCTGAGCAACATGGAGAAACCCTGTCTCTACTAAAAATACAAAATTAGCTGCGACTGGTGTCATGTGCCTGTAATCTCAATTACTTGGGAGGCTGAGACAGGAAAATCCCCTGAACCTGGGAGGCAGAGGTTGCAGTGAGCCGAGATCGTGCCATTGCACTCCGGCCTGGGCAACAAGAGTAAACTCCATCTTGAAAAGAGAAGAGGAGAGAAGAGAAGAGAGAGAGAAAGAGAGAAAGAGAGGGAGAGAGGGAGGGAGGGAGGGAGGGAGGAAGGAAGGAAGGGCCAAGATGACATAATTGGGCTACCCAGGCAAACAGAGACCATTTTCAGTAGATGTCCGCATTGTTTAAACCTTTATTGTTGTGTTCTCCGTTGAGTTCTCTGATGCTTGCAGCTGAACGCATCCTAACTGGTGTGGTCTGCCAGTGTTTGGCTGAAGGACGCTCTAAGGAACAAAGTGAGAATATGGATCTAACTTTGAATAGAGCCAAGTATGGGAAGCCAGAAATGGGAGAATGGGTTGAGGAAAGGATTCAACTTGCCATATTCCTACTTGAGTTTTCCTTTTTATTTTTTGAGACAGGCTTTCACTCCTGTCACCCCGGCTGGAAGGTAGTGGTGTGATCTCGGCTCACTGCAACCTCTGCCTCCTGGGCTTAAGCAATTCTCTTGCCTCAGCCTCCCAAGTGGCTGGGATTACAGGTGCATGTTACTGCACCCGACTAATTTTTTGGGTTTTTTGTTTTGTTTTGTTTTGTTTTGTTTTTGTAGAGGTGGGGTTTCGATGTGTTGCCCAGGCTGGTTTTGAACTCCTGGGCTCAAGTGATCTGCTCACCTTGGCCTTCCAAAGTGCTGGGATTATAGGTAGGAGCCATCATGCCAGGCTAGGTTTTCTTAATTTCTTCTACCCTCCATATGCCTCTTGGTTTAAATGTTGTTTTGTTTGTTTGTTTGCTTGTTTTTTGAGAATGAGTCCCAGGCTGGAGTGTGATGGCACAGTCTTGGCTCACTGCAACCTCTGCCTCCCAGGTCCAACCGATTCTTCTGCCTCAGCTTCCTGAGTAGCTGGGATTACAGGCGCCTGCCACCATGCCCGGCTATTTTTTTTTTATTATTAAGATGGGATTGGTCTCGAACTCCTGACCTCAGGCAATCTGCCCCTCTTGGCCTCCCAAAGTGCTGGGATTACAGGCATGAGCCACTGTGCCCAGTTTTTTTGTTTATTTGATTTTATTTTTTAGAGACAGGGTTTTGCTTTTTGCCCAGGCTGGAGTATAGTAGCACAATTACAGCTCACTGCAGCCTTGAACTCCTGGGCTCAAGGGATCTTTCCTCTTCAGCCTCCTGAATAGCTGGGACTATATGGGTGTGCCCCACCACACATGGGTAATTATGTTTTTTTTGTTTTGTTTTGTTTTGTTTTGTTTTTGAGACAGGGTCTTGCTATATTGCCCAGGCTGGCCTTGAACTCCTGACCTCAAGTGATCCTCCTGCCTCCTGCCTCCACTTCCCAAAGTGCTAGGATTACGGATGTGAGCCACCACACCTGGCCTTGGCTTAAGTTTAAATGCATTAACTGTCTTTATAGAAAAGTCAAGATACTGTTGTGGCAAAGATCCCACATAGACCTCTATCAGTAGCAAGTTAAAAATGATTCACCCCTGGAATCAAGCTCCTCAGGGGCATGGATTTTTGCTGTTACATTCAGTTATTTATCCCTAAATTCCAGAATAGTGCCTAGCACATAGTAGATGTTCATTAAATATTTGTTGAATACGTGAATTATTGAGACTTTCTCTCAAGAGGCTCTTTTTGAAAGGCAGAAAATTTGGCAAATGAAAAACTGTGATGGTTATAATCTGGTCATATTGCTTTGTGGACTTTGCTTCGCCTAAAATCCTTTTTAATAATAGCCTCAGGTTCTGTCATGTCAATACACACCTTCAAAATAGTCGAAATAGCACCAGTCTTAGAGGGCAAGTTTAAAAAAAAATGACTGTTCCCTTGTGAAATTCCAGCCATGCTTCTGAAAAGAGGAAGTTCTACTGGACCTTGAGATTAGTCCAGGAAAGGGAGGGTCTAATTTAGGGATATTTTGAGGACAGAGTCCTGAATAGCTCATGTGGACAGCTTCCTCTGATTTATTTTAATTGTGCTCTCAGTGTAATGAGCTTAGTCTTTACCAGTCTGGTCTGAAAGTACCCTTCAGACCTTCCTTAGCCTCCCTCTCTGCACTTCAGCCACGTGCCCAAAACACCCTTTCCCAATTCTCATCTGACCATCTCCAAATCAACCCTCAGTTCCCAGCTTGGCCTTTCCCGGTTCCTGCAGGTGGGGATCATTGCTTTGATCCCAGGGATCCTACAGTCTCTCATTCCTGCCTCTCTGTTATAGCTTGTCAAGCTGCCTCACCTGCTGGAAATACATCTTTCCCATTTTCCCCTTCTAGCACACACTGGATTTGCAGTGAATAATGACAGCTGTAGATCACATTTATAGAAAACTCACTTCATGATGGACACGATTCTAGGTGCTTTATATATATTAACTCATTTACTTTTCCCAAGAACCCCGAGAACCCATTTTACACAATAGGATTTAACATATTCTGTAAATATTTATCGAGTGGCTACGGCATGCTTGGTGTTGCTGTCCCAGGTACTAGGATTTTTTTCTTTTTCTTTTTCTTTTTTTTTGAGACAGTCTTGCTCTGTCTCCCAGGCTAGAGTGCAATGGCGTGATCTTGGTTCACTGCAAACTCCACCGCCTGGGTTCAAGTAATTCTTGCGCCTCAGCCTCCCAAGTAGTTGGGATTATGCCCACCACCATGCCCAGGTAATGTTTGTATTTTTAGTAGAGACGGGGTTTCGCCATGTTGGTCAGGCTGGTCTCGAACTCCTGACCTCAGGTGATCCACCTGCCTTGGCCTCCCAAACTGCTAGGATTACAGGTATGAGCCACTGTGCCCGGCCTAGGGATATAATGTTGAACAAGACCAGAGGGGCACCCATCCTCACAGAGCTGACAGTCTGGTCCCAAGAAGGGTAAAGTCAACAAAGTAAACCAATTGATAAATCAAGATTTATAGAAATTGGGTGGGTCTGATGCATCAGAAAGGAACTTTCAGGTCTGAAGAGTGAGAATGGATCCTCTCAAAGGGTGCTACTATTAAAATAACCACAGATAGGGGAGATTGAAGATGAAAGATTCATACGAGGAAACTTCACAAAACCCACCGGGCAGACATCAATGCTAACCATGAAAGGAAGGACAAAAGTGGGAACAGCCAAACTGAAAAGAGTGATGGGGTTGGAGAAGCTCAAGTCCAAGGTGCAGGGAGAGAAAAGAGAGATTCAAGAAAAGCCTCACAACATGGCCAGGGCAGAAAGAAGAGCTGGTGGTAATGAAAGGGATTCTTACAAGTGCCTGGAAGTAGTCTGGCGCTGATCTTACAGGCTGAAGCTTAAAAAGGCTTTGTTCTTCTGTCGGATAAGGAGAGTCATTGTGGGTCCCAGGAAATAAGGAGCTCTTGGGTGCGTGTATATGTGTGTTGCTGAGTGGGAAGGGGGCATTCCTTGCCCCGAATGCAGAATGATTGTCAGTTTCCACTCTATTCCTTGCACCTGCCTGAGCGGAGGAGCTGGAACTGCCCCCACAGGGACCTGCGTGTCGCAGCCAGGCCTGGGGGTAGGGAGCACGGGAGGTGGGCTTGGGCCCTTGTCACTGTACATGACTACCTGTGAGCCAGCCTAGCACGTGGGATCTGTAGCTGGGCATGGAGTCCCTGCTTTGGGGTCCCAGAGCCCACCTGATGGAGTTGTGGATGTGACAGGGAGAAAAAAGGGGGACTGACTGCAGCCCCTAAAACCTGCCCCAAGGGCCTCTGAGTAGGAGAACCAGTGGCCTCTGGACCACAGCTGCCCTGAGGGAGCTCCTATGGATCCTAAGATTGGACTCAGGTAGCCTCTGGAGAGGGATCCTTTGGGAGGGCTGCAGAGAACACCCATCTGGGATTTTCTGCTTTCCTTGCCATCACTGCTACTAGCGAGGCAGTGCAGCGAGGTGCTCGGGAACCCCATCCCCAGGGTCTCGCTCTTTCCCTTTCTACAGTGGGGCTTTGGATAAATTTAAACCTGTTTCTGCGTGTACAAAATGGGCACAGTAGTATCTCCCTTACAGGACTATAGCAGAGTGAAAAGCTTAGGAAGGTGTGGAGAGTATAGTAAGTCCTCAATAAACATAAAAAGTGGTAGTGATTATTATTATTTTTGCCTGTGGGAATTGTTTGGTATGGGAAGGGCACACACTCTTTGGAATATATCCCCTTAGTTTCAGGGACAATGACATTTTTTTTTTTTTTTTTTTTTTTTTTTGGCACAGGATGGAGTTTAGGAGCAAACCTCGAAGTCCCAGGCCTCTTAGTTACCACTTCCTTCCTCTTCTGTCATGGGTGGCAGTAAATAACCCTGGGGTAATAACTACCAGGAATCATGCCTGGAAACAAGTAAGCCCACTTTGGCAGGGCTCTGCAGAAATTAGGACAGCTGAGTGACATGAGTTTGGGTGACCTGGGCATCTGCTGCCCACCTCCTCCAAGTTCAAGTTCACACTCTGTTGTGGGCAAATACGGTGGTTGTTAGCCAAGCCCCTGCCCCTGGAACACTCTTGCTGCCTTCTATATTCTGCTCTGCCAGGGCGGACTCCCCACTCCTCACTTTTTCTCTGCTCAGTGCTCAGTTGGGCCCTCCAGGGAGGCAAGGGTGGGGAGATGATTTGCATAACATCTGAAGATAGAATTTTGGCAGCTTTTATCAGATGCCAGGGTTCTTGGGAAGGGTACGACGCTAAAGAGGAAAAAACAAAAGGAAATATTCTGGGAATTCCCAGTTTGTTCTTGGCACCAGACAGGAATTCTAGTTCATGAAGATTTTTCTCTGCATGTCCAACCCCTTCGGCCCATCCTCCACCTTTCTCTGAACATATTTCTGAACTTTGTGAATGCTTGGGGCTATTTTGAGTCTGAAGCGATCCCTTTTGGGTCCTGGTGGCTCCCTTGGGTTTACCTCAGGAGAGAACCTTTACAAAGCAGGTGCGCTCAGAGTGTGTCTAAATCCTCTCTGGAGTGTGTTGACAGCCAGAACCCTCTGGGGACCAGGGCATGAGAGTTTCCACTAGACCTTGGCCTCAACATTTTTTCTCACCTGTATTCCTTGGCCTTGACTTTTTTGGAGACAGGGAGACTGTCACCCAGGCTGGAGTGCAGTGGCAGGATCACAGTTCACAGCAGCTTGACCTCCCCATGCTCATGTCTGCCTCTTGAGTCGCTGGGTCCACAGGTGCACACCATCATGTCTGGATAATTACGTATTTTTTGTAGAGATGGGGGTCTCGTTATGTTCCCCAGGCTGGTCTCAAACTCCTGGATGCAAGTGATCCTCCTGCCTCAGCCTCCCAAAGTGCTTGGATTACAGGTGTGGGCCATGGCACCTAGCTGGGCTTGACTTCTGCTACCTAAAGTTACGCTGGGGAAGTCTGAGGGAATGCTATTTCTGTGGCTTTGTAGACTTCTTCATGTATTGATTTGTTAATTCATGCATTCAAGTCTTTTATGTATTTCACCCTAAAATAATCACATGAAAAATGTTTTGCGTGTATGTGTTTGCTTGTGTGCACAATTGCTTATGGGGAAGGTGTCTACAGCTTTCATGGGGTTGACAAAGGGAACCCTGACTCCAAAGAGTAAAAAACAAACAAACAAACAAAAACCCACCTGTTTAGAGGCGTAAGAAGAGTGACTTAGCATTGGTTGAGACCATTCAATGCCAGGTGCTATACTAAATTTTTGTGTTTTCTTGTTTTGGGGAGAGTGTAACTTTTCAAAATGAAGTAAAACAAAAAAAAATCACTGTAGGAAATTTGAAAAAATAATGAGAATAATATAGAAAAATTTAATCTGTAATCCAACCACAAAAAGAGCTCCATAGCCATTGTGGATCTGTTATCTTCAAACCATCTTTCTATAAAACTGGATGCTTTACACTTCTGCAACTCCTTGACATGGCTCTTGTTCCTAAGTCATAGAAGACTGTGACGCTGAAGCCACACCCCTTGTACCGAAAGGCACACAGCCTTAGCTATCAAGGGTAGCTTTTAGGGGGTGAAGAATACACTTAGCTACAAGAGTAAGGCAAGTTCTAGGACTGAGGAATACGGGACTGAGGTTCACGAAGGAGCAGGAGGGAGTCTCGAAGTGACCCTTCCACAAAGGTCACATTCGACAGGTCTTGAAGAACCAGCCTGAGTTGCTGTTTAATGGTTACAGAGTTTCAATTTGTTTTTTTTTAAGCCACATTCTCACTCTGTTACCCAGATTGGAGAGCAGTGGCACCATCTCCACTTACCACAACCTCTGCCTCCCAGGTTCAAGCGATTCTCCTGCCTCAGCCTCCCCAGTAGATGGAATCACAGGCACGCACCACCATACTTGGCTGATTTTGTGTTTTTAGTAGAAATGGAGTTTCCCCGTGTTGGTCACGCTGGTGTCGAACTCCCAACCTCAGGTGGTCCACCCACCTCGGCCTCCCAAAGTGCTGGGATTACAGGTGTGAGCCACTGCACCTGGCCAGAGATTCAGTTTCACATGCTGAAAAGAGTTCTGGATATGGATAGCGGTTGATTTCAAATAATGAAAGTGATTTTCAAACAATGAAAGTTCTGGAGATGGAGTTGGTAGATGGGGAAGAGGGAATTCCTGAGATACGGCTTGGGTACAGAGGGCCAGTGGGGCAGGAACAGGCACTACGTCTTGTGAAAGCTTGATCCACCTCGAAACTGACACTGTTCTGCCACCATGTAGTAGCCGTGAATGCATTTTGGAATTTTTTTTTACCACTGTAATTCCCATTATATATTTATTGCTGCTTCTTCTGGAGATATCAACTTTACATGGTGTAAAATCGACTTTGGAATTTGCTCAGGGAGGAGTCTGGCTGGCACTCGCTGTTTCTTTTTTGTTTTTGTTTTTGTTTTCCAGTTATGTGATTGCTTTTAGCCACACTTGCAGCTAGCTTTACCACTCTAAATAATACACTTACCCTCTGCTGCGTGTGTGAGCCGACTTCAAATGGTATCAGTGGACTTTCCCTTATGGAGGGTGAGAAGATCAGTGCGGCCACTCACCCTTCACCTCTCTTCCTCTCCCTCCACCCTAACGCCTGACATCTGTCTATTGGATGCTCAGTTTTAGCCTGTCAGAATTTATAATGTTTACATTCTGTTCTGTAACCGAAACTGAGATTTTTTTTAAAAAAAAATTGTGATAAAATATACATAAAATTTGCTAAATTTGCTGTCTTAACCATTTTTTATTTTTAAGATGGAATCTTGCTCTGTTGCCCAGGCTGGAGTGCAATGGTGCAATCTCGGTTCACTGCAACCTCCACCTCCTGAGTTCAAGAGATTTTCCTGCCTCAGCCTCCCGAGTAGCTGGGATTACAGGTGCACACCACCATGCTCAGCTAATTTTTATATTTTTAGTAAAGATGGGGTTTCACCATGTTGGCCAGGCTGGTCTCGAACTCCTGACCTCAGGTGATCTACCCACCTTGGCTTCCCAAAGTGCTGGGATTACAGGCATGAGCTACTGTGCCCAGCCATCTTAACATATTTTAAATGTACAGTTATGTTCATTTCAGTGTTCAATGTTCAATTTTCACGTTGTTGTGCAGGCATTACCACCATCCAGCTCCAGAACTCTTTTCACTTTGTAAAACAGAAACCCTGTAACCACTAAACAATTCAGGTCAGCATAGAGTTTAAGTGACATGCCCAAATAGATATTGGTTGATCCGAAATTTGAACCTAAATTGTCAGGGTCCAGCATTTAGCCATCATGATGTAATTCAGAACGTGGATGAACTTATTAGTAAGGTGAGACTTACTAGTTTTTGACCTATTTACTTATGAAAAAGAAAAAGAAATGTAATTAGAAACTGTAATCTGAACCAGAACACTTCTATTCAAGTATGAAGCACACTAAAATATGACATGATTTTGATGGAGTGTAAAGAAAGAGTGTCCATTTGACTCTGACACTTGGAAATTTTCCATCAAATGGAACAGAGTTGGTGAGACAGGATTACATTTCCTCTTATTATGGGTCAAATTGTGTCCCCCAAAAAGGATACATTGGAGTCCTCATCCCCAGGACCTCAGAATATGACTTTATTTAGAGATAGGTTCTTCACAGAGGTAATTAAGTTAACATTAAGTTAATTAGAGTCATCAGGGTAGGCCCTAATCCAACAGGACTAGCGTTCTAATAAAAAGGGGAAGTTTAGACATAGACATGCACATAGGGAGAATGTCATGTGAAGATTGGATTTATGCTGCCAGAAGCTCAAAGATAGGATAGAGGTCTGGAATTAATCCTCCCTTAGTCCCTGCCCTAGAGAAGGATGACCCTGTCAGCATCTTGATCTTGGGCTTCTGGCCTGCAGAACTGTGAAATAATTCATTTCTCTTGTTAAAGTCACTCGGTTTGTGGACTTCATTAGGACCACAGTAACAAACAAGTATACCTGCCTACAGGTCTGATTACACTGTTTGGCTCAACAATGAAAAATAATTAGTTAATGTCTTGTTGGCTTTCACTTTTTAGAGTCAACGTGTAGACAAGGCACAGAAAATTTAATTTCATTCATATGGAATCTTGAGGGACATCAAATTACTGAAACGATTTTGAAAAGAACAGAGTTGGAGGTCTCATGCTTCCTGATTTCAAAACTTACTACAAAGCTACAGTAATCAAAACAGTATGGTATTAGTATAAAGACAGACATATAGACCAATGGACTAGAATAGAGAGCTCAGAAATAAACCCTCACATATATGTCAATAATTTTCAGTAAGGGTACTGATATAGTTTGGTTCTGTGTCCTCATCCAAATTTCATCTCAAATTGTAATCCCCACAATCCCCATGTGTCAAAGGAGGGACCTGGTGGGAGGTGACTGGATCACTGATGGCAGTTTCCCCCATGCTGTTCTAGTGATAGTGAGTGAATTTTTAAGTGATTAGCTGTTTCTCCTTCACACTCTCTCTCTCACCTGCCACCATGTAAGACGTGCCCCCCCTTCCAGCATGATTGAAAGTTGTTTGAGACCTCCCCAGCCATGTGGAACTGTGAGTCAATTAAACTTCTTTTCTTTATAAATTACCCAGTCTCAGGTATTCTTTATAGCAGCATGAAAATGGACTAATACAGATGCCAGACCAGTTAATGGGAAAGGGTGGTTTTTTTCAACAAATAATGCTGAGAAAACTGGATATTCACATGAAATTTCATCTTTGCCATATACCATATAAAAAATTAACTCAAAATAGATCAAAGACCTAAAATTTTAAAACTCTTAGAACACATAGGGGAAAAGCTTTATGATATTGAATTTGGCAATAATTTCTTGGATATGGTACCAAAAGCTCAGGCAACAAAAGTAAAAATAAACTGGACTACATAAAAATAAAAACTTTTGTACCTCCAACAACACAATTGACAGAGTGAAAAGGTAACCTACAGAATGGGGGGAAATAGTTTCAAATCATGTAATTGATAAAGAGTTAACATCCAGAATATATAAAGAACTCCTACAACTCAATAACAAGAAAACAAATAAGCTGATTTTAAAATGGGCAAAGGACTTGAGTAGACATTTCACCAAAGAAAATATACAAATGGGCAACAAGCACAGTAGTTTTGATTTGCATTTTCCCTAATGATGAAAAGATGGCAATATCCTTTTTTGTTCTGTTCCAAATACCAATTCGGTATACCTCATTGCGTTTTGTGTATTTTAATTTTTGAAAACAGCTACCTTGCTAAACCCTCTTATTAATCCTAATATTTTATCTATTGATTATTTGGAAATTTCTTTGCATGAAATTTCACAAGCAAATAAGCAAGCAAATAATGATCTTGTTCTTTCCTTCCCAATCCTTGTATTTTGAATTTCTTTTTCCTGCTGCATTATATTACATAGTACTTCTAGTACCTTTATGAATAGAAATAATGATGGTTGGCATTCATATCTTATTCCTGATATCAAAAGAAAAGCTTTCAACATTTTCTTAATCTGATGTTTTTGTAAGACTTTTGTAGAGACTCTTTATCAGATCATGGAAGTTCTCTTTTATTTCCAGTTTAAGAGGAAGCATTTAAAAAAAATCAATGGCTATAAATTTTATCAAATATATATGTTTTCTGTACCTATTGAAATGATCATATGAGTTTTCTGCTTTTATCTGTTTATGTAGTATACTAACTCTAATAGATGTCCTCATGTTAAATTAAATTTACAATCCTGGAATAAATCCAACCTTATATCAGATTATATTATCTTTCTTACATATTGCTGAACTCAGTTTGCTAATAAGTGTTTTAGAATTTTTTGCATGGATGTTCTTATGTGAAATTGACTTATAATTTTTGGTTTGATATCAGGATAATACTGGCCTCATAAAATAAGCTGGGGTGTGACTTTTTTTTGCCCCATTCGTTTTCTGGAAAAGTTTTTGTAAAACTGGAATTATTTCTTCCTTAAACATTTCACTCTCATCAGTGTTTAAAGCAGAGATATAGCAATCTTGACAAGAGTGTTCCACAACCATCTTTACTGCACTGTTTTTTTTTTGCAAAGCCTCAAAGCATCTCCTCATGGATTACACTAGCCATTTATAGTCATGAGTAGAGCACAGATACAGCTTGTTCACTCTGGGCTCCGTAATGCTGGAAGCAATGGGAATACCATAGCTCATCATACGGTCTTTCCTTAAGCCTAGTGGATAACTAGTTTTTGTAAGCTTGCAGGATATGTGATGGGGGGATGCCCCCATGTGCTTGCCTTTTTTGAGGGAGGGAGAAGACAGGGGATTATAGAAAGCCAACGTATTACCAGTGCAGCAGCTAAACTCCCATTCCCTCCAAAGTTCTTAGTGGAAGTATCGGCTGGGAGCAGGTTCAGCGTAGCAGTGTGGGTGTGAGAAGCTCTCCTTGTCCTCCAGTTCCAGGGGTCTCCCTCTATCCCTCTCTTCTCCCTACTGGCTCATTCTCAACACCTTCAGTGATGGGGAAAGCTCTATGATCATTTGTTCAGGAGAACAGGATGTGACACTTCCTCCAGTACTCTAGGGAAGCTGTCCAGGGCACATTCCAGGAAAGGAAGTGGGGGAGCGTTTCCTTTCCCTTTTCCTCCGCTGAGCCCTGGGGATATTGGCCTCGCTGGGGCAGGTTGAGGCTGTGCTGAGAGAGGAGTGGAAGGATGTAACCTCTGGCCACAATAGACTTCTTCGAGGTTTAGCTAAAAGGTTCTCCAAAGTTTGGTCTCTGGACTCCTTTACACTCTTAAAAATTATTGAGGACCCCAAAGAACTTTTGTTTATGTAGATCCTATCTGTTGAAATTTACCATACTAGACAATAAAACTGCGAAATTAAAAACCTTACAAATGCATTTAAGTTAGCAATAATTAATGCGTTGCTTTAATATAATTTATTTTATGAAAGTGACTATTTTCCAAAAACAACAACAATAACAAAAAAAAAAAAAAAACGAGTGAGAAGCGTGGTATTGTCTTACATTTTTGAAAACCTTTAAAACTTCTGGCTTACTAGAAGAGAGCTGATTTTCATGTCTGCTTCTGTATTGAATCTAGTGTAGGTTGTTTTTTGTTGTTGTTTGTTTGTTGGCTGCAGTATATGAAGAGAATTCAGTCTCATGTAGATATGTAGTTGGAAAAGGAGGAATATCGTAATGGCTTTTCAGATAATTATGGATATTCTTTTATTGTACTTCAAAATTTGAAAATGGATAGTTTCTTAAAGGACAGTTGCAGTGTGACATCCAAAAACCACTAACCTTTTCAAACTCTGCTACATTAAAATCCATTAGTCCAGTCCACAAGCAGTGGCCCACACCTGTAGTCCCAGTACTTTGGGAGGCCGAGGCCGGCAAATAACAAGGTCAGGAGTTCGAGACCAGCCTGGCCAATATGGTGAAGCCCCGTCTTTACTAATAAAACAAAAATTAGCTGGATGTGGTGGCATGCACCTGTAGTCCCAGCTACTTAGGAGGCTAAGGCAGGAGAATTGCTTGAACCTGGGAAATGGAGGTTGCAGTGAGCTGAGATCATGCCACTGCACTCCAGCCTGGGTGACAGTGAGACTCTGTCTCAAGAAAGAAAGAAAATAAAAAACCATTGGTCCATGTTTTGTATTGAATGGATCTTTTCTCATGTATGATTTTGTAACATCATGCATTGATCATTGGGAAAATACTGGCTCACTGAGTTAGGTAAATATTCCAAATGCTGATGCCTTTTATTATATTAGATCTGCTTAAATTCCCAGGAAGCCAGCCAGATGGGATTCTCAGAAGAGGCTGCAGATTCTTTAAGGTGGGAAGGTCCTTAATCCCATCAACCCAAACGCCCACCCAGTGCCAGAATCCCTTCAGCACTGCCTGAAGGGAGGTTCCTCTGGGTCCATCTGAACCACCAGGTGACCTGCTTTGATATTTGACCTTGGGTAAGTCAGTTTCCTCCCCTCTAAAGCAGGAATTATATAATATAACAACTTGCCTCACAGGGTTATTTTAAGGTCAAAGAAAGATAAGAGGTGTTGAAGCATTTTTAAATTTAAATTTTACTTTATTTTGAGATGGAGCTTCGCTCTTGCTCCACAGGCTGGAGTGCAATGGTGTGATCTTAGCCCACTGCATCCTCTGCCTCTGGGGTTCAAGAGATGCTCTGTCTCAGCCTCCCAAGTAGCTTAGCTGGGATTACAGGCACCCACCAACATGCCTGGCTAATTTTTTTTTTTTTTTTTTTTTTTTTGTATTTTTAGTAGAGATGGGGTTTCACCATGTTGGCCAGGCTGGTCTCAAACTCCTGACCTCAGGTGTTCCACCTGTCTCAGCCTCCCAAAGTGCAGGTATTACAGGCGTGAGCCACCGTGCCCGGCCAAAGCATTTTGTAAAAAAATCAACTTTTATTTTAGGTTCAGGGGGTACATGTGCAGGTTTGTAACATGGATATAATGTATGATGCTGAGATTTGGGGTACGAATGATCGGTCACCCAGGTAGTGAGCATAGTACCTAATATGCAGTTTTTCAGCTTTGGCCTTCTCCCTCATTCCCTCCTCTAATAGTCCCTAGTGTTCATTCCCGTCTTCATGTCTATGTGACCCAATGTTTAGTTGACACTTATAAGTGAAAACATGTAGTATTGAATTTCCTGTTCCTGTGTTAATTTGCTTAGGATAACGGCCTCCAGCAACATCCACGTTGCTACAAAGGAGATGATTTCATCCTTTTTTATGGCTGAGTAGTATTCCATAGTGTATATGTACCACATTTTCTTTATCCAATCCACTGTAAATGGGCACGTAGATTTATTCTATGTCTTTGCTATTGTGAATAGTGCTGCAATGAACATACAAGTGTGTGTGTCATTTCGGTAAAATGATGTGTTTTCCTTTGGGTGTATACCTAGTAATGAGATTGCTGTGTCTTTCAGAAATCTCCAAACCGCTTTGTGTTTTTAGTAGAGGCAGGGTTTTGCCATGTTGGCCAGGCTTGTCTTAAACTCCCGACCTCAGGTAAACCTCCCACCTCAGCCTCTCAAAGTACTACGATTATAGGTGTGAGCCACCACACTCCACCTTGCTGGAGTCTTTAGGCTTTTCTAGGTATAGTATCACATTGTCAGCTAAGGGAGATAATTTGACTTTTCCTTTTCCTCTTTGGATGCCTTTTATTTCTTTCTCTTGCCTGATTGCTCTGGCCAGGACTTCTAACCATGTTTTTGTTTTGTTTTGTTTTGTTTGTTTTTTTCGAGACAGAATTTCGCTCTTGTTACCCAGGCTGGAGTGCAATGGTGCAATTTCGGCTCACCTCCTGGGTTCAAGTAATTCTCCCATCAGCCTCCCGAGTAGTTGGGATTACAGGCGTGTGTCACCATGCCCAGCTAATTTTTGTATTTTTAGTAGAGACAGGGTTTCACCATGTTGATCAGAATGGTCTCGATCTCTTGACCTCATGATCCACCCACCTCGGCCTCCCAAAGTCCTGGGATTATAGGCGTGAGCCACCGCGCTGGGCTGACTTCTAACTATGTTGAAGAGGAGTAGCGAGACTGGGCATCCTTGCCTTGTTCTTGTTCTTAAGGGAAATGCTTCCAGCTTTTTCCCATTGAGTATGACGTTGGCTACGGGTTTCTCTTAGATGGCTCTTATTATTTTGAGGTATGTTCCTCCTATGCCTAGTTTGTTGAGGGTTCTTATCATAAAGGGATGTCAGATTTTATCAAAAGCTTTTTCTGCATCTATTGAGATGATCATATGGTTTTTGTTTTTAGCTCTATTTATATGATGAATCACATTCATCGATTTGTGTATGTTGGACCAATCTTGCATCCCAGAAATAAAGCCTACTTGATTGTGGTGAATTAACTTTTTGATGTGTTGCTGGATTCAGTCTGCTAATACTTTGTTGAGGATTTTTGTGTCTATGTTCATCAGGGATATTGGCCTGTAGTTTTCTTTTCACGTTGTGTCTCAGCCAGATTTTCATATCAGAGTGATGTTGGCTTTATAGAATGAATTAGGGAGGAGTCCTTTCTCCTCAATTTTTTGGAATAGTTTCAGTAAAATTGGTACCAGCTCTTCTTTGTAAGTATGGTAGAATTCAGCTGTGAATCCATCTGGCCTAGGGTTTTTTGTTTTTTTTTTTTTTTTTTTTTTTTTTTTTTTTTTTTTTGGTTGGTAGGTTTTTAAATTACTGATTCAATTTCAGAACTCGTTATTAGAGTATTCAGGGTTTCAATTTCTTCCTAATTCCATCTTGGGAGGTTGTGTGTTTCTAGGAATTTATCCGTTTCCTCTGGATTTTCTAGTTTGTGTGCATAGAGGTATTCATAACAGTCTCAGGATTTTATTTTTTATTTCAATCGTTTTTGGGGAAGAAAACAGGGTATTTTTAATTTCAATAGTTTTTGGGGAACAGGAGGTTTTTTGTTACATGGATAAGTTCTTTAGTGGTAATTTCTGAGATTTTGGGGCACCTGTCACCTGAGCAGTGTACACTGTGCCCAATGTATAGTCTTTAATCCCTCACCATCCTCCCGCTTTCCCCCTCATTCCCCAAAGTTCATTGTATGATACTTATGCCTTTGCATCCTCTGAAGACCTTTCGTATTTCTGCGGGATCAGTTGTAATGTCATCTTTGTCATTCTGATTGTGCTTATTTAAATCTTCTCTCTTTTTTTCTTTTTTAATTTAGCTAGTTGTATATCCATCTTGTTCATCCTTTCGAAAAACAAAGTTTTGGTTTTGTTGACCCTTTGTATGGAGTTTTAGGCCTCAATTTCATTTAGTTTGGCTCTGATTTTAATGATTTCTTTGCTTCTGCTAGCTTTGGGGTTAGTTTAATACTGTTAAAACGTTCTTTATCTTAAGCTAGAGTCACGTCCTATAACTCTAATCCACAGGTCTGGATTAATCTAGATCAGTAGTTCTCACTGTGTAGTTATAGTACCAGCAACATCAGCACCCACTGGGAGCTTGTTAGTAATGCAAATTTTCAGGCCCCACCCCAGAACTAGTGAATCAGAAACTCTGGCGATGGGGTCAGCAGTCTGCATTTTAATAAGCTCTCCTGGTGATTCTGAGACTTGCCGAAGTTTGGGAACCACTGCTCTGCACACAGCTTCTCAAACTGTCTGTGGTAAAGGATCTTCCTACCTCCATCCATGTGGACCTACTAGGCCCAACCAGTTCTGTAACACTAAAAATACATTCTGTTCAATGGGATGCCTCTGCTGACCATGAACTTGGATGTCACCACAGCATTAAATTGTTTTAAATGTCCCAACCACCACGCGTGGAAGGCTGAGGCAGGCAGATCACCTGGAGTCAGAATTTTGAGACCAGCCTGACCAACGTGGTGAAACCCCGTCTCTACTAAAAATACAAAAAATTAGCCAGGTATGGTGGTGCATGCCTGTAATTCCAGCTACTCTGGAGGCGGAGGCAGGAGAATCACATGAACCTGGGAGGAGGAGGTTGCAGTGAGCCGAGATCGCAAAATCGTGAAGCAGAAGTTGTCGTGAGCCGATTGCACTCTAGCCTAAGCAACAAGATAGACTGGACAGGGAAAATGTGGTACATATACACCATGGAATAGTATACAGTCATCAAAAACGATGAGTTCATGTCCTTTGTAGGGACATGGATGAACCTGGAAACCATCATTCTCAGCAAACTGACACAAGAGCAGAAAATCAAACACCGCATGTTCTCACTCATAGGCGGGTGTTGAACAATGAGAACACGTGGACACAGGGAGGGGAGCACTACACGCTGGGGTCTGTTGGGGGGAAATGGGGGAGGTACGAGGGGTGGGGAGGTAGGGAGAGATAGCATGGGGAGAAATGTCAGATATAGATGAAGGGGAGGAAGGCAGCAAATCACACTGCCGTGTGTGTACCTATGCAACAATCTTGCAAATTCTTCACATGTACCCCAAAACATAAAATGCAGTAAAAAAAAAGAAGACCCACATGCCCTCGATTTCTCGATATCCCCGGGAAGACCACTAACAAACAGTCCAGGAGATGAGCACTTGTCCCTGGACCACAACTTGAGAAGCTCCGGACCTGCGCTTCTCCAACTCAGTGTGTGCACAAGTCACCCGGAGATCCTGCAAAGGTGCACATTTGGATTCACTATGCCTAGGAGGGACCTGCGATTTTGTATTTCTAAGTGACCAGGGGTTATGGATGCTGCCAGTCCATTGCCCACACTTAGAATGGCAAGCTGTAGACTGGAGCAATGCAGAATACATCTGATATCTTTCCTCATGAGTGTCTACCTAAATATTTGAATCTAGTCATCATCCTCCTATTCTCCTGGCTTCTTCTCTAGGCTAAATATGACCAGTTCTCTCAACTCTTCCACAATCCCATAACATTTCCAGATCTGCTCCCCACACTGTACAGCCTGACCCTGTCGCTGCTGCCTGTTCTCTGCCCCTAAGCCAACACTCCTTTTCTCTTTTCTCCTTCTTCCTCTCCACCCTCCCAGCATTTGTAGCTATTTTGTTCAGTGTTTCCTGGGCTGACTCCAGCCCTTGGGGGATTTTCAGATGGCTCAGCCTTCTGGGAAGCTCTTGCAGCTGGAGGAAGGAAATTACCCCAGAGCTGGCCAGCGGAATGCGCATCTGCTTAACCTGGCCCCTCGCCCTGGTGTGCCTCCTGCTCTCACTGATCTCTCAGAGGACCCCTTCCTGCCCCATCCGGAGTCACCTCAGTTTGACTCTAGTAACCAGGGCTTTCCTTCCTCCACTCATTCCTTAAGCACCCTGGGGAACTTAAGGGGAAGAGAAGACAGCATAGAGAGGTGAGAGGGGTTCTTTGTTTGCTCTGGAGAGGGGCTTCTGATGAGGTCAAGACCCTTCTCAAGGATGCCCCATTTCCACTAACCCAGTGTCTCTTCTTCCGTCTCTCGGGACTGCTCTGAGCCAAGCTTACTCCCCCAAACCCAGTCTTGAGCCAAAGCTTTGTTTTCAGAAGTTCTCATAAAATTTCAGAAGTTCTTTGTTTTCAGTTCTGGGAAGGCGTGAAGGGATTGAGCCAGTCTCATTCCTCAACATCTCAGCAAGGAGTGAGACTGGCTGTAAAATTAGTGAATAATTTGCCTAGCCCAGAGACATAAAATTAGTGAATAACTTGCCTAGCCCAGAGGGCATAAAACTCACAGGTAGATAACTTTAAAAAGTTATACAAAGCTTTACAGAGAAATGAAGACTTAAATAGATTAGAAACTTCATTTCATTCTCCTGAATGTTGGCTCTTCTGACATGTCCATACATTTTCACATGGTTATGATTAGTCTGGGTCTATTAATTTAAACTTCTTTCATTTAACTTCTGTTACTGTGCATGAACATGTACATCTCAAGGCAGTGGGTGTGCTTTTGTCCTTTAAAGTGTACATAATGCTGCAAGTCATCCTCAAGTAGAATGGTGGCTGTACACTCCATCACTTACTAGCTGTATAACGCTGGACAAATTCTTAACCTCTCTGAGCCAAACCTGTAAAATGAGGATAAAATAAGAATCCCAGCTTAGAGGTTTTATGAGAATTAAATAACCTGAGGCATGTAAAACTCCTAAAACAGCACCTAGCACCTAATAAGTGCCCAATTAACTTTAGCTGGTATGATTATAATTATTATCATAGTGTATTCAACCAGGCTGGAGTGCAGTGGTGCGATCTTGGCTCACTGCAATGTCTGACTCCCTGGTTCAAGGTATTCTCCTGCCTTAGCTTTCTGGATAGCTGAGATTACAGTCACATGCCACCATGCCCAGCTAATTTTTGTATTTTTGGTAGAGACGGGGTTTCACCATGTTGGCCAGGATGGTCTCGATCTCCTGACCTGGTAATTCGCTTGCCTTGACCTCCCAAAGTGCTGGGATTACAGGTGTGAGCCACTGCACCTGGCCCCAGGCCTCTATTTCTAAGCATTTTAGGTTATTAGCAGTTATTTTATTATAAAAAAGCTGTTGTGATTGTTCATCCTTTCTGGCAGCCATGTAAGGATTGCTTGTCTACTAAAAGATACTAAGATGATAATGAGAATGCCAAGAGAATCTGAGAAGAGAATGATTACAATGAGCAAAGGGCTCAGAAAGGGAGCATTTGCTAGGAAAGGGTGAGAGCAAGTGAGGCAGGTGGGAGTCTAGAGCCAGAAGAGGGAACAGTTGACGTACAAGATGAATCTGGGATATCTTCGAGAGGAAGGCACTTCAAAGTCTTGTTATTTATTTCACTCTGGTGCTCTTTGTGCTTGGAACCGCTTGGTATGATTTGGCTGTTTCCCTACCCAAATCTCATCTTGACTTGTACTCCCATAATTCCCAGATGTTGTGGGAGGGACCCAATGGGAGATAGTTGAATCACGGGGGCAGGTTTCCCCTCTACTGTTCTTGTGGTGGTGAATAAGTCTCATGAGATTGGATGGTTACATCGGGGGTTTCTGCTTTTCATCTTCATTCTCTCTTTGCTTGCTGCCATCCGTGTGAGACAGGACTTGCTCCCCCTTGACTTCAGCCATGATTGTGAGGCTTCCTCAGCCACAGGGAACTGTAAGTCCCATTAAGCCTCTTTCTTTTGTAAATTGCCCAGTCTCGGGTATATCTTTATCAGCAGCGTGAAAACAGACTGATACACAGCTCCTGGCACACCATGGGTCCTCTGTCAACTCCTGGTTGAATGGATGAGTTGTTTGCTAGTTCCAGCAGGAGCCGCCAACCTGCTGTGGGTGGCCCTGGGTCCGGATACTAGCCATGTCCAGATTTGGGTCCAGATGTTTTGTCTGGCGCCACCCAGATCTCTCCTTCCTGAGTCATGGGACGAGAAACTCCTGGCTGGGGGCAGTGGCTCTGAGCAATGGTCTCTTTCTCCTCCTGTCAGCAATGAGAGGCCTCACATGGAATTTGGGTCATGGGAGTGGGGAAGGGGAATGATATTCATTAAGAGAAATTGGACTCCTAGCAGGAGTTGAAGGATGAGAGGTGTCTGCTGGGTCTCAGTGCCTGCTGGTTCAATAGCAAGGGAAGAAAGAGATACAGCCTGCATCTTAAAATCTTAGCAGCACTGCCTCTTTCACAGGAAAAAGAGAAGTGAGGATAAGTACAGAAGAGAGAGAAAGTTTTCTGGCATTCCTAGATAGCCTATTTTGGGCAGGGGTAGGGGGCATTTGCAGCAATCGTGTGGTTTTGTCTACACGATGATCCAATGGGAAGCCATGACCAGCTGAAATTTAAAAGTGAGAAATAGACTCAGTGCAGTCCACAGCCGTAATGCTAGTAAGCCCTCATCGTGGAATTCCTTGTCTCTTTCCACACTGTTTCTTCTGGGAATAAGAACTTGACCTAGTAGTGGAAGGGGTAAGAAACACTCCTCTTGACTCTCAGTTCACGCAGTCTGGGTGGGGCTGGTTCCATCCAAAGCTTCCGAATGGGCCCATGTCTCAGACCTGATTCATCAAAGTACCACCTCCTCCTACCACCTCCTGACCAGGGCCACGTGACCGTGTTAGGCGATTAGAGCCAATGAGAATCAGCCTTGGGGTTTTTGCTGGAACTATCTTTAGGCTCCTAATATTTTAAGATGCAGACTAGAGGCCTGGCCATTTTGTCATCCTAAAGGGGACACCTTCTTGGGGATAAAGTTAATTTAGAGGAAAGCAGAACTGAGAGAAGGAAAGAGAGAGAGAATTATGAAGTCATTTTAAGACCCAGATCTAACCATGAATCCATGGATCCAGTCAGCCTAAAGACTGGAATTTTCATTTAGGTAGACGAATGAATTTTCTCTCTTTCTTTTTTCTTTTTTTTTTCCCCCTCTGAAACACTTGTAGCTGAATTTCTGTTACAGAATAAGGAATTCTTATGATAGAACAGAGCAGTGAAGTTGAGACTTGTCTTTCTGCTTTTCCTCCCTATCCTGCACTGTGAAGTATGTAAATCCCTAGTCCTGAGAAGATTCTCAATTTGCTACCTTATAGAAGCTTACCTAGTTGGACTTACAGGTGGTTAGGAAGAGAGAGTTTCCCTACCTACGCCAATATCTGTTTTAACTTTGTTTTATTATTTATTTCGAGACAGAGTCTTGCTTTGTCATCCAGGCTGGAATACAATGGTGTAATCTCTGCTAACTGCAATTTCCGCCTCCCAGGTCCAAGTGATTCTCCTGCTTCAGCCTCCTGAGTAGCGGGACTACAGGCATGCACCACCACACCCGGCTGCTTTTCACCATGTTGGTCAGGCTGGTCTCGAACTTGTGACCTCAAGTGATCCACCTGCCTCGGCCTCCCCAAAGTGCCAATTACAGGTGTGAGCCACTGCGCCCAGCCTCCAATATCTATATACAGAAGAGCAGTTGTGTTTTTACTTGGATTTCACTGGGTCCACTCAGTGGTGTGCTGGTCCATGTTTAACAAAAAAAGGAAAAAACCCTGTTCTATAGTGTTTGCCCATTTCTGTGGGGCAAACATTCCAACCACGGCTAATTCCAAGCTAACAACATAACATCACTGATTGCAGAGATGGAATGAGGCACAAGGAGCATGTGATTGGATAGTATTTTCACCACACAGATTTCCTAGTTGTAGGTAACCTCAGGAGATTATAGATCAAATGTTATAAATAATTAATTTACAAGTTTTGACTATTTATTACCTTTCTTATTAATATTTATTTAATTGTAAGTTTACATAATTTAATTTTGATAGTGTCTCTGTTTAACAACTGGCTCACAAAATTCCTGAACATTTTATAATTGGCTCCTCTGAGCTGGAATGAGCTGGTTCTAGGTCACCACTGATCTCGCTTAGATCTTAGGAAGGAATGATTGCTTCTTCAAGAGTTAGGAGTGTAGTCTCTGGCTTGAATTTAAAAAGGGACCTGAAAGTAATCTTAAAACTTGATTTTGGTGAAGGTCAGTGCCAAGTTGAAGTGTGCAATAAAACTGAATGCATTATTGTCTGCTGAATGGGATTTATGACCTGGAGATAGTCACAAATAGCTGTGAGGTAGCACTCTTACTTTGCATGGTCAGCTGGTCCTGCTCTGTAGAAAGGGCCATAAGGCGTGTAGAGCAGGAGTCCTGTATCAGGCAAATTGAACCTGCAAACAACAGACAGCACATCTGTATTTGTCTGTTCCCCCACTGTTAGAAAGAACTACCTGAGACAAGGTAATTTATAGAGAGGTTTAATTGGTTCCTGTTTCTGCAGGCTGTACAGGTTCTGGGGAAGCCTCAGGAAACTTACAATCATGGCAGAAGGCAGGTGGAAGCTAGCAATGTCTTACATGGCTGGAGCAGGAGGAATAGAGGGAAGTGGGAGGTGCTACACACTTTTAAACAACCAGATCTCATGAGAACTCACTATCACAGGAACAGTAAAGGGGGAAAATCCACCCCCATGATCCAGTCACCTCCCACCAAGGCTCCTCCTCCAACAATGGGGATTACAATTTGACATGAGATTTGGGCAGGGACGCAAATCCAAACTATGTCAACAGCCAAATTAGCATAATATGAGGAGTGTTTGAGGAACAGCCTCTCTACAAAGGTGTGGGCAGGTAGAGGGAAACCACCGAGAGAGAGTAGAATTTCAGATCTATTAGCTCAGGGCTCCATTACCTTCTCTAGCCTGCAAGGAGGTATGGGTAGTGGGTAAGAGAGACTGGGTTACCAGAACCTGGAGACAGAAGGGTTGGGAGACTGGGATACCTGACATGGAATGGGACTTTGGACTACGGGGAGAGATATGGGGAATGCATACTGTTCTCAATCGCCTCCTTCCCTCTGCTCTTCTATCTCAGGTCCGCTCCCAAAGGCCAGAGTAAGGGATCCCCATTGATGTCAACCTCCTGGGGGCATTGATCAGGCTGGAGAAAAGTGGAAAGGATCTCAAGGATCAAATGGCACCTTGAGTATCCTGCCATGGAGTACACATCTTGTCCTTTGTGTTGGGCATAGAAAAAGGGCAAGGGAAACTTTTCTAGAATTGCTATTGGTCACCTTCATCCCAGAAACATTGAGGGTCTGCTCACCCATTCCTGTGAGGGGCAGGAGGCTATTTGTGTAGGTGTACTGCTCCTCCCTGGGACCAACACTTCTCTTTCAGCCTGGCAGAGTCTCCTAGGATGAGGAGCATGAGGTTTGGGGAGAGATCCTTGGCCACGTCATACTCTTTCTGCCAAGACCATCACTAGGGACCACTCTTTCTCTGTCCAGTGAGTCCTAGCCCTCCATTGCAAGATTCTGCACGGTCTTTTTCCGTGGGTACTGAGTTGGGGAAAGCCCTGGTCTGGGAGCCAAAAGACCTGGGATATCTGATTCTGATGCTATGTCTTGAGGGGTTACCAGATCCTATCACTGATTTCTGTCTGATTTCTAATCTGATTTCTGTCATTTGTAAAACCAGTGGGCTGTTCCAGATGAACATGATTCCCAGTAACTTCTCTGACTCTGAATAGCTAATCCAAGATTTTATGAGTTTAATCTGTAGGTCATTTGCATAATGAAAAGCATGCCTTTCCACAGCCAGGAGGTGGCAGCAAAGCTCCGTTTTGAAGGGGGCGTTAGGCCAGGGTAGGCACCGCTCTCCAACTCCCTAGAGCTGAAAGTTCAGGTTCGGAGGCTCGGTTTTACTCCTGAATAACAACAATAACAACCAACAGCAATAGCATTATTATTATCATTGATTGTCAGTAAAACCGCAGCAATAATACCATCTGCAATTTGGGCAATGCTGCATGGTTGAGGAAACATTTTCGTGCATCGCATGGGAAACTTTTAACAACTGCATCCTGTAGATTGGTAATGCCAGGACTTTCAGCCCCATGTTGAGGCTCAGGAATGTTTCTCGACTTGCCCAAGGCCCTCTGAAAAGTATGGACGTGCCAGGATAGGAACCCAAGGTTTCTTGCTTTTGTTCTGTGCACTCCCTCCCTATCTTACAGTGTGAAAGACCTAAGGAAAGGTCCCCTATACCTCCTTTTGCATTTTGCAAGAGAGCACGAGGGTCCAGAGGTACCCAACTCAGCCTGAGGGCTTAAGATAGTTTCCAGCTGCCATATAAAATTTGACATGTACGTGCTGGGAAGGAAAACTCAGCACACGAACCTCAGCTTCACTCTCTTCTCTTTCTTCTAGTCCCCAGAAAAGAAACAAATATTTATCTTTAGTTACTTATCATCAGAGCATATCTGATGCCTCTCTTATTCATTCATTAATTTATTCCTTCAATAATCAGAGTTTTGATGAAATAGAAGACATTGTTATGTACTGTGAAGGATATAGGAACATTCTTTCTCTTCTCACTCAGAGATCTGGTGAGCCAGGAGCTGGGATGTAGGAGCCAGGTAAGTGTACACCTCCTTAAGGGCATCTTAATCCCAGAGAGCCCTCGCTGAACTTGGCAGTACTTGAGAAGAGGGAATTCAGATTTGGTTTTGTTGGCATATCAGGGAGGAGTGAATCCATAGGATTTTTTAAATGACCCCCAACTGTGTACGTTAACTTCTCAAACCGGAGAAAACCCCTTAGAGACACAGCCACAACCCCAGACTGTTGTACAACTGGATCCCTGTCTTGAACTCCACTTACCTCCTGGGGCCATGTCTCAACCCTCCCCATTGTGATAACAGGTTATCAGAGTGCTTCCTGTGTGCCCCACTCTAGACAACCTGTGATTCTTGCATATTCTTATTTACTTCTTAAAACAGCCCTTTATCCAGTCTATCTCTGATAGGCATTTGGGTTGGTTCCAAGTCTTTGCTATTGTAAACAGTGCTGCAATAGAAAATGTGTCACATACATTCAGCATTTTTTAATATATCTGTTTGCCATATGTATGTATTTTCTAGAAAAATATGCTTTTGCTCATTTTCAATAGTTATGATTTTGTTGTATAGTCATTTAAGTTTCTTACATTTTTGATATTAAGCCCATGTCCCATTTGTTAGTTATCCTGTTGAATGTATCATATTCTGTGCAGCAACATTTTAATTGGAAGTATTCTGACTCTCATTTTTCCTTTTGTTCCCTGGGATTTTGAATTTAAATAAAATCATTGCCCCACCAATGGTATGGGGCTTTCAAAAAAAAAAGAAAAGAAAAAGAAAATGTGTCACATATACACCATGGAGTACTATGCAACCATAATAAAGAATGAGCTCATGTCCTTTGTAGGGACATGGATGAAACTGGAAACCATCATTCTCAGCAAAGTAACACATGAACAGAAAACCAAACACCGCATGTTCTTACTCATTAGTGGGAGTTGAACAATGAGAACACATGGACACAGGGAGGGGAACATCACACACGGGGGCCTGTTGGTGGGTGAGGGGCTAGAGGAGGGAGAGCATTAGGAGAAATACCTAATGTAGATGATGGATTGATGGGTGTAACAAGCCACCATGGTACATGTATGACTATGTAACGTGCCTGCACATTCTGCACACATACCGCAGAACTCGAAGTATAATAATCATAATAAAATAGATAAAAGACAAAAAAAAACCCTATAAACTGTTATACTCTGTTTTACATCTGAGGAAACTGAGGCTTAAAGTCATGAACTAACTTGCCCAGGGACTCAAACCTATAGTAAGTGGGACCCTGACAGGGTGGGACCCAGGATCCTGACCACACGTTCATGCAAAGGGAAAACCCACCAATGTGACATGGAAAAGCTGCAATCTCATCTACTCCTCAAAACCTTGGGCAAGTCATAACTTGTCTGTAACACCTCCAGAAAATGAGGGCATCAAACCTGCTTGGTATTCTAACAGGCTGGTTGGGAGGATGAAATGGAAAAGAGAAAAATGGGCATGTGTCCACTTAGCATCGTACAGGGTTGTTCTGTGTGTTTGAAATAATATGATTCTCCCTCCTGACCTACATTTTTTTTTTTCTTTTTACTGTGAAGATGAAGCAATTGAAAAGATCATTTCAATGGACTCTTTTGGCAATGATGATGGTAATGGTAATGATGATGGTGACCTTGAGAAGGTGGTGGTGGTGGTGGTGATGTTGATGTTGGTGATCTTGAGAAGATGGCGGTGGTGGTGGTGGTGATGATGGTGATGGTGATGGTGGTGGTGATGATATGATCTTAAGAAGATGGTGGTGGTGGTGATGATGATGATGATGGTGATCTTGAGAAGGTGGTAATATGATCTTAAGAAGATGGTGGGGATGATGGTGATGGTGATGATAATCGTGATCTTGAGAAGGTGGTGGTGATGATGATGATGAAGGTGGTGGTGATGATATGATCCTAAGAAGGTGGTAGTGGTGGTGATGATGATGATGGTGATCTTGAGAAGATGCTGGTGGTGGTGACGATGATAGTGATGGTGGTGATGGTGATTATAATAGTGATGCGGGTGACAATGGTGATAATGATGATGATGGTGATGATGATGATGATGATGATGGTGATGATGACAGCCATAATGATGGTGGTGGTGAAGTTAGAGGCAGGTGGCCTCAGAATGATTTTCTGTTACCACCACTGCTGCCAATCCTCCTCAATTTCCAACCCCACTCTGTCAAAGGCAATTGGGGTGGGCTGGTGATGAGATGAAAAGGAGAATCTAGAAGGCCAGAGAGAAGGAATGATCTAAGAAGTTAGAGAACAGTGTACTTATCTCAGTGCCTGGTATGTAGTAAGCCAGTACTTCTATCAGGTAATGGAAGCTATGAATTTTTAACACAGTTTTCTTAAGATGCAATCATACACCACACAATTGCCCCATTTAAACTGTAAAAATCAATGGCTTTTAACATATTCATAGGTATACTGCCACCACCGCAATCAGTTTTAGGACATCCATGATCCCAAAAGAAACCCTGTGCCTCTTGCTGTAACCCTAACCACCTTCATCCCTCTTGGCAAAGCTATGGTTTTTATTGTTATCTACACCTTACAGAATAAGGACATTGAGACTAAGCCAGGAGAATAACTTGCCCAAGGCCACACAGTTGGTATGTGACAGCATCGGGATTCCATTTAGGTTTGCTGGAAACTAAAGCCTGTGCTCCTGTCCACACAGGTCAGCTTGACCAATGAGGAAACTCAGGTTCAGAGAATACATGTGACCAACCCAAGGCCACATAGCTACAGCTATTAAGCGGTCAGGATGAGGTTCACATGTAGTCCTGGCTCCTAATCCATCCATAATGGTCCTTATTCCACTTTACTGTGCCCCTTCAAGGTAAGCAAATCAACATCACCAGAATCGCTGAGAACCTTAAGATCCAAGAGAGAGACGTGAAACTAGTGATTGCTCTCTTTTCCACTGAGGAAGGAGAATGGTGCCTGGGTCCAGTCTCATTCTGGACTTGGAAAATTGACATCTCTTTGAGCCAATTGTTCCCTTTTCCTTTGATCCCGAACACCCTGGGGAGGCTCCATGCAGGTGGAGAGGAGTTATCCTAGCTGGAATGAGGAGCAAGGTGGTACCCGAGCCCCTATCCAATCTTTTCTAAGGCATCTGTCATCCTAGGAGTGAATGAGTTTCACAATATCTACTACCTTCTCAGATGTTAAGGGGAACTGTGGGTGGACATGAGAGAATTGTACGTCAAAGCTTCTAAAAGGGATGGAATGGAAACGCAGAGTTGCTTGGTAGCCTGCAAGTCTAGGATCTCCAGGGTCTAATTTCCACTCTGCCCTAGACAACTATACTCAGAGTGATTAATCCATCTGGACCCCAGTGTCCCTATCTATAAATTCACAGAGAAAATGGGGAAATGAATTTGCAAGAATTATGAGTTTCTAGGAGGAAAGTATGCTACAGATATCTGAAAGGATCTTTATTATTTATTTATTTATTTATTTTGCGACAGAGTCTTGCTCTGTCACCAGGCTGGAGTGCAGTGGCGCGATCTCGGCTCACAGCGACTTTCGCCTCCCAGGTTCAAGCAATTCTCCTGCCTCAGCCTCCCAAGTAGCTGGGACCACAGGCACATGCCACCACGCCCGGCTAAATTTTGTATTTTTAGTGGAGACAGGGTTTCAGCATGTTGGCCAGGATGGTTTCAATCTCTTGACCTCGCGATCTGCCCACCTCGGCCTCCCAAAGTGGTGGGATTACAGGCGTGAGCCACCACGCCTGGCCAAAAGGATCTTTATTTTCCTTCCTTCCCTTCCTCCTTCCCTCCCTCCTTCCCCCCAACTTCCTTTCTTCTTTTTGGATTTTTTTCAGGTTTATTGAAGTATAATTGACACAAGGAATTGTGTATATTTAAGGTGCACCATTTGATGTTTTAATACATGCATACATTATTAACTTACTATCAGGTAAGAGAAGCTATGGATTTTTAACACAGTTTTCTTAAGATGTAATCATACACCATACAATTTACCTGTTTAAACTGTAAAAATCAATGGCTTTTAATATATTCACAGGTATACTGCCACCACCACAATCAGTTTTAGGACATCCATGATCCCAAAGGAAACCCTGTGCCTCTTGCTGTAACCCAAACCCTCTTATCCCTCCTAGCAAAGCTATAATTTTTATTGTTATCTACACCTTACAGAATAAGGAAATTGAGGCTAAGCCAGGAGAATAACTTGCCCAAGGCCACACAGTTGGCATGTGACAGCACTGGGATTCCATCTAGAGCGTGTGTGTGTGTGTGTGTGTGTGTGTGTGAGATATATATATATATATATACACACACATATCATATACACATTTAGGTTGTTTCCACATTGTGGCTATTGTGAACAGTGATGCAATAAACATGGAACTGCAGATATCTCTTCAAGATCCTGATTCCATTTCCTTTAGATATTTACCCAGTAGTGGGATGGCTAGATCATAAGGTAGTTCCATTTTTAAGTTTTTGAAAAACCCCCATTCTGTTTTCCATAATGGTTGTACCAATTTGCATCCTCACCAACAGCACATTTTGCATACTAATTTGCATCCTCACCAACAGGACTTTTCTGTATGTCCTCATCAACATTTATCTTTCGTCTGTCTGATAATACCTATTCTAAGAGATGTAGAGTGATACAGGGTCTTTATTTTTAAATGTTTGTGGAAGCTAGTGATTTACCTGGCCGTGGGTTGGATTTCCATCTTTTCTACTTGGAGCAAAGATCCTCCACTTTCACATTCCTTATTTTATATTTACAATCGAGCAGCAAGAATCTAAATATCAGCTTCATGGAAGAGGAGTGGACCACGATAATAAACACAGCAGAGCCGGGAATCCGAGTATTTAGGAGAATTTATTTCTCACACATTTCCCCTCCACTCTCTCGGAGGTGTCCCGTGGCCATGAGCATCAGGTGAGCCTCATTCTTCCATCTTCTGTGGGAGAAAAAAGAATGCACATAGGAAATGAGTGAACTAAATGGGAGACAGAACATCCTCTTGGAGTGGAGCAGCTAGAAAATCTGGAAGGTCAGAGAAGTATTAAGGAATGGCATTGTTTCCCTTTGCACATTGTAAAAGCAAATCACAGTACTGGAGACAAGACAAACGCCCTGCAAAGCAGGGGCTTCATGGGCAGCATCTGCAGCAACAGGGAGAGACAGCGGTGACAGTGTACCTCACTGCTCCTTCTCCCAAGAGCCTGGAACCATGGGAGTCTTTGCTAAAACAGTCGCATTTGGGAGTGCATGACCAGCAACAGGCAAGAGAGAATCCACAGTCATCATCCAAGCTCTCCCTGGGTGGTCCATGGGACTCCCCTGCGTCTTGGGACTTCTTGGGAAGAAGCCATACTCAGGTACCTGCTCTTACCTGGCCCCCATATTCAGTATCTGTTCTTAGCTGTCCCTGCATCTCCGGTACCTGCTCTTACCTGGCTGCCCACATCTCGGCTCTTGGCTCTCAGCTTGTTGACCTGGGATTCGGCGATGTCTGCCCTCTCCGCCGCCTCCTCTAGCTCATGCTGGACTCTCCGGCATCTCGACAGCTGCGTATTGGCCTGCTCCTCCTGAACAGGAGACAGAGGGGGTATGAGACTGTAGACTCTCTCAGTCTGATTATGAGGTGCCCTGTCCCTGAAGGCCTCTGAGGAGTTAAGCCACCAGGGCCCTGGATTCCCTTTCTCCAGAGTGTGAGGATTTCCTTTCTCCACAACCATGCGTACTGCCTTGGATCACCTTGCAGGGGCCACGGTCCCTCCTAGGACCTCCACACGTTCCTTCGTACCTCTTCTATATGGTATCTGTTCCGTAGAGATCTTTAGAGGAGACCTAAGCTCAGAACTCTCCCAAGACACCTAAAGGTATAAAGACCAATGGCCCAAGTCTCCCTTGTCCTGTGCCTCTGCCCAGCACCATCTGTCTAGGGCCAGGCCACTCTACTGGTCTATTTGGGGGGATTTCAAGGCTTTCTGACTAAGGTGGCCTCCTGGGCACCCTGTAGCCTGCCTGTCCTGCTGGGACTGTACTAATCCTAGGCGCACGAATTGCTCTCAACACTGAACCAGTTCAAATCCGCTTCCCTGAGGCTAGGATTGAACCGACCAGGTTCCGAGGCAGGGAGGAAAAAGAGCAATGTGAGCAATTCAGTCATTTGTCCAGGGCAGGGTCCCCTAAATTTTGGTCCTCAGGAAAGTAGTCTTGTGAGATGCTCTGCATACAATAAGAAGGTTCCAACATCAATTAAGTGTGAGAAATGGTATATTCTGGAACCCCTCTTCCATTTTTTTAGAGTTGCTGACATATCAAACTCTACAACATCTACGAAATCTGAGAAATCCTTGAAGTAAAGCAACCAGTGTAACTTTGTTTAACTCAGAGTTTCCCAAACTATTTATTTTCTATAAATGAAAAAGCTGAGCTGGGTGTGGTGGCTCATGCCTGTAATCCCAGCACTTTGGGAGACTGAGGCAGGAGGATCATGAGGTCAGGAGTTCGAGACCAGCCTGACCAACATGGTGAAACCTCGTCTTTACTAAAAATACAAAAATTAGCTGGGTGTGGTGGTATGTGCCTATAGTCCCAGTTACTCAGGAGGCTGAGGCAGGAGAATTGCTTGAACCCAGGAGGCGGAGGTTGCAGTGAGCGGAGATTGCGCCACTGCACTCCAGCCTGGGCAACAGAACAAGACTTCGTCTCAAAAAAAAAAAAAAAAAAAAAGAAAAGAAAAGAAAAAAGAAAAAAAAGAAAAATCTCCCCATAGCCCCAGCCTCCTGCTTTTAACATCCCTCGGAACCAGTGTCCTCAGAGCATACTTTGGGAGACACTGATTTCAGCCCATTCCATTTCTTTCCTGTTGATTTCACCTATTTGATTAAAGGGTGAATCAAAAAGGATGGAATGGAGTGGAGGGCACTAGGGACAGTTGAGGAAGGCTGGAGATGGGGGGGACTAGTAGGGTGGGCTGTGGTGAGATGGTGGGAATTAGGATGAGGTGTCTCAGGTCAGGTCATGGGAGCAGGAAGGGCTGGGAGGGTAGGCTGAGGTGGTTTGGGAGAGTCAGGGTGATCTAAGGCCAGCAGGATAGGCTAAGATGCTCTGGGGTGGGTCACGTGAGTCACGGTAGGTAGGATGAAGGGGATGGGTGGGGCTGGCCAAGTGGGGTGAGGCAAGAAGGCACAGAGGTGATAGAGAGGGGGAAGGCTTAACATGGACCAGGAGAGGGAGAGGACAGGCAGATGTCTCTGTGTTTATAGCCTACAAATGCAAACTCAGGCCTGGGACTCAGAGGACTTTACCAACCAGGAACCTGCTCCTACTCAGGGATGGCAGGGACACCCAGGCTGCCTCAGGGACAGTCTGACTGTGGGCACTCCCGGGGACCTCCTGTGCTCACCGCCTCCTCAGCCTGCCTCTTGTAAGACTTCACTTTGGCCTGCAGCTTGTCCACCAGGTCCTGGAGCCTGAGGATATTCTTGCGGTCCTCCTCAGCCTGCCAACAGAGCACACGTGGCAGGGCCCCGCAAACCCACGGCCACTTCTGATGGGGCTTGGTTCATACAGCATTGGCTAAGGTTTTTGGGACCTCTACCTGGTAAGTCATCTCCTTGACTTTGCGTTCATATTTGTGGGCCCCCTTCAGGGCCTCAGCTCCCCTCTTCTGTTCCACATCAAGCTCATTTTCCAGCTCCCGCACCTGGGTAGGATGCAAAGAACACAGAAATCAAGTCTGCTCTCCCAGGCTTCTTGCATGGACTCACGGGCCAGTCATTCTAGGGTGAACTCAAGATTCCCTAATGGGATTTTTATTGAGATTCACTCAGGGTGGCTGGCAAAATATTAGGAAAATATTAGGGAGAGTTATAAGATTATAGTCTCAAACTTTTTGGAAGGCTGAAAGGTTTTAATGGAATGGGCTGAAGGCAGCCAGTTCTTACATTAGCACTTTAAGTCATAGGGTAAAAGGTTAGAATAATAAAAGCTTTCCCAGTTAAGTCTGTTTATGCCACATTCCTTTGTCCCTACTTTAATCTGTTTGCTCACGTAAACTTTGTGCTAGATGGTCCTCTTAGGGGGAGGTCGAAGAGGACTTACCCATTAATGGTGTTTATTCTAGGCACCCCCCCAACCAAAACCTTTTATTCATAAAAACCACTCTTTTAACCATGTTAATTATTCACAAGCATGTTGACTTAGAATCTCTGTTACTAAATCTATACTGAATACCTGCGAGGAGGAACAGAAAGTCATAGACAGCTGCAATTGCCCTCTGAAAGCAGCAGAGGACCATCAGATCCCACTCAAATCACTGTACTAGGTGTGAGCATGTATTTTATTCATCTGTTGCTGAGTCAAGGTCTGCAGGACAGAGCTCCACCGGTAGTGATCAGTGTCTCAGGTGGTGACCCTGACGTGACACTCGTCACAGATTTTTGCCAAGAATATCTCCTCCTAGGGATTGGGAGCCATATTTTACTGACCAGGTCACCACAAGTCCATGCAGGTGCTTTCAGGAAGTGAGAACAAAATGCCTTCATTTGTTCTCAGGTGCACAGGGCATAGCTGTGCAGGCAGCCTCAGGTGCACAGAGCATAGCTGGTGGGTCAGGCTTTGCTTAGCTGCCCCCTCCTGTGGAGCCAGGTAGTTTGGCAAGGGCAACACAAGCTCCCCTGACTTGTCCTTGCAGGCGAAACCTGCCCAACTCTTCCTGGTGATCTTGATTACAGATCAAGTAAGGCAGCAGGGACCATGAAGAAAACCTGGGCCAGGAGAAGTCAAAGCGCTCTCTGGCCCCGCTTGATAGATTCAAAGCAAGTCCGCCGCCACCACTGAGCACGAGTTTCTGTATGCTTAGGATGGAGACAGTATTTCCTGCCCAGCCTACCTTGCATGTGGAGATCGAATTAAAGTATGTGAAAGGATTGTTAGAATGACAAAAACTACACAGGTGTTGTTGATTTCACAGTTGCTTCTGCCTTTCCGGAAGTCTTGGGGGGAAACAGCAGCCACTGAGGATGCAAGTCATCGGCTGTGGTCCCAACTCCACAATCCAGAGATTCAAGCTGCGGAGGGGCAACGGCCAGCTGTATGCTCCACTCCACCAGGAATCCCAGTGGCTGCGGAGTAGGGGCGACTCTGGGCTTGTAGACTCACTAAATCGTCTATGAAAACTACCAATGGGACAGTCTTACTCTGGGCGGTCTTCCAAAAACCTCCCCACCCTCCACCCCCGGAAAACTGTCTTCCATCAGGTTCTACAGAACACTTGTTTTCCTGGGAATTCTTTCTAGGCTTATGGAAGTCACATAACTGGGCGGGGGATGGGAGGACAGTCAAGGTGCCTCACCATGGGAGGGGGAGGGTGGCCGAGGGCTCCCTGCCGACCCAGAAATCAAAGTATGACAGAAGGTGTCATGTAGACCTAATCCTTTTCCCATAGGAGAGATCCATGAGAAGAACAGGCCTAAACTCATTGTAATGGAATAGGACTGGGGATGATTGAAAATAAACGTTAAAAGAATTTGGGGGGAAGTTCTCACTTCCCTGGTGTTTACTTTTGTTAATCAAAAAGTCTATGTGGCCTTGTTTTTAGCAGACCCCTCAAAAAAAAAAAATCCTTTCACATTTAATGGGACCCTGTGCCTGGGGAGGATATCCTCGGGCAGTTTGCACAAAGAATGACTGTATTTGGGGGCTTATCTGCTGGAAAAAGTTGTCTCCATTTTCTTTTCCTCCTCCTCATCCTCCTTTCCTCCCACTCTTGCATTTCCTGTCTCCCTGGGACAAGAGACATTCTAGCAGCCTCCTCCTCAGAGCCCTCCTCCAAAATGTCAACTGCGAGTACAGCCCATTTAAAGAATGATTGAAATAAACCACCCGGGTCTAAAAGGAAAAGCAAGGGGGACAGGAAACAAAGGAAATGGTGGGTAAAGACACTGAACCATCAGTGCAGAATACGGTCTCAGATAGAGAAAGAGCAGATGTCCAGGTGCTGCGGGGCTTGAACTTTTCTGGTGCATCAACCTAAAGGAAGAAGCCCCAGTCACCCTCTTTTGGGTATGGAGCCAGAATTGCAGCCTGCAGTGAGGGCTGGGAACAGCTGGGGAGGGAAGGACACCTGAGATGGGGAGAAAAGAGAACAGGAGATTTTATGTGGGAAGGGAAGCTCGGTCCAAAATGTACATTCACCACAATGTGTCATCTTCTGACTGTAAAGTATATGTTAATAGCTTTTTTCCATGTATGTGTGTGCCTCTGAATCTACACAGCAAATGGAATGGGAACATTAACACACATCATTCTATTCCACTGACTGAGGTGTGAGCATACCAAAATAGAGGGTGTGTGTGTGTGTGTGTCTGTGTGTGTGTGTGTGTGTGTGTGTGTGTGTGTGTGTGTGTGTGTGTTGGGGCATAGGAACAGGTGAAAAAGATAAAGGAGAGAAATAAGGCTCATGGGGAATTTCACAAGCAGCCCTGAAACTGAATTTGCAATCTATTTCATCAGTGACCACTTTCCCACCACCTCAATTTCTGGGCTGTGGTTCTGTCTGAGGCTGTCACTTTCAGAGTGAGAGTCCTCTCAAAAACTCTACCCGGTTCTCCAGTTTCTGGATCTGCTTCTTCCCGCCCTTCAGCGCCAGCTGCTCAGCCTCATCCAGACGGTGCTGCAGGTCCTTCACCGTCTGCTCCAGGTTCTTCTTCATCCGCTCCAGGTGGGCGCTGGTGTCCTGCTCCTTCTTCAGCTCCTCGGCCATCATGGCGGCCTGGTTAAGTTCACAGGCACATCAGAAGCCCCGTCCACCCATCCCTACCCGGAGCATGCAGAAGAGGTGAAGGTTGGGATCATGATGCTGAGCCTCCCCTTTCTGACTCGGGTCAGTCATTGCTGATTCTTCGCAGCCTCCCTTCCCGCTTTGCCTCGTTTGGGACTGTAACTCTTTACATCTGTCTGGGAAGCCACCACTAACTGATTGTGGTCATAAGAGATGAAACATACTTGCCACGCCCTGGCTCAGAGGCCCCCCTTTCTCAGCTCTGAGAAGGAAGAGCAGAACTCACATCTGTGATGGCCTTCTTGGCCTTCTCCTCTGCATTCCTGGACTCCTGGATCGAGTTCTCCACCTCTGCCTGGCACTGAGCTATGTCAGCCTCCAGCTTTTTCTTGGTATTTATCAGGCTTGTGTTCTATGAGAATAATTAGATATCAGGGGTGTGGGTTCTATTTGGGCACTTAAAATCATTGGAAGGGGGAGGGTTGGTTGGGGAAGGAAGTAAATCATGATCCTGTTCCATTTCTTATTTTTCACATGGGTGACCTGCTGGGTACAGTACTGTACATTCTTTCTTCATTCTTTTTTTTTTTTTTTTTTTTTTTTTTTTGAGACAGAGTCTCACTCTTTTGCCCAGGATGGAGTGCAATGATGCCATGTCGGCTCACTGCAACCTCCGCCTCCAGGGTATAAGCCATTCTCCTGCCTCAGCCTCCTGAGTAGCTGGGATTACAGGCACATGCCACCATGCCCAGCTAATTTTTGTATTTTTAGTAGAGACGGGGTTTCACCATGTTGGTCAGGCTGGTCTTTAACTCCTGACCTGGTGATCCGCTCGCCTTGGCCTCTCAAAGTGCTGGGATTACAGGCATGAGCTAACACACCCGGCCTCTTTCTTCATTCTTAACTGAACAGAAAGTCCTGAAACAGACCCAAGAATTGTACATCAAAGAATTAAATAAATGATAAAAGTAGAATTTCAAATATTTGAGGATGGATAGATTATTCAGTAAAAGGTGTTGGAACAAGGAAATGATTGATAGACATACTACATAAAATGAAAAATAATGCAAATAATCAAAATCTGTCATAAATAGAATTGTAAGCGGGATGACAAACTGGAAAACATTTGCAATATGTATATTACAGAAAAAAATTCCCCTTCTTAACATATAAATACAGCAAATAAATTTTAAAAAGGGCAAAAACTACAAATGGGTGAAACACACTAGAAGAAATACAAATGACCAGCAAATGTGATATAACATTCCACCTCGTTAGCAGCAAAAAGCACTGAAAACTCAGTGAGGTGTGTTTCAGCAATAAAATTGGTGAAAATTTTAAAAATAAGAGCTAGAATATTTGAGAATTTATGGAAGATAATGCTCACACATTTTCCCAGTGGAGATAATAACTGGGACAACCTCATTAAAGAACAATTTACAATGTATTACAAGTATCTTTGCTGTTTATACCCTGGAATTTCATTTTTAGAAATTTATTAACTTCTAGAAATATTAAGATGATAGTAATCATGGAAGTATGTGAAAATTTAGTTATGAAGAAGTTCATCACAACAGTCTTTCTAATAGTAAACTTGTTATTGAGAACAATCTAAGATAACCACAGAGGATTGATTAAACGAAAGTACCATAATATACAAGTAGAATAGCCTACTTTTCTGTCATTAAAAAACACATTGCAGAAGACTATTTAAAGATGTTGAGGCTGGGCATGATGGTTCCTGCCTGTAATCCCAGCACTTTGGGAGGCTGAGGCGGGAGGACACCTGAGGTCAGGAGTTCAAGACCAGCCTGGCCAACATGGCAAAAGCCAGTCTCCACTAAAAATACAAAAAAAAAAAAAAAAATTAGCTGGGCACAGTGATGCAAGCCTATAATCCCAGCTACCTGGAAGGCTGAGGCAGGAGAATTACTTTTACTTGAACCTGGGAGGCAGAGGTTTCAAGATTCTGTCGTTAAAAAAAAAAAAGAAGTCGAAATATATTCATGATTGTTAAATGAAAGAAAGAGGCTGCAAAAGATTGTTCATACTTTTACAAAATATACTTATTTTATTTTTAATTAAAACTGGTCTCAAACTCCTGAGATCAAGCAATCCCAAAGTCCTGGAATTAGAGGCAAAAATATAATATTTATATAATTCACAAGGACCTAAGAAAGAGAGACCCAGGAATGTTAATGATATGCTTGATTTTTTTCTTCCATGTATTTGCTTGTTTTTTCTATTTTTTAAACAAAAGAGTTTTAAAAACTTTATATATATATATATATATATATATATATATATATATGAAGAGAGAGAGAGAGAAAGAGAGAGCGAGAGAGAGAGAGAGGCAGGGTCTCCCTCTGTTGCCCAGGCTGGAGTACAGTGGTGTGATCATAGTTCATTGCAGCCTCAACTCCTGGGCTTAAGGGAACCTCCCACCTCGGCCTCCCAATGTGCTGGGATTATAGGTGTGGCACTGAGTCTGGTCAAAAATAATTATTTTGAAATAAAATCTTAATATTCTAAGGTTTCCACTTAAGTAGTACTTCCAGGTGCTCTGTGCAGTACTTAATCCTTTGTTGCTCTGATTTTCTCTCCACATGCAACATGTTTTATCTTTAATGTTTGGATGAGAGAAAGCTCAGAAGTCTGTCAATCAAGAGTCAGTTATTCCCAGAACCAAGCTTAAAGAAACTTGGTCTTGACAACTAGTCTGGGAGGAACCGGGTGCTCCTTCCCATGGCGTGGGCCCTGAGCCAGCGGAAGCAGCTGGGGGTGCAGGAGGTGCTACCTGCCCCAGGGAGGACCTTCAGTGGAGGCGTGAGGGTGGGCGCACCTGGGAGTGCAGGAGCTGCACGCGGTCGCTGGCATCCAGCAGCTCCTGCTCCGACAGCCTGCGGGTCCGCTCCGTCTGCTCCAGGGCCACCTTCATTTCCTCCAGCTCCTCCAGCAGGAGCCCATTCCTGCGCTCCACGATGGCCAGCTGCTCCTTAAGGTCCTCATTGCTCCTCAGGGCGTCATCCAGGTGCAGCTGGGAGTCCTGCAGGGGAGACCCGGAGTGAAGTCAGAGCCACCTGGCAGGCTGGGGCCCGTCCAGGTACACAGAGACGGCCACCACGCTCACCTTAAGCTGGCCCTGGACCGTGCGCAGGTGTTTCTGGGTCTCTGCCACCTGGCGGTTGGAGTGGCCCAGCTGAATCTCCATCTCATTGAGATCTCCCTCCATCTTCTTCTTCAGTCGCAGGGCGTCATTGCGGCTGCGGATTTCAGCATCCAGCACGCTCTGCATGGCCTCCGTTGCCCGCTGGCTATTTCTTTTTAACTGCTCGATTTCTTCATCCTTCTCAGTGACCTTACGGTCTAGCTCGGATTTCACCTGGCTCAGCTCTAGCTGCACGCGCAAGATCTTGCTCTCCTCATGTTCCAAGGAACCCTGAGGAAAGCAAAAGAGTGCCGTGGAAGGCCACTTTCTTGAATGGGTGTTTTCATCCCCATACGATCAAACAGGTATTCTTTTTTTTTTTAATTTAAATTTAATTTTTTGGGGTGGTAGAGACAGGGTCTATGTTGCCCAGGCTGGTTCTGAACTCCTGGGCTCAAAGTGATCCTCTCTCCTTGGCCTCCTAAAGTGTTGGGATTACAGGTGTGAGCCATCGTGCCTGGCCCAAATAGGTGTTTTTTTGTTTGTTTGTTTGTTTGTTTGTTTTGTTTTGAGATAGGGTCTCCAATGGCATGTCTCGGCTCACTGCAACCTCCAACTCCTGGGTTCAGGTGATTCTCCTGCCTCAGCCTCTCCAGTAGCTGGGATTACAGATCCCCACCACTGCACCTGGCTAATTTTTGTATTTTTAGTAGAGATGGGGTTTCACCATGTTGTCTAGACTGGTCTCAAACTCCTGACCTTCCAGGTAATCTGCCCACCTTGACCTCCCAAAGTGCTAGGATTACAAATGTGAGCCACCACGCCTGGCTGCAAATAGGTATTCTTATAACCATTTTATAGATGAAGAGAACAATACTCAGAGTGGTCTGAGTATTTGGCTTGCTCCCAAATGTCCCTCAGAGTGATGAAACTGGGACTAAATCTTTGCATCTCTCATGACCAAATTATCTTATGACTTGAGATAGAGTATCTTTCTAATTAGTGAAAATTTTATTGAGGGTATCTATTTTAATAGTGACCATAAATCAGGAGTCAACCTAGTCTCTAAAATGACAGGGCAATTGCTCTCCTGTCATCCTGTGTTGGTTCATATTTCCCTAGAAACAACCAATCATCCTGGCCATGACCGACGACTGCTTCAGGAAACTTTGGGTGTGTTTTGGTTATACAGGATTCTTGATAGTCAGAGATGAGTGTCTGTGCCTTCATGTTAAATGTAACTGAGAGATTCTCCATTGCTCTCAGGATGTTAGATGATTGATTTTCTGCTTCCTGAGAGGAAGACATTGAAGACATAATGAACACATGTATTTATTTTCGAACGGGGAAATGTGCTAGAGGACACCTAGGAGATGAGGTAGCAGCCCGTAAATGTTTCAGCCCCTGGGATGGCTGAGTGTTCTTCCCAGTGGAGACTCAGGGCCTCCTGGCACGAAGGGCCCCATGGGGTGGGGAAGGGCAGCCTCTTTTAGTTCCCCGTCCTCCTGAATTTCCAAATGTCACGTCCCAGACACTTGCCTCCACTTCTTCTAAGGCAACCTGCAGATCTGACTTTTCCTGCTCCACTAGCTTCTTGGTCTTTTCCACTTCCTGAAGATTCTTGCCAGTTTCTGCAATCTGCTCAGTTAAGTCAGAAATCTCTTCTGCAAAGGACAGGCTCGATTTAGGCTGCTTCAACAGGCTCCAGTTTATAGTATAGGCATTTGCCAGGCAATTTAGGGACTGGGGATTCATTCATGACGTTTATACAGGAGAGAATACAGGGAAGCCGTTCAGAGGAGGTGTCAGCAAGACAGGGATGTGTTGCCTCACCTGCGCTCGGCAGACGGGAACAAGTGAAGAATAGAAACTTAAAACTTCAAAAGTGCTCTATATAAAACGATCATAGAGAAGGCCAGACAAAACAGTTGTGGGGGGAAATGCACAGAATCATGGTATGCAGGACCAGAAGGGGCTTTGGAAAGTGTTGGGTGTGGTCTTCCGGTTTTGTAGATCAGAAGTCTGAGAACCTAAGAGATTCAGTGGCATGCCCAAGAATGCAAAGCCACTTAGAGACAGAATCACTGAAGGGTCTGACAGAGCAGTGGACTCAGCAACCCGTTGTGCCTTCAGTTCTCAAAAATGAGACTTAGCTGCGGCCATGCCTTACATGAAAAAGGTTTGGGCCTTGGGGCAAACTGAGTAAATGTGAGGCATGATGGGTGAGGATCATGTGGGGCAGTGGGCAGGAGGCATCTGGAGATGGCGGTGGCCACATGGGGAAGGGGTTGGCAGGAGGAGAGGGGCATGTGTCACACACTGGTGGTGGAGAGAGCTCACCTTGCAGATTTTTGTTCTCCCGCCTCAGTGTCTCTAACTGGTCCACCACCTCCTCATAAGCGTTCCTCATCTTGAAGAGTTCAGTGCTGAGTGACCTGGACTCCTTCTGAGCAGCTTCCAACTCAGCCTGGCTTTCATCCAGCTTCTGCTTCCACTCTGCAAGGACCTGGGAGATGACAAAGGGACATGGGAGAAGCAGAAAGCCTGGGTGACTCGGAAGAGTTCATGCAAACAAGGGCTGTCAGTAAAACCGAGGTTTTACCCTTCCATCCTTAGGGACTGAAGAAAGAGGAGGAGCACTGTTCCAGATCAGGGACCCCAAACTGTGATATTCTTGCAGGTCCTCTGCTGCATTCTCACAGACATTACGATCTCAATGGAACTGAATTAGCTTTCACTAAAAATAAAATCGCTGGGCTGGGCACAGTGGCTCATGCCTGTAATCCCAGCACTTTGGGAGGCTGAGGTGGGTGGATCACGAGGTCAAGAGATTGAGACCACCCTGGTCAACATGGTGAAACCCTGTCTCTACTAAAAGTACAAAAATTAGCTGGGCATGGTGGTGCACATCTGTAGTCCTAGCTATTCAGGAGGCTGAGGCAGGAGAATCACTTGAGCCCAGGAGGTGGAGGTTGCAGTGAGCTGAGATCACACCACTGCGACAGAGTGAGACTCTGTCTCAAAAAAAAAAAAAAAAAAAAAAAAAAAAAAAAAAACACACACCAAAAAATGGCCTTTGGAGGGACTGTCACAATAGTCAAGAGACACCCCAAGTCCCCTGAACTGGGAAGTGCTGTTTCAACTGGGGGCCTTCTAGGATGTGCAGGCGGCTCACACATCTAAGTGTGAAACTGTTGCTTTCACCACCGCTGCTGTCAAACATTTGACCCTTTCCAAATCCAGATATTTTCATTTAGATAGCGTTTCCCCAACTTGAATGATCCCCATGCTGTCGTCACAAAGAAAGCGGCTGGGGCAGGACCTTGTCAAAGTTCCTCTGCTTCTTGTCCAGGGTGGCACAGGCTGTGTGGGAGCGCTCCAGGTCCCGCATCAGGTCGTCCACCTCTCCCTGGAGCCTCTGCTTGGTCTTCTCCAAGGACGCGCACTTGGAGTTGGCTGTCTCCGTGTTCTCCTCTGCTTCCTGGAGCCTCTGGGCCAGTTTTTTCCTAAGACAACCAGATTTACTATTTTCCCCCCCACCCCTTGGCAAAGGTGGACTATTTCAGAAGGCATCTGTCAGACGGGAAGAGAAACGAACAGCATGGAAGGGACTGGTGTTTGATGAGACTGAGACCTAGGATTGGGTGATTGGAGAGGATCCAAGTGTCACCAGGAGATTCCTAAGATGCTTGGTGGCAAAGCAGGTTCCTAAGGAGCCCCCTGGGGAGCTGGGTGGAACGGATGGTTCCCGAGAAGAAGGACAGGGAGGCCACCAGAGGGTGGGGGGCACATTCGGAATGTTTTGGACACCACCAAGGCATGGCAGGGAAGAGAGACTCTCTCAAGACACCTGCTCCCTTGGCTTGTGTCCTCGGGTCCCCTCTGCTCTTGCAACCCCGGAGCCCATACTTGGCCTCCTCCAGCTCCTCTGTGCGCTGGATGGCGTCCGTCTCGTATTTGGTCCTCCACTGGGCAACCTCAGTGTTGGCCTTGGACAGCGCCCTCTGCAGCTCGGCTTTGCCTTCCTGCTCCTCCTCATACTGTTCCCGCAGCAGGTCGCAGTCGTGGCGGGAGGACTGCAGGGCGTGCGCCAGGGCGTTCTTGGCCTGGCAATGAATGACAGCGGTGACACATTGCAAAAACACCTGACCCTTTTCCAAATTCAAGTATTGATTTTTTTTTTTTTATAATAAGAAAAAGAATAAAGAAGAAGAAGAAAGAGGAAGAGGGAGAGAGGATGGGGGTATTGCTTTGTTGCCCGGGCTAGAATGCAGTCTAAATATGGGTATGCCTATAATTGTCCTTAATAATGGAGACATGAAAGAAAATGAGGAAAGAGAATAACAAACAAGGAGCCAGCCGACATTTCGTTTAAACTTCTAAGTTGATATGATGTGGTGCTGATAAGAGTGTATATTTTGTGTATTTAAAGTGGAGAGTTCCATAAACGTTAATTACGTTTACTTGTTCTAGATCTGAGTTCAAGTCCTGGATATCGTTGTTAATTTTCTGTCTCATTGATCTGTCTAATATTAATGTTGAAGTCTCCCACTATTATTGTGTGGGAGTCTAAGTCTCTTTATTAGTATTGTATATCTGGGTATTCCTGTATTGGGTGCGTATATATTTAGGATCTTTAGCTCTTCTTGTTGTTGCATTGATCCTTTTATCATTATGTAATGTCCTTCTTTGCTTCTTTTGATCTTTGTTGCTTTAACGACTATTTTATCAGAGGCAAAAATTGTAACTTCTGCTTTTTATTTATATATTTTAGCTCTCTGGTTGGTTGGTAAATCTTTCTCCATCCCTTGTTTTGAGTCTTTGTGTATCCTTGAATATGAGATGGGTCTGGATGCAGCATACTGATGGGTTTTAGTTTTTTATTCAAATTGCCTGTCTGTCTTTGGATTGGGGGATTTAGTCAATTTAAATTTAGAATTAATAATGATATATGTGAGTTTAATACTGCCATTTAATATTAGCTGGCTATTTTGCCCATTAGTTGATGTAAATTCTTCATTATATTGGTGATGTTTTTGGTATTTTTTAGAAAGGCTGATACTGTTTGTTCCTTTCTATGTGTAGTGGTTCTTTCAGAAGCTCTTGTAAAGCAGACCTGATAGTGATGAAATCTCTGAGTGCTTGCTTGTTCACAAAAAAACTTTACTTTTCCTTCACTTATGAAGCTTAGTTTGGCTGGATGTGAAATTCTTGGTTGAAAGTTCTTTTCTTTAAGGATGTTGAATATTGGTCCCGACTCTCTTCTGGCTTGTAGGGTTTCTGCTGAGAGATCTGCTGTAAGTCTGATAGGCTTCCCTTTGTGGGTAACCTGACCTTTCTCTCTGGCTGCCCTTAGTATTTTCTTCTTCATTTCAACCCTGGTGAATCTGACGATTATGTGCCTTGGAGTTGCTCTTCTTGAGGAATATCTTTGTGGTGTTCTCTGTATTACCTGGAGTTGTATATTATCCTGCCTTACTAGGTTGGGAAAATTTTCCTGAATAATATCTTGAAGCGTATTTTCCAGCTTGGATTCATTCTCTTCGTCACATTCAGGTACACCTATCAAGCGTAGATTAGGTCTTTTCACATAGTCCCATATTTCTTGGAGACTTTGCTCGTTCCTTTTTATCCTTTTTTCTCTAATCTTGTCTTCTTGTTTTATTTCATTGAGTTGGTCTTCGACCTCTGATATCCTTTCTTCTGCTTGATCAATTCGGCTGTTAAAACTTGTGCATACTTCACGAAGTTCTCGTATTGTGTTTTTCAGCTCCATCAATTCACTTATATTCCTCTCTAAATTGTGTATTCTTGTTAACATTTCGTCAAACCTTTTTTCAAAGTTCTTAGTTTCTTTGGATTGGGTTTAAACAAGTTCTTTTAATTCACAGAAGTTTCTCATTATCCACATTTTGAAGCCTGCTTCTGTAATTGGAACACACTCGTTCTCCATCAAGCCTTGTTCCGTTGCTGATGAGGAACTGTGATCCCCTGCTGAGGGAGAGGCGTTCTGATCTTGGGTATTCTCAGCCTTTTTTGGCTGTTTTCTTCTCTTCGTTGTAGATTTATCCATCTGCGGTCTTTATAATTACTGTCTTTGTAATTGGGTTTCTGAGTGGACGTCCAACTTATTGATTCTCAGCGCTGAAATCTGAGCAACCCACTGCGCCCACTAAATCAGCGGCGTTAAGATTGATGGTGCTTTTCTGACTCTGCACCAAGAACTGACACTCGGAGGCGCCGGCAAAACCGCCTCGCGCTGGCGACCCCGTGGGGCTCCTCCGCTGGGAATCTCCTGGTGCGTGAGCAACAAGAATTCATGTGAAGGTGTGGCGTCCTCTCGTTCTTTGCACTTTCGCTGGGAGCTACAATCCCGAGCAGCTAGTGATCAGCCATCTTGGATCTCTCCTCAAGTATTGATTTTCATGTAAGTATCTTTTCCCCAACTTGAATTATCCCTATGCTGTCTTCACCAATTTTGCCACATCGGCATATCACCTGGTTTATTTAATTTCTTTTCAAGTGGACTCCTTAATTATATTTACGTATATTTAACAAAAGAGTAAACTGTAACAGGACGGCAAATGGAAAACCATTGACATTTGCCATAAGCAGAAGGTAACCATAAAAATAAGTGAAGTGGGAATAAAGCAATGTTATCAGGTCTAGCTAGGTACTGTTGCCTGCTGGGACTCCGTGCCTGGGGTCTACCCTCTATTTCTTAATAGGGTAAATAAACAAATGCTAAGAAGTGCGGTTCACAAGGAGGCCTTTTTCTTGATATAATCGAAAGGTTTGGAACAATTAAAAGGAATAATTTTTTCACTACTGGATACAGTGGTATGAACTGCTGTGATCAGGAGAAGCCTGAAAGCATCTTTTGAGGTCACCAGTGGGCTATGTCCCCACGCTGGGGACTGCTGATGTGAGCTTCGCTGATTCCACAGCTCGACTCCCTCTTCCTAGGCAGAGAAGACATGCCTAGAGGCCTCTGTCCCTCACCCCCTCCCATATGGAGGGATGTAAAGGCAACAGGTTAGCTCCAACTATAATGGCCACAAAATGCCTTCTGGTGCCACCATCAAAGAGAGAGTTCTGTCACCCCACTTCAGTGATTTGTACATTTTCATCTTTTTAAAAATACAGGCTGGGCACAGTGGCTCAAACGCCTGTAATTCCAACACTTTGGGAGGCTGAAGCGGGTGGATCACCTGAGGTTGGGAGTTCGAGACCAGCCCGACCAGCATGGTGAAACCCCATCTCTACTAAATTACAAAATTAGCTGGCGTGGGGGTGCATGCCTGTAATCCCAGCTGCTTGAGAGGCTGAGGCAGGAGAAGCGCTTGAACCCAGAGGCAGAGGTTGCAGTGAGCTGAGATCATGCTACCGCACTCCAGCCTGGGTGATAAGAGTTGAGACTCCATCTCAAAAATAATAATAACAGAATAAATAAAAACGCAATAAAGGACAAACTTTGCCTAAGAAGGAAAACAGCTGTTGCTGTATCCTGGCCAAAGGACAGCCCCCCTCCTGCAGTGGCCCTTCTCGCTACTGGTTCAGGCTTGGGTTCTCACCACCTCCTCCTCGTCTACCAAAGTCTTTGCCTGAGAATGGAAAGAAGGGAGACAAATATAGCGCTTGTCCTTTTTCAGAAGAGAATGGTGGAACTTGGGAAAATTCCAAAAGATTGCCCTGTAAGTCTGAGCCAGTGCACAGCAACCTCAGAATTTCATTTATGCAGTTTTTCGAACTCTTGGACCCCTATTCTGATACTGGAACACGCATTGGCAGCACCAAGCACCTACTGTGTGCACTGTTCTACTGGGCACAGAAGGTACAATAGGGACAGACCATTCTTGCCCCCAGGAGTTTACAGATCTGTGGGGAGACACGTATTATAAACACAACATCTAGATACTGAAGTCAAGCAGGTGATGATGTTCATGTTTATGCAAATGTCTCAAGGGTGCTCCCAAAACCATGCTCCCGTTTTTGGAGGAGGGGAGCTTAAAATCAGGTGGCATAGGAGGTGACACAGCAGGAATAATGAAGAAGGAAGAGGAGGGAATTTCAAGTGGCTGGGACAAATTGCTAGGAAGAATGGTCAAGCGCGTGCAGTGATGGGGAGGAGGTGCCCTTGGCTCGAGAGGGGAGCTTCTGAGACTACCCTGTAGGGGACAGAGGAACCCAGGGGACGGAACACCATGGTGTGGTTCTCTATCCCCGACAAAGGAGATCCAATGCCAAGATCCTCTAGCCTTAAGGAACAGATTCCCACCATGCTCCAAGGCAGAGAGGAGAAGCAACAGGTTTCTTGACATACCACTGCTTAGGACCAGCTTTGGGTGTGAAGTGGTCATACTCCCTGGCTTCTCAGGTTCAATCTAACTCTACGTCTTTACCTTGGTTTCTTCTTCCAGTTGCCTCTTAAGCTCCTCCACCTGCTGGGTGAGGGCCTGCTTGCTTTTGGTCAGCTGTGAAATCAGAGACTCCTTCTCTTCCACTTGGTGGCTCAGCTCCCCTACCAAACAGATGTGGCCCCCAAGTCAGTGTTACTGGCCACTCTTCCCATGGTCCGGCTGTACCCAGAGCCCTGCCCATCCTCACCATTTTGGGTCTGCAGTCGTGCTTTCTGCATGTTGAGATCATGGATCAACTGTGTCTGTTGTTCGTCCTTGGCTTTGATTTCATTAAATTGGTCTTCTACCGTCCGGCACGTTCTTTCTATGTTACTCTTTAAAAAACAAAAAGTCAGCATGAGTGGGGAAAAAAATAGATTCCTAGTGCCCAGCATTGAACTGAACAGTGTGATCAGTTAGCTTCTTTTCAGGTAAAATAAAGATAAAAATACAGAACAAAAATGTTTCAAAAAAAATCGTAATTGGCTGGGCGCCATGGCTCATGCCTATAATCCCAGCACTTTGGGAGGCTGAGGTGAGTGGAACACCTGAGGTCAGGAGTTTGAAACCAGCCCGGCCAACACGGAGAAACCCCGTCTCTACTAAAAATACAAAAATTAGCTGGGTGTGGTGGCAGGTGCCTGTAATCCCAGCTACTCGGGAGGCTGAGGTAGGAGAATCGCTTCAACTTGGGAGGTGGAGGTTGCAATGAGCAGAGATTGTACTCCAGCCTGGGCAACAGAGTGAACTGTCTAAAAAAAAAAAAAAAAAAAAAAAAAAAAAAAAAAAAAAAAAAAAATCATCATTTCAGATTTGTGAATGCAGCTCAATCACCAATTGCTTGGAACATCAGCTTTTGGTAGATAAGTATTTAATGATTTGTAAACAAATCTTTGAGAAGATTCTACTTTTTTTGTTTTGTTTTGTTTTTTTGGATGGAGTCTAGCTCTGTTGCCAGGCTGTAGTGCAGTGGTGCAATCTCAGCTCACTGCAACCTCTGCCTCCCAGGTGCAAGAGATTCTCTTGCCTCAGCCTCCAGAGTAGCAGGGACTACAGGCACCTACCACCATGCCCAGCTAATTTTTTTTTTTTTTTTGGTATTTTTAGTAGAAACAGTGTTTCACCATGTTAGCCAGGATGGTCTCGATCTCCTGACCTGTCGATCTGCCTGGCTCAGCCTCCCAAAGTGCTGGGATTTCAGGCGCGAGCCACCATGCCTGGCCAAGAAGATTCCACTTTAAAGTGCATCCTTGGGATCCTCTTGTAATATAAGTAATTCATGAATACTTACAAGCAATGCCAAGCATGTGAATATTTGCAAGCAGCGTATTCAGATGACTGTTAAGCATTTCATTCAACAGCACAAAAGGTTCCCTATGGTGGAGGTGGTAAGAAGGGATTCACTTTCCCAACCTCCAGTTGGCCTGGATTCTTGTGAAGTTTGTTCAAAACCCTTGTGTGTATTGCCCTTTCTCTGCTCCTGCTGCTCCGTAACATAGAAAATAAAATGTATTGAGCATATGTTTTCCCTTAGAGTGGGAAGGATGAGATGGCAGTGGAAGGAGCAGGGATACTGATTCCAAGGGAGTCCTGGAGGAGCTTAGGGTCTCTTTGAGGAGATGACGCACAAGCATGGGAGAATCAAAGCGGGGAGAGTTGAAACGCGATGGTGACTTGCAAGGAGACCCATCAAAGGGGACAGCTGAAAAAGCATAAAGAAACATGAAGTGCTGGCTCCCCTGGATGCGAAATTCTCTCTTGAGAACAGAGAGCAGCAGAAGGCAATTCTGGAGAGAGGGAGGCTGCAGTGGGGGCTGTTTATAGTCACAGTGCGTAGGGGATGCTGGAGGCTCTTCCCACCCAGCTACCCCTGCAGGCTGGCCTGGCTCGCTGAGAGAGAGGTGTGGGAGGGGAACCTATTCAGACCCAATTTCTTAGAGGAAGAAAGGAAACCAAGAAAGGGAAAAGGCGCAAACAGATGGGAAAGCAGGAAAGAAGGAGGAAAAAGAGTCATCACCCGGAGAAGCAAAGGAGGCGGCACGGGGCAGTGTGGACGCAGACCCTAAACAGTGACCGCGAGGAGCGCTGTAGAGACCACTCTGTTCTCTGATCCATATATCCCTCCCTTCTCTGGACAGATGCCCTGACCTTCTGGAAAACCCGCTGTGGGAGGCCCACAGCCCCACTTCTAGGGTCACCACTGCTTCTCCCAGCCCAGCCAAACAACTCCTAGTACAGCTCAGGGCACCCTGTAAGGAGGGTAGCTGTTAAATGAAGGAATACACATGCTCCAGGAGGAATGCTTTGCTTTGAGGGCAGGTGCAGAGGTAGGTTCGCTATGAAGCTTGTGAAATAAGCTTCAAGGCCCGTATTTGCATGGGCCCCAGAGGATCTGGGAGCTGCAGAAGGTTGAAGGTAGGGAAGAGGAACCATCACAAGCAGAATATATTCTAGAAGACGTTTCTGGCAAATGGCCCAAAGAGGCCTCAGGGGAAAAGAACTTGAGTCTTCAAGGTAATCTGTGACTTTTTTGTTTCATTATCAATATTAAATCTCATGCCCAATTTTCGTAAGTTTGTATACTTTTTCTTTAAGAGCCCCAATCAGCCAGGCACAGTGACTCACACCTGTAATCCCAGCACTTTGGGAGCCTGAGGCAGGTGGATCACCTGAGGTCAGGAGTTCGAGACCAGCTTGGCCAACATAGCGAAACCCCCATCTCTACTAAAAATACAAAAATTAGCCGGGCACGGTGGCGTGCACCTGTAATCCCAGCTACTCAGGAGGCTGAGGCAGGGGAATTGCTTGAACCCGGGAGGCAGAGGTGGCAGTGAGTTGAGATCGCACCACTGCACTCCAGCCTGGGCAACAAGAGCAAAACAGTGGTGCCAGATCATTCAATTGTGCTTGAATCAAATGATCTTGATGATACGGTCTGAATGTTGGTGTTCCCCCAAAATTTGTAATTTCTAGTGCAGTGGTGTTAGGAGGTGGGGCTTTTGGGAGGTGATTAGGTCATGGGGGTGGAACCCTCATGAATGAGATTAGTGCCCTAATAACAGAGGCCTAGAGAACGTGTTCACCCCTTCTACCACATTATGATGCAATGAGAAGGCACCACTTGGGAGGAACAGGCCTTCACCAGACACCGAATTTACTGGCATTTTGGTCTTGGACTTCCCAATGTCCAAAATTGTGAGTGATATATTTCTGTTGTTTATAAATTACCCAGTCTAAAATACTGTGTTACAGCAGCCCAAATGGGTAAGACAAAGGACATGAGTGAATGTGAGGAATCGGAAATAGGCAGAAATAGGGAAGAGAGCTTCAGTGTAGAACATGCAGTGGATTTGGAGGGTATGTTCAAACGTGCTGGGGGCAGGTGGCTACAGCTGCCTTGCATTCTCCACGAGCAGAAGGGTCGGTCCATCAGGTACCTTCGACTTGGAGATAGCCTCGATGTTGCCGGCCATGTCATCGATCTCCATCTTCAGCTCGCTCTTCTCCTTCTCCAGCTTCTGCTTCACCCGCTGCAGGTTGTCAATCTGCTCCCCAAGCTCGGCCACACTGTCTGCGTGCTTCTTCCTCAGCGTGGCTGCCGTGGCTTCATGCTGCAGGGTGGCCTCCTCCAGGTCCCTGCGCATTTTCTGGAACTCCGCCTCCCGCTTCTTGTTCATCTCAATCTGGGCCGAAGTGGCCCCACTGGCTTCTTCCAGCCTCTCGCTGATCTCCTCCAGCTCCCTGGCCAGATCTGAGCGCTGCTTCTCAATCTTGGCTCTGAGTGTGTGTTCCGCTTCAATTTCCTCCTCCAGCTCTTCTATGCGGGCCTGAAAGGATCACTCTATCAGGAATGTTATGGTAGAGGAGGGGGCAGCCCCCTTTGGGAGGGGCTGGGTGGTGAGGAATTGTGGGTAGGCAGCACGAGGTGGGTGGATCATTTGAGGTCAGGGGTTTGAAACCAGCCTGGCCAATATGATGAAACCCCGCCTCTACTAAAAATACAAAAATTAGCTGGGTGTGGTGGTGGGCACCTGTAGTGCCAGCTACTTGGGAGGCTGAGGCAGGAGAATCACTTGAACCCAGGAGGTTGCAGTGAGTGGAGATTGCTCCACTGCACTCCAGCCTGGGCAACAGAGCAAGACTCCGTCTCAAAAAACAACAACAACAGAAAATACAATATAATATTAAATTGGTGAAAAAACTTGGAAACAACCTGTACCCATGAATAAGGGAATGCTCCAATCAATCGTGATGGAGACTTGCTCTAGAAGTCTATGAAGCAGGTAGACACTGATCCACATCCATCATGGATGGCTCTGCAGATCATGTTGCCAAAACAAAGGAGCAAGTAGGCCAGGCGCAGTGGCTCACACCTGTAATCCTAGCATTTTGGGAGGCCAAGGTGGGCGGATCATGAGGTCAGGAGTTCTAGACCAGCCTGGAAAAGATGGTGGAACCCTGTCTCTACTAAAAATACAAAAATTAGTCAGGCGTGGTGGCATGCGCCTGTAGTCCCAGCTACTCAGGAGGCTGAGGCAGAAGACTGGCTTGAACCTGAAAGGTGGATGTTGCAATGAGCCGAGATCCTGCCACTGTACTCCAGCCTGGGCAACAGAGTGAGACTCCATCTCAAAAAAAAAAAAAAAAAGAGCAAGTTGCAGAGTGATACTCTCAGTATGATATTTATGCTAAGACTATAAAGAAACAAGAACCTTTTCTGCATGTGTGCTATATATTTTTGGGGGTCTTAAATGTGTACAAAAACACATAGCAAGAGATGCAGAAGGATGCATATCCAACGGAAACTGGTAATTACTTCTGAGAAGACGGGAAGGACCCTGGGCCGACGGGCGGCGGTCAGAGCACCCTTCCCAATAATATTTAGCTTTACTGGGCACATTTTGAACCTTTGTAAGGAAGAATGTTTATGGGTTGCTTAGAACATTTAAATGTTATTTTCAAAAAACAAAGAAAAAGACAGGACACCTCTAGCTTTAGCAGAAGGAAAGAAAGAAGCAGCTAACGAAACAAAGGGGAAAGAGCAAGGAGGGGCGCTCTTGCAAAGGGATTGTCGTGATCGGGAAGGTTTTGAGGCTCTCACCTGCAACTCTTTAATCTTCTTTTGAAACTGCAAACTGTGGACTTGTTCATCATCTATTTTGGCTTGTAACTGACTGATTTCAAACTCCTTCCTGCAAATAGATTTAAAAAAAAAAAAAAGAGCATGAGATACTAGCCTCTTGGAGAAGGGTGAAAGTCGGCTTTTAGGCTCAGACACAGAGGTGGCAAATGAAATACCTACTTTTTCAATTTCTCTTCTATTTGCTGCTTGTCATTTTCTAGATCCATAATGGATTCCTGGGTCATTTTCAGGTCTCCTTCCAGCTTCCTCTTCATCCTTTCCAGGTCTGCCCGCAGTTTCTTCTCCTGCTCTAAGGAACCCTCAAGCTGAGAAGACACACAGGTAGAAAATTAAGCCCCTGCTGGGGAAGTGTTCGCTCCTTTTATCTGGTACACCTGGACACATGGCCTGGCACTTCCTGAGGCTCCTAGAGGGTGCTGGCTGCAAGCCTCTCGCCCCAGGAGGAACCAAATCTTGCCTCTAGATCCCGTATCTCTGTCTACTAGAAAAGGCTACCCAGGGCATGGCTGGATCCCTCAGGGGCCTTCTGATGCCTCTCTCAGCTGATTGCCACTCGGCCTGGCCCAGACCATGTTCCCTGTAGGGGTATGGAACCCATAGGAGCACACTCTTAATGGGGGCTTCTATGCACAGCACTGTGAAGGTCTATGCTGTACCCCATCATGCCTTCCCTGCTCACATGCATCATGCAACCATGGGAGGCAAGGAATTTGTGTGTGTGCACACACACACACACACATGCACGCACACGTCGAACAGGGAATGGGTGTAGCGGAGGAGCACGCCCACCCTGGGCTCAGAAAAATTAAAGATATCTAGAAAATAATCTCTAACCACAATACTGAGTAAAACCTAAACACTTCAAACTTGGCTCTTACTTCTCTAAGAACAATAATGTAATGTGACGGGGCAGAAATAGTCATTTTCATGGCCACAGATGGAAACATCTTTAATAACGTTAGAACAGGGTTGGAGGGTTTTCGACCCAAAGGACCTACAAGCAGATGCTAATAATAATGATGATGAAGATGATAACAATATTAGCAGCTGTGATTTACTGAATACTTTCTGTGTGCTGAGCTTTCTGTGAAAACCCTCCGAGATGGAGCTATTAACCTCGCCATTTCAAGAGGCATGAACTGAGGCTTTGCAAGGATAAGCAGCTTGCCCAGTACCCCAGACTCCTTCAGGGTCAGGGTGGGGCTGATTCCAGAGTCTGACCTTGCAAGCCCTGCATTCTAGTTAGACTGTCTCTTAACTGTGGTTTACAAGCCATAAATGCTAAAGCTTCGTAGTAAAATATCCTCACATCATCTGTTTGCTGTTCAAGCTTGGTATTGATTTTGATGAGACCATTGACTTTATCTTCTTCAACCTGAAGATCATCCAGTGTTTGCTGATGGGCTTCCTGCAGAGATTTCTTTTCTTTGGTCAATTTGGAAATGTTTTCTTCAAGTGCTGTCATTTCTTCAGAAAGATTCTTTACCTAGGATAATATCAACAGCGATTTAATATTGAAATGATTAAGCCAGAAGCTTCCACCAGTAAAAGCTCTTGCTTCTTTGTTCATTTTCCCTCTTTTTTACCTCCTGGAATTGACAACCTGTCCGTTCTTTATCTTCCTTTATGGTCTATCACGGTACCTCAAACTGTCTCCCATTAGGATTATTCCTTTAAGGAGGGCATTATATTTTACAAGGAAGGGCAGTATTAAAATGCAAAAGTGATACCTTTGAAGGGTAACTCATCAATCTATATTCGCTCATAATACGCCTGTGGAGATGTGTTTGTTAGGTTGGCTGATGAGGATTTAGAATAAGGCAGGGAGGGGAAGGAGAGACATGAAGTGCTGTGCAAGAAAACTCACAGCGGGACTGCTGTGTTATCAGGAAGCAGAAGGCAGGCACCAAACGTGGAGCCTGGAGGCAGTAAGTGGAAACTTTTTCCATGTCCACCCAGCTTCCAGATCAGAAGTTGCTAACTCCTAATCTATGGACTGAATCTGGCCATATTTTCTTTTCTTTTTCTTTCTTTTTTTTTTTTTTCTTTTGAGACAGAGTCTCACTCTGTCGCCCAGGCTGGAGGGCAGTGGTGAGATCTTGGCTCACTGCAACCTCTGACTCCCAGGTTCAAGCAATTCTCCCTGCCTCAGCCTCCCAAGGCTGGGACAACAGGCGCATGCCACCACGGCCAGCTAAGTTTTATATTTTCAGTAGAGACGGGGTTTCACCATGTTGGCCAGGGTGGTCTCCATCTCTTGATCTCGTGATCTGCCCACCTCGGCCTCCCAAAGTGGTGGGATTACAGGCATTAGCCACCGCACCTGGCCCTTCTGGCCATATTTTCTTTAGTCTACATGGTAGTTTACAGTTTTTAATATGTTGTAAACATTGAAAAAAATGAGATTTCACATAAAACTTGGATTTCTGGCTTCTCATGGAAAACCAGAAACTCTGACAATGCTGGATTCCTATTCTCCCCGACAATAGTTGGCTGGGGCTGTCACAGCTGCCATCTGTGGGCGGGGCGAGAGTGCCTCAGTTTGCCACAGTCCCCAGCTCTCCCAAGTGTCTCTTCCCATTAGTCCCAGTGGCTATCCAGCACTGACTTTGAGTGTCAACTGCCACTGTCATCTTACACTCAGCAGTTTGCACCCCTTAGCCCACCTCATGGGTAACCCATTATGATATGAATCATGTCAGTGACTGCATATTTTTGTTCAAATGTATGTTGTTGTATTGTGTGCATATGATTGTTGTCTACATAAATGCTATCATGCTGCATATTTCATTTTCTTACATTTTCCTAGCAGTAGGGGGTTAATATTTGCTGTGCACAACCCATCCGTGGTGTGTATCTACCACATTTTTTTTTTTTTTTTGAGATGGGAAAAATCTGTCACACAGGCTGGAGTGCAGTGGCATAATCTTGGCTCACTGCAATCTCCGCCTCCTGGGTTCAAGCAATTCTCTGCCTCAGCCTCCTGAGTAGCTGGCATTACAGGTACCCACCACTACCACTGGCTAATTTCTGTATTTTTTGTAGAGATGGGCTTTCGCCATCTTGGCCAGGCTGGTCTTGAACTTCTGACCTCACGATCCACCTGCCTCAGCCTTCCAAAATGTTGGGATTACAGGCGTGAACCACCACGCCCAGCCTATGTACCACATTTCACCTCTCTGTTTTCCCCGTGGTGGACCCTGGCACTGCCTCCAGCTGTCTCCCATAAGCAATGACACTGCAAACACCCTAGGACAAGTCCCCTTGTGGACAGGTGGAAGAATTCCTTGATCTGTACACCCAGGAGCAGATTACTGGGTCATCGGTTATCTGGATTCTTAATTTGACTAAGTAATTCCAAATGACTTTCCTAAAGGCTGTCTCAGCCTCTGTCCCACCGGTATACCCTCCTGTCAGCCAGTCCTTGGTGTTATCCAGTCTTCTGCCTCCTTCACTACCTGTCTGGCCCCTGTAGGCCTTCATGTTTGCGATCCCTGTGCTTGGTGCTATGGAAAATGAAGAAGAATATGAAACAGTCCTTCCTCTCAAAGAAATGCTAGAAGTTTGTGATACAGCCAGGGAGAGCTGGGAAGAGCCTATGGGGCCGGGCACGGTGGCTCACACCTGTAATCCCAGCACTTTGGGAGCCTGAGGCAGGTGGATCACCTGAGGTCAGGAGTTCGAGACCAGCTTGGCCAGCATAGCGAAACCCCCATCTCTACTAAAAATACAAAAAGTAGGTGGGCATGGTGGTGCGCAGGCCTGTACTCCCAGCTACTCAGAAGGCTGAGGCAGGAGAATTGCTTGAATCTGGGAGGTGGATGTTGCAATGAGCTGAGATCACGCCACTATATTCAGCATGGGTGACAGAATAAGACTCCATCTCAAAAAAAAAAAAAAAAAAAAAAAAAAAAAAAAAGCCTATGGGATAGAAAAGATGGCAGAGAATAGAACTTGCTGGGACTTAACTACCCTTCTCCTTGACTCCGGCATCTCATTTCCGGGCAATGTTGTATTGACGGGCTTCTAGGCCACCCTTTCTCCTTCTTACAGAGAGAGTAAAGTCTGGTCGAGACACAGAGGGGTCCTTGGGGTTTGCGAACCTTATTCTCTGTGGCATGCTTCTCCTTTTCAACTTTGGTCAGCGTCAGCTCCAGGTCATCAATGTCTCTCTTGAGAGAGGAGCATTTATCTTCCAGATTCCTCTTCTTGGCAACCAGTTCAGAATTCATCTCCTCCTCCTCTTCCAGTCTCTCGGTCAGCTCCTTGACTTTTGCTTCCAGTTGGATCTTGCTTTTGATGAGTCCTTCACACCGTTCCTCAGCGTCCATCAGATTTTCTGTTTCCTGAAAGAACCAGGTCATTTTACGTTTTGATTAGCCTCTTGGAAAACATGACAAAGAAAGGGTATCACCCTCTACAAGCCCATTATCTACACCTAAGCCAAGAAATGGATCATGCACTCACATGCACACACAGGTACACGCTGCACACACACGTACATAAACTTAGATATCACCCGTATACACTCTTTTTCTTTTTAGATGAGGTTTGGTCTGTAGCCCAGGCTGGAGTGTAATGCTGCAAGTATAGCCCGCTGCAGCCTCGCACTCCTGTGCTCAAGCAATCCTCCCACCTCAGCCTCCCAAGTAGCTGGAACTACAAGGGATGTGCCACCATGCCTGTCTGTTTTTTTTTAATTGTACAGATGGGGTCTCAATGTGTTGCCCAGGCTTGTCTCAAACTTTCAGCCTCAAGTGATCCTCCTGCCTCAGCCTCCCAAAGTGCTGAGACTGCAAGTGTGAGCCACTGTGCCTGGCCTCACTTATAATAATTTCAGAGGAGTTCATGAAGTTACAAGTTCATTTTAAAGAATGAAGCTTTGGCTGGGCGTGCTCACACTTATAATGCCAGCACTTTGGGAGGCCGAGGTGGGCGGATCATGAGGTCAGGAGTTTGAGACCAGTCTGGCCAACATAGTGAAACCTTGTCTCAACTAAAAATAGAAAAAATTAGCTGGGTGTGGTGGTGTATGCCTGTAATCCTAGCTACTCAGGAGGTTGAGGCAGAAGAATCGCTTGAAACTGGGAGGCAGAGGTTACAGTGAGCCAAGGCATTGCCATTGCACTCCAGCCTAGGTGACATTGCGAGACTCCATCTCAAAAAAAAAAAAAAAAAAAAAAAAAGAAAGAAAGAAAGAAAAAAAAAGAAAAGAAAAACGAAGGCTCTAGAAATTTGCTAAATTTGAACAGCTGGTCATCTCACTCTTCCTGCTACCACCAGTTGGAAAATGACTCATCTACTCTCAGTTATCTCAAGCTAAGAAAATATTTTCTAAACATTACTATCTTTTAACTTTAATTAAAATTTTTAAAAATGTAGGTATTTATTTATTTTCTAGAGATAAGGGCTCACTAAGTTCTCCAGGCTGGTCTCGAACTCCTGACCTCAAGTAATTCTCCTGCCCTGGCTTCTCAAAGTGTTGGGATTACAGGCATAAGCCACTGCGCCTGGTTCTTTCAATGGAAAAGTTCTGCCTATGTCTCCTTGAACCACAGAATGGATAATTAAAAACACCCAAGAATTCATGATTGAATCCATATGTCCCAGAAGATCCTGCAGTGGGTCCCTTGAACAGACCAAGATCAGCTATTTCTGTTATAACTGGGCTATATCTTCCCATATGAGAAGTTTTTGTTGTTGTTGGGTTGTATTTTTGAGACGGAACCTTCTGTTGCCCTGGCTGGAGTACAGTGGCATGATACTGGCTCACTGCAACCTCCTCCTCCCAGGTTCAAGCAATTCTCCCACCTCATCTTCCTGAGTAGCTGGGATTACAGGCACGCACAACCACACCTGGCTAATATTTGTGTTTTTAGTAGAGACGGGGTTTCACCATGTTGGTCAGATTGGTCTCAAACTCTGGACCTCGTGATCCACCCACCTTGGCCTCCCAAAGTGCTGGGATTACAGACCTGAGCCCCAGGGCCCAGCCATATGAGAGTATTTTAAGATACACGAGGCAGGGTAATGTGTGGAGGAGACTGGCAAGCACCGTGCTGATGTTTACTGAACATCATAAACATGAGCTGTGTGCTAGGCATTTTACAGGCATTAACCGCTCTGATTCTTCAACAGCTGGATGAGTGAGTAGGTGACTATGCCCATCTTACAGATGAGACAGTGGAGGCACAAAGAGGATACATAGCTTGTCCGAGGTCACGTGTGGAGCATCTAGGATAGAATCCCAGTTATCTGGTTTCAAGAACTGTTCTCTTGCCCACTGTACTCCTAATAACTCACTAGAAATTGCTCCTAATAACTCGCTTTACTGATGGGGAAAGTGAAAAGGGGAGCAGAAAATGTTCTGCATATAAAACAGAAGGTAAAAGTATTTGAGGGTTAATGATAAAGGAGAAATTATAGGCCAGGAGCAGCGGCTCATGCCTGTAACCCCAGCACTTTGGGAGGCTGAGGTGGGCAGATCACAAGGTTAAGAGATTGAGACTAGCCTGGTCAACATGGTGAAACCTCGTCTCTACTAAAAATACAAAAATTAGCTGGGTGTGGTGGCTTGCATCTGTAATCCCAGCTACTCGGGAGGCTGAGGCAGGAGAATTGCTTGGACCCAGGAGACGATGGTTGCAGTGAGCCAAGATCATGCCACTACACTCCAGCCTGGTGACAGAGCAAGACTCAGTCTCAAAAAAAAAAAAAAAAAAAAGGGGGGGGGAAATTAGAAATTGTTTCACTCTGTGAAAGAGACACGTATACTGCCCATTTCTTTGATAAGATTATGTATCTTTAAAACACTTTTTTTTTTTGAGACAGGGGGTCTCACTGTGTTGCCCAGCTTGGAGTGCAGTGGTGTGGTCTCGGCTCACTGCAGCCTCAACCCCCCGGGCTCAGGTGATCCTTCCACCTCAGCCTTCTGGGTATCTGGGACTACAGGTATGTACCACCATGCCTGGCTAGGTTTTCTAATTTTTTGTAGAGATGGGGTTTTGCCATGATACCCAGACTGATCTTGAACTCCTGGGCTCAAGTGATCCTCCCACCTCAGCCTCCCAAAGTGCTGGGCTTACAGGCATGAGCCACTACACCTGGCCTAAAGCACCTTTTACATATCATTGTAAATAATATATGGAAAATTACTCTTGTTACTTTGAATTGGGTTAATTTTGATGTTTTATTTTGATTTTTATTGATTTTTAAAAGGTGTGGTGCATATATACGAGATACGTATATATCCCTCATGCCCACAGCAAAATATATCTAACTCTGCGATGACAGGGAGAAATCAGGGAGAGCGCAAATTTACTTTGCAGACATAATTTCTGGCACTCACTGCTTTGGCTAAGCCTGGGGCGAGGCATCCTTTTACGAACAGGGTGGTGCTGCAATACTCCACATGAGCACTAGGTGACACCACCGTCTCTCGAATAGACACCTGATGGGGGCCTCAATCTTCCTCCCCGTTTATTGTCCTCCAGAGTCTGTGTCTCGCATTGTCAGGTAGAAGGTACTTACAGACTGGACCTGCAATTGGAGGTCATTCTTCTCCTGCAGCAGGGAGACCATTTTCTCCTCCAGCTCCTTCCTGCGCGCCTCGGATCGGGCCAGTTCTTCCTTGGCCTTCTCGAAATCTTCCTTCATGGTGGCCATCTCCTTCTCGGCCTCTGCACTCTTCAGCAGGGGCTTGATTTTGAAGAACAGGTTCATCCAGGGCCAGTGCTTGACATTCATAAAAGAGCGGATGTTGTACTGGATGCAGAAGATGGAGTCCCTGTACACCCGTTAGGACTCCAATCAATAAACCCAGCAAGGTCTGGCCTCTGCACCCCCCACCTGTTCCCCACCAGCCCTGTCCGTCCTTCATCCTTTCCGGTTAGGTGTGAAGGAGTTTGGCAGATCCTCTGGATCCAGAGTAGGTCTGCAAATGCAGGGCAGAGGAAACGGCACGTGCAGAGGTTGGAAGGTAGGAGAGGGCATGGGGCCACCTGTGGGCTCCTGGTCACCTGGCTGCCCCTTCCACCACCCTACTGAGAGTGCCCTGCCTGAGGGCGTCAGTGGCCTTCTAATGCTTAATGCAAGGAATAGCTTTCACTCCTGTTTTATCGGGTCTTTCTCCCCACTGAATGTTTTAATCAGCTCTCAACTTTTGAAACGTCCTCTGCCTTAGATTCCATCAACATTTTTCCTGTTTCATTCTATGTTGCCATGCGGGGCCCCTCTTCCTGCTGAAGAAATCCAGGACTTGTCCTTGGTCATCCCCCAGTCTCTTGCCCTAGTAGAGTTGATCTGTTTTCCTAATTCCTTCCTTCCTTCCTTCCTTCCTTCCTTCCTTCCTTCCTTCCTTCCCCCTCCCTCCCTCCCTTCCTTTCTTCCCTCCTTCCCTTTCTCTCTCCCTCCCTCCCTTCCTTCCTTCCTTCTTTCCTTCCCTCCCTCCCTCCCACTCTCTCTTTTTTTCCTTCTCTCTTTCTTTCTTTCTGACGGTGACAGTTTTTTCTTTTCTTTTTTTTTTTTTTTTTGTTTTTTTTTTTTTTTTGTTTTGAGATGAAGACTTCCTCTGTTGCCCAGGCTGGACCGTAATGGTGCAATCTCGGCTCACTGCGACCTCTGCCTCCCAGTTCTCCTGCCTCAGCCTCCCAAGTAGCTGGGATTACAGGCACCTACCACCATGCCCAGCTAATTTTTGTATTTTTAGTAGAGACGGGGTTTCACCATGTTGGCCAGACTGGTCTTGAACTCCCGACCTCAGGTGATCCGCCTGCCTCGGCCTTCCAAAGTGCTGGGATTACAGGTGTGAGCCACCGTGCCTGGCTTATATTCCTAATTTCTACTGCTGTTTACATCCCAGTGTCACCCACATGGTCTCCTCCCCTTCACCCTCCACAGCTTTATGTTTACATAACTTATGGATTCCTGAACACGGGCTTCTCTTTCCCTTCTTGAGATTTTTTGTTGTTGTTGTTAGACGGAGTCTCACTTTTTCACCAGGCTGGAGTGCAGTGGTGTGATCTCGGCTCACTGCAAACTCCGCCTCTCGGGTTCAAGCGATTCTCCTGCCTCAGCCTCCCAAGTAGCTGGGACTACAGGTGCACGCCACCACACCTGCTGGTTTTTGTATTTTTAGTAGAGACGGGGTTTCACCATGTTGACCAGAATGGTCTCGATCTCTCGACCTCGTGATCCACCCGCCTCGGCCTCCCAAAGTGCTGGGATTACAGGCGTGAGCCGCCGCGCCCAGTCAAGATTCTTTTCATCTCTATGCTGGCTTCCATTTGCTTCATCAAGCTCGATCCCTGGGAGTGATTCCTGGTGCATACGTGATGGCGGCAGTCCATCATGGCCCTGACAGTCAGAGCCACACAGGGATCAGGGAGCGCTGGCTCCCACCCACACCCCCTCTCCCTGCAGTCCCCGCAGATGGCCAGTCATCAATGTTGCTATTCCTTCTCTTGAATTTTTAAAGGAAGGAGACTTAAGCATTCCTTTAATCCATGCCCTCCTCTCTCCGCCATCAACCATGTTCTGCCTCAGGTCCTGGTCATCCTTTACAGTCATCCCTTATTTGGACTTCTACCTTTATGGCCTTGTGTTCCCTCTCCTCCTAGAGTGACCCAGTTCTACCCCTCCTCTCTTCACACCCCTTCTGCAACTCTCCATCAACGGCAGTATGCAGCCTGGGTTTCTGACTGTGACAAGGGGGACCTCCCCTGCCGCTTCTTGCTCTCTATTCCAGTGACAGCCACCTGTTAGTGGGGCTTCCTCCCAGACCACCTATTCTCAGGTTATGCAGGGCTTGCTTCAGAAAGTGCTTTCTTCAGCCAGGTACCGTGACTCACGCCTGTAATCCCAGAACTTTGGGAGGCCAAGGCGGGTGGATCACAGGGTCAGGAGATTGAGACCAGCCTGGTCAACATGGTGAAATCCCATCTCTACTAAAAATACAAAAATTAGTTAGGCCTGTTGTTAGCACGCGCCTGTAGTCCCAGCTACTCAGGAGGCTGAGGCAGGAGAGTCACTTGAACCTGGGAGGCAGAGATGGTAGTGAGCCAAGATTGCGCCATTGCACTCCAGCCTGGCAACAGAGCAAGACTCTGTCTCAAACAAAGCAAAACAAAACAAAACAAAAAATTAGCCAGGCATGGTGGCGCATGCCTGTAATCCCAGCTACTAGAGAGGCTGATCCAGGAGAATTGCTTGAACCCGGAAAGTGGAGGTTGCAGTGAGCTGAGACTGTGCCACTACACTCCAGCCTGGATCACAGAGCAAGACTCTGCTCAAAAAAAGAAAAAGAGAGAGAGAGAGAGAGTGAGAGAGAGAGAGAGAGAAAGAAAAAAGAAGGAAAGAAGGAAAGAAGGGATGGAGGAAGGGAGGGAGGGAGGGAAAGAAAGAATAAAAAGAACGTGCTTTCTTCTTGCTGACACCTTCATGCCAACTCCAATCCCCCGACCAGGCTGGGGGCTTCTTCTTGCCGGTTTCCCCTCCCCCTCACCATAACCTGAGCACTGCGCTTGTCACAGTCATGAAAACCAGCCATGCATGCGTCTGCTTCCCACTCCTCTGTGACCCCGTGGGGGCAGGGTTCGCTTCCGTATCCCCGGTGCCATGCAGAGCACCCAGCCCAGGATTGCCGCTCACTAGAAGTGCGTTAAACAGATGAACAGAGAAAGAGCAAGCACATGGAGATCCAAGACGAAAAGCAGGAAGCGACAATCAGCTGCTAAGCAGGGAGGGCAGGATAAGGGGGAGGTGAGGGTCTGCATCACCTCCTCTCCATCATCTTCTTGAACTCCACCCGCATCAGGTACCCCCTGCACACGGCCTGCGTGCGTGTCATTAGCGTCACCAGCTTCTCATCTCTCATCTCCTCCAAAAGCCCCAGGAGCCCAGCTTTGAAAAACACCTGCATTAAAAGACAGAGGAGCCTTGCTTTTTCCTCAGCAGGTGTTGAACTGGGCCCTTGAGGGGGCCTGTTTCTGCCCAACTCTGAGCCTCAACTCTCACAGCACTGCAGGGGAAGCAATTCTGTTTCCAGGACTTGCTTCTCGGAGGCTCTGGTCTCCTCCGGGGCCCCTCCTGGGCAGTGAGGCAGCCTGTTCCAGAGTCTGTTCCAGGCCAGGGGTGGTGGCTCATGCCTGTAATCCCAGCACTTTGGGAAGCCGAGGTGGGCAGATCACTTGAGATCAAGAGTTCGTGACCAGCCTGGCCAATATGCTGAAACCCTGGCTCTACTAAAAATACAAAAGTTAGCCAGGCGTGATGGCGTGTGCCTGTAATCCCAGATACTCAGGGGGCTGAGGCAGGAGAATCACTTGAGCCCAGAAGGTGGAGGTTATAGTGAGCCGAGATGGTGCCATTGCACTCCAGCCAGGGTGAGAGAGTGAAACTCTGTCTCAAAAAAAAAAAAAAAAAAAAAAGTTTGTTCCAGGCCTCACCAACACACAGAGACCAGATGTGACAGAACTCACGTACAGGAAGCAAAGATGAGTCCAAAAAGAAACCATGGGATGCAACTGTGCCCAGACCAGAGAGCTTCACAGATGCGTTGGCTTCACCGTCTTCCTCTGTCCATCCGAGAAGGTTGGCCCCACCCTCACCCATTGTCCCCATGACATTTCCCATGCCCACTTCACCCATTGTCCCCATGACATTCCAGGAAAACAAAGCACCCTCTGAGTCCAGCAGGCTCTTCCTTGATGGGGGTCCCCAGCCTGCCCCTTTCTGAGGTATAGAGCTTTGGACACAGGCCAGGATTTGAAGCCGACCTCTGCCACTATCTATCCATGTGACCTTGAGCAGGTTTCTCGGCCTCCCAAGAACCTGACGGGTAAGGACCACCCCTACCATCATCACTCCCACCTCGGTGGTTAGTGAGGGGAGTCGGCGAAGTAGGTACAGGACGCTTCTCACAGGGCTGAGACTCATGTGCTCAGTAATCAGCAGCTAGTTTCTTCGTTTTTTGGTTTTTGGTTTTTGAGACAGGGTTTCCCTCTGTTGCCCAGGCTGGAGTGCAGTGTGTCATCAAGCTCACTGCAGCTTCCATCTCCTGGCCTCAAGCAGTCCTGCTCCGGCCTCCAAAAGCACTAGGATTACAGATGTGAGCCACTGCGCCTCGCCTGGTAGCTGGTTGATTGGTTACAGTCTTTCGCCTCAAGGCCTCTCCGTCCCCGGAGCCCTCTCTACGCTCTCCTCTCTCTTCGGCTCTTGCCTCTGGAGCACTAGAGTTTTCCATTGGCTTTTCCTATCCTTGCTCCATGGTGGGGCTCAGGCTTCTAATCTAAGCTTCCAGCTGCTTACAGACCAACAGGAGATAAGCTCTTTATACCAAGACACAGAGCTCCCTTTACCTGGGCGACTGGGCAAGGATGATCGGGGGACCACAACGGGGAGGGGACCCTTTCTCTGATCAGCGAACAAGCAGCCCAGGGCCGTGGGCTTACTAGGAAGTCCCGGCTTCATCTGCTCTCACCTTGGTGTGGCCGAACTTGAACTGCTCCCGGTCCACGTCGATGGAGTTCAGGAGCTTCTCCGAGGCGTTTTTGCTATCAATGAACTGCCCTTCAGGGATGGCACTGGCATTGAGGATCCGGTATCTGAGGGGAGGGAGCATTTCCCGAATGGCTTCCGGTCCCCTGAAAGCCTTCATAGCTGAGACCAGGCCTTCTAGAACCTTCTCCTGCTCCAGTCTTAGGAGGAAGTGGAATGTTGTACAGCTGGTCTGGGAGATGGTAATATCGAGGGACTGATTCCAGGCCAGGGGGCCACGGTGGGTGGGAGAGAGGCATGAAAGAAGGAAACCCTGCTGAGTGCACGGTGGGAAGTTTGCTTTCAGAGGAAATGGTTCTTATCTGGCTGAAAAGAACCTTGAAATAAACTGTGACCTGCAGACCTCGGTTCTCCTACTTCTGGAAGGTCATCTCCTGTCCTCCATCCTGGACAAGGCCTGGACTTGGGCGCCCTGTTGGCTGCTCAGAGGATAGAGTTGGTCTAGAGCTGTGGGCCTCAGCTGGGGGTGATTTGGCAGTGTCTGGGGAGTTTTGATTGTCACAGATCAGCGGGAAGGGTGTGGTTTGCTACCATATCTCTGAGCAGAGAGTGTGGTTACTGCTAAAATCCTCCCACACCCAGCACGGTGTCTATCGTAAAGGACCATCTAGCTTGTATGTCCACAATTTGGAAGTTGAGGCACTCTGGCCTAGAGCCACAATCACCCTAGAGGGTCTGGGCTCTGAATCTGGGAACACTTGGGCTGGCCGGCACTCACGGTGGGCATGGGATCAGTTCCTCCAGTAAGAGATGAAGCCCATGGAGACTCTGGGAGGCTTGGGAGCTCACCAAATACTTGGGCTGAGGAGTGTCTTTGGGGAATGCAAAAGGTGCCCTCGGAAGGAGAGGGGTACACGGGAGAGAGAGAACCTACCGCTGCTTGAAGTCAGCATAGAGGATCCGGCTGGGGAACCCCTTCCTGCAAATCCGGATGCCCTCGAGGACACCGTTACAGCGCAGCTGGTGCATGACCAAGTAGTGATCCATCACACCTGGAGAGAGAACGTTCCAGGGGTGTGCCCGTGACACCTTCATTTATCATTGACCGTCTGAGGGACCATGAGAGCCTCCAACATACCCACACTTGAGTGGGAGAGTCAGTGCCAGCTCCAAGGTTGAGGGCTGGGGGTGGCTGGAGCCTGCTTGGGGGTCCTGCAGTAGAAATAACCCCAACCTCTTGGGGAGATGCTAGCACCCCGTAACCAAGGCAACAAGAACCAAAGGATTGCGCTCTTCCTGTCCTCAGCCCTGACTCTGTAGCTAAGTTGCAAGGCAGGGCAGAGTGAGTGTGGGGTGCACTGGGGCTTCCCGTGGGATAAGTTGAGATGCCCTCTTGGGTCTACACAAGGATAGGGATGGAAAATCTGCAGGCTGAAGCTGTAGAAGAGTAACCCAGTAAAGAAGAAGAGGCTGGCTGGGCACAGTGGCTCACACCTGTAATCCCAGCACTTTGGGAGGCCAAGGTGGGTGGATGGCCTGAAGTCAGGAGTTTGAGACCAGCCTGGCCAATATGGCAAAAGCCTGTCTCTACTGAAAATACACACACAAAAAATAGCCAGGCATGGTGGTGGGCATCTGTAATCCCAGCTGCTCAGGAGGCTGAGGCAGGAAAATGGCTTGAACCCAGGAGGTGCAGGTTGCAGTGAGCTGAGATCGTGCCACTGCACTCCAGCCTGGGCAACAAGAGCAAAACTCTGTTTCAAAAAAAAAAGAAGAAGAAGAAGAGGAGGAGGAAGAGGAAGGAGGAGGAGGAGGAGGAAGAGGAGGAGGAAGAAAGAAGAAGAAGGAGGAGGAGGAAGAGAAGAGAAGAAAGAAGAGAAGGCCATGGGAGGGGATCGAGAGGGCTGAAAGCAGGGCAGCGGTCATCTGCTGACCACTCAGCCCCTGCTCTAGGAATTAGGGGAGAGATGGAACTTGGCTGTAAGGAGAGGAGCCAGAGGGGCAAGCCCCCCGGGGAGGTAACGTGGGTGCTTGTGGTAACCAGCCTGGGTCAGGCACAAATCAAATTGGGATGGAGAAAACCCCCTGTCTTGGGGTTGCATGGAGGGTTGGAGGAGAAGGGCTATGGCAAGCTGATGGCTTTTTTTTATGGACTCTCTAAGTTGCCGGGGCGGTGTGAGCTAAGGCTGGCTTTCACTTAACCATTTAATAACAGCAGCAAGCCAGCCTTTGGTGAGTCAGCAGCACAGACTTAGCAGGCCCCAGGCTTGCTGCAAGAGGAGAATGAGAGGAGTCGAGGCTGCAGCCTGCTCCCGAGGAGCCCCTGGTCAGCAGGTGAGCAGAGGACCCGGGCCCAGGAAGACCCGGAGGATTTGGAGAACAACTTGCAAGCTTTGTATGTGCCTGTGGGCAGGGAGGAACTTGAGACTGGATCACGGAGCATGACTCCCAGCCCCAGCTCTTAATGTCCTGTGGTGAGGCATGGAAATGCCCGTCATCTCTAGTCTTCTAGAAAATGAGGAGGGCACACCAGATGAATTCTAAGGCATCACCAGGCTTCCGTAGCAGTGTTGGGCTAGTCCCAGAAATGGGCATGAAAACAGAGAGGTCAGTGCCAGAGCTAAGGAGAAGCAGGAAAGGAAACACAACAGGAAAGGACGGAAATTTCAGCAACATTTTCCTTCCCAAAGAAAACGTAAGCTAGTGGATTACCAAAAGAATTCCCCAGAGTGGCACAGTTTGAAGCCATCCCCCGCCATCTGCTTATAGAGGAGGAGTCAGGCCACAGGCACATTTGATTTATGCAGACGTGTAATCAACAATAACCGTAATGGAAATGGATTTTTTTTCCAAGACCTACATCCAAGCCAATGATTTCGAGTGATGCTTAACCAAAGTAACCACTCTTCCCAACCCTGGAGAAGCTGGCTCACTGGTCAGGGGGCTGCAGGACACCCCAAATAACGCATATCACAATGATGCAGCTGGTTTTTGCCTTTGACTTGGACTTTAGAATCTCACTTTCATGGAAGATGCAATTTCACTAACTATAACACACTGGCTATTGGGGAGTTAGTTTCCGGTTCTGAGTAATAATAATAATAATTATTATTATTATTGACATCCAACATTTGCTGGGTGTTCACTATCTGCTCAGCCCTATTGTAAATGCTTGATTTACAGTTATTCACTGAACCTTCACGATAAGCCTCAAAGGTGGGTTGAATGAGTTAATATTCACAAAGTGAATAATGACTTTATGAGCGCTTATTCAAGAAGTAAATAGTAGATTAAATTGCTACTCTTATCCTTGTTTTATAGACAGCTAAGGCAGAAAGAGTGCAAAGGCTCTGCTTAAGGTCACGTGGTAATAGATTAACTTCCCCCCCCACCCCCGACAATCTACACCTCTGTTGACTTGTAATGTTGCAGAGGCAGGATGTTGAATCCTGAGCTAGGAGGCCAGTGTTTGGCATAGAACAGCTCAGCTGGTGAGTAAGCTACCCCCAGCCACAACTCCATGTAATAGTTTATTCTCCTCTTTGTGACAAATGACACTGAAAAAGCTAGACTCCAAGAATATTTGCAAATCAGGATGGGGTGATAGTTAAAGGAGCCCTCTACTGCCCAGGGTTCTCTATTTATACGATATAGTCTCTGATTCTCAGTTTTCTCATTTATAAAATGGAGATCAATACGTGTATCTTGCAGACAACTGTTGGCAAGGATTAGAGGTAATGTAACAAAGTGATTGACACAAAGTATGGCCTCAAACAGCTGTTATTGATGCTATTTTGATTACGGGATACTGTAGGAAGTAGAAAAGTTCCTCTTCAAAATTTCCTTTCTTGTTAAAGAATAATAATAATCATAAACGTTAGAAATAACAGTCTCTTTTAAGGACTAACTTTCTTCAACGCCTTCTTGCTAGTAGCTGTTTGTTAAGCTCTATCCTATGTAGCTGTTAGACATGCTTACAGGCACGTAGTACATTCTACGTCCTTGTACTTTAACCAAGATGTCTGTGCTGGACGTGCTCACAGGTGTGTCCCAGCTCGCAGCCTATGACCCTTCCTTATTTAGATTTCCTTTTTGTTCTCTATTGCTTTTACCTGTTTAGAAAAGTTTTAAGTTATTAGTCAGTCAGGTTCAGTTTTAGATTATGAAGGCTGGCTCCAACCAACAGAGATCAGACACAGCAGTAAGGACGACCCCAAATGTGTAAAAAAGAAAGATGTCTGCTTTTCGTTTGTTCATTGTACTGTTGTAGCAAGATAGCTAACAGGAGCACCCTTTCTGCAGAAAGTAAAGATTGCCTTGCTAAGAGATCCTTTGTCTCAGTACTGATTTTTCTTTGCAGCACTGAGCATCTGTTGTCAACAGACACCTAAGATGATTATTCACCAAATGTAGTGACATTTAACTTTGGGGTAAAAGGGGTCAACAGAGCCTTTATCTTATGAAAGCTGTGTATCAGATGTGCCTATATACATACACACAATACTTTGGATATGATTTCATAGTAGGGATGCCAGATAAGATACAGGATGCCCCACTGAATGTGAATTTCAGATAAACAATGAATACTTTTTTGGTGTAAATATATCCCAAATATTTCATGGGTCATACCCATACTAAGACATTTTTCATCGTTTATCTGAAATTGAAATTTAAGATGGCATCCGGTTTTTAACATTTTTGTGGCTACATAATAGTTGAACATATTTATGGGGTACCCATATTTTGATACAAGCATGAAATGTGCAAAGATCATATCTGCATAATTGGGATATCTATCACCTCAAACATTTATCATTTTTTTGTGTTGGGTACATCTGGTGTTTTTATCTGCTAAATCTGGCAATCCTATTTCAGAGACTACTTCGAGAAGTGATAAAGACCATAACCCTTTCCAAATGCACACCCACAGAAATTCGCATTTATCTCAGGGCGTTCTGTTCTGTTCAAATACTTGGCAAGATCTGCTGGTACTCACCAGGAGTCTTGGTCTCATTGGGAATCAGACATCGTACAAAGTGAGGGTGGGTGCTCCTTAAGTTAGTCATCAATTTGTTTAAATTTTCCTGGGACATAAAGCAAAACAAGCACATTTAGCAAATGCCAGTTCCCTGGGCAGAAAAACAACCACATGTGGAAGCTGCCAAAACACCAACCCTGAACACAGCCGACACGGTCTGGAAAGAGGAGCCCTTCTTCTTTCCGCCCTTCTTGCTTCCCCCGGAGTCGCCTGGAGACAGACACAGAAAGGCACTTCAGATGCAGCCCAGAGGACGCAGCTGTGGGCTTCCTGAACCACCTTTTCCCAGCCCGGAGTTCTAGTTTCCTTTTGACATAAGAGACATGAGGTTTTATTTGTTCGTTGTAGACAGAGTCTCACTCTGTTGTACAGGCTGGAGTGCAACAGCGCGATCTGGGCTCACTGCGACTTCCGCCTCCCTAGTTCAAGCAATTCTCCTGCCTCAGCCTCCCAAGTAACTGAGCATGCACCGCCACACCAGGCTAATATTTGCATTTTTAGCAGAGATGGGATTTCACCATATTGGGTAGACTGGTCTGGAACTCTTGACCTCAAGGTGAAAATGATCTCACCTTTCAACATTACACTTGTGCCCATTTCCCATTTATTACATTCCCTGGTACAGAAGACTTATTTTTTTAAAAGATATGATTATCTAATGAATAATTATATTCCATATATTTTATTAATTTATTAAGTCCATGCATTTGAAATGGCACATAATTTATTTTGGCAACTATTTGAAAGTATATTTACTGGTAATCTTAAAAAGTGATACTGGCGCCAGGTATGCTGGCTCACGCCTGTAATCCCAGCGCCATCACTCCTGGCTAATTATTTTATTTATTTTATTTTATTTTAGAGGATCTCTATGTTGCCCAGACTGGTCTTGGACTCCTGGCCTCAACTGATCCTTCTGCCTCTGCCTCCCAAAACGTTGGGATTACAAGTGTGAGCCACCATGCCTGGCCCCTGTGTAGCCACTTTGGAAAGGACTTCAGAAGTTACACAAAACATTGAACACAGTTACCTTATGACCCGGCAACTCTACTCCTAGGTACTGTATATACCCAAAAGAATTGCCAATCTATGTTCTCATATAAACTTCTATCAGATGTTCATGGCAACATCATGCACAATAGTAAAAAAGTTCATCAACTGATGAATGTGCAGGCAAAATATGATCTATGTGAATGATACATGTATGTATGTACAGTTCATACATACAATGAACTATTATTTGTCCATAGGAAATAACAAAGTCCTGATACATGCCACAACAGGGACAGGCCTTGGAAACATCAGTCTGAGTGAAAGAAGCTAGACACAAAAGAGCATCCAGTATATAGTTCAATTATATGAAATGGCCAGATAGGCAAATCCACAGGGAGAGAAAGTTGATGAGTGGTTGCCAGAGGCTGGGAACAGAAATCTGCTCATGAGCTACAAGGATGTGAAAAATGCTGTCAAATTCCACGGTGGTGATGACCACACAACATTGTGAATATCCTAAAAACCACTTTTTTTTTTTTTTTTTTTTTTTTTTTTTTGAGATGGAGTCTCACTCTGTCTCCCAGGCTGGAGTGCAGTGATGCGATCTCAGTTCACTGTGATCTGTTTCTCAGGTTAAAGCAATTCTCCTGCCTCCGACTCCTGAGTATCTGGGACTACAGGTGTGTGCCACTATGCCCGCCTAAGGTTTTTGTATTTTTAGTAGAGATGGGGTTTCACCATGTTGGCCAGGCTGGTCTCAAACTCCTGACCTCAAGTGATCAGCTGCCCTTGGCCTCCCAAAGAGCTGGGATTACAGGCGTGAGCCAACAGCCTAGCCAAAACCACTAAATTTTTTAAGGGTGAATTTTATTATATGTAAATTATAGTTCAATAGAAAACTATTAAACCATGTGATGTTGGCCACTCAGAGGTCCTGTTTACCTCCATAGAGCTCAATCTCTCACAGAAGAGGAAAAATAGGAGCAGGAGGAAGAAAAATGGAGGTGAAAGTCGGAGACATCACATTCAACTGAAGCTCATGTCTGATGACTGATTCTTCACAAGCAGCTCTGGGTTGGAAGTAATTTCATGGAATGGTCAACCGGGGGAAAGAAAGAATAGAGTTTTACCTGTCTCTGCACCAGCATAGTTGGAAAAAAGGAAGGAAAGCAGCTTTAGCGAAGACTTCTGGTACAGCCCGACCACAGTCTCGTTCAGGGGGTCCTTGTTCTTGTCCAGCCAGCCGGCAATGTTGTAGTCCACGGTGCCGGCGTAGTGCACCAGCGAGAAGTGGGCCTCAGCCTTGCCTTTGGCAGGCTTGGGCTTCTGGAAGTTGTTGGACTTCCCAAGATGCTGGTCATACAGCTTGTTCTTGAAGGAGGTGTCTGTTGCCTTGGGGAACATGCACTCCTCTTCCAGGATGGAGAAGATGCCCATGGGCTGGAAAGAGGATAACAGGGTCTATGCCTCCACATATAATAGCTCATACCCATGCTCCAAGGTCTGGAGAAGCCAAAAGAGCGTCTTTGGTGCTTTCACGCTGGTACTAGGAATGCTGGTATGTACGCTCTGTGAGAGAGCAAGGCTCTTGGTCTGTTTGGGGGATGACCAGAAAGTGCTAGGCATAGAGTACGTGCTTAAATAATATTTACTGAACCAAAGAATATAGGATGAAATTATGTGTATATAAATGAAGCTCACTTTTTTCAGTAGGTTTACAAAAAAGTGAAGTTACATATATAGTCATAAAGTAATGTGAGTAATATTTTGAACAATAATGTCTGAATTTCTCAGTAGCCACCTTAGGAAGATATATTCATTCCAACATAAGCAGTGCTCAAATGTTATGGGAATTCCTTTTTAAAAAGTTAATGTCTTCCAGGTGTGGTGGCTCACGCCTGTAATCCCAGCACTTTGGGAGTTCAAGGCGTTCAGATCACAAGGTCAGGAGTTCAAAACCAGCCTGGCCAATATGGTGAAACCCCATCTCTACTAAAAATACCAAAAAAATTAGCTGGATGTGATGGTGGGCGCCTGCAGTCCCAGCTACTCGGGAGGCAGGAGAATCTCTTGAACCTAGGAGGCAGAAGTTGCAGTGAGCCAAGATTGCGCCACTGCACTCCAGCCTGGGCGACAGAGCAAGACTCTTGTCTCAAAAAAAAAAAAAAAAAAAAAAAGTTAGTGTCAACTCCTGTTTTTATAGTAACATCCTTCCAAGAACCACACTGCTCTATGGTCTCACCTCCTTGGGTATTTGACTAAGTCGAATAGTTAAGAAATGCCACAGTCCTTACTGGGGTTCCATCACATTCTTCAAGCTAACTGAGCCCTTGAATTTTAATGACCCATAAAGCTCTTTCAGTGTGAGGACAGATTTTGGACATTCATTCTGTTTGCACAGAGGCATTCAGTTACCTATCTAAAGGCTTGCAGCCTGGGGGTTATGGGTACCAATCTGTGAGCAGAAAAGAATCAGAGCAAGAAGGTGAGTGTCCCCAACAAGGAGGCGCTGTCCCTGGGGTGCAGTATCTCTCTACCTTCTCGATGAGCTCGATGCAGGCAGCCAGGTCCATCCCGAAGTCGATGAACTCCCACTCGATGCCTTCCTTCTTGTACTCCTCCTGCTCCAGCACGAACATGTGGTGGTTGAAAAACTGTTGCAGTTTCTCGTTGGTGAAGTTGATGCACAGCTGCTCCAGGCTGTTGAACTGGGTAATTCAAATACCAAAGAGTTTGAGTGAGTTTGGAAAATAAATTGGCGATTCAGCAAAGCAGACAAGAAGGTAGAAGCTCACAACTCACATCAAAGATCTCAAAGCCAGCGATGTCCAAGACCCCAATGAAGTACTGCCTGGGCTGCTTGGTGTCCAGCTGCTGGTTGATGCGGGTGACCATCCACAGGAACATCTTCTCGTAGACGGCTTTGGCCAGAGCGCCCACCGAGTTGGTCACCTTGAAAAAGGGTCACCCACTCAATCTGTGAGTTAATGTTTCTATGGCAGCATTAAGTTGAAACATGAAATTGACTTGAAAATCAAAAGCAGTTGAATATTGGAAATTTCACATCATTCAACGTAATTTTTTTTTTTTTGAGACAGTCTCGCTCTGTCACCCAGGCTGGAGTGCAGTGGCATGATCTCAGCTCACTGCAACCTCTGCCTCCCGAGTTCAAGCTATTCTCCTGCCTCAGCCTCTTGAGTTGCTGGAACTACAGATGCATGCCACAACACCCAGCTCTTTTTTTTTTTTTTTTTAGTAGAGATAGCTTTCACCATATTGGCCAGGCTGGTCTCAAACTCCTGATCTAGTGATCCTTCTGCCTTGGCACCCCAAAGTGCTGGAATGATAGACGTGAGACACCACGCCTGACCCATTCAACATAATATTAAGTATTTCGTGAGGTGTTTGCCCAGCTCATGCTGCTCCCCTTTCTTTGAGAACTATTTACAAAGATATTTTTCTAACAACACGGTTATAGCACATGACTCCAGCCCCTGGTCACACTTAATTAGACCAGAAGTGAACACTTGATCCAGGTTGAATTAATTGAGTATCTCTCCCAAGAATTTGGAATTGGGATCAAAAGACACTGGTCTCAGTCTCAGGGTGAGGCTGGAAACACAGATATATAAACGGGAGCTAGGGGATGGGCATGGGCAAGAGAGGTGGAAGAAATGTATCAGCCTAACAAGGACACAACAGAGGAGAGAGATGATAGCCCATGAACCTCAGAGGAGCTCGAGGGAGGCTGCCTGGCTCCAGAGGGCTCTTCACTTTCTAATTCCAGGCCCTCACAGGGTCCAATGGGCACTCCAATGATTTGCATTGCTTCAGTTGCCTCTGAAGCCTAAAAATGAATTTCCTCTTAATGTGAAAGACAGTTTCATGTGTGCTTCTGATAGCTGCAACTGAAAGAACTTTGAGATAACGGCTAAAACAGCAAAATATCTCCATCAGCTGGATTCACAGCATCTCCATTACCTGCTGGACATTTTGCCCTTTAGTGACGTACTCATTCCCGACCTTCACCCTTGGACAGCACAGGCCCTTCAGCATTTCTGCAGAGTTCAGACCCATCAGGTATCCGGCTTTGTCAGCCACTGAAGGAAGAGAAAAAACGGCATTATGCAAAAACAGTAGCTGCTAACGTGTCCAGTCAGCTCCTGGCTTCTCCTGGAAGTGTTTCCTGTAACTCTCTTAGATGTTTTCATATTGTATCTGTACCAGGTCTGGACTTGTTCACTGAAGCTTCAGTCCCACAGTCCAGGGGCCCATGGTTCTCAAGAACTTCCAATTTGTCTCCTAGATGCAACTTTTAACAATAAGAAGCTTCTTGGCCAATCTTAATCTACTGATATTTCAATTTCATAAAAAATGTTAATTACAGGGTGGGCACTGTGGCTCATGTCTGTAATCCCAGCACGTTGGGGGGCTGAGGCAGGCAGATCATCTGAGGTCAGACCAGCCTGGCCAACATGGCCCTAAAAATACAAAAATTAGCTCTCTAAATACTAAAAATACAAAAACTAGCTGGGTGTAGTGGCAGGTGCCTGTAATCTCAGCTACTTGGGAGGTTGAGGCAGGAGCATTGCTTGAACTCGGGAGGCAGAGTTTGCAATGAGCAGAGAGCATGCCATTGCACTCAAGCCTGGGTGAGAAAAGCAAGACTCCGTCTCAAAAAAAAAGTTAATTACATAGTTACGTTGGAGTCTGACAATACATCAAAATGTTCTATGAGTAAAGGAGGCATCACTTGGACAGTTGACAATATAAATTAGGCACCTTCCTAATTTAAGCCAAGTGTGTCACGCTAAGGGTTGAAAGAGAAATACAAAACTTGACCCTGTCTTCAAATGTCTGGAGGTGGTCAAAAGCAGCTGAATGTTGGTAATTTCCTATAGTTCATGAGTTATATAGTTTTATATATTTCAGTGGATGTTCATTGACTTTGCGAAGGACCTGGTGGCTTGTATTGAGCTCATGAAAAAAGTAGAGAAATCCTGCTCCCCAGGGACAACTTCTTGGTGGGGACCCTTGCCTCATTGCTGGTTGAGGAGATGAGTTAATAAAAATCCAGGGCAGAATATGCTAAGTACTTAATCAGAGGCCAGACGCATGCTTTTACTCTTTCCTTGAATTATCTCCTTTTCTCGAGTGGCCCATTCAGGTGGATGGCACCATTATTCTTCTAGTCTAATTAAACTTGAAAGGGGCGATACATCCTTCTCTCTTTTCCCTGACATGCCTTTGTTCAGACAGGCATGAAGTCCTGGTCATTTTACTCTCAAAATGCCTGGCCTCTTCATTGCTTCCAGCAGTTATAGTGGCAAAGAGCCTGGGCTCTAGGGTCAGAATGCCTAGGTGCAGATTTTGGTTTTGCTTCTTTGTGCCTCAGTTTTGTCATCTGTAAAATGGGAGACAGTGACAGTACTCATGTTATAGGGTTGTTATGAAGCATGTCTGGTGACTAGTGAGCGCTCCGCAAATATTCACTTGGGTTGGCATTGTCATTGGTATCATTGGAGCTCAGGCCTTGATGATAGCACTTCACTTTTTCCTCCTAAACACTGCAGACACACAACTGCTAGGGCTGGAAGAGGGCCTGGGGCTCTACTGAGGTGTATCAATACGTATATCAAGGCAATCTGCTCTTGTTGAGGAGCTTGATACTTTTATTTTTTTCAAGTTTTCCCATGCTTGGTGAGCCTGGCTGCTGAGATTAATTTCAGGTTATCTGCATATACTTCCTCTGCTTCTTGCACAGTAGCTTCAGTGGCCTACCATAGACTCTAAACCATTCATCCTGACACTCAAGACCTTCCCAAATGGATGCCAAAATTGTGATTTTAAAATTCTCATTTCTTACAAACCCACTGCACGTATCCTGTTCCGTAGCGAGAGTGGACCACTCATTGTTCCTCCATCCCCATCACATTTCATCCTCTGCCCCTTTGCACGTGACATTTCTTTTCCGTTTTTTTTTTTTTGGAAGATGGAGTTTCATTCTTTTCACCCAGGTTGGAGTGCAATGGTGTCATCTTGGCCCACTGCAACCTCCACCTCCTGGGCTCACACGATTTCTCCTGCCTCAGCCTCCTGATTAGCTGGGACTACAGGTGTGCGCCCGTATGCCCCGCTAATTTTGTATTTTTGATAGAGACGGGGTTTCACCATGTTGGTCAGGCTGCTCTCAAATTTCTGACCTCGTGATCCACCCACCTCGGCCTCCTGAAGTGCTGGGATTACAGGCGTGAGCTGCCGTGCCTGGCCTGCTCATGACATTTCTTCTGCTTGAACTGATCTCTCCCCCAATCTTTCAGAATCCTCCTCATCCCTCAAAGCCCAAGTCAGTGTCCCTTCTCTCAGGAAGCCTTCCCTGATTGCCCTAGTCAGAAGTGTTTCCTGTGTGAAGATTTGGAGTCCCCTCCACTGTGCTGGGCAGGATTCTAGGAGGGCACCCAAGGTGTGTGCCCCTGGTGTACATGCCTTGTAAAGTCTCCTTCACTTGAGGGCAGTGGAAACTGTACAACTCCCAAGATGTGGTTACCAATCAGTTGACTCTGAGTTAATACAAAGGGAGAATTATCCCAGGCAGCCCTAGGATAGGAGTCTGCCAAGCCTTTATGGGACACTGATAAGGTTATGTAGATTTTTCTGCCCTTGAACTCATGGCTACATTTCCCGTTTATTACTTGAGAATTTAAAGCATACTGTTTCACACACTGTGGGGCTGTAATCAAAAGGTAGAATTATCAAGAATGATCCATGTTGCCAGCCTTTGAGTCAATGAACTTGTAAAATGCATCATGAGAGCTAAGGAGTCTAATGAGCAGGACATATGGGGGGTGAGCCGGTCACTGTATAGTCCTTCCTGCTGCCCTCTGCTCTGTTTCCAGGTCTCCTAGGGATCAAGCAGAGGTTGGCGGTAAGATCAGTCAGGAGAGAGTTATGGGGAGGAAGAACTGTTCACCATTCTTGGTTCAGGGTCAAGTTCAACAGATGCTGGGCTGAAAGTGATGAGAGGAAGAAAACTTGGCTCCCAGTTTACCAAAGGCCTCATTGTAGGCAACAGGCACCTCCTTCAAGAACAAGCTGGATGACTAGCATCTTGGAAAGTCCAACAACTTCCAGAAGCCCAAGTGATTAAGATTGCCTTCTGGACATTCATAATGAGATGCACAGAGAAAAAGAGACATTCACCTAACAATATTGTCTCATGAAAGTCCACCTTAAAAAAATGGACATTTAGATGGTGAAAGACAGTGGAGTGGCTGGTGATTATTCATTGATAGGAGTGATGCTTTTTGTTTTTTAAGGATCCACCACTCTAGGAGTTCTCGACGGAGTGAACAGACTTCCTAGTGCATGCCACAATGAGCTTCAGGAAACCCAGATTTGATTTACGCAATTTCAGAAGAACCGCTCTTGAGATGAATGCAGTTTATCCCATGTGGCCGAGCCCACACACGGACACAGATGGACCCAATCGCATCCCTTAACAGATACGGTTACCTTCGGTGCCGTCCGGCTCCGCCTGCTCCTCACGCTGCTTCTGCTTGAACTTCATGTTCCCATAATGCATCACGGCTCCTGTCAGTTTGTAGATCCCAACTTTCTCCTCTGAGCTGAAGCCCAGGATGTCAATGGCATTCTGGAAAATAACAAAAAACAAAAAACAAAAACAACTGTCATAGTAGGACTCAGGGATCCACATGCAGCCTTTTCTTGGCAAGGACCTTGCCTCTTTTTTGTTCGGCATGTGAGATAGCATTATAATCCAGGAATTCCATAAGTGGATGACAGGTGGGGTGTAGTAAATTAGAAACCATTTGTTTCACATGTTTGTGTGGCTGGGTGGAGACTATGGGAAGATGATGTGAATTATCTGTTTCCTTCCTTCAAACAGTACCTGATTATGATCTTTTCCCACTGCACATAGATCTGGGGGGCAGGTTTCTGGCTGAGGCTATTGGGAAGCATTGTATGATACTGAGAGATGGGAATGTCATGGAGAATGACTGGGAAATGATGTCTGATGGCTTAAGAGTTTGGCATTATAATCCAGGAATTCCAGCATGGTTCAGACTCAAGACAATATGCATGATATAATATTAGATCTGGAAGGGAAGATAATCAAAGATGGTATCATTATTTGATACCATCAATGATGAGAAAGGGGCAAGATTTTGCAGAGACCTTTCTATCTGCTCGGCTTTCAGTAGGCATCATCTGTATGTTACCTTATTAAATCCCCATGAGGCCCCTTTAGCTGTTCGGGTTTTTCCAAGTTTCTAGATGAGGAATTGAGGGTCTTAGTTGGTAAGTAGCCTGTCACAAGTCATACATGGAGGGTGTGATAAGACTGGGATTGGAGTTAAGTCTCAGTCCCTTCAAAGCCTATGGTAATTGCTGGTTTGGTTTACAAGCACATTGCCTATCTTCCACCGCAAAGGTTTAAACTAAAAGAAATCCTTCTCTGGGATACGCATATTGATTATGCAGTGGGGTTTACAGCCTGAGCTTGAGCAGTATCCATTGGCGGGATTTAAACATGTCTGGACGTGTTTGGCGAGCAGGTAGGATAGACACAGTAGGCCAACACGAGCAGGATGATATTGGAGAGTCAGGGATTCTTGGAGTGGTGCCCCCTTTCAAGGGAGAGCCAGCCTACACCAGGAGCTGGGATATATGGGGAGGAGAGATTCGGAGGCCATGATGGCCATCCCTCAAATCCATATCCCATCTCAGGAATGCATATCTCTGTCCTAGGGAGGGATCACTGTAGGTTAAAAGAAAAAGAACACTTTCAAAAACACTGAAAGCAGCAGGTGAAAGCGTTACTGCCCGGGGAGCCTCTTGGAGAATGTCTTCTCTAGGGGAAAGGGTGCAGGTGAACCTGGGAATATGATGGAATGGGAGCATCACGAGATTACCAATCAGTTGACTTTGAGTTCATAAAAATTGAGACTATATCAGGCAGGCTGTAAAAGCTCTGTGAGAAGCGGGAGTAACAGCCACATCTGGCGGCAGGCATCTCAGTGAGGACTTGACATAGGCATGGTGACTTTTAAAATTCCTTAGGTGGGTCTTTCTCAGGGGATGGAGGCCTTGCAGCAGTCATTAGCCTTGCCCTTCCTGTGCTCACAAGTTAGTGAATATTGGGGAAACCTCATTAAAAATATATAACAACTTGGCCAGGCGCAGTGGCTCATGCCTGTAATCCCAGCACTTCGGGAGGCCGAGGCAGGTGGATCGCAAGGTCAAGAGATCGAGACCATCCTGGCTAGCACAGTGAAACCCCATCTCTACTGAAAATACAAAAAAAAAAAATCAGTCAGGCATGGTGGCACGTGCCTGTAGTCCCAGCTAATCAGGAGGCTAAGGCAGGAGAATCACTTGAACCTGGGAGGCAGAGGTTGTGGTGAGCCAAGATCACGCCACTGCACTCCAGCCTGGATGACAGAGTGAGACTCGGTCTCAAAAATAAATAAATAAATAATAAACATAAAAATATATAACAAATTAAATTAAATTACGTCTAAAGCTGCCTCTATATGCAGCAAACTATAACCTAAAGTAGTATGTAAACAAACTGCAACTTAAGAGTAGCTGAGTCTCAGCCAATCACAGGCTGCCCACTGATGCGACGTTGTCTATATAAGACAAATGCTGCATCATGCCACCCCCAGATAAGGCAAAGGCTGAGCTGTAACCAGTCAAACTGTTTCTGTATGTCATTTCCTTTTTCTGTCTGTAAAGACTGCCTGCCATGTTGCTGGGTGGAGGTCTCTGAGCCGTTCCTTGTGCTGAGTGCAGTCCAACTCATAAATTGTTCTTTGCTCAAATCAACTCTGCTAAATTTGTCTAAAATTTTTCTTTAAAACTGTAAACTACTAGACTTAAACTAGCAAGTTTACTTGATCACAAAATTTTTTCTATTTGTCTTTAAATAATTAGTATCAGCTGGAAATGTCACCAAATAAAGGCTAAGAAGCTGGTCATGGGGCAATGTCCCTAGGATGATGGACAAGACCATTTTTCACAAGCTCTTGCAGCTTTTCTATGGATGGAGCCAGCAAGGTTGGAGATGAATTGCTCAGAGACAGTGTACTTTAATTAAAAATGTAAGTTCTGTAGTTAGGCAGACCTATATTTAAGTACTCTGAATTGGGCCTGACACAGTAGCTCATGCCTAGAGTCTCAGCACTTTGGGAGGTGGAGGTGGGTGGACCACCTGAGGTCAGGAGTTCGAGACTAGCCTGGCCAACATGGTGAAACCCTGTCTCTACTAAAAATACAAAAAATAAAAATAAAAAAATTAAATAAAATTAGCTGGGCATAGTGGCACATGCCTTTAGTTCTAGCCACTTGGGAGGCTGAGGAAGGAGAATGGCTTGAATCTGGGGGGCAGAAGTTGCAGTGAACTGAGATTGCACCATTGCACTCTAGCCTGGGTGACAGAGTGAGACTCTGTCTGAAAAAAGAAAGAAAGAAGAAAAGAAGCAAGGAATAAAGAAGGAAGGAAGGGAGGGAGGGAGGAAGGGAAGGAAGGAAGGAAGGAAGGAAGGAGAAGGAAGGAAGGAAGGAAGGAAGGAAGGAAGGAAGGAAGAGACTCTGTCATTGACAAACTGTGTCTTCCAGAAAATTATATATATTTTTAAGAGTCAGCTTCCACATTTGTAAAATGGAGACAATAGTGACACCTATGCCAGAGGTGCTTTTAAGATTATAATGAGATAACGCAGGTAAAGCCACTTATCTCAGTGCCTGGCACATGTAAATGCTCAATTTAGTTATTATTGTTACTATGATTATTAATCCTGCAGGTCCATCCCCAAAATAAATGCCACAGGCCTGGCAGATGTACCAAGGAGCTGGGTGTCTAAGGTGAGCCCAAAGGGAAAGGCAGAAAGAAAAAATGGAGAGGCTATTACAGAGCGGGGATGATTTTCTGCTTTATACTTTTTAATATTTTCTAAATTTTCTTGAAGAACCATGTAGGTGGTTTTGCAACATGAAAACTTTCAACGAATATTATGTTAAAGATCTTATAAATGCAAAAATGCATTCTAATTAAAAAGCTAGAGAATAGAACTGAAGGCTTGCTTTCGTGAACCTTCTGGATTCCCATTTTGGAATGCTGTGACGGGGAGCTGAGCAGGGAGGGGCCAATCTGTGCTAACTCTCTGAGCTCTTGATCTCTGAGATATTAGGTCTAATCACTTAGTATCCCTGGATTTCAGTTTTCCCATTAGCTCACTAATGTGTCTCTCAGTTCATAAACTCAATAATTATGTGCATAAACAAACAAATAAATGGCATGCTTACATCTGTCGCCAACAATTCTTCACTGTCATCGATACTGGCCACTGTGACCTCTCCTTGGCTCACGAAGGGGAAGTCGAAGGGGTTGGTGGAGATCAGAAGCAGGTCTGTGAAACACAGAGATCCCTTTAATGGCTTATGCTCAACTTACTCTGGGGTTTTTCCCCACAATGTCACTGATTTGGAAGATAAACATATTCCAAGAGCTTACCGATTAGTTCTGGCTTCTTGTTTGACATAATTTGGTAGAAAATATGATAGCTTCTCTCACTGGATAACTGAAATGTCACTCTGGATTTTTCTAACAGATCTAAGGTAACGAGCACAATGTGATTTTAGGTTTCCAAGAGATGTTTTTGTGGCCAAATACCAACAGATGTATACAGTGTCTGGACTCACAGGTTTCAATGTCTGCCGACGCCAGCTTTCCTGTGGCTCCAAAATGAATGCGAATGAACTTCCCCTGTCCAGTAACAGGTAGACAAACATTACAGTTATTTGATTCATCTGGTTTTGTGGCTGGTCGTGGACAGGTGCTGCCACAGATGGGTGGGAGGTGTAGGGTCAGGGAGGAAGGGATGTCAGAACATGAGCACTTCCAGCCTCTCCACCTGGTGCCCAGAGCTCCCAGGCTGGGTCAGCCGAGACTCATGTAGCTCTACCCAAACACTGAGCCCTGTTCCTACAGCTCAGGGGACACCCACAGGCTCCTTCTCCAGCTCTCCAGCTCTCAGCTCCACTCTTGACTGCCCACCTGGTTTTTATCCTGTTCTCTTACACCTGGATTCTTAAATCTTCATAACACCTTTGAATTTGATAAATGGTTGCATTGTTCTGTCTGACTTTTATTTTTATTTTTTTATTTTTTTGAGACAGAGTTTCGCTCTTGTTACCCAGGCTGGAGTGCAATGGCACGATCTCGGCTCACCGCAACCTCCGCCTCCTGGGTTCAAGCAATTCTCCTGCCTCAGCCTCCTGAGTAGCTGGGACTACAGGCATGCGCCACCATGCCCAGCTAATTTTTTGTATTTTTAGTAGAGACGGGGTTTCACCACATTGACCAGGATGGTCTCGATCTCTTGACCTCATGATCCACCCGCCTTAGCCTCCCAAAGTGCTGGGATTACAGGCTTGAGCCACCACGCCCCGCTGACTTTTATTTTTGTTGCCTCTGTTTTAATAGATGCTACTCCTGAGATTTCTTGCCTGAGTTTTACATACAGCTTACTACAGACAAATCTAGCTCACAGGCTCAGGCTCAGGCTTAGGCCTGGCTTCTTGGCTACCAAAAGAACAACTCAGGGTCTAGGTCCCCCATTTTCTGGGGAGTGGGAGGTAAAATTGTATATGTGTGTTTGTATGTAGACACCTGCTTCATACATGATGTGCTTAATTGGTCTTCGATGACACTTTGAGCAAATTTGAGGACAAAAAAGAATGTTTTCTTGCTCGTTCACCCACAGCATCTGAAATGTGGATGGTACTTAGCAGTAGCCTCAATATTTTCTTAATGAACCCTAAGAAAAGTTGGCCAGGCGCCGTGGCTCACACCTGTAATCCCAGCACTTTGGGAGGCCAAGATGGGCTGGTGAGGAGTTTGAGACCAGTCTGGTCAACATGGTGAAACCCTGCTTCTAATAAAAATACAAAAATTAGCAAGGCATGGTGGCGGGCACCTGTAATCCCAGCTACTTGGGAGGCTGAGGCAGAAGAATCACTTGAACTAAGCAGGTGGAGGTCGCAGTAAGCTGAGATCACACCACTGCACTCCAGCCTGGGCGACAGAGTGAGACTCTGACTCAAAAAAAAAAAAAAAAAAAGTTAGTGAAAGGTCAGTGAAGGTATGTGTGCATTGTAAGTGCTGGGTCTTCAGCATTTTTAGCTGCTTAATGGAAGACAGTGGAAGTCACCCATAGCCTGCAAATGTTTGGAGGGTGGAAAGAAGACAAAATAACCAGAATGACTTTGGGGTCAGGGCTAAGAGTAGAGGCCCATGAACTAAATGATGGGAGTGAGAAGAGGGAGCGCCTGAAAGTATTGTCGCTCACTTTAAGCTGGTGTCAGGCCAGAACAATGACTAACTTGGTCCAGGCATGTGTAACATACCTCTGCCATGTAACATGTGCCCAGATCTTCCAGGAGGAAGAGTTTAGTTGGGCACTGGGGAAGATAGAGGTGCAAATTGGCAGGGCACAGGGTACAAAGAATATAGCCAAGAAAACAAAAGTCAAGGCTCAGAGCCATAGTCCTTGATGGATATATCTACTTTCTCATCAATAACCATTTTATCTTTGGGGGGCAACAAAATACAAGTTTGAGACTATCCAACTACTAAGATGTGTGAAGTTTTAATGCGCTTTTGCAACTATACGTAATCACGTATTACTCACACCTGTCATCCCAGCATTTTGGGAGGCCAAGATGGGCTGGTGAGGATGGCTCACCAAATGATGGCTTTGCCTCTCAGTGCTTGCTCCACTGGCCAGCGAAATGAAATGGAGGACCAGATGTGTGTTCATTTCCAATGTGGAAGCAAATACCTTTCTGATTAAGCTAATCCTAAGTAAAATGTTGAAGGGTGGGACATATCCTTCAATATCTTCAGTATGAATCTATTCCAATTTTTTTTTTTTTTTTTGGAGACAGAGTCCTCTGTTGTCCAGGCTAGAGTGCAGTGGTGCAATTGATCTCGGCTCACTGCAAACTCTGCCTCCCAGGTTCAAGCAATTCTGCTTCAGCCTCCCAAGTAGCTGGGATTACAGGCATGTGCTACCACACCTGGCTAATTTTTCGTATTTTTAGTCAAGATGGATTTTCACCATTTTGGCAAGGCTGGTCTCAAACTCCTGGCCTCAAGTGATCCGCCTACCTCAACCTCCCAAAGTGCTGGGATTAAGGCATGAGCCACCGTGCCCGGCCTTTCAAATTTTTGAGCTCTTCTGCATTCACTAGGTTTTCTCTGCTCCCAATCCCTACTGAGTTGGAAAAGATCAAATCTGCTAACTTAATTCACACTAAGGTTTCCAAGGCTAGGTCAATAGATATGGCTTAATGGATGTTTACATTTTAAGATGTTTCCACACAGAGAGGCCAATTTTAGCATAAAGTTGATCTCTAATTGTGGGATTTGAATCAGGATGCTGTGGATGCATTTGAATCAGGATGCTGTGAGGTGACATTGACTAGTTAGGGTAGGGCAGCAAAATCCTCCCTCTGCCCGCTAGGAACAAGCCAACACCTTCCTCAAAATGTATTAAAATGTTCCAGGTGGGAAGACTGACCTCAATCACTTGGGGTTAGAAAAAGACCCTGGTATATTCTAGTTTATGGGGAAATTTTTCATATCCAGCATTTCAGGAGAGGGGATGGTTGTGGGAGGATACTTGAAAATTGGGCTGGGTCTTACAAATCTTGAGGAGTTGTCATTCCTCACAGTCTTGGCATTTCCAAAGGCCTCCAGCAGCGGGTTGGCCTGGATGATCTGATCCTCCAGGGTTCCCTAAAAACAAACAAGAAGAGGAAAGAGAGGACTTTGGATTGTTTTCTTGGTGAATAAAACTGTGGGTGCTCTGGGGAGGTTCAGAGAGAGATGTTGACCAGCTCCACCTGGTGATCGGTGCAGTACCCACACCCCCACCCCCAGCCAGCCTGAAGTGTCTTTAAGGTCCCATCCTAGACAGGCTCTCAAAGGTATAGCATCAAAGTGACTTCTGGTCATGCCAGGTTCTAGGCAGGAATATTACTCCCTCCATCAAAACATCCAGACTGCCTTTCTGATAACATTTCATTACAAATCATGGATTTTTATAACATGGACCTCTGTTATTGCATGTAATATGATCCACCTAATATCATAGATATTTGTGTTCAGAAGAATAAATAGAATGCCAAGCAAGTGACCCAAGAGATGATACAATAAAAACAGTGGTTCTCAGAAAGATTTTGTATGTTGCACAAAATATGTAAGGATGATTATTCAGAAATCCACTATAGAAAGCAGAGTTTTCACCTTCACCTCCATGATTGCTTATCCTTTTGGGGCTCAGAGCAATTTAGAAACTACTGTCAAACCTAGCAGTTCTCAAAGTGTGGTCCCTGGATCAGCAGCATGAACGCTACCTGGGAACATGTGAGAAATGCCAGGTATGGTAACTCATGCTTGTAATTCTAGCACTTTGGGAGGCTGAGGCAGGAGGATTACTTGAGGCTAAGAGTCTGATACCAGCCTGGGCAACATCATGAGACCCACATCTTACAAAAAATAAAAAAAAATTAGCCAGGCATGGTGGTTCCTGCAGTCCTAGTTACTCAAGAAGCTGAGGTAGGAATGATCGCTTGAGCCCAGGAGTTTGAAGTTACAGTGAACTATGATGGTGTGCCACTGTACTCCAGCCTGGGCAACAGAATGAGACCCTGTCCCTACAAAATAAAAAGACAAAAAGAGAAAAGGAAACGCAAAATATGAGGTCCCACCCTAAATCTACACAATCAGGGATTCTGGGTCTGGACCCTGCCACCCTTTGCTAAAAATCCCTCCTGTTGATTCTGATGTATACTCCAGTTTGAAAACCACTGGTATAAACATTCCTTCTCCAGAGGAGGATGTGGAGTTGGTTAAGGATGTGGAGTTTCTCTGAGTTCTATGAACCGTTCTAGGTAATTATCAAACCCGAGAAGAGGTCATAAAATTCCCCTGATTAATAGCTGTTTGGTTAGAAGTTCAAGAGTCCTGCACTAGTCCCTGGTATCTAAAGTGGGGGTAGTTTTGCAGGACTGAGCCCTTAACTTCTGGGATTTGATGCTCTCTCTAGGTAGTATCAGAATTGAATTGAATTGTAGGACAACCAACCGGTGTCTGAAGAGAATCGGAGAATTGTTTGGCATTGGAAAACCTCACGCATTTGATGTCCGAAGTGTTCTGTGTGAGGATATAGAGAGGAAAGGAAGAGTTTTTCCTTCCTATTTGCCATCTCTGCTGTGCTCACCCAGGCTTTAAATTATACTTATTCCAATAAACCTCAGGGTGCAGGTGGCTGCTCACCTGCATTTTGCCCGGCTGTGGCTCCTTCTTCTTGTCCCCAGTGACTGCAATTGTTGCAAAATACTGGATGACACGCTTGGTGTTCACAGTCTTCCCAGCCCCGGATTCTCCGCTGCCAATTTAAAAGTAAATGGGATAAAGGAGAGTGGAAGGGAGGGCACTGCTTTCTAAGTCATGATGGTGCAAACGGGTTACTCACGTGATGAGGATAGACTGGTTGTCTCGATCTAGAAATGCAGAGGAAAGCAAAACAAAACAAGTAAACAATAAACAGAACATTAAAATAAAACAATATTTTTGGGGAGATGGCTGGGGGAGAACACAGGCTGTAGTTAATGTCTTTGCCATTGACTAGTGGTATGATTTGGACATGTCTAATCTTCTCTTGGACAATTTAGGCAGATTTCCCAAATGTGGGATGTGCAACATGACCAGCCTGGGAGGTGACTGGTGAATCCCACAGCATAGAATTTATTCATGTTGCAGATTTTTAACTCCTGCTAGCTCTTTCCCATCATCCTTTTTCTTTTTTTGAGACGAAGTCTTGCTCTGTCGTCAGGCTGGAGTGCAGTGGTGTGATCTCGGCTCACTGCAACCTCCGCCTCCCAGGTTCAAGCAATTCTCCTGCCTCAGCCTCCCAAGTGGCTGGGACTACAGGCGTGTGCCACCACACCCGGCTGATTTTTTGTATTTTTAGTAGAGATTAGGTTTCACCGTGTTAGCCAGGATGGTCTCGATCTCCTGACCTCATGATCCACCCACCTTGGCCTCCTAAAGTGCTGTGATTACAGGAATGAGCCACCATGCCTGGCCCCTATCACCCTTGTTCACAAAGAAAGCAAGTGTCAGGTTCAGAGCCTGTGGGTCCACAGCTTTTCATTAGCATTTATAGCTGCTGCTTGGTATTACAGAATTTTTCTTTTATCTTTACCTTCTACTTGTGAAAAGTGATACTAGTTTTCCATTTACAACAGAGTATGGATTCAATTGTGTCCCCCTAAAATTCATATATTGAATTCCTAACACTAGGACCTCAGAATGTGACCTTATTTGGAAACAAGATGTAAACGAGTTGCAGGGGTGATTAGTTAAGATGAGGTCACGCTGGAGTAGGTCCTGATCTAATATGACTGGTATCCTTATAAATAGAAGAAATGTGGAGACACATAAGCACACGGGGAGAAAGCCATATGAAGATTAAGGCAGGGATCAGGGTGGTTTCTACAAATCCAAAATAACAAAGATTGCTGCTAGCAAACCAAGTAAGCTAGGAGAGCGGCATGAGCCAGATTCTCTCTCAGTGTCCTCAGACAAACCAATCCTGCCGACGCCTTGACCTTGGACTTCTATCCTCTCGAACTGTGGGACAGTACATTTCTATTGTGTAAACCCCTCAGTCTGTGACACTCTGTTACAGCAGCCATACCAAGCCAATAGAAATTGTGGTATTCATCTTCCCTTTAAAATTAATGTGCTATTAATGAATTTCAAGAAAAAATATGAAGTTTGCAGACACGGCAAGGATTGTGATTGTGAGACAGAAATGACAGAAGTTTGGGAACCCTTGTATTAGATGATTTTTAAGCATCTACAGATCTCAGATGCTTGATCTTTGTTTTGGTGGCAGGGGATGGAGTTTCACTCTTGTTGCCCAGGCTGAAGTACAATGGTGTGATCTCGGCTAACTGCAACCTCTTCCTCACTGGTGCAAGTGATTCTCCTGCCTCAGCCTATCCAGTAATTGGGATTATAGGTGCCCACTACCATCCCTGGCTAAAGATTTGTATTTTTAATAGAGACAGGGTTTCATCATATTGGCCAGGCTGATCTTGAACTCCTGACCTCAGGTGATCCACCAACCTCGGCCTCCCAAAGTGCTGGGATTACAGGCATGAGCCACTGCACCCGGCCTTACTTCTACTTCTAATATCTGTTCCAAGTCAAGTCAGATGAAGGCTGAATAGGCGGACTTGGTATTAGGCATCACGGCATAACAGTGTTACCATGTCTCTACTCCCCAGGTCATTCTGGAAATTTAAAGAGGTAAAAGGGAGCCTGAGTTTGGGGAAGAAGGCAGGAACACTGATTTACCCATTTCTCCAACTTAGCATTCCCTGAGGGGCTACTAATATAGTTTTTCTCTTCCAAGCACACCTGGATTGGTTGGGGGTTCCCTAGGGACAACGATATGGCATCTCCTTGTGTTCCACATTCTCCCAAATAAGCATGAGCTTGGTGTAGCTTCAGCCATAACCACAAGCCTTGTCATGTGCTGTGATTGGCAATGGAAGATGTTGTAACCCTTGTTTTACATCCCCAAATCCTCTGACTCTCCTAAGATCACTTTGATTATTTCACCATTCAGATGGCCGATGCCCATCTGAAGTTAACTAAGGATAGCTTCAAAAAATATGAATCAAAGAAATTACTCACCGGTCAGCATGAACTGATAGGCGTTGTCAGAGATGGAGAAGATGTGGGGCGGGGCCTCCTGGCGCTTTTTGCCTCTGTAGGCAGCCACCACCTCGGGGTTGTACACCGGCAGCCACTTGTAGGGGTTGACGGTGACACAGAAGAGACCCGAGTAGGTCTGGGAAAATCAGAACATTATCATTTGGGTCTTGTTTTTACTCAGAGAGAGAACTGAAATAAAAGGTGTTTACAGACACTCACGTAGATCATCCAGGCTGCGTAGCGCTCTTTGAGGTTGTACAGCACAGCAGGCTCATGCAGGTGAGTCATCATGGCCATGTCCTCGATCTTGTCAAATTTGGGAGGGTTCATAGGGAAGACCTGGTCATTGTTCAGAGTGAGTGTCTGGGTATTGAGAGGAAAAGCAGGAAATAAATGGGTGAGCCAAGCGTCCGTATCATGCATTACTGGTGTGGTAGAAGTCGTGAGATATCGTGGAGCAATTATCCCATTGGGATGGATAATTTGATGGATCATTTCCATGCCCAAACATGATCCATAAATAACAGTTCTTGAAGAATCCGGTCAAACTATGTAACCAATTCTGGTCTGATGCCCCCCAACCCCAAGTCATCCTGCCATCATGTGTACCAGGAGTGGGTTACAGGTGTGCAGAGCTTTGGAGCCCTTGGGCCCCAAGGCCAGGTTGCCTCTGTTTACACTATTTGTTGTGAGTGCTGTGATGAGACAAAGTTTGGAAGGTTATAAAGAACTGTTCCAAAGTGTTCTGTGCTTTTCTGCCTCAATATCCCTGCTCATGGGGGGCTCCTTCAGCTGGAATGTCTTCATGAAAGTTTTGTTTAGAAACCTTCAAAGTTCAGCTCCACCACCACCTCTTCCATGACCTATCTCCTCTCTCCCCTGTTGCTTCAAGGCTCCCATAATTATTTGTACCTCTGCTCTAATAGTTCGAACATTTGGGGGTGCATCATGGTTCTTTGCTGAATATTGTGGGAATATTACTTAATTTTTTTTTCTTCTCTGTGTTTTTCCCCCCTCTCACCCCCATTCAAGCATACAGCTGTCTCTGTACTCCATGACTCAGGAGAGGTAGAAGATAGGGAAAGAAAAGAAAAAGAGCCTGTAATACTTGCCGGATTTTGTTTTCCAAAAGCCCAAGTCCTTAGAAAAACTTTGAGGTTTTGCAGAAAAGGTAAAAGGAAGGAGATTCATTGGTATAGACCACATTTTTTGAGGAAGGGAGGCCCTTCCACTCTACCACCCCAGACTAGAAAAAGACAGAAATTCAAGGTAGCCAAAAGGGAGGTAGAAAAGTCTATGTATCCTGAACCTCTAAGGACTGGGAATTGTTTCCTAATAGATCCTCTAGGGAGGCTGCGAGTCCCCAGTGTGGTGCTGCGTAAGTTCTGAAAGCGTGACACATCCCTGAGGTGGTGGTAGGGGCATCCCAAGAGTGACAGAAAAAAAGTTTTCCCAGCCCACTGAAAAGGGGCTGAAATCAGAGGTTAAGTTTAATAACAAAAAGTAAAAGCAAGGCCTGTCTCGTATGCCTGAGTTTGTGAAATGAGATTCATACCTGCCATATACATCTTTGGGAAACTTTAGGAAAGCAGGTGCTGAGATATGCTTATATTTGCAAAACGATCAACACTGTGACCTAAATCAGGTGGATGTCCAGTAAGTACATGGTAATTCTCCACATTAACCAAGTCAATGGCTCCTGAGCTTCCTCTGTAGGAACCACTCTGCAGCCCAGAGAGGAATGATTGGTCACCCCATCCAGTATCAACCTCTTCCTTAAATAGCCCAACCTTTTCTGCCTTCACCTGCTGCTTTTCTCTAAAGCAAACACCACAAAACCCCTTAAAGCCCACGTCCTTGGAGAAGGAAAGAGGCAAGAGTGAAGACACATGCAATGGTAGCTTTCACTTGCTACTTCACCACAGAACAGATAAACTAAGTTTTGTTCTATCTTCAGATTCCAAAGGACCAGCATGCAATTTCTGATATTCTACTGCAAAGAAAAATGAGCATGCTCCTATGATCAAAGACATCTGGAATCAACACTCACCCGGTCATCATCGAGAGTCTTGACTGTGACTTTGTCGTTTTCCCTACTCTGGATCATGCCTTTCACATACATTTCCTTATCATCCACTACAAAGCAGGCTTTCTTGGAATCGAACGGCCGATTTTGAGCCTCAATTCTCTCCTTCTCTGGTTTCCGCAGATAGGGAGCTGCTTCCCCAAAAATGGCCATTTCTGCATCAGAGCTCATGACTGCAGAGGGCTGGGAATACCAGAGGGACTGCTGAGTCTTGTGCTCGGGTGATGACTGAATCTGCAGGGCCCCTACCCAGTATTCCATTCAACAGGGGATCAGATTCAAAGGCTCCTAGATTGAACGTAGGTCCTGAGGGATTGATGGCCAGGTCTAGGAACTTAAAAGTGTGCAAATGGGAATAAGCTAAAGGGGATATTATATTATAACGACAAAGTATGAAGGCTTTTTTTCAATCTTGTGAGTGTCAATTTTGGGAATATTTTAGTTTAGCCCTATGTATGCATTGCTGAACCAATTAGAGGCCAATTAGAGTAGAGCCAAGGTGAACCCAATGAAAGAGGCTTTAGGAAACACTTTCTAAATCACTCATCGAGTTTGAGCCTGTGACCTCAGTGTCCCAGTGTGGAGATTCCTTAAGGATCTAGAAGTAGAAATACCGTTTGACCCAGCAATTCCATTACTGGGTATATGCCCAAAGGATTATAAATCATTCTATCATAAAGACACATGCACATGCATTTTTATTGTGGCACTGTTCACGATAACAAAGACTTGGAACCAACCCAAATGGCCATCAGTGATAGACTGGATAAAGAAAAGATGGCACATATACACCATGGAATACTACACAGCCATAAGAAAAGATGAGTTCATGTCCTTTGCAGGGACATGGATAAAGCTGGAAACCATCATTCTCAGCAAACTGACACAAGAAGAGAAAACCAAACATCACATGTTCTCACCCATAAGTGGGTGTTGAACAATAAGAACACATGGACACAGGGAGGGAAACATCACACACTGGGGCCTGTCACAGGGGAGGGGGAGTAGGGGAGGGATAGCAAGGGGTAAAGTGATGGGGAGGGATAGCATTAGGAGAAATAACTAATGTAGATAATGGGGTGATGGGTGCAGCAAACCATCATGGCACGTGTATAACTATGTAACAAACCTGCACACTCTGCACATGTGCCCCAGAACTTAGAGCATAAAAAAGAATATTTAAAAATCATCACTGGAATGCTGAAAATTCTTAACAGACATTTCGTTTAACCCTGTGAATAGTAAATGACTTGAACATGAAGATTTGTCACATTTGTTTAAATAACAAGATGATAGGAGGCAAAATGGCTCAGGGTGATGGTCCCAAACTTTTTTTTTTTTTTTGAGGTGGAGTCTAGCTCTGTCACCAGGCTGGAGTGCAGTAGTGTGATCTTGGGTCACTGAAACTTCTGCCTCCTGGGGTTCAAACAATTCTACCTAAGGCTCCTGAGTAGCTGGAATTACCAGCACATGCCGCCACGCCCAGCTAATTTTTGTATTTTTAGTAGAGATGGAATTTCACCATGTTGGGCAGGATGATCAGAAATGATAATGTTCTGATTTTCCCAGACCTACTGATCTCGTGATTCGCCAACCTCAGCCTCCCAAAGTGCTGGGACTACAGGCATGAGCCACCACTCCTGGCCAATGGTCCCTAACTTAAACATGCATGGAATCCCCCAAAGGGCTTGTGAAAGCACAGATTACAGGCCCCATCCCCACAGTTTCTGATTCAGTAGGTCTGATATAGGGGCTAAAAATGGGCATTTCTAGCAAGTTCCCACGTGATGCAGATGTTGCTGATCCGGAGACCACACTGAGGATGGCTGGCATAGTGCCTTCCTGTTCCCAGAGTGGTCCTTGAAATGTAGCAGCCTCATGCAGGAGTTCATGAAGAAATGCGGAATTTCAGACCCACCCAAGATAATGGAATCAGCACCTGCTTTTTTTTTTTTTTTTGAGACAGGGTTTCACTCTTGTTACCCAGGCTGGAGTGCAATGGTGCAATCTCGGCTCACCACAACCTCCACCTCCTGGGTTCAGGCAATTCTCCTGCCTCAGCCTCCCGAGTAGCTGGGACTACAGGCACGCTCTACCATGCCCAGCTAATTTTTGTATTTTTAGTAGAGACGGGGTTTCACCATGTTGACCAGAATGGTCTTGATCTCTTGACCTCGTGATCCACCCGCCTTGGCCTCCCAAAGTGCTAGGATTATAGGCACGAGCCACCGCGCCTGGCCAGCACCTGCTTTTTAACAAGAGCCCCAGGTAATCCCTATGCCTAGAAGATGAGTAGGTACTGGGCCTCTAAACTCTAAACACTGTCTCTAAACTTTGTGCATAGCAGTGTCAGGGTGAGACAAACACTGATTGGTTAGATTAATACCCACCTTAGAACTCGTTGCATGGGTGTGTGTGTGTGTGTGTGTGTGTGTGTGTGTGTGTGTGTGTGTAGGGGGCATAAGTCTCTTATCCCTTGTATTACTTTCTCCCAAACTATCTCCCTTTGCTGGCCTTTCTTGCCCCTCTCTTTATGTACTTTTTCCTTCTTTTATGTAATGTATCGTCCCTACTTAGAATGCAGGAAATTCACCTTAAAGTCCTAGCACTGATCAAACCACTTCACCTCTCTGGGCTGCAGCCTCTTCTCATTTAGAACAGAGAAGCCAGCCCAGCTCCTGTCTAAGGTTCCTGCAAGTCCTGGGTGGACTGTTCCTTCTCTCTGCATTTGCTTCCCCCACTCCTCCTCTGGACCTCTTTCCTCTACTCCATTACCTGGTTTCCTCAAGTACTTTTCCTCTTCCTTTCCCTTCTCTCCTCTTTTCCTTCCCACTCAATTCTGTGACATAAAATAGAGTTAAGTCACACACACACACACACCCCACAAACAGCTTTCCATATCTCCTAAGAAATACATCATATTGACCGGGCACTGTGGCACACACCTGTAATTCCAGCACTTTGGGACACCAAGGTGACAGGTGTCAAGAGATTGAGACCATCCTAGCCAACATGGTGAAACCCAGTCTCTATTAAAAATGCAAAAGATTAGCCGGACGTGGTGGCGCGCACCTATAGTCCCAGCTACTAGGGAGGCTGAGGCAGGAGAATTGCTTGAACCTGGGAGGCAGAGGTTGCAGTGGGCTGAGATTGTACCACTGCACTCCAGCCTGGTGACAGACCAAGACTCTGTCTTTAAAAAAAAAAAAAAAAAAAAAAAAAGAAGCCGGGTGCGGTGGCTCAAGCCTGTAATCCCAGCACTTTGGGAAGCCGAGGCGGGTGGATCACGAGGTCGAGAGATCGAGACCATCCTGGTCAACATGGTGAAACCCCGTCTCTACTAAAAGTGCAAAAAATTAGCTGGGCATGGTGGCACGTGCCTGTAATCCCAGCTACTCAGGAGGCTGAGGCAGGAGAATTGCCTGAGCCCAGGAGGCGGAGGTTGCGGTGAGCCGAGATCGCGCCATTGCACTCCAGCCTGGGTAACAAGGGCGAAACTCCGTCTCAAAAAAAAAAAAAAAAAAAATTAAAAAATACATTGCATTTTTCATATTTTTTGAATACAGTCTTTTATGTCCTCTTTTTGTAGTGGGAAAGTTGGACATGTTATAATTCTCTCCCCCATCTTAGCCTTTATGAACTTGCTGTCTTCATTAGTAAATGGTCATTGTTTAAATATCCCTTCCTGTGATTCTGTGAGGTTCTGTCTAAACAGAAAGAAAAGCATCTGCTTCCTGCTGGGCCTTATTCAGATAAGCTGCATTGTAGTTTTTCTTTGGCCAGTGGCTCTGCTGAACCATCTGTGGATTCATGTTAAGTTCTCACAGTAAGGGACCGGAATTCAAATGTGGCACCCACAAATAAGGCTCTTGGCCTGCATTAATTGGTTTAGAGTCTCTCAGTTACTACCTGGAGCATGAGTAATTCATCCACATTGCTTTTCTCCTTCATTTCTTTGAAGATAGTCGCTAGTATAATGGCTTAAGTGGATTTTACTACAGCAGTGGTTCTTAAACTTTGTGGTTGTACGACTCCTTCACACTCTTTTTTTTTTTTTTTTTTTTTTGAGACAGAGTCTTGCTCTGGCACCAGGCTGGAGTGCAGTGGCACGATCTCGGCTCACGGTAACCTCTGCCTCCTGGTTTCAAGAGATTCTCCTGCCTCAGCCTCCCGAGTACCTGGAACTACATGCTAAGCAGCCTCAGCTTCCTTTGCTTCTTCTATGTAGTGCTTCTGAATCCCTTACCATCTCGGTCACTCCTCTCTGAACCCACTCCTGTTAATCTCTTAAAGTGTGACATCCAAACCACATGTCACCCTCCACTGGAGTGTGCCCTCACCCCTCTTGACCTAGGTGTCATGCCTGAGGTGGTGATTGCCTGTTGGCAGCCACGTTTCACACTGCTGACGCACCAGTCCGTGTCGAGCAAAGCCCCTCAATCCTCTGGTTGCATGCAGTTGCTAAGTCAGACCTTCTCTCTGTATTTATGCAACTGTGAGTTGGGACCCAAGGGAAAACCATTCATTTTTGACTGATAAACTTCACCTGTTAGATCTGACCCAAGTCTCTAGGCATGACTCATGCTGCTCACTGAGCGCCCCCCTCAAGAGTTCCCTTAATTAGCTCCTTCTGCGTTCCAAGAGCAGGACCTGTTTCCACCGTTGCATAGCTGTGCCCCTTCAACCACCTCCTCTGTTCCCGTCTTTAAGGGTTTTCTCATTGAGACAACCATCCCCGCCTGCCTAATCTCCATCACCCGCTTCTGAAGCTCCTAGCTTTCTGTTTGTCCTCAGTGCACCATGACACTACTCTCAACTTTGATTCCTCTCCAGGGAATTTCACCACGACTGTGTCTTGTCAGCAATGATGTGGTCATGACTCAATGACACCTTGGCTTTGTTGGTCCCAATCTATCTAGAATTACCTCTAACAAACACACATTTTAAGGGGAGAGGGTTTTTATTACCACACTGGGCATGGGACTGAACTGATCCCTCCTCGTTGTGTGAGGGAAGTGCAGCCGTATGGATTCAGGGGTGCAGACTTTAAGGAGCAGCAAAGTCAGCCTGTGTGTAAAGACTGCATCTGGACTCTACAAAATTCATGTTCTGAGCCAACTAATTACTATTTATTGACCTGGAGCTTGTATCTCAAAATTCTGCATTATATTTTGTACATTTTGGTATAATGAGCAAACATGAGAAGCCAATTCTTTCCTTGACAAAACCTGTATGTATTTTAAAATCTACCTTTAAGAATAGTTATTGGTTTCAAATTCATCAATTTCATCTTCTTATGAGTGCGGCAAGAATGAGAACGTGTAAAACAACGTTTGCTGATTTCAATGATTGCATTCATGATCCAGTTGAAAACAACTCTTACCTTCTTGGCTCCCGAGTGACAGTCAGTGTCCTTCAGGAATAAAGCGTCTTCCTGGGGATAATTTGAGAAACAAAAAACAAACCAAAAAAATCCCCAAATGATCTATCAAGATTTTAAATAAATATAGAAACTATGTTTGTTCCAGTTTATCTACCTTAAATAGATACACAGTAGATGGTGTGGAATGAAATAAATTTGCCATTTTGACTTTTTACTCTTGGTTAAAATTATTATTCTTTAAACAGTTGGTTAATTACAACATTTAATTAATACTCGCTTGAGAAACATCTGTGTCTATAATGTACTGCGTCAGCTCCTTCAGGGGATATGAAAAATAAAGTACAGTATCTGCCTACAGGAATGCAAAAGTTAGTAAGGGATAAGAGAACGCTCAGATAAGTCTTTGAACAAGATTAAGACACATTTTTAAAGTCTAAACAAAGTACTATGGGAACTCAGAGAAATTGCTTCTGACTGGAGTGCTGTGAGGGGTCAGGGAAGAAAGAAAGCAGGGAAAGGAATGTTCCAGATTGCAAACAACTTGGATGCTTAGGGGCAGTTCCCTTTTTTTTTTTTATTGGAGAAAAGTTATAAATTGTGGACAAAGACTTCTTTATTCTCTTAAAGGTTCTAGATTCCTCCTGGAGATGATGAAGTTAGGGCAGCTGAAAACTCACCTGGGACTAAGGATTCTCAGCCCTAGGAGTTTACAAATGACGTGGTTATCTCAAGGAGGCATAAGTGTCTGAAAAATTTTCAATATCAAATGTAATCTAAGCAAACTTCCCATTTACCATACAGTGCTTTTATGGAGCCAGGGGAACATTTCATGAAGTCCCATTTAGGCAGGAACAGACATTTAGGACTTGCTTTACTGTTCTGGTTGCCTCCTTTCTCCGCCTTTAATGCATCTTGAACAATCTTCAGCGATATCCTAAAATTCTCACAAATTTCTTCTAAAAAATTAAAGTATTACATACTATATTCTGAATCCTCAATTAAAAAAATAAAATATGGAGGCAGAGCTACAGAATTCTAGTATCAGTTCTGGTTAAGTAGCTGTTGTGATTTCTTTGGGCGCCTGTTTCCCTCTGTAAAATGAATCAGTTACACGAGAAAATCTCCAAGGTTCCTTTCAGCCCTATGAATCTGTAACAGAAAGTTCTCCAGTAGACATGGTGGCCTGAATTCAAAGCATCACAAGTCCTCCTGAAGGATGCTATTGAACTGTCAGACACAATCCAGTCCCAAGTCCATAAGGCATGTCATGTAAGACCAGTCTGCAAACCAGTCCATTCAAATCAGCCTATGACCATTCTAAGATGGTTAAGATGCTTGGGATTATTTCTCCCCACAGCCATTTTTCAGAAATCCTGACATGGGAAACCAATTAAAAACCATAAACATTTCAAATAATAGCTTAAGCAATCACAGAAGAGATACCACAAGTTACCATGTTAATTTGCTAACTGAACAGTATAACATTGACCTAAATAGTCAGAGGAGGTATTACGCATTATACTCAGTTTTGTTTGGCAGGTGAATATTTTTTATCTTGTAATTGTTTATACTCTTTTCTTTTCACCCCTTGTAAAAGCTTCTTGAAATGTAATTGTCTTGTCTTTCCATCTTGTCTCCAACACTGCCCTCAACACAAGACCTTACACTTAGTAGGCCCTCAGTAAAGTCTACTTTGCTGCCTCCCTGCCTGGACTGGTAACCTGATCAGGTGCAACGAGAGCTATGTGAAGCAAAAAAGTGGGCACTTGTGAGCACTTACCTAGAGATGCTGCGGTCACAGCAATTTCGGGAGTGTGGCCCCCAGGTCTCTTTATACTCCCAAATCTGCCAGCCCAGCACTCTAACTTGGCTATATTTGGGGGATCACCATTTACTTGTTAGATGAAAATGCGTTGTAGCCCTGATCTCTCACTCTTGTTAAGTTACTTGGATAAATGACCAGCGGAGGCTGTATAATGCCAAGTCAGCTGTGTGGGGATTTTGACGCTGGACACAGATCTTTGAGACTTAGAGAGTCCTAGGGGCTGAGTGGAACTGGAGCAGAGTATGCTAAGAAGGTCACTGAAGGGCAGAATGACAGGATGCTTTGTCAAGCAATGGGTGGTCAATAGTGTGGGCAGTAAGTACACCCCATTTACCTGGCACTGGTATGGGATGGTATGCTCCTTGTCTCAGAAATCTCTGGAAATTTAAGGTTGACCTTTTAATACATCCAGTCTTATTTATATATGCGTTTGTTTAAAAATCTGTTGGAAGAAAATCTTTCCAAAATGTATTGTACATCATCCTGCTCTGTATAACCAACTATCTTGAATCAAATTTCAGCTTTTCTTGATCACTCTGGGGTTCTGGGAGATGATATAATAAAGTCTTCAAGTATCTTAGGTTCTTCGTGGGTTATGCCTGCACTAATTGTTCCTGCTGTAAATTTTTGTGTCCACATTTATTTATTTATTTATTTATGGAGACAGAGTCTTGCTCTGTTGTCTAGGCTGGAGTGCAGTGGTGTGATCTTGGCTCACTGCAACCTCCGTTTCCCGGGATCAAGCAATTCTCCTGTCTCAGCCTCCCGAGCAGCTGGGATTACAGGTACGTGCCACCATGCCCGGCTAATTTTTGTATTTTTAGTAGAGATGGAGTTTCACCATGTTGGCCAGGCTAATCTCTAACTCCTCACCTCAGGTGATCCTCCTGTCTCAGCCTTCCAAAATGCTGGGATTACAAGCGTGAGCCACCATATCCTTACTTTTTAGATTTTATATCTTTGCCTTCGTGGCCAGCTCTCAGGTGTAATTTCTTTCTGTGGTAAGTTTGTCTTTACTAGCCTGATTTTGTGTTACCGATTGGGAAAGAGATTACAAAATTAATATCAGGCTAAAGTAAGAGTAAATAAGTTCTGAATGCAGCTCTAGTGGATTCTAATGAAAATATGTGGCCTTTGTGACAATTCTTATGGTTACTTTGGGACTTTTTTTTTTTTTATAACATACAAGTGATGTTTGACTATATAGGGACAACTGTACATGTAGAATTCAGAGCCATTTACTGCAATACAGTATGATCTGTTTAGATTATATATAATCAGTGTTTGCTGAATCAAAGGTTCCTTAATCATTCTCCAGTGGGTAGAATTTCCTGTAGGTGGGACATTTCCAAAGACAGTTTGCATTAATCAAGATGATTTTGTGAGCAGAGTAGGAGTAGGTAGAGATAGGACCTTCACAAGGTATTTTCTAAAGTAGATTTGACAGAATGCAGATTGGGAGGGTAACTTTGAAATAAGTGTCTCTGTGGTTGAATGAGTGTAAGAAATGTTAAACTCTATTCCCTCCTGTTAGACATTCATGAAAAATATTAGCATATTAAGGGATGTGAGAAGCCTTTCAGTAAAGAAATATGAATACCTTTTTTTAAGACCTGGAACTTCCCTAGGTGATTTGATGTTGGAACACCAACTTATTTATTTCCTGTTCCAGAAAACAAGAGAGGAAGGCTGAAGGACATAATCCATAACAAAGTTCTGGCTCAGAAGAAAGCAACAGAGAGCGATCAGGTGTAAGCACAGTTGCTTTTATTCAAGGTGCAGCCTTTTGCATGTAGAAGATGCTTAGTAAATGTTCATTCTGGTGAATAAATGAATCAAAATGATTCACAGGGGAGTCATCTAATTCATGTGTTGAAAGGTCTGAAGTGATAAGAAAAGAATGGAATCAGACTCTGAGTTTCACTTAATGGTAATAGTTAAGACTTAAGAACTAGGTCAGGTGTGGGGGCTTACATGTGTAATCCCAGCACTTTGGGGGGTCGAGCTGGTGGATCAGTTGAGGTCAATAGTATGACACCAGCTTGGCCAACATGGTGAAACCCCATCTCTACTAAAAATACTAAAAAAAATTAGCCTGGTGTGGTGGTGTACACCTGTAATCCCAGCTACTTGGGAGACTGAGGCATGAGAATCACTTGAACCCAGGAGGTGGAGGTTGTAGTGAGCCAAGATGGCGCCATTGCACTCCAGTCTGGGCAACAGAGAGAGACTCCATCTCAAAAATAAGTAAGTAAATAAATAAATAAAATAAAAGACACTTAAGAACTCACCACATGACCACATGCCAGGCTTCATCCACACCAATTCATTGATGCTTTATAATAGTCCTGTGAGGTAGGTGCTGATATCATTCCCATTAAACAACTACTGAGAGTTTAAGCAATGTGTCCAAAGCCATACAACTAGTCAGCAGCTGAAATGAGTTTCAAATGCTCTCTGGCTCTAGAATCTACGCCTATAACCTCTCGTTTTTGGAAGTGCAGCATATTTGAGTGCCTCCTTGGTCTAAGACTTTGTGCTGGGAATGGGGAAGAGGGGTATGAGCTAAGATCACTGCCCTAAAAGAGTGGACAACAGAGATGGGCAGAGAAGTGCATAGACATGAAAATGATAAATCACTTTGCTAAGATTAAGTTATCCTAAACTGATTGGATTGTGGACAGTGGATTCGATGTATATACAAGGTATTTGAAAACCATAGTGTGTTGTAGATAAAATATTAGCAGAATTGTTATAATAATTATTAATAACAATGTTTTATTTATTTTGAAGGAGGGAAGAGATGGGTGAGTAGTGACTGTGTAGATAATGATAATCTTTTAGTACTTTTCAGTTTACATGATAATTTTATATATTTTATTATGTTTATTTTTCTCTGCAAGCCTGAGTGATTTATATGATTCATATTATTACTATTTCCACTGTCTAAATAGGGAAACTGAGGCCTACCAGTGTACGGGATTGGCTAAAAGGCCCCTGGCTAGTAGGCAATTGAACCAGAACTGAAATCCAGGGTTTCTGATTCCAAAGCCATGCCTTTACCTCTATCCTCTCCTGTCTCTTAAAGGAGGCAGACTTTTATCTGGGTGAGGGGGGCAGGAAAGAGGTTCTAGGCTTGGGGAGCTGAGGGCTCATGGCTTGGAAACAAGTCTTCTCAGGACATTTTGGGAAGGTCAACTGGGAGAGCCAGGCCACAGCACAGGACTGGGGTGGGGCCGGGGCTAATACAGAGGTGAAGGCAGAAGTGGGCTGTGCTTGTCTGTGATAGATTTTCAGTGCCCAGGGATGGAGTCAGGCATTATTCTGAGATCACTCGGAAGCCTTTTGAGGTTCGTGAGCAGGAAAGTGAGATCACACACACACACACACACACACACACACACACACACACGTATACACACATGTACACATACATGTACACACACGTGTACACACACACACATATGTATTTGAAGATGAGTCTAGAACTGGTGATATGATGCAGTGATGACAAGAGAACCTGGAGGCCCAGAAGCCCTTTGTGACTATTGAAAACATCTTGGTGTAAAACTTCCCTAGATGATTAGATAGGTTCTGATGGTTTGTGGGGGCAGGCAGGCTGGTAGATGCTTCGGGTTTAGCCCTCAATGCCCCTGAGCTTTCAGGTCTGTAGTAAAATGTTCCACAGCAGCACAGGGCAGCTTTCATAGCGGTTGTTCCCTGGTCACTCTGAGTACATCATGCAGAGTCAGGGAGAAGAGCATGGCGTGGGCTTCTTGTTTTTCTTCTACACTGTTCGATTTAGGCACAGCAGGAACAGTGAAATTTCAAACCCCAGGTGGTAAAAGGAGTGCGTATTAGGGGCCAGGTGTGGTGGTTCACATCCGTAATCACAGCATTTTGGGAGACTAAGGCAGGTGGGTCATTTGAGGTCAGGAGCTCAATATCAGCTTGGCCAACATGGTAGAACCCCATCTCTACTAAAAATACAAAAATTAGCTGGAGATGGTGGTGGTTACCTGTAATCCCAGCTACTTGGGAGGCTTAGGCAGGAGAATTGTTTGAACCTGGGAAGCAGAGGCTGTAGTGAGGTGAGCTCGCACCATTGCATTCCAGCCTGGGTGGCAGAGTGAGACTCCATCTCAAAAAAAAAAAAAGTGTGTATTAGGGCCCATTTAAGATATTGTGGGTTCTAGACTTATTTTTTTGAGACCCTACCCCATATTATATCAATATATTAAAATCTACTCAATTTATATTAATATCCACTTACACTGAATATAAAAAATAATCATGGTTAAGTCATCGTAGTTAAGTATTTGCAGAAAAAAAATTTTTAAATCATGGTGCAAAATGAAGTAGGCCTCAATTACAGAGAATAAAAATGAGGTTCAAAAGGAAAGAGAGAAAACTCAAGAGATCCCCTAAAGGCAGGACCCAAAGGAGTTTGCTGACTGCTGAGTTTGAGGGGTGAGCAGTTGTCAAAGGATCCTGCCTGTCATTCAGCCCTCATTTCAGCCTGGACTCTAGGGCCATGGTGCCAGCCCAGAGGAGACACTTAAGTGGAGAAAGATGAGTTTCGATTTTGGACATATTGAGGGTGAGATGATGTGGCAGAGATAAGATTTCAAAGTTTAAAGGAGATGTCAAGGCTAAGGATGTGGTTCTGAGTGTTGGGAGATATTGTTTGTACGGAGGTGATAGTCGAAACTATTGTGAAAATTGAGCACTCACTCACAGGAAGGCTAGGTGTTGCGGACATGGGAAGAAGAAATGAAGAAAAAGAGAAAAAAGTAAATAAAAATCGGCCAAGTATGGTGGCTCATGCCTGTGGTGGCTCATGCCTGTAATCCCAGCACTTTGGGAGGCTGAGGCAGGTGGATCACAAGGTCAAGAGATCAAGACCATCCTGGCCAACATGGTAAAACCCCGTCTCTGCTAAAAATCAAAAAATTAGCTGGGTGTCGTGATGCACTCCTGTAGTCCCAGCTACTTGGTAGGCTGTAGCAGGAGAATGGCTTGAACCCGGGAGGCGGAGGTTGCAGTAAGCCGAGATTGCGCCACTCCACTCTAGCCTGGCGACAGAGCGGGACTCCGTCTCAAAAATAAATAAATAAACAATTAAATAAAATATAAATAAAAAATCAGACCAGGCATGGTGGCTCACGCCTGTAATCCCAGTACTTTGGGAGGTCGAGGCGGGTGGATCACAAGGTCAAGAGATCGAGACCATCCTGGCCAACATGGTGAAACCCCGTCTCTATTAAAAATACAAAAATTAGCTGGGCGTAGTGGCATGCGCCTGTAGTCCCAGCTACTCGTGAGGCTGAGACAGGAGAATTGCTTGAAATCTGGAGGCAGAGGTTGCAGTGAGCCGAGATCACACCACTGCATTCCAGCCTGGCACTTGGTGACAGAGTCAGACTCTGTCTCAATAAATAAATAAATAAATAAATAAATAAATAAATAAATAAATAAAGTTCACTCTGCAAGTAAGCAAATATCAAGTGAGAAGCAGTAACGTCTTGCTGGAGTCAGAAGACTTGAGAGAGTCCCCAGCTTACTTCTGCCATTTATGGACTGGAGTGAACCCCCTTCCTTCTCTTAGCAACTCTGGAGTCTTTTCCCTTCAGCTGCAATGAAATTTTTTCTGTTTCTGCCCAAGTCATGAGAATGATGTGGGGACATAATCAAATACTGTCTATGCCATCTTGATGTGGCTAGCTCTGTGGGCACTCTGCTTCTAGCCTGTGCCAAACTGTATATGTTTATCTCCCCCCAACCTGACCTGGTCTCAGCATATAATCCACCATCACCAAAAATCTAAATGAGCAATGCAGAATTTACTGAAGATTCTGAGAATAAATTACCCATTTCCATCAGCAATATCTGTTCTTTACAGATAGTAAAGTCCATTTTCAAAGTCCATTTTTCTTTACACTGATCCTGGATGTCTTTTCCTTTCTTCCCCCCAATAATTTCTCTGCACCCCTAGGATACTCAGTTGTTCCTCTATCATGTGGAATCATTTAGCTCTGCCATAGACATGCATTTCTATGCACCTGGTTACTCAGCAACTTAAAAGTCATCAAGAAGACCACTTTCATCTTTAGAAACAAGTTTGGTAATCGCCTATTTTCACTCTCATAGGCTCTTTTTCAGGGAGAAAGGGGCTCATCTTTTTCTTTTTTTTTACAGCTGTATTGAGGCATAATTGATATACAATACACAATTTGATGAGTTTGGACATATGCATGTACTATAATCAAGGTGATAGTCATATCCATCACCTCTGAGAGATTCCTTGTGTTGGGGGTTTCATCATCTCTATTTCATCACTATGCCCCCAAGGCCACAGCTCCCACCCCACACTGTCAGCCCACCTCTCTCCAATCTGAGAGGAGTTCTGTGGCTGGAAATTTGCTTCAGGCTTATTATAAAATCATTTTGTCTATTCTAAAGTGAAGGTAACTTTATTATTAGTGTCAAAGTCAGTGAAGGGAGGTGATGTTTTCAAGAGAGAGGATATCATGAAGAGCAGTACAGAGAAGCTGGAGAAAGAGAGGACCAGGAGCAGGGCATTGGATTGGCCAGGGAGGTGATCCTGACAGCAATGTCAGCAGGATGGTGGGGGTGGCAGCAAGGGATTAAGGAATGAGCAGGTGTTAAGAAGGGGGAAAAAGTTTTTCTGATTTTCCTAGGGACAAATCTCTTCACAAATCACTATTTAAGATGCATTCAGAGGAAATGTCAATGTGGATAGCGAAGTGGGAAGAAGAAGGCAGTAGCAAGGCCAAATAAGACTAGGAAAATAAGTGTGATTGAGGTCACTCCTCAGAAGGCTACTTGAGAAGAAAGGGCAATTAATTGTGCTAATAGTGGGATCATACCTTACCCCTCACAGCTCAGGCTATCTCAGAGCTTATGTAACAGATGAAATTTCAAAAAGCAGCAGGAAGTTTTCCAGCTAGGAACAGAAATTTCTGGGTGAAAGTCATAGGGCAGGCACATTGGTGAATGACACCCATTTGTATTTGAAGTGCCTAACTAAAGATTTGAATGACAATCTAGATTCTGGAACTAAAGGAGGCTTTGAATACTTTCTAAAGTGACTCCTACCTTACAAAATCAGAAACTGAGGTTCTGTTCAGGTTTGCTAATTCATGCCAAGCATAAAATTAGACCCCTCTCCATTCTACTCTCAAATTCAACAGAGCAAATGTAGAACTCTTTCAAATAGAATATATCAACTTTTTCACTGCTGGTATTTATATACTGAAAACGTGCAAAGCAAAATGTTCATAAGGAGTTATCAAAAGCATTATTTAAATTGATTATTAAATGTCAATGAGAAGAAGGACTTATCACAGTTTTATGCGTGGGAAAAGTGAGGCTTGGTGAGGTTAAGTGACTAATCATACGGCTAGTAAGTGGCAGAGTGAGAGCTAAAACAAACAGCTTTCGACTCCAAGTCCAGTTTGTATTTTCACTTGAAGACAGCTGCTTCTGGCTTTACAAGGTCCTGTAAGACACTAATGCTCTCAGAATTATACATGCTTCTCAGAATTACACAGAAACTAGACATCCTTCACTGAAAATAGCATGAAGAGATTGTGTGGATAACCTAAGAACATTGTGTTCAGAGAAGAAATCCTACCAGCTAGGTCTTTTCAGTAAACTGGAGACTTTCCAGCCTGGCTTCATAGCTTTGACTCATGTCTGTGAGAGTTAGGATATCCTGCTGTTTGCTTCCTACCTCCCCTTTTTGGGGTCTGTTTTCTGTGTTTTGATTACATCAGCTGCTTAAAATCTCATTAGAGCTAAGGAAAGAATGACTGGGTACTTTTAACTACCATTAAGGTCTTAAACAATGTACCCTAAAAAGAAAGTTACATCCTTTGTTGGACACAGTGAAAGTATGTATTTATATCATTAAAACCCACCTGATATTGCAGTAACTAAGAGTGGACCTTGACAATCAGAATGCGAAGTCTCAAATCCTGACTTCACTATTTAAGCTACCTGCATTTGGGCAAGTTACTTCACCTTTCTCAGCCTCAGTTTTCTCACCTGTAAAATGGGAACGATAACAATAACTCGGGGGTTCTTGTGGCAGTTCAGTGAATTAATGAATGCATGGCAGGGTGCTGTTTGGATGTGACATGACAGTTTGGGAAAGGAGAGAGTGGCTGAAGCTATGTCAGCAGAGGACCCTTTGATTTTGAAAAACATGAGCTTTCTCTTGCAAACGCACCAACCATTGTCAGTGGCGGAGGGCTTTGTGGAAGCCAAGTCAATGTCTTGTATGTAGTTCATGTCTTTCATGTTGCTGACTGGTGAGACCCACCAGCTGCCAAAGCCTGTTCATTGTCTTCTTAGTTCTCTCATCCCACCCACTATATATTACCATTTTTCTGTTTAGATTCATTCCTCCCCTAATAGCAGTAAAACAAAACAGGAAAGATAGGAGCCTGGAAACCTGAAGGTAGGTGACCAACCATACCAGTTTGTTTAGGGTTAAGGGAGTTCTTGAGACTTTCAGTTTTAAAACCAGGACTGTCTCAGGCAAGTGGAGATAAATTCCTCACTATACCTGACAGGTTGTTGCGGGGTATCATGGCAAATCCTCAAGCCTGACCAAGACAAGGCTAGATGGAATTAGTTTGAGATCTCCTAGAATAATCCAAGCTAGAATAATGACGAAATTCCCACCCGGAACTGTTAATTGCAAAGCTGTAATACATACACAGTGCTTAGCAGTGAGCTAGCAACATGGTGAACAGGCATTCATTCAGTAAACATTCATTGAAAGTTAACTATGTGCTGGGAGGATTTTAAGTACGGGAGAACAAAATAGACAAAGTCAGAAACAGATACATCGCTTAATGATAAATGTTCTGAAGAAAAGAAATGCAGGTTAAGGAAACAGTGGCTGTGCAGGGTCTAAACAGATTGAACAGGGAAAGTTTCTCTCAAGAGGTGATATTTGAGCAGACACCTAGTGAAGTAAATGAGTAAGCTGTGAAAACATCAAAGGGGGACAGTATTTCAGGCTGAGGAAACAAATGCAAAGGCTCTGGGAGGTGATGGGCCAGTGCGGCAGAGTGAACCAGTAGTACGGAATGAAGTGGCAGAGGCAGACAGGCGCCAGATGGTTTAGAGTCTTGGAAATTAAGGTAAGGACTTTGGGTTTCAAATGTTAGCTGCTGTTATAAAGGCTGTTTTGTTCCTCCTTATTTTGTGCTGAGCGTTGGATCTGTTATCTGCTCTTTCTCTACTAAGTATTGGTTCATTCTGTCCAACAAAATTATTGAATTCTGCTTTTCATTCAACAGATGGCTAATGAAGGCATTGTTCCAGGAACTCGAGAGAAAGTCTGTTTTCTCAACATCTTACGATCTAGTTGTGGGGAAGGAGGGAGTGGGTCAAAGTGCTGATAACGCGTCAAAAGATGGCAGCAGTGGGCTGGGCACGGTGACTCAGGCTTATAATCCCAGCACTTTGGGAGGTCGAGGTGGGTGAATCACCTAAGGTCTGGAATTCCAGACCAGTCCACTAACATGGAGAAACCCCGTCTCTACTATACAAAAATTAGCCAGGCATGGTGGCACGTGCCTGTAATCCCAGCTACTCAGGAGGCTGAGGCAGGAGAATTGCCTGAACCCGGTTGCGGTGAGCCGAGATCGTGCCATTGAACTCCAGCCTGGGTAACAAGAGCAAAACTCGATCTAAAAAACAAACAAACAAACAAACAAAACGGCGGGAGAGGAATAACTTCCGGTGTGCCCCAGGGCATCATGGGAGGGGTCAGTCTTCGGGAGGGAAAGGCCGGAAGTGATTCCCACCAGGACTGGGGCGGGCGTGGAGGCGATACTGGGACCTGGCCGGTAAGTGTGCGTTAGCGTTTGCGAGTGAGGAGGGCCTTGTTCGTCCTCGCGATTTATTTGCGCTGTGGGGTTCCGAAGAGTAGATGCGTGAAGGACCGTGTGGTGGGGAGGGAATGAAATTTGACTGTGGGGAGGGAATTCGAGGACAAGTTCCATGACTGAGCGGGCCAGACAGAAATTTAAAATTCGTGTTACCAAAAGCCCGTTTGAAGCTTTTCAGTGCATAACGTAGCCATCTTATGATGTTGTACACACATAACATTCTTATAGAAAGTCAAGTTCAGATACTAAAATCTGTGGTTGCCAGCTGAATTGTTTTTCCAAATGGTGGAAACAGTGATGATTTTGTTGCTCAGAAGGTGCTACTCCTCCCGTCCATGTTTTAAACGTAATTTCTCATAATTTGAGCCTTCACACTGCCCAGTACCTCAGTTTCCCCAAGAAAGCTACAAGTCATAGTTTCTGTGAGGAGCTGAGAAAATAGTCTGCCCTCTTGTGAAGGTCAGGCTATTGAAATCTAAGAGAAGGCCTGTTTTGGGTTTGTTCCCCAAGGGAGATGTTTTTCTCCTTCACCACGGAGAGGCTTTCTTTTTCCTTGCAGCCTCCGGAAGCAGCATCTTAGTGGCCTTGGAACTAGGAGGGAGGAATCAGGCTGGCAAATTCCATCCTTAAGCAAGGTTCTTTCCATCCGCCCACTGCTGATTCTTCAGCTTCTCGCTTTGGAAAATGTGACCGATGGAGTCTGCGGTGAAGGTTCCTAGGGACACTGATACGTGGAACATGTGCCCAAACCTCTGCCACAGCCAGGAGGCAGAATTTAAGTTTGCTTTCTGACAACTGCTGTGTGTCAGTCCTGGAATGTTAATCCTTAGAGCTTGGATGACAGGCAACAACTTTTAGCAGCTGTGCTAATGGTCTCATCCATCAAATGACCCTCTCTTCATCTTACTGTTGTCAGTTATATCCATGTCTTTGATGAGAAGTGGATATGAAATCTTAAGGGGCAGGTTACTTTTATTTTAAAAACACGAGCCTTTAAAAGAATTCCAAAAATAGTGCACACGTTGAAAAATATCAAACATCCTGAAGGAAAATTTTAAGTCATGCCTAAAATTTTAACATAGAAGTCATCTGTACCTAAATTTTGGTTTAAATCCTTTCACATTTTTCCCCCCATGTTTTTATGTATTCTTAAGCCCATACACAATGGGGATATCAGTCTGCAAGCACTATTTTGTATTCTGCTTTTAGAACATATTTTGAAAATTTTCTCATGATATTAACTATTCTTTTAGAGTATGATTTTTAATAGTTACATAGCTTTGAATATAACATAATTTATATAATAAAATTTCTATTGGGCATTTAGGATGCTCTAAGATTTTGTTCTTTAAAATATTCTGTTAAATTTACATGTACGTAAATACTTATGCATATCTTTAATTATTAAATGTATAGAATAGAGTTTCTGGGCCAAGACTAAAGATGGTTTTCAGTTTGCAATAGTGGAGTCCCTGTTATTGGACCTTTCACAGTAATGACATTGAATAGGAAAACAAGAAGTATTCACTAATGATCTTGTTGATCATTAAATGTTGTATATGTACAACAGTCGATTTAAGTTGAATGCAAAGTAAAATGAGAAATCTTGCAACAATTGCAGAATTTAGTGAAGTCAATGAAAGTAGTAAAAGAAATTGGCTTGAATTTTGCAAAGCCGTTGACCAGCATGGATTCAGCAGTGTTGAACTAATTAACAATTGAATAACTAAAAAGGGACGAAAATAATGACCCAATAGATGTTTCACGAGAGTGAATTCAGGATCAAAGGATTAGGAAGGCTCTTAAAAATATTGATGAAGTAATGCATTTTTGTGAAAAAGGATGTACTTTATTATTGTATTGCACAACTTAAAGGCTGTCATTTTATGTTATCACATACAATTGTGAGAAATCTCTCCGTTTTGTCCCAACTGCAACATTTATTCGTTCTTTGTTCTAAGAATAGCAGAGTTGCAGTTATGACCTAAATCTTACGAAATACAACAAAAAATAAATATATTCCAATATTTTTGGTTTTATTTTGAAAATCAAACACTAGTTCACAATTTACTCTGAAACTTTGGACCTCATTTTAATTTAAATTCACTTTTTTTTTTTCTTTTTTTTTGAGACGAAGTCTTGCTCTGGCACCAGGCTGAAGTGCAGAGGCACGATCTTTGCTCACTGTAACCTCTGCCTCCCAGGTTCAAGCAAGTCTCCTGCCTCTGCTTCCCAAGCAGCTGGGACTATAGGCATGCGCCATCATGCCCAGCTAATTTTTATATTTTTAGTAGAGACGGAGTTTCACCATGTTAGCCAGGATGGTTTCGATCTCTTGACCTCATGATCCACCCACCTCAGCCTCCCAAAGTGCTGGGATTATAGGCTTGAGCCACCGCACCAGGCCTAGATTCACTTTAAATGGTTGTTTTTCCAGATAGCATCATTTAGTATGCGGAAAATCTCAAGGAATCTACAAAAAACTTCAGAAATGGTGAGTTCAGTAAGGTTTCAAGATACAGGATAAACATAGAAGAAATCAATTGTTTTTCTGTATGCTAGCAGTGAAAACGTAGACAGCAAAATTGGAACTATAATGCCATTTACAGTCACTTAAAAAAAAGAAAAAAAAAAGTTACACATAAATCTAACAAAATATGTATAGGGCTTGTATGCTGAAAACTACCAAACACTGATTAAAGAAATCAGAGAAGATTTAAATAAATGAAACAAACTGTAGTCAAGAATTGGAAGACTCAACATGGTAAATATGTCCACACACTGTTAAACAGGCTTAGTGCAATTTTTGTGACAAAGTATAGCTCTGGCTTTAAAGTTTGGCATATAGTATTATAATTATTAGTTATTTTCCCAGAGTACTGTAATTGTAGTATTTCCCCTAATGCAGAATTTTAAATTTATGGAGGTATGATTGACATTTAAAACTGCACATTTTTAAAGTGCCTAATTTGATAGGTTTTGACACACATAGATGCCTGTGAAACCATCGTCTCAATCAAGATAATGAACATGTTCATTGACCCCCAAATTTCCTCTTGCCCTCTTGTAATCACCTTCACTCTTTCTTTGTGCCCCTACAGACCCTTCCCCTGTATCACTAGGCAACTGCTGGTCCACTTTCAATCACTATCGTTTTCATTTTCTAAAATTTTATATAAATAGAATCATGTAATACGTACTTTTTGGAGGGGCTCCTGCTTTCAATAAATGTAATTATCTTGAGATTCATCCATTTTTTGTGTTAAAAGTTTATTTTTATTGCTGAGTAGTGTTTCTTTGTATGGATATATTATGTTTACCCATTTATTTGTTGATGAATAGTTTAGTTCTTCTTTCTAGTTTTTGCCCCTATTACAAATAAATATGCTCTGAACATTTGTATCCAAGTCTTCATGTGGACATATGCTTTCATTTCTCTTTGGTAAATACCTAGGAATAGAATGACTAGATTGTATAGATACTTTCTTAACTTTTAAATAAGTTGCCAGACTGTTTTCCTAAGTCGTTGTACCATCTTACATTATGACTAGCAGATACGAGTGGTCCAGTTACTCTACGTCTTGGCCAACCCTTTGGTCTTTAGGCCCTGGTAGTAAGTGCGTTGTGGTATCTTACTGTGTTGTAATTGATATTTTTGTCATGGCTCATGATGTTGAATGTTTTTTCAGATGCCTTTTTATCATCTGTATGTTTAGTAAAATATTTTTCTAAACCTTTTGCCTTTTAAAGTATTAGGTTGTTTTCTTTTCATCGGATTTTTGGATTTGTTTATATATTCTGAATACAAGTATTTTTATCAGGGATATAAGTTATAAACACTTTCAGTCTGTGGCTTGTCTTTTCATTCTCTTTGTAACAGTGTTTTTCAAAGAGCAGAAGCTTTAAATTTTGATGGCATACAGTTGCTCAAATTTTTCTTTTGTGGCCTGTATCTTTGGTGTCATATCTAAGACATCTCTGTTTAAGCTGATGTCACAAAGATTTTTTCTTTTGTTTCTTTCTAAATATTCTTATGATTATAGTTTTGATTTCCTCTTTGATCCAAAATTTGGTTTGGGAGAGTATTTAAATTTTTTTTCTCTTTTTTGTTTTAAACTTTTGTTATTAACTTAGACACATTTGAGACTGTAAAAGATTGGGCCTAATAAGGGCTTGGAGGTTGGGGGAGAGTAAATGTTAGAAGATAGAAGAGGGTGTGCATAAAGTACAGTCTTTGTCTAGACTGCGTTTCTGTTCTGCTGCTTCCTCTCTTTCTGGAGGCCAAACATGTCTGTTCTACTCCATCAAGCCTTTTTTCGGTCTTATCTTCTGTCCCTCTTTTCATTAGTTCATTCTTTCTCTCTGTAGTCAAGAGAGAAAGAATATCCAATCTGACAATCCTAATACACTAGCTACCTTCAACAAATCTAGAATCCATTCGCTTCTCTGTCTCCTGATGATATTTTTCTGCCCTAAGCCACTGGCATGGTTTTTGTTGTTGTTAGTTTTTTTTTTTTTTTTTTTTTTTTTTTTTTTTTTTTTTTTTAGACAGGGTCTCACTCTGTCTTCCAAGCTGAAGTACAGTGGTGCAATCTTGGTTTATTGCAGCCTTGACTTCCCGGGCTCAGGTGATTGTCCCACTTCAGCTTCCTCAGTAGCTGGGACTACAGGTGTGTGCCACTACAACCCACTAATTTTTTTCTATTTTTAGTAGAGATGGGGTTTTGCCACATTGCTCAGGCTGGTCTTGAACTCTTGAGTTCAAGTGATCTGCCCACCTCGACCTCCCAAAGTGTTGGGATTCCAGGCGTTAGCCACTGACCCAGCTGCCACTGTCATTTTTTATCCTTTTTTTTCAGTAGGCTCCTAACTAGTTTCCCAGTTTTTGTCTTTTCTCCCTTAGTTTATTCTTAACACTGCAGCCAGAGTGAGTCTTTTAAATGTATGTTAACATTACCCTGCTCGAAACCCCCCAAAGCGTTCCCACTTCACTAAGGCAAAAGTCCTTAGAATGGCCCAGGGGTGATCTGGCCTCCTGTTATGCTTCTGTTATGCCTTAACTGTCTTATCTTGCTCATTTCCTACCTGCCCTTGCTTTCAGACCTTTGCGTTTTCTGTTCTCTGCCTGGACATGCTGTGTGCTCGTATACTCACTTGGTTTACTCTCTTGCTTCCTTCAGGTCGCTGCTCAAATGTCTTCTTACCAGAGAGACCTTCCTTCACTACTCTCTATAAAATAGTAAATGTGGCCGGGCGCAGTGGCTCACCCCTGTAATCCCAGCATTTGGGAGGCTCAGGTGGGTGGATCATGAGGTCAGGAGATCGAGACTATCCTGGCCAACATGGTGAAACCTCGTCTCTACTAAAAATACGAAAATTAGCCGGGTGTGGTGGCAGGCGCCTATAGTCCCAGCTACTCAGGAGGCTGAGGCAGGAAAATCGCTTGAACCTGGGAGGTGGAGGTTGCAGTGAGCCGAGATCATACCACTGCACTCCAGCCTGGCCACAGTTAGGCTGTCTCAGAAAAAAAGTAAAAAATAGAAAAAGCTTCCCTCCTACTTTTTAATTTCCCATTAGTACTTATCATCTGGCATGTTACATAGTTACGAATTTATTTATTGCTTTTCTTTCCTTGTGGAATATAAGTTCCTAGAGAGGAGAAAGTACATTTTGTTAATTGCTGTATGCACAGAACTTAAATAGTTCTGGCACATAGTAGGTGCTCATTATGTATTTGTGGAGTAAATGAATGGGCCTATCTGGAGGGGCAGCCTCAGGGAATGTTTTTCTTAGTAATTTGTAACAATCTGGAGAGATGTAATGGGAACAAGCTCAGCAAAAGATACTTGTGTGTGTGTTGTGGGGGTGGGGGTGTGAAGCCGTGGGAAAGGGATTGTTGGGTGGTTCTGAAGGTACAAAATACTGAATGCTCTGCAAAGCCGTCTATGATATTAAGATATTAATAGCTAGGTGAGAACTGTGAGCATAAATAAATAGCTTTGCAAGTGAAAAAAAATCAAAGTCCAGTTTAGTGTATAAATTTAATGTAGTTTTTATTTATTCAGCTTTAAGAGGAAAATAAACATATAGCAAGTGACCCAAAATAGCACATTTTGTGCCTTTCTTCAGTCACTTGCTAGCATCAGGCAGGTGTATTTACTCTGCACTGATTTTTGTGTGAACCTCGCGGCTCTTCACCCGCAGTTTGTTGACCTGGGACTCAGCGATGTCAGCGCGTTCCTCGGCCTCCTCCAGCTCGTGCTGAAGTTTGCGGAATTTAGCTAGATTAGCATTGGATTGTTCCTCCTGAGAATAGAGGTAAAATTGTGAGAATTAGACGATGTGGTTCTCATTGCCCTTATCACCAGACAGGATTAGTTTCTCAAATCAGGTATTTCCTTCTTATGGTCTATTTAGCATATCTGTCTTCAAATCTAGACAGAGGTTATAACCAACTGCAATTTTTACTTTAAAGAATGAAAGGAGAAGTCGCTTTGAAGTGGAGGGGATAGTCCCATATAAAGCCCATACATCCTTTTATGATGTATGTTCTGTGTGGAAAGGAGGAAGAGACCTCTAGACTTCAGTAAGAGACCCCTTATAGACTTCAGTAAGTAAATGTAAGGCCAAATTATAACTTGGGGAAATACCACTTTATATATATATATGTAATATTATGTATATACATATATATAAAGTGGTATTTATATATAAAGTGGTATATGTATACATATATATATAAAGTGGTATATATACATATATAATATATATTATAAATATATATCATATATATGTATATGTAAAAAATATGTATAAAATAAAAAATATAAAAAGATATATATACATACGTACATATATATATAAAGTGGCATTTCCCCACTTTATATATATTTATATATTATATATAAGATAATATATAATATATATTATATGTTATATATATTATATATATAATATATATATTATAATATATATAATTTATATTATATATATAATATATAAGATATATATACATAAAGTGGTATATATACATATAAAAAGTGGTATTATATATATATATGTATATATATATATATGTATTTGCCATGTATTTTGACTCTAGTATGTAAAGAAAGGGAAAAGGTGAGACTAGGAAGAAAGTCTCCCTCTGTTATTTGACACATTACCATTTGTGCCTCTCCCTTTTTTCTCTCTTTTTCTTCCTTTCTGTTTACTTCCTACCTATCACATGTGTCTGGAAGAGTGGAAGGAAAACCAGGACGGGTCTAAGGTGCAGAATATTCTGACATGTTCTTACAGTAGCTACAGCAAATGTGGGGAGAAGAGCCCCCACTGGTGACACTGATGACACTAGCAGTGAGTGAAGAAATGGAGTAAAAGATTGATGTTTGGCTTTTCAGAAATTGATTTTTTTCTATGTCTAGAGGGAGAGGACTATTTATGGTGGTATTAATTAAAGTTCCTACTGTATATTATTTGTAGCTATCAAGTAAGTGAGTTGTTTGGAACTTGCCCCCCTCGACCCTTACAAATTGCTTAATAATAAAAAATACCTTGGCCAGGCCTGGTGGCTCATGCCTGTAATTCCAGCACTTTGAGAGGCCGAGGCTGGTGAATCACTTGGAAGCAGGAGTTCGAGACCAGCCTGGCCAAATGGTGAAGGCCCGTCTCTACTGAAAATACAAAAATTAGCCAGGTGTGGTGGCGCATGCCTGTTGTCCCAGCTACTTGAGAGGCTGAGGCATGAGAATCACTTGAGCTTGGGAGGCAGAGGTTGCAATGAGCCAAGATCATGCCACTGCACTGCAGCCTGGGCAACACAGCAAGACCCTATCTCAAAAAAAAAAAAAAAAAAAAAAAAAAGTCTCTTTTTGAAGTCTTACTCTGTAATTTGGATTTTGGGGAAAATTCGTATTTATAAAATCATCCCTCTTAAAATATGAGCGGTAGATTTTCACTTTGTCTTCTTTCTTATTGACACATTCTTTTGAAACACTTTCTACTCCAAAAGAAATTTCCTTCTTTCCTCAAAGGCTTAAAGATACTTACAGCCTCCTCAGCTTGTCTCTTGTATGATTTCACCTTCGCCTGTAATTTATCTACCAAGTCCTGCAGCCTGAGAACATTCTTGCGATCTTCTTCAGTCTGAAAGGTTGAAAAAAAAAATCTGCATTCAATCCAAAGAAAAAAGCCTACTCTGGGTACTAAAATAAAATCATTTGGCATAATGGTAGGTGGACGTGGGGTAAACTTGATCAACTCTGAGATTTTCTTCATAGAATTAATAGTAGCACTCTTGTTAAATGCTTTGAGTGTACAGGCATGGTGTTAGTGATTGCACATATCCTCTCTAATCCTTACCTCCCTGTCCTGGAAAATAGATACTGTTACCCCTATTTTACTGGTAAAGAAACTGAGGTTTAGAGTTTTAAGTTCAAGAAGCAAGAAAAGGCCAGGTGCGGTGGCTCATGCCTGTAATCCCAGCACTTTGGGAGGCTGAGGTGGGTGGATCACGTGAGGTCGGGAGTTTGACACTAACCTGACCAACATCGAGAAACCCCATCTCTACTAAAAATACAAAATTAGCCAGGTGAAGTGGTGCATACCTGTAATCTCAGCTACTCAGGAGGCTGAGGCAGGAGAATCACTTGAACCTGAGAGGCGGAGTTGCAGTGAGCTGAGAACATGTGTTCTTTACTCTCATGCTATTTTCTAAACTTCAGAAATCTAAAGGCCTCCCTAAGTTTAATATAGGTCCGTGATAAGCAACTGGCTTTACTGCTTATATGTACTGAGTTAATTTGTATTTGTTTGTGAGTGGCATATAAATAGTCATAAGGTTTCAATTTCCTTCTGGGCAGGAAGACTGGATATTCTGGAAAACTATTCCCTTTACCTGGTAGGTGAGTTCTTTTACTCGTCTCTCATGTTTACGTAAACCTTTAACAGCCTCTGCGTTACGTTTCTGTTCATTTTCAACCTCTCCTTCAAGCTCACGTACCTGCAGCCGAGAAAAATACTTACACAGTGAGTCTTGGGGGTGGGTGTTCCCAGCCCCAGGACAGGATGGGAGTCTTGAGTAGGAAGAGAGAAAAGTAGAGAGAGTGTCCTTTTTCCCTTCCCAGATTTAGACAGTGTGAGACACACACCCTGGCCTCCAGTTTCTGGATCTGCTTCTTCCCGCCCTTCAGCGCCAGCTGCTCGGCCTCGTCTAGACGGTGCTGCAGGTCCTTCACCGTCTGCTCCAGGTTCTTCTTCATCCGCTCAAGGTGGGCGCTGGTGTCCTGCTCCTTCTTCAGCTCCTCCGCCATCATGGCGGCCTAATTAGGAAATACATTAAGAATGTAATGAAACTTGATGATAGCAGGTAGCATATGTGTATCAGTAAGACAAATGTTCATCTTGCTCACATCAGTGATGGCCTTCTTGGCTTTCTCTTCTGCATTGCGTGATTCTTGGATTACTTCTTCCATTTCACTTTGGAGTTGGGAAACATCATTTTCTAATTTCTTCTTGGTGTTGATGAGGCTGGTATTCTATTAAAAATAGTGGAAATTTACAAAATTTGCAGTTTGCCCTCTTGGGATTTTACAGGTGTCTTATTTGTTGGTTTGTGCAGGGGACCTGCTGGCAACATTTCGCTAAACTTTAATTATTTGTTCAGTGCAAAATGTTAATTATTTGCAAGATTGGAACTCCTTTCCGCTCCCCCTCCCTAGTGTCCATCTGATTTATGCATAAGGACTTCCAAGGTCTAAGAATGCCTTTATTGTTATACATTAGTTAATTGTTCTTTCAGTTATATTTCAGTTAGACATCACTAGTTACTCTATCTCTAGAAGGTTGGAAATAGAAAAGAATAGATTCGTTTTGTAAGTGGCAGGCACTGAGAGTTTCTTGCTTAGGAGGAATCTATTCTCTGTGAACTTTCATGATTTGTTTCCTTGAAGAGCACTGAATTTGTCTGATGAAAACATATTCTTAAGATTTCAACTCAGTGTTTCTCAAAGAGAAGCTATATTGTCTCAGTGGGTACTTGGAAATGCTTACGGGCAGATATTTTTGGTTATCAAAATGGCTAGGGGGTGCTACTGCATGTAATGCCTAGGCAGTTCAGGGATGCTAAATGTGCTGCAAGGCATGGGGGACAGTGAACACAACAGTGCTAAACGCGTGAGTGCTCACGATGAGAAACACTGCAAGGAACATTTTCAGATTTTGGAGGCAGCAGGTATCTTTACTCAATATTATTCTACCTCATGGTTTCCAAAATAATCTGAATAGCCAAACTTTATTTTTAAATAAAAAAGTAATAACCTTTTTTTTGGTGGTGGGGGGGTAGAAACCCTAAGAAAGAAACAGGAACACACACACCCCAAAAAAAAAAAATCCACATAATCCAATTACCCTAAGATAATGGCAATGAGTATTTTTGAGCATCTCCCCGATCCTTGTTTACATACACATATTTACACAAATTGAGTACTTTTGTGTTGTAATTCTAATGCATCACCTACCAGTACACTAGCATTAGTTTGATGTGAGGGTCTCACCTGGGTGTGGAGGAGCTGGACACGCTCACTAGCATCCAGGAGCTCCTGTTCTGCGATTTTCCTGCTCCTGTCTGTCTGTTCCAGAGTGGCCCGCAGCTCCTCAATCTCAGCCTGCAGCAGGTTGGCTCTGCGCTCCACGATCGCCAGCTGCTCCTTCAAGTCCTCTTGGCAACGGAGAGCATCATCCAGGTGGAGCTGGGTTTCCTGTTAAGTGAAAAAAAGAAAAAGGTCTTAGGTGTTCTGAAGAGGATTTGAAGATGCCAGGAGATGAACTGGAAGACTGCACTGGTGCCAGGAACAGATGACATATGCCTGTCGTTTGAGTGCATCTGAGTATAGTTATGTCATTTTCTTAGGGTGAGAGAGAATTATCAGGAGACATAGATTCTTGTTCTATTTCTGCCATTAACTGGTTATCATTTCCTGTGTAAGTCACTAATGTCTGTCATTTGTGGAGGATTTTCCATATGCTCTCCCAGGACTTGACATCTGTTATTTCATTTGATCCTCACATAACTCTGTGAGGTGGGTAGTTTCATTCTTATTTTGAAGAAGAAACAGAGGTTCTGAGAGGTTAAATACTTGCTTAAAATCAGGCAGCTAGTAAATGACAAAACTAAAACTCAACCTCAGGCCTGTTTGGGGCCCAAGTCTGTCCACTTTCTTTCGTATCATACTCTAATGTCTAGGCGTCTGTTTGTTATTCTACGTAACATTTTCTTAAAAAGATTATGTTCTATGTGTATTTAATTCAGCTCCCTTTGTGCTGTCAGCCGTATAATTTGTTAAGAGAAGCAAAGGATGGCTTAAGAAAGTGTTTGGGAAATGGAAGACAGGTACTTCCCCTGCTTCATCTGGGAGGCTAATGTGGACCCACTTACCTTCAGCATTCCTTGGGTGTTCCTGTAGTTCCTTAAACTCTCTGCAGCTAAGCGATTGGCATGGTTCAGCTGGATTTCCATTTCATTTAGATCTCCTTCCATTTTCTTCTTGACTCTCAGAGCATCATTTCTGCTTCTAATCTCAGCATCCAGTGTGCTCTGCATTGTCTCCACGACTCTAATGTGGTTTCTCTTCAGCTGATCAATTTCCTCATCTTTTTCTGCAATTTTTCTATCAACTTCAGACTTGACTTGGTTTAGCTCAAGCTGGATACGTAGAATCTTTCCTTCTTCGTGTTCAAGAGATGCCTTAGCAAAACAGTCATCAATTAATAATGGAGAAGAACTGCAGTATTTGGAGTATATTCCCTCACGAGGCAAACTCTTGTTAATATCAGTTTGTCTAATCTTACAAAGTATAATACAGTAGTTCTGGGAATCTTCTAGGTAAATCATTATTTTGTTTATTTAGTGGCAGATTATATAGGGCAGCTCTGCAATAAAGGTGCTTTGTGCTGTACGAATATTATTCATATTAGTACTAATAAAAATAATTAAATTCATGTATAGTAAATATGAACTCTCAATCTGTTTTATAAATTAAAATGTTCTTATGTGATACACTAAGCCCTGGCCTAGAACCTGTCAGTTTTAAAATATATTAATTTTTTTCTGATTACATAATAAATGTGCATTGTATAATGTGGGGGCAAACATAAAAACAAAGGAAAAACTACCTGTTGGTCCCCCAGTAAGAGATAAATATTTTAATGTGGTGTATTTTTTCTAGTGTTTTTTCCTACTTCTATATATTTTTACATAATCAAAATTATATTGTCTATGCACATTTGTGTCTTTAAAAATTATTGCCTACTATAAAATATTTTTCCAAAATAATAATTAATGACTATAAAATTTCATCATATGGCTGTTCTGTAATGTACTTACTTTTGTTCTTAGATTGGACATCTTTGTCTTAAAGCTTTACTCCATTTGACATTTTTTTGGGAGAGGAATACATCTTAGAAATAGAATTGCTGGGTCAGAGTATTTACATTTTTAAGGCTTTTGATAACTATTGCCAAGTTACCCTTCATAAAGGTCCTTTGAGTTTAAATTATCACTAACCCTATTTTTCTGGGTTTTTCTTAACTGATGTTTCTCTTTGTTTTTCCATAACATAGTAGAGGGTAATACTTACCTCTGCTTCCTCTAAAGCAGCCTGAATTTCACATTTCTCTTGTTCTACTTGCTTCTTTATTTTCTCCAATTCATGAATTTGCTTTCCTCCCTCTGCAATCTGCTCAGTGAGGTCAGAAATCTCCTCTGTGGTTGAACAGACAAGAGAGACATGGTCAGAAAGATGGCAACATGGAAAGGTCCTCTCAGGGATGTATGGGGTAGGAAGGACCGTGAGGACTCACGTTGTAAGTTCTTATTTTCTCTTCTTAGCGTTTCAAGTTGATCCAGGGATTCCTCATATGCATTCTTCACCTTGAACAGCTCGGTGCTGAGAGAACGGGACTCCTTCTGGGAGGCCTCAAGTTCAGCCTGAGTTTCCTCATACTTCTGTTTCCATTCTGATAGGACCTGAAAAGCAATAAATTATTAGTTGATGCAGGGAGAAACGAAGACCAAGTAAAACACTCTTAAAGTTTAAGCAGTCTGGGCCACCTTGTCAAAGTTCCTTTGCTTCTTATCAAGAGCTGCACAGGCTGCATTAGATCTTTCCACATCAAGCATGAGGTCTTCAACTTCATTCTGGAGCCGCTGCTTCGTCTTTTCAAGGGAAGCACACTTGGCATTCACAGCTTCTACGTGTTCCTCAGCTTCCTGCAGGCGCTGGGCCAACTTTTTCCTGAAAAGTTAGCCAGGCAGTCAGGAGAATGGCTAAGACCAGAAGCAAAGTGGTAACCTCCTTGGTCCCTTTTCACAGTCTTGTGTTTTTTTCCCTTTTCTTTTTTATTTTTGAGAGACAGAGTCTTGCCCTGTTGCCCAGGCTGGAATGCAGTGGTGTGATCTTGGCTCACTGCAACCTCCACCTCCCAGGTTGAAGCAACTCTCTTGCCTCAGCTTCACAAGTAGCTGGGACTACAGTCACGCACCACCACACCCAGCTAGTTTGTGTGTGTGTGTGTGTGTGTGTGTGTGTGTGTGTGTGTGTGTGTGTGTGTTTTAGAAGAGACAGGGTTTCATTATATGTTGGCCAAGCTGGTCTCAAACTCCTGACCTCAGGTGATCTGCCTGCCTCAGCCTCCCAAAGTGCTGGGATTATAGGCGTGAGCCACCGTGCCTGGCCACAAATCCTATTTCTATACTGGCAAATAACATATGATTTCAAAATTGTGGCAGCCAGAACTGCGTTCTAGGTTGGTAAACGGTATGGAGAGGTCCAAAGTGGTGAAGAGTTGGAAACAAGTCCTTGAAATATTGAATTCTTAGAGGCTGCTGTTGGTGCTGCCACTGTGTGTGCCTTACTACTTAAGTAACTCAGGATTTTCAAGACTTCTGATTGAATATGACTGTGGAAAATGATTAGCCAGGACAGTCTTTCTGTTGGACGTATATATCCATTCTCACTCCAGTACAAATTTGAGGTTAACCAGACATTTTACTGACCAGAAATATACTGAGAATATTCATTTGCTTTCTCAGACTTTACATTCCATTTTATGTAATTTTGTCCCTAGAGAATAGCCAGTTTCTTCTAATCATTGTATTTGGAAAATCTCCCCAGGGAAAGAAACTGATAGATAAATCAGGACAATTCATGCAGTTTAAACAAAGGCAGGCTTTGTTCCCTTCTGAATTGTCTCCTTTCTCAATTCATTTTCAGTTGTGTGCCAAGTACACATCCTTAGGGCAGAGAAAAGCCTTTGGCTTAATGCTCGAGGAGATCTACTTGAAAGTCTTTGTTTGTCTATGTGCAGACTAAGGCTTTACTTTATTTATGCCAACCCTAAACATTATGTATGGTCTGGTGGTCTCCAACGTGAGTTTTAACAGGTATGTTTTCTACTCAGTGCTTAAGAAGGTGGGCTGTGGAATCAGAATGACAGGTTCCAAACCCAGCTGTGCCATTTATTTAGGAGATACTATATATATATATATAGTATATACATGTATATATACACATATATATGATATATATATATAGTATATACATGTATATATACACATATATATGGTATATACATATCTATATCTATCTATATATATTTATAAAATACTTGACTCACTATGTACTCAATAAATGCTAGCTTTTGCTATTGTTATGTTATCATCATCATAAATATCACAGCTGCTTCTGGGAGTTTCTTTTGTAGAGTTCACACACGCACTTGGCCTCCTCCAGCTCCTCTGTGCGCTGGATGGCGTCCGTCTCGTATTTGGTCCTCCACTGGGCAACCTCAGTGTTGGCCTTGGACAGCGCCCTCTGCAGCTCGGCTTTGCCTTCCTGCTCCTCCTCATACTGTTCCCGCAGCAGGTCGCAGTCATGGCGGGAGGACTGCAGGGCGTGTGCCAGGGCGTTCTTGGCCTGCAGAAGTAGCAGTTCAGTGACATAAATTTATGTATTCAGTGATACTTAACGTATACATACCAAGTAAAGCCTAACTGGGCATGTTTAGATTTTGTTAGTCAAAAAGATCTTTGACAAAACTCACTTTAGTTTCTTCCTCCAGTTGACGTTTCAGCTCTTCAATCTGCTGAGTAGATGCTTGCTTGCTCCTTGAAAGCTGAGAGACTAAAGCATCTTTCTCATCTAATTGTCGGGAATATTCACCTAGGAATAATAGATGGAAGGCAATTTTTTACTGGCATAAAAATAAACCTAAACCTTTTATATTTATATGTACGTGTGTGTGTGTGTGTGTGTGTGTGTGTGTGTGTGTGTGTGTATGTGTGTGTGTGTATACATATACATATACACAAGTTGCATATTCCTTATCTGAAATGCTTGGGACCAGAAATATTTCAGATTTCAGATTTTTGCTTGATTTTAGAATATTTATATTACATTTACTAGTTCAGGATCCTTAATCCGAAAATCTGAAATGTTGCAGTAAGTGTTTCTTTACGACATCATGTCAGCACTCAGTTTTGAATTTTGGAGCATTTCAGATTTTGGATTTTCAGATTAGGGATACTCAACGTGCGTGTCTGTGTCTGTGTGTGCCTGTGTGTGTGTGAGATGTGTTTAATTGACACTTCATCGGCTTCTGAGCATTTTTATAGAACTGGTTAGAACCAGAGATTTAAAAGCATCATTGCCATATTAGTTTGCAAATAAACTTGTCTGTTTAATCTAGCTTTCTTTCCTTTTTGACCTTCTTAGCAAACTCTGATCATTTGCTTATCTTTCTTTAAAGTGCGAGTATTGCTATTTATTAAAATCCCTAGAGTTCTTTTTACTTAGTCCATGGTTTTGGGACTCAGAGATGTCTTTACCCGCTTCTGTCTGCAGGCGTGCTCTCTGTGCTGTGAGGTCATTGATCAGCCGCTGCTGCTCTTCTTCCTTGGTCTTAAGTTCACTCACTTGATCTTCTAGGGTGCGGCACATCTTTTCAAGGTTTCCCTACAGGATATGTAGCAGTGAAAGATGAGACACCAAATGCAATAAAAAAGGTTAAAACTTTATTCTTAAAATATTTTTACAGTAAATAAATTCATGTCAAGTGTCAATAGAAAGTTAGGACATGAACTCTGGAACATGCAAGAATTTAGGCATAGTGAGTGCATAATGTGCCTAAAGTGGTCGTTGTTGGAGACCATTCATTTATTCCAATGATATTGACACTCCTTAAAGTGGATTTTGAAATCATCTTAATAGATCATAACCAGCATTTAAAAAAATAAAATAGAATGGGATATATTAGGTTAGAAAATATTTGAGTAGTGGTCTAAAATGCCTGCAAGCAATGTTTAGTGATAGAGAGCAATGGGTGTTCTTATAGATGATTACCCTCATTTAGAGAGTATTGGGTACCTTGGCTTTGGAAATGGCCTCTGCGTTACTGCTGAGATCATCAATCTCCATCTTCAGCTCACTCTTCTCCTTCTCCAGCTTCTGTTTGACCCGCTGCAGGTTGTCAATCTGCTCCCCAAGTTCAGCCATACTGTCTGCGTGCTTCTTCCGAAGAGCAGCCCCTGTCGCTTCATGCTGCAGGGTAGCCTCCTCCAGGTCCCTGCGCAGCTTCTGAAACTCAGCCTCCCGCTTCTTGTTCAATTCTACCTGAGCAGAAGTTGCCCCACCGGCTTCTTCCAGCCTCTCACTGATCTCCTCCAGTTCCTGGGAGAGGTCAGAGCGCTGCTTCTCTGCTTTGGCCCGGGAGGCCCGCTCTGCCTCGATTTCTTCCTCCAGCTCCTCAATGCGGGCCTGGGAACAAAAAAAGCACATTAACATAAACTCAATCTCAATTCAGTGTTGTTGTTTTTTTTTTGGTGTGCAGAAAAAATAGAAGTGAGTTGACTAACCTGCAACTCTTTGATTTTCTTCTGTAGTTGAATTTCTACAGCTTGCTCATCTTCAATTTTGCTTATCAAATTGCTAATTTCAAATTCTTTCCTTTAGACAGAAGAACAAGATGTATTAATACTCATATGAATTGGAAGATAGTATCACATAGAAGTTTTTTTCTAAAACGCTCCTACTTTTTAAGCTTTTCATCAAGTTGCTGTTTGTCATTTTCTATATCCATTGTGGATTCTTGGGCCAATTTCAGGTCACCCTCCAGTTTCCTCTTTGCTCTTTCTAGATCCATTCGAAGTTTCTTTTCTTGTTCCAGAGACCCTTCAAGCTAATAAGAAAGTTAATATAGTAAAAATTAAAAGTATATTAAAAAAATCTTTCAAAGGGATATTAAAAATGTGCTTACATCATCCACTTGCTGTTCCAGCTTGCTTTTAGCTTTGGTCAGGGTGTTGACTTTGTCCTCCTCTGCCTGCAGGTCATCCAGGGTCTGCTGGTGAGCCTCTTGGAGAGCCTTCTTCTCCTTGGTCAGCTTAGCGATGGTTTCATCCAGGCCGGCCATCTCTTCTGTAAGATTTTTCACCTACAAAGGTTAAGAAGGAGATTATTTCTCCTATAAAGCAATTTAGTTGGTGGCAGAACCTCTATATAGTATTGTAGGGTGTGATTGATACCTTGTTCTCTGTGGCATGTTTCTCCTTCTCAACCTTGGCCAGTGTCAGCTCAAGGTCGTCAATGTCTTTCTTGAGCTCTGAACATTCATCCTCCAGTTTCCTCTTCTTGGCTGTCAGCTCAGCATTGATCTCTTCTTCCTCCTCAGTTCTCTCAGTCACCTCTTTGATTTTGGCCTCAAGTTGGATTTTGTTTTTAATCAGTTGCTCACACCTTTCCTCTGCATCAGCCAAGCTATCTGCTTCCTGTGGAGAGATGATATTAAGAGTCTGTTACTTATTTTGAAACTTGTTTTTTGTGCAAAAATAAGTGTTTTATTGAATTCAATTGAATTTTTCAGTATGAATATAAATTTAATTAATTGAACATTATTACATAGTCCGGAGAAATGCAGCTTATTAGAAGTGAGACTATAGCTTTAGAAGCAAACTAGTTTGCAAAGTGACTGGTTTGGAGCTATTAAGTATTTAAAAAATAATTTGCAGAAGAGTGGAAAGACCTCTAAATAGGACAAAAAGAAGCCTGAGTTCTTGTTCCAATATTGTTTTTATATGTATGACTTTGGGCAAATTGCTTTATTCCTCCTATTCTCAATGTTGTTTTTACATATTTCAAAGGGGGTTGGAATAAATAATTGCTAAGAGCTTTTTAGCTGTAATATTGGAAGACTTTGATTTAGTTATATTGGTTAGTTTTGATTTTGATCATTCCCTGGCCTCCTCAAACCACTAATTGCGAGGCTGTGTTGAAAAAAGAAAAAGAAGAAAAATAACTTAAATACATTTCCATGTAGTATTTTTTAACACACTAAAACCTTCCTGATAGTTCATACCATGCTATGATTGTTCAAAATTTAGATTTCCGTGTAAAGAATTACCCATTAGTCTTAAGATGAATTTTATTTTTTTTGAATCTTTTACCTCAACTTTTTATTTTGAAAAATGTTAAACTTACAGAATAGCTGTGTGAATAATCTAATAAATTGCCATATACTATTTACCTAAATCCTCAGATTGTTAGCATTTCACTATTTTTTTCTCTCTCTAAATACCCACACATGTATATGCACATGCACGCACACACACACACACACACACACACACACACACAAAACCTTCTCCTAAATCATTTTAAAGTAAATGGCAGATATCATGATATTTTAGCATTTCTCTCCTAAGAACATGAGCATTCTCCTATATAACTATATTACTGTTACTACAAATGAGAATATTATCACTGATACAATAATATTATCTAATATTTAGTCTATATTCAGATTTCCCCAGTATCACAAAAATATTCTTTAACTTTTGTGGGTTTCATTGTTTTATTTTTATATATAATATGGGCAGCAGGCCGAAATTGCAACATAATTTTCAGAGAGTTATACAGTTGACTAGGCTAGAGGTTCTTCTGCCCAGGACAGTTCTAGTTAAGGAAAGATTGATGAACTGTTTTTAGCCCTTTCTGCTTTTGTGCTTTTGTTTGCTTTCATTTTCCTGTTCACCTTCTAAATCTGGTTAATGTGGAAAGCCTATACTGAGCTCCTGAAATTTTGAAAATTTTCAAACCCATATGTCAAATTAGGAAAAAAAGTAGAATGAATAGTGATATATTATCAACCTAGATTCAGCAGTTAAGTTCTCCACATTTGCTTTGTTCATCCCATTTGTGGCCCTCTCCCCTCCCCCTGTAATTATAAAAGTGAATTTTAGAATATATGAGAATGTGTAATTCTCAGAAACTGTATAGCTCAATAAAGTTTTTACAAGTGACTAATTAAGGGATTCAAATAAAAATTAGTCCAGTCCCTAATTTATTAGGTTACCATGGCCTGGGGAATATTTTTTAACTTTCCAGCGTTTGTTTTGTTCTTGTTTAAAAAAACATTTAAATGGAATATAATAGGGACTTATTGGGGGATTCTTTCTTTTTTTGAACTTTACTGCTTGATGTATTTATTTATTTACTTATTTATTTATTTTTATTTATTTATTTTTTTTGAGGCGGAGTTTCACTCTTGTTACCCAGGCTGGAGTGCAATGGCGCGATCTCGGCTCACCGCAACCTCCGCCTCCTGGGTTCAGGCAATTCTCCTGCCTCAGCCTCCTGAGTAGCTTGGATTACAGGCACATGCCACCATGCCCAGCTAATTTTTTGTATTTTTAGTAGAGACGGGGTTTCACCATGTTGACCAGGATGGTCTCGATCTCTTGACCTTGTGATCCACCCGCCTCGGCCTCCCAAAGTGCTGGGATTACAGGCTTGAGCCACCGCGCCCGGCCTAATGTATTTATTTTTAATAGTGGTACACTCAGTACATATTTACTCACTTACTGATGAGAACTGTGAAAAGCTGTTAAGATAGGCTACAGTCCCGTGCTTTGGAAGAATGTGACCTTCATATAAATGAAGGTATTGGAAGGAAAAGTTGAAAGTTGCTAAAATAAGAAGTAAAATGAACTACTCTTTTCACAGGTCAGATTATGATATTGTTAGGCTTGTCGAACCAAGGAAATGGGAGGTTATGTTTGATCAGTGCTCCTGTCAAACCTACTCCCCACCCTGACTGCCATTCCTTCCTGCACCAATACACAGAGGCTAGGAATTAGAGATTTGTGTCAGAGGCAGAATCAGGAGGATGCATTACTCTGCCTCACATGCTGGTAGTTCAGTTTCATTAAATACAGATAGATTTATTGAGCTAAATCTTGGGGGTTGGGTAAAGGAAATACAGAAAGAAATGTCTTTCTTTAATTTAAATACAATCTCGTAGACTTGTGTTTAGAAAATATGGTTATACTTTTTTTTTTTTTTTTTTTTTTTTTTTTTTTTTTTTTTGAGACAGAGTCTCATTTTGTCACCAGGCACCAGGCTGGAGTGCAGTGGCACAATCTCGGCTCACTGCAACCTCCACCTCCCGGGTTCAAGCAGTTCTCCTGCCTCAGCCTCCCAACTAGCTGGGACTACAGGTGCACACCACCACACCCAGCTAATTTTTGTATTTTTAGTAGAGACAGGGTTTCACCATGTTGGCCAGGATGGTCTCGATCTCTTGACTTCATGATCCGCCCGCCTCAGCCTCCCAAAGTGCTGGGATTACAGGCTTGAACCACTACACCCGGCCAGGGCTATACTTTTAATGCTGGGCTGAAGTAGCCAAGGCAAAGGGGTGAAATACTTGACTGAGATGTGGGGGCTTGGCTTTAAGCTACTTTCTTCATAGCTGTTAAGTTTTGTCATATTATTTGAACAAATTCTTCAATTTTTCCTTTTCCCATTGTAAGTTGGAAATAATTGTGCCTTTTCTTCCTCATGAAATATTGAAAAATAAATGCGGTATTCAAAACAGCAACTTGAGATTTTTTTTTTTTCAAGTAGAGAGATCATTTATGTGTCTTTCAAAAAAGCTTTAGTAACATGTTGCATTCAGAATATGGAGTACTCACAGATTGAACCTGGAGTTGTAGGTCATTTTTCTCTTTTAAGAGAGTGACCATTTTTTCCTCTAGCTCCTTCCTTTTTGCTTCTGACTTGGCGAGTTCATCTTTCGTTTTCTGGAATTCTTCCTTCATGGTGGCCATCTCTTTCTCAGTCTCTGCACTCTTGAGGAGGGGCTTAATCTTGAAGAAGAGTTTCATCCAGGGCCAGTGCTTGACGTTCATGAAGGCACGGACATTGTACTGGATGCAGAAAAGTGCTTCTCTGCAATGACATGAAAATATCAGTGTAGACTGATTGATCAGAGGCAATGTTATTGATACTTATCACATACAAATTTCCCTTTGAGAGAATGCCCCTGACAAATAAATATGTCACATTCTCTATATATTATATGCAGGCTTTGCATACACACACACACACACACACGTACACACATTCTCACACTCATAGTAACCCTCAGTATAACCCTTGCTAATGTGAGTACTATTCATATTGAGCAGATATTCTGTGTTCTCAGTCCCTATCAAACTAGCAAAGAAAGTGACTTTTGGGGTGAATACTTTGAATGTATAAGCAGCACATACCCTTTGACATATTACAGTATTAGTGATTTGAGGGAGGGCGTGGCAATTGCATGTTGATTGTGCTGCCTATCTGTGGGCATAGGGATCTGAACTGTGAAATGGCATAGGTTGCTTTCTGAATTGCCCACCTAAACTGAGCTGATTTGTCATCTGTTCCTTGAAGTTGCTTCTCTTATTTTGAAAAACACTGGATTATTCACTTTATAAACTTTCTTTGCTAACTTCTTCAGATAACATACTGGCTTATCTCAAACTCTTTCAAGTGGCTCAGTCTTAACTGCTTAATTGGATTTTTCTAATTTTTTTGAGATGGAGTTTTGCTCTTGCTACCCAGGCTGGAGTGCAATGGCACGATCTTGGCTCACTGCAACCTCCAACTCCTGGGTTCAAGCAATTCTCCTGCCTCAGCCGCCCGAGTAGCTGGGACTACAGGTGTGCTCCACCATGCCCAGTTAATTTTTGTATTTTTAGTAGAGACAGGGTTTCGCCATGTTGACCAGGATGGTCTTGATCTGTTGACCTTGTGATCCACCCACCTCGGCCTCCCAAAGTGCTGGGATTACAGGCATGAGCCACGGCGCCCGGTCTTAATTGGATTGTTAATATTTGCAAGGCATTCAGCATCTGCTGAACTCCAAAATTCATTTTATTTAAACAAAGTGAAAAGTAGTAATGAAAGATACCCCCTCTGCAAACTATAGCCATAGATTGGCTAGGTTTGACTACCTTGTAGCAATGTGTATATTTCTTAAAGCTCATTAAAATGGAAATTCTATCTCTATAGGTCCAATTTTTAAGACCTGTAACTCTGTGAAGGTAGATACCTTGACACAAACCATAATGTCCACACATGGGAAAAACTCAAGAACACCTCCAGTGCAGGCCTAAATTAGTACAGGTGAGAAAAATGAATGCACAGTGTGGGGTGTGTGTGTGTGTGTGTGTGTGTGTGTGTGTGTGTGTGTGTAGAGGGAATGCAGTAGTGTTGGGTGACCAGGTAAGTTACAGAAAGGGGAAATGGAAGTTTTAAATTGGTAAATAGATGAATTAGGATGAGGGAGAGATGAGATAAGAAGATAAGCAAATGAGAGAATAGTAGATAAGCAAATTGTTAGCCTGGCTGGAAGCGGCTATGTGGTTGGAAATGATAGATGAGGTGGAGAATAGCGAGGGCCTTGACAGGCAAGCAAGGCAACTGGCATGAGGAAAATAGTGCTTACTGCAAACCATTCCTGCTGCTGTATGTGAGATGTCTGGAGGTAGCAGAGAAGTTTTGAAGGGGATCCAAGTGTGAGAACTGAAGCAAAGGCTGCTGTGTTGTAGGAGTGAGTTGGGTGAGAGGAACTATTAGCCACAAAATGAAATAATGAATGAAAAAGACTGATGGATAGTCCTTACAGGACCTCGTGATTCTGATATGTATGGTTGTTACCTCCTTTGCAGCATCTTCTGATATTCTACCCTCATTAGGAATCCCCTACAGACAGCTTGTGTTCTTGTTATAATCTGGGCCAATTTGTCATCTCTCATTTCTTCCAGAAGACCCAGAAGGCCAGCTTTGAAGAAAACCTGGAGAAAGAGAGAGTTACAAATCATCCCCCGACTGCAGGAGACACAGAAATGGCAGAAGGTACTTGGATCAGGTATAAATAAATAACACTATACCTTGGTATGTCCAAATTTGTATTGAGTATGATCAATATCAATAGATGCAAGAAGTTTCTCAGAAGCCTTCTTGCTGTCAATAAACTGTCCCTCTGGAATAGCACTTGCATTTAAAACCTTGTATCTGCTCAGTTAAACAAAGAATGGTTAGGAAAATGTGACCACATGCCAACCAAATGACACCAAAAGGAAATATCAACAAAAATCTGAGAGTAGAGGTAAAAGTAGAAAATCCAACTGTCCTTTAAGGTCAGAGAGTAAAACAATATGATTTTCTGTGGCATGCCTGTTTCCTGTTATTCTTCTAACCTGTTGTAGTATCCTACTACCACAAGACTATATTATTCAACTTCTTAATTTTTAAATATATACTAAGGATATGTGAAATAAAATGAACAGAGGACAACAATTAAGGTGGTAAAATATTCACAGTATTAATGAAATACAACAAACAAGATTGACCTTTGTTTGAAATCGCCATATAAGATTCTGCTTGGGAATCCTTTCCTGCAGATGCGGATGCCTTCCAGCACACCGTTACACCTCAGCTGGTGCAGGACAAGTTCATGTTCCATTGCCCCTAAAAATAAAGCAGAGTACTTATTTATACTAGGCATTTAGTTTTCAAACCTGTGCCTGTTTGATTATTTCACTCTCTGTGTCTTACCAGGAGTTTTGGTTTCATTGGGAATGATACACCGTACAAAGTGAGGGTGTGTGCTCCTCAGATTCGTCATCAATTTATTTAAATTTTCCTAGAAAACCAAACAAAGAATTTGATGAAAAAGTTCTATTTCAGATTTTTTTTTTTTCGTAATTATATGAAGTGAACCTAGACAATCTTTTAACTACTAGGTATGAGTCTGTGAGGCTTCCGTTGCTCTGTATGTTGAAGGTCTCAAGAGTTCTAGCCTGCCAAATAACAAAAAGGCCTAAGTGCTTGGAAGGAATGCACATCTCCAAGGTATTCATTTGTTAACACCAGGGATCTGTCTCATACAGAAACTGCAATTCAGTATCCTTGTGCTGTACAAGGAAGGGTTCTCAACCGAGAATCACAAGACAGAGATTATGGCCTTGCTATGCCACTAATGAATGAGCTGCCTGACTGTAAAGTCCCTTTTGTTTCTCTGGCATCATCTGAGAATGGTTGAGATTGTTTGTGAGGTCTATTTTGTCTCTCTCAGTGCTAATAATTTTCACAGTAGCAGATTACAGCAGTAACCTAAGTTAGGAATTGTCCTAGCTTTTGCTTTTCCTTCCTTGAGTGTATTATTCCCCGGGACCTCTTAACGTCTTGTGTGTGTGTGTATTTTTTTTTTTTTGTGCCATATCTCGGTTAACCATTAGGAAATTAAGAAAATAAGTAATGTGAGTTCCTAATTTTGAAAACGTGTATGAAAACAAATCGATGAAACAAAAGTCTGTTTGGTAAGATAATGCGATTGGTGGTGAGAAAGGAAAGGAGCAGGAGTTGTTTTCTTGTTTAGATCATAGGTCGTATGTCATATCCGTATTTTAGTTTTATAAGGAATGAGACTTAGCCATACACATTTTGATAAAAAAAGCCATTATTAGTCCAGATATAAGAGCCAGTTTTTAAGCTACTTAGGAAAATAAAATGATTTTATAGTGAAATTATTATTTAATTTCAAGAGATATTTCATATCTTAACGATCCATTTAAATCACTGGGCTTGGCTTTAGATGATTTTCAACTGTAATGAAAAATTAAATTTACCTCAGAGGACAGAGATATGTTTAGGTGAGAGATGTCGTAAAGAGTGTATCTGAGGCTCATTCTCAAAGAGGAACTCAGGGACGTTTTCAAAGGGCAACATTAGTGGAATAAGAATATGGTGTTCCACAGGGACAGCTTTGAAGTTTAACTATACCTCTTTAGAAGTCCACCTCTTTATATAATAAGAAAGTTTCTAAGGACATTTTGGCAATCCTGAATACATTAGATAATCATAATAAGGAGTAATGGGTAGAGCATCTATTCCTATAGGAGTAGTATTTCTTTGGCTATACTCTAACGAGAGTGGATATTTGAAGTGATTCCTATTAACATTTTATTCTCTCATAATTTATTTGAAATCCTTAATTATAATAATTCATAGAAACCAAATAGATATTAAATTAAATATGTACTTTACCCTGAAAAGGGCAGACACAGTCTGGAAAGAAGAGCCCTTTTTCTTCGTACCTTTCTTCGCGCTGCTATCTTAGGTAAAAAGAAAACCCGTCAATAGGAGTAGAATATCAGAAGCCCATGTGAACATGTATTATAACAGTCTGTGAGAATGGGTTTAATTTAGATTAAGAGCACTGAAAATACCTGCTTCAGCACTAGCATATGTGGAGAAGAGACTGGCTAGAGTCTTCATTGCAGACTTCTGGTACAGCCCAACCACAGTGTCATTCAGGGGGTCCTTGTTTTTGTCCAGCCAGCCAGTAATGTTGTAGTCCACGGTGCCAGCATAGTGAATCAGAGAGAAGTGGGCCTCGGCCTTGCCTTTGACCACCTTGGGCTTCTGGAAGTTGGCAGACTTGCCCAGATGTTGGTCATACAGCTTGTTCTTGAAGGAGGTGTCTGTTGCCTTAGGGAACATGCACTCCTCTTCCAGGATGGAGAAGATGCCCAGTGGCTGAATTCAGAAAAGCAACATTGGTGTCAACCTAACTTCTCTCAAAAGATAGAGACACGGTGGCTGTCATTTGATTGAATTATGAGCACCTCCACTTAAATATATGTATGAAATACACCAGGATCACAGTTCAAAGAAGTCCCTTGTTATCACTAGAATGATAACCATTCTTCTCATATTCAATCTGTAGCATTATTTTCAATTAAAAGAATAGCTGGATACAAATGTCCTCAGCATAGCATGTTAAAATGTTACGTATTATCACACTTTTTTCCTATTCAGGGAATAAATCTATTGTCAGAGTTTTTTTTTTCGCTATGAAAAGCACTTACTGACTTGTGATCTATGCAGTAATTAAACAGCATAAACAACCAAATTTTATTTAAAATATTTTGGGTAATTTCTTTAAAATAGATTATAGGTTGAGCACAGTGGCTCATGCCTGTAATCCCAACACTTTGGGAGGCCAAGACAGGAGGATCACTTGAAACCAGGAGTTCGACACCAGCTTGGGCAACATGACAAAACAGTCTGTCTACAAAAAATACAAAAATTAGCTAAGCATAGTGGCACATGCCTATGGTCCTAGCTACTCAGGAGGCTGAGGAAAGAGGAGCACTTGAGCCTGAGGTTGAGGCTGCAGTGAGCTATGATTATACCACTGTACTTCAGCCTGGGTGACAGAGTGAGACCCTGTCTCAAAAAAAAATAAATAAAATAGATTATGAAGTAGCATATGCAGTTTGACTTCTTGACTTGGAACAGATTAGCTTTCATGAAAGCACTAAGTCTATCATGTGTGCATTAATTTTTATATGAAAAATGTTTTTATTGTGGACATCATGGATCATAATGGAGACAGATCAAGAACTGATGAGGATAGCAGTTGTAGCGAAGCAGACCATCTCAAACAGAGTTTTCAGTGTTGCCTTAAAGTTGGATCTGATCCAGTATCAGAATAAGAATGGTTAGAACAAAACAGAAGTAAACACTGTCAGATCTTTTCTCATGTAAAAGTTAAAAAGAGGAAGTCATTTCAAAATAGTAATTTTCCAATTTGTTCAGATCACAAGCCATTTGAGATTACAGTAATACTTTCTAGAATTGCTTGAGATTTCTGGGAAAGGTATCCTTGCAGTCTGCCTTTCTTTGGAAAGCCACCTGACCTTCTCGATGAGCTCGATGCAGGCAGCCAGGTCCATCCCGAAGTCGATGAACGTCCACTCGATGCCTTCCTTCTTGTACTCCTCCTGCTCCAGCACGAACATGTGGTGGTTGAAAAACTGTTGCAGTTTCTCATTGGTGAAGTTGATGCACAGCTGCTCCAGGCTGTTGAACTACACAAAATAATAGAGATTTCCAACATCAAATGAATTGTTACAGTAGTAAAATTAACTACTGAAAAATTTTTTATTAAAAAATGTGGAATGTAGTAATGAGATACAGTTCAAACTAACTGTTGTTCCTTCAAAAAAATGATCATTATTCACATTTTTTTGCCTTTCACATAAATTCCAGGCATTGTTTAGGGTCCCAGATTTCAATGTTACAACAAGAGTTCTGGTAGAATTTACCTTTTCTCCTCTAAGATTGTATAGGCAAGAGTATACCTTAAAAGAGCAACCATGGTCCTGTGTGTTTTGGTTTAGATTCAAAGGTAAAGGTGAAAGGAGTTTATTGGAAAGCCTCACTTCTTTTACCACTCCCACTCTCCAATTCAAAATAAAGTTCACATTTTCACCTTTGGCGGTTATGTAATTAAGGAAAGCTGATCTTAAGATCTTTAATATAAAGGTTTTGACATATAAAGTGAAATCATTGGGCTAATCTTCTATTCATATCAGACATTTAGCAAATCCCCCTTGTTAGGTGTGTGAAAGCAGGGACCTGATATAGCGATCGAAGATCTAGAAGAGTCTTTGTAATATATTACTTCTTTATTTTATGTATGGTGAAGCTGATGCTCTGGAGGCGAAATAGTTTGTGTAAAATGAATCTGGAAGAGCAGAGACTATCATCTGTCTCTATGCTTCTACCTTTGGGCCTCTTCTCCTCTATGAAAAAAGCCTTGTGCATGGACCAAATGCTATAGATCTGGGTTGCTGTTCTGATTTGTCTTATGCAACTGTGGGATCTTCAGCTACTGCTTTGATTTCCCTGCATCTCAGTTTCTTCTGTGTAAGGTGGTGGAATATTAGCTACTCCTTCTTGGCTTGTTTTGAAGATTAAATAAGGTAACATTTTGAAGTCCCTAGGGTACACTGATGGTTCAGTGATTGTTAGCTATTATTATTAGCACATTATGTTACCTCCTATTTTGGAGATAACTCTTGTTCTAGGTGTAATGTTGGAGCAAGTAATATAGACACTATAAATGTGAATGAATAATGATAATACTTAATATACCAAACCCACAATTATCTCATTCTTAATTCTTATTAATATGAAAATAACTCACATCAAAGATCTCAAAGCCAGCAATGTCCAAGACCCCGATGAAGTACTGCCTGGGCTGCTTGGTGTCCAGCTGCTGGTTGATGCGGGTGACCATCCACAGGAACATCTTCTCGTAGACGGCTTTGGCCAGAGCACCCACCGCGTTGTACACCTTCACAGATAAAGTTTGTTGGTGTTTTTAAAGACATGCCATGAAGGCCTGGAATATGTGTGATTCATGGAGGCCATGGACTTACCTGCTGCACAGTCTGGCCTTTGGTGACATACTCATTGCCGACCTTGACCCTAGGATAGCAGAGGGCTTTGAGTAGGTCCGCAGAGTTCAGACTCTGGAGATAGGCCGCCTTGTCAGCAACTGCAGAGACACAGTCAGGACATGTTTCATGAAGGATATCCGCTTTTACCTAATCTTTCCATTTTTCTCCAATTCAACTTATTATTTAAATAAATAATTCTATAAAAGGCCAAATGAAGTTCTCTAACCTTAGAGCATGTGGTCGCCATTAAATGGTTGATTGGTTATGCTGACCTTTAATGATTTATTGCAAGTAGTTTTTAAGAAGTTTTTCATCAACCCTAAACATATATAATGTTTACTGCAGTCTTGCAGTCTTACAGTCTTTTATGAGAAGTAAAAGCCATAGTCTCTGTTTTTTAGACACATTAGGTGTAGTTGGAAGGATAAGATAAATATTCACTGTTAGAAAGGGTAAAAGTCAGAATATTTTGATTCTTATCTTAGTTTTTCCCCTCCCTATTAAACCTTGCTGGATTTCTTTATCTGAAAATGTGGAGATTAAATTTTACTGGGTGATCCCTACAGAGTCCCTTTCTACAATTCTGTCAATGACTGTAATGTAAATAAATGCCACATGTCAGGTACACCAGTAACTGCTGAAACGTTTTGAGGAAGAAGAAAGAATGTCAACTTGAAGTGATCAAGAAAAGCTTTAAAGAGCAATAACTATCTTTCTGCGGTAGTTCCTGTATATTGCGTGTTCTTTTCATAAGTGGAGTATATGATCTTTGTCTCAATTCCTTTTTTTAAAATCTTACTTGCTGCCTATGTTGTCTATAGGTTTATATACATACAATACACACATGCATGCACATGTCTCTAGGGGGATTTTTTCACCTCTACCCCTGTGTTTGGGCACATTCTCTGTTGTCAGTTTCAAGGATCTTCCTATCTAGTGCTAAAATAGAGCAGTATGCAGTTATCTCATATACCCACCTTCATTGCCAAGGCCAACCAGGAGCACTATTATATTTCATTCTGTTTTATAGTTTGTGCTTATAAGTGGCTGTTTGGGTTTGTTGTGACTTATTTGAGCTGGATGGAAATGATGAAGATGTGGAGACGTAAGAAATGGAGGGGGTTAGGAAAACATGCAGTGTGTGTGAATATGTATGTCCTTCATAAGTCACAAGTTAGGCTACAAAGGAGATGTGAATGTAAAATAAGATTTTTTTTTTTTTTTTTTTTTTTTTTTGCTATATTATCTCATTAAACCCAGATAAAGTTTCATTTGGTACCTTCTGTACCATCTGGCTCAGCTTGCTCCTCACGCTGCTTTTGTTTGAATTTCATGTTCCCATAATGCATCACAGCCCCTGTGAGTTTATAGATGGACACTTTCTCTTCAGGAGTGAAACCCAGGATGTCAATGGCACTCTAACAGGAAAAATCATAGGACAAAGGTTAGGGCAAAAGAGAATAACTTATAAGATAATTTATACACATCCTAAAGTAACCACACCTACTGCAGGTTGCTATTGTTATTCCCACATGTAATAGATTTTTTTAGAAGTATGTTTTACTTACATCAGTGGCCATCAGCTCTTCTTGGTCATCAATGCTGGGCACTATGATCTCCCCCTGACTGACGAAGGCATAGTCGTATGGGTTGGTGGTGATGAGGAGCATTTCTGGGTCACAGAATTCAGGGCATACGTTTTATATCAGACATTGTTAATAATACTATTAACTTCTATCTGTGACTTTTAAGTTCTTTCTTACCAATTAGATCTGGCTTCTTATTGGAAGTGATCTGATAAAAAATATGGTAGCTTCTTTCTGCCTTTAGCTGGAAAGTAACTCTGGATTTTTCTAGAAGGTCTGGAGAGGGAAATAGATATAGAGTTAGAAAAAAAGTATCAATGCTTCTGAGATATTAAATGGACCTCACATCTTTGGCCAAATTTGGGGGCATTACATTGGACTCCATTGAAATTTCAACTTGATGACCACTTGCAGATGGATGGTGGTCCTCGCTGTCTAAGAGCAGCAATTGACGCATACTTGCTCTAGGACAAAATATTTTTCACATGGAAGATCCATGACCTCTGTATTTTAGTTCATCCCTAATATCCCCTCCTTTGGATCTCCTAGGATTCATTCTGTGGTGAGGGGCTACATTGGAAACATCTACCAAAACTCAGATCAGGAGCAAACCACAGAGACATATTGGAAACACATAGGTAACCCTAGGATTTGTCCTGAAAAAAAAAAAAATCATAGTTGCTTCTGAGGCAGGAGTTTCTCTAGGATGTGTTATGAAACTATTAAGTCTGAGATTGAGATAAAGGAAACAGTGGATTATGGGTAAGCCTTCACTTACAGGCAGTACAAGCAGCAGACTACCCCCTTTTTTTTATGTTTCTAAAAGTACTGAGTTTATTTTAAAGCATAACATTATTTGAATCTCATGAAACAAAGCCATCTCTTCATTATATGTTGATTTTGGCAAAAAGTAAGACTAGCATACAATAGTTGTCTATGAAAAAGTAGTTTAAGAGGTGTTTGCTTTTAGTAATAAAGAAGTATGAAACTAAAGTACTATATAAATCTTCTGTGTTCTTTATTTAGGCCATGTTTCCTGTCCTTTTAGAAGTCTTCAGACTTAATTTTTTTTTTTTTTTGAGACGGAGTTTCGCTCTTGTTACCCAGGCTGGAGTGCAATGGCGCGATCTCGGCTCACCGCAACCTCCGCCTCCCGGGCTCATGCAATTCTCTTGCCTCAGCCTCCTAAGTAGCTGGAATTACAGGCACGTGCCACCATGCCCAGCTAGTTTTTTGTATCTTTAGTAGAGACGGGGTTTCACCATGTTGACCAGGACGGTCTCGATCTCTTGACCTCGTGATCCACCCGCCTCGGCCTCCCAAAGTGCTGGGATTACAGGCTTGAGCCACCGCGCCCGGCCCAGACTTAATATTTTAAAAGTTGCCGTTTTTATTTGGTACTTCTACTTTTTGCTGGAATAGAAGCATAGAAAAGATTCTCACTGCTTAGACTAATATACAATACATCGCTAAACTGAAATAAGAAGGTATACCCTTTTAACAGGCTTCATGCACAGCAAGTGTTGCAAAATATCACTGCAAATGAAACCACTTGTCTCTCTTTTGATTTTCACTGGTCCTGTTACTCACATGTTTCGATATCAGCAGATGCCAGCTTCCCCGTAGTACCAAAGTGGATTCTAATGAATTTACCCTTGAAAAGAATATTTAGTATTAGAAAACTGAAACACACAGAGAGATGCAACTGAAATAATAATTCAGACGTGACTACTCTGAAATTTAAGGGTCGAGTAGACCCCTCTGTGACCAAGAGACTCACAAAGCGAGAGGAGTTGTCATTCCTCACAGTTTTGGCATTGCCAAAGGCCTCCAGTAGGGGGTTGGCACTGATGATTTGATCTTCCAGAGTCCCCTGCAAAGGAAGGAACAGTTCTCACATCTGGGACTCCAGACATCTGAGAGCCTTGACAGAGGCTCTGACTCTTGCTACCAGACCTACCTGCATTTTGCGAGATTCATCCTTCTTCTTCTCTCCAGTAACTGCAATTGTTGCAAAGTATTGGATGACACGCTTGGTGTTCACAGTCTTTCCAGCACCAGATTCTCCGCTTTCAAACAGAAATCAGAGAAGAGATCAGAGAACTATGCCCTTAGATTGTCAAAATCTAAGGCAATACTTGCAAATCAGAGAAGAAAAAAAAACACATACGTGATCAGGATGGACTGGTTCTCTCGATCTATGAAATAATTCAAAATCATCAGTTAAAAAAATGCATATTCAATATGAAGACTATTGAATTAGTTCAGATCAAAACAGCTTGATAACTTTTTGAAGATGTCACTTTTGGTTTTGGTTTTGTGTTTAGCCTCCAAAATAGCCAATTTTCTCTTCACTGTACAATGTATGAAAATGAGAGGCAAAGAATCATCTATTCCTTTTTGTATTTATCAATTTTTAATTGTGGTAAGATACAGATAATAAAATTTACCATCTTAACCATTTCTTAAGTGTAGAGATTGCTGGCAGTAAGTACATTCATAAAGTTGTAAAATCATCACCACCCTTCATCTCCATAACTCTTTTCATCTTGTCAAACTGAAACTCTGTGTCCATTAACCTCTTGACTCTCCATCTCCTGCTCCTCCCATTCCCTGGCACCCATTATTCTACTTTCTGTCTCTATGAATTTGACTTCTCTAGATCACTCATGAAAGAGGAATCATAGAATATTTGTCTTTTTTGTGACTGGCTTATTTCACTCAACATGATGTCTTCAAGGTTCGTTCACATTTTAACATATGTCAGAATTTTCTTCCTTTTAAAGGCAAGATATCTTCTTGTATATATGTATTTGTGTATATATATACACACCGCATTTTGCATATCCTTTCATCTGTCAGTGGACACTTGGATTCCTTCCATGTTTTTGCTGTTGTAAATAATGCTGTGGTTAGCATAGTTGTACAAATGTTTTTTCCAGACCCTGCTTCCAGTTCTTTTGGGTATATACTCAGAAGTGGAATTGCTGGATCATACTGTAATTCTACTTCTAATTTGTTGAGGAACTACCATACTGTTTCCACAGTGGCTGAAACTTTTACATGATCACTAACAGTGCACAAGAGATCTAATTTCTCCAGTTTCCGTCAAAATTTGTTATTTTCTGAATTTTTGATAGTAGCCATCCTAATGAGTATAAGGTACATATTTTATTGATTTTTAAAACATTTGTTATGGAAAATTCATATATATACAAGAGTAGAAACAGTAATATGACTCCCAATGTGCCTATCGTACAGATTCAATGGTTATTAACATTTGGCTAATTTTATATCATCCATACCGCATCTCAATCCCAATGAATTATTTTAAAGAAAATCCCAGATACCTTATACTTTTATTTGTAAATATTTCAATTAGAATTACAGAATTTTAAAGTCATAAAAGATCTTAGAAATTGCTTAGGCCAACTCTTACATTTAAGGGATAAAGAAACTGACACCCATAAAGGAAGAAGCAACTTTTCTAATATTAATTACATAGCTAGTTAAGGTCAAAGATATCCTTCTGCTGTCTTCCCAGCTTTTGATGTCACTAATTTAATTTCTGGCAATACTAAATATTGGGGTCTGGAATACTAAATAAAGGGGTCTGGAATTGTGAATATTTGTGTTCATCTGCTTTTATTTTCCTTTTAATCTTATATGCATTTCTAAATAATAAAAACAAATGCCACTATGTGACTGATAGGTTGTATTTATATCAACTTGCTGATCTGTTAAATCTCCAATTCTATTCTGTTAGATGATAAATTTTAGAAAATTACAAAACCTAAAACTCTATTCAGGAAAAATAGATACAAATCTGGATGGTATTTAGATGTAGATATAGAGATAGACTTTAGAAAGCTTAGTATTCTCTTTGGAGAAGTCAATGCAGATTTTGCATCCTATTCAGATAGATTTGTTTTATAGTATAAGCAAAACCATGGAAGATTATATCACATCTAGTGGGAGCACAGATAAGAAAACCATGTTCCTGTCTCTTGGCATTGCTAAAATAACACTCACCAAGTCATATACCAGAGCTCTGCACTATTTTGTGCAAAAATCATGTTTGGGAGCCATAAGTAACTTGAATTTGGAGCATCCCTAAACCCTGGGGAAAGGGTAGCTTGCCGGGGCAGGGGAACAGGAGTGGTGTACATAGCCATGTAAGTGCAGCTGCTGAGTATTCAAACCTCTGAAATGAGTCAGGATTTAGATAATTTCTGGGAGGTAGTTAGCTTCTGTTGATAACTATAGAACAGTTTGTCTACTGGCATGGAATCCTTGTAGAATTGATGGCCAAATTATAATGGAAGATTCCTATTTTATCCCTTCCTCTTGAAAAGACAATTCAAAAACAAGTACAAAAAAAAAAAAAAAAAAAAAGAAAAGAAAGAAAAAGCACCTTAATTTCCAAAATTTCATGGAACAACAAGAAACTCAGGAATATAAAGTATTTCCAAAGGCAGTGCATTTGGTGTGTGGAGATAAAAGGCTTTAAGGCTGTATTTGGGCCTATGATGCATATCAAAGCTGGTTGTTTGTGCCTTGATAAGGCAGGAATAACAGACTTTGATAAAATTTAAAATTTTTTCTCAGAAAAGATATTTTTTTCCTTCCATCTGAATACGAAGGTGCTTCAAATCTTTGGGAAGAAAATCATAGCTTGCTTTATTCATGCTGTACCCTAAAAGCTGGCAATATTAGCGGTGTCATTCAAAAATGAACATAAGAATTCACCAAGTTTTCCACCTGTGACTGATAATAACTCTTTTCCTTGATTGTTTTGAATCTGGGTATTTTTAAAAAGTCTTATGAACATTTTTCTATCCAAACTGGAAAGTGAAAAAATACGGAAAGCAGTGAATATGTTTATGAAGGTCTAGTAATTGTTTCAGCTAGGCCACCACTTACTAGCTGCGTTAGCTTGGGAAGGACAATGAATTCAGTGAGCTTCACTTTCCTCGTCTGTAAAATGGAGGTAGCTGCTGGGAAGAGCATAAGGTGTCAGAGCTGTGAAAGGTTTTTGAAAGCAGTAAAGCCCCATGTGGCTAGAATGTATTATTATAATATAATGAGGCTCAGAAGAAGTCTGTCTGTTCCTCAGACATTCTGTTTACACATTTCTGTTAATAGATGCCTCACTCACTCACCGGTCAGCATGAACTGATAGGCGTTGTCAGAGATGGAGAAGATGTGGGGCGGGGCCTCCTGGCGCTTTTTGCCTCTGTAGGCAGCCACCACCTCGGGGTTGTACACCGGCAGCCACTTGTAGGGGTTGACAGTGACACAGAAGAGACCCGAGTAGGTCTGGGAAAATCAGAATATTATCATTTGGGTCTTGTTTTTACTCAGAGAGAGAAATGAAATAAAAGGTGTTTACAGACACTCACGTAGATCATCCAGGCTGCGTAGCGCTCTTTGAGGTTGTACAGCACTCCAGGCTCGTGCAGATGAGTCATCATGGCCATGTCCTCAATTTTGTCATATTTTGGAGGGTTCATAGGGAAGACTTGGTCTTCCTTGACAGTTAAAGTCTGGTGAGTAAGCAAGAGACCAGTCAGTTTGTTTTAATGGTTGGAGGTAGGGTTTATGTTGGCCTGTATATTTTGATAGAAAATCATAATCATACATACTTATTATTATCTTATTCAATGTCCTTTTTAAAAAGACATGAAATATATTCATTTCAGAGTTTAATGTTAAGACAGCCTGTTTCCTGTGATGAGCTAGGACACTATCTTTTTAACATTCTTGCTCTTCTCCCAGATTTATCAGTTTATATCCTTTTATTCTTGTTTTAATAGGCTAAATTTTTATCTTTTCCTTTCATTCATTAAGAAACTTCATTTTTTGGAAGTAGTGGGGATATTAATACATTATTTAACTGAGTAAATATTTAACTTCTGATAGGAGGAGCTTATTTTCACTTCTCTCAAGTTTGGAGATTCCGACTGGGAAGTGGGGAACTGAAGAGAAATGATGAAGGCTGTACATAGTGGGGTGAGGTCCTGTGGGAGGCTGGAAGGGAAGACACGAAGTTACTTCTGTGAATTACTTTTGCCCTCCTCATCTGATGTCTCTACACTGACTGGAAGGGTGTTTGCATTGCAACAGGCTTGGAGATTCCCAGTAAGTTAGGTATCAACTTTTGAACCAAGAAATAACATGGGGAGTATTTTCTCCCTTTTTTTCACTTACTGCTCCACCTTCAGTCTTTACAGTTACTTTCCCTCCTTCTTTGCTTTGTATGGTGCTCTTCACATAGGATTCCTTGGGCTCTGCCACAAAGACAGATGTTTTAGCATCAAACGGCTTGTTTTGGGCCTCAATCCGCTCCTTTTCTGATTTTCGAAGATAGGGAGCAGCTTCGCCAAAAACAGCCATCTCAGCGTCTGAACTCGCACTCATGGCTGTGATTTATTTAGCAAAGGATTCTACCAGGAGAGGAAAGAAATGGAGAGAAAGAAAAAGCTGAAGTCACAAATATGAGTTAGGTTTTGAAATGAAAGAAATGTTGAACATAGCCTGTGCTGTAACATTCCTCCAAACCGGCACTCCCCAGAGTTCTAACGTAGTCCAAAGGACAAGTTTGGAGTGAGACTGTAATTTGAGATTTCATTTTTGGGACTGTAAATTTCCTTTCCAGATCACATATCTTGATCCTCAGGGATAGGTTACCTACAGTTGAATTAGAATGAAACCGCTATAGCTAAAACTATTGATGGATTGTTTTATAGCAACTGTCATTATTTAATTCCCTCTCCTCTTTCTGCATGTTTGTATATGGCATGTACCAGGACAATCATATAGTTAGAAAAGAAAATTTGTCTTGTTCAAATAAAGGTTCATATTTTGAAAACTATCAAAAAAACCTTGCCCTTTAAGATGACCATTTCCTCTCATAAAGGAAATAATTATTTTTTATGACAACATCTTTATGTTGATATTTGGTGTTATATATCTCAGTCGATTGTTAGAAGAACATTCTAGTGCTCTGGATTTATTTTGTCATTTGGCTTGTTCCCAGGAGACTTAGCATTGCCTTGATTCCAAAATCTTTTTTGATACTCTGCTTTTGACATGAGGGATTTCAGCTGTCAGTTAACAGATCTAACCACAGAGAAATGAGAGCTTCAGCACAAAGGCCTTTCTTCCCACATAAATTCCATGTGATTCTTTTCTTTCCACCCAGAAAAACAGAGAAAAAAGTTTAAGAGTATATCACGTGCATGTAAGTCATTGTCTTCCGATTAATAGATAGGCCTCTGCAATGTAGATATGTTAGATTGGTTGAGTTTTTCCTTTATTTTCAATTAGTAAGTTACTTAGGGAAGGGCAGGATCCCTCTTAAATTAGTCATGGTATTTAACACCCCATGGATGTAATACTTGTGACCTTTTAAGTAAATAATAATAAGTCTTTCTGAAAATAAATAACAACAACAAAAGTAGCTAAAATATAATGGTTTTAACAGTGGTGTTTGTGTTTATATTTTTAGGTAAGAATCTTTCTGGGGGTGTTTAAAAGTGTCTCTGAAATGTCTTAAGTGTTCAGTGCTTTGCCATAGAAGATTGGCGTGAACTAGTCTATTGCCACTGGACAGTTCTAAGCACAGCTGAGAACTCAGTGTCAAAGCTAATTCTCTTCTAAATGGTTTTTTAATCTTAGAACTCAAATGAGGATAGTCTCTGAGAACAAGACATTTTGAAAAAGTTATTTTCTAGCATTTATAAACACTCATTTGGAAACACTCTTTCCTGATTTAACTGCAAAAACATGGAAATGGTGTATAACTAAGGATTATTCACAGCTTCATTAGACTATATCCCCTCTGTCATCAATAAATGAATAAAACCAAGTCCTACCTCTGGAGTTCCAGATGAAAATGCAGGTTCAGAAGTGTTCCACACTGTAAAACAACAAGTTTCTTATTAGTGGGGCTCTGAAATTCCGGTAATACAGTTACAGAATTAAAGTTTCCCTACCCTAAATCTTGTTTTTATAAAGACAAAAGTTAAGGTTGAGAAAGCAGTTTAATGCACACAGGTAGCTATGAGATCAGCACTTTTGCCCCACCTGGGGTTTTTCGAGTTCCAAGGCCCTCATCACTTACCTCTGGGTTCTTGGTGGAGATAAGGCACAAGGGTCAGTCCTGCTTATATAGGAACTAATGTGCTGATGCTGCAACTACCTCCTCTTTGTTAGGGCAAGACATTTGGCAACATGAACCCTCAGCATAGTTTGTAGTGACATTTGGCATGTTTGGATATAATTAGAAGTATTCATATCATTTTGAATATGCGAACCAATCTCCTATAAATAATTTGACAGAGACCGATCTGCCGGCAGAGAATGCTTTCTAGTGTGCTGGGAAGGGATCTTTGACAGTGCCTGATGGGGCCTCAGAGTAAGTTCTTAAGAGCTATATTCAATTTGGCAAACTCTTTTATGCATGCCTGTGGTAGCCAAATGATGAGATACCCGGGACACACTGCTGTCAGGGCCTTAAGCACTTTTCCTTATTTGTTACCCTGGGAACCCCCAACTACATTCCCTTGGGCCACTGAAGACGCTTACTCTTGAAGTCCAGGCTTAGACAGCAGAGATTCCACATTGAGTCTCCACCATTGGGCCAGTGCCCACTCATCTAAAATTGAAAAATATTATTAGTAGAAAATAATATGTGTTTATCACAGAAGAAAATGCAGGTAAGTAAAAAAAGTCTCTGTAATCTCTTATGCAGAAATAAGATATAGGCATATAAATAGGATTATATTATTGACACACATATATATAGTACATGTATGCCTTGTAATCTGCTTTGACAATTGATATATCACTAATGTAATTTATACCCTATTATTTAAATAAATTATGATTTTTTTTAAAAAACTATTTTTTAAGGTCAGATATATTGAGGTATAATTTATATAGAGTTAAATTCACCCTTTTAAAGTGAGTTTTATGAGGTTTTTTGCTTGTATTTAAAAAAATTTTAAACTTTGTAATAAAATTCACTTATTTTGTTGTATGATTCTATGAGTTTTTATACATGTGTTGATTCATATAGCTACCACTACAGATAAGATGCAGAACAATTTCAGTTCTCTGAGTTTGATAAATATATGTAATTGTGTAACCTCTTACCTTGTAATTACATAAAAATTAAGGCCTTATAGGTGAGGCTAAATTTTCCCTTTGGCGAACACTTACAATGCTGGTATTTCCCTTTTCTCTTGAGGTAACTATGGATACCCATTTGGTTTGTAATATTGCAGACCTTTTCTGTACATTTGCATATTTAGTCTCTGGGAAGATATGAATGAGTAAAACTGGTCTAAAGATATTGGCCTACAGAAAATTTATAATATATAATATAGATGTTTAAAATATAGATAGTATTATAATTTATATATTTACAAACTTTCTTTTTTCATTTTATACTCTTGGATCATTTGCCATGTTAGTACATAAATAATAATACGGAAAAATTTCAAACATACACAAAAGTAGAGAGAGTAGTACAATTAACCTCGTATATTCATTGTCCAGATTGATAATTATCAGTTCCTTGTCAATCTTGTTTCATATATATTCTCACCATTCTCTCTATCACTGGATTATTTTGATAATACTCATTTTTAAATTTCTCTGTAGAATTCCATAGGTTTCAGATTGTAATAATTGCTTTTTTATGCAAGTTGTAAAAAGTGTCTCCTGATCTGATAATGGTCTTTACTATGGGATCTCAGTCTTCTAGAGGTTTTACATCTTTAGATAGTCAAAGTTATACAAAATTTTCTTTTATATTTTGCTTTGTTATGTGTATTGTGTAAGAAAAACCTTCTCTAACTCAAGAACTCAGAGTCATACATATGTTCTGCATTTTCAATCTAATGCTTAAAAAAATAGTTTTGTAATCCAGCTGTATGTGTGTTTGTGTGTGTGTAATCTGTTTCTGGATTCCATATTTTGCACTGTATTTCTATGCCAATAGCATAGGTTTTGATGTCCAGTAGGGCCAATTTTCCCTAATTATTCCAAGTTGTCCTGTTAATTTTTTACCTTCTACTAAATGAGTTTTAGAATCTTTTTTTCAGGTTATGTGGAAAATTCTACTGGGATTTTGATTTGGATTAAATTGATTTAATAGGTTAATTTGATAAGAATTCATACCTTTATGAAAGTGAGTCTTTCATTTTATAAGGAATGATATATTTTTCTGTTTATTCCAAGTTCTTTTAAAAAATATTTTTTAGTCACTTTCAAAAGTTTTTTTTTCATAAAGATCTTACATTTCTTGTTGCATTTATTCCTACACATTTTACAGTTTTTTTGGTTAATATGTTAGATTATTGGATTGTTGATATGGATTATTTTTTCTATTACACTTTCTACTTGGTTACTACTGGCATGTGGCAGACACGTTGGCATAATCAGAGCTTCACTTTTGTTAGTGGCATTAGTATGTCAAACTATATGTTATTATATTCAGACTCGCAGCATAGGGTAACTATATGACACTGTTTTGGCTAATGAAACGCAAGCAGATATTGCTGGGTGGGGCTTCCAGAAAAGTTCGTCTCTAAAAGAGGGTAGACTTTGCTCATACTACCTTTTTCTTTCTTCTGTTTTTCTCCTACTTAGAACACAGATGTAATGGCTAGAACTATAGCCTTAAAAGAAAGATCAAGAGATTTTTGGAGACTTTAGCCTTGACACCTGTGATCTGAATTTCATTGTGTGAAGAAAAAAGTAAAGCACTAATTTTTTGAGGCATTGTTTACTCAGGTTGTTGTTGTTGTTGTTGTTGTTGTTGTTGTTACATACAAACATAATCCCTAACAGATACATGGTGTTTCAGAAAGTTACTGACTTTTCTGTGTTAACTTTTATCTGGCCCTCTTGCTGAACTCTTTTATCACTTCTGATAATTTATTTGATGCTCTTGGATTTTTAAGGTGTCATGTGCAATTAATCATAATTTTGCATCTCCTTTCTCTTGTCACCTATGTTATTTTTTTCCCCCTTATTGCATTGTCTTTGACATTTAGGACATTGTTGAATGGCATTAATATAGTATTAATACTGAGATACTTGTGTACATAGCCTGTGCAGGTTAAGGACATCCTTATCTTGTTCTTGACTTTTATCGGATTGCATCTGATGTTTCACCAAACATAATATTTACTGTACACTTTTGTATCTAGTTTGCTAATAATTTTGATCATAAAGATGAGTTAAATAGTTCTATTTCTAGGCATATGCCCAAGAAAATTGAAAACATGTTTTTATAAGAACTTGTACATGAAGTTCATAGCAACGTTATCTATAACAGCCAAAAAATGGGAACAATCAGGTGTCTATCAGGCAACAGGTAGATGAGCAAAATCATGTTTATCCTACAATGGAATCTATTAATACAATGAAATATTACTCAGCCATAAGAGGGAATGAAGGCAGATGCTACCATATGGGTGAACCGCAAAGATATTATGCTAGGTGAGAGAAGCCTGACACAAAAAGCCCATATTTGATGACTCTGTAGATCTAAAATGCCCAGAATAGGCAAATTCATAGAGAAAGAAAATAGATTTGTGATTGCCAGAGGTTGTGGAGAGAAGAGAACTGGGGAGTGACTGAAAATGGACATGGAGTTTCTTTTTGGAATGATGAAAACATTCCATTCTGGAATTAATGGTGATGACTGCATAACTTTGTGAATCTAATAAAAACCCCTGAATTATACACTTTAAGAATTTCATGGCATGTGAATTATATCTACAAATAATGCATTGGATTTTACCGTTTTTTTTTTTTTTAATCTATTGAGATTACTCTTTTTTTCTTCCCTAACCTATCAATGAATTGAATTATATGGTAGATTTTTCTCACCTTTACCACCCTAGAATTCATAAAATAAAAGCTATTGATATAATATTAATTCCCTGCTGCTTTCAGTTTTCTAATTGGAATTTTTACGTCTGAGTTCATATATGACTAGGTCAAAATTTTCTTATGCTATCATTTTCTTGTTTTGATATTAGGACCATATTAGTCTTATAAAATAAACTGAGTAGCTTCCCGTTTGTTTCTTTATAATATTGAGTTTGAGAAGTGAATTATCTGTCCCATGATAGTTTGATAGAGTTCCTCCATTGGAATTCTTTCAACCTCCAGCCTTTGTGGAGTATAACTTTTTTCTGCTTATTGAGTTTTTTTAATGATTATTGATTAGTCTATGTAGTTTCTACTTGTTTTTTTGGCCCATTTGGATTATTTATAGCTTCCTAGAAAATTACTTATTTTATGTGAGTTTATATTTTTGGATTTTTTTGTGCATATCTTTTTGTAATAAAAAATCTCAGTGTGGTCATCTATTTCATTTTATTATTTATATTAATTTTGTTCTTTTTATTTGCCAAAGTTTTGTCTTTTCCATTTAATTTTACTGAATAGCTTTTATTTTCTAATTTATTATTTTCTGCTTTTATTTTATCAATTCCATTATTTTCTTAGATTTGTTTTATTTATAATTAGTTTAAAATTTTGATTCTCATTTCAACTCCCAAATTATTTAGAGCATTTTTGTTTTTTAAACTTCCAGGTGTATAATTTGGGTGTTGGGGAGGCGGATTTCATCTAGCTGTTAGTTCTTTTTATCTTATATGTGTGGATGTAGTGTGTTCATATCCTAGTACACTCAATGGGAATGAGTTGTAGTTCCTGTGATTGTGTTTGTGTGTGTGCATGTAAGTAATAAAACAATTCAAATAGTATCCAATATCCCATGAAACTCTCATAATCTGTATTATAACTCATGTTTTCCTTCCTTAAAAGGTTACAAGTTTATTTTTATAATAATTTCTCTGCATTTCTTAATGTTTTAATATTTGTATACATGCCCCCTAGTTTAGTTTTGTTGTTTTTGAACTTCATTTGAATACAACCTAATTTATTCTTTAGTATCTCCCTTCTTTTGCCCAAAATTATTGTTGTGAGATTTTTCCATGAAGTTACATGTAACTGTGTTTTACATTCATTGTGTACAGTATTACATTGTATGATAATATGATAATTTATTCATTTTGCAAACAAATTTTTGGATTGTTCCCAGTTTTTGCCTATAGTTTACTGATTGATTGATTGATTTCATGATAAACAGTGACTGTCACCTGTATGATATCTCATTCTAGAATTAGCATTTCTTTTGTGGCTTTGCTCATGAATCCGTTCTTTTTGCTTTGTAAACATCTTTATTTAGATAGAATTTTACATACCTTAAATGTCATCCATTTTAAGTATACAGTTCATTGAATTTTAGTAAACTTATGTAGTTGTGCAGTCTTCACCACAATCCAGTTTTAAAACACTGTTATCAGTCCAAAACATTTCCTTGTGTTTATTTGCAATTAATTCCCCTTCAACCGCAAACCTCAGGAACCCCTGATCTGCTTTTTGTCTCTTACAATTTTAACTTTTTAAAAAGAAATTTTATATAAATGGAATCCTACAAAAGGCAATTTTTTTGTGTCTGGCTTCTTTCCCTTAGCATTTTCATATCAACTCCCAAATTATTATGTTAATTAAACTTTTAGGTGTATAAATTTGGGTGTTGGGGAGGTAAATTTTATCTAGCTATTAACTCTTTTATCTTTTGTGAGTGTGTTTGGTTGTGGTGTGTTCATATCCTAGTAGGAAATTCAGTTTTTTGAATTTTGTTTTTTGAATGTTGTTTCTTTTTCTTTTCTTTTTTCTTTCTTACTTTCTTTTATTCTTTTTTTTTTTTGAGACAAGAGTCTTGCTCTGTCACCAGACTGGAGTGCAGTGGTGCGATCTCAGCTCACTGTGACCTCCACCTCCCAGGTTCAAGCGATTCTCCTGCCTCAGCCTCCCCAGTAGCTGGGACTACAGGCATGACACCACATCCAGCTAATTTTTGTTTTTAGTAGAGACGGGGTTTCACCATGTTGGCCAGGATGGTCCCCATCTCTTGACCTTGTGATCTGCCTGCCTCAGCCTCCCAAATTGCTGGGATTACAGGCTTGAGCCACTGCGCCTGGCCTCATCTATGTTGTTTTATGTGCCAGTAATTCTTTTCTTTTTATGAATGTATATGTGGTAGTCCATTGTATAGAAGTACTACATTTTGTTTATCCATTCATCAGTTAGACATTTGAATTCTTCCTAGTTTTTGGCTTTTATGAATAATACTGTTATTAGCATTCCATATAAGTTGTTGTTTAGACATTTGTTTTTATTAGTTTGTTTTCCAGGAATGCATATTGGGTACTATAAAAAATGGCCAAACTGGGAAGTAGTAGACAAAAGATATTGCATTTATTCTGGATGGAGAACTGCAGTAGTAGATTTTTAAGTAAAAGAAAGCAAGTTTCGGCTGAGCATGGTGGCTCACACCTGTAATCCCAGCACTTTGGGAGACCAAGGTGGGCAGATCACAAGGTCAAGAGATTGAGACCATCCTAGCCAACATGGTGAAACCCCATCTCTACTAAAAATACAAAAATTAGCTGGGCATGATGATGTGCACCTGTAATCCCAGCTACTCAGAAGGCTGAGGCAGGAGAATCGCTTGAACCCGGAGGTGGAGATTACAGTGAGCCGAGATTGTACCACTACAATCTCCAATCTAGCCTGGTAACAGAGCAAGACTCTGTCTCAAAAAAAAAAAAAAAAAAAAAAAAAAAAAAAAAAAAAAAAAAAAGAAAGAAAGTTTTCAGGAATAAAAAGCTTTTACCACATAAGGAATTCAAAATCCACTCTACTTGACATCAAAACACATTTTTAAAATATGGGATTAAAACAATATATGATTAATGTATATAAGTAGAAGAGTAGAACATAATATAGTTCAGAAATGGACTCTTGTATGTAAGCTAGTTAGTATAGGCTAAGGGTGTATTTCAAATTCACTAGAGGAAAGGAAGAATAATTCAGTGAATTAAAATTGAGACTTACTATTTGAAAAAAAATAAATTACTTCCTTGGCTGACACCATTTATAAAAATAAGTTCTAGATGAATTAACATCTTAGGCATGAAAACAAAGCAAAAACAAAGGAGTATTGACGAAATTGTAGGAGAATATATATTGATACTGTTGGAGTAGGGGGAGATCTTTAATAAGGCAAAAAGATCAGACATTTGACCACATCAAAATCTAAAACTTCTCAATGATTAAAAAATCTACACAAACAAATTGAAAGATAAGTGGCAGGCTTGGACGAACTATTAGCAACTTAAATAACAAGTTATATTCAGAAAACACACATACACATGTACACACACACACACACACACACACACACACACACACACCCCTCTCCTTCAAATAGAAGAGAAAGGGAATTAAAAGCAAGTAGAAAAAAATAGCCAAAATATATAAATAGGAAGTTCATGGAAGATCCACTACACATGACTAATAAACAATGTAAACATCCTCAATTTCAAGAGGTACAAGATAACAAAGAGCTAGTGTATTTTACCTATCAAGTTGACAAAAAGTAAAAATGATGGTAACAAATGGTGGTACAGAAAAATGAATGTTCTCATATGTTGTGAGTAAAAGTGTAAATTTCCAGGGCAATTTGTTGTGCCTTTTGAAATTTAAAATTGCAGTGATCAACTACATTGAGATACTATCTCACACCAGTTAGAATGGCGATCATTAAAAAATCTGGAGACAACAGATGCTGGAGAGGATGTGGAGAAAGAAATAGGAACACTTTTACACTGTTGGAGGGAGTGTAAATTAGTTCAACCATTGTGGAAGACGATGTGGCGATTCCTCAGGGACCTAGAATTAGAAATTCCATTTGACCCAGCAATCCCATTACTGGGTGTATATCCAAAGGATTATAAATCATTCTATTATAAGGACACATGCACAGGAATGTTCACCGAAGCACTGTTTACAATAGCAAAGACTTGGAACCAACCCAAATGCCCATCAATAATAGACTGGACAGGGAAAATGTGGCACATATACACCATGGAATGCTATGCAGCCAAAGAAAACGATGAGTTCGTGTCCTTTGTAGAGACATGGATGAACCTGGAAACCATCATTCTCAGCAAACTGACACAAGAACAGAAAATCAAACACTGCGTGTTCTCACTCATGGGTGGGTGTTGAACAATGAGAACACATGGACACAGGGAGGGGAGCATCACACACTGGGGTCTGTTGGGGGGAACTAGGGGAGGGACAGTGAGGGGTGGGGAGTTGGTAGGGATAACATGGGAAGAAATACCAGATATAGGTGATGGGGAGGAAGGCAGCAAACCACATTGCCATGTAAGTACCTATGCAACAGTCTTGCATGTTCTTCACATGTACTCCAAAACCTAAAACGCAATAAAATATATATAAAAAATAATAAAATTGCAGTGATTTCACTTCTTACTTTCTTTCCTACAGAAGCACACTGAAATAGAAAGGTATGCTCAAGACTGCATTTAACATTTTTTCTAATAGCAAAATTTTGGAAACAACTGTCAATTCAGTTACTTTGTGTAATTAAGTGGCCACCTGTTAAGTGATGGTGCTCCTACGATGTGGTCAGTGGTTGAAACTTGAAACTCGCTTTAATCTGAGATTTGGATCAGCATAATGCATTTTCCATTGGTTCTCTTTGAGATATACTGAAAACTGAAAATCTTATTTAACATAGCAATAAACAATGAAGCAAAGAGTTTTTATAGGTAACATATATATGAATACTAAACTGTGAGATGTATTTTGCTAATGCCTAATTATTGGTATATTTTATCCCTTCTGTAACATACAGATGTCTCTTACACCATTCTTGTGTGACAACTCATTTATTTTAACTTAGAGTAAAGCTCTTCCAAGGTCTGGCTTATATCCCTTGTCCTTGCTCTTCTTGCTAGTATCCACTTACAATTAAGCCCAGGGTGAACATTAAGTTACCGTATCTAATAACCCTTCTGCTCTAAGAGTCCTTGCCAGAAATTAGCTTATAATTCCTAAGATTCTCTCTGCCCTAAGGGTTCCTCTATTTTCTCTCTCCAGTGAGTGAAAGCAGATGAATTACAGCCACTTAAGACATCTCTACCTTTTCTAATATAAAACTCTGTAATTATCGTCTTGTCAGCCAAAGGAAACAACTGACCTTTCATATGACTTATACCAAAGAGGAGTGTTATTTAGATTCACCCACATTTTTGCATGTGTAAGTAGTTGATTTCTTTTTATTGGTGAGTAGTACTCCATTGTGAGGATATACCATATTTTATTCATCTGTTCTCTTGCTGATTTATATCTTTATCTTTTTAGACATCTTTTATTTCCTTCAGTTAAATAACAAGTAGTGGTGTATAGTAATTGTACTGTTTTACATCCTCACTAGTTATATGTGAGCAATGTGGTTGCTCAGCATCATTAGTCTTTATAGATTAGCCATTCTTGTTGGTTTGCAGTAGAATTTCTTTGTCACTTTAAAATGTATTTCCCTAGGCCAGTGATATTGAGCAACTTTTAATTTTGTTATTAGGCTTTAATGTATTTTCTTTATGAAATGTCTAAGTCTTTTGCTCATTTTAATTGGATTTAAAAAAAATATTGTTCTGCTTGTGTTCTTTATAAGTCATTTGTTCAGTACATGTATTACATTTTTTTTCTAGTCAGTTGCTTGCCTTTTGGCATTGTTAACAGTACCTTGATAAGCAGTAGCTTTAATTTTGAAGAGGACCAGTTTATCATTTGTTCTTTTATATTTAGTGCTTGCTGTGTTCTGTTTAAGGACTTTTGTATAAGATTACAAAGATTCTCCTATGTTTTCTTCTGGGAGATGCATAATTTTAGGATTTACATTTAAGTCTGTTATCTACCTTGAATTAATTATTGTAGATGATATGTGTTATTATTTTTTTCATACAGATGTTTGATTGATCCATCATCATTTGTTGCAGAGACTTTTCTCTGCACATTAAATTGCATTAGCAACTTAGTAAAAAGTCCACTATGTACATAGTGGATCTATTTCCAGACTCTCCATTCTTCTCTATTCTGTTCCATTCATGTATTTTTCTACCCTTACACCAATACCACACTATCTTAATTACTGTAGCTTTATAATAAATTTTAAAGTTTGTTGGGTAAGTTCTCCAACTTCATACTACGTATTTTAAAAGACTGCTTTGGCTACTCTAGGTCCTTTATATTCTTATATGTATTTTAATATCAAATTGCCAATTTCTACTAAAAAAAAAAGCTTGATAGGATATTAATTAGGGTTACATTAAAACTATAGATCAATTTGTGTAAAACTGACAGATTTATAATACTGAGTCTTCCAGTCCAAGAACATGGTGTCTCTTTCTCTTTCCTTTCTCTCTTAGTCCCAATTTTTGGCAGAAAGTGTTTACTGTTTCCTTATTAAGTGAGATATCTTAGTAGTTCTTTTTTTTGTAGGTGCCTCTTGCTAGATAGATAAAAGTTTTCTTTTATCACTTGCTTGCTGAGAGTTTTTTTTTTTTTTTTCATGTATGGGTATTGGATATTGTAAAATGCTTTACTGCATCTGTTTACATAGTTATATGATTTTCTTTTTTACTCTGTGAATGTTATAGTTACCTGATTTTTGAATATTAAACCTACCTTGCATTCCTGTGATAAATTCCCTTTGGTCATGATTTATTGTTAATATTGTTTTCATATATAGTCATATACTGCATAATGACATTTTGGTTGACAATGGACTGCATATATGATGGTGGTCTCATAAGATTATAATAGTGCATTTTTACTGTATCTTCTCTGTATTTAGATACGTTTAGAAATACTCTAATCCTACCATTCTGCTACAGTTACCTACAGTATTCTGTACAGTAACATACTGTTCAGGTTTGTAGCCTAGGAGCAATAGGCTATATACCACATAGCCTAGGTGTGTAGTAGTGTATTCCATTTGGTTATGATTTATTATTGTTGTTGTTTTTGTGTATGTAAGTATACTCTGTGATATCTTTACAATGAGGAAATTATCTAATGATGCATATTTCAGAACGTATCTCCACTGGTAAGCAACACATGACTGTATGTTAGATATTGTTGAATTTGATTTGCCAAAATTTTGTTAAGGATTTTTGTATGCATGAGGGATATTGGACTATAATTTTCTATATTGTTTTTCTATTTTGAATTTCATTAATTTCTCCTTTAGTCTCGATTATGTCCTTTTTTCTGCTTGCTTTAGATTGCATTTGATTCCCCCCCAGCCCCCGCTGTGCCTTAGATAGAAAATTCGGTTATTTGAACTCTTTCTTCTCTCTTTATATAGGCATTTACAAATATAAAGTTCTCTGTAAGCACTGCTTTAGCTGCATCCCATGTTTTTGTATATTGTATCATCATATTCATTTATCTGAAAGTACTTACTGGTTTCCCTTTTGATTTTTTTCTCTGACACACGATCACTTAACGAGTGTGTTGTATAATTTCTACAAATTTGTGATTGTCTCAAATTTTTTCCTAGTACTGATTTCTAATTTCATTTCATTATGGTCAGAGAACATATTTTGTGTCATGTCTATCCTTCTGAGTTCACTGAGGTTTGTCTTATAACCTAGCATGTGGCCTGTCCTGGAGAATGTTACATTTGAATTTGAGAAGGATGTATGTTCCATTATTACTGAGTGGAGTATTCTATAGGTTTATTTAGTTTGTAGTGTTTTTCAAGTCTTTCTTTTTTCTTATTGATCTTCATTGTTACATCCATTATTGAAAGTGGGATATTGACATCTTCAATCATTATTGTGGAATTGTCAATTTCTCCCTTTATTTCTGTCAGTTTTTGCTTCATGTGTTTTGGTGCCTCTGCTATCAGGTGCAAATATGTGTATAAGTATTATGTCTTCCTGATGGGCTTATCCTTTTGTTATTTTATCATTATAAAATATCTCTATCTCTGGTAACCTTTTTTTAGTCTGTTTTGTCTCCTATCAGTATAGCCATTCCATTTTCTTATGGTTCTTGTTTGTAAGATAATGTATTTTTTCATCTTTTTACTTGTATTTGTGGCTTCTGTAGACACGATATAGTTTGACCATGTATTTTTTATACATTATGACAATCTCTGCCTTTTGATTGGACTGCTTAATTCACATTCACTTTGATTCACATTTAGTGTTGTTATTGGTATAGTAATTATTTCCTATATGTCCCATGCCTTTTTGTTCCTCTTTTCTTTCTTATTACTTCCTTTTGCACTGAATATTTTCTAATGTAGCATTTTAACTTTTTTTTTGTAATTCTTTCACTATATTTGTATTTTATTTTAAGACATTTTTATAGAGATGTGTTCTCACTTTATTTCCTAGGTTGGTCTTGAACTCCTGGCTTCAAGCAACCCTCTCACTTTGGTCTTCTAACATGCTGGGATTATAGACATGAGGCACCAGGCCCAGTCCTTTCCCTATGTATTTTAATAGATGCCCTAGAATTTATCATATACTGTAAACCTCAACGTATCAGAATCAGTGTCAGATTTATACTAGTTTTATTCTAGTGACATATAGAAATGTTACTCCTACATAGCTCTATTCAGTTTTTCCCCATTTTTGTCATATTATTGTTACCTAAAGCTTTTAATGTTACAACCCCACAGAACATTGTTAAAGTTATTACTTTGCTATTTGTAGTAATTTCCTTAGCCCAATACAGCTTTGTTTCCATAACTTCTTTATGCTGTATTGGCAAGTATGTTACACATATAATACATTTCTTTATGTTATAGGCCCAACCATACTTCGTATATGTATTATTTTATACAATTGCTTTTTAAGTCAGTTAAGAGAAGAAAGGAGAAAATAATATTCATTTATACTGTTTTATAATTACATTTTCTGGTACTCCTTTTTTGTGTGTGGATATGATTTGCTGTCTGGAGTCTAGAGTTACTTGCTCTCAGCTTAAAGAATTTCCTTTAGTATTTCTTATCAAGGAGGTTTGCTACTCGCAAATCCTGTCAATTTTTATCTAGAAAAGTGTTTAGTTCACCTTCACTTATGAAAGATAGATTTACTGGATATAAGATTTTTTTGGTTGATGGTTTTTTTTTTTTAATTTGAACACTTTGAATATGTTATTTATCTTGGCCTCTATTGTTTTGGCTGAGAAGTCAGCTGTTAATCATATTGTTCTTTTATAAGTAATGACTCATTTTTCTCTCGCTGCTTTCAAGACTTTTTTCCTGTCTTTAAATTTCAGCATTTTTACTGCGATGTACATATAGATCTATCTGCACATATCCTACTTGGTGTTCATAAAGTTACCTGGATGTATGGATAATTGGTTTTCAGTATATTCAAGGAGTTTTCATCCATTATATCTTTCATTATTTTTTCTGCCCCTTTCTCTGAGTCCTTTCCTTTTGGTATTCTCACTCTGTATATATTGGTGTACTTAATTGTGTCCTACATTTCTTTGAGGCTCTTTTCATTTTTTATTATTCTTTTTTTTCTTCTCTGTTCTTTGGCTTTCATAAGCTCTATCCATCTTATTTCTTCTGCCAGTTCAAATTTGCTATTGAGCTCCTCTAGTGAATTTTAAAGTTTCATTTATTATGCTTTCAACTCCACAATTCTGTTTTTATTAAAAATAATTTCTTGGGAGGCTGAGACAGAAGAATTGCTTGAACCCAGGAGGCAGAGGTTGCAGTGAGCTGAGATTGCACCACTGCACTCCAGCCTGGTGACAGAGCAAGACTCCATCTCAAATAATAATAATAATAATAATAATAATAATAATAATGATTTCTACCTTTTTATTGATACTTATTATTTGATGTGACATTGTCATTATACCTTTCTTTATACTTTCACTATGTTCTCTTTATTTCTGTGAAGATATTTATGATAACTGCTTTGATGTCTTTTTCTGTTAAATTCAACATTGATTGCTGTCACAAGCAGTTTCTGTTTGCCTGATTTTTTCAGTGTATGGATCATGCTGTCTTATTTCTTCACATGTGTCATAATTTTTTACTGGAAACTGGACATTTTAGTTATGTATTGCAGCAACCTTGGGTACTGTGTTGACCTCTCCGGGGATTGTCAGTTTTATTTTCCTACTTACTTGTTTTTAAACAATTTATTACCTTTATTTTTAAAATTAGTACATAATATTTGTATATATTTATGGGGTACATGTGATATTTTGATACATGAATACACTGTGTAATGATCAAATCAGGGCATTTAGGATATCCATCACCTCAAATATTTATCATTACTTTGCATTTGGAACATTTCCATTTTTTAATTCTAGCTATTTTGAAATATACAATATATTGTTGTTAATTAGAGTCACCCTTCTGTGTTATCAAACACTGGAACATATTCTTGTGCTTATTGTTTTTAATTGACTGGTTTATTTTAGTGAAGTTTGTTTCCCATCCACAGTTTAAAGCTTCTGATACTGCTCCTCAGGGAGGTACAGCTTTGCTATGCCCACAGCCACCCTGTGATGACAGTGCTTTTGGTAGGGCTCTCTTCCTCTCTTTCTCTGACCACATCTAGATGTCAGACTCCACTACTTGGTGGCTGATAGCTTTATTGATTTTAATAAGCCCTGTGGGCGTAAATTGCCCTATGAACTAATCCAATCAAATTCTATCTCCTTTGAAAACATAATTTTTGAGGTCAGTGTTTGATATTTGTTCTCATCCCGGGGGCTTCTCCCAACTATCTTATTACCTGGTTCTCTCCTGAAAAGTAGCTGGCATACAGTTTAGCCTATATCTTTAATTTCATGACCATTTGCTTTTACCACAATGTCTTCTGTTCTTGAAATGTACTTAGGTTTTAATTTCTTTGCCTTCTGTTGCAAATGAAATCAGTTCCTTTGGGCAAAGATTAGGAGTTCTGTTTTATGACCCACTTCTCCCCAGCAGGCAAAATCTGAGCTGGGGCTTTGGAGCTGGTGGTGGGGACAATTTTAATCTTCTGTCTGATTGACACCTCCATTCTGGGAACTGAGCACTTGGTGGGGATGAACAGCAGCCTAAGGTCCTCTTGGCTTGTCTCTCCTGGTATGGAACCTCTACCTCATAAGTCAGGTCAAGGGTGATCAGGGCCCCAATATTCTCAGCACCCAGGGTAGAGCCTCTGTTCCTTGAGTGGTAGCTGGGCAGAAAAGAGACTCTAAAGCTTTCAGTCACCCTTGCTCAGGTCTTGGCCTCAGAAACATAGAGGCTGGATGAAAAATATTGATGCCTTGCACTTTCTAGAAGGAAAGCCCTCTGACTGGGAGTTTGAGGGAGAGGAAATCCTGTGGTTGGTTCTAGCAATCTGGAGTGGAGTCCCATCTCTCTGTGCTGGGATGGTAAGAGGCAAGAAGTGATTTTGGTTCAATACCACAGAACCTTTCATTTTCTTGATAGATATTTCTTCCTTTTCTATTTCTTTAGGACCATTTATGGAGACTTTAAATGTTGTTTTGTTTAAAATAATTTTCACCTATTTCACTGGGAAGAGGATCAGTGGAGCTCCTCACATTGTCATGTTGGAAGTCAATCTTCCCTATAGCACACTTGTGTGTATGTGTGTGTGTGCTTTTTGTATGTCATTTTTAGTAGTTTGCTTTAGGTATTACATTATGTGTGTATCATCAGTGTCTTCTGTTGTCATGTTATTAGTTCAAATGAAACATAGGAACTTTACCTCCCTTTAAGTCCCTTTACCCGCCCAATTTGTAAATGTCTTAAATGTTTCCTCTGTATACATTTAGAACTACACTGGAAGGTGATGAAAGTTTTGTTTCAATCATCAAACATGATTTAGGAAACTCAAGAAGAGAAAATCTTTTCTATCTACTTTTATTTTTGCTTATCACATTTTTTCCCCTTTGATGTTCTAATGTTTCTTTATTCACTTTTTTCCTTTCTGCTTAGAGACTTCTCTTTAGCCATTCTCTTAAGTAGGTCTGCTAGTGACAATTCTCATAGTCTTGATCTAAGATTTAGGCCTGAGACTTAAAATAGCCTTAATCTAAGAATGTCTTGATCTCTTTCATTCCTGAAGTTTATTTTTGCTGGACATAAGATTCTGAGTTGGCTTTTTTTTTTCAGCTGCTGAAAAATATTGTACCATTTATTTCTGTCCTTCATGATTTCTGATGAGAAATCCCATGTCATCTAAACTTTCTTTTATAGGTAAGATGTCATTTTTCTCTGACTGCATCCAAGATTTTGCTTTACTTTTAGCATTTATAAGTTAATGACATGCTTTGGTGTCGATTTCTTTGAGTTTATACTACGTAGATAAACTCCTTCTTGAATCTGTAGGTTTATGTTTCCTAACAAATTTGTAAGTTTTCAGCCACTTATTTTGTAAGTTTTCAGTACTTATTTCTTTAAGTACTTTTCAGCCCCACCCTCTTCTAGCACTCTGATAACATGAATGTTAAATCTTTTGTTTTAAGGCTCTGTCTACTATTTCTTCATCTACCGCTTTCAGTTGTTCAGGTTGGATTATTGCTGTTATTCTTATTCCAACCACTGATTTCTCTCTCCTCACCATTTTCCTGTTGAGCCCATCCACTGAGCTTTTTAATTCAGTTATTGTATTTTTTTGTTCTAAAATTTCCATTTTTTTTCATGTCTTCTTTTTATTTGCTGAGGCTTTCTTTCTTTACGTTTGTTTCAAGCATGTTCTTAGTTGCTCTTTGAAGCACTTTCATTATGTCTTTTAAAATCTTTGTCAGATAATTTAACATCTCTATCAACTTGATTTTGACTTTTTTTAACTCATTTATTTTCTTTTCATTCCGTGTGAGAATTTCTTGTTATAATGAGTGATTTTCAGTTGAAACTTGGGCATTTTTGTATTATGTTCTTGGAATCTGGATCTTTTTTAAACCTTTTAATTTGCCGTCTGTTACATTGATTTAGTAAGAGAAATGAAATGGTTTGGCTGTGTCCCCACTCAGATCTCACCTTGAATTATAATAATCCTCACATGTCAAGGGCAGGGCCAAGTGGAGATAATAGAATCATGGGGTTGGTTTCCTCTGTACTGCTCTCATGGTAGTAAGTCTCACAAGATCTGATGGTTTTATAAATGGGAGTTCCCCTAAACAAGCTCTCTTGCCTGCTGCCATGTAAGACATGACCTGGCTCCTTATTTGCCTTCTCCCATGATTGTGAGGCCTCCCCAACCATATGGAACTGTGAGTCAATTAAACTTCTTTCTTTTATAAATTACCAAGTCTTGGGTTTGTCTTTATTAGCAGCATGAGAACAGACTAATACAGGAAGTAAGTGGGGCTGGTGATGCTACCTTATTGCTTCCAGATAGAGTTGAAAGTCCAGTTTTCCTTCTGTTAGCACTGAATAGGGAGTATCTTTTAATTACTTTTGCATGGCGGTAAGCTCATTACCCCTGAGCAGCAGTGAAAGTGCTGACTTTCCTCTAGGCCTCCTCTGATGGTGGGAAGGACAAGGGGTGCCTTGTTACTCCCAGTGCGTGGGAGTCAGAGATCCCCATGTCTTCACTGCTGATACATGGTCGGGGGCATTATGGGTCAGCAGGGATGAAAATCCCAATTTTCCGATTTGGCATCATGCCCTCTGGTACAGGTGTTGGGCACTTTATTATAGCCTCATAAAGGTAGAAGTATAGGCTTTCCACTCATCTTTTGCTGGGATGGGGAGGCATCACAGTCTTATTCTCTCTTGTTCGATTTGACTAGAGAAGTTATTGTCTAAAAAGCTATTATCTAACTTTTCTGTCTTGCTAAGCTGCCTGTTTCTTTGTCCTCTGGCTAGAGAGAAAGGCTTTTGTTGAGGCTTTTAAAATCTTCACCCACTTGTGTTTCTGTATTGTCTGCTTCTGCAGCTCCAAGTCTGGGGCATATAAGTCAAAAAGAAAACTCAGGGAAATTATGTCATCCCTTGGGTCCTGAGGTCCTGTATTAGTTCATTATCATGCTACTAATAAAGACATATCTGAGACTGGGTAATTTATAAAGGAAAGAGGTTTAATTGACTCACAGTTCTGCAAGGCTAGGGCTTGCACCCTCTGAAGCAACATCCCCAGCTGCACTTTGGCTCCTTTTAGGCATGGTTGGAGTGACTGGGACGCTGGGCAGGAAGTTCCAAGGCTGCACACAGGAGGGGGTCCCTGGACCCAGTCGAGGAAACCATTTTTCCCTCAGGAAACTTACAATTGTGGCAGAGGGGGAAGCAAACATCTCCTTCTCATGGTGGCAACAAGGAGAACTGCTAAGCAAAAGGAGGAAAAACCCCTTATAAAACCATCAGCTCTCATGAGAACCTACTCACTATCACAAGAACAGCAGAATGTGAGTAACCACCACCGTGATTCAATTACCTCCCTCCCGTGACACATGAGGATTATGGGAGCTACAATTCAAGATGAGATTTGGGTGGCGACACAGCCAGACCATATCAGGTCCCTAGCTTTTCCATCTTTTCTCCATCTTTCAGGATCTCTTATGTTAGTTTTATGTATAATGCCCAGGGTTTTTTGTTGTACTTAATGAGAGGAATATGGAAAAGTACAAATACTCTATCTTCCTGGAAGGTTTTTTTTTTTTTTGTAGTTCTATCAATTACTGAGAAAATTGTGTTAAAATATACACTACTTTAGGATTTATTTTTGGACAATATGTGTAAGGTACATAGCACTGTGCATGGTACAGGTTAAGTTCTTATTATTCATTCATCCCACAGATATTTTTGAGCACCCATTACAAGTCAGGCAATGTTCATTAGATATTTAACAGTGAGCATAACAAAGTCCTTGCCCTTATGGAACTTATATTTTGAAGGACACAGATAAAAAACAAATAACTTAATAGTTAAGTGGTGCCAGGGACAGATATGAAGCAAATCAAGGAGAGAAGAAGCATAACTGGCAGGGTAGGGAGAAATGGTTGTCTTTTTATACTGGGTGTCCAGGGAAAGTCTCTCTGATAAGGTGTAATTTGACCAGAATGCTGAAGACATTAAGGAGGAAGCCACATGGATATCTGGGTGAAGAGCCTCTGCTCTGTGAAATGACAGATTACTGACCTTACTTGTAAGGGAAGAATGTCATCAGAACCTTTTGCTTGTCAGGGTATGGAGGAACTCAGAACAATGTATTACTTCCAGAAGGAAGAGTTAGATGATTGTAGCCTAGGTCTGGCTTTCTTATTTATTAGTCATACAAGTTTTAACAAAGCATAATCTTCTTTGTATCTCAGTTTCCAAAAGGATTCTGTTTATGTCACCTGGTTGTGAGAATCCAGTGACTGACAAATTGCACATAAAAGAGCATTTTACAAATGAAGCAAAGGTTTCTATAGATGTAAGATATTATAATAGTATTATTAGTAACTGCCAGTGCTAGCTAACTTGGAATCAAAAACATTTAGATTAGATTTTAGAGATTACTTTTAGCTCAACCTCCTAATTTCATGGATAAAGAAATAGGCCTAGAGGAGCTGTGGCTTAATTTATAGATGTACATGTGGGACTATAGAATATAGCATCTGATTTCTTTGTGAAAGATAGTGGTACTATAAAGCTGAGGTTGTCAGAATGTGGTCCCTGCATCAGCATCACTTAGGAAATTGTTAGAAATACATATTCTTTGGCTCCAGTCTATACCTACTGAATTAGAAAATCTGGAGGTGGGGCCCAGCAGTCTGTGTTTTAACAAGCCCTCTAGATGATTCTGATGCTTGCTAAATTTGAGAACCATTGACAGGGAGGCTCACAAATCACTTCACTCGTAAAGAATGATACTGGAGGATTTAATGCCCAAGGTGAGGCTTCAGCAAAATTGTGATTAAGTGGCCTTTGAGGAGACATTTAAAAATCTTCCCTCTTTTCCTGCTTCAGGGTTACCTTTTCTTTAGGCACAATCTCAAGGAACCTCTTTCCTTAGATGCTTTCTTACTTGGTTGGCCAGTTGCCCTAGTCAGGGTGTTAGCTGAAATTAGTACATTTTCAGTTTAATAAGAGATTAAATAAAATGACCACCTTTTAGGGTCCCAATAATTCAGACTCTAATAGGAGATTTGGATATGAGAGAGATAGAAGAGGTAATGTTCTGGAGTAGAAGGATCCTGAGATTTCTTCTATTCTTAATACCTGTTTGGTTATTTGAACACTTATGAATGGAGTGGAAAGAAGAAGATTTATATTTCCAATGTCAGTCACAGAATTTGCTTCCAGTAACCATAGTTTTTAAGTTCTCAGAACATAGAGGAAAAAAAAGACTGGCCCTATTACAAATGCTTAGGAGTTTCTATTAGTGTCATGATGCTTAACTTACCAAAAATACTAGCATATGGTCATCTTTACCTAGTTCTCTGTGTGTACATTTTAAATAGTTTTATCTGTAAGTTAAAGAAAAAGTCCCTTGCTTTTTTTTTTTTTTTTTTTTTTTTTTTTAATGTTTCAAAGTCTTTTTCCAGTCTCCATTTCTTTCTGTCACAGTTTAAGTCTTGGTGTTACGATCAGGTAAGAATTTAACTTAAACTGCTTCTGTTGCTCCTAATTTAGACTTGTGTGTTCTTGGAGACAGCCTCTGCCTTCTTTTTGAATGCATCCTGTTTGAGTTTTCAGATCCGGCAGCACTAGGTTAGAAACAGTTGCCAAATATCAATAATACCTATCAATGAAAGATGAAGCATGTTATAAGCCATCCTAGATTATTATGTGTGGCTTTATTGTAGTAGATAAGGAAATAATTCTATAAATCAGCTAATCTGTGAGGAAGATGAGGAAGAATATTAGCCAGAATAACAGTGACTCTATATGCTTGCTCCTTTAATCAGAAAACTCAGAATAATTGACCCATATTTAGTAAAATATACTCTCCACTCTCTACATAAGCAATTATTTAAGTTAGGAGTCAGAATAATAAAGCAATTGCCCAGTTCTTTTGAGGTCAGTAGATTAACTCTACAGAGCTTAATTAAAAAGCGCTCATAAATGCCTACTCTAGGCAGGATATTTCATTAGTCTTCATCATGGTCTAGGGAAGTATTCCTAATAATTATTTTCTACCCCTTTAAAATTATCTTCTTATGAAGGAAGCTTCTTGTTACTAATTAGGATTCCCACACTGGGGAAGGAGATTTCCCAAAGCAGCCTCTCCGTTAGAAAAGACTAACTTTGAAAAGACTGTACCACTATAAAAGAATGCATTGATACTCTCTTATTTTTGGAAGAAGCAAAATTTTAAACTTTAAGAAAGTATCAAAGAAAAAAAAAAACACTATGCAATGGCTATGAAAAAATTTTGGTCATATTCTTTTTGAAATTAAGAAGTAAATTTCCTTTATGGTTCTTCCTTAAAATACTTGTAAGATACTGAGAAAAGCCAGGCTCCTTTTCTGGAGCAAAAATGGACAGAACTTTTTGAATAAATCTTTCTTTTGACCTTCTAATTCTACATACAGTAAGAATTTTGGATAAATCTTTCTGTTGGCCTTCTAATTCTATATACAGTTCTGCTGTATATAGAATTAGAAGGCCAACAGAAAGATTTATCCTAAAAGTTCCCTTTTTCCTGGAGAAGGAGAAATTTCAGAGGAAAATAATTTCTTCCAAAAGGAAATGAAATCTGTAACTACAAAGTAACTCGGAGGTTTGAATGTTGTGAAACTGTTTAACTTTGTCAGTTCTTTCCCGTGCTTTCATTCTGTATTGTTCATTTCCATCACTGTCATATCTAACTTTGACCATTTTAATAGCCTCCTAAACAGTCTTTGTAGGCTTTTATCTTTCCCACCTTACTCATTCCTCCATACTGCTGCATAATTGTGTCAACTCTCCTCTTCAAGAAGTTGGACCAGTTTGATATGTGTCCTTATTAGCACTATATATGAGGCATCATGGACAGGCCTTAACTTTCATATCTGGCCTCATCTGCTACCCTTTGCTCATGAAGCCTATGCCAAAACCGTGCTGAAATCTCATGTTCGTTTTCTTTTCTTAGAATGACCATATTTTTTTTTTATCTTTCACCTGATAACTGTCTACCCATCTTTTAGGAATTAGCTCATAGTCTCCTCTGAGAAGCCTTCCTGGATTCCCAAGGTTAGCAGCTTACTCTATGTTATTGCCACACTTGTTTTTCACACTTATGCCAGAGTATGCATCTGTTTGAATTGGCGTCTTCCACACTGAATTGAGCTCCTCAAAGACAGAGGTGACTGTCATATCCGTGGTGTTCCTTTCTGTAGTAGACATATACTTGGTACTCAGTGGAATTGAGAGTGCATTTATCACCTTTGTGTCTCCTCAGAGCACGTTATTTCATTCACCTGTTAATGTCGGGTTCACTTCCCGCATTCATTTTTGTTATTAACTTGATTGCACGTAGCAGGAGCTTCACAAATGTTGAATAAAGAAATTAGTTCCAATAGCACTATAGAGCTTATAATTAAGAGACAAATGTATTTTTAGATGTAAAATTATCTGAAGATTTTATTTTCTTGATATACAGGACAGTGACAAAGAACTTCACATTTTGTGCATTTCTTTGATCACATTTTCTTTCATCAGAATGAATTACTCTTCACTTATGACTTTCGTGTGAACCTCGCGGCTCTTCACTCTCAGCTTGTTGACCTGGGACTCGGCAATGTCAGCGCGTTCCTCGGCCTCCTCCAGCTCGTGCTGGAGCTTGCGGAACTTGGCAAGGTTGACATTGGATTGTTCCTCCTGAAAACAGAAATGTATTTGAATTAACAAGAAAATTGGACATTTTCTGATTGTTACAGGATTTACCTCATGAATGAGAAAGAAAAAGCCTCTGTTGGCTGGACACGATGGCCCACACCTGTAATCCCAGCACTCTGGGAAGCCGAGGCGGGTGGATCACCTGAGGTCAGGAGTTCAAGACCAGCCTGGCCAACATGATGAAACCCCGTCTCTACTAAAATTAGCCAGGCGTGGTGGACGCCTGTAATTCCAGCTACTCAGGAGGCTAAGGCAAGAGAATCTCTTGAACCCTTGAGGCGAAGGTTGCAGTGAGCCGAGATCACACCATTGCACTCCAGCCTGGGCAACAAAAGCAAAACTCCATTTCAAAAAAAAGAAAAAAGAAAGAAAGAAAGAAAAGGGCTGTTATTTAGTAATGTAGTTATTTGAGAGCAAGGCATCCCACAAACTCGTCTATGTAAATGAATGTGCTTCTGACCCTCCTCAAGTCTCTCTCACTTGACTCCCTTTCTGGCAAACTGAAGAGGCTGAAATGGTAACAGGGAGAACAAAGTAGCAGGGGTCTGAATTCAATCTTGTTTCTAAAAAACAAACTTTAAAAAATAGGTGCAGTAGTGGCATTTGGTTCTAAGAACCCTAAGGAAGATTTCAGAATTAACAGAATGAAAAGGATAACAGCAGCCAAATTGAAAAAAAAAGTCATAAAATGGATTTATCATGAAGTTAAATGAGGCTTAGAATTCAGACCCTCATTTGCACAGGTCCATATGAATGCTGGTGGTTGACTGTAGAATGTTGTAGATAGGGAGGGAAGTGGATTGCAGCCAAGAAGAATTTCTGTGTTAGCATGTCTGGAAAATTGCTTAAAGAGGTCTCAGAAGATATAAACTCAAATCTCTAAGGCTCCAGTGATTTATGGTTCACTTTTCTCATTCTAAATATTCATGTTCATACCTAATTATGTATTCCCAGTGTAAAGAAAGCCCCCTAAATTCTATAAACTTTAGGCCCCAGAAAACCTGGATCTGCTTGTGAACCTTTCATTTCTACTGTGGAAATACTCACAGCCTCTTCAGCTTGTCTCTTGTAAGCTTTGACTTTGGTTTGCAATTTGTCCACCAAGTCCTGCAGCCTGAGAACATTCTTGCGGTCCTCCTCAGTCTAAAAGAGGGAGCAAGTAGATAGTACCATTATTTGAAAACAACTCATTATTTTCTTGAAAGCTGTAGGCCTGGAAGGATGAAAACACTGGTCACCTGGTAAGTGAGTTCCTTCACTCTTCTCTCATGTTTGCGAAGACCCTTGACGGCCTCAACATTGCGCTTCTGTTCACTTTCCACCTCATTTTCAAGCTCTCTCACCTGGAAGAAAACAAAGACATTTACCCATTTGGCTGTAACTGGTCATATGAGCAGGCTAGGAATTAGATGAAGTGGTGCAGACCCACCCTGGCCTCCAGTTTCTGGATCTGCTTCTTCCCGCCCTTCAGCGCCAGCTGTTCGGCCTCATCTAGACGGTGCTGCAGGTCCTTCACCGTCTGCTCCATGTTCTTCTTCATCCGCTCCAGGTGGGCGCTGGTGTCCTGCTCCTTCTTCAGCTCCTCTGCCATCATAGCTGCCTAATTAGCAAAATAAATCCAGAAAATAATGAATTCTGATGATAGCAGGCAGCATGCATGTGTCAGTAAGACAAATGCTTATCTTGCTTACGTCAGTGATGGCCTTCTTGGCCTTCTCTTCTGCATTGCGGGCTTCCTGGACAATGTCCTCCATCTCTCCTTGGATTTGGGAAATGTCTGTTTCCAGCTTCTTCTTGGTGTTGATCAGGCTAGTGTTCTGTTTCAAATTAATAAAAGAGAAGCGAAGCACATTTAATTATAACCATTCACATTGTCATTTTAACTAGTGTACACAGGCATAAATTATTGACCATTAAGAAATGTTTAGAATAAATATCAAATTAGAAGATAATTCTAAGTTTATGCCTTTTCTCCTTTCTGTCTATATCTCTATTAATCAAGCTTCTAAATTATTCCAGGTCAAAGTTAATTTCTGATTTCAAACATATTCAACTATTATCAACTGCTATTTGTAAGCATAAAACACAACCCCCAAAACTCAAAGTGCTGTACCATGCAGCACCACCCAGCTCATTTAAAATGAATCATTACTTTTTAGCTGTTAATTCGTATCGGTTGGCTCCATATTATAAATGCACAAATGGTAGTCCTGTTGGGATAAAAATGAACCAAGAATCTCTTCTGTGTTTGGAAAGTTGACGGTATTTGGAATAGTCAACTTCAGATACTGTTAATGAGTAAGAAAAATGCTGCATATTAATTTGATTTTAAAATTATATAAAGTATGTGATTTTAACACTTCTATAATGGTTATGGCTATATAGTGCAACTTTACAATATACAGAAGTACACAGTAACGTACATTTATTATAAAAATAGATTAGGAGACAAGAGACAAAAATAATTATTGCACTTTCACCGGAGAGAAAGGATAAACTTTTATTTATCCTTTTGGATGTTTCCTATATGTTTATTGGGCAAAAAGATCACATATCCTATGTTATCTTTAAGTTACTTTTTTACTTACTAAAATGTAAACATCTTCACATGGCAATAAATGCATACTACAGTGGTTACATATTAGCCATTGTGAGGATATACCACCATTTATTTAACAAATTCACTATATACAACAAATCCTAACTAGTATTAATAATGGTCTCCATGAATTTGAAGTAAAGAGCTTCCCTTTGTATCCCATGAGGTTAGCATTATGTGCATATGTGATACATAAGAACTATTTAGTGGCTTATTGTCTTTCTCCTCAATTTTCTTTGCCTATCTTTTTTGTAGCTTAGAATTGCATAAGACAAGACAGCTACAAATGTTGTGTATATGGTTACTTGTATATGTCTTCTATGTTTTTTAAGTAAGTTTCTAGAATTCCAGATTATTTCAAATCAACATGATTATGCCAGCCCATAAATATACTTTTGAACCAGCTAGGTCCCAGTAAATACTTACAGCACCCTGTACATTTTCTAGAACCCCAGGAAGGGATACCTGCCAAGATTACTTTTTACTTTATAAATAAGCTTATCTTCTGAAATTGTCTTCAGCTTCAAAGAGTACATTTGCTAAACCATGATCTTGAGCCTCACCTGAGTGTGCAGAAGTTGCACACGCTCACAGGCATCCAGAAGCTCTTGCTCTGCCATTTTCCTGCTCCTCTCAGTCTGTTCCAGGGATGCCCTGAGCTCTTCAACTTCAGCCTGCATCAGGTTAGCTCTGCGCTCAACCATTGCCAGTTGTTCCTTAAGGTCATCTTGGCCTCTGATGGCATCATCCAAATGCAGCTGAGTGTCCTACACAGAAAGACAAAAAGCCTCTTACTCGTGCTCCACTTAAAGCAAATGCAAATGCGTGGTCATGTACACACTTTGATCTTAATGACTTAGAGTATGATTAGAGAGAAACAATCTGCAAGTACCTTTAATAATAAATTCTTTGTAGCTGAGGGTTGCAGTTCTACTAAAAAGAACATGTTTTATTATTTTAAAACATGGATCATTAAAAAATACCATGGCTAGCTTTATAAAATTTTGGATCAGGAAACTATCCGTAGACTTCAACTAGTCCAGTGGTGTTATTTTACATATTAAGCAAACGAAGCCCAGATTAATGAGGTGATTTAAGCAGTGTCATGTAGCCAAACTCTCTCATCCCTTCCCCCATCTCCGTACCCCTCACCACAGTGCTTCTCTGCAGATAACCAAGCAAATTCTGTCCTGGGCCTTCTAGAATTAAGCTCTTTTTCAGTTGTGTATGTACAATTTTGAACTGATTACCATGTTACTTAGGTGATTTATGATATGTAGTCCTCGTAAAACATTAAAATATGAGTTACGCAATGGCACTGAAACTGTACGACACTGTGTCTTTAACCCAGCATACCTTCAGTATTCCTTGTGTGTTTCTAAGATTCCGTATTGCCTCAGCAGCCTGGCGGTTGGCATGGTTCAGCTGGATTTCCATTTCATTAAGGTCTCCCTCCATCTTCTTCTTGATCCTCAGAGCATCATTTCTGCTCCTGATCTCAGCATCCAGTGTACTTTGCATTGACTCCACAACTCTGAAATGGTTCCTCTTTAGCTGTTCGATTTCTTCATCTTTTTCAGCAATTTTTCGGTCAATCTCAGATTTCACCTGATTTAGCTCAAGTTGAATGCGAAGAATTTTGCCCTCTTCATGCTCAAGAGATGCCTTAATGAAAGCAACATTTATTTAGGTTACCTAAAGAACTTTTTATTGCTTTCACATTATGATGATTTCTCCAAGAAGGCATTAAAAATCTACAAACTTTTATGTCTTAATGTAGCCTATTAGCTCTGTATCCTCAAGGTACCATTCAGTATTTTTCACTGAATTACATGTGTTATTCCCTAAAGATTTTACAACATGATAGAGAGCTCAGTAGCTATGAATTTTGTATTTGTTTATAATGCATAGCTGAGCAAATGAAAAAATGTACCTCTGCTTCCTCTAGGGAAGCCTGTAGTTCACTCTTCTCATGCTCAATTTGTTTCTTTACTTTCTCCAGTTCATGGATATGCTTTCCACCCTCTGCAATTTGCTCTGTCAGGTCAGAAATCTCCTCTGTAATAATAAAGTACCAAATTTCAGTTGAGTAGAAAGGAAGATTGAAAAGATACCTCCCTGTCATTTTTGAAATAGAATGATTACAGTGACTCACGTTGTAAGTTCTTATTCTCTCGCTTTAGAGTTTCAAGATGATCCAGGGATTCCTCGTACGCATTCTTCACCTTGAACAGCTCAGTGCTGAGAGAACGGGACTCCTTCTGGGAGGCCTCAAGTTCAGCCTGAGTTTCCTCATACTTCTGTTTCCATTCTGCCAGAACCTGGAGGTAGATAGACAGTAAGCCTTTGAAACCAAGAGTGATGTCAGTTTCCCCCCAGGGAGCCGGTACTGTGGACCACCTTGTCAAAGTTTCTTTGCTTCTTATCGAGAGCTATGCAGGCAGCATTAGATCGTTCCACATCAATCATGAGGTCCTCTACTTCATTCTGTAGCCTCTGCTTTGTCTTTTCAAGAGAAGCACATTTGGAATTCACAGCTTCTACATGTTCTTCTGCATCCTGCAGACGCTGAGCCAGCTTCTTCCTGAAAATTGGGTCAATATGAGTGACCAAGAGCAGACTCAGAGTCACCACAGTGACTTTTATAAAGCTGCTGACTAGGAAAGCATATTTCCCCAAGAGTTGTCCACAAGTTATTGAATTTTTCTAAACATTTCCACTCTCTTAGAATTCTGTTTTCCTTGTTGAGTTCTTGTCTTTATCCATCTCAGGTATTGCCAAACATGTTTATGAAGTACTTGTGTGTGTGGGTGGGTGTGGGTGGGTGTGGGTGGGTGTGGGGGTGTGTGTGTGTGTATAAGTAAGCACTAGAGCTAAGTGAGCGATGTGAAAATTTGCTGCTCTTTGTTTTTATTTCACTAAGCTGGTCCTCTATGGTGTGGCACATTTTCTTGAAGTTTGCCTGGGGTGAAAAGTAGAAAACAGGAAGAGACAGTACATTCCTCTTTTGAAGGCTGGGATTTAGAGATCTATAACTACTTGTGGAAAAGGGCTGAGTTTTATTTACCTTGAGGAAGAAATGGCAACCATGAACAGGAGGCATATCACGAAGGAATGTTAACATTGAGTAAAATCTTTAAGCATTTTCTAGTATGGTCCTCTTTGTGAATGAGGAAACTGCAGCCCCAAGTGACATGTTCAAGGTTATACAGTGAATCAGTAACTTTCTGGATTTGGTGGCCTCAGATAATAAATATTACTACATTATTGTACTTCCCAAATTTCCTCCAAAGTCTTATCTACAGCTATATTCATCAACCTATACAATTCATGACCTTTCCCAGCCTACATTCTTATCTAGAATTCCCTCTGCAAATGCTTGCTAAAAACTCTTTCATGCTGTTTAATTCTAACAGCTACTGAGATAAATCAAATTTATAAAGGGTTTCTACACTAGGAATATAATGCTTTTTTTCCTTCTGTGTGAAAACGTGCAAATTTCATGAGTTGTAGTCCACAAACAGTATGAGTAATTAGGAAAATACATCCGTTGATACAGATTGTTAGTTCAAATAATGACAGTGTATGACAGCCATACTCTAAACATTCAATACTCCGGGTAAGGAAAATCTGATTATTGTTCATTGTAATACTCATAACAATTTATCAGATAGTCTCAGTGTCTCAATTTTTCCTTCTATTAAAAGATACTAATTCTATTTACTTCATAAAGAGTATGCTGATAATTAAGAATCCATCTTGGTGGAAATAAATTTAAGGTGCTTCTGGACCAGAATGGGTGGAGGGATCTGGTCTTATTTCATTCTCCAGTGGGTATACACTGGGCTTTAAGAAGAAGAATATGGTGGAATCCGCCACCCTGTAATAAAATAAGCTGAAGTCTTTCATCTGTCCCCAGGCCTGGAATATTCTCTTTCTCTATTTTTTCTTCAGTCTTTACTGTTGCTTCTTCCTCCCCCATGGCACTAAAAGCCCATACTTGGCCTCCTCCAGCTCCTCTGTGCGCTGGATGGCATCCGTCTCGTATTTGGTCCTCCACTGGGCAACCTCACTGTTTGCCTTAGACATTGCCCTCTGCAGCTCGGCTTTGCCTTCCTGCTCCTCCTCATACTGTTCCCGCAGCAGGTCACAGTCATGGCGGGCTGACTGCAGGGCATGTGCCAGGGCGCTTTTGGCCTAGACCAACCAAAAAGTATGTGATATAAGTTTATCTTCTGATCACTGACATTCTCTGCGCAAAGTTCAATAGTGTGTTATGTTGCACAGTTCAAGTGATTGAAAGTAGCAGCTGGAGAATTCTCACCTTAGTCTCCTCTTCTAGCTGCCTCTTTAATTCTTCAATCTGTTGTGTAAATGCTTGTTTGCCTCGGGATAGCTGAGAAACCATAGCATCTTTTTCATCTAGCTGTCGTGAAAACTCACCTGTGGAAGACAGACCGTTAATGATTTAGTTCTGTTGTCTAGGTAAACAATAATTTGAAGAATGGAAAAACATTGTAACCCTCTTATTTCATAAGATGAAAAAAACCCTCAAGATTTTCAGTGCTATTGAGAAGGTTATTTCTTGCTTTTTAAAAATGTGTAAGTTTTCTTTGATATTTTAGAATTCGAGACCTTTTGGGTAATGCTGAGGCAACAAAAATCTCCTGAGCCCAGGGAGCTTAATTTTTTCCCCAAGTGTAGCTTAGAATCGTTGCATTTTACTATCTCATAATAAAAAGATGGAGGAGTAAGTAAGACATGATAAATGAATGTACATAGTTGGGGAAATTACTTGTATTTGATAGGTAAAATCTCGTTTTTTGTCACCTCTCCAAAGGCTGATGCGATTTATTTACTGACCTGATTCTGTGTGTAAACGTGCCTTCTGGGCTGACAACTCATTTATTAAGCGTTGTTGCTCCTCTTCCTTTGTTTTTATTTCACTAAGCTGGTCCTCTAGGGTGCGGCACATTTTCTCGAAGTTTGCCTGGAGTGAGAAGTACAAAATAGGAAGAGACAATACATTTCTATTTCAGAGGCTAGGATTTAGAGAGCTGTAACTACCTGTGGAAAGCGGCTGATGTTTATTCACTTTTTTCTCAATCTTGCATGGTGGCTATAAAGTAATACAGGCATTTAATTTGGTTAAATTAATGAATACATGATTGTCAAATTATATTCTCTTGGAAAGCATGAATGTCATTTAAATTCTGCATCATCTAGAGTATGGTTTTTAGATAAACCTTTTTTGTAATTATATTTTTTTCCTGGTAATAGTATCAGAGGTCAAAGTGTTTTCTACAAAGAGGATATGAGACCATAAGTGATTCAGTACAATAATGTGTACTAAGAGTAATTTTAAGCTTCAGATAACATCTGATGTTTGTGTAATTTGGCTAAAAATAGTCATATATAAACGTGGTCATTTTGAATTGTTGCAAATAAAGAAAAGGGCGTAAAGTTAATGAAGACCTTGGATTTGGAGACAGTCTCCATGTTACTAGCAAGGTCATCAATCTCCATCTTCAGCTCACTCTTCTCCTTCTCCAGCTTCTGCTTCACCCGCTGCAGGTTGTCAATCTGCTCCCCAAGCTCGGCCACACTGTCTGCGTGCTTCTTCCGAAGAGCAGCCGCCGTGGCTTCATGCTGCAGGGTGGACTCTTCCAGGTCCCTGCGCATTTTCTGGAACTCAGCCTCCCGTTTCTTGTTCATCTCAATCTGGGCTGAAGTGGCCCCACCGGCTTCCTCCAGCCTCTCGCTGATCTCCTCCAGTTCCCGAGAGAGGTCAGAGCGCTGCTTCTCTGCTTTGGCCCGGGAGGCCCGCTCTGCTTCAATTTCTTCCTCCAGCTCCTCAGTGCGGGCCTGGGTGTGATATGTCAACATTAATGTGAATTTATGCCAATTTTGTTTTCTGTAATGCCCAGAAAAGGTGGAGGTTATAACTTACCTGTAACTCTTTGATCTTCTTCTGTAGCTGCATTGCAAGGGCCTGTTCATCTTCAATCTTGCTTTGCAGATTGTTCATTTCAAACTCTTTCCTATTAGAAGAACAGCACATTAGCTTATAATCAGGTCTCTTATCCGTCTTTTCTATGTATAATCCAAGTTTTTTATACTGCTAGTGTTGAAAGAGTGAGTAGTACAATGTTTTATAGGTTAATAATGTATTATTTTCATTAAGTAAAGAGGTCAAAGATGTCATTTTTTCCCATATGTCATGATGTAATGTTTTGGAGATCTTTTTAGCATATGTTTCATTCGCAGTGACATTCAACAAGCAGGTTATAGCTGAATTATACCATACTTACTTTTTGAGTTTCTCATCAAGTTGCTGTTTGTCATTTTCTATATCCATTGTGGATTCTTGGGCCAATTTTAGGTCACCCTCCAATTTCCTCTTGGCTCTTTCTAAGTCCATGCGAAGTTTCTTTTCTTGTTCCAGAGATCCTTCAAGCTAAATTTATAATGCATTTTATTTATTTCAACTCTTAAGTACTGAACCTTTTACCAGTAGCCTTCAAAGAGTCATAAGAAAAAAAAATTGAAGATAGAACAAATAGCACAAGAACTTTATTTACAGATCAAGCTTTAAAGGCTTATGAGCATCAGTGCTGGTTTCATGTCACAACTGTTTATTTCATCACAAGGGGAAACGTTTTCTTTTTCACACTTACATCATCCACTTGCTGTTCCAGCTTGGTTTTCGCTTTGGTCAGGGTGTTGACTTTGTCCTCCTCCACCTGCAGGTCATCTAGGGTCTGCTGGTGGGCCTCCTGGAGAGCCTTCTTCTCCTTGGTCAGCTTTGCAATGTTTTCGTCCAGGCCGGCCATCTCTTCTGTGAGGTTTTTCACCTTTAGATTTGAACAGGTGATAGGAATGTCAATGACAACCTATTATCTTGATGAAAGACATGATACCATAGTATCTTAGAATTATGTCAGCCTGAGATGGAAAATGAAAACTAGAAGCTAACCCAGGCCTATATGGCTGAAAAAATATGTGGTAAAGGTCAAAGTAAGTAGATTGAGGTGGTGAAGACTAAAGAGATGGCATAATTATGACACTGGTATTTTTCATATTCAGTAATCTTAAGATTAAATTTTTAGTTAAAATATTTTGGTATCAAGGTACTTGTAAATATTCTAAAATGCATTATGATTTGTACCTTGTTCTCTGTGGCATGTTTCTCCTTCTCAACCTTGGCCAGTGTCAGCTCAAGGTCGTCAATGTCTTTCTTGAGCTCTGAACATTCATCCTCTAGCTTCCTCTTCTTTGCTGTCAGCTCAGCATTGATCTCTTCCTCATCCTCAGCTCTCTCAGTCACCTCTTTGATTTTGGCCTCCAGCTGGATTTTGGTTTTGATCAGCTGGTCACACCTTTCCTCTGCATCAGCCAAGGCATCTGCTTCCTAAAGGGAGAAATTAAGCATTTTGATTTGTTTGAGCTCTATCTACAAGCACACAATAATTTATTAAAAGATGAAAACTTCAGTAACTACCAGTTTGGTCAACTTGTATACCAGTTGCTAACTTTTAAAATGAAATGGACAAAATGGTAACACTGTCATCTACTGATCAAGTATAATAACAGATTTCCTTCAGATATTCACATGTAGAAGGCCAAGTCAGGAAAACTAGCCTTTTGGCAAAAATCTGTCACTTAACTAACCTTTGCAACTTTGGAAAAGTCATTTATTCATTGTAGTACTCAGTATTCTCACATTTAAGAGGGGATTAATGTAGCCATTTCTCTGCCCCGGTAAAAACAACATACCTTCTATTTTATGTAAAAAAGTACACTAAAGAAAGAACAATAATCTGATCTGAGAGAAAGTTCCATAAAGAAAGGAAAATGTCTAGGAATATTTTTATGATTTTGCTCCCTGATGACCGAACTATATATGAATGCACATATGAACATGTGCAGCATCCACACACATAGTGACTGGATAATAAGATGTGGCTGAACTATCCAGCTGTAACTATCAATACTTACAGCTTGAACTTGGAGTTGTAAGTCATTTTTCTCTTGCATCAGAGCCACCATCTTTTCTTCTAGTTCTTTCCTTTTTGCCTCTGACTTAGCCAGCTCTTCTTTGCTCTTCTCAAACTCTTCCTTCATGTTGGCCATCTCCTTCTCTGTTTCTGCACTCTTGAGGAGTGGCTTGATCTTGAAATACAGCTTCATCCAGGGCCAGTGCTTCACATTCATGAAAGCACGTATGTTGTACTGAATGCAGAAGATGGACTCTCTGTAGGAAAAGACAAAAAGATGCAAATGGAGAATAATGTGGAAAATGACTATCACTCAACAAAAGTTACGACTGCAGTGGATTTATTTATGAAAGTGCGGAGAAAGAAGACTTGTGTGTGGCCTCTCACCTCCTCTCCATCATCTTCCTGAACTCCACTCTCATCAGGAACCCTCTGCATATGGCTTGAGTGCGCGTGATGAGTTGAGCTAGCTTTTCATCTCGCATTTCTTCTAGAGTTCCCAAGAGGCCAGCTTTAAAGAAAACCTTATGAAAGAACAAGTTAAATATGTTATTTCCACTCATGAGATAGTCTAAAAGTCATGAAATTATGACAGATAGAAATTTGGACTGGTGGTACCTTGGTATGACCGAATTTGTATTGAGTGTGGTCAATGTCAATAGACCCTAGCAGTTTCTCAGAAGCCTTCTTGCTGTCAATGAACTGACCATCTGGGATAGCACTCGCATTTAGAACCTTGTATCTGTCAGAATAAAAAGAATATTAAAATGTGGTTTTTCTTCACTGAAAAAAAAAGGTAGAACATTTGGTAACTATCATTGAAAAGATGATAGATTAAGTTTTTGTGAGCAAAATGCCATTTAAAAAGTCAAACAGTGCTTTACGTAAAACTTGGGAAGATATGATGAAAAACTTTCATAATAGAAACCTTTCTTTTATGATCAATTTTCAAATACTTCATGTCATTTTTCAAGGAAAAATTTTAAAATGGTTGGGTTACATAGTGATGTTGATGTAGACTAAGACAAAGAAAGGGAAAAATAATAAGACACAAACCTCTGTTTGAAGTCTGCATAAAGGATTCTGCTTGGGAATCCTTTCCTACAGATGCGGATGCCTTCCAGCACACCGTTACACCTCAGCTGGTGCAGCACAAGTTCGTGCTCCATGGCACCTAAAAGAATGAATCCACATGGCATACCTCATGGTCTATTGCAGATGCGCTGGAGCTTGTCTGGATATCAGAAATGTCTTACCAGGAGTTTTAGTTTCATTGGGGATGATGCACCGCACAAAGTGGGGGTGAGTGCTCCTCAAGTTGGTCATCAGCTTATTCAGATTCTCCTGTGGAACCATGTGAAAAGTTTTAAAATCATTTCGAGTTGCGTCTGCATTAGAGTCCCTATCAATGTTTATCTTTCATTTCATATTTTAATGAGCTATCTCAATGAAAAATGTAAATTATCATAACAGAGAGGAATCATATATATGTAGCATAGGTAGGAAATGAGAGATTACATAAAATCAGTTCATTTCAGTTTGCTATTCTCAAGCACCACCAGTCAGGGAAACTTTGTATTGCGATTTTTTGTCACATGAAGCAGATGTAATTGAATACGGTGGCTATTTTTAAAAGAGCGTTTGATTTCATGTGAAATTTGTTTAATACCAGATTTCTTGAATGTAGGGCTCAGGGGCAATGGTTCATTTATCATAAAGTTGATGTGAAGAGACACATAGTTTGTCTTTTTTTGTTAATCTTTTCCTAAGGCATTTAACAAAAACTTTAGTAGTATACTGAAAAGTATACTACTTTATTCACTTTCACCATAGATAGCTTTAAATTTTTTTTTGTTTTGATAGTTTAGTTTTTAATGAAAGTATTTGTCTGTAATTCAAGAATATACTGTACCCTGAAAAGAGCTGACACTGTCTGGAAAGAAGAACCCTTCTTCTTGCCACCTTTCTTTCCACCACCACCCTCTAAAAAATAAAAGGGAAAAGTTAAAGTTATTTGCAACAGCCTTTTAAGTACTATCCATAGATCTCAGGACTGCCAAAATTCCTTTTGGAATTTAAATTTGTATTCACTTGTGTCGTTCCTATTCTCTCCATATCTCTCCTCCCTCAATTGCAGATTAATAAGAATCGGCTCACATTATGGGCATTCAGGAAAAAAAACAACAACAAAAGGATTGTAGTGTAAAGGGTAGATGTGGGTAGGGGATGGGACTCCCCTACTCCAAATCAGCAATGTCTGTTCTCTGAAAGAAGGGCCAAGGAGACAGAGTAGTAATGTCTCCTTAGTGCAGGCATCACTCAGACAATAGGCAGAGTTGCAAGCTTGGTCCCAGGTAGGTGAGCCTCTGCTCACCTGCAGGGAAGTCCTGGCTCCCATTTGCCTGTGCTTGTGTGATGTGACTTGCACATCTGGTCTTAGGACACTAAAGAGAACAGGACTTCAGTTCTCCCAGCACTAGGGCCCTGACAAAGGATTTCCTTACCTCCAGCTTAGCTGGAGAACCACAGAAATGTTTCATTATCCTGAGCAAATCACTTAACCTCTCTGAGATTCTTGTTTTCTCACCAGTGACATCAGGCTGTGGGCTAAATGATCCACAGTGTCACTTAGCTGTGAATGCCTATGACTGTAAGACTGTACCACAGCTATTAAACACACTTTCATTAGGCATGTATTGGCTAGTGTTTTCATGTTAGGTTTTGCTATAACTACATTTGTCTTTGCTGAACATGTATATCTATTTTATGACTCTTGCAACGTATTAATGCTATTAAACATCACCTGCTTCAGCAGTTTGTGCCCCAGAGAAGAGGAAAGCCAGAGTCTTCATTGCAGACTTCTGGTACAGCCCGACCACAGTCTCGTTCAGGGGGTCCTTGTTCTTATCAAGCCAGCCGGCAATGTTGTAGTCCACAGTGCCGGCATAATGCACCAGCGAGAAGTGGGCCTCAGGCTTGCCTTTGACAGGCTTGGGCTTCTGGAAGTTGTTGGACTTTCCAAGATGTTGTTCATACAGCTTGTTCTTGAAGGAGGTGTCTGTTGCCTTGGGGAACATGCACTCCTCTTCCAGGATGGAGAAGATGCCCATGGGCTAAGAATAAGAAAAAAGGGATGATAATAATGAATCCCTCAAAAAGTTATGCTCCATGTAGCTGATGGAAAACTGAAAATACAGTGTTTCAAAAGAAGGCTTTAAATGATAAATTAAATAGACATGACATCTGAAACAACCATGATGTACCCAGAACATAAGGGAAATATGCTTGCTAGAAAGACTCAGTTAAAAAAAAAAAAAAAAAAAAAAAAAAAAACATCTGAACCATTTGGCACACTTTATGTTCAGTTTAAAAAATCAAATTATGAAAACATCATTTCAAAATTGAATTCTTTATTCCATAAATGTATATATCTGACTACTTTCTTTCCTGCTGACAATATAACTTCCTTTACCTCAAATCTAGAGGTAACAAAAGTATGAAGGGAAGAGAGATTATGTGTAAGGACTAAAAATGATTCATTTCTAGGAGAAAAGTACATCTTATGATGTATCATTAAAACTCTGTGCTTTAACCTGTATTCTCCACCACTGTGGAGTTAAGTGATAGTAATTTGGTTTTGCTTTCAGTTTGGCTTTTTTTCTCATTGTATTTGATACGAAAGACTGAAAGAAGATTCAACACTGATGATTTAACAAATTCATGAATTGTATACCTAAGACTATTTTGGTGATACAGAAACTGAAATACTAGAGAATAAAATAAATGCCTTTTCTAAGGACCATAAAGTTTTCATGAGTAGTAATATTATATCCCCAAATTAACATATCTTTTCCCCAAATGGTGCAGACCTAGTCTGCTTTTAAACTCTTATCTTTCGTATTTTTTTGAATTTTAACCTGAGTATTTTAAGTATTCCTGGGTGAAAATTACATTTACTCTTCCTTTCCCTCTGCTTGGGGAAGGGTTCACACATACACTTCATTGATATCAGTAAGTACACAACAAGCTCCCGATACACTTTTGGAAGTGTTTGACGATTTCTTGATGAGTGTTAACATATCTAGATCTGATGTAACTATTGTTCTACCCTCTTGACAATGGGGAATTCAGGGCCCATTATCTAGGTGAGTGATACAGAGGTTTGGTATTTATTCAGTAGTTGTCATGAATGAAGAAAGACTTGCTGACTGCAACACTTGAAGGGCTAACCTTCCAGTCTTTAAGACATCTTGACACAGCCTGCCTTGTTACACACGAGGGATGACGATTCATGCACAATACACTGTCATGGGTACACCAGGGTTAATTACACACCGCAGGGGATTAGCTGTAATTTCATCCCTTTCTCCCATAAGATGAAATCATGTAGGAATAAAAGTGAGAGAGAATGAAGTTTTTAGAGTGATAAATGTGAATCCATGACTGTGTGAATGATAATCATTTTTTTTATATAACTGCTCTACTTCACTCGTTAATAACAGATCACTTGGGACATACCTGACAACCAATCAGAATATACAAGCATGTCATGAAACAGTACTGCTTGTTCTATGAGAACAGGGAGTGTGATTAAGCATTGGGAGGCAAGTAATTTGTTGTTCTTGTTATGAAAGCTAGAAAAGTCGTACGAACCTTCTCGATGAGCTCGATACAGGCAGCCAGGTCCATCCCGAAGTCAATGAACTCCCACTCGATGCCTTCCTTCTTGTACTCCTCCTGCTCCAGCACGAACATGTGGTGGTTGAAAAACTGTTGCAGTTTCTCGTTGGTGAAGTTGATGCACAGCTGCTCCAGGCTGTTGAACTACATAGCAAGATAAATATAGGAAATTACTCATAATTTAAATATTCTATCTACAGCGCATCTGTTAATATTTTCTTCTGAATTCAAGGCATTTTGGTTTATTAAATTATAAACCTTCAGATTGTTTTGTTATAATTCTAAACAAAGTAGAATCGATCCTTTGAATACTTTGTTTTCCAGGTAACCACATGAGATCATGCATACTAGGCAAAATACTGTTAAATGAGGACTCTTAAATATTCCCTTAGAGCAGGCGTCCCCAAACTACGGCCGGCGGGCCACATGTGGCCCCCTGAGGCCATTTATCCGCCCCCCCACCCCCCCCGCACCCCCCATCCCCCGCCGCCGCACTTCAGGAAGGGGCACCTCTTTCATTGGTGGTCAGTGAGAGGAGCACAGTAGGTGGCGGCCCTCCAACGGTCTGAGGGACAGTGAACTGGCCCCCTGTGTAAAAAGTTTGGGGACGCCTGCCTTAGAGTAATTTTTAAAAGATGTTTTTATGCTCATCTGCTAGGATCCAGGATAGATTTTGACTGTTTTAACCTCTCATGGATCAATTTTTGAGACTTCTAGACTCAAAAGAATATAAATTTCTTTTTTCCTATTTGTACCTATTTACTTTTCATATCTTTTCAAAGACTCTTTTCAGTAGGAATTACATCTGTACATTTTGTAAAGTACATTTTGTAAAAGTGATTTTGTACGCTCTAACAAGATTGATAAAATGACTGGGGATTTGTACTTGCTAATTTTCTGTCAGTTCACTACTCACATCAAAGATCTCAAAGCCAGCAATGTCCAAGACCCCGATGAAGTACTGCCTGGGCTGCTTGGTGTCCAGCTGCTGGTTGATGCGGGTGACCATCCACAGGAACATCTTCTCGTAGATGGCTTTGGCCAGAGCACCCACCGCGTTGTACACCTTCAATAGGAGTAATAGTTTATAGTTTTTTAAATTGAAAACAGTGATGAACCACCTTGAGTGGTTCAAATAGATCAGAGTTTAAGTCATGCTTACCTGTTGCACAGTCTGGCCTTTGGTGACATACTCATTGCCGACCTTGACTCTGGGATAGCAGAGGGCTTTCAGCAGGTCAGCAGAGTTCAGACTCGTCAGATAAGCAGCTTTATCAGCAACTGTGTGAACAAGGTGAGAATGTTCAAACTGATCATGGCTTACACAATTTAAAATGTAAATGATGATGACAAAGAAAAAATGTTTTACTCAAAGAGTAATATGTGCAAATATCATGAAACCTATTTATTTGTTCATATTGCCTCAAAAGCATTGTCACCACTTGGGCTAATTTTAGTCATTTCTTGTGATGATAAATTGAAGGTTGGGCAATCAATGCTCTCTGTGATATTTAACATATGGCCAAAGTAGACCACAGGTAGTAAATTTGAGAATCATAACCTAGAGGAGTAGTGACAGAAAAATTTAGATCTGTTTCTTTCAGTGGATGTGAGCACATAGATTATTCACTGAAATAAAAAGTGTTTTAGTCAAATAGCAAATATTAGCTTACGAAAAGCCAATGAAGAATGGAATATGAGCAGAAATCACAAATCTGCTCAGTAATATAAAACATTAGGCAGTGCATAATTTCCTTCCCATAATACTTTTGCCCTTCACAAGATAGGTCAGAGAAAGTGAAAACATGGTTCCTGACTCTGAAAAGCTCACTATGTCAGTTCTGTCAAGTGGAAGATAGCAATACAGGGTGGTACCTTCCGTGCCGTCTGGCTCCGCCTGCTCTTCCCTTTGCTTTTGCTTGAATTTCATGTTCCCGTAATGCATCACAGCTCCAGTGAGCTTGTAAATGGCCACCTTTTCATCAGCAGTGAAACCCAGGATGTCCACAGCACTCTGTCAAAAGAGTTGAATTTACTCCCAATTAGCACTGCAAAAGACTCCCTCAGAACACCGGGCCTGTCTCGCACTTTGTTCTAATAATGCCATGCCTTATATTTGACTAGCACTTTGCCATTTTCAAATGGTACTCATATACTTCACCACTTTGATCCACATGGTAACACCGAAAGGTTTGCATCAGTCTTTCCCTTTGAATTATGAGTCCATTTGGTCACATCATATGATGTGACTTGTCCACCGTCACTGAACCAGGACTCAGAGCCATGACTTTTGAAGTCAAGACCAGTGCTTTCCCTTTTTCGCCACCTCAGCCCTGCTTTGCGTCTCAGGCACGTGCTCCTCATGGTCTCTTGGCTATTTTTGTTTCTTTTCTCCAGTCTCATCAGTCTGTCTGTTGCTCCTCCTTCTCCTATTTGTCCTGTCCAAATACATAATCACAGTCTACCTTCCCACCCTAAAGGGCATGAGGGATGAAGTTGGAAAGAGGGTATGAGGAGAACAGCAGTGGCTGTGAGGATTTCTCCACATGCCTCTCTGATAGCAAGCCGCAGCTCAGCTGATCATGAGATGCCTGGGATAGTAAACTTTACCTAGTCATTTATTTCTCATTCAGAGAAGAGACATTTGTGAAAACAAGGAAGTTCATCTTAGTGTAATAGTTCTGTGTCTTTTTTCTCTATTGAATTTTGATTACCTTTTTAGTTGCCCACATAGACTTTGAAAAGGCTTATAAATGGGGGCAGGAATCAGAGCAGGCAGAGTAAAATAGGTTTATTTACCATTCTTACCTAAGACTCTTTCCCTAGATTATTGCCTTCCACTTCCAGCTCGCTAACTCTACCTATTTACAGAAACTAGACATTATTACAGAGGTCCTAGAGCAAGACTGCTACATTTTTTTAACCTCCCAGACTAGGGTGTGTTTGTTAACACCCTATCCTGTTGGACATACAAAGATAATAATAAGTTATAGAGAGTACAAGCTGATATTTATAAGATAAAGCCACACAAATAAATTATTGACTTCTTGAAAATAATATTTTACAAGAAAAAGCATTTTTGCAAGCACTTTCTATCCTAACTTGGGAGTATTGGGATAGTCCCACTGATACCAAAGTTAAAAATAAAGGAGATTATTCAGAAATCAAAAGAAAACATGAAATATATATATATATATATATATATATATATATATGTATATATATATATATACATAAAGTTTATACATAAAGTAAACCGAAAAGTAATAATCCTTAAAAAAGTGATGGTGGGGAAAGAGTGTGTAGTTTCAAAAACAAATATAAAGGCTTATGGAGTCCCCCAAATTTTGAAGTAGACAACCCACTTCTTCTAATGCTGCCTGGGGATAGAGAGGGGTGTATCATTAGCCCACAGAGGTTTATTCAAAACAAGGCTTATGTTTACATGTGACTGTGGAAGAATCATGGGAGTTCCATGTTTAGCTGTAATAATATTGCAATTCCTTCCCAGATTCTTGGGTGTGGGATCTGGCATAAAATAACAAAGAGACATCAATACTTGAGCATAAATATCAACAAAAAATGACTAGTAAGATAGAATCAAAGGAGCCTACTAGCTAAGGAATACTAAAGATCCGACATTTATTACAGGCAGTGAAAGCTTTTTAACACGTGTAGCAGGATCTGTTTCCAGGAGTAAGAAAGCCCAAAGGGCTGAATACCTATTAGTAGTTTTTCTGCCACTGCTATCTACCCTAGTAGAGGAGAGTGTTGCATACTGGAAAGTGAATTTGCCTTTTCCTACTTTGTACCTATTACTTACATCTGTGGCCATCAGCTCTTCCTGGTCATCAATGCTGGGCACAGTAATTTCACCTTGGCTAACAAAGGCGAAGTCATATGGGTTGGTGGTGATCAGAAGCATTTCTGAACACATGGAGAAGAACAATATATAGACAGTGTTACGTTGGTCATCAGAAACATTTCAGAGGGGCTTCTTAGAATGGCTGTTATTCTTCTTTGGTAGAAATAAAGATGTATCTTACCAATAAGCTCTGGTTTCTTATTGGACATGATTTGATAAAATATGTGGTAGCTTCTTTCAGCCTTTAGCTGGAAAGTAACTCGGGACTTCTCTAGCAGATCTGGAAAGTCAGATGAAGCTCATTTAAAAGAAGAGGCCACAGTGAAAAATCAAGTGTTTGAAAATTTCACACAACATTAATAAGTACAAGATTTTTCAATATGTACCCCAAAGAAAAAGATTCTCAATCACTAATATTTATTAACTTACATGTTTCAATATCTGCAGAAGCCAGTTTGCCAGTGGCACCAAAATGGATCCTGATGAATTTACCCTTAAAAAGCAAAAGGAGAGATTACTGTACACATTTAAAGTCACAACTATTTCTTTAGCTGTCGACCAAGCAGATGGAAAAAATATTGACACCACATACACAGAAGTGGCAATGCTGATCCTCACATGACAGTGAAGATCAAGAGACTTACAAAGCGAGAGGAGTTGTCATTCCTCACAGTCTTGGCATTGCCGAAGGCTTCCAGTAGGGGGTTGGCACTGATGATTTGATCTTCAAGGGTCCCCTTAAGAGAAATGAATAAGACAGATAAAGAAAAAAGTTGCAATAAATAATTTCCGATTGACCTCTTTACCTTCCCCACTGCCCCTGCACAGTATTCTGTAACTTAGCGTAAGGCTTTCCAAAATGAGTTAAAAGGAGGATAAATTGGGAAGGGGAATGGGACACTCCAGTGACGTGGTCTTGATTTCTGTATCTCCCAGGCCCAGAACATTTCCTAAAAAAAAAACATTGTGAGAAGTTTTGCCTGTTCTACTTGCCAATACGTTGCCGTATTCAACTCATTCTCACAAGCTCTTCTAAGAGTTATTTTCTAAATTCTGGCATCCCTTGCAATTGGTTGCTATGATTTTGAAGCACCACGGTCAATTGGAAAAAATATTAACTCTTACTTTTGATTCAGGGGATACATGTGCAGGTTTGTTACATGGGCATATTGCATAACACCGAGATTTGGGGTATGGATGATCCTGTCACCCAGGTAATGAACATAGACGGTATCCATAGTAGGTAGTTTTTTGGCCCTTGCCTCCCTCTTCCCCTTCCCCATCTAGTAGTCTCCTGTGTCTGTTGTTCCCATCTTTATGCCCATGCATACTCAACGTCTAGCTCCCACTTATAAGAGAACATGCTGTATTTGGTTTTCTGTTCCTGTGTTAATTCACTTAGGACAATGGCCTCCAGCTGTGTACATGTTGCTACAAAGGATATGATTTTGTTCTTGTTAAAGGCTGCATAGTATTCCATGGTATATATGTACTACATTTTCTTCTTACAGTCTGCTGTTGATGGGCTTGTGGTTAGATTTAAAAACATGTTATTCTGTCCTTAGATGAATATCATACACACCTGCATTTTGCCAGCGGCAGCAGGTTCCTCTTTTTTCTTCTCGCCAGTAATTGCAATTGTTGCAAAGTACTGGATGACACGCTTTGTGTTCACAGTCTTCCCTGCACCAGATTCTCCACTATCAAGTTCAAACAGCAGAAAAGGTCAGAATATAAGGTAGTAGCAGCCACCACAGTGATCAAAACTCAACAGAAAGAAAGTAATGAAATCTACATACGTAATCAGGATTGACTGGTTTTCACGATCTGTGAAAGAGAAAACAAAGATAGTATTAAGAAAAACACACTTAACACATAGATTAACACAGTACTTATAAACTCAGAATTGTCTTTTAAAACTCCCCATTTGCAAAAATAGCTATATGAATTTGTGCTTTGCTTCCCATAAGATTTTTCTAAAAATAAGCATCAAAGATGTGCTAATTAATAATCCCATTATCTTTCTAGTGCATGCACTATGTAATGTATCATTTTACCATTTTATCCATGAGAATAATCTATCAATATCAGATTAATAACAATTTTGTCTCCCATTCAGTCACCTGGTTCGTAGTTCAAAATTATGTCATGTTGTTAATGTCCAGTTCAAAGTTTTATACTGTGCTGGTGATAACTTGTCACTGAGAGATTTCAAAACTTACTTCTTAGGAGAGATTATGTATTAGCTATAATTAAAATGCAGAGTCAATGCCTAAATATAATTAATTTTGAGGTGGAACTAGCATTAGTTAATTTTGGATTTTAGCATAGAAATCTAAGCAAAATGTCCTCTTTTTGAAACTAGTGCTTAGCATAGGAATCTAAGCAAATATTTTTTCTATGTTTGGAACTAGTGCATTTTATGCTAAATATAATTCCTAATTTTATGATTTCTATTATCATGTTTGTGCTGAACATTTATTCTCAGAATACTAGCCCTATGATTTTTCTGATATCAGTATACAAATAGTTTACAAATGGCTATGGAAATTGTAATTCTCGCTCACCAGTCAGCATGAACTGATAGGCGTTGTCAGAGATGGAGAAGATGTGGGGCGGGGCCTCCTGGCGCTTTTTGCCTCGGTAGGCACCCACCACCTCGGGGTTGTACACCGGCAGCCACTTGTAGGGGTTGACAGTGACACAGAAGAGGCCCGAGTAGGTCTGTGGGGAAGGACAGGGTTGCTCGGTCAGCAATCACGTTATTAACTTACCTTGGAAATACTGCTTTAAGGGTAAATAGAGAGGGACCCAAGTACTCTGTTAGTTCTCATCAAGTTTCATTCATTTGTTGCCTCCCTCCATCATTGCTGCTGCAGCCAGTGCTTCAGTTTTTCAAGTAATTCAGTTAAGTAAATGACTTTCTACATGTACATTTAAAAACATATCAGAATTTGCAACATTAACCAAATGATTGGTCATAAGAGAACAGTGCAATAGCCAAGTTTATTTAAAGCCCTTATTTTGGCTAACATGGTTAGAACATAAAGTGAGTGAGAAATAATGCTGATAGGGTGCTCACATAAATCATCCAGGCTGCGTAGCGCTCTTTGAGGTTGTACAGCACAGCAGGCTCATGCAGGTGAGTCATCATGGCCATGTCCTCGATCTTGTCATATTTGGGAGGGTTCATGGCGAAGACTTGGTCTTCTTTCACAGTTACAGTCTGTTAAGAAAAGAAGGAGCCAGTATCAAATAAGGAGTAGAAAAGGCCACATCTAAAAAAAAAAAAAAAAAAAAAAAAATACACATCAGTATCATCTAACTTAACCCAAAATGAGGCAGAGTCTAATCAGCTCCAGATGTTCTACTCACAGCTCCAGCTTCGGTCTTGGCTGTCACCTTCCCCCCTTCCCTGCTCTGCACTGTTGCTTTCACATAGGACTCCTTCGGGTCCGCCACAAAGACTGATGTCTTGGCATCAAAAGGCTTGTTCTGAGCTTCAATTCGCTCCTTTTCAGACTTTCGGAGGAAAGGAGCAGCCTCCCCAAAAATGGCCATCTCCGAGTCGGAACTCATGGCTGCAGGTTATTGATGGCAGTTCTGGACTAGGTGTACCTAGAGGAGGAAACAGCCAAATGATGATTCAGGGCTGGGGTGGAGAATTGTTCTGCTGATTTCATGTTAACGTGCTTAATATCCCATGCTAGTTTCCTCACCACTGCCTTTAGGGACCACTCCTGTGTACCATGTCAAGGAGCTGAGAGATCAGCTCACTGATTTGAAAGCACTATGTTGGTAGCTTAATTTTTGTGATACTTTAAGCCTCAGTTCCATCCTCTGTGTTGTAAACCTTAGTTGAGAAATGTGGAGAATCAATATTCAATCAGCAACATTTGTGATGCTCCAAGCATGTTCAGAACTTTTTTCTTTTCTTGTTGCTTTTCTTTCCTATTTCCAACCCCCCGACTTAACATTGTGATGATACAAAGATATGGACAATAACTGTTTCCAGTGGCTTTATAATATAAATGAATCTAAGACAGATACAAAATTCAAATACAGGTATTTAGGCAAATTTTCCTCCCATCCCAAATTACTAAAATTGGATGTCAGCCTTACTAAAATTGAATGTGGACAGGTACATCTGTTCTTTCAGGACATAAGTCCAGATCTAATAATTACAAATAAACACCAAGTTCACTGACAGGTATTAAGTAAGTAAAGGAAAAAATAACTACAATGAAAGCTGAATATTCAACATATAATTTTCCCTAAGTAAAAATTCAAATCTCTTTTATTACTTTTTAAATTTTTTTAAAGGTGGAAATATTATCTAAAGCAAAAACAACTTTAAAAGATTCTTAGAGAAAAGACATCTTCATTTTTAATAAAATTTTATAGTGATTGTATTTTTTAGTCTGTATTTGTCTTTGTTTTTAGTTGGATTTCAGTATAATGGATTTTAAAAATCTGAATCTTAGGTTTTAGGTTTATAATCTCCTTCTTCCTCTTTTAAAAATACCAGTCTTCTAAATACTTTTTCTGAAATGGATAGCCAGTATAAAGTTTCAAGCCAAAATGAACTTAAAAAACTTTTCCCACTGACAAACTAATTATGAGAAAATAAAATAAGTCCTGTTGTCCTGATGGCAAGAACAGGGTGAGTGGCCAGAATAAAAGAAGGTGACCTCTGTGGAGCAGAAGAGGCAATAGTTGTGGAAAGCAGTGTCTTGGTTGTCAATGATAATGGCAACGATGATGGCGGCAACAACAGTGATAGCCACCACCTTTTGTAGGCTTTCCAGAGAGTCTCGACCTTTTATCATCAGCATTAAACTTCCCCTCAGCTTCAAATGTTGGCTGTGGAATTTACCACACACTCTATTTCCAAAATCAGCCTTATCTGTAAAAGTGTCCTGACGACTCTATGAAATTTAGACTTATTTTCAGGGGATATATATTGGAACATTTAATGTCAGGTTTTTTTCTTTGAAGGAGAAATGTTATTATATTACATTATATTTTGTATCTGTGTTTGTTTTTATGCCAGGCAGCTTTGAATTAACAACACACTACCATGTGGAGATTATAATGCAATGTATCCAGGAAACACAGAAAGACGATTGCTACCCTGCCCATCTCCTGTCTTGTTATAGATTAGTTGTTTCCCAACTTGTGGATCAAGCCCCCACAGAGCCTCGGGTTTTCGCAGGGGGTCCTTGAATCCACCCACACAGTGATCATTGCCTCAAGTTTGAAGAAGCAACATTTCCACATGAACAGTGTTTTCTGTTCTTTTCTAAATGAATATAGATGCTGTATTAAATATAAACTCATTTAAAATAATTCTTAAGTGTAGAATAGGTTTTCATGATGTATATCCTTAATATAATACCAGAAGAACATGTCTCCACACGCACAGTTAGCAGGGTTCCATTAAATGTTTTGATTCTGTGCAGGAGTCCTTGATAACCACTGACTTCGATCACAGTTGGCAAGAGCTGGATAGACCTTAGCAGTCAATAAAATCCAGCCTCCTCATTTTACTGATGAAGAAACTAAGGCCTGGAAAGGTTAAGGGTCCTTCAGTGTCACAGAGATGGGTGATAAGTGGGGGTGCTGAGACATGAGTCCTATTCTGCTAAATCCAGGTTTGTTGTTGATTCCGCTGCAACACACTGTATTTCGAGATACGTAAAGGCTAATTGACTTGATCCAGACAAATAGAATCAGTGAAAAGCCTGGATTGGCACCTAGAAATATCGACTTCCAGATAAGCACATCTTGATTTTTATCATGCAGTCTCTCTGATGTATCCTTATGGGTAAAGTTGGAGTAGTAGTTCACATTAGATATTACATATAATGGTTGCATTCTTTCTGAAGTTCTAACAACATGTGAAAGATAAGTCTCATTAAGATTTAAGTGGCCTGAAAAGCCAAAATTTTATGAGAAGTCATTTTTAAAGAATAGCTGCCCCTGATATCCTACTCCCAACACTAAACTAGGAAATAAAATGGTAGCTTATTAAGATGTAGCAATATAGAGATTCCTTTGTTCTTTAGAGTGTAATAGTAAATTATTCTTACCTCTTGTGCTATCAGATGAAGAAGGTGGCGGGCTCAAAGCAGACAACTACTGTTGAAAGAAAAAATAAAGAGAATGCGGGATTCTTTTTTTCCCCCATTTAATCACAAAATACTAATAACTATATTGTGTACAGTGTCATCCTTAAGAATGTTGGAAAGAAAAATTAAAATTTGGGAAATAACAGAGCTCCTTTAAATGAAAAATCACTATGAGCAGGAATGTAAAACTAAGTGTTCTTCCATATATACATACCTTGAAGAATTTTGAGGAAGGATGGGACAGAGGCATCTCAGCTCCACTTTTATACAGACCATTCTGCAAACACAGCAGCCACCTCAGCTGTCCTAGCTGGGAACCTACTTGGCAAAACCGTTTTTGGCAATCTCTTTGCACAATATTCACTGACTGTGGCTGTGAATGGATATAATTAGAAATATTTCTTGTCACCTATAAATAATTTGACAGAGGATGATCTAGGGTTCTTTATAGGCATTTGATAGGGGATGGGGATTCAGCGCTTCTAAGGCTGTTTCTCCAGCTTGGCTCTTGCATCATTCATCACAGGATTCAAAGCCAGATTCCCACTTACTCCTCTGCCTATAAAATTGGTCCAACAGAATGAGCCCGACGTGAGGAGTTTAGGATTAATTAATTTGTTGGTTCTTAGAGCCATTAAGGAGTCTGGAATGAATTTTAGATCTGACACTATGATTGGAAGCAGTGAGTCATGGATATTAAGACAAAATTCCTAGCCACAGTCTGGATTTTAGAAAGACCAGTGATAGATTCTTTTAAAGTCTGAAAGTCTAAATATGAAGGTGAAAGTGAATTCTCAGATTAGGCAGTGGTGATGGACCACTGGGGGAGGCATAAGGGATTTAGAATAGATATAAACACTTCTGTTCTTTTTCTGGAGGACTTTCCATGGATATCTCCAGCTTGTAGGTTTTCACTGAAGGAACAACAGGATGCTGTGTGATGTTCCATGCATATTTCCACTGCATAATGGAAGGAGAAACAAACATGCATTCCTAGTTCATGGGCAGACTCTCATGACTAGCTGTAGCTCTAATGAGGTGGGTACTGCATATTTTTATTTAAGGTGGGAGGAAAGTCATGATATCCACAGTATTCTCCCTGCAGATCGAAAAGATGGGTGGGCCATCACATATGTCCATAATATTCATAAGTTGGCCTTTGGTGGTTTTGTTACATGCACAGCTGTTGCTGAATAAGGCAGGAAATATACCTACTCTAAGTGTGACCCTAACTGAGATCTGGTGAGATGTTTTCGACTGTCATCTGATGGCTTAAATTACTGATTAATGAGATCACAGCTTTCTGTTGACTTAGAATGTATCTTTAACACATTGACAGATTGAATCTTTTATACTTTTAAAATTTATTTTGATAAAATTCTATCAAATAGGTGGTCAAGACTTAAGAAAAATATCTCTGTGAAAATAACTCACAGAAGTCTAGCGACTTACCCAAAGTGTTAGGCTCTAAGCCAGAAGGAAACTTGTTCTAATTTTTCTGTCAGATTTTCACAACTCGTTTATTTTTACTTCTTTTGGAACTTAACATCTGACTTGCATACATAATCAGTATGTATTAAATGTATATAGTGTATTTGAAATTGAAAGATAAAAAGAAATTATGAATGTGAGTCCAAGATACATAGGGTGAGTTATAGGACTATATATAGTGAGGACTCTTTACATAAAAGTTAGAACTCTGGTCAATTACAGATAGACTCATTACTTAGATCCTGAAACCTCTGAAACAGGAGCATGATACTCTATTTGCGCCCCTATCATGGGCCACCAGGAGTGGATCAGAGGACCTTGCAGAGCTTAGACAAGGAGAGAAGAGAAGCAGCACTGAATGAGGGAGTACACATTTCCCTTAGACTTGCTTCTTAAAGCATTGCATAGAAAATGCAGGAGAGTACCATGAAGCCTTTTTGTATTTGTGTAGTTCTTTGTGATTCGATATGAGTGGGAAGAACGGCTTCAAGCTAAATTAGAAGAGTTATTTTGGCAGCTGTATTTAAGCAGTCTGTGTAAAAGCTGCTCACTCTCTATTTTCCTCAGATTAGGAAATATTATAAGCTTCTATAACCTTGCATTGCCATATCTATTAAAAACATAAATCGAAAATCAAATACTGCTTTCACCTTATAGGACTGTATGAATTAAATTATATATATATATGATATACATGTCATATGTATGACACATATATAAATACATAAATAAGATTACATATAATAAAGTATATATAATTTCCCATATGTAATATGTTTATTATATTATAAAGTTATATATAATATATTATAAATATATATTATAAATATATTATAAACATACATAAAACATGTTTCAGAAATTATATTATTATATTACATATGGGAGATTATGTATATAATAAAGTATAATTCAGAAATTATATTACATATGGGAGATTATATATACTTTATTATATGTAATCTTATTTAATTAATACACACCACATACATATGTAAAGTGCTTAGGATAGTGTCAGCAGGGGCAGCTGAGGGAAACATTTCTTCGTTAGAGATGAAGGTCACAATGGCTTGCTGGTGCTTCTCCCAAATATACCCAGGGAGTTAAAGTGGCAGTAAAGAGCTGAAGATAGATGGTAGTTAGGAAATGTCTAATGAAGAAGATTATTATTATTATCATTAAATAAATTTTATTTAAAAATACAGTTGGGACAGGTTGGAGATGTTCATGTCCTAGCTTCTATAGTGTCCAGGGCGGCAGCCTGATATCAATTAAAAAAACACCTTAAGAATCAGCAAGTCAGACTGGTGTTTGTCTTTTTTCAAATTTCTCTGAGGCTCCAAAGGGCCATCACTACTGAAAAGAGGTGGTATAGTCACTTTCAAGTCAGCTGTTTATTATATTCTACACAGTTACATTTCATCACGTGGGTAGGTTGTTGACTCACTTGTTTACCCAAGACATACTTACCGAGTGTCCACTATATGTCAGCTGTTGTTCTAGTATAGGGGATAATGCAAAAAACTGGCAAAGCCCTGCCCTTATGGCAATTTCAGTCAGCAGGGGTGGATATACATAAACAAATAAGTTAATATGTAGTATGTCAGATGGTATTAAGTGCTATAAAAGGAACAATAAAGCAGAGTGAGGGGGAAAGGGAATACTGCACCAGGCAGGGGGTGACCTGGATGGGCTTCTGTATTAAGTGGCATTTGAGTAGAAGTTTGAGAAAAGTGAAGGAGCAGTCCATATGAATATCTGGAAGAAGAATTTTCAGACAGAGAAAACATAAAGTACAAAGTCTCCAAAGTAGGAGTACACCTAAAGTGTCTGATTTGTGATAACGTGTATGAACCTGGAGAACATTATATTAGTGAAATAAGCCAGGCACAGAAAGATGCATACCATATGATTTCACTTATAAGTAGCATCTAAAGTTGAATTCACAGAAGCAGAGTAGAATGGTGATTACCAGAGATTGAGAGAATTAAATGTTGATCAAAGGATATACTGTTTCAGTTAGGAGGAGTAAGTTCAAGAGATCTATTATACAGCATCGTAACTGTAACTAAAAACAATGTATTGTATACTTGAAAACTGGTAAGAAAGTCAATTTCAAGTGTTACCATTACTACAACTAAGTATGTGAGGTAATGCATATGTTGATTAGTTGAATTAAGCTATTCCAGAATATATACTTATTTTAAAACTTCATGTTGTACACAATGACATATGTTATGGGAAGCCAGTGAGAATTTTGGGAAGAGAAGCAATACAGTCTGACAGGATTTAAAAATCACTCTGTTTTCTATGTTCAGTGTAGACGGCAGGCATCAAGGGTAAGCCAGTGGTGGGTAGCAGGGCCAAGGGTAGATAGGCATTGCAAAAATGCAGATGGAATAGAATGATGGCTTGGAACGTGTCCTAGTGACTATAGCTGCATACCAAATTGCCTCAAATATAGTGGTTTAAAAGTCATTTTAGTAGGCACATGCATTCTGTGGGTCAATAATTTGGAAATGACACAGTGGTCTGTATTCTCCAATATCTGGGGCCCCTAAGATCCCAAATCCTGGAGGGAATCAACACTTAGGGACAAGTACTGTGTCTCGTAATAACGCTTAGAGAAAAAAAGGATTGTTGAGAAGGATAGTGAATAAATGAAGTGGTATCTGGAGGCAGACATGGGGTCAAGATAGGAGAAACTAAGCATATTGTTAAAAGATTAGCAAAATTAAGTATATTTCTGTTGAGGAGAAAAATTCTGTAGAGTTAAAAATTAATAATGCAAAAGAGGGAGGGGCTAGAATCCAGAGGTCAAATGGAAGAGCTGGACTCTGATGGGAGGAGGAACACTTTGTGTGTTAGCAAAGAAGACTGAGAGTGAAGGCAAGTTTTAGCTTAGTTGATTTGATGGTGAAAGATGAGGGAGTTGGTATTTGCTTGCTTCTGTTTTCTCAGTGACGTATGCAGCAAGGTAATTGCCTGAGTGAGGGTAGAGGAGGAGATGTAAGGGGTATATAGAGAGGATGTGAAGTGTTCATCTTGCAGAGGAGAGTGAGAGGTGTACTACATTTGCCCAGAGTAGTGAATAATAATCATGAAGTTAAAGTGAGACCTGTTCAGCAAAGTTATATGCTTTTTTCCAGCAACTTTGGTTGCTTGGATGTGTTCACAGAAAAGATGAATATTTGGGTTTAAGCAAAGTGAGAGTTTATCAGGTAAGTGTAATATAGGGAGAGATGGGTAAGGAGCTAAGGATCTTTTCAAGTGAGTAATTATAATAATGTGCCATAAAATTTAAGCTTGAATAAGGAAGGACGTGAGAATATGAGGGGACACATCAGAACAATGAAAATCTGGAGGGGCATCAATAGATAGGAGGTCTTGATGATATCAAAGAAATTGTAGGGATGAAAAATCCAGAGTAGGTGACCTGGAAGAAGAGAAGGTATTGGATAGAGATTGATTGGAATAAATCGCAATTGGTTGTGGTGTGTACTCTTTTTATACACTGTTGGATTTGATTTGTTAATATTTTGTTGAGGATTTTTGCATCTATGTTTATGAGAGATATTGGTGTATAGTGTTCTTTCTTATAGTATCTTTGTTTGGTTTTTGTATGGGTCATGCTGGCCTCAAAAAATGAGTCAGAAAATATTTTCTCTGCTTTTATGTTCCTGAAATTTTTGTGGATAATTAGTATTATTTCTTCCTTAAATGTTTGGTGGAATTCACCAGTGAAACCATCTGAGCTAGGTGCTTTTCTGGAGGAAGGTGATTAATTCTTGATTCAACTTCCACAATAGATATGGGCCTATTTAGATTATCTGCTTCTCTTGTGCAAGTTTGTGCAGAGGCTGAATAGTATGATTGAAACTGAGGTTTTGGAGAAGGTACACATAGTGATGATAACTAAGTCAAGGATGACTATGTGTTGAATTTGAACTACTCCCCAGAGGTAATTTTCTATACATGCAAATACATTTCTGTCCACATATATATAGTGTATATATTTATACAAATGGGACTGTATTATATGGATGGTATTCAGCTTGTATTTTTTTCATTGTAATATATTTTGAGCTTCGTTCTATGTTAGTATTCACTTGTTCAGCTGGTATTTATTGAGCAGACATACAACAGTTTAAAAACCAAAGTGCTTGCTCCGATAGAATTTACATTTTGGTGGGGGGAGGTAGCGGAGACAATATGCTCATAAAAATACTTAAAGAAGAATTTCATATTCCAAGTACTAGACCATGGAAAGTATACATTAGAGTAATGTGATAGAGATTGATGTGAGCAGAGGACCACAAGAAGTAGGCTTCTTTGAGCTGTGACTTGAATAATGTGAAAGAATTAGCCATGCAAAAATCTAAATGAAGAGCATTCCAGGTAAGCAAAATTTCGGGGAAGTGAATGAGAAAAAAATAGCTCCATATTTTGAATGCCTACCACAAGTCATGTGTGTATTCTAAGCATTTGATATACATTGCTTCATGTTATCCTTATGCAAACCTGAAGAGTAGAAATACTATTATTACCATATACTGAAAAGGAAGTGAGCCACAGTCTGCTAAGTAAATTGCCCAGGCCACATAGCTGGTGTGTGGTAGAGTTAGTACTCAGCTCAGGCAGGATTACCCTGGAGACCATGGCCTATCCTTTTTTGCTTTTCTTTTCCCCCCACTTCCCTTTCTTCTCCTCCCCTCCCGTTTTTCTTTTCTTTTCTTTTCTTTTCTTTTCTTTTCTTTTCTTTTTTTTTTTTTTTTTTTTTTGAGGTAGGGGTCTCACTCTCCTACCCAGGTTGGAGTGCAGTGGTGCTATCTTGGCTCACTGCAACCTCCACCTTCCAGGTTCACACAATCCTCCCATGTCAGCCTTCTGAGTAGCTGGGACCACAGGCATACACCACCATGCCCAGCTAATTGTATTTTTTGTAGAGGCGGGGTTTCGCCGTGTTTCCCAGGCTGGTCTTGAACTCTTGAGCTCAGGCAATCCACCTGCCTCAGTCTCCAAAGCACTGGGATTACAGGCATGAGCTATTGCCTATCCTTTGACTATATGGCCTCTTAAGGGCCCTTCCAACTCAAAGTTTCTATGTTTAGCTAATAGAGTATTTTATTGACACAATAAAGGCAATGCCAAAAGTAAAAAGTTAACAGGATAGTGAGAGACCGCCTGTCAAATGACTTACACTTTATGTAAACCTACACGTACGGGAATTTCATGTGATGTTATGGTATTCAGTTGTTGAACATATTGTAATGCTTACCCAGAAGAAGCAGAATATTCAAAATCAGGATGCCACAAATAAATTAGAATCATGAGACATGAAAATATGGAAAGTATATGATTCTGAAAAGATATAAATATGTAGAGACTTATGTTTTCTTTGCTGCAGGATACAAACCTTGAACCTGTTTTTCAAAAATTCTACCTTGATGACATATTCATCATTTGGCCCCAACACATGTAGCAGTTTTGCTCATTTACCACTTTTCCCTCATGGCTCTCTATACCTTTCCTCTTACTTCTTTTATTGTATGTATAGAGAAGCATCTGCTAGATGTTATAATCAACTCAGAAGCACACATTTTCTTGTGCAGGCAAGTCTAAATGGGAAAAAAATGGGGAGATAGAATCTTTCAACTCTTTCTAGTTATTCTATTATTTAGGACCTAGATTCCCAACGGTGGTTACTCATGGGTGTGGCTTATCCTTACTTTCCTTCCTTGTTGTTATCTGACATTTCTGCTGTAAGGTATGAGAAATCACATGCTGCCTCCACTGCTCAGGCAACATTAATACTTATTATCTGAGAATCTAATTTTCCAAGCATTGGTGAACAGTAGTAAAAATAAATCAGTGGACAAATTTAATTATATCTTCAATTTCCTTAAATTCTTACCTCTTCCTCAGTTCCAGTTAGAGAGCAAGACTTGCTTAGGCATCTTGCTCCAGGAGATGGACTTTTATGTTAAAAATCATGCTTCCTTTCAGGAATTTGTGTGTTCAAGTTTTGGGTGTGGCACTAAGATACCTTTAATCTAGAAAAGAAGTACCAGGAAGTCACTGCTGTTCCTGCAACAGCTGGCATCTCCTACAGTGCTGGAATTAGAGATAGGAAGATAATACACTCTGTTTTCAAGTTATAGGATAACAATGAAAGAAAACTGTAAAAAGATAAGAGGCGGTTTTGTTGGGAAATTTGATTCAATGTTTTCTTTGTCATGTCAGTTGTGAATACTCTGGATTTCTATAAATTTTACTGGGTAAACAGTTGTCTATTGATTTTGAAGTTGTTGAAACTAAGAAAAGGTTGAAAAAAAATTGCTTCTTAAACATAGGTTGTAGCTGGGAAAATGCAGAAGTAAAATGTGGATGAATACAGCTGGTTTTCTTTAAACAAGTCAGACAAATGTATCAATCTGACAGAAATCTGGATTTGCTTTCAGTAACAGGAGAAATAGGACAGGATGCAATAATTGAAGAGGAGAGATAAGTCAGGATGAAGTAACGGAAGGCAAAATATATGACAGGACGGAATAACTGAACAGGAGAGTTAAGACAGGATATAATAACTGAATGGGAGAGATAAGACAAGATGCAGTGATTGGAGAGGAGAGATAAGAAAGGATATGATAAATGAAAGAGAGAGAGACAGACAGACAGGATGTAATAAATGAGGGAGAGATGAGACAGGAGAGAGAGATCAGAGAGAAAGAGGGAGAAGACAGGATGCAATAAATGAATATGAGAGGTAAGACAGGATATAATAACTGAATGGGAAAGATAACAGGATGCAATAAATGAAAAAGAGATAAGACAGGATATGATAAGTGAACTGGAGTGATAAGACAGGATTCGTATAGTAAATGAGCAGGAAAGCTAAGACAGGATGAAATAATGAAATAGGAAAGACAAGTGGGAGTAACTGGTCAGAAGAGATAAAGCAGGATGCAGTAAATGAAATGGAAACATAAGATAGGATGCTGTAAAAGGGCAGAAGAGACAAAGGGTGGCAAGTTGAGACAGGGTGCAATAACTAAGCAGGAGACATAAGCCAGGATGCAATAACTGAAGAGGAGAAATAATCAGGGTGGAATAAATAACAGGTGATGTAAGATAGGAAGCAATAACTGAAAGGCGGAAAATATTAGGTTATTACAGACAGATTCTTCTTCCTACTAGGGAACGCTTTTTGAAGCTGGTAACCTTGAAGGATGAGTAAGGTGAAGAGTGGGTACTTTGATGCTTAAAGAAGTTGGGTAAAAATTGGAAACATTTATTTACTTATACTTTCAGAATATCAATATTGAGCATAAACTCTGTTCAAGGCACAATCCCAAGTGAAGGGATACAAGGATGAACAAGTAAGACCACAAATTTACACTCATGTAGCTTGTATTTTAATGAGGGAGAAAGACATTATTATAGTTATAAGAAATAAATGATGAGATCATGTAACAGGGAATTCTTTTTTTTTTAACTTTTTTTTTTTAATTGCATTTTAGGTTTTGGGGTACATGTGAAGAACATGCAAGATTGTTGCATAGGTACACACATGGCAGTGTGGTTTGCTGCCTTCCGTCCCCTCACCTGTAACAGGGAATTCTTAACTGTTCTGGAGGGACTAGGAAATGAAGAGCATCACAAGGTGAAGCTTCCAAGGTGGGAAAGGCCTTCTGTAGGATTTTGTTATTTATGCTAAGAGAAAAGGGATGGTTTTAAGCTAGAGGGTGATGTGATCAGCCTATTGCTTTTAAAAAGATCTCTCTGCCTGCAGTTTAGAATTGTTTAGATTTGTGAAGCGAGAGTAGGTATGTGGAAGACCAGGCAGTAGATGATAGTAGTTTGGACAAAGAAGATGACAGCAAAGATAAAGAGAAATTGACGGTTTTGAAAGATGTTTAAGAGTAGTTAAAAAAAAAAGTTAATGACTGAGTATGGGGGAAACCAAGGACATATAGATTTCAAAGCTGATTCCTAGGTTTTAGCTTGAGAAATTGAGTGGATAATGTCCGTCCACTATGACAGAGTGGTATGGGAACAAAAGCAAGTTTTAAGGAGATGAGGGAAAGGTCATGAATTCATTTTGGCTGTTTGTGTTTGAAGTGCCTATTAGTAGAGAGATTTGAGTCTGACTCTCAGGGGAGAGAATTAGGCTTGGGATGTAAAGTCAGAATTCATAGGTTATGGGTGGTAATAGAAGCTAAGGGAGTGGATGAAACCATTTAGGAAAAAATGTAAAGTGAGAAGAGAAAAGGTCTAAGATGGGACCTTGAGTCATATAACATTGACTTCATATAAACATTTGAAGGTTATGGAGAGGAAGTTGAACTGCTAAAGAAGAGAGAAGGAGAGACTAGAGAGCCAAAGCTCAAGAAAACCAGGGCAGGAACAAGTCTTGGAAATCAGGAGGAGAGATCAATTTCAGAAGGAAAGAATGGTCAGATTTATAAAATATAATTGGAAGGTTATGTTAGATAAGGCTTAATAAGTGTCCATTTGATTTAGCAACAAATAAATCACTGAATCATAGATACATTTCAGTGAGGTGGAAGGAGCAAAAAGTATTTTGAAATGAATGCGAGAGTAGGTGGGAGGTGAGAAAATGGAAACAGTGTGTATATATAATTGCTTTCAGACACTGCTTTGAAGTTGAGAAGTGAGAAAAATCTGGAGAAAGAATTAGGACTAAGAGAGAGTTTAAGATAGGATCCATAGCACACTGATTAGGTGGAAAAAAAAATAAAGAAAGGATCCAGTAGAGTGGGAGATACTGGGAATTTATAAGGGAAAGAGGTTTAATTGACTCATTTCAGCATGGCTATGGAGGTCTCAGGAAACTTACAATCATGGCAGAACGGGAAGCAAACACGTTCTTCTTTACATGGTGACAGCAAGGAGAAGTGTTGAGCAAAAGGAGAAAAAGCCCCTTATAAAACCATCAGATCTCATGAGAACTCACTATCACAAGAACAGCATGCAGGTAGCCACTCTTATAATTAAATTACTTTCCACCAGGTCTCTCCCATGACATGAGGGGATTTTGGGAACTACAATTCATGATGAGATTTGTGTAGGGACTCAGAAAAACCATGTTGTTCTGTACCTAGCCCCTCCCAAATTTCATGTCCTCACATTTCGAAATGCAGTCATGCCCTTCCAACTGTCCCCCAAAGTCTTAACTCATTCCATCATTAACTCAAAAATTCCAAGTCCAAAGTCTCATCTGAGACAAGGCAACTCCCTTCTGCCAATGAGCATGTAAAATCAAAAGCAAATTAGTTACTTCCTAGATACAATGGAGGTATATGCATTGGGTAAATATATCTGCTCCAAATGGGAGAAATTAGCCAAAGCAAAGGGGCCACCGGTCCCATGCAAGTCCAAAATTCAGTAGGGCCAGAGTTAAACCTTAAAGCTTTGAAATAATCTCCTTTGACTCCACATCTCACATCCAGGTCATGCTGATACAAGTGGTGGGCTCCCATGGTCCCCTGTGGCTTTGTAGGGTACAGCTTACCCTCGGCTGCCTTCATGAGCTGGCGCTAAGTGTCTGCGGCTTTTCCAGGTGCATGATGCAATCCATTGGTGGATCTACTGTTCTGGGGTCTGGAGGATAGTGGTCCTCTTCTCACAGCACCACTAGGCAGTGCCCCAGTGGGGACTTTGTGTGGGGGCTCCACAACCCCATTTCCCTTACATGTTGCCCTAGTGAGGTTCTCTATGAGGGCTCTGCCCTTGCAGCAAACTTCTGCCTGGACATCCAGGCATTTCCATACATCCTCTGAAATCTAGGCAGAGATTCCCCAACTTCAATTCTTGACTTCTGTGCACCCGCAAACCTAACAGCATGAGTCAGCCACCAACACTTGGGTTTGCATACTCTGAAGCAATGGCCTGAGCTATACCTTGGCCCTGTTTAGCCATGACTGGAGCTGAAGCAGCTGGGATGCAGAGCACCATGTCCTAAGGCTGCATAGAACAGGAGGGGCCTGGGCCCAGCCCACAAAACCATTTTTTCCCGCCTAGGCCTTCAGGCCTGTGATGAGAGGGGCTGCTGTGCAGGTCTCTGACATTCCATGGAGACATTCTTTCCATTGTCTTGGTGATTAACATTTGGCTCCTCATTAATTATGCAAATTTCCACAGCCAGCTTGAATTTCTCCCCAGAAAAGGGAGTTTTCTTTACTATTGCATCATCAGGCTGCAAGTTTTCCAAACTCTTATGTTCTGCTTCTTCTTGAATGCTTTGCTACTTAGAAATTTCTTCCACCAGATACCCTAGGTTATCTCTCTCAAGTTCAAAGTTCCACAGATCTTAGGGCAGGAGATAAATGCCACCAGTCTCTTTGTGTAGCAAGTCACTTTATTCCAGTTCCCAACAAGTTTCTTATCTCCATCTGAGACTATTTCAGGCTGGACTTCATTGTCCATATCATTGTCGCCATTTTAGTCAAAGCCATTCAACAAGTCTCTAGGAAGTTCCACACTTTCTCACATCTTCCTGTCTTCTGAGCCCTCCAAGTCTCTAGGAAGTTCAGACTTTCCCACATTCTCCTGTCTTTTTCTGAGCCCTCTAAACTGTTCAAACCTCTACCTGTTACCCAATTCCAAAGTCACTTCCACATTTTTGGATATCTTTACGGCAGCACCCCACTCTCTGTGGTACCAGTTTGCTATATTAGTATGTTCTCACACTGCTAATAAAGGCATACCTGAGACTGAGTAATTTATAAAGGAAAGAGGTTTAATTGACTCACAATTCAGCATGGCTGGGGAGACCGTGGGAAACTTACAATCATGGCAGAAGGGGAAGCAAACACATTCTTCATCACATGATAGAGCAAGAAGTGCTAAGCAAAAGGTGGAAAATTCCCTTACAGAACCATCAGATCTCAAGAGAACTCACTATCGTGAGAGTGGGAACAGCATGAGGGTAACTGCCCTCATGATTCAGTCACCTCCCACTGGGTCCCTCTCACGACGTGGGGATTATGAGAACTATAATTCAAGATGAAATTTGAGTGGGGACACAGTCAAACCATATCACTCTCAATTTGTGGGTTGACTTTTCATACCATTAACTTTCCTTTGCTGTATAGAAGCCTTTTAACTTGATGCAATCTCGTTTATTTTTGCTTTTGTTTTTTGTGCTCTTGGGGTCATACCAAAGAAGTCACTGCCCACACCATTGTCATAGAGATTTTTCCCCTATGTTTTCTTCTAGTAGTTTTACAGTTTAGGTATTATGTTTAAGCCTTTCTTCCATTTTGAGTTGATTCTTGTATGAATGGTGAGATAAGGATATCCAATCTTATGCACGTGGTTACTCAATTTTCCCAACACTATTGAAGAGACTGTCTTTTCTCTATTGTGTATTCTTGGCATCTTTGTCAAAAATGAATTGACTGTAGATGTGCAAGTTTATTTCTGGGCTTTCCTATTCTCATTCCATTGGTCAATGTATCTGTTTTTATGCAAGTACCATGCTATTTTGATTACTATAGTATATTGGTTCATTTTCACACTGCTATAAAGAACTACCTGAAACTGGGCAATTTATGAAGAAAAGAGGTTTAATTGACTGAGTTCCATAGACTTAACAGGAAGCATGGCTGGAAAGCCTCAGGAAACTTATAATCATGGCAAAAGGCAAAGGAGAAGCAAGGACCTTTTTCACACAATGGCAGGAGAGAGAAAGAGAAAAGAGAGAGATTGAGAGAGAGAGAGAGACAGAGGGGGGAAACTTACACATTTTTAAACCATCAGATCTCATGAGAACTTACTATCATGAGAACAGCAAAGGGGAAATCCACCTCTCTGATTCAACACACTTTTAAACCATCAGATCTCATAAGAACTCACTTATTATCACAAGAACAGCAAAGAGGAAATCCACACCCATGAGTCAACACATTTTTAAGCTATCAGATATCATGAGAACTCACTCACTATCATGAGAACAGCAAAAGGAAAATCCGCCCAGATGATCCAATCACCTCCCACCAGGCACCTCTTCCAATTTGACATGAGATTTGACATGAGAATCTTGGCTCGCTGCAACATCCACGTCCCAGGCGCAAGTGATTCTCCTGCCTCAGCCTCCCGAGTAACTGCGATTACAGGCACACACTGCCATGCCCAGCTAATTTTTGTATTTTTAGTTGGCACGGGATTTTACCATGTTGCCTAGGCTGGCCTCAAACTCCTTACGTCAGGTGATCTACCTGCCTTGGCCACCCAAAGTGCTGGGATTACAGGTGTGAGCCACTGTGCCCAGCCGACTTTTTAATTTTTAAAACATAGTTGTTTGCTTACACAATCAATAGTATATACTGCTAATTTTTGTATGTTGACACAAATCCAAACCATATCATATAACTTTGTACTGTATTTTGAAATGTGGTAGTGTGATGCCTTCAACTTTGTTCATTTTGATCAAGATTACTATGACTATTTGGGGCATTTTGTGCTTTCATACAAATTTTAGGATTTTTTTTTCTATTTCTATAAAGAATGACATTAGAATTTTTATAGGAATTACATAGAATCTGTAGATCACTTTGGGTAGTATGGACATTTTAACAAAATTTATTCTTCCAATCTGTGAACATGGGATATCTTTCCATCTATTTGTGTCATCTTCAATTTCTTTCAATGGTTTACGGTTTCTGGTGTACACATATTTACTTTGTTGGTTAAATTTACTCCTGTATCAGTCTGTTGTCACACTGCTTTAAAGAAATACCTGAGACTGGGTAATTTATAAAGAAAAGAGGTTTAATTGGCTCATAGTTGTGCAGGCTGTACAGGAAGTATACTGGCTTCTTCTGGGGAGGCCTCCAGAAATTTACGATCATGGCAGAAGGTGATGGGGAAGCAGGAGCGTCTTACATGGCTGGAGCAGGAGGAAGAGAGAGGCAGGGAGGTGCTACACATTTTTAAACAATCAGATCTCGTAAGAACTCTATTACAACACAACTCCAAGGGGATAGGGCTAAACCATTTATGAAGGATCCACTCCTGTGATCCATTCACCCCCACCCCTAGCAGGCCCCACCTCCAACACTGGGGTATTACAATTGAACATGAGATCTGGGTGGGGATACAGATTGAAACCATATTAACTTCTATGTATATTTATTTTTAGATACTATTGTAAATGGGATTAATTTCTTAATTTTTTTGTTTTGTTTTTGAGACAGAGTCTCACTGTGTCACCCAGGCTGGAGTACAATCTTAGCTCACTGCAACATCCACCTCCCAGGCGCAAGTGATTCTCCTGCCTCAGCCTCCCAAGTAACTGGGATTACAGGCACACACTGCCAGCTAATTTCTGTATTTTTAGTTGAAATGGGGTTTTACCATGTTGCCTAGGCTGGCCTCAAACTCCTGACATCAGGTGATCCACCTGCCTTGGCCTCCCAAAGTGCTGGGATTACAGGTGTGAGCCACTGTGCCCAGCCAACTTTTTAATTTTTAAAACATAGTTGTTTGCGTACACAATCAATAGTTTATACTGCTAATTTTTGTATGTTGATTTGTATCCTGCATATTTGCAGACTTTCTTTGCTAGTTTTAACAATTTTTTGGTGGTATCCTTAGGGTTTTTTATATATAAGATTATGTCATCAGCAAACAGAGACAATCTCACTTTTTCTTTTCTATTTAAATGGCTTTTTATTTTTTTACTTGTATAATTGTTCTGGCTAGGACCTGAAGCATTATGTTGAACAGAAGTAGTGAGAGTGGGTAACCTTATCTTGCTCTTGATCTTAGAGCAAAAACCTTCATTTTACCATTGAGTATGATGTTAGCTGTGGGCTTGTCATATATGAAGAACATTCATTTTATCTATACGTAATTTGTTGTGAGTTTTCATTATGAAAGAATTTTAATTACATCAAATGCTTTTTTCTGTGTGATTGAGATGATAATATGATTTTAATCCATCCTTTATTCTGTTAACGTAGTATGCTGCATTTGTTGATATGTATATATTGAAACATCCTTGAATTATAGGAATAAATCTCATTTGATTATGTTGTATGATCCTTTTTAATGTGTTGTTGAATTCAGTTTGCTAGTATTTGCTTGATGATTTTTTTTATCTGTGTTCATCAGGGATATTGACCTGTGATTCTGTTTTCCTATAGTGTTCTTATCTGGCTTTGTTATAAGAGTAACACTGGTTTCAAACAACTGAGATTGGAAATGTTCTCTTCTCTTCATTCTTTTGGAATAGGTAATGATTGTCATTAATTCTTTCATTGCTTGGTACAGTTCATTTGTGAAGCCGTCTATTCATGAGCTATTCTTTGTTGGGACTTTTTGAGTACTGATTCAATTTTCTTATTGTTGGTCTGTTCAGAGTTTTATTTATGTTTCAGTCTTGGTAGATTGTTTATTTCTGGGCATTTATCTACTTCTAGGTTATTCAATTTATTGGCTATAGTTCATAGTAGTCCCTATGATCCTTTATATTTCTGTAATATGAGTTGTAATGTTTCTTTTTCATTTATAATTTTATGTATTTGAGTCCTCTTTTTCTTGGTTAGTTTAGCCAAGTAATTGTCATTATTTTTTATCTTTTGACAAAATCAAGAAACCAAGTCATAGTTTTGTTGACCTTTTCTACTGTCTTTGTAGTCTCTGTTTCATTTATTTCTGCTCTAATCTTTATTTCCTTCTCCTTCTTTCTTCTGACTTTGACCTTAGTTTATTCTTTTTCTGATTTCTTGGGGTATGAAGTTAGGTAGTTTATTTGAAATAGTTTTTTCTTAATGTTGGTATTTATTACTATAAACTTCCTTCTCAGAACTGCTTTTCCTGCATCCCATAAATTTAAGTATGTTGTATTTTCATTTTTATTTTTCTCAAGATACTTTTTGATTTTCCTCCTTAATTTCTTTTTTGATCCATTGGTTGTTTAGGAGTATGTTAACTTTTATGTATTTGTGAATTTTTCAAATTTTCTTGTTATTTATTTTTAGTTTCAAATCATTGTGTTTAGAAATAATCCTTTAAATGATCTTAATATTTTAAAACTTTTAAAGGCAGTTTTGTGGCCTAACATATGACCTGTCCTGGAAAATGTTCAGGTACATTTAAAAAGAATATGTATTTTGCTGTTTTGGGATGGAATGATCCATATATGTCTGTTAGACCCCTTTGGTCTATATTGTTATTTACATCTGCAGTTTGCCTTCTGACTTTCTGTCTGGATGGCCTATCCATTTTTAAAAGTGGGATTTTGAAGTCTTCTATCACATTGATGTCTGTTTCTTCCTTTAATTTTTTTAAATATTTACTTTATATATTTAGGTGCTTTAATGTTGGGTGCATATATAATTACAATTGTTATATCCTCTTAATGGATTGATTTCTTTTATCATTACATAGTGACCTCGTTTGTCTTGTGACAGAATTTGACTGAAATTAATATAAGTATAGCCACTCATGTTATTTTTTGGTTACCATTTGTGTGGAATAACTTTATCTCTTTACTTTAAGCCTATGTGTGTCCTTCAGACTAAAGTGAGTCTCCTGTAGACAGCATATTTTTGGATTTTGTTTTAAATCCATTCAGCCACTCTGTTTCTTTTTATTGAATAATTTAGTCCATTTACATTTAAAGTAATTATTGAAAGATAAGGACTTACTATTGCCATTTAATTGTTAATTATTTTCTGATTGTTTTGTAGATCTTTTGTTTCTTTCTTCTCTCTAGCTGTCTTTGTGATTTTTTTAAGGTTTCTTTAGTGGTACATGTTGATTTTTTTTTTTTTTCTGTCTATCTTTTGTGCATCTACTATAGGGGTTATTTCAGTGGTTAACACAGGGCTTACATAACCTTCTCTTTTTAGTAGATAACAACTTTAATCATACACAAAAACTCTACACTTTTATTTTTCTCCATATTTTATGCCACAGTTTACATATTTTTATGTTGTGTATGTAAATTTATATATCTTAGTTTATATTAAATTATAGCTATAGTTTTAAAATATTTTTGTATTTTAACTTTTATACTAGGATTAAAAGTGAAAAACACACCACTATTACAATATTAGAGTATTCTGATTTTGACAGTGTATTTAACTTTACCTATGAGTTTTATACTTCCATATGTTTTTTTTCTTTCTTTTCTTTTTCTTTTTTTTTTTTTTTTTTTTTCTTTTTTGAGAAAGAATCTTGGTTTGTTGCCCAGGCTGGAGAGCAGAGGAATGATCTCAGCTCACTGTAACATATGCCTCCTAGGTTCAAGTGATTATTTTGCTTCAGGGAGAATCAAGCAATTCTCCTGAGTAGCTGAGACTATAGGCAGACACCACCACGCCTGACTAATTTTTGTATTTTTAGTAGAGATGGGTTTTCATCATGTTGACCAGGCTGTCTCAAACTCCTGGCCTCAATTGATCCTGCCTTGGCCTCCCAAAATGCTGAGGTTACAGACGTGAACCACCATGCCCAGCCTCCTCTATGTTTTCATGTTGTTACTTAGCATTCTTTTATTTCAATCTGAAGAACTCCCTTTAGCATTTTTTGTTAGGCAAGTCTTGTAGTGATGAACTCTCTCAGCTCTTGTCTGGGAATGTCTTTCTTCCTTTTTCATTTCTGAAAGATAGCTTTGCAAAGATATCTTTGCAAAAGATAGTTTGCCAATATTTTTGCTTGGTAGTTTTTATTTCAGCACTTTGAATGTGTCATCCAACTCCCTTCTCACTTGCAGGGTTTCTGTTGAGAAGTCCATTGTTAGCCTTATGTACGTTCCCTTGTACGTGATGAGCTGATTTTGTCTTGCTTCTTCAAAATTTTCCATCTTTGACTTTTCACTATTTGATTACAATATCTTACTATTGTCATTTAATTGTTAATTATTTTCTGATTGTTTTGTAGATGTTTTGTTTCTTCTCTCTTGCTATCCTTGTGATTTTTGGGGGTTTCTTTTAGTGGTACATATTGATTTTTTTTTCTATTTTTTGTGCATCAACTTTAGGGGTTATTTTAGTGGTTTGGAATTTTCTTGGATATTCTTTTTTTGGGTTAATTCGTCTTGTGATTCTTTGAGTTTCATGGATCTGGATATGTATATCTTTTTCAGTATTTGGGAATTTTTAGCTAGTATTTCTTTAAGTTTTTTGTCCCCTTTTCTGTCTTCTCCTTCTGACACTCATAATTTATATATTTGTATGCTTGATGGTGTTCATAGTCCTTTATGCTTTTTCTCTTTTTTCCTTTATAGTCTTCTAATTGGCTGTTGGCTGATTTCTGATGACATGTCTTTGAATTCACTAATTCTTTCTTTTGCATGATTGAGTCTGCTGTTGAAACTGTTTATTGAATTTTTTCTATTCTTTTATTGTATTATACAGCTCCAGGATTTCTGGGGTTTTTTTTTTCTTCTTTATTATGGTTCCTATATTTTAAAACTTTGTTAAACTTTCCACTTTGTTCATGCATTATTTTCCTGTTTTTGTTTAGTTGTCTATTTTGGTTTTCTTGCTTTTCATTGAGCTTCTTTAAGACGATTATTTTGAATTATTTTTCATGAAGTTTATAGATCTCCATTTCTTTGAGGTTGGTTATTGGAGCTTTATTAGTTTCATTTGGTGGTGTCATGTTTACATGATCCTTTGTTATCTGTGTAGTCCTGCATAGGCGTCTGTGAATTTGAAGGAGAAAACACATCTTCTAGTCTTTACAAACTGGTTTCAGGAGATAAAAGACCTTCTGTTGTGTTTTTGGACTTATGGGAATGCATCTTGGTTTGCAGTTGAGTGGAATTGGAGCTGGGTCACATGGATTCTGCTGGGTCTGCATGGGCTCTATGGTTAGTAGACCTATTACTAGGAGATTAAGCAGGAATGGATACTTTCTGGCACTTGGATAGACTAGACTGATTCTGGGATCCTTGGTCAGTAGGGCTGGTGCTGGGATGAGAGTCTGCTTCAAGGTCTATAGGTGGTGGACCTGTTACCAGATAAATGCACAGCTATGGCTTCCTCTGGGTCTGTATAGGGCTTCTGCTGAGTCACAGGGCGGGTTGCTGGGCAGGAAGAACTGGCTCTGGATAGTGGCCGAGAGGGGCCAGAACTGAATCATAGATTCACAGTGGATACCAAGGTCTGAAGGCCTGCCTCCAGAGGCACAGATGGGCATGTTTCCCTCTGGGTACCTGGATGGGCAAGATGGCTCTTAGACCACAGCTGAGAGGGGCTAGAGCTAAGTTAGTGGGCTGACCATAGCCATGACTGAGGTCAACAGGCCTGTTCCTCAAGGCATGAATGGATATGACTTTTCCTGTGTCCCAGATGGTTCTAGTAAAAGGACCAAGGATAAACAGGACTGTAGCCTTAGTCCACTGGAAGACAGAAATATTTCTGGCTCTGAATCTGTGACCATGGCCTCATGCCTGCCACCTAGCCACTGGTATGCCCTCTCAAAAATGACCCTTCTAGGTCTTGGGCTTCCCTGGGGTTTCATAGCCTCCTGTCTGAATCCTAAACCTCCCACAAAGGTACTTTTGTATGTGGACAGATAGCTGCAAAATTATTGTTGCTGTGGAAAAATAAGAATGGGGGACTTTCTGTTCCACCAACTTGTGGATCTGTTTTTTTTTCTTTTAAGCAGGAAAAGCAACAAGGGGAATTGAGAGGGGCATTATTTTTAGCTTAGGACTAAGGAGTTCTTGAAGCTTGAGAGAATAATGGTCACCTCTTAAGAAGACCTGTAGGGAAGGATTTTTTATCAGGGGGAGACAGATTTCAATTTAAACCAATAAGTTGGGTGGGGGGGAATATTCCAAAGAGACTAAGAGATCTCATGTTTTCCAGGAGAGTCAATATGAAGTGAGAGTACAGCTAAGATTTACTACATCAGGACCTTTTGTTCTTTCCTGCCTCCTTGCTTAACATATGCCCATTTATCATTTTTTCTCATTGTCAATAACCAAAGGAAATGGCAATGTGTAATTGGAATATTAGGATATAAACTTTGGCAGAAAACTGGATATTAAATTCTATTAAAATTATTTTAAAGTCCATCCCAAGATACAGCATACAATAATGAATTGTTTCCAATAACCAATAGAAAATAAGTGGAGGTGCATAATGGCCCAGAGAGAATATTCCCCAGGAACTGAGGTCCAGAGATGAATGACTGGAGATTTTAACCTATTGGATGATAAGATTAGAGAAGCATTTAATTGTATATCTTTTTTTTTTTTTTTTTTTTTTTTTTTTTTATTGCATTTTAGGTTTTGGGGTATATGTGATGAACATGCAAGATTGTTGCATAGGTACACACATGGCAGTGTGCTTTGCTGCCTTCCGTCCCCTCACCTGTATCTGTCATTTCTCCCCATGCTATCTCTTCCCACCTCCCCACCCCCCGCCCCTCCCCCATTTCCCCCCAACAGACCCCAGTGTGTAGCTCATAGGCGGGTGTATATCATTTTTTAAAGTATACTGTGTACTATTCTCACAAGACCTTTGTTATATCTTTAATACACAAGACGCTTGCTGTTTTACTTGCTCACGTTGTATGAAAAATGGACATAGGTGGAAGGCCCATGCTACCCTCAGTTCAGGTAATAATACCTGTTATAATTACTACCACAGTAATAATTACTGTGGTAGTAATACCAGTTAAAATAGTGATCATAATAATTGCCATAGCACTATGGAAAGGCACAATACAGAAACCTAAATATAAAGTAATGAGAATAAGGAACTGACTGTAAAAAATATGAAATGACCTATTGTTATCAATGTACTAGAAGAAATCCTTGTAAATATAGAAGTTTCCAAAGAGATTTTACTCAGCCTTAGGATGAAAGATTTCCTATCATTTTATGAATAAAATCAATAATTTCATTGACAGAAACTAGCTGATGTTTTGTCAAGTGAGGTTTACCAAATATTTTATGTTCTGTGTGCCTGTGGTATACCTCTAGGTTCATCTACTTCCCATAGGGACACATAGAGTGGCACTTATCGGGGTTGGCCCAACTGCTCTCTGTCATGTCTTAATATTGGTGATCAAGCACTTTTCTATAAAATGTAAGCAAAATGTTGAGATTTTTTTTTCTTTTCTTGGTGCTTCTAAAGATAAATTGACATAGAGGGAAAAAAGAGACTCACAAGTTCTTGGCAGATAAATTTTTTATCTCCAAAAGTCATAAGTACAAAATGGAGTGACAAAGATATTCACATTTTGTGTATGTCTTTGGTCACTTTTCAGCAGTTGGATAAATTACTCTTCGCTTATGATTTTTGTGTGAACCTCGCGGCTCTTCACCCGCAACTTGTTGACCTGGGACTCAGCAATATCAGCCCGTTCCTCGGCCTCCTCCAGCTCATGTTGGATCTTGCGGAATTTGGAGAGATTGACGTTGGATTGTTCCTCCTGTGAATGGAAATGCATTTATGAGGAAAAAAAAGTTCAGAATTTTTCGATTCTTAGGTCAGTGGATCCTGAATTTCCTTGTTACTTAAAAATGGTTCATTCTAGCAGATCTTTTAAGAAACCTAGAGAAATGCTCTTGAAATTAATTTTTTTTTTTTGCATTAGCTTCTTAAACTCATAGATAACAAGGAAGGACAAGTGACGTTTGTATCTGAACTTTTAGAATGATGGAACATCCTAGAGCTGCTACTAAATATGCCAGATGTCCAGCTTTTTATATTTTTTCAAAATCCTGAGAATGGAATCAAACCTTTTAAGAATGCAAATATGCAATTTATGCTAAACCAAACTATTAGGCTTGAATATAAGTTATTGCCATGTGAGTATAAATTATTGCCACTTAAGCTTAGAAATTATGCGAGAAGTTCGTTTCCTAAAAAAAGTCTGAGCTGTCTCTGATTATATTTAAATATACAGCAGAGAATTTGAGCAGGTCAGTTCTAGTTTAGTCTCTGGTAGTCATTCTTATTTAAAAGTCTCAGTAAGAACCTCCAAAATATGGCATTCAAATTTAGAACAGACGTAAAGCTTAGAATCGCTGAGTAGTATAGCTTGAAAAAAAAAAAACCTCAGCTTTTTCTCTTACAGATAAGAAAAGTAGGAACTGGAAAAAGATTAAGCAATTTGTCTGAGGTATGGACAGTAGTTGTGTGTGTGTGTGTGTGTGTGTGTGCATGCGCACACAGGTATGTATTTTCTCACCCTCCCTTATTTCTCTCCATCCCCATCTTTCTCTCTCTCTCATCTTTGATGTCAGGAGCAAAATAAAAACTGTCAATGAACAGAAGAACTCATTAGTGATATGTAACTATGCATGTTTATATGTAGGAAATTGATACTATTTGATTATTATTCCAGATGCATCATGGAATAGAGAAATGAAATAAGGTAGAGTGTTAAAAATCTACTGATTTGAACGTAACTGAGAACTTCGGAGTTTCAGAATCTTATATTTAACCATTTACTTGACATGTTCTCTTGTGTATATATGGTATTATGTATCTAAAACAGAATTCCTATTCCTTTCTTGCCCTGCAAATCTGTTCTTCCCTTCTTTGTTCCCCACTTCAGTGTTATATCATCCACCTGATTATTCAAACCATAAGCTTGGTAAATCACTCTTAATTGCCTTTCTTTTATCTCCCAAGTGCAACCTATTAGTCTTTGAGTTTCTACCTCCAAAATACGTCCTGAATCTCTTCACTTCTTTCTCTCTGCTCCACTACTGCTCTTATCCAAGCCACAGAACCAATTTAAAAACCTTCTTAGCATGTGTCTGTACACCCACTTGTGTTTCCCAATAACCTGTTCTTTACATAGTAGCCAGAATACTCTTTTTAAAAAACATAGATCAGGTTTTTGTTGTAGGATTGAAGAAAAAGAAAAAAAAATTATATATATATATATGTATGTATGTATGTAATGACTGGCCCACATTAAAACCATTCTTGGCTTCCCAGTACCTTACTGAACTGAGAATAAAATCCAGAGTTCTTACCATAGCCTGGAAGACCCTGTGAGCTGCCTCCTGCCTGGCTCTCCAGCCCCAGCTGTGCTGCTCTCCTCCTTATTTGTCTGCTTCTTGAGCCAGACTCTTTTCCACTCAAAAGCTTTGCATTTGCTCTTCCCCATCTCTAGAACATCTTCCACTGGCTTGTCAGGCGGTTGGTTTTACCTTAGTCTCAGACCTCCATGTAGTCATTTATTTTCCTTTGATCCTTCCTTGTTTTACTCATCTCTTCTTTTGTCACTTTAACTAAACTGGCCTGGTCTGAGAAAAGTCACCCCAAGGGGTTGTGAACTCACCGCTTCCTCAGCTTGTCTCTTGTAGGCTTTCACCTTCGCTTGCAGTTTGTCCACCAGGTCCTGGAGCCTGAGAATATTCTTGCGGTCTTCCTCAGTCTACAATAACATTTTCAAGAGTGAGTTTCTTGAAAGTATAATGCCAAATTTTGTTATACATATGGCTTTTAATCCCATGTAGACTAAAATGAAAACCTAGACAGGCCATTTTCCTTACTTGGTAAGTGAGTTCCTTCACTCTTCTCTCATGTTTGCGTAGACCCTTGACAGCTTCAACATTGCGCTTCTGTTCATTTTCAACTTCAGCTTCAAGTTCACGAACCTACAAGGAGATGGCCATTTTAAGGACATTCACTTGATGAATTTCTACTTCTTCACATGACCCACATACTTCTTTTAGTCTGCTTTATATGTAGTTTTAAATGCCCTAGTCCGGTTTTCCTTATTATGAGCTTTTGGGCATGAGGGAATAGCTCTCTCTCATTTCAGTATGCCCCCGTATCATCTAGCAGTGCTAGGTGTTCAGAATCATGTGTTGGATTGGAATGAGATAGGAATACAGGCTGATTAGGAGACCCACCCTGGCCTCCAGTTTCTGGATCTGCTTCTTCCCGCCCTTCAGCGCCAGCTGCTCGGCCTCGTCTAGACGGTGCTGCAGGTCCTTCACTGTCTGCTCCAGGTTCTTCTTCATCCGCTCCAGGTGGGCGCTGGTGTCCTGCTCCTTTTTCAGCTCCTCAGCCATCATGGCAGCCTAATTAGCAGTAGAACAAAATGGTTTAAGACAGCTAAGACAACACATTGAGATTCAAGTTTGACCATCACTGTGTTGCCCTTCACTCACATCAGTGATGGCCTTCTTGGCCTTCTCTTCTGCATTGCGGGCTTCCTGGACAATGTCCTCCATCTCTCCCTGGATTTGGGAAATGTCTGTCTCCAGCTTCTTCTTGGTGTTGATCAGACTGGTATTCTGTTTAAAATATGAAATTTAAATGTTAGGCATATGAGAGAAAAATTAGGAAGCCTGATGTTCTAATGAACCCATAAACTAATTAACTAAATAAACTCATGAATATTCCTCTTTGTTTCACATATTAGCTGAGTTGATGTATGTTTAAAAGACAATTAACTCAGAATGTTATAGTTCAGATAAACAAAAATATAGATAATCAAAAAATAAAATATTTTAAACTTTCCCCTTCACGAAATCATATAAATAGATTTCTTAATAGTACCAAGATTTCAGCAAGAATGTCATTTTCATGCAGTTGCTTTTTTTTTACTATTCTGTTATTTATTTATTTTTTTAATTGCATTTTAGGTTTTGGGGTACATGTGATGAACAAGCAAGATTGTTGCATAGGTACACACTTGGCAGTGTGATTTGCTGCCTTCCGTCCCCTCACCTGTATCTGTCATTTCTCCCCATGCTATCTCTTTCCACCTCCCCACCCCCCCGCCCCTCCCCCATTTCCCCCCAACAGACCCCAGTGTGTAGTGCTCCCCTCCCTGTGTCCATGTGTTCTCATTGTTCAACACCCACCTATGAGTGAGAATATACGGTGTTTGATTTTCTTACTATTCTGTTATTACATGTACCTGGGTGTGGAGGAGCTGGACACGTTCACTGGCATCCAGGAGCTCCTGTTCTGCGATTTTCCTGCTCCTCTCTGTCTGTTCCAGAGTGGCCCGCAGCTCCTCAATCTCAGCCTGCAGCAGGTTGGCTCTGCGCTCCACCATGGCCAGCTGTTCCTTCAAGTCCTCTTGGCCCCGGAGAGCATCATCCAGGTGGATCTGGGTATCCTGTGGCACAAATTGTCATTGAGACACCATGTTCTCAGGGTCACAGGCACCCCAGTTGTCCTGGGACCATCCCTTGGATCCATTTACCTTGAGGATGCCTTGGGTGTTCCTGTAGTTCCTCAGGGCCTCGGCAGCCATGCGGTTGGCATGGTTCAGCTGGATTTCCATTTCATTGAGGTCTCCCTCCATCTTCTTCTTGAGCCTGATGGCATCATTCCTGCTCCTGATCTCAGCATCCAGCGTGCTCTGCATTGACTCCACCACTCTAATGTGGTTTCTCTTCAGCTGGTCAATTTCCTCATCTTTTTCAGCAATTTTCCTATCGATCTCAGACTTGACTTGGTTCAACTCAAGCTGGATGCGCAGGATCTTTCCCTCTTCATGTTCAAGAGATGCCTTAATGACAGTAAGAGGTGACATTAGCAGGGTAATGAAAGTGTGTAGTACTCTAGAGATAAGAATTATTTATCCTTCATGAAACCTTATTTATAAATAGATTTCTAAACAGTACTAAGATTTAAGCAAGAGTGTCAATTTTCATGACTTTGCTTTTTTTTTTTTTTTTTTTTTTTTGAGACGGAGTTTCGCTCTTGTTACCCAGGCTGGAGTGCAATGGCGCGATCTTGGCTCACCACAACCTCCACCACCTGGGTTCAAGCAATTCTCCTGCCTCAGCCTCCTGGCCTTCGCATTTTTTACTGTTCTCTAGCATACAGTGTCTACTTTTGTGCTGCCATCATACATTTTTATTTTGTTGGTACAGAAATTTCTACAAATTATTGAATGTTATTGTGAGTTTTGTATGCTTCTGTCTCCCTAGGTAGATCATGCCCTTGAAAGCAGGACCTTGAACTTACTCATCTTTGTCTTTTCAGTGTCTAGCACAGTTCCTGACATATGGTTCATGGTCAGTTCTTCATCCTCATCCTTAGTACATGGAGTAAAAATTATTTTTCATTTCTCTTGATTCACCATTTTTTTGCATTTAATGCAGTCTAATTCCTCTTGTGATTATTTTAGAGTATGCAATAAAATGTTTACCTCTGCCTCCTCTAAAGCAGCCTGAATTTCAGACTTTTCTTGTTCAACTTGCTTCTTTATTTTTTCCAGTTCATGGATACGCTTTCCTCCTTCTGCAATCTGTTCAGTGAGGTCAGAAATCTCCTCTGGTGGTGAACGAAAAATAGGGAAATTTGTTCATAGAGATAAAGATTCTTTCAAATCTTTTAATGTTAAAGAAAAGGTAAAATGTACTCACGTTGCAGATTCTTATTTTCTCGCTTCAAGGTTTCAAGTTGGTCTAAGGATTCCTCATAAGCATTCTTAATCTTGAATAGTTCTGTGCTGAGGGAGCGGGACTCCTTTTGAGAAGCCTCAAGTTCAGCATGAGTTTCTTCATACTTCTGTTTCCATTCTGCCAGGATCTGAAGGTCAAGGGATGGACAAGAAATTTAGTGGAGAAAGTTTGATGAGATTAAAACCATCTATTCTGGCAACTCTGTGAGTTGAAGTGTTCTGGGACTGAAAAAAAATGACGAATGAGAAGAATAGAAACCACAGGAGCACTTCCTCTCTCCACAAAGAGCTGCTGAAGGGTCAAGAACTATTGAGAGCAGCCCTCAGATGGTTTGAATCGGGCACACTGAGGGTAGCAGGCTATTGTTAATTCCATGTTGAAAGCTAACGCAAAAACCAGAGAGAATACCTTATCAAAGTTCCTTTGCTTCTTGTCCAGGGCAGCACAGGCAGCGTTTGTCCTCTCAACATCAATCATAAGGTCCTCAACTTCATTCTGGAGCCTCTGCTTTGTCTTCTCAAGGGAAGCACATTTGGCATTCACAGCTTCTACATGTTCCTCAGCATCCTGCAGACGCTGAGCCAGCTTCTTCCTGAAAAGTGAAATATGCACAATAAAAGTGAATGGCTGTCAACTGAATTAGGTGTTTCAAAGTGGGTACAAGAGAGTGAATTCCACAGTTTTTGCATTTCAAGCTTGTTTTGTAGGTCCAGTTCTATATTAACTCATCCCCATTGTCCTACCACCAAATACTGAAAACAATTTTGTTATTGCCATACTTCATAGCCTGGCTTTACGGCCATCCATGACAAGCATAAGTTAACATTTTACCCTTCCAGTTATCTGGTTCATTCCTCTTCTTTAGAATATTAATATCTACCTTGAATTACATTTTTTATGTCTGTATCTCCACATAATTTTAATCCCCAGAAGGAGAGTCTGTACTGCACTAATCTTTGTATTCTTGTAGGCTGTCAAATATATTAAGGGCTCACATGTTGGAGAAATTGAATTCAAATAAAATGTACTTGATTTTGTCTGTCTAATTGTATCCCTTATTTGTGCTAGCTTTTAATTAATCCATTAATCATAAAAAAGCTTTCCCACATCAATATAAATTTTGCATCGAGAACTCCTCTCAGAATCTCTTCTAAGGCATTTACCAAACATTACTTCCAACCATATGGTCCCAGAATGTTTTTTCCCTAGTTTTTCATGTGTTTTAATAGCAAGGAACCTGTTTGCCCTTATAGTTCCATTTTAACTAAGTCTGGAACATACTTGGCCTCCTCCAGCTCCTCTGTGCGCTGGATGGCATCCGTCTCGTATTTGGTCCTCCACTGGGCAACCTCACTGTTGGCCTTGGACATTGCTCTCTGCAGTTCAGCCTTGGCTTCCTGCTCCTCCTCATACTGTTCCCGCAGCAGGTCACAGTCGTGGCGGGAGGACTGCAGGGCATGTGCCAGGGCACTCTTGGCCTGAGAACACAGAGATTGGGGACTTAATTTTATATATTTAAAGTGATGTTTGATTCCTGATCTCCTGTAGGCCACCAGAAGAAAGTCTGTAAATTAAGCAAAAAGCAAATAACTACAAGAACAATAATAACAAGAAGACAACAACAAACGGGGTTTACCTTTATCTCCTCTTCAAGTTGCCTTTTCAGTTCCTCTATCTGTTGCGTGAAAGCTTGTTTGCCCCTTGAGAGCTGTGAAACTAATGAATCTTTTTCATCTAGCTGCCGTGAATATTCACCTGTGAAAGACCAAGGTCCAGAAAACTCAACCTTATTTTGGAAATTAAACTGTAAAATAAAAACTTGAGCAGGGAAAGGGAGCTGAAGTGGAGCTCTCCTTGATGGAGGGCATGGGTGACAACAAACCACCAACATCCACTTTAACCCTGATAAGCAAATCCATGTAAAAATTAGAAGCATGGAGAAATTTGAGGCAGATTGCATGCTTGTGAACAACGCAAAAGATTTCAAGAGATATTTAAGATTATTTTATCACAGTCAAAATTGATGAAGAAATGTGAAAAAAAATGTAAATCAAACCAACAAAATATTCCACTACTTTTTATTTTATGTAAGGCTGTGGTGTTGTCTAGTTTACCTTCCATTGAAAGTTGGTTGAAACAAAGGATTTATCCTGTGGAAAATAAGAGACTTTGGGCAGTTTCTTCTGTAAGTAGAAGTGATATTCAAAAGAAATTCTGGAAGGATTTTTATATTAAGAAATGATTAAGTAGCCTTCCATCTCCAGAATGAATTGGTTTCTGGATAAGTAATTACTTTCCAAACTAAATGGTATTTACACATCCTCAATTTTTTAAGCACCATAATGCAGAAAATACACTACATTATGTTAGCAAGGTAGGAAAACTTTTCAACACCATTTTTAAACTAGTTATCTTGAACTTTATCTCTTTGGCATTTAATAAGAATTATCTTTTTTTTAATACCACTGAGTTAGGAGGAATAAACATGTACTGAGGAACAGAAACTACAAGGAACATTTTGACTCCTTGAGAATAAAATTTTTCTTTTTCATGAAGTGTACCGACCACCTTTTTAACAATAATGAAAAACTTATTTTGAACTTTGTTATAGAGAAAACAATATTTGAATACCAAAAACGTAGAGTGATTTTCCACCACTTTAACCTGCTTATTACTTTAATAGTCTAAATTATTCATAAAACAATTTCCATCTTGTTACCTCTACTTGGGGAGGTAGAACTCTGGTAGAAAGTTGGACAAGTCAGTAGGAGGGGGAGTAAATGCAGAGACTTTCTTTCCAGTTTCTCTAATCAAAAATCTATGAATCTTAGTTGAATCCTTCTGAGCTGGGTTGTGGTCCTGAATATTTCCCTACTTAATCTGTGTTAGTTACTAGTAATTGGCAAGACTTCAGGAAAAAGACTGGAGTAAACATTCTTGGACAAGTCACTTGATCACTACCATAATCCACTGTCTTTAAAATGGGGATAATATTTCACAGACTAATGAGGAAAATAAAGTAACACATAGCTTGGGAAAATATTTTGAAAAGTGAAAAGAGATACTGTGAGGATACACTTTGTTTTTGATGAATTTTTGATTAAAGCCAAATCTTCCTTAAAGTGTTCAAAAATAAAAAGGCCTGATTCTATTTCTCTGTCTTTCTCTCTATGTTTATGAAAGAAAGCAGTTTCATGCCAGTGGTCAATAATGTGTTCATGTTAGTGGGGATCTACCAGGGAGGTAGTATATGACCTCAAGTAACTAAATGCAGAATTTTTCAGCAAATTGCCTATGCAGGGTGAATTCGTCATTCAAGGTCAGTACTGGTAAATGGCCCACCTGATTCTGTCTGCAGGCGCGCCCTCTGTGCTGTGAGGTCATTGATCAGCCGCTGCTGCTCTTCTTCCTTGCTCTTAAGTTCACTAAGTTGATCTTCTAGGGTGCGACACATCTTTTCAAGGTTTCCCTGTATTCAAAAAGTGGTAGAAGGCATCTCTAGTAAGAAGTTGGACCAAAGAAAGTTTCAGTAATCTAAACATTCCATAATAGGAGCTGCTGTACTCATTTATTTTGAGAAAACTATCTTTACAAACAAAACCAGCAAAGGTCTTAGATTGTGATGGAAATACTAGTAAGATACATAGTCTAAACATAACTGCCACTGAATTGCTTATTAATCTAACTACTTTACTGAGCTGTACTGTTCATGATATGAGAAAAAGGGCACCTGATTTAGTTCATGAAATATTTTTGAGATACAAATCATATTTGTGCTTAAGGGAAAAACAAAAAGCCAAATAATCAATATGAAGCATTGATTGTACCTTGGATTTGGAGACAGTCTCCATGTTACTAGCAAGGTCATCAATCTCCATCTTCATCTCACTCTTCTCCTTCTCCAGCTTCTGCTTCACCCGCTGCAGGTTGTCAATCTGCTCCCCAAGCTCGGCCACACTGTCTGCGTGCTTCTTCCTCAGCGTGGCCGCCGTGGCTTCATGCTGCAGGGTGGCCTCCTCCAGGTCCCTGCGCATTTTCTGGAACTCAGCCTCCCGCTTCTTGTTCATCTCAATCTGGGCTGAAGTGGCCCCACCGGCTTCCTCCAGCCTCTCGCTGATCTCCTCCAGTTCCCGAGAGAGGTCAGAGCGCTGCTTCTCTGCTTTGGCCCGGGAGGCCCGCTCTGCCTCGATTTCCTCCTCCAGCTCCTCGATACGGGCCTGGAAATGGTAAAAAATATTAATACAAACTCAACTTCTTGGTGTGAGTAACTTTTTGATATTGAATTAGACTGGTGAAAATCATTTAACGTACTTGTAACTCCTTAATTTTCTTTTGCAGCTGCATACCAAGTGCCTGTTCATCTTCAATCTTGCTTTGCAGATTGCTCATTTCAAACTCTTTTCTATTAGAAAGCACTTTATGTCAGTCACAGAAATATTAAGAGTAATTTCCCCAGAAAATTGTTGTCCTAAAACTGCTTACTTTTTAAGCTTTTCATCCAGTTGTTGTTTGTCATTTTCTATATCCATTGTGGATTCTTGAGCCAATTTTAGGTCTCCCTCTAGTTTTCTCTTTGCTCTTTCTAAATCCATTCGGATTTTCTTTTCTTGTTCCAAAGATCCTTCAAGCTGTAAGTTAATAATCCATGAATATAGTTCTTAGAATGGGACCACTACATTGTTTTTAAACACTATATCTAATCAGCAAACTATTTTTCTAAGAATTAGGCAGATTTATCTCATTGATTCTATTCTTTTCGGTACTTACCTAGTGGAAATAGTCATCCTTTAAAAGGTAAAATGTGCCTCTTTGTCACATTGTTGCTGTAAGTTACTAGTGAGACATCATGCCTTCTGCAGAGCCCCACTGGAATCCAATACTTTTCCAGCTGGGATGGACACCAGGCTAAGACTTCCAAACCATCACCTTTGTTAATGCCTCCCTTACTCAGACATTTTCAGTGAATTTCCTATTAGATATCAGATCATGTTTAAAGCCAAATTTATCTTCCACGTTTCTAATTCTGAGTGTCCTTTTTTTTCTGTGAGAGAAACCTTATCGATCATTATGACTTCTCTGCTGTTTCTACGCTGTCTGCTTAGAACACTCTACCTCTTCTGTAACTGCACATAGCCACTTGCCTCTCAAGCCCAGCCGAAGACCGGTGTTTCTTGATAGCTTTTTTGTGAACACGGTAACTTTCCTTTTTTTCAATTCTTTTTACCCATATCTGTTATTCAAAGTTAACTTTCTTTATTGATTTTTAAAAAATTACTTGTGTGTACATCTCAGTCCTTGTAACAAGGATGATGTTCCATATTCCTTACTTATAGGAGGCACTTGACAAGTACTCATTACATCATAACAACACAAACTCATGCTTACTTAATTTGTTACAAAATAAATTATTTTTATACAGTGTTAGGCTTACATCATCCACTTGTTGTTCCAGCTTGATTTTAGCTTTGGTCAGGGTGTTGACTTTGTCCTCCTCAGCCTGCAGGTCATCCAGGGTCTGCTGGTGAGCCTCCTGGAGAGCCTTCTTCTCCTTGGTCAGCTTAGCGATGGTTTCATCCAGGCCTGCCATCTCTTCTGTGAGGTTTTTTACCTATAAAGGTGAAGAAAGCAGCTTAGTTGCTATAAAGCAGCTTAGCTGGGTGGCAGAACATCAATATAGGATTATAGAATGTGATTGATACCTTGTTCTCTGTGGCATGTTTCTCCTTCTCAACCTTGGCCAGTGTCAGCTCAAGGTCATCAATGTCTTTCTTGAGCTCTGAACATTCATCCTCCAGTTTCCTCTTCTTGGCTGTCAGCTCAGCATTGATCTCTTCCTCATCCTCAGCTCTCTCAGTCACCTCTTTGATTTTGGCCTCCAGCTGGATTTTGGTTTTGATCAGCTGGTCACACCTTTCCTCTGCATCAGCCAAGCTATCTGCTTCCTGAGAAGAGACAATAGATACTTTTAAATTTTAATTTCCTAGACATTTTCAGATTTTATTAATATTTTGAAACCAAACAGCAAATTATGTTTTAAGGCTTCAGGTTAATTTTTATTAGCTTTCTACCATTCAGTAAATATTTACTGGCACTTATGAGTCAGGTGCTAGAAAAAAGGAATTTAAGTCATGGTTCCTGGTAAAATGATGATATAATTGTATTTGCTGTAACATATATAATATGTTGGTATATCATTTCAGATCAGCCAATTTTCTTTATTTAATATTTATTTTCAGGAGCATTCAGTATATGAAAAACCAAAGACAAAATGTTTGGGTTTCTAGCAGGTTGCTAGGGGAGAGGGGCACTATCAGAAAAGTGCCTTAAAAGGAAGAAATGTCGTCAAGTACAAAGTAGCTTGGAACTAAAGGGAACACCTGGAAGAACCAAAGGGAATGGAACATGTTAAAGGTGATGCTTAGAGAAGTGGCAAGCATATTTCTCATGAGAAAAAATAGGAGTTGGAATAAACTCTGTGAGGGAAGGACTGTGTCTCTTGTCCAAACTTATATCCCTGTCTAGAATTTCATCCAATATTTATTAGTGGATGGTTGATAGAATACTGTTGAACAGAGGTTATATAAGACTATCTTCAAAGGAGAGAAGTATTCTTGGAGAGATTCTCTCCTATTTCTTGAAGGCATGATGAACCACTCCTCAATGTGGAAAACCCGCATCTATACAAAGTACAAGAAAGTCACAGTGCCAGCCTAGGTATTTGCAATTAATCATTCTTCAGATTTTCTAAATCTGTGTCCCATACCTGTAGGCCTAATGGACCAGTCAGTTCCCTTTTTGAATTCAGAGACGTGGGAGGGTAATTTGTAATGTTTCTGCTGTTAGTTTTGGTGGCAGCAGTTGAACTGTCTTGTTATTTAGGTCACAAAAATTGGTCAGACAGTGGCTCTTGATAAAATGCTTCTCCCCAAGCCTCTGGATAGTTACTGGGACATCAGAATGAGAGTATCAACCCTATCTCTCATGCTTTGCATTAAAAACAGACATTATTTATAGAAGTCATTGCCATTATCTTGTCCAGAAAGCATTGCCGTTATTCTTGCCATAATCCTACTCTTTCAGGTACTAAAAAGTTTCTAAAAATAAAGTTGAGCAGAAAGTTGTTAGGGGATTGTAGATACAAAATTCAGAATATTGATTTCAAGTTAATGCAGTTTCATTACAGTCTCCTTCCTCTTCACTGACAATATTTTTCTTTTTCACAGCTCTTAGTTGCATTTTTCAGTAGGGAGACTCTAGGAAGCAAAGCTCACTTTATTTCCTGTTCACATTCTGTTATGGAAAACAGCAGAGGAGAAGGAAAAATACTTTTATTTGTCCCTTCCTGAAGGCAAAGAATCCTACCACTGTGATTTTTAATAATATTGTATGTGAAATTTTATAGAACATTCTAAGGAATTGTGAATTATGAAAGATTCATAACATGACCCTTATTTATTTGGAATCTAGACCTTTCCTTAGTGACCACTGAGCTGAAGTTTTAGCATCTGATTGCAAGAAATGACTTCTGGATACTCACAGCTTGAACCTGGAGTTGCAGGTCATTTTTTTCTTGCATCAGAGCAACCATTTTTTCTTCCAGCTCTTTTCTCTTGGCCTCAGCCTTTGCAAGGCTTTCTTTGGTTTTCTCAAATTCTTCCTTCATGTTGGCCATTTCCTTCTCTGTCTCTGCACTCTTAAGGAGGGGCTTGATCTTGAAATACAGCTTCATCCAGGGCCAGTGCTTCACATTCATGAAGGCACGGACATTGTACTGGATGCAGAAGATGGACTCTCTGTGATAGGAACAGAAATGTCCAAGTCAGATTATAACAAGAAGCAGAATAAAAAGGCCTGGGATGATGAGGTTAAGTAAAGAATTCTTATTAATACCTTCTTTCCACCATCTTCTGGTACTCCACCCTTGCCAAGAACCCTCTGCACCTGGCCTGGGTTCGAGTAATCAGCTGGGCCAGCTTTTCATCTCGCATCTCCTCTAGGAGCCCCAGAAGGCCAGCTTTGAAAAAGACCTACGTGTAGGAAGAATTTCAGATCAGAAAATTTACATAAAGTTCAAAGGGACAGGAACAGCATCAGATAGGATTTACAGAATATTACCTTGGTGTGCCCAAATTTATACTGGGTGTGGTCAACGTCGATGGACCCAAGGAGCTTCTCAGAAGCCTTCTTGCTGTCAATGAATTGTCCTTCAGGGATAGCACTTGCATTTAATACCTTGTATCTGTTTAAGCCAGACCAAAAAATAATAATAATAATAATAATATGGCTGTGTCACAAACAAATCTTCCTGCCTGGCTATAGAAACAACATAGCTACTAGGTAATCTGATATAAACAAGAAATCATATCTACCCCTTTATCCTCTGAATATACAAAGGAATTCAGACTTTTCTTATGTCAATATGGAGTTTGTTAAGTGAGATTCTTTTCTCTTCAATTTAAGTTGAAGATACAAAGGATTCTTTCTTTGAAAAAATGTTTAAAAAGTAATAAAAACTTCTTAAAATAATTTACAGCAAAAATGTCTGACCTCTGTTTGAAGTCTGCGTAAAGGATTCTGCTTGGGAATCCTTTCCTACAGATGCGGATGCCTTCCAGCACACCGTTACACCTCAGCTGGTGCAGCACAAGTTCGTGCTCCATGGCACCTAAAAGAATGAATCCACATGGCATACCTCATGGTCTATCACAGACGCACTGGAGCTTGTCTGGATATCAGAAATGTCTTACCAGGAGTTTTAGTTTCATTGGGGATGATGCACCGCACAAAGTGAGGGTGAGTGCTCCTCAAGTTGGTCATCAGCTTATTCAGATTCTCCTGTGGAACCATGTGAGTTTACAGTTTAAAAAGTGTACTGTTTTGTACATTCGTATTTATAGATATAATTATTGTGATCTGTGACATTGGTTTAATTCTAATGAAAAATATCCAGATACAAATTTTCAAAGCGTTGGCTCTGGAATTTCTGCATTCCCAATATGTCCTCCTGTTTTCTGTTTTTGTGCGTTAGAAACAGTTTTCTTCCTCTAGCTGTTGAAGTGGCTGTTCACTGCTGTTGAATTTCCTAGCATATGTTTTAAATTCACTATGACATTCTAAATGTATGCAAATACTCTACCCATTCTCTTTTTGCCTAGATACATGGTCTGATTTTACTACTAATCAATGCCTTCCTCTAAATCTCTCACTATTTTCTTTCTTTCTTTCTTTCTTTTTTTTTTTTTTTTTTTTTTTTTTTTTTTTTTTTTTTCCTGAGACAGAGTCGTGCTCTGTTGCCCAGGCTGGAGTGCAGCAGTGCATTGGCTCATTGCAACCTCTGCCTCCCAGGTTCAAGCAGTTCTCCTGCCTCAGCCTCCCAAGTAGCTGGGATTACAGGCACAAACCACCATACCCGGCTAAGTGTTGTATTTTTGGTAGAGACGGAATTTCACTATGTTGGCCAGGCTAGTCTCGAACTCCTGGCCTCAAGTGATCTGCCGACCTCAGCCTTCCAAAGTGCTGGGATTACAGGTATGAGCCACTATGCTCAGCCGTGAATTTTTTTTTAAGTGCTATTTATTATCACATCTAGTTTCTTATTTCCTTCTTTTGACTCAGGCTCCAATTGCCACCACTGTTCTATCTTCAACTTTCAAAATATACCCATTTTGGTTCTATACCAGTATAGCCTTAAGTACCTAAATCACCTGGAGGCTCCCAAAGCCTCAGGCAAGTCTTAGTATACTTAATCCTATCCCAGTAGAGTCTTTTAAGTGTTAAATGACCTCATTCTCAGGCCCCAGATTGAATTTCACCATTTGAAACTGACTTCTGCAAATCACTTTCATCTTGCCTGACTCCTGTGTCTTCTGAATAGTGAGGTATCTCTTCCATACTATCTTCAAGCTCCCTAAAACTCAGTTTTACCGCTACCAGCTGAACTATCTCTTTGAATCACATCCAGTTCTAAAATCCTTGGAAGATTTTTTCACCCACACAGTAAAGTACATTTAATATCCTAAATCTAATTAGACAAAGAAAATGAAGTTTGTACCCTGAAGAGAGCAGACACGGTCTGGAAAGAAGAACCCTTCTTCTTACCACCTTTCTTTCCACCGCCGCCAGCCTCTGAGGGGAAAAAGAAAGCAGTCATAGAACAGGCTTTCTCTGGTTATGGTTTTGTTGGTTCGTTTGTTTTTGAGACAGAGTTTCAGTCTTGATTGCCTAGGCTGGAGTGCAGTGGCATGATCTAGGCTCACTACAGCCTCCACCTTCCAGGTTCAAGCGATTCTCCTCCCTCAGCCTTCCAAGTATTTGGGATTGTAGGCGCCCGCCACCACACCCAGCTAGTTTTTGTATTTTTAGTACAGACGAGGTTTCACCATGTTGACCAGGCTGGTCTTGAACTCCTGACCTCAGGTGATCCACCTGCCTCGGTCTCCCAAAATGCTGGGATTATAGGCATGAGCCACTACGCCCGACCTCTGGTTACGTTTTATACCTTAGGTAAAAGATTAAGTTTACTGAAAATTACCAGCTTCTGCTGCTGCTGCCCCAGAAAAGAGGTAAGCCAGAGTCTTCATTGCAGACTTCTGGTACAGCCCAACCACAGTCTCGTTCAGGGGGTCCTTGTTCTTGTCAAGCCAGCCGGCAATGTTGTAGTCCACAGTGCCGGCGTAGTGCACCAGCGAGAAGTGGGCCTCAACCTTGCCTTTGGCAGGCTTGGGCTTCTGGAAGTTGTTGGACTTTCCAAGATGTTGTTCATACAGCTTGTTCTTGAAGGAGGTGTCTGTTGCCTTGGGGAACATGCACTCCTCTTCCAGGATGGAGAAGATGCCCATGGGCTGGAAGAATGAAAAAAAAAAAAAAAAAAATGCCACTTGAATTCTGTCAGCTTATAGAAATAACGTGACATTAATAATGATCCTATCTGAGTAAATTCACCCTTTAATTCTACAGAGGTAATGAAAACTTATTCCTTTGTCAGAAGTCATTAACTTAGCAAATATTTATTGGGTGCTGATCAGGAGTCACGTGCTGTTTCAAGCTCTGGGACATGAAAGAGTAAGACAGATGAGGGCTATGTACCTGTGGAGTTTGTGTCTTTACCCCAAAGACCTTAGAGCAATATTTCTCCTAGTTTGAGTTTCAAATTAGCTGCATCAGAATCACTTGTTCAAAATGAGGATTCCGATGTTTCATCCTACACTTACCAGAAAGTATTTCTAGGGGTAAGACGAGGGAAACCTGCAATTGTACCAGGCATTCTTGGTGAGTCTTTTGCACATTGGATTTTAAAAACTTCTGCTTTGAAGTACAGTAGTAGAAATTCATACTTCTAATGTAGTAATAATGACTTTAGGATGACCAAGAAATAATAAGTAAAAAATATTCTAGTCAGTGCACTTTTTGTAAGGAAAAATGACTTTAAATGTAAGACTTTGTATTGCAAACTGTGGTAAGTGTTGAGTTCTGGACTCTATAGAAAAATTTCATCTCCTTTTACCAGAATATCTACCTCAGAGTTGGCAAAATTAGGAATTCTCCTCATGTTTTTCACGTCTTCTACTTGTGAAAAACAAGTAAAATAAGGAATTCTCCTTATTTAACCATTGCCTACATCAAGATTTTATAATTTTCTCTTAAATACTATATAGCAGTATGATCTGTGGTCTGCAAAAAGCAAGCCAACCTTCTCGATGAGCTCGATGCAGGCAGCCAGGTCCATCCCAAAGTCGATGAACTCCCACTCGATGCCTTCCTTCTTGTACTCCTCCTGCTCCAGCACAAACATGTGGTGGTTGAAAAACTGTTGCAGTTTCTCGTTGGTGAAGTTGATGCACAGCTGCTCCAGGCTGTTGAACTAAATGAGTGGAAAATACAAATTAGCATTCAATTTATGATGAAATCTTCTCTTTGAAAGGGGTGGTTTTTTTAGTTAGCCAAATTGACCTCCTAGGATGGTATCGTTTTTATCCTACCTATACCTATGCAATGAAGTTTTTGCTGCTGTTACCATACTTGTTAAAATTATCTCTTCAGCACTCATAAACACGCTCTGAATGATGCTTTCCTATGTAATAAAAAAACTTGTTTGGAGCTAGAAGCCGTTATTCTTAGCAAACTAACACAGGAACAGAAAACCAAATACTGAATGTTCTCACATACAAGTGGGAGCTAAATGATGAGAACACATGGACACGTAGAAACAAACACACACTGGGGCCTCTTGGAGGGTGGAAAGTGGGAGGAGGGAGGGGATCCGAACAAATAACTGATGGGTACTAGGCTTAATACCTGAGTGGCACAAGTTTACCTGTGTAACAAACCTGCACACATACCCCTGAGCTTGAAAGTTAAAAAAAAAAAAAAAGGTGGTTTGGCTTTTACAGTATTTGTTTTCATTGGTTAGAGGTTTCTTAATGATTTATGATTATGTCGTAAACTAGCTAAGTTTGCTAGATCTGAGCCATTATGGTCTGTTTGTTGTCCTTAATAGTAAAAATTCAACAGCTAATATTTGGTAAACATTTACTGTACAATAGACACTATGCTAAGTGCTTTGTATAAATTACTGCATTTAATCCTCACAGCTGCCTTTGTAGGTATCATTTGCTAATTTCATGGGTGAGGAAACACTATTAGAGAGGCTAAGTAACTTGCGCAAGACTATGGTAGTAACAGTCATGGCAGAAACCACAACATTTTTGATGCCAGAGCCCATGTTTGTAACTGCTCCTGGAACTTGAGTACATCTCCCCTGCTTTATTATTCGGTGAGTTCTATGAGGGGGATGAATCTGGTAAGCATATGCTAAGTGCAAGAAGCCAGTCACAAAGACCACCTATTATCCAATTCCATTATATGACGTGTCCAGAACAGCCAAATCCAAAGACAGAACGTAGATCAGGTGTTTCTGTGGCCTGGGGGAGGGCGGAATGAGGACGAAATGGAATTTCCTGTCGGGGTGATGAAAATGTTCTAAACTATTATTATGGCATATACTTGTGAATATACTAAAAACCATCGAGTTATATACCTTAAACAGGTGAATTGTATGGTATATTAATTATATCTCAATGAAACTGTTGCTTAAAAAAAAAAAAAAACTCAAAAAGCTTGCAAGTACCCTGTCATTAGTTTTCTTATTAAAAAGTGTGGATTGCTTTTTCTGTTCCTACTTGATACAGCTTATTCCTTTCTTCCCATGTTGACCTGGAAATGTCTGGAAGTGCCTCTGTTTCAAAAATTTCATCCAGTTTCCAGTTCATGCGTAGATAAAACTTTAGAAGTTCGACCTCTAGATGAGACACATCCATGATACTGCTGTCAGGTAGAGGATTTCAGTAGCCTTATTTCCTAAGCTGTGTAGCAGGTATTCTTTCTTAGGCAGACAAATCTGAGTTTATTTACAATGCCATTTCTATGCGCAATTACCAAATATTGTAGAGGTTATCCTAATAATTAAACACATTTCATTTCTCTTAATTAGGCAAACAAGAATCTTAAGGTCTCTTTTCATTTGTCATTGTCTTCGCCACCGCCATCTTTGATCTTATTGTTGCCCTCACTGTCTTATCATTTACTGAGTACTGGGGACTGTGTTAAGGGCTGAAAATTCAGAAATCTTGAACCAACAGAAAGATCTCAGAAGTGAGTCTGTGATTCGGAATGCTATGTGATTTACCTACAGGGCCTAGTTGAATTTGCCCATTGATCAGTGAGGTACCATTCCCATTATTACACAGCTAGCCTCATTAGGGCAGAGCAGGAGTTTGAATCCAGACCTGTCTCATTCCAAAGTTCATTTCCTTTTATGGTCTTTTGGTGCTCTTTCATGTGTCAGTTAAGTTTATACTGCAGCTATTTTTCATAGACCCTTTCCATCAGTGCCTACAGTCATGCTGTATGACTGCAGCAACAAGACTGCTTCTTGGAAACTTTTCTTGGTACTATTTTTCTGCTAACTCACATCAAAGATCTCAAAGCCAGCAATGTCCAAGACCCCGATGAAGTACTGCCTGGGCTGCTTGGTGTCCAGCTGCTGGTTGATGCGGGTGACCATCCACAGGAACATCTTATCATAGACGGCTTTGGCCAGAGCACCTACAGCATTGTACACCTTCAAAGATAAAGTTTGTTGTTGTTATTGAAGACATGTCATGAAGGCCTTCGATGTGTATGATTCATTGAGGTCATGCACTTACCTGCTGCACAGTCTGGCCTTTGGTGACATATTCATTGCCGACCTTGACTCTGGGGTAACAGAGGGCTTTGAGCAGATCTGCAGAGTTCAGACTTTGGAGATAGGCCGCCTTGTCAGCAACTGCAAAAACAATTCAGATACTCAATTTTACCTACTCTGGGACCCACAGTTCACAGGGGCAGAGTGTTGAATGAATTGCTTTGTAGAAAGTCTGTGTGTGGGTACATTTGAGTTTGTCCATCAGGAGCTCAGCTATAAAGGAGACTTGAGTTTTGAAATGGTTGTTTTTGCCTGTATTCTCTCATTAAACCCAGATGGAGATTCATTTGGTACCTTCAGTGCCATCTGGCTCAGCTTGCTCCTCACGCTGCTTTTGCTTGAATTTCATGTTCCCATAATGCATCACAGCCCCTGTGAGCTTATAGATGGACACTCTTTCATCTGAACTGAAGCCCAGGATGTCAATGGCACTCTACCAGGAGAGATGAAAAGACAAAGATTAGGGCACAAAAGAATTTATGCTGTATCCTTTACACACGTATAGCTGGCTGTTATTGCCTTTCTCATGCATAATGGATTTTAAATTAAAATTCCTGTATAACTTACATCTGTAGCCATCAGCTCTTCTTGGTCATCAATGCTGGGCACTGTGATCTCCCCCTGACTGACGTAGGCATAGTCGTATGGGTTGGTGGTGATCAGGAGCATTTCTGGGTCACAGAATTCAGGGCATATGTTTTACATTGGAGGATAGTAAAGTGACCAACTTTTAGCCAATTAATTTATTTCTTACCAATTAGATCTGGCTTCTTGTTAGACATGATCTGATAAAAGATATGGTAGCTTCTTTCAGCCTTTAGCTGGAAAGTAACTCTAGACTTCTCCAGAAGATCTGCAACAGATAGTAGACATCAGATTACGGGGAAAAATTACAAAGTGTCCTGGAGTGATTTTGGGACTTGGGATCATTAACTAAATCTCATTAGCCTCTTGAGATTTCAGCTGAATGTTCCTGTGAGGTACCACACATTATATCTCTACAAACACTATTGCAGTTCCTCCTACCTCCTGGGAAAAAATGTGAAATATGCTTGGCTCAAGACACATTCATTTCTCATACAGAAGATCCTTGACATAAGGAATATAATTGAGTCCTGAGACTCCCTCTGCAGGGTCCTGTCACTATATAATAGGGTGACTATTAAGAGCAACTGTATTAAAGCTCTGACTAGGAAGAAATCACATATCCGCAACCCCCGGACAACTTGTTTACTCCTAGTGTTATTTTTTTCTTAGAAAAATTTGAAATCATTCTGAGGCTGGAATACTTTGGACATACCCAGCAGTTTCTGGCAGTTCCCACAGAAGCATTAGCTCATGACTGGAGAGGGTAAAGCACACTGTGGGCTGTGGATAAGACTGACATTAACCACAAGCATGTTTGGCAGCAGACTGGTGCTTTACAAGCTCCATGTTCAGCAGGAGCTGCAGAGTGTTCCTCCAAACCATCATTTATCATTCTTGGATTCTATTTAGGAGGTCCTGTTACTCACATGTTTCAATATCGGCAGAAGCCAGTTTCCCTGTGGCACCGAAGTGGATCCTGATGAATTTACCCTTGTAAGTAAAAAAGATGATGTTATAGCCAAAGCTTGAAGCATGTAGTAGGGATGCCATTGAAATAATTCTGACATGCTTTCTCTGGCATCTAAGGCCAGAGAAGACCCTTTGGCAACCAGGACACTTACAAAGCGAGAGGAGTTGTCATTCCTCACGGTCTTGGCATTGCCAAAGGCCTCCAGTAGGGGGTTGGCACTGATGATTTGATCTTCCAGAGTCCCCTGCAAAGGCAAGAGCAGTCCTTGCATCTGGGGCTTGGGAATTTCCTACCTGAGAGTCCTGACAGAGCCTACATTCTGACTGTGACAATCAGACTCACCTGCATTTTGCCAGAAGTAGTTTCTTCCTTCTTCTTCTCCCCAGTAACTGCAATTGTTGCAAAGTACTGGATGACACGCTTGGTGTTCACAGTCTTCCCTGCACCAGATTCTCCACTGTCAAAGACCAGACATGTGAGAAATTAAGCCCTGTGGCAAATGAAACTACAACTACCTCATGCCTTTGTTTTTATATCTCTATCAGAGAGCCGTTTACATCTTTCTTTTCAGCCTACATATAGCTCATTTTATTTATATTGCTTTGCACTGAAAAGAAGTAGAAAAAATTCAGTCATTATTAATTTAACACATATTTCTTGAGTGTTTATGATGTGTCAGCTTTTTTTCTGGGTGCTGAGGCCTGGGTTTGTGGAGTCTAAAAAGCAACTACTTAACACCTCTGTAGTGAATGGAACAGTTAGTAGAAAACTCTACGAAACATGCATATGTTCTTCTATTTCCTTCGACTACAAACATGGCTCAAGTTTGGTCTTTGAAGAAATAGACATTCTCTAAGTGGACGTTAAAAATGAGCCACTAGTAATATTTCCAAACTGCTGTTCCTTTAGAAGGCTGAATGCTGCTCACTGCACTGTACTGCATTCCAGCCAAGCTCATTTTATACTTTCTACTCACCGAAAAGTTCTGTGGAACTTTTGAGACTGAACTGGCAAATGAGGTGATTTGGAACATTATTATTTTACATTCTAATGCAAACTAAACCTTATAATAATGCTAAACCAATGCTAGTTTCAGGTTGTTCATTTAGTAGGGAGCATTAACTCATTTCTTCTTTTGGTTTGTCATTTTTCCAGTAAGAATAAACTGCCAGTAGATCTCAGAATATGATACATACGTGATCAGGATAGACTGATTCTCCCGATCTAGAAGAAAAACAGTAGACAATTAGCATATGTATGGGTTTCACAAACTAAACTTTCTATAGGGAAACAGGGCATTTGAGTATAAGTGTCATGTATTCAATGGTGTTTTTCTATATATTGTGGTAAGGTTATGTTATTATACGTAAGCCTCTTAAATTGGGAAAGAGACATATAAGATGTCATATCTTAAATTCCTTAAGTTAATACAGAAAGTAAGTGTGTCCTGCTATTGGTTTAACATAAAGAGCAGTATTCCCCAGAGCTAGATACATTCCCTAGTTGTCATCTGTAGATTTCAGTGGTATGCTGTCTGCTGATTAATTCATATAGCTGAAAAATGCATAATATGCTAAAGGCTTAGACTGTCATTTAATAGATTGAAATAGTGTTAATCAAGCCATGATTGAGATTTCATTTCTAAATGTGTCAATTGACCTCACAAAGAGAAAAAAATTTAATGTCTTGTGGCCCCAACTTTAATCAGCCTTCCCAAAAGTGTACCACTGTGTTAAAGAAAGATTAAGGGTAAGACAGGATGCCACAATCAAAATAAAATCTCTCTAAGAGGGAAAACAACTTTTGTTTATATGTGTGTAGCCCCAAAACACCATCTTCATTCAAACAGAGGATATCATCTCTGAGATGTACTCTGACGACTTTAAAGAGATGACAGTACTTGTAAAAGTATCTAATTCATAATTAACAAGAAACCCAGGCACTGAAAGGATTGAACTCCTATTTTTCACTTCTAAGCAGATAATATATGATTCAGTTGTTACTGAATCTTGGCTCTTATTACTTAAATACATGAAATGAATTGTGTGTTTCCAAGCAAGGAGACCATGAACAAATTTAATGGGATGGAGCAACAGCGTGGTCTAATAGAGACAGGGAGGTGCAATCAGGAGAGCTGAGTTTCAATACCAGCTTTGACAATATATATTTCTCTGTGCTTTAGTCACCTCTGCTGAACAACCAGGGGAGTGGATTGGATTTTTTTCTAAATGTCTTTTTTAGTTCTAACATTTTATGATTATGAGTGGTAAAATAATGCACATGAAAACCCCCTGAGCCACTCACCAGTCAGCATGAACTGATAGGCGTTGTCAGAGATGGAGAAGATGTGGGGCGGGGCCTCCTGGCGCTTTTTGCCCCGGTAGGCAGCCACCACCTCTGCGTTATACACCGGCAGCCACTTGTAGGGGTTGACAGTGACACAGAACAGGCCTGAGTAGGTCTGCATCCAAGAAACAAAGGGGAACAGAATTATTTGATGGGGACCTTAATCGTCTACCACTTTTCCAAAACTATTAGCTACTCTCATGAGTAGAAGACCGTGAGACAGACTCACATAGATCATCCAGGCTGCGTAGCGCTCTTTGAGGTTGTACAGCACAGCAGGCTCATGTAGGTGAGTCATCATGGCCATGTCCTCAATCTTGTCATATTTGGGAGGGTTCATAGGATAGACTTGGTCATCTTTCACCGTTACGGTCTGTACAAACAAGAGAGGCCAGATCAAAAAATTAGTGTCTGCTAACCTAACCCAAAATGAGGCAGAGTCTGATCAGCTCCAGATGTTCTACTCACAGTTCCACCTTCGGTCTTGGCTGTCACCTTCCCCCCTTCCCTGCTCTGCACTGTTGCTTTCACAAAGGACTCCTTCGGGTCCGCCACAAAGACTGATGTCTTGGCATCAAAAGGCTTGTTCTGAGCTTCAATTCGCTCCTTTTCAGACTTTCGGAGGAAAGGAGCAGCCTCCCCAAAAATGGCCATCTCAGAGTCGGAACTCATGGCTGCAGGTTATTGATGGCAGCCCAGTTAAGGACCCTGTCTGGCAGAGGAAGAAAAGAAATTATAGAATTTCAGAAACTGGATCATTAGGTTTACATTTTAAACTTTAAAAAAAAATTTACTGACCAGTTGAGTGCTTAGCATTGCATTGGGTATGACCACCTCCCTGGCTTGGTTGAGGATAAAATGCCAGTCTCTTTGTTCTGTGCCAGTGTTGGCAGATACTTAATCACGCATTTGGAAAGAGACTTGTTTCTGGCTCACCTACTGCAGCCTCTTAGCTGCTTTCTCTGTTTCATATGTATATTAATCTTTATAAGCTGCCTATCATTGGCTTATAGAGAACATAAAGCTATGATGGTGGCAGGTTAATCTCTAGTTCTTTCACTTAGTTTTATCTTTCCAATTGGATTATAAGCACCTTGCAGGCAGGGAGCACTCTTCTTTTTATGGTATCCTTCACACCTCTTAGAACACATGCTGGACACAGAGAAGGACTCAAAGCTGGCTTGGTGAATTAAAAGAACAATAGGAATATGTTGCTATAATTTTAGGAACTATTCTGTGCATGATGGAAATATTTTCATTATAAACTTGGGAGTTACAAAGACTAATATAAAGGAAAGCAGAAATGCATGGATCTTTGTTTTGCATTGTTAAGAAATATTCTATTATGCATCAATTTCTGTTGTCTCTGCATAATTTTGACAAACTCAGCTTCTTCACTGGTCTTTAGCATTTCTCAAATACTTATTATAAAACATTACCTATGTTTTCTTGCTTTATTATTAATATTTTGATAATTTCACAAAACTTGTTGTTTTCAGGATCTACCCCTTGCCACATTAACTAGCATTCACAAATGCTGTCAATACTTTTCATGTATATTCTCCTTTGTAATAATAAAGATACCTTTTCCAGGAAAGCTTATTTGGATATATTTTTTTTCACATTTTTCTCATTGAAACTATATTGACTCATAACATAATTAAAATGCTTCATCTTGCTGAAAATACAATCATGTTTCATATTTTGTGTGTGTGTGTGTATATATATATATATATATATATATATATTCCTTAATTTTTATTTTACAGATTGTGAAACAACATGCAAATTTAAGCAACTTTTCTAAGGCAAAGATTCAGACCATTCTGTTTATCCATTTAGACATCATCTCTCATAGTTTTTATATTCATAGTGCTGAGGAAAAGGCATAGTATAGAAAATTTAAATTTTCTTTATAATTGAGTAACACTTTGAAATGTTGCATTGCATGTTGTAATGCAGTCATTTAAAAGATAAACTACAATGCTGGAAATAGACAAAATTGTGAATAAAATTCCCAAAGACTCTGAGAAAGCATTTTCATATATTGCAAAGGATATGAGTTAATGAGAACCAGTTTCTAAAGTCACTCTCTGTTTTCTAAGAAGCACAATTGACCATGAAATGGAAATGATGTTTTATCGTTCCCCTCACCCCCCAGCCCCACTGTCCAAGCCACTGCAGAAGATTCCTTGCACTCTGTGAGGAATGAGAAAAAAGACAGAATCTTACCTTAGAGATGCAACCTTAAAGTGGGTCAGAACTGTAAAAAAAAAAAAAAAAAAGAGCAAATGTCTTCTGATTAAATGATAACAGTTACCAATTGTAGAATAATTCTTAACTGAGAACCAGGAAATGACTGGGAAGACTACAACATCTAATTAAAATTGCTACAGAGTAAGCTGGTGCTTCACTGGCAGGGCTGCCAGGGACAGTGGGAGCCAGGATGTGTGGCATGCATGTGGGCAGCCAGACATCCCTTACGGTTCCCCAGACAGAGCCCTGTCCTCACACACACTTACCTTGAAGCTTTATGAGGAGAGACAAGTCATACTCATTCCAAGGGTACTTTTATAGGATCAAATATGGAAAACACGTAACCTCCTCCTCTTTCTTAAAACATTTGGCAAAACATGCTTTTGGCATTGAAGGTCTCCAAGCCTAATTCCCCTCATATTAAAGATGTTTGGATATAATTAGAAATATTTCCTCTCACATTGGGTTAAGTATATGAATCAATCTCCTATAAATAATTTGAGTTGTTGGCAATCTTAAAGCTGTTGGCCTTTGGAATAATGTAAGGTGTTGTTTCAAAGACAGCTAAGTTCTGGAATCCTTGGACTTTGTTGCCTGCTGCTCTTCTGTTTCACAGTCTTCTGTGTGAAGTCTTTTCAACTGCCTGCAGAGTTACAGATAGTATACTAGGGAGGAAAGCTTCTGCTCTTTATCAGAGTGTTATAAAAACGTTGTTGCTTTCTCTAAAAAAAGATTTCTTCCTTTTTTTTTTTTTTTTTGCAATTTATTGTGCTTTTTCTAGGATGCGTAGAAATTTAATTTTGAAACTGCTTCATGAAGATCAGCCAAAGATAGCTTCTTTTGTTTCCTTCAGTCATTTGCCTCTGATTCAGTGTCAGATCATTCCACTCGCACTTCAGACTTGCTCCGAAATTACATTATCTTGCCAAGCAGAGATGTCCTGCTTCTCTCATTTCTTTCAATGTGCAGGTTGCTTGTGAAATCTTGTTTACTCTATGAAACTCAACATAAGGACATATTGGAAACAGGGCCTTTGTTCTATCTAAATATACAGCATTGATGATTTTTCTTCTATTAGCTGTCCATGCTGCATATTTAGTATTGTGCTTACAAACAATACCTGAACATTGTTTTTTATTTTAATTTTGATTTTTGGAAAAGTTTATTTTACTGTCTTTGTGGCTTTACGTCTCTCTCTGTCAGCATTGTCTGACCAGGACTGGGACCACATTTGCTTAATATACCTGGTTTTGCAACCACCTCTGTATTATTGTACTTATATTTCAATTGATTTAATGTCTATAGCTTGCCTTATGAAACCAGATATCTGGAGATACTAGTTGTCAAGGTCACATGGTTTTATTACCATAAGGGATCATCTAATTCATATTCCTCATTTTACTAAGAAAGCAACTGAGATCCAAATAATAGAAAAGAATCTCCGCAAATCACACAGCAGTTTAGGCTCTGGTCACCTGACTTAACAGTCCAATGTACTTGCTTTTGACACTCTTCTACCTGGGGTAGATTAAAGCCATCAGGAAGGATATTGCAAGGATGTGTGTCTGAGGGGGCCCTTCCTAGCCATCTATTAGCCTGCGTTGTTAGCACAGGTACATAATTTTACTTTCTTATATGTCCGTTTCTTTAGTAGGCACCTGCAAAATGTGGGTAATGATTTTCAGGAAGACAGAACATTTCAATAATGCTCTCAATAGGATTTGATGGGAATTTTCAGACAACCTTTTGTCTTGCTCTGGATAAACTTTTCCATAAGTAGAAAGTAAGATACTGTTTTTGTTTATTACTGCTATGTTATAAGGCACTTCAGCATTTCCAGGTGATACAGGGACAGAGTGAAAGAGGGACCTATTCAGTGAGAAGAGCAATTTCACACCCTTTCTAGGGCCAGTGCAACAGTGTGGACCCAACTTACCGCTTAAACTACCATGTCTAATTTACATCGTTTTCACACAGTGACATTTAGATCAAGATACTCTTGCTTTCTATTTGATGGGGAGTTACCATTTATCTTTTCCTTTATTCTACGCAGGAAGGTTATATTTTTGGCTATGCATCTCAGCTACATCCAGTCTAAAAATCTCGATCCTCTAGGAAAACATCTCTGAGTAATCCAGATTGCTACAATATCTACTTGCGGTACCAAACTCATAACCATCATGTGTGTTGAATATACATTTGAATAATCTACTTTGGACTGGAAATGTAGGCTAATAGCTCATGGATGCTACATTATAACACGTAAAATAATACTCTCTATGTTTCCAGATTTGATAGACGCACTGTAGTTTTCATAGGGAGAAGAGTCATATTTAATAATATTTCATTTAATTGTGAAACTTGTTTCATGAAGAGCAAGGTCATGTCAGACCCATTACCCAGTGCACATACTGTGGGCATATGGCATATTGGAATGAATAATGTAAATATCCATGGGCTAATTAAGAATATTTTGGATTTACATTCTTGATAACAGTTATTCAACAAGGAGAATTAATAATACAATTCCGCCGGGCGCGGTGGCTCAAGCCTGTAATCCCAGCACTTTGGGAGGCCGAGGCGGGTGGATCACGAGGTCGAGAGATCGAGACCATCCTGGTCAATGTGGTGAAACCCCATCTCTACTAAAAATACAAAAAATTAGCTGGGCATGGTGGCACGTGCCTGTAATCCCAGCTACTCAGGAGGCTGAGGCAGGAGAATTGCCTGAACCCAGGAGGCGGAGGTTGCGGTGAGCCGAGGTCACGCCATTGCACTCCAGCCTGGGTAACAAGAGCGAAACTCCGTCTCAAAAACAAAAAACAAAAAAATTAGCTGGGCATGGTGGCGCGTGCCTGTAATCCCAGCTACTCAGGAGGCTGAGGCAGGAGAATTGCCTGAACCCAGGAGGCGGAGGTTGCGGTGAGCCAAGATCGCGCCATTGCACTCCAGCCTGGGTAACAAGAGCAACAATCTGTCTCAAAAATAATAATAATAATAATAATAATACAATTCCGTTTGAATCCCCTATGTGAGAATATAGCAAGTACCATCCTGAAAAAGGTTCATGGTCGGGGAAGCAGGAGCTTTTTCTCTTTCTGTATTTTATTTGAGTTGGTGTCTCACTGTGTCGCCAAGCTGGAGTGCAGTGGCACAATCTCGGCTTACTGCCACCTCTGCCTCCTTGGTTCAAGCTTTTCTCCTGCCATAGCCTCCTGAGCAGCTGTGACTACAGGTGCCCACCATCACGTCTGGCTAATTTTTGTATTTTTAGTAGAGATGGGGTTTCACCATGTTGTCCAGGATGGTCTGGATCTCTTGACCTCGTGATCCTCCTGCCTTGGCCTCCCAAAGTGCTGGGATTACAGGTGTGAGCCACTGTGCCCGGCCCGCAGGAGCTTTCTAAGATTTTACTGCACTCAGATATCAGGAAAGGTTAGAAAGAAAGAAAACTGGCCTCCAGATACCTGTTCATGAGAACAGTCTTTCTTGATAAGTGATGCCTTAAGTGTTGCTGTAGACACGAAATAAAAGTGAATACATAAATACTTCTTAGTCGCTGATTGAACATGATTGCTTGACAGCTCTGTGACTATTCAAACTTTGACGTGGCTTCAGGAAAGAAAGACAAGACAAGACCAGTCTAAGGATATTGTTTGCAAACTACCCTATGCTTTATTTCCTTTGCAACAGGGTAGAATACATAATAATTACAGCTGGAGATGACCAAAGATGTCACATTTTGTGCCTGTCTTCAGTCATTCCATGGCATCAGTGCATGATCACTCTTCACTTATGACTTTCGTGTGAACCTCGCGGCTCTTCACCCGCAGTTTGTTGACCTGGGACTCGGCAATGTCAGCCCGTTCCTCGGCCTCCTCCAGCTCGTGCTGGAGCTTGCGGAATTTAGCTAGATTGGTGTTGGATTGTTCCTCCTGAGAATGAAAATGAAATTGTAAGGAACTCATGCTTGCATCTTTCTAGACTCTTCAAACGTAAGAGAAGAAAGGGCTTGGCATCTGTGGAGAAGCAACACCTAGGGCTTATCATTGAAAGTAATTTTAAGATTTATTTGGGGTCTTGGTGTCATTCATATCTATCTATCTATCTATCTATCTATCTATCTATATCTATATATCTATATATCTATATATAGCTCACACCCCTATTTTGGCAACCAAAACGTATATATGTACCACAAGTAAAATAAGAAAAAATATATAAGCTTAGAGAGGAAGGCAAGAATATTAAAGTCATGGTTGTTAATGCTTGCTGTATAACTTTCACTTGAGTTAGATTTTTTATCACATTAAGGATGAATTTATTAAGTTTTAAAAAATTGAAGTTAATATTGGACTTTGTCATATGTCATTTTGGCACATTTCAAAATGGTTACTTTTTTCCTCTTGCATTGGATATAATGATTCTACTGACAGATTGCCTAATATTAGGTATTCTTTACATTGTAAGAATTAAGCTTAATCACTGGAAGACAATTCCTCTAATACAGTAAGACTCTTACTACTTAGTAATTTATCTTTGCTGTAACTGTCTTCATGAGTAAAACTGCCTTTAGTTTTTCTCCCTCTGTTCTGTCTTGGACAGGTTTTGGTATGAGGGTTATATGAGCTTCTTAAAATGAACTGGACGCTTTCCGTCTTTTCCTATGCTCTTGAACAGCTTACATAGCTGGGGGATTATCTGTTCCTTGAAATTTTGAAAGACCTTTCTGGACTTGGGTCCATTTCCAGAAGTAATTCAGCCAACTTGAAAATTTATATTCTCCTAGAAAAAATCATTAATTTTTTTCAATAAAAATCATTTTTATTGATAGATTTATGTTTTATATTAAAAAATGATCCTCTATGTGTATAGCTTATTCCGTTCCTCATTTCTAGGGTTGTTTGTATTTTCTCCTTCATTTTCCTGGATTAAACTAGTAAGTACGTTGATTAATTCCCCAGAAGTTACTAATACTACTAAAATTATCAAGTAGAAAATAGTATACTCCAATTCACCGATTTTTATTTATATTTTTAACAGTACTTCTTCTACTGTTTTATTATTATTCATAATTTTTTATTGGACTGCCTATTTTTGCTTTTGGTTCAAAATGAAAGCATTTAAAGCAGTGAATTAGGCTCCAAGCATAGCTTTGACTACAGTCTCTAGGTTTCTAAAAGTAGCACCTTCCTTGTGATTTTACTTATAATTAATAATTATTTAGTAATTATGTTTTTATTTTCACTTTAACCCAGGAGTTATTCAAGAAAGTTAGTTTTTTAAATATTTAAGTACCCAGGGATTTTTCTTTGTATTTTGCCATCACTTTACAATTCCATCATACTATGGCCAGAGAATATGGCCTGTATTATTTCTGCTTTTAATTTTTTTTCGGGTTTCTTGGTGGATTGAAAGTTTACTTTTAAAATGAAGCTATTAATATTACAAATGGTACATAATAATTATTGTACAAAAACAAACATTAAGTATGCACACAGTATTCTATAAAGCAAACAGCTTATTTACTACATGAGGTAGTAATTATTAGCTTAATTTGAGGACTTCCATCTTAAAAATACTTACAGCCTCCTCAGCTTGTCTCTTATAAGATTTCACTTTTGCCTGAAGTTTATCTACCAAATCTTGAAGCCTGAGAATATTTTTTCTATCTTCCTCTGTCTGAAAGATTATAAAAAGTTCAGGGCCTTAGTTACTGAAGCACATGACTATTGCTTCATTGCATATGAGTCTTTCACATAGACTTTGACCAGTACTGCTAAAAACTACTGCCGTACCTGATAAGTGAGTTCCTTCACTCGCCTCTCATGTTTTCGCAGACCTTTGACAGCCTCAACATTACGCTTTTGCTCACTCTCAACCTCTCCTTCCAGCTCCCGTACCTACAAATAAGTAGACTCTTAAGAACTTTGATCTAATAAGGCACTGAAAGCACATGGAAATCAACAGGTATTGGGAGACCCACCCTGGCCTCCAGTTTCTGGATCTGCTTCTTCCCGCCCTTCAGCGCCAGCTGCTCAGCCTCATCTAGACGGAGCTGCAGGTCCTTCACCGTCTGCTCCATGTTCTTCTTCATCCGCTCAAGGTGGGCGCTGGTGTCCTGCTCCTTCTTCAGCTCCTCCGCCATCATGGCAGCCTAATTAGCAAAATAAATTAAGAAAGCCAAGAAAGTTATAGATATCAGGAAATCCTATGGCTACATCGGTGGAGAAGTATGCCTGCCACTCACATCAGTGATGGCCTTCTTGGCCTTCTCTTCTGCATTGCGGGCTTCCTGGAGAATGTCCTCCATCTCTCCTTGCATTTGGGAAATATCTGTCTCCAGCTTCTTCTTGGTGTTAATCAGGCTGGTGTTCTGTTTAAAAAGAATTTGTACATTTATTGGTAACCACTTGAAGAAAACTGAGATTAAAATTTGCAAATCAAAAAATGTCCTTTAATATTAAAGAATTAAAGGATTGTGTTATATAGTACAACTCCATAAAATAGAAATGTTATAGAATATTCAGCGTTTCGATTGCAGAGGTTACAAGTAGACCAAATAGCTCTTTACCAATAGACCATTCACAGGGATGAAAGTATAATAAACATGTTCATAACATTCCATTTCTCCACAATAAAATATCAATATTGATAATGAGGGCCAGTAAAGGTATTAACACAGTAGAATATGGGGCAACCTTAAAATATTATATGAAGTGGATCAACAATAATTTTTCAAAGCAAAACAGTGAAAGATTTCTCGATAATACAGAATTCCTATTCAGTATTGTTTGAAAAGAAAATTTGGTACATATAAGGTCTGGCTGTCTTATAAAAATTCAGGTACACAAAATTTACTCTAGGAGAGTTCTTTGTACTAAATCCCACCTGGGTGTGGAGGAGCTGGACACGTTCACTGGCATCCAGGAGCTCCTGTTCTGCAATTTTCCTGCTCCTCTCTGTCTGTTCCAGAGTGGCCCGCAGCTCCTCAATCTCAGCCTGCAGCAGGTTGGCTCTGCGCTCCACCATGGCCAGCTGCTCCTTCAGGTCTTCCTGGCTCCGGAGAGCATCATCCAGGTGGATCTGGGTATCCTGTGGAACAAACCGTCATTGAGACACCATATTCTCAGGGTCACAAGCACCCCAATTGTCCTGGGACCATCTCTTGGATCCATTTACCTTGAGGATGCCTTGGGTGTTCCTGTAGTTCCTCAGGGCCTCGGCAGCCATGCGGTTGGCATGGTTCAGCTGGATTTCCATTTCATTGAGGTCTCCCTCCATCTTCTTCTTGAGCCTGATGGCATCATTCCTGCTCCTGATCTCAGCATCCAGCGTGCTCTGCATCGACTCCACGACTCTAATGTGGTTTCTCTTCAGCTGGTCAATTTCCTCATCTTTTTCAGCAATTTTCCTGTCGACCTCAGACTTGACTTGGTTCAACTCAAGCTGGATGCGCAGGATCTTTCCCTCTTCATGTTCAAGAGATGCCTTAATGACAGTAAGAGGTGACATGAACAAGGAACCAAAAGCTTTCTGAAGTTTTTCTGCACACCAATAATTTTGTGCTATGTGTCTTTTTATTCACTCTATGCAAATGTCCTTAATTCTTTTCCAAATCTGTTTATCATGCACAATTTGGCATGTACCTCTGCTTCCTCTAAAGCAGCCTGAAGTTCACACTTTTCTTGTTCCACTTGTTTCTTTATTTTCTCCAGTTCATGGATACGTTTCCCTCCTTCTGCAATCTGCTCCGTGAGGTCAGAAATCTCCTCTGTTATTTGAGTAAAAGACAGGTAGGGATTAGGTTAAACGTGTGATGTAAGAGAAAGATTCTTCCAAGTTACGAATACTACTGAATGTGATAGGGACTCACGCTGTAAGTTTTTGTTCTCCCGCTTCAGGGTTTCTAGCTGATCCAAAGATTCCTCGTACGCATTCTTCATCTTGAACAGCTCAGTGCCAAGGGAACGGGCCTCCTTCTGGGAGGCCTCAAGCTCAGCATGCGTTTCTTCATATTTCTGTTTCCATTCTGCCAGGACCTGAAAAACCAAGACCTGTTACCTGCTGTAAAGACAAAGGAATACAGTACAGAGCAGAGAATGCTGGAGAAATTACCTTATCGAAGTTCCTTTGCTTTTTGTCAAGGGCTGCACAGGCAGCATTTGTTCTCTCCACGTCAAGCATAAGGTCCTCGACCTCATTCTGCAGCCGCTGCTTTGTCTTTTCAAGGGAAGCACATTTGGCGTTCACAGCTTCTACATGTTCCTCAGCAGCCTGCAGCCGCTGGGCCAGCTTCTTCCTTGAAGATTATACATGTTTTCAGAGAGAAGTGAACCATAATATGAATTATGAGCTATTGCCATACACACTGGAGAGTATTGGCAACTTTATATGAATGTTGCTCATCCACCTTTCATTCTTTCAACATATGTTGATGAGCCCCTTTTATGAACCAGACACTGGCTACACAGCAGTGATCAAGACAGAAAAGGTCTCTGCCACATGAAGATCATAAACAAGTGAGACAGATAAACAATAAGCCAGTCAGAACATCCATAATAACACCTTACAGATAGAAGGGCAATGAAGCAAAATAAAATAGGGTAAATAGTGGGTAACTATTCTAGGTATTCAGTGAAGACCTCCATGAAGACATAATATTTGAGTCAAGAGCTAAGAGAAGCCAGAGAGTGAGCCAAAGGGAAATCTGTGGAGAGAGTACTTCAGAGGGAACAGCAGGTAGAAGCCCCTGAAGCAGGAGTGATCTCAGAGTGACTGACAAACAGCAATAAATCCCCTAATTATCAGTGTAGTTACTTGCTTTTCTTTGTTTTCTTAACTAGATTTCGGGATAGTAAGGCAGGGACCATATTTGATTTATTCATGTCTTATTCTCAGGGCCTGATTGTGACTGACACATAGAAGCCAATGAATGAGCATTTGAGAACTAATTCAATGAATCTTCAAAGGTGATGTCTTTCTGATTCAATATGCAGAGTTTTCTGCTCATTCTCTCATATCTGTGCACATACTTGGCCTCCTCCAGCTCCTCTGTGCGCTGGATGGCGTCCGTCTCGTATTTGGTCCTCCACTGGGCAACCTCAGTGTTGGCCTTGGACAGCGCCCTCTGCAGCTCAGCCTTGGATTCCTGCTCTTCCTCATACTGTTCCCGCAGCAGGTCGCAGTCGTGGCGGGAGGACTGCAGGGCATGTGCCAGGGCGTTCTTGGCCTATGGAGACAGTTACGCCTTCATTTGACTAGATATTTAAATATTAATTCTTATCTTTCAAAACCTTTTGAAAACTAGTGTAACAGGCTCCAGGTAGAATCAGCTCATGGGGGAAAAATCAGTCTTAGAATCATAATTACTTTTATCTCCTCTTCAAGTTGTCTCTTTAGTTCTTCAATCTGTTGAGTAAAGGCTTGTTTGCCCCTTGATAACTGAGACACCAGAGCTTCCTTTTCATCAAGCTGGCGTGAAAATTCACCTGATGGACAAAAGAAATGGTACCATTTTTTAAGTGGAAAAAAAAAAAAAAAAAAGATGCTGGAAGCCCATGTTAGAGAGAAATTTTAAATCTTACTTTCCCAAATCGAGTGCTCAGATGATTGAATTCTATATTGACATCTTCATGCTCAATGCCAAGTGTTCAGTTTTTACAGTGAAACTTTCAGATCAATCGGAATGAATAAATACAGCTTAAATTCTTTTTGTCTTTTCCATAACTCTTTCAGGATTATATGATATTGTACAAAACCTGGTGATGTCTGTCAGACTAGTAAGCGAAATTTTCTAATTCTACAGAGTCCTCATTCCATAGGACTTTTGAGAGACTCGGCTATTCATTGCCCCATTCCAGAAGTTAGTTGACCTTAATATAAATGAAAAGAAACTTGGTCTGAAACAGAAGCCCTGGACTCATACTGGAGTAACCCCTAATCCCAGTGTCCTCGCAGTGGGCAAATACTCAAGGCCTTTCTGGAACAGAGCTTGATCCTGTCCTACTGAAACCTTTATCTCCAGCATTGCCCCCAGATGACCTTTCACATAGGTCAGGTGAGCTATCTGAGCCCTTCAGTGAATCATACATGTTCTCAGCTGCTTTTATTAGGCTCCCACATCACCGAATCATTTGCTCTTAACCACATCATCTTCACCCTGAAGCACCATAGAACTGAGGAGGATTACCAGATTCAGTCTGCAGGCGTCCCCTCTGCGCTGTGAGGTCATTGATCAGCCGCTGCTGCTCCTCTTCCTTTGATTTCAGTTCACTCACTTGGTCCTCTAGAGTCCGGCACATTTTCTCTAGGTTTCCCTGTATAAGAAAAAGTAAAAGAAGGAAACAGACCTTTTAAGCTAATAATAATCACCTTTGCAGTTGCTATAACTTCTCCCTGAAATACAAAATATAATATCGTAATATATAAATGTATATATATATATATATATTAAATACAATATCTTAATATATAAAATAAAATCATATGTAATGTAAACATAAGAATTTTTCATATATTTTATGAAGCTAATCATGAAGCTCTGTTCAATATTAATATAAACATTTTAAGGTTATGTTCTAATTTTAAGATTTTGTTAGAATTGTATATTGTACATTTTCTAAAAGCATGTTCCAAAATACTTCACTGCCTTTATGTATGATGAATCTTTCCTTATTGGGTACTTGGAATTTTTGGAGACCTTTGTTCTCTGACTGGAGACTTAGAGAACACAGATGGCCTGTGTTCAAAAGCTGGTGGTGTCATTTGTTAATGATGTGATGGGTCAAAGTGCTTAGCCTCTTTGCATTTCTGCTCCTTTATTTGTTAAATGGAAATAATAAAAATACTAATTTTTGTGCTTACTTCCCTGAATTACTGCAATTAACAAATGACTTAACGTGTAAAAAGTGCCCCGTGCAAGCTGTGTTGTGTCCATAATGCATTATTGTCAGTAACTGTGTCCCGGAATTTGTACTACCTTGGCTTTGGAGATCGTTTCTACATTACTAGCAAGGTCATCGATCTCCATCTTCATCTCACTCTTCTCCTTCTCCAGCTTCTGCTTCACCCTCTGCAGGTTGTCAATCTGCTCCCCAAGCTCGGCCACACTGTCTGCGTGCTTCTTCCTCAGGGTGGCCGCCGTGGCTTCATGCTGCAGGGTGGCCTCTTCCAGGTCCCTGCGCATTTTCTGGAACTCAGCCTCCCGCTTCTTGTTCATCTCAATCTGGGCTGAAGTGGCCCCACCGGCTTCCTCCAGCCTCTCGCTGATCTCCTCCAGCTCCCGGGAGAGGTCAGAGCGCTGCTTCTCTGCTTTGGCCCGGGAGGCCCGCTCTGCCTCGATTTCCTCCTCCAGCTCCTCGATACGGGCCTGGAAATAGTGAAAATACAAACTCAGCTTCTTTGTGTCATAACTATGTCTCCGAGCCAGACTGATGAAAATCATGTACTTACTTGCAATTCTTTAATTTTCTTCTGCAATTGAATACCAAGTGCCTGTTCATCTTCAATCTTGCTTTGCAGATTGCTGATTTCAAACTCTTTCCTTTTAGAAAAGTAGCAAAGGACAACAGTTTAGTCCATATCTAATGTTGGAAGCAAATCTGTAAGGAATTCTTTCTTACTTACTTTTTGAGCTTTTCATCAAGTTGTTGTTTCTCATTTTCAATGTCCATTATGGACTCTTGGGCCAACTTCAAGTCACCCTCAAGTTTCCTCTTAGCCCTTTCTAGGTCCATGCGAAGTTTCTTTTCTTGCTCCAAGGACCCTTCAAGCTAAATATAAATAGTGTCGAATCAGAAGGAATGCTCATCTTCCTTTAGAAGAAAATAATTTCCTTGATGATACTAGACTTACATCATCCACTTGCTGTTCAAGCTTGATTTTAGCTTTGGTCAGGGTGTTGACTTTGTCCTCCTCAGCCTGCAGGTCATCCAGGGTCTGCTGGTGAGCCTCCTGGAGAGCCTTCTTCTCCTTGGTCAGCTTAGCGATGGTTTCATCCAGGCCTGCCATCTCTTCTGTGAGGTTTTTCACCTATAAAGGTGAAGAAAGCAGCTTAGTTGCTATAAAGCAGCTTAGCTGGGTGGCAGAACCTCAATATAGGATTATAGAATGGGATTGATACCTTGTTCTCTGTGGCATGTTTCTCCTTCTCAACCTTGGCCAGTGTCAGCTCAAGGTCATCAATGTCTTTCTTGAGCTCTGAACATTCATCCTCCAGTTTCCTCTTCTTGGCTGTCAGCTCAGCATTGATCTCTTCCTCATCCTCAGCTCTCTCAGTCACCTCTTTGATTTTGGCCTCCAGCTGGATTTTGGTTTTGATCAGCTGGTCACACCTTTCCTCTGCATCAGCCAAGCCTTCAGCTTCCTTGAGTTGGAAACAAGATCAAATTGGAAACAAAGAATGAAATACTTTACAATGATAAGAGTGTATGTTTCTGCATCTGATCTTTTGAATTTCCTATGTTCATTTATTTACACCTTCACAAATTTTTGTTTCACAAACCACCCTACTGTGTGCAATGCATTTTCCACATGTGGGTAAGCCAAAATGTATCAGCTGTCCTGTTCCCTTAAAAGAATGTATTCTACAGTAGATTAGAAAACCTATTTCCCAAAAGCTACCATTAATGTGGAAAGCAATTAGTGACATAACAGATCAGAGAAATTGGATCAGAGATGGTTTCATGAAAGAATTGGTATTTGGGCCGGGCGCGGTGGCTCAAGCCTGTAATCCCAGCACTTTGGGAGGCCGAGGCGAGTGGATCACGAGGTCGAGAGATCGAGACCATCCTGGTCAACATGGTGAAACCCCGTCTCTACTAAAGGTGCAAAAAATTAGCTGGGCATGGTGGCGTGTGCCTGTAATCCCAGCTACTTAGGAGGCTGAGGCAGGAGAATTGCCTGAGCCCAGGAGGCGGAGGTTGCGGTGAGCCGAGATCGCGCCATTGCACTCCAGCCTGGGTAACAAGAGCGAAACTCCGTCTCAAAAAAAAAAAAAAAAAAAAAAAGAATTGGTATTTGATTTGGGCCTTGAGAGAAGGGTAAGATTTGGTTTACAGAAATCAACTTATTGTGTAGAGGAGCAGGAGGGGTGTGGGGAAGCATTCTAGCAGGACAAATTCAAGATAACAGCTGCCACTGATTTTTTTTTTTTTTTTTTTTTTTTTTGTAGTACTGGAGGATGCTTCTGATTATGATGTACTAAATTCAAGTTGAAATATAAAGTAATCAAGAAATTCCTGGCAACCTGCTGTTTCCAATTAAGGGGATAAGGGCAGGCAGGAAATGAAAGAGACATTGGAATATATACTCATCAATAATCCTCTATATCATCCTTTGAATACATCAAAGAATATAGGGTGCTGGGTATAGCCATACAGTAAATACAGTGGTATAGTACAGATTCTGTATAAATCTCTGGGATCAACAGAAAATAATACAGGATAGATTTGAAGGGCTCTCTTTCCTTCTGTAATTTAGAAGAAAGAGTTATTACACTGCTCAAAATTGACAGACCAGTCTTAACAGGAAAAAAATATATATGACTTTGTGATAAGTAAAGCAGACCAATTCAGTTCATCCCAAATAAAACACAGTCTTATAAATTATAGTCTCTAGTTGATGGAAGCAGTTCTAAAATGATTGGTTCAGGAGAGGGCAGTGCGCAGCCTGGATGGAAGAAGAGAGAATTGCGAAGTAGGCTGAGCAGCTTAGCTGCTGGTGCAGCAATGCGGTTGTGATGTGATGACACGCTGACGGTGGAGACAGATTGGAAAGAGGGAGTCTGAGGTTTTCAGATCAGTATCACACAGTAATTGAGTAAAATTTGATGTAGAGTACTGTCACGTGTCAGCTGTTCTATTATAATTTAAGAACCATGGACACCTAGAAGTTCAAGGAAGTTTCAGAAAAATATTACTCTCTCCATGATATCCTCCCCTTAATATTTTATTTGGGATTGTATCATATTAAAATCATTTTAAGGACTGTATTTAAAGGAAAAAAGTCAAAAATTTTGTGGTTTGATGAAATTGTCTGCTATGGAAGATGAGGGACATTTCTGCCTCACTGCCCTGGTTCTGGTTTCTTGGAATTTATTGGGCAATGGAAGAATGTTTGGACCTTTTCTTACCATTGGAGTGCTTTAAGCTTTTCCCTCCAATGAGTGTCTCCCATGTGATTACCCAACTCATGGCCGACAGTGGCCAAAGTTCTAGCCCCTGCATACTGATTAGTGATACTAAGGATGGTATTCCAACTCACAGCCTGAACTTGGAGCTGCAAGTCATTTTTTTCTTTCAACAGCGTCACCATCTTTTCTTCAAGTTCCTTCCTTTTTGCCTCTGACTTGGCAAGCTCATCTTTAGTTTTCTGAAATTCTTCCTTCATGGTGGCCATCTCCTTCTCGGTTTCTGCACTCTTCAACAGAGGCTTGATCTTAAAGAAGAGTTTCATCCAGGGCCAGTGCTTGACGTTCATGAAGGCTCTGATATTGTACTGGATACAGAAAATGGCCTCCCTGAAATTTAATTGATGCAACTTAGTATTGTGTGGTTGATGAAATGAGATGAAACCTTGGCAGTAAGAATTGGAGGTTCTGCTCCATCTTTTTTCTATTCTGCTTTCAAACATGCAGATAAAAGAAATTCTATTTTGGGATGATGGTCAAGGTCTTGCTAAGATCACTCATTTCTCTACATCACTGCTTCTCAAACTTGGTATGCATAAGAATCACCTGAAGGGGCCAGACATGGTGGCTCATGCCTGTAATCCCAGCACTGTGGGAGGCCAAGGCGGTGGATCACCTGAGGTCGGAAGTTTGAGATCAGCCTGACCTACGTGGAGAAACTCTGTATCTACTAAAAATACAAAATTAGTCAGGCATGGTGGCCATGCCTGTAATCCCAGCTGCTCAGGAGGCTGAGGCAGGAGAATCACTAGAACCGGGAGGTGGATGTTGCAATGAGCCGAGATCACGCCATTGTACTCCAGCCTGGGCAACAAGAGCGAAACTCTATCTCAAAAAAAAAAAAAAAAAAAAGAAGAAGAAGAAGAAGAAGAAGAAAAAGTCACCTGTGAAGGACTTATTAAAATACTGACTCCTGAACCTGACCTTCACAGATTTAAACTCAGAGGATCTAGGGTGGGGCTGAAAAATGGCATTTTTAACAAGTTTGCAAGAAACGCTGATGCTGCAAGTCCAAGGAGTACCCTTTGGGAAGCCTTGCTGTACATCAGTGCTCCTCAGACATTGCTACTAAAACACCACTAATGGTAGTGAAGGGGGAACACAGCTCTTTAGGAATATGTGGGGCATGAGATTTTAAAAACTCAGTATTTTTTTGAAAATCTCTGGCTTTATATGTTAACGTTGTGTGAATTTTGCATTCCATTCTCTAATACCACTTTTGTTTTCATCTAAATGATTTTTCCAACTCATTACACTATAAATAGACAATTGCTCAAATATATATATCGTGGATCATGACCAAAATTTATTATTTTTAATGAAATAGAATATAGTCTAAAATATTAGCATAATTACAAGTGGTAAAAATAAAATTTGCTTCATGTAAATTATATATCTGCATACACATATGCATATGTGTAGGTTTATACGTAGCAATGTAAAATGCCTTTCTTACCACGGAGAAATGGTCCTGGTCACATATATCCTGTACTTTGAGCACCTGGCTCTATAGTCTTTGAATGCTGTCCTTGCATCTAATTAGATCACCCGAAAGCTACATTCCCTGATGACATTGTGTTAACTTACTGCAAAAAATCTTTCACCGATAAATGGCCCCTAATATTTTACATCATGATAGTTCGATAAATAAGTGATCAGAGGGAAAAAGTTGTCTCTGCATCCTGTGTGAAACCACTCTTGAGTATACTGTTTGTTCTACAGCTCAAGTCCCTTATCTAATGATCTTTCCAGTAACTTCATATTAGAAACAAGTGCTCAGGCAAAAGTTGGCTTCTGCTTACTCACTGGTGTAATTTATCTTGTTAGAGAAGAATTACACACATTTTATGCTTCTCAAGTTTTGCCCATATGATCAGATGGTGGTGGTTCCTTCCTTAAGTTTTCTGGTACATGGATATTCCCACTTCATTATAGGGAGGACTCCTGTTCATTCCTTCTTTAGTGTCCTCATCATAAGCTGAGTCTTGACTGTAAGCCATTTCAGATATGTTTTTGAAGACAGAATATGTGAATAAATGTGTGTTTTTATACCTTCTTTCCACCATCTTCTGGTACTCCACTCTTGCCAAGAACCCTCTGCACCTGGCCTGGGTTCGAGTCATCAGCTGGGCCAGTTTGTCATCTCGCATCTCCTCTAGGAGCCCCAGAAGGCCAGCTTTGAAAAAGACCTGTACATGGGAAGGGTTGCACATCAGAAGCTTTAATAAAGTTCAAAGGGATAGGGATAGCATCAGGTAGGATTTACAGAATATTACCTTGGTGTGCCCAAATTTATACTGGGTGTGATCAATGTCGATGGACCCAAGGAGCTTCTCAGAAGCCTTCTTGCTATCAATGAATTGTCCTTCAGGGATAGCACTTGCATTTAATACTTTGTATCTGTTAAAGTACACACGGCTTTTAAAAACCAGTTTACTGATGACACAAATAGTAGCTAAACATTAAATGATTCATTTTTTAAACAAGAACTTTTTAAAAAGTTACTATTCTCGGTTCACGTGGAGAACATTGTTTATATGAATATGAAAGCTGGGACCAATTTTTACTCCCTTTTCCTTTTCCTCACAGTTGCAACTTTCCTTTCATCTGATCAGATCCTGTTCTTAGGAAAGGGTTCTGTCATCTCATTCATACTGTGGTATGGCTAACCAATAAAATGTAATGTGTTATCTTTACTAGACACATTTGCTTTTTAAGGCCCTGAATCCAAGAGAGCTACCTTGATTGAAGAATTTGGTAGAGTACACTTTACGTATTGGGAACTATCCTGATCACCTCAAATCAAACTTAGACGTGCTATGGATCTTGAGCCCTGGAATTCTGTCAGTGCCACCTGACCCAGGTGGCACTCTCTAGGAGAGATCAGCTTCTGGCAGCTGCTACCCAAGTCCTTCCCACCTCCGCCTTTTCTTTGATTCTCAAGATAAGCTTGTTTAGAGAGGCGAAAAAGCACCTGAGGAGCAGTCATTGTGACCTGTTCCCTCTGCCTCCGGGAAGCACTGGGAATCTAATATGTGAGAGGAAAAGGCAAACAAATAATACCAAAGGGAATGACAGAAAATGAGTAGCTATGTTTGTAAGGAAGAGTTTCTTACTCAACCACTTTTTAAGTATGACTTTGGGCAAGTACCTTCATCTCCCTCAGCCTCAGCTTATTCATCTATAAAATGAGGTCTTACTAGTACCTCCTTCTGCATTTTTTTGAGGATTAAACAAGGTAATCTAAACATATTAAGTACTCAAAAAGGTTATTATTTTCATTATTGGAGTTAATGTGTACATCTCTGAGCTAAGCCAAGAGCCTGGTCAATTCAATGAAAATTCTACAAGGTGCTTAAAATGTTGTATTTTTATATTGTAAAAGTGTTTGAGTCTGGGTGTGGTGGCTCACACCTGTAATCCCAGCACTTTGGGAGACTGAGGCGGGTGGATCACCTGAGGTCAGGATGGCCAACATGTTGAAACCCCATCTCTACTAAAAATACATAAATTAGCCGGGCATGGTGGCACATGCCTGTAATCCCAGCTACTGGGGAGGCTGAGGCAGGAGAATCACTTGAACCTGGGAGGCAGAGGCTGCAGTGAGCTGAGATCACATCACTGTACTCTAGCCTGGGCAGCAGAGCCAGACTGTGTCTCCAAAAACAAACAAAGTGTTTGAGACTTGAGACTCGTGATTTTTTTAACTTCTTCTTTTGACAAAACTAACAAGTAGAGGCATATGTTTCACTAAATTGTTTTGCTTGCATTAAATTTGTTCATATTAAACTTTAGGATACACTATATTCAGGAGAAACTGACCTTTGTTTGAAGTCTGCATAAAGGATTCTGCTTGGGAATCCTTTCCTACAGATGCGGATGCCTTCCAGCACACCGTTACACCTCAGCTGGTGCAGGACAAGTTCGTGCTCCATGGCACCTAAAAATGCATATTTATTTCACTGCAGAGCTGTTGAAAAGGAGGTGTGGCAGTCACCCTTTGCACTTTTATTATAGAACTTCTTACCAGGAGTTTTAGTCTCATTGGGGATGATGCACCTCACAAAGTGAGGATGGGTACTCCTGAGGTTGGTCATCAGCTTGTTCAAATTCTCCTGTAAAATCAGGAGAAATCGTGTCATCTTATACTCTAGACATGGATATGAGCAGTTATCGGTGTCTGTAAAATCCATATAGCTGAGTCGAATACCAGTATGGACTGCGTTCTTACAAGGCAACACCTTGAATGCTTCTCCTGAGATATATTTTCCTCCTCAGTAGATCTTTCTGCACTTGGGTTTCTGGGAGTTACACGTAGAAAGCATCCTGGCATGTTCCTCTCTTTAGTTTATACCAACACCATCCTTCTTTCCTTCCCTGGTCCCTGGCCACACATGTATATTTAGAAGGCCATTGCCTTCCCATGCTAGGTGATTGCTCTTTCTTCTAAATTCCATAGTTTGCCAATAAGGAAATGGAAGCCTGTACCACATGTGGACTTTTTCCTTATAATATAGCTTCCCTTTTCTAGTTCTATCAATTTTTAGGGGATAGAGATTATCATAGGGGAGCAATCCTACCAATTATAATTGAAAATTGACTCAATTAAGAGCAAGAATACCATATTAGCTTCACTGCAGATTTTCTGCTAGAGTTTTATGAGTTTATTAGCCATACTGATGTCTTTTAGTCTCTTTGAGTTCATGTCATTCCTCTTTCTCATAGCTCAGCTAGATTATTAATGGCAGAGTATTATGGTCTATAAAATTCTCTGTAAAATATTTCTCATTATTTGACTTAGCATGAAAGGTGAACTAATAATTTCGGAGTAATTTAAATCACTTCTTTCCAAAGTTAGATCAACAGAGTCACTAGCTACTATCAATCATTTACTCAGGGAATGTTCTTGTACTTTTAAAAGTACATTTTACACATTGGATACAGTGTACACAGCAGTACACTGGTGATGGGTGCCCCAATATCACAGAAATCACCACTAAAAAACTTGTGCATGTGACTAGACACTACCTGTTCCCCCAAAACCTCTTGAAATAAAAAATAAATTTTAAAAAAGGAAAGACAACGAGGGAACTTCTGCCCAGCAAGATTTCAAAGCATATTATAAGTTAATTTTAATAAATATAATGTGATATTAGCAGATGAATAGATAAATATATCCTTAGAACAAAAATAGAAATTCAGAAAACAGACCCAAATTAAAAACAACAGCAGCAACAACAACAGATTCCCAAAGCAACTGGAGAATGTCAAAAACTATCTGTTCCTTACTCTGAAAAGAGCAGACACGGTCTGGAAAGAAGAGCCCTTCTTCTTACCACCTTTCTTGGCCCCTCCACCTGCCTCTGAAGAAAGGAAGAAAAGAAATATAGTTTTGAATTCACAGGGCTACCTCTTGTCTATTTGCTGATTTCTGTGTTCATCAAGTGGAGCTTTTTTCCTACTCAACTGGCCTCTCTGTTTGAGCCTGAATGAATCTTATTTTTCAACTAAGTTTGCATCCACTTATGTGTGATTCTTTCTCCAGTGGGAAATGAGGCCAAGGATATTCACCTGATTTTACAGAGAGGGACTCCCTAATATTAGGACATGTCGGGAGCACTAACGTCAAAAATCATCCATAGAAATTAGTATTGTGAGGCAGAAGTTTGTCACTCCGCTGTCTCAGATTTATACTCTCAGATATTCTGTATCCTGCAGATGTGGAAGAAGTAGGAGAGAATTGTAGAAGCTGAGGCTCTTCATTGGTTGAGAGCCTGATAATTCCCCTCTGACTCTGCAGTTGGGCTCCTGTCAGTAGTGGAGTGAGTCACAAATGTATAATTACAAGTCAGCCTATCTGTTCAATACTTGATAGAACCAGGAGTTTGGTCTGCCACCCTTTTGCCAGGCTTAAGAGATGACTAACTTCAATCTAACATCACATGTTGTAATACCTAGAGGCTATTATTAACATTTGAGCATTACCTGCTTCAGCAGTTTGAGCACCAGAGAAGAGATTAGCTAGAGTTTTCATTGCAGACTTCTGGTACAGCCCAACCACGGTCTCATTCAAGGGGTCCTTGTTTTTGTCCAGCCAGCCAGTAATGTTGTAGTCCACGGTGCCAGCATAGTGAATCAGAGAGAAGTGGGCCTCGGCCTTGCCTTTGACCACCTTGGGCTTCTGGAAGTTGGCTGACTTGCCCAGATGCTGTTCATACAGCTTGTTCTTGAAGGAGGTGTCTGTTGCCTTAGGGAACATGCACTCCTCTTCCAGGATGGAGAAGATGCCCATGGGCTAAAAAAGCAGACCACAAAACAAAATCGTACTTCTATTTATTCTTTTCTCTGCCTATGGAATTAAAATGAGAAGCAGTGAATAATATAGTTGCCACCAAATATGGTTTCTGAAATGCAAAACCAACCTTCTCAATGAGCTCGATGCAGGCAGCCAGGTCCATCCCGAAGTCGATGAACGTCCACTCGATGCCTTCCTTCTTGTACTCCTCTTGCTCCAGCACGAACATGTGGTGGTTGAAAAACTGTTGCAGTTTCTCGTTGGTGAAGTTGATGCACAGCTGCTCCAGGCTGTTGAACTACATAAATAGATGTGTTTACTTCTCTCTTAAGCATATTGAGCATTTTTTAAAAGACAGAAGTTTTCCATATAAAAAATATGTGTCAAGAGCCTTTATATTATAGATGTTAAAATCACTGGATTGAAGAGACTTTGAAATAAAAGATGAAAAATATGGAAGTTTGAGGGCATGTGGAATCTACTATTTTTCTGCTGTAATTTTGTAGAAAATCCTACCATAATGATATTCTTTTTCTGTGTTTGCTTAAGTTTATTCAGGTATTTTCCTGAGCACCTACTTAATCATCCTGTGTTTATTCCCATTATCTCCGACACTTTCCAGAAGGTTTCTAGTTTTCTGTTGACTCATTTAGGAGCCAACTTGCAACCCATGAGAAGCTGGCTGGGAGGAGTCTGTCTTGCATGATAGTCACATGGTCAGCATGCAAGTGAGCTATAATTGCCAGCCCTCCCCCCGTTATTCTTTAAGGTGAAATGAAAAAAGATCAAGATGCCAAGTATTATATATAGTATGATAGTATACATTTGTATTTTTAAAAATTCACCAGAATGTTAACATTATATATAAATAGTAGAATTATGTGGAATCTTTTTCCTTGGGACCTTCTATATCCTCTGCAATGCCCAAGTTTTGCTTGTGTAATTAGAAAAAAGTTTAAACTTCTTGAAAACTATAATCAAGAAAAATATATTTCATAATCAATATGAATTTTTATTTCATATCATACTATTGAGTCTTAAAAGCTAATTGCATTTGTTAATGCTGACTCTAAATTATTAACGTTTCTCAGCTCTTATTGTCTCTAAGTATTTCTTAAAATAGACCTCCAATCCCATTGCACTAAGCTAATTCAGAACTCCTTTTGGATCATACAGCAAGCTGACGAGTCCTTATGAAACAGTATTGCTGTTTCTTATAGAAGTGGAATTGCTACTACAATAAGTGCCCAGTTACTCTCTTCTAAGGCTTAAAATAATTTTAACAGTGGTAAGAAAAGTTCATAGTCTTTACTAATTCCTTCATATAGATATTTCCATTGCCTTATTGTAAAATTCCCTCAGCCAGCCATCAACTCACATCAAAAATCTCAAAGCCAGCAATGTCCAAGACCCCGATGAAGTACTGCCTGGGCTGCTTGGTGTCCAGCTGCTGGTTGATGCGGGTGACCATCCACAGGAACATCTTCTCGTAGACGGCTTTGGCCAGAGCGCCCACCGCGTTGGTCACCTTAAAAGACAAAGATATAACTCTCAAAGTTGTTAGAGGCCTGTGAAAATGCTTTCGTCCCCGGCAGTTAATATGAATTCTGCACTTACCTGCTCTACAGTCTGGCCTTTGGTGACATACTCATTGCCGACCTTGACCCTAGGGTAGCAGAGGGCTTTGAGTAGGTCCGCAGAGTTCAGACTCTGGAGATAGGCTGCCTTGTCAGCAACTAAAAGAAGACAGAATAGAGCAACGTTATTACGGCTCAAAGAAACCCACTTCCGTAAAAATACTTTTAAACTACAATGATATGCAGTGTTTTAAATATATCTTTCTGAGCGTCCTTACTGATGTTTTCACTAAGTTCAAGTTTTTGATTATGGGGTAGTTTGCCCTAAAGAACTTCAGAAATTATAGGAAACATCTATCTAGTGTTCATGCTTCCCATGGCGTAGTATTTAAGTATACAGACACCGTAATTCTTCAAAGTGAATTTACCTTCCCAGGAAGATTTATGGATAACAAGTTAAGTGTGATTTTCAAACAAATGCAAAATCATATGGGTAACTTAGTTGGTACCTTCGGTGCCATCTGGCTCTGCTTGCTCCTCACGTTGCTTCTGCTTAAATTTCAAATTCCCATAATGCATCACAGCCCCCGTGAGCTTGTAAATGGAGACCTTTTCTTCATTGGTAAAGCCCAAAATATCAATAGCACTCTGTCAAAATAACCAATAGGATGGCAGTTAGGTTGTGACCCACACACTCGCTGTTAATAGTCCATGCTCCCATTGCTGGCTTGAGGAAACTAACAGTACTAATGGAGACAAGGAAGGTTGGGTATATAGAGACTTGGTCAACCAGAGGCCAGCACAGAGCATGAGAATTGTAGGAGTGTACCTTCTGAAGATTCAAAAAGTGGACTTAGAACAGAGAATAAGAATAGTAGATCTAAGGAACTTGTTATTTTGAGAGATGGTAGGGATCTAATGCCAGTCAATTGCAAAAAAAAAAAAAAAGAGTTTAGAAATTCAGAAATGATAGATCTTTAGAAGAATGTAAAGGTTGAGTAAAATGCTATAGGGGCACATCATGCTCTTTTCATTTGACTCGAAGGGGCATGCCCATGTGCATCCTTGAATCTTCCTTTGCCATTTCTACTAGACACTGAATATTGATCTGGATCACCATTACTCTGACCCACCATTATAATTCCAATAGTCTTGTGTTCTACTTACGTCTGTGGCCATCAGTTCTTCCTGATCATCGATGCTGGCCACACTGATCTCCCCTTGACTGACAAATGGGTAATCGTATGGGTTCGTGGTAATCAGAAGCATTTCTAAGTACAAGAAACAGAGCAAAGATAAGCATAATTATCTTCTTCATTAAGGCAAGAGATTTCTAGACAAATTGTGAGGCACTGTATGATGCTTGGTTGATGACTCATGGGCACTGAAGAAGCATTTAAAGGGTATTAGACACCGTCGCAAATACTTGAAGTTGATGTCATGGCACTCTTATAAATCCTTACTTAAAAAAAAAAAAACTGTGGGCCGGGCGCGGTGGCTCAAGCCTGTAATCCCAGCACTTTGGGAGGCCGAGGTGGGTGGATCGTGAGGTCAAGAGATCGAGACCATCCTGGTCAACATGGTGAAACCCCGTCTCTACTGAAAATACAAAAATTAGCTGGGCATGGTGGCGCGTGCCTGTAATCCCAGCTACTCAGGAGGCTGAGGCAGGAGAATTGCCTGAACCCAGGAGGCAGAGGTTGCGGTGAGCCGAGATTGTGCCATTGCACTCCAGCCTGGGTAACAAGAGTGAAACTCCGTCTCAAAAAAAAAAAAAAAAAAAAAAAAAAACTGGTCAAGTGCAGTGGCTCATGCCTGCAATCCCAGCACTTTGGGAGGCTGAGGCATTCAGATCACCTGAGGTCAGGAGTTCAAAACCAGCCTGGACATCATGGTGAAACCCCATCTCTACTAAAATTACAAAAATTAGCCAGGTGTGGTGGTGCATGCCTGTAATCTCAGCTACTCAGGAGGCTGAGACAGGGAGAATCACTTGAACCCAGGAGGCAGAGGTTGCAGCGAGCCAAGATCACACCATTGCACTCCGGCCTGGGCAACAAAGCGAGACTCCATCTTAACAAACTAAAACAAACAAACAAAGAAAACTACTGTAATCCAAAGAGAATAATCGCATAATGGGAAAAGTTGGGTCACGATAGTGTTCACTATATACAATCCAGAACTGGAAATAATCGCTATCTGTAAAGAGGGTATAGTTAAGTAAATTATGCTTTTTCTAGAATAGAAAACTATGTAACTATTAGAAATAATAATGTGGAGGTATATTTAGTGACATGGAGATAGCTATGATACATAATTGCTCAGTAAAAAAGTAGAGTACAGGAGAGCATGTAACTGATTTCAGTTATGAAAATTGTATGTATGTATCTATATGTAGAGATATGTATATACAAAATTATTACAGTGATATTTATCCAAGTGAGTTCATGGTGGTTTTTTCACAGTGGTAGCAATTAGAGATATTATTTTCAGTTTTCCTTTTGCTTTCCTTTGAATCTTTTTTTTTAAAAGACAGTTTTGCTTTGTCATCAGGCTGGAGTACAGTGACGCAATCTCAGCTCACTGCAACCTCCGCCTCCCGGGTTCAAATGATTCTCCTGCCCCAGCCTTCTGCCTAGCTGGGACTACAGGTGTGCACCACCACACCCAGCTAATTTTTGTATTTTTAGTAGAGACAGTGTTTCATCATGTTGGCCAGACTGGTCTCAACCTCTTGACCTCATGATCTGCCCACCTCAGCCTCCCAAAGTGCTGGGTGGGATTACAGGCATGAGCCACCGCGCTTGCCCAATTTCCTTTGAATTTTTCTAATGAGCATATGTAAATTTTTACCAAACTCACAAAGCTTTTTTTTTTTTTTTTTGAGACAGAGTTTCGCTCGTTACCCAGGCTGGAGTGCAATGGCGCTATCTCGGCTCACCACAACCTCTGCCTCCTGGGTTCAGGCAATTCTCCTGCCTCAGCCTCCTGAGTAGCTGGGATTACAGGCACGTGCCACCATGCCCAGCTAAGTTTTGTATCTTTAGTAGAGATGGGGTTTCACCATGTTGACCAGAATGGTCTCGATCTCTTGATCTCGTGATCCACCCGCCCCAGCCTCCCAAAGTGCTGGGATTACAGGCTTGAGCCACTGCGCCCGGCTCACAAAGCTATTTTAAAAAAACAAAATGACATATAAACTTTCCAAAATTCAGTCATAGAATACTAGGTTGGACTATGCATTGATATGTACTGATGCAGTAATTCTGAAAAAGAATTATGACATTTCTTACCAATTAGTTCTGGTTTCTTGTTCGATGTAATCTGATAAAAAATATGATAACTTCTCTCAGCCTTAAGCTGGAAAGTAACTCTAGACTTCTCTAACAGATCTGGAAGGAAACAAGTAACATACAAGAAAAGTGTAACAATTCATTTGACCTGTGAATTTGATTTTTGGTCAGTTTTTTAGATCATAAGAATCTGAAATGATTTTAAATGGATCTGAACACTTACATGTTTCAATATCAGCAGATGCCAGTTTTCCTGTAGTGCCAAAGTGGATTCTGATGAATTTACCCTTGAAATAAAAACTAATGTTACTACCTTGTTTTTATGTAATATCACATCTTTGAGAAATTCAAAACATTTGATGCTCGTACTTTAATATTAAATCAATTAAGAGAATATTTGTATCAGGTAGAAAAAGGTGTATCTCCTATTTTATAAGTAGAAGAGTTTTATCTTTGATTTAAAAATCGTAAATATTTATTAAGTATGTGAAGTAATGGATATGTTAATTAGCATGTTAATCATTCTGTAATGTACACATAACATATATCAAAACATCACATTTTATTTTATAAATATAATTATTTGTAAATTAAAAATAAATAAAAATTTTAAAATAGTGAATAATTGTAGATCATGACAGATAAGAAAAGGTCACATATCCTTGAAAGATGAAGTTTTGATCTATGTTATTACATGCTCAGAGGAAAAGGAAAGAACAATGATGTAGTATAATGGGAATGAAAAAGATTCAGAGAATATATTTACAAACATCTCAAAAATTTTGACCAGTGAACAATATCTATTAGAGTGTCCAAGAGACTTACAAAGCGAGAGGAGTTGTCATTCCTCACGGTCTTGGCGTTGCCAAAGGCCTCCAGTAGGGGGTTGGCACTGATGATTTGATCTTCCAGAGTCCCCTGCAAAGGCAAGAGCAGTCTTTGCATCTGGGGCTTGGGAATTTCCTACCTGAGAGTCCCGACAGATTTTGACTGTGACCATCAGACTCACCTGCATTTTGCCAGAAGTAGTTTCTTCCTTCTTCTTCTCTCCAGTAACTGCAATTGTTGCAAAGTACTGGATGACACGCTTGGTGTTCACAGTCTTCCCTGCGCCAGATTCTCCACTGTCAAATCAAAACTCAATCAGGTGTGGTCTCAAAGCTAGCAGCTATCACAGCCATGTAAAGAAAGCATAAAATCTACTTACGTGATCAGGATTGACTGATTCTCTCGGTCTACAAAAGAAATTATAGACATTTAATACTGTTTTCCTAGATATTTGTAAATGATAAGTAAAGTGGAATTTACTCAGTGTTATTCAGTCTGGCCTTTGCAATCTTTAGGGCTTGGCAGGCTCTATACCTACCACTTCCTCCTTCCCCAGCTTTAGCACACATGCACCCATTTCAACAGAACACCACCACTTTTATCAGTTTACGTTCAAATCTTCCAACAAGTATTTCATTTGAAGAAAAAAATTCTATGATGAAGGAAAATGTTTGAAAGTGATGTTTATAAGTGATGACTACATGGCTGTGTATTCCTGAAGCACCACACTTTTTCTTTTTAATACTCTTGTCACTAAATAAACACCAAAAGTAGACTTGCCTCTTTGGTTAGCTTTAAATGATGATTTAAGTTAGGGACATATATAAATTGTGGGTGCAAGAAGTAATGAAGAATGAACATTAGAGATATTTTTAGTGTGCGAGAGGAGTAATCATAGTAAAGGTGATAGCTTTAAAAATATAGCTTTAATCGTATTTTTAGGAAGAGGTAAAATTTTGTTTTGATGTTTTACTCTCTGAACAGGAATTCTCTAAGCCCCTTCCAAGGTGCCACAAGTACTTTAGATTGTTCTAGCCAAGACTATATTGTAGGAAGCAGATTCAACATGTAACTCTCTTAATACCAAATATACCTTAAATCTGGAGCCTCTTCAGGTTGGTTCTGAGCAAAGGACAATAGCATTGTGCCATCCTTAATATAGAGAGAACTTTATCTGTCACAATTTAGGATGCTGAGGCTGAAACCACAGAGACAAGTTTTACTCTTCTGTTTTTTGGTTCATAGTAATAGAGACACAGTTTCTATGTGTGATTATGTGTGCATGGGTGTATGTGTACATACACTTACATACAGAAATGGTTGTATTTTTACTCATATTTATTTGAGTTTCTGAGTCATTCAAAAGTATATTAACTATGGCCAGCCTCTTGACTTTTTAAAATTTAAGAGATCATTAGCAACTATGTAATATTAAGGATTACAAATCAGCCTTTCTCCCCTTCCTGTACCTTCTCCTTCATAAGCACACCAGCCTCAACTAAAAGGGATGAGCTCAAAGAATGTGTTGAGAGTGCCTAGAGTCTCGTTCTCCTATGGTTCTGTTCTAAAAGGTTTATGCACTTGCAAAGCATTTGGCTCACTCACCAGTCAGCATGAACTGATAGGCGTTGTCAGAGATGGAGAAGATGTGGGGCGGGGCCTCCTGGCGCTTTTTGCCTCGGTAGGCACCCACCACCTCGGGGTTGTACACCGGCAGCCACTTGTAGGGGTTGACGGTGACACAGAAGAGGCCCGAGTAGGTCTATGAAAATGAAAAAAATAGAATAAGCACCCAAAGACCTTTCCTGTTACTTGTACAATTAACTTATTAATTGAATGTTATTTTTGAGGCAAGAGTCTTGCTCTGTCACCCAGGCTGGAGTGCAGGGGTGCTACCTCAGCTCACTGCAGCCTTGACCTCCTGGGCTCAAGCAATCCTCCCACCTCACCTTCCCAAGAAGCTGGGACTACAGGCGTGCATCACCATGCCCAGCTAATTTTGTATAAACTTTTTATAGAAATAAAGGCTCACTTTTTTGCCCAGGCTTGTCTGGAAATTAACTGAATTTTAACAAAAAGGAGCACTTTAAATGACTAGTTTTATTTCTTCAAGGTATCAGCATGAAAACTAGTTGGCAGATTCAACAATGTGATAGCAGAATCCTAGGGAAGTGACTACAATTCAGATTTCTTATTGCTTGCTGCCCTCAGGGCTTTTTACAGTGCTTTTTACATAGCAGCAGAAGAAATACATGTTTTTAAAAATTGCCACACACAGTGGCTTATGCCTGTAGTCCCAGCACTTTGGAAGGCCGAGGCAGGAGAATCACGAGATCAGGAATTCAAGACCAGCGTGGCCAACATGGTGAAACCCCATCTCTACTAAAAATAGAAAAATTAGCCGGGTGTGGTGGCACGTGCCTGTGGTCCCAGCTACTCAGGAGGCTGAGGCAGAAGAATCACTTGAACCCAGGAGGCGGAGCTTGCAGTGAGCCGAGATTGTGCCACTGCACTCCAGCCTGGTGACAGAGCAAGACTCTGTCTCAAAAAAAAAAAATCTGAAAAATTAGCCAGGCATGGTGGTGGGCATCTGTAATCCCAGCTACTCAGGAGGCTGAGGCAGGAGAACTGCTTGAACTGGGGAGGTGGAGATTGCAGTGAGCAGAGACTGTGCCACTGCACTCCAGCCCCAGTGACAGTACAAGACTCTGCCTCAAAAAAACAAAAATTAGGATATGAAACCTTGTGTTGTTTTATGGAAATGAGTATATATTCTCTTTGCAGCATTAAGACAATTCAAATATGTGAGAACACAAATTTGGACATAAGCTAAGTGCCTAACAGTAAGGGAATGGCTAGGTGAACTATGGTAAATCTTTTAAGAGAATATGATGCAGGCATTTTTAAAAGTAAACATGAATGTATACAGCAACACTTGGAAAATATTTACAAAATAGTTTTGAGTTATAAGGAAACAGAACACAAAATGATATAGATACATGATGATTACAACAAGGGATTTTAAGTCTTTGATGATTGGTTCAAGACAGGCACCAACCAGTTAGACTGGATGCTGACCATCAATACTAGGCACATTTGCATAGATGTTGCCTAACTATCAGCACTGGCTAAACTATGCAAAAATATGAATGTAACATAATAAATTCAATTTAAAAATATTTACTGCATGTGTATTATCTGCAGGCCTTTGCCAGACAGTAGAAATGAAATCGGATAAATGAGATGATGTCCCTGGAGGAATCCCCAGTCTATGTAGGAGACAGTCATGTAAATGAATAATCAAGGAGAAACATGGTCAGTGTTACTGCAGGGACTGAAACAGAAGGACAGAACATCTGACTGCTTGGGGAAGTGGGAACGGTTTCATCGAGGAGGTGGTATTACAGATAGAAGGGACCAGAACATACAGATACAAATTGCTGTTATTTTAGGGGAGTAAAAATGAGTGAATTATTTTTTTTAAAAAAAAAAAGCATTTTAGGCCGGGTGTGATGTCGCACACTTGTAATCCCAGCACTTTTGGAGGCCAAGGCAGGCAGATCATTTGAGTGCCGGAGTTCGAGACCAGCCTGGGCAGCATGATGAAACCCTGTTTCTACTAAAAAAAAAAAAAAAAAAAAAAAAAAATACAAAAAAAAAAATTAGCCAGGCATGATAGCATATGCCTGTGATCCCAGCTACTCTGGAGGCTGAGGCATAAGAATCACAGGAGGCAGAGGTTATAGTGAGCTGAGATCGTACCACTGTACTCCAGCCTGGGAGATAGAGTAAGACTCTGTCTCAAAATCAAAATAAAAATAAATATTTAAAAAGTTTAAAGTGTTTATGTTTATTTTTTCACTCTGATGATTCTGCAGCTGGAATGGGGAGGAGGAACGGGGAAGATGGCACGTGATTGAAAAATAAGCAGTAGCTGCTCAAATGCCTGTTTAAGGGTTTTATGGCCAACCCAGTCAACATGGACAGTGGTCTTCCCCAGCTTTGGATGGGAAAACAAGGTAGAGCTGGCTGTTGCGCTGTGCTTTACAATAGGAATAATGAAGCCTTTTAACTAGTTATGCTATGATGAAAGTGAAGTGGGTCACTACTTGTGACCTATTTATGCTCAGTGGATGAAGCGGGACGGTAGAGTACAAGAGGATGATTATAAAGAGCTCTGGCAGGGGCCACTCACATAGATCATCCAGGCTGCGTAGCGCTCTTTGAGGTTGTACAGCACAGCAGGCTCATGCAGGTGAGTCATCATGGCCATGTCCTCGATCTTGTCATATTTGGGAGGGTTCATGGGATAAACCTGATCATCCTTCACTGTCAGAGTCTGGTAAACAGGAAAGATAACCATGTACATTAATTGAGTGATCAAACCAAAAAAATTAAAAATCTATAAAATGTGGCAAGCTCCTGGGATTCTACTCACTGCTCCTGCTTCAGTCTTCACCGTCACTTTTCCTGCTTCTCTGCTCTGGATGGTCCCTTTGACAAAGGATTCTTTGGGCTCCGCCACAAAGACAGATGTTTTGGCATCGAAGGGCCTATTCTGGGCCTCAATGCGCTCCTTTTCAGACTTTCGGAGGTAAGGAGCAGCCTCCCCAAAAATAGCCATTTCTGAGTCTGAACTCATGGCTGCCGAACTCAGAGGTCCTAAAGGAGATAAAAGTTTTCACATTAGAGTCTGGATTGCCATGTATACCAGTAAATCTTAATATTTGTTGTATTTCATGGGCCCAGTTGGAAATTTCACTAGGCAGGTCTCCTGTGTTCACCAGGCTGTAGTTACTGAGATAAACATAATCACAAGAATGAAAATGCATCAGGTGGTCTCTGTGTATCCAATACCATACTCAGGGCTTTGCATCCATTATCTTCTTTCATCCTCCAAGACTCACATTCTCCTCGGGAACTGAGTTACAGTTACAGTCCTGATGTCAAGTTGGGACTTGACAAGTCAATGCTCGTCAAGTAGCTTGTGACCTTGGGTATGTCACTTAATTTTTTTTGAGCCTAAGTGACTCCATCTTTAGAATAGGGATTATAAATTCTGTCTTTCTTAATTCACAACTCACAATATATGATGAAGATACTTTGAAAAAGAGATTTAAATGATGACTGTGAAAGTACTTTGCAATTGTTCAGGCTACCATTTATATATATAAGATGTCATAAATTATTGTGTCACAAAATTCCATGTCTTGAATGTAATGTAAGAGAACTTTGGCCGGGCGCGGTGGCTCAAGCCTGTAATCCCAGCACTTTGGGAGGCCGAGGCGGGTGGATCACGAGGTCGAGAGATCGAGACCAACCTGGTCAACATGGTGAAACCCCGTCTCTACTAAAAATACAAAAAATTAGCTGGGCATGGTGGTGCGTGCCTGTAATCCCAGCTACTGAGGAGGCTGAGGCAGGAGAATTGCTTGAACCCAGGAGGCGGAGGTTGCGGTGAGCCGAGATCGCGCCATTGCACTCCAGCCTGGGTAACAAGAGCGAAACTCCGTCTCAAAAAAAAAAAAAAAAAAAAAAAAGAGAACTTTATTTCCTCCTTTACCTGTTCAGCCAGATTTGTTCAAGTTCAGTGGTTTATGGGAGATTACAATTTTGTTTACCTTTTTTCTTTTAGGTTGGGTGCTTAGTATAGTTTCTCTAACGTAATTTTTTTGCATATTAAATACAGATGATCATTTTAACCCATTTAAACTAAGGATAAAAACAGTAGCAAACATTAACCTTACTCTTCTACATTGAAGGGCTCCCTTTGCTATTCCAAATTTTCCTTTGAAGCATGCAGGCCCTGTTTGCTGCATTCTGTGTTATCTGCAGGTTGCCAGTGGTATCAGTAGAATGAAAGATTTGGCAAAGAATGCTACTGCAGTCATTACGTGATCAAATTACTTGAAACTCATTTGTATCATCTCTCCCAGTGTCTCCTTTTAGAAATGCAGTACATAGTGGTAGGGTAGATTAATACCTCTATTATACGCAACAAAAATGCCATAGCACTCAGCATTGTGTAAGGCAACTTTTTGCAAGGACTATAAAAAGTTTAAAGGAAGCATTGTCCTACTTAGTTCCTTTTTAATTTGTTGGATATGATGTTTACTAAGTGAATTCTAACAGCAGGATACATACATTTTTATCAAATTTGAGATTTTTGGCAAGGGAATCTGAGGGTAGACTCTTTTTCTTCCTGCACAGACAATATATTTATTAAAAGTGATTTCCTTGCTCAAATGTCACCCCACCGATGCTTGAGCCATAAATGAGGATGTGTGCATTGTTCTGAAGGGACAGCCCTCCCTTTCTAGCCCCTTTCCTGAAGTGCGGTTGTCAGAAGGTATTTACTGAGACAAGCACTCTCTGAAAGGTTGCTAAGTGACATAAATCCATCCCAGAGCCTCTTGCATTGTCCTCTAGGAACTGCTTAGTCCAAGTCTTACCTTGTTAGCAAGTGAGAAGATGTAGCCTGGGAGTGAGACAGTTCTATAAAAGAAAAGGGAAAAGCACTTGATTAGTTGACGAAAAAGAGGTGAAAAAAATTCCATTTATGGCATTACTTGCTATTATAAACAGAAAGTAACAAAATTCAGAGAGGTAAAATACGGAGTTCCAGAAGGAGCAGTACCAGAACTAGCAGCTGCTGCTTACACTGGGCGGTGTGACCAGTGTCCCTCTTGAAAGACCGTCCTGCTCCCACTTACCTTGGAGCTTTTTAAAGCAGGACGAGTCAGCCTCATTCCAAGGGCTCTTTTATATGGATAGCTATGGAAACAATGCAGCTGCCTCTTCTTTCTTAAGTCAAAAGGAATTGTTTGGCAAAATACCTCTTGGCAATCTAGCGTCCCCACATAATTCTCATTCATATTAAGAATGGTTGGATATAATTAGAAATATTTTTCTTATTGAGTATGTGGATAAATCTCCTATGGATAATTTGAGAAGATGATCTGAAAGAAAGATTCAAGCTGGTGGATAAAGGCCGTGTCTGGGCAGCCAGGATACCTGGCTTCCCCTTGGAACTTCTTTTTGGCTTTGCTGGGCATACCATTCAGGCCTGCCTTGCATCACTTTCGCATATTTCACATGTTAAATCACATAAATAAAATACAAATCTGTATTTTAATTTTGTGAGAGTTAATTTTTACCTGTTGATTCTTTCTCCCCAGCCCTGCAAAATTGAGCAATGTGCCCTCAACAACTTAAAGAGATAGAAAGTCCTCTCTGTTGTGCCAATATTCCTGTAGTTTGAGGAATTTCCTTGCTCTCTCACCTTTTTGCTTTTGCCGAAGTTGTGCCCTTTACCCAGCACACCATTTCCTGTCCCCCTGCCCATTTCGCTTGCCTGCAGTAAAAAAAAAAAAAAAGCTGAATATTTTTTAGGAGCAAAGGCATTATCAGAGTACTTTTCGACATTTTTTGTGTCACAGTGCGCTGAGAAAAAATGACAATATGAGTGTAGTAGAGTAACGTGGAAGGGATTTGTCTGTGTCTGTAAAGGGCTTGGGGAGAACATTTAAAAATTTTTTTAACATTCCTTTGTGTAATATAATAAATATGCATAGCATTAAGGAAAATATAAAATACTGAATATATCTGAAACTTGCAAATAATACCTTCTTGAAAATCTTTAGGAAAAATTTGAGCTGTATCTCACAAATAAAACTTGTTTGTATCTGACTTTATACTTGAAATATGACACAAATTTCCTGATCAAATTTTCAAAAATGATACAAACAATATCTGCATTCTTGATAATTAACATAGTGAGTATCTTTGCCCAAGAAGGAGGGATGAAAATGAAAAACTAGGTCATTTACCACTGTTGAAGTATTTAAAAAATTTACCAGCTCTTCTTTTTCCTTCATTGAAAAACGTAATGTTGAATATTCTCATATAATGAAAATAAGTTTTTAATCCGTTTGAAGTCTCTCTTTCATATTAAATATTTCAAAGGATAATGAAGCTTAATCTTCAAAAACTTCATGGGTTAAAGGAGTCACCCAGCTGCTAGGTTGGTCAAAGGGCACAACAGTCACAAATATACAGAAGTACTTGATCTCTTCAAAGTCTAAGGTTTGGAGCTATCGCTGTGAGCTACCTCTTCCAGTACAACCTACTTAGCCTTATGGCACCTTTACTCTGGCTGGATGCTCTCTGGGTTGCATGCCTTGTCCCAGGCATCTTGGAACACCAACCCTCCCAGCCATTCCAGGGGTCTCTTGACTACAGAAGACAGCATTACATTCTCAGCTGGCTGCTGAAGTCCTTCTTGGTTCCATCCAGCACATGGCAAATACCACCATTGTGCTTGCCTCCTGTAGGGATCCTAGGTTATGCTGTCAAACTCTAATGCAGCCTAGCCAACACTCTGAGGAACGCTTGGTCAGCCTTCTCCCAGCTGGGAGCCACTTCCCAAAGCTGTGGTCCCCCCTGCCCTTCCAGCCATTCTGAGACTGAAGAGATCAAAATTTTATGGCACATCAGTTACTTTTTTGATGCCAAAGCCTACGGGTTGGGAAGCTCTGTTTTAAGGTGAGTTGTGGAGCTGTTTTTTCAAACTAGACTGCCATTTTTAGTGCCCACAGCAATAGTTTAATATTCTCTTGTTCCACCTCTGCTGCTGATAGACATTTTCCTTATGTTTTAATAAATATTTAATGTTATTTATGAAATGATCTTCACTTTTTTTTTTTTTTTTTTTTTTTTTTTTGAGACAGAGTCTCGCTCTGTTGCCTAGGCTGGAGTGCAGTGGCGCCATCTTGGCTCACTGCAACCTCCGCCTTCTGGGTTCAAGCGATTCTCCTGCCTCAGTCTCGTGAGTGGCTGGGACTACAGGCGTGTTCCGCCATGCCCGGCAAGTTTTTTGTGTTTTTAGTAGAAACGGGGTTTCACCATCTTGGCCAGGCTAGTCTCAAACTCCTGACTTCAAGTGATCCGCCCTCCTCGGCCTCCCAAAGTGCTGAGATTACAGGCATGAGTCACTGCTCCCAGCCTGATCTTCACTTTTAAGTCAACTCATGGTTCTATATTCTGTTTCTTCAGTTGGTAAACTCCTTCAGTGAATACTGTATTCTATAGGTAGCAGCTGTCTAATACATTGTTTTTGACTGTAAAGCAGAACATGCAAAGCCTTGTTCCCAGTGATTGAGAGACACACCTTAGTTGTTCCTGTGCCACTTGACTCATGATTTGCGACTACAAAATATTCTCTGAGAACGTGGGCTTAAGGAATATGTCATTCAGGATCATCTTTTCCACTCTGTAAACAGGTCAAAGACGTACAGTCATTTTGCATCTTTTTCTTGATTTCGCTGTATTTTTACCACTGCTGCAATAAGTCAGGGGCTTTCTACTTTGCATTGCTCACACCTGGGAATAGCTGTCACGTTTTGGGGTGGTGACAGCTTGGGAATGAGCATCAGCTACTCATTGAATGTCGCTACTGTCTGAATCTCCTTGCAATGTCTATGCCATTCAGAGAGAATAGCAGCCACTGACCTTGTCTTCAGGAAGGTTACAATCTGAGAAATCAAGAGAGCACTAAGAGATGGCTCAAGTCACCTTCAGAACAATGTGATGGCAGCCTTTAAAAGATACAGCGTACAAATCCTTTGCAAAAAAGGATCCATGTTTTCTGTATCTGCTTGATCCTCATCAACACTTAGGATAGTACTGACATGTAGAAAGTCCCCCTAAATTCTAGTTTATAAATTCTCAGAGGTGCCAGGTTTCTTTATCCTAATCATTCTTGTCCCCAACAACTGAAATTGGGACCTGGATTTAACTTTTGACTACATACCAGCTGGATATCCTTGGAAATTTGCTAAACCGTCTCAAGACTCAGCTTCCTGCTCTATAAAAGGGATAAGGAAGTGGTACTTCATAGGGGTTTGTGAGGAGTAAATAAGACACGGAAGTGCTTAGAAGCTGAAAACAGTGCCGGGAACCCATCACTCATTCAACTGATATTAACAATTGTGATTACTATAGCCCCTCATAGTTTGTTAATTCTTATTCTGAAGTCTCTGTTGGAGTGAAACTAGTTTTCTTTCTGATTTCTATAACAAGATATGCTCCCTCAATAATTTCAGTTACTCAGTAAACATTTGCACAGCACAGCTATATGGCAAGCCCTCAGGTAAACTCCCTACTGCCACCATGGAATGCCCTCCTCTCTTTCATATTATTGTTTAATTCAAAATCAAGCTCAGCTCTTATTCAGACATTTTTTCCAATTATTCCCTCAGATAGAGAAAAGGCAGTTTGGCCCTGACAGAGAGACAAACACTTTCAGCTGTTACATTAAGAAAGGTGTGAAGAAATGAGGGCCCAGGCTAGGGAGCTGGTGGTGGAAATAGAAAACCGATCAAGAAATTGGTTAACTGCTGATTTTTCAAGAGGGGCACTGAATGTTAAGTAACTTGGTAGAAGGGAGACTGACATTTCATACCATACCTTTTTGTATTTTCAAAATTTTATGCTGAGTACATGTATTATTGCTTTAAAAATTAAAATTGATGATTTGTAGAAACAGGATCCCCTCTAAAAATGGAAGAAAAAAAAAAAAAGAACAGATGGGATTAAAAGAAATATGGCCACAGAATTAAAGAGGTGGCAGATAAAGCCTTAGAAGAGTCAAGACTCACGATGAAAGTTTTCCAGTGACTGCTTCTGTCTTTTTTCCATAGACTGAACTCCAGGCTCATCAATCTGCATGGTTAATGAATGTTGATACTGTTTCCTAGGAATGCATTGGTTTTCTGGTTCAAACTTGGTACCTTTGCACCAGTAACCCGCAAGTATAAAGCCCCATCGATAGAGAGCTATACATCCAAATGTCTAATCATAGGACTTTCTGAAAATTTGCTTTATAAAGAAAAAAATTGGCTAGTAAGAGTCCTGTGGGAGAGCTCATAAAGTTGTCGAAATACATAATTCAGACCCACTTATAATTTGAATAAAAATATATAAATATATTCAAATTTATGTATGTATTTAAATACATTTTATATAAATTACAAATATAATTTTAATCATATATTACATGACTCTTTTTAGTTCCAAATTTAGCTTTCAAAGAATACATTGTTTAGTCCTAATTTGAAGTAAGTGGGAAGAAAGAAAGTTTGTATCTGCACTCATGGGTAGAATTGTCCAGGAAGTTGCTGAATGGATGCTATATTAAAATCCAAGAATCCAAAGACTTGTTGTATGTACAGAGTGCACTGGTGTGATCTTGCCTCACTGCAACCTCCACCTCCCGGGTTCAAGCCTTCCTAAGTACCTGCAATTACAGGCACCTGCCAACATGCCTGGCTAATTTTTGTATTTTTAGTAGAGATGGGGTTTCACCATCTTCGGCAGGCTGGTCTTGAACTCCTAGCCTCGGCCCGTCAAAGGGCTGGGATTACAGGCGTGAGCCACGGTTGCCGGCCAAATATATACTGCAGATTTCTTTAATGAAGAAGTAGCATTTTGTTGAAGGATCAAGGAAGGCCACATAGAAATGTCATCTGAGATGGTCCATGAAGGAATTCGGTAGGATTTAACAAATGGAGATCCAGGAAGAAAGAAATTCTAGATGCAGGAACAGAAACAGAAACAACTGAGGTGGGAGGAAGAAAAATGGAAGTCTCTTTGAGGAAGAGAGAGCAGTCTTGTCTGACTGGAGTATACCGTAAGTGTAAGAAAGAAGTTTCGAGAGACAGTTGGGGCCAGATGCATCAGAAACCGTTGTCAGATCTCACTCATTAAGAACAAATGTTCTGGACCAGAACTCCAAATGAGGCTAACCAGAGCAGCTTCTTGTTATCTTTGCTCTCAAACCACAGACAGCTTGTTTCCTTGTTTTTCACTCAGTTCTATACTTTCAGATTATTCTCCATCCCCCACATCCACACAGACATTTTGGCTTCCCCCTTTGGCCTCCTTCCGCTCTCACTCTCCCTCCCTTGACCATGCTTGATCCTATTGTCAGGGCACCTATCCCCTCTCCTACTTCCATGACCTGCGTCCTTCCTCCTGCTGATGCCTGTTGAAGATGGAAACAGTTATGGGCTGTTTTTCCTGCCCTGCCAAGTCTACTCAGTATGTGACAACAATGAGCCTCGAACACTTGATACCAGGGTTTGACTTGAATAAAATATTTAACGCTCTTGGCTTGGGCATGATGGCTGACGTCTGTAATTCCAGAAACTCTGGGAGACCAAGGTGTTTGAGTCCAGGGGTTCAAGACCAGCCTGAGCAACATAGTGAGACCCCATCTCCACAAAAATAAAAATTAAAAAAGTTAACCACCAAATAGGAGGCTATTGCCAAAACAACACTTCCATGGATTTAGAATGCTGTATCATTGAGCACCAAAATTATCTCATACTTGCTTTGAAACAAAATCTACCAACATTTTTTTGAGAAGTTTTAATTTTACTTGACTGTGACAATTTTCAAAGTCAATTTTTAGGAATGGAAAAAGTATTCAATTAACCCAATTCTGTTTTCTCTCAGTTGCAAGAATAAAAACTGGATCAAAATAATTTTCCTCTTGTCCTGCCAAAATCTATACCCCACAAGCAAACAAACAAATGCAAACCCAAACCCCAAAAATGAAAAAAAGAAGCATGATTTGGGGTGGGAGTGGAATTCTCTTGATTGAGGGAGGAAAGATTTTTGCTATTTCTGTGAGCTGGACATTTCAAAGATTCCCAAATGTGGATCAACTTCCTCAAAACTGCTGCTTTTTCTTTGTAGTTTTGGCTTGTCCCAGGTCAAGCAACTGGTTCTGTGGACAGGAGTTGATTAAAACAAGGCTGTGCTCCAAGGCTGAGGAGTATTTTTAGGTCTTGAGGAAGAATTTTTTTTTTTTGAAGGAAAGGTGGTAATGTCATCCAAAGTACTAGTCCTGTGCAGAAGCTGGTACTTGGCATGACTCAAGAAGCACTTCAAAAGGAATGTGGCCGAAAGCCAAGCTTCAGGAAGCCAAATGCTGGAGACCTAGTCATTCTTCTGGTCTGTTTGAAAAACATGATGGCAGACGTTTTCATGGATTTTCTCATCCTTTGTCCCTTTTATAAACCTTAATGAACACAGCCATTTGCTTTGTTTTGATTGCCCTGTGGAAGTCTCTAGCTTAATGTTCTAAATTCCTTCTTCTTTGAGCAATAAGAACAAAAATGACCATTGAAATCCCCAAGATACATCATATCCTTGTAGGAAAATATTAGCCAGACAATCTTGAATAGTTGTCAAAGTAAAAATGATGTGAAGAACTGATGAAACAAAGATCGGATGCTGGTGTGTACACATGTGGGTGCACACTGTGTGTTGATGTGTGCCCAGCATTCTTGCATGTGCTTAACTAAAAATGCCCTAATCAGGAGAAAGATGGGAACGGAAGAGCTACTTATTTTTCTTGGAAGATTCAGACTCATCAAGGGGTAGCTGGGTGTATAAATAGATAGGTGCTCCCTGCTAAGATCTTACTAAAGCAAATGATTCTAACTTAGCATTCAGGAAAATCGGTAATTTTAGTGAAATAAAAGAAACTGAATTTCTGGAAACTATCTTCAATTGAATCTTGTGATGCTGGTTGAGCCACTCAGGTCCCGTGGGCAAAAAGAAATGAAATGTTTTTATTGGTTGACTCAAATGCCATTGCATGGTGCGTGACTGTATGATAGTTTCAAAGTGTTGATGCCTATAAACAATGTTTTAAAATATCTACAACCACTAGCTGAGCACACCTGTAATCCCAGCACTTTGGGAAGCCGAGGTGGGTGGATCACTTGAGGTCAGGAGTTCAAGGACAGCCCAGCCAACATGGTAAAACCCTGTCTTTACTAAAAATACAAAAATTAGCCTGGCATGATGGTGGGTGCCTGTAATCTCAGCTGCTCAAGAGGCTAAGGTAGGAGAATTGCTTAAACCCAGGAGGCAGAGGCTGCAGCATGCCAAGACCATGCCACTGTACTCTAGCCTAGGCAACAGAGAGAGACTCTTTCAAAAAATAAAATAAAATAAAATATCTGCAACTACTGAAATATATGAATATTTATCTTGGTGACTATGATTTATCTTCATGACCGTGATGGTTAATTTAATGCATCAAATTGACTGGGCCAAAGATATCTGTATCTAACTGTCTAGATACTTAGATTAGTTTCCCATACCATATTTGAAGGAAATGAACTGCAGGTTAATTTTTTCTTAGTGACTTCATATTTTCCCAGTCCAAAGACTGCTCACTTTTCAAGACCCAGCAGATTTCTCCACCCATTACAATCCCCACTGAGATTCCACATTTCTGAAGCCTTTGTGTCCATATAATGATAATGCCCAGCAAGCTGCTTCAGTTGTCCATAACATTTCCACTTTGTGTTTCATCTCTCCTATCTCAATGTAGGTTACTTGCAAGCAGGGACTGGACTTCTGCTTATTTTGAAATTCCCTACCTCAACTGCAACCAACATAGTGATGGGCACCTGGTGCTCCAGTGGTTCTCAACCCTAAACACACATCAGAGTCATCTGCAGATGTTTGGGTTCTATTCCCTAGGGCAGTGGTTCACAAAGTGTGATTCCCTGGACCAGCAGCATTAGTATCACCTGAGAATTTGTTAGAAATGCAACTTATCAAGCCCTACCCACAACCCACACAGTCGGAAACTCTAGGGGTAGAGCCTAGCAGTCCATGATTTTGAAATCCACTAAGATTTGAGAATTGCTGCACTAAGGACTCTGATTCAGAAGGTATGGAGTGGAATTCAGAAAACTTTATGGAAAAAGTACCATTATCTGGCAAACTCCACGAGGTCAAAGTAGGGTCCAATTTTGTACACCATTATCCCTCAAGTGCCTTCTTAGTGCCGGACACATGGTCTGGACGAGAAAGTATTTGTTGAATAAAAGAAAGAAGTGCAGTTTGTGAGGCCCAAGTATAGGGCAACTATATTTCTCAGTGTCTGGTGACTTTTATAGAAATTAGATACAAGTCCTTTGGAAGATAAATATTCCCTTTGAAGGTGCCATTTATTGCAAGACATCAATTATTTAACAAGTGATGCACTTGTGGCTCATCTAGCAGCTCGCAACTAGTGATTTGGCTTATGAGAGAATTTTGAAAAACAAGCCAAAATGTCAGACTTTAGAAACCTCAATGCCTTTACCAAAATTAAAGGTAACTGAATTTTTTTGTTTTTGTTTTTGTTTTTTTTGAGGCAGAGTTTCACTCTTGTTGCCCAGGTTGGAGTGCAGTAGCGCAATCTCAGCTCACTGCAACCTCCGCCTCCTGGGTTCAAATCATTCTTCTGCCTCAGCCTCCCGAGTAGCCGGGATTCCTGCCACCTGCCACCACGCCCAGTTAATTTTTTGTATTATTATTAGAGACGGGGTTTCACCATGTTGGCCAGCCTGGTCTCAAACTCCTGACCTCAGGCAATCCACCTACCTTGGCCTCCCAAAGTGCTGGGATTACAGACCTGAGCCACCCTGCCCGGCCTGCATTTTTTTCTATCAGGAGCACTTACCACATTGAGTTCTTTGGGGATTTCTCATCTTCTTGACTACAGTGAGGACACTATGAACTCCTGTACTCTATAGAAAAAAGGAAGAAAATTCTTCTGCACGTCACCTTCAAAATATAGGTAGGATAAACTAAAGCTACAGCAGACTAGGATTTCTAAGAGACCATTATGTATATTCGAATAACAAGTTGTCAGAGACTGTACTCTGTTCTTTAAACAGCTTGTCATTGATGCATTGATTCTACTTCGTGAAAATTGTGGTGTAAGACAAAACAGAATGCCGAAAGGTATTCCTTCTCTCAGAGAGCTCACAGCACAGAAGAGAAATGAGAGCAGGAAAGGCAAATAACTACAATCCCTCTTGATCCTCCTTAGTAGTCGATAGAGCCCCTTCCAATGTTTTTCTTTATCTGTTTGCTTATTTGTGAATTTGTTGTCTTCCCTCCTCACTAGAATGTAAGTGAAGGACATCTCATTTACCACCACATCTGACTGGCATTGAGGATATTTCCTGGTGCTGGTGGACACAATAAATAGTTCTTGAATGGAATGCCGGTGAAGGAAACACAAAGTTAAACACATGAATTACTATTTTTGAAATATTAGATCCCACACTGAGGCATTTATTTTCATGTTCTCTGATGAAGAATCATGCTCTGGATTCACATGGATCTGCGGGGTTCAAGTCTTGGTTCTGCAGCTTGATGCTGTGTGGTCTTAACCACGTTGCTTAACTTTTGACAGCTGCTGCCTCCTCCAATGGTACTTACTCTGTATTGTCTCACCTGAAGCTTAATTTACCCCTAAGTCTTTTCTTTAAGATAAGCCAAAAAATGTCCCATAATATTGAAAAATGTGTTTCACTAGTTCCAAGGACTCCTCAATTAAAACTTTGAAATTACAAATATTTTTATGAAAAACTATATATGTTACATTAAATTTATGTTTTTATTGTTATTTTTGTAGAAGGCTCTTTAGCTGCCTCAAAGTGCTAAACTATCTTTTTCATGAGAGGATAATTTTACCCAACAACCTTGTGATAATTAACTCACCATGACTTCCAAATATAGCTCCAATTTACCCAAGCAATATTAAAGGACTTTTAGGAGCACAGCTAAAGAATTTCCTCCTCGGTTTTACAAGTAAAATTAACGTGACTGAGAATAACTTTAAAACGTGAGACAAGACTTATTTACCTTAAGAGTATTATTGTTTAGTCTGTGGAAGTAATTTTAAATTCCATTCTTATTATTTTAGGCATCAATATTCTAACAAAAAGTTTTTTATTTGTATATATAGTTACATGTGTTATATTTCATCACTAAATAATATTTTTAGAACCATGGTTTTCAAACTTTTTCTTCCCATTGGTGAAATAAGATGGTCTTTTCTATGAGTTTTCTAAATAAGCTGCAAGATTCCTTCTCACGTGTTCTGTGAGATGTGCTTTCTGGTGGTGAGATGCCTAGCACCCACCTGGGACAGCCATGAGACCTGGTGAGAGAATTGTTAAATCATGAAACTCTCCAAGCTTCTAGTGCTCTATAGGTAAGGTCAGAATTGTAATACCCGTCCTACTTTACAGATCAAATAAAAAATTGTGTATAAGGGTGCTGTGGTTTGACTGTGTCCTCCAAAGTTCGTGTGTTGGAAACTTAATTTTAAATGCAACAGTATTGAGAAGTGGGACATTTAAGAGGTGATTAGGACATGAGGGCCCTGCCTTTGTGAATGGATTAAATGCTGTATTGCAAGAGTGGGTTCCTAAAAAAGGGATGAGATAAGTTGGGCATCGTTTTCCCTTCTTCTCTCCTGATCTCCTCCACTTCTGTCTTCTACAATGCAATGACAAGGAAGAAAATCTTCACTAGATGCTGGTGCTTTGATATTGAACCTCGCAGCCTCTAGAACTGTGAGAAATAAATTTCTCTTCTTCATAAATTATCCAGTCTGGGAAACACCATTATAACATGAAACAGAAAGACAAAGGGTTTCATAAGTGGAAAAGCTATATATACATATGTGTGTGTATGTATAACAGCATATGTATATATAGCACTGTATCAGCATAACTCTAAACACTACATATGTATAAATATGTATATACAATACAGCCACGCATCACTTAACAATGGGGATACATTCTGAGAAACGTGTCATGAGGCAGTTGGTTCATCGTGCAAAGATCATAGAGTGTACTTACACAAACCTAGATGGTATAGCCTACTGCATGCCTAGGCCATGTGGTCTAGCCTGTTGCTCCTAGGCTACAAACCTGTGCATGTTACCATGCTGAATACGGGAGGCAATTGTAACAGTGGTAAGTATGTATGTAAACATATCTAAACATAGAAACAGTACAGTAAATGCATGATATAAAAGATTAAAAAATGGTACACTGCTATAGGGTACTTACGTAAATGGAGCTCGCAGGACCCGAAGTAGTCCTGAGTGAGTCAGTGAGTGAGTAGTGAGTGGATGTGAAGCCTAGGACATTACCATACACTATTGCAGGCTTTATAAACACTATACGTTTAGGCTACATGCATTTTATACAAACGTATTTTTCTTCAGTTATCAACCTTAGCTCACCATACTTTTTTACTTTATAATTTTTTGACTGTTTTGTATAACACAGCTTAAAACACAAAACACATTGTGCAGTTTTGGAAAAATATTTTTTTCTTTAAGCTTTATTCTATTTTTTAAATTATTTTTACTTTTAAAGCTTTTTTTGTTAAAAACTGAGACATAGGCTGGGCACAGTGGCTCATTCCTGTAATTCCAGCACTTAGGGAAGCCGAGGAGGGTGGATCACAAGGTCAAGAGATCAAGACCATCCTAGCCAACATGGTGAAACCCCGTCTCTACTAAAAATACAAAAAATTAGCCAGATGTGGTAGCGCATGCCTGTAGTCCCAGCTACTCAGAAGAATTGCTTGAAACCAGGAGAATCGCTTGAACTCAAGAAGCAGAGGTTGCAGTGAGTCAAGATTATGCCACACTGCACTCTAGCCTGGCGACAGAGCAAGACTTCGTCTCCAAAAAAACAAAAACAAAAACAAAACTAAGATATAAACACACACATTAGCCTAGGCCTACATGGGATCGTTAATATCACTGTCTTCCACCTCCACGTCTTGTCCCACTAGAAGGTTTACAATGTCACTAGGCAATAGGAATTTTTCAGCTCCATTGAAATCTTATGGGACCAATGTTGTACATGTGGTCCATTGTTGACTGAAACATTGTTATGTGGTGCATGACTGTATATAAATATATATATAATATATATATTTTTAATATAATATATATGTAAGTTATTGCTACTAATGTTCTTTAATGGCTTGCTTTTATGTATATATATTTTATTGCACTTCAGGTTCTGGGGTACATGTGCAGAACATGCATGATTGTTGCATAGGTATATACATGGCAATGTGGTTTGCTGCCTCCATCCCCCTGTCACCTATATCTGGCATTTCTCCCCATGTTATCCCTCCCCAGCCTCCCTACCCCCCACTGTCCCTCCCCTGTTCCCCAACAACAGACTCCAATGTGTGATGCTCCCCTCCCTGTGTCCATGTGTTCTCATTGTTCAACACCTACCTATGAGTGAGAACATGCGGTGTTTAATTTTCTGTTCTTGTGTCAGTTTGCTGAGAATGATGGTTTCCAGATTCATCCACGTCCCTACAAAGGACACGAACTCATCGTTTTTTGTGGCTGCGTAGTATTCCATGGTGTATATGTGCCACATTTTCCTTGTCCAGTCTATCATCGATGGGCATTTGGGTTGGTTCCAAGTCTTTGCTATTGTAAACAGTGCTGCAGTGAACATATGTGGCATATGTCTTTATAATAGAACGGTTTATAATCCTTTGGACAACAGTTTATAATCCTTTGGACAATCCAGTAATGGGATTGCTGGGTCAAATGAAATTTCTATTTATAGGTCCTTGAGGAATCACCACACTGTCTTCCACAATGGTTGGACTAATTTACACTCCCACCAACAGTGTAAAAGTGTTCTTATTCCTTCTCATTCTCTGCAGCATCTGTTGTCTCCAGATTTTTTAATGATCACCATTCTAACTGGCATGAGATGGTATCTCAATGTGGTTTTCATTTGCATTTCTCTAATGACCAGTGATGATGAGCATTTTATCATATGTTTGTTGGCCTCATACATGTTTTCTTTTGAAAAGTATCTGTTCATAGTTTGTTTGTTTTTTTTCTTTGAGACAGAGTCTCACTCTGTCACCCAGGCTGGAGTGCAGTGGCACCATCTCAGCTCACTGAAACCTCTGCCTCCTAGGTTCAAGGAATTTTCCTGCCTCAGCCTCCTGAGTAGCTGGGATTACAGGTGCACGCCACCATGCTCAGCTAATTTTTGTGTTTTTTTTTTAGTAGAGACGGGTTTTCACCATGTTGGTCAGGCTGATCTCAACTCCTGACCTCATGATCCACCCACCTTGGCCTCCTAACATGCTGGGATTACAGGTGTCAGCCACTGTGTTCAGACCAATGGCGTCCTTTTACAAATCCCACAGGAAATGGTTACCAAAGCATTTCAGTGGACCTAGTCATCAGTTATTCACTCTCTAAGCTTCAGCTAGTAAGACTGACTATGATTGGTCATCATATTTAAAAGTACAAGGTATTTTTTTTTCACAGTTAACACTGTTTTGCTTTTTGCTTTTCTGTTTTTACTAGAAAGTATTGGGAAATGCAAATCGATAAACACTTACTGACTCTGGATCTTAGCTAGAAGAATCCTCTTACTCCTCAACAACTACTTCTTAACTGAGGAACTGGAGCCTAGGATGGCAAAGGGACAGGTCTAGCCTGAGCAAAATGTTCTGGTGTCCCAGAGGGATCTGGCAGTGACCTAGCACAAATGTCCTTTGTCTTGTGACAGCCTCTCACAGACTCCATTGAGCCTTTCTCTAGTCTGACATGGCACTTTATTCAGACCTCTTTCCAGTGTTGATTGTGTGGTGGGGCAGTTAGTTAGGGTTTTTGTTTTTTGTGGGTTTTTTGGTTTTTTTTTTTGTTTTTTTTTTTTTTTTTTTTTGCAGTAAATAATACCCTGCTATATGCAGGGATAACATTTTAACAATTAAGTATATAAGTATATAGAGTTAAAAAGTAAATGTCCTCCTTTTCCTCTCTCCCCTTCATCCCACTCAGCAGTCTGGATCAATCTGTATGCAGTTTTAATGTGCACATATAGAAAAATTTAACAGGCCAGGCCCAGTGGCTCACAGCTGTAATCCCAGCACTTTGGGAGGCTAAGGCAGCGGATCACCTGAGGTCAGGAGTTTGAGACCAGCCTGGCTAACATGGTGAAACCCCGTATCTACTAAAAATACAAAAAATTAACTGTCCGTGGTGGCATGCGCCTGTGATCCCAGCTACTCGGGAGGCTGAAGCAGGAGAATCGCTTGAACCCGGGAGGTGGAGGTTGCAGTGAGCCAGGATCACACCATTGCACTCCAGCCTTGGGGACAAGAATGAGACTTTGTCTCAAAAAGAAATTTTTTAAATAAAGAGACCGTTCTGTTTTGTTCTACATTTCAAAAATCTTTTCATGTCAGAATGTATATTGATATATCTATTCTGTAATATATAGGTATGTTATTTGACTTCCAATGAACATTCCTTTCTTTCTCTTTCTTCTTTCTCTCTTTTTGCTATTACAAGCAGTGCTCCAACAAACACACTGTTCTACATTCATGCACACAAACGTATACTCATAAACACTCATACACATCTATCTGAAGGACGCTTTCATAATCTTGTTTTATACAATTAGCTCTTTAACGCCGGTAACATTTATTTATATTCGTAATGTGAAGTAAAAATTTAACTTTACTTTAAAAAACGGGTATCTAAGCCAGGCAAGGTGGCTCACACCTGGAATCCCAGCACTTTGAGAGGCTGAGGTGGGCAGATCACTTGAGGTCAGGAGTTCAAGACCAGCCTGGCCAACATGGTGACATCCCATCTCTACCAAAAATACAAAAATTATCCAGGCATGGTGGTGGGCACCTGTAATCCCCGCTACTTGGGAGACTGAGGCAGGAAAGTCGCCGGAACCTGAGAGGCAGTTGCAGTGAGCCAAGATTGTGCCACTACTTGCCAGCCTGGGCAACAGAGCAAGACTCCATCTCAAAACAAACAAACAGTGGATGTCCATTAGTTTCAACTATTTGTTGAATATTTCTTGTTTTTCCCATTGGTCTAAAATGTTAACTTTGTCATGAAGTATATTTGCATGTATTTCTGCAAATTTATTTGATTCTTGCATTGACTTGCATTTGTCTGTCTGTAGATGTATTTGTCTGTATCGATGTCATACTTTTCAGGTATAATGATCTTAAAATCTGGTAGGACAGGCCTTCAAACACTGTTATTTTTCAAAATGCCTTCATTGTTCCTGTACATATTCTCTTCTGGCTGAACTTTAGTATTAGCTTATAAGGCTCCATTTAAAAATTGTATTTGCTTTAAATAGAAGGAAGATATTGAACATTCTTATCACAAAGAAATGTTTGAGTGAATATGTCTATTATACTGATCTGATCACTATACATTATATGTATAGAAACACTATGTACCCCATAAATATGTGCAATTATTATATGTCAATTAAAAATAAAATCAAAAAAATTTTAGGTTATATTGAAAACTTAAAAAATTAACATTCAGTGAAATTGGCTTTTGGGGAGATATATAATTCTGTGAGTTTTAGCACATGTATAGATTTGTTTATTATTATTATTATTATTATTATTATTATTATTTTAGATGGAGTCTCACTCTGTCACCCAGGCTGGAGTGCAGTGGGACGATCTCTGCTAACTGCAACCTCTGCCTCCCAGGTTCAAGTGATTCTCCTGCCTCTGCCTCCTGAGTAGCTGGGACTACAAGCACGTGCCACCACACCTGGCTAATGTTTGTATTTTTATTAGAGACAGAGTTTCACCATGTTGGTCAGGCTGGTCTCAAACTTCTGACCTCAGGTGATCTGCCCGCCTCAGCCTCCCAAAGTGCTGGGATTGCAGACGTGAGCCACCGCGCTCGGCCAGCACATGTACAGATTTCGTATAAGCACCACCACAGTCAGGATACAGAAGCATTTTAGTCACCCCCAAAAATTCCCTTGTGCCATCATACCTTTGCTGTCTCACCTTTCTCCAATCCTAATGCCTGGCAGTCACTGTCTTATCAGCTGTTGTCTTCTAGAGAATGTTATGTAACTGATATCATACATTAGGTAAGCTTTTGAGACTGTTCTTTCATTCAGCAAAATGCCCTGAGATTCATTCAAGCTTTTGACTGTATCAGTAGTTTGTTCTGTCTTTTTGGTGAGTAGTATTCCACTGTATGGAAGTCCCACAGTTTATCCAATCTCTCCTGCTGAAGGACACTTAGGTTTTTGCAGCTTTGGGTCATTATGAATACTTAATTGTCTTAAACATTCATGTACAGGTTTTTGTATGAACACAAGTTCATTTTTCTTGAGTAAATTCCAAGGAGTAGGATTGCTGGGTTATATGGTAAGCATAGGTATAACTTTGTAAGAAACTGCAAAACATTTTTTGAGTAGCTGTACCATTTTGCATCCCCCCGCAACCCGCCCAGCAGTGTGTCAGAGTGTCAGCTCCTTGATATCCTTAACAGTACTCAATATGGTCAGTATATTTTTATTTTAATCATTCTGAGCAATGTATAGTGGTATCTCACTTGGGTTTTAACATGCATTTCTCTAATGGCTAATGATATTGAATATGTTTTCATCTGGTAAAGCGTCTGTTCAAATCCTTTGCCCATTATTAAAGGGGGTTATTTGTCTTTTTACTTTTGAATTTTGAGTCCTTTATATATTCTGGATACTTCCTTTATTAGCAGGGCATCTTCAGGGGAGTGTGACCTATGCAGCCACACAGGGCTCCACCCTCAAAGGGACCCAGTGCTTTGTTCAGTGTTCTATGGTTGCAGTCTTGAAATCCAGCTGATTATCACAAAGTTAACATCACCAGTGATAAGTCCTTCTGATATCAGGACCCCTGGCAATGAGTAGGGCACTCCACTCTGCTGGTATCCCCTGCCAACCCACAACCACAGTCTAATTATGAGAAATCACCAAACAAGCTCAAACATTTTACAAGCAGTAGCCCTCAAAACTGTCAAGATCATGGAAAACAAGTGAAGACCAAGAAACTGTCACAGCCAAGAGATGCGTATGGAGACATGAGAACTACTGGTACCCTGGATAAGATTCTGGAACAGGACAAGGATAAGAGAGGAAAAACAGATGAAATCCCGATAAAGTCTATAGTTTAGTTAGTAGAAATGCACCAATATTAATTTCTACTTTTGACACATGTACCAAAGTTACACAAGATGTTAACATGACAGAAACTGGGTGAAGGGTATGGGAGAGGTCTGTACTGTCTTTGCAACTTTCCTATGGATCTAAAATTATACCAAAATAAAAAGTTTGCTTGGAAAAAAAAGTCTGAAAGAAAAGAAGAATTTGGGTTCCCAGTGGCATTACTGAATCACTGAGCTGATATCGGCAGTGGTCTCAAGATTTCTTGTTATGTGAGAAAAATAAAACACATCTTTAAAAGCAATGTCACTAAACTAGTCTGATATTTGCAGCTAAATGAATATCATCTGATAAAATGTCTTTATCTTTTTTCTGATGCAATTAGCTCTTAAAACCCACAGCTGAGTACAATGGCACCAAGTACCTAGCAGCAAATAGTGCCAGTTTCCCACCCTCAGGCTGTCCCCACCTCCCTCCCCAGCCTGTTGTAATTCAGCCTAATGTTTTTGAGATGTATCCTTGTTGTGGCATATATCAGTACTCTGATCTTTTTAAAAATCATTGAGTAGCATTCTATTGTAAAAATATAACACAGGTTGTTTATTCATTCTCCTATTGTCAGACGTTTGTGTTATTTCTAGTTTGTTACTGTTATAGAGTCTATGAACATACATGTAAGAGTCTTTACATGGACTTATATTTTAATTTCTTTTGGATAAATATCAAGAATGGAATTTCTGGGTCATAGGGTATGTGTCTGTTTACCTTTATAATAAATTGTCAAACACCTTTTCAAACTGGTTTTATCATTTTACAGTTGCACGTCCAAGGTAAGAGAGCTACAGTTTCTCCATATCCTCTCCAACACGAGGAACTGTTAGGCTTATTAATTTTAGCTTTAGCTTGATCTGCTAGGCTTAACAAAGTATCTCATTGTGGTTTTAGTTTGTGTTTCCCTAGAACCTCATTATGTTGAGTATCTTTTAATGCATTCTCAGCCATTTGTTTACCTTCTCTTAGGAAGTTCTCATTCAAAATCTTTGTCTATTTTTTTAAGTGGCATATATATTCATTCTAGATACTGAGTTGTTTGTCAGATACATGTTTTGCAAGGAGCAATCACTTAAATGAAGAAAAGCCAATAAGGTTGAAGGAAACCATGAGACTGAAGTCAAACTGACATTTACTAAGTAACTACCAGATACCAGGTCCTTCATACGAAGGATTTCCCCTGATTTTCCCTGGCAGAGGAAATCCTCTGCTGGGCATCATTTTCTTGATTTTTTTCACTAGCTACTAAAGCTTAGAGACGTTCAATAACTTGTTCAATGATGCCTAGTTTGAAGGGGCAGAGCTAGGATTCAAAGAGGTCTGTGTGAGTCCTTCCCTTTGAAAGAAGCATGCTTACAATGGGTGGCCTCCATTTCCCCTTTTACTGAAATTATATAGAAGGAACATCTTTTTTTTCAATGCTTATCCTCTAGAATGTTCATCTGTCCTTGGATTGGGGCTAGCTGCTTAGTCCTGATTATTTTCTAATAAGGAAATAACTAGTCCCTTAATATGCCCCTGAATCAGATTATAGGCAACTGTGGTGTGGGAGATTAAAATCTGACACCCCAAAGTATGCTGCTTTTGGCATATTTCAAGATGGCTCTTCAGAGAGGCTGCAGACACAGGAATAGCTCTGAAAAGCTGTCCTTTTGTGGGGGAGCTTGGCCTTTGTAGAGGAAATGTATGTTAGTGAAGTAAACAATGGATGCAGGGGCTTTATCTGAGTTGTCCTGATCTGGATCTAAGAAAGATTAACTCAGAGGAAAAGGATACTGAACTCTGACAATTTAAAGGTCTGACAGAGAAACTTCTACACAGCCTACCATCTATTCTTTCTGGGGGCTGCCAGCGGAGTGACTTCATCTGCATAAGACAACAACCTTTGTTTACAGATATTTCCTCCCTCCCATCCCCTGAACTATTGTCACCTTCCTATGGAAGCCCCAAGCCCTGAGTCCCTGTCCCTTTCTGTACAGTATAAAACCTTCAGTCATCTGGCCCTCCCTTGAGTTTCATATTTTGCATAGCGTCTGTGTACATGTGCTTATAATTTGTATGTCTTTTCTCCCATTTGTCTATTGTAAGTTTGTTTTATAGATTTAAATTATCAAACCTTCAAGGTGGGGGCGGGGGGCAGAGGAGGAAAATTCCCTTCATCCCTACAGTAGATTCTTAAAAATGGCAATAATCCAGGATAAGGCGAACCAAAAATAAATATTTAAAAAAATAAAATAAAAGGTAGGAAGCAGATTCCAAAGCAAGCTGAGGAGAGCGTTTGTGTACAGCCAGGATGAAAATTGGAAGCCAGCGAATCCCCAAAAGCTGAAGGTCAAGAGAGAGCAGGGCTATAAAATCAGGAAGGAGAAACATGCACTCAGAGGTGAAAAGACCAGGAATGAGTTTTTAAATCTTTCCTAACCTTGGCTGCTTACCCTATAGTTAGTTAGGACATTTTGGTTGTGATGGAAACCCAAATCAATGCAATGCAAACAAACAAACAAAATGTATTCTGGCTTCAATCTTGGGATTCAAGTGACACTTCCAGGAACTGCTCTTTTTCGCCATTTCTTGACAGTGCTTTTCTCTGTATTGGCTTCATACCTGCAAGAGGCTCCCTCTCTGTGGTCGGAAATCTAGTCCATGGTGGGAAATCTAGTCCATGGCAACTTGAGGTTTTCATTGTCCTAATAGAGAGTCTAAGGAAAAGGGAAAGCCTTTTCCCAGGAGTTCCAATACCAATTCTGGAAGGGTTCTGATTGGCCTGGCTAATGCCACATTTCATCACTAAGTATAAGGTTCCCAGATAAAATACAGAACTCCCAGTTACATGTGAATTTCAGAAAAACAAATTTTTTTTTACTATAAGTATGCCTTATGAAATATTTGAGACATGCTTATACTAAAAAAAAAAAAAAAAGTATTCATCTGAAATTAAAATGTAACGGAACATCCTGTATTTTTATTTACTGAATTTGGCAACCTAATTCCTATGACAATCACTTGTGGCCAAAAGGATGATGGACTTCTGAATCCTGAAGACTGAGTTAGTCTCAGAATTATGGGGAGTGGTGAATGGGGAAAGAGTAGTTGCCTAAAGAAATTCTGAGCAGCAGGCCAGGCGCTTCTGTAATCCCAGCAATCTGGGGGAGCTGAGGCAGATGAATCATGAGATCAGAAGTTTGAGACCAGTATGGCCAGTGAAACCCCGCCTCTACTAAAAATACAAAAAAATTAGCCGGGCATGGTGGTGTGTGCCTGTTGTCCCAGCTGCTCCGGAGGCTGAGGCAGGAGAATTGCTTGAACTTGAGAGGTGGAGGTTGCAGTGAGCCAAGATTGCGCCACTGCACTCCAACCCCATCTCAAAAAAAAAAAAAAAAAAAAAAAAAAGGAAGAAAAGAAGGAAGCTGGCTCTTGGGAGAGAGGGAAGGAAGGAAGGAAGGAAATGGCTCTTGTCCCTACTATACTTTCTGTTTCTGCCTATACTCCCAGGAAGGGAGGGAGGAAAGAAAGATGGAAGGAAAGAAAGGGAGGGAGGGAGGGAAGGAGGAAAGAAAGGGGGGAAGCTGGCTCTTGGGAGGGAGGGAGGGAGAGAGAGAGGGAAGGAAAGAAGGAAGGAAGGAAGGAAGGAAGGAAGGAAGGAAGGCTCTTGTCTCTACTATACTTCCTGTTTCTGCCTGTACTCCCAATTTTGACTTTTCCAGGACATCTGGCAAAGTTTGGACCTTAGCTGGAGGAGAAGGGGATGAATTCAAGAAATTTTCCTATTTGTAAGCACTACTATTTGTCTGTTCTATATCACATTGCTATGTTCTCACTTGTATGCCTCAACCGTAAGTATACATATCTGCTTTATTAGTCAGGATTCTCCAAGGAGTCAAAAGCATGCACACGTACACACACACACACACACACACACACACACACACACACACACACCTAGAAAGTGAGACATTTATTTGAAGGAATTGGCTCACACCGTTGTGAGGCTGGTGAGTTGGAAATCAGCAGAGTAGGGTTAGCAGGCTGAAGAGCCAGGGAAAAGTTGTTGCATCTTAAGTCCTTTGGTGACTTCAGTCTTTTAAGATCTTCAGCTGATTGGATGAGGCTCCCACATTATACAGAGTAATCTGCTTTACTTGAAGTCTATTGATTTAAATGTTAATCATATCTTTAAAAATCTCTTTGGCCAGACATGGTGGTTGTTGCCTATAATTCCAGCACTTTGGGGGGCCACAGTGGGAAGATAGCTTGAGCCAAGGAGTTTGGGACCAGCTTGAGTAACAGAGTGAGACCCTGTTTATACAAAATAAAAAATTGTAGCTGGGCATGGTGCACATGCCTGTGGTTCTAGTTACTTGGGAGGCTGAGGCGGGAGTATCACTTGAGCCTAAGAAGTTGAGGCTGCAGTGAGCTATGATCACACCAGTGTGCTCCAGCCTGGGTGACAGAGCAAGACCCTGTCTCAAAAAATAAAAATAAAAATCCCTTCCAGCAATGTCTAGACTTCCTTCCCAAAACTGGGTACTGTGGGCTGGCCAAGTTGACCCATAAAATTAACCATCCTAGCCCAGCACAGTGGCTCACGCCTGTAATCCCAGCACTTTGGGAAGCCAAGGTGGGCAGATCACAAGGTCAGGAGATTGAGACCATCCTGGCTAACATAGTGAAACTTCATCTTTTCTAAAAATGAGAAAAATTTAGCTGGGTGTGGTGGCACATGCCTGTAGTCCCAGCTACACGGGAGGCTGAGGCAGGAGAATTGCTTGAACCTGGGAAGCGGAAGTTGCAGTGAGCCAAGATTGTACCACTGCACTCCAGCCTGGGTGACAGAGCAAGATTCTGTCTCAATAAATAAATTAATTAATTAAAAATAACCATTGCATCTAGGAAGTCATTACTTTATATGTAATTATGTCAATTTATATCATTGGCAGATCTTCCCTTAATATTGTCAAAATTCTTATTGGTTTTATTTGCTTGGAAAAGTTTGGGTGGTAATTGCTGAAGAACAGGCTATTTTATAGAAAAGTTCTTTTTCTCTTGAGGCTACTGGATGTGAACAATCCTCAGGTCTTCTTCTGTAGCAAGTCACTCAAGAAATTGGTTGACCTTTAAAAGAAATTTCACAGAAATTGTCCTCTGGCTTATTTTTGGCAGTCAAAATAAATAAAATCAAAGACTGGGGACTGGACATGGTGACTCACACCTGTTATGCTATCTCTCTGGCAAGCCAAGGCCAGAGGATCTCTGAAGGCCAGGAGTTCGAGACCAACCTGGGTAATAAAGCAAGACCCTATTTCTACAAAAAAAAAAAAAAAGAAGAAGAAGTTGAACATGGTGGCTCATGCCTGTAGTTCTAACCACTCAGGAGGCTGAGGCAGGAGTATCACTTGAGCCTAGCAGTTCAAGGCTGCAGTGAGCCATTATTGCACCACTGCACTCCAGACTGGTTGATAAAGCAAGACCCTGTCTCAAACAAACCAGCAAACAAAACTAGACTAGGGGAACATTGATTCACTCCTTGAAATCTTAGGTATATATTTAGATGAGACACTGCAGAAGCTTGAAGCTTCATGTTAGTTTGCTGGCATGTGCTTTGACGAAAAGCACACAAATAACACCTGTAGGTGACAAAGATGAAAGATAAAACAGACCCACATCGAGAAAAATGGCATTCTGAGTTTTGATCTCAGGGGAAAAGTCCCTTCTCTAGGTTCCAGGAATGAAAGAAAATGACATATTTCAAATACAAGTTAATTCTTTTCCTTTAGCTAAATTGTCCATGATTGAATGGTGCTTTTATATGTCAAGAAAATGATCTCCTCTCTCCCTGATCTTCTATTAAAAACAGTGGGACAATTAATTTTTCCTACTGATGAATCTGATAATATGCACCGTTAAATGTGTGGAACCCAAATTTAGAGCTACTTATACAGATCAGATATTCAGAGGGAGTATAGTTCATTAAGGATTTTCCTTTGGAAAATGATGTTTAAAAGCTCAGAGAGCACTAATTAGGTAAGTACAATGATCATGAGAGAAATGTTAGATTAGAACCAAAAAGTTTTTGAAATGGGAGAGCAATTCAGAGGAGCTAAGAGAAGATGAATGCCTAAGAATTGAGTGACTGTGCTAATGACAAAAAGACCCTAAAAGGACGCTTTTCAAATCAGCTAATGGTAAATGGTGGAGAGATGTGAGAGGAAAGGGGTCAGGGCTCCTTTGACAAATACTCACTTAGGTATTTTCTTTTAATAGAAGGCTCGTGTGGAAAAAGAGTGATCTAAAAGTTTGCATGGGTAAAGGAATACCTGCTGAGTTCAGTAAGACCTTAAGTGCCCAGGGGAACCCTCTGGCCTTGTCTCAGTAAGGAATAGAAGTCCCTGAAGGTCTTGAGGAAAAAGGAGGGAGAAGAATGCAGTAGGTTGGAGAAGCAAATCTGAAAGTATAGTGTAGACGGTGGTAGAAGAGTTCAAGTTGGAGATTAGAGGCGTCTGTGATTGCTGATTGAGTGTGTGGGCAGGGCTTACAGATACAGGATGACTCTGAGACAGTCTAAAAGAATGAGGGGCTTACAGAGTGGAATCCAGAGAGGCTAGATAGTATCCTTGAAGTTATCCGATCCAATCTACTACCCAATACAATATGTCTACATTTAACAAGCACATTTTGAAATATTTCCTTGTACAGCTATATCCAGGTGTCCGCTGGCTTATCTAGCTACTCTTTTAGGAGGGTGCATTCTCTAAACTGTATGATTTATTTTATTGCTTCTCTTTACAGATGTCCACCTAAAATTGGAGCTATAAACCTCTTAGAAGGCCAGTTACCCCTCCTGGGTGGAGCCCTTGAAGAGATGAGGTGGAAACAGCTCCTCCTGTACTCAACTTTTTGCCACTCTGTTCCCCGAGTCTCCTCAAAATTAACCCACTGACCATGATCCGTGAACATTTCTTTACTGAAGAGTTAGAAAAGAGAATCATCATGTTAGCAGGTAAAAAGCTACTAATAGGTAGCCTTCATTGAATACTTACTATATGCTTTATTGAGTACTTCCTATGTGTCAGAGTACTCACAGCTTTCTGTGCATGATTTTGTTTAATCTTTACAACAGCTCTGTGGAGTAGTTGTTATTATAATCTTAATTTTACAAACGAGGAAACCAAGACCCTGAGAGACTTAGTAATGTCCCCGAAGTCACACATCGACTGTGTGGTGGTGCTGAAATTTAGTCTAGTGAGTGTGACTTCAGAACCAGCATCCCCTATCACTGTGCTGTCTGTGGACTCTCAAGACAGCAGCTAAGGCTCAGATCTTGCCAAGGAGGCCTTGCATTTCCCCCCAGTCCTAAGCTTTTGTGCTAAAGTTTGGGCCTTTTTCCCAAGCTCCTTCACTTTCAGCTCTCTCTATGTAAAACTTCCACTTTTCTTTCCATGGGAAACTCTACCCTGTCTCGCCCGAAGAGTCCCACTCTCCGTATCTTTGTTCCCAATACACTGTCCCAAGTGTAAGTCCATGAGCTTGAATAATATTTGGAGCTCCAGGCAAATAAGAAATGATGCTCATCAATGCTCAGGCTTGGGGAGGAGGACACCAGCTTCAAGGTTAGAGGTGGACACAGATCTCTACCCCTCCACAAAAAGTTCTCATTCACTGTGGGCCTGCTAGTGTCTTTAATAAATGATTTATTAAAAGTAGACCCATATCCCAAAAATGCACATTAACTTTTTAATTAAAGAGATATATAAGTAGACTTCTTTTTTTTTTTTTTTTTTTTGAGACGGAGTCTCGCTCTGTTGCCCAGGCTGGGGTGCAGTGGCATGATCTCGGCTCACTGCAACCTCCGCCTCCCAGGTTCAAGTGATTTTTCTGCCTCAGCCTCCTAAGTAGCTGGGATTACAGATGTGAGCCACCATGCCCAGCTATTTTTTGTATTTTTAATAGAGATGGAGTTTTACCATGCTGGCCAGGATGGTCTTGAACTCTTGACCTCGTGATCCACCCACCTTGGCCTCCCAAAGTTCTGGGATTACAGGTATCAGCCACCAGACCCAGGAAGGCAGTTTTATGTTTACAGAAAAATTGAGCAGAAAATTTTAAATCTTGTTATTCCCTCTTCCTTCCCCATCCCAGTTTCACTGACTGTTAACATCTTCCATCAGTGTGGTACATTCATTACAATTGATGAACAAATATTGGTACATTATTACTAACAGCAGTCCATAGTTTACATTAGAGTTCTTTCTGTGTTGTATATTCTATGGGTTTTGACAGTGTCATACATCGAACATTACAGTATCACATAGATGTTCATTTCTTCTTCAGAGACAGTGTAGACTAACGCTGTATGGATGAAGGAATTTTCTTTGACTACCAAGTGTGACTACCAGGCATCTGTCCCTGTAATGAAATCAGTGGATTCCCACTGTTCTTCCAGAGCTTTGAATGTTCTTCCTGCTTTGCAGGCAGTTTCCCTCTAAAGAACTACTGAATATTATGTCATACTCCCAGCAGGGTAATATGTGTTCTGTGCACTGTAAAACTTTCCAAAAGTTACTAAAATATTGAGTTCCAAATGCACGTAGCCCCAAAGGTTGTGGATTTGGAGTTGTGGCTCTATATTTTCTAACATCCCCAGCAGAATCTGGGAGAGAACCTCAGACTCAAACAGCTTAATACTTCTGCAGTGAAATAATCTCTGCACATAAATATTCACACTAAATGGGATAAAAAGAGAGAAGTATCTCTACGCCACTTTCAGTCAAGTTTTGTTGGGAGAGTGCAAACTTATTTTTTAAAAAAAGCTTTTGTGGCCAGGTGCAGTGGCTCACACCAGCATTTTTGGAGGTCAAGACAGGCAGATCACGAGGTCAGCAGTTCAAGCCCAGCCTGACCAATATGGTAAAATCCCGTCTCTACTAAAAATTAAAATTAAAATTAAAACAAAAACAAAAACAAAAACTTTTGTCTTTTCAAAGCATTTTGGATTTCAGAATTGTAGATAAGGGATAGTGGACCTAGATGACACATGACAAAGTGAAATAAATGCCATTGTAAAAAATACTGTGACACTTCAGCCTGGGCAATAGAGTGGGACCCTGCCTCAAAGATAAAATAAAAATAAAAGGCTATGGATCCAGAGAGAGGCAATTGGTTTGTATCTCTACCCCTTAGCTAAGCTGATTTTAGATAGGTCATGAGGAAGTGATAAGGGAATGGAGCCATTGGGTATGGATTATTTGTGTAAGAAATTTATTAAAGTGTATCCATTGCTGTGTTTTTGTTAAAAGCACCAGGAATTCCAACTCAAAGAAGCTGAAACAGTAAATGTGTCAGCGAATATATCTGGAAGGATCAGAGAGAGGACTAGCACAAGGCAAGGCTTGATGTGGAAGCTCAGTGATACTATCAAAAACTCAGATCCTTCTGGCCTCTCAGCTCTGCCCTGTAACTTATACTTTTAGGTGCACATGAGCAGGAAAAACAAAATTGAAGACTGTGGCTTAGGCCATATGCCCCATCCATCCCTGGAGCTAACAAAAGGAAAGTCACCTTCCTTGGAACTGTATAGATGCCCAGCAAAAATCTGAGGGTGTTGGGAAGGGGGAAGAGCGATTGCTGGTGCAGAGGCAAGCATTTGACAAAGACAAGAGGAAAGCCATTGAAAGGAGGTAAGCTTTGAATGTTTGTTTTGGATCGAGAGTATGCATTCGTGTTTGAGGGCAGAAAAGAGGGGATGCGGTGAACTGGAGTCTAGAACTCATTTGAGATGTCCTGGGGGTGGAGGGGGAGAGAAAGAATTTAGACAGAGAGAGACAGTGGGTATGTGGCTTTGTAACTAGACTGTGGCAACTGGCTCTGATATCCTGAACTTGAACTGCCTGGTAGACGGACAGGCACAGCTGGTTACTGAGGGCAGAGTCTCTTGGGGATTGCTGTGGTTACAGAGCAGTTTTTTCTGTGAGGTCAAGTCGCAGCTATAGCTTCAAGCTACTTGAGAGCTATACCTATCTGTTTAATTATTACTAAAAGGATTTTATTGTTGACTATGCCCAGACATATAAAAATGCACATCAAGGTTACAAGATTGGGTCCCTGAACTTACACCCTTTCTTGGTTTCAAGCAGCAACTATTGCAGAAGTTTAATCAGATAGACTATTCATAAAAGATATCCATAGAGATTTCCACTTCTCCTGTATCTTAAGATAGGATTTTTAAAAACCTGTTTATTGAGTATGATATAAAATGCAAACAAGTAAACATATTTGTTGAATTTTCAACAGATGACAATTTGATGAATTTTCACCAACTGAGCTAATGAGCATCCAGGTTGAAAACCAACTATTTAAATAGCATTGCAGGGAGAAGTTTGTACCCACACTAAAGGTGGGTACCTCGCTGGCACTCCAGTACCTTGCTTCTGCGTGTTTTTCTGATCATGTTTACGCTTAATCCAGTTCAGGGATAAGGCTACCAAAAACATGGAGTCTGCCTTTGAAATAATGTGATGTAATTTTAGAGTCCACTGTTAACTTGGTTATGTCAGTATTTCACTGCTGGAAGACTGATTTCAGAAATGCTTTGCTTCCAAAAAACACATCTTTAAGCAAAAATGTGAATTGCCCATAGCAATAATTTTCTTCCTTTGGTACATCAGCAGAATCTGTCAAATGAAAGGCTAAATTGATGAGCTGTAAAGGATATGGATCTTTATTGCAGCAATGAGTGAACAAAGAAGGAAAATATTAGATAGCAAAAAAAAAAAAAAAAGAAAGTGTATACTGTACCTTAGTATTTGATTCAGGATACTAAATATATACTTTGCAAGTAATGGTTATCTGTTAATAGCTTTTTAAGGTGTTGTACCTTGTAAAGATTGTTATAGAAGAAACCATTCTTTTTACTTCATTTAATACAAATAATAATGTCAGCAGTATTTAGTCAGTGTCCCTATAATTTTATAGAACATTTATATGTTTGTTTTTATTATTTTAATTTATTTCTGTTTTATTAGTATATCAATACAGATCTGGAACCTATCAATCTACATAAATATATAAATATATATAATTCGATCCAATAAACTAACTTATGTATATTTATGTAAATGGATTTTGAGATGGGAGTAGGACATCTGAATTTGGAAATAGTAAGTGGGCAGTAAGTACCCTAGCTACATAAATATAAATACATAAAATAGTACTATAGCTACGTCAGTGGGTAGCTGTTAGTTTTATAGTTACTTGTGTTTCTGGGGTAGGATAGAAGAAGCAGTTGAGAACTGGAATGGGAAGGAAAACGCTGGGGAAGGGATGTTGTAGAAAAAAGATAGGAAGCTGAAAGGTCATGGGAGTTGCTTTTGCTGAAGTTGTTTATCAAACCAGGGGACCAGATGGCCAGGCTGAGGTGGAGGGGACTCCTCCAATTTCCCTGACTCCCTGGCCTGTTTGGCCTCTGCTGGAACTGAGCACTGGGAGAGTAGTTGCCACTGGCTTGCCTGATCCCAGGCAATTCAACCCTTCCCTGGTCCCTTTTCTCCAACCATGCATTGGCTCCTGGGACCAGGCCAGGTGTTACTCTGTGTGTGCATTCAGTCATAACTGCACGCCATCAATTCAGCCCACACATATTTATCAGAAGTACAGCTGACTTTGACGTTTTTGTTTGGCTGAATATCACCAATAGCCAAAAAAGTCTGGTGAATGTCAACTTAAAAAAAAAAAAAAAAGAAAAGAAAAAACTATGGTAAGAGCATTTAACACAAAATCTGCCCTCTTAATTTTTTTTTTTTTTTTTCTTGTTTTTTAGACAGAGTCTCACTCTGTTACCCAGGCTGGAGTGCAGTCACATGATCTCAGCTCACCACAACCTCCACCTCCCAGGTTCAATCAATTCTCGTGTCTCAGCCTCCTAAGTAGCTAGGACTGCAGGTGCGCACCACCACGCCCAGCTAATTTTTTATTTTGCATTTTTAGTAGAGACAGTGTTTCCCCATATTGGTCAGGCTGGTTTGGAACTCCTGACCTCAAATGATCTGCCCACCTCGACCTCCCAAAGTGCTGGGATTACAGATGTGAGCCACGGCGCTCAGCCTACTCTCTTAAATTTTTAAGGGTAAAATACAGTATTGTTAACGATAGGCATGCTGCGGTACAGCAGCTCTCTAGAAGTTACTCATTTTGCGTAACTAAATCTTTATACTCACTGAACAGCTGCTCCCCATTTCCCCTTCCCTTTAGCCCCTGGCAGCCACTGTTCTACTGTCTGCTTCTATGTGCTTGTCTAATTTAGATTGTAAGTATAAGTGAGATCATGGTAGTATTCGTCCTTCTGTGACTGGCTTATTTCACTTAGCATAATGGCCTCCAGGTTTATCCATGTTGTTACCTATGACTGGATTTTCTTCTTTAAGGCTGAATGATACTCCATTTATGTGTTTACCACATTTTTCTTTGTCCATTCACTTGCCAATGGACATTTAGGTTGTTTCCATCTCTTTGTTATTTAGAATAATGCTGTGGTGAACTCTGGAGTACAATCTCTTTGAGATCTCGATTTCAGTTATTTTGGGTAAATATCCAGAAGTGGGATTGCAAGATCATTTAATAGTTCTTTTTTTAATTTTTTGAGAAACCTTCGTGCTGTTTTTCATAGTGGCTACCCATTTGTGAATGTCATCTTTTAAGTAACTCTCTGATTGCACTGTGATGATTGCAGGGACAATTTATACTTCCCAAGAAATACTTATGCCAGTAGGAATACCTGTGCCAACCTAAGCTTTTAACTTTTGATAAGAAAGAACTTGAATAGTATATAATAGAGAAACTTGAATATTGAGAGTATCTTGCTCTTTGGTTTTCAAAACTTATGTTTTTCTATCAAAGATGGTTTAAATATAGCATTTTCCCCCTTTCAGATGTGGCTTATTTTCAACACTTTAGATTTATTATCTTTTGCCTTCATTTAAATGTCCATTCAGGGTAATTGAAATATAACAGATGGTCCTTGACACTTTCACACTGTCTGTCAAAAAGCACTAGTGGAAATCTAGCATTTCAAGGAGAAGTTTGTATCCACAGTAAAGGTGGGATTGTATCTACAGTCTATGAAATAGAAAGACGGTCATTTGAAGGTTCAGAATAGTAAGATATCTGCCATGTCCAAGACAAGAGAAGTTACATAAATGTGCTTCTGTTCGTGGAAAACCATGAGAGTGAATGGTGATTGGAGGCCAAGTAAATTATAGAGGGAGGAGTTAAGGCTGCAGGCCGGAGAAGCTAGAGGAGGCCAGTGGCAAGAGAGGACCAGTGCAGGTTTTAGACGTGAGGACACTGGTGATGGCCTGGAAGGCTTAGAGAGTGAAATGTGAAGGAAGAGGAGGCAGGCAGGAGGAAATTCCAGTGAAATAAGATGAGAAGGGCTCTTGCAATGAGAGAGGACCTTATGATACTGTCGTATCCAGGGATGGAAGGAAAGTAACGCCAAGAGCAGTAGGGTAGATAGAAAAGGGAGAAAAGAACAGTGAAGTTAGTTTCCTGTAAACCCACCAGTGTCCTCCCTGTCTGTAGAGTACTGGCCATCAAATAGCTCACTTGGAGAGCTAGCATGTCTCGAAAGGTAATTGGATACAGAGCATCATCTGTCAGTTTACTGAAAGAGCTTGGTTTCCTGACTTGAAAATAAACATTTACTCTCCTAAGAAAAATTAAGGAATTCTGTCTCATCCACTTAAGTCTAAGTCAGAGAACTGAAGGGATGGTCCTGCATCAAACCAAAGTGAGTCCATTTGTTTGATCAGCTTAAACGGATGTTTTCATTTGTCAAGTGTTCCAGTAGTACTAAGATATTGATATTTTGTATTTTGCTGTCAACTGGTAATAATTATAAAAATGCCTTGTGAAGATTTATTCTTTATCAATTCATCCAGAGATAAGGGTCTTGGGCAAAAATTGTAAATATCCCAGGTGAAGTGGCCCCAATGTTATCTTCCTGAAAGAATGAAGTAGGTTTGGATGGAGAAGAAATATCTCAGTTTAAGAAATGAAAAGTATCTTCTAACAATGAAAGAAAATATTATGTATTCTTCTGGGACTTTACAGTGTTCCTTCTCCTATGGAGGCACGTCCTGAGCAGAGTGCTAAGTAGAATATTGCCCTCGGGAGGCTAACGATCATCCTGGTGAAAGATGGCTTGTGTTGAAAGACAAGCCACCTTCATCTGGAACTTGTAAATTTGAGCTGGGGACACATTTGTCACATAGCAACCATGAAGTAAACAGGGTGATTGCTCCCCCAGAAATAGGATTTTCATTTGCTGAGGGAGTTGGATTAGATTATCTTCTCGCCCTGGTACAGCTCTAGTCCTCTGTGGCCCATTCCTCACCTTTTAAAAATGCCTGTGGCAAGGGGTTCTCTAATCATTTTGGTGGAGGTATAGACTGAGGCAACATCTTTAAGAAGACAACTTGGAAATATCTGTGAAGACTCAAAATGCACAAATCATTTGGGCAAGAGTTTACTTCTAGAAATTTAGCTTGTAAATTTAGTTGCATAGGTGCAATATATAAACACAAGATTTATTGTAGTGATGTTTGTAATAAGATAGAAAAGTGAAAAACTCTTGTATACCCATCAATGGGAGATTGAAAACTTATGTATACCCATGCAATGAACTAATATTCAATATTTAAAAGTTTAAAATAGAGCTATATATGTCCATCTATATGTGTTCTTATCCCCATGAGAGCCTATATTTTTATCTTTTTTTTCCCCTCTAGCATTTAAATCAGTACCTAGCACAGGTAGGTGCTAATAACCTAAGTAAAGAAAGGAATAATGAATGAGTTTTTTAAATGAGTTTAAAGATGCCTACTATAAGTGCCCAAAAGGCACTGCGTATTTCCCAAGGCATTTCATAAGTGGATCCTTGGTCTTTCCTAGTTGTGACAGTAGTGGGCATGAATATTTTACACCACCCTGCCTTCGAGGAGTAGATTATTTTGGATAGTAGTGAGAAGGCTTAATCCAAAATCTTGGTAACATTCTCTAGGGCTATACAGGTGGAGATGCAGATAGAGACACTAAATAGCCATCTGCAAACACCAGCCATTGTTCAGAGCATTTCACAAATGATACTTATGGATGCAGGATGCTTTGACTGTGCTTGAAAAATGAATATGAGGGAAATTGCCAGCTGTCCCATTTGGAAACATTTTAGTTGATTTCTTGTTCGTTTTAACATAAACTCTTTAGCTCAGCAAAGTGCACTCCTTAAATTAGATGAAATATTTCCAAAGAACATATATTTGCAGTGAACGTGGTGGATTTATACTTCTTCATGTCAGAGACTGACAAGATATAAACTTAATGAAAAGAGGGTAATGCTTACAATCTCCTTTTCCTGAATTAATAATATAAGAGATTTAAACATCCCTCCTAGAATTACCTTAATTGTTACCTGTGTTTTCATAAATTGGAAAGCCCAATTGCATTCCCCTTCTCCATTTTATTTCTTTGCTCTCATGCTTATTTTTATTTTTCATTCTGTACGTTTAAATAAAGCACCCGGTGGGGGAATATACTCTTAGAAGATTTTGAAATTTTATAGCCTCACACTCCCAAGTCCTTTGTAGAATAAATTATAAGGCCTAATAAATATAACTACACCTGTTGGTTAAAGATACACATTACAGAAAATAAAACTGCTGCCCATTTTCCTGGGCATGTTTGTGAGAGCATTTAAGGATTTGTTTCCAAAGAACTGCTGAAAATACGGAAACTTGACATCGTCATGAAACTTGCTGAGATGCTGGGTGCTGATTTACAAGAACACACCCTCAGCACCCTCGTTGCGGTAGGTAAGCCAACTCTTGGCAGACTGTTGTAGCCACAGAAACTCGACTGACTCTAATACAGTCTGACTTAGAAACTTAGAAGAATGTGTAGCTGCTGATTGACAGCTATAGGGCTGTAGGGTCCATGGTCTTGGAACTCTCCAGCCTTCTTATTGGGCAGAACAGCACTGGAGGAGACTAGCCACATCACTGTTTACTATTAGAACTTGCTTCCTTCTTGATGCCCTCATAATAGACTAAAGGAAGAATATGAAGAAATGTTTTAGAAATTTGAACTTCTTTATATAAATGGAGCCAAACACTTGTCAGCTAGTTTATTCAATGAAAACAATTCTTTTTTCTGACCCCTGACCCCGACCTCCACTTTTTAATACTTTTTTTTTGAGATGGAGTCACTCTGTTTCCCAGGCTGGAGAACAGTGGCATGATCTCAGCTCACTGCAACCTCTGCCTTCCGGTTCAAGCGATTCTCTTGCCTCAGTCTCCTAAGTAGCTGGATTACAGACATCTGCCATGATGCCTGACTAATTTTTGTATTTTTTAGTAGAGATGGTGTTTCACCATGTTGGCCAGGCTGGTCTTAAACTCCTGAGCTCAAATGATCTGCCTGCCTTAGCCTCCCAAAGTGCTGGGATTATAGGCGTGAGTGTCCGGCTCAAGACTTTAAAATCGAACACATTTGATTTTTTAATAGAATGTATTCTTTAAAAGTTTTAGATTGTAAGAAAAACAAAATAGTACAGAAAGTTCCCATATACCCTTCATCTAGCTCCCCTGCTGCTTTTTTGTTTTCTTTTGAGGCAGGGTCTCTCTATCACCCAGGCTGGAGTTTAGTGGCACAGTCACAGCTCACTATAGCCCCAACTCCTTGGCTCTGGCCAAGCGTGGTGGCTCACACCTGTAATCCCAGCACTTTGGGAGGCCAAGGCAGGCAGATCACGAGATCAAGAGATTGATACCATCCTGGCCAACATGGTGAAACCTTGTCTCTACTTAAAAAAAAACAAAAAACAAAAAAAGAACTTTAGCTGGGCATGGTGGCACGCACCTACAGTCCCAGCTACTCAGGAGGTTGAGGCAGGAAAATCACTTGAACCCAGGAGGCGGAGGTTGCAGTGAGCTGAGATAGTGCCACTGCACTCCAGCCTGGGAACAGAGCCAGTCTCAAAAAAAAAAAAAAAAAAACTTTGGGGCCCAAGCAATTCTCCCACCTCAGCCTGCCAAGGACCACACATGCACACCACTACACCTTGATATCGTTTGTAGAAATGGGGTTTTCCCATGTTTTATGGGCTGGTCTTGACCTCCTGAGCTCAAGGGGTCTGCCCATCTTGGCCTCCGAAAGTGCTGGGATTGCAGGCATGAGCCCAGCAAAGGTGATGTTCTGACTTCTTGAAAAGTTTAACAATTTGGCAATAAAATATTAGACCTAGGGGGAAAAAAAACTGGTTAGTTTCCCTTATTGTTAACGTCTTATATGAGAATCATTCGTTAGGATTTTTAAACCAATATTGATACATTATTATTAAATAAAGTTCCTGGTTTATTCTAGTTTTTACCTGGTACTCATGTCCTCTCCTAGGATCTCATCAGATGCCACATTACACTTACTTGTCATCTCTCCTTAGATTCCTCCTGGCCTTGGCGGTTTCTTACACTTTCTTTGCTTTTGACAACCTTAACAGTTTTGAGGAGTATCGCGATGGTATTTGACAGGATGCTCCTCTATTCTCTGATGTTGTTTCTCATGTCCCATATTATGGGGCTTGGGAACAAAGATCACAGAGGTAAAATGCCATTTTTTCATCCTACTGTCAACATGAGCTATGACTGTTAACGTGACCTTTGATCACCTGGCTGAGGTAGGCGCAGAGTTTTCCACTCTGAAGTCGCTTCTTTTCCACCTTTTCCATACTGTACTCTTTAGAAGGAAGTCACTATGGGCAGCCCACACTCCTTTAGGGCAGAATACCTGCATATGTTCTTGGCCATTCTCCTGCATGGGGAATTGCCTCTTCTCCACCTTTCATTAATTTATTCAGTCGTGTATTTATATCAGTATAGATTTATGGATATTTATTTTATACTTTCAGTTAAGATCCAGTATTACTTTTCTTTTCTCAAATTGTTGCAAATTTAGCCACTGGAGGTTCTTGTTATTTTTTATTTTTTATTTTTTTAGAGGGAGTCTGGCTCTGTCCCCCAGACTGGAGTGCAGTGGCATGATCTCAGCTCACTGCAACCTCTGCCTCCCAGATTCAAGAGATTCTCCAGCCTTGCTTCCCGAGTAGCTGGGATTATAGGCATGTGCCACCATGTCCAGCTAATTTTTGTATTTTTAGTAGAGACAGAGTTTTGCCATGTTGGTCAGGCTGGTCTGGAAGGCCTCATCCCAGATGATCCGCCCACCTTGGTCTCCCAGAATGCTGGGATTAAAGGTGTAAGCCATTGCGTCCGGCCTAGAGGCTCTTTTATTTAGTTCCTATGCTCCTTTGACATATTCCCATTTCTGTGTGTGTAGGTTCTTTGTTTATTCATTTGTTTGAGTACTTTTTTTCTGGTACTATAAGATGTTCCAAGCTCATCTTGTATATTTCCCTTCCCAATATTTAATTCAGCTATTTCTCCAAGGAACCGTGATTCCCTTTATTGGATGATCACTTTAGAAAGCAATACCTAGGCTCTCTATATATTCATTGCTACTGGGGTGTCATTTCTTTTAGGCCTTTTCAGCTGACAGAGCAAAGAAATAAATGTGTGCATACTAACCTGTGTATATACATGTGTCTATGTATAACAATCCATATGTTAAGCTCAACATGAGTTCACAGTGATGAACTTTATAATCCATTACCACATGGACCATTCTAGCTTCCTCTTCTTGCTTATCTGTCAACTTCCACTTCAAGGGTGAGAAACCTGGCTCCACAGTTGGCCTTCCACTTACTTAGCTGTTCAACTCCCAACATACATGCACAGCAGTATCAGAATTACTACCCTGGACCTCCCTGGGAAACAACTTGATCAAGTAGAGTACAGTGCTCATATGCAGTTCGTTTTGCTTTTAGGTTTACAGATGCCACTTATCTCCAAAGCTACTTAGGTCAGCATTTTTTCTCCCCATATTCTTCAGTGAGGTGGTTTCGTAAATTTGTCATTTAGTTAGATTCTCTTGTCATAGTCAGCCTTCCTTACTGGGATCCCCTGACCTCCTAAATGATTCTTAAAGTCAGCATATATTAAGGTTTATTCTTTGTACTATAAGTTCTATGGGTTGTGACAAATATATAATGTCATTTATTTACCATTAGAGTATCAGACAGTTTCACTGGTCTAAAAACGCCTTGTTCATTCTACCCCTTCTTTCTGAGCCCCTGGCAGCCACCTATTTCTTTAACTCTTTCTATAGCTTTGCCTCTTAACAGAATGTCACAGAATTCAAATCATAGTATGTACCTTTTTCAGGTTGGTTTCTTTCACTTACAATATGCATTTAATGTTTCTCCATGTCTTTTTCGTGACTCCATACCTCATTTATTTTTTTTTTTCACTCAGTAATGCTTCATTGTATGCATGTACCACAGTTGTATATCCATTAATTACTGAACGATGTCTTGACCGCTTTCAGTTTTTAGTGATTTCATAAAGCTGTTATCAACACTCACATGCAGGTTTTTGTGTGGACGTTAAGTTTTCAAATAGGTTGGATTAGTCAATTTTTTTATGACATGAAATTCAAAGAGAAGTGTGAATCTTTTTAATCTAATGGTAGTAGAGAAGAATAAACCACTTTCCAGTGCTTTATGATTCCTTTATAATTATGTAAAACTATTTCTTTTTCTCTCCAACTTTTTTAAATTGTCATGTTATCAACATTTGTCTTATTCTTTTGCCACTGCCACTCCTAGTTTTAACTATAAGCAGCTGTACCAGGACATTCAGCATCTGTTTAGACTTAAGCAGTTTTCAGTAATATCTATTAGAGCATGAGTGTCTTGAGCATGATTGACATAATGGTGTGCAAAGTGGGCCTTTTCTAGCTACCCACTGAGCAAAACCTGCCATTGCAAGAAGCTTGATTCTCCAGTGGAAATGCAATGAACTATTCTGGGTTCCCAGTTTAAAGGGTGGACGTCAGAGTTCTGCTAACATTTCAAGCTCGACTTTGTCAGTGTTCTCTCTAGTTCCCTTCCCATTAGTCCCTTAGGGACTTTCATCATGCCAAGACTCGGGACTCTCTCTGACAGTTGACTCCCATTGTCACTGGGAAGAGAGAGTTTAAATTCTTATTATTAGTTCAATTATGGTGTTTGCTTAATGCTGTATACTGGAGAAGTGAGATTGAGGGCCATCAGGTTCATCTGGGGAATTTTCCTTTGCCCAAAGGCAGGAGCCAAATATAACAAGATGCTAAGAATTCGAGAAGAGAAAATCATCATATAGGATGAGGGGCTGTGTGCAGTGGCTCACGTCTGTAATCACAGCACTTTGGGAGGCTGAGGCAGGTGGATTGCTTGAACCCAGAAGTTTGAGACCAGCCTGAGCAACATGGTGAAACCCTGTCTCTATGAAAAAAGAAAAAAAAATAGCCAGGCCTGGTGGCATACACCTGTGATACCAGCTACTTGGGAGGCTGAGGCAAGAGGATAGCTGGAGCCCAGGAGGTTGAGGCTGTGGTGAGCTGTGGTTGCGCCACTGCATTCCAGCCTGGGCGACACAGTGAGACCCTGTCTCAAACAAAAACAATGGAAGAATCCAAGGACCAGCACTTCCAAACCAGGGAGTATAGGTTGTTTTACAAACTCACTGCCCTTTTTTTTTCTAATATCCCTACTATTTGTTTTGCTGGTGGTTATGGTGATGGGAAAGGATGTCATTGAGAATGGAATATGAAGAATGGGGTCATAACCTATATAAGCCTGTGTCAAAGTTTACTCCTTAAATGTGCATTTGAAACATCTATTTCCTGTTTCCAGGATGTCAACAGATGGCACATTGTAAGAAAAGCTCCCCCAGATTCTGTGCATCAGACTCATTTATGACATCTCTCCCTACGTTGGGACCCCACTGAAGCCACAACCACTTAGGCGGGGCTGGAGTGCCTTGCGGGTCTATGAAGTCCTTCATTCCAAATCTCTATCAGTTATGATTTGCATTCTACATTTATAGGCAGATAATTAGCTACACTGCAATAGCTTTCACATATATGTTTAAAGAGATATTTAAGTGCCTCTTCAGAGGCTTGTGCCCAGAGATACATGTTTGGCAAATGTCAGCATTCTATAGGAAATTTCAGCCGGACCTATTTACAGATTAAATAAGACATTAACCTAAAAACGGAATAACTAACAGTCTCCAATTGCTGGCCATGTAACCAATTGACTTTTTTTTTTTTTTTTTTTTTTTTTTGAGACAGAATTTCGCTCTTGTTGCCCAGGCTGCAGTGCAATGGCGTGATCTTGGCCTACTGCAACATCTGCCTCCGGAGTTCAAGCAATTCTCCTGTCTCAGCCTCCCGAGTAGTTGGGATTACAGGCGCACGCCAACGTGGAGATGGGGTTTCACCATGTTGTCTAGGCTGGTCTCAAACTCCTGATTTCAGGTGATCCACCTACCTCGGCCTCCCAAAGTGCTGGGATTACAGGTGTGAGCCACCGCTCCCAGCCACACCCAATTGACTTTTTAAATAATTGTTGATATTATGAACTATTCATACATGCTGAAGAAAACATATAGAATATATATGTGTGGTTTAAATCATAATAACATAAACACATGGTACCCTCCAGCAGTTTAAGAAACACCCAACAAAGGTATTTACCTTTAAAGATTCCTGTGTGCCCCTTCCTGATATCCCTTCCAAGTTTTTCTCTCCTTGGAGCTGAGGCCTTTCAGAATGTAGAGGGACTTCATACACTTCACACTGGGACCTATAGAGGCTGCCTGACTCTCCAAGGTGACCCAGAGACATGGAATACTATCTGGTTCTACTAATTCCTGCTCCAGTGAGTTTTTCACTACATCAAATTTTTGACATTTATTTTGAACAAGGAACATCTTTCAAGTCAAAATACGCACCGAATGGTCTTGGTACAGTGGCTCATGACTGTAATCCTGTGCTTTGGGAGGCTGAGGCGGGTGGATCACCTGAGGACAGGAGTTTGAGACCAGCCTGGCTAACATGGTGAAGCATTGTCTCTATTTAAATACAAAAATCAGCCAGGAGTGGTGGTGGGCACCCGTAATCCCAGCCACTCAAGAGGCTGAGGCAGGAGAATTGCTTGAACCTGGGAGACAGAGGTTACACTGAGCCAACATCGTACCACTGCAATCCTGGCAACAGAGTGAGACTGTCTCAAAAGTACCTAATGATTATTATCTATAAACATCCTCTATTCCTCTTCAGCTCATATAAATACTTCTTTTTTCTAGATCCTCAAAGGAGCAAAGACTCAAGATTTCTGTCTCATTGCATAATGAAGAAAGTGAGAGAATGGAAGTGATTTATAAATACTAGAAACTATGACCCTGTGGCTATAAAATAGTGACAAATTCTGACAAAGTGCTACTTAGAATCCTCTATGATCTGGTGGTACTCAGAGGTCCGTGGGCTAGCAGCATCAGCACTAGCTGGGAGCTTATTAAAAATGCAGAATTTTTGGCAATGCTGCAGGCTGCTGAATCAGAATCTGCACTTAACAAGATCCCCAGGTGATTCATATCACAATATAGCCTGCTTCCTAGTCCGATGTCCAAGATACGTAGTTGGATGTTTGCTTAAATTCACATTTAAGGCAGAGAAAATCATTTTCAAAACCCTAGGAATTTCTCATAAGAAAATAAGGATAGTGTTTCCTAGAACGGTTTTTATCTCCTAACATATTATTTCTTATATACACACTATTAATGCATCCCTTTAAGTGAGTAGTCAGTCATGGTATCTTTATCACTTAAACATTTGATGCTGTCCTAAGGTAAATACCTGTGTGAAAAACAACAACAATGACAGTCTTATCTCTTGCTTCTGCTGGTCTGGCAGTGGGATCAGTAGCATGTGAAGTCTCAGACTGCATTAAATGAGCTCATGTTAACTTCATTCAGTATCATCATTGGTGACAGTTTTGAGTACATAGTGATAAAAGAAGGAAATCTATTGAGTCAGCAGTGCAAGCCTGAAAAGGGAAATGCAGAAAGTGTAACAGAACGTATGAATCCCTAAAGTTAATTCCTATGTATGTATTTTTGGATTGCCATTCATATGTCAAACCCAGAACTATAAATTTTGAGTTACATGGATAATAACCTGTGAGCAGGTTGACTAGAAGTAACTATTGAAATATATTTAAATACATTTTGAATAAGATGCTTTAGCAGAGTAAACAAAGTAATTTTGATCTTCCTCTTCAGGGCTTCTCAACCTTGGTACTGCTGACAAGTTGTTGTAGGGGGCGGACCTGTGAATTGTAGGATGTTGGTAGCATCTCTGCCCTTTCCTCTCAGTGGCACCCCCCTCCCCTGAGATGTGACAATCAAAATATCTGCAGACACTGCAAAATGTCTTCCAAAGGGATGGGGGTGGTGGTGGAATTGCCCCCAGGTTGAGAATTTCTGCTCTATGCAGTGCCCATCATGGCCCCTGCCTCCCATGCTGGCAGTACAGCCACTCTTCCTGGTGACCCAATGGCATTGTCCTCCTTTCCAGAGCTCTGTGCTTCAAGGGTGGGGTGTGCTCTACCCATGTCCCTTCACCTTCATCATGCTTATCATCCACCTTTCTTAATTGTAGCCTTCATCATTTATGTGAAAGTGGGGACAAATGATACCTGTCAAATGACTGGCATATAGTCTGAAGATTTCATATTTGTGAATTCATCTAGTTGTCAGAATTTATTCATAACCTCCAAATCAATACTTAAAACTTCTGTGATCATCTGAGGCCACGTGCAAGACGGAGAAAAATTTGAGTGAACAAACCTACATGTTCTCAGCTTAGGTCAAGCAAGGTGGCATTTGGCCTTCTTGTTTTGGCTCTCATGGTATAAACAAGTGTTCTTTTGAGGCCTATTTAGTGCTACCTATTTTTTTCTGCATTTTTGTGCATTTTGTTGGTGACTTACAAATGGCTCCCAAGTGTAGTGCTGAAGCTCTGCCCAGTGTCCCTAAGTGCAAGAAGGCTGTGATATATCTTGTGGAGAAAATATATATGTTAGACAAGCTTTGTTCAGGCATGTATTACAGTGCTGTTGGTCAGGAGTTCAGTGTTAATAAACAAACAATATATAACTGTCTTTAAATAGAAACACACATGAAACAAAGTTATATGTTGGTCAGGTGATGAAAATGTGACCAGAGGCTCACAGGAACCAAACCCTGTATTTCCCCTAGGAGCAATGGTTCTGTATTCACTAATTCAGCATCCATGGTAACCTTATAGAACTACTGCAGACAGTGAGAATTGACCGTATTAATGTGGAAAGCCCACTTGAAGGATGTATAAAAAGTTGGTAACACCAGTGACTCCAAAGAACAGAATTAAGTGGCTGAGGGACAGGGGTGGGAGGGCACTCTTTACTATAATTCCTTTTTTAGTTTTGGGCTACACAATTGTACTCATCAAAAAATTAAAGTTAAAAAACAAATGCAAAGAATAAAATGAAAGCAATTTAATCATGTTTATCTTCAATCTCAGGAAAAACAAAGTAACTCCTATCAAAAATCCAGTGTATCAAATGACACCCAAATACCCTCCCTGGTCTTCAAGGCCTCCACAAGCTGTTCTCATGCTCTGTCTTCGCAGCTGTGCTTTTCACCATTCCCTTCATCAACGTATCTGGTTATCCCTCTGGATTCCCCCTCGCCCTGCAAAGTACTCAGTACTTTTCAGTTACTTTGCTGTTGATCACTCCACATTTCTCAACAGAAACTTTTCTTCTCTCTACCTAGCAACATTCTGCTTTTTCTTCAAAGGCTTTAAATATTTTCCTGACCATACTGCTGTAAGGGACCTTTCTCTTTTACTTGCTGGAACTCATTTGAGTTTGTTATAACTTACTATTGTAGTTATCGGATTTTTGGCAGTTGTCTTTATGTTTCAAGTCTACCTAAATTCTATTACAAGTTACTGAGGATGGGATTGGTATCTCTCTTGGAACTCCTTCAGAGCCATGCATGTAATAGAAAGTCAATAATGTTGATTAATTATCCTTTATCATTCCATAACAAAAATATTTTTATTGCAGCCTGTCTTTTTTTTTTTTTTTTTTTTTTGAGCTGTCGCCCAGGCTGGAGTGCAATGGCACAATCTCGGTTCACTGCAACCTCCACCTACTGGGTTCAAGCAATTCTCCTGCCTTAGCCTCCTGAGCAGCTGGGACTACAGGCGCATGCCACCATGCCCAGCTAATATTATGTATTTTTAGTAGAGATGGGGTTTCACCATATTGGCCAGGCTGGTCTCGAACTCCTGACCTCATGATCCACCTGCCTCAGCCTCCCAAAGTGCTGGGATTACAGGCGTGAGCCACCACGCCCAGCCTACAGCCTGTCTAAGTGTATTTCTGTCCAGTTAGGTAAAAGTGAAGCTGCCTAGGTAATTAAATTTTAAGAGTAGTATGCAGATTTTGGTTGGAGACCTGAAAAAGACTTGCAATTGCTATTCAAAATGGGCAAAAGTGGAGTTGTGCCATTTGTGAGGAGGTGATCCAGAAGCCAGATTCTTATCTCAAATGAGTCACAAAGCGGGAAGGGATCCAAGTGTGGATTTGTTGGATTCCTGCTGGGCTACACACTCTTTTGTCTGTCTGTGGCACCTAATACATCTCCTTTTATTTACATGAGCCTATCAGGTAGCTTTACTTAATTCCGTTTTGTAGATGAACAAATGAAAGCTTAATCACTAGCATACGTGTTATGCAGCTGGTAATTGCAGAATTGAAATAAGAGGCAGGGTCTAAAGGCCTACCATATTAGATTGTCCCTAAACAGAAAACAAAATAAACATTTTGAACGAACATAAGGTTTCTTTGCTGTAAATTCACAGGACTGTGCCTCTGTGTAAAACACAGGGCAAGAATGTTTTGAGATGGCCCCCCACCAAGCATTGTACAACTATGATATGCTGCAAGGGAGGAGGAAATAGAACAAAGGACTTTGCCTTCCTTTAAGGCAACTAGTATCAGCTGTCGATGGTTCTCAGTCCTGGCTGAACATCGGTTCCACCTGGGAGCTTAAAAAACTATGGACTGGAGGGGCATTGGGCATAATTAGTTTTGCGTGGGCCTCAGGTACCAATACCATTATAAAGCTTTCCAAGGTGGTTCTACTGTGCAACCAGGGTTGAGAACCACTGAGCTAAAACCATGGAGAGGTATATGCATGAGGTGGTTTCTCTAGTTCAGTGGGTTTTTTGTTTTTGTTTCATAAAAATGTGCAAACAAAAACTCACCACCCCCACAATATTAGTGAGATATATATATATATATATATATATATATATATATATATATATATATATATTTGTTTTGAAAAAAGAGAGAAAGAAAAAAAGAATAAAAGAAAGAAAGAGGAAGAGAAAGAAGGAGAGGTTCAGTGGGTTTTAAGTCTGGTTCTTGGACCACTAGCATTAGTATCACTTATGAACATAATAGAAATGAAAACTCATGGACCTCACCCAAAACTCACTGAATCAGAAACCCTGAAGGTGGGGCCCAGAAACTGTCTCTTAAACTCTCTGGATGATTTTGATGTATGGTGAGGTGTGAGAAAAACTGCTCTCAGAACAGGCAATTCACTGAAAAGGAAATACAAATAGCCAATAAACATATGCAAAGATGTTCAACCACTTTTAAGAAAATACAATGGAAAGTAACAATGAGGGCCAGGACAGTGGCTCACGCCTGTAATCCAGCATTTTGGGAGGCTGAGGCAGGTGGATCACCTGAGGTCAGGAGTTCGAGACCAGCCTGGCCAACATGGTGACATCCCGGATCTACTAAAAATGCAAAAATTAGCCAGGCATGGTGGCGCATGCCTGTAATCCCAGCTATTTGGGAGGGTGAGGCAGAAGAATCGCTTGAACCCGGGAGGCGGAGGTTGCAGTGAGCTGAGATCATGCCACTGCACTCCAGACTGGGCAACAGAGTGAGACTCAGTCTCAAAACAAAAAAATAAAATAGTAACAGTGAGATATGCTTTTTAATCTTTCAGATTGGCAAAAATTAAAATGATCAATAATAACCAGTGTGACAGTAGGAGACAGGAAAATATTTTATATACAACTAGTGGAGGGGTAAACCACCTTATAGAGAGCTTGTCAGTTGAATTACAGATGATAAATGTGCGCATCCCAGAACCAAGCAATTCCCCGTCCTGGCCTGTCTGCTGAAGAAACACTTGTACTGCCCATAATCCCAAGACTTTGGGAGGCCAAGGCAGGCAGATCACTTGAGGTTAGGAGTTCCAGACCAACCTGTCCAACATGGTGAAACCCCTACTCTACCAAAAAAATACCAAAATTAGCCAGGTGTGGCTGTGCACACCTGTAGTTCCAGCTACTTGGGAGGCTGAGGTGGGAGAATTGCTTGAACCTGGCAGGCAGAGGTTGCAGTGAGCCGAGACTGTGCTGCTGCACTCCAGCCTAGGCCATAGAGTGAGACACTATCTCAAAAAACAAACAAACAAACAAACAAACAAAAAAAAAAACAAACATACATACATACCCTTGTACTAGTGCATAAAATGATGAATGAAAGATACTCATATGCATCATGCTCATCATGCTGTTGTTTGTAATGGGAGGAAACTGGAAACAGTCTAACTGTCATCAGTAGAGGAATGCCTGTGTACCCTGAGCCTAGCTTTACAATGGAGTACTAGGCAGCAAGGGACAAGGATGAGGTGGCTCTCCATGTGCACGTGTGGAACTGCCTCCAAGACATTGTGCAATGCAAAGGCAAATTGCACATACACGGATCAAATATGGCACGTGGTCTATGTAAAACGTGCTGGGGAAGACAGATCTGGAATGCAGGTGTGGACAAAGACACTTCAGCCTTATCTGTACTTTTAAATTTCTGCTGAGATTCAGTATCCAAGTATTTTTTGAGCAATAAAAAATAATTTTGGGGAGTGAAAAAAATCTGTGGAAATAATGTACTAGATTGATGGTATATCGTGATACACTTAATCATTTTTGGTCATGAACCTCTGAGAATCTGACAAAAGGGAAACCTCCCCCACAAAGGAATGAACATTTTTGTTCAATTTGAGGGAATTTCTAGGTATCCTGAATCCCACTCATAGACCCCTTAGGGCTTCCTGACCCCAGGTTGAGAACTTCTGGGCTGCCCAGTCTTTAAGGGTTCTAAGTAGTTTTGCTCTCCTGCCCTGGGATCCGTGACCCCTTCGTCGTCGTGTGTGTCTCAGAGGAGTCATAATGTCTGACAGCTATTTTTATGAGCACCAGCAGCTCTTCTGCAGATTAAATTTCACCAGAAGGTAGATTTTCGCTGACATCTTAATACTTGGAAAGGAGCAGATGATCCTTGAGGAGTGAGTGAACGTAGCATATGGTTTGCTGAGCTGCAAACAGAAGCTGATCTGTCAAGGAAGCTTCAGGCGTTACACATGTGCTCCTAGGCATCATCAGGTGCTTTTTTTAAGTTCTGCAGTGTCATTGTCTCCCCACATGCACACAGACCCTTTTCAGTGTTTTCCACTTGGCTGTAAAGACAGATATATAGATATAAATATTAAAAGAAGAAGAAAATGGCAAGAAAATATTATCTTTCCACTGCTAGATTTTTAATCGATATTCTGTTCTTCCAAAGTGGTTGCAGCATGAAGGTTTTTATTTGCCTTGTTTAAGTCTTCTTTAAATTGTCTTAAATGGCAAAGCCAGTTCTCATAAAAGGGAAGCTCCTTGGTAACCTACTTTTTATTAAGTCCCAGAGCTGCCAGTAGATTTATGTTTCTTGGGTAGTAAGTCTGATTAAATGTGATGTACCTGCCTTTTCCACGGACGCCTTGCGCACAGGTCTCCCAGGGAAGCACTGTCAACCTTTTCTCTCTGTGCCCACCCAGGTGCTCACTGATGCTCACCCTGTAGCAGGTTTGAGAGAGCTCTGGACAAGTTGATGACAGGTGGATTTATTTCTCCTTTCTCTAGCCTCCCAGGGATATACTTCATTCTAAGTAGGAAAAGAAGGGTCTAAGTATTATATGGTGTTATCTAAGAAATTTGGATGGATATTCCTTTAAAAAAAAAAAACTATGGATTTTATTCAGTGGGAATGCAATTGGATATTCTTGAGTCCTTTCCCATCTGGAATAATAATTTCTGCAACTGGCACTAAAGCCTGCCCCTCCATGGGCTGGTCCAACCTCTTTTTGCAGGTTCATCTCTCACTGTTTTCTCCCATGAATCTTGTCCCCAGCCACATTGGTGTGCTTTTCCTTATTAAAATCCCTTTCTTCTGAGTCTTTACTCATGGCTCTGCTAACTTGCCCTCATGTGCTACCTACCATGTTCATTTATTTTCTTCATCATCATCCAGATCCAAATCTAGATTTTTCAGAAATCTAGATTCTCATTTGCTGATCAACCCCATCAACAGTGCTGAGTGAGTCTCCTTTGCACGCCTGCAAAAACTTGTCTCTTCTGTTCATAAGATTCTTCTCTATGAAAGGTGGTATTGTACCTGCCCTCAGTAGATGTATGTTGAGCACTTACTCTATTCCAGGCACTCTTCGGGTTCTGGGGATATAAACAAGTTTTGTTCTCATGGAGCTCATCTTCAAACGTGTGAGGCAGGATAAATAAATCCTGTACACAAATAAGTTTAATGATTCCAAAGAGTGAAAAAAATGAAGCAAAGTGATGAGATAAAGTGACTAAGGAGGAGAGAAGTCTGCTCAGTGAAGATCTTTCGAGGAGAACACATTCGACTTGAAATCTGTATGATAGAAGGCGCCAGCCATGCAAAAATGAGGGGGAAGAACATTCCAGGCAGAGGGAAGAGCAGGTGCAAAGGCCCTGGGGCAGGAAGGAGCTTGGTTTGTGGGTGACCATAGGTTTCCTAGAAGGCAAAAGATTTTTTTTAAAGATGTCCGTATTTCTCCTACATCATCTTTCACATACTAAAGCAATCAACTTCAAGACTCTTAGCTCCAGAAGGGTAGATTTCATGCCTATTTTCCTTCCATGACCAGCACAGTAATTGGCACATACAGGCACTCAAATTGATGAATGCGTGGATGGATTTTTATTGAGTAACTGAATGCCTTATCTCTGATCTGACAGCCATTTTGCAGCAGAACCAGAATGGACAAGATAACCCCATCATCTCCTAGATGTTAGTTTGTGCTGAGCCCGCTTCTCTCAAATCTCTGTCTCCATGGTTTAGTGTCACCATTCATTGAATGAAATAAGAACAGGGCACTTCCTTTCTGGAGGAACGTTGTACAGTTAAGTGCAATCGCATATAGGAAATGTCTGGAACTTTTGGAAGCAGCTCAGTAAATTCAGATAATTCCTAGAGCATGGCTCAGCAGGCAGGAAGCCAGAAGTCATTGTATATTACCCTTTACCCATGCAACAGTGGGAATGCAGTGTGACCAGTCCCTGCCCTCGCCACTGTGGTTTTTCCAAAGCCAGCACCTCTTCTAAGCTTTTGGAATGTAGATAAAGCATTCCATCATGTTAGCGGGGCGCTCTTTTACCTCCCCTGCTGCTGGGTTTATTGTTGTACTAATTCCAGGGCTCCCATCTGGCTCTTCTCTTGCATTCTCTCATGGAGAAGCCCGTGTTACACTCATTCAAAGTAATCCCTACTGGCACGGTGTTTTTAGCGTATGGAAGAGACAGTCCATTCATAGAAGCAATAATGTGGTCAGATCACTTTTCAAGAGCATCAGGTTTAATAAAGAATAGAATCAAAAGATTTCTTAAAGTCATGAACCTCCACAAAACCTCCCCACCCCCTCAAAACAACAACCATGATAGTTGAAACTGCAGGTCTACTTTGGTTTTCAGTGGCAATGAAAGAAGCTTAAAACTACCGTAGGCTGAGCGTAGTGTCTCACACCTGTAATCCCAATACTTTGGGAGGCCAAGGTTGGGGATGGATCACCTGAGGTCAAGAGTTTGAGACCAGCCTGGTCAACATGGTGAAACCCTCTCTCTACTAAAAATACAAAAATTAGCTGGATGTGGTGGCAGGAGCCTGTAATCCTAGCTACTTGAGAGGCTGAGGCAGGAGAATCGCTTCAACCAAAGAGGCAGAGGTTGCAGTGAGCCAAGATCATACCATTGCACTCCAGCCTGGGCGACAGAGCAAAACTCCGTCTAAAAGAAAAAAAGCTACGGTATACATTTTTGAAATGTTTAATTTCTTCTTTCAGTGTTATGGCACTAGATTAGAATATGGAATTACAAAATAGTAAAGACAGGGACCACTTCGTTCAAATAGAGAATCTGAGGCCCCTGTGGATAAAGCACTATGATGCTCTCCTTCCGACAAAAGCAAGGCAAACCAATTCATCCTATGAAGAGGTCAAATTTTTCCTAAACAGCAAAAAGTAGATGCTTTACAAGTGATATTTCCTAAAAAGGATCCTCATTGTCAGCACTCCGCTGCTGTTAGCACTGCTGATGGCAGTCGGAGCTAAAACCATGTGCAGACAACTTCCCTTTGTGAACAGCCAGTCATGGAACCCAGGAGCCACCCTCAGTTCAGAGCTAAGCTTTATTTTTGCCCAACAGCATTCATTAACACAACCTTGTTGTTTTTACCAATCGACTTTAAGTGTTGGGTCCATCCATGACCTGGGAGGGGCCAGAGTTTCATATTGTGTGTACAATAAGCTATAAACCGATGAAAGTGGGAAGAAGCGTTGGGATGGAATGGTAAGGTCCTCACCTTCTGGCTTATCCCCTTTTACCACTTCACATTTACTATCTTAGCAGGAAATGCTTGAGGTAGTTTGAGATTAGAGAGATACATGTTAGTGATGGACCTAATCCTTTGACACATGTTTGCCAATTGAGTTGGAGTCCAGTTTGGTGACTAAATTCCCCAAATATTTCCTGTTTCACAAGTCACACCCCCAAAGCACTGGCCAGTCGATAACATCAGAGGGTCTCTTATATCCCAGGACCTGTGATCCAGATGCCTTCTACACCAGGCAACCAATGGACCGTCCTGCACATGCTCTGTGGTTTCTCTGGCTGGCGTAGAACCCAGTCTGGAATGCACTGGAAAGTCTCTCATAGCCACATGGGAAGGAATATTATTTGCCAAGCAGTTAAAATATAATGCATTGCTATTTGGTTTCTACTAATTTCCTGAATAAGCAATATCCTGTCTTTTGCACGTCGTCCCAAAAAGAAACATTTGACTATTGGAAGTCAATAGATGGGGAAAGTGTCTCCTTAAATCCTTCTAAATAAAAATCTTCCTGTTGAACCCTACATGTCATCATAGCCAGTTTTCAAGACAAACCTTCCATCTTGGACCACGTAAAAATTCACAATCAGGAGGTTCCAATCTAAGGCTAAAGGTTTGCTCAACGGACTGATACTGGTTTTAATTTAGCTTTCCCCCTTAATTCTTTCATGCTTTGGGTAGTGTGACTGAGCCAATTACTGTGAGCCATAGAGTCTGCAAATGCAAACTAAATCCTATGCTAGCCTTCATCTCCAATGTCCTCATTATAGTTCCTAATTAATTAAAGCTCATTTTATATATTCGTTTGTACAATGGATAGGACAATAGATATTTGAGCCTCCAAGATGCACTTAGTATGATAGGACTAGAATCTTACTCACTATAAAAGTGAGTAAGATAAGGCAGGAGGCAGACAACTGTTGCCCCCACAGAGTCTAGTGGTAAGGACTCAATTAAAAACAAAAACAAAAACAAAGCAAAACAACCCAGCAAACAGCAATATGGTAGGAGCTAGATTTGAGAGTCTCTCACAGTGTGGCAGGAATAGAGTGGGGAGAGGAAAAGCAATTCTTACAAGGGTAGAAAAGGCTTCTCTGAAGAGGAGACAACATTGCAATTTACTCTTGAAAGAGAGGTTTCTGGGCCAGGCGCGGTGGATCACACCTGTAATCCCAGCACTTTGGGAGGCCGAGGCAGGTGGATCATGAAGTCAAGAGATCAAGCATCCTGGCCAACATGGTGAAACCCCGTCTCTACTAGAAATACAAAAATTAGCCAGGCATTTTTGTATTTTTGTAGAGGCGGGTGCCTATAATTGCAGCTGCTAGGGAGGCAGAGGCAGGAGAATCACATGAACCGGGAGGTGCAGGTTGCAGTGAGCCAAGATCATGCTACTGCACATGCCACTGCACTCCAGCCTGGTGACAGAGTGAGACTTCATGAAAGAAAGAAAGGAATAAGGAAGGAAGAGAGAGAAAGAAAAAGAAGGAAAGAGAGAAAGGAAGGAAGAAAGAAAAAGAAAGAGAGAAGGAAAGAAAGAAAGAGAGAGGGCTTTGTGGACAGAGAATGGAGAAAGAGCATTCCCCGAAGGTGGAACCGCATGAGCACCAAATACCACGTGCAGTGATAGGAAAGCTTGATAGGTCTGGAGAAAAGTCAGTGGTCCAGGGTGGCTGCTGTATAGGGTAGGCAGGGGGAGTGAGTGCAGAAGAATCTGGAGAGATAGGTAGAGGTGGGAGTCAAAGGGTCTTCGGTTAATCCAGCTCTGGACACTAAGAAACAGATGGAACTGACTAATAAAACCCAAAGGGCTCTCTCTCTCACTCATTGTTACAGCTCTAATACCACTGAAACCCCAAAAGTGGGATGTAGGAAGGAAGAGTGTGGACTTTGGGGCATGAAAGACGTGGGTGGCTTTCTGAGCTCCAAACTTTAATATTCATGGTTTTAGCAAATGACTTACTCTCTCCAAACCTCAGTCCTCACGCTCATTATCTATTAAATAGGGATAAAAATGGTACCTATTTCTTAAGTAGGATCAAAAGGAGCAAGTAAAAGAATGCATGTGAAGGACTCAGTATTGTGACTGGCACACAGTAAGTAATCAACAGGTGCTGACTTTGTAATAATACGTGATTGATAACATCTGATGAATAACATATGATGGATAATAATGTTACCTTGGTCAGGGTCAGTAGAGAAACCCAGAGTGTCAGGTAGATCAGCTGAGATCAAGTTTCCCCATCACTTGGTTTCTGAGAATAGCCCCGAAGGGATTTGCAAGTTCAGCCCCATCTCTTGGCCAGATTTGCAATGTCAGGAGGACATGGCTGGCAGGCTCATTCTGTCCTCAGATTTCTTACCCCATGGGGATCAAGGAGGGGAGGCCCAAGCCTTGGATTATAAAGACATTCTTGCATCTCCCTGTGTAAAATGATAATGCCAAAGGATCCTGGCACCAGGCAAGGGTACACGGCCCCCAGCCAAGGCTCCTTGTCCCCACATCGATTACTAGGTGTCTACTGATATTAGACCCTGGGGACTGTCTTGAAAGTTCTTGTTTCTTTCCCCTTCGTGTCTTTGTTTATTTAATAGCCGTATTGTGCAAGTGGGTATGGTGTGTATTTCTGTCTCCTGGCAGCGGTTGTTGACTTTATTTATTTTTATTTATTTTTTTTGAGACAGAGTTTCACTCTCGTTGCCTAGGTTGGAGTGCAATGGTGCGATCTCAACTCACCACAACCTCTGCCTCCCAGGTTCAAGCGATTCTCCCGCTTCAGTCTTCTGAGTAGCTGGCATTACAGCCATGCACCACCACGCCCGGCTAATTTTTTTGTATTTTGTATTTTTAGTAGAGATTGTGTTTCTCCATGTTGGTCAGGCTAGCCTCGAACTCCCAACCTCAGGTGGTCCCAAAGCATTGGTATTACAGGCATGAGCCACTGCACCTGACTGATTGTTGACTTTTAAAAAATGTTTTAATCCCAGCACTTTGGGAGGCCAAGGTGGGAGGATCGCTTGAGGCTAGGAGTCTGAGAGCAACCTAGGCAACATAGCGAGATTCTATCTCTACCACAAAATTTTTTCAAATTTAAAAACATTTTAATGCACTATATTTTTAGAGCAATTTTAAGATTTATAGCGAAATTTAGTGGAAAGTACAGAGATTTCCCATATTCTCCCTGCCTTCATACACAGCATAGCCTCCCCGGCTATAAACATCCCACACCACATGGTACATTGGTTGTAGTCCACTGACTCATCATCATCGCCCTTCGTCCGCAGTTTACACTGGAGTTCGCTCTTGGTGATGCACTTCCTATGGGAGTTGTTGGCTTTTTACACCAGTAGTTGTCCTGGGGAAACCTATTCTAATAGCTTAGGGCAAGGCTGGTGATGTTAATCTATTTAGAAATAACTTGTTTTGGAGAAGGGGTTTAAGACTGAGTGGAAGTGCAAAAAGAAGGAAATAAAGGCATGGAGGAAAGAAGGAAAGAGAGAAAAGAGAAAAGACCGTCCACTCACCTAGGCCAGTCCCCCCCACCGCCCCTCATCTCTGAAGCTCTTGGCAGGTGGAGGCTAGCTCAGTTCTCGCCTAAGATACTCACACTCTTCTGTTCTCAAGATCTGCCTTACCGCCCTCTTTCTGGAGGAACAGTGCTGCCTTTTCATCTTTTCCTTACAGCTTTTTCCCTGCACACCCTCCAGGGCTGAAGGGTGAGTGCCCACCCCCACCCCCAAACTTTGAGGTGGAAGTCTCAGGAAGGAACTGAGGCTCCTCTGGAGAGACTTTTTTCATCACCTAAGATAACTTATTTTAATTGCTCTTGCAGTGTTCTTGTAAGGAAATCTAAGCCAGCTCCTGTTCTGACAGATGAAGCCTTCTGGGAGGCTGGCTGTCCCGGGAGCCCCAGGTGATGCTGAGATGTTCTTCTAAACAGGGACCCAAACAGCTGAAGGGCTCCAGTTACCCTAGAGAGGAGTGGCACGGACATTTCCTTTGCCAGTTGGAGAAAGAGAAGGAGGAGGAGGAGGGAGGTGGTGAAGAGAAGAACAGTGACAGGAGGGTGGGGAGCAAGGAAGACTGAAGGAGGACTTGAAGAGCCACAGCTGTCCCGCAGCCTGGCGGAAGGGAGTGGGACATCCTGTCTCTGCCTGCACCCTCTGCTGTACTCTGGGGGACAAGGGGGGCACCCTGGTTTAAACCTCAGGGTATGATTAGTGATTTACCAATGCAGATTATACCCTGCCTAAAGTGTCGCCATTCTGCCTGACTCCCCTGGGGCATCATTAAGTGACTGCTGTAAATGAAGCCAGCCACCTGCGGGCTAGCGAGTGGCATTTGTCCCAAGTCTTTGATTCAGGATTTAAATATGTATTTTACCCAAGCCATGAATTAAAATCATGCCCATTTACATACTTTTATTTTACCTTGGTTTTACTCACTTGAATTTTCTGGATTTTTTTTTTTTTGAGATGGAGTTTCGCTCTTGTTGCCCAGGCTGGAGTGCAATGCTGCGATCTTGGCTCACTGCAACTTCCGCCTCATGGGTTCAATCAATTCTCCTGCCTCAGCCTCCCGAGGAGCTGAGATTACAGGTGCCTGCCACCACGCCCAGTTAATATTTTGTATTTTTAGTAGAGATGGAGTTTCACCATGTTGGCCAGGCTGGTCTCAAACTCCTGACTGTAGGCGATCCACCCAGCTCTGACTCCCAAAGTGCTGGGATTACAGGTGTGAACCACCGTGGCTGGCCATTTTCTGCATATTTCTTTTTTTTTTTTTTTTTTTTTTTTGGAGACGGAGTTTCGCTCTTGTTACCCAGGCTGGAGTGCAATGGCGCGATCTCGGCTCACCGCAACCTCCGCCTCCTGGGTTCAAACAATTCTCCTGCCTCAGCCTCCTGAGTAGCTGGGATTACAGGCACACGCCACCATGCCCAGCTAATTTTTTGTATTTTTAGTAGAGACGGGGTTTCACCTTGTTGACCAGGATGGTCTCGATCTCTCGACCTTGTGATCCACCCGTCTCGGCCTCCCAAAGTGCTGGGATTACAGGCTTGAGCCACCGCACCCGGCAATTTTCTGCATATTTCTAAAACAACTATGGATTGCTTTGGTCATGAAAAAAATACTCATTTTTAATTATAATAATTGAATTGACTAGGTGCAATGGCTCATGCCTGTAATCCCAGCTTGGGAGGCCAAGATGAAAAGATAGCTTGAGGCTAAGAGTTTGAGGCCAGCCTGGGCAACATAGCAAGAATACATCTCTTAAAAAAAAAAAGAAAAAAAAAAAATTAGCCAGCCATGGTGCCTCGTGTCTTTAGTCCCAACTACTCAGAAGACCAAAGGAGGCAGGAAGATCACTCGAGCCCAGGAGGTCAAGTCTGCAGTGAACCATGATTACACCATTGTACTCCAGCCTGGGTGGGAGAGCAAGACTCTGTCTCAAAAAATAAATAAATAACATAACATAACATAAAAAATTGAATTAGTCTGAAAAATTTCTCAAAACTATTTTAAGTAGTTTTAAAATAGTTTAAAATTTTTTAAACATTTTTGTAGAGAAAGGGATGAAAGGATACATGTCAAATTGCTAACCCCTAGGTTAACTTGTGGGTGGGGAAATTGAAATGAGAGATGAGATACAGTCTTTAACTGTCTCTGTATTGCCTGACTTGTTAAATGAACACCTATTACTTTTCTAACTTTTTAAGCAAATTCAATAAAAGAAGAAAGCTTAAAAGAATTATTTTGCTATGTGTTTTCAAAAAGCAAGGCTGATTAAGTGAAATATTTTTATCACACTATGTTTTAAGTTATATAAAATTTTTAATTTAACTTAAAAAAAAAGAAAGAGAGAAAGACAAGGTCTCACTCTGCTACCCAGGCTGGAGTACAGTGGTAGAATCATAGCTCACTGCAGCCTCGAGCTCCTGGGCTCAAGCCATCCTCCCAGCTTGGATCCCAAAGTGCTGGGGTTCCAGGTGTGAGCCACCATGCTTGGCCCTTGGACTTTATTTTATTAAACCCTTAGCAGATTCCTTCTGCCAGTTTTCTGTGTGTCAGCATACCTGAGAAAAATTAAATTTTGCATTTCTCTCTCAGTAGGACAATACAGGCTTTCTGTCATCATCAGATATTTCTATCCAAAGAATTCATGTATATATTTTTGATTCAGAGGCCTCAATGGCTGGCCACATGCGGTGGCTCATGTCTGTAATCCCAGCACTTGGGGAGGCCAAGGCAGGCAGATCACGAGGTCAGGAATTTAAGACCAGCCTGACTAACATGGTGAAACCCTGTTTCTACTAAAAATACAAAAATTAGCCAGGCGTGGTGGCACACACCTGTAATCCCAGCTACTCAGGAGGCTAAGGCAGGAGAATTGCTTGAACTCGAGAGGCAGAGGTTGCAGTGAGCCAAGATCGCGCCACTGAACTCCAGCCTGGGTGACAGAGTGAGACTCCATACAACAACAACAACAACAAACAGAGTCTTCAATGGCTTAAACAACTTTATTTTTCAACTATGAAGTTTCAAACAGACAGAAACATTTGAAAAAAAATAATTTAGCAAGTCCCCATGACCCACCATCTAGATTTAACAAACAGAGTTTTTCATATTTGCTTCAGATCTTTAAAATAATTGCAATAATAAACTCCTGGAGTTATCTCCTGCCTAATCCCAGAGGCAACTGTGTCCTTAAAGTTGGTGTGTATCTTCCTTCCTGCCCAATGTTTACACTTTTATTATATGTGTTTATATCCATAAGCACTATGCACAATTGTTTTATATTTTAAAACTATATCAAAATAGTATGCCAATATATATATACATATATATATAATTTTTTGCTGTTTTTCATTAATTTTTTGAGACATATGTAATGCTTGTTCATTCATTTTCTTTTTCTTTTTCTTTTTTTTTCTTTTTGAGACAGAGTCTCACTCTGTTGGCCAGGCTAGAATGCTGTGGCATGGTCTTGGATCACTGCAACCTCCGCCTCCCAGGTTCAAGCAATTCTTCTGCCTCAGTCTCCCGAGTAGCTGGGATTACAGGTGCCTGCCACCATGCCCAGCTAATTTTTTTTTTTTATTACTAGTGGAGACAGGGTATCACCACATTGGCCAGGCTGGTCTGGAACTCCTGACCTGGTGATTCACCCACCTCAGCCTCCCAACGCACTGGGATTATAGGCATGAGGCACTGCACTCAGCTGTTCATTCATTTTCATGGCTGTATAGCATTTCATATATAACTCTATCACAATTTATCTATTCTGTTTATCCAGTTGATGGACATTGAAGATACTTCTAATTTTTCTCTATTATAAAAAATTCAGGGGGGTTTCACCACGTTGGTCAGGTGGGTCTCAAACTCCTGATCTCAGGTGATCAAAAAAAAAAAAAAAATTCAGCATTGAACATCTTTGTTCATGTCTTCTTGGGCAGTTGAATCAGAATCCATCCAAGGGACTTTCCTAGAAGTGGAATTGCTAGGTTAGTTGAAAAGTCTTTTTAACTATAAAAGTGAGAGAGAAAAAGAGAAATGAACAAAGTCTTAGGTTTGCTTTAGATTGGATAACGATTTAGATAAAGATTCCAGGTCATCTCATTGTACCTGAGTATGAATTCTCCAACTCCTTTCATTACTGTTCCCCCTAGTGTAAAAACTGGGAAACCTCTTCATTAAAGCCGTGATCATGGAGAATTTGTTCAAACTCAGAGAACTAACTTATCTTGAAGCTGAACCAAGAGGGAGACTGGTGACTATGTTGTTTTTTCTCTCCTTTCTCTCAGAATATTTCATATTGCTTTAGAATATATTAAATTTCAAGATTAATGAGCTTATTCAAAAACGAAAATAAGCCCTGATAAGTAGAATGATAAATTTGAAATGCTGAATCTTTAAACCCGGGCTGAAAGATGGCCTCTAGTGTAAGCTGCAGCCCTGCGCTGTGACTTTATGAGCCTTCTGTAATAGTATTTTTCCCCTCCTGCTAGATCAATTTCAGCCTGTTTGTATCAGCAGATTCCAGGTGATGGATAGGTAGCTTCATTTTAATAGTCTGTTGGTACAGGGTGACCCGTAGCCTTTCCAGGAGAGGTAAGATAAATCCTCTGGTTGTCTCTCCCTCCTTCCCCGCCCCAGTCCCATCATTAACCTTCAGGTTTCAGGATTTGAGTGTTGCCGAGGACTGACAGACTCCATGAGGACCAGCTGCTACCTGGTCCTGTGGTCGGTCACCTGCAGTTTCTTCAGCCCCACATGTGAGTGACTCAGGGCAAACGTCTACAACACCTGCCCTAGCCCTTCCCAAATCTTCCCAGCACTCCCAGCACTCCCGGTCTTCTGTGTTTCAAAGTGTGATACACGCACAAGGCGTGATGTGCAGCAGGAGCTAAGGTGATCGACTGCTAAGACCATCACATTTTAATTGTCCTTAATTTTTGAGGTGTATTTTACAGATTTTATTTCCAAGGACAAGGCTAAACAGCATTACGTTTTTAAAATCTTTTTTTTTTTTCTTTAAAAAGAGTACATAGAGGCCGAGCATGGTGACTCGCACTTGCAATCCCAGCACTTTGGGAGGCTGAGGCGGGTAGATCACTTGAGGTCCAGAGTTCGAGGCCAGCCCGGCCAAGGTGGTGAAATCCCATCTCTACTAAAAATACAACATTTTGCCCGGTGTGGTGCAGCTGAAGCAGGAGAATCACTTGAACCCCGGAGGCAGAGGTTACAGTGAGCCAATATCACGCCACTGCACTCTAGAATAGGTGACAGAGTGAGACTCTGTCTCAAACAAATATATTAATTAATAAATTTTAAAGTACATAGAGATGCATGTGGCTGTGACAGTATTGTGAAGACTGTATTAAAATGACGGCCGGGCGCGGTGGCTCAAGCCTGTAATCCCAGCACTTTGGGAGGCCGAGGCGGGTGGATCACGAGGTCGAGAGATCGAGACCATCCTGGTCAACATGGTGAAACCCCATCTCTACTAAAAGTACAAAAAATTAGCTGGGCATGGTGGCACGTGCCTGTAATCCCAGCTACTCAGGAGGCTGAGGCAGGAGAATTGCCTGAACCCAGGAAGCGGAGGTTGCGGTGAGCCGAGATCGCGCCATTGCACTCCAGCCTGGGTAACAAGAGCGAAACTCCGTCTCAAAAAAAAATAAAAATAAAATGACTAGATCTAGGCGACATTGGCTGACACAAAGCATACTCTGACTTAGGGTCTTAGATAAGTCCTGAATTTATGTGAGTGAATGTTGCTTGGGCACATTCTTTCAGTTACTTGGGTCTCAGTTTAGCCCTGGAAAATACAGGCATTGGACCAGATCAGGGATTCTCAGTCCTGCCTTCACCTTTGAATCACATGGACCAATATGAAAAATACTGGCATTTGGGATCCTCTCCAAATCAATTTCATTAACAGTTTGGGGTGGGGATAGGGTTAGGCCAGGTATCAGTAATTTTTATTTTATTTTATTTTTTGAGATGGAGTCTCACTCTGTTGCCCAGGCTGGAGTGCAGTGGCACAATCTCGTCTCACTGCAACCTCTGTCTCCCAGGTTCAGGTGATTCTCCTGCCTCAGCCTCCTGAGTAGTTGGGACTACAGGCACGCGCCACCACACCCAGCTAATTTTTGTATTTTTAGTAGAGACGGGATTTCACCATGTTAGCCAGGATGGTCTCGATCTCCTGACCTCGTGATCCACCTGCCTCGGCCTCCCAAAGTGTTGGGATTGCAGGCGTGAGCCACCGCGCCCGGCCAACATCAGTATTTTTTGAAAGCTCCTCCAGTGATTGAGTGATTGTCATATGTAGGTAGCATTGAAGAGTCACTAAATAAGGTGATGTCTGAAGTTCCTTTCAGATCTAAGGTTGACTGATTTTCTGGTCCCATGCATAGACTGTAAATGCAAAGGAAGTTCTGAATCAGTAACAGTGGAGAAGGCTTATTGTGTCTTTCAGGCTCAGCCATAACAAGTGTTATGTTTACTCACACTCCAGGGTTGGGTCAACACTGGTGTGGAAGCTCCCTGAGGGCAGAGTCTGTGTCCTTTATCTGGGTTTTACCAGTTCCTACCATAGTGCTTGGTAGAGTGTAGGTGCTCAATAAATGTGAGATGAAAGAATGATGGCCTGAAGTTCAGGAACGTGATTTATTAGGGCATCTGGAGTTAATCAAGTGGTCAGAAATTGGTCCATACTACTCAAACTCACAAGACACTGATTTTTCTACCAGAATTCCTGTTCATTATTAGCTTATAAAGGGAACTCTTCTGGATCTAGGAAGTGAAACCAAACTCTTTTCCAGAACATTCTCTTTGTGGTAAACAATATTGGAAGGTCAGTTGGTGGGCACAGAACAAAAGTTGGATGACGACGATGATGATGATGATTCTGAGACATAGTCTCTCTCCGTCACCCAGGCTAGGGTGAAGTGGCGAGATCTTGGCTCACTGCAACCTCCACCTCCCGGGTTCATGCAATTCTCCCACCTCAGCCTCCCCAGTAGCTGGGATTACAGGCACCGGCCATCATACCCAGCTAATTTTTGTACTTTTGTAGAGATTTCACCATTTTGGCGAGGCTGGTCCCAAACTCCTGACCTCAGGTGATCCTCCCACCTCAGCTTCCCAAAGTGCTGGGATTACAGGCATGAGCCACTATACCCAGCCAAAAGTTTGAGCTTCTTATGTGCAATTTCCGTCAAGCTCTGAAGGTCTGATGGCTGGGCCTCCTTCTCTGTAAGCCTGTGTTTATGTAAAGGGTCAGGATCAGTCATCCAGAATCGGAGTTTGTGTTGGACCTCCTGGTGACACACTGATAGATTTTCATTTTCCAACTTCTGCTTTGCAAATACTCATACGACCACCACCTTGCTGTTCATACTCCTGTTACCACAACACACAGTTTCCTAAGTGCTGGATTGTTTTGCTGCTTGCTAATAACATACTCAAGAGAAACACTTTAATCTCCTCTGCAAGGTCACTCCAAATCACTCTGAAAGACGGGTTACTTCTGGAAAGCTGCCCTGTCGACAGCTAATCCCATCCTTCTTGCAGGCTTGACTTACGGAGATGGCATTTGCTGACCTCAGATTTTTCAGAGCCATCGTATTTTGAGGGCTGTAGCACTTTGCCCATCATCTACAATTACCATGACTAAAAATACTTTGGAGGGTGAAGAATCTTCAAGGGGACTTTGCAAGCTGGACTGTCTTCCTTCTATTCTGGTACCCTATTTCAAGGCAATAGTCTTGTACTTGTGTTGGGCTGTGCATTACCTTCCAGTTGAATGTTTCACTTTATAGTTGATTGGAAGCCAATCTTGACGTGAAACCTTGTGATTAGCCTTGCCCCTCGAATGTACCCAACAGTGATTTTCCTGACAGCTCCTTTACTGCTTAGCCGCCGTACGAAGATTCAGCCACCTGCCCCGCGTACCATGCCTGGGCTGTGTTTTCCCCCATGGAAATGGAAGCTTCCATCCATGCATGTTGGCCACAATCCTCCACATACCATCTCTGTCTTCCACCCCCAGTGGTATAACTTGAGGGCTTCCACATAAGCCTAGGATCAGAGAAACAGAGATGGATTGTGTTGCCTAGGAGCTGGTGTTTGTCTGGAGAAAAGTATGGAGGGTGTAGCTGCAGGTCCAATCGGAGCTGTGCACATGGCACATCTTTTCATGCCATTGACTCCAGCAGTGGTGTGTCACTCAGAGCCACTCATGTGTGAATTGCTTGCCAAGCTTTGATAGCAGGCAGAAATTTGGGGTGCTCCGCCACTCCCTGCGCTTTTCTGAGTGTATTTAAATAAAAGGAAGGACTTCTACCATGTAAAAATGTTAGATTAACTCTGAGGACTTGCTTATACATTCAGCAAACTCTTCCTTGAAATTAATTTATATATTTTTCTCCTACACCTTCAGTCTGACTGGACTGTAGGATGTGTGTGTGTGTGTGTGTGTGCGCGCGCGTACACAGGTGTGTGTGTGTGTGTGTGTGTGTGTGTAGGTACTTGCATGTGAACAGAACATTCGTGGAAAGACATACCAGAAACTGCAAACAGTACTTTAAGGAGGGGCATGGATGAACTGGGATACAAAAGAGATTATTTTTATTTTCAGATCTTTTGTGCCATTTTAGACTCTTCTTTCTTCCATTAAATAAGAGATTAGAGTCCGGGCGTGGTGGGTCACGCCTGTAATCCCAGCACTTTGGGAGGCTAAGGCAGGAGGATCACGCAGTCAAGAGATCAAGACGATCCTGGCCAACATGGTGAAACCTGTCTCTACTAAAATATAAAAATTTAGCCAGGCCTGCCCTTGGTGGCATTCGCCTGTAATCCCAGCCACTTGGGAGGTGGAGGCAGGAGAATCGCTTGAATCCGGGAGGCAATAAATAAATGAATAAAATAAGAAATGAGATCTGTATGATCTTCTGAGTCCTATCTATAAGAATCTGCAGTGCCACTAAATTGGAGCTATGTTCTATATTTTCTTTCTCCAATCTTTTTACTTTACTGAATTCAACTCTGACGATTATATAGAAACACTTCATTTTTCTAGCATTACCTGAGAATGAAATTTCTCACACTGAATTCTCCAGGTAAATGAATCTAATCCCTTTATGTTGTTGAGGTTTGAAGTAATTTCTAATGGAATATTTAAAAGCTGTATTACATACCCCTCCCTCCTCTTTGTTTTACAGCTTGAGGAGACACATTTCACATGCCTTCACACTCACCTATTAAAAGTTCAGTGGTTCCTGTAATCCCAGCACTTTGGGAGGCCGAGGCGAGTGGATCACGAGGTCGAGAGATCGAGACCAACCTGGTCAACATGGTGAAACCCCGTCTCTACTAAAAATACAAAAAATTAGCTGGGCATGGTGGTGCACGCCTATAATCCCAGCTACTCAGGAGGCTGAGGCAGGAGAATTGCCTGAACCCAGGAGGCGGAGGTTGCGGTGAGCCGAGATCGCGCCATTGCACTCCAGCCTGGGTAACAAGAGCGAAACTCCGTCTCAAACAAAAAAAAAAAAAAAAAGTTCAGTGGTTTTTAGCACAGAATATTCACTGACATGTGCAGCCATCACCACAAACTAATTTTAGGACATTTCAACACCCCTAGTACCCCCAAAAGAAACCCTATACTCAGCCGGGCACAGTGGCTCATGCCTGTAATCCCACCACTCTGGGAGGCTGAGGCAGGCAGATCACAAGATCAAGAGATCAAGACCATCCTGGCCAACATGGTGAAACCCCGTCTCTACTAAAAATACAAAAATTAGCTGGGTGTGGTGGCGTGCGCCTGTAATCCCAGCTACTCGGGAGGCTGAGGCAGGAGAATTGCTAGAACCTAGGAGGCGGACATTGCAGTGAGCCGAGATCACGCTATGGCACTCGAGCCTGGCGATAGAGCAAGACTCCATCTAAAAAAGAAAAGACAAGACAGAAAAGAAGCTCTGCACTCCTTAAGCACTCGGTCCCGTTCTCCCCTGCTCTCACCTTCTGGAAACCACTCATCTGTTTCTTTCTCTATGGATCTGCCTATTCTGGACATTTCACATTAGACTCATACAGTGTGTGGTCTTTCGTTTTCCTATCCTCTTAAACAGAGTGCAATTAATAACATGTTGCTTTTCCTTTATGATTTAGGCTTATTTTGATTGACATGGTTCCAAGGTCATGGCGACCTGAAGAAATATTTAGATGGGGGCCCCTGTTTGCCTCTTGGAGATTCCATGGCCCATTCATGCGCACGTGGCTCCCTCTGGGCTCTGTGGCTGGGCCACCAGGTGACGGCTGAACACTTTGTCTTATGACCCTGGACTGTCATTTTAACCATCATTTCCTTTCTGGTTCCCCCTATTTCTGCAAAGTTGGCTCATAGGTACAGAAATGAGATCAGGCCTCAGCTCTTACGCCTTCTCTTGACCCAGCCTCATAAGGTAACTCCCGGGGGAACCTCTCTGGGGTGCTTCTGTCTTGCTCCTGGAGTGATTAAACAGGCTGAAATCATTTCTTCTTGTATTGCTATCTTCAGCATCTTGTATCATTCAGTCAGCTAAATTCCATCTTAGTGATAAATCCCCCACAAATATTTTGTGATCTCTCTGATCTAAGCAGTGTTAAACCCTTTGATTCCCTGTATCCTTCCTCTCTCCTTTCTTAAAATAGTCTGCAGCGCTCATGTCAAGGACCTTATCAGCTTCCCTTTCTCTAAATTGCATAATCCTAAAAGAACATTTTCCTTTGTTTTCCTTGAGGAGCAAACATTCTCAAAACATTCTTAAATCCAAACCTGCAGGCAGCCTTTAAGCCTGCACAGCATGGATCTGCCAGCTCCAAGAGCATTTGAATGTTTGAAGGGAGAGTATGTTTGACATCTAACCCGTCATGGGAAGTAGAGTCTCTGTAAGGATTTCTTTACTTCTTGGTAGGAATACAGTGAAGGAAGAAGAGTCTGATTTAGGGCATTGTCACAGCTCTGGGTCAGACCCTTATGGGGTTGGATGAGTCAACTTGGCAGGGAGGGAGTAGCTACTCTTCTGATTTTGGCTGAGGGAGCATGACAGTGTCAAACTAGAAGTATAGTATGGGAATTTCATGTTTGGGGGGTTCTCATCTTGTGCCTGTTGTCAGGGTAAGCCCATAAGTGTGAGGACACCCTTGCAGAGAGTAGCCCAGGTTCATTCTGAATTTGGAGAAACCAAGAAATTTCGGTCTGTGTCAGAGAAACCAACCCTTGCTTGGGTCTGACTTGGACTAGGGAAGGGATGTCAAGTAGGACAGTGCTTGGCACGTAGAGGTACCAGAAATATCTGCTGAGTGACGGTGCTGCCAATGTCGCTGAGCAGTCGGTAGCCACCGTCTGGCATGAGATGCTGAGAAAGATTCTCAGGCCAGGCTTGGCGGGAAATGATGTAATTGACGATTGGTCTGCCACAGGTGCAGGTGAGTGAGTCGAAGGGGCGCGGTGCAGGTGCAGGACCCGTAGTGTACGTCAGAACCGGGGTCTCAAGATACTGAAGTGGCCCTCAATTGCAGATGGGAACCAGAGAAGAGTCTGGGCACATCCACTTTTGTATAACCTGACACTAAAGGACTCTACTGAGCTCAGACCTGGGCAGATTAGCCGACAGGACACCCCCAGGCTCAACCCAAGGCGGTTAGAATTGAGTCAGCCTCCCCTGAAGCTACCTACCCTGGTGGACCTGCATTAAAGTAATTCCAATCCTTGGAACCAGACCATAAAGTAATTAAAGTAATTCCCCTCAAAAGTGACCCAGCCCTGCCCTCTGGTGGTCATCTCCGTCAACTGCACCTCGGTTTAAAAGGATTGGTTTGGGAGCTCCTTTTCCTTAGCACTTAGTGGATGTCCTCAGCACCCGGGCTTTGGAACTAATTTTACTAACCCATATGAACCCAGTTCTGCTGTGATGTGAGTGTAATAAGCAGGAAAAGTCAATGTACTTCAAGCCTCCACAATTGTCGGAGACAGTTCAGTTATAACATGTGACAGGCATCGTGCTTGGCCTTTTATTTGCTTCATAGCAGAAAGCCTTGAGGGTAGGTACTATAATTATTCACATGTTACAGAGGAGGAAACTGGGGCTCAGAGAGGCACTCTCACTCTTGCTGCAAAAATATGACATTCACCTGGGTGTGATGGCTCACACTTGTAATTCCAGCACTTTGGGAAGCTGATGGGGAGGATTTCTTGAACCCAGGAGTTTAAGATAAAATTAGCCAGACCTGGCCGGGCGCGGTGGCTCAAGCCTGTAATCCCAGCACTTTGGGAAGCCAAGGCAGGTGGATCACGAGGTCAAGAGATCGAGACCATCCTGGTCAACATGGTGAAACCCCCGTCTCTACTAAAAATACAAAAATTAGCTGGGCATGGTGGCACGCACCTGTAGTCTCAGCTACTCGGGAGGCTGAGGCAGGGGAATTGCTTGAACCCAGGAGGCAGAGGTTGTGGCGAGCCGAGATCGTGCCGTTACACTCCAGCCTGGGTAACAAGAGGGAAACTCCATCTCAAAAAAAAGAAAAAAAAAATTAGCCAGACCTAGTGGAGTGTGCCTGTGGTCCCAGCTACTGGGGAGGCTGAAGCAGGAGGAACGCTTCAGCTAGGGAGGTTCAGGCTGCAGTGAACCAAAATGGCACCACTGCACTCCAGCCTGGGTGAGAGAGTGAGACCCTGTTGCATACAGACAGACAGATAGATAGATAGATAGATAGATAGATAGATAGATAGAAAGAATTTGATGTTCTGGGTTCGACCAATCTCCTTTCTTTTTTTTTTTTTTTTTTTTTTTTTTTTTTTTTTTTTTTTTGAGGTGGAGTCTCACTCTGTCACCAGGCTGGAATGCAGTGGCGCAATCTCGGCTCACTGCAACCTCCACCTCCCCATTTCAAGCAATTCTCCTGCCTTAGCCTCCCAAGTGGCTGGGACTACAGGCTCATACCACCACACCCAGCTAATTTTTGTATTTTTAGTAGAGATGGGGTGTCACCAAGTTGGCCAGGATTGTCTCAATCTCTTGACCTTGTGATCCACCTGCCTCAGCCTCCTGCTGGGATTACAGGCGTGAGCCACTGCACCTGGCCCTGGCGCCACCAATCTCTTAATGAGGGTACATCCCCACCTTACCCCATCCTGTCCTTCAGACAGTGGGATTGAGGAAAATGGACAGGGAGGACCACTTTCTACTTTATGTTTTTTACAAATATATTTTTATGATGAGCATATTTCATCTCTGTCATCCTTTTTTAAATTTTAGACTAAATTCTGGGTGTCATTCCTGATGAAGGGATCTTGCCAGTCTAGGAAGGAGGGGGCAGGTTATAGGAACTGGGGCTCCTTAGCCTTGAGAGAACAGGTGTTCATAGGAACATGGCAGCTTCCTAACGACCGTGGAAAATCGAAGACAGCAGGTTTATTTCACGTGTGCCTCCAGCGCCCAGACCCAGGGCCAAGAGGTGGAGTTCTCGAAAGGAGAGTTCAGCTGTGTGACAGTCTTGCTGCCAGGAGGAGCTGCCCTCTGGTGGGAAAGTTGGCTTGTGGAGTTGGGATAACTTTGAAAGAGCTTGGGCTGAAAGTTACTGGGGAGTTTATACAGGAGAGTCAGTGGTGGGGAGAAGATTGGGTTTTAAAGTCTTAAAGCTATGGTAGGGTACCATGGCTCACGCCTGTAATCCCAGCACTTCAGGAGGCCTGAGGCTGGAGGATTGTTTGGGCCCAGGAGTTCAAGACCAGACTGGGCAACATAGTGAGGCTCTGTCTCTACAAAAAAAAAAATTGTAGAAAGCATGGTGGCATGCACCTGTAGCCCCAGAGGCTGCGGCTGGAGGATTGCTTGAGCCTGGGAGGCTGAGGCTGCTTTGACCATGATGGCGCCCTGCACTACAGCAAAGCCTTTGATGGTCTGCTCTCCCAGTCTGTGATCCTACCAGTGGGCTGCTGCACCCAGTCCTGCCTGTAGGGGGCAGCCTTGGCTCTGTCAGACCTGGGTCTGTTTTTGGTGCCCTGGTTCCCACCCTTGGCTGCCTACTGTTTTCATCTGGAGGTTCAGGGTATTGCAATTTACTGATGCTTCGGGCTGCACCTCATTCTGATTTAATTGGCTGTGGGTGGGACCAGGGCATTGGGATTTTTGAAAGCTCCTCAGGTGGCTCTAAGCCGAGGTTCGGAGGGACTGAATGCTTAGACCCTACCATTTCTGTGGGTTCAGTGGGCAGGTTGTTTCACTTGATTTTCTTTCACTGTAGAAGAAAGAACCCACGCAGGTGGAGACTGGACCCACGGAGAGAAAGTAGGAGCATTAAAAGAGATGTCACCAGAAGCTACAAAACATACCAACTCATTAAGACAGAGATAATAAAAATAGGTCCCTCTAAAAACAAGAAAGAAACAGGAGCTTAAGCAGCGCCCATGAAGAAGTTACAGGCTTTTAACTTCCTCAGGAAGTGAACTTACTCCAGCCAGGCAGAGGGCAGGGGAATGCTTCAGAAGGCAGGGTCATACGCCGATTCGGGGCCAGAGACCTCTTTCAATGGCAGCGGCTTCAACATGCAGCCAGGCGGTGGCAGTTCTGGAACTCAAGACTCTCTGGGGACTTGGGGGTATGGGCTGGCAGAAGGGGAACCACAGGGAGAATAAGGGGCCTCGGGAGGCAGGACTCACCCTTCGGTGAATTGGCTCCAGCCAGTGACAATGAACCGACCCAGCCCAACGCCTCTGTCCCGAGGCGTGTTGACTGCCCTCACATCTGCCCCAGCCCAGAGCTGGGATCTCACAGAGAGAAAGGACCTTCCGTAAGGGCAGAAAATAGCTATTGCCATAACTCTTCAAGATGCTAGGGCACAAACCACATTGCTGTGGCCTGAGCCAGGACTAGAGGGAGAAAGTAAGCCACCCTCTTCAGGCACAAAATCTAAGGGGACTGCAAAAAACTTTCAGTAATCAAGGCTGGGTGCGGTGGCTCACGCCTGTAATACCAGCACTTTGGGAGGCCAAGGCCTTGATCACCTGAGGTCAGGAGTTCAACACTAGCCTGGCCAACATGGTGAAACCTGTTCTTCACTACAAATAGAAAAATCAGCCAGTTAGCCAGCTATGGTGGCAGGCGCCTGTAATCCCAGCTGGGAGGCTGAGGCAGGAGAATTGCTTGAACCCAGAAGGTGGAGGTTGCAGTGAGCCGAGATTGCGCCACTGCACTCTAATCTGGGTGACAGAGTGAGACTCCATATCAAAAAAAAAAAAACAAAAACAAACAAACAAACAAAAAAACCCTCAGTAATAAAAATTAATTATATTGTATTGCAATTTTTTTTTTAATCAAGGTTAATGCAAAAAGCACCCATGATGAACAAAATTTTAAATTAAGACGGGATAAGTGTTACCGGCTTCTCTTGCCTTTACCCCTCTGTGGCACAACAGGGCTCTGGATTTCTCTAAGGGAGTCTTCTACTTTTCACCCACACCTTGCCAGAGCCACCAGTCAGCTTTGGCTCTTCAAGAACTTTCCCACTCAGGGTGAAGCCAGGCTGGGGACCCAGATCCCTAGCAGAGCAGCAGTGCCACCTAGTGGCAGGCTCTGGTGCCAAGGCATGGAGGGTGATGCCAGACTGAGCAACAGAGAGGGCCAGGAGCTGTCCAGGAGAGTGGATTTGTCGTGAGCAAGAGAAAAAAAAAAAAAAAAAAAAACAGAATGGAGATGTGGGGTGGGGAACCCCGCAAATGCCGAGGCAAGGGTCTGAAGCCTCAGCCTTTTCCCATGTGAGTATTGAATTAGAAAAGAACTATAAGCACAGTTATTGCTATATCTAATCACATATAATCATTTAGTTATTCACATGTAAGCATATATATATATACACGTATATATATATACGTGTATATATATATACACGTATATATATATAACCTTTTTTTTTTTTTTGAGACGGAGTTTCACTCTTGTTACCTAGGCTGGAGTGCAATGGCGCGATCTCAGCTCACCACAACCTCCACCTCCTGGGTTCAGGCAATCCTCCTGCCTCAGCCTCCTGAGCAGCTGGGATTACAGGCACGCACCACCATGCCTAGCTAATTTTTTGTGTTTTTAGTAGAGACGGGGTTTCACCATGTTGACCAGGATGGTCTCGATCTCTTGACTTCGTGATCCACCCGCCTCGGCCTCCCAAAGTGCTGGGATTCAGGTGTGAGCCACTGTACCCGGCCCAATATAATCTTTTATTTTTACTAATGATTATCAGATAATGAAGCATGGAACTGAGGTGACATTGTGAACAAAGTAATCCTAGGGCAAGATGCTCTAAGCCCCCTGTCGTGCCCGCATCAGGGCCGCTGGAGGACGCCTCAGCTGTGCGGCAGCGGCTGCGCTGGGAAAGCATCTGCTCTATAGTCAGCTAGGGAAGATGTCCAAAATGGCCGAGACGTCTCCTTCCTTGGGGGAGTGAGGAGAAAAGTCCACTCCCCCAAGCTCCTGTGGTGGGCCTGATGGCTGTCAGGGAGACCCACAGACATCCGGGGGCTTCACTGTCTCTGTGTGACGCTGCGCTTCAGCGGTCACGTTCCATGTCCACTTTCAAGTTCTGCTTCTGCACCTGGTTCCTCTTTTTCTTAGAAGACAAGAATTAGTAACAGCAACACAAATCTTAGTGACCTTGTTATTTCTCGACAAGTAGGAAAAAAGTGCTGAGCCTTAGGCTTTCTCCTCCCCTCGGCTGCTTGAGAGTCCTGGGCCCCTATATTCAAGACACGTGATTTACTTGACCCTATCACTGACCACCAATGCCTCGCCCTACCTTCCCTGCCCCTGCTTTGTACTCAGTAAAAGTCAGAACGTTCAGGCACTCGGGGCCACTGCCGGACTCCATGCTTTGGTTGGCCATGGACCCCGGGCCCAAACTCTTATTTTCTCTTTCTCGGTGTCTTGTGTCTTTCATTTCCACAGTTTCTTGTCTCCACACTTGCAGAGAGGGGCTCATGGGACCCTGTAGGGCTGGACCCTGCATGGAGAAGATTAACTCTTGGAGGTAGAGTTTTGAGAAATCCTCCAGGACCCAGTTCTCAAAGACTGGTCCCTGGACGAGTAGCATCAGTATCACCAGGGAACTCGCTCGAAATGTAAAACCTTGAGCCCCACTCCAGGCCTGAGAATCAGAACCACCTTCCAGGTAGGTTTCAGCCAACAAGCCCTGCAGAGGATTCTGGGACATGTTCAAGTTGCGAATCACTGATTCAGAGCCACGCTTGTCAAACCCCGCTGCGTCTGCCTGTCACCCGGAGATCTTGTTAGAATGCAGATTCTGACTCAGTCGCCTAGGGAGGGGTCTGAGACTCTGCAGTTCTGGCAGGCTCCCAGGTGACACAATACTGCTGGCCTTTGTAGGAGATCGGGGTCAGTGTGGTGGGAGAAGGAGCAGGCCTTCTCAAAGGTTCGGGGGAGAATAGCTGAAGGCAGCTGTTCTCTAAGCCTGAGGCAGAAGGCAAGGAGCAGGTACAAGGGAGTGTAGGAGAATTTATCTTAAACAGGCTTGTTTACTTATGTTGTCCAGGAACTGACCTTTGAACATATGCTGATGGTCGCTAAAAGGGGAACAATAAATGTTAATTACCCGCAGACTGTGTTTGCTCCATGCTTTCAGCATTGTGCCTGGACCGACTGAAAGTAAGCAGCTCCGGCTTCTCAAGGCTGCTCTTTGGCCACTAGAGCCGGACTGTCCCCTAGCTGCCCTGACACCGCTTTCCTGCGTCTGAGTACTCATTTCATCCGTAGGTCGGCCAGGGTCTGCGGGACAGACCCAGCAGGTCTTTGGAAAATTTTGTGTAGCAGGGATCTAGGCCTGTGCTTCCCAGGCAAGCTTTATGATGAAAGTCACCTGAGTACTTATGAATTATACAAGTTACCAGGTCTGTCCCCTGGAAATGCCTGTTTTGTGGATCCAGCTTCTGGCCCAAGAATCTGCTTTTTAAAACATCCACTCCAAGAGTTTACCTTTAGGCAGATCATGAGAATCACGCGGGAGCCTTTAAATGCAGATTCCCAGGGTCCAACCCAACCTACTGAATCCAAACCTCTGACAGTGCAGCCCTACATACTGATTTTTTTTTAAAAAAAGGTCAACCAGGCAGTGCTGATGCCCAGCTAGGTTTAGAGACCCTTGGAATAATAGTTCAGGCCCCTCCTTTGTCAAGTGAGAAACTGGAAACCTGGAGGGTGAGTTGCCAAAGATTATGAAAGACACTGGAAGGAAAGTTAAGACTGGAACCCAGATTTTTTCTCATTCCTACTTGAGTGTTCTTCCAGTGACTGTGTGTGTGTGTGTCTTTGAAAATACAAAGTACTGGAAATAGGAACTGTCATACAAACAAAGGTAAGTAAGACAGCGTAAGTCATGACTGCTACTCAGGCAGAGTAAAGGGAATTTTTTTTTTTTTTTTTTTTTTTTTTTTGAGTCAGAGTCTCGCTCTGTGGCCCAGGCTGGAGTGCAGTGGTGCAATCTCCGCTCACTGCAACCTCTGCCTCCCAGGTTCAAATGATTTTCCTGCCCCAGCCTCCTGAGTAGCTGGGACCACAGGCACACACCACCACACCCAGCTAATTTTTGTATTTTTAGTAGAGACGGGGTTTCACCATGTTGGCCAGGATGGTCTTGAACTCTTGACCTCATGATCCGCCTGCATCAGCCTTCCAAAGTGCTGGGATCACAGGCGTGAGCCACCTCACCCGGTAGAGGGAATTTGAAATGCCCCTAGAAAGGTGCGCAAAGGGTAGGGGTGTAACCACTGGTGGGTGAGGACGACCCAGACAGCCTGAGGTATGTTAGGATTGCAGGTGGAGGTGGCCCGGTGGGAGTAGCCAAGGGGAGCCAGGTCCGCAGGCACGCGGGAAAGGCCAAGTTCAGTATCCGTCTGAAGCAAGTGTAGTGATCGATGGGCCGGGCGAGAGCATTCACAGTGTCTGGCAGAGCAGCAATGAGTCAGAGTTGTGTTTCAAACAGGCCTGACTAAGGAGGACTAAGTTTTATTAACTAACTTGAGTGGACTCAGCTGTGATATTGTTTGTCTTGAACACTACACACTTGGGGCCAAATGGCTGGTGAGCCATGTGTACCTCAGACCACCAAATCTTTATATACCAGCCTTTAAAAGTCAAAAAGTGGTTTCAGCTAAGCCATGACATGCAGTAAGAGGCTGCCAAAATGGCTTCTTCCTTCCTCCGTAAAACTCAGTATTCAAACTGGCTTTATAACTCAGCAATACGAGATGATCGTATTAACTTTCCTTACAGAGGTGGCAAGAGCCACCCCAACAAACACACACAAAAGCCCACGTTCATCTCCACCCCCATATTTCAGACAGTGACACAAAGGCAATGGATTTCTCAGGATTACAAGGCAAGACGGAACTTGAAGAAGGCTGGGAGGAAACCGAGGTTGAATGAATGTGGACTCTGCTCAGCCCTGAGCTGGGAAGCGGTGGAAACGCCCTGAGCCCGGAAGCGGTGGAAACGCCCTGAGCCCGGAAGCGGTGGAAACGCTCTGAGCCCGGAAGCGGTGGAAACGCCCTGAGCCCGGAAGCGGTGGAAACGCTCTCAGCTGGGAAGCAGTGGAAATGTCCCTGGGCTGTGAGCCAGGAATTCAAATCCCAACCTGTAGAGCTGTTCTGGGGTTAGAATTTTGGGGTCCCTTGTTTGCTGCACCCATTCCAGGTTTGGGGCTGGCACTGCCCTTCTGACCCCTCCGTAAGGTAGGCACAGGAGAAGTAGCGGGGAGAAGAAATAGGGGTCAGAAGACACCCCCTCGAGGACTCCCTCTGCCTGCAACAGGAACTGCTGAGGTTGCAGTGCCGGCTTCCCAGAGAAAATGACCCTCATTCTCAGGCTGAGAGTGAGCCCCACGAGGCTGCGTGCCCTTGGCCATGGGAGAGCAACTGTGGCCTATCAGGTGTAATCAGTGTGTATTTACGGGTCACTCACCGCATGCAAGACCAGGATACAGCCGGGATTTACTGTGGGGCTGAAAGCAAGTCACTTAAAAAGGTAAAAATTCATGTCCTTTTATTAATCTACCTTTCAACAGGGAACATCGAATCTGAAGGCTCTCAGCCTCTGCCTGCCTTGTGGGACGGTGCTGGAAATTATCCTTGGGTTTACATAGCATTCTCTGCGAGTGGCTGCTGTTGTTTCTGTTGTCAGCACAGTCAGGTGCTGGTGTTACCAGACTTTGAGGTGGGGTGGCAAGCGAGGGCCAGCTTGTACCTGTGTGGCCTTCTCAGGAGCAGAGTGTGATTGTGAGGAGAATGTGTGCTTCAACCCTTAGCGGTGCAGAGAGGGGCACGCAGCCCAAACCTATCCCCTTCCCAGAAACCTGCAAGTTCGCTGGGTCCACCTGTGTGATGAGGCAGGCTCTGATAGCCACCGGCTGGTGGGCCGCTAGGGAAGCAGATAAGGAATTCCAGCTGGAGATAATGAATTGAAAAGCTGGCCTTTGTTTCTGGAAATGATGCCCCATTGAGGGAGCCCCTCAAAATAAATGCCTGTGTATAATACTCTGTGCTTCAGGTCTCAACACCTGCTGTCCTTGGGACAGAGACCCCAGGCCCAAAATAGGCACAGCTGCTGTGGATGCTCATCTCGCCTTCCTGGAGCCGAGGCTGCGTCATATTTGGAAATATGTCTCCCTCCGTCTCCTCCTCCCAACCTCATTCAGACCCTTAGGGCTTTAAGACGTGAGCTCTCTCCTCGTTCCATCTTCCCAATCTTTCTTGGGTATCTCTGCGTCTCCCATCCCCTGGGCATGTCATAGGCAGTTGGTAAGTGACAGATGATTGAATACATGTATAAGAAAATACAGACCTGGGCCAGGGGCGGTGGCTCAAGCCTGTAATCCCAGCACTTTGGGAGGCCGAGGCGGGTGGATCACGAAGTCGAGAGATCGAGACCATCCTGGTCAACATAGTGAAACTCCGCCTCTACTAAAAATACAAAAAAAAATTAGCTGGGCATGGTGGCGCGTGCCTGTAATCCCAGCTACTTAGGAGGCTGAGGCAGGAGAATTGCCTGAACCCAGGAGGCGGAGGTTGCGGTGAGCCGAGATCGCGCCATTGCACTCCAGCCTGGGTAACAAGAGCGAAACTCCGTCTCAAAAAAAAAAAAAAAGAAAGAAAATACAGACCTGAAATTTCGAGCAGGAAGCTCTGGCTGGCCTGGGCTTTTTGCTAAGGTGTCCTGGCTTCTCATGGCAGCACCTCTCCCCCAGGGTCTTTTCCAAGATGATCCTCTCTTTAGGCTTCTGAGCAATGTGAATTGCAAACAGCCATGCCCACTCCCCAGGCCAAGGAAACCAAGTTCAGGGCCAGGATTGCTCACAGATTTGTAAGGAACTGCTTCTGCCTTATTATTCTCCCTGTATTTATTTATTTTTATTTATTTATTTTTTTTTTTTTGAGACAGAGTGTTGCTCTTGTTACCCAGGCTGGAGTGCAATGGCACGATCTCGGCTCACCGCAACCTCCGCCTCCTGGGTTCAAGCAATTCTCCTGCCTCAGCCTCCTGAGTAGCTGGGACTACAGGCACGTGCCACCATGCCCAGCTAATTTTTTTGTATTTTTAGTAGAGATGGGGTTTCACCATGTTGACCAGGATGGTCTCGATCTCTCGACCTCGTGATCCACCCGCCTCGGCCTCCCAAAGTGCTGGGATTACAGGCTTGAGCCACCGGCGCCCGGCCTATTTATTTTTATTTTATTTTATTTTTAGTAGAAATGGGGTTTCACCATGTTGGCCAGGCTAGTCTCAAACTCCTGACCTCAGGTGATCTGCCCGCCTCAGCCTCCCAAAATGCTGGGTTTACAGGCGTGAGCCACCGGGCCTGGCCTATTCTTTTTATTACCAAAATGCGGAGTGAGAAAGTCAACATAGAAAGAATTTTCCCCAAGGGCACACAGATTGCTCCAACACTTTACTTTTCCTGCTAGGAACTCAACCCAAGAGGTGAGCTTTCTTCTGGTCTCCGACTATAAAAGCATGTCACCTGGTCGCTGTCATCCATCACGCAGGACTCCTGTGGGTTTGGTTTGGTTTGGTTCTTTCATCATTATTGTTTGGGAAGTTATATTTCCTTTATTGTCCTTGAGTGTGAGGCTCTACCTGTCTTGTCCTGTGTCGGTGACATCTCTCCATGTGCTTTTCCTAAGCTGCCCCTTATCTCAGCAAGCTCGAGTCAGGCTTCCCCAGGAAGGCGACCTAAGGGTGTCTATCATCCCCCTCCTCAATGTCCCCAGGGCTTTGGAACAAGGGCCATGTCTCATTTAATATAACACAAAGAAGACTCATCAAAGCCCAGGAGCTGGGAGTTCTTGCTCTTCACTGTCATGGAAAGCTTGAAATGTCTTAGATAAAAATAATCTGGACCATCCTAGACCCCTGGCTCCAGATGGCCTGTGGTTGGGGCAGGAGCACCTCCAGAGTGTCTCGGCGTTGCTGAGGGTAACCTGATCGCTGCTCGGATCCAGCAAGCAGCCTCAGAAGCTCCCCGCCGCTGTTGTTTTTAGCACCGGGATTATTGGTAGGGGTGTAAATAGCCATCTGTGCTCTGGGTGGCTCGCTCACCCCACATTCTTAGGCACTCTCATTTTATTAAAGCTCTCAGCTGTCGGGTGACCCAGGCCTGGAGAAATGAAAGGCTGCCCTCACCAACTGGTGGCAGGGCTGCAAATGGCAACCAATTTTCCCCCATAAGGACATGTTACTCCTATTAGAAACCACATCCCTCACATGTCCTTAAGAAGGGGGCCATCTGCCAATCATAAATCAAGATCTCATCTGTTTCAAATAAGGAGTCTACCTCCTCGCTGGCAGGCCTTTTATAGTTGACAGATCTTTTTTTTTTTTTTTTTTTTTTTATTTTGTGCATGGCCATGTATTTCTCATGTAATTAAAAAATTATAAAAGGTAATAAAAAATACTAAGAGATTTAAGACTCAATAAAAAAAATTCAGAAAGCCAGAGGTTTCTGGATAGTGTGAGGATTACAGGGAGAAAGGTAATAAATTTCATGCCTCAACACCAGAAAAAAAGAATAAAAGAGAAAAAGCAAGACTATTTATGAAAGGGAAAAGCAATTATAAATGACTCTCAATGGCCGTGTGGTGCCTCATACCTGTAATCCCAGCACTTTGGGAGGCCAAGGCTGGTGAATCATGAGGTCAGATGTTTGAGACCAGCCTGGCAGACATGGCAAAACCTGTCTCACTAAAAATACAAACAAATGAGCCGGGCATGGTGGTGCACGCCTATAGTTCCAGCTACTCAGGAGGCTGAGGCACGAGAATTGCTTGAACCCAGGCAGCAGAGGTTTCAGTGGGCCGAGGTCGTGCCACTGCACTCCAGCCTGGGGAACAGGGCAAGACTCCATCTCAATAAAAATAAAAAAATAAAATAAGAAATGGCCATTAATTTGGAGAAAGTGGGATTCCACCCAAAGAAGTGAGCCTGAAGAGAAGGCGTCCGTCATTCTTTTTGCCACCCTGTTCTGGAGCCTGTGTAGGAAAGAGCCAGTGGATATTGCAAATGACCTAAAGTTACCCAAGTTCCTACCGAATGGTCGAAGGCCCTGGGAGAGGCTCTCTGAGGATGGGGTGGGCTGGGTTGGTGGATAAGAGGTGGGTTATAGGGAAACGCCTGGAAGATGCTAACAGAAACGGTCGTCAAAGAGAAAGCGAGAAGTGTGCTTTGGGTTCTGTAAGCCCAGTTTCAGCACACCTTTCCCCGTGCTCCACCTCCTTTAGGGATTTCTCCTATTTGGCCAGCCGCTCTGGTAGAAGGTTTAATGCTTTGTAGGGTAAAGGAGTCTTAGGATCTAGAGAGAATCCCAGCTCTGCCATTTCACCTTTGAGCAAATCACTCAGTGTTTCATCTCTTCTTCATCTCTAAAGTGGGGTGACGGGTCCATCTCTTCATCACCGAGTCTGCGTGCCGAGGGCACATGTAGAGTTCAGTAAATAGTGGCTGATTTCATCCTCCTCCTCCTCCTCTCCATCGGTGGACGAGACCCCCTCCCCTGCTCGTACGGCACAGCAGCTCCTGATTTGGAATGGAATTCGTGCTTTCATTTTTCTCTTCTTAATGACGCGGCTTACATTTTCTATAGTAGTGGGCATCCGTTGTTTTATGGGATAAATGAACACTAATGACTTTGGTCATAATAGTCACTCCTAGAAAAGGAATCTTTTCATTTAGATCCTTCACAAAATCAGAGCCTAACAGAGATAATCGTGGGTCACTTCCAGCACCAAACTCCACACCCTCTCCTTTGTGGGAAATGTCACACTTTGCCAGTAAGTGGACGTGGGGCTCCCATGGCCCCAGATGTCTGCAAGTTCAGAGGCATTCCAGTTCTGCATAAAATGTATCAGGGGCCTCTTTCATTAATTCTTTAAGTCTTAAATTCTGTTAAAAAAAAAAAAAAAAAAAAGCTAACTTCAAAAATCTCTCACTCTTCCTTTCTGATCTGTACACATTTTGCTATGTGTATTTATTTATTTTTCTTTAAGCCAATTAATTAGAGCTCTTTTTTAAAAATATGTTTTCAGTAGTGAAACATTGTGTACACAACACGTAAATACATAACATATTTGTACGACCCGCAGAGACCCTTCCCAAAATAATTTAATCTGAGGAACCGTTGGGCCGAGTCCAGGTTTATTTGGGGTCTGCGGGCAACTCGAGCGGGAGAGGGAAGAGCTGCACCCAGCAGCTGCCGGAGAGGGTTTTTATAGGGGCGGCGGCCTGTTTAGGCGAGGTGTCGTGGAGTGATTGGTGGCGGTTGGACATGGGCGGAGGGGGAATATCGTGGTGTGCAAGGGTTGGCTTAGCTTTGGCGGGCTAAAGGGGGGAGATGATTGGCTTGCCTTGTTGCTGGGTAGACTGATCTCTAGAGGCGGCCTGCCGAATGTGGGTCCCGGATATGGGGGATGGGCTATCTCTACCCAACATTCCCGACTCCCTAAAAAGGAAAAAGGACGACAAGGTCATTCTGGCTACTTCCTGCTGAAGGTGGGCGGCGGAGGGGTTTGATTTCTTAGGGAGCCTGAGAAGTGGGCAGAAGGGTATAGTTTTCTGGGGAGGTTGGTGGGGGAGTGGTGTAGTTGTCCTGGGGGACAGGCGCTGGTGCGGTGTCATCGTAGTTCGGTTCCGGGAGGGGGAAGACTGGTTGTAGCATCATTTGGTTGATGGTAACTTGGGTTAGTTCTTGAAGCCGTCGCTGGAGGAACTGGAAAAGACAAGTAGCAATGAGTAGAAGAAGACAGATTATTAGTAAGGGTCCAAGTAGTGGGGATAGGAGGGTATACATGGAAGACGACCACCATGCGGAGGCCTCTGTTGAAAACTTGTAATTTTGGAGGCTGGTTTTGATTTTTTGGAGATTTTCAATTCGCGTTTCTACCAGTCCGGACTCATTGACATAGTAGTAGCATTCCTCTTGTAGGAAGATGCAGGTTCCTCCACGCTCCGCCGTAAGTAGATCCAGCGCCCTCCGATTTTGTAGGGCTACCTGGGCGACCGAGGTGATCTGTCGTTGGAGAGATGCTAGAGACGCCGCTGAGTCCTCGATGGCTGCCTGAAGTTGTGAGGAAAGGCGAGCCAGAGCTTGGAACAATGAGAATGGAACAATGCCCCTCCTCCCAACCCAGCGGCCAGCGCGGAGCCTGTAAGGGACAGGCCCACAGCCACCGGGAGGAAGGCCGCCCTTCGGGCGCGATGAGACGGAGCCAGTGGGACCTGTAGTAGGAGGAACTCGGCCGGAGGGTAGACAGTGAGCCGAGGTACTAGGGTGACTGGAAGGCATAAGAGGGTTGGAGGCTGGCTAGAGGACAGGGTTTTGGTTAGGGTGCCATTGCACCAGAAGAAAATGCCCCGTGGAGCGGTTAGGTTGGTTGAAACCTGCCTGGTGTGGTTACAATGGGAATAATTGTGGCCTAGGGAGTAGCAGGCCGGGAGCTGAGACAGGTAGAGCATAGAGGTGTACGTTAGGAATGGGAGTAAAGGGGTTAGACGGTTCCGAGGTATTACGCGGGAAAGGAACCAGTACCGCAACGAGAGGAGTTTGTCCTAGAGTGGCACACAGAAGGCAGGAGGTTAGATTAGTAAGTCCGGACTGATTGGCAAGTGCCAATCCCTCCCTGAGGAGGGCGATCCATGAAAAGGGAGTGTTGCGGGGTTGGAGCTGATTGGTTAGGACTTGTTCCTGACTTCGTATGGAAGAACGAACCTGTGCGGGGGTAAGGACATAAGTGCGCCATATGTACAGGTGTGAGGACGGGAACTGTTGTTTTGGGAAGTCGTAAAGGGCTGCTTTTTGAGGACTGGTCCATCTTTGGTCCCACGGGTTGGAAATGGTTAGAGTGAATTGGTTTTTTCCCGTTGGGGTTCCCTGGGGGTTTAATTGTGGAGTTCTGATTATAGGTGAGAAACCGTTTTTACTGTTTGGGTATGGTGGGACTTGGTCCAGGGTACAGGATGACCAGACACAGCCCAGACAAGAGTGCCAGGAAGAGGCCTTACAGCCATCAGGCTGTTTGTCGTGGAAGCAGAGTACAGGGCGGGGGACCTTGGAGTTAAAAAAGGAGGAAAAGTTGACCTGAATGGGGTGTGAGCACCCCGCAGCGGGACAGTCCGAGGTGGCTAGAAGATGATTGTGAGAGTAAGGGGAGGAGTCACAGATATGATGTGTTTTGGTATAGTTTTCAGTAAGGAAGAATCTCCAGACATACTGAGAGGAGTTAAGTTTTGGTAAGTTTGAGAGATAGAGGGCCAGTAGGAGTACACTCCCAGCGGGGAGAGGGGGAGCCATCAGGACACTTTTTTACTCGGGACAAGTGGACCCACGACGGGATTTGTGCAACTTTAATGGCTGAAGGGGTGGCGAGGATGACTGTGTAAGGGCCCTCCCACCGAGGAACTAGAGGCCTTGGGGTAAGGGTTTTTATGAGGACTGAGTCTCCGGGGGAGATTCCCTTGGAATTGGTAGGAGGATTAGAGGGGTGGGGTATGGAGGAATTTGTGTGCTCCCTGAGGAGGTTCCTGAGGAGGGTGAAGTAGGGGAGATAATTTTCCAGGGGGGTTGTGTTTGGAGGTGGAGGGGTGGATAGCAGAAAGGGGCGCCCGTAAAGGAGTTCGAACGGGCTGAGCTGTGATGAGCCCCGTGGACGTGCCCGTAACCTGGCAAGGGCTAGGGGAAGCAGGGTGATCCACGACTGTCGGAGTTCTAAGGAGAGTTTGGTGAGCTGCTCCTTGATGAGCCCGTTGGCTCGCTCTACCTTACCAGAAGATTGAGGATGGTAGGCAGCGTGGAGTTTCCACTGGATTCCTAGGGAGGTAGAGACAGCATTAGTGACTTTGGAGATAAAGGCGGGGCCGTTGTCGGACTGGATGGTAGCTGGGAGTCCAAAACGAGGGATAATGTCCTGGATCAGATGGTGGGCCACTTGGTCAGCCGACTCAGAGGTGGTAGGGAAAGCCTCTATCCATCCTGAAAAAGTGTCAACCAGGGTTAACAAATACTTAAAGTGTTTGTGTTTAGGCATATGGGTGAAATCAATCTGCCAATCCTGACCCGGTAAGAACCCGTGAAGCTGGTGGAGTTGTTGGCGGAGGTGACACACCCCTTGAGAATTGGTTTTTGCACATGTGAGACAGCTTGTGTGGACTTGGTGGATGGTTTGAGCGAGTCCGCTGGGGTGTAGCAGGGGTGTAAGGAAGTGGAGTAAGGCTTTTGGTCCGATATGGAGCGAGTTATGGATGTCCCGTATGATTGTGGTTTTTTGGGACTGGGGAAGGATAAGTAGGTTATGTTTAAAGGCCCCATCCATCTCTGAAGGCAACACCAGGGGTTTGTTGTAGGGTTTGGAGTTCGGTGTCAGAATACTGAGGATTGTAACAATGAGATAGAAAATATATTTTGGCTGGGGGTGGACAGCTTCGTGCAGTGTCCCTTGCTGTCCTATCGGCAAATGCATTACCGAGTGCCTCAGGAGACCCCGAGGACTGATGTCCCCGACAATGAATGATGGCTACTTGTTTAGGCAGTTGGATGGCCTCGATGAGGCCAGCGATAAGCTTGCCATTGATTACCGGGGTACCCTTGGTGGTGAGGAAGCCTCTTTCCTTCCAGATCATACAGTGAGAATGTGCAATAAGGAAGGCATACTTGGAGTCTGTGTAGATGTTGACGACCTTGTCTTTTGCCCATTTAAGAGCTTGGGTGAGTGCGACAAGCTCTGCCTATTGGGAGGTGGTACCTAAAGGTGGGGAGTGGGTTTCAATGACTTCAGAGTGGGTGACAACGGCATACCCAGCTGCACGAGGTTTGGAGGGACGTGAGAAAGAGCTGCCGTCTACGAAGAGGGTTACAGCTGCCTTTAGGGGGGTAGACTGTAGATCCGGTCGTGGGGACTGGGCCTCAGATAGAACCTCAGGGCAGCTATGCTCGCGGGGGGAAGCGGCGGGATCAGGAAGAAGGGTGGCCGGGTTTAGGGCAGGACAGTGGGAAAGAGTAATGTTGGGATTTTCTATAAAGAGTAAATGCATGAACTGGATCCTAGAAGGTCCCAGGTGTGGCAAGGACTGATGAGAAAGGAGTTCCTGGAGCTTATGGGGGGAGAAGACCTGAAGTGGCTGCTGCAAATTTATTTTGAGGGCTTCTGGGGTGAGAATAGCGGCTGCCTCCAGTGCCCGGAGACAAGGCTGCCACCCTTTTTCGGTGGGTCCCAGTTGTTTGGAGAGATAGGCTAAGGGAAGAAGGGTGGGGCCAACGGGCTGCGCTAAGACTCCTAGGGCCACATGAGCCCTTTCATCAGTGTACAAGTGGAAAGGGAGGGTAGGGTTTGGTAAGGCCAGGCCTGTGGAGGCGCATAGAGTTTGGAGTAAGGTGTGGAAAGCTTGTGTGACCGCGCCTGGAGAGGACAACGGTGCCTCGGGAGTGTCCGCGGCGGCTTGGTATAATGGTTTAGCCAGGAGGGCAAAGTTCGGGACCCAGTGGCGGAAGAACCCAACCATCCCCAGGAAGGAGAGTATTTCTGCTGCTGTCTGGGGCGGTTGGAGGGACCTGAGGGCCTGCAAGCGGTCAGCTGTGATAGATTTTTTTCCCAGGAGTTATTTGCAGGCCCAGGTAGGTTACAGAGGGGGTGGCTATTTGGGCCTTTTTGGGGGATACACGGTACCCCCTCGCGCCCAGAAAGTTCAGCAAGAGGGTGGTGGCCCGAACACATTCAGGGTGGCTGGGAGAGCAGACCAGCAGGTCATCAACATATTGGAGGACAACAGAAGGAGCGAGGTTGCAGTCAAGGAGGTCGGCGGCCAGAGCTTGCCCAAATAAGTGAGGGCTGTCCCTGAAGCCCTGGGGGAGGACCGTCCAAGTGAGTTGTTGAGAAAGGTCCGTGTGCGGGTCCTCCCAGGTGAAGGCGAAAATAAAGTACGAATCAGGGTGAAGGGGAATGGTGAAGAAGGCGTCCTTGAGATCCAGGACTGAAAAGAAACCAGTGTTGTGGGGGATTTTTGAGAGTAAGGTGTAGGGGTTGGGGACAACCGGGTGTATGGGGATGACGGCATCGTTGACCAGGCGGAGATCCTGGACCAGTCGATACTCTCCAGGCGGTTTGCGAACAGGGAGGATGGGAGTATTACATGGGGAGTTGATGAGGATGAGGAGGCCGCGACCTTTGAGTCTGTTGACGATGGGAGAAAGTCCAAGGCGGTGCTTCCTGGAGATGGGGAACTGGGGACGACAGAGGAATCTGGGAGAATGTTCCTTAAGGGAAATTTTGACAGGCTGGTGGTGTTTGGCAATTGTGGGTGTTTCAGTGTTCCAGACCTGGGGGTTGACGTCTGGGAGGAAGGAAAGAGAGTTTGTGGGAGTTGACGTAGGGTCAGAACTGTGGAGTAGCGCTAGGAAGCTGCAGTTGGTGATGGGAGAGAAGGTGATGTTGGCGTGGAGTTTGGCAAGAATATCGCGGCCCAACAGGGGCACGGGACAGGAAAGGATGACTAGGAAGGAATGACTAAACAAAGTGGGACCATACGAGCAAGTTAACGGAGGGGTTTGCCGTGGGACGTGGGGGGCGCCATCAATTCCCATAACAGAAACCTGGGAAGGACGAGTCTCGCCATGGTAAAAAGGAAGTACGGAATAGGTAGCCCCCGTGTCGAGTAAGAAGGAGACACTTTTACCCACTACCTGAAGCGACACCCTGGGCTCGGCAAGGGTAACCGGGGTTGAGGATCCAGGGCCTCTCTAGTCGTCTAAGAGCCCCAGCAACTCGGGACAGAAACCTCCGGAAGAATCCGACTTCCGTGCACTCTGGTCGGAGACCGGATCATCCAGGGTTGCCCCACGTGATCCAATCCCTCTGCCAAGGGCGGCTGAGGCCTTGGATGCACTGGGGCAATCCGACTTCCAGTGTCCCGTGAGTTGACAAAGGGGGCAAGGCTTAGTGGGCGGATGGGGTTGTGGGCAGTTGGAGGCCCAGTGACCCTCATTTCCGCATTTGAAGCAAGCTCCCGGGGGGGGCCGCTGACGGCCACCAGATTTCCCACCTCCTGCCAGCCGCAGAGCTGCCACCAAGGCTTGGGTTTGTAGAGTGACTTTCTGTTTCATTCGGGCCTGGCGGGCTGCCTCTGCTGCATCCTCCCGGGCGTTAAAAACTTTAAAGGCCATTTTTACCAGGTCCTGTATGGGGGTTTCCGGCCCATCTTCAACCTTTTTTAGTTTTTTTCGGATATCAGGGGCAGATTGTGAGATGAAATGGGAGGCGAGGACAGTCGCCCCATTTTGGGACACGGGGTCCAGCCGGGTAAAACGGACAAGAGCATCTTGTAAGCAGCCGAGAAAGAGAGCGGGATTTTCATCTGGCCTTTGAGTTATTTCTCTAAGTTTGTCATAGTTCACCACCTTATTGGAGACAGTATCCATGCCCCGTAGGAGATATTGGAGCATGCGGTCACGAGCTGGGATGTGAGATCCTGGCCCCTCCTGATAAATCCACTGGGGGTCTGTGCTAGGGAGAACTTCAGCTCCAGCGGGGACCTGGTTGGGGTTTATAGCATGATCCCTGTCAGCTATATGTCTAGCCGCCGCTAGAATGCGCTCATGTTCTTCTGCGGAAAGAGTGGAGGTGCAAATGACACGGATATCGTGCCATGTGAGACTATAGGCCTGAGTAAGGTACTGAAACTCCCTAATATAGGTGGAGGGATCAGCCGAGAAAGATCCAAGTCGGCGTTCGATTTGAGCCAGGTCTTGGAGGGAGAAAGGAACACGAACTCTGACGAGACCTTCTGCCCCGGCCACCTCACAAAGTGGCACCAAGACAGCCCAACCTCCGCCTCCTGGGTTCAGGCAATTCTCCTACCTCAGCCTCCTGAGTAGCTGGGATTACAGGCACGCGCCACCATGTCCAGCTCATTTTTTGTATTTTTAGTAGAGACGGGGTTTCACCATGTTGACCAGGATGGTCTCGATCTCTTGACCTCGTGATCCACCCGCCTCGGCCTCCCAAAGTGCTGGGATTACAGGCTTGAGCCACCGCACCCGGTGCCTTTTTTTTTTTTTTTTTTTTTTTTTTTTAAGACGGGGTTTCACCATGTTGGTCAGGCTGGTCATGAACTCCTGAACTCAGGTGATCCGCCCGCCTTGGCTTCCAAAGTGCTTGGATTACAGGCGTGAGCCACCGTGCCTGGCTGGCAGGTATTATTAGTACCAGGTCTCCAGTACAATTCTAAGTAAGAAGTTGCTCCTTCTAATATTGGGGGCTACAAAAAGTAAAGACAGGCAGGTTGAGAAGGAGTGCTGGTATACCGGGGAAGTTAATTTGCTTGGTTCGTCTGTGTCCTAAGTAAAGATGAGACGCACAAGTGTAGAAATTCTGAGAAAGCTGGAAATACTGATTCAGTACATGGATGAGAGGTCAGTGTTTAAAGTAGAGATTTGAAAGTTGTTTAGCCGGTGGGTGGGAACGAGTATGGACCGCAACTGGAGAACTTAAAGGGGGTGGCACCGCAACAGCAGAAGGGGAGGAGGACGAGGAAGGAGGAGGAGGAGCTGTGGGTGTGGGGGCAGAGGTAGAGGAAGTTGGGGGAGCGGGGGCAGGTCCTGCAACTGGCGGAGGCGGGGGTTTGGGGTGAGTGGGGCGGGGGCGATAGATAATCAGGCAGCTCCTCCTGCGGTTCATAAGGAGGGGGAGAGCTGACCTTGGGAGGGGTGCGAGCTAAGAGAACTTGATGAGTGGAACAGGAGGAGCAGAGGTCGGGGTGGGAACGCAAATCCCAAAAAGCCTGGACGTACGGCACCTCGCGATCCTTGCCAGTACGGCGACAAAAATTGTCTAGGTCTCGTAGGACGTTAAAATTGAAAGTACTAGTCGGAGGCCAATGTGACCGGTTATCAAGCTGGTATTGGGGCCAGGCCACTTGGGACAGAAAGATAAGCTTCTTTCGTTTGAGGATCTGGGAGTAGCCCAGCCGAGAAAAGTTGAGGAGTAAGCACCCGAGAGGGGTGTTGTTAGGAATTTGAGACTCCGTGTTCCCCATGGCGCGTGTGGCGGGACCTTCCCTTTAGCGGGATCAGGCTAGAGTGGTGTGGAAAGAGGCGTCCCGTCTGTCCCACAGCCCCTCTAGAGGGAAATAGGAAGAGTCAGAGGAGGTGTCCCCCGTCTGGCTGCCCCTATCATGTGAATGTGCGTGTGGGAAGGACCAGAGGAGGCGTCCCTCGTCTAATCACTTCCAAGGCTCCTGGAGCCTGGTTGGAGGATCTGACTCGGGCCGGCCGGCGCTTGGCGAGGGATCCGTGGAGTGGGAGACGCGAAAGGAAAGGAGGCCACCACACGCACCGCGGGGAAGATAGGCAAGCAAATGGACTTACCTTATCCGGAGCGTGGAGGCCAATTCAGAGGAAGGGGGTCGCCAGAGGGAGGGGGCCGCTGGTGGACCAGCCACCCACACCTCCCGGGTTTCGGCACCAAATGTACGACCCGCAGAGACCCTTCCCAAAATAATTTAATCCGAGGAACCGTTGGGCCGAGTCCAGGTTTATTTGGGGTCTGCAGGCAACTCGAGCGGGAGAGGGAAGAGCTGCACCCAGCAGCTGCCGGAGAGGGTTTTTATAGGGGCGGCGGCCTGTTTAGGCGAGGTGTCGTGGAGTGATTGGTGGCGGTTGGACATGGGCGGAGGGGGAATATCGTGGTGTGCAAGGGTTGGCTTAGCTTTGGCGGGCTAAAGGGGGGAGATGATTGGCTTGCCTTGTTGCTGGGTAGACTGATCTCTAGAGGCGGCCTGCCGAATGTGGGTCCCGGATATGGGGGATGGGCTATCTCTACCCAACAATATTAGCCATGCCAATAGAAGTGCAACGTATGGACTCATAAAACCTTCTTCCTCCATCATCTTAGACTTTCAGATTCTTTTTTTTTTTTTTTTTTTTTTTTTGGTGTGGGGGGTGGGGGACAGGGTTTTTCACCATGTTGGGCAGGCTGGTCTCAAACTCCTGACCTTAGGTGGTCTGCTCGCCTCGGCCTCCCAAAGTGCTGGGATTACAGGTGTGAGCCACCATGCCCGGCCTTACCAGGTTTTTTGTTTTTTGTTTTTGAGACAGTCTCACTCTGTCGATAGGCTGTAGTGCAGTGGCACAATCTCGGCTCACTGCAACCTCTGCCTCCCGGGTTTAAGTGATTTTCCTGCCTCAACCTCCCAAGTAGCTGGGACTGCAGGCACACCCCACCACGCCTAGCTAATTTTTGTATTTTTAGTAGAGACAGGGTTTCACTATGTTGGCCAGGATGGTCTCGATCTCTTGACTTCATGATCTGCCCGCCTCGGCCTCCCAAAATGCTGGGATTACAGGTGTGAGCCACCACTCCTGGCCTTTATCACGTATTTTTAAAAGATAAGGACTATCTTAGAAAACATAATCACAATATTGTGTTATACCTTAAAATTAAGAATAATCTCATATCATCATCCATATCCAGTCACTATTTAAATTTACCAATTGGAGTGTGTGTGTGTGTGTGTGTGTGTGTGTGTGTGTCTACTTTTTAACAGCCTGTTTGTGCAAAGCAGTATCCTAACAAGGTCCACACAGTGCAATTCGTGGATAGGTCTACTAGGTCTCTTTTAATCTACAGGTACCCCTTCTATTTCTTTTATACTTTCTTCTTTGCAGTTAATGTATTGAAAAAGCTAAATGATTTGTTGAGTTCCCCCACATCCTGGATTTTATTGTTTGCATCTTGTGTCTCTGTCCCCCAGATTTCCTATAAATTGGTAGTAGTCACATCTAGAGGTGTGAGCAGACTCCAGGTGGATGGAATTCTTTGTAGGTGATGGTGTGTACTTCTGTCGGGGTCACATATGCCTGGTTGTCTGTTTTTTTTGTGATGCTGGTAGCCACAGTTCACTAAGCGTTCCTAATTCTGGTGATATTTGTTACTCCATTCCTTTTTGACTTCTCATGTGGAATACCTCTGTAATGAGAAATTTCATTTGCTTTCTCTATTGCTGGCTTTCCTTGGAAGGAGTTCTACAGAGTCCTCGTAAATTCCGAGAGGACCTGAGTGACCGTAGGTCCTTGTGTCACTGGTTCTGGCCAGGGCATGGGTCAGACTTGTTCTAACTGTGGCAATCTCCTCTCGGCGACAGCCATCACCAGAAGGACATGCCATTTTTTTAGTCACAGTGTTGCCATCAAGTATTGAAAGCAAGTGATGTGGTCTTTGAGAAAAATGACTTGAAGTTACTGACAGGCCAAATCTGACATGGATAAGTTGACCCCTTTCTATTATAATGGCAAATCCCAGGAAATGCTGAACTTGGTGCTGGTAGCTGAAGAAAACACCCCTTGGCCTTTAATTTTCACCTGAATCAAACTGGGTCCCTTAAACTTCTGGAATCAAAGAAGGGAATTTGGCAGCTACTGCGAATAAATTTAATGATGACAATAAACAAAGGATCCCAGCTACAAGATGCTCTTTCTAGTAGCATGTCAACCAGGTGGTTACTTGACTTCCTGCTTTTTTTTTTTTTTTTTTTTTTAAGACAGATTCTCACTCTGTCACCAGACTGGGGTGCAGTGGCACAATCTCAGCTCACTGCAACCTCTGCCTCCCTGGTTCAAGCGATTCTCCTGCCTCAGCCTTCCAAGTGGCTGGGACTATAGGCCCACATCACCACGCCCAGCTAATTTTTGTATTTTTAGTAGAGACAGGGTTTCACTATGTTCACAAGGATGGTCTTGATCTCTTGACCTCGTGATCTGCCCACTCAAAGTGCTGTGATTACAGGCGTGAGACACCACGCCCGGCCCCTTCCCTCTTAAGGTAAAGACAAGGGTACCTTGGGTCAGGGGTGGGATTTTCTGTCGGGCAGCTTTGAAATAGTGCACATTTAGCTAAGATAACAGCTGTGATTTAGACTGAATGTTTGAAGGGTCAGCCTCTTTTGTATTCATTTGTGTATTCCTGATAGCACAGAGATTGCATGAACAGCTGCTCAACACATACTAGATTTCAGATGTATTTCCCCAGTCGAATGTGAAGAAGGGGAATGTGGACCTTCGCTTTATAACCCGATTCAACCGAGAAAGCGCTTTTCATGAACCTACCTTTGTGTTCCCTTCATGACATATTAAGAGATGACTCTTTTGAAAGGTCTTCCCTGCCACTCCCCACCAAAGCAAAGTTTAACCTGGAAGTGTTTTTCCCCCTTTTGATTTAAGTAAAAAAGCCATCTCTCCCTCTGCACATACACACGCCAATGGGATTTACCGAGCCATCTGCTTACAAACATTCTACCTCTGAGCACAGAAACCATCAAACTAGGAACTGTTTCCACACGGGAAAGAGGAAAACCAATACAGCAAAACAGCCCCAGATGGACACAAAGCAAAGTTTATCGCATGTGAAAGAGTCACGTGGACATTAGGTATCGATGGTCAGGAACCAAGAAAATATACATTTTGCATATCTTCTGTCCTGCTTCAGAAGGGCTGGCTCACTCTTCACTCTCGTGGACCACCATCTGGGAAGAAAGTAGATACCTGGAGTCAAGTCGGGTGGCAGAGATTCCCGCCCCCCACTTCTGCCGGCTGGCATCAGGGATTTGCTTGCCTACTCCAGTGGGACACAGGACACTGGACCTTGGGAAAATGCACGACTGTATACATGGAGTCACTCCATAGCCTGAGAAACTGGTCCTCCGAAAGAACAAGCCCTGAAAGCTGGACAGCTGGGCAACCCCGAACCTACTGTCTGATGTTGTGAGTTCAGTGGGCTCTGGAGGGAGCTCCTGCAGCAGCCTTCTGGTACCAGCAGGGGGCGCATGAACGTGCTCAGTGGGACCCACTCGCTCCTTTTCAGGATGGCAGGATTTTGTTTTTTGTTTTTTTAATTTGTAGTCTGGGATACATGTACAGAATGTGCAGGTTTGTTACATAGGTATGCATGTGCCATGGTGGTTTGCTGCACCCATCAACTCATCATCTAGGTTTTAAGTCCCGCATGTATTAGATATTTGTCCTAATGCTCTCCCTCCCCTCTCCCCTACTCCCCGACAGGCCCCAGGGTGTGATGTTCCCCTCCCTGTGTCCATGTGTTCTCACTGTTCAACTCTCACTAATAAGTGAGAACATGTGGTGTTTGGTTTTCTGTTCCTGTGCTAGTTTGCTGAGAATGATGGCTTCCAGCTTCATCCATGTCCCTGCAAAAAACATGATCTCATTCCTTTTCATGGCTGCATAGTATTCCATGGTGTGTATGTGCAGGATGGTGGTTTTCACTGTGACTCACAGCCTGGATCCTAGTGAAGGTACAGTCAGCTAAGTGGCTTTAAGCACTTTATCTTCCTGAGCCTGAGATTCCCCAGTTCTAAAGTAAGGGGTTCTCTGAGGTTCCTTCCAGCTCGGAAGTTTCCACAGTCCCTGGGAGCTCTGCCAAGTCAGCGCCTCACCCTGCTGGAGGTGAAGTCTCGAGTCTTAGCACGGAGCTTGTTGACTTGAGATTCTGCAATATCCGCACGTTCCTCGGCCTCCTCCAGCTCGTGCTGAGCCTTTCGGAATTTGGTGAGATGAGCATTGGCTTGTTCATCCTAAAACCAAAGAGCCCAGGCAGGTTAGGTCAGCACAGAACTCCCTGTGGGGAACAGCCTGGGCTGCGTGCCGCAGTCAGCACTGATCTCACTTACCGCCTCCTCAGCCTGCCTCTTGTAGGACTTGACTTTGACTTGCAGTTTATCCACCAGATCCTGCAATCTCAGCACATTCTTCCTGTCCTCTTCACTCTAAATGAGAAAGTGGGAATGTCACGGGAGAGGAGGGGGCAGATTGGCACACGCGCGCTCCGCTTTCTGGGCTCACGTGTTTCTTTCTGAGGTTCGGTGGAGAGTCTGGGGTGGCATTTGCACTTCACAGAGGACATGATCATGGCATTTGCCTTCCGCTTACCTGGTACGTCAGCTCCTTGACCCTCCGCTCATACTTCCTCAGACCCTTAACAGACTCTGTGTTCTTCTTCTGCTCCCCCTCAAGCTCAAACTCCAGCTCTCGGATCTGGGGGAGAGGGTGGGGAAATTAGTCTGGGGCTGGAGCATGATCAGGAGGCTGGAAAGGGCAGCACAGACAGGGTTCCTCCTGCACACACCCTCGTCTCCAGTTTCTGGATCTGCTTCTTCCCGCCCTTCAGCGCCAGCTGCTCGGCCTCATCTAGACGGTGCTGCAGGTCCTTCACCGTCTGCTCCAGGTTCTTCTTCATCCGCTCCAGGTGGGCGCTGGTGTCCTGCTCCTTCTTCAGCTCCTCCGCCATCATGGCAGCCTGAAAAGCACATGGGACTTGCTAGGATGCCGAGGAAGCTCCAGTGCCTCAGAACTGTCAAAACCCAGGGACCTCAGCGGACTAGAGACCGTGCTAAAGAAAAAGGACAATAGGTGAGCCTGTGACTGAGTACACCCTGCTGCCCTGGAAGAGTGTCAGAGCTATACCCAGTAGATAAAATAACCTAAGCAATGAGACCTTCAGGGACAGGCTGGGAAACAGTTTCTTCCCCTTCTTAAGCTGGCCTCCTTGAAACCCTCCTCTGCCCCAGGGAAATTCTTTTTTTTTTTATCAATATATATTTTCAAAAGAGCTTGAGACTTAGAGTAGTCTGACTTGATACCCAGCCTCACAGATCTGGTGATAGTGAGATTAAGGGAAGACCTCTGGAGAATTAAGGCTGTAGAGAAACAGCAAAGTCGTTTTGAGGTAAAGTTCTCCCGCCAGGCAGCAGGTGGCACCATTAGAGCTGTGGGCCACCGGGAGACAGCCTTGGAGATCCAGGAAGGGAGAAAGGTGTGGGATATTGACATCTCTGGGTCTTGTTTTCTAATTTTAATTTTTTTTTTTTTTTTTTTTGAGACGGAGTTTCGCTCTTGTTACCCAGGCTGGAGTGCAATGGCGCGATCTCGGCTCACCGCAACCTCCGCCTCCTGGGCTCAGGCAATTCTCCTGCCTCAGCCTCCTAAGTAGCTGGGATTACAGGCACGCGCCACCACGCCCAGCTAGTTTTTGTATTTTTAGTAGAGACGGGGTTTCACCATGTTGACCAGGATGGTCTCGATCTCTTGACCTCGTGATCCACCCGCCTCGGCCTCCCAAAGTGCTGGGATTACAGGCTTGAGCCACCGCGCCTGGCTGGGTCTTGTTTTCTTTCTTTTCTTTTTTTTTTTTTTTTTTTTTTTGAGACTGAGTTTCTATCTTGTTGCCCAGGATGGAGTGCAGTGGTGTGATCTCAGCTCACCACAACCTCCACCTCCAGGGCTCAAGTGATTCTCCTGCCTCAGTCTCCCAAGTAGCTGGGATTACAGGCATACACCACTAAGCCCAGCTAATTTTGTATTTGTAGTAGAGATGGGGTTTCTCCATGTTGGTCAGGCTGGTCTCGAACTCCCGACCTCAGGTGACCCACTTGCCTCAGCCTCCCAGAGTGCTGGGATTACAGGCGTGAGCCACTGCACCCAGCCAGGATCTTGTTTTCATATTTAGAATAAGTCAGATGTTGACGGAAAGACGTGCACACCTCTCCGAGCCAGGCAGAACTACTAGGATATAATCCCTTCCTGCCTTTTTTTCTTATGCTCTTCCTCTAAAGTGCAGGTGGGACCAGGAGATTTGGCGGAGATGGGAGAGCTTGGGGAGCAGAGTGTGCACCAGGTGTGTCTGGGGGAGACCCCACCTGCCTAACTGTGTGGGAACTTTAATGCAGTGCCATCCCGGCAGCCCGAGGGCAGCAGGAAGGAGAGGACTTACGTCTGTGATGGCCTTCTTGGCCTTCTCCTCAGCATTCCTGGCATCCCTGCTGGCATCTTCCACCTCACTCTGCAGCTGCATGAGATCGGTCTCCAGCTTCTTCTTGGTGTGGATGAGGCTGGTGTTCTAGGGCAAGAGGAGAGCTGTTACCCAGGTGCGTCTGAGGCTGCAACCTTACCTCTTTTCCTCTCCCTTCCCTCACCTGGGTGTGCAGCAGCTGCACCCTCTCATTGGAGTCCAGGAGCTCCTGTTCCGCCAGTTTCCGGGCCCTCTCTGTCTGCTCCAGAGTGGCCCGCAGCTCCTCCACCTCAGCCTGCAGCAGGTTGGCTCTGCGCTCCACGATGGCCAGCTGCTCCTTTAGGTCCTCCTGGCCACGGAGGGCATCATCCAGGTGGAGCTGTGTGTCCTAGCCAGAGGAAAAAGGAACGTTCTATTTGAAGTTGAGGCATTAGGACCATGAGCCTCATCTACATCTCTGAGTTTCTTTTGTTGTTGTTGTTGTTTGTTTGTTTGTTTGTTTTTTAAGACAGGGTCTTGTTCTGTGACCCAAGCTGGTGTGCAGTGGCGTGATCTCAGCTTGCTGCAACATCTGCCTCCCGGGCTCAAGCAGTCCTTCCATCTCAGCTTCCCAAGTAGCTGAGACTACAGGCTCATGCCACCATGCCTAGCTGATTTTTATATTTTTTTTATAGAGATGAGGTTTTGCTGTATTGCCCAGGCTGGTCTTGAACTCCTGGGCTCAAGCAAGCTTTTTGCCTTGGTCTCCCGAAGCGCTGGGACTACAGACGTGAACCACTGTGCCCAGCCTGCATCTCTGAGCATGTGAGGATGGAAGAGGCTTTTCCCCAAGGAGCTCTCTCAAACCTTCAGCTGTCCCTGGACACTCCGGAGGTGTTTGAGGGTCTCTGCAGCCTGGCGGTTGGCGTGGCTCAGCTGGATCTCGATTTCGTTCAGGTCCCCCTCCATCTTCTTCTTGAGGCGGATGGCTTCATTCCTGCTCCGGACCTCGGCGTCCAGGGCACTTTGCATGGTTTCCACCGTCCTCTGGTAGTTCCTCTTCAGCTGCTCGATCTCCTCATCCTTCTCAGCGATCTTTCTATCAATTTCTGATTTCACTTGCGTCAGTTCAAGCTGGATTCGGAGGATCTTGGCTTCCTCATGCTCAAGAGCAGCCTTTAGGAAACAAAACCAAATCAAATAGTGTCCATGTTGGTATAGAGCCAGCTCCACTACGTTGCAGGGTAACAAAGCTTCAGTGGAATAATCCTAAATCTAACCCTGTGATACTCACAACTCACTTTTTAAAAGTCTCAAATCTATCTTCAGTGCAGAAACAAAACTATGTTTCATTGCTTGTTGGTCTTGATTATACCGTCAACCAATAGTAATGCTTAAATCATCATATTTCTTAGGTGCGTAAAGCACTTTCTAGCTATTTTTAATTCATCTAAGATTTTGTAAAATCTCATCATTAAGCCTATTTTAATATGACAGTCTTCTCCAATAAATATAAGATAATTCACAAGGCTGATAATTCCTACTATTCAGCCTCACGGTTTTGCTGAGTGACAGGAAACGAGCAGGCATTAGGCAGAAGCAAAAATGATTTGACAGAAGCAAAATGAAGACACATCACAGAGCAGCCTGCCTCCCTGGCAGCCGCTCAGCACGACTGTGTCTGTGCCCGCCTCCCAGTGCTCACCTCTGCTTCCTCTAGAGCCAGCTGAGTATCAGCCTTTTCCAGCTCAATCTGCTTTCTTGATTTCTCCAGTTCATGGATGGTTTTACCATTTTCAGCAATTTGTTCTGTGAGATCTGCTATCTCCTCTGCCAAGAAATAAGTTTTGATTGCTTATGAGCGCCTCTGCATGGGTTTCCAGACATGCAAAGGGAACCTAGTTTTTATTATCATCCTAAGGATTCCTATTTCCTGGGGATAAGATATCGTATAGAGACAGACTAAAATGTAACCCATCAGATGGTGAACCCTTTGTGTGTGCATTATTGCACATGTGTATAGGAATCTGAATGATGAAGCCACACCCATGCCAGCATGCTCTCAGGCAATAAGAACACTAAAGGAAAAGGTTTCGGACGGTTTCGAATGGCTTACGCTCTAAGTTCTTATTTTCCCGTTTCACAGTTTCAAGCTGATCTAAGGCTTCTTCGTAGGCGTTTTTCAGTTTGAAGAGCTCCGTGCTTAAGGAGCGGGACTCCTTCAGAGATGCCTCCAGCTCTGCTTGGCTCTCCTCACACTTTGTCTTCCATTCGGCCAACACCTGTAACAGCGGGATGGACAGTCTCTCCGTTTCTGAGCTCTCCTCTAGGTTTCTAACTAAATTCTAAATAACTAAATTAAATGTAGAGTTAGGGCCACCCTTGGCATCACTTGCCTGGCTCCTTTTTATTGATTATGGGGCTAATCAAGATTTTCTTCCATAAACATACTCAAGGTAATGAGTCAGGGACAACTGCCATCTTGAAAAAGCAAATCGATCCTTCGAGAAGGAATTAGCTGGATATAATTGCCCTTTTCCTAATATGAAAATGGCCTCGTGCTTCTAAATATTTCATTAAAGCATTGGTTCCAACCAACTTAATCTGTCGTCTTGAAAGAAGGGCTTCCAGAAAGCCTCCCAGTGGGACCTCAGCTTAGACAGACCAGCAGTATCGGGAAAGGAAAAATGCTTAGGGCTGCACAACATTGTAGAAATTGGGTTGTTTCCACAGGCAACATTTGAAAGGGACCTCTACCCCCAGCCCATTCCTTCTGTTTTGCAGGTGAGGAAATTACAGTCCAGTGAAGTTCAGGCACTTGTCTGAAGGCCACACTGCTGGTGACGGCAGTCAGGCCTGGGATGCATTCCCCTCCTTCCACAGCTACTAGAAATCCCCTACATCGTGGCGTTTAGCCAGCACAGAGCGGACCCCACACCTTGTCAAAGTTTCTCTGCTTCTTGTCCAGAGCGGCAGCCAGGGAGTTGGCTCTTTCCACGTCAACCATCAGATCCTCCACCTCTCCTTGCAGCCTCTGCTTAGTCTTCTCCAGCGAAGCACATTTAGCATTCACGGCCTCAACCTGTTCCTCGGAATCTTGAAGGCGCTGAGCAAGTTTTTTCCTTAAAGAATATGAAAGAGAAGCAGCTGTTTATTTAAGTTTCCATCCACTTGAACATCACTACTCATCAAGCTGGAATCATTCATCTGTGTGAGTCAGACGCCCATGTTTTTAAATGCCTGGGAGAATTTCCTGTCTACTCCAAACCCGGGATCAATAACTGGCCTTGTGTTTAGCCAAGATCAAAGTTGTCTGTTTTAATAAAACGTGCTAACGCCAGGTCCCTCGGATGGTGCAGCACCACATTTAAAGACACATAAGATGGGGAAACATCGAGTAACGAAAACAAAATCATCGAATTGATTCCCCAGTTGTTCTAAAGCAAACAGAGCGACGCACTTGGCCTCCTCCAGCTCCTCTGTGCGCTGGATGGCGTCCGTCTCGTATTTGGTCCTCCACTGGGCAACCTCAGTGTTGGCCTTGGACAGCGCCCTCTGCAGCTCGGCTTTGCCTTCCTGCTCCTCCTCATACTGTTCCCGCAGCAGGTCGCAGTCGTGGCGGGAGGACTGCAGGGCGTGCGCCAGGGCGTTCTTGGCCTGCAGAAGTCAAAAAGAGAAGAGCACCTAATATATCTAGTACCAAGGGCATGATACAATCCAAGTTTGTTCCTTCTATCACCAGCTACTGAATGAAATTGCCTTTCATTTTTCCTCCCACAGGTGATAATCTGAAAATAAGAGCAAAGAAGCCTCCCTTCGAAGATAGACCTTGTTCTCTTCCTCCAGCTGCCTCTTGAGCTCTTCTATTTGCTGGGTAAATGCTTGCTTGCTCCTGGAAAGTTGGGATACTATGCTTTCCTTTTCTTCCAGCTGACGACTCAGCTCACCTATGTCCAGAAGGAAATACTTTTGAGTTCATTCATTCGCTCATTCACTCACCAAGTTCCTGTTACGTGTAAAGCACTGCGCTAAGATCTAGAGAGAGAGGAAATGATAAGATGGCTTTTTTCTTGAGGGAAAAGGTCTATTGTTCATGAAAAGGAAACTGAAAGCAGAACTGATAAGGATATTGTTGTAAACTACTGGAAGGTGGGACTGAATTCAGTCAAAAAAAAAATATCTGGCTGGGCATCCCAGCACTTTGGGAGGCAGAGGCAGGCGGTTCACGAGGTCAGGAGATCGAGACCATCCTAGCCAACATGGTAAAACCCCATCTCTACTAAAATACAAAAAAATTAGCTGGGCGTGGTGGTGCATGCCTGTAGTCCCAGCTACTCAGGCGGTTGAGGCAGGAGAATCGCTTGAACCTGGGCGGCGGAGGATGCCGTGAGCTGAGATCGTGCCACTGCACTACAGCCTGGGTGACACAGCAAGACTCCATCTCAAAAAAAAAAAAAAAAAAAGAATCCACTGAGAAGAACTTTAAGTGTAAACATTACCAGGAGCATCTAATAACTCCTATCAGACTTCCCCAGTGGCAGGTATTTCCAGCTGCGTGTTGACTTGTTAACAAATACTTAGAGAAATACTTAGAGCTTTGTATCTCTAGTTAGACTCTTGGGTGACTAGGGTTAGTTCAAGTTTATATGCTTCAATAGAGGTAAGAGAAAACCGTGGAATGGGGCTTTATGACTCCAGAGGTGAATGCCCCGACATGAGCGCAAAGGTGGCTACCAAAGTTCTCTTCATTGCCTTGGCTGTGACTGCCAGCCAAGGATTCATTCACCTGTGAGGATGCACCAGGGCTGGGTGGAGCCACGCTTTCTAGGCAGAAGCCCCAAATAACATTTCCTTACTCTTTGGAGGGGGGCAGAGGTGGATGGAGTTTCACTCTTGTTGTCCAGGCTGGAGTGCAATGGCACAGTCTCGGCTCACTGCAACCCCTGCCTCTTGGGTTCAAGCCATTCTCCGGCCTCAGCCTCCCAAGTAGCTGGGATTGCAGGTGCCCCACCACCATGCCCAGCTAATTTTTGTATTTCTAGTAGAGACAGAGTTTCTCCATGTTGACCAGACTGGTCTTGAACTCCTGACCTAAGGTGATCCACCCGCTTTGGCCTCCCAAAGTGCTGGGACGACAGGCGTGATCCGCCATACCCGGCCTCCCTTACATTTTTGTTATACACCAAGACCTTTAAACACTGGCCACGTTTCTCTCTTTGTTCTCAGAAACTTGGATGCACAGTGCATATCTGAATTCATGTGCAGAAAGAACTAGAAGACGATGGCTCTTAGTTTCTAGTCTCCTTTCTGCCCATCAGAGTCTGTTCAATGCAAGTCTGTATTAATTTTGAAAGAGTTTGAATGAGATGAGAGTTTGAGCCCCTTCTCATTCTGGTCTACTTTTCTCTCTCTTGTTCTTACTCAACACTCAATGTTCTCTCCCTTCGGGGTATTTCAAACGGCTCTTTCTGTGAGTTATTTACTTTCTTCTCTCCTGAAAAGATGCCTCCCTAGAGATTCTCCCCCAAACACACCCTGCCCTTGGTTTCAGCCAGCTGCGCTGCTGGGTGCCAGGAGGTTTTGGCCCTACGGGTTCCCTGCATGTGGCTCACCAGCCTCAGTCTGCAGACGGGACTTCTGCGTGGTCAGCTCGCTCAGGCACCTCTGAATCTCCTCATTCTTGCCCCTGGCCTCACTTAACTGATCCTCCAGGGTTCGGCAGATTTTTTCCAGATTTGCCTGAAGGATTCAGAAGAGGGAACAAAGTCAGTCGACAAAGTCAGGTTTGCATGACCATGGAGTCTCTCTGATGGAAGGCCTTGCGCGCCCCCCGCCCCCGCCCCCCACCCCCGCCCCTGCCATCACCTTAGATTTCGACACGCTCTCCATGCTGCTGGAGAGGTCATCAATCTCCAGCTTGAACTCGCTCTTCTCCTTCTCCAGCTTCTGCTTCACCCGCTGCAGGTTGTCAATCTGCTCCCCGAGCTCGGCCACACTGTCTGCGTGCTTCTTCCTCAGCGTGGCCACCGTGGCTTCGTGCTGCAGGGTGGCCTCCTCCAGGTCCCGGCGCAGCTTCAGGAACTCCGCCTCCCGCTTCTTGTTGAGCTCTATCTGCGTGGAGGTGACGCCTCCCGCCTCCTCCAGCCGCTCGCTCAGCTCCTCCAGCTCCCGGGCGTAATCGCTACGCTGTTTCTCGGTCTTCGCACGGGTCGCCCTCTCCGCCTCTATCTCCTCTTCCAGCTCCTCAATTCGAGCCTGTGGAGGGCAGCCATTCACCCGGCGGGCAGTCACTTCCCCACAGGGACTCTGATTGTCAAGAACAGGCTGGCTTCCCTCTCCATTAGACAAACTGAGTCTTAGACTCCCCCCAGTGAATACTGCAAATTTCCTTTCACATGAATTTTTTCTGCCCCAACATAGTAATTACCCCTGCAGTGACCAAACCAGGACATTTTCCACTCAACGAAATATTGACCTTAAACACTTTGATTATGATTTTGTCAGATGTTACAGAAAACGGTTCATCACTGCCAGGCCAGCCACGCAGAAAGGGAACCATGGGGCAGGTGGCCCCACAGTCTTGTCCACTTGCTCTAAATGGCTTACAGCAGACAGCACCCAGCTCACTGTAAGTGACCCCACACGGAAAAGAGAGATGCAAAGGCCTCCCACCTGCAACTCTTTGATTTTCTTCTGAAACTGGAGGCCCAGTGTCTGCTCATCTTCCACTTTGCTTTGAAGCTGACAATATTCAAAATCTTTCCTGTGAAGAGAAATGTAGAACGCATGAAGACAAAACACCCAGGAACTCGCAGAACGGAGGCCAGTGGCTGTGGGGCATACTTCTTGAGCCTTTCGTCCAGCTGCTGCTTGTCGTTCTCCAGATCTAATATGGACTCCTGGGCAAGCTTCAAGTCTCCTTCCAACTTCCTTTTGTTCCTTTCCAGGTCTACGCGGAGCTTCTTTTCTTGTTCTAGGGAGCTTTCCAGCTGAAAAAAAGGCACCATTTCCTTTTGGGAACAAATGCTTTGCAAGAGGACCCGTGAGAGCTCCTCCAGTCCTGGAGTTCTGGGACTTTGAATGAGCATTATTTACTTACGTCTTCCACTTGCTGTTCCAGTTTGCTCTTGATTTTGTTCAAAGAATTGACTTTGTCTTCTTCAGCCTGGAGGTCATCCAAGGTCTGCTGGTGGGCCTCTTGGAGGGCCTTCTTCTCCCGGGTTAACTTGGCAATTGTTTCATCTAACCCGGAGAGTTCCTCAGTAAGGTTTTTAACCTAAGAAGAATCCACAAGCAAGTATAAGCATAAAATTTAGTTTGCAATATATCAACCTAGATGTACCTGCAAGGAGGATACCTTGTTCTCTGTGGCATGTTTCTCCTTCTCAACCTTGGCCAGTGTCAGCTCAAGGTCGTCAATGTCTTTCTTGAGCTCTGAACATTCATCCTCCAGTTTCCTCTTCTTGGCTGTCAGCTCAGCATTGATCTCTTCCTCATCCTCAGCTCTCTCAGTCACCTCCTTGATCTTGGCCTCGAGCTGAAATTTGGCTTTGATCAGCTGATCACATCTTTCCTCAGCATCCAACAAATTTTCACTTTCCTTAAAAAGAAAAGAATAATAATTTCCTTTAATGATATAAAGTTTGTGGCATTCCAGTGTTTTGTTATATATGAAGTTCTTTATGAAGCGTTTCAACTAAAAAGCAAAAATCCCCATCAAAATCCCAGTTTTTCTAAATAAATAATCAAATCTAGAAAAGTTAAAACAAGAAATAAATACAGCTGCTAAACACATACAGCTTGTACTTGGAGCTGGAGGTCATTCTTCTCTTGGACCAGAGTCACCAGCTTCTCCTCTAGCTCCTTCCTTTTTGCCTCTGACTTGGCAAGTTCATCTTTGGTTTTCTGGAATTCCTCCTTCATGGTGGCCATCTCTTTCTCAGTCTCCGCACTCTTGAGGAGGGGCTTGATCTTGAAGAAGAGTTTCATCCATGGCCAGTGTTTGACGTTCATGAATGAGCGAATGTTGTACTGGATGCAGAAGATGGACTCCCTAAAAACAAGACCTTGCTTATTTCTGCGAGAGAACACCCGCCACCTTCCCCAGAGAGCTCACGTTTGAACAAAGACCCTGCCGGACCTCCTCTGCACCATCTTCTGGAATTCCACACGCATGAGAAACCCTCTGCACACAGCTTGTGTCCGGGTGATCAGTTTGGCCAGGCGGTCATCCCTCATCTCTTCCAGGGTTCCCAGCAAGCCAGCCTTGAAGAACACCTGATGGGGCAGAAGGGCGACACGGGTCAGTTTCCTGGAGAGGCTGTGTCTAGAAGATGGAAAGGCCAGCCTCTGTCAGAACTGATGCATTACCTTGGTGTGTCCAAATTTGTACTGAGTGTGGTCAATATCGATGGATGCCAGAAGCTTTTCACAAGCTTTCTTGCTGTCAATGAATTGTCCCTCAGGGATCGCACTGGCATTCAGCACTCGGTATCTGCATTGTAGACACGGAAATCATCACAGACTGTTGGCAAACACACAAACCTTGGAGATCATGCAGTTTGGGCCTCTCTTCCCGTAGGCAGAAGGCCAAGGTCCCGGGAGATGAAGACACCAGCTCAGAGTCCCATTGCTAGACAGCAGTCTAGAATCTAGGTCTCTTGACTCTGAGGCTGGAGCTTGTTCTGCCATTTTGTACATCTGATAAATTCCAGAGAAAAACGTGCAAGAAACAAATATGTATACCTCGGCCAAATGACGAGTCGTTCAGTTTACATGGAGGTCTATAACTGTGGGTCTTTTCATACCAGTCTTTCTCCCTCTCAAATTCCAGTGTCTGTACAGGTCATCACCACGCATATAGAACATTTTTAGTACACACCTTTGTTTAAAATCCCCATAGAGAATCCTGTTTGGGAATCCTTTCCTGCAGATACGGATGCCCTCCAGGACGCCGTTACAGCGCAGCTGGTGCAGGACAAGGCTGTGTTCCATCGCCCCTGGGAAGAGAAGCAAGATAACAGCCTTACACAGAGTTTCCTAAAAACCGAGCGCCGCCTAGAGAGCCAGCAGGTGTCTCACCTGGAGTTTTGGTTTCATTGGGAATTATACAACGCACAAAGTGAGGGTGAGTAGTTCTTAAGTTTGACATCAGCTTGTTCAGGTTTTCCTAAAAGAAAAAAAAAAATGACATTTGCCATTCTACTGGAGGTTTTTATGAAGACAGAGATCCATTGTAATGAAAATAAGATCTGTGTTTAAAATTGATCGTAAGTTCTAAAGGATAGTGAAATGATTTAGCTCTGTCTTTTCATGGTCCTGTGGCTGGAGGTCTAGGCTAGTAACTGATACAGTTGTCTTTTGTCTCCCAGTGAGCCAGGGGCTCGCCAAGTACAAAACGCTGTCTGAAGTCAACTCAGGGTATGGATCCACCGGGGGCGTGAGGTCTATTGCTGGTGTCCTATAGGAAAACTGGACAGTTTTTCCTGGAAACTCATCCCCCAGATCAGCCAACTCAGCTATCTTTGGTAAAAGATAATAGTGATATTCTCCTCCCACATTGGTTAGACCATATTTATTATCCTTTATTACCTGTCACTTCACCTCAGTAAGTGACACTAATCAGATCAAGACAACACTACTGCTCTTGAATAGGTCAAGTTTAGAATCTCAACACTGCTCATTTTGATATGACTTAAACCAGTGTAAAGCAAATAAACTTGTATTTTTCTTACCCTGAAAAGGGCAGAGACCGTTTGGAAGGAAGAACCCTTCTTCTTGGCAACTTTCTTCTTCCCACTGTCAGCTGAAAGCAATAAAGGAAGGGACTCGCTGTAGGCGAAACTAAAAGGTTTTTTGTTACCATGGGACAAATGGAGAGAGATCACATGAACACAAAGCACTCCTGTTACCATCCGCCGTGGCAAACGTGGCATAGAGGTGTGCCAGGAGCCTGTTGGAGGACTTCTGGTACAGCCCGACCACAGTCTCGTTCAGAGGGTCCTTGTTCTTCTCCAGCCAGCCCGAGACACTGTAGTCCACAGTGCCTGCATAGTGGATCAGCGAGAAGTGGGCCTCAGCCCTGCCTTTGACCACCTTGGGCTTCTGGAAGTTGTTGGACTTGCCCAGATGCTGGTCATACAGCTTGTTCTTGAAGGAGGTGTCCGTTGCCTTAGGGAACATGCACTCCTCTTCCAGGATGGAGAAGATGCCCATGGGCTGGATTGAAGGCAAGGCAGAGTGCATAGGGGTAAATATGAGCTACAGTAACAAGCAGAAGAGTCTTTGAGAAGAGCTGACTGTGGGGATGGAACAGGTTACCTTCTCGATGAGCTCGATGCAGGCAGCCAGGTCCATCCCGAAGTCGATGAACGTCCACTCGATGCCTTCCTTCTTATACTCCTCCTGCTCCAGCACGAACATGTGGTGGTTGAAAAACTGTTGCAGTTTCTCGTTGGTGAAGTTGATGCACAGCTGCTCCAGGCTGTTATACTAACAACAAAATATAATGTTTGTGTGAAGAGTTAGACTTCTTTCAGAATCAAAGACCATCAGCATTCCTCCTCATTGTCCATGCTCTTGGCAAATGCATGAATACTCTCATACAGTCACAGTCTTCAAGGCCTGCCTCAGGTCACACCTCCTCCTTGGAGTCTTCTGTAGACTTCCAGTTAGAATGTGCTTCTCCCTCTCCTGAGTTCCGCAGGCTGGGCATCGCTTGTGTACTTTATTTTGTAGTTGCTCTTGAATGTGCCATATGGACTTCTATTTCTGTCTACTAGAGACTACTGGACTACAAGCTCATCTTTTTTTCATCTGCATGTCTTGTACCTGGGAAATGCTAAATATATACTTTGATGAGTGGCTACGCAAGTCTAACACAGAACCCGTGGGATATTTATAGAAAATAGTGTGTGAGTAACTTTTCAAATTCTCTGTCTCTTTTTTTTGGCAGTCCCTAAATTAGTAATTGGATTTAATTCTTTTTTCTTTTATTCATTTGAAAATGTCCTTTAACATGCCACTTGATAGACATCTTCCTCTTTTTAAAAATAATACAAACCTGCCGGGCGTGGTGGCTCAAGCCTGTAATCCCAGCACTTTGGGAGGCTGAGGCGGGTGGATCACGAGGTCAAGAGATCAAGACCATCCTGGTCAACATGGTGAAACCCCGTCTCTACTAAAGATACAAAAAATTAGCTGGGCATGGTGGCATGTGCCTGTAATCCCAGCTACTCAGGAGGCTGAGGCAGGAGAATTGCTTGAACCCAGGAGGCGGAGGTTGCGGTGAGCCAAGATCGTGCCATTGCACTCCAGCCTGGGTAACAAGAGTGAAACTCCGTCTCAAAAAAAATAATAATAATACAAACCCAACAGGGTACAGTGGCTCACACCCATAATCTCAGCACTTTGGGAGGCTGAGGTGGATGGATCACTTGAGGTCAGAAGTTCGAGAGCAGCCTGCCCAGCATGGAGAAACTCCGTCTCTACTAAAAATACAAAAATTTGTCTGGCATGCTGGCATGCACCTGTAATCCCAGCTACTCAGGAGGCCGAGGCAGGAGAATCACTTGAACTCAGGAAGCAGAGGTCGCAGTGAGCCGAGATTGCCCCGCTGCACTCCAGCCCGGGTGACAAGGTGAAACTCTGTCTAAAAAAAAAAAAAAAAAAAAAAAAAAAAAAAAAAAAAAGTAGAACTAATACAAACCCTTGCAAAAAGTACTGCTATTCTATTCCATCCACTCTCCGTCTAGTCTCCTATAGGAAAAAAGCCACCTTGCGATCTTCCCTTGAGGATCATGAAAACCGGTTTCCCTCATATGAAGATATGAATGGAAGTCACACAAACCTCAAAGATTTCAAAGCCTGCAATGTCCAAAACACCAATGAAGTGCTGTCTTGGCAGCTTCGTGTCCAGTTGCTGGTTGATGCGGGTGACCATCCACAAGAACAGCTTTTCATAGACTGATTTTGAAAGAGCGTTCACGGCGTGATGAACCTATCCAGGGAAAGATCAGCTAATGGGTATGAAGGCAGTGGCCAGCAAGGCCCCGCACCCTTTCCCAGCCTCAAAACAGTTACCTGATCCACAGTTTGACCTTTGGTAACATACTCATTCCCAACTTTCACTCTGGGAAAGCACAAAGCTTTCAGGAGGTCCGAGGAGTTCAGGCCCATCAGGTAGGCTGTTTTGTCAGCCACTGGTGAGAAGACAAGGACAGAAATCAGAAATGGGGGAGAGCCGCTTGGAGCATCATCCAGACGTTTCAAAGCTTGGCTAAGTTCATCTCGGTATGCTGTGCGTTCCCTGTGGCTGAACCGCATATACATGGCCAAGCGAAGCTAAGGGACTCAGAGAATATGATGGACTTGATGAGAAGGCAGGGCTGGGCTTCAGAAAGCCCTGGTCATCCCTCACTGCATCTGAAATAAGACCACTTTAGTGATTCAGCAACAGCGAGTGGTAACAATAGCTGTGGGCGTCTGAGGCCCAGAAACGGTCATTCACTTCTCTGAATGGAAGAAGGATTAATCGCTTCCAATTTGTTTTTTTTTGTTTTGTTTTTTGTTTTTTGTTTTTGAGACAGTCTCACTGTGTGGCCCAGGCTGGAGTGTAGGGGTGTGATCTCAGCTCACTGCAACCTCCACCTCCTAGGTTCAAGAAACTCTCATGCCAGCCAGGCGCAATGGCTTACACCTGTAATCACAGCACTTTGAGAGCCTGAGGCAGGCAAATTATTTGAGGTCAGGAGCTTGAGACCAGCCTGGCCAACATGGTAAAACCCTGTCTCTGCTAAAAATACAAAAAATGTTAGCCAGGCATAGTGGTGTGTGTCTGTAATCCCAGCTATACAGGAGGCTGAGGAGAATCACTTGAACCCGGGCATTGCAGTGAGCCGAGGTCACGCCACTGCATTCTAGCCTGGGCAGCAGAGCAAAATTCTGTCTGACTCTCATGCCTCAGCCTCCTGAGTAGCTGGGATTACAGGCATGCACCACCATGTCTAGCTAACTTTTTTTTTTTTTTTTAGTAGAAATGGGGTTTCACCATGTTGGCCATGCTGGTCTCAAACTCCTGACCTCAGGTGATCTGGCTCCTTCAGCCTCCCAAAGCACTGGGATTACAGGTGTGAACCACTGCGCCTGAGTGGATTAATTGCTTTCAAAAGCGGCACTGAGTGACCTCAGCAGATCTGCCACCCGCTCTGGTTTGTGGCTTGCCACACTGATTTTGTACCTTCTGTGCCGTCTGGCTCCGCCTGCTCCTCTCGCTGCTTCTGCTTGAACTTCATGTTCCCATAGTGCATCACGGCTCCTGTCAGCTTGTAGAGCCCAGATTTCTCTTCTGGGGTGAAGCCCAGGATATCAATGGCACTCTGGCATGGAAAGGGCAGCACATCAGTCAGTTGGTCCTGGTGATGGAGGAGGAACACCCACCCACCCCTTCTGTTGGTTCCACCTACATCCGTAGCCAGCAGCTCCTCCGAGTCGTCTATGCTGGCCACCAGGATCTCCCCCTGGCTGATGAACGGGTAGTCGTAGGGGTTGGTTGTAATAAGCAACAGCTCTGAAATAACAAGTAGTTCCAGGAGGTCATGCAGATGCAAAGAAAAAAACCCACCCGATGGACCTGAGCTCCTGCACCCTGGGCTGGAACTTTTACCATGGGAGTCCAAGTTGAACTTAGAATTTAAAAACTTTTAGACAGGCCGGGCACGGTGGCTTGCTCCTGTAATCCCAGCACTTTGGGAGGCCGAGGCAGGCGGATCACGAGGTCAAGAGGTCGAGAACAGCCTGGCCAACATAGTGAAACCTCGTCTCTACTAAAAATACAAAGATTAGCTGGGCATAGTGGTGGGTGACCATAGTCCCAGATACTTGGGAGGCTGAGGCAGCAGAATCGCTTGCACCCAGGAGGCAGAGGCTGCAGTGAGCTGAGGTAGCACCATTGCACTCCAGCCTGGGTGACAGAGCAAGATTCCATCAAAAAGAAAAAAAAAATTTAGACAGCTCTACAATACTCAGGCTGTCATGGAAAATATAGTCCAGGGAAGACTTTTCAGTCACCCACACAATGGAGCTGAAGGACCCTAGAGAGAACCTTTAAATTCCCTTTCGTTGCATGCTAATGGTGCATTATCAGTGTCAGCTGGGAGAAGTTAATAGGGAAAACTTGCTGAATGTGGGTCAGGACAAGGGCCCACCCAGGTTGTTTGGTATAATCATAGCCTTTTTCTAAAATCTGTCGAAAGGCTGCAGCCTGTTTCCAAGTGGAAACCAGAAGGCTGAGCAAGCACAGCCAAAGAAGACAGAAAGCAGTGTGCATGGAGACCCCTGTGAGGGGCTGACCAGGGGCAGCGTGCAGTTAGTGCCTCCACGGGCTTGGCTGTTTGCTTTGGTATCACGTTCGGCCATAGGTTGTTTCTATACCAGAACAGAAGGGGGCGCCAAAGGACAGTTAGATGTTCAGTTGCTCAGAAGGTTTTTACAAACCAGAGCTTGTTACCCTCCATTTGATCAGGTTTTTCTAATTGGCATGTCACTGCCAAGATAGTCACATCCCATTTCTAAAATAAACTTTTCCTGCCCAGGTGCAGTCGCTCACGCTGGTAATCCCAGTACTTTGGGAGGCCAAGCCAGGCAAATTGCTTGAGCCCAGGAGTTCAAGACCAGTCTGGGCAACATGGTGAAACCTCATCTCTACAAAAAATACAAAAGGTAGCAGCTGGGTGTGGGGGCATGCGCCCTGTAGTCCCAGCCACTCAGGAGGCTACGGCTGAAGGATTGCTTGAACCTGGCAAGGTCAAAGTTGCAAATGAGCTGTGATTGTGCCGCTGCACTCCAGCCTGGGCAACACAGTGAAACCCTATCTCAAAGTAAATAATAAAACTTTTTCTATTGACTGTGGAGTCACCATATGTAGATACAACTCTTCTCGGTCTAGTGACCAGAGTCAAACTGCCTAAAAGGCCATCCCCATTGGTGACTTCCTCACCTATGAGCTCAGGCTTCTTGTTAGAAAGAATCTGGTAGAAGATATGGTAGCTCCTTTCAGCCTTCAGCTGGAAAGTGACTCTTGATTTTTCCAGCAGATCTGGAACACAAATGCAGGACTCTTTCAAACTGTTCCCCATCTCTCTGAGACCCCATCTAATCCTCATGGATCTACTTACAAGTTTCAATATCTGCAGAGGCCAGCTTCCCCGTGGTTCCAAAGTGGATTCGGATGAACTTGCCCTGTATGGGGTGGGATTGAGGAGGAGACCAGGTTCTACCATGGCCCGATAGTTCCCTTTGTCTCTGGGCAATGTAAACAGGAGCCCATTCCCCCTACAGTTTGAAATTAGATATGTCCTCCCGCTTCTCTCTTCTTCTCTTTCCAGTTTAGTGTTTCTTCTTATTTTTTAAAATTTTATTTATTTATTTATTGAGACACTGTCTTGCTCTGTCACCAGGCTAGAGTGCAGTGGTGTGATCTCGGCTCACTGCAATCTCCATCTCTGGGATTCAAGTGATTCTCCTGCCTCAGCCTCCTGAGTAGCTGGGACTACAGGTGCCCACCACCACGCTCAGCCAATTTTTGTATTTTTAGTGGAGACGGGGTTTCACCACATTGGCCAGGATGGTCTCCATCTGTTGACCTTGTGATCCACCTGCCTCGGCCTCCCAAAGTGCTGAGATTACAGGCATGAGCCACCATGCCCAGCCTGTCTCCTTTTATTTATCCCTTTTATTCTATGCTCAACAAAGCAACTAGAATGATTGTTTCAACGTGTAAATAATCCTATCACTCCCTGGTTTACAGAATCCCTGAGTAGCTTCCTGTTACACTCGGAATAGAATCCAGGCTTCTTCTCATGGCTCACAGCTCCCCCATGACCAGATCTCTTTCTCTCTCTTCCACCTCATCTCAGGGGACTGGCCCCCCTGCCTTCCTCCCTACAGCCACACGGACCCTCTGCAGGTGCCCTGACTGTACCAGGCCCATCCCCACATCAGGGAATGAACTGGTTCTTTCTTTATCCTCGCCGCCCCGCCACGCCCTTGTAGTTTCAAGCCAGGCTCCTTCTCATGCTGCCGTCTCAGAGAGACCTTCCCTGCCCACCCTGCCTAAAGTGAGCCTGGCTCCCAGTTCCTCTCTCACACACGCTGTTCAATGAACTTGGCCTGAATTTCTCTTTGTCTGAAATAGTCTTGAGTTGTCTCATTTCTCATCACCTGTCACCCCTGGTGACTCTTTGAGGACACACCTCTTGCCTATCTTGTGAGGCACAAAGCAAATCACCTCAGAACCAAACTCAGACTCACAAAACGGGAGGAGTTGTCGTTCCTCACAGTCTTGGCGTTCCCGAAGGCCTCCAGCAGGGGGTTGGCACTGATGATTTGGTCTTCCAGAGTCCCCTAATGCAAGAAATTGAGTGAGGACGAGGAAACATTTTGTTTGTTTGTTTGTTTGTTTTTTTGAGACAGAGTTTTGCTTTTGTCACCCAGGCTGGAGTGCAACGGTGCAATCTCAGCTCACTGCACCCTCCGCCTCCTGGGTTCAAGCGATTCTCCTGCCTCAGCCTCCTGAGTAGCTGGGATTACAGGCACGCGCCACCATGCCCAGCTAATTTTGCATTTTTAGTAGAGATGGGGTGTCTCCATGTTGGTCAGGCTGGTCTCGAACTCCCAACCTCAGATGATCCGCCCGCCTCGGCCTCCCAATGTGCTGGGATTACAGGCCTGAACCACCATGCCCGGCCTGAGGAAATTTTTTTTTTTTGTAAGCCACAAAATGACAGTAAAAATTGCTCACCCACTCTGCAACTCTGGCTTGCCCTGATAAAGCCTCACCCTCCTTGACTTTCCAATCTGAGGACCAACCAAATCAGAAGTGGTCTTACTCAAAACACTTTTGCCATTTTGTTATATTTGGCGCTACGGTTGGGTCTCTTGACTGAACATTCCTTTAACACTTCGATCCCTTGATTCTCTAGTCAGTTGTCCATATTCATTTCATACTGCTATAATACATTTGTTTCAGGATATGCTGTGATTCACTCACATTGGTATATGTGATTCTGCCATAAAAGAACACACTCTCTGCTGGGCATGGTGGCTCATGCCTATAATCCCAGCACTTTGAGAGTCTGAGGCAGGCAGACCACCTGAGGTCAGGAGTTCGAGACCATCCTGGCCAACATGGTGAAACCCATCTCTACTAATAATACAAAAATTAGCCAGGCACCGTGGCAGGCGCCTATAATCCCAGCCACCTGGGAGGCTGAGGGAGGAGAATCACCTGAACCCGGGAGGCAGAGGTTGCAGTGAGCCGAGATCGCGCCATTGCACTCCAGTCTGGGGAACAAGAGTGAGACTCCATTTCAAAACAAACAAACAAACAAGCTCTCTGAGCTGTCTGCAGATTGACCTTTATTAGTTTAGCCTTAGAGCTTTGTCTACTAAGAAATCCTGGGATCAAGTCCTACAAGATCAACTCCTCATCTAAGATGACTAGCTGTCCTTCAAGACAGTCAATCCCAGCCCGCTCTCCCTTCCCTGAAAAGGAGGAATGTGAGGACGTTTGGCTCCCCCATTCAGAGATTAAGACAATGGTTAAAAGTGGAAGCAAAGCAAGCCTTTCTCTCCCGTCCGTACCTTCATTTTGGAGTCCTTCTTCTTGGCCAGGTCCCCAGTAGCTGCAATTGTTGCAAAGTACTGGATGACCCGTTTGGTGTTCACAGTCTTTCCTGCCCCGGATTCTCCGCTGTGCAGAGTGATCAAAAGAGAGAGAAAGAAAGAAGTCTGTTAGTATCAGCAGACTTTCCAGGATGTCATACTGGGGCCTGGGCATGGTCTGAGCCACCTCTGACACACACCTACCAAACTAATGTGACAGACCACTGGAGAAGGCAGAAGCCCAGGACACAGATGCCACAGCCACTTGCTCAGTTGACCCAAGGATGGGTCATTCCATTTTTCTGAGGCCTTATGCAGACCTTCCTGCCCATCCCCAAATTGATCTTTTTATTATAGTCTTTGCTCCAAACACTTTCTAATGAAGAGAATAGAGCCAGTAGCATATTTGGTCACAGCTATGAAACCACTCTATGCCAGCGATACTTACGTGATCAGAATGGACTGGTTTTCACGATCTGCCAGAGGAAAAAATAAAATAGTTGATGGCAATATAAAAAGATTGTCGACTAGAGCCTGGGATTTCTTAGAAGACAAGCCTCCCGATTCTACTCAACTCTGAAGCAGACAGAGTTAAACTGCACAGTTTTCTTCCTTTAAATTTTTTGTTTAGCCTTAGGTGGGAATCTGAAGAGCCTCCATCTGGTTTATCTTATTTTATTTATTTTGGTTTTTTTTGAGATGGAGTTTCACTCTGTCACCCAGGCTGAAGAGCAATGGCACAATTTCGACTTACTACAACCTCCACCTCCCGGGTTCAAGTGATTCTCCTGCCTCAGCCTCCCAAGTAGCTGGGATTCCAGGCACATGCCACCACTCTGGCCTGGCTTTTGTATTATTAGTGGAGACAGGGTTTCGCCATGTTGGTCAGGCTAGTCTCGAGCTCCTGACCTCAGGTGATCTGTCTGCCTTGGGCTCCCAAAGTGCTGGGATTACAGGCGTGAGTCACCACGCCTGGTCTTTTTCATTTTATTTTAAATTGACAAATAATTATATATATATGGTATAGCGTGATTTTATATATATATACACATATATATTTGTACATATATATGTACATATATATACATATATATTTGTACATATATATATATACACACACATATATATATATGGCAGAATGATTACATCAAGTTAGTTAACAAATCCATCACCTCACATACTTTTTTTCTTGTGGAGAAAACATTTAAAATATGCTATTTTCGCCATTTCAAAATATGCAATGCATTATTACCTAGCAGAGTCCCCCTTGTGTGGGACAGATCACCAGCACAGATTCCTCCTGTCCAGCCGTATCCTTTGGTCAACATCAAGAGCCTCCTTAATGAGACTGAGACTCAGAGAGGCCAAGTCTCTACTCAGAACCAGCCAGTGGCTTCTCTTTGTATTAAGTTGAACTATATACAATGGTCAGTCTTGGGTTCTAACCTATGAAAACATCAGTTTTGCATGTTCTCACTTGCATTAAATCCAAACTCATCACCTTGGCCTGTCGGGCCCTACGTAATACGGCCTCTTTCTGCCTCTTTTGGCTCCTCCTTCCTCCTTTCCCTGTGCTAAATACCAGATGGGGACCAGCCTGGGACCCAGGGCCAGCTGCCCTGCGCCTCTCCACGCAGCCCCTGCCCCAGCACCCCATGCTTCCTCCCGGGAACTCACCGGTCAGCATGAACTGATACGCGTTGTCAGAGATGGAGAAGATGTGGGGCGGGGCCTCCTGGCGCTTTTTGCCTCGGTAGCCTTCCACCACCTCGGGGTTGTACACCGGCAGCCACTTGTAGGGGTTGACGGTGACACAGAACAGGCCTGAGTAGGTCTGTGGGAGGAAAAACACATACGTGTGTATATGCATGTCTGTGGGTATGTGAAACCCTTTGCCTTTATTCTTACCTCATGTTTCTTTGGGATAAACTTGTAAAGGGGGGAAGCTACCATTTTTATTTATAATGAGGCACTGAGACTCAAAAAGGGATGTAACCGACCCTCCCACAGTTGGTAAGTCACAGCACCCCCACGACCAAGCCTGGCCCCAGGTTCCCTGCTCTCCAGCTCCTGATCCTCCCCCCCACTCTCCTTCCTCCAGCCCCATCCACCTCTGGCTTTCTTGTCTTCTCTTCCCTGTTTGTCTTTTGTTCATCAGCCAGGCAAGCACTGATCTTCCAGAATCCCATGGCCCACCTCCCTCCCCCGCCCCCAATCACACGCCCAGGGGGAAACCACAGACATAGATCATCCAGGATGTGTAGCGGTCCTTGAGGTTGTACAGCACAGCCGGCTCGTTCAGGTGCGTCAGCATGGCCATATCCTCGATCCTGTCGAACTTGGGGGGGTTCATGGCATACACATCCTCCGGTTTGACCACCAGGGTCTAAAAGGGCAAAGTCACAGTGTTTCATAAGATTCTCTGCACATCTTGTCTGTTGCCCCCACAAGGAGACCAAGAGACTCGAGAGCTCAGAGAGAAGGGCGGAGCGCTAGAGCAAGCCCAGCTCACAGCGAGAGGAGGAAAGGCTTTGGAGTGGCTTGTGGAGGTGCTGAGGGAACGGGGTTTGTCTCTGTTACTGAGGGCTTTCTTTTTCCTCTCCAGTGGGCCTGAGGCGAGACAGACGGATGTCAGAAGTGGGAAAAGAGGATCTCTGTGGGTGGATGCGGGCGATGGTGCCTGGGACCAGGAGCCACAGGAAACTTTCAGCTGTCAGTAACACTGCCTGGACCAAAATCCAGCTCCAGCAGCTGGCTCTGTGCTGTCTGCTAGAGAAAACGACACGTATGTTCCCTGCAGTCCTGAGGCAGGGACCAAAGAGAATGAGGGGCATTGGAGCGCCAGGCTGGTGCCTGCAGATTGCCAACATTCCGAGCTCTCTGAAAGCAGCTGTCTAGTCCCCCGCCCACATCTTCCGCCTTCACCACCCAGCCCAGCATGCTTAGGAAAGAGCCCCCCAGCCGCCCACCTCACCCCTTTCCTGCCCTTTCAGGGGTCAGAGTGTTATAAGCCAGGCAAACAGCACCTTGAGAGTTCTGAGCAAAGGCAGGTGTCTCCACTTCTCTCAGCAGGAGAAACCCCCACACCCTCGGGCTTCCTGGGGCTGGAGGACCTCAGGCATTGGGGGTGGGGAGCTTGTCTTCCTCTCCCCTGCCCTGTCCTCACCTCCTTTTTCTCTGTGACCTCTTCTGAAGGATCACAGAGAAAAGGATACGTTTTCCTGGTTCTGTCTCTGGGCAGTGTGAATGGGAAACCTGCCTTTTCCCTGCCATCAAGCAGGGATTCATTCAAACCATCCCCACCAAGGGGCCCTCACTGCCTATGGTGGCCTCTTAGGCTCATCTTAGATTATCATTCACTGTGTCTAACTTCCACCTTCCCTGATGCATTAGGAGCTCATTCTTAGCTCCTTATCTGAAATACACAGAGAGCCACCTTCTGGGAGGGCCAATGCTTAGCACTGCCCGGCTGTTTTCAATGCCGTTTTCCTGCATGCCCAACCCAATGATGCTCTTTACTAGTCTCTTGCATTTTCTTTTTCCTCTTTTCCCTCCCTCCCTCCGTCCCTCCTCCCTCCCTCCCTTCTTGGGACATTTCCAGATTCTCCTGGTCTAGGTTTTAGAAACTAGTGAGGTGTAGAATTTCTCACGGCACCCCCACAATGGCTTGGGCCAGAAATGTATCGGGCTGCAGTGCTCATCACCTTCATGATACAAGGAAGCTGCTATTTCATTGAGCTTGTGGTGCCCTGGGATCCCTTACCTGTTTTCCTTACTTCCTTAGTTAGATGGTCATCGCTAGAAGAATTTGGGAGAAATCTAGGCTATCAAAGGAGGGTGTTCTAAAACATCTCTCATTAGTGTTGAACTCCCACCTCCACACCCTTGGGACGCATGGAGCTGGGCACCTCTGGCCTACAGTGAACATGGACAAAAATACCTGAAAACTAATTGTTTTTTTTTTTTTGTTTTGTTTTTTCTTTTTTTTTTTTGAGACGGAGTTTCGCTCTTGTTACCCAGGCTGGAGTGCAATGGCGCGATCTCGGCTCACCGCAACCTCCGCCTCCTGGGTTCAAGCAATTCTCCTGCCTCAGCCTCCTGAGTAGTTGGGATTACAGGCACGTGCCACCATGCCCAGCTAATGAAAACTAATTGTTTTAATCAGCCACAGCCAGCCTCTATTCCCACCCTCGAACCTGAGGCCGGTATCCACCCTGCTTTCTCTGAAGACACCTGGGAAGCCGCAGGCTACGTCGTAGGTGGCATTCCCGTGCTGGAGCCACATCTGGAGGTGGCTGGGGTTGGGCAGATGCAGACCCAAGGCAACCACAAGGACCCGTGGTGGCCAGCGGCCTGTGCAGGGTGCAGAGTCTTACCCTGCTGTCCTCAGTTTCCACGGTGACCTTCCCATCCTGAGAACTCTTGATTTTCCCTTTGGCATATTCTTCCTTTGAATCCACCACAAAGCAGTAAGTTTTGGCATCGAAGGGCTGGTTCTGAGCCTCGATCCGCTCCTTTTCTGACTTTCGGAGGAAAGGAGCGGCCATGCCGAACACTTCCATTTCACTGTCACTGCTCATGGTGTCAGCTGGAAAGCAAGCCCACCCATGAGCCCAGCTGCCCCCTTGCTGGGCGCCCGGCAGCTCCAGGCTGTCTCAGCATCTGCTCTGCCCTACTTCAGCCACCGGAGCCCTCAAAGTCAGGGTCCCAGGAACAAGGCTGTCCTCATGCTTCGAGGAGCTCCACCCAAAGAGCTTCAGTGCTAGGAAATCACATGGGCACATGTTTACTGAAGGGCGACTCTGTGCGACAGGCCTACAGCCTATAATCCAAGCTCCTCAAGCATCTGAGGCTTGCACTGGCGAAGGGACCTTAGAAGTGAGCACCCCTCTTGGGACCTCCTTTTCCTCTTCTGTGAAACCCAGGTGTTGCTGAGGGAATGTTTAAAAATAAACACCAGGCCAGTGGGGTGGCTCATGCCTCTTATCCCAGCACTTTGGGAGGCCAAGGTGGGTGGATCACCTGAGGTCACGAGTTCGAGACCAGCCTGGCCAACATGGTGGAACCTCGTCTCTACTAAAAATACAAAAAATTAGCTGGGCATGATGGCAAGTGCCTGTATTCCCAGCTACTCAGGAGGCTGAGGCAGAAGAATCGTTTACCAGGAAGGTGGAGATTGCAGTAAGTCAAGATTGCACCACTGCACTCCATCTTGGGCAACAAGAGCAAAACTCCATCTCAAAAATAAATAAATAAGCAAACAAATAAAATAAACACCATTAAAAAATAAATGTCTTCTTCAGAGTGTGCTAATGGCAAATAGCAAAGAAATTTTTGAACCATTTCAATCAAGGTGGCTTCATCCTCTCACCAGGGAACCTGCCTTTTATTTCCTTGGGTTGCTAAGAACAAAAGCAAACATCTAACATCAGCATCGGTTTGACAGTCCCCCAAATGCCACCTCCTCTCCCATCTGAACCTGTCCTTGTCTAAACGTGCTAGTTCCTCTGTCCCTCTGTCTGTCGCTTTATGGCCGGTGGGAGGAGGGAGGAACTGGCAAGCTTGGATCACCTAGAGACCTCCAACAGCCAATGGACAGGGCCCAGCTTCTCACCTGAGAGTCCTACCTGGAGGATGAGAGCAGAAAGCAGCAGCAGCCAGGAGGTCCCGGACCTGGAATAATAGGCACATACCCAACTCAGCGGCACCTGGGGTGGCTGCTTCCATGTTGAATTGGCTTCTGATGAGTTAACTCAAAAGGATAAAGGACTAATAATTTAAAGGCAGACTGGGGCCAGGCACGGTGGCTCACACCTGCGATCCCAGCACTTTGGGAGGCCGAAGCAGGCGGATCACGAGGTCAGGAGTTGGAGACCAGCCGGGCCAATACAGTGAAACCCCGTCTCTACTAAAAATATAAAAATTAGCCTGGCATGGTGGCGATCATCTGTAGTCTCAGTTACTAGGGGGACTGAGGCAGAAGACTCGCTTAAACTCAGGAGGCAGAGATGGCAGTGAGCCGAGATCATGCTACTGCATTCCAGCTGGGGCAACAGAGCGAGACTCCATCTCAAAACAACAACAACAAAAACACAGGCTGGAGGAGCAGATGGGACATGACCCACAGGTAGCCAGGCAGGGAGGAAACACCCTCAGCTGTGCAGAAATCTGGTTTCTCCCAGCCTGCAATGGCGCCTGCTTCAGTCTTCCTGCCTCCTGTTTAGAATCGGACAGCAGAGATGGCATCCCAGCTAAAAGCCTCCAGTTCCAGGGCAGGGGGAGGTCTCCTTGTCTGCGAGCAGGCAGTATCTCTGAGATTAATCTACACACAATTGCCACAACCAGGGTGGTCTTGAGAGGACAAGACACCTGGCAAATGCACAGCCCAGGTGGAGACGGTGAGGGCAGGGTAAGGCCCCAGTCCTGTCAACCCTTCCCGGGTCACAGAGACAATAGGAGAACATCAGTCATGGCATCTGGGCCCAGGGGGCATCCGAAAGAATCCTGCCAAAGAGGACACGTGGAGAGGAGGATGGGGAGAGTGGGTGGGGAAAGAGAACCCGCAGGGCCCCTGCTTGTGGAAGGTGCTGGATGCAGTGACTGACGCCTGTAATCCCAGCACTTTGGGAGGCCGAGGCGGGCAGATCACGAGATCAAGAGATCGAGACCATCCTGGCCAACATGGTGAAAACCCGTCGCTACTAAAATTACAAAAGTTAGCCAGGCATGGTGGCATGTGCCTGTAGTCCCAGCTACTCGGAAGGCTGAGGCAGGAGAATCACTTGAACCCCGGAGGTGGAGGTTGCAGTGAGCTGAGATCGTGACACTGTACTCCAGCCTAGCAACAGAGTGAGACTCCATCTCGAAAAAAGAAAAAGAAAACTCAGGAATAAGGCACCACCTTACCGAAGCCAGGCAGGGCCAGGGCACTATGCACCGGGTGTGGATGTGCTCACCAAGTGGGTGTGCTCCAAGCAGCTGAGACGGAGAAGAGGAGCCTGTGACTTACCTCCACCCACGGGCGAGCCACAGAGGGCTGGCCGCTCCCCGGGCTTTTATAGGCCGTTGCTAACCCCCGTAGCTCATTCCTTCTCTATATTTGGAAAGAGGATGAGCAGCCCCACAAGCCGAGAACCAGCTTCTTCCACCCGTATTTTGGTCGTTGCCAAGGGAAAGGGGTATAATTAGAAATGAGCAGGATCCATCACCGTTTTCCGACTGCAGGACGTCGGGAGTTTGGGATGCCTTTCTCTGAATTTGGGGCCCGTGCTCCCTCATCTGATGTGATGGGCTGGCCTCGCTGCTGGTTGAGGGGGGCGGGCAGCAGCGTGTGTTCTCAGGTGGTCATCACACCCTAAACGTGGTGTAAGCCCCTGGCTCATGTGGACTGAGGACTGAAGTCAGGCGGCTTGCTTAGAAATCTCATCACATGGAAAAATGAGTAAGACTGAGGATGAAAAGTTGAAATCCTTTTGGAATTTTGAGCAAGATTTTGTCACAGCCTTGGGTTGTCATTGCAAAACCTGTGACAGGAATAATTAATAATAATTAATAGTAATATTTCCCCTCCCCCCTTGCCCTCTTCTCCCTTCTATTCCTTCTACTCTCCTCCTTCCCCTTCTTTTCTCCTATGCAATGTTCTGTCTCGGTATCATTATTAATTTAATTATTTCTTAAGCTCTAATAGGACCAGCGAGTGCATTCGTGACAGGGAGCTATGCCGCCAGTTCGTGTTCCTGGTGACAGCTGCCCGAGGACCCGTGGCTATTAAGACGGATTACCAATTAGGAGAGACCAGCTGCTGGCCGGGATGGGGTAGGGGGGACGGTGGTGGCCTGCGGAGAAAGGGCAGACAAGGGGGGCTGTCTAACAAATGTAGTCATTTCTAAATCAGGAGTGGAAAAATAGAGCCTTAAGAGAAGAGTATGTCAGACGCTTTTGCCCATTCTCCTACTTTTTTTTTCTTGACAAATCTTTGGGAGGATGGCTGGGTGGGCATCCTGTGGCTGTTTATTCTAAATAGAACTGTTTGTCAATGTTTCCCAACTGGGAATAGAAACCACACCTCCCCAGCCCTGCACACAGCGGTACCAAGCCTAGATGTGGAGGCCACTGGGGTGTGGTCCCAGGGTGAAGGTACATGTCCAAAACACCCCTGTGCTCTGGCCCCTACACAGAGCACTTCTAGATCACCTGAGGTCGCGAGTTCGAGACCAGCCTGACCAACATAGAGAAACTGCATCTCTACTAAAAAATACAAAATTAGCTGACCATGGTTACACATGCCTGTAATCCCAGCTGCTCAGGAGGCTGAGACAGGAGAATAGCTTGAACCCGGGAGGCAGAGGTTGCAGTGAGCCGAGATTGCACCATTGCACTCCATCCTGGGCAACAAGAGCGAAACTCCATCTCAAAAAGAAATACTCCATTCAACATTTCTTTCAGTTCCCTTAAGAAAGCACCCGTTATCACGTTAGAACCGAACACAAGCTCTAGAATGCTGATGACTTCTTGCCTGGCTTTCCACACTTACCCATGGTTCCTTCCTTCTCTTCATCGGAATTCTTCATTTTCAGCAAACAAATGTAAGTAAATCTAGGAGAAAATGTTGTAGATTCCTGGAGTGTTCAGCTGTGAGGTCTTGGCAGTTTCTTTTACTCTGGATCATTCCTCCTATCTTATTTTTCAGTAATATAAACAACGTCGGACACTTTTTATGTGTCAGGCACAGAACCCAGCACCCCCAGGGAGATACTCCTGAAGAAGGTGTGGTCCCTGCCTTCAGGGAGGCGTTCATCTGTAGGGGTGAGGACGCATTCCCCCAGATGAACTGTGTGGTACCAAATCAAAGGTGATTAGTGGATCAAAAAGGCACACATGCTGATGGTGTTTGAATGAGGGGGAAACAACGTCCACCTGAACCATCTCCTTGGCTGAGCTCCCTCCTTTTCAGATGAGGAAATCGGAGGCAGCAGCCACAGAAAGCTTGCTGGAGGCTGTGGGAAGAGGGCCAGCATCTGGGATGGAGGTCAGCTCTCCAGGAGAAATCCTGGGTGGCTGGGAGGGACGGCACTCATCGCAGTCTGAGCAGCAGTTGAAAAGCTGGGTATCAGGAATCACAAGGTCTGGCCATTTGGAAACGTCTGTCTAGGAGAGGGAAGAATGGCATGGACCCCTGTAGTGGCAGGTCAGAGCAGAGGAGTTTGGAGCCTGAGTGTGGACCTCAGCTTGCCCGCTCGCACACCACGTGACGGCAGGCAGTATGCTTCTCTGAGCCTTCGTCTTCTCTATAAAATGCGGGTGACACACCTGCCTCACAGACTCGTTATGCGCATTCAGCGGGATACCCCAACGTCGGGCACACCATGCCTCACACTGTGTTTGGTCCATTGCAGGTGTTTGCCAGGTGTAAGTTTTCTTCTCTACTCAAAGACATTACAGCACAGTGTGACTGGTTTTCTTAATGAGAACCCTGAGTAAATTACACTGAATATATGTCTTATTGAGATGGGGAAGAAGAAAGAGACATATGTAATATTTAAAAAAAAAAAAATCCATCCAGCCGGGTGTGGTAGCTCACACCTGTAATCTCAGCACTTTGGGAGGCCGAGCCAGGCAGATCATTTCAGGTCAGGAGTTTGAGACCAGCCTAGCTAACATGGTGAAATGCTTTCTCTACTAAAAAAATAAAAAATAAAAATAAAAAAATAGCTGAGTGTGGTGGTGGATACCTGTAATCCCAGCTACTCAGGAGGCTGAAGCAAGAGAATTGCTTGAACCCAGGAGGCAGATGTTGCAGTGAGCCAATATTTTGCCACTGCACTCCAGCCTGGGCAACAGAAAGAGACTCCATCTTTTTTATTATTTTTTGAGATGGAGTTTCATTCTTGTTGTCCAGGCTGGAGTACAATGGTGACATCTTGGCTCACCACAACCTCCACCTCCTGGGTTCAAGCAATTCTGCCTCACCTTCCCAAGTGGCCAGGACTACAGGTATGTACCACTGTGCCTGGCTAATTTTTGTATTTTTAGTAGAGAAGGGGTTTCACCATGTTAGTCAGGCTGGTCTCGAACTCCTGACTTCAGCTGATCCGTCTGCCTCAGCCTCCCAAAGTGCTGGGATTACAGGCGTGAGCCACTGCGCCCAACCTGAGACTCCATCTTAAAAAAAAAAAATCCACCCAAAGAAAAAAATCTTAAGAGAACCTCTTGCTGCTTCAAGAGGCAGCTTCAGGAGTGAACTGGATCGTCTCTTGGAATTCCTCCTCTGATGAACCAGGGACAGATGACTTACTGGTGTATTATTAGCCGGCTTTTGGGAACAGAAGGAGCCCTTGCTCTTTCAGCCATCACACAGCCCAGGATAATCCCCACAGCCAAGGCAGAGAGCTGCATTTATCCCTTGATGGGCTGGAAAAGGTATGTATTGTGTCTCAGGAATGCAGGCCGGCTCAGCAGGCAAGAGTCGGGCAGCTGCCCTCTCCTTCCGAACGCCCGGTCACTTCCTGCCCAGCTATTTTCCTCCACCGCCGCTGTTTGATGTTCAGTCCTGAGAATGGACACCTAAGGTTCTGAGCCTCACAGCAGCATTCCCAGGGCTGCTCTCTGCCAGAGCATGAAGTCAGCCTTAGAGAGCACATGGCTCCTGGATCAAGTGCCTTCTCCATGCCCTGCTCTGATGGGGATTAGGTGTCACTGGAAATGAGGAACTCAGTTATCTTGAGCCAAGACCATTCCCTGGCCCTGAGGTGAAGGGTGGGGGTCCTAAGCCAATGCCCAGAGGCCCAAGAAGAAAGTCAAACAGAGAGAGGCCATAACTCTCTCCTTTTAGTTCAATTTGACTGTATGCACTTTCTCCAACTTTCTTTTTTCTTGTTTTTGAGACAGGGTCTCGCTCTGTCATTCAGGCTGGAGTGCAGTGGTGCGATCTTGGCTCACTACAACCTCGACCTCCCAGGTTCAAGCAATTCTTGTGCCTCAGCTTCCAAAGTAGCTGGGATTACAGGCAGGCACCACCATGCCAGGCTAATTTTTGTATTTTTAGTAGAGACAGGGTTTTGCTATGTTGGTCATGCCGGTCTCAAACGCCTGTCCTCAAGGGATCCCCCCACCTAGGCTTCCCACAGTGCTGGGGTGACAGGCAAGAGCCATTGTGACTGTCCTTCAACTTTCTATCATGAAAAATAACAAAGCATAATCAATGAACATCCGTATCTACATGCGACCACTGTCAACACCATGCCAATCTGCTTTCTCTCTTTCTCTCCCTTCTCTCTTTCTCTGTAGCTAAGTTTTAATTTGCTGTGCCGTTTGAGAGTAAGTAGTAGACATTATGCAACTTCACCCTTAAATATTCAGTATGTATCTCCTAAGAAAAAGGACAGTCTCCAAAACGCCATTGTTTTACCAAATAAAATTAACAGTAATTCTGTATCATCTGTTATGCAGTCTGCATGTAAATTTGTCCAGTTGTTCCAACAATGGTATAGCTGGGTTCTCCCTACTCCCTAAATAAAGATGGAATCTTGGTGGGCTCAGTGGCTTACGCCTGTAATCCCGGCACTTTGGAAGGCCAAGGAGGGAGGATCACCTGAGGTCGGGAGTTCGAGACCAGCCTGACCAACATGGAGAAATCCCATCTCTACTAAAAATATAAAAATTAGCTGGGCATGGTGGCAGCTGCCTGTAATCCCAGCTACTCAGGAGGCTGAGGCAGGAGAATTGCTTGAACCTGGGAGGCGGAGGTTGCAATGAGCCAAGATCGTACCACTGCCCTCCAGCCTGGGCAAAAAGCGAAATTTTGTCTCAAAAAAAAAAAGATGCAATCTTCTTTAAGGTGTTATGGTGGTTATGACTCTTTCATTTGTTTTAGTCTGGATCATTCCTTCTATCTTATTTATTTATTTTTCAGTAAGATAGACATAATTGGGGTCAGGTGCAGTGGCTCACACCTGTAATCCCAGCACTTTGGGAGGCTGAGGTGGGTGGATCACCTGAGGTCAGGAGTTCAAGACTAGCCTAGCTAACATGGTGAAACCCTGTCTCTACTAAAAATACAAAAATTAGCTGGATGTGATGGTGGGTGCCTGTAATCCCAGCTACTTGGGAGGCTGAGGCAGGATAATCCCTTGAACTTGGGAGGCATAGGTTGCAGTGAGCCAAGATCACGCCACTGCACTCCAGCCTGGGTGACAAGAGTGAGACTCTGCCTCAAAATAAAATAAAATGAAATAAACATTATTGGACATTTTATGTGCCAGACACAGAACCCAGCACTTCCAGAGAGATACAGGTGGAGACGGCCTGGTCCCTGTCTTCAAGGTGTTCGTGTCCAAGGGTGAGAAGAGGAGGATGCATTCCTCCAAATGAACTGTGTGGTACAAGGTCAAAGGTGTTGAGTGGATCAAAAAGGCACACAAGCCGATGGCCTTTGAATGAGGGAGAAAGAACATCTCACAGGACAAGGTAGCCCCAGGGAAGGAATGCAAGGGCACTCTGTGAAGAGGCATTCGTGTAGAAAGAGTGCTTGAGAAGTCAAAGCCACAGGAAGGCATCCTCAGCAAGGGGACAGGAGGGATAAAGGCGGAAGTGGGAAAGCTCGCAGAGGACCCAGGAAACAAAGCCTCCTTGGAAAGCAGTGGTACAGCAAAAGCCAAGTCGACAGACATCAGACATTGACTGATTTCTCATAAGGGTCCTTTCCTCTGGGAGGAGAAATGGGTGACTGAGGGGACACAGGGCAGGAGGGAGACTTTCTTTTGCCTTTTTTTGTTTTGAAATGGAGTCTTGCTCTGTCACCAGGATGGAGTGCAGTGGTGCGATCTCAGCTCACTGCAACCTCCGCCTCCCAGTTCAAGTGATTCCCCTGCCTCAGCCTCCTGAGTAGCTGGGATTACAGGTGCGTTGCACCATGCCCGACTAATTTTTTTTTTTGTATTCTAGTAGAGACAGGGTTTCACCATGTTGGCCAGGATGGTCATGATCTCCTGACCTTGTGATCCACCCACCTCAGCCTGCCAAAGCGCTGGGATTACAGGTCTTTTGGCTTTTTACTATTTACCTTTTTGTAACTTTTGAATTACGTGCTTGGTATACGTGTTACCTATTCCAAAAATTAACACTTTAAAAAGAGGTCTAGTATGAAAAATGCTTCTCACCGTGCAAATAAAATAAAAATGATTATACCTGCTTTCAAGAAGCATCTTATAAGTACTCATTGTCAATGCAGGAGTAGAAATTGCTAGCATGTTTTCATCTCTGCGCTGCTGAAGGTATTGTGAGCATGAGTTCATCTAAAGCTCATGTAAACTCTGCAAGGGAGGCACTATGATTAGCAACATATCCCAGAAGAGGAAAGAAAGGCACAAGAAGGGTAGAGAAACTTGCTAGGGGTATGCAGCTAGTAAGTGACTGGCCAGGATTATAATGGAGTCCAGTTTGATGTCAGAACTCTGCAGTGAACCACCTCCGTAACTATTAATATATAAGAAGAGATTAGGGGATGGACAGTTCAGGAATTATGACATGAGCTGGAAAATTTGCAAAGTTAATCAGAGTAAATTTCCTGAAAATATCAAACCTCAATCTGTAAGTGACAGGGAGAGCTGGCGCTGAATGGTGAACAAGTAAGGAGCTGATTCCACAGATGCCAGGGGGAAACCTAAGGAGAGGACTCAAGATGAGAGAGCGAGTCAGGTCCAAGACACTTGGCTGGCAAAGAGTAAATGACCTCATATCTGTGGTGGGGCAGGTGGCGGCCACCGTCGCGGGCTGCATTGAACTCAGTTGATTGATGGGACCCTTGTGGTAGGGAGCACAGAGCAACATGATTGAAGCAGAAAAGAATGATTTGAGCAGAACAGGTGAAGACAGATTCCAAGGGAAAAAATGGAAGCAGGCATGGCCCAGGACTGTGCCAGGGGATTTGGAGACAGGAATTAAAGGTAATGGATGAACCCGAATGATGCCATAGACAAGGAAGCAGATACATTAGTCTCCCAGCTATATATCAGGCATGGAAGGGAAAGATCAAAGATCACTGTGAGGTTACCAAAGGGATGAAATCAGGAGCAACTGGGACCATGATAATAGAGAATCTGGAAGAAAGGTGGCCAATATGCAGGGGAGGGGTTGATTAAAATGTAAGCCATTATTTATTGGACATTTTATGTGCCAGACACAGTACCCGGTATTTCCAGGGAGATACAGATGGAGACGGCCTGGTCGTCTCCCTTTAGTTATTTAATTTTAGTTTTTTATTTTTGAGACAGAGTCTCACTCTGTCACCCAGGCTAAGGTGCAGTGGCATGATCTCGGCTCACTGAAGCCTCTGCCTCCTGGGTTCAGGTGATTCTCCTGCCTCAGCCTCCTGAGTAGCTGCGATTACAGGCACTCACGACCACGCCCACCTAGTTTTTGTATTTTTAGTAGAGATAGAATTTCACCATGTTGGCCAGGCTGGTCTTGAACTCCTGACCTCCAGTGATCCACCTGCCTCAGTCTCTCAAAGTGCTGGGATGACAGGTGAAAGCCACTGCACTCAGCCCATAACCTTTAAGTTAACACTGAATTTTCACTGAAAGCAGTGATTTCAAACCTGGCTATCCCTTAGAATCACCTGAGGAGCCATTAAAAAGAATAAAGCGCCGGGCGCGGTGGCTCAAGCCTGTAATCCCAGCACTTTGGGAGACCGAGGTGGGTGGATCACAAGGTCAAGAGATGAGACCATCCTGGTCAACATGGTGAAACCCCGTCTCTACTAAAAATACAAAAATGTAGCTGGGCATGGTGGCACATGCCTGTAATCCGAGCTACTCAGGAGGCTGAGGCAGGAGAATTGCCTGAACCCAGGAGGCGGACGTTGCGGTGAGCCGAGATCGCGCCATTGCACTCCAGCCTGGGTAACAAGAGCGAAACTCCGTCTCAAAAAAAAAAAAGACTAAAGCTTTGTATAAATAACTGGGACATATGACCCTTTCTGGAAGAAAAGACTATAGCAACAGATAGGATAAAATCCTTAAGAATAAACTTAACAAGACGTGCAAACTTTAAACTGCTGAAAGGACACAAAAATAGACGTTCCTTGCTTTCGATAGGGTGATTCGCCATCAGATGTCAACTACCCGCAAGCTAATACATAAATTTAATGCAGTGCCAATAAAAATACCAATGCTTTCTTTTTCTGGAGCTAGAACCTTGATTTTAACTTTCGTGAATGTATGGTAAAGAAAACACTGATTAATATGGATCAATTCGGGTATCTGAAAACATAATGACTGTATCTGATTATCAGCACATTTACAGAATGACCTTCGAGTCCTAAGGTGAGATGGGGTGGGGGAATGGGAGTGGTGAGGAAGGAAAGTTCTTTTTTTTTTTTAACAGAAGAATGCGACTAATAAACATAGACTGTTAAAATTAGAAAAATTAGTATTTTGTCATCCTCAATATAAAAACCCATCCAGGCAAGGATCAACAGTAGATGCTAAAACCACTGGGTGAAGGGTCTTGGGGAAAGGATATTCACTGCCTTAAGCAGGTGATGAAACAGCACCGCTGAGAAGAGGACAGCCTTACACCTTAGCAGGATGCAAGCTGAGCTGCACAATCCTTTATGACGTTGTTTAGCCTGTGTATGGTGGCTCATGCCTGTAATCGTAGCACTTTGGGAGGCTGAGGTGGGTGAATCGCTTGAGTTCAGGATTTCAAGACCAGCCTGGGTAACAGGGTGAGCCACCATCTCTACCAAAAAAATGAAAATCAAAGCCGGTTGTGGCAGTGTGCGCTTGTAGTCCCAGCTACTTGGAAGGCTGAGCAAGAGACTTGTTTGAGCATGGAGGTGGGGGGTGGGGGTGGAGAAGGGAGAAAGGAGAGGGGGAGAGAGAGAGAGAAAGAGAGAGAGAGAGGAGAAGGGAAGCAGGAAAGGAAGGAAAGAAGAGGAAGAAAGAAGGAATCATTTAATCTGAATCTAATTAAGCCTCTAGGCACAACTTCATGTTTTCAAGAAATGAAGGCAAGTGAAGAAACCATCAGTCAAATCCAGAACGCGGGACATTCTGCAAAATACTTGCCTACATACTTCAAAATGAATCTTCTCTATCTATCTGTCTGTCTGTCTGTCTGTCTATCTCTACCTATCATTCTATTTAAATCTAGAGCCTATTTTAGGTTGAAAGAGAGCAAAGAGATAGAACAAAATATAATACATGAACAAATTTCTTTGCAGTTCTCTTTTTTCTGAGATGGAGTCTCACTCTGTTGCCCAGGCTGGAGTGCAGTGGCATGATCTTGGCTCACTGCAACCTCCGCCTCCTGGGTTCAAGCGATTCTCCTGCCTCAGCCTCCTGAGTAGCTGAAATTACAGGTGCACACCATCCCACCCAGCTAATTTTTGTATTTTTAGTAGAGACAGTCCTAGATTGAAAAGAAAGAAGAAACAATGGAAGGGAAAAAAGAACAATCTGATGAGGCATTTGGGGGATGAATTGAGGAAATTTGAATATAAACTGGATACTAAATGATGCTCATGCAATTCATTAATTTTCTTAAGTGTGTAAATAGCATTACAGTTATGAAGGAAACCATGCTTACTTATAGGATTTTTCGACTGAAATGTTTGGAGAAAGATAATACGACAAACTTCAAACAAAAAGAAAATAGACGAGTTAACATCAATAATTTTCTGATGCGTGAATTTGCTTTTCTTTTATTACAAGTGAGGTTGAACCTCATCGTACACAGTTGCTGGACATTTGTAGTTCCCTGAATAGTCTGCATATCCTTTGCCCTTTTTCTCTTAAGATGTTAATGCTTTTCTATTTTGAGAACTTTCACATAGCAAAGATTTTGGTCATCACTCTGTATATTGCGGATATTTTCCCCATTTGTTTTTTATCTCCTCTGAACCTCTCAACAATCCCAGGGGTTAGGCAGAGCAGGTGGAATTATCCCCACTTGATCTTGATTGATGGGGAAACTGTGACATAGTGGGGAATGTTTGCCCAGGGAAACAGGGCTGTGGGAAGACCTCATGCACAGGATGTCCCACTGCCCCACAGGGATGGCAGTCCCAATGGCATCATTTAAAATTATGAGACAAATAATTTTTCCCTATACAAATTAAAATTTCTTACATAGTTGAGCCTCAATATCCTCCTCTCTTACCAAAAAGAAAGGAGTTGAACTAAATGTCCTCTTAAGTCCTCTTCAGGCGTGCGGTGGCTCACGCCTGTAATCCCAGCACTTTGGGAGGCCGAGATGGGAGGATCACCTGAGCCCAGAAATTTGAGGCCAGCCCTGGCAACATAGTGAAACTTGATCTCTACAAAAAATCATCAACAACAACAACAACAACAACAACAACAACAACAACAACAAATTAGCTGGGTGTGGTAGTGCGTGCCTGTAGTCCCAGCTACTCCAGATGCTGAGGTGGGAGAGTTGCTTGAGCCTGGGAATTTGAGGCTGTAGCGAGCCACGATACCACCACTGCACTCCAGCCTGGGTGACAGAGTGAGACCCTGTCTCAAAAGGAATAAAGAAAATAAAATAAAAAGTCATCTTCAGCTGGGTGCGGTGGCTTATGCCTGTAATCCCAGCATTTTGGGAGGCTGAGGTGGGCAGATCACGAGGTCAGGGGTTCAAGAAGACTGGCCAAGATGTTGAAACCCAGTCTCTATGAAAAATGAAAAATAAAAAATAAAATAAAAGTCATCTTCAGCTCTGCTGTCTTCTGATTCTGTGATTTAAGGCACAAGAGAGATTTACTTGGATGGAAGTACTGTCTTTATCTCAAAGCATGTATGCATGTTGAAGGTGGAGTGGGGGAGTTGGCTGGGTTATCAGTGCCATGTATGACATTCTCCAGGGTGAATGTCTATGACAGCACATTACCAACAGCACTTCCTTCATAGGCTTGAGTCCTGAAATGCCTTGCTTCAACCAAAAGCAATCAAGTACACACTGTAACAATAAACTCCAGCGTTTCTGTTTCACGGCTGAAGAGTAGTAAATCAAGGGAGATACTACTTTTTCCCACAACCCCTGCAGGCATCACTAGTGGATCACAGCACACAACATTTGAGCCTGGCCACAGCTTCATAATCCTACTTAGTGCTTTATGGTAGGAAGCAAATGACTTGATTGAAATTGACCCAGGGATAAACCATCTTACTGGCACTAGACTATTTTTCCTAATGATATACATTTTTTTTCACTTTCAATTTTTTCAAGTGAAATTTACATTTGGTTGGTTTGTTTGTTTGAAATGGGGGTCTCACTGTGTTGCCCAGGCTTGTTTTGAACTCCTGGGCTCAAGCAGTCCTCCTAGTTCAGCCTCCCGAGCCACTGGGATTATCAATACATGCCACAGTGCCCAGTTAATAATGACTTTCTTACTACAAAGTTAATATATGTTCATTTAGGAAGGTTTGGAAAATAAAAATCATCCAAAAACACACCACATTATTAACTTTGTTAAGATTTGCGTATTTTTTGTGCTTATGCAAAAAGTGGGATCAAACTTTTACAGCTTACTTCTTCACTCGAAGTACATATTGGATATCTTTTCAGATCATCAAATATTAATCAATAGCTGATTTTAATGGTTCTGTGACATTCCACTTATGAATGTGCCACTGTTTTATCTGCTGTAGTTGTTCTTTTTGTTTTGTTTTATTTGGAGACGGAGTCTCCCTCTGTCACCCAGGCTGGAGTGCAGTGGCACCATCTCGGCTCACTGCAACCTCCACCTCCCAGGTTGAAGTGATTCTCCTGCCTCAGCCTCCCTGAGTAGCAAGTCTACAGGCACACACCACCACACCCAGCTCATTTTTTCTTTGTTTTTTTTTTTTTGTTTGTTTGTTTGTTTTGTTTTGTTTTTAATATTTTTAGTAGAGAGGGGTTTCACCATGTTGGCCAGGCTGGTCTTGAACTCATGACCTCAGGTGATCCACCTGCCTCAGCTCCCAAAGTGCTGGGATTACAGCCGTGAGCCACTGTGCCCAGCCTCTGCTGGATGCCCTAGAGCTGGGCATCTAGGTTGCTTTCCATTTACTATTTCCGTGATTATTACAAAAATACTTCAGTGAACAAATTCTTGTGCATATCTCTACTTCTCTCTGCTAATAAATGCATAAAGATGGAATAGCTGGCTTGCTATATATCAACAAATTGCTATCCAGAAAGAATGCCACCCTTCACGTTCCACCGCTTTCCATGGGAGAGTCCATATCACCACCATCCTTAATGCGTAACATCATTATTTTAGTGCTTTGTCAAACGGAGTCAGAAACTCCAGTTTGAATTAAATTGTTAACTAATGTATTCCTCTTTTCTGAAGCTGTTTGTGTCCTTTGTCCTGCTTTTTCTTAGGGTGCTCATCTTTTATTTCCTAATGGATTTATAAACATTGCTTATATATTGGTGGTAGTAACTCTTAGTTTTCATCAAGCCCAGCAATGGCTTACTTTATGCTTTCTGCCTTGGCTGCCATGTTCACAAAAACTATTACTATTTTAGTCTGACTTTCATGGTTCCAAGAAACAGGCTCATTCTGAACCTTCAGAGAAAGAAGGGAAGGAGACAGTGGGTATTGTAAAACTCATGTTCATTTTAAGGGAGGACACAGACTAAGAATCTAACTTGTTTCATTTCATTCATCATTGTTCCAGTATTTTTTTTTTTTGTTCCAGTATTTTTAATCATCTTGATCAGTATACTATCTGTGTTACATAGTAAAGTTTTACGTAACATGGATCTATTTCCATTCTTTTATTTCCAACTGTATCTTTCTGTTAAATGCTATGAAAGTACTACACTTTAAAAAAAACATTATGGCCAGGTGCGGTGGTTCACACCTGAAATCCCAGCAATTTGGGAGGCCAAGGCTGGTGGATCACCTGAGGTCAGGAGTTCAAGACCAGCCTAGCCAATATGGTGAAACCCCATCTCTACTAAACATACAAAAATTAGCTGGGTGTGGTGGCGGGCACCTGTGATCCCAGCTACTCGGGAGGCTGAGGCAGGAGAATCGCTTGAAACCATGAGGCAGAGGTTGCAGTGAACCAAAATTGCACCATTGCACTCCAGCCTGGGCAACAAGAGAAAGACTCTGTCTTAAAAAAAAAAAAAAAAAAAAAAAAAAATTATGGCTTAGCAACATATATTACTGTTGATAAGGTGGTCCTTCCTCCTTGCTCTTATTTTTTCAGATTTTAGAATCTTTTTGTTGAGCTATCAAAAAAAAAACAACAAAAAAAAAAACCAAAAAACAAAAAAACCCACTAATTTTTAAGTGAAGTTTACTGAGGTATATATATTACAATTCACCCTTTTAAAGTGTGCACTTCAGTGAATTTTCACAAATGTATGCAGTTCTGCAGCCACCACTAAGACACAGATCATTCACCACTTCCTAAAATTCCCTTGTGCCCCTGGCAACCATTTGCCACTGCAGTATTATTAAACCTGCATTGAAAACTTACGTTAGGAGAAAACTGACATATTTACATCGAGTCTTCTCACCAAGGAACAAACTGTCTTCTTCATTACTATCTCAACATTTTCTCCAAAATTTTACAATTTTCCTCCTCTGGATCTGAATCATTATTAAATTTACTCTATTTATTACAGATTCTGTGTGATGATTGTGAATTTTTAAAAATACAGTAGACACTGATTTTTGCATAGTTATAACTGGATGCTGACTAGATACATAAAACACTCAAAAGAGAGTAGAAGCTTAGGTGTACTACTTGGCATTTTGGTTGGGCATCATGTCTAAAAGCTGAACTATTCTTTATCTTTGGTTATTTGCATCCCAGAGGCATTCTCCAGGGTCTAATTTTTTTTTTTTTTTTTTTTTTTTGAGATGGGAGTTTTGCTCTTGTTGCCCAGGCTGGAGTGCAATGGCACAATCTCAGCTCACCACAACCTCCACCTCCTGGGTTCAAGTAATTCTTCTGCCTCAGCCTCCCAAACAGCTGGGATTATGGGCATGCACCACCAGCCTGGCTAATTTTGTATTTTTCACAGAGACAGGGTTTGTCCATGTTGCTCAAGCTGGTCTCGAACTCCTGACCTCAGGTGATCTGCCCGCCTTGGCCTCCCAAAGTACTGGGATTACAGATGTAAGCCACTGCACCTGGCCCCAGGGCCTAATTTTTTTTTTTTTTTTTTTTTTTTTTTTTTTTTCCTTTTTGGAGATAGCGTCTCGCTCTGCCACCAGGCTGGAGTGCAGTGGTGTGATCTCGGCTCACTGCAACCTTCACCTCCTGGGTTCAAGCAATTCCCCTGCCTCAGCCCCCCAGCAGCTGAGAGTACAGGCATGTGACACCACGCCCAGCTAATTTTTGTATTTTTAGTAGAGATGGGGTTTCACCATGTTGACCAGGATGGTCTTGATCTCTTGACCTCGTGATCCGGGGCCCAGTTTTTATATCCCTCGTACTCAGTCTAACATAGGTACTCAGCAATGTTGATGTAATCAATGAATCAGTGAATGACTGTCCTGTGCTCTGATCCCTCATGTTCTCCACCAGGCTTTCTGAATGTATGGGGCTGAGGCTGGTAGACGGAAAAGTGAGCCATCCAAAGGCCTGCCCTGCTTCAGGCACTAAGCACTTGCCTGTCTCCATTAGGAGTGGAATTTAATCCTTGCAGGGCTCTACGGCCCCACTTTTTTCCGTAACTAAGAGTGCCATTGCAGAGCCTGAGCTGACAAGGATATAGGCAGTTAGTCCCTCTCAGTCTATGACACTGGCCGTTCTCAGCAGCCTACTGCGGTAGGGCTGACAGAGATCAAATGATCCTCAATCTGGTTTCAACCATTTGAGAATGCTTACATGAAAGACTGCACTGAGCCCTGATAAGACCCCACAGGGTGACCAAGCAGCATCTCTCTCTGCTTTTTGATCATATTACATCAAAACTCAATGGAGAAATGCTTGGTATCCTATGCCGAATAGAAATTCTGACAGGGACCGACAGTCGTCTTTGATGAAAATTTTTAAAAATGGGGCAATTAAATAATTATCAGAAAATGGACTTTGCTTACCTGAGAGACTCTTCAAATTGTGTTTCACGGGAGCAAAATTAAATAAAGAGCTTCCTGGAAGAGGAAAGATTACCTTATTAACTTCATTATTCTTTAACATTTTCCCCTTCCCTAATGGGTAAAAATTAATAGACTCTGTGGTACAGGGGTTGGGACAGAACCAATGTGCATTAAGACTTACATGGGGATCTTGTTAAAATACAGACTGATTGAGGAGAGCTGGAGTGGAGCCTGAGACGCAGCATTTCTAGTACGTTCCCAGGTGGTGTAACACTCCCAGACCACAGACTACATTGAGTAGCAAAGCTGCAGAGGGAGTTCTAGTATTATCTTTGCTACAAGCTTGTAGATAAGAAACCACTTGGGTCCCAACACATCTGACACTGTGATGGCTGAATCACCTCAGGGTCCTCACGAAACCCTGGTGGCCAAGCCTCTTGGTATGACCTCTTGAGACCAGGAGGCTCTCACAGGCACCTGCAGAGCTCAACCTTGGCCCCTTACCTTTGCGTCATCCTTGAATGGAAAAAGGATCATGAGCTGCCAACTGTAGACCCACCCAGGAATACTTCAGATGGCTCAGGCACAGTGGTAATGTCCCTGGCTTACTCCATCAAAATGCAGTGAGCATCATCAGAGCAGTCCGGAGCTTGACTGACAATGACCAGCTGCTGTTCAACACAGCAGACGAGGAACGTGCCCACTTGCTCTTTCAGCTTGTTCCTCCGTGTCAGGGTCCCAGGGCCCTACAAGCCTCTAAAAGCCTCTGAGAGGCTGGGCGCGGTGACTCATGCCTGTAATCCCAGCACTTTTGGAGGCCAAGGCGGGCAGATCACGAGGTCAAGAGCTTGATACCATCCTGGCCAACATGGTGAAACCCTGTCTCTACTAAAACTACAAAAATTAGCTGGGTGTGGTGGCATGTGCTCGTGGTCCCAGCTACTTGAGAGGCTGAGGCAGGAGAATTGCTTGAACCCGGGGTGGAGGTTGCAGTGAGCCAAGATCATGCCACTACACTCCAGCTTGGCGGCAAAGCTAGACTCTGTTTCAAAAAAAAAAAAAGCTTCTGAGCAAACTTCTTTGCCTCTCAAAGCTGTGGCAGCTTTAGGTTCCAACCTCCAGCTTGGGGGGCACTAGAACTATGATTCCTGTCCCTTCAAGTGGGGATGAGAAGACACTGTCTCCAGGGCTTAAGGGTGGCAACCATGCTTTGTCCATACCACATCCCAGGCCTTCTCTCCTACCATCTGCCCCCACACTGCCTCCAGGCTGTCTTCCTTCAGGCCTTCTCTCGCCTGGGCAACCTGATGCTGGCATTAGCTTTAGCTTTATATCACTCTGCCCAAGCTACAGCAAGTTGCTGAGAGCTGTCCAATGCATTCTCCACATCACAGACTTGTTTTCTTTCAAGGCTGCCTTTTGCAGGGACTCTTTTCCCCTCCACTTTTCTTTTGGAGTTAGACGGTGCAAACAGTAAAAGACATAAATCTTAAGTCCAACGTTTAATACATTTTTAAGTCATCACCCAGATCAAGCTACAGCACATTTCAATAGCTCTGGAAGCTTTCCTTGCACCCGCTTCTGAATTAGTAATCATCCCAACTCCTGGCAGAGGTAAGCACTATTCTGACTTCTATTACCATGGGCTAGTTTTCCCTGTTCTCATCGCGTCATACTTCATCCTAACACAATTATTCCTGTTGTACAAATTTAAAGAAAAAAATTTTTGTACAAGTGGGTTAGTCTTTCTAATCTGGTCCAACCTGAATACCAGCACCCTATGTTTGAGAATGGGAAGAGAGGCTTGGCGGGGAGGGTTGTGTTTCTTCTTTTTTTTCAGAGTCACGCTCTGTTGTCCAGGCTGGAGTGCAGTGGCGCAATCTTGGCTCACTGCAACCTCCACTTCACAGGATCAAGCGATTTTCCTGCCTCAACCTCCTGAGTAACTGGGACTACAGGTGTGTGCCACCACGCCTGGCTAATATTTTTGTATTTTTAGTAGAGACAGGGTTTCACTTTGTTAGCCAGGATGATCTCGATCTCCTGACCTTGTGATCTGCCCACCTTGGCCTCCCAAAGTGCTGGGATTACAGGTGTGAGCCACTGCACCTTGCCAGAGGGGTGTCTTTCCCTAGGGTTGTGTCTTCCTTGAACTGGGTGCAAACAAGGACACAGTCACATGTATAACATGGAGATAATACACCTCCACAAAGAATTGTAACGTGGCTCCTTGAAATCAAAGGACCAAATTATAAACAAGTTTTCACTGACTAGCTATTTGGTGATATTAAGCAAAAACCAAACAACAACAAATCCAAGAGCAAAAACAAAAACCCTTTTGCTGTGCTGGTGAAACTACGGAGTGCAATAGCGCGATCTCGGCTCACCTCCACCTCCACCTCCTGGGTTCAAGAGATTCCCCTGCCTCAGCCTCCTGAGTAGCTGGTATTACAGTCATATGTCACCATGCCCAGCTAATTTTTGTATTTTTAGTAGAGACAGGGTTTCTTCATGTTGGTCAGGCTGATCTCGAACTCCTGACCTCAGGTAATCCATCCACCTAGGCCTCCCAGCTGGGATTACAGGTGTGAGCCATCGCACCTGGCTAACTGTGGTTGTTTGTAAAAGACAGAGTTGGTCTCTTTCAGAGGCACATGCTGGGAATGGGCTGGGATGGCAGTGGGTGAGGGTGCAGACAAAATTAGATGTTGGTAATTACTGAAGTTTGCTGATGGGTACATGAAGTTAATTAGTTAACTATTCCACTTTTTGAATAAGTTTCAAAATATCCACAACAATAACAAAAAAGAAAACTCAAGTTTTCTTTCAGTTAAATACCCACATAAATGTTCTCATGAAATAGTACACAGACTTGAGTGACTTTAAAACCCCTTATGAGGGGGGACATTAGCATCTTCACGTTGAAGATTGAAGGGAAATACCTCCAAGTATTATTTCTTGGTAGCGGAACAACAGTGATTTAAAAATTTCTTCCTTCAACTTTTCTGTATACCAAACTTTCTTTACTTAGAATATAGTATAATTATGGAAGAAGAGCCAACAAACTTTCAAATACATTGGAAAAGTGAAGAGAAAATAATTATCCCCATAAGTTCTAAAGGTGTTATTAAGAAATATGTGGCTAAAGAGGCTATTACTTTTATCTTGTTAATTAATAGAAATAACCATCCATTTCATTACAGAGTAATATAACCCCTAACTGGTAAGTAAAAAGTACACACTAGGCTGGGCATGGTGGCTCATGCCTGTAATCCCAGCATTTTGGGAGGCTGAGGCGGGCAGATCACGAGGCCAGGAGATCGAGACCATCCTGGCAAACATGGTGAAATCCTGTCTCTACTAAAAATACAAAAAATTTGCCAGGCATGGTAGCACGTGCCTGTAGTCCCAGCGACTCAGGATGCTGAGGCAGGAGAATCACTTGAACCTGGGAGGAGGAGATTGCAGTGAGCCAAGATTGCGCCACTGCACTCCAGCATGGCAAGAGAGCGAGACTCCATCTCAGAAGAAAAAAAACAAAGTACAAATGAAATGAGTAAAAAAATGCTTGCATGGTGACTGCTCTTTTAAAGATGGCTCACATACACATGTACAGAGATTTAAATTGTGCTAAATATAAAACAAGAAAGGTTTGGAAATATTTTCTTTAAAGCATAAATTTAAGAACAATAAAATCTATTTTAAAGAATCTTATACAGATGCATTTACAACTTAAAATCATTTTACTGGGTATTAGCCTCCCAACTCAGGTTTTACTGGTAGTCAGTAAATCTCACCTCTTACACTTAAGATATCAGCTGCTTCATGAACAGCCAGACACATGAAGTACATTCACGCCTACTGCATTGATAGGATTCTTTTAATTTTCAAATAAACAAATGGCGTTTTTTACAATACTAATTCTATTAAAGAGTCTAGTGAAAACACTCTAACCCACCCAGGTAAATTTACAAGACATTTCCATTGAAAGCCTTGCTTTTGATTTTCCAAGATTCACAGTTGAAAAAGTTTGCCCCACTGACATATGGCACCTCCATTATGGTTGGATTCACATAGTCACAGTAAGTGCATTATAGCAGCAAAAAAAAGAGGGAAACTACCTAGAAACTGGGGCCTGAGTTTTGCACCTTAATTCTCTGAGATTGGCCCCTTGTGCATAAACAGGGACATTTGAAAGACAACATCTCTAAGGTTCCCTTCCCCACTTCTAACATCCTGACTTCAAGTCTTTAAACTTGACACTAGAATGAAGAATAAATAAAAGGTTTCTCCAAAAGCTGCTGTTCCCTTTTTGGATCATTGCACAAGCCTTAACCTGCAACAGCTGAGAATGAAGACTCAATTTTATCTAAGAGCAAACTTACTGCAAAGGGATCCACACAAATGTTTTGTGGCTTAAAACAGATAATCTTTTTAAAGATTTGGCCTTTGAGATACTTACTCTTGTTAAATAAGAACAGTCTTTCCGTTAGTTCCTCACTTTCTTGACCAGATTCCTAGGAAAGTCATTCCAAACCAACTGCTCCTGAGTTGGTTTCTATAAACTAAATCTTGCACATGTTTATTAAGGAGCAGGCTGTTATACAAGTTTGCTAGGGCTGCCTTATCAGATTTGGTGGCTAAAACAAGACATTTATTTCCTCACAGTTCTGGAGCTTGGAAGGCAAAACTCAAGGTGTCGGCAGGGTTCTTTTTCTCTGGCAACCCCTTTCCTTGACTTGTAGATGGTTGTTTTCTCTCTGGCTTCTCATGGTCATCTCACTGTGCCTGTTGTGTTCTAATCTTCTATTTTTTTTTTTTTTTTTTTTTTTTTTTGAGACAGAGTCTTGCCCTGTCGCCCAGGCTGGAGTGCAACGGTGCGATCTTGGCTCACTGCAACCTCCACCTCTCGGGTTGAAGAGATTCTCCTGCCTCAGCCTCCTGAGTAGCTGGGATTACAGGTGCCCACTCCCATGTCCAGCTAATTTTTGTACTTTTTAGTAAAAATGGGGTTTCTCCATGTTGGTCAAGCTGGTCTTGAACTTCTTACCTCAGGTGATCCACCTGCGTTGGCCTCCCGAAGTGCTGAGATTACAGGCATGAGCCACTGTGCCCAGCCCTTTTGTTTGTTTGTTTGAGGCGGAGTCTCACTCGTCTGTCGCTCAGTCTGGAGTGCAGTGGTGCAATCTCGGCTCACTGCAACCTCTGCCTCCGACATTCAAGCTATTCTCCTGCCTCAGCCTCCCGAGTAGCTGGGATTATAGATGCCCACCACCACACCTGTCTAATTTTTGTATTTTTGGTAGAGATCAGGTTTCCTCATGTTAGCCAAGCTGGTCTTGAACTCCTGACTTTAGGTGATCCACCCAACTTAATGTCCCAAAGTGCTGGGATTATGGGCGAGAGCCACTATGCCCGACTGATCTCCTATTCTTTTAAGAACACCAGTCACATGGAATTAGGGCCAACCTAGCAGCCTCATTTTAATTTAACTACCTCTTTTAAAGACTCTATCTCCAGTTACAGTCACATTCTCAAGTACTGAGATTAGGGCTTCAATGTATAAATTTTGGGGGACATTATTCAACCTATAACTAGTATAGTTTTTTTCTTTTTCATGTACTTTCACTTTGATATAAATACTTAGGTTTAACATAAGTATTGAGAAGATAATTCAGAAACCAAAAGGCCTCTCTCATATGCAGGTAGAAACATGTGAAAAGAATTTGTTGTATAACTAGGCATTGTATTTGTTGCAGCTTAGGATTTACTGAAAACCATTCAGAGACCTTTGCCCACAGGCATCAGCTTCTAGCAAAAAGGCCAAACCCTGGCATCCAGGGTAGTTAAATTTAGAAACAAAAGCCAAGATTCTATCACTCAACAATCATTTTCTTCAATGGCTGACACACCAAAAGATGGGTCAAATTTATTTATTTTTAAATTAGTTTTAATTAACTTATGTATCTCTACATAGATATATATAGACAGAGTCTCACTCTGTTGCTCAGGCTGGAATGCAGTGGCGTGATGATAGCTCACTGCAGCCTTGAATTCCTGGGCTCAAGTGATCCTCCATTTCTGTCTCCTGAGTAGCCGGGACTACAGGCATGTGCCACCATGCCTTGCCACTTAAAAAAAAATGTTTTGTAGAGATGGGGGTCTCACTGTGTTGCCCAGGCTGGTCTTGAAGGCCTAATCACAAACAATCCTCTGGCCTTGGCCTCCCGAAGTGTTGGGATTATAGGCATTAGCCATCATGCCAAGCAAGTTATTTCCCCAGAAAACACGTTCTTAGGGCATGGTGCCCGGTCTACCAGCATCTGAGTCACCTGGGATATGTTATGGAAGCAGTTCTCTGCATCATACTGCAGACTCAGTGAATTCAGCTCTGGGTCTGGGAACCTGCAGTTCAGCGAGCATCCCATCCACCTGCCGTCTGGAGCCTGTGGGTCTCTTCCCTGAGAACTGTGTGTGGCCATCTATGCATCCACTCATCACGCATGAGAAAGATCATGCTTGTCTGAAAAGCAAAGCTGAATATACGTTTATTTTACACAAAGTACAATCCAGTATATGCAGAAAGGTACTCACCATCACAATCATGATCGATATCCTCCTATTTCCATTTAGTATGTCACTGAAAACCTGGTATATCACTTAGCTAAAAATCACATGAAAGCTCCCCTAGAGAAATCAAACTAATGTTTTTCCCCCCAAACAATAAATTTTCTCTTCATTAGTTAAATCTGATAGTGATATTCATTAATAAGGAAAACTCAAGTGTTCAAGTATCAATTCTGAATGGCAAAGACCCTAATCTGACTTACTAGCCACCAAGAACCCAGAAAAACAAAGAACTCAAGAAGAGGGAAGCAAGAGCACTAGGGACATGATCTTCTTTTCCGTGAAATTCAGTCCCACAGCTATTTGAGCAAGGGTCCAAGACAACGCAGAGCAAAGCTGCTGGGAGGGCTGTTCACAGGCAGAAACGCACCGGCTGGGCCTCTCCCTGCTCCTTCCGTGGGGTCTGCTCTTCACCGGCTGCACTTCAACTTGGTCCTCTGGTCTCACCACAGCTTCCCAGGAGACTTTGGGTTGTCATCTTTACAGTTTCAAGAATCTATTTTGGCTGAACCCAAGGGTAACATCCCCATCCAAAATAGAAATGTTCTCATGGCATGAAGGCCATTCTGTAGACCGCATGTACATACGTTTATATTTGTAAAGATATCTATGTAAGATAAAGCATCCTTCCTCTGTAGCAGGAGAATACTGCATCCGGCAACAATGCTTCGGCTAGCTCTTTTTCATGTGCGTCCTCATGTGTGTCGCAATTGAAGCAGCTATTTCTCTATTCCTCCTGTTCTGGCCAAAATAATCTACAAACTCACCATCTGGTCCAACCAAGTACATTATGATTGTGTGATCCACCTGCAGAGAAAAGGCGGGAGGATGTGACACAGATTACCAAAGTAAGTTGCTTATTTTACTGAATATATGCTGCAAGGTAAGAGAACTTTACATTAATGCTTAAATAACCTTTGTAGTATCTATTATTTATGGAACAGGCTTAAGCCTATTATAGCAAATTTCTAATAAGGGATTGTCTAAAATCTTTTGTGTCCTAGACATCTGCACTGACTATTGCTTGTGGCATCAGCTAGAACCTGAAATTCCTTTGGTTTAATCCTTAACATATTTATCCACACACTCTCTGAGAAAAGAATTCATCTTTTAAGAAACAGCTGCCGTGGGCCTTTGTAAGGCACTCAATGTTTGTGGAATAGCAATGCTTGTTGGGAAATACCTTCATTTTTGAGTAAGATATCTCCTCAGACCCTAAATATGTTACAAAAAGACATCACGTGGAATTAAGTGTTGGTGAAAAACTGCTTTCTTTAGTAAGTTCTTGGGTATATTCCTTTATGTTTTAGAAAAAACTGGTTGTCATTCATTACGACCAAAATTCTGCTTACCATACTTTATGAGAAGAAACCAGAAAAGTAACCACTAGTTTAAATAATCCATATATTTGAATAATATTTAGTTTTAATATTAGTAATTCAAATAGAAAAAGGAAAATAAACATTTTTCTCCCCAAGGATATTTTTTCCTTCTCCACTGAATAATCGTGTCTGAAATCAATCAATCACCTGGAAGGCAAATCCTTGGGAGCCATAAATGCTGCCCCCCAACCACGGAGTCATCTTAAACTCAGCATCCACATTCCCCACAAAGTCCTAAAAGGTTCCCAGCTCTGACTTTAATTTAGATTAGTCATCAGTTATTTTAGTTAGACACTTCCATAAAATCCAATCTTAAGTGAGATTTGACACTTAGAATCCTTAGAATTGACTGCAGACTTGATTGCTATTTGGAGAGGCAAAGAAAGACAGGAATGTGACTACAAATACCAAACTGGAGACATCTCCCAAATATACCCCAGCATACATTATATGTCTGTGAGGGTATTTTTTTTTTTATATACCCACATTCATAAGATAGCAAATGGAAAGAGCAATTGCCTACCCACGTAAGGAAGGAATGTACGCCAAAAGAGCACCAACAACTGGTGATTCCAAGTGCTGTAGAATAATTCACCATAGGAGCAAGAGAGGGGGTCTATGTTTCTCCACACATTTGATACAGAAATCAGAATTAAACCTCCAGTTCTCTTACTCTGTAGCTTACATCTGTCTTTCTCATGATTTCTTCCTTTTCTCTATTCTCTGTTAAAAAAAACAAATTGCAGTATATGGGGCTTATTTTCTGAGTGTTCTTAATATAAATTACTTTGTAGTACACAACAAAAATATTGTTCCACCTCTATCTGTTGTCAGGTCACTCCTCAATATTTCTTTGGGTTGTGGCAGAGCAAACTGACATTTATTCTAACATAGAGGTCTTCTAAGGTCTAGTACTTCCTTGTAGAGAAAAAGGACACTAGCATTCACTGACAAATTCTTTCACATGTCATCTTAAGCCATGAAACAGGTATTCTCCTCCACAAATGACATCACAGATTGGAAAGAGCAAATTACACAAATGCTAAGTGCCAGACCTAACTTTAAAACCTAGGATCTGTCCAGTTTCGAAGTTCACAAACTTTTATCACCATTTTGTGATAAATCACTAGTTGCCTCTAGCTCCAATTCTACTGGAGAGCAGCAACTCAGTTTTTTCGAACGTGCAAGTTACGCTTTAGTGTGATATTTTTTGAAAAGGTAATATATGCACATAGAAAAATATCCAGTAAATTTATACAATGAAAATGTTCCTCCCCCTCTTCACACCCAGAGTGCCTCAGTTCTCAGAGGGAACCAGTGCCACCAGTTCCTTCTGTGTTCTTCCAGAGAAATTCTCTGCATCTACCACATGTATATATCCACTACCATTGACTTTTTTTTTTTTTTTAAAAACACACAGGTAACAATACATTATACAGTACTTGCCTTCTCATTTAACAATATATTGGACAGTGTTCTACATTAGTTTATACACAGTACTTAAAAAAAGGTTACTGGATTTTCAGTCTTTTCCCTTTACAAACAATGCCATAGGGTATATTTGCAAGATAAAGTCCAAAAGTAGAATCTCTGGCCTAAAATGTATATCACGTTAAATATGAGAAATACTGTCAAACTGCCCTCTGAAGAGGGTGCATGAGTTTAATTCCTCTCAACAGTGCATGAGAGTGCCTGTTGTTCCAAATTCACTCCAATGGCGTATCTCCTGCTTTTCCAATTTTGACAATAAATTTTCAAATCTTCTAACCATTGCTGAGCTAATAGATGATAAATGTTACCTCATTATACAATTCACATTTCTTTTATCATGAAACTGAACATTTAGATTTGAAAGCCATTTTTTCTTTTTTGAAAAGTATTTTCTAATACCTATGTAATAATGTAGTATTGTTGTGTTTTTTATATATATATATACACACATGTATTGCAATAATGTACAGATCCACTTTTCTAAGGCGTCCCAAATGTTTGGTAAACCCAGTTCGATCAGTCTGAAGAGTCCACTCAGAAGCCAGAAGTTTACCTTCCGTTGCTGCTGTTTGAGATTAAGAAAACTTCATTCCACTACATCTCAAGATTAACCTTACTTCCTCCAGGTCCTTAAATGTTAACAGAAGTTTCCCAAACTATTCTATGGATGAAAATCTGTGACCTCAAGGGACAGAAGTCATACTAATGAAAAACCTAAGGAGCTGGAGAATGTCTCCCCCTATTGGATGGTTTAGCAAATGTACAGCAATGAATTCCTCACTGAATCTCATTGAAAGTCAAATTCTTATGGGAGTAGGCCAGTATTTCTCAAAATGGGGTCAGAAATACATTCTACAAGGTCTAAGAAGTGTCCATAAGATTTATATATTTTCATTTGTAAGATTTAAAAAAATCCATATTCTGGATTATCTGTCTTCTAAGTATAAATTTCAGTGCCCAGGCCGGTTTGCTTTGTTTATGATCTCACTGGCACCTAGCTGTCCACTGCTGTCACAGGCAGACATGAACAATACATTCTTGCCAAATCAACACTAACCAGGTAAGGCAGGCTACACAGTTCTTTAACGTCAACTTAAAATACTGTTAAAGTATTTTAAATTGAAAATGCAGAGAGACAGTTGAGTAGATATCTGATAGCAGTCTGACCAAAACCCCATTCTTTTTTCAGCAAAATCTTGTCACTGTAACTGAGTGTCTTAAATTTAAGTTTTACAGGCTGTTTATTTGTACAACTGCTTTCTGACTTAACGATTTTCTGACTCTGAGTTACGAAATCTAAGCATAAGACTAAGGAGTGTTACCTAGTTTAGGACTGTATACATTTAAACAATTTAATATAACTCATTTAACGCTGGAAATCCTACTGATGAGGTCGCCTATTCCTGCTATCATCATCAGATAAACTCAAACCCAGTTAATACAATTCTCTATAAAGAAAAAGTCTGGGAAGACCTTTTTCCATGGTTTCCTCTCTTGGCCACTGCAGCCCTCTGCTCTTCTCTCATTCTGCTAGTGGAAAACAGGAGGGTCCCTCTACTTTCCTTACGCTTAAGGTTGTAGGGAAAATGCTCATTCTTCTCCAAGGAATCCAAGTTTCCCTAATTCTACGAGGCAGCACACCTGGAAGACAAGATTACTATGCAGGCTTAATTCAGGTAAATGGGCCAGAAGTTTGCTTTTAATTTAGGCTGTAGGCTCCAGGGGCACACGTGTTCCAGGTTCAAAGGTGACAGAGAAACCATAGGGACTGTAGAGACCAAGCACTGCAGTGAGACATCCCACCCCCTCTGCATCTCACTACTGGGATGGGCCATGGGGAGCTGGTGGATCAGTGATTCAGGGTCTTACCCATCTTTCTTTCTATAAAACCAGATTCACAGCTAGAAAGACCCTTATGATCACAATGCCCAACCAATATTACAGAAAACAACAGAGTATGACAACTAAGAAAAAAACTTGAAATAATGCTAAAATACAATACTGACTTTTAATCCGAGAGGAGAAAAATGTCTAAATTGAGAAGAAAATTGGTGGACAGGGGTGGTGCTAATGCCCTTTTTCGGTGCTTCACTGTGAAACCACTGATAAGTAATAAAATAACTTGGGCATGACCCTAACTAAGGCTTCTGGACAGTGCTGATGAATATGAAGATAGTTCTTTAATATAAGAGCTACACAAGTACAACAGAATTTCTGTTCCTTGTCATTAAAAAGCACATATTAAACACCTAATTGTGCAAGACATATAGTTGATGGGCAAATAAACCATATAGAAAGTCTATCTTAGGATGAGTTATCTTTTGCTTTTCAGAATTCTCATTCAACCTAAAAATGCAGTTCTCCATGGCCTAAAACTGGTTCTCCAAAGGAGCAATTTCTGATACCTCTACACTGGGACATAGTAAGAACCAATACAATCTCCTTAAAATAAGGGTTGTTCAAATGATGGCTCCTCTTGATGTACAACATGGCACCCAAGTACCTGATCTTAAATTGTCCTAAAATCCTATGTGCCACTATAAGAGAAAAACAGGCAATTAAATTATGAGCACAATGAATATAAATTAAACAAGCATCTTTTAAAAAACATGCTTCTGGCCAGGCACAGTGGCTCATGCCTATAATCCCAGCACTTTGTGGGAGGCCAAGGTGAACAGATCACTAGAGGTCAGGAATTCAAGACCAGCTTGGCCAACAGGGCAAACCCCCATCTCTACTAAAAATACAAAAATTAGCTGGGCGTGGGGGCGCATTCCTGTAATCCCAGCTATATGAGAGGCTGAGGCAAGAGAATCACTTGAACCCGGGAGGCAGAGGTTGACATGAGCAGAGATTATACCACTGCACTCCAGCCTGGGTGACAGAGTGAGACTCTGTCTCAAAAAAATAAAAAATAAAAAAAATGCTCCTATTATCCTTTCAAATATTCAAAATTCCTAAGGAGGCTGGATGCGGTAGCTCACGCCTATAATTCCAGCACTTTGGGAGGCCAAGGCAGGTGGATCACTTGAGGTCAGGAGTTCAAGACCAGTCTGGTCAACATGGTGAACCCCTTTTCTACCAAAAATATAAAAAATAAGCTGGGTGTGGTAGTGTGCACCTGTAATCCCAGCTACTTGGGAGGCTGAGACAGGAGAATCGCTTCAATCTAGGAGGAGGTGGTTAGGTTGCAGTGAGCTGAGATTACGCCACTGCACTCCAGCCTGAACAAGAGTGAGACTTCGTCTCAGAAAAATATATATCCTAAGGAATTTGCAATAATCTAAGGTTTTCTTTCTTCTGAGAACCCAGTCAGTCACTTAAAGCTGTCTGTATGAGTATTTGGGATCTGGAAGTTGGTGCATGGGTTAAAAACCTGGGCATTTATTGACTCACTATGTAGTCTTCATCTTCGTCCTTGGGGCCAGGGCTGTAATACACTCTGTAGGCTCTGGCCACTTTATCGATCTCTTCTTTGGTGCCAGTCAAGCCAACCAGTTTGGGAGAAAATTCTAAATAAAAAATGAGAGAAACAGTGAAAAATGAGAAGCTAGTAAAACAACCATCTCTATTTCAAAAAATGTATCAGTTGTAAAGCAGGTCTACTGCCACCTTCTTCCTGTGAGTCTGCAAACATTTCTTCATGATTCAAAGGAAAACAAATTCACAAAGAGCAAATGAAAATTCTCCTTTGTAATATGTAAGTCAAATCTTTTTATGACTATCTAGTAAAGATCTGGAGGGAATATTTTCTAATTACTTAAATCACATTTTAAATTGGTTTTTAAAAAGTAGTTACATGTAATTCTGAGATATACTGAAGCTTAAAAATATTATCATAAATTAAGTACTATAATTTTTTACAGCATCATATGAGGAAAAAAGTCTACTTCACAACTCAGTTCTTATCAAGTCAAAACACCTGTATCTTATTTTCCTGCAAATAATTTCAACACTGGTATCAGGTTCTACTCTTTACTTCTGATAAAGAACTGGTCAATTAATTAATACTAATCGTTCCCAAATCGCAATCATGACAAAGTTCTGAAATAAGGGCAAATCATTCATAGCACGTATCTGCTATTAAGTTTTTGGAATTTATGTAAGTGAACTGGTAAAGGTCACTTAAAACACCTGGCTTCATCAAACTACTGAAATGACAGCCCAACATTTAACAGCAGTTCCTTCTTCTAAAGGTACAGAAGCTAATTTTTCTTCCTTGGATGAACTCATTCTAAATGATAAATTGTTCAGATACTGAAAAGACAGGCTTTTTTTCCTACTCTTGAGTAAATAAGGAGAAAGGTGAATGAAGCCTGAGTTAGTTGCACATTCAAATTTCTTTAAAAACTAAATTGCTGAAACTGCATTTTTTCTAAATACCAACTTAAAGTTTTAAAAATCTCCCCAAGATGCAACTAGTCATGATTACATCATCAATGACCATGTGCTGCTGAAAATTACCATAAAGTATGGGATTTTGTTTAGGTACAGTAGTTTAAATGTCTACTCATTTGGGGATATTATGGTTTGGTTAACAATATGCGATTTTTGTGATGTAACACATTTAAATTAAAGACTGGCTATAACTCAGTAAGTTCATAAACACCTGGTTTTTACTGCTTCATGAAATGACTATGCTATTGCCCAAATTTCTGACAAACCTGTAAACTGTAGATATAAATTCTGCTTAAGTATATGTAGTAAAAACTCTAAACTTCAAGAAGAAAACATAAACCTTTGTAACCCTGGGTTACGCAAAGATTTCTTACATACCAAACAAAAAGCACTATATTAAAACAATAAACTAATAAATTTGGACTTCATTAAAATTGAAAACTGCTGTTTGAAAGGCACTGTTAAGAGACTGAAATGATAAGCCACAAACTGGCACAAAATATTTGCAAATCACATATCTAACTTGCATCCAGAATATAAATAATATACATACATGCAAAAACAAAGAACTCTCTAAAAAGCGGTCAAAAAATATGAACTTCACTAAACGTAATACAGATGGCAAATAAAAGCGTAAAAAGAAGCTTAACCTTAAGTCATTAAGAAAATGTATGTTAACTCACAACAAGACATCACTAAGCACCTACTAGAGTGGCTAAAGTTAAAAAGATTGGCCACACCAAGAGTGGTGAGGCTGTGGAGGAGCTGGAACTCTCACATACTGCTGGCAGAAATGCAGAAATACACCACCTTGGAGAACAGTTTCTCACTGTCTTAGAAAGTTAAAATACACCTACCATAAGATCCGACCATTCCAATCCTAAGTATTTACTCAAAAGAAATGAAAGCATGTGTCCACACAAAAACGTGTACATGAATGTTCTCGGCGGCTTTATTTGTAATAGCCAATAAATGCAAAATACTCATATGTCCATTGGTGGACTATTTATTAGTCAGCAACAAAAAGGAGTGAACTATGATACACAAAAAGTGCAGACTAATCTTTATCAACAGAAAGCAGTTCTGCAGACAGGAGACTGGGGAGGGAAAATGGGAGAGATTAACACAGGGAAAGGAAAACTTTGGAGGGTAATGGTATGTTCATTCTCTTGATTGTGGGATGGTTTCAGTTACAAAAGGCAACAAATTACATACTTCAAATATCTATACTTTATTGCATGTCAATTATACCTTCATAAATGTGTTAAAAGTAATTATACATACAGCAGATCCTTCATAAAACATATTTTTAAATAATCTCAAAGTTTTAGAAGATATGTATTTGAAGGTATCATATAATAAACATAAATATAAAACTATTCTTTAGTGCTTACAGTTATTAAATCAATGTTACCATAATTAAAATTCAGATTCCTGATTTTTTCTTCATATATATATTTTTTATAGAGATGGGGTTTCACCATGTTGCCCAGACTGGTCTTGAACTCCTAACCTCAAGTGATCAACCTGCCTCGGCCTCCCGAAGTGCTGGGATTACAGGCATGAGCCACCGCTCCCAGTCCAGATTCCTGATTTTTAAGCACATATGCTGAAGAAACTTGAGTCTAGAGAAATTAAATTTGCCCACTCTCACAAGCTGAATTAGAATGTAAGCATTCACCCTCAATTCTACTACAATTTACAGTCTTTAAAAGTGCCTAACAGCTTTTAACAAATATACAAAGATGTTTGATTGAAACTCCTCCATTGAAAGTAAATGCCTTCATCAGAAGTAGGAAAAAACAGTTCTAAAATTCCTATGAAAGCACCACAGACCCCTAATAACCAAGGCAATCTTAAACAAAAAGAAGAAAGTGCAGACTAATTGGCAGGATCACACTACCTGCCTTTAAAACATATACAAAGCCATAGTAATAACCAAAACAGCAGGTACTGGCATAAAAACAGACACACAGACCAATGGAACAGAATAGAGGACCAAGAAATTAAGCCAACTGATTTCTGACAAAGGCACCAAGAACATACGCTGGGAAAGGACAGTCTCTTCAAGAAATGGTGCTGGGATTACAGGATATCCCTTTGTAGTAGAATGAAACTAGATCCTTATTTTTTACCATATACAAAAATCAAATATAAATGTAGTAAAGACAAATGGAAGACCTGAAACTACAAAATTACTAGAAGAAAACAGGGAAAATACTTCAGGACATTAGTCTGGGAAAAAATTTTATAGATAAGGTTTTGAGAGCACAGACAATAAAAGCAAAATAGACAAATTGTGATCGTATCAAAATAAAAACCTTCTGCACAGCAAAGCAAACAACAGACAGAATGAAGAGACAACCTGAAGAATGGGAGAAAATATGTGCAAACTATTCATCTGAGTGGGAAGTAATATCCAGAACACACAAGGAACTCAAACGTTTCAACAGCAAAAATACAAATAACGTTTTTTAAAAGGGCAAATGATCTAAATAGACATTTATTAAGGCATACAAATGGCCAAGAAGTACGTGAAAAATGCAGGGAAATGCAAATCAAAACCACAATTGGGTATCTCATCCCAATTTGAATATCACCAAAAATACAAAAAAATAACAAATGCTGACAATGATTCAGAGCAAAGATACCTCATACACACTGTTGATGGAAATGTAAATTAGTACAACCACTGTGGATAGCAGTATGGAGGTTCCTCAAAAAACTAAAAACAGAACGGCAATACAATCCAGGAATCTCACTACTGGGTAGATATTAAAAGGAGATGAAATCGGTATGTTGAAGAGATGTCTGCATTCCCATGTTTACTGCAGCACTATTCACAACAGCCAAGACATGAAATCCAACAATAATCAAAAGGTGCATGGATAAAGAAAATGTGGTATACCTACGTCACAGAATACTATCCAGCCATACAAAAGAATGAAATCCTGTCATTTTTGGCAATGCAGATAAGCCTGGAGGATACTATTAATATGTTAAATGAAAAAAGTCAGGCACAGAAAGATAAATACGGCATGTTCACATTTATATGTGGAAGCTTAAAAAGTTAGCTCATAGAAGTAGAGAGAAGAACTGTGGATACGAGAGGTTGGACAGGGTAGGGGAGGATAGGGACTCTGTACCCCATAAATATGTACAACTGTTACGCGTCAATTAAACAAGTTAGGTGTTTGTCACAGTAAATGTTTTATTTATTTTTAAGACAGAGTTCTTGCTCTGTTACCCAGGCTGGAGTGCAGTGGTGTGGTCTCAGCTCACTGTGACCTGTCTTCTGGGTTCAAGCAATTGTCCTGCCTCAGCCACCTTAGTAGCTGGTATTACAGGCACACAACACCAGGTCTGGCTAATTTTTGTATTTTTAGTAGAGACAGGCTTTCACCATGTTGGGCAAGCTGGTCTCGAACTCCTGACCTCATAATCCACCCACTTCAGTCTCCCAAAGTGCTGGGATTACAGGCCTGAGCCACCATGCTCAGCCTGTCAAACTTCTGACCTCATGATCCACCCACTTCAGTCTCCCAAAGTATTGGGATTACAGGTGTGAGCCACCATGCTCAGCCTGTCATAATGTTTCAAATTTTTAAACACGTGCTGAGTTCAAAACATCTTTATATTTAATTATTCATCTTTAATCTCCCAATGAACATACTTCCAGAATATGTTTGTGCTAATTTTACAAAGGAGAGAATGAGTCACAGTGCTGAATTAGAAGCAATGTAACCTTACTCTCAATTTAAGGCTCTATTAACTTAGTTGGTACATGAAGGCCAAGTTCAAATCCTTTCTCTGGCAAAATAAAAAGAGTACTGTGTCAGGAATTGAGAAACCCATTTATTATTTATGCATCGACTATCCATAGTAACAATTCCTAGCTTCAACTTTTATTTGCCCATAAAATTGGTGATAATACCATTAATCCTATTTCACAAGGCACTGTAAGGTTCAAGTGAATTGGTATTTCAAAACTCAAAGAGCTAAATAAATGTAAAGTATTATTAATAAAACACACCTTTCACATAATTTGCAATGGCTTCTTTTGTGTCCCTCTCTGGGTCAATGCTGATGAAAAGTGGAGTTAGATTTGGCAGAGTTGGAATGTTATCTGAAAGAGAGTTCAATTAGTCAGTATTCACACCCTCAGGGAAAACACAAAACCAGCAATAAGAGGAGAGTATTGGACATGCTAGACAGCTAGGCGTTTTGGAAACAGAGGAACTTTTTTTAAGAGACGGGGTTTCACCATGTTGGCCAGGCTGGTCTCGAACTCCTGACTTCAGAAGATCCACCTGCCTCACCTCCCAAAGTGCTAAGATTACAGGCATGAGCTTCCACACCCGGCCTCAGAGGGACATCTTAACATTCAGATGGAGAGAAAGAGGAAGGGGATGGGATGGCCTTTAGGAGGAGCAGACCCATATATGGTAGTATTATCTGCGGTGGATAATATAGAAGGATGCACATCCTATCAAATGCCTGCACCAGTGCATAAATGTTCTTACCCTGGATAATATCATGTGGTTATTTAACTCTTAATCCAATCCAATATCTGTAGGTTTTCTCACTCCCACTGTATCTCAAGGGCAAGAAGGTAAACTGTTAATAAGAACTGAATATCCTGAAATAATTCACTTTATGGAGGAGGCACCCTTCCTCCTTACTAGTACTAGTAAAATGCCACAGACTGCAGACCATTGCAAAGGTTCCTAATCTAATTGTCAGTCACTGGGGAAGAGGTAATGGCAGTGTCAGTGATGCAAGGCTACCATAAAGGAAGGGACACAGAAGCAGAGGTAAGGGAGACCAGGCTGACATTTTTTTAAGTGATCTAACAAATGTTAGATCAAGCTTCCTTCGGTGGAGAATAAGGTCACAGGATTCAAACTAATGGAATTTACTGCTTATTAGACTATGGAAATCTTATCAATACCACCAATTATGCCAAACAAGCCAAATGCTGAGATTTTATGTTCTTACAAATCACGTAATTGCAAAACCCCACCTAACAATAATACAAGAATGTGAAAAACATAGCAACACTAAGCAAACATATACTTTGTATAGTGAGTGATGGCTTTCTTACCTATTTCATCCACAACGTGAATCATCTTTTCTAGTTCTTCTGGACAGATATCAGGGCAATGAGTAAAGCCAAAATAAATCAATATCCACTGACCCAGGTAGTCCTTGTCAGTTTTAGGCTCCCCGGTATGAGTTGTGAGGGAAAACGGTCCCCCGAGCAAAGGCTTGCCGATGTGTCGGTTCATTTCCTTTTCTACCTCTTAAAGAGACACAAACAGACACACCAAAAAAAGAGTCAGTTTAACCAGAGGTACTCAAATACCTGACATATGGCTAGTACTATGCTAGTCACATTGGGGGCATAAAATGTGGAAAAAATAGTTTCAGTTTTCAAGCTAAAAAAATCTTTTCAGAAAAATAAGCACAAAACATCACAATAAAATCAAATGAAATGCTATGGCATGTTGTAAAAAAATTTCTTCTTTTTCAGCAACAGTTGACTCCTAAGCCATTAGGTGTCCACGCTGGGGGCAGGGAGGAGCCACAGCGGCCTGGAGCTGAATGTCTGAACCCAAGCAGGGTGCAGTGGGTGGCAGGGCACAGGGAGTCTGGTCCTGAGGGTGCTGAGGTGGTCAACTGCATGAGGAGAGGACAGTGGTGATGGGACCTTAGTTACACATATGAAATTGATGAAATACATGAATTTATTAAAGACAAAAGAGTTACAATAGGCAAGGGAGTCAACTAGTACTGGAAATAAACTGGAGGTGCTAGTGTGAGCTTCTAGCTATATAGATATACATATAAAAGAAATAAAGATGTACATAAATACATCTATTTTCTCACCATGTCCACTGAGAGGACACGGAGCAGACATACACCAAGAACCATGAGCCTAGAACCTGACTTCTAAATATCATTCTTCACTAAAAGGAAACAGCTGTTTGGAGAAATGGCTGACATCAGGGTTGCGGCAAAGAAAGTGTAAAATGAGGCTAGAACCTCTTGTGGCAAAAGGAAAGCAAAACTCAGAGAACACTGGAAACACAAAGCCTGCACAAAGGGGCTCCCACGAGTCAATCTGGGACAACTTGAGCATCAAAATAAAAAGAATATGGATTAAAACTAAATGAACACATAGCAAACAAGTCCATAGATATAAATAAATGGACAGAGTTTGATGGAGAACAGAATATGTAAGTATACGCATATAAATACAAATCACAAAAGAGCATTAATTACATGAGTAACTTTTCAGTACAAAACCTGTTAGACACATATTAGTCAAGTGATCAAACTGAGCATTATCAGTAACAGGACAACTGGTACTATGTGGTGTGTGACCAGACGCTAGGAGAACACAGCATCACTTTTGTGATGCTCCTGCCAAAGGTACACAACCTGAATGACCTGAATGAGGAAACATCAGACAAATCCAAACTAAGGGCATTCTACAAAATAACTCTCCTGTAACTGTCAAAGCTATCAAGGTCATGGGAGTCAGTTAAAGCCTGGGAAATTGCTAAAGCCTGGGAAGAAACCAAGGAGCTAACAACTGGGTACAAGGTATATGGTTCTGAAATGGATCCTTCTGCTGTGAAAGACATGAAGTAGCAAAACCTGGAAAACTGAACTCTAACCAAAACCTGAAGACTGTCTGAAGACTGAACAGTAGTAAAATATCAGTGTTAATTTTCTGATTTTGATGGTTGTATTGTGGTTATTTTGGAGAAGGTCCTTGTTTGTAGGAAATACAGCAAAAAGTATTTGGAGCTGATGAGGCAACATGTCAGTAAATAAACACTCTTGAATTATTTAGGAAGACTTTAAAGATTATTTCATAATACATTTTTTCAATAAAACAAATGTTAACATGGCACTTGAAATTCCAAACTAAAGTAAAAAAAAAAACAAAAAACCTTCTATATTCTAAAATTTTCCCGCCACAAATTTCTTAGCTTTTGTTTCTCTGTGAAACTAAAGGAACTTACTGCTAATTAGAGACTCCAAAGAACAGAAATATTTAAACAATAAAGATTTACCTAAAAGCTTCTAAACCAAATCTTAAAAGTCCTAGGATAGTCACTAAAATATAAAGTTCTTATAAACAATTTCTAAATATTTCAAGATGCTAATCCAGAGCAGTTCCTGGCATTTCCTGATCAGGCTCTCTTCACCTCCCCTTTATTAACAGGGTGTATGCAGTACCTACGCACACTATGCTCCTCGCCTCATCCCTAGGAAGCCTTCTCAAATCCCAAGCCTGGGGCTTCCTTTTGCTCTCAGAACATGCTAAGCTTCCTTCTGGCCTGGCCGAATCACATCTAGCAAAATCCTTTACTTCTTTGTCTGTTTTCCTGCCATGTGCACCTCAAAGACTCGACTGCATCTTAGTCATCTTTGTACCCTCTAGACTTCACCTTGTCCACTCAAATCTGTCCACTGTGTATCTTTTAATATTGTTAGGCAGTGGTAGCCTAGCTTGGATCCTGGAACAGATAAAAGACACTGACAGAAAAACAAGTGAAATACAAATAGAATCTGTAATGTAATTAATAGTTGGGTGCCATTTTAAATTTCTTAGTTATGTAAGGTGTTAATATTAGGGGAAGCTAGGTGAAAGGTAAATGGAATCTATGCTATCTTTGCAATTTTTTGGTAAATCTAAAGTTGTCTCAAAAAAAGCTTAAAAACAACAAAAAAGGTGGTAGTCCGTAGCCAGGAAGAACTTTATGCAGCGCTGACCAGATGATATCTACTTACCCTCTGCCTTTTTTTTCTTGATGTACTTCATTCCCGCCAGTAAAGCTCCTCCAACAGCAAATGTAATTGCTAAAGACTTCCAGGAAACAGGCTACTGGGGCAGGGATTTCAAAAATAAAAATTCTAGTAAGATGCAAACATTTAACCATATAAACTTATGACAGTGGTTTTTAATACACATATACACAGGCCATGATGTTAAATATGCAAAATGCTTCAGGGATGAGAAAATGCCCAAAGTTTCTGTGGATGCAGTTTCATCTGAAATCTGAATTACAAAGGCCCTCATCTCCAGAGGAAAGTTCCCTAAGTCAGTTTCTCTTCGCGTAAAAAAAACACCCCGCAAAAGCTCAAGCACCATAATTGTGACAATGTGTTACCCTGGCTCCAATCGTGATTTAAAAACATTAAAAACAGGACGCGGTAAGTCACGCCTGTAATCCCGGCACTTTTGGAGGCCGAAGTGGGTGGATCACCTGAGGTCGGGAGCTAATAGACCAGCCTGCCCAACACGGTGAAACCCCGTCTCTACTAAAAATATAAAAATTAGCCGGGCGTGATAGCGGGCGCCTATAAACCCAGCTACACGGGAGGCTGAGACAGGAGAGTAACTTGAACTCTGGAGGCAGAGGTTGCAGTGAGCCAAGGTCGCCCCCACTACACTCCAGCCTGGGCAACAGAGCAACCTCCATCTCAAAACAAAAAACAAAAAACAAAAACAAAAAACCACCTAAACAAAACAAACCAACAACAAAAATAATTATCTGCTTGTGCTGATAACTGAGAATACAAATAAACCACACCAAATTTGGGAGGTTAATCTAACTCTGACTTCCAGAAGTAACAAAGCCAAACTAGAAGGGGCATGTAAAAGTGGAGCTTCTTGCACACCCATTAATTCTTTGTACTCTTATTCAAGTCCCCAAATAAGGAAGATGTTGGGGAACTACGCCTAACTCATTAACCTTCCCGCAGCTCCGAAAACCCACTTCTCTTAACAGAGGATAGTGGCTCTCAAATTCTTTCTGGGTCAGAACTAGAATTCGAGAGAAACCGCCCCCCGAAAAGGCATATCCACACATAACTAAGTTCCACTTTTTGTTTCAATTTCAATGTATACATGGAACCTCTGGAGGGGGTTCAGATGACAAATTATATAAGTGTTCTGACTCCTCAATCACGGTAAACTTCAGGTTCACACCCTTAAGAAAACCCAAAACTTAATTTTTTGGCGGAAAAGCTAACATAAAATCCAAGTCCGGGCACCTAGCCACGTGGAGAGCGTGTAAGTTCTCAAGTTCTCTCTTGAGGACTGGGACTCCCGGCAAAATACGGGATGAGATTCCTTGACCCAGGTAACCCGCCCAAGCTGAGGACAACTTTAGGGGAGGCGAGGGAGTGTCTGAGGTTACGACTAAGTGAGATGTGGCCGCTAGGCTGGCGACAGCCGCGACAAGCACCGGAAGGGTTATGCACTCACCCCGGGCTTCGAGGGGCGCCAGGGGTCTCCGTGGCGCTTCTGCTCGGGCCTGGACGACCCTGGGGGTGGCGGCGTCGCCGTGCAGAGAGGCCGACTTCCCAGGGAGTAGCCAGGAAGCCCCGAGGCCCGCCACGCCGCCTCTTGCTGCGCGCAGAACTGCCTGAGAAAGACTCTCGCAGTCCCCTCGGCTGGGCCCCAGAGCTCGAAACTCCGAGGCAAGAGGCGCCAACACTGGCCACCCAGAGGCCACAGAACTCGTCCGGGGACTAGGACCGGCATCGCCACGAGCCTCGGAGACGGGTCTCCTTTGACCCGCCCCGCGACTTCCGGTAAAGTTCCGCTTCCTCCGGAAGTCGGAAGGAGCCGCTCTGTCCGTCCCGCTCGATGGTGGCGCGGTGGCATAGCTGGTAGTCAAGGGCCTTTTCAGCCTTGAGGCCGACGCACGGTAGGTAGTTCTCCTGCGGCTGGAGGCGGGTCTGGCGCGGGCTGGGCGGTGCTATGGGGCCGCGGGACCGTGGGACCGCGGAGCCCCGGGAAGGGGGTGGCCTTAGGGGTCCGGGCTGCGCGGCTGGGCCGAGGCCAGGCAGCCCCGAGCGGTGGGGGCGCCCCGCCTCATTCGCGGGGTTTTGAGCGCAGCTGGCTTCTCGCCCCGGGGACACCCCCAGCTCAGAAAACACTGCCTAGAGGCGGGCGGGACCGGGCAGCCCCCTTAACCCTACCTTGTCTGGCCAGCTTTTTCAACCTCGCCCTGCCGGCCAAGGGGAAGTGCAAGATTGCTACCTCCTTTGCATCCTTGATAACAGAAACCGACTCATTGGAACTCCCATTTTTAACTTAAAAAAAAAAATTGCTAATTAGGATGATTTGAGGAGTTAGGGTGGCCTGGAAGACTTTAAATGCCCAGCACTTCTAGTCATGTAATATCACAATGTAACCTGATTAATAAAGCAGAGCAGTGTATAAAGAAGTGTAGACGGCACGATACCCCATCCCTTAACTTAAGTCTTGCTGGGACCCAGTGTCTTAAAATACTCTCACGGACTACCTTGCTCCCTTCGAGATCTGAAGTTTGTGGATGGGTTCCTCATCTGGAACTGCTTATGTTACGTGGGTACATCCCCATATGAATGAGGCTAAGAGCATTCGTAGGTTTTTCGTTCTTGGTGAAAGTCTAACTTCATTCCGTCTGCCTTTGTTTGTGTCTCAATATCCGCAATATTAATCACTCCCTCCCCGCCACTACCTCGGTTTTGCTCTTTTTGCCCAGGCTGGAGTGCAGTGGCGCCATCTCGGTTCGCTGCAACTTCCGCCTCCTGGATTCCAGAGATTCTCCTGCCTCAGCCTCCCAAGTAGCTGGGATTACAAGGCATTCACCACCACACCCGGCTAATTTTTTGTGAACTTCTCAGCACCGTAATGTGTTTGCTTCATTTTTGTTCCAGATCCTTGCCCCTTGTGCCTAACCCCTAACCACAGACATTTCCAGCCCCAACTTTCCTTTTCTCTTTGTATAGTCTCTGCTTATAAAAGGCTTGCTCACCCTTCCTGCACCCTTAGGCTAGGAGCCTCTGTTACAATAGTTTCTCTCAACAAAGTCTCTTTTAATCTCTGGACTTCCCCTGCTGCCCCCTTCACCTTTGACAGTAGAGTGAAGGAAACATCCGTATTTCAGGGTAGAGCTACCTTATTTCACAAGTTCATATTGATGCTTGAAGGCTTTCCACCAGGAACTTCAGCCTTCTGCCAGTCTTTATTAGAAAAGTTTTATTACTATGATATTGTAGCAGCTTTTCAGCAATTAAGCATCCCTGGGTATGGGAGGCCTCAGGCAGATGCATCATTTGAGCCCAGGAGCTTGAGACCAGCCTGGGCAACATGGCAAAACCCCATCTGTAAAAACAAACAACAAAAAAGCCAGGTGTGGTGGTACATGCCTGTAAGCCAACTGTAGCTATCAGGGAGGTTGAGTTAGGAGGTCACTTGAACCCAGGAAGTTGAGGCTACAGTGAGCCATGATGCCGCTACTGTACTCCAGTCTGGGGAATGGAGCCAGACCCTGTCACAGAAAAAAAAAAAAAAACAAAAAAAAAAACAAAAAACCTCTTATGCCTAAGGTGGTTTTCACAAAATGCTGACTGCTTATCCTGTACCATGACTTGACAGGAATTTTGAGAGAAACTCTTATAAAAAGTTTTCTACATTATTCTCTTCTATAAAAATGTTGCAGGACTTTCAGTTATCTGAGGCTCATTAGACAGACAATTTTCAGATATGTAACTTAAAAATTATTTTCTTAACACGCATATAGTACTTAATGGTTTACAGAGATTTACAAAGTAATAGTTTACTGTGATCATAGCTCAGTTGAATCTCACAATAACCTGTTGAGGGTTATTTTGCTCTAGGAAGCATGAGGACTATAATTGAGTTCTGGGTCTTTAATTTCATAGCTTTTGGCGCTTCATAATACCTCTTTAAAACTTAGATAATGTCGCATATAATAAATGGTGCAGGCAAACTTTGAAAACAAAGTTCACGAAAAACTTGCCATTCTCCTTTCTATTCAAAAGCAAAATATTTCCTTAGGTCTTCTAATTTTTCCAGATTTGATTTTCTCTAAATTTTTGAATTTTTTTTTTTGAGACGGAGTCTCAAAAATGCTTAACTGTGCTGATATAGAAAGATTTAAAGTCCAAAGATAAAAATATAAACACCAGCCAAATGAAATCCAGTATTGCAATTTTAACAACAAAGTAGAATTTAAGGCAATTGTTGGAGGAAAAACAACAACTTCTTATGAATATTTTTAATTTTTTGATTTTAACTTTTTATTTTGAATTTTCTTTTTTTTTTTTTTTAGACGGAGTTTCACTCTTGTTACCCAGGCTGGAGTGCAATGGCGCAATCTCAGCTCACCGCAACCTCCACCTCCTGGGTTCAGGCAATTCGCCGGCCTCGGCCTCCTGAGTAGCTGGGATTACAGGAACACGCCACCACGCCCAGCTAATTTTTTGTATTTTTATTAGAGACGGGGTTTCACCATGTTGACCAGGATGGCCTCTGCCTCCCAAAGTGCTGGGATTACAGGCGTGAGCTACCACGCCCGGCCCTTCAATTTTCAAATATATATAAAAGCAGAGAGATTAATATAGTGAATCAGATGTACTCATCACCCAGCTTCAACAATTATCTAAACTTTATCCATGCCACACTGCAAACTATTTTTTTTTTTTTTTTTTGAGACAGAGTCTTACTGTTCCCCAGGCTAGAGTGCAGTGGGGCTATCTCAGCTCACTGCAAACCTCCACTTCCCGGGTTCAAGTGATTCTCAAAAAAAAATTTCTAGCTTCGACAATTATCTTCTACTCACTGATACATTTTGTGTCTGTATTTGGTAGATGGAGGGGGCTATTTTGAAAACATTTTCTGACGTTAGAATGCTTATTAATTCTAAGTTCCTCGCTGGAGGTGGTTTTGAGTTTTTGATCTCTCTGTTCACCAGGACCAATCTTTCTGAGCTCCCCCAACATCTCCCTGAACCATGAAAGGAAAGGCTGAACTAGCCAGGAGAGTCAATTCCCTGCCCACCTGGTTCTTTTTGCCCTGCCTTACTCACTTCTGATCCTGACTGTCTGTCCCTGAATACGTTTGTGAAAGCTGTAACGCCCCAAGTCAGAAACTTGAGCACCAACATGAAGCTCAAAGGAAATGCTCACTGGAGCATTTTGCATTTTGGATTTTCAGATCAGGAATATTCAACTGGGTCAGGCGCAGTGGCTCACACCTGTAATCCCAGCGCTTTGTGAGGCTGAGGTGGGCGGATCACCTGAGGTCGGGAGTTCAAGACCAGCCTGACCAACATGGAGAAACCTGTCTTTACTAAAAATACAAAATTAGCTGGGCGTGGTGGCGCACCCCTATAATCCCAGTTACTCTGGAGGCTGAGACAGGAGAATTGCTTGAACCCAGGAGGCAGAGGTTTTAGTGAGCTGAGTTCGCACCATTGCACTCCAGCCTGGGCAACAAGAGTGAATCTCCATCACAAAAAAAAAAAAAAAAAGGAATGCTTAACTATTAAGTATATTCCAAAATCTGAAAAAATCCGAAATCCAAAACACTTCTGGTCCCAAGCATTTTTTGGATAAAGGGACACTCAACCTGTCTAAATGGCTGCCTCCTTACCCCTAACTTTACTTTTAAAAGCTGTATGTATTCAGCACTTTGGGTCTCTTTTTTTACCCCAGAAAAAATTGCTGTTTTGAAGTGTGTGCCCCTTGGTGCTTCTCTCCACATTGCTTAACTTTCCTTAAAAATGGACAATTCTTAGGATAGCTTTTGAGTTTTTCTAAACTGAACCATGTTCCAGTGGAAGGTGTATTTGAGAGGCTTTTGGTATCAAGTGACAGAAAATGAATTTGATTTAGCTTTAAGCTCAGGAGAATTTATTGCGTCCCCCTCATCCATTACTTCAGATATAAACTGTGAGAAACTTATTTTGGGTGACCTACCCACCAAGGAAGAGAAAAGACTCATCCTGACACAAAATAATGCATCATAGGAATCTTTTACAACATACATACAATGAATGAATGTCATATATAGCTTTCCAAAAAAAAAAAAAATCTTAAAGTTTTGATAGAATTATTTGGTATTTGTGGGAGAGGGGCTTTGTGTCTGTGTATGTGTTTAAAATGAGTATGTATTTCTCAAAAATCAGCAATTATTCCAGATTTAAATTTGGCTTTATTAGCATTAGAATCCCTGTTTATTGATAGGATACTACCCTTTTATCAATTGTTACTATTCTGAAAGATAGAGACTATCATCTGTTTTACAGAAGAGAAAACAAGCATTTTAGAGGCTTAGTAATTTATACCAAAGACTGTTGGACTCTAAAGCCCATGTACTTTTTCCTGTATCAAGCTGCCTAATGAATTAACCTTTAAGTTTAATATTCTCTATCGTTTTCTTCAGTGAAATTGGGAAATTAAAATGTTTATAATTTAGTTACTATTATTATTATTTTTTTACTTTAGTTTATTTAGAAACCTGTTAGGAGGTTATGGATGATAAACCCAATCCTGAAGTCCTAAATGAGAATTCAGAGCATCTTTTCTCCTTTGGAGTTATCGCAGATATTCAATATGCTGACTTGGAAGACGGCTTTAATTTCCAAGGAACCAGGCGGCGATACTACAGACATAGTCTTCTTCACTTGCAGGGTGCCATTGAAGACTGGAATAAGGAAAGCAGCACACCCTGTTGTGTCCTTCAGCTTGGTGATATAATCGATGGATATAATGCGCAGTATGATGCATCGGAAAAGTCCTTAGAAGTTGTTATGGACACATTCAAGAAGCTTAAAGTTCCAGTTCATCATACATGGGGAAACCATGAATTCTATAACTTCAGGAGAGAGTATTTAACACACTCTAAACTTAACACAAAGTTTCTAGAAGACCAGATTGAACATCATCCCGAGACCATGCCTTCAGAGGATTACTACGCTTATCATTTTGTACCATTCCCTAAATTCCGGTTCATTTTACTTGATGCATATGACTTGAGTGTCTTGGGTGTGGATCAGTCTTCTCCAAAATACCAGCAGTGTATGAAGATATTGAAGGAGCACAATCCAAATGCGGAACTGAATAGTCCTCAAGGTGAATTATTCCTTTGAGCTGAGAATCTAATAGATTGTCTTTAAATTCTTCAACTACCTTTTATTCAGCAGGAAGATGGACAATTAAGGTAAAAGTATATTGTCACTTGTTCAGGGTCAGGATTTCTCACAAGCCTGCTCTCACATGGATTGGTTACAGTTCATTCAAGATTGAAAATCAAACAGATATTTTAAATGCCTGTTCTAGGCCAGGCACTTTTTCTAGGGCTTGCTATTCAGAGCTGTAAGCAATACTAACAATACCACTTTTTTGATGGATGGAATGGAGGGAACAAACAGTAAATGGGCAAGGCAGATGATAAATGAAACAGAAACAAGATTATTTCTACGGTCATAAGTGCTACCAAGGAAATAGAGTATGCTGTTATAGACTGTTATCGAAAAGGATTAGGGTTACTGTTTTAGATTAGGTGATCAGGGAAAGCGTCTCCAAGGAGAAGGATATTTAAGCCAAGACCTAAATGACAAGGAGGAGTCTTCCTTGGAAAGAATGGGCGTAGGGATTTAGCAGACAGAGGGAAAAACATGCAAAGGCACTAAATGGACTAAGACTAGAGCGTTGTTGAAGAGTACAGGAAAGGGCCAGTGGGGTACAAGATGATTTTGGAGTGTAAACAGGGCCAAGAATATGTAGTGGCTCAGTGGACTTAATAAGAAGTTTGCATTTTTAATATAATGGAAAGCCAGCCAAGTTAGCAGGGACTGTCAAGATTAGGAGTGAGAGGCAGTGTGATTTATTAGTATATTTTTCTAAATGCTTGTGATTTCCTATTTTAAGTTGATTGTTGCTAATCAAATATTCCTAAAGAAAAACAAGCATCCTTACATTAACTAAATTTGAATGTCCAAATGTGGGGAAAAATGACTTTTGATGGGTCTAAAATTACTGAATTCATTTCAGGACTTTCCGAGCCCCAGTTTGTCCAATTTAATGGAGGTTTCAGCCAAGAACAGCTAAACTGGTTGAATGAAGTGCTTACATTCTCTGATAAAAACCAAGAGAAGGTGGTGATTGTGAGTAAGTATTTAAATTACCTGATTACACTAACATTTTAGAGATTCGGAAAAGTTAGTCATTAAAGCATACTAACAATATTTGTGTTTCGATATCCTCCTTCTATAAAATGGACACTTTAAATGCATTTTTATTTAGAAACCACCTGAATGTAAGATGAACATTTAAGGATGAACCAAGAAAGAAACGTAAATAACAGAAACATCTTGCCATATATGGAGCCTGTGAGTTGGCCCTTTAGTTTCTAAGTCGAATTTCCTCAAATGAGGTCAGTTTATGAAGTAACTTCTTTTTTAAACATTGATATTATTTTTGAAATCACTGTAGATTCACATGCATTTGTAAGAAATAATTCAGAGCAATCACTTAGCTGTTTTGCCCCGTTTCCTCCAATGTTAATATTTTGTAAAACTTTAGTATAATATCACAAACAATATTGACATTAATACAAAAATAAAAACTCCAAAAGTTTGGCTTTTTCTAAGTTTTTTTTTTTAAAACCTTCTCTCCATAAGAGAAGCAAGAACCAAAAGGTGAAATGACTTCACCATGATAACTAAGACATAAAAATTGCCAAGAAACTTGACTCAAAATTAAAACATGTTGAATTCAGCCTGGCTAACATGATGAAGCCCCATCTCTACTAAAAACACATGAAAAAATTAGCAGGGCACGTGCCTGTAGTCCCAGCTACTTGGGAGGCTGAGACAGGAGAATCACGTGAACTGGGAGGCAGAGGTTGCAGTGAGCCGAGATCATGCTACTGTACTCCAGCCTGGGTGACAAAGCGAGACCCTGTCTCAAAAAAACAAAAACAAGAAAAACAAGCTGAATTCTAATGTGTGGAATCCAGGTTGCGATCAGCTTAATAAAGGAGACACCACACTAAACAATTTATTAGTGGAAGTCAGTACCAGGGTTTGGATCCTTTCCTTAAAGTAGGAAGCCCTGAGTTTCTTAAACTCTAATGAAGTAATTTCTAAGTGAGAAATTCAGTTCAGGCCCATACCAAATCTCAGCCTTAGAGACCAGCCTATCAGCAAAGTGGCCACCGAACAGAGGCCACTGCTACCTAGATGCAGCAAAACTGATACCACAGGGGATGTGTGGTACAGGCTCAGCTGGCAGTGAGCACTTCCCATTCTCTAGCTGTGTCTCCCACATGGTCACAAGGAAGTTAGATTTGTAGTATTTTCCTTTAGAATTGTTTTTTGTGGATACACTGCCATCAGAGATTGTAGGAATCTAGGGGTGCTTAAAATGTACATATGTGCGCGCGCATGCGTGAAAACGCATACACAGACCTGAACTTGAATCTGCAGCATGGCTGGGAGACTTGGTTTGGAGGTTGAGATTAGAGCCCTTGTTTTAGAATTAGATGGTGTGGAATAATAGTTTAGAAGGCTGGACTGAGAGCCAGAAGGACAGGATGCCATTCTGGCTCTTGTTTTTATGAACTGTGTGGTCCTGGGCAAATAGTGAACCTACAAACAGCAGTGTTCTCAATAGTGTATCTAATGAAATTATGAATATGAAACTCCTTTGAAAATGACAGGGCATTTAGAGAGATGATTAGATAAAACTATATTTCTATCTATAACTGTAGTTTTTCCTTGTTAATCTTCCACTGATGTGGTAAAAACATGTAGATGGAGCAGAAATGTTTCTGCTACCACTGGAAAACCAAGTGTCATTTAAAGGTTGGCGGAGATGCACGCCCTCGGATTGTTGGAATGATGTGACTCCTTTTGGCTCTATAATAAGTCATCTGAGAAACTAGGATACTTCTTGTGTCTGCTTTTAAGTTTTCCACTGCCAGCCTGTACTGGAGCTGAAGGGAACTAGAGATCATACAGCCAAACTGTTGAATTTTAAAGATAAAGAAATTGAAGGCCAAAGAGATTGAAGCATAGCAGAGTCATGTAGCTACTGACAGCACTGTGATTAGAATCCATGCTTTATGTCTCAGTCCCCTTTCCCATGCGATGCTGGGTTCTTCCCTTTTTTTTATTCATGGCAGTACACCTATCTAATTTAGCATCTCTGAAGTTTCTTCTACTATTTGCTGTAAGCTTAAAAACTGGAAAAGCAAACTTAACAACTGAATACTTTAAGTTTTCTTTCATAAAGTTTAAAAGTTAAAGTGTAATAGATTTCTTAACTTTCATTGTGGCTACTTCGAGGTCATCCTACCTTTTGAATTTTGGCCATGCATTTGGAAGGACAGAATTGCCATTAGCTGAGATAGAGGACACTGCAGGATGAGGGGTTTGAGTGGAGAGGACAGGTTTGGAAATGTAAGTTTCAGATGCTTACTAGACATCATTGGAGATGCTGGGTGGGCAGTTCAGACATTAGAAGTCTGAAATTCAGAATAGAGATTTGGGCTAGCTATATAAATGTGGAAATTGAAAGAGTATTTAGATAACATTTAAGGCGTGTAAATCACTAAGAGATCACCAACGCATTAGGTATGAAAAGAGAAGTCCAAGGACCAAGCATTCAGGCACTCCTGGTAAGACCTTGGGGAAATGAGAGGAAACCAGGAAAGGCGATTGGAAATTAGCGGCCATTGAAGTTAGGAAAAAAGTAGAAAGACACCACCAGGAAAAGCAGTGGTGTCTTGAGAGCCAAGTTTTTCAGAGAGAAGGGAACAACTAATTGTGTCAAATGCTGCAGGGACTTGACAGATGAGTCAGTATGGCTTCCGGATACTCACATGCCTTTGGATGCTTAGCCGTTAGGTGGTAATCAGTGCATGTAAGCACTTTTTTTAAAAAAAAACTTGTATTACAAACAGGTATTAAGCAGAAGCATGTTTAAATTTTAGAATAAAAATGAACAGTAATAGAAAAAAAGTGATTTAATGGGAAGCTGCAATGTGAGCTGTACTTCAGCGTGAGCACCATGGCCTGATGTATGGTATAGGCTCATAGATGTGTTGCCGTTAGAAATTCGAAACTCTGCTTCCATATACTTCCTGTGGACGCCAGAATAAATCTTTGTTTTAACTCAGCTTTTCATCTATAAAGTGGGTATGGCTACCTTGATACATCCCATAAATCAGTTCTGAGACATTGTTTATATAAATGACACAGGGTCCATCCCTAAACTGTTCTTTCATTCATTCATTCATTTATATTTACGTTTTTATTTTTCGAGATGGAATCTCACTTTGTCACCCAGGCTAGAGTGTGGTGGTGTGATTTTGGCTCACTGCAGCCACACCATCTCAGGTTCAAGCAATTCTTCTGCCTCAGCCTCCTGAGTAACTGGGACTACAGATACCTACCACCACGCCTGGCTGATTTTTGTATTTTTAGTAGAGACAGGGTTTCACCATGTTGTCCAGGCTGGTCCTGAACTCCTGACCTCAGGTGATCCGCCTGCCTTGGCCTCCCAAAGCGTTGGGATTACAGACATGAGCCACTGCACCTGGCCTGTTCTTTTATTTTATGTTATATAATTCTGTGGATATAACATTCATTCACATTTAAGGAAATCAGTGGGATTGGATTCCAGCACAGCATCTGCCCGATTTCTGGCTGCCTCTGCAGACTGTCCTGCATAGGACACCCTCAGTCTTCCTCGGTGTTTGGGCAACTTGAGATGATGTAGGCCTCAGAGGTTCAGGTTTTGCTTCTACAGCAGCTTGTCATGTGAACTGTCTCACCCTTCTTCCATGCTTCAGAGATGTGGCTGTAGGTGGCCTAGTGTTTTCATGGGTGTGAATTCCCTCTGGTCTCAGTTCATTTGCATAATGAGATAGCATTTTTTTTTTTCTTTTTCTGAATGCTAGCTTTTAGCCATTTATTTTTATAGAAGAGAGGTTTCTTAATTGGCTCATAACTCTTCTTTTCTTTAACTAACAGGCCATCTTCCCATTTACCCTGACGCCTCTGACAGTGTGTGTCTGGCCTGGAACTACAGAGATGCCTTGACAGTCATTTGGTCTCACAAGTGTGTGGTGTGTTTCTTTGCTGGTCACACCCATGATGGTGGCTACTCTGAGGATCCTTTTGGTGTATACCATGTCAACCTAGAAGGAGTTATTGAAACAGCTCCAGACAGCCAAGCTTTTGGCACAGTTCACGTCTATCCTGACAAAATGCTGTTGAAAGGGAGAGGCAGAGTTCCAGACAGAATTATGAATTACAAGAGAGAGGCTGGGAGTGGTGGCTCACGCCTGTAATCCCAGCACTTTGGGAGGCCGAGGTAGGTGAATCAACTGAGGTCAGGAATTCGAGACCAGCTTGGCCAACATGGTGAAACCCCGTCTCAAAAAGAAAAAAAAGCAACAGCCTTCCATTGTTAGTCTGTTTTGTTTAACGTGATAGAAAATGAGCTTTGTGTTTGTTCCCCCCCAAACAAAAAAATAAAAATGCTCAGTCTCATTGTTTAGCATTCAGCTTGCATAACAAAATGTATTCATAGTTGCAGTGTGTGTTGGTTGATAAAGTATTCAGAAATGTCATTTTGGATAACGTATCCATTGTAAGTTAGAAACACAGTAAACTAGGGAGGAGACTGAGCAGGGGTGTATAGTCCTTATAAGGGGCATATAGTCCTCATGAAGGATTTTATTTGGCGTAACCTGATTTTTTAACTTTTTACAAGGAGAATGTATTCACGTTTATTAACTATGTAACTTCAGGTTCACCATATAAGCTCAGGTACTTTTTCTGTTCACCCTGCTGTGTAACTGAGCTTTGGAGAATTTTTGCTCAGAACACCTACACGTGGATTTTTATAGGCTTGTATTCCCGTTTTGTAAACAAAATTACCAACAGTTATTTCACGGTGAGTGTGTGGCGCTCCATCCCTGTAAGAAGGGCCTTCAGAAAAGTCATGTTGTCCTCTTGTGATTCGTAGGACCAAGTGGCAGTGCAGCCGTGTGCCAGCCAGCTTGGCCTCTTTGGGTCACCATCTAGTGCTGGGTGAAGCTATAGCAGGTAAATGAATTTACGCTGACTCCCTTTGTACACTAATGGGAGATGCCTAATACCGTTTTCATATGTGCTAAGGCTTATGTGCAGAAACACTAGATGGCAAATGGGGACTACTCAGGTGTGGAGAAAGATTGATGGAGCGCCTAAAACACGGTAAGAAATAAGCGTGCCAGTTGAATACCTGGGCACTATAGGGGTATAAAGGAGTATTAGCTTTCTATGGCTGCTGTTAGAAATCAAACCTGGTGGCTTAAAACAACACATTTGTTCTCTTGCAGTCTGGAGGTCAGAAGTCTGAAATCATTTCCACTTGGCTGAAACCAAGGCGTTGGCATGGCCATGCTCCCTGAGGAGGGTCTAAAGAATCCTCTTCCAGCCTCCAGAGCTGTACTTTTGCATTCTGTGGCCCACGGCTCCTTCTTCCGTATTCAGAGCCAACAGTGTTTCATCTTCAAATCTGTCTTTACTGTCATGTCATATTCTCCACTGTCCGTAGTCAGATTTGCTTCAGCCTTTGTCTTGCAAGGACACTTGTAGTAACCTTTGGGACCCAACCAGATGATCCAGGTAACCCCCATCTCAGGATGGCTTAATCACATCTGCAGAATTTATTTTGTGATAGAAGGTAACATAGGTTCCAGGGATTAGGACGTGGATATAGTTGTTCAGCTGACCACAGAGGTGCCTATAATGTACTCCTGCACTCATAGACCTTACCATGAATTAAACAGACATCCATGATTTAAATATGTGAAATTTGTGGTCAAAGGACCAAGGGAACATGGAAGATTAATTTTGTTCAAAGGGATTGGGGATGACATGCAAAATGAAGAAAAATGGCTTGAATAAGTGGAGAAGAGTGTATCTATCAAGTAGAACAGCAAAAGCAGAGGCATCAAAAGGTATGCTGAAGTTCGAGGTGGCAAGTCATGCTGTGACGATTCACCACAAAGGTGCCAGGGTGGAGGCAGGGGACATGGCAAGAAGTATGGCAGAAAAGGATAGGCTGCGGCCATATCACGGAGAGCCTTGAATGATGAGCCAAGACTTTAACTTGCCAGATAGTATGGAGCCCTTAGAGCTTTCTGAGCTGTGTGAAGTAGAGAACAATGGAAGAAAAATGTGGAGGTGTGAAAGATTTTGGTAATACAGGCCAGGCGGGTGGCTCATGCCTATAATCCCAGCACCTTGGAGGCTGAGGTGGACGGATCGCTTGAGCTCAGGTGTTCAAGACCAGCCTGGGCAACATGGCAAAATCCCATATCCACAAAAAATTTTTAAAAATTAGTGGTGCGCACCTGTAGTCCTAGCTCCTGGGGAGGCTGAGGTAGAAGGATCACCTGAACCCTGGGAGGTCAAGACTGCAGTGAGTTGTGATCATGCCACTGCACTCCAGCCTGGGTGACAGTGAGACTGTCTTTAAAAAAAAGGGGGGGGGCTGTCACCCTGTCTTGATCCTCTATTTCAGTATGTTACCCAATCCCTGCTCCCCTCTACTTTAATCACCTGCAGCCCTTTGTAATCTTTCTGAACACTTTGTATCTTCAGAGTGCTCTTACATTATCTAGACTGATCCTTGCAACTATGTAAGTAGATCTGGCATTAGTCCTATTTTATAGATAAAGAAATACCCACCAGAGGGTTTATATCAGGCGTCCCCAAACTTTTTACACAGGGGGCCAGTTCACTGTCCCTCAGACGGTTGGAGGGCCGCCACATACTGTGCTCCTCTCGCTGACCACCAATGAAAGAGGTGCCCCTTCCTGAAGTGCGGCGGGGGGCCAGATAAATGGCCTTGGGGCCGCATGCGGTCCGCGGGCCGTAGTTTGGGGACGCTTGGTTTATATATTTGCCCAAATTAAATAGTTACAAAGGTGAGTAGTTAGAACTTGCATTTAAACTTCTGTTCTCTAGCTTTTTCCACTACATTATGACACAAGACCCTGCAGAAAGGCTTCCAGAAAATATCAGACTGTTTCTCACTTGTCCCATCCAATCTTATATCAAATAAATTGTATGCAGCCTTAAAAAGTTATTTGGAATTTTAAAAAACTCTATTAGCCCAAATTACCAGACATAAACTCCTGAAAACTGGCTTCTTCCCCTAATGTTTATAAAAATTGACTGAAAACACTTATTTTAAAAACGAAATTCTTAAATTTATTTAAATTACTGTCTTGCAATGAGCTGGCCAGGAGGATCGCATTTCCTCGTTAACAGATACATAGACCCATGAGATAAATGAGAAAAGTGTGATTACAATGGCAATGGCCAATTGAATTCTTCCATCAGCTGGATTCCTATAAAGACACAAAAATTATTATAAATAAAAATCCAATAAAAAGTATGGATTGCTTTGGAAAGAAGTATAAAGACTGACTTGATAAAACACATAGTTACATTTTAGTATGTTCTCATCTCAGTTGTTTTATAGAAATATAACTCATTAATTTGTAGAAATTATATATATGCTAAATGTAAATCCTTGTTTATATGTGTTACAAATACCTTGTCCCACTTGATGTTTTTTGAGGAACACAAGTCATTGATTAATTTGACAATGGTAAAGTTGATCTTTTCCTAATGATTTTTGAGTTCCACTTAAGAATTTCCCTCACCAAAGTCTTGAAGGTATTTTATTCTCTAGTATTAAGTTTTATCATTTTGCTTTTTTTATAACCTGTGATCCCCTTGGAATTGATTTTTATGAAAGTTGTGAAGGTAGGGGTTGTTTCACTATTTTTCCAAGTGGATATTGAATTTATCTAAGCCTATGTATTGAAAAGACTGCCTTTCTTTGCTACCTTGAAGTACCATCTTTGTCATAAGTCAAAACTACATATGTATGGATCTGTTTCTAAATTCTACTCTGTTCTGTCATATCCATTTGCCATTATATGGTTAGCCTTCCAATTATTTTGGTTTTCTTCAGTTTCTCCCATAATGTGTTATAGTTTTCTGTGTAGAGATTTTGCATATCTCTGCTAGATTTGTTCCTAGGGAGTTGAGTTTTTGAATGTTTTTATAAATGGTAATTTTTTGTTCTGTCACTTGTTACTTGCTGATAGAAATGCAGTTGATTTTTGTATCTTGATCCAGTGACCATACAAAACTCACTTATTCTAGTAATTATTTAGATTCTTTTTTATTTTCTATACATGTCACCCACAAATAATGAAAATTTTATTTCTTCTTGTCTAACCCTTGGGCATTTTATATCTTTTTCTTGCCTTATTTTACCGGCTGGGACAGTAGCTAGGATGGTGTTGAATAGAAGTGGCAATATGGCCAACCTCATCTCATTCCTGATCTCAGAAAGTTTTCAACTGTTTACCATTAAGTCTCAGGCTTTAGTGCAGATATCCTCTCTCAGGTGAAGTTCCCTTCTACACGACTTTCTGAGAGTTTTTAACATGAATGGATGTTGAATTTTATGAAATGCTATTTCTGTATGGATCTAGAAGATAACTTATTTTCTTCTTTCATTCCATTAATGTGGTGGAAAACATTGGTTGGTTTTTTTAATGTTAAACTAACTTTGCATTCCTAGAATAAACCAGACTTGGTGGTTGGGTTATACATTGCAGGATTTGACTTGCTAATGTGTTGTTTGGGAATTTTCCATCAGTGGTCATGAGTGAGATTGCCATGTAATTTCTTTCTTTCTTTCTTCTTTTTTTTTTTTTTTTTTTTGTCATGTTCTTGTCAAGTTTTGATTATCTGTCCTCATAAAATTAGTTAGGAAGTGTTTCTTTTTTTTCCTGTTATCTGGAAGTATTTATTGAAAGTTGGTATTATTTTTTTCCTTAAATGTTATGTAGACTTCTCCAGCTATAAAATTTAAATCATGAACTCAATTTCTTTAATAGTTAATGGGACCATTCTGAGTATTTCTTCTTGTGTAAATGTTGGTAAACTGTATTTTTTCATGAAATTTGTCTTATCTACTTATGATTTTTACAATACTTATTAGATACATAGTAGTATTCTTTTTTATTCCTGACATCTGTTATTTGTACTTCCTCGTGATCTTTTTTTTTCCTTTTTGTCTTGTCAGTCCTTATCAATGTCATAAATCATTTCAGATAATCAATATTTGACCTTAATTCCCTATTTTTATGTTGATTTTTTTAATTTCACTGATTTCTGTTTTTATGTTTATTTTCTTCTTTGTTTCTTTGGGGTTTAACTTGCTGTTCTTTTCCTAATTTCTTGAAATAAAAAATTCCTAACTCCTGGAAGCTTAAAAAAAATGTACTTAAGGCTGTATGTTTCCCTCTAAGCATGATTTTTAGCTGCATCTCACACTTTTTGATATATAATATTCACCTTATTCAGTTCAAAATATTTTCTAATTTCTATTGTGATTTCTTCTTTGACTCAAGTATTATTTGAAACTGTATTTCCTAACTTTCAAATATATAGGAATTGCCTAATTATCTTTTTGGTAATGATTTCTAGCTTAATTGCACTGTGGTCAAAGAACATACTCTGTAGGATTTCAGTCCTTTGAAATTCGGTGGCAATTATTTCCTGGCCAAACATACAGTCGTTTTGTAAAATACTCAATGTGCACTTGAGAAGAATGTATATCCTGCCATTATTGGTTTCTTATTGTGTGGTTAAAATCTTTTATATTATTTTTATTTTTTGTGTTTGTTAGTAACTGAGAGAAGTGTGTTAGTCTCCCAAAATGACTGTGGCTTTTTCCATTTTTCTTCTTAGTTCTGTAAATTTTTGTTGTATCTATTTGGTGGCTGTGTTATTAGGTCCATACAAATGTAGCATTGTTGTATCTTCTTGATGAACTGAACCTTTTGTCAATAAAAAGTGTCTTCTTGGGCCGGGTTTGGTGGCTCATATCTGTAATCCCAGCACCTTGGGAGGCTGAGGCAAGCAGATCACAAGGTCAAGAGATCGAGACCATCCTGGCCAATATGGTCTCTACAAAAAAAACACAAAAATTAGCTGGGCATGGAGGCACACGCCTGTAGTCCCAGCTACTCAGGAGGCTGAGTCAGGAGAATTGCTTGAACCCGGGAGGTGGAGGTTGAAGTGAGCCGAGATTGCGCCACTGCACTCCAGCCTGCTGAGAGAGTGAGACTCTACCTCACACACAAAAAAAGTGTTTTCCTTTGTCATATTAAATCTACTTTCTAATATAAAATTGGACCTGTTCTTCACACCATTACACCAGAGTAAATTCTAAACAGATCAAATATTTAAATGTACAAATGAAACCATATAGGTATTAGATGAAAACTTAGGTAAGTTACTTTACAACCTGAGAGAGAGAAGGTTTTCCTAACTGATTCCAAATTAAGAAGCAATTAAGGAAAAGAATTGAAAAGTAAAATTATATAAAATAAAAAGATAAAAAAACAAAAGACGTTTTCATGGCAAAGCCTTTGCCTAAGCAAAGTTAAAGGAAAATAACAAACTGCAAAAAAATCTTTTCAGCTTACATCACAGATGGAGCTTCTAAAAACAGAAAAGACTAACAACCTTAGAATCAGGTTAAACCTACAGTGCTCAGAGATAGACCAAGATTTTTTTATAGAAAAATAAATACAAATGGCTCTTAACCATTTGAAAATGTACTCACTTTTGCTCTTAATAAGAGAAATATAAGTTAAAACTACCTCTTTCTCAACTATCCGATGAGTAAAAATTCAAGATTTTGATAATATACTCTGTTGGCAAGGCCGTGGGGAAACAGACACTCAGCCATGGCTGGTGGGGATGCAAAATGGAGGAGCCAAATGGAGGGGAATTTGGGAGTAAATAGAAAGTTTTTTTCTTTTAGATGGAGTCTTGCTTTGTTGCCAGGCTGGAGTGCAGTGGCATGATCTTGGCTCACTGTGACCTCTGCCTCCCAGTTCTAGTGATTCCCCTGCCTAGCCTCCTGAGTAGCAGGGACTACAGGCACACGCCACGACACCCAGCTATTTTTTTTTTTTTTTTTTGTATTTTAGTAGAGACAGTTTCACCATGTTGGCCAGGAGGGTCTCAATCTCCTGACCTCATGATCCACCCGCCTTGGCCTTAACTATCTGATGAGACAGAGTCGTGCTCTGTCTGCTATCTACATAGCAGAGGACTGGGTGATTAAACTATGGAGCTATCAGAAGAATAAGAAAAGTTTTTCTGTACTATAGAATGATCTCCAGGATATAAGTGGAAAAGCAAGTGGCATACAACTGTGTACAATACACTGCCAGTTACCTAAGATAAGCAGGAATAGAACTAACTGCACACATTTGCTCCACTGAAAAATCATGGAAGGATAAACTATAAAACTGAAAAAAGTTTCCCCCATAGGGAAAGGGAAGATACAGGGTTAGGGGGCTGGAGAAGCTACATTTCTTTCTTTCTTTTTTTTTTTTCTTTCTCTTTCCACCTGGTTTTACTGGATAGATTTCTTTTAATATATCTTATTTTATAGATTTGACTTTCGAGCCATGCAGATATTTTACATAATTATAAAATAATATCAGTATATTTTCAATAGTTATCCCTAGAAATAAATGAACCTGTGTATTCAATTGGTGGCATTAGCATACAGAAAATTATGCCCAGTAATTTGAGTGTACATCCCTTAGTAGGTTATACCCTAATAAACAAAAGCAAACAAAAGAACCTGTTTTCATTAGTCATATTATTATTTTGAGATTGCGTTTGCATTGTAGAATAAATCAAATGGGTGATTATGTTGAGGTCACTGAGACTAGAGATTTTGCCATGATTAAAAGGAGATACAGATATAAAATGTCCAATAAGGTTAATAAGAACTGGTGCCTCTGAATTTGAGTAGTTAGTATATATAAACTCATAAGATACTTTTAACTTTAAATGTATACATGTACATATATATGTATCTGTGTATGCATATACCTTTATGACATATATATATAAATACATAAACATTGCAAACACTGATGATTCCAGGTCTGTGGTGTAAAACATGATCCTGGGCATAACATGTACTTTCTGGTTTAACATCTTGCATACCAGAAAGCAAGGAAGCTATCAAAGATTTACAAGGGTCATGTCAGAAAGAATTCAGGAGCCAACCTGAGTAAGTGCTACTGGCCAAAAATGGGATGGCGTGAACATCAATAAAGACAATAACTGTCATGGACTGAAACACATCAAATATGTTTAAATTGGCCAGATGCAGTGGCTCACGCCTGTAATCCCAGCACTTTGGGAGGCTGAGGTAGGCAGATCATGAGGTCAGTAGTTCGAGACCAGCCTGGACAACATGGTGAAACCCCGTCTCTACTAAAAATACAAAAATTAGCTGGGCATGCTGGTGTCCGTCTGTAGTCCCAGCTACCCAGGAGGCAGGAGAATTGCTTGAACTTGGGAAGCGGAGGTTGCAGTGATCCGAGATCCTGCCACTATACCACTCCAGCCTGGGTGACAGAGTGAGACTCTGTCTCAAAAAAAAAAAAAAGAAAAAAAAGTATGTTTAAATCCATGACTTTTTAATGGTACTAAACAAAAATAAAGAAACAAGACTCATTGGTCACCTTTGGAGAATGCCCAGGTAAGAAACAATACGTTTTAAAAACTGGTAACTAGGCTGGGTGCGGTGGCTCATGTCTGTAATCCTGGTACTTTGGGAGGCTAAGGTGGGTGGATCAGCTGAGGTCAAGAGTTCGATACCTGCCTGGACAACATGGCGAAACCATGTCTCTACTAAAAATACAAAAATTGCCTGTAATCCCAGCACTTTGGGAGGCCAAGGTGGGTGGATCACTTGAGGTTAGGAGTTTGAGACCAGCCTGGCCAATATGGTGAAATCCTGTCTCTAGTAAAAGATACAAAAATTACCTGGGAGTGGTGGCCTCCGTCTGTAGTCCTGGCTACTCAGGAGGCTGAGGCAGGAGAATTGCTTGAAAGTGGGAGGCAGAGGTTGCAGTGAGCTGAGATCGGGCCACTGCACTCCAGCCTAGGTAACAGAGCAAGACTCCGTCTCAAAAAAAAAAAAAAAGAAACACACAAAAATTATGTAGGCATGGTAATGTACACCTGTAGTCTCAACTACTTGGGAGGCTGAGGCAGGAGAATCGCTTGAACCTGGGAGGCAGAGGTTGCAGTTGCAGTGAGCCAAGATCATGCCACTGCACTCCAGCCTGAGCAACAGAGTGAGACTCTGTCTGAAAAAGAAAAGGAAAAAAAAAAAAAAAAAAAAGAAACTGGGAACTAAGGGAGAGAATTAACTTCTTTTCCTTTCATTTTCTTCTGATGATCTGTACCTTGGAGTATCCAATGGATAAACAGGCGGACATTTCTCTTTATAGACGTTTTCTAGCTAATAAACAAGTAGTGATACAATTAGAATATCACAGTTTTGCAAACCAAACCAACTAATGGATTTAGGCAATACTCATCAAAGACTATTAACATCACAGATAAGCAGCTGGGTGTTACGTATATTATGATGGGGATACATAACATCATTACTTAACATGAAGTAATCAATAATATTAATAATGCCAGAATCTCATCAAGTCTTTAGATCTAACAACCAGTTTACAGAAAATATAAGGCACAGAAGGACAAACATTTAAAACTCACAGTACTGAAGTTATTCATTTTTTGTATGATAATGGTAGAGTACTTTTTAAGCGCTTATCTTTTAGAGATACATTCTGATATACAAAGGAAACTATGATATCTGGGATTTATTTCAAAATAGTTTAGCAAGCCAGGCACGGTGGCTCATGCCTATAATCCCAGGACTTTGGGAGGCTGAAGTGGGTGGATCACTTGTGGTCAGGAGTTCAAGACCGGCCTGGCCAACATGGTGAAACCCCGCCTCTACTAAAAACACAAAAATTAGTCGGGTGTGGTGGCACATGCCTGTAATCCCAGCTACTTGGGAGGCTGAGGCAGGAGAATCACTTGAACCCAGGAAGTGGAGGTTTGCAGTGAGCTGAGATAGCCCCACTGCACTCTAGCCTGGGGAACAGTAAGACTGTCTCAAAAAAAAAAAAAAAAATAGTTTGCAGTGTGGCGTGGATAAAGTTTAGATAACTGTTGAAGCTGGGTGGTAAGTACATCTGATTCACTATATTAATCTCTGCCTTTATATATATTTGAAAATTCAAAATAAAAAGTTAAAATAAAAAAATTAAAAATATTCATAAAACATTTTTGTTTCTCTAATAATTGCCTTAAATTCTACTTTGTTGTTAAAATTGCAATACTGGATTTCATTTGGCTGGTGTTTGTGAATTTTTTTCATCTTTTGACTTTAAATCTTTCTATATCAGTATAGTTAAGGGTTATCTTTTGTAAGCAGTTTAAAGTTGGGTCTTAAATCTTTTCATATATTTTGAAAATCTTTGGCACTTAACTGAAATCTTTACATTTAATGTAATTTCTGGTATCTCTGGGTTTAAATCTGTATCTTAACATGTTTCCTATTGGTCCTCACTTTTTTTCTGTTCCCCTTCCCCTTTTCCTGCCTTCTGTACTCATTTTAATGCGATTAGTGGTGGCTCTAATCATTACAACATGAATCCTGGACTTACCGAAGTCTAATATAAATGGATACTCTTCACTTCTTCTCACACAATTAAAGAGCCTTAGAAAACTTAAATCATTCACTATTTTCCAGTTTTTATGTCACTGTTGTCATGTAATTTTATCCTAGGTATGTTTAGTTAACATTCATTGATGTGTACACACACATTCATATTGTCTTTGCTCTTCATTCTTTCCTGAATCTCCAGTCTTTCTCCTGAGATCATTTTCCGTCACCCTGAAGAACACCCTTTAGGCTGACAACTGCCTGTGACTACAATGGGCCATGTAAAAAACTACAATTTTCGTGGACAACAGTGACCATGAAACTTTTAAATAAACTATTATTAGCTTCCCTTAAGAAAAGGGAAGATTTCTTTCAAAAGATTCTCTTTTTTTGAGACAGAGTCTTGCTCTGTCACCAGGTTGGAGTGCAATGGTGTGATCTCAGCTCACTGCAACCTCCGCCTCCGTTCAAGTAATTTTCCTGCCTTGGCCTCCTAAGTAGCTGGGACTACAGGCATGTGCCACCATGCCCGACTAATTTTTGTATTTTTAGTAGAAACAGGGTTTCATCCTGTTGGCCAGGATGTTGTCAATCTCTTGACCTCGTGATCTGCCTGCCTTGTCCTCCCAAAGTGCTGGGATTACAGGCGTGAGTCACCACGCCCGGCCAGAAGGTTCCTGTTTTTACTTGCATGGCAGTATGTTCACTTACTACCTGATTTTATCAGCCTTGAAGATGTGCTTTTAACTAATGAGTTGAATACTTACTTTGAGGAACTGCAGCACAGGATCATCCACGCTGTAATAATCACCAGACCAGACAGCTCCCTATAAAATGGCATACATTTCAGATTTTGGAAGTGGCTACAAGTGAGATGCATATCATCACATTGTCTCCATGACCACCTGATAGTGCATTCTGACTGGGTGACTCTCCCTCAAGATCTATGGCATCTATGACATACTTTCAAGTCTGACCATGATTCATAAATTACTTTTTTACAGATGATTTAAAGCCATATATGAAAATAAATTTCATCTTAAAAGGCAGATATGAGATCCCCGACTATGCCCCAATTTATAAGTGGATCACCCCAAAATGAATATTTTTAAAAACCACAGATACATCACTTTTTTCAGGTCACTGGAAGAAACAGTGTAACTAAGAAAATCCCAGATTTGATCAGTCACTGTTTTTACTTTTTTTTTTTTTTGAGACGGAGTTTCGCTCTTGTTACCCAGGCTGGAGTGCAATGGCGCGATCTCGGCTCACCCCAACCTCCGCCTCCTGGGTTCAGGCAATTCTCCTGCCTCAGCCTCCTGTGTTTTTACATTTTTAAAGAGGCTTCAGTATTAGGCAGAATGAGCTCAAAGCAATACATAATCTGTGTACATCCTGCAAGAGGTTGGGTCACTTCTTAGGGGAGAGCAATGACTTGTAGTACAAATCAGACGACTAATCTGGGGTTGGGTGTATGCTTCTAGATGTATGTATTACAAGTACATATCTTTTACATAGAATAAAAAGCAATCACTTCAGCCATAGTACCACTAGAAGCCCACCCTGAGTTCACTATACCTCATGGGCTTCACCCTGGAAATGATTCAGTCCATCTGGTCTACGTTCTCAGCTATAGACCCAACCTATAGATTGGCTCTCCAGTTTTCTAAAGATTGGTGCTTATAGCAAAGAATCCCTTTTCAGTGATGTTTAACTTACAGGTCTATGAGTTTTGTTGTTGGCAGGTGTCAGTAGGGGTAGAAAAGAAAGGACCTGTTCATAGCCCATGGAGACAAGGGTGGGAGGAAGCAGAGGAAGAGGTGATAAAATAGGAGCAAGTGGGCCAGGCACAGTGGCTCACGCCTGTAATCCCAGCACTTTGGGATGCCAAGGTGAGTGGATCACGAGGTCAAGAGATCAGGACCATCCTGGCCAACATGGTAAAACCCTGTCTCTACTAAAAATACAAAAAAAAAAAAAAAAAAAATTAGCCAGGCATGGTGGTGCATGCCTGTAGTCCCAGCTACTTGGAGGCTGAGGCAGGAGAATCACTTGAACCCAAGAGGTGGAGGTTTCAGTGAGCCGAGATCACGCCACCGCACTCCAGCCTGGCAGTAGTACACACTGTTGTTTTGAGACTCCATCTCAAAAAACAAAAAACAAAAAAACAAAAAGGAGCAAGTGATCATGACAAGGAGATGATAAAAGATATACCAGGGCACGTCTAACAGGCTGACTTCAAGTACTGACCTCTGAGATGGATGATCATACTTGTAGATAAGATTCTGGCTTAAACCAGAACTGAATCAGAGGCTGACAGAGTCATCATATTATACTGGACTGAGTATTACTGTGTAATACCCTTGCTAGTGACAAGGGGGCCAAAGTCCAACGGCCTGACGGTAATATCATATAATATGTCATGGCTGCTAGTAGCCTTGATAATGAAATCTAATAGACTCATGCACAAAAAACATACATAAAGTGCCTCAGTATTTTTCCATGCCGCGACCTCACATGCCTTATACAGAAGTTTGAATGTGTTCCCGTGCATGCCCAACACCCCTCCACAGGGCAAAAGCCCCCACTCACCTGCCTTCTTCCTCATGTAAGATGTTCTGTTGTGTATGATGCATGAGGTAGTAGGCCAAGCCGACGGCCCACACCGTACAAAACAACATGTGTATTGCAGAGACGCTTTTCCAAATAGCATTACCTAAAAATAGACATTCTGATGTTAATCATGGAATCACAGCCCACAGAAAAGTGATCTTTTTGTATGTTTTGCATAGTTGGCTTTCAGAAGGACATTCAGACCCCTTAACCCCATTGCCCCCCCCTTTTTTAGGACAACACAGAGGTCATAGCAGTAATTATAAACTTCAATGGCCACTTCTTGTTTGGGTTGCTCGGCAGCTCCCCTTCCTCTGACGATTACTTTTATTTTCTTTCTTTCTTTCCTTTCTTTTCTTTCTTTCCTGCCTACCTGCCTCGCCTATCTCCCCTCCCCTCCCCTCGCCTTCTCTCCCTCCCTCCCTCTCTTTCTTTCCTTTTTTTTTTTTTTTTGACAGAGTCTTGTTCTTGTTGCCCAGGCTAGAGTGCAATGGCGTGATCTCACTGCAAACTCTGCCTCCCAGGTTCAAGGAATTCTGCCTCAACCTCCCGAGTAGCTGCAATTATAGACATGCCCCACCATGCCTGGCTAATTTTGTATTTTTAGTAGAGACAGGGTTTCACCATGTTGGCCAGGTTGTTCTCGAAATCCCAACCTCAGGTGATCCACCCATCTCGGCTTCCCAAAGTGCTGGGATTACAAGCATGAGCCACCGCGCCCGGCCCTATTACTCTTATTTTCTTTGGGGATCCACCATGCTAACACTCCCAGTCCACGTTTCCCAGCCAACTGGACTTTGGCTAGGTCAGTCAATGCATGTTATCTCCTCAGCCACAGTGATTTGGATCAGCACAAACAGACAACCAATCAAAGCCAGCAACTGCATTTTGAGACTTTGGTAGAGTGAAGAAACACAGGCTATATTCCACGGGGTGTGGTATCGTGAAGATGTGAATGGGGAGGGGCTGCAGGGCCACTGTGTGGAGCCGAAGGCTGAAGTGAGCATGACAGATGGTGGAACTGAGAGATGGAGAGAAGGGGATGTTCCCAGTCCACCAGCCTGAAGCCGGCACCACTACTCACCTTTTCAGTCAGCTGTACCAACTTTTCTTCTTAGCTCATGGTACATTTGAGTTCTTTTTCTAGTTTGTATCTAAAGGAGCCCTAACTGATGTACCTTAAAGATGTAGATGGAGTTCTAGGAGCCTATACAAGAAGCCCAGGCATCTAGGAACTAGAATTTTCCCCACCATGGTGAGACTCCTTAGTCTTTATTCTAAGACCCCTGAGAACATTCGAGCCCCACTAGGAGAAGCTATTTTAAAGAAAGTGAAGAATCTGTCCTGTCATTTCTATGAAAGATGCTGTTTTACAGCAGATCATTCTGACGTTTTCCTGAAGATGGGTGAGGATGATTAGATTTAGCCCCTCTTATTATGAGAAATGAGAAGAAAGGCCTAGACAGGTCCCTTTTACTCCTGGGAGTTGGGCAGATAGACCCGCATTATGATGAGGAAATCCAATTTGCTCCATTTAGAAAGAAAGGCTTATACCTGTGACTTGAGGGTTAAGTCCAACAAGCAGGGTCAGTACTGCAGGTATTGTGTACACCACCTGTTAGCAAACAGAGAGAAAATTACATGAGTTAAGATGTATGCCCAATACATGAGATATTCAGAGATATGTAGGAAGTAAAGAAAGATGAGATCAGTGGCTGCTGTGCTCCATGATTTGCTTCTAGGTGATGGACAAAGTGGCAGATTCTGCTTTTGTGCCACTTACCATGTCTGCCTGCAATTTTATCTACCTTCCTCCTAGACTATAGGCTATTCCAGAAGCTCATTCATCACCATCTTTTTTTTTTTTTTTTTTTTTTTTGAGACAGAGTCTCACACTGTTGCCCAAGCTAGAGTGCAATGGCTTGATCTCGGCTCACTGCAACCTCCGCCTCTTGGATTCAAGTGATTCTTCTGCCTCAGTCTCCTAAGTAGCTGGAATCACAGACAGGCACCACCATGCCTGGTTATTATTATTATTATTATTTTGTATTTTTAGTAGAGATGGGGTTTCAATATGTTGGCCAGGCTGGTTCCGAATTCCTAATCTCATGATCTACCTGTCTCAGCCTCCCAAAGTGCTGGGATTACAGGCGTGAGCCACTGTGCCTAGACTTATTCATCTTCAACCTCTAGCACTGAGCACAGAGTTTGGGTCTTAAGACACTCTAACATGCTCTGGGTTTCTCTTCATAACAACTAAATCTCCTTTTACTAAAAAAAAAAAAAAAAAAAAAAAAAAAAATTGGCCTTTCCCCACTTGCATAAAATAAAATGTTCTTTGAAAAGTAGGGCAGGAGCAGCCATGATGCTAGACAGCCCTGCTGGGCTTGACCCAGTGGACCATCCAGCCCAGTACCACATCTCTGTGAGACCACAGAAAAGTTTTCTAAGAATGCATACACAATCAGCTGTGCCCAGTAATAAGGTCAGGCTCTTCATTTTAGAAACTGCTGATAAATTGTCTGGTAATGAGAAGAGTGGCCCTAACGAGACCCTGTTCCTAAGCCTCGCTAATAGCAAGCAGACTCTAGCCAAACTTACCATTGTGCGGGCATGTGTTGTTTGGCTGGGAGCAAGTAGGGAGGGTGGGTTTATAAGAAGGATGTGGCTTTCGGGGCTTATGTCAGAGGCCATTAGCTTATTTCGAAGTTGTCAGAGGTGCACATTTAAGTGATCTGATTTTACTACACGCCTATCTTGACCCAGGGGAGAGGAAGTGTTTGGATTATAGACTCTGTTTTCATCTTTCCTATTCCGTCTCTAATGGTTATTGGAATATTGGCCCATATTGACATTTCCATGTCAGGTAATCACTCACAGGTGGACATACATCGCTGAGGATCTTATTAAAATGTAAATTATGATGATGGAGGTCAGGGGGGCACAAGTTTCTGAGTTTTGTTAGCTCTCAGGGGCTGCTGTTACTGTTGACCCAAGGACCACACTTAGAGCAGTAAGAAGTTAGTTTTCTCCCTGTGAAAAACCACGACAGCCACAGACAGAGTGTTAAACACACGCATACAAACATACACACAGGCATCATACAATATTTATTTGTGCTCTCTATAAGAAATGCTTCTCAAAAAATAATAATAAAAAGAAAAAGCCAAGCATGGTAGTTAATGCCTGTAATCCCAGCACTTTGGGAGGCTGAGACAGGAGGATGGCTTCAAGCCAGAGGTTCAAAACCAGCCTAGGCAACATGGCAAAACTCCATCTCTACAAAAAATACAGAAAATTAGTCATGCATGATGGTGTGCATGCAAAGTCCCAGTTACTTAGGAGGCTGACGCTGAGAGGGGAGGATCACCTGAGCCTGGGAGGTCAAGGCTGCAGTAAGCTGTGATTGTACCACTGTACTCCAGCCTGGGTGACAGAGTGAGACCCTGTCTCAAAAGAATCTTTTTTTCATATTATATTATATTGTATTTGTATTGTATTGTCTTCATATTGTAAACATGAACAAAACAATCTTTTAAATAATAGTTTCCCAAGCAGTTGTGACCTGTTAATCCTTTTAATCCTGTTAATGCTTTTCACTATCTTGAATGAAATTTTAAAAATCTGAGGCCAGAGAGACTGAAAATAATTGTTTGTTTCTAATACACAAGTTAAAAAATGTACAGTACAGCCAGGTGTGGTGGTGCATACCTATAATCCCAGCTACTCAGAAGGCTGAGGTAGGAGAATCACTTGAACCTGGGAGGTAGAGGTTGCAGTGACCTGAGATCACACCATTGCACTCCAGCATGGGCAACGAGAGTGAAAGTCCGTCTCAAAGAAATAATAATAATAATAATTCAAAAACCCATGCACAGTACAAATATTAATGGAATCAGCAGAACCCACTTATAATGGTCTTTTGCATTTTTGTTGGTGGATTAAAAAAAACTAAGTAGGACAGATGCGGTGGCTCATGCCTGTAATCCCAGCACTTTGGGAGGCCAAGGCAGGCAGATCATGAGGTCAAGAGATTAAGGCCATCCTGGCCAACGCCGTCTCTACTAAAAATACAAAAATTACCTGGGCATGGTGGTGCGCACCTGTAGTCCCAGCTACTCAGGAGGACGAGGCTGAAGAATCCCTTAAAAACCTGGAAGGCAGAGGTTGCAGTGAGCGGAGATCTCGACACTGCACTCCAGCCTGGCGACAGAGTGAGACTGTATTTCAAAAACCAAAACAAACAAACAAAAAAACCTAAGGATATCATAGTATTCATTTACAATATTTAGCTTAATTCAACATGTAGTCCTTGAGTACTGTGACAGTCATTCCTAATATCACTCTCCTTGTCCACCTGCCACTAAAAAAGTTGAAAAAGTCATTTTGTTTTCTCAGCTACCTCTGGACTTCTTGAAGGTAGGGGTGGTCCTGTTTTAGCAGTTAGATGGGAAGAGAAGTCTTTTAGGGTCAAGGCTGATACTCACAGCATTTGACAGTTAACATGCATGGAAACAGACCAATCAGAATGGAACCCTAAGAATATGCCATACGGGTATATACAAACTAAATAGCAGCCCTGGCCAAAGGGCTTCTTGGGAACGTTTTCCTCTCTGACAGAAGAGGAAAAAGCCCAGAAGGAAAGCTTATTTTGTTCCTGCCTTGCTTCTTCCTCCTTGGGATACTCTTTTCTGGGGATGAGATGTTTGGAGCTGCAACAGCCATTCTGTGAACATAAGAGGAGATATCACTGAATCATTAAGGATAGCAGAGAAAAAGGCAGAAAGCTCAGGTTCTTGATGACACTGTTGACTTAAACAGGTACCTCTGGACTGCTTAAGTGAGATACTCTGTATTTTAATAAACTGATGCTGGTCAAGTTTCCATTATTTGCTGACGTATGCATTCTGATACAAATATCCTCCATGAGTAAGGTGAAGCAGAGAACACAGAAATGACTCGGGCCAGCCCCCAAGGCCTCATAGTTGCTCACTGGTGCATCCACTCATTCTTGCATTCATTCAAGAGTCACTACAGGAAGGATTTCTATAAGGGATGCTCTAATGGGGTTGTTTGAAGACTACCAAGAAGAAGGAAGAATGATTCTTATCCTTGTGGGAGCCAGCACACACACAGCCAACTCTAATGCAAAGCCCAATGTGTTAGCACAACAGAAAAGGTCCAAAGGAAGAATGGCTGGAGCCTACAGGAGAAAGGCAGAGAGATTTTTTGGGTGAGACAGCATTTGCGATAGCTATTGAAGCTTGGGGAGAGTATGGTATACAGGAATTCCAGGGCAAGGCACAGTAACTGTTATTGCTGGATTAGGCTTCCGTGACCAAGCCAGGAAGGTGGGTTGGGGCCATTCTGTGGTGGGCCTTGAATCCAAGTTGGAGAGTTTCAACTTAGAGATCTTGGGATATGACAAAAGCATTTGAAGCAGAAAGTGACAAACAGGAGATGCTCTAGGAACAGAAGAGATTAGAGGCAGACAGAAGAGTTGGGAAGTGGTTCCAGGGGTCCATGTGGGAGGTAGTGGAGGGCTGAACTGTGAATGAATGAGGGAGGATGTGTACGGGGACGTGGGGTCTGTTCTTCCTATTATATCATCTGAGCATGAATGAAAAACAAAATGTACAGGTACTATATAGGTAAGCAATTGGACCTAGATTGTTTAATTTTTTTTTTTTTTTTTTGAGATAGAATTTCACTCTTGTTGCCCAGGCTGGAGTGAAAGATAAAATGTGCAGGTACTATATAGGTAAGCAATTAGACCTAGGTTGTTTAAATTTTTTTTTTTTTTTTTTTTTTTTTTTTTTTTTAGATAGAATTTCACTCTTGTTGCTCAGGCTGGAGTGCAATGGCATGATCTGGGCTGACCACAACCTCTGCCTCCCAGGTTCAAGTGATTCTCCTGCCTCAGCCTCCCAAATAGCTGGGATTACAGGAATGTGCCACCACGCCTGGCTAAGTTTATATTTTTAGTAGAGGGAGTTTCTCTATGTTGGTCAAGCTGGTCTCGAACTCCCGACCTCAGGTGATCTGCCCGCCTCTGCCTCCCAAAGTGCTGGGATTAAAGGCATGAGGCACTGCGACCAGGCGATTGTTTAATTACCTAATTTTTTAGAGATGGGGGTCTCGTTATGTTGCACAGGCTGGCCTTGAACTCCTGGGCTCAAGTGATTCTCCTGCCTCAGCCTCCTGAGTAACTGGAACTACAGGCCATGCATGCCCAGCTCAAATTTATTTTGTTTTTTGAGGGGATCTCCAAGTCACTGGTAAGGAACACAGGAATGTTAACAACGACTGAGATTCTGGACAAGGACGACTCAGAGAATGATTCTGCTGATAACAAAAATGGGTGAGTCAGGAGAAGGAGTAGATTTTGGAGGGAAAGATGCTAGGTAGGTCCTTCGGGATATTTGAGGAGCAGGGTGACATAAAGGTGAATATACACGGCAGGAGTTTTTTGGAAATTCATCATTAAGCTGGATGTCCGAGACTTGTCTGCAGGGAAATAATATTTGGAATTCAAGATAAGGACCAGGGTGCCAGGGCAAAGGCAGTTTGATTTGATTCAGAGGCATAGTGATTTGGATAAGAAATATCAGAATGTGGTTTTACTGCACTTAAAAAAAAAAGGGGGGGGGGGGTTGCGGCACATGCCTGTAATCCCTGGTTAGAATTTGGTGTTGTAATTCCAAATGCTGTCATCCTTGTTACTTCTCTGTCAATCTTATTCTAAAGCCTAAGAATAGTCTCCTTAGTGATACTATACAGTCTTGTGTATCTATATTGAGAGAAATTGAGCAAAATTCAGATATTTTAGAAGATAAAAGATACTTAGAAGATGTATGGGACAATGTCCGCCTCCTGCAAGTGGCTCAGATCAGAGCACTGCTTTTATGCAGATTGTAGGTTTTGCAGGATTTAATATTTCTTTTCTCTCTCTTTTTTTTTTTTTTTTTGAGATGGAGTCTCACTTTGTCGCCCAGGCTGGAGTGCAGTGGCACAATCTTGGCTCACTGCAACCTCTGCCTCTGGGTTCAAGCAATTCTCCTGCCTCAGCCTCCCGAGTGACTGGGGCGCATGCCACCACACCTGGCTAATTTTTGTTATTTCTTGGTGAAGATGGGGTTTCACCATGTTGCCCAGGCTGGTCTCAAACTCCTGACCTCAAGTGATCTGCCTGCCTTGGCTTCCCAGTGTGCTGAGATTACAGGTGTGAGCCACCTTGCCCAACCAGGAGTTAATACTTTCTATAAATATAAGTAACTGAATTAGCAGAACCACAGAACTTAAGCGTGCTATTTCCTGGTCAAACGTTTGCATTGAGTTTCTGGCTAGAAACTAATAAGAAACGGTTCAACTGGTCTTCCCTACTCTAGGTCCTAAAGAAAGTGTCCTCAGTTGAGCCATCTACCCAAAGGGATTACTGCAGAAAGACCTGTTTCCAGAAAGTCCGATATTGACACACACATGACATTAGAACTCTGATCCTGCATACTGATATTTTAGGAAAAAGAGTTTAACCAAGGGTTTAATTTTTAAGTTTCGAAGAAAATTAAGCAGGGAGCAGAGGTAAAGACATAAAACCCTGTGTTTTGTGCCATTCCCCAATTCTTCCAAATGGAGGAAAGCCTGGAAGAGGCTCATACTTACCACCCACAGCTCTGCATCTGGGTCATTTACCTGGAATGCCAGAACACCAAGGTGTTAGCAGACATCCTGCTGTCCTGTTCCATTCCTTTTAAATTCATTTGTTAAGTACTTTTTAAAAAAATTAATGTTTTAAGTGCCAGACAGTGCAATAGGCACGGCGGATACGAAATCTGAACAGGACATAGTCCAGTAGACGAGGATGGGTGAAGGGGTTTCTTTCTGGCTGACACAACAGATGTTTTTAACAGGCAGCCTCATGTTTTTGAAAAGCCTGCACAGGAGCTCTGGAGAGGACTCTTCAAACCCAGAATGGGTATTTTAAGGGCCCTCCACCCCCCACCCCCACCAGCCTCAAGAAATGAGGGAAATTATTATGAAGAGGGTCCCCAAGGCGACTTGAAGGGTTTTTGTCCTGCTTCGTCTCCTAGGCCCTGAGATGTGTTCTGTGCCTCCCCGGGCTGGACGTTAAGGCAGGTGTCAGGGCCGCTGCCCAGGTGTGAGGTCCCCCGGGCACTTCCACGCGCTGAACTAGCCCTTTGCAGGGTGTGAGCTCGGGAGGCGCTTGCCAGGCCGGATCCCGGGGTGTGACTCGCTTCCAGGAACACACCGCGTTTCTTAGACGCTGAAGAGGCTGGGGGTTCCCCAAGCAGAAACCCAAGTCCCGTCCTACCCATAAAGAGAGCGCCCCTGCGACTCTGCCGGCTCGCCGGTCTACACCGCCCGCCAGGCCAGGGGTGAAGCTGGGAGCCCAGCGGGTCTTCCCCCCACGACACCGCGGCCGCCTGACCTGCACGAAGGCCGCCAGCGCGAAGAAGGCGGCCATGAGCCCGTTGGAGGCCCGCCACAGAGCCGGCGCCATGGCTCGGGGAGCGCGGGGCCTAACGGCGAGTCCTGCCTCGTCCCGGCCGGCCCCTTCCTTCCGCCGAGGGCGCGAGACCCCGCCCCGGCCTCGGCCCCCAGGGGGCGCTGCGGGGGCGGCGGTCCGCGCGGGGACGGAGGCGAGGGGCGTGGCCGGAGCCGGACTCGCAGCCCCAGTCAGCCCGCCCCGAAGGCCGCGAGGGCTGGGCGGCGCGCTCGGCGTTTCGCGGGTGGGACAGCGCGTCCCGCTGGGAGCGCGGGGCCCGCCCGAGGTCGCGCGGCTCTCGGCGGAGGACGGAAGGGGCATTGGAACCCACACAGGTTCAACTCCAAAGCCTGTTTTCACTAAAGCCACCTTCGTCGTCTTTAAAGAAGAAAAAAAAAAAAAAAAGAAAAAGAAAAGGAAAAAAGGAGGGCAGGCGGGAGGGAGGACAGGGAGATAGGAAGAAAAAAAGAGAGAAAGAAAAGAAGGAAAGAAGGGGCCGGCGCACAGGCTCACGCCTGTAATCCCACCCCGACAGGGGCGGATCACCTGAGGTCAGGAGTTCGAGACCAGCGTGGCCAATGTGGCGAAACCCCGTCTCTACTAAAAACACACACAAAATTAGCCGGGCGTGGTGGCAGGAGCCTGTAATCCCGGCTACTGGGGAGGCTGAGGCAGGAGAATCGCTTGAACCCGGGAGGCGGAAGTTGCAGTGAACCCAGATTGTGCCACTCCACTGCAGCCTGGGCGACCGAGTGAGACTCTGTCTCAATAATAATAATAATAATAATAATAATAAATTGTTTTTAAATAGAGACTGTGTGTGTGTGTGCGTGTGCGTGTGCGTGTGTGTGTGTGTGTGTGTGTGTGTGTGCTGTTTAGTATTCATGCATTTCCTTACTAGCTCAGGAACTTTCAAATCCCTGTAAGCATTATGGTAATTTCTTATACGGCTCACAGCTTTTCCGCAGACAGCCTCATTTATCTTCATGGGCTTTTATTATAAAAAGATATTTACATATTGTACATATTTACAATTCTCTCCCACCACTAAAACCAACAAAATTTCCAAAATCGCTCATGAATTTCTGATGAACCGAAGACACTGAAATGTTCACTGTTCTCCCCAGTCTGTTTTCGTCTTTCCCTGTTTTGTGATTCGCCCTTCTGCTTAGTTCTTCCCCGGGGCTCATTTACACATCCATAGGCCTCATTCCTGCTGTTCTGAAGAGCCTTTATTGCTTCAAATCAGGAGCTTGTGAGCCTGTTCTCCTTTCCTTTGAGCGAAACCTCCTAAAACTGTCTAGGGTTTCTTTTTCTTTCCCTCTCAGTTTCATTCTTTTCACAAAACACTTATTTCAAGAACGTTGTCTGCTCTGTGCCTGGTGCTGGGACCAGGCGGGGAGCCTGGTGGCTGGCAGGGGGTGGGCATGCGGTGTTTGCAGAGGTGTGACTGGGACAGCGGGACCAGCACTGGGTGGAATTCCACCACTGAATCAGCCCTGGGATTGGAAACAAGCCAAGACCACCCTCGCTGTCCTTTTCCTTATGTTAGATACGGTGAACTCCAAGTTTCTCTTCCAAGAATCAGTGTGTCAGTATGCTCAGCTCTCTTATTCTTCAATTCTCCATTTCGAAGTTTAACTTCCTTGTAGTTTCAGTAAAAACCTTTTCCACCAGTTCTACTCAGTAGTTCACATCTGTTTCCCTGCCCTCCCGTGCTCTCTCCTGACTCATCTGGGTCACCTGCTCTGGTCACCTGCTTTGATCCCTGGTTACATGCTCTCACCTGCCCGGAACCGTCCTTCCCACCAAACTACCCACCCCACCACTCTGGCTTGTACCCCTGCTCTCTTTAAAATAGCCAATCTGAATTAGCTTAGACTGTGCGGTCTAACCCTAGCCAATAGGGGAATGACATAGCAGTAGGGACGACGTCCATCAGGAATAAGAACCGCTACTCCTCCCTTGCCCAGGTGTGTGTTCCATTGTTCCGTCTGTGAGCCGCACCCTTCTATAGAAGTAGATTGCCTTGCTGAGGAGATTTATATTCCAGGGCTACTTCTTTTGCGGCTCTGAAAATTTTACATGTCACACTTACATAAAAGAAAAACAGGAAAGCAGGAGTGTTAGGGACTGACTTGCATTCCCCTACACCCTCAATTCATATGCTGAAGCCCTAACTCCCAGTGCCTCAAAATGGGACTGTATTTGGAGACAGGGACTTGATAGAGATGATTAAGTTAAAATGAGGTAATTAGGGTGGGCCCTAATCCGATATGACGAGTGTCCTGATATGAAGAGGGGACAGTTACAGAGGGAAGACCACATGGACATACAGGGAGAAGATGGCCGTCTACAAGCCAAGGAGAGAGGCGTCATGAGAAACCAACCCTCCGACATCCTGGATTTGGACTTCCAGCCTCCAGAACTGTGAGAAAATAAATTTCTGTGGTTTAAGTCACCTAGTCCGTGGTACTTTGTTGGGGCAGTCCTAGCACATTAATACAGGAAATGATTATAATACCTACAAGGAAAAAATGGCATGGAAGTGCTTTTAAGCTCTTGAATGTCATATAGCTACCATGAGAGTTTTTTTTGTTTGCTTGTTTGTGGTTTTTATTTTTGAGACAGTATCATTCTGTTGCCAGGCTGGAGTGCAATGGTGCAATCTCGGCTCACTGCAACCTCTGCCTCCCAGGTTCAAGCAATTCTCCTGCCTGAGCCTCCCCAGCAGCTGAGACTACAGGTGCGTGCCACCACACCCAGCTAATTTTTGTTTTTTTTAGTAGAGACGGGGTTTCACCATGTTGGTCAGGATGGTCTCGATCTCTTGACCTTGCGATCCACCCATCTTGGCCTCCCAAAGTGCCGGGATTACAGGAGTGAGCCACCACACCTGGCCCAGCCACCATGAAGTTTTACAGTTTTCACTGCTGTTGTCTGGGACTTTTAAAGTCACCTTAGTGAATGTCTGTTGGTTTCTTCCTTTGCAGGGTTCAGTCCCCTTTCTTCTACGATCCGTGTCTTTAGTTCTGTGGGTTACCACATGCACTGTGGACCACGGGGCTGACTACACTCCCCTCCCTCTGGGAATAGGCAGGTGACTTTGGCCTGCTGCTGACCGCTGTGATTGGGTTTAGGATGGGTGTAGGATCCAAATTGCCCAGATTCAATCCTAGGACCTATATGGGACCTAAGGTTGTCAATCAGGGACAACCTCAGTTAAATTGAATTTTGGATCATCAAGGATGTGTTTCAAATGTTTGCTAAAAAGCTGGTAACCCTAGTCAGACTATTACAGAGAAGCTTTCTTTGTGCTGAATGTGTGGAGCTGGTAGAATGTGATTCTGGAGTTGTCAGGAGATAAGCCGTACAGGGAGCAAGGCTTTCCACGGGTAAGTCACTGTAGAGGAAGTAGACCTGAGATAAAGGCAGTACCTGATGGCATTGCCGGAGGCTCTGGATCCAGCCATGCCTGAAGCTGGACAAACTCACAACCAACAAAGTCTCTTCTTTACATAAGCCTGCGTGAACTGGTTCTTTGTAATTTGCAACAAAGAATGATGACTTGTAAAGTCACGATTCAATAGTTAAGGCGATGTGTGAAATCCTCTCAAACCTCCTGCTGTAGGTTTGTCCAGACTTCGCAGATACACAGAAGAGAACGCTCAGTCGGAAAAGTAATGAGAAGTATGTTGAAGTGAATCCAGTATCTCAGACAGCTCTGCTTAAAGAGTGATTTCATCTTCTTTTTTAACAAAAGGCAGTGTTACAATACTGCAGAAAAGATGAGGTTTTCAAGGGAGTAGGGTCTTGTCAAAGCCGGCTTCCCTCTGCAGAAAGGGCAGCACAAAGGACCCTTCATCCTGCTGGGCACTCCCTGGCTGCCTGATCAGTGAAGGCATCATAAGAGCAGTTGGAGGCACTGGAGCAAGGCGAGCTGGACTCACTTCTGTGCTGGATCCCGAGAATGGCTGGACATCTGTCCTCTGAGAACTTGGAAATAGAGGTGCTTGCTTGTTTCCTGTGAGTAGGGTTATTAATTCAACGATAAGAGTTGGAGAAGAGACAGGAAGCTCATAAAAAGACACAAATGCCCTCCTAGGGTCACAGGATTGAGAGAGAGAGAGAGAGAGAGAAAATGAATGCATGGAAGTATGTAAAAGAAGAATGTCAGCAAAGGGGGACTGATGGGCTCAGAGAACCAAAGTTACGTCATTCAGAAGGCGAGCGTAGACCAAGTCCATCCTTGCACAGACTGGAGAGGGTGCTTTGCTCCCCCAGATGTGGACACTCACATTTTCTTGGTCGGGCCAACCTCTGGGGGGCTGATGTGGGTTGAAAATTTCACAAGCTCAACCCTCCCCTTGCTGTGATTCCAGAAGGTCAATTTTAGAGACTTTGGCTTCCCACCTTGGTGGCCTACAGGGTGGAGAATATGTGGCTCTTCAAATATGCACACTGTATTTCAAAGTGTACATCAACAGAATGCTCCCGCCATTCTCTTTTATAAGCTTGTTTTTCTTGTAGCAGTCTCCATTATCTACTCTGGAATGTTGCGGGAGTGGAGGCTGGACAAAGTCTGAGACAGTGTCATCACCAGTGAGTGGACCCTGCCTCTGCTGGATGTCCGCAGTGTGTGTGCTGGTGTTGGTCCTAAGGTGACATATTGGGAACAAGGGCTACAAGGATCAGAAACCGCTGCCTGGGCCATCTACCTTCCTCTGTCCAGCACACCACCCCATCAGCAAAGGCCAGGCCATGCTGTCTCCAGGCTCTGCTGATTGCATGTTAAGGAAGTGTTGGAGCAGGAAAGGGTTGGAATAGGACAGTGGAGGAATTCTACTAGAGGAAGTGGGGTTATTCTACCAGGGGTCAGAGGCTTCTGCTAAAGCATTTGAAATCAGAAAAGCACCTCACCACAGCAAGGATTGATTTGCTTTCACAAAACCCAGCTGGTCTCTAGGAAGGACTCGGGTTTCTACTGTTAGCAAAACATAGCCCATGTTGTGGAAGTCTTAAAGCTTACACATATTGATTGACAATGAAAACCACTTGGCTTGAATAATGTTCCTCAAATATCCCCTTATGCCACTGGAAGGAGAATATGGTTCAATGAACCCCCTGCATGTATTTATATCCACTCTATTCTCTTAATTGGCAGGAAACACTCAGTGAGCCATTTATTCTATCCATTCACATCCATTTAGTCAAGACTTCATGGCCAGGCATGGTGGCTCATGCTTGTAATCCCAGCACTTTGGGAAGTCGAGGTGGGCGGATCATGAGGTCAGGAGTTCGAGACCAACCTGTCCAATATGGCGAAACCCTGTTTCTACTAAAAAATACAAAAATTAGCTGGGCGCGGTGGTGCATGCTTGTAGTTCCAGCTACTTGGGAGGCTGAGGCAGGAGAATCACTTGAATCTGGGAAGCAGAGGTTGCAGTGAGCCGAGATCATGCCATTGCACTCCAGCCTGGGTGACAGAGACTCTGTCATTAAAAAAAGGAATGACTTCCTATGTGTTAGGCGCTATGCTAACAACTGAGGTTGTGACTGCGAACTCAAGAGACATGGTGTTTGCCCTTGCAGAGCTTACAAGCCAAACAACAATTACACGAATAGGCAGGGGTTCCAGCCAGCAATGGTGGTGAGAGCTATGAAGACGGGAGGGCTGCTATGAGAGTGTGTGAAACCAGAGAATCTGACCTCTTCAGGGCTCCAGAAACCTCTTGAGGAGGTGGTTTTCAGGTGTCCCCTGAAAAAGATGAATGGGTGAGGACAGGTGAAGACTTAATGGACCGGTACTTAAGGCCGAGAGAGAAGTGCTTATGAGAAGACCCCAAATCCTGAAGGTCTTAAGGGCCTGGCAGGGGATGAGAGTACAGGTAGACCGAGATGAGGCTGGCGTGGTGCAGGGAAAGGGTTTGGTTTTATCCCCGGTGTGCTGAAGAGCCCCTGGAGCACTGCACGGGGAGTGCATGATGGGAGGCGTGCTTGGCCTGCCCTGTGGAGGAGGATGCACTGAGGAGAGCCCAGAGAAGAAGCAGAGACTGGCCATGAGGTGCGTGCAGTAGGCTGGGAGAGAGATGATGCTGGCCAGGGCTCGCAGGGTAGCAGTGGCTGTGGAGGAAAAGAAACACGAATGAGTGATGTTGGGGAGATAGAGTCAATCGGGCCATATGCAGGGAATAAAAGAATGCCTCCACTCCTTGTCTGATGACAAAATTAAGTTTTCGAGGCTGGGCATTATGGCTCACACCTGTAATCCCAGTGCTTTGAAGGGCTAAAGTATGAGGATCACTTGAGCCCAGCAGTTCAAGACCTCCTGGGCAAAACTCCATCTCTACAAAAAAACATACATAGCAAAACTCCATCTCTACAAAAAAAATTTAAAAATTTGTTGGGTGTGGTGGGATGTGTCTGTGGTCCTAGCTACTTGGGAGGCTGAGGCAGGAGGATTGCTTGAGCCCAGGAGCTCGAGGCTGCAATGAGCTGTGATTTATACCACTGCATTCCAGCCTGGGTGACAGAGCAAGACGCATTTAAAAAAAAAAAAAAAAAAAAAAAGAGGATTTTCAAAAAAAAAAAAGAGGATTTTCAAAATCATACATGGAAGATTACACAATAAATAAAAATAATTGATAGAAAGTAACTTAAAAAAAAAACAAAACAAGTTTTTGATCCTGCATAGCTGAGGACAGATGCAGAAGGTAGGTGAGCTCTTCAGGGAAACGGCAAAGCCCTTCCCTATGTTGCCTTTGCTCCGTCCAGAATCCCTGAGTGTCAGCCTTTGCTGGCCACTACCTGACCTCGGTTAGAGTCACCTGATCTCCTTAGATGAGACTGTGAATGCTCTTCTCCTTATACTTTTGCTTTTTTTTCCCTTTAATGTTAATTCTTAGTTTTAATCTCACAATGATGTTCCGTGTATATGTATGTGTGTTGTTCATACTCCTGGACTATACCACAAATTGCAGGAGGTAAAGACTATAACCTATTACTTTTTCCTTCTCTCCAGTAACGCCTGGTATACCTGGATATCAACAATATCCAGCGTAAGTGGGGATACATTGAAACGTTGTAGGAACGTTGCGTTTGGTGGTGGGGGATATAATGGGTAACATCCTGAGTTTACTGAGTTAGGCAATATTCCAATCGCTTCATATATATTAACTCATCTTGTGCCCACAACGAATCTGTTAGGTAGATAATACTATTACCCCATTTTAAAGATAGAGAAACAAGGGCATACCCTAGCTTTTAAGTACTTCGATTAAGAAATAGGTGAGTCAGAAATGAGACTTCTTCAAGTTCATGGTGAGGCCTCTTGCAGGTTTACGAAGGCAGTGAGTGAAGTGGGCTCTCGCTCTCTCTCATGAGAGTGGAATATTTCACTCAAAAGCTTCTCTGTTTCCATGAACTGGAGAGGGTGGAAGGGGCCCTCTGTAGACCAGGGGCTCAATTCTCCAAAGGCCAAAGGGGTGATCTTTGAGGATCTCCTTTGATGCCATTTTTCTTACATCTTAGTTGTTTGAAAGACCATTACATCTCCACTCATGCTCTTGACTTTTAGAGCCAATTTGTTGAATCTGTATTTGGAGGTAGGAGGAGAAGTTGAGTAACCTTGAAGTCATCTTCTCTGTGATCTAGACTTTCTGATTTAGACCTGGGCTGTTGGAATTGTGTGTGCCCACCAGATGGCGGAACTTTGCTGGGGATGGAGTTGTGTGGGCGTGGCACGAAGGAGGGGAGGAGGGAAGAGTGGGCTGTGCCTCCCCTTGGCTCTCCCCGGAAGCCTGTGATGTAGACTTCTGGGTGGGTACGAGGTTGGTATCAGCTTGAGTTGAAGAAGTGCAAACAGAACTTTACACTTGATTTTCGTCAATAGGCGGAGAAGCAATTCAAATAGAACTTTGTACCAGGAAATACGTATGCCCAAACAAGAAAAGCGCTAGGCTTTGCTGTGGTGCTGGCAGAGCTTAAAACTGTTTGCCACGCCCATAGTCCAGGAAATCAGATATGCTTGAGAGGAGCAATCCCTTCTAGTGTAGGAGTACTCTAAGAGTATAGCAACTATGAACTGCTGAGTATTTACTGTAAGCCCGGCTACTGCCGTTTCATCTCCTGACATCTGAAAGCCACCATAATGTCAGAATTTCTACATCTAAACTCATCTTCATCCTCCTATCCCACAAGACCTGAGCCCCTCCGGTCTCCCCCCTCCATGAATGGCACCACCACCTGTTCAAGAGCTGCTTGTATCGGCTGCCTAGGGCCGCCTTAGCCAATGATCACACTTGCCTTATAAAGAAATAAGTGAGTCAGAAATTAGACTTCTTCACGCTTGCCTTAAAACTAGAGGAATTTATCCTTTCACAGTTCTGAAGGCCAGGCATCCAAAGTTAAAGTGTCAGCAGGACTGTACTTCCCCTGAGGGCTCTTGGGTAAAGTCCTTTCTTGCTTTGACAGCTGCTGGCGGCTCTCTGTGGCCGCATGACTCCAAACTCTTCACATTACTTTCTCTGTGTCTGTCCTTCCGCTCTTCTTTATTATTATTATTATTTTTTTTTTTTGAGACGGAGTTTCACTCTTGTTGCCCAGGTTGGAGTGTAATGGCACGATCTCGGCTCACTGCAACCTCTACCTCCCAGGTTCCCGTGATTCTCCTGCTTCAGCCTCCCGAGTAGCTGGGATTACAGGAGTGCGCCACCACATCCAGCTAGATTGTTTTGTATTTTTAGTAGAGACCGGGTTTCTCCATGTTGGTCAGGCTAGTCTCAAACTCCTGACCTTAGGTGATCCACCCACCTCAGCCTCCCAAAGTGCTGGGATTACAGGTGTGAGCCACCGCGCTGGGCCTTGCTCTTCTTTTATAAGGCGGTTTATCATCAGATTCAGGACCCACCTGGACAATACAGGATGTCTCATCTTGAGATCCTCAACGTCATGTTCACAAAGACCCTTTTCCCAAATAAGGTCCCATTCACAGGTCCCAGGGGTTCCAGGGGTTAGGATGCAGGCTGGTCTTTGTGGAGTCACAGTGATCATTGTAGAAACCTGCAAGTTATTCCTGACACCTCTTCCTTCCTCCTCTCAGTCCACCACTGATTCTGGTGACTTTTCTGCTCAATAGTCCCCCATCTTTATTGCTGACAACTGGTCCCCCTCTGCGCGCAGAAACCTCCTAACTGGTTTCCCTGCATCCACTGTGTTATGGACTGAATTGTGCTCCCTCTGCACCCTCAATTTCAGATGTTGACTATTTAGAGATAGGGCCTTTCAGGAGATAATGAAGGCCAATGAGGCAATAAGGGCGGGGCCCTAATCCCACAGGGCTGGTATCCTTACAACCTTACAAGACAAGGAAGAGACTCCAGAGCTCACTCTCTCCTGGCGCACACAGAGGAAAGGCCACGTGAGGACACAGCGAGAAGAGGCATCTACAAGCCAGGAAGAGAGGCCTCAGCAGACACCAACCCTGATAGAACCTTGATCTCAAACTTAGAGCCACCAGAGCTGTGAGGAAATCAATGTTGAAGCATCCTAGTTCATAGTACTTTGGCAGCCAGAGAAGAATACTTTCTGTGCTCCCTCCCACCTGGTCTCCACGTTGCAGCCAGTGACTGTGTGAGACGCAAACCTCTAACTTCTGCTTAAGAGTCTTCTTCCCTCCTTCCCTTCTTCCCTTCCTCCCTCCCTCCTTCCCTTCCTTCCTTTTTCCCACAGATGGATCCAAGGCACTCATCTAAGCACTAGGGATATAGCAGTGAACAAAACAGGTAACTCCCACCTGTTTTTGTGTGAAGCTTGCAGTCCAGCACCCCTGGCTGCCTATGGCTCTGGGGTTCAAGACCCACATTCGAACCTGGTCTGCAAAGCCCTGCATACTCAGAGTACTGAACAGCGTGGGCAACCTCCACTGGTTCCAGCTCACCTTCCTTCTCTACCACTTCACACACACGCACACACACACACTAACACACACATGCACACACACACACGCACACACACACACTAACACACACATGCACACACACACATGCACACACCCACGCACACACACACACTCACACACACCAGGCCCTGTGGTGACACAGCCTCTTCAGTCCTTCCAAAGGGCAGTGCTCCTTCCCTCCAGAGAGCTTTCAGACACTGACTGCAGTTTCTTCTGTCTGGAAGGGTCACTCTTTGCCTACTTTGCCCTTTTTCTACTCTCAGCCTCCTTAGGTAAGCCTGTCACAGGCTCTTAGCGGCTGTTACATCTCCCTTGCAGCACTGATCACAATGACCGTTAAATAATTAACTGTACAACTAGTTGTTTAGTGTCTGTGTAACCCACAGACAGACAGCCCCATGAGGACAATGTCTCTCTCTGTTTTTGCTTCCTGCTACCTTCCCAGGCTTAGCAGGGTTGATCGCAGTGGGTTCCTATTAACTATTGTTATAGGAAACAGTAAAGGAATCAATGAACTATTTAAATCCTAAGAAGCCTCTCCCATCCGTTAGGTATTGTGCCCAGTGTATAAATGTAAAAGGAAGGTGCAGGTGCAGGGTGGTTAGGTAACTGGCCCAAGTTTACCCTCTTAGTAACAGTGGAGACTGAAGTAGAAGCCCAGAGCTTTCTGGCTGGGCATTGTGGCTCACGCCTGTAATCCCAGCACTTTGGGAGGTTGAGGTGGGTGAATCACAAGATCAGGAGTTCAAGACCAGCTTCACCAAGGTGGTGAATCCCCATCTCTGCTAAAAATACAAAAATTAGCTGGGCATGGTGGCACGCACCTGTAGTCCCAGGTACTCAGGAGACTGAGGCAGGAGAATCGCTTGAACCCTGGAGACGAAGGTTGCAGAGAGCTGAGATCACGTCACTGCACTCCAGCCTGGTGGCCTGGTGACAGAGTGAGACTATATCTCCAAAAAAGAAAGAAAAGAAAAGAAAAAAAGAAATTCAGAGCCTTCTGATTTCAAAGACCAGGCTCTAAAAAGCCACGACTCAAGCCCACTTTGCCTTAGATGTTGAGAGAATTCTTAAAAGAAAGTCACAAGCATCCTAACTAGAAAGTCATTAAAGAATGATTTTATTTTGTTAAAATAATTATTGCAATCAGCAGGCAAATGGATAAACAAATGTGATATGATTACATAATGGAATACCACTAGCAAAAAAGAGAAACCAACTACTAGTAACATGCTATTGCATCCAAGAATTGCAAAAACATGCTGACCCAAAGAAGCCAGACACAGAACACTACATGCTGTATGGCTCTATGTGAAATTCCAGAAGAGGCAAAAATATGGCTGGTGAGAGCCATTAGGTCAGTGGTTGCCTCTGGGGTGAGGCAGGAAGTGTCTGGGAAAAAGCATGAGGGAGTTTTCTGGGGCGATGGTAATGTTCTGTATCTTCACACTTGATCTTAGCCAAAAGGCCGAGAAGCAATTAATGTTCTGTATCTTATTGGAGGTTTCAGTAATGTTTGTGTATGCATTTGTCCAAATTCAGCATCCATACTCATGAGATGTGTTAATTTCTCTGTTTGCAAAGTTTATCTAAAAAACCAAACAAACCCTTAAACCAATATTGAACTCTAGTAGGTGATAGGCATGCTGAAGTGTTTGGGGGTGAAGTACACGGATATCTGCAGCTTGTTCAGAAAATAAGATGGGGTTGGACATGGTGGCTCATGCCTGTAATCCCAGCACTTTGGGAGGCCGAGGTCGGCAGATTATGGGGTCAGGAGTTCGAGACCAGCCTGGCCAATGTGGTGAAACCCCATATCTACTAACAGCACAAAATTAGCTGGGGATGGTGGTGTGTGCCTGTAATCCCAGCAACTCAGGAGGCAGAGGTTGCAGTGAGCCAAGATCCTACCACTGCACTCCAGCCTGGGTGACTCAGTCTCAAAATAAAACAAAACAAAACAAAACAAAAATAAGATGGATGCTGGTGGACAGAGGGAGCAGATGGAGAGACTCAGGGTAAAGCAAGGAGAGTAAAATGTTATATGTAGAGTCTAGTTGGGGGGGTGTATGGGTGTTCACTGCTCAAAACTTTCCAACTTTGCTGTATGTTTGAAAATTTTCATTATAAAATGTCAGAAAAAGTTCATGATCAGCCTGGCCAACATGGTAAAACCCCGTCTCTACTAAACATACAAAAATTAGCGGGGCGTGGTGATGGGTGCCTGTAATCTCAGTTACTCAGGAGGCTGAGGCAGGAGAATTGCTTGAACCTGGTGGGGGCTGAGATTGCAGTGAGCTGAGATCAAGTCACTGCACTCCAGCCTGGGTGAGACAGAGTGAGACTTAGTCTAAAAAAAAAAAAAAAAAAAAAAAAAGCCGAATATGGTAAGCTGAAAAAATGCATTTCAAAAGCAGCTGATGTTTGTGGTAATCAATCCACAATCTAAAGATGTATGATAGAAAATTATTCAGGGTGGTTTTTTTTTTTTTTTTTTTTTTTTTTTTTTTTTTGAGATGGAGTTTCGCTCTTGTTGCCCAGTGGAGTACAATGGTTCTATCTCCGCCTCCTGGGTTCAAGCATGTCTCCTGCCTCAGCCTCCTGACTAGCTGGGATTACAGGCATGCATAATGCCTGTATTTTGTATTTTTAGTAGAGGTGGGGTTTCTCCATGTTGGTCAGGCTGGTCTCGAACTCCTGACCTCAAGTGATCTGCCCCGCTGGGCCTCCTAAAGTGCTGGGATTACAGGCGTGAGCCACTGGGCCCAGCCTATTCACCGTTTGTTTGTTTGTTTGTTTTTTAAATTAGTTTAAATAGGATGCTCTGCAGGGAGGATGTGTAGGGGCCTGGAATTGGGGTTGGGAGATGCCTAATTCTTGGAGGATCTGGAAGAAGAGGCAGGTGGTGGGATCCTTTTCAGGGTAGAGAGGTTACAGAATATAAGACTGAACCATTGAGGGCAACCTCCTCCTCCCTGAGGCCTCTGGGGTGGCGGTTTGCTCTCAAAACTGGCTTGATTTATGGTCCAGCATTGTAAGTGCTGTGGCTGACATTCCTGACTTGGCAGTGAAATCGAGCCTGCGCTCTTGGGGGTGGTGGGAGGGTACTGCCCGGATGGTCTATGTGATGGCGTCAGTGGTCGAAGAAGGCTAGAGACATGGGCATCCTAATCTGGTCCCCAGTACTCACTGGTTATGTGGCCCTGGGTGTGTCACTGAGCCTCCCCTGGCCTCAGTTGCCTTATCTGTAAAACGAAGACAATCATATTTAGCTTGCAGGGTTGGTATCAGAATTATAGATGATGGCATTATCAAGGTCAGCTGTGTGTTTTCAAATCTGAGGTCAAGCCTCAGTCCCCTACTGCTCCCTTCATTGGTGGCTTGTGACACAGTTGATTGGGCCCTCCTGCTGCTCTCTGCCTAGGACATTACTCTCTCTTAGGTCTCTCCTAACCTCCCAGGCTACTCTTCCTCAGCCTCCTTTACTGAATCCTTCTCTGGTGAATCCTCCTCTGTGCCCAAATCACAAGGTGGGCTAACCCCGAGACCCAGTCCTCAGCCCTCCTTTGGGCTCTTTTTACACCCAGTCCCAGCTCCTATGCGATTTCCATTCAAACAGGTCCAAAGTCAAATCCTGGACACCCTCCCCACAACCTTTTTCTGTAAGTCTTCTCTTTATAAATGGCACCATCAATTCTCCTGGTTGTTCCAGCCAAAATCTTGGAATCATCGTTGACCTATTTTTTTTCTATTCTACACTTAATTCAACAGCAGTCTCATTGCTTCCACTTTGGAAACATATCTGCAACTGCACGACTCCTGTCCACCCTCACGGTTAGCAGCCTGACCCAAACCCTCACTCCTCTCACCTGGACGGTTACCTCTGCTGCCTAACCCAGCTCTCAGCTTCCACTCTTGCCTGCCTAGACCCTGTTTTCCTCCCAGTAACTAGAATTGTTCTTAACCTATAGATGTCATGACTCTGCTTCATCTCAAAGCTCTCGAACAGCTTCAGAATAAAATCCATGTCCCCAGGATGTTCCCAGAGCTGGACTCATGCCCCGCTTCTGTTCATTCTGCTCCAACACCGCTCACTTCCCAGCTGCCCCTCCAACAAACCAATCTGCTCCCACCCCATGACCTCTCCCTGTGCCATGCCCTCCACTGGGTTGCCCTTCCCTTGATGCCTAGAAGGCTGAATCTCCCAATGCTCTTAGATTCCTGCTCAAATTGCACTTCATCTTAGAGTCTGTCTTGACTCCTCTATCTGAAATCGCACCCTATTTCAATCTCATTCTGCTTTTTTTTTTTTTTTTTTTTAGCTTTCCTTATTGCTTGGCATGGTGTATTTATTTGCTCATTAAAACAATTCTGTGTCTTCCTACATGAACAGGAGCCACATGACAAAAGGGACTTCAAATATATTCCTTATCGCTGTATCCCCAACACCCAGGACAGAGCCTGGCGCCAGGTGGCTTGCCAATAAAGATTTGTAGGATGGATGAGTGAGTGAAAAATATGTTTCACTTAGTGCCTAGCCTAGAAAATGCACCCACAAAATGATTATTGTAGCATCGTAATGGTCCTTTATGGAGAAAATGGGCAGAATTAGAGGGAAAGTACTTGATTTTGATCTTAAAATTAAAGATCTTGAATGGAAAAATAATTAATCTTTTGGACACTTTCATTATTAGTGTGAGTCAGAGGTTGCTTTTCTGGCCTGGAAGATAGGTTATTACATGACCCAGAAATTACTACCGAGAACTATCCTGGCCAATAGTTCTGTTCTCCTGCCTAAATTCCTTCCTCACCTGATTCCAGATTCCTTGTTTCTGCCTAAAGTGCATTAGTTTCTTTTCTCCTTTCTTTCTTCCTTCCATCTTACTTTCTCTTTCTTTTTTCCTCTCTTTCCCCCCTCCCTCCTTCTCTCTCTCTCTTTCTTTCCTTCTGTATTTCTTTCTCTTTTTTCCTCTCGCTTTCCCTCCCTCCCTTCCTTCCTTCCTGTTTCTTTCTTTCTTTTTCTTTCTTTCTTTCTTCTTCTACTTTTTTTTTTTTTGGAATCAAGGTCCCACTCTATCACCCAGGCTTAAGTGCAGTGTTTCTGTCAAAACTCACTGCAGCCTTGACCTCCTGGGCTCATGTGATCCTCCTGCCTCAGCCTCTCAAGCAGCTGGGACTACAGGCACACACCACCACGCCCAGCTAATTTTTAAAATTTTTGTAGAGATGAGGTGTTGCTATGTTGCCCAAGCTGGGGCCTGTATGCATTTCTTTGAAATGACCCTGAGCATGAGCAGGCCACCACCCGGTGATTCCAGGCTACAGCTTTCCAGTGGCTTCAAGACCTTGTCTCTCTTTTTTTTTTTTTTGAGACGGAGTTTCGCTCTTGTTACCCAGGCTGGACTGCAATGGCGCGATCTCGGCTCACCGCAACCTCCGCCTCCTGGGTTCAGTCAATTCTCCTACGTCAGCCTCCTGAGTAGCTGGGATTACAGGCACACGCCACCATGCCCAGCTAATTTTTTGTATTTTTTCACCATGTTGACCAGGATGGTCTCGATCTCTTGACCTCGTGATCCACCCACCTCTGCCTCCCGAAGTGCTGGGATTACAGGCTTGAGCCACCGCGCCCGGCCAAGACCTTGTCTCTTAAAAAAATAAAAAATAAAAAATAAAAAATAAAAGCGCTGTTACACATTTCAACAAAGCGGGTTAAAAGACACTTATCAGAAGTCTGCTGAGCAGGCTTTGAAATTAGTTCTGCTTGGATATTGGACCTTCTTATCTCTGCAGACAAAGAGATACAGCCCCGTGTACCACAGGCAGGAAGTGGGCCTTTGATCTCTGTGGGAGACCTGCTTTATAGCTCTTTGAAAAATAGAATCTGTTCTGCGTAAGCGTATTTTGAGGACGTCATAGTCTCTGGAAACAAGTAGGATTCCTTTATCAGAAAGGAGATTGTAGGTTCTACAATCACAGAACAAATATACGGTGCCTACTCTGCTGACCATACGGTGACTGTTGGATGAGGTTCAAATCCTGGATGGAAAGGAGCAAAATAGAGAGAGGTGGAGATTGATACGCACACACAGGCACGCGCGCACACGCACACGCACACACGGACGTGCACACGCACACACACACACACAGACATGCGCACACACATGCACACGCACACACACGCACACAGACATGCGCACACACATGCACGCACACACACGCACACAGACATGCGCACACACATGCACGCACACACACGCACACAGACATGCGCACACACATGCACGCACACACACGCACACAGACATGCGCACACACATGCACGCACACACACGCACACAGACATGCGCACACACATGCACGCACACACACGCACACAGACATGCGCACACATGCACGCACACACACGCACACAGACATGCGCACACACATGCACGCACACACACGCACACAGACATGCGCACACACATGCACGCACACACACGCACACAGACATGCGCACACACATGCACGCACACACACGCACACAGACATGCGCACACATGCACGCACACACACGCACACAGACATGCGCACACACATGCACGCACACACACGCACACAGACATGCGCACACACATGCACGCACACACACGCACACAGACATGCGCACACATGCACGCACACACACGCACACAGACATGCGCACACACATGCACGCACACACACGCACACAGACATGCGCACACATGCACGCACACACACGCACACAGACATGCGCACACACATGCACGCACACACACGCATACACACACAGATTGTGGGGAGAGGGGGAAAGAAAAAGGGAGAGAAACAGGAAGGAGGGGAGAGAGAGGGAAAGAAGGGGAGGAAAAGGGTGGGAGAGAGAGTGAGAGAGAGACAAAGTAACTTCGAATCTGGGAGAGATGGAAAGGGTTCCAGCTGACGATGGCTGCGGGAGTTACTGTATTTCACTCCTGTACCTACCTGGTGAGCTGGCAGCTAGGGGCAGAGTAAGAGCTGCTATTTTCTTCCTTTCATTTTTCTCTTTTTAGCTTCTAGCCTATCTGGGCAAAAAATAACCTGTCACCAGCCTGGCCCAACCAGTAAGCAGTACCCTGGGATGGGCAGGGAGAGTTTGGTCCCCCGTGAGTTGTAGGAGGTTACTCTCAAATCTGAGAGGTGACATGGCTTGCCAGGATCCCAGAGCGAGTGGAGTGGGGACCTCCCTTGGAATCCTTCAGTTCAGACTCCTGAGACTCCCCTGTTTCTGCCCACACATACACAGATTTTCAGACCACGCTTCCTGCGGGGGAGGAGGGAGGCACCGAAGCAGCTGTGACTCTCGGGCCCATCTTTAATCAGAGCAGCTCTGCTTAGACTTAAAAAAAAAAAAAAGTTGAGCGGGTCGGGCGCGGTGGCTCACGCCTGTAATCCCAGCACTTTGGGAGGCCGAGGCGGGTGGATCACGAGGTCAAGAGATCGAGACCATCCTAGTCAACATGGTGAAACCCCGTCTCTACTAAAAATACAAAAAAAAAAACCTAGCTGGGCATGGTGGCACGTGCCTGTAATCCCAGCTACTCAGGAGGCGGAGGTTGCGGTGAGCCGAGATCGCGCCATTGCACTCCAGCCTGGGTAACAGGAGCAAAACTCCGTCTCAAAAAAAAAAAAAAAAAAAAAAAGTTGGCTGGGAGCAGTGGCTCACATCTGCAATCCCAACACTTTGTGAGGCTAAGGCGGGCAGACCATAAGGTCAGGAGTTCGAGACCAGCCTGACCAACATGGGGAAACACCGTCTCTACTAAAAACACAAAAATTAGCCGGGTGTGGTGGCAGGTGCCTGTAATCCTAGCTACTCAGGAGGCTGAGGCAGGAGATTGCTTGAACCTGGGAGGCGGAGGTTGCAGTGAGCCGAGATTGCGCCTGGGGAATAGATTAGGACTCTGTCTCAAAAAAAAAAAAAAAAAAAAAAAAAGTTCGTGTGTTTTTATTAACTCATACACAATTAACTTGTCTTCTGGTTTGTTGAAGCAATCAGTCAGACAACAATTTGCCACAGTAATTTTGGTCTAAGTGGCTGGCCATAAACACTCCAGTACCACATTCATCTGAAGAGCATTCCCAAAGAAGGCAAATAATTTGGCTATTCTCATCCATTTCATAGTATTTCAGGATAGCCAGTGTACCTTCTTTCTCTCATGCTTATTCTCCTTGGGAATGGTATAAGATTTCTTCCTTTTCTTAGCACCACCATGAAGTCTTAATGCAAGATGAAGAGTAGACACGTTGTGAAAATTGTAGTCAGCTGGGCATGGTGGCTGATGCCTGTAATTCCAGCACTTTGGGAGGCCGAGGTAGGGGATTGCTTCAGCTCAGGAATTCAAGACAAGCCTGGGCAACGTGGCAAAACCCTATCTCTACTAAAAATACAAAAATCAGTCAGGCATGGTGGTGTGTGCCTGTAGTCCCAGCTATGCGGGAGGCTGAGGTAGGAGGATGGATCACTTGAGCCTAGAAGGCGGAGGTTTCAGTGAGTGAGCCGAGATTGCACCACTGCATTCCAGCCTGGGTGACACAGCAAGACTCTCTCTCTTACTCCCACCATGAAGTCTTAATGCAAGATGAAGAGTAGACACGTTGTGAAAATTGTAGTCAGCTGGGCATGGTGGCTGATGCCTGTAATTCCAGCACTTTGGGAGGCCGAGGTAGGGGATTGCTTCAGCTCAGGAATTCAAGACAAGCCTGGGCAACGTGGCAAAACCCTGTCTCTACTAAAAATACAAAAATCAGTCAGGCATGGTGGTGTGTGCCTGTAGTCCCAGCTATGCGGGAGGCTGAGGTAGGAGGATGGATCACTTGAGCCTAGAAGGCGGAGGTTTCAGTGAGTGAGCCGAGATTGCACCACTGCATTCCAGCCTGGGTGACACAGCAAGACTCTCTCTCTTACTCTCTCTCTCTCTCTCTCTCTCTCGAAAGTTGTAGTCAAAGTATATCCACCTTCTTCCAGTTGCTTTCCAGCCAGATTTAAGCAATTCTCCTGCCTCAGCATCCCGAGTAGCTGGGATTACAGGCATGTAGCACCACACCCAGCTAATTTTTTGTGTTTTCATAGAGATGAGATTTCTCCATGTTGCTCAGGCTGGTCTCAAACTCCTGGCCTCAGGTGATCCGCCCGCCTTGACCTCCCAAAGTGCTGGGATTAGAGGCAAAAGCCACCGTGCCCAACCTCATAAAAATTTTTATTAAAAATCTGTATTTTGGTGGTGGTTCCACTGCAGATGGCAGATTGAAACACCAGAATTTTTTTTTTTTTTTTTTTTTTTTTTTGCATTAGGGATCTTGTAATAGGTTGACAGAAAATGCAGGGTTGAAAATACAACAGATGTAGGGTACATTCGAAAAGGTAGTCCACACTGAGAGACTGTAAAACCTGGTAACTAAGAACACAGATTCTAGAACTGAACTCCATGGGCTCAAATCTCAGCTGTGCCTCGTACGGTTTGCATTTCTTTATCTGTAAAATGGATAGATGAAGCAGTTGTACCTCCTAGGGTAGAGAGTGTTACATGAGTGGATATGTGTGAAGCACTTAGAAAATGCACTAGGAAATGTACTGGGCCAGGCACAGTGGCTCATGCCTGTAATCCCAGCACTTTGGGAGGCCGAGGCAGGTGGATCACCTGAGGTTGGGAGTTCGAGAACAGCCTGACCAACATGGAGAAACCCCGTCTCTACTAAAAATACAAAATTAGCTGGGGGTGGTGACACATGTCTGTAATCCCAGCTACTCGGGAGACTGAGGCAGGAGAATCACTTGAATCCAGGAGGCGGAGATTGCAGTGAGCCAAGATTGTGCCATTGCACTCCAACCTGGGCAAGAAGAGAGAATCTCCATCTAAAAAAAAAAAAAAAAAAAGAGAGAGAGAGAAAGAAAATGCACTGAGTAACTGCCTTTGTAACTGTTAATTCAGAGCTGGGGAACTCAGGTTAGATTAAGCAGCTGTTCCTAAATGCTAATTAAGGGAGAAGTCAACATTTCCTTCAATAACTAGTTCTATCAGTCCAATAACATTATTCTTTAATATTGATGCTTGGTCAGATTAATGAAGACGTTTTATTGGGTTAGCTCCTTTGATTGAAAGGAAGAAAACATCACTCTGGATAGCTCAAGAAACAAGTTAAATAAAACAGGGGATGTAGTGATCATTATAAGCATAATAGTGGGCAAAGAGAGGAGACAGAAATCTCAGAACAGGGTAAGAGTGTGTTCTTGAATGCAGGATCCGGTGCGGTGTGGCTCCTGGAGGTGGAACGGCCACATCCCCTTCAGTCTTCAGAAGCAGGAGCTGGTGGCTTCTTGCTGGAACAGTCCATTGTCCACTCATTCTGATGCTCCTATTTTGGGACATTGGGTGACCACTTTGGTTTTTTTTTTTTTTTTTTTTTTTTTTTTTTTTTTTGAGATGGAGTTTTGCTCTTGTTGCCCAGGCTGGAGTGCAATGGCATGATCTCAGCTCACTGCAACTTCCACCTCCCAGGTTCAAGCGATTCTCCTACCTCAGCCCCCTGAGTAGCTGGGATTACAGGTGCTTACCACCATGCCTGGCTAATTTTTGTATTTTTAGTAGAGAGGGGTTTTTGCCATGTTGGCGAGGCTGATCTCAAACTCCTGACCTCAGGTGATCTGCCCACCTCAGCCTCCCAAAGTGCTGGGATTACATGTGTGAGCCATCACACCCGGCCCAACCACTTTGTTTTAATTGCTTATGTATTGTCTGCCTTTTCCTATGAGGTGCAGTCTCAGCATGGGCAGCACCCGGCCAGTCTCCTACTGTTTGTGGGCAGAGCACCCAGCATATGGCAGTCACCCCACAAATGCTAGCTGGCTAGATGGCATGTTAGGTAGGACATGGGGAAGCTTCCTCACCCCCCACCCCTGCTTCTTTTCTTCTGTTCCCTTCTGCCCATCTCCTGTCTGTGGCCTCTCTGCCTCTTCTGCCGCATTCCCATACTGCTAGCGTCATGGTCAGATTCCCAAGAGAGAGAACCCTGCACCGGTCTAGCTTTCTTGCTGGTCTCCTAGATCGCTGATTCATTCTTCCATCCACCTGCCCATGTGTCCATCCATCTCTCTGTGTTTTGTTGCTAGTGGGTATCCGTTTTCCTTTCCCTTCTCCATTTCCTCCCATGGGCCTTTGGTGGGATTGACTCCACCCCGTATCTAGTCATTGCACTGGCCACTGGGATGGCTTCAGAGAAAGTCGTGTGCCCCAATTTAGGCTCATGAGAGAACAACTAGTTATTTATTTATTTATTTTTTTGAGGTGGAGTCTCTTTCTGTCACCCAGGTTGGAATGCAATGGCACAATCTAGGCTCACTGCAATCTCCACCTCTCAGATTCAAGCAATTCTCCTGCCTCAGTGAGTAGCTAGGATTGCAGGCACTTGCCACCACACACATGGCTTATTTATTTATTTATTTATTTTTCTTTCTTTCTTTTCTTTCTTTCTTTCGTATTTATAGTAGAGACAGGGTTTCACCATTTTGGCCAGACTAGTCTTGAACTCCTGATCTTGTGATCCACCCATCCAAAGTGCTGGGATTACAGGAGTGAGCCACTGTGCTCGGCCCTAAGAGCTCGTTCTTATCTGGACCATGTGGTGTAAGAACAAGATCTTGCCTGCCTGGATGTTCTGGGCCAACCCAAGGAGCCACACAAGATAGGAGGGAGTGAGAGACAGGTAGAGAGAGAAAGGGAGAGGTTGAATAGATACTGGATGATGTGGTTTGAGTTACTGGATCAAGTCTCATTTGAAGCCAGAACTATTTCTGAACATCCAAGATTTTTTAGTTATGACATTCCTTTAGCCAGTTTTAACTGGGTGCTGTAACTGGGTTGCTTGCAACCCAAAGGATCCTACCTGCACGCCATCTAGCCAGCTATCATTTGTGGGGTGACTGCCATGTGCTGGGTGGTCTGCCAACAAGCAGTAGTAAGCCTGGCTGGGTGCTGCCCACGCTGAGACTGCATCTTATAGGGAAAGGCAGGCGATTACATAAGCAATTAAAACAAAGTGGTCACCCCATTGTCTCCAAGCAGAGTGGCTGGTTGGATTGGCTGCATTTTTAAAAGCCAGTCTTTACATATCTTTACCTGTGCCTATGCATAGGAAAATGTTAGAGGTGTGATCTGCTGGCTTCTTTTACACTTCGCTTTGTTTTTGTAGTGAACCTTAATTACCTTAAAATCAAGAGGGTAAATGCTATTAGAATCAAAATGGTAAGTATGGTAAGCATTGTGCTGGGAGAGGTAGGGGATGCTGTTAGGAGCACTTAGCAGGGACTGGCTTTAGGCAGCTGCATAACTGCCGGGAGCAGAAGAGAAGGTTCAGTGAGGCTCCCTTATGCATAGAGACCCTTAGCAAGGCCCTGGGGGTTTCAGCTGGTCAGAGAAGCCAGACGCAGGAGCAAGGAGTCCCTGGCCCTTTCTCCAGACGTCTGGGGCGTTGGCTCCCTGATCTGGCCAGGAGCATTTCCTCAGCTCATTCCTCTGTCTTACAGTGGGGAGCTGGTTACTGGAAGGAAGCACAAAGCCCTTTCCTTTCAGGGCTCCAGCAGCTGAACATTAAGAAACCATTGCAAATACAGTAATTGCTCAGAATGAGCATTAACGTCCTATTAAAAAGAGGCTGCTGCTGTGGCTGGAACGTCTAATTCAGCAGCCATTTCCTGAGAACCATGCTAATGTGATTTGAGCTAATTCCCTCCTCGCTGCGGAGGCTCAGTCCAGAAATTTCTGAGGCCTCTGCCCTTCAGTCTTTGCAGAAGCACAAGAATTTCTCACTCCCTTTCCTGGCAGGGTGTTACAGAAGCCCAGGCAGCAAGCAATCATCCCTCGATCAGAGATTGACCACTCTGTGTGACATTGGACTAGGTGCTGAGGAGGTGGGGACACTCATTAAATCTCATTCTGCGCCTTTGAGGCGTGTGACTTGTGTCTAAAAAGTCAGGACAACCATGGCTAAGAAATGAAAGGACTGGAAAACATTTAAGACAGCATGAACTCTTCATTAGTTCAGTCATTCTTGGTGGTAGAGAGCACACTAGGATAACACAGCTCTGGTCCCACAGTCGCAGGAGCTTACATTCTAATGAGACAGACGTTGAATAAGCAATTGCACAGTGGTTAATTAACCACAAGAGTCATATGCCTGATGGATCATGACAACATGTCATGAGAGAATAAAACAAGGAGTGGGGAGGGAACTGACCTAGCCTGGGGGGTCCAAAAAAGCCTCCTAGGGAACAGGAGGCCCGAGAATGAGTAGGAATGAGCAGAGCACATGGGCGAGGATGAGTTCTTAACCTCTGCACTTTTTTTTTTTTTTTTTTTTTTGAGATGGAGTCTCACCCTGTCACCAGGCTGGAGTGCAGTGGCTCGATCTCAGCTCACTGGAACCTCTGTCTCCCAGGTTCAAGCGATTCTCCTGCCTCAGCCTCCTGAGTAGTTGGGACTACAGGCGTGCACCACAACACCCAGCTAATTTTTTGTATTTTTTAGTAGAGACAGGGTTTCACCATATTGCTCGGGCTGGTCTCGAACTCTTGACCTTGTGATCCGCCTGCCTTGGCCTCCCAAAGTTCTGGGATTACAGATGTGAGCCACTGTGCCTGGCCTACCTCCACGCTGTTTGAGGAGTAGAGGAGGATGAACATAGAGAGGAAAGGGCAGGACGGTGCCCAGTAAAGCAGCCCTGTCTCTCTCCCTTGCTGCCTGCCGAAGCATGTCATGGCACCTGGTGTCAGGACCTTGGAATTGGGAGACCTGGGTCCCAGTCCTACCTCTAGCTTTGTGTCCCCAGAGGAGTTACTCACATGTTATTGAGAATACACTGTGCACACCTGGGTTTCCACTCCTCAGTGGAAAACACTGGAGATTACTAACTTCCAGTGCTACACGGTGATGTAAATTCTAGGTTCTGAGTCCTGCACAATGAGATGGAACCATCCTGCAAAGGTCGGTCTGTAGGGGGTTGGAGGGAGAGAGAGTGCAGGGCACCAAGTCAGGCTATGGGGTCTGAGGGCATAAAGGGTGGTCCACCCTGTGGCCAGGAGCGAGTTCTGTTTCTGGGCCCTGCACCGTCCTAAACTCCACAATTGGGCTTCTCTCGTCCAGCCCTCACTCTTGGAGCTGAGCTCTAGTCAAGCTCGAACCCCAGTCACGGAGACTTCTCGAGTTCTTTTCTGGGAACTTTGTGTTTTAAATCCTTACAACAGCCTGCAGTGTGGTCATGATGATCCCCATTTTATAGATGAGGAAACTGAGGCATACAACGCTGAAGGGGCTTGCTGAAGAGCAGGGTTGGATGTTGGGTTTCCAGAGAAGCTGAACCTGAGACAAAGCTCAGTGTGCTGGACTGCTAGGAAGGGCCAGGAAACGCTGAGCTGCGATGCCGTCTTGACGCGGGTCTCAGTCAATCCTGACCCTCCTGGTCCCCTTGTAAATCAGGGACTGAAGGCAGAGACTTGAGGGTAAAGGGAAGGGGCAAGCAGAGGATCTGGACACAACTCCACAACCGGCCTTTATTAGTGAGGTGACTAGTGATGCTGTGAAATGCCTCAGCTTCTTCAGGAATGAAGGACTTATTTGCCCAGCTCCTGGGAGTGCTGCCAGAATTGGCTTTCAGCTGTCAGCCCTGGATTGTCTCACCTGAAAAAAATGGACTGTCCCGGCCAAGTGTGGTGGCTCGCGCCTGTAATCCCAGCACTTTGGGAGGCCGAGGTGGGTGGATCATGAGGTCAAAAGATCGAGACCATCCTGGCCAACATGGTGAAACCCTGTCTTTACTAAAAAATACAAAACTTAGCTGGGTGTGGTGGCGTGCACCTGTAGCCCCAGCTACTGGAGAGATTGAGGCAGGAGAATCACTTTAACCTGGGAGGCAGCGATTGCAGTGAGCCGACATCACGCCACTGCACTCCAGCCTGGATGACAGGGCAAGACTCCATCTCAAAAAAAAAAAAAGAAAAAAAAGAAAAAAAAAAAAAAAGGCCTGTCCCAAAGTCATGCCTCTTTCCAGGGGCAGCCTGTGATCAGGGAGAGATCCGAGGCAGGACATAAAGGCCTGGTTCCTTTTACCCAACTTGAGACAATGCCAGAGGGTCAGCCCAGCTCCAAAACTCCCCTCAGGGTTGACTGAGACCTTCGTCAAGACGGCATTGCAGCTCAGCATTTCCCGGCTCTTCCTAGCATTCCGCCACTCTGAGCTTTGTCTCACGTTCTGCGTCTCTGGAAACCCAACCTGCAAGCCTGCTCTTTGGCAAGTCCATTTAGCATTTTATGCCTCGGTTTCCTCATCTGTAAAATGGGGATCATCATGACCACACTTTAGGCTGTAGTAAGGATTTATTAAAAATTTCTAAGGGTGGGATTATTTATAAAAACGTTTGTGTTTCATTCTGTCTTCAGCACTGCAGGTGTTTGAAAGGAATGAGAGGTACTCTCTGTTCTAAATAAGAGCTACTTTATCTCAGGGAATTGCAACAGGTTTTGTACTTCAGGAAGGAAAACAGGCTGGCTGTGGTAGCTCAAGTCTGTAATGCTAGCCCTTTGGGAGCTTTGTCTCATGTTCTGCTTATACATATGTTCTATATATACATATATATATATATATATATATATATATATATATACACACACACACACACACACACACACGTATGTATATTTTTGTGAGAGCAGTGGCACCATCTTTGCTCACTGCCTCTGCCTCCTGGGTTCAAGCGATTCTTCTGCCTCAGCCTCCAGAGTAGCTGGGACTACAGGTGTGTGCCATGATGCCAGCTAATTTTTGTAGTTTTAGTAGAGATGGGGTTTCACCATGTTGGCCAGGCTGGTCTTGAACTCCTGACCTCAAGTGATCCAACCGCCTTGGCCTCCCAAAGTGCTAGGATTACAGGAGTGAGCCACTGTGCCCAGCTCAATTTTTTTTTTTTTTTTGAGATGATGCCCAGCTTTTGTCTAGGATGTAGAAACTCATGGTGAGGAGGGTGAGGATAGCTGGGAAGAGTGTCTGCTTCCCTGAGTCTGAGCGATGTTTGGCGGTATTACTTTTTGTTGAGTGGAGGCCCCTCTGCCCTTACTCTCTGTAGTCCCCACCTGAGGGAGGTGTCTAATGGGGCCCGTGGATGCTGGAGAGCAGCAGGGGCACCTCCGTGGCTGAGAATTCATTCAGTGAAGGTCCACTTCTGGGTCTGTCTGGGGAATCAGGGCTTGGCAGGGAGGACTGGACTTGTTGACAGATGGTGGGTCCGATGACAACCATGGTAAGCACTGTGGTCTGAGGACACCCTCGCCCCCCATTGCCCTGGCACTATGGAATCTGCCTCCTCCCATGGATACTTGTATGAACTGTATTAGAAAAAAAGGACCTCTGCACATGGCGAGGCTGAATTTTTCTCATCCTGAATCATAGGATACTGTCCCAGATTCTTGAATTTCTGTATTCTGTTCTTTCCTTTCTCTCTTCTTCCTTCCTTCCTTCCTTTCTTCTTCTTCTTTTTTTTTTTTTTTTTTACTGACTCTTGCTCTGTTGCCCAGGCTGGAGTACAGTGGCATGATCTTTGCTCACTGCAACCTCCACCTCCCAGACTCAAGCAATGCTCCTGCCTCAGCCTCCCAAGTAGCTGGGATTACAGACGTGCCCCACCATGCCTGGCTAGTTTTTTTGTAATTTTAGTAGAGCCAGGCATTCACCATGTTGGCCAGTCTGGTCTCAAACTCCTGACCTCAAGTCATCTGCCTGTCTCAACCTCCCAAAGTGCTGGGATTATAGGCATGAACCACCGCGCCCAGATGGATTTCTGTGTTTACCAATAAATTCAGATTCTTTAGTGTGATTCCTAGCACATAGTAGATGCTCAATAAATATTATATTCTCTTTTACTTGTCAACTTATCCCCATCTCTGCTGCATATCTACTGTGGTGCTATGTATGTGCATATCTATATCTATATCTATATATCTATATCTATATATCTATATATGTATGTGCATATATATATATATATATATATATATATATATATAGAGAGAGAGAGAGAGAGAGAGAGAGAGAGAGAGACAAAATGGTCCGAAAGATAGGTGCATAGATACAGATACCTGCATTTTTTTTTTTTTTTTTTTTTTTGAGACGGAGTTTCGCTCGTTACCCAGGCTGGAGTGCAATGGCGCGATCTCGGCTCACCGCAACCTCCGCCTCCTGGGTTCAGGCAATTCTCCTGCCTCAGCCTCCCGAGTAGCTGGGATTACAGGCACGCGCCACCATACCCAGCTGAAGATACCTGCATTTTTATAGTGCACACAGATATCAGGTGCGTGCATGCATTCATTCACTTACTTAGGTCAGAGTTTCTGAACGTCAGCACTAGAGACATTTTGGGCTGTGTAATTGTTTACTGTGGGTTGCTGCGCTGTTCGTGGTAGGAAGTTTAAGTATCATTCCTGGTCTCACTCAATGCTGGTAAGATTCTCCAAGTCAGGACAATCAAAAATGTTTCCAGATGTGGCCAAATGTCCCTGTGGAGGAGGCGGAGTCAAAATCACCCCTGGTGGAGAATCAATGGTTTTAAAAAGGGAGAGGGGGCTGGGCATGGTGGCTTACTTCTGCAATCCTGACACCGTGAGGCAGAGGCAAGAGGATCACTTGAGGCCAGGAGTTCAAGACCACCAGCCTGGGCAACACAGTGAGACCCCATCTGTACAAAAAATCTAAAAATTAGCTGGGTGCGGTGGCTCATGCCTGTAGTCCCAGCTACTAGGGAGGCTGAGGAGGGATGACTGCTCGAACCCAGGAGGTTAGGGCTGCAGTGAATCATGATCATCATGTCACTGCACTCCAGCTTGGGTGACAGAACAAGACTCTGTCTCTTAAAAAAATACATTAATAAAAAAAAAGGAGCAGGAAAAAAAAATGTATCGATTTCCTTGGGGATTACACATCTAGGCACAAACACCACTCCACACTTCCCAGCCTCTCTGAGGCTGCGGCCTGGCCATCACTTTCCTCACTAGATAGGACTCAGCACCCACTGCTCTCTCTCTCTGGAGGGGAGGGCCTGGCAGCCATTGTTTCTTTCCAGGAGAACCCGGGCATCTAACTCCCTCCCGAGCGTAACCTGTATTGGGCACAGGACAGAGCTCTCAGTTAGTACAAGGGATGGTCCAGGTGTGGGCTGAACTGATCCCATGACTAATCCCCGCAGGGTCCTCTCAACAGCAGGGAGCAGACCTGGGCCTCTGACCCCTGGAAGGTCCTTCTTTCCTGAATGCTCAGTGAGGTGGTTCCCTAGTAACAGCACAGGCTCCTGGCGGCCCCAGGGCACATGAGCCATGGACAAAGGGCCGACTAGACAAAGAGCCTTGCTGTCCTCATTGTGAGCCACTGTGTCTGCGTTAACCCTGGGGAGCTCCTGGATGTGGTGTGCTGTTGACCCTTCTCTCTAGAGGACAGTAACCTGGGCCCTGCCCACCCTACTGGAGCCATTACTCAGAGCTCTGGGCTGCAAAGGCCCAGAGAAAGGACGATGAGGAGGAGGTTTCATTCATTCATTCATTCACTCACTCTCTCATTCATTCAATTGTTCAACAGGTATACCTTGTGCCTCTACTCTGTCTATTTATTGAGCCACTAATACATGCACATCCCTGGGAATATTAAGTTGGTTGAGACACAGGTCGAATATGCTGTGCAACAGTGGGGAATTTAAAATTCCTGACCTCCAGTCATTTTTTGGTTTCTTTTGTTTTGTTTTGAGACAGAGTCTCGCTCTATTGCACAGGCTGGAGTGCAATGGTGCCATCATGGTTCACTGCAACCTCTGCCTCCCAGGTTCAAGTGATTCTCCTGCCTCAGCCTCCTGAGTAGCTAGGATTACAGGCACCTGCCACCATGCCCAGCTAAGTTTTGTATTTTTAGTAGAGATGGGGTTTCACCATGTTGGCCAGGCTGGTCCTGAACTCCTGACCTCAGGTGATCCACCCACCTTGGCTTCCCAAATTGCTGGGATTACAGGCGTGAACCACTGCACCTGCCTCCAGTAGTTTTTTTTAAATTGGTTTGGAAGAGCCATCCACTCTCAGGAAAGCTAAGGACTAATATGAATTTTCCATAAAGCGGAAGCACACAGGAGAAATTACCAGGCGTCTTCGATGGAGGAGGATGGAGCAAGGGAGGAGCAGCCTTTATTGTGTGCACATGTGTGGGAGCCTCTTAACACCCGTGTAGCCTGGGAAGAGCTTAACTGGCCCACTCCACAGATGAGGAATGCGGAACCTGGAGAAGTGAAGAACATGCCCCAATATAATGCCTCTGCTGAAGACAACGAGGGCTTGATGACTCGAGGATTTGGCCCCCTTTTCTGTTACAGCCAGCCTGGCTGCCTCCAAACATCCTCCGACTTGCTTCCTAGTTGCTGTCCTCATGTTCCCTCCTCCTTCGCTTTTTAAAAAAATACGCCCTTTTGCCGGGCGCGGTGGCTCAAGCCTGCAATCTCAGCACTTTGGGAGGCCGAGGCGGGTGGATCACGAGGTCAGGAGATCGAGACCAACGTGGTCAACATGGTGAAACCCCCGTCTCTACTAAAAATACAAAAAATTAGCTGGGCATGGTGGCACGTGCCTGTAATCCCAGCTACTCAGGAGGCTGAGGCAGGAGAATTGCCTGAACCCAGGAGGCAGAGGTTGCGGTGAGCCGAGATCGTGCCATTGCACTCCAGCCTGGGTAATAAGAGCGAAACTCCGTCTCAAAAAAAAAAAAAAACAAAAAACAAAAAACGCCCTTTTAAGAGCCAGGTCTGAAGTGAAGGCCATACTTGAACTTGGGGGCTGGCTGGACCACTCGGGCTGCTTGATCTCTCTAACACCTGCACTCTAAGAACCACATGAAGGACTGGCTGGTTTGCCACTTGGTCGGGCTGGGTGGGGCCAGGCAAGGGTGTGTGAGTCAGCTTGAATGAGGAAAATAATCCAGGAGGCATGTGTTTTGGGACACTGGCTGCTGACTTCTTTTCTGACCCTCTTTGTTCCAGGTAACCGTGCAGACCTGGCACTTGGGCTGTTTCCAGGAGTCTGTGCTTTCCTCCCGAGGGGCTGCCTGGGAGACAGTGGCTGCCCACTCTTTCCATTTTTCTCTCCCATGATCTCAAAGCCACCCATTAAGGGAAACATCCGCTGCTTGGGCAGTTTACTTTTGTGCAGAGAGAGAATAACATTTGCACTATTTGCTCTTCTTCTTCTTCCTCCTCTTCCTCCTCCTCTTCTTCTTCTGCTTCTGCTTCTGCTTCTTTTTTGATTACAGGCATGTGCCACCATGCCCGGCTAACTTTTTTGTATTTTTAGTAGAGACAAGCTTTCATCATATTGGCCAGGCTGGTCTCGAACTCCTGATCTTGTGATCCGCCTGCCTCAGCCTCCCAAAGTGCTGGGATTACAAGCATGCGCCACCGCACCCGGCTGCTATTTGCTCTTCTAATGCACTCAGTATGTCCTCCTTTCTGGTTAATTTGGGTCCCAACTAGGGAGTCCTGTACTGACATCATTCAGGCGGTTGGGGGCTCTGGCCGCTGCGTTTCTGGCAGGATAGATCCCCACTCCCTTGGATAACTGCCCAGCCCAGTTATCCATCGAGGGGATGCTTCAAACGGCTAGCAAAGTGTGAGCAGTGGTGAAGCTTGCTTTATTAACCATCGAGCAAACACATTTTAATTAAATTGCAAAGATACACATCTTTGGTTCCCTCTTGAAATCTCACAGAAAGCATGCCAGGAAAGAAAATTTACACAGGGAGAATATTCGAATCAGAAGTCTTTCTAGTTTAGGATATCAGCAGGGCAGGCAGGGGGTCGGGGGAAGAACAGGAGTGGTTATCTTGGAGGCCCCTGGGAAGTCCCTCACAAAGAAAAGACTTATGCAAGAGTCCTCACCTCCCAGGGTTATGTCTGTTTGCAACTTGGAATAATTGCCTCAGTTGGCTGATCCTCCTCTGAAGGAGAAATTATAGAAATTGAGATGGGGAAGGGAGGTGTGTTGGAGATACTCTGGCTACTGCGGTAACTGGATGGCTATCTGCCTTTCTGCAGGCCCCTAAGGTAAAAGCCATGCTCTAAGTACCCTCCTGACTTCTAGTCACTTCCATGCTGCCAGCAGAGGGCATGGGCTTCTTCCTGAGGAGCCTGAGTCTCAGCTTCGCCAGGTCCTTGCTGTGTGACCTTGGGTAAGTTACATAACCTCTCTGAGCTTCGGTTTTCTCAGTTAAATGATAGCCCTACCTTTCAGGATTGTTGTGAGGAGCAAATAAGACTATGTAAAAGGCCTTTCTTCTCCTTCCTCCTCTTCCATCTGGGGGCCCTGCTCTTCCTTTCTCAAGCTGTCCTTCCTCTCAGCAGGTTTCTACCTCATCTACCCGTGCCCTTTGGAACACCTGAGGCTACCCTTTGTCACATTGTTATCTCATGACATTCCCATGTCTTATACTGGAAAGCTGACCACCTGTACAATCCTCATCTGAGCACAGAGCCAGCCCACGGGAGGCCTCTTAATGCCAGTGAAATCGCTTGGCAAACTGCAAAGAGCTTCCAACAGCCCCTTAGCTGTCATCATAGAGGGAGGCATTTGTTATAGCCAAACTGAACCAGCCTCACCCAAAAGTGTGCCCAGGTCCAGCCTGTAGAGAGAAGCGTGGGGGAAGGCGTGGATGCAGAGCCCATTTTGTGCCACTTGGGAGAAGAGTCCCAAAAGGCCTCTTGCCGGGGAGCCCAGGCCTCTGCAAGCCCATGCTGTTCGCCCTGTGGTTGGATGTAAGATCCTCTTGTACCTTTCTGCAGCACCTCCCTGCGGTCCAGCACTGGAATGTCACTAAGCCCCGCCCACCCCAGAGCCAGATGAAGGCGCTCAGTTGGGTTTTTCCTGCCTGCCCTGGGATCTTTAAGTCTCACAACTCTGAAATCCCCGTCCCATCACCAGCTTGCCCTGTGACTTTGCAAAAGTCACGGAGTTTCTCTGAGCCTTGATTATTTATTTATTTATTTACGAAATGGACTGCCTCGAGAGCCAAAGGAAAGAGTGGGTGTGCATTGCTTCCCTTGAATGTCTTCCTCTTCCCTCAGCTACAGCTCAGGTGCTCTCCACCCTGGCTGCCCAGAAGAATCACCTGGGCCTTTAAAAACACCTTGCTGTGTCGCTAGGCTGAAGTACAATGGCAAGATCTCTGCTCACTGCAACCTCCGCTTCCTAGGTGCAAGAGATTCTCCTGCGTCAGCCTTCGGAGTAGCTGGGATTACAGGGGTGTGCCACCATGCCGGGCTGATTTTTTGGATTTTTAGCCTGGGCGACAGAGTGAGACTGTCTCAAAACAGACAGACAAACAAAATCTTAACACTGCCCTGTGATCTGGTTGCCTTTCTGACTCAGCAGATCTTCAGTGAGACTAGGACATTGGCTGTGTTTTTTAAAGCTCCCCAGGTGATTCGTGGGCTGAGTCAGGGCTGAGAACCACTGTGGGCTGCTTGACCAACAACAGGGCCCCTCTGTCCTGGCTGTCGTCCTTCTGCCCGGCTTCACTCCAACTCCTACCTCTTGGAGGCTGCTGAGCGTCTTGCAGTTTCCCAGAGGGATCTCTCTCTCTCTGCCCCTCTCCCTCCCTCTCTCTCTCCGTTTCCCTCTCTCCTTCTTTATCCCTCCCCATTTCTCTCCCTCCCCCTTTTCTCTTTCCCTTCCTCTTTCTTCTGCCCTCTTCCTTTCCCTCCCTCCCCGATTCTCTCTCTTCCTCTTTATCCCCTCCCCTCTTCCTCTCTCCATCATCTCCCTCCCCTCCCTCTCTCCTTCTCTCCCTCTCTTTTTTCCTTCCTCCCTCCCTCTCCCTTTCCCTCCCTCCCTCTCTCACCCTTCCTCCTCCTCCTCTCTCCCTCTCTTCCTCTCTACCCCCTTCTTCTCTCTCCCTTTCTCTGTCCCCCTCCCCACTCTTTTTCCTTTTCCCCACTCTTTCCCTTTCTCTCTCTCTGTGGTTTATCTGCCTTTCTGTATCACCCTGTTCTTCCCACCCAGACTGCCCTCACCCCCTTGATCTGGCATCTCCCCCATCTCCTCTAGGCTTAGCTGAGCAGTCTCATCCTGGGAGCCTCACCTGGGCCCTTTCCATGCCCCTCCACCCCACCTGCTGCCACCTTGAGGCTTCTCTCTGTGTCTCCCAATTGTCAACGTCTCACTGCCCTGGAGGCCCCTCCCTGGCTCAAAGCCTGGCAAACAGTGGGGGTGGGCGGTTCTGCGTCTGCCTGTCCTGCCTTCCTTCCCTCCCTGTCCTTCGGCCCCTCTGGGTCTCTTTCAGCATTAGCGTTCTCAAGTTATGCAAGCATCAGAATCACCTGGAAGGCCTGCCCAAAAACACTTTGCTGGGCCCCACCCTCAGGGTTGCCTATTCAGTGCAAGGGAGGGGTAGATGATTTGCAAGTCTAACAATTTCCCAGGTGATAATGACCCTGCTTTGAGAGCCACTGCTTCAGAGCTGGGTGTTTCAACCTGGGCGCTGTGGACACGCTGGGCTGGAAAATTCCTCGTTGTGAGCGCCGCCCTGTGCACTGTGGGAGGCTGAGCAGCATCCCTGGCCTCGACCCACCAGATGCCAATAGTAATCCCCTTCCAGATGCGGCAACCAGCAATGTCTCCAAACCTTGTCAGATGTCCCCTATGCAGGCAACATCCCCCCACGTTGAGAACTGCTGCTCTAGAACCCTTTCTCCTGGGGGTGGAGTGGACTTTGTGGGGACTTGGCAGCGCCAAGTTCTAAATGACTGCCCTCAAGGCCGCTCAGGCCAGCCACCTGCTTTTGTAAATAAGAGCTCCCGGAACACACAGCCCTACTCATCCATTGTCGTCTTTTTTCTGCTGCTTTCTTGCTACAAGGACGAAACTGAGTAGCTGCAACAGAGGCCATCTGATCTGCAAAGTCTGAGACATTCACTATCTGGCCCTTTTCAGAAAAAGTCGGCCGACTGCTTTTCAGACTCTGAAGGGGTCTGGTGGAATGTGACGTGGTAGAAGAACCCTGGGCAGGCGCGCCCACCCGCTGTCTTCCATCCAAGGGAAGGGTAGTCCTCCAGGTTGAAGGACTATATCTCCCTGTTCTTCCTACCCAGACTGCCCTCATGCCCCTGAAGGTCTTCTATTCCCAGGAGTTTCCCGTGTGTGCTGGAAAGGGGGTTGGGGATGGCACTGGGCCCAGCAGCCTGGGGCCAGGCTGGGATTTTCCACGACTTGGTTCATGGCCAAGTGCTCACTTCCCTTTGACCAGACCTGGGCTCTGCTTATCTGCAGGGTAAACAAGAGCTTTGCACACAGCCCCAAGGAGAAGGAACCAAGGGGGTAGATTCTGAGGCAGAGTGGAAGTGTATGTAGCATTTTGGTGTGATGTGTCAAAGGGAAGACTGGGGAAGAGGAACGTTGGGCCGGTTCATTCATTCATTTGACATTTAGGGAGCAGCTGCTGAATCCGAGGTGCCATATAAAGGGCACAGTGAACAAGATACTGTTCTTGTCCTCTTGGATTTTCAGAGTGTGGGGGAAACGAGCAAGGAAGGGATGCTTACCCTGGGGAGCACAGGGGTGACACAGAGGAGACTCTAACCCAGCCCTGCTAGTGCAGTTGGAGAGGGCTTTGAAGACAAGACACTCAATACCTAGTTTTGAGCCACGATTTTACTCTGTTCCCCTCCCTTTCATGGGATAGCTTTTAAGCCCCTCAGATTCATTCCTAAGCGCTCCAGCTATGTATCAGCTCATGTCTGTGCCCTGATTTTCATAATCCCCTTGAGCTTAGCCCTCTAACCCCATCAAAGAGGCCTCAGTTGGCCCCTCCTCACCCTGTTCTTCTTGTCCAGAGCATAAGGAAGGCATGCCGGGCTGTTTGCAGCCACTGAGTGGTCTGGTAGGGTTGCCCCTTCTGGGACATCGCTCATGCCTGTCCCCTCTGCCTGGTCACTGTCCTCCTCCTGTCTCCTGGCCCCTCCAAATCCAAATCCCACCTGGGCTTTTTCACATCCCCACAAATGCTCCCTCATCTGCGAAGGGGGATCATAGATCAAGATCGACTGCGGGCAGCAGTTGTGCATGTGCGTGGTTTCAGAACCGCGCAGTATCATCTCTGCACTCTTTTTTTTTTTTTTGAGACGGAGTTTCGCTCTTGTTACCCAGGCTGTGGAGTGCAATGGCGCGATCTCGGCTCACCACAACTTCCGCCTCCTGGGTTCAGGCAATTCTCCTGCCTCAGCCTCCTGAGTAGCTGGGATTACAGGCACACGCCACCACGCCCAGCTAATTTTTTGTATTTTTTAGTAGAGACAGGGTTTCACCAGGTTGACCAGGATGGTCTCGATCTCTTGACCTCGTGATCAACCCGCCTCAGCCTCCCAAAGTGCTGGGATTACAGGCTTGAGCCACTGCGCCCAGCCTCATCTCTGTACTCTTGAAGCCAAATTTAGCACCATGGTGCCTCCCTGGAAGTTCACAGTAAGTATCTTCCAAGTGAGCAAATGAATAAATGGCATCCTAAGGACTTAAGGGAAATGGTAGTGTGAGCTGATTCTAATTCTTTACACCTGTCCAGCACTAAACAGTTGCAGGGCCCTTTGAAACTAGAGCTCATTAATCACCACCCACATGCACAAGGTCAACAGAGTGGGCGTTGCTTATCAATCCAGGTTTTTCACTAGGCTGGGCGGTAAGGAATGGCTTTCTTTTTTTTTGGTGGTAAGAAAATGGCTTTGGCGAAATTAATCAAAAAGGACAGGTATGGGAAGGGCACAGAGAAGCGCACAGATTTGTGAACTTGACCCACTGAAATAAATTTATTTTACATTGCAGCTGATTTTACAATACCCTTATTTATATAACAGAAATAAAATTTAGAAGAGTCAATACTGACCTGAGGCCAAGTGCAGTAAATCATGTCCGTAATCTAAGCGCTCTGGGAGGCTGAGGTGGGAGGATTGCTTGAGTCCAGGAGTTCAAGACCAGGCCTGGGCAGTATGGTAAAACCCCATCTCTACAAAAAATACAAAAATTACCTGGGTGTGGTGCTGTGTACCTGTAGTACAGCTACTGGGGAGGCTGAGGTAGGAGGATCGCTTAGAGCTCAGGAGGTCGGGGCTGCAGAGAGCTGTGATCATGCCACTGCACAGCCTGGGTGATGGAGTGAGACATCTCAAAATAAACAAAAACTGACCTGAGTTTGGGTTTATATTCTGTATCACTTTTAAAAACTGCTGGCCAAGGACCCAGTACACTGATTTCATGATCCACAGAGGTCACAATCTGTATGTAAAGTATTTGTTTAAAGGGTAAAGCCAAATTCCTTTGGAATGGTATCGAAGGCTGCTTGGTAACCCAGCCCCTACTCACCTCCTACACCTCACCCATTCTTGCCGTTTTAGTTTCTTATAAGTTTCTGTTTCTTTGAATTCCTTTATGTACCCTATGCTGGGTACATAAGGAATAAGAATAAGAATTCCTTAGCGCTGGGATTATAGGCATGAACCACTGCACCCGGCCTATTTATGTATTTTTTAGAGACAGAGTCTCACTATGTCACCCAGCCTGGAGTGCAGTGGCACCATCATAGCTCACTGCAGCCTTGCACTCCTGAGCCCAAGCGATCTTCCTGCCTCAGCCTCCTGAATAACCAGGACCACAGGTGTGTGCCACCACGTGCGTCTAATCCTGCCATAGCATCTTGATGGGAGACAAAACTCATTTCTCCATAAAACCTGAAAAATTCTGCTTGCCCAGTCCCCTGGCACAAGGGACATGGGCACATGGTCTTGTCTCAGCCAAGCTGGCTCACCAGCCTGAGCCTTTGAATTAGGAGCTGGTGACCCAAAGCAGCAGAGAGGGTGGAGAACGCTTTGGTGGTAGCATCTACAAGGGTCAAGTCCCCAGAAGCCACAGCGGGTGTGGTGAGCTGGGGACCCCAGCGCTCACATGGCGGGGGAGGGTGACTGGTTCTTTGGCATGAGCTTGCTTTAGCCTCCCCATCAGCTGCCCATTCTCAGAATTTGACTCTCCAGATTCTGTGTCTGTGGTCATTTGAAGACCCACTTGATATCCTTTCTTATTGTTTTTATTGTTTGGTTTCATTTTTTTGAGACTGAGTCTTGCTCTGTCGCCAGGCTGGAGTGCAGTGGCGCGATCTTGGCTCACTACAACCTCTGTCTCCTGGGTTCGAGAGATCCTCCTGCCTCAGCCTCCTGAGTAGCTGGGACTACAGGCACATGCCACCATGCCTGGCTAAGTTTTTGTATTTGTAGCAGAGTCAGATTTTCACCATGTTGTCCAGGATGGTCTTGATCTCTTGAACTTGTGATCTGCCCACCTCAGCCTTCCAAAGCACTGGGATTACAGGCGTGAGCCACCACTCCTGGCCGTTCTCCTTAAGTTTATCACAGTGGACTTTCTTTGACATTTGTAAGTATGAAACCCCACAGATGTACCAGCACCTTGCAAAGGGTAAATATTTGCTGATACAGTGGATCAATCAGTCCAAAGCTCAGTGCTGCCGTTCCAGCTTTCATCTCAATCTCATTTAAGTTCACCCTTGGCCCCACCTCAAGCACCTGGCAACCAACCATTCACCTTGGCTGCTGGCTTTGTCATTCCAGCCAGTGAGGCCTAATGGCAGAGCCACCACTTCTGTGTCTTCTTCAGGGAAACAGTTAATCCCGTCTGTCCTCAGGATGGCTGTGGGTAAGGGTGTGACAGGCAGGCAGCCTTGTGGAGGGGGTGCAGACCTGCTCCCACTGGAGCAGGGAAAATAGATAAATGGATTTAGGCTTTCAGTATCCCCATGTAAAACTCAGAAAAGCAGCAATTAAAATGTCTGTGGCTTTGGCTGGCGAACTAAGTGCATCCAACTGTGTCCTCTGGGGATAGGGATTCCTGTGAAGAAAACACATTCTCTTCTCACTGATGATCATCTCCCATGTCTAAAGTCCCCAGCCAGCCAGCTGAGATCAGTGAATAAGACTTAGAAGTGCATCAGAGCTGGGTGCGGTGGCTCAAGCCTGTAATCCCAGGACTTTGGGAGGCCGAGGCAGGTGGATCACAAGGTCAAGAGATCAAGACCATCCTGGTCAACATGGTGAAACCTCGTCTCTACTAAAAATACAAAAAATTAGCTGGGCATGGTGGCACATGCCTGTAATCCCAGCTACTCAGGAGGCTGAGGAAGGAGAATTGCCTGAACCCAGGAGGCAGAGATTGCGGTGAGCCAAGACCGTGCCATGGCACTCCAGCCTAGATAACAAGAGCGAAACTCCGTCTCAAAAAAAAAAAAAAGAAGAAGAAGAAGAAGAAGAAGAAGTGCATCAGAAAGAGAAAGTCACCCAGTGCTTCGGACACCTCTAAGGCCCCTGCACACTCACTGGCTGCCTTGCTGTTTGAGTGCCGGTGAAATGATCAGTTGCAGAACGATAACTCCATGTCGGGGTCTGGCAGAAAGTGAAAAGCACCCTCAAATGGAGCCATTGTGGAGAGTTTAGTAAAGGAACTTTTTTTTTTTTTTTTTTTTTTTTTGATAGAGTCTTGCTGTATCATCAGGCTCGAGGGCAGTGGTATGATCTCAGCTCACTGCAACCTCCACTTCCCAGATTCAAGAGATTCTCCTACCTCAGCCTCCTGAATAGCTGGGATTATAGGCGCCTGCCACCATGCCCAGCTAAATTTCATACTTTTAGTAGAGACAGAGTTTCTCCATGTTGGCCAGGCTGGTCTCAAACCCCTGACCTCAGGTGATCTGCCTGCCTCGGCCTCCCAAAGGGCTGGGATTACAGGCATGAGCCACCACGCCCAGCCACAGGAACTCTTTACAAAGATGTGGACAGGATGAAGAGAAGCCATTTAAGGGTTTTGAGGAAGCACCAGGGCGGACAATAACCAGGAGCCAATCCCTACCACTCCTAGGCTCCAGGGACCAGGAGATGGGGCCGGAACTGGAATCTGGAGGGGATTGTTGGAGGAGAGGGCCGCCTGGCCGGGGCTGTGGCCTTGAGTGAAGAGGTGCACTACTGGGACCAGGCTGGGAGGGAACGGGAAGTAAATACCCTGACCTCTGTCTCCTCCCTCCTGCCTTCAGTTTCCTGTCAGTGCTTCTTACTGATTCCAGCCCGCTATAAGTCCAAGGGCATGAGCAACACTCATGTGGTCCATAAAGACTAACTGACTGCAGCACAGAGCAGAGAGAAGTAGAGAGTGGATCAGAAGGGGCAAATAGAGAAAATCCACACAACAGCATAGAGAAGCCTTTCTATGAGCTGTTACAAGCACAGTGTGTATGAAAACTCATGTGATTCTGCTTAGGTACTAGTATTATTTCCATTATTTTATTTTATTTTTTTGAGATGGAGTCTCACTCTGCTGCCCAGGGTGGTTTGCAGTGGTGCGATCTTGGCTCACCGCAACCTCCGCCTCCCGGGTTCAAGTGATTCTCCTGCCTCAAGTAGCTGGGACTACAGGCACCCACCACCATGCCAGGCTAATTTTTTTGTGTGTTTTTAGTAGAGACGAGATTTCACCATGTTGGGCAGGCTGGTCTTGAACCAGTGATCTTGTGATCCACCCGCCTTGGCCTCCCAAAGTGCTGGGATTACAGGCCTGAGCCACTGTGCCTGGCCTAGTATTATTCCCATTTTAAGGATTGGGAAAAGTGAGGCACAGAGAGATAAAATAAGTTATCCAAAGTAAGGGTGAGCAGAGCTGCCATTCAGACCTAGGCAATCTGGATTCAGAGAGTGTTCTTAACCACTATGTTCAGCTACCCAATAAGGTAGCCACAAGCTACATACAGCTACTTAAATATATGTTCATTAACATGAAAAACATCAAAAAGTTAATCAAGTTCCATGAGCTACATTCAAGTGCTCACTGGCTGCGTGTGGTTAGTGGCTGCTCTGTGGGATAGCACAGATACAGAACATGGCCACCCTCCTAGAGAGTTCTGTTGGGCAGTTCTGCTCTAGGCCTGAATACCTGACCTGGATCCTTTCAACCCTTGAATTCTCTGCAAAACGCATCATCCACACTCCCATCAGTAGTTGTGATGTTCCTGGGGCAGAGAGGACAGGGGTCAGACTGATTTGAAGATTCTTAGAACATTTCATTGACCTCCTGATGGCTGCCAGATAATGTAGCCTCATATAAAACTGAGATTTTTTTTTTTTTTTTTACAGTCTTGCTTTGTGGTCTAGGCTGGAGTGCAGCGACGTGATCTCTGCTCACTGCAACCTCCGCCTCCCAGGTTCAAGCGATTCTCCTGCTTCAGCTGCCCAAGTAGCTGGGATTACAGGTGCCTGCCATAACACCAGCTTTTTTTTTTTTTTTTTTTTTTTTTTTTTTTAGTAGAGATGGAGTTTTGCCATTTTGGTCAGGCTGGTCTTGAACTCCTGGCCTCAAGTGATCTGTCCGCTTCAGCCTCCCAAAGTGCTGGGATTACAGTCGTAAGCCACCACGCCCAACACTGAGATCGTTTTATATGACCCATGCCCTTTCTCACATTCTAAAATCGCTTTCCTGTTCTGTCCTTTCCTATCACAATATCAAAGACATCCCATAATAAATAAAAGCATTTATATCAAAGGAGACAGAAAAAGTAACTGGCACATTTGGCAATCTTGTTCCCACCCCATTTTGGAGAGATCTGTCCTCAGGGCTTAGGAGACCCTGGCATTTTGTGATGTACAGCACCCTTCCATCAGCTCCCACGAGAAATTCTCTGTTGGGTTTAAGCAATCCCCAAATATATTACAGGAATATGTCATCTCCTACATGTCCAGCATTAGTGGACAAGGTGAGTGTTGAAGATGACATTAACTCCTACCTCTCATGTAGGCTAGAGGTAAGTCTAGCTCTGTCTGACTGTGAGACACAGCGCAAAGGAATGTGGGTCAGTATCAGATGACCTCCCCTGCTGATACAGAGATGCAGGATCTGAGAGAGATCCAAGATGGCTGATCACTAGCAGCTCGGGATTGTAGCTCCCAGTGAAAGCGCAAAGAACGAGAGGATGCCACACCTTCACATGAATTCTTGTTGCTCACGCACCAGGAGATTCCCAGCGGAGGAGCCCCACGGGTCGCCAGCGCGACTCTTGTGACCGGCGAGGCGGTTTTGCCGGCGCCTCGGAGCGTCGGTTCTTGGTGCAGAGTCAGAAAAGCACCATTAATCTTTTTTTTTTTTTTTTTTTTTTTGAGACGGAGTTTCGCTCTTGTTGCCCAGGCTGGAGTGCAATGGCGCGATCTCGGCTCACCGCAACCTCCGCCTCCTGGGTTCAGGCAATTCTCCTGCCTCAGCCTCCTGAGTAGCTGGGATTACAGGCACACGCCACCATGCCTAGCTAATTTTTTGTATTTTTAGTAGAGATGGGGTTTCACCATGTTGACCAGGATGGTCTCGATCTCTTGACCTCGTGATCCACCCACCTCGGCCTCCCAAAGTGCTGGGATTACAGGCTTGAGCCACCGCGCCCGGCAAAGCACCATCAATCTTAACGCCGCTGATTGAGTCGGTGCAGTGGGTTGCTCAGATTTCGGCGCTGAGAGTCAATAAGTCGGACGTCCACTCAGAAAACCAATTACAAAGACGGTAAATACAAAGACCACAGATGGATAAATTTATAACGAAGGGAAGAAAACAGCCAAAAAAGGCTGAGAATACCCAAGATCAGAACGCCTCTCCCTCAGCGGGGGATCCCAGTTCCTCATCAGCAACGGAACAAGGCTTGATGGAGAACGAGTGTGTTCCAATTACAGAAGCAGGCTTCAAAATGTGGATAATGAGAAACTTCTGTGAATTAAAAGAACTTGTTTTAAAACAATCCAAAGAAACTAAGAACTTTGAAAAAAGATTTGACGAAATGTTAACAAGAATACACAATTTAGAGAGGAATATAAGTGAATTGATGGAGCTGAAAAACACAATACGGGAACTTCGTGAAGTATGCACAAGTTTTAACAGCCGAATTGATCAAGCAGAAGAAAGGATATCAGAGGTCGAAGACCAACTCAATGAAATAAAACAAGAAGACAAGATTAGAGAAAAAAGGATAAAAAGGAACGAGCAAAGTCTCCAAGAAATATGGGACCATGTGAAAAGACCTAATCTACGCTTGATAGGTGTACCTGAAAGTGAGCAAGAGAATGAATCCAAGCTGGAAAATACGCTTCAGGACATTATTCAGGAAAATTTTCCCAACCTAGTAAGGCAGGATAATATTCAACTCCAGGTAATACAGAGAACACCACAGAGATATTCCTCAAAAAGAGCAACTCCAAGGCACATAATCTTCAGATTCACCCGGGTTGAAATGAAGGAGAAAATACTAAGGGCAGCCAGAGAGAAAGGTCAGGTTACCCACAAAGGGAAGCCTATCAGACTTACAGCAGCTCTCTCAGCAGAAACCCTACAAGCCAGAAGAGAGTGGGGACCAATATTCAACATCCTTAAAGAAAAGAACTTTCAACCCAGAATTTCACATCCAGCCAAACTAAGCTTCACAAATGAAGGAAAAATAAAGTTTTTTGTGAATAAGCAAGCACTCAGAGATTTCATCACCACCAGGCCTGCTTTACAAGAGCTTCTGAAGGAACCACTGCACATGGAAAGGAACAAACAGTATCAGCCTTTCTAAAAAAATACCAAAAAGAGCATCAATATAATGAAGAATTTACATCAACTAATGGGCAAAATAGCCAGCTAATATTAACTGGTAGTATTAAACTCACATATATTATTATTGATTCTAAATTTAAATTGACTAAATCCCCCATCCAAAGACAGACAGGCAATTTGAATAAAAAACTAAAACCGATCAGTATGCTGCATCCAGACCCATCTCACATTGAAGGATACACAAAGATTTAAAACAAGAGATGGAGAAGGATTTACCAACCAAACAGAGAGCTAAAATAAATAAATAAAAAGCAGAAGTTAAAATTAAGCAACAAAGATCAAAAGAAGCAAAGAAGGACATTATATAATGATAAAAGGATCAATGCAACAACAAGAAGAGCTAAAGATCCTAAATATATACGCATCCAATACAGGAATACATAGATCAGTACCACATCATATCAACTTAGAAGTTTAAACGAAATGTTGGTTGGCTCCTTGTTTGTTATTCTCTTCCCTCATTTTCTTTTATGTCTCCATTATTAAGGACAATTATAGGCATACCCATATTTAGATTGCATTCTAGCCCGGGCAATAAAGCAATACCCCCATTCTCTCTCCCTCTTCCTCTTTCTCTTTCTTCCTCTTCTTTATTCTTTTTCTTATAAAAAAATAAAAATACAATAAAAAAATAAAATAAAAGAAATAAACACCAAGAAATTAAGGGACTAGTTCAAGGCTGTAAAGCCAGATGATATCTGGGCTAAGACTTAGATTTTTTTTTTTTTTCAACCTCAAATCCAATTCAAAGAGTATGCTCTGCAGAAAGCGTGCTCTTAACTAGAGTCATGGCACCCATGGAATACTAGTACACTATAATCTACAACTTTCAAAAGCTAATGTCATGCCACAGTAATTTAAGGCCATGGAGCTAGAAGAATACACTCTAGCAATGAAAAAATATTTTGTCTCAACACAATTAGCATTTCTCTGACGATTAAAATGTAGATATTTGAGTTATCAGAAAATGGCATATACATCTTGTAATTCATTCTGCTATTCATTAATGTCTACTATAGATGTGCTCTACCAAAACCAAAACAAAACTCTGTTTTGAAAATTTGATTTTATTCAACAGATACTGTAGTAATGTTTTATAAAAGACTTTGATGTTTTTCGTTGTTTTGTTTTTAGAAACAGTCTGGCTCTATCACCCAGGCTAGAGTGTAGTGGCAGGAATCAGCTTACTGCAGCCTCAAACTCATGGGCTCAAGCAATCCTCCTACCTCAGCCTCCTGAATAGCTGGGTCTACAGATGCTCACCACCACACTTGGCTAATTTTCTTTCTTTCTTTCTTTTTGTAAAGACTGGGTCTCACTATGTTGCCTAGGCTGATCTTGAACTCCTGGCCTTAAGCAATCTTCCTGCCTTGGCCTCCCAAAGTGCTAGGATTACAGGTGTAAGCCGCAGTGTCTGGCCTATTTAGCTGTTTTTGATGCATTTGAAATTAATCTACATATACATACACACATATGTATTTTATTTAATACCTTATATCTGTATAGTCCACAGGTTTACAAAGGGCTTCACTAGGCATTATTTTAATTGACCACTATACATTCACTATATATTATCTTTCTATCCAGGAAACACGAACACAGATCATTGGAGATTTCCTAGTGTCCTCAGAGATATGTATACATACACATAGACATGTTCAGTTTACACAGGACTTTCCAAGAAAATCTACTCTACTAAGGGAAGTATACCTAAAGAGAGTATTATAAATATAGTAGCCATCTAATGTCACTGACTTAAAAAGCAGGCCACTAAACTCAATCATCATAGTTTTTTTTTTTTTTTTTTAAATAAAAGAAATGAAGCCCAATGCAAAAGTCACCACATCAGTGATTAAAATTAATGTGTCTGGCAAAATGACTAAGCCTCTTTCCTAAAGTGGTTATATATCTTATTGAGTCATATCATAGTCATTAGTCAGTTAATTTTGAACAAATAGATGGAGAGATACTCATGTTTAGGCCTGCATGATTTAGAGTCTCCTCCATTATCTGCTTATTTCACTAAAGCAACCCAAAGCATGAAGAGCTGCTTAATATTAAAAAAAAAAAAAAAAAAAAAAAAAAAAAAAAAAAAAAAAGAGATGCAGGATCTGTCTTAGCAATCTGTAAAAGCACTTTCTAGGAGAGGAAGCAAAAAGTTATCTACAAACCATCGATAAGCCAATCCCCCAGCAAAAATGAATGGTAGCTTTTATATATACCTTCATCTCACACATGACCCGTGTATACCTTTCCACACGTGTGATCATACTGTATATAAGTCTTGTTCCATGTCTCTGTGAACATTTTTGCATTTCATTGCAAATAATCATCACAACTAACCTTCACTGTTGCTTTTTTCTTTTCTTTTTTTTTTTGAGATGGAGTCTTGCTCTATCACCCAGGGTGATAGAGGGCAATCTATCACCTCTATTGCAATGGGGCAGTCTCGGCTCACTGCAACCTCCACCTCCTAGGTTCAAGTGATTCTCCTGCCTCAGATTCCTGAGTAGCTGGGACTACAGGTGCGTGTCACCGAAACAGCCTTTTTAAAAAAAATTTTTAGTAGAGACAGGGTTTCACCATGTTAGCCAGGATGGTCTTGCTCTCCTGACCTTGTGATCCGCCTGCCTTGGCCTTCCAAAGTGCTGGGATTACAGGCGTGAGCCACCGTGCCAGGCCACTGTTGCTTTTCATGCGATAAGCTCTGTACCCTTCACGTATTATCTCAATTCTCACAACAGTAACGATAAGATAGGAACCATTGCTATTCTGTTTCACAGAGGGAGACAGTATACTGCTTAGTGTCACAACCAATTTAGTGGTAGAACTAGGATCATAGCCATATCTGTTTGACTCCAAACTCATGCTCTTCCCATAATTACATTATTCTATAACAGTGTTTTGCAAGCTCTTTTTAGCTCTGGAATGCATTAAGGGAGCTTTTCCAGAAGCCTAATAGGTGAAATAGATGAAAGTTGAGCCGGATTGGTTGAAATTCGAGTGCGAAGCTGCCAGTCACGTGTGCTTGTCCCCTGGCACCCTCCCACCAGACACAACCACTGAAACACCTCCGGAGCCACTTGGACTCAGAAAAGGCCAGTTTGCAAAACACTGTCTAAACATCCCTTTAACAGACTGCACAGGATTTACCTTTATGGATGTAATATCATTAATGCACCAGCCAGCTTCCTGCTGTAATAAGCAGTCTTGATGATACATTTTGAACACCTTCATGATGTCTTTTCCAGATGAATTTATAGAAATAAAATGTTTTGGTTAAAATATGTGCCCATTTTAACACCAAACTCTTCTTTGCAAAGGTAAAACTGCATAAATTCACACCTGCAGTGCCAGATTCTGCACATTTTCCCAGTAATGGGATATTACTATTTTGAAGCATTTTTTTTTTCCCAATTGCATATGCAGGGGGGTACATTGCAATTGTTTTAATTTGCTTTTTCTGGTTACTAAAAAACAAAATGTCTACTTGCTTTTCTTCTTTTACACATAACCAATTCATACTCCTTGCATTTCATTTTTCCCCTGCTAGAGCAGTGGTTTTATTGTCTATTTGTAAAAGTTATCTATAATGTAGGGTTATTAATCCTTTATATGTCACTTAGAATGTAGACTGTCAGATATGCATATATGTTATGTGTCATATAGTATATGTCATATTGAATTTTATCTTTTGTTTATGATGTTTTTGCTTTATGGACATCCTAATTTTTAAGTCCATGGGGCCAGATAAACATTCACCTATATCTTTTACTTTTTTGATGATGATTATTTTTTACTTTTTGATTACTTTAAATTTTTTAAATTTAAAAATGGCCGGGCGCGGTGGCTCAAGCCCGTAATCCCAGCACTTTGGGAGGCCGAGGTGGGTGGATCACGAGGTCAAGAGATCGAGACCATCCTGGTCAACATGGTGAAACCCCGTCTCTACTAAAAATACTAAAAAAAAATTAGCTGGGCATGGTGGCGTGTGCCTGTAATCTCAGCTACTCAGGAGGCTGAGGCAGGAGAATTGCCTGAACCCAGGAGGCGGAGGTTGTGGTGAGCCAAGATCACACCATTGCACTCCAGCCTGGGTAACAAGAGCGAAACTCCATCTCAAAAAAAAAAAAAAAAAGAAAGTATTACAAATAAAGATCGGGGTCTCACATTGTTGCCCTGGCTGATCTTGAACCCCTGAGACTCAAACAATCCTCCCGCCTTGGCCTCCCGAAGTGCTGGGATCACAGGTGTGAGCCACCACACCCAACCAGAGCCTTAAATTCTTTAATTCATCTGAAGTTTAATTTGATATATCATGTAAGGAAGTCAACTAACTTTATTTCATTTTCTGGTCTGATTGCAATGGCTCATACTTACAGTGTTAAAATTTAGCACGGTGGCTCTCACCACCATTGCCCCTCAGGGGATGTTGGGCACTGTGTAGAGACATTTTTGGTTGTCTTAACTAGTAGTGAGGAGGGAGGGGTGTATGTTACTGACATCCAGTAGCTACAGATCAGGGGTGCTGCCACATATCCTGTAATGCACAGTCGCCTACAACAAAGAATTATCTGCAGTAGAATGCCAGTAGTGCTGAGATCAAGAAATCAAGTCCCTTTTGCTTTTTGTGCTTTCCCCATTGCAAACCAGACCTTCAATTATTAAAGACAGCTTGCCTTAATATGTCAGATCCTCCTGGAAATTTATTGCCTGCCACAAACAGAGTGATGCTAGCAGTTCTGTGATGAATATTCCGACTCCTGGGTCAATGCTGGATAAGAAATAAAGCAAAACAATGCAGACAAAAATTACATGTTAGTAGTATAGGCTGTTCTTCCTTTCTTAAGGCACATGTGCTCCCTTGAAAAAGAGGAATAAAACCTCTTCAGACTACTCTCCTATCGATTCTCCCTGGAACACATGACCACCTCAATTATAGGCAAGAACATGAACACAGGAGTCCAAAAGTCCTGGGTTCGAATGCCAGCCCCTTCACTTGCTGACTGTAGGTGTGATGCCCTGGGTAAGGTCCTTACCTCCCAAGTGTCTCAGCCTGTTCCCGTATAACATTCACTCGCCTTGGACGTCATAAAGGGAACATTAGACTTTGTAAGTAAACACCTAGCTCAGTATTTGGAGCATAGTAAGTGCTTATCACACATCCCTCGCAGTCTCAGACACGAGCAACTGACGCTGCTGCTGTCTTCCCGCTCAGTTCTGAGAAAGGCGTGAAGTGCAACCTGGATTCTTGTAGATAGTTGCAATGGCAAAACCTCTGGGAGTCCAGAGGCCAAGAGAGCAGTCCAGCAGCAGACACCTGCCCAGGGCTTTGTGTCAACTACTTTTTAAATGTTTACCACACGAGATAAGTAACTTTATCATTTTATAGTTGAGAGAGGTGAGGTACACCTATGAGATCAGCAATTTTATCTATGAGATAAAAGAGGTGCTGCACCCCACCTCCCTCATCTATAAAATGGGTATAATAAAATTACTTATCCAGGAGATATATGGGTATAAAATGGGTATACTATACCCATTTTATAGATGAGGGAGGTGGGGGTACAGCAGTCATTACTTGTTCAATGTCACTGAGCTAGTAAATGGCAGCGTTTAGATTCTAGAATCCTGCACTTCACCACCCAGTCATGCTGCCTCTCCCACTTCTTGCCCCTGCTTCCCAGCAGCTCAGCTGAAGCCCCCCGCCCCGACCCCAGGCCACTCCCACCTCCAAGTTCATTCCCATCGCCTCTGTCAGTGAGGACACCAAGTCTTGCACTTTGAGCTCAAGGCCTCTGCTGTGGACAGCACTGGGTGGATGCTGGGGAGCAGGGGCTGGGGTTTAATCTGTGGTTTATGCTCAAAGCAGCTGCCGGGTGGGCCACCAGTTGGCAGAAGTAGCTTTCTAATCAAGCACACTTTCAAAGGATCTGACACTTCCCAGTATCTGGGAACTGTCCCCAAGGAGCTCAGATGGCAGCCTGGCTGGCTTCGTGATCTTGAGAAATGTACTTAACCTCTCCATGCCTTAGCTGGCCACTGGGAGGAAATTCAATTACTTGGGAAGGAATGGACCTACACCCTGCAGGGCCTGCCTCTTAATCACCAGCTGGAAAAAGCAGCCACCTAATAAACAGGAAGGCCATCCTGGCCAGGACCTCATTAACTTAATCCTGTTGGTCTCCTCAGCTCCTGTGGGACTGCTGCAGAAGGGAAACTTCTGGAGCAGACAGCTCCCTGTCCAGGGACGCTGCCTCTGGGTGAGCTGCTCCTTGGATATGGTGCAAGTGTGGCCATGGCGTGGTGGGAGTGGAGCAGAAGTTTTCAGGACTGAATCAGGACAGGCCAATGTGACAGTTGTATACCCAGGTGGTCCCACTTTCCCTCTCTGCAGAAGTCCCCCCAACAGCACCATTCTCAATGCCATACCTGACCTCATCAGGGCTCCAATGCAAGGATATTCCATCCCCACAATAGGCTAAGGACATAGGCTCAGAGTATTCAACTAGCTTTCCCAAAGGCACACAGCAGCAGAATGGGATTTGAACCCAATTTGGGCTATCTCCAAAGCCCACACTTTTGGAGTAACTGCGGAGGTATCAGGATGCATCTATTATATGTCAGGGGACTGCTAGAGACTCAAAGGTCTCCTCTCCATAGGACAGAAGAGACCCCTTAGTACTGATTGCTTTGGTGGGGCTCTGGCACCCTGCAGTGATAGCCTATAGGAAGCAATGGAGTATCAGAGTATTGGTCTCTCAGGAACCTGGCTTTTTGGGTGGCTTGGGGCAGTAGCTGCCCCTTCATAATGTGCAACCAGGCTCCTGCCAGACAGGTAATCACATCACCTCCTCCTTGCGGCAGATTATATTTTCCAAAAAAGCATCTTCAACAATACTTCCAGTCCCACCTGTGCTTCTAGAGCCTGGTCAGTCTCTCAATTTAGAGATGGAGTCTGTTTCCCTTCCCCTTAAGACTGCCTCAGTGGATAGACTACAGCAAGAAAGATATGTGACTTCCAAGACAGACTCTAAAAAGTAACATGGCTTCCACCTGGCTCTTTCTATTCTGAGCCACCCTTACCTTTGAAACACCAGCCGCCATGTTGTAAGGAAGCCCAGGTGACATGGAGAAGCATCTGTGAGTGTTCTGGCAGGCACGCCAGCTTGAATCTCAGCCATCAGCCCGCATCAACCACCAGGTGCATGAGAGAGAGAGACCTTCAGACGACTTCAGGCCTTAGCCTGCAAACCGTCCCAGCTGATGCTGAATAAGCACAGACAACCTATCTCTGTGGAACCCTGTCCAATCTGTAGATTTCTGAGCAAAATAAATGATACTATTGTTTTAAGCCACTGAGTTTCAGCATGGTTTGTTATGCAGCCATAGTAACTGGTACATCCTGAACTCACTGCTTCCAGGACAGCCCATTATGCTCACACACAGGGCTGCTCACCCAGGCTGTGGCTCAGCATAGGCTCTGGGCTCACCTGGTCCAGAGCTAAGGGCTCTGTTAGCCTGAAGGGGTGCCTTTCTGTAAGTGGTCTTGACAGGGGAGCACCGTTTCCTTTTTCCTACAGGGGCATGGTATGGGCCAGCTACCTCCCTTCTCACAGATGTTACGTTTCTAGAACATGTTTGTTGTTCTTGTTTTGTTTTTGTTTTTAGAGCCAGGATCTTGCTTTGTTGCCCAGATTGGAGGGTGGTGGTACCATCATAGTCCACTGTAACCTCAAACTCCTGGTGTCAAGTGATCCTCCGGCCCCAGTCTCCTGAGTAGCCAGGACTACAGGGATGTGCCTCCATGCTTGGCTAATTTATTTTTTATTTTTTGTAGAGATGGGGTCTTGCTGTGTTGCCCAGGCTGGTCTTGAACTCCTGGTCTCAGGTGATCCTCCCACCTTAGCCTCCCAAAGTGTTGGGATTACAGGTGTGAGTCACTGCACCCAGCCAGGGTGTTTTTCTTAGCATTGAGTAAAACCTTCACTCTTTAATTTCCTGTCCTAATTCTATTGTCTGGGGTTCATGTGGAATTAATCTAGTTTCTTTTTGGTGTCTTGATGGTCGAAGAGGTCACTCATGGACTCCCTGAACTTTCCCCTTGTCTGGCTAAGACCTCGCTGTTCTTCTGGCCTTTCCTCTTAGAAAGAAAGCTTCTCAAGCTCATCACCATCCTGGCCTTCCTCCTTCAATACCTTTCTTTCATCTCTGGCAAAGTCTTGCTACCAAGTGGGCCCTGTCCCTGGATAGAATCTGGCCTGCATTTGAAACCAGTATTCAGCAGGCTCCTCTGTGGTAACTTCCCAGTTGTGTTGAAAGTCAGTTTAATCAGGCATTGGAACAGGAGGGAACCGTCTCTGCTCCTGATGGTTGGAGACTCCTTGCTGCCTAAAAGACACAGTCCCACTCCTTGTGCCTGGGAGGCCAGGCCAACCAGTCACCACTGCTGCCCTCAGCCACCCCTGCCCACTGCCTGCCGTCTGAGCGTGCAGAGCTGGGCCTGCATTTTCCCACAAGGTCACAACTCTGCATCAGCGGCAGCAACCATCAGTTCTATCTGGTTTCAAGACAATTTCATCACCTCCAATGGAGACCCCACACCCATTAAGCAGTTACTCTCCATTTCTCCCATCCCCCAGTCCCTGCAACCATGAATCCGGGTTCTGTCTCTGTGGATTTGCCTATCTAGTCATTTCACACGCTGTGTGGCCTTTTGTTCACTACGAGGCTTCTATCTACCTCAAGGCATCTGTTTCTTCCTCGGGCCTAGTTAGCCACGCTGGCCCTGGCCAGTGGTTGGTCCCCTCCTCTACCTTCTGGCCAGGGTGACCTTAAAAATTGTCACTGGGGCGTGGTGGCTCAAGCCTGTAATCCCAGCACTTTGGGAGGCCAAGGCGTGTGGATCACGAGGTCAAGAGATCGAGACCATCCTGGTCAACATGGTGAAACCCCGTCTCTACTAAAAATACAAAAAATTAGCTGGGCGTGGTGGCGCATGCCTGTAATCCCAGCTACTCAGGAGGCTGAGGCAGGAGAATTGCCTGAACCGAGGAGGCGGAGGTTGCGGTGAGCCGAGATCACGCCATTGCACTCCAGCTTGGGCAACAAGAGAGAAACTCCGTCTCAAAAAAAAAAAAAAAAAAAAAAAAAAAAAAAAAAAAAAAATTGTCACTGGGGGCCCAGTGTGGTGGCTCACGCCTATAATCCCAGCACTTTGGGAGGCCGAGGTGGGTGGATCAGGAGGTCAGGAGTTCAAGACCAGCCTGAATAACATGGTAAAACCCCATCTCTACCAAAAATACAAAAATTAACTGGGTGCGGTGGCGCACACCTGTAATCCCAGCTACTCAGGAGGCTGAAACAGGAGAATCACTTAAACCCAGGAGGCAGAGGTTGCAGTGAGCAGAGATCATGCCACTGCACTCCAGCCTGGGGAACAGGGTGAGACTCCATCTAAAAAAAAAAAAAAAAAAAAAAAAAAAAAAAAAAAAAAATTGTCACTGGATCTGGATGTTGGAGTTCAGCAAACGTGGGTCACTGCCAGGAGAACCCAGACCCCAATCCAGCTTTCCATTTTGGGTGAGGAAGATGGATGGGGAGGGATTTTTCTCAGCTTAGATTCTTTCTTCAACCCCATGGCCATTAAGAGCTGGGGTATGGGTGAGACCCTTGAAGAGGGTGGTATGGGATGAAGCCCTCCCTGGCTTCCTGACTCAACCTCCAGCAGGTGGAACCCAACTTTGGGCGCTCCAGCTGGGACAGCAGAGACTCCTCAGCCCCTCTACTCCCCACACTCTTCCTTGCTTTCCAACATCCAAGAAGAACTGGTCCATCGGAAAAGAGGTCAGGGACGCGGGGGCCACCTCCAGCGCTGGAGGTGGACGGGACCCTCCTGGGCAGTGCTGAGGGCTGTGAGGGAAGGAGATGGCTGGAGCCTGCTCAGGCTTTCTGCAGCCTCTGGGTGAGCAGACAGGACGCAGAGGGAGGGAGAGTGGGAAGCAGGAGAGAGGAGCTGGCGCCACTGGCTGTCTCCCCTTTGCCTTCTTCTCGGACGTGGATCTCTGCGCAGTTTTTTTCATCCACGCTTTGCCTTTCTCTCCTTCTCATTTCCCCTTTGTCTCTGCTTGTCTCCCCCAAGTGGCCCCTGCTCACTCAAAGTAGAAGCCGAAGATTTGCAAAGCTGAAGCAGCTCCACTGATCTGCTATCCTGTCTGTCTTCTCTCTGACTTCGTCTTCTGACTGTTTCCTGAGCACTGCAGGCTGGCTGCTGCCTCAGGATCTTTGCATATTCTGTCTCCATTCTTTGCCCAGATGTTGGCATACCGCCTCTTAACCAGCTTCACTCAGATGGCACCTCTGCTGCCATTGGACCTTAAATTCCAACTCATCTTGCTTTTTTTTTCTTAGCATTGATCACTGGGGTGTGTGTGCGTGTGTGTGTGTGTGTGTGTGTGTGTGTGTGTGTGCTGTTATTTATCTTGTTTTCTGTCTTTCCATTCAACCAGAATGGAACTCCCATAATTGTGTGTGTTTGGTCTGCCGCTATGCACCCTGTACCGGGCACATAGTGAGTGCTTCGTGAATATTTATTGAATGAATGCATGGATGCCTGGCATTCATACCCAGGGGAGCTGCAGCCTTGATGCTGGTGCCATCCGAGCCTTGAGTGTGGAGGTGAACCTGAATTTGAACATATGGCTATTTCCCTTAACCTGAGCATACCTAGCTTCAAGGCAGGTATGGCCAGAGCCTGCTCCAGCTTGGCCAGGCGACTGGCTAGACAGGTCTGGGGAGGAAGGTAGGCGTCTGACTGGAGACTTGAATTTAACCCAGTCTTTGACACATACAGAAAACATTATATGACTTGCACCAGGGAAACTTGAAGTTCTATAAATCCAGTTGCTCTAGTTTTCTGTGTGGACGACTGAGGGGAAGCATCTTCCTGGACGGCATGTGTTGGTTGACCTGAGATCATTCTGGGTGTTTCATTCCTCCGATCAGAGATAACAGGGAATAGACTGAGGTCTGGGAGATTTTCCTGAATTCTGATGTCTGACAGGTGTGATGAATAGTGTTCCATCAACACAAAGGAGATCTTTAATCTTGGAGTGGGAGAGTAGGAACCTCGGGCACTCCCAGTTAGGTTTGGGTGTGGATTATAGGAGGGAGAGTCCTAGTCCAGGAAAGCAGGCTGTGTCCTTCATATATTATAAAGTTGTCAGCTGTGTGTGTCCATGGTTGTGTGTGTTTCTGTGTGTATCTCTGTTTGTGTGTCCATGTGTGTGTCTCTGTGTGTGTATTTTTGTGTCTCTGTGTGTTGAAGAAATGGGGATCTGAGGGGCAGTTCTGGGTGCCTTGTCCATGGCGTTCAAGATGGTCTCTGGTGTGCATGGTGTTTTAGTGGCAATATAGCTCTCTGAGATATAAGCATAATTCCTTTCGGTTCTCCTGTTTTATTTCTCTAACAGTGGTTTTCAACCCTGGCTGCACATTAGCCCCATCTGGAGAGCTTTATAAAATACTGGTATGTAAGTTTCATGGCACACCAGTTAAATCAGAGTCTCTGGACGTAGGACCAGGGCACTGGTACGTTTGTGAAGCTTGACATGTGACTCTAATTTCAACTGCTGTAAGGTGTGTGCTGAGACCTTTTAGTATGGTTTAGGGGGAACCACACTAAACTTGAAGCCTAGAGGTTTGGGTACTGGCTCCATCATTAAGTTGTGTTTGACCTTGAGCAAGTCACTTTTTCTTTCTGGTTCCTTAATATTTTTTTCTTTGGTTAGGTGCGGATAATTGCACCTTTCTGCCTGCCTCCTGCCTATGGTTGTGAGGTCAAATGTGTGAAAGGGCTTTGTGCATTCTGAAAGGATACAAGAATGCAAGAAAGCGTTATTAGCATTATTTGGGTTAGCCCTTTGTAGAGAACCAAAAAATGGGGCCAGAGGTGTGTGTACAATGACAGCAAGATCATAGTGAAAGAAAAGCCGACGGGCACATTCTGCGACTCTGATTTAGTTTTCCCAAGACCAGCCAAAACCAGGAATGCCTGTGCTTGTAATTCTAGAAGGTGACACCAGGTGGTGTCCGATTCATGGCATCGATGGCAAAGCTCTCCTTTGACAACAATTTCCTGTTCCCTTTAGTGAAAATATTTTGGCTGGGCTCAATGGCTCCCTCTCGTGGTCCCCAGCAGTATACAAGGAGGATCTCTTGAGCCCTGGCGTTTGAAGCTGCTGTGAGCTATGATCATGCCATTGCATTCCAGCTTTGGCAGCAGAGTGAGACGTGGTATTTAAAAAAATAAAAATAGGCTGGACGCGGTGGCTCACGCCTATAATCCCAGCACTTTGGGAGGCTGAGGCGGGTGGATCACGAGGTCAAGAGATCGAGACCATCCTGGCTAACCCGGTGAAACCCCGTCTCTATTAAACATACAAAAAATTAGCTGGGCGTGGTGGCACGCACCTGTAGCTACTTAGGAGGCTGAGGCAGAAGAATCGCTTGAACCCGGGAAGTGGAGGTTGCAGTGAACCGAGATCCCGCCACTGCACTCCAGCCTGAGCAACAGAGCGAGACTCCATCTCAAAAAAAAAAAAAGATACATAAAAATAAAAATAAATAATTTACTACAATAGCCATTTAGATATTAAGGTGAGAGTTTAAATGCCCTTCTCACACTATCTCTGGGCAGTCAGACGGTGGTTTTCATTCCGAACAAGATCCCTTCCTATGCTCCTCCTCTCTTGATTCTTCTGGCCTTTGTAATAAAAACTTTTCTTCTGCCTGAAGTGGGGCCTGCCCACTCAGATTCCAGAGCAACATCAAAAAGCTTTGCTTGCTGGCAGTGAACCAGGGAGGAGGCCTATCTGGCTCCTCTGCAGACTTAATTAGCTCTTGAGCTGCCCTTTCTGTCAAATCTGGCTTTCTCTGCTCCTCCCTCCCCCTTGCTTTTAAGGAGAGAATCTCATTTTCTGCTCCCAGGGGCCCATTCTTTGCAAGCCACTTTAGCTTTCTTTCCTTTCTGTGATCAGGAAAACGGGATGTAGATGTCAAGGAGGGTAATTGTAAGAGCTGACTGACATGTTTTCCTTCTGCAATTAGGGAAGCGGGACTTTGGCAACTAAGCCAAATCATTCATTCCCCTTGCCTTTGAAACTCGCCCCTGGGTACAAGTTATTTTGCATAAAATAGCTCGATATTTTCCTAGAACCAACCCAGGGACTGCTACCCAGTTTTCTTCTAAGAGTCTAGGTCAATTTTTTGTTCATTTCCCCACCCCCCCTCTTTTTCTAGCTGTTTGAAAACGAATCTGAAATACACAATTGTGGATGTTATGGGTCAGCTGGTATAAATGCAAACAAACTTTTTGGAAGGATGCCCATGGAAGGATGAATGTTCGAGATGTTCTCATAGCAAATCTTCTATGGCAGGGAGCTTGGGGCACTTTAGCTGACTCAATGCTATCTTTTTTTTTTTTTATTTCACACTTTTTTTTTTTTTTTTTTTTTTTTTAAGATAGGGTTTCACCATGATGGCCAGGCTGGTCTTGAACTCCTGACCTCAGGTGATCCACCCACCTTGGCCTCCCAAAGTGCTAGGATTACAGGCGTGAGCCACCGCGCCCAGCCTAGACTCAATGCTATCTTATCTTCATTCCCTCAGGTCTTAAAGAAAAAGATTAGAGGGAGGGGACTTCTCTCACCCTATGGTCACACAAGCAGGCCAGGTCCCCAACTGTCCTTTCTTATAGCTTCGCGGGAATATAGAGAGTGGGGTTTCCGGGTGAGGTACTCCGAAACCAAGGAAGGAGGCCACTGGGCAAATTGCTGGATGCCAGATGCTGTAAGAATAAAGTCCTCATGGGCTCCAGTGGGAGGAAGAGCATCTGTGGTGACCTGGTGTCGACAGGAGCCCATGCTGTTCCTGGACTCTAGAACAAGACCCTGCACTGCCATCTTTGCCTCTCCTCCGACTTCTTCCCAGCTGCATTCCCTTCCCCTGCTTGAGCAAATTCTGTGGGATCTTCACCCAACTCTCTGTCAATCCATTCTGATAACACCTGCCTTTCTCTCTTCCCTTCTTTCTGGAGTTTCCTTTTCCATTTCTGAGAAATTCTTCCTTTCTCCAGAGGCAAGTTTCTACCTCTCTCCTTGCTGTTCTTTCTTTCTTTTTTTTTTTTTGTTTCTTGAGACAGGGTCTCACTCTTTCACCCAGGCTGGAACACAGTAGTGCTATCACAGTTCACTGCCACCACGAACTCCCGAACTCAAGAAGTCCTCCTGCTTCAGCCTCCCAAGTAGCTGAGAATACAGGCACGCACGATCACACCTGGCTTTGTTCTTTCATTATAGACCATGACGGCCCCTTAGACCTGACTTGAAATCACCAAAGACCAGATCTTCCTTCTTTAAGGCAGGCAGGTCTTAATCTCACAACCTTTTAAGTTTCATATTGCAACGGTCTGGCCACAGATAGCCTCTTTCTTTGTGTTTAAATAAAAGCGAACCTGAATAAAACCAAAGTTTGAAATCAAGGCGTATTTGCTTTTCTTTTTGTTCCAGCCACAGTGAGCAGCTTTATGGAGCAGGTGTGGCCCACCCCGTTTCTAGGACTTTGCACTTGCCACTCCTGCTGCTCGGAGCACCCTTCCCTCACCATCCCTTCATTTTTTCCCACTCCTTTCTTTTTACAGGGTTCCTTTCGGTCATCTCTTCATCCTGGAAATACACGATTCTCAAAGTATTTTGTTAGCACATGCCAGACTTTTATTCAACTCACGAGTGAGGTGTGGTGAGCTGCTACAGTAATGGTCTTCAGTTTATCCACACCTCCCTGTGTCTACACCTTCCCACCCTGCTTGCCCATGTGACTTACTTTGACCCATGGGACATGACAAATAAAATATGGGCTGACACTCAAAGTACTTGCATGTTGTTGCTTACTCTTGCTCTTGTTCTTGGAACCCATCGAGCAGCACATAAAAGTCACAGGGCTGCCTGCCAGATGTTGAGAGACACAGGGACTAGTTGTCCCTTCTCTAGGTGAGGGTATTTTGGATCAATGAGTTTCCAAGTGTCCTGCCAGCTAATTATAGATGTGTAAGCAACCTAGCAGACATTAGCCACCCCCCCAACCAGAAGAACTTCCCAGCACACAAAATCATCAACAAAGAAAGCCTTCTTGTTTTAAGCCACTCAACTTTGGAGTACTTTGTTACACAGCTGAGGCTGACTGATACGTGAGAGAATCAGCAGAAAAAAACAGCAAACTAGTTCATTGAAGATATGAGGAACTTACACAATGAAGGGGAAAAAGACTGTTGAAATAAGACTGCAAAATTCTGTGTAAAACTGGTTAATACCTAACCAGGCAATAAAAAGTAATCTTTGGAGTTATCTCAAAGACTCAGAGATGGTAGAATTTAGGAAATGAAAGAAAACTTTTATCTTTCAAGAGCGTTAATGAGTCAGGCTTTTCAGAAGGTCTGGCTTGCCAAATACAAAACACACTGGGCATTTAAAGAAAAAAAAAAATGACAAAATGACCACTTGTAAAGTTTACATGAATGTTTTCGTGGTGAAAAACATTGTATTTCTCATATCATTCTCATAATCCCAAAGGTCACAGCAAATCTTCAGATATCAGCATAGCAAACATCAGGGAAAAGACGATTTTGTTCAAGAGCCTACGTTCGTGGGAAATGGCCAAGCTTTTGTGATGTAGATGACCGGAGCCAGGCAGGGAGATTTTGTTATTTTTAATTTTTTTCTAGCTGTAATAGATAAAGAATGCAATGATACTGCAATGAGAAAGTCTCACTGTCAGTTTTTATCTTTACACTTCTTTCTTGGACAGAAAAAAAAAAAAACCCTTTATCAATTTGATGCAAGTTAACTTTTTATTTTATGTCTAGCCCTTACCAAGAATGTTCAAATAAAGGCACATTGCCTAAAAGATAGTCAGATGACCCTCAGGTGGGATTTTTAGAAAATGCTTGCTGGGCGTGGTGAATCATGCCTGTAATCCCAGAACTTTGGAGTCCAAGGTGGGCAGATCACCTAAGGTGACCTCACCTCAAGACCAGCCTGGCCAACATGGTGAAACCGGCGTGGTGACTCACACCTGTGACCCCACTGCTTTCGGAGGCAGAGGTGGGCGAATCACCTCAGGTCAGGAGTTTCAGACCAGCCTGACCAACATGGTGAAACCTCGTCTCTACTAAAAATATGAAAATTAGCCAGGTGTGGTGGTGGATACATGTAATTCCAGCTACAGGGAAATCGCTTGAACCTGGGAGGTGGAGGCTGCAGTGAGCCAAGACAGCACTCCGACCTGAGCAAAAAGAATGAAACTCCGTCTCAAAAAAAAAAAAAAAAAAAAAAAAAAGACAAAAAGAAAATGCTCTAGCATGGATAATAGGTTACACATCTTTTTTTTTTTTTTTCTTATTTCTACGTCATGGATCATTTTCCTAAACAAATCTTTCCCTGACCACAAGCCCAAGGCAAGTGCTGCTACTTCTGGCCTCCATAGTGCCTGAGCTCATTTATCACCGTCTCTTTCTATCCTGTAAATGCCTGTTTGTTTGTAAAGTCTCCTCCTTTAGATTATGGCCTCCTTGAGGTTGACGGCGTGTGTTATACACCTTTGGATCCCCAAAGTTTAGCACAGTGCCTTGTACAAACGTTTGTTGAATGATTACATCCATTTATTGTTTCCTCATGCAACCAAGGACAGTGTTTCCCATACGTGGCAGCACCAGAATTTCCAGGGGTGTTTTGTGAACCAGCTTCCCAGGTAATTCCAATACAGTGACGTACTGGAGGCAGCTGGCACTGGCTGGTGAGAGCCGTTTCTGAGTATCTTCTCCCAACTCTGTGTCCGGTGACGACGCATTGGTGGTTTGAAATGGAGCACAGTGGGAGTATTTACACCGTGATATCAGCAAATGCTACAAATCAGGGCTTTTGAGAGCCTGTTTACCTGCTCTCCACCAAGTCTGCTCATCTCTGGCCCATAGACTAATGTCAGAGAATTGTTGACTGAGGGCGAGGTTGGCAAACTATGCCTGCTTTTGTACTGCCCATGAGATAAGAATAGATTGTAATACTTTAAAAAGCTTGTGAAAGAGGAAGAAGGGGAAGGAGAAAAGGAGAACAAACAGAAGAAAGATGGGGAGGAGGAGGAGGAGAAGAGGAAAGAAGAGGAGGATGAGGAAGAGGACCAGGAAAAATAGGAATAGTGATAGCGACTGTATGTGGCCTGTAAGGCTTAAAATGTTTCGTATCCAGCTGTTTATGGGAGTTTTGCTGACCCCTGACCTAGGGAAGCTCCTTAACTCTGACTGCCTAGGAAAATCACCTTGGAGAGCTTGTAATAATTCTGATGCTTGGACCTCAGGATGCCTGAGGTGGGGTTGCCGGAATCCTTATGGTTTAGCAACTTCCCAGGGAACTCATGCTTTTCTCTCTGGGGTCCCAGGTCTCCTGGCTCCCACCCTCTCTCCCCATTCCCTCGGCTTGCTTCCTTTGCCATGTCCAGCCTGGTACCAGCCACCCTTGAGTCCCAGAGTGAGGGTCTCTGTAGAGTTTCCATGGATCTGAAAGGTGTTGTTTCATCTGGAAACAAGGGAGAGGAGTGAGTGAAGCCTCAGGGTGGGCGTAACTCCAGGCTGGAGGAGTGAGAAGGTGCTGATAGTTGAGCAACAGCATGACCGTTTCAGGCCTGCAGCTTTGCAGCTTGGCTGTTCGAAGGACTCATTTGGATGCACACATTCCATGTTAAGGTGGATTTCTGAATCCCGCTATCCCCATGCTGTCTGAAGGTCCTGCCTCTCCAGAAGGATGCTTTTAAACTTGTGCAGACTCAAAATACAGGGGAAAGGGAAGGCTGGGGACAATAGCCTGCTCCAGATCTCCATCTGGAAAGCGTGGGAGGCTAGGAAAGTTGATAGTGAGGAATCAAGACTGCATTTGACATTGGGCACGGCTATTGTTAATATTAAAGAATGGCCGGGCACGGTGGTTCACGTCTGTAATCCTAGCACTTTGGGAGGCTGAGGTGGGTGGATTGCCTGAGTCAGGAGTTCAAGACCAGCCTGGCCATCATGGTGAAACTCCATCTTTAAAAAAATAAAATAAAATAAAATAATGAAGAAGGAGATGAGACTGTGGGAGGTGCCTCATCCGCCAATCCCCTTTAGCACCAGATAGAGGGATTTGAAAATGAAGTGTGAGACAGGTTTACAAACAGACTGTGTAAGTGGATGGGAGAGAAAGCATATTTCAAAGCCATTTTGCTGTTGCCCACATGTAGAGACCCTTTTGCAGAGTTCAGGAAATACAAAACAACTCGAGGATTTAATTTATTTTATTTAAAAAATTAACACATAATAAAGTTGGATTATGCTTTGGATGTGACATGCACCACCTTTTGCCTAACCCAAGTTCACAAATATTTTCTATTTTTTTAGAAGTTTCATTATTTTTCATTTTACATTTAGGTGTGTGATTCACTTTGAGTTAATTTATGTATTTGGTGTTTGTTTTTAAAAATGTAGATTTTGCTTATTTCAGTATCAATTATTGAAAGGACTGTCTTTTTTAACTGAATTACCTTTGCAAATTTGTGAAAAATCAGTTTTCTAAATATCTGTTGCTCTTTTGTTGGATTGTTTATTCTGTTGTGTTAATCTAATTTTCTTTGTTAATGCCAATACCATATGATCCTGTTTAATATATCATTATAATGAGTCATGAAATCAAGTAGTACTAATTCTTTTGTACTTCTGTGTGAATTTTTGGAATGAACTTGTAAATTTCTTTTAAAAATCCTGCTGAGTGGCTGGGTGTGGTGGCTTATGCCTGTAATCCCAGCACTTTGGGAGGCTGAGACGGGTGGATCACCTCAGCTCAGGAGTTTGAGACCAGCCTGACCAGCATGGTGAAACCCTGTCTCTACTAAAATACAAAAATCAGCCAGGTGTGGTGGCGTGCACCTGTATTCCCAGCTACTCGGGAGGCTGAGACAGGAGAATTGCTTGAACCTGGGCAGCAGAGGTTGCAGTGAGCCAAGATCGTGCCACCGTACTCCAGTTTGGGCAACAGAGCAAGACTCCATCTCAAAAAAAAAAAAAAAAAAAAAAAGAAAAAGAAAAAGAAAAAAGAAAAATAAGAAAAAATCCTGCAGAGATTTTTATTGGGATTGTTTGAATCTGTATATCAATTTGGAGACAATTACATCTCAAAAGTATTAAAACTTCTGACACATTAATATTGTATGTCTCTCCATTTATTTAGATTTTCTTTAACTTCTCTCAGCAATGTTTTATAGTTTTCAGTGTAAAGAACTTTCTTCTTCAGAAAGTTTTAAACTGAAAATTCAATTTATTTAATATACAGAAAGTTATTCTGGTATCTATTATCAATAATAGTAACTAATAATAGTATAAGAGTAACTAATAAGTCACTATTACTGATAGTTATTATCGATAGTTATCTATTTCTTCCTGAGTAAGCATTTATAGTTTGCATTTTCCAGATAATCTATTTCATTTAATTTGTCTAATTTATTGGCATGAAATTATTCATAACATTCATTTAGTATACTTTACTATTTGCAGAATCTTCAGTATGTCACCTTTCTCATATTTAATATTGGTAATTTGTGTCTCTTTTTTCTTTTCTAATCAATTTGGCCAGTGGTTTACAAATTTAACTTATCAAAGAACCTGCTTTGGGTTTCATTGATTTCTTCTATTTTTTAATTGACTATTTTATTGGTCTTTGCTCTGATTTTTATAATTTCCATTCTTCTGTTTCATTTGGGTTTCTTTTGCAGTAATTTTGCTGACTTTTTTTTTTTATGAGTAAAATAGTCAGAAAAAGTATTGTATTCTTCACTCACTTTCTCCATACCTAAAGAATACATGCACATCAGATTAGATGTTTTCATCATACAACAAATGAGAATGTTTGCCATTATTTCATGAATACATGTATCTCTTTTTTTTTTTTGAGAAAGAAAAAAAGAATAATAAAAAGAATAAAGAGGAGGAAGAAAGAGAAAGAGGAAGAGGGAGAGAGAATGGGGGTATTGCTTTATTGCCTGGGCTAGAATGCAGTCTAAATATGGGTATGCCTATAATTGTCCTTAATAATGGAGACATAAAATAAAATGAGGGAAGAGAATAACAAACAAGGAGCCAACCAACATTTCGTTTAAACTTCTAAGTTGATATGATGTGGTACTGATAAGAGTGTATATTTTGTTTAAAGTGGAGAGTTCTATAAATGTTAACTACGTTTACTTGTTCCAGATCGGAGTTCAAGTCCTGGATATCGTTGTTAATTTTCTGTCTCATTGATCTGTCTAATATTAATGTTGAAGTCTCCGACTATTATTGTGTGGGAGTCTAAGTCTCTTTATTAGTCTTATATGTCTGGGTATTCCTGTATTGGGTGCGTACATACTTAGGATCTTTAGCTCTTCTTGTTGTTGCATTGATCCTTTTATCATTATATAATGTCCTTCTTTGCTTCTTTTGATCTTTGTTGCTTTAACAATTATTTTATCAGAGGCAAAAATTGTAACTTCTGCTTTTTATTTATTTATTTTTGCTCTCTGTTTGGTTGGTAAATCTTTCTCCATCCCTTGTTTTGAGTCTTTGTGTATCCTTGAATGTGAGATGGGTCTGGATGCAGCATACTGATCGGTTTTAGTTTTTTATCTAAATTGTCTGTCTGTCTTTGGATTGGGGGATTTAGTCAATTTAAATTTAGAATTAACAATGATATATGTGAGTTTAATACTGCCATTTAATATTAGCTGGCTATTTTGTCCATTAGTTGATGTAAATTCTTCATTATATTGATGCTCTTTTTGGTATTTTTTAGAAAGGCTAATACTGTTTGTTCTTTCAGAAGTTCTTGTAAAGCAGGCCTGGTGGTGATGAAATCTCTGAGTGCTTGCTTGTTCACAAAAAACTTTACTTTTCCTTCACTTATGAAGCTTAGCTTGGCTGGATGTGAAATTCTGGGTTGAAAGTTCTTTTCTTTAAGGATATTGAATATTGGTCCCCACTCTCTTCTGGCTTGTAGGGTTTCTGCTGAGAGATCTGCTGCAAGTCTGATAGGCTTCCCTTTGTGGGTAACCTGACCTTTCTCTTTGGCTGCCCTTAGTATTTTCTCCTTCATTTCAACCCGGGTAAATCTGACGATTATGTGCCTTGGAGTTGCTCTTCTTGAGGAATATCTTTGTGGTGTTCTCTGTATTACCTGGAGTTGAATATTATCTTGCCTTACTAGGTTGGGAAAATTTTCCTGAATAATATCCTGAAGCATATTTTCCAGCTTGGATTCATTCTCTTCGTCACATTCAGGTACACCAATCAAGCGTAGATTAGGTCTTTTCACATAGTCCCATATTTCTTGGAGACTTTGCTTGTTCCTTTTTATCCTTTTTTCTCTAATCTTGTCTTCTTGTTTTATTTCATTGAGTTGGTCTTCGACCTCTGATATCCTTTCTTCTGCTTGATCAATTCGACTGTTAAAACTTGTGCATACTTCACGTAGTTCTTGTATTGTGTTTTTCAGCTCCATCAATTCACTTATATTCCTCTCTAAATTGTGTATTCTTGTTAACATTTCGTCAAACCTTTTTTCAAAGTTCTTAGTTTCTCTGGATTGTGTTAGAACACGTTCTTTTAATTCACAGAAGTTTCTCATTATCCACATTTTGAAGCCTGCTTCTGTAATTGGAACACACTCGTTCTCCATCAGGCCTTGTTTCGTTGCTGATGAGGAACTGGGATCCCCTGCTGAGGGAGAGGCGTTCTGATCTCAGGTATTCTTAGCCTTTTTTGGCTGTTTTCTTCCCTTCGTTGTAGATTTATCCATGTGGTCTTTATAATTACCGTCTTTGTAATTGGGTTTCTGAGTGGACGTCCAACTTATTGATTCTCAGCACCGAAATCTGAGCAACCCACTGTGCTGACTAAATCAGCGGCGTTAAGATTGAGGGTGCTTTTCTGACTCTGCACCAAGAACCGACGCTCCGAGGCGCGGGCAAAACCGCCTCGCCGGTCACAAGAGTCGCGCTGGCGACCCGTGGGGCTCCTCCGCTGGGAATCTCCTGGTGCGTGAGCAACAAGAATTCATGTGAAGGTGTGGCGTCCTCTCGTTCTTTGCGCTTTCACTGGGAGCTACAATCCCGAGCTGCTAGTGATCAGCCATCTTGGATCTCTCTCAATTTTGCTGACTTTTTAATGGATGGGATTCTAGGTTGTTGATTCAACAAATTCTTTTCTAAATAGGCATTTCAAACTATAAATTCCCTCTAAGTATTGCTTTAGCTGCATCCCACAACTTGTGATAAGCTGAGTATCATTTTTATTTAACTCAAAATACTTTCCAGTTTCTCTCATTTCTTTATTTCTTCTTTGGTTCGCGAATTCATAAAAGTGTGTTATTTAGTTTTCATTTATTTCAGATGTAGATATAGATGTAGAAGGGTTTATGCATATATTATAAGTACCACAATATACTATTCTGATTTTTGTTTAAACATCTACTTATTTTTTAAAGGGATTTAAATAATAAGGGAAAGTCTTATGTATTACCCAAGAAGTTACCTTGCGGCTATTCTTTGTTCCTTTGTGTAGATCTGTGTCTACATCTGTAATTTTACTTCTACCAGAGGAAATTCCTTTATTATTTTCTGTAGTGTGGGGCTGCTAGTGATGAATTGTTCTAGTATTTGAATGTCTGAGAAGTCTTTATTTTGCCTTTGGTTTTGAAAAATATTTTTGCTGAGTAAAGGAATTTTGATTGTAATTTTCCCCCCAGTACTTTAAAGATATTGCTACATTGTCTTCTTGTTTACATTGTTTTTGATGAGAAATACGTTGCCATTCTTACCTGTGTTCCTCTGTAGCACCTCTTTCACATTCTTTCTCTGGTGCTTTTCAGTTTCTCTCTTCATTTGTTTTGAACAATTTCATTATGATGTACATTAGTATAGTTTGCTTCAAGTTCTTGTGTTTGATTTTTCTTTTTATTATGGGTCACATTTTCCTGCTTCTTGCCTAATAATCTTTTTTGGGGGGACCAGACATTGTGAATTTTATCTTGTTTGGTGGTGCTAGATATTTTTGTGTTTCTATAAACATCTTTGAGCTTTGTCCTGGGACACAGTTAAATTACTTGGAAATAATTTAATCCTTTGGATGGGGGATTGTTTCTAGACTGGTTATGCAAGACTAGAGTAGCAGGAGTAATTATTCTGCACGATTAAGTACTGAGTATTTCACTTAATGCATGAATCACTGAGTTTTTATAGTGTTTTGTTGGACCAGGCATCCTTCCTGCTACTGCTGAACACCTGGCACTCTCCCCTCTAATCAATTCCATGGTTCTTTTCCCAGCCTTGGGTAGTTTCCTCATATATACATGCCAACCAGTACTCGGCTGAATAATCTTTTGGGACTCTGCAGATTTCTATCTGTGCAGCTCTCTCCTCCTATCTGTTACTTTGCCCTTTGGACCATAGCTGACTTTTTCTCTCTGGACTCTCAATTGCCTTCTTTTCTTTTCTTTTTTTTTTTTTTTTTTAAAGATGGAGTCTTGCTCTGTTACCCAGCCTGGAGTCCAGCGGTGCAATCTTGGCTCACTGCAGCCTCTGCCTCCTGGGTTCCAGCGATTATCCTGCCTCAACCTCCCAGGTAGCTTGGGATTACAGGTGCCCGCCACCATGCCCGGCTAATTTTTGTATTTTTAGAAGAATGGGATTTCACTATGTTGGCCAGGCTGGTCTCAAACTCCTGACCTCAGATGATCCACCCGCCTCAGCCTCCCAAAGTTTTGGGATTACAGGCGTGAGCCACGGCACCCGGCCTTTTTTTGTTTTTGTTTTTGTTTTTGTTCTTTTGAGATGGAGGTTCACTCTTATTGCCCAGGCTGGAGTGCAATGGCACGATCTCAGCTCACTGCAACCTCCGCCTCCCAGGTTCAAGCAGTTCTCCTGCCACAGCCTCCCAAGTAGCTGGGATTACAGGCATGCTCTAGCACACCCGACTAATTTAGTATTTTTAGAGATGGGGTTTCTCCATGTTGGTCAGGCTGGTTCCTAACTCTCGACCTCATGTTATCTGCCTGCCTCAGCCTCCCAGAGTGCTGGGATTACAGGCGTGAGCCACCGCACTCAGTCTCTCACTTCCTTCTTAACTGGGTGGGGGGTGGTCTTCCAACCTCCATTTATGTTCCCCTTCCTTGTACTGTGGTCTGGAAACTCTCTTAATGCAGCAACTTGGGGCAATGGTTGGGCTAGTCTCACTTTTTTACCCATCTTTCATTATCACTGTATTTCATTGCCTGATGTCCACACTCTTGTGAACTATCATTTCATATGTCTCATTTGTTAATTTTTTTGTTGTTGTTGTTATTTCAGGCAGAAGCATAAATCCAGGCTTTGTTATTCCATCTTAGCCAGAAGTGGATCTTTAGGGTCTAATCTTCATTCAGAAGGTCTGGAGTTGCTGTATGTAAGAATCACTTGATGAAGCTTGTTAAAGTACAGATGCTCCCACACAGCAATATGATGTCTGCAGAGGGAGAAAATAATCTGCATTTCAGTGAGGTACTCTGGCCACAATTTCAGAAGTGCTGACTGCAGACATCCTTCCATCTTTGGCCTGCAACTGTTGTCTTCTTTATAGATTTCAAAGTGCTCTGGAGTCAGACTGATTGGTTTCAGTCCCATCTCCACTTGTCACTAGTGTAATCTCTTATCTATCATAAAAGGATAACTCAGAGAAGTTAGAAATTTGTCTGAGATTACAATTAGTGACAAGTAAGGTTATGATATGTATTAAAGGGAATAAATTATGTTGGCACATGGTAAGCCCTCAGTAGATGTTAGTTATTATTGTATGTACTTTATTCCTTGATAGTTAGAACTGCCCATTTTACAGATGAAATTGGAGCCTTGGAGGAAGGCGTAGTCACAAGGTCATTTGGCCAGCAAGTGACTGAAACAGGAACCCGGGTCTGACTTCTAGTACAAAGCATTCTCTTTCCTCAGTTGACTCTGATATCAAGGTGGAGGGTTGCCAGCAAGGAGAGAGGAACCCCAGGTGTGTGTGTGTGTGTTTGCATTAATGAGGGGAAACTTCGCATTACACTTTGGATGAGAGACAAGTCAGCTCTGTCGTTTAACTTTGTGGAGATTTCCTCCAAACTATGGGGTTTTATGTTATGCTAAGTTCTAGACTGCATTCCAAATTAAATCCCCTGTTGATGGAGTTCCATTGATGCCTCTTGCATGCCTCTTATTCTGCCTTCAACATTTAGGATATTGGAAATATGTATATCTATGGAGGGAGGGTAGGACTCTGGATTTATGATCTGGTTCCTTTGCTACGTCCCTCACTTTGATCCCCAGTTCCATGTATGGCACATTCAGAAACTCTTCAAGTATAAGGCTATTTATAATATAGAGTAGGATCTATTTATAGATAAGGTAAGCTACAGTCACGCAACCCTGAGCCACTCATCTTACCTGTTTGGTTCAGGCTTGAAGCATTTCATTGCCTATTTCAAATAATCCACCTCTCTAATTACCCTTTCATGCTTTTACCCTTTAATCCCATCTCCAGACCTTCTCTGAGTTGAGTTCTCTTTTTAAACTTCTTTGACTTATGGGGAGAAATGGTATCTTTTTCCCCCTTTAGTACAGGGTCTATCAAGCACATTTAAAAAGTTATGCATAAAAAGCATGAAGACTTTCACCATGTAAACTAGATCAAGAAGAATTTGGTTGGATGTCCTAGTCAAAAATTATTTAAAAAACAAAAACAAAAATGAAAAAACAAAACACACAAAAAAAAGAGAGAAGAATTTTGAGTGAAGGACAGTACAAATACCAGCCTTATGCCTGTAATGTAGGACTACATTGATTAATAAGTTTCAGATTAATCAGGGCTCTTTCCAGTTTGAATTACTTGCGGTACAGGGTGTGGGAGGAGTGATTTGTTGGTGTTCCCTCGTTATGGCAGCTGATCTAAGTTCACCTGCATAATTGACCCCTGGCAATTGGCTTTTATGGACTCCAAGAAATAGTGATGATAAATGATTTCATCTCTGGAGCCAGTTTCAATGGCCTGGTGGTGGCTTTGCAGTCATGGGTGGAGGCCATGTCGGTGCCCAGCAGTGCAGTTATAAGATCCTGTGTTGATGCCTTACATTGGCATTGGAGTGTGTCGGGTTCCTGGGCCAGGTGTTTGCTGTCCTTGCTACAGAGTTGGCTTTCCTGAGCTCCCCACGCTCCACCCCATGTGTTTGCTGAAGAAAGTGCAGTAAACAGGGCAAGAGGAGGGAGAAGGTTGGAATGAGCAAAGCTTCACCCAAGCCTTCCCGGCAGGGGAATCAAGAGCCACAACCCGTTTTGTTCCGTACTTACATGTTTCCAAAGCCTTGTCTGGATGTTACTACCGAGCAGACATCTGAGGCCATCATCTAGAGTCTATAGTTCTGGCATTAATGTTCCTATTCCATAGAAGAGGCACACCGAGGCTGCCCAGGCGCACACCCTCGCCCCTCTGTTGCATTGACCAGGTGCTTTGGCTTAGTCGTAGAGGGGGTCCTTGTTTGCCTTGTTTCACCACCAGACTTTTGCGTTCACTCAGAGAGGGAGAACGGAATGGCAGAAAGAGCAGTAGGTGAGGAGTTAGAAAGTGTGGGCTCCAGTCCAGGCCCTGTGGCCTCGGTGAGTCAATTTATAGACCAGAGTCATTGTACATCTCAGCTTTCTCAAGTGAAGCTTGCATAAGCACGGTGCCTTGGCAGGACGTGGTGGCTCACACCTGTAATCCCAGCACTTTGGCACTTTGGGAGGCTGAAGCGGGTGGATCACCTGAGGTCAGGAGTTCAAGACCAGCCTGATCAACATGGTGAGACCCCACCTCTACTGAAAATACAAAAATTAGCCAGGCTTGGTGGTGGACGCCTGTAATTCCAGCTACTTGGGAGGCTGAGGCAAGAGAATTGCTTAAACCTGGAAGGTGGAGGTTTCAATGAGCTGGGATTATGTACTGTACTCTAGCCTGGGTGACAGAGCAAGACTCCATCTCAAAAAAAAAAAAAAAAAAAAAATGATGCCTCTTGATCTTGAGCCCTGATTAATTTGAAACTTCTTAATCAACAGCCTCCTAGCCTATGTCAGAGAATTGCTGCCAGCCATGAGAATTCCTTCTCAGCCATGCTGTGTGGCCGTCTGGGAGTCCACATCACTGTGCTGGAGGAAAATTAAACCCACAGGTAGATCGATGCCATTTTACTTGAAGATCTGAGGACTTTTAAAACACAGTGAACAAACACAAGCGTATGACAGAGTAAAAGGTAACAAGTCATACATATTTTAATGATAAAAAGAGGTTTTCAAGATATTCCTTGTTCGAGGCAGGCATCTCCCACTTTCATCCCCAGGTCTTGATTCTTCTCTCCTCTGTTATTAAGATGTGTTGGTTGACAAGTAACCCAAGCAAGGAGGGGGCAGGACTCTCCAGCCGGAAGTAAGGGCAAAGCCTTTGTCATGGCAGGGGAAGAGGAATCCTGGGCACATGGTCTCCATAACTCCCTCTGTCTCACTGCTCCACTCTGCCATGAATTCCTGTGTGATCAGGGCCCTGGTGATAGAAATGGGAAATATAGTTTTCTAGCACCTTGAATCATACTGTGGCCCAAGCAGCATGGCTCTGAGATTGCTGTGACAGAGGGCACCACTGGGGCACAGGGCCTTGCCTCCCCACTCTGCCACACTGCCATGAAGTCTGGCATTTTCTGGTGGATTTTTTTTTTATTTTTATTTTTTTGAGACAAAGTCTCACTCTGTCACCAAGGCTGGAGTGCAGTGGCACAATCTCAGCTTACTGCAATCTCCACCTTCCTGGTTCAAGTGATTTTCCTGCCTCTGCCTCCCAAGTAGCTGGGACTACAGGCATGTGCCGCCACACGCAGCTAATTTTTGTATTTTTGGAAGAGATGGGGTTTCACCATGTTGGCCAGGCTGGTCTCGAACTCCTGACCTTGTGATCCGCCCACCTTGGTCTCCTAAAGTGCTGGGATTACAGTGCATGAGCCACTGCATCTGTCTGGTGGAGTTAATGGTGAAGAATGAAGCCCTATGTTTCAGGAGGTAGAAGTGGGGTCTTGTAGGGGCTGCCAGGTTGGGAAAGGCTGAGCAGCCGGGGACATGCAAAGTAGCAGCCAGCCCGAAGACCACTGGCTAAGTACTGGCTGTGTTTGTGACCCCACCTGAGATGCCATTTGGGGATTCCCAGAAAAAGGAAGAGGTGGGGTTAGTGAAAGGGGACAAAGCCCTGAGTAGCTGAGGTTGGGGGAGTATGACAAGAGCCCATACACATTTAGTTGATTGCTTCTTTTGCTACCTGTGTTCACACAGGCCTTTGAGATCTGAATCTCTGGTTTCATTTGTTCCTCCCAGATCCCCAGGGGTTTATGGAAATTGTAATGGCTTGTTTTAAATGTTTCAAAAACTCTAATGGAAACCATAAGATACCTGTTTTATGCTTTCTGTATACCCAGTTATGGAGTTATGGATATGTTTGATTAATAAATCATGGGGAAATGAATTAATTATTCCTTAATGATTACAGTCTCTTTGGCAGACAACCTATGTCAAGACCAGGGAGAGAGGAGATAAAACTATAAGGAAGGGTTTTAATGTTGACTAGATATGGAAAGGATGCAGCACCAGAGGCAGCCCAGTCCAGAGCTGCCCTAGGCTGGTAGGACCCGCAGCACAGCGAGAGCTGTGGAGGGAAAGCCAGATGTCACAGTCATTTGTCCCCAGGTGTGACTCAGGAAGTCTTTAGGTCAGCAGCAAGAGGTGTTATGTGAGAGAGCCACATTAGAAGAATCCCCATCTCTCTCCTGAGCCACTATGACCAGGCAGAAATTTGAAAATAAGGAGAAAACCTAGCTTCAAGGCGGGCAAGATGCTTGCTTAAAGAAATAGAATTGTTCTTCCCAGCGGTACTCAAATTGTAGCCTGCATCAGAGTTACTGGGAAGACTGTGGTTTTTTTTTTTTTTTTTTTTTTTTTTTTGACAGAGTCTTTGTCATCCAGGCTGGTGTGCAGTGGCGCAATCTTGGCTCACTGCAACCTCCACTTCCTGGTTCAAGTGGTCTTCCCACCTCAGCCTCCTGAGTAGCTGGGATTACAGGCGCACGCCACCATGCCCGGCTAACTTTTTGCATTTTTAGTAGAGACAGGGTTTCGCCTTGTTAGCCAGGATGGTCTCCATCTACTGATCTGCCCACCTCGGCCTCCCAAAATGCTGGGATTACAGGCCTGAGCCACTGTGACTGGCTGGGAAGACTTTTTAAAATGCAGATGTGGGGATCCAGCCCCAGAGTTTCTGATTGAGTAGGTCTGTGGTGAGACTGAGAATCTGTATGTCTCACCGGTACACAGGGGCTGCTGTGGCGGCTGGTCCACTGCAGGCGTCTCAACCACACTTTGAGAACCACCTTTTCCCCATTTACCCCCATCTCACTTTCTCCCCTCCACAGCTTTGCAGCCACTGTTCTCCTTCCCAGCCTTCTTTTAATCCTCCCTCACCAATGTCATTCCCTCAATACCTTTCTCCCTTCCCCCACCCCACCCAGCCACCTCTCCTGCCTCTTCCCTCCTTTTTTGCACACTAGGCCCAGCAATCTCCCCCCATACCACATGACTTTTTCCCTAAACAAAGGGAAACTCGATTTTCTTGAAAACTGAAATGTAAAAGAGATGGGAGGAGAAACGAGTGCGTCCCCCTAGCTGGCGAGGACACCCGTTGCAGGTGACTTAAGACAGTATGAGCCGGACAGGACATGAGGTTCTTCTCAGCTGGGGATGACTCCAGGTGACAAGGTTTGCTTTCCTGTGCCCAGAGAGAGGATGAAAAAGAGGGCTTTGGCCGGAGGGCAGCCCCCAGGCAGGCACAAGTTCAGCATCAAAAGACCTGTAAGGTGAAGTTCTAAGACTTGGGCAGGCATCAGAATCTGCCTGGAATGAGGCCTGAGGTGACCCTTTGTTGAATAAAGGAATGCATGTAAGCCTGTGACCTGTGGCTGCTGTAATGTCAGAGGCACCTGCTGCTGGCCATTCCCTTTGTTTAGTCCTTGGATCTGTGCACAACCTCCACCTCCTGGGTTCAAATGATTCTCCTGCCTCAGCCTCCCAAGGAGCTAGGATTGCAGGCACCCACCACCACGCCCGGCTAATTTTTGTGTTTTTTGTAGAGACGGTGTTTCACCATGTTGGTCAGGCTGGTCTCGAACTCCTGACCTCAGGTGATCCACCCGCTTAGACCTCCCAAAGTGCTGGAATTACAGGTGTGAGCCACTGTAACCGGGTGAGGCACCATTCTTATGCAAACTTCACATGAGAAAGCTGAGATGTAAAATCACCCCAAGCTGTAAAAAGACTCACCAGAGGCCATGGGGCCTGGACTGGAACCCGCACTTGCTAATTCCTGACCTAGTGCTCTTTCTTCTATTCCGATTTTCTCTCTCTGAGTGAAGACAAAAGCCTGGTGGTGAAACAAGGACCCCCTCTACTTCTGGCTAAGATGGAATAACAAAGACTGGATTTATGCTCCTGCCTGAAATAGCAAACAACAAATCAAGGAACAAAGACGTATAAAATGATAGTTGACAAGAGTGTGGACATCGGGCAATGACATACAGTGCACAGATGTGTTTGCTCACATAGCAAAGCTTTGGCATATCCCAGATTCAGATTCAGCTTCTGGTATTTGAGCCTTTCTTCTCAGTATGCCTGACGAGGTGTGGTTTATTGTTATCCTTGTTTTCCTGGCTGGTACCCATTCCCCTTGTGTGCCTGCCTTGCCAAGAAACTTCTGGAAGTCTTAGAAGAACTGATTCAGCTCATAAACAATTTCAGTCAGCTACTAGTTGGCATCTATTGTTTTATTTTTCTGCCAGATTATTACCGTGTCTATCGGGAACAAACACAAGCGTATGTTGGATGCCTTCAAGTGCTGAGATTATATCTTAGTATCATATAGACTATGTTCCCCGCCCCCCAACCCAATTCAGTCTATCCCTTCTCTCAGCCCTTTTTCCCTGTGAAAAAACACAGTTGGAAGGTAAAGGAAGCTGAACATAACTGCATAAAGTGTCTGATACCAGGTCAAGCTGGTTTGCCTGACTACCTGTACCCTTAGGGTTTGTTTTTACCCAGGAGGCTCTTCGGTCCTTCATGCAAATACATTTCTGAGCCTTCCTCAGTGGTGGAGGTCAGCTTGTGATCCAGGAAGGCTAAGCTCACCTTCCTCCACCGTACTGTAATTTCACTGAGAGATGAGTTCAACCCGAGGGACTTTGAGGCTACTGATTGGGGGGTAGGCTGCCCTTCCACCTAGTATGACCACTTTCCCCTAGTTTTGTGAGTCTTGTTGGTCATCTCTGCAATAAGCCATGAGGATGAGGTTGTGTGAAAAGTGAACTTGATCATTACGGCAGATCTTACTTTATTTTCTTTTATTTTTATTTTTGGAGATGGAGTTTCACTCTTGTTGCCCAGGCTGGAGTGCAATGGTGCGATCTCAGCTTACTGCAACCTCTGCCTCCCGGGTTCAAGTGATTCTCCTGCCTCAGCCTCCTGAGTAGCTGGGATTACAGGCATGTGCCAATTCGCCTGGCTAATTTTGTATTTTTAGTAGAGATGGGGTTTCACCATGCTGGTCAAGCTGCTCTCGAACTCCAGACCTCAGTCGATCCACCCGCCTTAGCCTCCCAAAGTGTTGGGATTACAGGAGTGAGCCACTGTGCCCGACCGACCTTACTTTAAATAGCTTTAAAAATGACAGGTCTATAGCCCTAGAATCAGGAAGAGATGGCCTAAGGTTTACAGCTCTACATTTTGATTTCTGCAAAGGGGAAATGATACCTTCTAAGGTATTTGCCAATTCAGGAGGTTGCAGAAGTCCTGAAGGCCAGTGCTGGCTCACTTGTGACTGTGATGTCATTATGATTGCCTCCTAATAGGAGAGGGCTACCTATAGTCACTCAGCTTGTAAGTGGCAGAGTGGACAGAGTTCAGGTCACTGAAAAGACCCAGTTGCCTCCAGAGGGAACAGACAGGAGGAGGGGCCATGAGATGGGGCTGGAGAACAGTAAGAGGCTCCCCATGCCCAACCCTTTGGTGGAGAGCTTTCTGGGAGGACGAGTCCAGATCAGATGTAGCCCAGCTTAATGTGGCCCTGCCTGGTGGCATTGTGGCGCTTCCTATTTCCTCCTCCCTCTCTGCCCTGCGTGATGGGCACCCATGGGCTCAGCGCTGTGGCATGTGAAGTGACACAGAGCAGCATGGAGGCCTGCTCCTTCCTGGGCTCAAGGCACAGCCCGGGTGCTTCCCGAGGGGTGAAGGTGCATGACTCATCCACAGCATGAGCGTGCCTCACTTCCGCAGCTGCTGACCTGCTCGCTTGCTTGTTCTGCCTTAGGCTCTGCAGGGCTCGGGAGAAACCAGGCAGCCATTTACGGAGAGGCAAGAAGACTTGACTGGCAGCCTGGAGATCTGGGCTCCAGAGCTGAATCTGTCACTTTTCAGTTGCTTGAACTTGGTAAAGCCTCTCTGCCTGCAGTTTCAGTTTCCCCACCCCTGAAATGATGGGGTTGCTTGGGAGCCTCTCTCTTCAAAGTGTCTCAGGAACCAGTAGCAGCAGCATGGCCTGGTAGCTTGTTAGAAATGCAGTCTTGGGCCCCTCCCCAGATCTGCTGAATCTGAATCTGCACTTTTTTTTTTTTTGAGATAGGATCCCACTCTGTCACGCCAGCCAGAGTGCAGTGGTGCGATCACCGCCCACTGCAGCCTCAACTGCCCCAGGCTCAGGTGATCCTCCTGCCTCAGCCTCCCGAGTAACTGGGATTACAGGCACCTGCCACCACGCTCAGCTAATTTTTTTTTTTTTTTTTTTTCTGAGACGGAGTTTCACTTTTGTTACCCAGGCTGGAGTGCAATGGCCCGATCTCGGCTCACCGCAACCTCCGCCTCCTGGGTTCAGACAATTCTCCTGCCTCAGCCTCCTGAGTAGCTGGGATTATAGGCACGCACCACCATGCCCAGCTAATTTTTTGTGTTTTTAGTAGAGACGGGGTTTCACCATGTTGACCAGGATGGTCTTGATCTCTTGACCTTGTGATCTGCCCATCTCGGCCTCTCAAAGTGTTGGGATTACAGGCGTGAGCCGCCATGCCCAGCTGAGTTCCAGTTCTTTAATGTGGTTGCTGGGTGCTCAATGACAAATTCCAGCAAATCCTCCTCTGTGGGCCTCCCTTTTCTTCCTGCAGGCTAAAGACTAGGAAGTAACCAGCAGGGACTGCATTTAATTCGCCCCTTACTCCTATTATCACAGATTTATTGTATAGTCATTCTCCCAAGCGGCATGGCCTCTAACTGAGTCGAACAAATGCTCTACGTGGAGAACCATCATATATGTGTTTAACCTACAGACCAACAGCCCAAGTGTGTGAGAAAGGGCGATGTAAACCGTGCGGGAAACTCCCTAGAGTGAGTGTGACATGCGAGGTCGGAATCTGCGGCTCAGCCACTCTCAGCTCCTTCCGTCTCTCTTAGATGTGAACATATGCTCTGGCCAGAGTGGGATCCTATACGCTCTGGCCAGAGGGGGATCCTAGTGTTTTTTTTTTGAGATGGAATTTCACTCTTGTTACCCAGGCTGGAGTGCAATGGCGTGATCTCGGCTCACCGCAACCTCTGCCTACTGAGTTCAAGCAATTCTCCTGCCTCAGCCGCCCGAGTAGCTGGGATTACAGGTGCCCGCCACCATGCCCAGCTAATTTTTGTGTTTTTAGTAGAGACGGGGTTTCACCTTGTTGACCAGGATGGTCTCGATCTCTTGACCTTGTGATCCACCCGCCTCGGCCTCCCAAAGTGCTGGAATTATAGGCATGAGCCACTGCGCCCGGCCCGGGATCCTAGTTTTTTAAGATTCGCAGTTTTTCAGCAATTTGGCTTCTACTAAATGAAAGCCAACAGCTGCATTTGGTACCCAGCCAAAGAAAACAGAAAACGGTTCCACTTCTAGAATGAAAACAAAACAACGATGCTGGTCTCATGAAGAGAAGTCATGTGACCTCCCACACAACGTCTTCCCAAGGAATTTTTCAGACTGGTTCTGATTACACGCGACTTTTCCTTCCCTGTGAATTTTAGAGCCCCAAGGAAGAGGCTCTGGCCCCTCACAGTGTATAGTCAGCTCAGGCACAGAGACTTCCACCTAGGAAGATGAGAGGATTACAAGTGGTTGAGGAAGATTCTGAGTAGGAAAGAAATATTTCTTCTGAATTCCATAACTGCAATGTTCTTTTGTGATAGCTCATCAGGTTTCTGAGGCCAGCCCAATTCGGAGATGCTAGGCTGGTGGCAGAGCACAGAGACGCCAGAAGACTCCATGGTGTCAGGTTAACCCGTGCTCTGTGTTCTTTTTTTTTTTTCTTTTGTTGAGACACAGTCTTGTTCTGTTCCCCAGGCTGGAGTGCAGTGGTGAGATCTCAGCTCACTGCAACCTCCGCCTCCCAGGTTCAAGCAATTCTCCTGCCTCAGCCTCCCCCAAGTAGCTGGGAGAACAGGTGTGCACCACCACACCTAGCTAATTTTTGTATTTTTGGTAGAGACGGGGTCTCGTTATGTTGGCCAGGCTGGTCTCAATCTCTTGACCTCGTGATTCACCTGCCTCAGCCTCCTCCCAAAGGGTTGGGATTACAGGCGTGAGCCACTGCACCCAGCAAGGCTTGCTGTCTTTAGCACATTGTGTTCTATGTGTTCCTTCCCTGGAGGCACCTTACTGAGGGTAGAATTCCAGGATTTGCACCAGGGCCAGTTAAACAATTGCGAAGAGGATGTGCTGAAACTGTGAGTACTATTATGAAATCATGAAGACTCGTGAATATGTCCTGTTACATGAAAACAAAGACCAAATCTACTTCTTTATTTAGGTAACCACCTCATACCATGAAAGATCAGAGGCAGCTTATAAGAGACACATATACTCTAAGGGTGAAATATAAATAAAAAAATACAACATTAGACCAGGGGAAATATAAATTAGTGAGGCAGTCAGGCTCCAGTGGATGACGAAGCTGAGCATATCTATCTGGTTAGCCTATCAGGCTTGACCCTCAGAGTTGCTGTTTTTGGGCTGTACTTGACCAGACGTAACTTAAGATAAAAACAGTCCTGCCCTTAAGGTCATAAAATGAATGACACAAGGACAGCATAGCAGAGGAGTCACCGGCTTGTCAGAAAAACGTGCAGGAGGTTTCAGTTGGTTAAAAGCTCAATATGAGCCACTGCATGGCCAGGCTGTGCAAACAAGTGGGGCCCCCACTGAGGAGGAGAGAGTCCTCCCACACACAGCACTGGCTGTACATTCACGTTTGCAATCAACACGTTGGAATATGTTACCACGTGCCAACTGGACAGTATCAAAGGATAGATACAGTGGAGCCTTCCAGGAGCCCACACAGTCTGTTCAAAGAGCCGACGAGGAGAAACAGCAACAATACTTCTTGATATGTGCTCGCAGGAGATCCCATTTGGACTCCGGTGCTTGTGCTTGGTTCTCAGTGCTTTGACAATGACATCGGAACATTGATGAGAATTGCAGAGGATGAGACTTCTCTTTTGGTGTCTAAGCCCCTTGCAGAGCTGCTGTTCTAACAACTTGATAGCTACTCACGCCCTTCATAGACAGCTGGGACAGCAGCAACGATGTCAGATCTGGTGCAGGGATGCTGAGCTTGTGATGGAGCCTGGAACCTGCCAGAAGCCTGGCATCACCGCCATTCTTGGGCATCCTTGTGAATACTTTAAAAGCCTCTCCATTGCAGCTTCCTGGATGCTGTTAAAGGGTGTGCTGTAAAGAGAGCGCATCTCCTTGAATTGATTCTCCTTCATCAGATGGGACCTGTGTGGAACAAACGAACATAAAATGGATCAGTCCCCACCCCAAATATATCAATTTCAAGCCTGTGTGTGGTGAAACCAGCATAGTCTTTGGAGTTGCCAGACTTAAGTTTGAATGCTAGAGCTGCCTCTCTATGACACTGTTACTGTGGGCTGGCCCTGAAACTATGTGAGACTGTTTCCTTTGCCTGCAACATGGTCATTTGAATTTCTAACTCACAGAGTTGTAAGCACTGAATGAAATCATGAAAATAAGTGAGTGGCTTCATACATATCAAGATTCTCATCATGTCTTAGTTTCTTCTCCTTACCCTTCCTTGCAGGCAAAGCGGATGCCTACCTCTCTCTGGTCTGACTTCCGTCTCCCACCTGCACCTTGGATGTGATCACAGGTTCATCTTCGTCTGTCACTTCAGCCTCCTCTTCTCCTCTCTACTGGCTCTCTCTCCTCCACTTACCATCTTGCTCAATTCTCTGTATCCCTTTTCTAAAAATTCGCACCTTAGCACAGTTATGCCAGCAGATGACCGCCCTGCCCTCTTAATCTCATCACAAAATATTTTGAAGATGAATCTGTGCTCACTCCTCACACATCTTCAGCCACCTCATAAGTAGCATCATCTGATTTCTGTACCCACCATTTTTTTTTTTTTTTTTTTTTTTTGAGAGGAGGTTTTGCTCTTGTTGCCCAGGCTGGAGTATAATGGCATGATCTCAGCTCACGGCAACCTCCGCCTCCCAGGCTCAAGTGATTCTCCTGCCTCAGCCTCCTGAGTAGCTGAGATTATAGGCATGTACCCAGCTAATTTTTTATTTTTAGTAGAGACAGGGTTTCTCCATGTTGGTCAGGCTGGTCTCGAACTCCCGACCTCAGGTGGTCCACCTGCCTCGGTCTCCCACAGTTCTGGGATTACAGGTGTGAGTCACCGTGCCCAGTCCGATCCCCACCATTTACTGAGAAGGACACATTGCTGGATCTGTCTAACTGCCTCTCCTCAGGCTTCAGCCTTTTTTGATGGCTTTGAAGCATCTGCTGGGTAGTTCCCCTCACTCTTGATAATACATCCTTCTTTGTCCTCTTTGCCATTGGTGTAACGTCTCTTCCTTATTATTACTGGGAACTTCCATTTGGGCTCTTCCGTCTGCCTTCCTTTTCCTGTTCCCCACATACAGGCATGGCTCAGGGTTCTGCCCTGGCTCCTATAGGAAGCATACGTGGCTAGGCCAGGGGCTGGCAAATGTTTTCTGTCAAGGGCCAGGTAGTAAATGTCATAGGCTCTACAGGCCACATGGTCTCTGTTACCACTGCTCGACCCTGCCGCTATAGCATGAAACAGCCATAGATAACACGTGAGTGAATGAGTCAGGCTGTGCTCCAATGAAACTCTATCTACAGAAACAGGAGGTTGGCTGTAGTTGCTGATCCCCGGTCTTGTGGAAAGAGCATAAACATTAGGATCAGACATACCTGGTTTTACAATCTGGCTCTATCACTGCCTAGTTCCATTACACTGGGCAAGTTACTTAACCTCCATATACCTTATTATCCTTTTTTTTTTTTTTTTTTGAGATGGAGTTTCACTCTTGTTACCCAGGCTGGAGTGCAATGGCGCGATCTCGGCTCACTGCAACCTCCGCCTCCTGGGTTCAGGCAATTCTCCTGCCTCAGCCTCCTGAGTAGCTGGGATTACAGGCACGCGCCACCATGCCCAGCTAATTTTTTGTATTTTCAGTAGAGACGGGGTTTCACCATGTTGACCAGGATGGTCTCGATCTCTCGACCTCGTGATCCACCCGTCTCGGCCTCCCAAAGTGCTGGGATTACAGGCTTGAGCCACCGTGCCCGGCCTTTTTTTTTTTTTTTTTTTTTTGAGACGGAGTTTCGCTCTTGTTGCCCAGGCTGGAGTGCAATGGCGCGATCTCGGCTCACCGCAACCTCCACCTCCCGGGTTCAAGCAACTCTCCTCCTCAGCCCCCGAGTAGCTGGGATTACAGGCATGCACCACCATACCCAGTTAATTTTGTATTTTTAGTGGAGAAGGGGTTTCTCCATGTTGGTCAGGCTGGTCTGGGACTCTGCACCTCAGGTGATCCGCCCACATCAGCCTCCCAAAGTGTTGGGATTACTGGCGTGAGCCACCACACCTGGCCTCCTTATTCTTCTCTGTATGAGGGGAATAATAATGATGATGATGATGATGATGATGATACTACTACTACTACTTTCCTCATGGCTTTGTTGATGGGGTGAAATTGGGTAATGTGCAACCCTAGGGCCTGGTTCAGTGAATCTTAGTATTCTTTTCTCCTTCTTTGCTCCCTCCCTGCCTTTCTTCCTTCTTTCCTTCCTTCCCTTTCTCACTCTCCCAATCCCTTTTCTCTCCACCTGCTCACCCTCTGCAGTCTCATCCACAGGCGTCTCCAACCCTCACCTCCCTCTCCACACCTGATTTCTCTTTTGAGTTTTAAGTCTGCAGAGTCAAAGCCAATTACGTAGCTCTGCTCATACACCATTTGCATATCAAACTCTGCATGTTCAAAAGAAAATGCATCTTTTTTTTCTTACTATACTTTAAGTTCTGGGACACATGTGCAGATCATGCAGGATTGTTACACAGATATACACATGCCATGGAGGTTTGCTGCCTCCATCCCCGGTCATCTACGTTAGGTATTTCTCCTAATGTTAGCCCTCCCCAGTCCCCCCAACCCCTGCTATCCCTCCCTCTCTTAGGACCCCCACCCCCTGACAAGCCCCAGTGTGTGATGTTCCCTCCCTGTGTCCATGTGTTCTCATTGTTCAACACTCACTTATGAGTGAGAACATGTGGTGTTTGGTTTTCTGTTCTTGTGTCAGTTTGCTGAGAATGATGCTTTCCAGCTTCATCCATATCCCTGCACAGGACATGAACTCATCCTTTTTGGTGGCTGCATAGTATTCCATGGTGTACATGTGCCACATTGTCTTTATCCAGCCTATCATGGATGGGTAAAATGCATTATTTTAAACAAACTCATGCCTTCTCCTGACCTCCCTCACTCCATGCCCCGGGGGTGCTTTCTGCCATGCCACTCCTGACCTGCTGTAGAACAGGACGAGCCGTCCTCCACTCACGCAGCCTCTGCTCTTCTCCTCTCCCCTCTGTGGCCATCATTTCAGCTCGAGCCCTTTTATTACCTGCCACCTGAGCTTACTGAATGGCCTTGCTGTCTCACTGCTACTTTGCTCTCACCCATTCTGCACACGATGCTGAGTTATGCTTCCGCAGGCAAAGCTTGATCATGCCTCTCTCTGGTATGTAAAGCCATTGAAGGTTCCTTCCTCCTCACCCAGTGTCAGCATCCCCGCCAGGCATTCAAAGTCCTGCACAGTCAGCACTGAAGACCCCAGCCCAAAGGGAAATGTGCCCGCTCAGCTTTTCCTGAACACCCCAATTATTCCGTTTCTGTAGTCTTTCCTTTTGCCTGGACTGCCTCCCTACCCACCGCCCACCGCCACTGTCCCTGTGCCATCTCTGCTTGTCACATTCTTACCCATTCCTCAGGAGCCCGGCTAGAACTGCACACTGCACGATTCCCCCCAGCCAGGAGGCTCAGTGCCTCCTTTCCGCTTGGCAAGACTATGTTTTTTTTTTTTTTTTTTTTTTTTTTGAGACAGAGTCTTGCTCTGTTGCCAGGTGCCAGGCTGGAGTGCAATGGTGCGATCTCGGCTCACTGCAACCTCCGCCTCCCGGGTTCAAGCAATTCTCCTGCCTCAGCCTCCTGAGTAGCTGGGACTACAGGCACGCACCACCACGCCCAGCTAATTTTTGTATTTTTAGTAGAGACAGAGTTTCACCATGTTGGCCAAGATGTTCTTGAACTATTGACCTCATGATCCGCCTGCCTTGGCCTCCCAAAGTGCTGGGATTACAGGAAGACTATGCTTATCTCCCGCAATGCATTTTTCCATGTAGACTTTGTAAAGTATCATGCACATGCTTTATCTCTCCCTTTAGATTAAAAATCCCTGGAGAGATTAGAGAAATGTTTGCTCCTCCATGCAGCCCTGGCACCGCGTCTGCAAGGGGCCAGGAGGTGAGGGGTGAGGAAGGCTTTTTACCGGGCTCACCTTTGAGCTGACTTGGCAGCTCCAATGGCCTCCTCTGTGGGCAGTGGGGAGAGGCTGCCTGTTGGAAAAAGTTGAAGTGGAGGAACAAGTTTCATTTTCCAAGGCTCAGGGCTGTAAGCCTTCCATGCCTTTTGGCTTTGGTTGGTGTGGGAGTGGGTGTGTTTGTTTCTGTGAGTGTGTGTTTCCTGGTGTGTGTGTGGTAGGTATGAACATGTGGGGGTGTGTTTGTGTGTACATGAACAAATGTGCAGTAGTGGAGGGATGTGCGTGTATATGTGCGTATTGTTTGGGTGTGTAGTCTTGGACCCTCTATTATAAAAGGACAAGAGTTTTTATCTGACTCTGCCTGGGGACTTACCTTTATCTGCAGGAAATGACCAAGAAGTGGAAAATGGAGAAAAAAAAAAAATCTGAAAATACAGTGACCAGGTGACAAAATCAGATGGCAGTCTGTCTCTCTTGGAGCACAGCTGGGATATAAAAATAAGCCACTCACCCTGAAATTTCTTGGGGGGGCTTTGAGGCTTAGCCACCAGCCACCTTTCCCTCTGTCTCTGGGGAACCATGCAGGCTGTGGGCGGAGGGCTTGTCCTGACCAGGCATGGGACTTCCTCATCTCTGGGGCAGGGTGGGGGCAGGTTCTATCAACCTCATTTTTTTTTTTTTTTTTTTTTTTTTTTGAGATGGAGTCTTGCTCTGCTGTTCAGGCTGGAATGCAGTGGCGAAATCTTGGCTCACTGCACTGCAATCTCCGCCTCCCGGGTTCAAGCAATTCTCCTGCCTCAGCCTCCCAAGTAGCTGGGATTACAGGCACACACCACAATGCCCAGCTATCTTTTGTATTTTTTTTTAGTAGAGACAGGATTTCGGTATGTTGGCCAGGCTGGTCTCGAGCTCCTGGCCTCAAGTGATCCTCTGGCCTTGGCCACCAAAAGTGCTGGAATTACAGGTGTGAGTCACCACATCCAACCTGAACTTCATCTTAGAGAGCCTCTGAAGACTGAGCTAGGAATATTGCGTCAGCTCTGAATCCAAGGAGGCACATTCTTTCCTTTTATCCCGCTCAGAGAATGAGAGAGCTGGCGAAGCCAGTTACAATCTACCTGTAAATCGTGAATATGTCTGATGTTGACATGCAGGCTAAAGGTCATAGACGGTAGGGGAACTGAGATGAGTTGTTTTTCGAAAATTTTTGGCATCAGAAGCTTGCATTCATATAAAGCCTTACATGCCAGTTTAATGTGGAAAGCTGCTGAGAACACTGTTCTGGGTAAAATGTATGCTGTGGGGTAGGTAGGGCTGCTGGACTCCTGTCTCCTCCCTCTGCCCCTCACCACAGTCCCAACTCCCTCCCAGGGACGTCAGCAAAGAGCAGTTCGAAACCTCCCTTGAAAACCACATCTCCTGTTCCACAGGGAAGTAAAATGACTCGCCCAAGGCCATGCGGGGAGGAGGGTTGGGCAGCTTCATAAGTGAGCATCCTCCCAAACATCAGGTCTCACACACATGAATCTGTCACTCTGAGCCATCCCTGAAATGGGGCAGGGGGTGGTGGTTCAATAAAGAATACAACGCAGAACTTCTTTTTCTTTTTTTTTTGAGACAAAGTCTCACTCTGTCACAAGCTGGAGTGTAGTGGCGCAATCTCAGCTCACTGCAACCTCCACCTCCTGGGTTCAAGCGATTCTCCTGCCTCAGTCTCCCAAGTAGCTGGGACTACAGGCACGTGCCACTGTGCCCTGAGACTACAGGTGCACACCACCATGCCGATTTTTGTATTTTTAGTAGAGACAGGGTTTCACCACGTCGGCCAGGATGGTCTCAATCTCTTGACCTTGTGATCTGCCCACCTCGGCCTCCCAAAGTGCTGGGATTACAGACATGAGCCACTGCGCCCGGCCCCAATAAAGAACTTCTTGCAACTTCTGAAGGCCCTTTGAACCAGGACAAAACCCTGGCATTCTGGAGCCGCATCTAGTCTCATACCTATTGAAAAATCCTAATGCTGCGCGTTGTCATTAGGATTGATCCTAACGCTTCAAGGTTTGTCTACCTTGGAGGGAGCCCACACCCTCTGTAATGTGCTGGCTACCTGCATCGTGACTGGTGCTTGATTTAGTCATCACTTGCATCATGCTGAACAAATATTAATCCACCTAATCTGTGCAACCTCCTTCTGACGTAGCAGCTATTATTAGTACCATCTCCATTTTACATATTTGGAGCAATGGAGCATGGAGAAGTGAAGGAACTTGCCCCAAGTCATGTTGCTAGAAAGGAATAAAACTGGATTCAAGCCAGGCAGTCTGGGTATGGCCCATGCTCTTCAATGTTGGGCTGTTGAACTTCTGTTCAATGAGGAAAGGGTGTGCAGGGCACAGAGCTGCACACTGGGGACTCTGCATTGTTTGGCCACTTGTCTTGGCTCCCAAAATGGATTTCAACTGGTAATAATCATAACCATAATAACCTATACTATGGTCAGGGTCGTCTTTTGGAAACATAGATCCTATTATGTTAAGCCCTTACCTCTGCTTATCCTTCTTCAATGGATTCTTATTGTTCTTAAAGTAATGACCAAAATCCTTCAGAGGGCCCTCAAGACTGTGTCATATCTGGCCTCTTCTGACCACAGGGCCCTGACCCTCTCTGACATTTGCTCTCTGACCTTCAATTTCCCCATCATCTTTTATTTCCTGTTATTCTAGGACCTTTGCCCAAGACTTTGTCTCTCCCTGAAAGACTTTCCACTTACCTCCCACGCTTCCTTTGGTGTTCAGTCTAACATCACCTCCTCCAGGAAGCCTTCCCTGATTCCACCTTCTGGGTCAGTTTCTCTGCAGAGTATTCACGTGGGAGGACACTCCTCACCGTCCTAGCACAGAGCTGACTTTGTTATTTTACTTCTGTCAGTGTGACTCTTTAGTGAATATCTGTCTTTCTCACCCAATGGCAAACTCCCTAAAAGTAGAGCCCCCATGTCGTGTGGTTTTTTTTTTTAAATTGAGATGGGTCTCAGTGTGCTGCCCAGGCTGGAGTACAGTGGTGTAATCTCGGCTCACTGCAACCTCTGCCTCCTGGACTCCAGCAATCCTCCCGCCTCAGCCTCCTGAATAGCTGGAATTACAGGTGCGCATCACCATGTATGGGTAACTTTTCGTATTTTTGATAGAGATGGAGTTTCACCATGTTACCCTGGCTGGTCTTGAACTTTTGACCTCAAGTGATCTGCCTGTCTGGGCTTCCCAAAGGGCTGGGATTATAGGCATGAGCCACCCCACCCAGCCCGTGTGTCTCAGGTCACATCCCCAGTGTCTTGCACCGTGCCTGATGCATTCCAACGTACCAGCACGAAAATCGGGAGTCCCTTTTTGCTTTGAAGGTTCATGATGCAAAGTGTGAGTTGACCGGCACCACTGCCAATTTGAGAGACACCAAGGTACTTCAAATTTGGACTTTGGGTCAGTTAACTCATCCCAGATTATGCGTTTTGTATGCTTGACGTCTGTTAAGAACCATATCAAGGGTGGAGCCTTTCCCTGCCTTACCTCTTTTTGAACCTTACAGCAATAAGGGCCAGGATATTCTCTTCATCTTCCAGATGAGAATCCCGGGCTCAGAGTGTGCAATCTGGCCATCACCACCCAGCTAGCAAGCGTCGAGGATCAGCGTGGGACTGACTTCTTGTCTCTTTCTACATCATTTACTAGATATGGGCTTACCTTACTCTAACGAGACCTCTTCGGTTTGCTGCTCTTTTCTCTGAGTTCTGAGAGTCAGATGTAATCTCCCAGAAAAAACACAATTATTATTTCCTTCTTGCAACGCAGCAACGACCTTTGCTCTTAAATTTGCTAAGGGAGTAAGAACCTGTGTGCAGGTTGGGCCCACCTGGGGAGGAGAGTATGGCTGCCCAATGAGCCGGGGCCCTGACTTCAGTCCCCTGGGGAGAGCTGTCCATCTCTAATTCAGGGTTGTAAGGAGCAGACCTCTCTATCTTTGGGACTCTGTCTTGATGTGAAAAATCTTACAGCTATCTGCCTCTTTGGCTGCATGCAATAGACTGAGCTGTGACGTGCAACTCAGCAGACAAAATCCATGAAGCCTGAGGCTCCTGACTTCTGGGTCTTGGAGGCTGGCTGGGCACATGTCTGTGCGTGAGAGTGAGTGAGGGGGGTGGGAGCACTGCAGCGAGAGGAGGTGTGTGCACTGAGCGGGCATGGAGGGAAATAGTTCTCACCTGCCTTCACGTATCCCACCTGGGCAGTTGCAGGAGGAAGTGAGTGAGAGGGACCATTCTGGGTGGTTCTGCTCTGCTTGCTTTTACCGCAGCTCAGTTCACACCCCTTCATGCATGTGAGGGCACAAGAGCCATTGGGGAACTTTCCATCCTCTCCTGTGCTAAAGACTTTTCTCCCCAGCAGAGATTCTCCCCAACAGAGAACCCAGATGGGGTCTTTTTTCCCCTAAGATCCAAGCTAAAGGGATAACTTCCCATTCTGCCTGGCAGGCAGGATTACTTGTGGCATATCAGAGGTGGAAGGGGCTGTGGAGACTTCCTTTCCCGACTAGGTGAGGAAAAGGACCCAGAGGAGAAAACCCCTGCCCCACATCCTATCGGCTGGTCCACCCCAGCAGGATGGGAGGCCAGGGTCCCGGAATTCCTGGTTGGGGGTGCAGTGTCCAGCTGCTTGCTCATGCAGCCTCAGGAAGCCCGGTTGTGCCCCTGCTTGTCCAAGCCCCTCTGGCTACCCTGCCAGGTAGGTCTTGTGTGCACTCACCTGGTCCTGGCGGGGCTTGCTAGGTAGAAGCTGTAACATGCTGGTGCCCAAGAGCCCGAGGTTCACAGACATGTCTGCATACAGCACCTGCGTCTCTCCTCTTCCCATGGCCAAACTACAGATCCAGTTTCTCGGGGGACACCTCAATGTTGCAGGAATACCAGATGATCCAAAACAGAAGGCTGAAAGCCAGGATCAGGGCGCCTGTGTAGACAAGGAAGTCCCAGTAACTCAGGGAGGCCAAGATCCCCAGAAGCAAAAGGACCAGGCCGACTGTGTCGAGCAGGATGGCGAGGATGAGGAAAAGTGCCCAGCGCCCGGGATGGCATCTTCCCCACAGACGCCCCAGGAGCATTGCCCAGGAGGAGCCCGGCGGCACTCCTGGGGGTGATTTGCATGGGAGGGTGGCGGTCCTGCCTGCTGCTGCCTTCTCTGCCTGCTGGATGTGCTGGGTGTGAGCAAATGAGTGAGCCAGCGCGTCTTGGAGCCACAAGGAAGTACACGTTGGTTTACCTTTATGAGCACGGCAGCCAGTGGGGCAGGATATTTCTTAACTGTTTCATGGCTCAGGAATGATCTGGACCCAAACAGTCTGACATCACTGTTCATTGGGCTGATCGTCGCTGGAACCAACAATCCACGTGGCAGAGGAGTCAGGGTGCCCTTGGATAAATTGCCAAGTCAGGGGTTCTGTGATTCCGGAGGAGGGGCTGTTCTGTGCCTTGTTCTCTAACCTGGGAGCCAAGAGCCTGAGTGCCCTGTTTCTGAGACATGGCTCCTTCATCTAGTAAGGTGGGGTGGGGTGGTGAGGTCTCCATTTCTCTTCATCTGTCTGCCCTACTCTCTTCCTTGCTGGGAACGCTTTTATGTAAAGGACATAGACAAGAGTTTGTAACATCGATTGATTTTGAAGTGTTGCTGTTAAGAATGGGTCCGTGTTAGCAAGAGAAGGCTCGCCTTTTTGTAGAGTCCTCACTGTGCAGACAGAAGGATCTGAGGTTCCTAGGATAACAGACAGGAAGGAGAAGGGCAGCAAAGGGGCAGAGACGGAAAAGACAGAGTGGACAGAGGGGCTAGAGAGGGGACAACAGGGTGAGAAGGAACTTCTGGCCTCTTCCTGCAGTGGCTTCCGCGTGGCCCAAAAGGCAACACCCAGGCAGAAGTCAAGGGATGTTTCCCAAAACTGTCGCCTCCGTGTTTTCTACACGGACTCACTTTATGTAAGTTTTCTCTCTCCTAATAGATGGCACCTGTAAGCCCTTCCAGACACCGCCTGCGTCCCTTCTGTATGGAACGGAGCATCTTATCCTCGTGGCTGCTCACAGGGAGTGTGGGGGTGAACATTAAATGAGGAAAATGCAGTGGCAGCTCTTGGCTGGGCTACAGACAGCCACCCCTCTGTCCCTGATTCACAGGGGGCCTCGAACAAGGCACCAAACCTCTCTGGGCCTCAGTTTCCCCAGATAAATGAGGAAAATAATTTTCACTCTCACTTTTGCTTTCCCCAGAGGGTGAAATAAGTAGGTAGATCCAATTTCTCTTTTCTCTTTCTTTTTTTTTTTTTTTTGAGACAGAGTTTCACTCTTGTCACCCAGGCTGGAGTTGTAATGGCGTGATCTCGGCTCACTGCAACCTCTTGCCTCCCAAGTTCAAGCGATTCTCCTGCCTCAGACTCCCAAGTAGCTGGAATTACAAGTGTGTGCCACCAGGCCTGACTAATTTTTGCATTTGTAGTAGAGACGGCGTTTCGAACTCTACTTGGCCAGGCTGGTCTCGAACTCCTAACCTCCGGTGATCCTCCTGCTTCAGCCTCCCAAAGTGCTGGGATTACTGGCATGAGCCACCATGCCTAGCTTTCGTTTTCTATGTGTAAAATAAGCCAGAGTGAGAGAGAAACTTTGAGGAAATCTTTTGGGGAAGGGGAGGACCCAAACCATAACTCTTAGGATCTGAAACTCCATGAGACTTGAGCCAAAGCAGCTGAACACTCTGGAGCATCTCAAAGTGAGAAGTGCTGAGGCCAATCTCCCTCCCAGTACTTGCCTCCAGTCCCACTAGGTTCTCAGAAGGGGCCAGGTACCTACAGGAACACCTCCCATTGCTAGGGAAGGCATGACTCTTTCAATGTATTGTTCTCAGTGTTGAGCAGGAGAGAGTCTCTTGGGAAAAACTATTGATGGACAGCAGTGGCCTCTCCCTAGGGCCAGGACGAGCACTCCTGCTGTGTCTATGCAGGGCTGGGCTGATGAGTCCTGGTCTAGCCATATACAGATTCCCAGCTTTTCAGAGTCCTGTGTGTGTGGCTCTAGTCCACCGCGACCAACAATTTAGTGCTAAGATTTCTGCATGCTGGAAAATCCCTTGGTTCTGTGTCAACTGGGATGGTTGGTCAAGGTAGTCTCATCTAACGTGCTGGGTCACAGAGAAGTGGATAACAAAGAAAGCTTCCCCCTCTAACCCACTTCAGGTCAGCCTCACTCGATGCAGACATTGAAATGTCTGAGTCCTTAGGTTCTGATCTACTCAAGATTTTCAGTATAGTTGTCTCTCCGTATTTATGGGGTGTTGGCTCCAGGACCTCATGGATACCAGAATCCACGGGTGCTCAAGTTCCTTATATAGAATCTACACGCAGCTGTGTGCAGTGATGCAAGCCTGTAATCCCATAGCTTTGAGAGGCCAAGGCAGGTGGATTGCTTGAGCTCAGGGGTTTGAGACCAGCCTGGGCAAGATAGGGCTATCCTGTCTCCACAAAAAATGCAAAAATTGGCCAGGTGTGGTGGTGCATGCCTATAGTCCTAGCTATTCAGGAGGCTGAGGCAAGAGGATTGCTTGTGCCCAGGAGGTCAAGGCTGCAGCAATGAGCTGTGATTATGCCACTGCACTTCAGCATGGGAGACAGAGTGAGTGAGATCCTGACTCAAAAAAAAACACACACACACAAAAAAAAAAAACCAAAAACACCCAAACAAACAAACAAAAAACCAAAAACAAAACCCTATGCGCACCCTTCATGTGCTTTAAATTACTTCTAGATGACTTATAATACCTAATACAATGTAAATGCTATGTAAATAGTTGTTATACTGTATTTTTATTCACGTTTTTATTGTTGTATTATTATTTATATTTGTAGTTTTTCTGAATATTTTAGGTTCATGATTGGTTGAATCTGCAGTCATGGAACCCCCAGATACAGAGGGCTGACTGTATTACTATTTTTGCACGCACAGACACGCTTACATACATGTTTCCTGCTAACATACTCTGCCATATTTATGAGCAAGAGGAATAAAATTGAAACCATTTGCTACTTCAGCATCCAGAGCTAATTCGCACGAACTCCTTGGGATACATCCGGCAGAACCATAAACACGTCCTTTCTTCCTTACATAAATGGGCTGCGTCTTACTTTCAGTTCTGTAGTCTGCATTCGCTCTCATGATACCTGGCCAATCTGGCAAATCGCTAAGCATGGCCCCCACCAGGTGACTGGCCAGGCCGTGAGGTGCCCCTTCACCTCTGCCCCCGTGTGTCTTTCTTACTCTTGTTTCCCAGAGTTAACGCTCCTGTGTTTCGAGGCAGCCTTGGTATTTGCACAGCTGGGAGAGACCAACTGGGATGTTTGATGCAAAGCCAGGTGAGTCTGGAGCCCTGGAGGTGGGCAGGTTAAAAAGAAAAGAAGGGAGATGAAAGTGAGTAGGGAGGGTGGTTCCAAGTGTGGGAACCAGAAACTGGCTGGGTGGAGGCAGGCGCGGATGAGGGGCAGGTCATCGGAGAGCAGTTTACTGCACCCCCGTTAGTAAGAAGGACACCGCCACCCTCTTCTTCCCACGGCGATCCTCTGTGACTCGCTCACTTGCTGAGGCTGGATCCATGGTTGGAAATAGCTGCGTAGTTTGCCAGGGCTGCCGTGACAAAGCACCACTGCCAGGGTGGTTTGAACAACAGAAATGAACTGTCTCCCAGTTCTGGAGCCTGGAAGTCTGAGATCAAGGTGTCTCCAGGGCTGGTTGCCTTGAGGGCTGTGAGGGAGAATGGGCTCCAGGCCTTGGCCCTCGCTCGGGGTGGTCTGAGGGCCATCTTTGACGTTCCTTGCCTTGTAGATGTGCACATGTCTGTGTCCACATTTCCCTTGTTATAAGAAACTCCATTCTACCCCAGTGTGAACTCATCCTAACTAATTACGTCTGCAAAGATCCTACTTCCAAAAAAAGTCCCATTCTGTGTTACTGGGGGTTAGGACTCCAGCGTGTGACTTGGGAGGACAGAATTCAACCCACAGCCCATAGCAATAGCTAAAAGGTTTGTTTGCTTATGTGGACATCCTTTGATTTCTAGCTGTAGTATAGCTGTTTTCAGAGACAAACATAATTGCAGAGTCAGCAGCCCATTGAAGGTGGTCCACTATGCCACTGGGCACCAGGAGAAACGCTGCAACTCCTCCCCATCTTCCCTGGGGACACAGAGATGCTGCTGGCTGTCCTTGTGTCCCTGGGAGAGATGCTGAGAAAGCGGGGTCTTCTTGCCCTGCTTGGGTTCTGGCTGCTGTCCCTCTGTTCACCAACCCAAGGTGCTCATTCTCCATGAGTGGGTAACCCTAAGTGACCTCTACACATTTAGAAGTTTGAGCTGAAGTGGGATTTAAATCAAACCAATATTGTTAGCACCTACTATGGGGTCAGGCAGCAGGATGAAGACCAAGTACAGAATTTAACATCACAGAGATAACATGCTAAGAGCGGAGGCAATAATTAACACGTGATGGTGAGATATAGGATAGAAAAAAATTGCAAAAACAGGCATGTATGACAGGATGTATCTATTACACTGCTCTGGATGTTTGCTTTCTGAACCGTAACATGGTGTGGAAGGCACAGGCAGACACCCAGCCCCTGGCCTGCAGCTTCCAAGTTGGTCATGTGGGGCCCCTCTGCCCCTCTCCTTCTGAGATTTCTCTGGGCTGTTGGGGCTGCAGCCACCCCTGTGCCTCTGAAAGATCTGTCTTTCTGCTGCTGCATCACAGCTCCATCTCTTCTTGGCAATTGAGACCTTGTCACTTCCTTGGCAAAGTCATCATGATTTGTCATCTGTGATGTCACCAGATGACAGCCTCTCCATGACCCGGATCCAAAAGGGCAGGTGACTGAGACCAGGATGGGGTGGCCAGGTGCTCAGCTGACCCAGTGTCACAGATCCCAGACCTGACTCTATGAATGACAAAGGCCCCGTCACCTCCTGGATGGCAGGCCCAGATGTTGGTTGAATCTAGCCACACCAGCCTGTTCATCAGGTCTGCCTGCCTTTGCATCGTGCAGAGCTTAGTGGAGTGCCTGGCTGTGCCACTCACCTGCTGTGTGACCTTGAGCAAGTCACTTACCCTCTCTGTGCCTCAATTTCCTCATTGGGTTACTGTGCGGATTAAGTGAGTTTATGAGTGCGAAGGGCTTAGAACCTGCACTCTGTAAACAGGGCTAAGTGTATTGTTCTGGTTGTCACTGGGATCTTTATCTTTCTGACATGATACTTCTGTAGGGAAAACCCCAGGTTGGAAGGGATCCATCCATGACTCCCTGGCACCATCATTTTCTCTTTACCAACCTTGGCTTCACTTGGTTCTAGTTGTCCATCCCTCGGCCTCCCCACACCACCCTCGCTAAATCTATTAGGATGTGTCGTGCCGTCTCCACATTCTTAGATGGGTACAAATACCTTATTTTCATGAAATCCCCTTCCCAGACCCCTTTTATCCTTCAGATCCCTTACCTCTACCGAAGTGGTTCTTTATCTTCATCATCCTCAAATCCCTCAACATTCCCTACTCTCGTAATCCAGTGTTGATCAAGCCTCACCTATTGTATAAGGGTACCATGCCCTGCAATCTATGAATCTTACTTATTACAAGAATATTTCATGTTTGTTAATATTATATTATTTTGTTAATTTTTTTCTTTATATGGATTTTTTTAAAACTGTGATTGCTTATTGTCAACATCAGTAAAAAACTGGTATGGTTTATAACAGACAGAAGGTACTTGGGAATAAATACACTGAAAACAAAACAATTATAATTAAATCAGACCAGGAATACTCAAACTCTTTCTGTAATGGGCCAGATAGTAAACGTTTTGGGCTTTGCAGGCAATCCTGTTGGTCTTTGTAACAACCATTTAACAATGCTATTGTAGTGTACTATGTCATGGCTTTGTGTCCCCACCCAAATCTCATCTCAAATTATAATCCCCATGATGCCCATTATCCCCATCTGTCAAGGGGGAGACCAGGTACAGGTAATGGGATCGTTGGGGTGATTTTCCCCGTGCTGTTCTCGTGATAGTGAGTTCTCATGAGATCTGATGGTTTTCTAAGGGGCTCGTCCCACTTCGCTGGGCACCTCTCTCTCCTGCTGCCTTGTGAATAAGGTGCCTTACTTCCCCTTCACCTTCCACCATAAGTTTCCTGAAGCCTCCCCGGCCATGCTGAACTGTGAGTCAATTCAACTTCTTTTCTTTATAAATTACCCAGGCCTGCGTATGTCCTTACAGTGATATGAAAATGGACTAATGCATAGTGAAAGAGCCAGAGATGATATGAAAATGAATGAGTGTGACTGCATTTACCGTAATCCCAGCACTCTGGGAGGCTGAGGTGGGCAGATCACCTGCTGTCAGGAGTTCAAGACCAACCTGGCCAACATGGTGAAACCTTGTCTCTACTAAAAGTAAAAAAATAGCTGGATGTGGTTGCCCATGCCTGTAGACCCAGCTACTCAAGAGGCTGAGGCAGGAGAATTGCTTGAACCAGAGAGGTGGAGGTTGCAGTCAGCCAAGATTGCACCACTGCACTCCAGCCTGGATGACAGAGTGAGGCTTCATCTTCAACAAAACAAAACAAAACAAAACAAAACAAAACAAAACAAAACAAAACACCTTTATTTACAAAACCAGGTAGTAGGCCAGATTTACTGATTTTCTGGAAATTGTTGCCTACTGAAATTGCTCTGTTTCTCAAATAAAGGCCCAAGACTTACGAAGTTTAGAGGGGTGCATAAAATGTAAGAGCACCAACCAGTGGCTCTGTCCTGGAAGTCACAGGAAAGATTGAATGAAAATTGAAATGACTATGCCCTTTAACGGAAGCCTGTGTGCCAACGGAAATCACTTTCCATACTGCCAGGGGTGTCGTGCCAGAATTTGGAAAAAGATTGACCCTGATCAATGCTCTCCCATCAACCTTCATTTACTCCTCCTTTTTTTCCAGGCTGGGATTTATGGTCAGAATTTTCAGAAATGTATCCACTCTTATCTTAGTGGCCCCTGGCAATTTTCAGAGCTCTTCATTCCTCCTCTGTTAGACTACCAGGGGGGCTTATAAGAATTCCCCAAAGTGTGCTGCCTGGGCCTCTGGAATCCACGTTCGGGGACCCTACCTCCAGCTCAGGAAACTCTAGTCCTCTCCTCTGGTCTCCCTATCTTATTCCCCGCTGGGCTGACCTGAGCCTTCATGACTCCTGCCCAGATCTCAAAAGCATCCTCCCATTACCACGTCCTTGTCACGCACCACCGTCCTTTTCTGCGGGTTGGTACTCTCGCCCCCTTTCAGCAGATAATAATATTTCCATGCATTTGTGTTGCACTTTCTGTACAACGGACATCCAGCATCTCCTTGTCCTCCCTGCAGCGCTGTTCCTCTTCCAGAGTTGAAGGCCGTTAAGAGAGTTGCCGAGGTGCAGCCAGTGGGTAGGTAAGAGCTGCATTTAGAACCTGGTCCTGCTGTCTAATGGGCCTTAAGTACAAACACCACTTCTCCTCTTCCCCCTTGTCTGCTCCCCACCCTTGTGCCAATCGTTTCCCAGATCCTTAGGGAATCAAGTTAGTTTCTTTCTTATTCCCATTTAATTAATTAATTAATTACGTTTTTTTTTCTTTTTCTTTTTTTTTTTTTTGAGATGGAGTCTCACTTTGTCACCCAGGCCAGGCTGGAGTGCAGTGGCACCATCTCGGCTCACCGCAACCCCCGCCTCCTGGGTTCAAGAGATTCTCCTGCCTCAGCCTCCCGAGTAGCTTGAATTACAGGCACATGTCACCATGCCTGGCTCAGTTTTGTATTTTTAGTGGAGGTCAGGTTTCACCATGTTTGCCAGGCTGGTCTCAAACAGCCAACTTTGGTTGATTTGCCAGTCTTGGCCTTCCAAAGTGCTGAGATTATAGGCATGAGCCACTGTGCCTGGCCTTTAATTAATTTTTTAATTAAAAATTATTTATTTTAATTGTAGAAAATGTATGTGACATAAAAATTTGCTGCCTTAACCTTTTTTTTTTTTTTTTTTTTTTTTTTTTTTTTTTTTTTGAGACAGAGTCTCACTCTGTAGCCCAGGCTGGAGTGCAGTGGCTCGATCTTGGCTCACTGCAACCTCTGCCTCCCGAGGTCAAGCGATTCTCCTGCTTCAGCCTCCCAAGTAGCAGCGACTACAGGCATGTGCCACCACGCTCAGCTAATTTTTGTATTTTTAGTAGAGACAGGCTTTTACCATGTTGGCCAGGATGGTCTCAATCTCTTGACCTCGTGATCCACCCACCTTGGTCTCCCAAAGTGCTGAGATTACAGGCGTGAGCCACCATGCCTGGCTTGCTTTAACCTTTTAAAGTACATTCACATTGTGCAACTATCACCATCATCCATGTCCAGAACATTTTTATTGTCCCAAAATGAAGCTCTGTTCCCATTACTACTAACCCCACAATCCTCCTTCCCATCAGCCCCTGCCACCATCATTCTGCTTTCTGTCTCCATGAGTTTGAATACTCTACCTACCTCATGTAAATGAAATCATACTGTGCTTGACCTTTGGTAATTGGCTTTTTTGCTTAGCACGGAGTCCTCAAGTTTCATCCATGTTGGGGCATGTGTCAGAATTTTCTTCCTTTTAAGGCTAAATGCCACTCCGTTGCATGTATTTATCACATTTAGTTGATCCATTCATCTGTGGGGTTCTTAGCCAAGGGTTGCTTCCACCTCTTGGCTACTGCGGCTGATGCTCCTATAACCACGGGTATATACATGTTCATTTCAGTCCCTGCTTTCAATTTCTTTGGGTACAAGTGTATATACCCAGAAGAAGAATTGCTGAATCATATGGTAATTCTATGTTTAATTTTTTTTTTTTTTTTTTTGAGACGAAGTCTCACTCTGTTGCCAGGCTGGAGTGCAGTGGCCCTACCTTGGCTCACTGCAACCTCTGCCACCTGGGTTTAAGTGATTCTCCTGCCTCAGCCTCCTGAGCAGCTGAGATCACAGGTGTGTGCCACCATGCCCAGCTAATTTTTGTATTTTTAGTAGAGACAAGGTTTTGTCATGTTGGCCAGGCTGGTCTTGAACTCCTGACCTCAGGTGATCTGCCTGCCTCAGCCTCCCAAAGTGCTGGGATTACAGGTGTGAGGTACCGTGCCCAGCCTATGTTTAATTTTTTTGAGGAACTCATCCTCATTTGAGAAACCCATTCGTTTTTCACAGTGGCGGCACCATTTTGCAATTCCATCAGTGGTCCAGGAGGGTTCTAGTCTCTTTATATCCTCACCAAAATTTGTTATTTTTGGTTTTCTTGATAATAGTTATCTTATCCTAAAGTGAAAACTGGATTCCTATTAACTTTTATAATTGTCCCTGTTACACTGATTGAAATAGTTTGTTTAGTTCTCTGTCCCCCTCATGAGGCGTGGCATCCCTTTCAGTAGAAGCATCTCTGCCTTCTCCTTGGTAGCCCAGCACCTGGTGTTCATTGAGTAGATTCATTCTTTATAATTCCTGGGACATTCCCAGTTTATTGGAAAAGCTGAGGCTGCTTCACCAAATCTCCTCAACTCTACTCAGCTCTACTCAAAGTCCCTCTGTGTTGTTCCTCTCTTCTTCCCCCTCCTCCCCCCTGCCACTCCCCATTTCTGGGGAAGTAGTCTCCCAGCTATCTCCTGTCAAATTGCTTCCACGATAATATCTTGAAATCCTATCATACAGGGAAATCCAGTGCTTCAGTGGTATGCGATTGTGGGCATCCCCCCACCCCCCGCCAACACCTGTTCATTTTTGCTGCCTGTTTTTGCTCACACTCAGCTCCAAGTTCATCACTGGGCACATTGTACAAGGTGTTGAGATGGAAATCCTGAACCTTCACCACCACGAGAGCAGATGGGTTAGGTGCTAAAGCCAATCTTTCTGTCACCATTTTCCGGCATCACTGGGTTGCCCCAGGAGCAATCAGGTGCAAAGCCTGCTTGCAAAGTTCCAGGGTTAAGCTGCCAGAGGTCTTGGCTGTCTCCCGCTTCCTCCCACAGCCAGGCCCAGGGCCAAGCTCCAGAGGCCCTACCCAGCCACCTCCACCCACAGCTTCAGAGCCAGAACCTCAGGCCTAACTGCCTCTCCACCCATGACCTTCTCTTGGAGCTGGGGTCCAGCACTCCTGAGCTGCTGAGACGTCTTTAAAGATGTGCAAAGTCAGGGATAAACGAGCAAGTGGAATACGGTGCATGCTGTCAGGGAGCTTAAAATGGGGAGAGAAAGGACAGTGGAAAAGTAGACATGAACTAATCATGTAAATTAACATGTAAATATGACAGAGATCAGCAGTCAGAGGTGAAAGACCATAATCTATGAGAATGTGATAAAGAGGACGCAGACCAAGTCTTCTCTGCGGCTCTGCTGTTGGAACTGAGATTCAAAGGATGGGCAGGTGAGGTCAGGGAAAGGGGTGTGAAGAGGCTCCCAGGTAAGGCAGGAGTGTGCAAAAGCACTGATGGTGGTAGATGGCCCGGCCGTGTGGCTGGAACAGGGAGGAGGAAGGGCAAAGAGTCATGCTAACATCCTTCTCCTAGGAGTGTTGGGAAGCTGCTGGAGAGTCTTAAGCAGTTGGGGATGTGATCCCTATTTTATTTTTTAAATTAAAAAAAATTTTTCTTTTATTTTACTTTAAGTTATGGGATACATTTGACCCAGCAATCCCATTATTGGGTATATACCCAAAGGATTATAAATCATTCTACCATAAAGACACATGCACATGTATGTTTATTGCAGCACCGTGTGCAATAGCAAAGACTTGGAACCCATTCGAACGATCCGTACTTTTTTAAGGAGGCTGCTGTGCAGAGAACAGATCAGAAGGGGCTGAGATCAGAGGGGAGTGTGGAAGCAGCGTGCAGTTGCAGCTGAGTTGGCAGGAGGGGGTGAGGACGGTGAGGGTGGAAAGGGGTCCATCAATCTGGTAGCCTGCCAGGGAGTGAAGTCAACAGAACACAGTGGTCATTGTGGGATGGGGAAGAGAAGGGGTCATTGTGGACTGCCAGCTTTCTGTTTGGCAAAGCTGGGTGCTGATGATGCCTCCTGAGACACGTCACGTCAGATCTACCCTCTTAGCAAGGTTTTAAGTGCACAATACCATGTTGTTAACTAGAGATGCCATGCTGTGCTGCAGATTTCAGGAATTTATTCATTTCATAGAACGAAAACTTTACTGTATTTTGATTTACAAACTTGATTTAAAAGCTACTAGACATCATAAGAAATTAGAAAAAAAAAAAACAAAAAACAAAACAAAAAAAAAACCAAAAAAAAAACAGAACAACCTTCAGCGGTGCGAGCCAAAGAGATCAGGAAGAACAACCAAGTGAGAGGTGTAACCCAGCAAGGCTGTAAGTCAGACCACATGGTGGACCGACAAAGCTCATCGGGCAGCCAGCGTGGAGAGGAGAGCGGGGAGGTGGAAAGAGGTGAGATGCGGTCTCCAGCTCACACTGCCTGCCTCCCTCCACAGGGAGCCCTTCTGCCCTTGTTTTCCCCTTCCCCCTTCTGGAATGTTCTGTCCCAGATCTTCCCGTGGCTGCCTCCTCTTCGTTCAGGTCTGAGCACAGATCTTGCCTCTCCAGTGAGGACTCCTGCAGCCACAGTTCCAAGTAGCGCCCCCTCCTCTCCCTCCTTCACCCGCGTTCTGGGCTGCATAGCCCTCCCCACATTCCAACGGCATCTTGCTTATTTGATGATGTCCTTGTTTTGTGGCCTGTCTGCCCCTGGCAGGGAGAGCTCCAGAATGCAGGAAATTTTGTCTGTTTTGTTCACACCCTTCTTCTCCCTGGGGCCCAGTTCAGCACTGACGCCGTGTGCACTGGTGCTCCATGGCAATGTCTCACTGAGTGGATGAATGGAAAAGTGTTGTCTTTTTTTTTTTCGAGATGGAGTTTCACTCTCGTTGCCCAGGCTGGAGTGCAATGGCACTATCTCAGCTCACCACCACCTCTGCTTCCTGGGTTTCAAGCAATTCTGCCTCAGCCTCCCGAGTACCTGGGATGACAGACATCCAGCACCACGCCTGGCTAATTTTTTATTTTTAGTAGAGATGGAATTTCTCCATGTTGGTCAGGCTGGTGGCGAACTCCTGACCTCAGGTGACCCACCTTCCTCGGCCTCCCAAAGTGCTGGCATTACAGGCATGAGCCACCGTGCCCGGCCCGAAACAGTGTTGTCTTTCACAAGCCTTTTGGGAGAAGGCTTTGTAAGCCATCCCATGTCTTTCCCACATCAGTGTTGGCCTCAAGCCCTGGCCACCCCTTTCTCCTCCAGACTAAGCGGGCACTCCACATTCTCTGGCAGCCTGCCTGGCCACACATCAGCCACCTTCACCCACGACGCCCACCTTGGCCTGTCCCTTCTCACACACACAGGCTCTCCGACAGGCCAGCCCACTCCCTTTCGTCTGTTTGTTGGGGTGGGCCCGAAAGCAGCTGCTCTGGCCTTGACCATGGGTCATCCCTAGTGCCAGTTGCTAGTCTGGTTTCGCTGACTGTCCCAGAAAACAGCCACGCCCTCTCCCCTGGGGGAAGGGCAATTCCTGCAGGCACATTCCACTGGCCTCTTCCCTCTTCCCAGCGCATAAGCCACCAGGGGAGTTTGGCAATTGCTCCCAGAATTATTTACTTGGGGTTTTTACCTAATTTTTGCTAGGATCTTGCTTGGATTCTGAGCAAAATTCTAAGTGACAATCATTACAATAATGCTATGGGTAAGACCCTGCACTTGACTGCCAAAATGTAGCCTTTGTTTGAAATCAGATGTATATATCCTACCCAAAAGAGTCTACATATGGTTTCACATGTTCAATCGTAAAGCTGTTTTTACCAATGATTTGGGAATTGTTGCATTATGGTTGTAGCCTGAAATTCTCTCTTCCTGTGACAAAGATAATAACAATATCTGAGTTTTACTGAATACCTATGGTTTTAGTCAGTTCAGGCTGCTCTTACAAAGTACTGCGGACTGAATGGCTTGTAGACAATAGTCATTTATTTCTTACATTTCTGGAGGCTGGAAGAGCAAGATCAGGGAGCCAGCCTGGCTGGATTTTGGTGAGGGCCCTCTTCCAGGTTGTAGCAAGAGCTGGGAGGCCCAGATGGGGAGTGAGACCTGGTGGGCCACCTCCAGAGTCAACTCTTAAACATATATGATGCTGTGTATTCGGTAAGGTTAGGTAATCTTAATTTTGATGACTGAGACCTGGAAGAGAGAGAGAGAGATGAGGGAGAGAGTGGTGTCTCCTCCAATACCATTTCTCCCCACCACCCTCTTGCACCCACTCCTGCCTCAGCTCTTAGAAGAGGTGGGCCAGCTTGACAGGCCCCTGAGAGAGCTGGGTGAACCCTGGGTGAACCCCACTCTTCCTGTCCACCACCTGGATGTCTGGTATGAGAAAGGTCCCGTAGCCTCAGAGATGGGAGGGCAAGAGGACTAGAGCCGTCAAAGTCACGTTGCTTTGACTTTGTTCTCTATTTCCTCGTTCCTTAGGGACTTGGAGAATGCTTTGAAATGAATGACAAACAAATATAAAATTTCACTGATTCAGAACTTACGTATGAGAGTCTTTGTTCTAAGTATATCGGTTCAGGATCTAATCAAATCATATTCAAATCTCAGAAGAAGAAAATAACTTCTCCCAGTCATGTCACCTGTCAAAGTAGGAATTGCAGTTGGCTGCGAGAAACAGATCCCAAATAATGGTGACTTAAATAAGATAAAGTTTATCTTCTGTAAGAGAGGCCTGGGGTATAGCAGTCTAGTGGCTCCCTGGATGTCATGAAGGTCACAGGCTTCTTTTTTCTCCTTCTCCTCCTCCTCCTCCTCCTCCTCCTCCTCCTCCTGCTTCCTTTTCTTATTTTAATTAATTAATTAATTAATTTTTATTTTTTCCCCTCTTCCTCTTCTTCTTCAACAGAGTCTTGCTCTGTTGCCAGGCTGGAGTGCGGCGGTGCAATCTTGGCTCACTGTCAACCTCCACCTCCCAGGTTCAAGTGATTCTCCTGCCTCAGCCCCCTGAGTAGCTGGGACTACAGGCATGTACCACCATGCCCAGCTAATTTTTGTATTTTTAGTAGACATGTTGGCCAGGATGGTCTCCATCTCTTGCCCTCATGATTTGCCCCCCTCAGCCTTCCAAAGTGCTGGGATTACAGGCGTGAGCCATTGCGCCTGGCCGCATCATCTAACTTTCTACTCTGCCATCCTTGACAAAAAAAAAAAAAGAAAAAAAAAAGATGTCCACATCCAGGTCCCTGTAATTTATGAGTAGGTTACCTTACATTGCAAAAGGGACTTTGAATTGTAATTAAGGGGCGTTATAGGCTGAATTACATTTACCCAAATTCATATATTAAAATTTGAATCCCCAGCACCTCAGAATTGGACTGCATTTTGAGACAGGGTGTTTAAGGAGGTCACTAAGTCAATGTTGTCATGAGGGTGGGCCCTAATCAAATCTGCCTGGTGTCCCTCTAAGATGAGATTAGGGGACAGACACACACAGGGGAAGGACTGTGTGGACATGCAGGGAGAAGACGGCCATCTGCAAGCCAAATGGAGAGCCCTCAGAAGAAACCAAACCTGCTAACATCTTGCCCTCAGACTTCCAGCCCCTAGAACTGTGAGGAAACAAATTCCTGGTGTTTAAGCCACCCAGTCATGGCACTTTCTTATGGCAGCCTGATCAGACTCATAAAAGGATTTTAATATTGGGGGATTATCTTGGACAATCCAGGAGGGCCCAGTGTAAGGTCTCAATATAAGTGTCCCATATACAGCACCACATAGGGGTCCTTATAAATGAAAGAGGGAGGCAGGAGGGTCAGAGAAGAGCTGTGATGACATAGGAACGTCAGCCTTCTTCTGTGGACATTGGCTGTGAAGATGGAAGGGGCCACTAGCCAGGACTGCAGGCAGCCTCCAGAAGATTGGAAGAAGCAAGGAACAGATTCTCTCCTAGATACTTCAGAAGGACACAACCCTGCCTCCACCTGGGCTTCACCCTGCGAGATCCATGTGGGACTTCTGACCTCCAGAACTGTGAGATACTAAATTTGTGTTGGTTTAAGCTACTAAATGTATGGTGTTTCTTTTTATTTTATAATCACAATAGGAAGCTAACACTGTGTTCAGTAGGCATTTAGATGTATATTTTGCGAAGTCGCTGAGACACAGAGAATAACTGAAGCCATTGTAATGGACAGACTCATTCAGAGAAGTATTTAGAATGAGGAAGAGATGGAATCTAGGGAAGAACGTTCCAGGAGACCAACATTCCAGGAAAGGGAGAAAATTGCACTGCTGTTTCTCTGATGGCTGGGTCTCAGGACAGAAGTGTAGTCAGAGGGGACATGCGGGGAGACACTGATCCCCCAAAGCGCCTTCCTTCGACATAACAGCTGTACATCACAACGAAGGCTATGACGGACAGGTTTCAGAGGAAACAGCAAAAGCAAGACCGTGAAATAGAGGTGTGAATAGAATCAAAAGGGCATTGCTTTTATTTTATTTTATTTTTGAGATGGAGCCTTGCTCTGTCACGAGGCTGGAGTGCAGTGGCGCGATCTCGGCTCACTGCAACCTCTGCTCCCAGGTTCAAGTGATTCTCCTGCCTCAGCCTCCCGAGTAGCTGGGACTACAGGTGTGCACCACCACGCCCAGCTAACTTTTGTATTTTTAGTAAAGATGGGGTTTCACCACGTTAGCTAGGATGGTCTTGATCTCATGACCTTGTGATCTGCCCACCTCGGCCTCCCAAAGTGCAGGAATTACAGGTGTGAGCCACCACACTCAGCCAGCCATTACTTTTTATAGGCTGGGCTCCTCCTGCTAACCCATAGGCAGCTTCCAGCCCCCCTCCCCTCCATCTCCCCATTCCTTTCCTCTCACCTACTGCCTCTGACGTGCACACTTGTCACAGCTCCTCTTGAGAGAGCTGGAAAGGCAGCCTGGGGCCAGACTGACTTGGGCACACATCCTCTGCGCATTCCTTCCTCCCTGTGTCTCCATCCAACTGTACCATAACTGATGACGTCCTTGCTTCTCTCCTCTGGGGACTCGCCTGATTGCTTTCTGAGATGAGAGCTCATCTTCCTCACAGCATCCCCAGCTTTGATGGCGGGTGTGTGGCAGGTACTCAGGGTCTTCAAATGCCAGGCTAACAGCTACTCCTGAGGGAGGGATCAGAGACCATGTCTGAGAAAACGAGCAGAGGAAGCGAAGGGCCCCAGGACCCGGGAAATGAGACGGGCAAATGCTGCCGTAATAGAATCTGCCTCCCTCCTCTTTCGGGTCTTCCTCCCATGCAACCCCTCAGGAAAAGGACTGTGATTGATGCTTACATCCGTTTATTGATTGAAAAGGAGCCAACATGGTCAACATGATGATCAGAGGAGCCATCGCTCCCCCTCTCTTTGCAGTCACTTTGGTGGTTTTGCCAGAGAGCCCTGATGCACAGTGGGAGATGGTCTTATTTTGGAGGGGACCCTTACCTAAACTTCTTTCTCTTTGGAATGGGAGACCTGGACTTGGAGAAGGCCTGAAATCTCTTTTTCCTGCACCTGTAGTCCACAGAAGTGAGCATTGTTCCTTAGCCACTGAGGAATCCCTCCCACCCTCTACCCCCCCTCCACCACCTGCCACTCCGGAGACCAAGGGAAGCTGACTGCCCAGAGCCAGGGTCTAGCCCGGCTGGTGGAGTGCCTGGAGCTCTGTGCAAGTCTGCATAGGAGGGAATGGCCAACAGGAACTGGCCCTCCTTGCAGGCTCAGGGCTCCAGGCATGGGAATGGAGGTAGGACCTGGGAGGGCAATTGTCTGCCTTGTTTCTGCTGGTGGCTTCTTTCCAGGACCTGGTGTAGTAGGGTCAAGGCCCTTTAGTGACTCTCCTCTCTAGTCTTGAGAGACAGAGGAAGAGTCTTTTGAGAATGAAGGAACAGGACAAGCAGCCTCTAAAGCACCTCTGCCTGCGGGAAGACCTGGTGCTCAGCAGCTCTGCTCTGGAGAAGTGGTATTGGATCTTGGTTATTTCTTGAGATGAAGTCTCCATCTGTGCCCAAGCCGGGAGTGCAGTGGCACAATCTAGGCTCAACTGCAGCCTCTGCCTCCCTGGTGCAAGCGATTCCCCTGCCTCAGCCTCCCAAGTAGCTGTGATTACAGGTGCTTGCTACCAAGCCTGGCAAATTTTTGTATTTTTGGTAGAGACAGGGTTTCACCATGTTGACCAGGATAGTCTCGAACTCCTGACCTTAAGGGATCCACCCGCCTGAGCCTCCCACTGCTGGGATTACAGGTGTGAGCCCCCACGCACAGCATGGTATTGGATCTTGATTGCCTCTTTGGTTCTAGGCACTCCCTGTGGGAGGTGGTCTTAGCCTTCTGAGGGGTTATGAACTTGGCCTATGACATGACGCTATGTGAAGACATAAACTGTGTCAGCAGGTCCTGAATCCTCCTGCTGCTCAGTGGGTGAGACTGGCCCCTGGAACAAAGGCTGTATGTACCAAGGCCAGCCTGCTCTGACAGCATGGTGATCGGAGCCCCCATTCCTGCCTCTGACCACGCTCGTGGCATGGAGCCTCATGCCCATGGCCAGGAGCTCAGGGTATGAGAGCACATGGGCTCTGGAGGCAGCCATGGGCTTATACGTCTGACCTGATCCGGTGCTTACAGGCAGAAACCTGGGGCATGTAACTTACTTTTCTGAGCCCCATTTACTTATCTGGAAAAGGTGCTACAAAGGATTAGATACAGGGGAGAAAAAGAACAAACTAAACTGTGTGAAAGCCCCAGCACAGGGTCTGGCACAGAGGAGGTGCTCAGAACGCAGGCTTCTTCGTGGCTGGTGATTCCTTTTGTCTTCCCCTCTGGGCTTCTGGCCAGGAATTTCACCCCCTGTCCTGGTCCTGGGTCCCTGCTAGGTGTGCCCTCCCAGCATGTCTGGTGACCTCAGCTCCTTTCTAGCTTTCCCTACCTTGGTGACCTTGGTGCCTCTGCTGCTCCTCAGAGGCCTTTAGAGAGCTGCGACGTGGTGGGGGGTATGGGTGTGGCCTCTGCAGCTAGGTTAGCTGGGTTTCAATCATGCTGTCATAGCTGATGTCCCTGAACTTTACTTATCTCACCTGTAAAATGAGGATGGTGGTAACAGCATTTCAGGACAGGATTTTGGAAAGGAGTGAATGAATCCACGAATAAAGTGCTTAGATCAGCTTCGGGCACATAGTGAGCACCCAGTAAACAGTCATCGTTTAATTCCTCTGCTCTTCAGACACCACCCCAGAATGCCTCCCTGCCAACTGCCTCCGATCACCTCTCCTTCTTCTGCCCTCTCCTCCCCCACATCACCCTTCCAAACCCCCATGGCACAGGGTTGATGCCACCCAGTAGCATCCTCAGGTACACCCCTGGGCAGTTTCCTTGGACACATTTAATATCAGACACGTTTGGAGCTCTGGGTTTTGGTTTTCCAGTGCCCTCCGACCTCTGAGGGCAGGAAATAGTGAAGAGATGGAGATGGATATAAGGGCCAAGAGGCCTGGGGGCATCATGACTCTGGCAATGTTGCAGGAATTGAAGGAGGAATAAAATAAGCTTTGCTTTACCCAGACAGACCACCAGTTGTTTTCTTTTATCCTTTACGGACTGAGCCAGCTAGGGTCAGCAGAATGTCAAGGCCACCGTGAGTTTGGTGGGAAGTCAAGTGGAAGAGAGTCAGGATTAAAGAGCTGGAGGGGCAGAGGAGGCTGGTCCAGGAGACCGGGAGAAGGGGTTAGGAGAAAGGAGACCTGGGGCGCTGAACTGTACCTTCTCCTTGTACCTGCACTTGTCAGTTAAAGGGGACGTCGATAGGCTGATGCTGGAGCAGCTGCCTGCCTTGCCCTGGACCACTGATTCATTCTGGACGGTTCTTTCCCCATTTTTTTTTTTTTTTTTTTTTTTTGGTGTCAATACTTGGCTTGTGGGAAAGAGTTGGGAGCTGCTGGTCTCTGTCTCCTCAGCATCTCAGAGTAGGGTCATCAGCTCCTACAAGATATCTGAGGAATGATGCACAAGACCCATCCTGTCCATTTTCTCCCTGGCAGCAATCTGGGGAGAAGTATGTGTGGCAGTGGAAGGTGGGGTGTGTTTTAGAGGAATTAACTGGTGGACACGGTCTTTAAATTCTTGAAGAGAAGAATAAAAACACAGCAGACACTGTTAGATAGAATACAATTCAACATTACATTGATTCCTTTAGGCTTTGGATTAGATCAAACTCTCCCAAACAGAATAGCCATGGGGAGCATGATACAATCTAGTGAACCTAAAACAGGGAAACTGGTTCTGTCATTTGCCCCACTGACATGAAAAACGTCATTGCAGGTGATCCTTTGTCGAAGAAATGTGGAGTCTGACCGGGGCTGCGTTCCCAGATCAGGTGCATCCATGCCTCAGCCTTACACGGGGCAACAGGCATTGGCAAACACCTCAATGTCCTGCCTCAGTGTGACCCAGGAATATTTCCAGCCCACACTTATGTGGAGGATCCCCATGGGGATGATGATGTTTGGGGATAGTTCCTCACGTTTTCTCTGCTGAGAAACTAGCTTGAGTGGGCAGCGAATAGAGGCAGGTACTGCGAAAGTCTGCAAAGTGAATCCAGAACCTGGACTTCTGGAGTTGCGGTTGTCCTCAAACTTCCTTCCACTAAGACATCCGTGATAGCAGCATCCAAATGGGCCCTCCTCATATAGCTGTGCCCAGGTTACAAGCTCCTGGGCAGAGTAAATGAGGCACCAGGAGTGTGGGTTTCCACTGACTTATCCAGGAGCCCGTCCCATTTGCTCCCATTTAAGAATTCATCCAGGAATGCAAGAGTGATATTATAGGGCCAATATCAAATCTGCATTCATGTCAGAAGAAGGGAAATGATCTGCAAGGTTTGTCACTGAGGCACTAAAACTACAATTAATGACGTAGCACTTTTGACACTCCCAAGATTGGTCCTGACTGCCTTTGTGCAGGGCTTGATGTGAGCTAGAGACCTGGCCACACTGGCATGGATCTGCATGAAGGCCATGGCCATCCTGGGTGAGCCTCAACAGCCATGAGCTCCCCAAACTCTGACTCCTTAGGTGGAGCAGGTAAGGGGTGGTCCCCACGACACAAGTGCTTGCCTCCATGGATTGGCCCACAATGCAGAGGGAACAAGGATGGATTCCGGCTCTGCATATGGAACTGCCATGGAGGATTGGGTTATCTGGAGACCTGTAGGAGAGAGAGGTGGCCATGGTGACTGGGGAGGCCACAAGGCTGAGGAGTGAAGAGAATTAGCTCAAGCCAAGGGTGATTCTGGTGCAGGATGCTCTCCTCTCACAGCTTGTCACCAAATGCTCTCCAGGGGTCTTTGGCTTGGCCTAAGGTGGCATGGCTGGCTCCCTCACAGGTACAGCTTCTGACCTTTCATCCACGGGCCTCTTGGTTGCCACAGGTAGTTACGGAAGCACTTACCTCTCAGGGGCTCTCTGCTTGCTGGGTCCTCTGGAAACCCACTTCTCTTCTCTACCCTAGGCCCCAGGAGGCCATCAATTTGCCTCCAGGAGAAGCTGCACTAGGCACTTGGGGAAGAGGTGGGAAGCTGGGCAAGAGAGGGATGAAACAACATTGGAGAGGTCAGACAAGTGGCTGTGCAGTTTTCTAATTCCACCATGTTCTCCTAACCCAAGTTGCTTCTGAACGTACGTGGAAGCTCCTGCTGCTCCCAATGCCTTTCTTTCCCCTCTTTGCTAACTCTTGTCTTTTCTTTTGTTTTTGGGTGGGAGGGCATGGCCTCTGGGAATGTCTCCCTCCTCTCTCAAGTCTGGGGTAGACACCTCCTGCGTTTCCACAACCCGCATTTCACCAGTTGGCTTGTCTGCACCTGTCACTTTGGGAAGCAAGAAGACAGCAGGAATGGCGTCTTGCTCCCAGCCAGGGCTGGTCCCAGAGTGGGGCACTTAATAAATATTTGCTTTTTTGGTGAGCGGGGACAGGGATAATGGAAATTTGAATTTTCTAAGGTGAATGCCATCTCTAGAAACCTACAGAGCATTCAGATATGGAACTTGATGCTCTCAATTTTGATCTTGATGGAAGTGAAGGGGAAAACCATCTTGCAGGATCCCTCTGTATCTTTCCATTTTGCTGTTCTAGATGCAGAAGTAGAGGCAGGGGTAGGAAGAGAGAAGAAACTAGTGCAGCATGCATTTGTCCTTGGCTAATGACCAAGTTCAGAAAAGAAAGTGGTCAATGAGAAGGCGTTATAAGGTCAAGCAGAAACTGTGATATCCCCTCGCCTACTCCACTGCCTCTGATGTAAATATAATAGAATTAGGAACTAAACTTCCCTTCAGCCGGCTAACACCGAGAGTCATGTCCAGGGGCATGTGCCTTCTTGGAGAGTGTTTTTCCCAGGCCTCCCTTCATTGTTCAGTCTTTGGAATGTTTGATACTTGTGTTCTGTCTGGGATCTTGAAATTAAAGTCAATGTCTCGCCTGCTAAGGGAGCTGGGGCTGTCAAATCCAATGGATCAGAACTCAGCCGACCCTTCCTCCTCTGTAAAGGACCTCCGTGGGTCAGTTTTGGTTCCATAAGGATGCAAATGAAGAATCCAACTCTTACACTGAGATATGTAAACTGAGGTTCTCCCTGGGGCATAGCCCACTCCCGAAGAATTTCCCAGCATGCGTTGCACTTGGCAGACAGCGTTGGATGAATGATGCCTAGATGTAGGGGCAAGGGATGAGAGCGACCAAAAGGAGGGCCATGGCCAGGATTCAAGGAAGCATCAATCAGAATAAGGATGAAGTGGATACATCCAGCAACATTCCCGGCTGCATGGAAGGTGGAGTCCCGAGCTCTATCTTCCCCACCGGGTCAGGAAGAGCATTTTCCTGGATCAATTTTATGGCACCCCACAGAGGAGATGGGGATGTCGGATGTTGGTCATCAGATCTCCTTCTCCCAGTCAAGGTGGCCGGGAGACGTGGAAACCACCATCAGCGAGTCAGGAAGAAGGACTTGAGGCTGCGTAAGAAATTCGACTTCTGTCTCTGCTTCTGTTTCTTTTTGATGATGGGCACCCACACCAGCCCGCACACCAGCATCATGAGTCCTAAGGACAGAAAGGCAGGCCCTACCATTTTGAGGATGGAGACGCTCTTGTCACCCAGATTCAAGGTATAGGCCAAGCAGGTGATGACCACACCAAAAAGCAAGATGGCGCCACCCACGGACATGATGACGATGGGCTTGCGGTAGATTTCCCAGTTACTCCTGGGGGTGGTGGTCCAGACAGACTCACTCCTGGAGCTGATGCACAGGGAGCTGGCAGTCTGGCTGGGCAGCAGGTCCTTGGCTTCTGGAGACTTCTCATCGACCTCCAGGGCCTTGGGGAGAGTCTCCATCGTCATGGCTGCTCAGGACTGGGAGCCTAGGACCAGCAATAGCTGGAAACAAGAGTGGAGCCAAAGGAATCCTCACACAGCCTTCCTGTACTCAGCATCCATCTCTAGCCCCACTCTCAGTGGAGGGTGAACAAGGTCTTTGTGCTGAAACCAAAAAAGAAAAAAGAAAATGAAATGAAATCCATGTTAATAAGAAATCACCCAAGGTTTCTTATTTGTAAATAATTTATAAATAAGGTTTCTTATTTATAAACAATATATATTATAAAATATTATAACATTTTATTCAATTGCTTTTAATATTTAAAACAGGGAACAGTTATGCTATTTTAGAAACAAACAAAAGCTATATATATATATAGTTGTTGTTATTGTTGTTTTGTTTTTTAGATGGAGTCTCCCTCTGTCACCCAGGCTGGAGTGCAGTGGCACAATCTCTGCTCACTGCAACCTCCACCTCCTGGGTTCAAGAAACTCTCATGCCGGCTGAGCACCGTGGCTCACGCCTGTAATCCCAGCACTTTGGGAGGCTGAGGCAGTCAAATCATTTGAGGTCAGGAGTTTGAGACCAGCCTGGCCAACATGGTGAAACCCCGCGTCTCTACTAAAAATACAAAAAAGTTACCTGGGCGTGGTGGTGAGTGCCTGTAATCCCAGCTACTTGGGAGACTGGGGCAGGATAATTGCTTGAACCCAGGTGGTGGAGGTTGCAGTGAGCCGAGATTGCACCAATGCATTCTAGCCTGGGCAACAGAGAAAGACTCTGACTTTCGTGCCTCAGCCTCTGGAGTAGCTGGGATTACAGGCATGCACCACCACACCTGGCTAATTTTTGTGTTTTTAGTAGAGATGGATTTTTACCATGTTAGCCAGGCTGGTCACAAACTCTTGACCTAAGTTATCCACCTCGGCCTCCCAAAGTGCTGAGATTACAGGTGTGAGCCACCGTGCCCGGCCAGCTGTTTGGCCATGGTAATATTAAAGTTCAGATCGCTGCTTCCTAAGACTCTGAAAATATTACAAGGTGCTTTTGTAACCATACGGACCTAGTGTGTGCTTCCCTTTGGAGCCTGTGGTATATTTACATAAGTGAAGTAGTCATTTAAAAAGTGTTTTTTTTTCCCCCGTGGGCTTGAGGGTAGGGATGGGATCATAAAGCTTTTAGGAAATCTTGTGCTGGTTATTGCAATCTGGTTTCATATGAGGACATCTCTTTTTCTCAGTAGTCATTTCCACCCCTTTTCAGTGAAGACGGGACGATGTGATTGCTGTTTCCAGAAGTTGGAAAGCTTGTGATGAAGGCATTAAAATGCAGTGATTCTCAGTAGTGCCAGAGAAGAGAGCTGAGGCTGGGCAGGGAAGGGCTTGTTCCTAGGAGCTGCCATCTGGGAGTGAGGGGGCCTCAGGAACAGGAAGTGTTCAACTGGAGGCAGGGACATTTGACTCCTGATTCGGAGAGAGGAAAATGGGCCTTGCTGGAATTAACTAACATCTTCTTTTTGGCTCTACAATGTGGTCGCTAGTTTAGTTTCATTTTCTAGGAACAGAGACTGAGACCCAGTGGGGTTTAGGAGCTTGGCGAACTATACCCTTCCGATCTCAGCTCACTGCAACCTCTGCCTCCCAGGTTCAAGCAATTCTCCTGCCACAGCCTCCCAAGTAGCTGGGATTACAGGCATGCTCTAGCACACCTGACTAATTTAGTATTTTTAGAGATGGGGTTTCTCCATGTTGGTCAGGCTGGTCCCTAACTCTCGACCTCATGTTATCCGACCGCCTTGGCCTCCCAAAGTGCTGGGATTACAGGGTGAGCCAATGCGCTCAGCCTCTCACTTCCTTCTTAAGTTTGGGGGGGCGGTCTTCCAGCCTCCATTTATGTTCCCCTTCCTTGTACTGTGGTCTGGAAACTCTCTTAATGCAGTAACCTGGGGCAATGGTTTGGCTAGTCTCACTTTTTTTCCCATCTTTCATTTATCACTGTATTTCATTGCCTGATGTCCACACTCTTGTAAACTATCATTTTATACGTCTTGTTTGTTAATTTTTTTTTTTTTGTTATTGTTGTTGTTATTTCAGGCAGAAGCATAAATCCAGTCTTTGTTATTCCGTCTTAGCCAGAAATGGATCTTTAGGGTCTAATCTTCATTCAGAAGGTCTGGAGTTGCTGCATGTAAGAATCATTTGATGAAGCTTGTTAAAGTACAGATGCTCCCACACAGCAATATGATGTCTGCAGAGGGAGAAAATGATCTGCGTTTCAGTGAGGTACCAGGGCTTTTTAACAATGGCACGGTTGGCGTTTTGGATTGGACAGTCGATTGCTGTGGCAGACTATAGAATTGTAGGATGTTTGTATTGTAGGATGTTTAGCAACATCCCTGGATTCTACCCACCAGATGCCAGTAGTACCTCTTCCTCCCTGTCCCTATCATGACAATAAACTATATCTCCAGACCTTGCAAATGTCCGCTGGGGTGGGGAAGATCAACATGGTGGAGAGCCACTGCTCTGGCCAGCCTTTCCTCCTGCATACTTTGAAAACTGCCTCAGGACAGAGGCTGGGCTTCCTCTTCTTCTATTCCATAGCACCTGGCTCACAGCCTGGCACTTGGCAGCTGCTCAGAGAAGGGAGAGGGGAATTTGACACACAGAGGAGAAGGCTATGTGCAGAGAAGAGGTGGAAGGAATGCTCTACAAGCCAAAGCATGCCAAAGTCCTGGTGCCCCAGACTGGACAAGGACTGAGGCTCCAGAGAGGCTGGGCCTGTGGAGGAGCCAGGAAAGGCTGGAGTTGCAGGACTTCCTGAATCACCTCAGATTTGAATGTTGGCTGGCCTGCAGGGCAGCAACTGGAGAAGGGTAGGGATGGGACCTTCTCCCCTAGAGACCCATTCGGAGCTTCAGAAGGCTGAGTTAGTGGGTGGGGACTTAATTACAGTACACAACCAGGCTAAGCAGGCTGCAGGCTGGCACCAAGAAACAGTGCTGGTCTGGGACTATACAGCAACGAGAAGCCAGACAGAAAAAGAATGCACACCACATGATCTTATTTCCATAAAATTCAAAAACATGTAAAACAGTCTGTGCTACGAGGGGCTAGGGTAGTGGCTGCCTTTGGTGGGAGTAGTGACCGGAAGGGAGCCCAGTGGGGACTTCTAAGGTGCCGGGAATGTTCTGATTCTTGGCCTGGCAGCTGTCTACGAGGGAGTGGACTCATGCTGCAGTACACTTGTGGTGTGACTGTTTCGGTGTGTGTACAATCTTTGCCAATAAAACACTTAAACAAAGAGAATTAAAAGGTATAACTCAATGCAATGTGTTCCTTCCTTTGGATTCTGATTAGAATGAGCCAGTTGCACAAAGGCATTGGGGATAGTTAGGGAAGTTTGACCATGGATGTGGATAAGTCTCAGCCTCAGTGTGAACCATGGTTCTTTTCCCTTTTTCACAAGCACATTTATCCCTAGAGCTCTGTGGTCTTCCAAGCCCCAATCAGCATGGCTTTCCCTAGGTAGTTGCTGACCTTTAAGGTCAAATCAACAGCATAGACCCCTAGTGCTAAGAGGATAAGAGGGGGCCTGGGGATCCACCTGACATGACCAGAAACCCCCATAGTGATAACCCCTGGCCGTATAACTCGGGCCCCATTTCCTGGTTTGAAGGAATTGCTTATTCACATCTTACATGGATACATGGCAGGGATAGAGGTGCCAGACAAGAAAAGGGAAGGGAAGAGGGTGGAAAAAACACAGAGGACAGTTGATTTTCAACAAATGCATCAAAGCAATTCAACAAGGAAAGGAAAAGTCATTTCAACAAATGGTGCTGGAACAACTGGATATTCATATGGAAAAAGAATGAAACTTGACCCCATTTTGTGCCATCAACAAAAACCAGAGCTGGATCATGAATCTAACCTAAATATAAACGGTAAAACTAAAGATTTTGGGGAACCACAGGAAAAAATCTTTGTGACCTGGGGATAGGCAAAGATTTGGTAGACAAGACAGAGATAGAAAAAAACAATCAATAAAATAGATATTATCAAAATTTAAAATGCCTGCTCATTAGATGACACCATGAAGGAAATGAATAGGCAAACTCTGGACTGTGAGAAAATATTTATAAAATATGTATCTGGGCTTAGCGTGGTGGTTCATGCCCGTAATCTAATCCCAGCACTTTGAAAGGCTGAGGCAGCAGATCGGTTGAGGTCAGGAGTTCGAGACCAGCCTGGCCAATATGGTGAAACTCTGTCTCTACTAAAAATACACAAAATTAGCCGAGAGTGGTGGCACACAGCTGTAATCCCAGATGCTCGGGAGGCTGAGGCAGGAGAATTACTTGAAGCCAGCAGGTGGAAGTTGCAGTGAGCCGAGATTGCGTCATTGCACTCCAGCCTGGGCAACTGGGCAAGACTCTGTCTCAAAAAAAAAAAAAAAAAAAAAAAAAGTATCTGTCAAGACTACATATGATTAATAAAAAGACAAAGAGCTCAGTTGAAATGGGCCAACTGTTGAAATAGACTCATTACAAGATAACAAGTGAACAAGGAACCCATGAAAAAGTGCTTGACATTGATGTTTAACAGGAAAATACAGGTTAAAGCCACAACGAGACATCACCACACATTCACTATGATGGATAAAACGTGAAAATCTCACAATACCATAGGCTGGTGTGACCACGGAACAACCCGAGCCGGTGGGAATGGAAAATTGGTTGTTTCTTATGAAGTTAAATATATATCTACCCTTTGACCCAGCAGTTCCACTTTCAAATATTCATTTGTCCCAGAGAAATGAAAATGCATGTCTGCAAAAAGACTTAAGAATAGTCATAAAAGCTTTATTCATAATAGTAAAAAAATAAATAAAAAGAAAACAACCCAAACGTCCCTCAACAGAAGAAAGGATAAGTGGTTGTATAATCACACAATGGAATATTACTAAGCAGTAGAAAGGAGCTAACTTGCGAAGCACACTACAGCATGGATGAGCCACACAGACATGCTGGATCAAAGAGATCGAATATAAAAGAGTATCTATATTGTATGTTTCCATCTACATGGCATTCTGAAGCCAGCTAAGAACTAATTAAGGTGGCAAATCTCAGAACTATGGTTGTGGGGCTTGAGGAGGAACCAACTGGAAGATACACGAGGGAATTTCCCAGGGTGGATGGACATGTTCTATGCGGTGATATTGGTGGGGTCTGCACGAGGGATCCATTTGTCAAGATGGTGCCCTTCGATCTGTGCATTTCAATTGTGTAAATTACACCGCACGCCAAAGGGCTGTGAAAGCCTCCATAATAATCATCCAGTAGGGTGAGGAGGGGCACACACAGAAGTAGAGCTTGACCAGGAATGGAAGAATGTTGACCATGGCTGATGCCCTACGATGGAACCTGGAGACCCAGAGCAGGGCATAGGCAGGAGAGACAGCAAAGGAAAGCAGGGGTGCAGGCATGGTGGTGTGATTCCAGAATAGGGCAGAGACACTAAAGGGAAATCTGCAAGCTGAGAGGTACCTGGCTCTATAGGAACTGACTGAGAAAGAGGAGATCCTGAGAGGAAGAGAAAGTGCTTCTGGGAAACATCTGGAATTGGGAAGAGGTTGTGGGGAGAGAAGGAGCAAAGGGATGAAAACAAGAATTTCACCTCGTCTCTGGAAAGGTATCATCCCTTGAAGAAAAACACAGACTTGGCCAGGTATGGTGGCTCATGCGTGTCATCCCAGCACTTTGGGAGGCTGAGGCAGGTGGATCACCTGAGGTCAGAAGTTCGAGACCAGCATGGCCAACATGGTGAAACCCCATCTCTACTAAAAATACAAAAATTAGCTGGGCCGGGTGGTGGGCGCCTATAATCCCAGCTACTTGGGAGGCTGAGGCAGCAGAATCACTTGATCTACTGGGGAGGCGGAGGTTATAGTGAGCCAAGATTGTTCCACTGCACTGCAGCCTGGGCAACAAGAGCAAGACTTTGTCTCAAAATAATAATAATAATAATAAATAAATAAATAAAAAAGAAAAACTCAGACTTTCAGGAACCAGGGGGGCCCTGAACTGAAAGAAGTCTGGGTTTGGTTGGCTGAACAAACACACCCAGAAGGGAGGTACCAATAGGGCTGTCTCTTAATCTTGTTACGACTTGTCTGTGTATCTGCCTTTTGTGTTTGGAATTATCCCTGTCTTTGGAGACCTGGCATACGCTTATCTTGTCAGCGTCTGGCTGTTGATTTTATATTCCCCAGGCCGTTAAACAGTGAGCAGTGCTCACCAACATTGCAGCACACCCTTTGCCAGACACAGAGTTGCAGGCGTAAGACAATGTCCCTTCTCCCAAGAGGAGCTTGCGGTGTGCACATTCGCTTGGACCACAGCATCTTGGACAAATGCAGTAACGAGATGTCTCAGATAAGAGGGGAGAGAACTGGCTGGAAAATTCTTGGCTTTTTCTCACACACGCTATATGCATTCCCCCAAGATGTGGTTTGGTGAGGAGAATATGGGTGCTGGTGAACAATGAGTGTCCTGAGGCAAGCAAGGCCACATCCTTTTCTCTTGAGTAGATTCCTGAGCATCTGGAAGGTACAGCTTAACAGAATGGCAGATGTCAGTGAAATAAGTGAATGATTTCCCCACAGACGACCAGATATGTGTCTGTTCTTACAGGGCCGGAAGCGCTTTCTTCACTCCCATACTCTTTGAGGGGCTGGGGCTGGGTGCTCCTACCTTCCTGCACCCTGACACCTATGACTTCCTTGGCCCACTGGCAGAGGCTGAGGACTCAGTAAACATTTGTTACATGGCTTAATCAATGGGGGAGTTATGGTAAGAGAGGAAGGAGAGGGCTTTGCGGGTTGTTTGCAGAGCTGCAATTACCCTGCAATTAATTTTTTTTCTTTTGAACTACAGAAGGTTAGAAGTGGCTAACACTGCCTTACCAAGTCCCTGGTCCTGTTCCTTCCCACCTGGTGGTTGTAAACAACTCTCTTTGATCTTACAGCCAAGTGTTAGGATGGGAACAGTTCCCAAGGAGGGAGGGAGACAGCTGTGAAGGTGCAAAGGCAGGACACACTGACCAATTCCTCCCTGCTTCTCTTCTTCGGCCTGTAAGTAACGGCTAACCTGGTCAAGACAGGCTTCCCTCTGCAAAAATCTCTAATGTACCTCAGCTGCTTCTCCAAGGCCGAAGAAGCCATGCAGTAGCAGGGGAGGTCAGGTGCTTTTTAGACAATAATCATAACTACCATTTATCGATTGCTTAGCGTGTGGTGGGAACCATGCCGAATGCTTTGTCTGCATTGCCTCATTTCATCACTTCATCCCCCCACGAAGTTAGTCCTTTGGGGAAGGTATATTCTTATCCCACTTTGCAGGTGAGGAAACTGACGATCGGAGAGGTGTAAGTGACTTGACCAAGATTACTCACAGGTGAGGAGAGCATCTGGATTGGAATGTGAGTCTTGCAGCCTGCCTAGCTCCAGACTCTGTTCAAGTCTATCCTGCTCCTCTTTGGGGTGGTTTTAACGTTTCTTTTCAAATTATGGGAAAAGCCAGTGGGAAGGACACCCAAGGTGGGGCATAGTCAGTGAATAGAACTGCAGCGGTGGCAGCCTTGGCTGAGGAGATAGGAGCTGCCAAGGATGCCCGAGTCCCTGAGCTGGGGCCAGCAAGCAGCGAGAGACCTCTGGCACAGTGGCCTCAATGTCAGCACCAACACCATGCCACAAATCCAGCATAAGATGCCTGGCACGCGCCATTTTCTTCACGTGGGGAGTCTCTTTTAATCCTCAGCTCTATGAGGGTGATAATCTTATCATTCCCATTTCATTCCCATTTTGCAGCTAGGAACACTGAGGCTCAGAGCTGCGGGCCTCCATATCCTCCTTTTTTTTTTTTTTTTTTTTTTTTTTTTTTGAGATGGAATTTGGCTCTTTTGCCCAGGCCAGAGTGAAGTGGTGTGATCTCGGCTCACCACAACCTCCGCCTCCCAGGTTCAAGCAATTCTCCTGCCTCAGCTTCCTGAGTAGCTGGGATTACAGGTGCATGCCTCCATGCCTGGCTAATTTTTGTATTTTTAGTAGAGATGGGGTTTTGCCATGTTGGCCAGGCTGGTCTTGAACTCCTAACCTCGGTTGATCCACCCACCTCAGCCTCTCAAAGTGCTAGGATTACAGGCGTGGGCTGCGGCGCCTGGACATTCCTGCTCTTTTATTTATGCTTATCGAGGAGAGGGCCCTGCCTTTTTTCCTTCTTGTTTTCTTCTCTGCCTTCCTTCCTTGCATTCCACCACCCAGTACCTGTACACCTCCACCCCCAAACTCACTCCCCAGCCTTTCCCTGGCGCTGTCCTCCTTGGAACGTGCTGAAATATGGTTGGTATTAATACAGCTGCCAGAGTTAGAGAATAAAACTACAAGGTGTTTGGTTACATTTCAGTCTCAGATCAATAATGGATACTTTCTTCATCTAAGAATGTTCCAACATTACATGGGACCTATGCATGCAAAAACAGTATTCATTGTTTGTCATAAATTCAAATTGAATTGGGCATCTGGCAATACATCTGGCAACCGTAATATTCGAAGAGACCTTGCTGTGCTGCCATGCTTGGGCCTGGAGTTATCTGGCCCTTCCCGAGCTTCTCCCCTGCCAGGCCCCCCCATCTAGAGAGCTCAGACAGCAGCTGGGCGATTCTGGGAGTTGCAAGAGCATAAAGCAGAGGAGAGAGGCACACGTTACCTCACTGCTGGGAGGCTGGGCCCAACGAGGGGAGTCTGGAGGAGAAGCGGGGAAGGCGGGCTGGAAGTGGGGGGAATAACACCACGTATTGTTCCTGTGGAAGACCCGGTGTGGTGAGAAGTGGGGAGGGTCATCCTCTTTCCCTCACGGAGTCCCCGCTAACGCCCTACCCAGCTCCAGCTTGGGTTGTCCCCAGGGTCCCTTATCTTCTCTGGTGGTGCAGTCTTCCCTCACCAGGACATTCAGTTGGTGACTGCACCCCTCTGATAAGGTGAGTGGGGGCCAAGTGCCTGGGCTGATAAGGTAGCAGCTGGAGAGTTTCTGAGTAAGCTGCTGCTGTCGCCACGGCCTTGGCCATCCATCTGTCACCTGCTCACAGTGCTTCTAGAAAAGCAGTCAAACCTGGAGGGTGCCACTCACCTCCCTCATCAGGACACCCAGACCCTGGCCAGTGACAGGGAAGAAAAAGCTCCGGTGATAATGTGTGTGATCACGTCTGGCTTTACCCGGATGCAGGGTCCCTAAGGCACACAGTAGCCTGACTGAGCCACATCTTTGCCCATGTTTTCATAGGCCTGCCTTGTTCCCTCTTTCTGAGATAAAACTCCCGAGCCAGCCAGCACACTCCACCTTGTTTTTCTGGCACCTGCCCCGTGCACCTGCCACAGCCGCAGGAGGAAGATACGGGCAGCTGCTGAGGTCTGATACGGGGCGCCCGGAAGGACGGTCTGGGTCCCAGATTGCAGCCATGTACTCTCGGGTCCGGGTGGCCTTGCACTTTACTGTCTGGCTTTTTTTTGCTCCTTCTTCCACCTAGGTTTGGGAGGATAGTCCCTGCCCAGCCCCTCCCACAATGGCTGCCAAGGTTGAAGGTGGGATGCTATACAGGCAGGTCTGAAGCAGCCCTCTGCCCACAAATTCCCTTCCCTCTGGTACACAGCAAGGGGTGGCCCCCCTCCTCCGGCCACCACTGTCTGCCAAGACCCTCAGTAGGCAGTGCCTCCAGGTTGGTTTTCACCCCTTCCCAGGGCACAGCCCCTTCTTGGCCTGTTGGCTCCTGCTTACCTTCCAGCACTAGTTCAAAGACAACACGCTCTAAAGCAAAGTTAAAACCAGTTTCTTCCTCCAGAGAGATGGAAGGAAGGGCAGAGGGAAACGTTCCCTCCTTACTTACTGTCCTCGATGTCCCAGGGGAGGATGGGGAACCTGCGAATCACTCGGTGCTCGTGCAATGAGGAAGTCAGCAATGAGTTTCTGCTCAAGTCCATGCCAGCCAGAGAAAGCCACCCTGACCACATCCAGAAGTCGTGCTGTGAATCCCAGCAACTGAGCAGGCTCCAGCAGGGATGAGCTCACCAGGCGATGGCCTAATGGGTTAACTCTTTGCGAGCTGCTGGCACAGGTCCTCTGAATGTAGCTTTCTCAGCTCTGCTGAGCCAGGATGAGATGAATCTTGTGAAAAATTCATGATGCTTCTCTGCAGTCTGTCTTCAAGTTTCATGGAGGCATGTGTCCCATTGGTGCCTAGGCAGGGCAGCTTCTCCTGACCCAGGCTCAGAAATCAGAAGACCTGGAATTTCTGGGTTGGTGAAGGGGTGTGGTGGTCATGGTGGTGGGGATGGGTTGCCAAAGAGTGGGTCATACCCTCTGGCTGACTCAGGGTACTCTGGCTCTGTTCAGTGCAAGCCTTAATAATTCGATCTGGGAACAGTCTTTATTCTGGATGTTGGAGCGGGGACATGCAGACTTAGAAAACATCCTTGGTTACAAGACGGCAGGGACGTTTCTTGGAACTTTCCAATGCCTATGGGTGGGCACCCTATGTTACAACATGTCAGGAGCCCACAACAGGACCTACCCCTATTCCAGGCCCGATATCTCAAACTGAGACAGAAGAGTCTGTTCCCTTTCGCTCCTCCAATCATTCCTGAGGATGCCCGGTTGCTTTGCATGGGATGCAGCCTGCCACGGTGACAAAAAGAGAATGATGAAAATCAGTGCAAGGAGGGTGAAAAGGTTTTCGCCTCTATAAACCTTTACCAGACTGTGCTTGGGGAAGCGGGTGTGAGCTGTTGAGTGGCCAGTTCTCAAGAGGCTGATGGATACACTGAGGTCAGCAAACTTGCCTATGATTCTGGAAGGCACACTGACTCCTGCCCTTGTTCACACCAACCTGAGAATGTGCGCAGCTGCTGCTTGTCGGGATAATGGTGGGTGGGCATCCTTGCTACTGGGAGCAATACACTGGGGAGCTTCCTCTGGGGTCCCCAGGGAGGGCTTTCCGAGGAGCCATTCAGGGAAACTGATGTCAAGGTGGGTATGAGGCTCTCCCATATTTGGCATCTTGAGCTCCTCACCTGTGCAATGAGCAGGAGATTCCAATCCTGGAAGACTCTGCAGAGGCTGCTGTATGATTCATGCCTAGAGATGCGAAGAGCTAGGAGGGTGAGCCTGTCCCCTGAGCTGCTGGGAGGGATCAGGCTGAGTACACCCTCTGTCCTCTGAAGATGAGCATCTCTGCTCAGGGCAATGGACAGTGAGAGGCCTGCCATGAGTGTCCAGGGGAACTTGACTTGGAAGGATTTTGAGGAGGTGAGTTGCTTTGCCTTAGGTGGGTGCCTCTGACATTTAAAAAAAATTAATTTAATTTAATTTAATTTTTTTATTGCATTTTAGGTTTTGGGGTACATGTGAAGAACACACAGGATTGTTGCATAGGTACACACATGGCAGTGTGATGTGCTGCCTTCCTCCCCATCACCTGTATCTGGCATTTCTCCCCATGCTATCTCTCCCTAACTCCCTACCCACTGCCGTCCCTCCCCTATTTCCCCCCGACAGACCCCAGTGTGTGATGCTCCCCTCCCTGTGTCCATGTGTTCTCATTGTTCAACACCCACCTATGAGTGAGAACATTCGGTGTTTGATTCTCTGTTCTTGTGTCAGTTTGCTGAGAATGATGGTTTCCAGGTTCATCCATGTCCCTACAAAGGACACGAACTCATCGTTTTTGATGGCTGCGTAATATTCCATGGTGTATATGTGCCACATTTTCCCTGTCCAGTCTATCATCCATGGGCATTTGGGTTGGTTCCAGGTTTTTGCTATTGTAAATTGTGCTGCAATGAACATTCATGTGCATGTGTCATTATAGTAGAATGATTTATAATCCTTTGGATATATACCCAGTAATGGGATTGCTGGGTCAAATGGAATTTCTATTTCTAGGTCCTTGAGGAATCGCCACACTGTCTTCCACAATGGTTGAACTAATTTACACTCGCACCAACAGTGTAAAAGTGTTCCTATTTCTCCACCTCTCCAGCATCTGTTGTCTCCAGATTTTTTAATGATCACCATTCTAACTGGCGTGAGATGGTATCTCAATGTAGTTTTGATTTGCATTTCTCTAATGACCAGTGATGATGGCATTTTTTTTTTCATATGTTTGTTGGCCTCATGTATGTCTTCTTTTGTAAAGTGTCTGTTCATATCCTTTGCCCACTTTTGAATGGGCTTCCTTGTTTTTTGTTTTTTGTTTTTTTCTTGTAAATCTGTTTTAGTTCTTTGTAGATTCTGGATATCAGCCCTTTGTCAGATGGGTAGACTGCAAAAATTTTTTCCCATTCTGTTGGTTGCTGATTAAAAACCCTAGAAGAAAATCTAGGCAAAACCATTCAGGACATAGGTGTAGGCAAGGACTTCATGACCCAAACACCAAAAGCATTGGCAACAAAAGCCAAAATAGACAAACGAGACCTAATCAAACTCTACAGCTTCTACAAAGCAAAAGAAACAGTCATTAGAGTGAATCGGCCTCTGACTTTATACTCAAATCAGTTTGGAAAACCAAGTGGCCTGGCTTGCAAAGGAGCCTCGAGTGAATTCTTTTGCAATGCAAATAATCAAACGATTTATTTATTTATTTTTACAAAGTTCAGGCTTTCCCCCCACCCTCTGCAGGGCATGGCAGAGTGGCAGAATAATACCATCCATAAGAGTTGAACCCTTGCCAGGCGTGGTGGCTGATGCCTATAATCCCAGCACTTTGGGAGGCTGAGGTGGGCGGATCACGAAGTCAGGAGTTCAAGACCAGCCTGGCCAAGATGGCGAAACCCCAACTCTACTAAAAATACAAAAATTCGCTGGGCGTGGTGGTCGCTGCCTGTAATCACAGCTACTTGGGAGGCTGAGGCAGGGAACTGCTTGAACCTGGGAGGCGAAGGTTGCCATGAGCTGAGATCACGCTGAGCTACAGAACGAGACTATTTCTAAAAGAAAGTTGAACCTTTATTTATCATTCTCCCCATGTCAGGCACTCTTCTAAGCTCTTTACATATATATATACCTCTATGAGGTAGCTATGTGAGGTGTATTGCTATCTCTGTATTTGGCCTTGAATAAATTACTTCTCTGGGCCTTAATTTCCTCATGTATTTATCAGGTGGGATCATTACTATATCACAGAGCTTTTATGAAGATGAAATGAGAAAATGCTCATAGCAAGTGCTTAAAGAATACGTACATTATACATGTATATAATACACGTTGTGTATGAGTACGCATTTAAGTATATCTGTAAATTGGGGAGGGCAGCAAGCATCAGAGGAGAACGTGTGCAGGGTAGAAGCTGTTCTGTCTGCAGATCCCCTGCTAGCAGGACAGAGGAGGCGGCTCCAGGAGCCAGCACGTTCCCTGGGCAGGTGACTCCGGTGTCCTGGGATAAAGAGGCCGCTGCTGCAGCTGTTGGTGTTGAAGCAGACAGGAACAGGGATGGTCATTGCCTGGGGATTGTTCTTAGCCTCTTATCCAGAGTGCCCTAATTCCCTAGCTGGTAGCTGCTCCTGCTCAGTGCTGTGCCCCTCACCTGATCAGCCCAGTGCTGCACGAGGCAGTGGTAGGTAAGGTGATCAGCCATCCAGGTTTACTGGGTACTGATGAGTTTCCAGAAATGTGGGACTTTCGGTGCCCAAACCGTGAAAGAAAGTACTGGAGGCACAGCTACTAAAAGTAATCGCTGGAACTTGTTGGGATCCTGCTTTGAAGGTGCTTTTGAGGCTGGGCATGTTGGCTCACACCTGTAATCCCAGCACTGTGGGAGGCCAAGGTGGGAGGATCACTTGAAGCCAGGAGTTCGAGACCAGCCTGGGCAACAAAGTAAGATTCTCTCTACAAAAAATAATTGAAAATTAGCCGGGCGTGTTGTCAGGTGCCTGTGGTCCCAGCTACTTGGGAGGCTGAGATGGAAATCTCTCTTGAGCCCAGAAGGTCCAGCACTTCTTTTTGCCTCTAACAGCCTTTCCCTCCTCTGATTATGACATTTATTTATTGAAGACACAGGACTTCTGACTTAGAGAACTTCTCTCATTCCAGATGTGGCTGTCTGCTTCCCCACAGTGCCATTTATCACTTGCCTGTGTTCTGCGAGGGCTGTGCCTCAATTTCCGCTGTGGCCCTGGATCCCAGTACAGCGCCTTGGCCCAGGAGAGGAGAGGTGCCCCCTCAGTGATGAATACACAGTCATGTGAATATTCAAAAGGTACTTGGCACTGTATGGAGGGCTTTGGCCCACATGCCGTTTGGTCAGGGGCTGCATTTTCCGCACATAGATAAGGCACCGGAACTTACGCAGACCCCACCCCCCACCCGCTTGTTTCCTCCCCTGTAGGTCATTCATGCAAAATCCCCGTCTACAAACCCCTGCTTCCTGTTCTAGAAGAGAAGCAGTTCCCACAAGGCGGGAAGGCTGTGCTCCTTCCCCCGAGCTAGCTTTGGAATAAAGTCACTTTCTTTCTTTTTTTTTTTTTTTTTTTGAGTTGGAGTTTTGCTCTTGTCACCCAGGCTGGAGTGCAATGGTGCGACCTTGGCTGACTGCAACCTCTGTCTCCCGGGTTCAAACAATTCTCCTGCCTCAGCCTCCCTAGTAGCTGGGATTACAGGCACCTGCCACCACGTCTAGCTAATTTTTTTTGTATTTTTAGTAGAGACGGGGTTTCACCATGTTGGCCAGGCTGGTCTTGAACTCCTGACCTCGTGATCCACCCATCTTGGCCTCCCAAAGTGCTGGGATTACAGGCATGAACCATCACGCCCCGCCCAAGTCACTTTCTTTATAGCTGATCTCCGGAGCAACTGAACTTGGAACCTAGTTACACTCTCCCTCCTGCTCACGCCAAAGCAGGGAAATGAGCAAATAGGAACTTTCAGGGTAACTTCAGAGGAGGTGACTGCCCTGAGCAGGAGTTTCCCCAGGACCCTGGCTATCTCTTGCCAATGCCAGTGCAGAGGGGGAGTGAGGTTCTAACCAGGGAAAGGAGTCCAGGGTGGGTTGTCAGCACTGGCTGTCGGTGACAAAACTGGCGAAGAGGTGCCTATGCTGACAGCCTCCAGGGGGGTTCTGTTCCTTCTCTTTCTCGGTGCATATTATTGAGCATATACTTGACATCCTTGTCTTTCATCGTTTGCTTTGCTATCTTTTTATTATAGTCCAATAACCATTAGGCAGCTTATTATCCTAACTAAACAAACAGCAAGCAGAGAAAACACCACCGCTTTTGTAAAGGATTGGAAACCGCTCAGAGGGAGTCCCAGCCCCCTCCCAAACTGCGCCCAAGAGCAGAGCAAGATGCAAAGTTAGCGGAAGTAAGGGGGAGGCAGGCTGGGAGGGAGGGGCTCCAGACCCGGCGTGGGGGTGGCGGTGGGGGTGGAGGAGAAGAGGCCCCCTTTGCCCGCAATACTCCAGGCTCCTCCCAAGCGGCAAGAAGCCTCTTTTGCTTCCCAGCGTCCGGGAAAGTCATGCAAAGCAATTACCCAATTTAGGCAGCCCAGGGAGGGGCCACCACCTTCCACCTGCTGCCCCTCCCACTGCGTTTGTCTTTGCCTCCCTTCCCGTCGGGGGCCTTGGCCAAGGAGATGGGATTCTGTGACCCTACGTCTCTGCTGGTCTGGTCCTCTTGGCCCTCTAGAGACACCCACGTACGGCTGCCTCTCTGACTCTGGTTGGGCTCCAGCAGCTGTCTTGGGGCCACTTAGTGTCTAAGACGTTATCCTTAACCTCCGGCCCCCTTCTCTTCTTGCCTCTTCTGAAGTGTTTTTTTTTTTTTTTTTTTTTTTTTTTTTTTTTTTTTTTTTTTTTTTGAGACGGAGTTTCGCTCTTGTTCCCCAGGCTGGAGTGCAATGGCGCGATCTCGGCTCACCGCAACCTCCGCCTCCTGGGTTCAGACGATTCTCCTGCCTCAGCCTCCTGAGTAGCTGGGATTACAGGCACGCGCCACCATGCCCAGCTAATTTTTTTTGTATTTTTAGTAGAGACGGGGTTTCACCGTGTTGACCAGGATGGTCTCGATCTCTCGACCTCGTGATCTACCCGCCTCGGCCTCCCGAAGTGCTGGGATTACAGGCGTGAGCCACCGCGCCCGGCCGCCTCTTCTGAAGTTTTAACTCGTTCCTATCTGTCTTCCTCCTGTCTGCTGCAGCCCCCACACCGCAGACAATTCTCAAGGTGTCCTCGGGGGAGGGGAGGCTCCTCCTCTTTCTCGGCGCAGAGAACTGAGCCGCAGTGGAGTCAGCAGCCCAGTGAAGGGACGGGCGGAGTTGACCAGAAGTCGGAGTGGGAGTGGGGGAAGAAGGAACATCTTTCTGGGTGCGCGGGGCGGGCTTCCAGGGCAATCGCTGTCTCTGCTGGCACCTGCCCCTCCGGAGGGGGCCGGGTGGGACGCGGTGCGCAGGCGCGGGGCTGCGGCCGAAGGCGGCAGTGGCCTCCTCTTGGGGTGCGCCTGCCACCTCGCGGTGAAGGTGAAGCAGTGCCGCTATCTGAAATCGACTTCAAGTATTCCTTCGCCATCTGTCTCTGGCCTGTTCATTCACAGCGAACTGGAAATTAGAAAACCGAATTTCACACTTTGCTGATGAATCCTGTTTCACAGTAATATCTATTGCAATCTCAAAATGTCAAATAATTAAGATCTACTAGCTTTTAAATAATTTCAGATTCATGTAGTCATGTATGCATCTCACCATCAAATATTGGTTATATAGATCTATTATATACCAGACACTGTTTTAGGCTAGGCATTGGGAATAAAGAGAACTATACAATTTATGTGCAAAAACAGGCAACTGAACCAGCAATTCTAATCCAAACTCTTCGATATAACCATGTCTGTGCTGTGCAATTAAGGATACAGGGGAGAGGCTTTGGCAACACGGGAAAACCTTCCTACGAACAAGCAAACAAACAAACAAAAACCAAAAACCGAAAAACAAACAAAAAAATTAGGCAGACATGGTAGCGCGCATGTGTAGTTTCAGCTACTTGTGGGGCTGAGGTGGGAGAATAGTCTGAGCCCAGGAGGTCAAGGCTGCAGTGAGACGAGATGGCATCACCACACCCCAGCCTGGGTGACAGAGCAAGACCTTGTCAAAAAAAAAAAAAAAAAAAAAAAAAAAAGCGAGAAAGGAAGGAGGGAAGGAAGGAAGGAAGAAAAAAAGAAAACACTAAGGAAGATTGGCATAGGGTGGTCATGGGATAGGCTTCCTCAAAAAGCTAATGGTTGGTCCCAGCATTTAGGGAGCTCAAGGTGGGTGGATCAGTTGAGTTCAGAAGTTCGAAACCAGCTTGGCCAACATGGTGAAACCCCAACTCTACAAAAAATACAAAAATTAGCTGGGTATGGTGGCACACGCCTGTAGTCCTAGCTACTTGGGAAGTTGTTGCATGGGAAATCAGAGACACAACATCTCTACTCTTCCTGAGCTTTCAGACTAGTGAGGAAGGTAAGCATTAAATAGGTTATTATGCCAGTAATTACTTGATAGTGACTAGAAAGAAGAGGTAGAGGAGCTATAAGACTATACCTTGGGAGGACTTGACCTAGTTCATGGAATATCACGGAGGCTTCCCAGAGGGGACCGTTTCAATAGAGACCTACAAGCTAAGCTCTTGGCATTTGGTGTCCTGTTAGCTGGGGAAGGCTCTGAGCCTGGGTCAGACTGACTTAGAGGGGTACTTGGCAGGAGGTCAGAAAACCAGGCAGGAGTGGCTCAGATGAAACTGATGTCATAAGCAGGGGCCAGAGCTTGCTGCACCTTGTAGGCTGTGATCTGCCACAATAAAGTCTCTGTAAATGTTAGCTTCCATGTGTGAATGAATGAATGAAGTAGCAGAAACCTGTCCTTCCTTAGGCAGCCTTATGTAGGTTTCAGGATAACAGTGCAGTGGTGAAAATGTTCAAACGAGGGTGAAGAAGGAAATGTTTCTATGTAAGCCAAGGAGGAGATAGGGATGGACATGGGGAGATTGTACACTTCTTGATGGAGCAGGGACACCCCTGGGTGGAGATAGCCTGCGTTAGATATCAGAGTTTGGTGCCTATGGAAGTGATAACCAGGTAGGGTCAGGCCTGCAATTCACCTCCTTCCCCACCCACCGCCCCTTCAACAAAATCCAATGCCCCTCCTCACTTTCTTAAGATACCAACTTCAATATTAGGATTTCAACCCAGTGGAAACCCATAAGCACAACTGGTGGGAGAGAACTCAAATTCTTGTGAGGTCAAGAGTAACTTTTTTTGCCAGGTTTGGTTCAAGATGACTTGCTATGGTTCAAGAAGGCTGAGGTCACCTTCTCTCTTCCCAGTGAAGAGTTCCCAGTAGTTGTGGTGAGGGTCTGGGGACTCTGCTCTCAGGAGATGATGCTGCCCACTTTAGAGTGCCTTGAACAGTCTCAGAGACAGACCTCTGTGCACCAGCCCGGAGGTGCTGTATAGACTTACCCATGGACTATCTCTTTCTTTCTAAGAGTTGCAATTTTGGAGTGGGAGGGGGCAGAAATATTTCTATATTTGGTAGAACAGTCTAGGCTGAGATAAGAAAAGGATTGCAAAATTTCAGTGGCTTAACATAGTAGAAATGTATTTCATGCTCTCGTAGTAACCTTTGGCATGTCTTTGCCTTGTCAAGGCAGCTCTTTTTTACTTGATTACTCAGGGACACAGGCTCCTTCCATCTGTGGCATTACTCAGGGACACAGGCTCCTTCCATCTGTGGCTATGCTGTCTCCTAGGGCCTTGTCATTTATGTTATTTATTGTCTACACTGAGCTGGCAGAAACAGAAAAGTTGGGTTGGAAGGGAAAATATTTGGAGGAGCATGTGCGGGTCTTTTTGGCCAAGCCTAAAGTGTATATATCACTTTTTTCCACACTCCATTTGAGGGCACTTAGTCACGTGACCACACTTAACTGTAAGGAATGATGGGAAATGTAGTCTAGCTATGTGCTCAGAGAAGTGATGCATAGATTTTTGTGGAATACTAGCAGCCTCTGCCACATTGACGACCCAAATTAATATTCCACAATCCCCCTTTGTATTAGTTATCTATTGCTGTGTAACAAAGTATCCCCAAAATTAGTAGATTAGCACAATAAACATTTGTCAGCTCACGTCGTTTCTGTGAGTCAAGAATTTGGGAACAGCTTAGCTAGTGTTTTCAGCTCAGGGTCCCTCAGGAAGTTGCGGTCAAGACGTTGGCCAGGACTGCAACTCATCTGAAGGCTTGCTTGAGGCTGTGGACATGCTTCCAAGGTGGCTCATTCCTAGTGGACAGGTTGTTGGCAGGAAGCCTCAGTTCCTCCGTACGTGAATCTCCTCACAGGGCTGTTTGCATGGCCACACAACATGGCAGCTTGCTTTTCCAGAATAAGTGATCCTAGAAAGAAGTCGCCGTATCACTTATCATTAAATCTCAGACGTCACACACCGTCATTTCTGCCACATTCTATTTATTAGAAGCAAGTCACTAAGTAGAGTGTGCACTCAAGGGGAGAAAAGTGAAGGCTCCACTTCTCAGAAGGAGGTTTATCCAAATGGAAACATATAAAAATTATCATGTTCCTAGAGAAGCATGTGGTTTTGAGACATCGTTCAGGAAAATGAAATATCAGGAGAAGATGTGGTTGGGAGTTTCCAGGAGCACCTCCTACATGCCTGGCTTGTTTTCCCTTCGCATCTTCTGCTTTCTTGCTCTCTGGATGGTGAGTGCCACTTTTATTGCTGCAGTGGCCGCGCTCTGAGGACAATGAAGTCTTGAGGGTGGAACTGACAGTAAAGAGAGTGAAACCAGAAATAAAAGGAACTTGGAGCATTGAGGATACTGTGGAGCCACCAGGACAGCCCAGGATCTTCTACTTCTGGACTAAATGATTTAAAAAAAAAAAAAAAGAGAGAGAGAGAGAGAGAGAGAGAATCATTATCTGATTTAAGCCACTGCAGGTTTTTATAGGAGGGGAGAGTTTCTGTTACTTACAACCAAATTTTACTTTCAAGTAAGTACGACCAATTCCTAACTGATGCAACTTGCTCTGTGTCAGTCCTAGGCAGTGGGGAAAGAAATTTTTATGAAAAAGTCACCATCCTCAAATGCAACACAGATACACGTTGGGTAGCATGAAACAGAAAAGGGACATCTTCTCACAGAAAAGCACTCAAGGTTCTAGAAGAAACTCAGCAAACAGAATAAAAGCCCCATGGAGCAGTGACCTTGACCTGTGATGTTTATTCCTTTACCTGTTGTACTTAGCACAGAATCCAAGGCATTAGCATAACATGTATTCGATAAATAAAGTGGAAACGAAGCATAGCTTCCAATTAAAATGAACTGTCTTCTGTAGGGAGACAATGATGATGGAGGACCTCCTGGGTTTCTAGTTGGGTTGGAGGATAAAGGCAGCTGGGTAGGGCACTTAGGCGCTGGGCCAGGTGGGGAGCCTTGGCAGACGGAGGCAAGCTGTGGGCACATCTCGTGCAGTTGTCTTTGCAATCGCTTTCAGAGCACACAGGGCTTATTGTGGCATTGATCACTGGAGGCTCTGGGTGTTCAATTTGGCTTGAAAACGCCTCTCCTGAAAGTCAGAATAGCAATTAAGAAAAGCGTGGTGAGAGTACTAACCCATTTAATTAATGAGGTTATTTGTTTTGCTGAGAATCTTATTGAGGCCCACGAGGAGGCCTTGCTGCCATGGATTGCAACCCCAAAGGATGGAGATTCTGCTGTGTAGCCCCAAAGTCCGAATCCCATCCTGCAATGCCGGTCGCTGGTTTTAATTGACATTCACTTGTCCTTTCACACTAATTTCTCTGTGGACCTGTTTGATTTAAGCAGTCCTCCCTGGTAAGGTCTTCAAAATGGATTAGACAATTTCAGCCAGCGTTTGTAGTGTACCGGACCCCTGTCTAAAGAATAGCAATGAAATCAAACAGCTACAATGTCCCGCTTTTTTCCCTCTAAAGTTGCAGAGGACACAATCCTGGAACCTGTCTCCAGCGTTCGCCAAGCCAGTGACTTTCACACACTCTTATCTGTTTACATCCAGTTCGGAAAGAGGACCTCAGTGATAAAGGCCTGTGCCAGGGCCCTGCAAACGTTACTAGGGCCTACAAAAGTAATTAAGATAAAAAAAAAAAAAACAACTCTCCAAAACTCAGAAAGAAAATATTAAAAAAATGTTTTCCAAGGTAACATGAAGTCACTGAGTCCAATAAAATACAGTGCGTGGTTAAATCATTATATATAAATTATGTCCAATGTGGGTGTATTTTGATTGCTATGCTTAATACGCTGTGAGGTGTCTCCAAACACGCAGATAATCAGTGACTTTGAAAGTCTACTTGTTAAAATGACCTTGAGTCTACTTGCTTCCTGGTATGTAAGAATGTTTTTGAATTTTTGAATGTTACTTTTTTATCCTTTCCATTGTTTTCTATCGGAATGTTTGTCTTTTTCTTTGTAGTTCGGGTATTAATTACACTTTCTCAGGCTCTGGAGAAGCAAGTTATGTGGTGATAGCATAGATGACTGCCTGCCTCATACCCAGGTGTGATGACTGCACTGTGATCTTAAACCAATCACACCACCTTTCCACTCCAAAATTTCCTTGTCAGTAAGATGATACGTTTCTCCATTAGTCTCTCAGAGAAATAGCAAAGATCAAGTCAGCAAGTATCTTCTTAAAACCAACATTGCCTGACATGGTAGCTGCTAATGCTAAGTGATTAAATTTAAATTAATGAAAATTAAACAAAATTTGGACTTCCATTTTTACCTAAGGTCCCATTGGTCCCCTTCCAAGCGCTCATAGCCACACATGGCTAGTGGCTGCATTTTGGACAAGACAGAGTGGCATTTTTTTTTTTTTTTTTTTTTTTTGAGACGGAGTCTCACTCTGTCGCCAGGCTCGAGTGCAGTGCCGCGATCTCGGCTCACTGCAACCTCGGCCTTCCAGGTTCAAGCAATTCTCCTGCTTCAGCCTCCTGAGTAGCTGGGATTACAGGCGCACGCCACCACGCCCAGCTAATTTTTGTATTTTTAGTAGAGACGGGGTTTCACTATGTTGGCCAGGCTGGTCTCGAACGCCTGACCTCAGGTGATCTATACGCCTTGGCCTCCCAGAGTGCTGGGATTCAGGCATGAGCCACTGCGACTGGGCTCTTATTCACTCTTTTTATCCTCCCAATAATTTTTGGACTAATGGGGAAAGTGTGTTGTTTGAACACCATGCTTGGCACATCCGGCTTCACATTCGCAGCCAGTGCCCATCTGGGCCAGTTCTCTCATCACTAGCTCATTTTAGTGTGTCCAGATCATGGCAGTTTACCCGGACACATCACTTCTTCTCCCACTCACCCTCCTACCCATTCCTGCCTCTGTTTCAGAGGGATGCATGGTGGTACAACCCTGCTGCTACTGGATATAGCTAGAACAAATTTCCAAAACAAATTGCTTCTGAAGAGTCCCCCAGCCTGGTGGCTGAGCGAGGGAGAATTAAGTGTCAGCGAAGGAACTAAATTACCACCTATTGCTTCATCCATATAATTAAGTTAATAATTAAAACATGACTTGCAGGGGCCTCATCCACCAGGAATCATTACATGCTTCTTTTTCAGACCATTGTCACAAAATAGGAAAACCACTTCAGTCACTGTTCTCAGAACTGCTTAGCAACCTCAGCTTTCATTGTCAGCCAGCTTATCAGAACATGTAGCTAATTATCTTGTCTCATACCTAGAATGTTCGGCATGTGAAGGCGTCCCGGAAATGGATCTTCCCTGCAGTGAAATTGAGTCAGATGGATCACTCCCAAGGGGGTTCACCCTGGGAGAATATTTCAGAATTTGCCTGCTACTTCCTCGAACCAGCCTTTGTTAGAATGCACGATTCCATAATGAAAACTTCCAGATTTTCCATGGAGGACAAGACCTCTTCCTGATCATGTGGCCGTTGTTACAGGATTGTCTATTAGTGGTAAAGTTGCTGGGCCAGTCCGGGTTTAGCGTCCTCATTAGTCACAGGTATTTGAATGCTCATAACAGTTCTAGGGGACATTTATGGGTGAGGATGTAGAATAAAACACTAGGGACTGGGTGCAGTGGCTCATGCCTATAATCCCAGAACTCTGGGATGCTGAGGCGGGTGGATCATTGGAGGTCAGGAGTTCAAGATCAGGCTGGCCAACATGGTGAAACCCTGTCTCCACTAAAAATTAGCCAGGCGTGGTGGCTGGCACCTATGGTCCTAGCTACTCGGACAGCCGAGGCAGGAGAATCACTTGAACCCTGGAGGCAGAGGTTGCAGTGAGCTGAGATTGTGCCATGGCACTCCAGCCTGGGCAACAAGAGTGAAACACCTTCTCAATAAAAGCAAAAAAACAAAAAAAGCTGAATCTGGGAACGAAGAGATGAGTTCTACGGCCAGTTTTCCTGCCACTAGCTGTGAGCTTTTCTTCAAATCTTATCTCACTAAACCCCAGTTTCTTAGTCTGTTAAATGGGTAGGAGTGTAACAGCCTGAGCTGATGTGCCGTGGGCTGCGGGTCTGTCAGCAAGTACAAAGAAGTACGGCCATTGGAGGTTTTTTTGACTGCCCTAAATTGTTGCTTAGGTGTGAATTTACAGACATTATTTGTATCAGCGGTAACAGATGTCAGCCCAATCATCTCCCTGTGCTTGTGGAATGGTTTGGCGATCCACAGGGTGTCAGGATTTCTTCTGACAGCCTTATGAAATGTATCAATGAGGATAAACTCAGAAAATGTGTATGTGGAATTTCTGCCAACCCAGTGAGACTTCAGGCCCCTTAGAGTCCCACAGTGGCATCCAGCTCACTCCTCTGCAATGAACTAAAGGCTTCGAGCAAACTTCAGCTGGTTAACACCAGGATGAACAGGATTGTCGTTAAGTTGTGCCCTTAGGAACTGGGTGTTTTCTCTCATCACAGCGCATGTGAATCCTGTTTATAACATAACCTGGCTTGGCCTCGTTTCCCAGTCCGTGCTCCTCCTATCTGAATCGAGGGATGGGAAATAAACTAAGAGAGAGCGTTGAGATAAAGCTCAGAGTCGTAAGGAAAAACGAGCACTCAAAGAATTTCTCGGCAAGTGAATTTACTTAGGTAGAAGGGTGCATGTCACTTATGGAGTAATGGTGAGAGCACATAGAACAAAGGAAAGCAGGGGTTTTATGATCTCTAAGGCAGTTTTTGCTTCTGTGTCTTTCCTCTATTGGCTAGGGTTGGACCGCACAATCTAAACTACACCTGGTTGGCTAAACATCGAAACCTTTTTAGATAAGATGGACAAGTGATGCGAGAGAGGGGAGAGGGGGAAGGGGTCATCTGTGGCAAACTAGAGAGCCAGACCTTTTCCAAATAAGGAAAGGAATGTGAGCTGGCGTTGTGGCATGTCTGGGCATGTAGTAAAATCAGAAAGAAGAAAAGAAGAAAGAGATGGGGGTGGTACTTGGAATTAAAAAGCAAAGAGCAGGCTGTTTGAAGAGAAACCTTGCCCTGTCTCACAGACAGTCACGCTAAGCGAATGTTTTGGAAAGAAAGGAAATGTTGTCTTTGACAAACACTCTGAAGAGGCCAGGAGAAATGACTGAAAGATGTCCCGTAAACAACCCATTATGAGTATTATAATTTTTTGCTAACATTAGCCTGAAAACTCCTTTAGTCTTCACGTGCTCTGTAACTCTGCTTGGCCTTATATCTCTCAGAAGAAAGTGCATTCTTCTCAGTCCACATCATGGGCTACTCAAACAAATAAAAGTTGGAATCCCCAGGACCTGTCCTTAGTCCTTTTTCTTCTGGTGCTCTCAGAACCTTGCTTGGCCTTGTATCCTTCAAAAGAAACCGCATTACATCAGACTACTTCTTCCTCCATGGCTCCTGGATGTACTTGTGTGTGCCCATCATGGCTTACCCGATGGCTGCTGCCAGATGGAAAGGCGGTGGAATTATTAAAATGCAGAAATGCTCTGTGCCGACTGGCAAACAGCCACCATCAAAGCCCCTCTTCCAGCATGTCTGGCCCAGTGCCTCCTCCCAGTGCCCAGAACCCTCCTTGGCTGCAGGTTTCCTCACCCGGACTCCCATCAGTATTGGCTAAGGTTTCACATCTGGTCCAGATGCCCTGTAACACAGCATTTTGTTGTTATCAAGGTCATTTTTGAGTCATCAGTACTTGGGCCATGCCCATGGCTAAATGACATCTATTCCCTTAGGGAGGAGCATCACCCCCCTGTTGAGTTAGTGGTTGTTTACACTCTTGACAAATAAAAAAAAAAGTGATATTCAGATTTTCCCATCTGTCTCTTTGTTTTTGGCTGGCTGGGTGGGGTCAAGCACAGATTCTGGCTGTGAGTGTCTATTAACACGTACACTTGTGCTTCACAAATAGAGGAAATACCTGTCAATGGTAGAGCCTTTGGATAATTCAGGCAAGGATTAGACTGAAGATGACCTTGACTGTGGAGATAAGGAAATTTAATTATGAAAGTATACTTGGAACTCTGGAAGCACACAAATAAAATTATGTTTTGAGCACCCAAGTCACTCTTTAGGTGGTGACCACTAGCGGGATTGTGATTCTAGCTAGGCTGTGGGTTACTCATGTAAAGAATAGCAGTGAGACTGAAATTCTTTTCAAAGATCTTGTTGATTTCTCTGTTCGTTTATTGCAAGTGACTGAAGACTGGTTACATGTTTTCTCTCTCCTCCGGAGGTGATTTTTAAGGTATTTTAATGCCTACGGCATATTTGTTCATTCATTCAATAAACAGCTTTTGAGGATTTACTCTGTATCAGACATTTGTGCTAATTGCTGGGAATAAAGGCACAAAACCATATTTACTATGATATGATATAAAAAAAGGAGTTTTCAGGCTAGTGGATAGACGTGTTAGCAAACACACACACACACACACACACACACACACACACACACCCCTATATAATACCATAAATGAGTTGTTTTACTGGAACTCTTTCAGTCATTTCTCCTGGCCTCTTAGGAATGTCTGTCAAACTCAACATTTCCATTCTTTCTGAAACATTTGCTTAGTGTGACTCTGTCTTCTGGTTTCCTTTCCATTTCTCAGGCTGTTTCTTCTCAGTTGTGGGCTACCTGTTTTAGTCAGTTCTCACACTGCTGATAAAGACATACTCCAGACTGGGGAATTTATGAGGAGGAAGAGGTTTAAAGGATTCACAGTTTCACGTGGCTGGGGAGGCCTCAGAATCATGGCGGAAGGCAAAAGGCATGTCTTACATTGTGGCAGGCAAGAGGCAATGAAAACCAAGTGAAAGGGATTTCCCCTTATAAAACCATCATATCTCATGAGGCTTATTCACTACCATGAGAACAGTATGGGGGAAACTGCCCCCAAGATTCAATTACTTCCCACTGGGTCCCTCCCACAATGTGTGGGAATTATGGGAGCTATAATTCAAGATGAGATTTGGGTAGGGACACAGACAAACCAAATCATTACCCAAAACAATTAAAAGTTGGAATTCCCCAGGACCTGTCCTAAGCCCCTTTCTCTTCTCATGGTCTGTGCTCTTCCTAGGACATTTCTTTCACTTCCATTGCTTTAATTACCATTGCTATGCCAATTTCTTAAGGGCTACTCTCTTCTAGAGTTATCCATCCAAAAGCCCATTGGCTGTCTCTCCTTAGACATCTCACAGGCTGCCTGAAACTCAGTATGTCCCAAATAGAATTCTTGTTCTCTGATCTACTCTCACTCCCTCTTTCTATTCTTCTTCTCCTTCTTGGAACGCACAGATGGAGAGAGACCCACTCTCGGCTTTCCTCAGGGTTTCCAGATCATGACTACAGGCTCTTCTTGAGAGCTTTTCTTGCTTAAGTTTCATCGAATTTCTATGAATTATTTTAAGAAATCTCCACATTTCACTTAAGCTACTTTGTGCTGATTTCTATTCCTTGCAGCCAAATAATATTCACTCACATGCTGGCATTATCATTTTTTTTAAAAAAAGTCAAACTTCCCTTGACTTTAGGACACAGCCCCAAATTTCAAAGCCGGACCCAAAGCCCTGACCAACTTGGCTTTTCACTGCTTTGTGCTCTGTTCTCAAGTCACCCTGGAAGACTTCCACTTCCTGGACACACTGCCCTGTCTTTTGTCCCTGCCCTTGTTTTCCTCCTGCCTAGAATATGCTTTGACTCCCTTTTCCACCAACTTGTGCCATGCGCTTCCTTCATATTGCAACATAAATGCCAGTTCCTCAGGAAGCCAGCATCTTGGCTTTCCAGGCAAGGTTGCTGCCCTCTGAAGGGGCACTCCTTTGGCCCTCAATATTTCTTCCCTACATTCACCTCCCCATCATACCTTAGCTCCATGAAGGTAGCAGCTGTGGTCTGGTTCATTCTCAGCTGTATGTTCAGCCCTTGGTGTTATGCCTGCCACAGAGACAGTGCTCAATAACCATCTGTGCATGGATTGGTTGTTGGGAGAACCCTGGAGAAGGAGCAGCCATGTTTGCCAGGAGACCTAGGAGAGGTTTTGCAGAGGAGGTGGTGACTGAGCAGAGCCTTAAAGGACAGACAAGAAGACCCCATCGAAGGCACTCTCAGGAATTCAGGGACACAGATAGGGCACTTTGTGGGGGTGGGGAACCTGGGCTTTCAAGTCAGGTGCTCCCACTAACTGGGACTCAGGGCAAAATCCTGGCTCGAAAGGCTAGTGTGAAAATCAGAAAGGACAAATACAGAGTAACAGGAACTACTTTGAATAAGCAAAAACAATAATTATTTTCTATAGATCTGAGCATCACCAGATGCCTTACACTGTTGTAAGGACTGGATTTTCTGAACAAAAATGAAAACCCTAAAGTTGTTATTAATAATACTATTATTAATTATGATCATCAGAACTTGAAGCCCACAGTGAAGTACTCTTTCTCTCAAGAACTGGGCAATCATTTTCCTTTGAGTTAAACTGAAACATTGAAAGTCATCAGAACGATATAGAATAATTCTCAGACCAGCACTATTTTAATGTAACTTGGTTGAATATATTTACATATTTAAAAAGAGCATGTAAATCAGAGAATTAAGGGAAAGGAAAAGCAGTCACAGAGGCAAATGGGCTTGACTTGGCCTGTGCAGGGAGGAATGAGGAGGGCAGTTTAGCCAGCAGAAGTGATGGCTTTCTTTTTTAAGGCCAGCCCTAGGATGCAGGGATGTTCTGAGGATGCCAGTAATTTCCTCCTTGCTCCCTGATGTCATCTTAAAGGGCCTGCCTAAGCCACAGCATCCGATGAGACAGATTTTTGTAGCAAATGCCCCAGCTCCTGGCCCCTCCATCTTGACCGTGACTGATAGAGTTAAGGGTAAACATCAGACTGAAGCTGAGCTTACCAGTTCCATTGTGTTCAGACCTTCGCATCAGGGATAGGAAGAACTGACACAGTTGGCTGTTGGGGGAACAAGGCTGGAAGGTTGGAACATCACGGGACAGAAGCCACCGTCTTGGGATGGCCTTGTTGAAGGCTTGTATGCACAGAGATGGAAGCAAAGTCATGTCTGCAAGAAGAGAGAAATAAATAAGACATTCACAGAAAAGAAGAAGTAAGAGGAGGAAGGAAAAGAGAGAGTGAGAGAAAAAGGAAGAAGGAGAGTTAGAATGCCATCTACTAAATTTCTGGTTCCATGAAGCCTCACTCTGCTTTTAAATAGCTGTCTTTTTTCACTTGAGCCTTGGTGAGTAGAGCTGTGCTCCACACAACCAAACCATTTCTAACTAAGATGAGGTTTTAGCTGACAGCCTCAATTATTTCAGGTTTTCCTGGTAAGATCCTCCCAGTGTGAGTGAAAGGGGCAAATCAGGCTGTGTCAGCCAGACCTGGTCAGGCTGGGACTCGAGCCCAGGTCTGCTTCGTAGATTCATGGCCTACCACCATGAAAGCTGGGACCTTGCTGTGCAATAATGTGATTCTGCACATGGATGACGTAAAACAATGTCAATTTATTATCTTGATTCTTTAGTTTGGAAGTTCAACACTGGTCTTGCTGGGATGAAATGAAGTTATTATCAGGGCTGATTCCTTTGGTGGCTCTTTGGAAGAATCCATTTCCTTGTGCATTTCCAGCTTCCAGAGACTGCCCACATTCCTTGTCTTGTGGCCCCTTGCTCTGCCTTCAAAGTGAACCATGTGGCATCTTTCTGACTCTGCTTCCAGTGTCACAGCTTTCTCCAACTTACTCTTCTTTCTCCCTCTGCTCCATGTGAGTACACTGAGCCTACCTGGATAAATCAGGATGATTTTCTTATCTCAAGGTTAGCCGATTAGCAACAGAAATTGTTTGGCTGTGTCCCCTCCCAAATCTCTTCTTGAATTTCCACGTGTGGTGGGAGGGACTTGGTGGGAGGTAACTGAATCATGGGGACAGGTCTTTCCCATGCTGTTCTTGTGATAGTGAATAAGTCTCATGAGAGCTGATGGTTTTACGAGGGGGAGTTTCCCTGCACAAACTTTCTCTTTGCCTCCTGCCATCCATGTAAAATGTGACTTGCTCCTCCTTTGCTTCCTCCCCAGCCATATGGAACTGTGAGTCCATTAAACCTCTATTTCATTCCAGTCTCATGTGTGTCTTTATCAGCAGCATGAAAACAGACTAATGCAGCAACGTTAATTCCCCTTTTTCTTTTTTTTTTTTTTTTTGAGGCGGAGTTTTGCTCTTGTTACCCAGGCTGGAGTGCAATGGCGCGATCTCGGCTCACCACAACCTCCGCCTCCTGGGTTCAGGCAATTCTCCTGCCTCAGCCTCCTGAGTAGCTGGGATTACAGGCACGTGCCACCATGCCCAGCTAATTTTTTGTATTTTCAGTAGAGACGGGGTTTCACCATGTTGACCAGGATGGTCTCAATCTCTCGACCTCGTGATCCACCCGCCTCAGCCTCCCAAAGTGCTGGGATTACAGGCTTGAGCCACCGTGCCCGGCTTAATTCCCTTTTTTCATATAACCTAACAATTCACAGGGCCCAGGGATGAGGGCGTGGACATCTTGGTGGAGAGGGAGCATTATTATACTTACTCCAGGCAGCTTGACAAGGAGGGAGTAATGAACAAAATACCAGTGTGTAGCATTCTTTAAAAATACTCATTTTGGCTTAGGAAGTGTTGGCTCTCAATTAGTAAACTCGCAAATTTCCCTTCTCTGTTTGGCACGTTGTGATCTTCTGAACCCATGCTTTAATGAAAAACAGCATGGACTTTCCACTCCTTTGGACCTGAGTTCGATCCTACCAAGCCCACGACTTGAGCATGTGTGTTTAACTTCTCTGTACTTCAGCTTCCTCCTCCATAAAATGCAGATAATGATAGTACCATTTGGAAAACTAGATGAAATCAAATATACTTTAAGAAAACATTGTAAATGTCTATGTTTTTTGCTTTCCTTACTTTCCTTTTTCTTTCCTTCCAGGTCTTCACAGTCTGGAACCATGAACTGAATATACCAAGAATGCTCCTGAGTGAGAGAAGACCCAGGTTGTCTTGGCCATGCTGTGTCTCAGCTGCAGAAGTGACCTGGTGCTGGAAATCTGGAACTAGCATTACACTGGGATGACAATCCATAGTCTCCTCCTGCTTTTTCTGCCCCGTATTTCAGGTCTTGTTATCTCTGGGAGTGCGAGCCATCTAAGACCTTCTTTTTGTCTTTTTTTTTTTTTCTTTCTTACAGCGTAAAATGACAAGGGCCAGGAAGCCAAGGATGGGATGTTTTAGAGGCTGCTAAGTAGGAGTTGCCAGGACGGTGATCTCGTGGGTATGTCTCAGTGATGGGAGGTAGTGAAGAATTTCCAACGGACTGCATCCAGGTCATGGTTACAGCAAGTTTTCCCTCCATCCCTTTGAGCAACTTATATTCCTTTTTTGTGTCTTTTATTTTAAAAAAAATGCATTTTAAGTTGTGGGATCCACGTGCAGAATATGCAGGTTTGTTACATAGGTATACATGTGCCATGGTGGTTTGCTGCACCTATCAACCCATCATCTAGGTTTTAAGCCCTACATGCATTAGATATTTGTCCTAATGCTCCCTCTCCTCTTGCTCCCCACCCTCTGACAGGCCTGGTGTGTGATGTCCCCTCCCTGTGTCCATGTGTTCTGACTGTTCAACTCCCACTTATGAGTGAGAACATGCAGTTCTTGGTTTTCTGTTCCTGTGTTAGTTTGCTGAGGATGATGACTTCTAGCTTCATCCATGTCCCTGCAAAGGACATGAGCTCATTCTTTTTCATGGATGCATAGTATTCCATGGTGTATATGTGCCATATTTTCTTTATCCAGTCTAACATTGGTGGGCATTTGGGTTGGTTCCAAGTCTTTCTTATTGTAAATGAGTAACTTACATTTCTTTAACGGATTCACTGCCTGCTGTAACCACAGCCATGGGCTTCTGATGAAAACTTCTTATTTTCCTTTATGTTTGAAGGAGCTTTGCTGCCTTTGTCTTCACCTTAGGGGTTGGGATGGAATGAAGTGGAGGAGTTTCTGTGTTGGAGTGTTGCAGGAAGATAGTCCAGTTGCATTTAAATGGTGTCATTATGGAAATGCAACCAGTTCAGGTAACAAAGCCTCTGCAAAACATTCTGGAATATTACTCATGTTTTAGCTGAAAAAGCAGTCTGCTGATTAGAAAGTATGGCTCCTCAATTTTCCTTTCAGTTTTAGATACAGTAACCATATCTCATTGGCAGCTCACAACGCATCTGTATAGACATGAACACTTTTCTTGCTGCTTGAGTTTCCAGGAGAGTCTCAGAGTCAGACAGGCCAGTGCAGAAATCCCAGTTCTCCTGAAACTAGCAGTCACTTAACCTTTCTGCATGTCAGTTCTCCTAACTGTAAAATAGTGGCACTAATAACAATTTCCTTGGATTGCTGTCCTTATTAAATACCCCTAACATGGCACCAAGCCCTTATTTTGCACTTGGAAGCTAATAACAATTTCTTCTTTATTTTTTTTCTTTACTTTTGCAATCTATCAATTTCTTCTTCTTTGGGTTCTCTGTGTATAATGTTTATATACACCTTAGTTAAAACAGCTTCTTTCCTTTAAAAATCTAATATTCACGCATAGAAAGGTATTCACAGAAAAGGATGCACCTACCTTTCCTCCTCTGGGCACAGTAGACATTTGCCTTTCCAGATTTGGAAATGAAGGAAGCAAGATTGCCTTTTGGGGAGTTAGGCACAGTGAATCACAGTACAGACATGGCGAAATCAGCTGAAGGAGAAGGCACAGCTCCAGGTGGACAAGCCCCCACAGCCGCCAGATTGAATACATTATCGTCAAGAAGGGATGTGTCCCTCAGAGGAAGGAATTGTCAACTCTGGAATAAAAAAGAAATGTGGGTACCAGAGGCAAATATCAGCAGGATTCATCCTAGGATATTCCACGTAACCAGTGACTGGACAAGTTCTGGTTGTGGCAGAGAGTGGGGCCCACACATTTTAAATGACTTTGGTCTCATTGGCAAGACCATCCTTCTTGTGGAGTGAAAATATGGAGCTATGTCAGCTGGATGCCCAGAGCACTGGATAATTAAACTTTCCTCGTTCTGACTTAAGGCTCACCAGAAACTTTCAGTCTGTGATTTGGCTTCTCCTTGGAGTCTGCCTATGGGGAGCGGTTGAGCTAATTCTATGGAATTTGAGTTTTTAGGTCTCAGCTCCAGTAATTTCTCACAGTAAATGAAGGAATTGGCATGCTGGTTTTATCTGTCAGTGTTCTGTGCTTGGTTAAAGTGTCACTATTGAGAGATGGATCCCTTTTCAGATTCTGTAGCACCCAAGTAACAGATCTAGGATGATGGAAAATTCCCCAAGGTAAGCCATATTTGTTTATGAGACAGCCTGGAAGATAGTCTGCTGGCCTTTCCTCTCGGTGACAACCATCTGGCATTTCAGAAGAACATTTCCGACTTTGACACTAACCATACTCCCCCTTCCTACTCCATCTCACTCAATAACAGCCCACAGTGTTGGTGTTGCATGCTAGAAAGATCCTGGGATTTGGAACCAGACAGACCTGGGTTTGATTCTGTCTCTGCTGCCTTCTTTCTATATAATATAGGGCATGTAATCTAATGTATCTGAACTTCTGTTTCTCCATATGTAAAATGAGATTCCTCCTAGGGATGTCCCAAGGCTGCAGGTGACGAGGCTCAGCAAATGCAGCTATGATTATCACGTACATTGGCGAGGACGCATTGATGTAGAATGATGGTCAACTGTGGATCTTTCATCCTAATATGTACAACAGATTTATGTTCAATGCCTCCTTACTGGCTTTCAATGATGTGTCATCCTCATGACCTTTCCTGGGGTGAGCTTCTCCTTAAGGAAGACTAACGGATTTCCGCACCTAAGAGCTCAAGGACCTTGCTGAATTTTAATTTTCTCCACAGACTAATCAAGTTGCAATGCCTCAGTCTGGCTTCACTGCTCTAGGCATTGGTCAGATTAGGTTGTCTCTCCTCTCTGGCAAGACTGTGCATTAATTCTTTTGATTATAAGGGGAGAGTATTTTTGCACACCCAGAGATGAAAACCCTCACAGTCTCAATTCTGGCTACATTGTTTATAGCCAGGTGGCCTGCATGGCTTCCATCCTTCTGCATATATTTTTTTCAAGGTCTGAACACGCTGGAGCTTCCCTAGAATGCCTCATGGTGGTTAGCGAGTGTGGAGGGCCTTTGCCTGTGGCCTCACATTGAGCCCCTGCAAGTATAAAGAGGCAATGATTTTGGAGAAGCAAATTTGTTTTAAGGGTATGAGCATATATGTCAAATTTTTCTCTCCCTTAAAGTAGAACTTATTGATATGAAGTGGCATAGTGCCTCGTGGTACTCATAGTGCCTCATTCAGTCCATGAGTACCATTCAATCAGAACTTCGGCAATTGGTTCATCAAATGAGAAAGCAGAAAACAACTTCATTCTTTTTTTTTTTGCATCTGCCCATTTCTACCTGATCTCTGTCCCTGGAAGACATTTTAAGTGAATGCAGTCGCTTTTGTGGTCACTTTTATACAATAACAACAACTTTGATGTAATAATGCCACTTGGTTACTTAGAGGTCAGAGAAAATCTAGTCCAGTCTAATATACAAACTCCAGACTTTCCTTCCATCATTTGGCCTATTTCAGGTTTAGAAGTCATAGTAGGGGAAATAGTTGTGATTGCATCTCCACATCTCAGCTACTCGGACACCCCAGCAGACATTTTAGGACCCTGCTGTGTTGGGACCATAAGCGGGAGGAGAGGAAGGACAGAAGAGGCTTCCTGCATCCCCCAGTAACCTGCAAACGGCAGTAAGCGCACCTGTCTCTCTTTCCATGTGACACTTTGTAAAGTCCTCCATGAGCCCTCTGACTGCAGCCCCTAAAGCTGGTGAAGCCACCACGTAATTGCTGCTTTTGACTCTTTTCTGTTCACAGCTGTGCACCCAATGGTACACTCACAGCTCCTTCTGCTGAGCTTGCCTCACTCCTGGCAGGAAGCCCACATGGGCAAGCTTCTTTTCTTCTTCTTCATTTAAAAAAACACTTAAGTGGTATCCTGATTATAAAAGCCACACACGTGAAAACAGAATATTTCTAAAAATAAGAGAGCAGAAGATAATTAGTCAAATTCCTGCCACCTACATCCCAAATGCCCATCAGCAGATGAATGAAGAAACAAATCATTGTACATTCCCACGCTGGAGTACCACTCAGCGATAAAAAGGAGTGAACTATTGATACCACAACGTGGTTGCATCTAAAAATAATTACGCCGAGTGAATGAAGGCGGACCAAAAAAAGCGTACACAGTCTCTGATTTCATTTCTGTAAAATACTCAAAAAATACGCACTGATTTACAGTGACAGAGAGCAGAGCAGTGATTGTTTTTTAATGAGGCAAAGGGAAAAGTGGGAGGGATGGCTTCTAAAAGGAGTAGAAGGACATTTCTGGGGGTGATGAGTAAGTTCCTTCCTCCCTCCCTCCCTCCCTCTCTCCCTTTCTTCCTTCCTTCCTTCCTTCCTTCCTTCCTTCCTTCCTTCCTTCCTTCTTTCTTTCTTTCTTCTTTCTTTTTCTTTTTCTTTCTTTCCTTTCTTTCTTCTCTCCCTCCCTCTCCCTCCCTCTTTCTTTCTTTCTCTCTCTCTCTTCCTTCCTTCCTCCCTCCCTCTATCCCTCTCTTTCTTTTCTTTTCTTTTCTTTCCTTTTACTTTTAGTTCCAGGATACATGTGCAGAACATGCACGTTTGTTACCTAGGTGTATGTGTGCCATTATGGTTTGCTGCCCCTATTGGCCCATCCTCTAAATTCTTTCTCCTTGCCCGCCACCCATCAACAGGCTCTGGTCTGTGATGTTCCCCTCCCCATGCCCATGTGCTCTCATTGTTCAACTCCCACTTATGAGTGAGAACATGCAGTGTTTGGTTTTCTGTTCCTGTGTTAGTTTGTTGAGGATCATGACTGCCAGCTTCATCCATGTCTCTGAAAAGGACATGATCTCATTCTTTTTTATGACTGCATAGTATTCCATGGTGTATATGTCTTTTTCTATAAGGGTCATGGCCGGTTCTTTCCTGGACCACCCATAACAAGCTCCTTCCCCACCCTCAGTGTAAGTGCAGCTTGCTTTTGTGGCAGCCTCTGTATTCAGCTGCAGCCTACTACCTGTAGACTCTTTAGGAATGAGCCTGGCTCCCATCTGGGCTTCGGGGAGCCTTGAGCGTTCTCCTTAAGCCTTGTCCTTTCTCTGAACTGAGGTGTTGAACCTGAAGCTTGCTCCTTGCTCTCACCCGTGTGTGCAGAACAACCCACACACAGCACCAATCTCTCTCTTCCAGGATCTAATCCTTTTCATCTCTTCAACCATCTGTGAGTCTTGGCTTTTTCCTCCATAGCCTGGAGATGGGTGCCCATCTAATGAAAGCTGAAGTAGCTTTTGGCAATGCCCTTGGCCAGGCCACACATGTGGTCCAGCATTTCAGTGGGGAGGTCTGCTTGGCACTGATTGTTTTTAGCTATGGGGTCACAGCTGAAACTCTGAGATGACAACAAGTTTTACTTTAATAACCTGTTTCACTTCCCTTTGCTTCACTGGGATACAAAGAGATGAAGTTTTCCCAGTACGTTTTTAGAGGCGCATTTATCATAAGAGCAGGGCAGCAGTCTCTCTGAGTGCCGAGGCCCTAGCAGAGACTTGAAGTTATTGTATGTCCACGCCCCCCACAGCCCCCAAAGATGCAGAGTGGACCTTTTGGCCCCTCTCCTCCCTTTGTCTAAGGACATCAGACAGTGATTAGAAATATCCATCCCATCTATTTCCTGATGCTGGGAAGGGAAAATATGGCAAACACCATGAACACTTGTTGAAGACACACACTACACCAGGCACTGTACCCAGAACTGACTTTATAGTGGTGATGGGCAGGTCCTGACCACGTGAATCCCACAGTTTGGCAGACTGGACAACAGGATGGCAGTCTGGAGAAGCGGGTGTACATAACCTGGTGGACAAAGGGCCACATGATTTGCCTCCAGAAATCTTCTCTAGAAAGGAATCAAGGGTTGGCAGTGCAAGGTTGAACAGCTTTCCATAGAAGCCAAATCCACCACCTCTGTCAGAATCCTCCCTTACAGAGGTCACCAGCACAGGAATGAGTCAGAACATTGTCACATGAGCAATGGGAGCAGAATTCTCCTTCCTCTTTCCTTGCTGCTGGGACACAGGCCGGTGGTTGACCTTCAAACAGTTTAGAGTCACACAGGATAAAGAAGGGGGCAAATCAAGGAGAAAAAAAAAGGGAGCTGACCCGGCCTCCTTCTTCTGCACCCCCAATTCCAAGTGCCCTCAGTGGATGGCTGTGGAGTGCTGAATCAATCATACATGAGAGCAAAGCTTTAAACAGCATAGACCAAGCTTTAGCCCCAACAACAACAACAACAACAACAACAACAACAACTACAAAGCCTGAATGTCTACAAAGTCGATCCACATCTCATGGAGAGTCCCAGAGGTTTTTGAAGAGTACAGCTGGTAATAAAAATATGGAGGCTCTGGGCCAGGTGCAGTGACTCATGCCTGTAATCCCAGCACTCTGGGGAGCAGAGGCAGGCTGATCGCTTGGGCTCAGGAGTTCGGGACCGGCCTGAACAACATGGTGCAAACCTGTCTCTATAAAATACAAAAAAAAAATTAGCCAGTTATGGTGGTCAGCACCTGTAGACCCAGCTACTTGGGAGGCTGAAATAGGAGGATTGCTTGAGCCCGGGAAGTTGAGGCTGCAGTGAGCCGTGATCACGCCATGCATTTCAGCCTGAGTGACAGAACAAGACCATGTTTCAAAACAAAAACAAAGACAAAACAGAGAAAGATTTAGCATGCCACAGAGCCCAAGTGCCTTATATTATAATATAAAGTTGTTGAAACCTCACAATGACCCCATGAGGTAGGTGTTGTTTTTAACATTGTCCTTTCCACTGATGAGGCTAAGAAGATGCAGAGAGGTTAAGTGTCTTGTCCAAGGTCATACAGCTAGAACCCGGAGTCCAGAAACAACATCTGCAACCCCCCTGACCTTTTGCCTATTTTGCAATCTCATGAAGTTTCCTCTCCCTCTTTGAGGCCAGGAGCTCTCCAAGGTGCTGGAGAGAGGCCCAGAAGCAGCATAGAGAGGCAGCCCCAGCAGACCCTGAAAGACCACAGTAGGGACCAGGATTTTATTTCGAGAGTTAAGGGAAACCACAGGCGTCTAAATGAATCACTGCTGCTTCCGCGCCGTCATAGCCAGCACTCCGGCTGTGTCTCTATTTAGCACTTGAGAGCTGGCTGTTTACGTGCCTACTTCTCCTTCTGGACTGGAAATGTCTTACAGCAGGGACCGCATCTTAGCCATTTTTATATCTTCTTCACGCTGTCCCAGTTACACCTTGCAGTGCTGGCATATATTAAACATTTAGTACCTGTTTATTGAATGAAATTAAAGGAGAAATGGATTCTTAAATTATCTCTGAAAATCTCATTTTCTCGTAGCCTAATTAATTTCAAAGAGATTCAGGAATTTCTACAGTATCATGTCAATGATAATAATGGTAACGTTAATAATTGCAGTTACTATGCTCCAAGGGTTACATGCTGGGATTTGGACAAAACGCTTTATATCACCCTTAATATATCGAGAGAGAGAGAGAACTCTAGGTCCTGTCAGTCACTGGCAGTCCTTCCCCCAAGCATATGACTCACCTTGGCGAGCTTGTAAAATCCCAGAGGTTAAGGAGAATACAATTTCTCAGGAGTGGCCACTAGGTGGTGGTGTGACACCATCATCATCTCTGTACCTTGCCGTGGGGTATCTGGCAACTTGGACCAATTCCGCGGGGCTGGTGGAGTGGTTGGGGGCCTCCTGGGAATCAAGATGGCCAAGATGGGGCGGTGGGGGTGGGGGGAATCTATGCACCAAACTCTGTAGTTGGAGTTGGGGTCTTTCCAGTTTATGCTGCCCATAAGCAGATGAATGGAGAGGACTCTTACTAAGCCAGGGTGCATTTTCTTCTCCCTGAAATCTGAAAATTATTCACTTCATTTTAACTCTGTTGAAGAAGACATTACTGAGTCTCAGCTCTCACTAACACCCCTTCTGTCTTCACACCCTCTATTTTAGACTGAATTGGGGTGTGGGGACAGGAAAGCCACCAGTCCCAGTTCTCACATTTATGAAGAACATGATTAGGCATTTAATGTTGCATTCAAATAGGACCGCACTTAAGATCATTATATTCCTCCCGATGCTAAAACAATTTATTCGTTCCATGCAAAATACTTAAGTTGTACCGTTAAGTTATGCTCACTTTTAGGAGCTACCTGTTTGAAGAACAACTGAAATGCTTGCAGTCCCATCAAAATAACTCACTGATCATGCTTTCTCTGGTTTTATTGTTTTCGCACTTGTTAATTTCCACTTCCGGAACAGTTTCTTCTCTGTCTTAAGTTGATCTATTCCTGCCTGTTCTTAAGATCTTCGACTGGATATCACCTTCTGTGCAAAGCAAGAGCTTGTTAGGTGCTTGCTTTTACCCCATTGTAGTACTTTCTACTATGCTATAATTCGTGAATCCTTCTCTGTGTCCCCTAAAAGACAAGGGGTTCTCAACTTGGGGTATATGGACCTTTAGGCTATCCATAATAGGGCCTTAAAATTTTGTATTATTTTCTTGTTGCCACAATAACAGAATAAAAGCAACCAGAAAACCTCAGTGGCCCATAAGAAGTGGATATTTCTCATGTGTCTAGAGTCAGCTGAAATTCAGCCAGGCAGGGGTCTTGCCACTCTTGAATGGGCTAGTGTATAGCTCTGGGGTTACCTGGCAGTTGGCTGATGGAGACTGGCCTTTGCTGAGGCAACTGGGCCCTTTTGCACAGGCTTCCCATCTCCCTTCTGGACTAGAAGGTTAACCCAGGAGGTCCTTCTTATGATGGTGGTGGCAGTGCAAAAGATCAGGCCCCAAAATCTCAGCCTGTTTCATAAGCTTCTGCATTGGCCATCCAGGCTAACATCACTTTGACCAAAACAAGTTACATGGATGAGCTCAAAGTCAGGTGGTGAGGCAGGTCCCCCTAACTCACAGAGGAAAATTGGCCATGCTGGATGGCCAAGTGCATCATTCAGAAAAGAGAGAAGCATTAGGGCCATTGCTGCTATCTACCATGGATTAAAAGCCAAAATACTGTATATTTTCTGGAAAGATGCTTTAAAGCTTTTACCAGTTTCCCAGTGGGAATCAAATCTGCAAAAGCTCAAGAATTTCTGATAGAGACTCAGCTTTGCGTTTAGGGACCATACTTTCTTTATTTGTATATCTTCAAAACCTAGACTATAGGGCCTTGAACATAGAAGGCGCTCCATAAATGTATGTGGAATGAATAAGTGCCTTTTGTATGCAGGCCATATACAGTATTAGGTTCTGGGGATAGAGAATTAAGGCAACCAAGGACTCTATCTTCAAGGAGCTTCTACAATATGTGCCCTCTGAGAGAGCTGTTGTTAGGGGTTGGAGTCAGGAGGCAGGTGGACCTCCTTCAGCCTCAGCCAGAATAAAGTTTGTATCATTATGATGTCTTGAGGGTGAAAGTCAAGAAAGAACAAGTTCGGGGAAACACAATAAATGAAGATGATCAACTTCTGTGGTCCCAAGTATGAATTATCCTGTAAAACCATGTGCTGTGCAAGCAAACATATACATGTGTATAAAAAAATAGAAGGAGAGACCTCATATTTATTGGTGTCACAAAGTGAATAATGAATTTTCTTAGCAGCTAGTTCCAGAATCCCTGTCCAACAAGGAAATTGCCACTGTCCAAGAAAATATCCTGATAAGCTGCTCAGGGTGGAAGGTGAGAGACCCTGGAGGCATGGGTGTCCAATGAAATGAATTGTTTATTTTTTTTCCTCACAAAGCAGAAAAGAGAAAAAAGAGTTAGGAGAAGCTGGAGTAAGGGGAATGGTAAGAACTGGAAAAGTGAACCATAGCCCAGACCCAAGCAGGAGAAAGAGCAAGAAATGCTGGCTGGGTGTGGTGGCTAATGCCTGTAATCCCAGCACTTTGGGAGGTCGAGGCTGGTGGATCACCTGAGGTCAGGAGTTCGAGAACAGCCTGGCCAACGTGCTGAAACCACATCTCTACTAAAAACACAAAACGTAGCTGGGTGTGGTTGTGTGCACATGTAATCCCAGCTACTCGGGAGACTGAGGCACGAGAATCCCTTGAACCCGGGAGGCGGAGGTTGCATGAGTAGAGATCATGCCGTTGCATGCCAGCCTAGGCAACAAGAGTGAAACTCTGTCAAATAAATAAGTAAATAAAAATAAAAAAGAAGAGAAGCAAATGCCTATGAGAAAGCTGGAAAGAAACCCCTGGACTTTTGAAGAAAATGTCTAATAGGTGGTTTTCAGCAGATGTCTGGGAAGTGTTCTCTGGGGCCCTCCTTCATGACTCCTAAGTAACCACTCTTGCAAATGCATCCTGCATTTTGTTTGCTCCAGCTTTATTTTGGTTATGCTTTTGTGGGAACTGAGAAAAAGACTGAGTTACTCAACAGGATCAATGTGGTCCTAAACAGATACCACTTGGTAAATGTGACAGGAGCCTGGAGCCAGAGGTTTCTAGGCTTGTGCATCTGAAGTCTTAGGAACCTGGGGAAGGGTCTGGAAGCTCAGAGATGGTGGAACCACGGGATATCAGGGAATCTGTGCCTGGAACTTGCTCTGTGACACTCTACTTGAGTAATATTAGGCTGCTTTCTTAAACGTTCTGCTTCTGTTTTCTCATCTCTAGACTGAGGAGAATAGTATCTTCTTCATGGGGTCTTTGGGAGATATCTAATGAGAAATGGAGACATTGTACAGGATGTAGCTCCTGGCACACCCACTCATATGTGTCAGCTCTCATTATTTTACATGTCATTGGGTTATTTTTATTGCTTTTGTTGTTCTTGGTAGCTGACATTTGGGTAGTATTGGCCTGATGGACTGGAAGCAACTGAGAGTCAGAAAGCCAGTGTCTGGCCTTCGCTCCTCCCCTAAACAGCCATGTGACCTTGAGGAAGTGACTTTGCCCTTCCAGGCTTCAGCCTTCCTTTTCCTCTTTTGACTGAGGAAATTCGTTTTTCTTTTTTTAAATTACACTTTAAGTTCTGGGGCACATGTGCAGATCGTCTACATTAGGTATTTCTCCTAATGCTATCCCTCCCCAATCTCCCTTTCCCCTGCTACTCCTCTCCTGGCCCCCCACTCCCCAGGTTCCGGTGTGCGATGTTCCCCTCGCTGTGTCTGTGTGTTCTCATTGTTCAACACCCACTCATGAGTGACAACATGCGGTGTTTGGTTTTCTGTTCTTGTGTCTAACTGAGGAAATTTGACACGACTTTCTCTGAGGGTTGTTTCTTCCTCTCACCTGTAGGAGGTGCCATGGCTCTGCAGCTCCCGGCCTTGCAAAGCCTGTTTTGACATTGGAGGAAGCCCAGCCCTGGGCTGCGGTCCACAGTCCACTCAGAAATCCGTTTTCCCCACTCAGCATAACACTGAAGTGAGACTGACTTGGTGTATTTGTTTACCCCCCTTGGGAAGTTATTTCCCTTTTCACTTAATTACCTGATATCCAGACATTGCTGTGCAAAATTCGCCTCAAATACTTTCTGTAAAGTCATCTAGACTCGCTCATTTGGTGCCTTGATTAAAATGTGCAATCTTCCTCAGGCTTCAGCACCTCATTAAATAATTGCACCTCCAGTGAGAAAGTAAACAGCACACTCCGGGGGCACAGAGAACAAGATAAATGTGGTGCACATCCAGCAGATATTTTATACTCCAGCCCCCAGGCAAGGACATAACCTCTGGCTTCAGGGCTGGATGGATGCTGGCTTTAGGTTGCCTTCTTTTTGCAATCTTTTTGGGAAGGAGTATGATCTGGAAGCAGAGCAGAATCTCCTCTGCCCACCCTTTCCTGGCTCAGAGTCTTCTTAACCTGGGCCAGTCCTGGGGAAAGGACCAAGGGCTGGTTGTTCACTGGGAAGCTGGCTCGCGCCCTCTAGCAGCACCTTTGCATTCAAAGCACTAGGGGCAGGGGCTGAATGTAACAGCACATTTCCTAGAGAGTGTTGGGAGTGCTGTTGGGGGACTGGCCGCTTTGAATCAAGTCCTGCCTTTCTTAATCATTCTTGATGTTGACCTTGAGCATTTCACTTTGCCTTTTCTGACCTTCATTCCCCCCCCCTCACCCCCACAACCCAGCCTCTTCTAGAAAATGAATCTGGGATATGACTATGGGAAGGAGTGGCTGGGTTAGAATGGAGGAAGAAAAAAAATCAGTGGAAAAGATGGGGTCACGGAACTGAGTCACAAACCCATGATGACAGGCGATGATAATGACCAACAGCACAAGGAGCCACCTTTGAGCCCCAGGATAGGAAGCTTGATTCAAGATGATGTCCCAACCACCATGGTCCTCCCAAAAAAAGCTGAAGGATGCTGGTTGGTGAGGGTGTTTGTGGAAATTTCTTTCCTCCAGCATTGCAACTCCTTGGTATGGGAGTTGAAGATCTAACCACCAGGCTGGCATAGATTCTTCTTGATTTTTTCTTCTTGATCCATAGGGAATGGCAAGGCAGCTGAGAAACCAGAATGAGGAAACCCTGGACCATGTGACACCTTCCACCTTTGCTCCCTACCTATACATTCCTCCATCCATCCGCTCATCCGTCATTGATCAGGCTCTCACTACGTCTGTACTGTAGAAGGTGCCACCAAATGAAATGGCACCTCTTGTATCAATTACGGGTAAAGAGGAGCCCCATCTCACCTCTCGGCCCAGTGGAACAAGGGGTATGGGAATGAAAAAATCAGCTGCCTTTTCAGAGGACAGCAAGGACAATGGCATCTTTGCGGGGAGCTTTGAGATGTTCTCAGGGGCTAGTTCCAGAACCGAATGGCCTGTGTTACTCCTTCTTCGAGTTGCATCTTTGAACACAGACCAGTCTGTGCTCTTGTAAATCACAGTGGTTACATACACAGGATTTGGCCTCTCCGACTGTCTCATTTCAAGCCCTGTGTTTCTAATGCGCTGCTTCTCAACTCTGTGATCTTGGGCTAATTAACTGACCTCTTTGCGCTTCTGTTTCCTCATCAGAAGGTAGGATGGTAATAGGCTTACGGAATTGTTGTGAAGTTCAGGGAACAGATATAGGAGCTGTGCTGGCACTAGGTTTAGGACAGTGGTTGCACCTATAAATGTCTGCTATTAATATAATTATTTTTTCATTACATTCTGCTCTTGATGGGCTCTTTATTCTGTTAGGACAGAAAAGTGAAGGGAATCTTTAGAGCTGCCGAGGAAGATAAAGGGATATTGCTGGTAATAGATCATGCATTCCAGTGACCCAGTGGGTGGGTTTGGGAAGTTGTGGGTAGTCAGAGTAGGGGGTTCATGGAGGTTTAGGGGATGAGAGGCAGTGTACTGAGGGATGAATTTAGGGAGTCCTGCTGCCAGAATGGCAGGGCTGGGAGAAGGGAGATCTTGCCCGGACAGTGCAGAACTCAGGGGCCTCCTGTTGACCTTGACTTCCACCGATGAACATGGTCAGTGTGGCTCACTGGCATATCCCTGGGGTCTAGCCAAGCCCTTGCTGCCTCCTTGCCGAGTGAACAAAAGATGCTTCTGAGGAGGAGGAAGTTGCTGTCGTGAGTTTTCCTATCAGTTCTGCTTCTTCTAACACCTCACACTACCCTTTTGGAAATCTGTTTAATCTCTTGGTCAGCTTCCCTCCGAATTTCCCCGAGCAAGTTGGCACACCTCTGTACCTGTGATTGTCTTGCTTTTAAACAGTGGTACTTGTAGTTCACCTCACCCAGAGGTGAGATAAAAGGTGTCACATAATGTTCCCAGAGCCCTGTCTCGTATTGCCTGAGCAGATGCTGCTGTTGCAGTGATAACCAAAAACGGTAAAATCGAGACCATCAGGACTTGTTGAGCATTGTAGTTTTCTGACAGGACAGATAGTTCCTTTATTCCTTGGCTCAATGCTTGAGACTTCATCAGACACAGAACCTGCTGCTGTCCCCTGTAACTGCCCCTTCCACACCTGCTCAGGGCTGTCTGCTCTTAGGTTGTGGGCTGTGCTGTTCAGCTCTCTGGTGAGCGCATTGAAGACCTGGATCGTAGGGTCTGTTGCAGATGGTAATACAGGAGTCACAGGCTGGGTAGAAAATTACCCACAGGCATATGCTGTTTGGATCACATAGCATTTTACAAATCAGAAAATTTCATGCAAAATTCCAGATTAGTGACTTTTTTATTATTATTTTTTTATTTTGCAGGAGCTGGGGGGGCAGAAATCCGAAGACCCAGTCACAGGGACTCTGGGATTCTACATAGCAACCATTGGCTGGAGTTGTGTCCTGGCGCCCCCTGCAGATGGAGTACATACTCTGAGTCATTACAAATTCCTTCAAGTATGCCTCTTGGGACTCTTAATTTTTTTTTTTTTTTAACGTGCCAAAATAAATGCGAGATTCTATTTTCTGTTTAGGAACATAGGTGTTACGTATTTTTTTCAACTTTTATTTTAGAAGCAGAGAGTACATGTCCAGGTTTGTTACTTGGGCATATTGCATGATGTTGAGGTTTGGGTAGGATTGATCCCATCATGCAGATAGTGAGCATAGTACCCAATAATTAGTTTTTCAAACTTTCCCTCCCTCTCCTTCCCCTCTAGTGGTTCCCAGTGTTTATTGTTCCCTTCTTTATGTCCGTGAATACCCATTGTTTTAGCTCCCACTTAAAACTTAGAATATGCCGTTGGGAGAAATGCCAGACATAGGTGATGGGAGGGAGGCAGCAAATCACGTTGCCATGTGTGTACCTATGCAACAATCTTGCATGTTCTTCACATGTACCCTCAAAACCTAAAATACAATAAAAAATTAAATAAAAATAAAGAGCTTTGCTTTGGCTGACAACAACAAAAAAGGTTAGAACATGCCATATTTGATTTTCTGTTCCTGCATCAATTCACTTAGGATAACGGCCTCCAGCTACATCCATGTTGCTGCAAATGACATGCTTTTGTTCTTTTTTTAATGACTGCATAGCATTCCATGATGTATATGTATCACATTTTCTTTATACAATCTGTCATTGATGGGCACCTGGGTTGATTCCCTGTCTTTGCTATTGTGAATTGTATTGTGATAAACATGTGTCTCCCATTCAAGTACTAACCAGGCCCGACCCTGCTTAGCTTCTGAGATCAGATGAGATCCAGCACCTTCAGGATGGTATGACTGTATGTTTTCGGTAGATTTATTTATTTATTTATTTTTATTTTTATTTCTTTTTGTTTTGAGACAGAGTCTCGCTCTGTCACCCGGGATGGACTGCAGTGACGCTATGTTGGCTCACTGCAACCTGTGCCTCCCAGGTTCAAGTGATTCTTGTGTCTCAGCCTTCCAAGTAGCTGGGACTACAGGCACACGCCATCATGCTTGGTTAAGTTTTTGTATTTTTAGTAGAGATGGGGTTTTACCATGCTGGCCAGACTTGTCTCAAACTCCTGACCTCGTGATCTACCCGCCTCAGCCTCCCAAAGTGCTGGGATTACAGGCACGAGCCACCGCACCTGGCCCGAATGATTTATTTTCTTTTGGATATACACCCAGTAATGTGATTGCTGGGTCAAATGGTAGTTCTGTTTTAAGTTCTTTGAGAAGTCTCCAAACTGCTTTCCATAGTGGCTGAACTAATTTACATTCCTACCAACAGAGTATAAGCATTTTCCTTTCTTCACAGCCTCTCCAGCATCTGTTGGTTTTTGACTTTTTAACAATGGCCATTCTGACTGATGTGAGATGTTATCTTACTGTGGTTTTGAGTTGCATTTATCTTGACTTGATGATTAGGGATAATGAGTATTTTTCCATATGTTTGTTGGCTGCTTGTATGTCTTTTGAGAAGTATCTGTCCATGTCCTTAGCCTACTTTTTAAGGAGGTCATCTCTGTTTTTTGCTTGTTGATATGTTTAACTTCCTTATAGATTCTGGATATTTGACCTCCGTTGAATGCATAGGATGTAAATATTTTCTCCCACCGTGTAGGTTGTCTGTTTACTTTGTTGATAATTTCTTTTGCTGTGCAGAAGCTCTTTAGTTTCATTAGCTCCCAACTGTCAATTTTTATTTTTGCTACAATTGCTTTTGAGGACTGAGTCATAAAATCTTTCCCGAGGTTGACATCCAGAATGGTGTTTCCTACGTTTTCTTCTAGGATTCTTACAGTTTGAGGTCTTACCTTTAAGTTTTTAGTCCATCTTGAGTTAATTTTTGTATATAGTGAAAGATAGGGGTCCAGTTTTATTCTTCTGCATATGGCTAGCCAGTTATCCCAGCACCATATATTGAATAGGGAGTCTCTTCCCCATTGCTTATTTTTCTCAACGTTGTCAAAGATCAGATGGTTGTAGGTGTGCAGCTTTATTTCTGAGTTCTCTATTTTGTTCCATTGGCCTATGTGTCTGTTTTTGTACCAGTATCATGCTGTTTTGGTTACTGCTGCCTTGAAGTATAGTTTGAAGTTGGGTAGTGTGATGCCTCCAGCTTTGTTCTTTCTGATTAGCATTTCCTTGGCTATTTGAACTCTGTTTTGATTCCAGATGAATTTTATAATTTTTTTTCTAATTCTGTAAAAAATGAAATTGGTCACTTGACAGGAATAGCGTTGAATCTGTAGATTACTGTGGGCAGTATGGTCAGGCTCTTTTTTGGTTCCATGTGAATTTTAGACTAGTTTTCTTCTAATTCTGTAAAAAATGACTTTGATAGTTTGATTGGAATAGTGTTGAATCTGTAAATTGCTTTGGGCAGTATGGCCATTTTAATGATGTTGATTCTTCCAATCCATGAGTTTAGGATGTTTTTCCGTTTATTTGTGTGGTCTGTGATTTCTTTCAGCAGTGTTTTGTAGGTCTCTTTGTAGAGGTCTTTCACCTCTTTGGTTGACTGTATTCTTAAGTATTTTATTCTTTTGTGGCTATTGTAAGTGGGAATGTGTTTTGATTTGGCTCTCAGCTTGAATGTTACTGGTGTATAGAAATGCTACTGATTTTTATACATTGATTTTGCATCCTAAAACTTTATCAAAGTCATTTATGAGTTCTAGGGCCTTTTGGCATAGTCTAGGGCTTTCTAGGTATAGAGTCATATCATCAGCAAAGATAGCTTGACTTCTTCTTTTCCTATTTGAATGCCTTTTATTTATTTCTCTTGCCTGATTTCTCTGGCTAGGACTTCCAGTACTCTGTTAAGTGGGGATGGTGGGACTCTTAATTTCTATATTATGGACCTGCTTCTCACAGGCATTGGAATTTATAACTCAAGCTAACCAAAAAAGATAAAGGAACATTAGAGGGCACGTGCAGAGGATAAAGTAATCTGTGAACGATTAATGACTACGTGAAATATTGATGTGTGAGCTAGTGAACAGCACTCAAACTCTCCTGGCTATTTGTGAGAGTAAACAGCTTACATAATCTCAAAAAAAAAAAAAAAAAAAAAAAAAAAAAAAAAAAGCAAAGAGCTAACGAACTGACACATTTTGCTCTTCCTGGAAATTTTAAACTTAGAAGCATGGGAAACTATTGCTTAAATCTTTTAAATCTTTATCTTATGCCATGGTTAACAAAGCAGAAAATGCCCAATTCTTTCCTAGGATAGTGGAGCGTTTCTCAGTTCCCTTTTTTTCTTTCATGCTGTAGCAACAACAGTTATCACCTGCTGGACTCTTAATGGTGTGTGTGTGTGTGCGTGTGTGTGTGTGTGTGTGTGTGTGTGTTGTCACCAGAAGCTTTTGAAAACCGGTATTGGAGTATTGCATGTTTTTTGCCACAGCAGCGTAAAAGCAGAACAGCCACATGACAAAGGTTGTTTATTTTTCTCAAGAACAACTTACCCTCTGACTAGTTGTGATCTTCAAGTGAGTTATTTAACCTCTCTGAGCCTCTGTTTTTACCTCTATAAATCCGAGAGTAGTGGTTTTATCTCTCAGTGTTTTTGTGAGGATTAAATCATATGCTCTGTGTGAATACCTGGCACAGAGCCTCCATCAGAAAGGTCTCCAGTGAGTCTATTCAGGACATTCATAACAAGAGCCCCTGAGCAGAGAGTGAGGCCCCAGGGAGTGCCCACATAGTCATCCCCAACAACCCAGTCTCTGAACTGTAGCTCAGGAATGGGGGTGCTGGGAAACTGCCTTCTGGAACTGGCACAAACAGACCCTCCAGAGAGAGAGGCTGTGCACCTGCTGATTTGTGTTAACTATCCTGGGGGATTTCTCTTCCTCCAAGAATAAGAAGTATCACACTGCTGCTCAGGGCGTTAATTTTTGCTAGAGAATAAGGGAAGAAAAATTATTTGGCCACAACCCTGATTCTGATGTCTATTTGCTGGGGGCCATTTTCCTCCAGGAAGTGGACTGATAAGCCTGGATTTTCTAAAGTAGTTCAGGTCAAAGCTATTCCTTCCCCATGAGTCGTTAACCCTGTTGAGGTAACAAGTATTTATCGGGCACCTTCTTATTGCAGGGGACAGCATTAGGCTCTGGGGATGCAACAATGATCAAGATATACCGGCCGGGCGCGGTGGCTCAAGCCTGTAATCCCAGCACTTTGGGAGGCCGAGGCGGGTGGATCACAAGGTCGAGAGATCGAGACCATCCTGGTCAACATGGTGAAACCCCGTCTCTACTAAAAATACAAAAAAATTAGCTGGGCATGGTGGCACGTGCCTGTAATCCCAGCTACTCAGGAGGCTGAGGCAGGAGAATTGCCTGAGCCCAGGAGGCGGAGGTTGCGGTGAGCCGAGATCGCGCCATTGCACTCCAGCCTGGGTAACAAGAGCGAAACTCCGTCTCAAAAAAAAAAAAAAAAAAAAAAAAAAAAAGATATACCTCAAGTAGCTGACAGTCTAGTGGGGGAGATGGATAAATAGATGGACAATTAAATCCAGTCTCCTAAGTTCTGCTACAACCAGGGAAGGCTCAGGATACCATGAGAGTTTATGGGAAGGGCAATGAAACCACTCTGGGGAAATTTGGGAAGGCTTTTTGTTGTGTCTCCTCAGAATTCATATGTTGAAATCTTTTTTGTTAATATATTTTTTAAACTTTTATTTTAAATTCAGGGCTAAACACACATGTTTGTTGTAGAGGTAAACTTATTTCACAGGAGTTTGTTGTATAGATTATTTCATTATTCAGGTATTAAGCTTAGTAACCATTAGTTATTTTTCCTGATTCTCCCCCTCCGTCCGCCCTCCACACTTGGGTAGGCCCCAGTATGTGTTGTTTCCTTTAATGTGTCCATGTGTTCTAATCATTTAGCTTCCACTTATAAGAGGACATGTGGTACTTGGTTTTCTGTTCCTGAATTAATTTGCTAAGGACAATGGCCTCCAGCTTCATCCATGTTCCAGCAAAGGACATGGTCCCATTCTTTTTTATGGCTTCATAGTATTCCATGATATATATGTAACGCATTTTCTTTATTCAGTCTACTGTTAATGAGCATTTAGGTTGATTCCATGTCTTTGCTACTGTGAATAGTGTCACAATGAACATACTCATGCCACCTATCCTCCCATCTCTGAACTTTCAAGAATTTAAAATGTGTCAAGTGTTCATTTCCTAGACCTCATGGAAATGCTGATTTGAAAAAGAAAATCTGAGCATGATTTTTTTTTTCTCTTTTTCCTTTTTGCTGCTGTAACAACCTTCCCCAGGGGCAGGTGACATAGAACGGTCTCCCTGTTGGTTCAGGAAAGGTAGGCGTAAGGCAGTCCTCAGGCAAAACTCCCGTGGGTGACCGCTAATAGAGTATCCCTGCACAGAAGAGTTACCCATTGAGAATTATAAAAGAGGAGGCACTCACGAGTGTTAGAATGGACTGCAGCATGGAGAGGACAAGCTGAGTGCTGTCCATAGCCTAGATGCTAGGTATGAGGAACGATTTACTGTCTTCCCTGCTCAAGAGGCATTATCAGAATGCAAGTGATAGAAATCCTTGGAATACTCTGCCTGATAAGAATGCCTTTGCAGCCGGGCGCGGTGGCTCACGCCTGTAATCCCAGCACTTTGGGAGGCCGAGGCAGGTGGATCACGAGGTCAAGAGATCGAGACCATCCCGGTCAACATGGTGAAACCCCGTCTCTACTAAAAAATACAAAAAATTAGCTGGGCATGGTGGCGCGTGCCTGTCATCCCAGCTACTCAGGAGGCTGAGGCAGGAGAATTGCTTGAACCCAGGAGGCGGAGGTTGTGGTGAGCCGAGATTGCACCATTGCACTCCAGCCTGGGTAACAAGAGCGAAACTCCGTCTCAAAAAAAAAAAAAAAAAAAAAAAAAAAAAAAGAATGCCTTTGCATACCACGTGGGTGCCCCATGCTTACGTGACTGACCCCCATAGAAACCCCGGACGACAAGGCTTGGGTGAGCTTCCCTGGCTAGTAATGTTTTGTGTGCAGGCAAATATCATTGCTGGGAGATGTTTCTCTCGTACGCTACCCTATGCCATTTTAATTTTATTTTTGCAGAGTTTGAATCTGAATCCTTTCTGTGTAATAAACAATGACCATGAATATAACAGCTCTTCTGAGTTTTGTGAATCCTTCTCGTGAATCATTGAACCTGAGGGTGGCCTTGGGGACCCTCACCACAACTAAGAACCTGCAAAGAGAGAGATGCCCTCTCTTGCCAAGTTTCAGAGTCTACCTGGTCCTTAAACATTTATTCCAGCTGGCTCTAGGCTGGTCCTTCTTCATGTTACCACTTCTGGAAAGTTAAATTTTCCTTGTGATCTCTGAGGTGTCTGACCCCTGGACCACTGGCACAACCTCAGCATCCTTGTTTTCGAACCATTCCGTTCTCTGGCCGCAGATGGCTCTGACTTCTTCAGTGTCAATGACTCAGCTTCCATTCACCTCATCAATTCAGTCCTATTGTCACCTACTATACCTTGTTCATCACTTGGGTGACTCAACCTACAAAACTCATATGCTCGGAATCTAGCTCGCAACCCTTTTGAGCCATACCTTCATAGGCCTGAGGCTTACAGTCAGAGAAGTCCATAGTAATTTGACTTTTCTGAACTGTAGTCACTCTTCTGCAAAGTAAGAGAGCACTAAATGAGACCACCCATGTAAAGCTGTCAGCATGATACCTGATGCATAAATACCAAGGGTTACAATGAGAGCTACTGTTACCAAGTGTGTGAGGGTTGATTTTATGCGTCAACTCGACAGAACTATGGGATGCCCACATATATGGCTAAACGTTATCACTGAGTGTGTCTGCGAGGGAAGAGGTTAGCATTTGAACTGATAGGCTGAGTAAAGCAGATGGCCTCTCCCAATGTGGGGTGAGGGTTGGCATTGCTCATCCTGTTGAGGGCCAAAATAGAACAAAAAGGCAGAGGAAGGTTGAACTCTCCCTCTCTTTCTGCCGGAGACATTGGTCTTCTGCACTTGGACTGGGACGTACATGATCAGTGCTCAGACCTTTGGACGTGGACTGGAATTTATACCGTTTGTTCTCCTGGGTCTTTGAACATGGCTGATCATGGGACTTCTCAGCCACCATAATTGTGTGAGCCAGTTCTTTACAATAACTTCATAATAAATCACATATATACATGATTTATTATAAATGTTCTTAATTATAAACATTCTTCTCTCTATATCTATATCTGTATCTATATCTATCTATAGCTATGTCTATCTATAGCTGTTTCTCTGGGGAACCCTGATTTGTATCTAGTCAAAGCCTACAACTACAAAACCTTATACTGAAGTATGTGCTGTGATGTAACTGGCACTTGATTTTAGAGGACCTCACTTGGCCTTACCCTTCTCCCCTTCCTCAGCTAGATTTAATCACCCATCCCTGCAAGGGCACGCTGATCCGTGCCCCCATCTCCTTCACCTCCTCGTCCTCCTTTCACAGCTGTGCCTCCTTTCCATTCCCAATGCTGTGTCAATTCAATTCTTTCTCCTTCCCTGCCTTCCAATGCTAGAGAAAAATCACATAACCATGCGGAATTGGTTCCATTACAAATTTATGAGCATCTCAGCCTCAGCTGCGCTGCCAGCCCTGCTCAGTCATCTTCCAATCAACTCCTGTTGACATTCTCTCCCTGTCTCTTCAGTGGCTGCCTTGACCTCCCCTCGCCCCACTCAACCCACCATCACCCCTCCTCCCCGCTGCCCATTCCCAGCTGAGGCTCTGCAGAGAATATGGAGGTCATCAGAAGTGATTTATTTCATATATATTCCTTCTAAGTTTTTACGTCTAAATTTCTCTGTATTTTTTACCTATTCTTACTTCCTTAATCATTATATCTGAAGTTTTTCTACTCTCACAACTTCATTGTCTCTCTTTCTCCTGGCTTTCCCCCACCGCATACAATTATGTATTCATTTCCCCTTTCACATGCTTTTCCTTCATTTCTTTATACTTGCTTTCTTTTCAAGATTTGCCCTGTATGTTCCTCTCTTAGTCACTTGACCAGTGGTCCTTGACCTTTGCTGTCCACTGGAATCCTATGGGAGAGCTTTAAGAAAAATACCCAGTTTGTGGCTTATGCCTGTAATCCCAGCACTTTGGGAGGCTGAGGCAGGTGGATTAGTTGAGGTCATGAGTTTGAGACCAGCCTGGCCAACATGGCAAAACTCGTCTCTACTAAAAGTACAAAAATTAGCCAGGCATGGTTGTGTGTGCTTATAATCCCAGCTACTGAAGAGAAGGCTGAGGCAAGAGAATTACTTAAAACCCTGGAAGTGGAGGTTGCAGTGAGCTGAGATTGTGCCACTGCACTCCAGCCTGGGTGACAGAGTGAGACTCTGTTTCAAAAAAAAAAAAAAAAAATCCCTATGGTTATTTCTTATTCCAGGACAATTAAACAAGGCTCTCTGGGCTTGCAACCCAGACATTTGCATTTTCAAAAGCTTCCAAAGTAACTCTAATATGTAGCCACGGCTGAGAGCCACTGTTCCCTCTCCTTGTATGCAGATCTCAGCCTATGACAATCCATCTTCTTTTTGCTACCTCTACGCTGAAACTGAACTTCCTAAGGTCACCAAAGATTTCCTCATTCCAAAATTCTGTCACCACCTTCAGGCCTCAGGCTATTCAACATTTATGAAGCATGTGATTCTTAATGTACATTTTCCCCTCTGGACTCCCAAGGCAACGTTCTCTCCCAGCTCTCTCTCTCCCCACTCAGATTTCTCTTTTCAGCAGCAATGCCATCCACTCCCATCCCTTTCTTCTTTTGCTTTCTCTGTTCCTTTTCTATCAATGTGCTCAGTGCTCACCGTTCCTCCTGCTGTCACCAAATTAGCCAAACTATCAATACTTGGAGGCATCACTGACATTTTTCCTTCCTTCACATGTGCATCTGATGGGCTAATAAAGGTTCCATTGTCAATGCAATCACACTCTGCTTGGAAGCCTCTGCGAGATCTCAGTTTGAAACAAGATGAAGTCCAAATCCTGTATCCTGCTTGAGAAGATCATTCATAATTTGCTTCCAGTCTGCCTCTCTGGTCCCACTGCCAGCTACTCCTGGCCTCTCAGTTTCCTCATGCGGAAGCAAGCAATTCTGCCTCAGCCTCCTGAGTAGCTAGAATTACAGGTGTGTGCCACCATGCCCAGCTAATTTTTGTATTTTTAGTGGAGACAGGGTTTCACCATGTTGGTCAGGCTGATCTCGAACTCCTGACCTCATGATCCACTCACCTCCGCCTCCCAAACTGCTGAGATTACAGTTGTGAGCCACTGTGTCCAGCCCATATTTTTAATCTTTGGTGGCTCTGTATTTGCTCTTTCCTGGACTCCCTTCCTACCCTCCTAACTCCCCGGTGACCTTCTACTCACCTTCAAGGTCCAAATAAAATGTCAGGTCTCTCTGGCACTCTTAATTCATTTAGATTCTCGTAGAGCATAATAACAAACTCTAATTAAGCACTTACTCAAGTGTCTTATGGGAACTGATTTATGTATTTCTGCCTTTGCTGCTTTTTGGTGAAGCCCTAGAGGGCAGAGGCCATGACTCATCCATCATTGTCTCTCTCATTCCCAACACAGATCCCGGAACACTGCAGGAGGCCAGGGGACATGAGCTGAGTGGAACCAGCTGGGATGACGTGCAAATGGTCCAGAGAGATTGGGATAGTAGGACTCAGGGACACAGTGGGACTTTGTGGCACAAGAGCAGGACGTGGCGTCTGTGTCAAGTGGAACAAGTACTAGAGCTGCTCACAAAATATTTCTTGCTCCTGATATTAAGGACAAAATGTTGAACTGGATAGAGCTGCATCTGACATCATTTATTATATATTATGGTTTTATGTCTGTGTGTGGGAAAGGAGCAGAATTGGATTATCTCTCTGCCTCAGGAAATAGTCATGTAGTAAGCAGTAATGGGATCAATAAGCACCAACTGAAATTCTCTGCAATCCCCCAGGGCGGAGATCAGTGGGAAGAAGGCTCTCTCAGAGAGTTGTGTGGTCTCATCCTTGGGGATAAAGAGAGCCCTGTTAAATCAGGTGGCTGCTTTGAGAGCAGCCAGGGCAGAAGCTGACACAGAGCTGCCAGGGTGGGCTGCGTTCCCGCGCACCTTTCTGCGCCAATGATGCTGGAGATTCTTGCCTTGTATAAAGACGTGAGTAGCCTTTTCTTCTGGGCACAGAGTTATGCAAGGCTACTTTCTTCTATTCATCCTACTTATTTTACTCAGTGGTTTTTCTGTGTCCTGGATCCTTTGCCCACATCAGCATTATAGCAACTTACAGCCATATGATGTGGTAGATCCTTGGTGTTGACGATTTAACATTTTGAGTAATGCTTTATGCACCACATCCCAAAGACCCATGATAGATAGTCATCGGTTATCTTCCTAAGATATGAACTTGTATGCATTGAGGGCTGCTCTTTGTCATAAAAAGACTTCAGAAAGGAAGCTGACTTTGAGTGCTAGTAGTGGAGCGAAGGGATCTAAATGCAATGGTGAACTTGGGGATTTTAAAGACCTCTGACTGTATTCCTCAGGAAAGCCGAGAGGCTTGTACAGTTGCTGGTTTGCCTGTGATCAGGCTGTGAGCATCCTGGGACCTCCCAGGTCTGTGACATTTTAGTTCTGTGTCTCCTAAATCTATGTCTACTTGTTGGACAATGAGCTAGGGTTAAAGCTCTAAACCAGGAGGCAGCAGAAATGGATTAGAAATGGGCTTGGGCTATAATCTCAAAAGACACAATCCTGAATGCAGTAATTCTGTTGGTTGAAATGCTGAAAATCGCAATCCTGAAATATAAAAATTCCAAAAGGATGATTCTTGAAAAATTAATGAAAAACTTAATTAAAAGATATTTATTAGGCTGGGCACAGTGGCTCATGCTTGTAATACCTGCATTTTGGGAGGCTAAGGTGGGCGGATCATGAGGTTAGGAGTTTGAGACCAGCCTGCCAACATGGTAAAACCCCGTCTCTACTAAAAATACAAAAATTAGCCTGGCATGGTGGCGGGTGCCTGCAATCCCAGTCACTCAGGAGGCTGAGGCAGGATAATTGCTTGAACTCAGGAGGCAGATACTGCAGCGAGCTGACATCATGCCACTGGACTCCAGCCTGAATGGCAACTGAGTAAGACTCTGTCTCGGAAAAAAAAAAAGCGGATGTATTTAAGGAACAGAAAAACACAACAAAACACTTCACAGGCCACTTGATACGACAAAAGAGGCAATAACAGCATTCATGTTTTTGCAAGCAAACACCCAGGCTTACCAACTATAGTCACATGGGTATAACATTTACAAGCAGCAGATGAACCATATTCATAAAGAATCAGATCACAAAGTGAAATGTATACATACATATTACTATGGATGTTATGGTGTGCATTGAGTTTTATACCTGTGGTCATCTGAAATATGGTGACAAACACACTAAGTCTTTCAGTGAGATCTATCAAAAACAGTGATGAGTCACCACCACCTATACAGTCACCCAAAGAGCAAAGATTTTGAGTAATTTTCCCTTCCACAAATAAAGATGCACACAGAGGACATCTCTTCATTTACTGAGGAAGTTTCAATGCTTTTAAATACGTGCACAATGCCTACACACCGTGTCAATGTTGTGATGTCACGCTTTGGTGGAGTCAAATTTCTGACACTCCAGGCAGCAGAAGGAAAGCCTATCCCAGCTCTCAGTTTTCTTTCTACATTTTTCTCTCTGGACCCCCAGCCAACTGCCTGGTGCCCACCAGCACTGAGGGCAGATCTTCCCCCACCTGTTCCACTCAGATTCACACACGATTCTCCTCTGGAAACACCCTTACCGACTAACCCAAAATAATGCTTTATCTGGTTTCCAGGTATTCCTTAATTCAGTCAAGTTGGCACCTAAAATTAGGTTCACAAATCCACCCCTTGTCAGGTTGGCATCCATATGCATCTCCTTTAACCGTACTTAATTAGTATATAAAGACAATAGCAAGGTAACAGTTCTACCTAATGTGATGCAATTAACATAATGCAACTATCCTTCATGCAACTGAAAACACACTAATTCCTTCCCCTGAATTTGGCTTTCAGGATTCCCCAGAATTTGGCTTACAATCATGGCAGAAGAAGAAGCAGGGGCATCTTACACAGTGGCAGGTGAGAGAGAGCCTGTGAAAAGGAACTGTCAATCACTTATAAAGCCATCAGATCTTGTAAGAACTCACTCACTATCATGAGCACAGCGTGAGGGAAACTGCCTCCATGATCCAATCAACTCCCACCAGTTTCCTCCCTCAACACGTGAGAATGATGGGGATTGCAATTCGAGATGAGATTTGGGGGGAGGACACAGAGCCAAACCACATCAGAGATTATGACTGGCACCAATTCAAATTCCAGCTCCACCATTAACTAGTTGCATTAACCCCTTCCAGACACCTTACACTAAAATTAACTCCAGGTGGATTAAAGATCTAAACATAAGACCTAACACCATAAAAACCCTGGAAGAAAACCTAGGCAGAACCATTCAGGATATAGGTATAGGCAAGGACTTCATGGCTAAAACACCAAAAGCAATGACAACAAAAGCCAAATAGACAAATGGGATTGAATTAAACTCCAGAGCTTCCGTACAGCAAAGGAAACGAGTGAACCAGCAACCAACAGAATGGGAAAAAATTTTTGCAGTCTACCCATCTGACAAAGGGCTAATATCTAGAATCTACAAAGAACTAAAACAGATTTACAAGAAAAAAACAAATCCATTCAAAAGTGGATGAAGGATATGAACAAACACTTTACAAAAGAAGACATACATGAGGCCAACAAACATATGAAAAAATGCTCATCATCACTGGTCATTAGAGAAATGCAAATCAAAACTACATTGAGATACCAACTCAAGCCAGTTAGAATGGTGATCATTAAAAAATCTGGAGACAACAGATGCTGGAGAGGATGTGGAGAAATGGGAACACTTTTACACTGTTGGTGGGAGTGTAAATTAGTTCAACCATTGTGGAAGACAGTGTGGCAATTCCTCTAGGACCTAGAAATAGAAATACCATTTGACCCAGCAATCCCATTACTGGATATATACCCAAAGAATTATAAATTGTTCTATTATAAAGACATATGCACATGTATATTCATTACAGCACTGTTTACAATAGCAAAGACCTGGAACCAACCCAAATGTTCATCATCAATAGACTGGATAAAGAAAATGTGGCACATATACACCATGGAATACTATGCAGCCATAAAAAATGATGAATTCGTGTCCTTCAGAGTGACATGGATGAATCTGGAAGCCATCATTCTCATCAAACTGACACAGGAACAGAAAACCAAACACTGCATGTTATCACTCATAGGTTGGTGTTGAACAATTAGAACATGTGGACCCAGGGAGGGGAGCATCGCACACTGTGGTCAGTAGCGTGGGGCTAGGGGAGGGACAGTGGTGGGTAGGGAGGGTGGGGGGGGATAATGAGGGGAGAAATACCAGATATAGGTGATGGGGGGATGAAGGCAGCAAACCACCTTGCCATGTATGTACCTATGCAACAATCCTGCATGATCTGCACATGAACCTCAGAACCTAAAGTACGATTTAAAAAAAAAAAAAAAGAGAGAAGAGCTTCATGTCTAGTTTCCAGTAACGATTTTGGTAAAAGTACCATGGGGGAGGACTGACAAATTTGGAACTGGAAACTGAGTCTGTGAAAGTGAAATACCAATTGGCTGGACAACCCACTAGAAAAAGGGGCCAAGAACAACAAGAAACCAACCACAAATTAATCAGGGAAATGAAAACAAATGCAATACTTTGGATCTTTCAAGTAGGGGAATATCTGTAATCTCACTTCTGAGAGGATTATAAATCAGTATGGCCATTTGGAAAGGTGTTTTGGCAGTTTGTTAAAGTTCCACTCAGCACTGTGCCTCTCTCTCTGCATAGGATGGTTCTGCCCTATATGAAGCACCAAGAGCTGAGAAACAATCTCAGGAAGAGAGAGAGAGAGAGCCCTTGCTCAGATTTATTTAATCTTAGTTTGTCAATTCCTATCATATTACATACGTATTATATTTTGTTGTTTATTGGCTGCCTCATTTATTGAAACATAAGTTCATTGGAATGAACTTTATTGGAGTGTAAGAGAGGACAGGAATTTCATCTCTCATGTCCATAGGTATATGAACATGAAATTCAGAATATGAATACATAAAAAGATCCCGCAGGGTTCTGGAAAGAACTGCATGCAATTGTTCTACATCTTGCTTTTTCAGTCAATAGTTGGCTTGGAGGTCTAGCCACGTTGGTACTTAAAGATTTAGCTAATCTATTCAACTTTGAATTCTGTAAACATTGCTCCTCTGCAGGGCTAGAAACTCAAATTCAACATCCATTACGTGGGAAACCTAAATGTGATGCCCAGGAGAAAGGTGTGTTATAATCAAATATCATGACCACCTAATTATATGGCCACTTAAAACATTGTACATGCCAAGTAAATCACTGAACAACACACACACCTGGGCTATATTTTGCTGAAGAACCAGAATTTTGTGAACTTTGCTACTGTCTTCTCGTGTCTTTGTAATCTTCTGTGGGTAACCATTGGTGTTTTAAGTTACTTCCTCTTTCCCTCCCAAGTTGGTACTAACTTGGGTTACACACTTTGGGATAAACTTGAGAACACAGGAGATAGAAAAAAGAAAAGAATGTTAGTTGTGTTACCTTAAAGCTGATTGGAGAAAAAGCCTTTAGATCTGTGGCCAAAGGGACTTACTGACCCCCACCTTCTAAAATTGACAGAATCCTGGGCATAGTCATGGGTGCCACTGCCTGGCTCTACCCTGAGGGCTGGATTATTACCACCCGACAGGTAAGGAGGGACATACTTCCTGCAGCTGATGGATTTCATCAGACAGGGGCAAAAGCTGAGCCATGCATGTTTAGTTACTTCTCTCAAATACACTTACTATTCTTTGTGTGTTTGTTTGTTTCACCTGTAAGTTACCGTTCTTCTTACACAGAGAAATCACTGCAGGTAGAGAAAAAGGCTGGGAGTATTATTCTTATAAAAATTCCTCCCCATAGAAGTATAAAACTAGTGGGGAGATTGATTCTTTTAACAGTAATTAGTGTTTTCTGTCTGGAAACATGTTCTGATCTCTCTGTCTTTTTAATACAACACCTTAACTAAGGCAGTTCTTGACCTTGGTCTCTTATTTAGCCAGCTAGGTAGCAAAAATCTTTTCATTGGTAACTTCCATTCTGCCTGCAAGTCATCAGTCACAGATTCCTCCTTCTAAGATAGTTTTGATTACTATTTCTAGTTTATTAGTTCTGACCTATTCTCTTATTTATTCACATTTCTATTCTGGTTCTCAATTCTTTGATTCTAAAGTATGTTGACTTTTGACCAGGTGCGATGGCTCATGCCTGTAATCCCAGCATGTTGGGAAGCTGAGGTGGGAGGATTTCCTGAGGCCAGGAGTTTGAATCCAGCCTGGAAACGTAGCAAGATCCCATCTCTACACACACACACACACACACACACAAACATACATACACACACATACACACACACACACACACACACACGCACACTAAAAAATTAGCTGGGCATGATGGCACATGCCTGTAGCCCCAGCTACTCAGGAGACTGAAGTGGGGGGATCACTTGAGCCTAGGAATTTGAGGCTTCAATAAGATACGGTTATGACACTGCACTCCAGCCTGGGCAACAGAGTGAGATCCTGTCTTCTGACAAAACACAAAACAAAAAAACTAAAATATGTTTACTTTCCATAGGTGATTTTTTTCCCCTCTCATAACTTTCTTTTCCTTATAAAATCTTTGTCTCTAGCCCAGACTTCTATCCTAAGCTGATCCATATTTCCAAATGTTGTTAAGTTTCGTGTATCCAAAATTTCTTATCTTCCCCTCAAAACCTGTTCTATTGCCTGACAGTCAGTCTGTTTAACCTTTAACTCCTGTGGAGTTTAAAATCATATTGACTTTACAGGGTTCACTGGAAAGATTAGATGAGATAATGAAATAAATTGTTGCTTAGAAGTCAAGAGAAATAAGGACGGTAAATTCCAATTGCAGAATTTAAGCCTGCACCAAAACCCACAAAGCACAGTTGTTACCTTGTGACTTCTTCACTATCCTATGTTAGAATTGCTGTTTTCCTTCATAGCTCAAAAGGGTCTCAAAGCAAGGGAATTTTCTATTTTTAACAGGTGTTTTAAAACATCTATATTCTTTCTCATACTTGATTTATACTTTAGGGGCATATAAGATTCTAGGCAATATGTTTTTCCTCAGAATGTTTAAGGCTTTGCTTCATTATATTCTAGCATCTAATGTTGCTCATAAGGGGTTGTGTTTCTGATTTCTTATTCTTGGTATATGACCTATTAAATTTTCCTCTCTGGATACTTTCAGAACCTTTTGTAAAAATCCGTGGGGTTCTGAAATTTCAAAGTGATGTGCCTCGTTTGACTTTTTCTTATTCATCATATACAACATTTTATGGGCTCCTTCCACTGGAGTTGGGCTTTTCAATTCTGAAGAATGTTTTCCTATTATTTTCTTTAGTGATTTCCTTTTCTTTCTTTGTCGTTTTAAGTCCAATTATTTAGACACTGTAATTTCTGAAAAATACTTTTTTCTTTTCGCCACGATTTTCTACTTCCTGACCTTTTCATCTATTTATGAAATATTCCCTCAACTCCATATCCTATTATTGAATTTTAGTTATAAAATACTTTAATTTCTGAAAGTTCTTTCCTTGTTCTTGCATGGTTCTTTTGTGTGGAATGCTGTTCCTTCTGCAATTCGTGGTCCAGAGGTGCAATATCTCCTTTCACTCTGCTAAAGATGCTGATACAAGTCCAGGTAAAGATGTGGATCTTTCCTCTGCTCCTGGAGTCATTTCTGCATGACCCAGGTTCCTTATTTATAATAGTTTGGCTTTCTTTCTGTTGATTAGAGGACTTTTCAAGTGTCTGGTTATCCTCAGCTGACCATTTTCTTTCTGGTGGCAAAATATACAGCATGTGAAATTTATCATTTTAATCATTTTCGAGTGGACAGTTCAGTGGTATTCAGCGCATTCACATGGTTGTGCAATCATCACTGCCCTGCATCTCCAGAACTTTCTCATCTTCTCAAACTGAAACTCTGTACCCATTAAACACTAATTCCCCATTACCCCTTCCTGCAGCCCCTGGTAACCATGGCTCTACTTTCTCAATGAATTTGACTAATTGAAGTACCTCATATAGGTGGAATCAACCATTATTTATCCTTTTTGTGTTTGGCTTATTTCACTGAGCAAGTATCAGAAATTCATTCTTTTTCAAGACTAATATTCCATTGTATGTCTGGACCATGCTCTGTTTATCCATTCATCCATTGATGGGCATGGGTTGCTTCCACCTTTTAAAAAAAATTTTACTTTAAGTTCTGGGGTACATGTGAAGATCTTGCAGGATTGTTACATAGATAGATATACACATGCCATGGTGATTTGCTGCCTCCAACCCCCCCCCATCACCTACATTAGGTATTTCTCCTAATGTTACCTCTCCCCAATCTCCCCACCCCCTGCTATCCCTCCCCTAGCCCCCCCACCCTTCAAGAAACCCCAGTGTGTGATGTTCCCCTTCCTGTGTCCATGTGTTCTCATTATTCACCAGCCACTTATAAGTGAGAACATGCGGTGTTTGGTTTTCTGTTCTTGTGTCAGTTTGCTGAGAATGATGGTTTCCAGATTCATCCATGTCCCTGCAAAGGACATGAACTCATGCTCTCTTATGGTTGCATAGTATTCCATGGTGTACAGTGCCACATTTTCTTTATCCAGTCTATCATTGATGGGCATTTGGATTGGTTCCAAGTCTATAGTAAACAGTGCTGCAATGAACATACATGTGCATGTGTCCTTATAATAGAACGATTTATAATCGTTTGGGTATATACTCAGTAATGGGATTGCTGGGTCAAATGGGATTTCTATTTCTAGGTCCTTGAGGAATCGCCACACTGTCTTCCACAATGGTTGAACTAATTTACACTCCCACCAACAGTGTAAAAGTGTTCCCATTTCTCCACATCTTCTCCAGCATCTGTTGTCTCCAGATTTTTTTAATGATTGCCATTCTAACTGGCGTGAGGTGGTATCTCAATGTGGTTTTGATTTGCATTTCTCTAATGACCAGTGATGATGAGCATTTTTTCATATGTTCGTTGGCCTCATAAATGTCTTCTTATGAGAAGCATCTGTTCATATACTTCTGATTATTGTCAATAAGACTGTAATGAACATGAGTATACAAAGATCAGCTCAAGTCCCTGCTTTCAATTCTTTTGGTTTACTTTCTTTTTCTTTTCTCTCTCTCTCCTTTTTTTTTTTTTTTTTTTTTTTTGAAATGGGGTCTCTATGTTGCCCAGGCTGTAATACAGTGGCTCTTCACAAGCATGATCATTGTGCACTGTAGCTTCATACTCCTGGGCTTAAGTGATCCTCCTGCCTGAGCCTCCTGAGTAGCTGGGACAACAGGCATATGCCGTTGCTCTTGGCTCTTTCAGTTTACTTTTAAAGTGAGACAATAAAAATTTATTAGGGCTGTGTGTATGTATGTGCACAGATTGCCAGGGAGCTCACAGTAAGTGAACGGGATTTCAAACAAGCCATTCATGAGAGGATCCCAGGAAGAGTCTCTCTATTTCAAAGTCCTATTTATTAGGCTCATGCTTTCTCCTCTATACTTAGCAGAGATAGCTGAACATTTGCAGCATACAGCGCAGCACCCAGGGAAGTGCCTGGAACTTGCCGAATGAATGGTATGTGGGTGTCATTCTTTCTCAACTTTCTTATATAATTTCCCCATATTCTGATATTTCATTGATAGTTTTAGTTGCAATTTGGGAAGTCAGGAATGGGATGGAGAGCAGGGAGCAGTCAAATTATACGTTTGTGCTCAATCTGCCTTGATACTTGGAAATTCCTTTGACACATTTCCTTTAGTTGGCTCTAGGAGCAGAGCCTGCATTTTATATGCACAAACTACTTAGACAACTGTGTGGGTATTCCTGGAGTAGGCAGATGATAACGGAGATGCCTGAGGGACATAAGGTGGGTGCAAGGGATAGGGAACTGAGAGGGAAGAGGTCTCAGGGAGCCTGGAGTTCTTGCTTGGGGGCCCTATCCTCCTCTTGTCTTCTGTTTTCAGATGCTCTGCTCTAACCCTTTCATGGGGTAAGCTCCCTAGGATGGTAGGTTTCCGGTGGAAAAGTTAAAGATTTATTGTGGTGGTGGTTGAAAAGTAAGGCTAACTTTGGCCAGGTGTGATAGCTCAAGGCTGTAATCCCAGCTCTATGGGGGGTTGAGGCAGGTGGATCACTGGAGGTCAGGAGTTGGAGATCAGCCTGGCCAATATGGTGAAACCCTGTTTTCACTACAACTACAAAAATTAGTCAGATGGGTGGTGCATACCTGTAATCCCAGCTACTTGGGAGGCTGAGGCAGGAGAATTGTTTGCACCTGGGAGGCTGAGGCTACAATGAGCCAAGATCGCACCACTGGACTCCAGGCTGGGCAACAGAGCCAGACTCAGTCTCAAGAAGAAGAAGAAATTAAGGCAAACTTCCATCAGCAATTTTCTCACAGACAGGGTCATGGTGTCATTATCTCCATTGCAGTGTTTGAGCAAAGCACAAGGATAAAGTCAGGAGGGAAGAACGAAGTCTGAGCAGCTGGTATTTGCTTCAGCTTCTTCCAGAGGCACCTCAGAGCCATCAGGGAACAGGAACGAGCTATTGCCATTCCCTGCACAGTCCCAGTGCAAATCTGGGTGTGATGTGCAGATATGGAGGTACATTGTTGCTGGCTTCTCAGTGATAGTCTTCCTTCTAATCTCCCTACTCTACTGCTGGCAAATTTATGCAAAATCAATGTATATCTACTTAAGTTTGGCTCCCACTGATGTTATTGTTATTTATTTATTTACTCTACACATTCCTAGATGAATTATGTAAGATTTGACAGTTTCTTTCTTGAAGTCTTGCACTTTTATCAGCAGAATACCATCTGCCATCATTAGAGAGTAGTGGATGTGGATGTGTCTCAGGAATTAATTGATATCCTGTGAACTAGATTTGCATAAGCTTCTGCAGCCTCTGCTAACGAGTGTAAGATGGTTACCAGGGCCTGCTATTAGGGAGAGTGATTATGAAACAGGCAGAAGTCTCAGGCAGGGCACAGTGGCTCACACCTGTAATCCCAGCACTTTGGGAGGCTACGGTGGGTGGATCACCTGAGGTCAAGAGTTCGAGACCAGCCTGATCAACATAGAGAAATCCGTCTCTACTAAAAATACAAAATTATCTGGGTGTGGTGGTGCACCCCTGTAATCCCAGCTACTCAGGAGGCTGAGGCAGGAGACCCACTTGAACCCGGGAGGGAGAGGTTGTGGTGAGCTGAGATTGCACCATTGCACCATGTTGGCCAGGATGGTCTCCATCTTTTGACCTTGTGATCTACTTGCCTCAGGCTCCCAAAGGGTTGGGATTACAGGCGTGAGCCACCTCACCTGGCCAAAACCGAAAAATTTTATTGGGTTCCATGGAAGAACGTTCATCCTTACAATTTGGATAATCCACATTTTTAAATAGAAGAATATCCCTGAAAAAAGTGGCTCTGCTTTTAGCCGCTGAGTGTCTTTGGGAAGCAATAAACACAAAGGTATATTTTAGAAAAGGTTTTGTTTCACAGATTTCTTTAGTGCTCAAAGTGAGTTTACATGCACTGTCTCATTCAATCACCAAAATACGCAGTGAGGTATTATTAAACATATTACCTCAGTTAAACATAGAGCCACCTAGCAATTCCACTTATAAGTATACAACCCCCTGCCCAACATTTGAAACAAATATTAAAAAAAAAACTTGTACGTACATGTTGACAAAAACATTATTCATCAATAGAATAGACAAAGGGCAATAGAAAGCCAACAGAAAGAGAAAGGATGAAAGGGTGGAAAATGCAGAATCTTTGATTGCTGGGTGGCCAAATGGCCATCCATGGTATGGAACTCCAGTTGGGTTGTGCTCAGGTAGTAAAGGAAAGAGTTAGCAGTGAAATTTAGAGATGAATTCAATGCCTGGGGAGTTGGTTCACTGGATGCATAAGGAAATGCAAACCAACAAGGAAAAAATGAGATATTTAAACTCTTGGTTATTGTTATGTATAGTAGCTAAAATGAAAGTAAGAGAGTGCTGGGTTGGGTGTTGAGGCCGATGTGGGTCTGTCTGAGCTCATGTCAATAGCCTCAAAGCTACCGACAAAGGGGAAAACTATGCCAAGGCAAGAGATTACCAAGAAGGTGGGCAACCTAGGCGGGGGGCAAAACCAAGTAACTATTGAAACCAGAGGGGACAGCATGAAGGAATTGTTCCACCTAGTAGATTGGTATCATCAGCTCATGGAGGAACCTTTGCTAAAACAGATAGTGAGAGTAACATATCTGAGAGCTGTGTCTTTGCTTTTAAATGCTGCAGAGTAGAAAAACGTTTGAGTTGATTCAGGCCCCACAGCTCACTACTAAATAATCATAGATATGTGATTTAGACACACAGGTGGGTATTCCTGAGGAAACAACCAGCCTGATGGACTAGATAAAAAGCACTGTAAAGTTCAAGTGATTCTCCTGCCTTAGCTTCCCCAATAGTTGGGATTACAGGCACCTGCCACCACGCCTGGTGGTGGCAGGTGCCTGTAAAAATTTTTCTATTTTTAGTACAGACAAGGGTTCACCATTTTGGCCAGACTGGTCTCAAATTCCTGACCTCAAGTGATCTGCCCGTCATGGACTTCCAAAGTGCTGGGATTACAGACATGAAGCCACCATGCCCAGCCATGACTTACTTTTCAATGAGACTCTGGCATAATATTATGAGACAAGGAAAAAATATTTAACCTCAAAATATATTTCCTTGCCATACCTTGAAATCGCCCTGCAAAGTCTCTTGTGGGAACAATCCACATTTTATAGCGAATCTTCTTTCCCCTTTGTTTTCCCTTCTTTCTTTGTGGATCCAGGAGATGATCAGCTAAGGGCCAGGCACTCTTGTAGAGCTAATAAGAAACATTTTACAACCTGCTCTCTCTCTGAAGTCTGGTATCTGAGAGATTCCTCTGCACGATAAAACTTGGTCTCCACGATCTTTATCTTAAGATGAACATTCCTTTCCACTAATCCTGGGTCTTCAGATAAACTCAGCCAGAAAATGTTTAAATTTACCTACAGCCCGGAAGTCCCCACTTTGAGTTGTCCTGCCTGTCTAAACCAAACCAGTGTATTTCTTAAATGTATTTGATTGAGGTCTCATGCCTCCCTAAAATATATAAAATCAAGCTTTATCCCAACCACCTTGGGCACATGTTCTCAGGACCTCCTGAGGGCTGTGCCACAGGCCATGGTCACTCATTATTTGAGTCAGAATAAATCTCTTAACATATTTTACAGAGTTCGACTCTTTGTTTTTGACACTATTTAAGTTATTAATGTTATGTATCTCATTGTTTTACTTCTGAAAAAACAAAAACAAAAACAAGCCACGGTATTCTGAAGTCTCGAGCTGATTAAATAGCCTCTGAATCTCCCTCATTTGGAATCCCACTGGGCCTGATCTGTTTTTCATTGCCAGAGCACAGCTGCTAAAGCTATACCACATCAAGCACCCTCCCTAAAGGCTCAGGGACCTTTGTGGAAGAGGAGGGCATGTGAGGTTCTAAGAGCCGGATTGCAGATGGAGTGTTGGAGGCCAGAGCCACTTGGGCACCAATCAGCCATGTTGGCTTCTGATTAACCCCTGTTCTGGGAATGTCTCTAAGATTTCCAGTTTATCCGTTGTTCCCTGTGTAAGAGCAAGTACTTACCATAAATCTTTCCCTTAGGTCAAACAATCTTGAGATTATAGTACTTCAATTATCCTACACATCCCTTCTGAATCACCCTTTCTTCATGGTATACATCCCTGGCTCTGAGGGTTAAGGGGACAAGGATCTACTATCTTATCTTGCCACTTCCTGAGACACAGTCATGGCTTCTGTTTGTAAGTCCCTATTTAACGTTTCTGAGAGGGCTGGGCACAGTGGGATCACACCTGTAATCCCAGTACTTAGGGAGGCCGAGGCGGGCAAATCACCTGAGCTCAGGAGTTCGAGACCAGCCTGATCAACATGGAGAAATTCTGTTCCTATTAAAATTACAAAATTAGCCAGGCATGGTGGCACATGCCTGTGATCCCAGCTATTTGGAAGGCTGAGGCAGGATAATCATTTGAACTCAGGAGGTGGAGGTTGTGGTGAGCCAAGATCACACTCCTGCGCTCCAGCCTGCACAACAAGAGTGAAATTCTGTCTCAAAAAAACCAAAAGTTTCTGAAAGACTGGATTTGTCAGCCTCTTTTTTTGGCCTCCCAGCTTCCTTGGACTTTGGGAGTAGGTTTGCACAGACCTGCCCACATTGGAACAGTATGAATAAACAAAATGTGCACAGTTACCACTGAAATTAGACCACCTGCCATGAAAGAAAACTGGGCATGGATTCACTCAATAACGGCCATCCATTACTCAACATTACCTGTTCTAATGGCTTTTATTTTAGTTGGTTTTTCTGAAAATGGAGTCTCTCTCTGTCTCTCAGGCTGGAGTGCAATGGTATGATCTTGGCTCACTGCAACCTCCGCCTCCTGGGTTCAAGTGATTCTCCTGCTTCAGCCTCCTGAGCTGCTGAGATTACAGGTGCCCACCACCACACCCAGGTACTTTTTGTATGTTTAGTGGAGACGGGGTTTCACTATGTTGGCCAGGCTAGTCTTGAACTCCTGACCTCAAGTGATCTGCCTGCCTTGGCCTCCCAAAGTTCTGGGATTAGAAACATGAGCCACCACACCTGTCCTTGTCCTGGTGGCTTTTGTTGCCCATTATCCCCACCTCAAATCTTTTTTTAACATTTACTCAGGTATTCTAGATTTTTGTCTCCAACACCGTTGACTCCTGGAACCTTGTGGGATGCTAAATAATTGGATAAAGGCAGCAAAAAGGCAGACTGTTCAGGTGAAATATCCAAGGGTTTATTATCAAGTTTCACCTTCGGCTCTAATCCGAAGCATTTCTGTTTTACCGATTCTATGGATTTTCCAGTTTTCCTTCCATTTGAACCTCTGCACCTCTGAAGGAGTACCCAAGGGCTGGACTCAGTCTGATCAGGGTTGGAGTTGGGACTTATCTGCAAGTGACCATTCAACCTGTGAAGGTCAAGAGGAAAGAGGCAGAGGTCACCTGGAGGAAAGAGGCAAGGGGCTCGGGGCCAGAGAAGGCTTCTTTGTGCTTGTGCGCTTGACTCCCTTTCCCATACGGGACGGGTCCCACCTATGTCTCCTGCGTGCACCATTTTCATCATTTTCCTTCATACTTACACTCAGCAAGAGAGGAATCTTCCTGCAGCATAATTCTTACTCCCCAAGAGGGGATTCAGTAGGGAAGATGCATTTATAACTCTACAAATCTAGATATTAGACTCACTGGAATTATGGGAGAAGATCTGAATATGTCCTCTTATATCCAGAGAAACTAGAACCATCTCATGGGACAAGATAATGAGCTTAGAAAGTTTTACAGGAGGAAAAATGTGAGCTTATTTTAGTATTATAGACTGATGCAGAGACCAAAGCTGAGACTCTAGGTGCCCAAGCCAGTCCTAACCCTTAGCTCACACTCAATCATATCAGCCCTTTCATTTTTTAAATTTCTTGATAGATTTATTGATTTTATCAATGCTGAGCAGATGAAAGCTGAATCTGCTCAGGAGAAATATTCCATAGATTCATTTATTTCCTCCTGACTCAGAAAGAGGGAAGTCCTGGAACTGGTGAAGGAGTTTGCACGCTCTAATATCTCTGCTACAGAAGACCAAATATCCGCTGGGTAATTTCTGAAGGTGACTTCTTTGCTCTTTCCCCAAATGTCCAAGCTGCAGAGGCTCCTGTACTCCTCTCAGGTTTCTGAGAGAGGAGTAAGCTGTTCTGAGCACGGCCCAGGCACCCCACACAGCACATGAAAATTTGATGTGTGCAATAAAGCCTGTCTTGCTTAATGCATCCAGCCCCTTTGTCCATGGGAGCTAATATCCTTTTGGGAAATACTGTGATTTCATCTGAAATGTCGGGGAAAGGGAGGGCAGAGAGGGAATGTGGGACTTTGCCATACAACCCCTTACTCCGACCACTTAATAACTTGGCTAGAAGCCACAATCGATATAGAGCTGTCAGCTGAGCTCCAGCCCTCCCAGACTTCCCAATCAATCAACAAGATTTAGTAAGCCACTGGTTGAAATCTATGCCACATAAAAAGTGTGGGTTCCTAGACCAGTCCTACAGAGACTGATTAATTCCTCCTGGGTACCTGGATTAGCTTCCATTTGGAGAACAGTAGCCTATTGCTGGAGGCTTAGCTGTTAGACCTTCCCAATGTATACCTAGGACAAATAGGCGTTTGGCAAATGATCCACTTATTTCTGCATTTTTCTCACTACACATAACTCTTTCATCAGTTAATAGCCCATTTTTTAAAAATGGACTTGTGTTTGAGGAAAGAGAATCATTGCAGTCTTTCTAATATGCCAAACTTCTTAAATTCATTCTTTTTGAACTTGTTCTTCTGAGAGGTATGCTATAATTTTTACTTAAGAGATAGTTATAACTACGACTAATTTTTTTTCCATAGGAGGAAATGGTGGCAAGGCTGCCCTTCCCTTAAGAGGAGCCAAGAGGTAACCCTGAGCAGTGGGCCTAAGACCTCAGCTCCCAGAAAACCTATCCAGCCTTAACAAGGATCAGGAAGGAGCCTCTGAAGTTTGGAATGAGACTGAGCTTTTCTGGCTTCCTCACCTCCAATAACAGAGTCCGGAGTCAGTTTTACACATGTACCCTTCTCTGTGCTTCAATGCTTTCAGCCCCACTATTACTGATTGCCCTGAGTCCTTCACAACAAATCTCATTTTCCCCTGTATCTCTGTTCACATCCACGACATACAAGGCTCCAGATTCCCAGGTTATCATGTTTCTTGGCCTATTAACTCCCCAAAGGCACTCCATATTCCCATGCATTTCCTACCTGTCTTCATCTCATGCAAACCATCCACGCTGACATTAGGAATTCCTGGTCCATCAGTAGCCAAATTCTCTGTCTTCCGTCTTTCCTCTGGATAGGCTCTTTTTCCTCTTGCTCTAACGGGGACCTGGCTTTCACTAAGGGTACTTTTCTCTGCCACCCTCTAAGTGATGGCTAGCTTCTCTCCCATCTCTTTTCCTTATACCTCAGAGTCTCCTGGTTTCTCGTTTCTACTTTCAGAGCAGGCTTTCTCCCACCTTCATTAAAACCCCCATTGAACTCTCAAGTTACCAAGTCACTCAGACCCTGCCCTCCAGTGCTACTTTTCTTGACCAAGCACTTGGGTCTCCCACTGCCTGACAGTTTTGCATCCTTGAGGGACATCTCACTGTCTCCAGCACCACTCCCATCTTAATTCTTGAAGATTTCCATGTACCCTTGGATAATTTTCACCATTCTTGAATTCCTCTCCTCCTTTGAAGTTATATTCTACCTTAGCTTGGCCATTCACTCCCATGGTTTTATCCTAGAGCTCATCATTATCCATAATTGCAAATTCTCATAATCTCTATTTTATGCAACTCTTTTAGTTCACCACCTCCTGTGTTTTAACTTGTTACATCTTTCAACTCATTATATCTAGTAACTAACAATTTTCTGATCTCACAGGGACAGCCCATCCACTGATCCAATCGTTCCCCTGCCCACCACATCGTGATGTGACGGTTTCCCTTCTCGTACAGTTTAAATTCCATGGCTGCCTGTTCGTCTTATTTCCTTGTCTGTGCCCTTAACTGCACATCTCACATTGTTTCACTCTCCCTGCTCCATGCCTGCACCCATGCAGCTGGATAAGGCTAGAAGCCAAAACCAAGAACTAACCTAAGACTATTCCTTTTTTGACTCATGACTGCAAACATCATGCTGTGAGCAGTAATATAGTTCCCTAGTCCATCCACTCTCCTCTCCCAAATAACTAGCTTATACCTCTCCTCTCACCTCAGAAATCTCCCCAGGCTTCCTCACACACCCGCACTATTGGCTGATGACTTGTTTCCTGTATCACTGGGAAAATGAAGCAATCTGAAGAGGGCTTCCTCGAATTCCCACCACCAAATCCATCCACGTTCGGCATCTGCACCGTATGCTCTGCCTTCTGGACTGTTTTTTTCTAGATGAACTGTTTGTATTCCCATAGTAAGCCAATCTTGTTTTTATACATTCATTCTATCCCTTCTCCTCTACCCTGTGACATCACACCAGCGACTCTCCCTGCTGTCTCTCACAGCCTCAGTTTCTCTCCCTCTCAAGTAATGCGCTGTTAACTTGTTCCATCTTATAGAGCAAAACTTCCTGTTGGTCCCACTTCCTCGCTAGCTACCTCCTACTCTGCTCCCTTTTGGATATAGCAATAGCTTGGACAAGGTCACTTTTGATGGAATGATTGGGGCAAAAACAAACTGAAGCAGGTTAAAGAGAGAAGAGGAATTGAAAGAAATGAGTCTAGAGGACTCTTTCAAGGAGTTTGTTGCAAAGGGGAGCAGCAGATAGCTCCTACACCAGCAGTTGAGTTATCTTAAATTTAGTGAGTTAAAGTCACAGGAGAAGAACCTGGGAACAGCAGGTTTCCATTTATATGATGCGCATCAGAAGCCAGGCATGCCCACAGGACTGGGATGCAGATGGATGCAGCGAGATACAGAAGTCTGTCCGAAGAGCTCTGGCCCCGGGGAGAGACAGGGATGAACAGAATGGGTTGGGAAGGGTGGGGGGCTGCATGCTAACAATCAGACAGAGGCCTCTGCCCTAACGTTGTCTGCTCTAGCCTTCAACTTGTAGACACTCACAACTTTGTTTTCTCAGGTGTCCACTCTGTTTCTTTTTTAACGTCACCTGAGCTGCATGGCGTCTTCTGAGGCAGACCAGTGTGGGACTCAACTCAGGGCAGACTTGACCGTGTCATAAGATAGAGCAAGCTTCTTCCCCCCGCCCTCGGGGCGCCAGGGCTAGAATCAGATGGTGGGATTGGCTCTGCTTCTTTCCTGATGCTTTCAAGGGAGCCCAACTGGGCCTGCCCTCTAGGTGTTGTCTCTTGAACTCCTGGAACATTTTTCTCCTCTCTAAGGGAGAAGAGCAACTGCGGGTCTATCTACTCCTGCAGGTCTCAACCCTGCTCTTGCCACAACATGGATGCCCACAGATGGATCCCAGCTTTAACGGCCCCCCTCCTCACTCTTTCCAGAAAACATGTTGGATTACAATTGACCAAGAGTAGGATGATTCTAAGGATGACTTTGATGCTGCTTTGATAAACACTGCATGTCCTCACTTATAAGTGGGAGTTGAACAATGAGAACACATGGGCACAGGGAGGGGAGCATCACACACTGGGGCCTGTGAGGGGGTGGGAAGCTAGGGCAGGGATGGCATTAGGAGAAATACCTAATATAGGTGATGGGGTGATGGATGCAGCAAACCACCATGGCACGTGTATAACTATGTGACAAACCTGCACGTTCTGCTCATGTGCCCCAGAACTTCAAATATAACAAAAAAAGGAAAAAGAAAACAAGAGTAAATTACTTGTGAATATTGGCATTTTAACCACCATGAATAACTTATGACTGTCATTCTTCTCACAAGGGATAAGGCCACTCCCTGTAATTGAGACTACAGTACTGTCAAGTTCAGCTACAATACAAGCAGGAGTCCCACAGGTCACTGAAAGGGGCAAAGGGCCTGGGTGGGAACTGCAGCAAACCAGAGAAGAAGTGTCTGCCTCTGCAGGGGGCCAAAGACGGCTTTCCTCCAGTTCATTACCATTGTTGACTGTGCAGGCATGACCCATCTTCTGAGTTTTCCAGAAAAGCTGGAAATCTAGACTTTCAGGGAAACCTGCCTTATAAATATTGACGATGAATGAAAAATCTAAATCTTCAAAATTGCTGGAAATGACAAACAAAATACAACTGTAAGCTGAGTTTGGCGCATGGGCAGATATGCTGCCTACTCTGCTCTCTGACCTCTGGGTCTGGGCATTCCCAGGACAGCTTTGTCTCAGCCCTTCCAGCTCTGTGTCTGCCTGTGATCCCACTCAGCTTCCTAGGTCAGCATTTCGGCACCTTACCCTTGCTGTCTGGGGTAACTAGGAGAGGAGGGGGCTCCTGCATCCAGGAGCTGGAGAGATGTGAAGGGAGAGCAAAGTTAGTCTGTTTGTTTGTTTTGGGTTATGGGGAAGGCGTGTACACAATCTGATGTGGAGCAGTCTTTCACTTCCCTGGGGTCTGATGCTAGAACAGCCTCCACCGTTGTCCTGTCCCCTTGAGTCAGTATATGGTGTGAAGGATGATGCAGGATATTCACTCACTCACCTATTCATTCATTTGCTTATTTATTCACTCATTCATTCATTCACTTACTCATTCACTCATTCATTCACTAGTTAGTCATCTGTGTATTCACTCACTCGTTTACGCACTCATTCACTCACCTACTCACACATTCACTCATTCATTCACTCGCACACTCACTCATTCACTTATTTATTTGCTCATTCATTTGTTTACTCATTCACTCACACACCTACTCACTCATTCACTTATTTATTCACTCATTCATTCACTCATTTATTCATTCACTCACTCACTTATTCCCTCACTCCTTCATTTACAAAGTATTTATAAAACACCTGCCAGGACCCTTGTGGACATTAGGAATTTAGCAGGGGAAAAACAGTCAAGAACCTGCCTTCCTGAAGCTTATATTCTGGTGAGGAGACAGGCATGGACAGACAATAAACAAGTAGATGTGTCACAAAATATGCATCTGGAGCTGAAAACTGCTTTCAAGAAAAATAAGGCAAATTAAAGGCAAAAATGATTAGTTTAAATGGAGCAGAGGAAAGAGAAAGGCCAGTCAGAGGAGGTGTCATTTAAGAAAGATCTGGAGGAAGTGAGAGAGCAAGGCTTGCAAGTACTCAGAGGAAAAGTTTTTCAGCAGGAGGGAGAGGAAGTTTGGAGGTCCTGAGTGGGGCTGTGCTTAACCTTCCACGGAACAGCATGAAGGCTCACAGTGGCTGGAGAGAAGTGAGATAAGATGAGAGGAGGACACAGAGACGGATGAAGAGTGAATCAAAGGCCAGGCTTTGGTCCTTTGGGCAGTGAAGTGATAGGGAGCCACTGAAGGATGTGAGCAGAGGGGAAGCATGATCTGATTTCCATCTGAAAAAGATCACTCTGGCTATGGTGTTGTCAATAGACTACACTAAGGAGGGGCAGGCAGGGAAGCAGGGAGCTGAGCACCCAGGCTGTCGTAGGGGTCCAGGACTGAAATGATGGGGACCTAGACTGGATGCTAGAGGGGGAGGTAATGTCTGCTGGATTTGGCATAGACATGTATTTATTTATTTATTTATTTATTTGGAGATAGAGTCTTGCTCTGTCACCAAGCTGGAGTGCAGTGGCGTGATCTTGGCTCACTGCAACTCTGCTTCCTGGGTTCAAGTGCTTCTCCTGCCTTGGCCTCCCGAGTAGCTGGGACTACATCAATTTTTGTATTTTTAATAGAGATGGGGTTTTCCCATGTTGGCCAGGATGATCTTGATCTCCTGACACTGTGATCTGCCCGCCTTGGCCTCCGCAGTACCGGGATTCCAGGCGTGAGCCACCACGCCCAGCCAATTTGGCATATATTTTAAGAACCAAGTCAACAGGCTTTGCTGTCAGTTCTCTGAGAGCCCAGGTAGGATTGTGAGTGGAGGTGCACACCTGTGCACACTCAGGCACGTGGGTTGGAGCACCGGGCTGTGGGGGTACGTGGCAGAACACAAGCACACATGCTGGTGTGGCAGCTTCACCCTTTCCAAGGGCAGGAGAGGCAGATCTGTGTTCTTTGGAGCTTCTGCTGTGTTCAGCTGCTTTCAGTGACCCCAGCAGCACTCCTCCGGCCCAGTTCTGCCTCATTGTTTGGGTGCCAAGGCCACAGTTCCCCTCTTCTCCTAGTAGCATCAGTGCCCTGAGACATACAGAGAGGTACTTTGTTTCCTGCCAGACTCAGGAAAATTTTGAGAGTGAACACCTATCCCACACATCCTTCTGCCAGCCATTGGTGGACATGCCTGCAAGCCCTTTTCCACACATCAGAAGATAAGAGGAGGCTGAATCAAACAGAACAGACACACATGACCGTCGGGCCTCCTCACAGCAGGCTTATTGACTAAAGCCTGGCTCTCTTCTTTTTCTTTAGTTCTTATCCCTTGGGTGAGTCCGGCCCCTCTTACAACTTCAAAACTAAAGTGTCATTCTCTGGGTGACTCCAGGTGGACTCTCTGGCTTGTGTTCTGACTTCAAACAACACATCCATCTGATGGATTTGAAGATGGACATGAGAATCCGCAGGAATTCTCTCTTACTCTTTCTAAGAGTCTGGTTTCTTGGATCAAGAGAAACTCTGCTTGTAAATTTTCTAAAGTTTACATCTCAGAGTTTCCAAAAATACATATTTTCTCCCTCCCTTTATCCCTTGATTCCTTCATTCTTTCCTTCAGTCTTAGAGTCTTACTTAGAAAAGGCACAAAGGACTGTTGGAACCAGAAAGGGCTTTAGATTTGCACAAAACTAGGTCAGAGTTCTTAAGTCTTTAATTTACTAACTGTGCAATTTGAACTAGATTCATTGGTTTTCCTCATCATAGAATGAGGATGACAATATCTAACTTTAGAATATTTATTAAGGTTACACGGGGTCTTTACAAAACACTTTATAAAACTTTACAGAAAGATCCTAGTAATGTCGGTATGTCAGGGTCCCACAAAAGAGGAATTGTTCTCCAAATTTCTCTCCCCCACCCTTTTTTTTTAAAATTGTACTTTAGGTTCTGGGGTACATGTGTAGATCATGTAGGTTTGTTGCACAGGTACATACATGGTAAGGTGGTTTGCTGCCTCCAACCCCCCCTCACTCATATCTGGCATTTCTCCCCATGTTATCTCCCTCCAACCTCCCCACCCCAGGCTGTCCCTCCCCTAGTCCCACAAAACAGACCCCTGTGTGTGAACAGCGAGGTATTGATGACTTTGTTGAAAAGCTGAATCTCTGGGCTTTAAGCTGAACTTTTATGAGGTCAGGGAGTATTTTCTGTGAAATCACTGGGTTCTGCATAGTGGCTGGCTCATAGTAGGGCTTCACGACATATTGTCAAATGGACACAAGAAAGGAAGGAAGGAGGGAAACAAGAAAGAAAAGGCTAGAGGGAGAGAAGGAATGAAGAAACAGAGGAGAGTTTAGTAGGAATCAACCCTGTATGTGAAGCCGTGTGTGAGATATATGATCAAGTCTATGTCATTTTTGGGGGGTAGAGGGTGGAATGTTGAATACCAGGTCAAGCTTTTTTCTTCTATGACAAACAACACAGAGAGAGGGGAGGGGAAGCCTGCATAGAATTTTTATTATTATTTTTATGACCAGACAATTAGGCAGGTTCCCTTTTGTTAAAATCCAAAGTTTTTTTTTTTTTTTTTCCATTTGGGGAGAAATAGTTTTAGTAATGTGGCAGTTTCAATTCTGAGCCAGAGAAATGATTTATGAACAGAAAAATGAACATTTCTTTTAAAATGACCATATAATTTACAGCCCCAAATGATTATATGAAGGGTTTAGTTAATGTTATGCCTTCTTTGAAGCAGGGAGAAAGCGGCAGAACCACACTGTCATGCAGTCATACTGAATAGCCAACCAGTGGGTGCTGCGGAGTCAGCTTTCTCTTGATAGCGTTGGACGTTGTTTCCAAGCGCTGCCACAGCTCCCCAAGGTTGATGTTGCCAGGGCTGAATGAATAGAGCCTTTGCATTCCCTTCGCTACTGGACTCAAAGCACAGTACAGGCGGGCGGGTTCTCTCCACTTCAGCTGACTAGTGGGAACGACCATCATTTTGTCCTGGGAAGGATTAATTTCTTTCCTTTTTGTGCAAACTCCTTTAGCAATTCACTCCTTCTGTTCATCCAGGGAAACTTTTGGGGGCATCTTTTATTTGCCCCCACTCCCAAGGCATTTCTCTATGCATGTGACAATGGACATAATGGCTACTGTAGAAGGGAATCAGTTTCTCCTCCCTTTCATAAGAAAAAAAAAAAAAAAGTCCAGCCTTCTTTCCAACACCATTGCTGTTTCTTCTCCCAGGAGGAGGCGATGACTTATCCAACTGCTAATACTGGAGAAAAAATAGTTCATTGTGTAGCTTAGCCCCTTCTTGCTTCTGTTTAGGATCCTAGCTGTGTACATTCTCATTCTTATTTCCTCCAGTCAGTAAAAGTCCTGTCCTGCCTCCCTCCTTGCTGTGTGTGATAGCGTGAGTGGGGGTAGGAGCTGAACTAGGAGGTAGTTTCCATTGTGGAGGGTAATAATATGGCAAGGACTAAGTATTTTCCCCCATATGCCTTGCTATAAATAAGTTTAATGTGGTTACCAACTGATTTTTGTCTCAGTTGATTCTGACCTTGAAGGAGAGAGAAGCATGATCATTGGCACACTTAAATTTAAGCATCTATCTTAAAGGAGCCACAATCTACGTGGGAAGACACACTGGTAACCTGGCAATCAAATACTAAGGGTGATCAGTGAGAAGTGGAATGAAAAAGAATTAGCCAGATGAAGTGAATTACAAGCAGTCAGTGTGGCTGACATATAATGGGAGACGGGGAGCAGGAGATCAGGCTGCAGAGACTGGCGGAGACCAGGTAATGAAAGTCCTCATAGGTCTTTGTGGAATAGTTTGGATTTTATCTTGAAGAAAATGGGAGCCACTGCAGATCTTTAAGGAAGAGAGTGAACGAGTGAATCCAGCAGATTTAGGAAGATTGTTCTAACTCTTTGTTTGGAGAATAGGTTGGAGAGAGGCAGGTTTGGAAGGTGGGGATGGTTTAGGATACTATTGAAATTGTTCCAGGTGAGATGATGATAGCCTGAACAAGGGCATTGGCATAGGTCAAAGTGTTTGGATTGGAGACACATTTAACAGATAAAATCAAGAGGACTTAGTGAGAACTAAATACGGGAGTCAGAGAAAGAAGTCCTTGATGACCCTCAGGTTTCTGGCTTGGATATTGGTGGATGGTGCATCTTTCAAGAAATTAGGAAACCCAGAGGGAAGAAACAACTTTGGAAAGGAAGGTGGTGAGTTCCACTTTGCGCTATTAAATAGAGATTTCAGTTGGATATCCAATGGTAGAGTTTGCTTGGTAGAGTGCATCTCAGGGAGAGGTAGAGGCTGGAGGCAATGGATGTGGGAGCCAGCGGGCTGCTTATGGCAGGAGAGACCTCGCAAGCACAATAGGTCGAATGGGAAGAGAACTGGGTAAAGAACAGAACACCAAGGACCACAATAACCGAATGCAAGCAACAGAGTCAGAGAAAGTGCAGTCAAAGGGGTAAAAGGAAAACAAGGAGAGGTTTGATTCAGTCTATATTACGAATAGGGGAGCATGCTGCTTATGGGAACATGGAAGGGTTCTTGTAAGAATTGAGGAACTATTTGCATTTTGAGTCCATTAATGTGGTTGGGGGCAGTGGCGGGACCAGACATGGGTCTTATTACCAAATCATCCAACCTAAAAGTCTACAGCATTCCTTTCTGAGACCCCCTCCTCCTTGCTTAGCTTCTACTTTAGGTCATATCCTTAAAGTAGTAGCATCAGTTAGTTCTGAGTAATTGAGGACACTCAGAATCTCCAAGCAAAAATTTTAGGAAAGGTTTGTTTATCCTTCATTAGCCACAAAATAAACTGATATTCCATTACCTTGCAGTTCAGGGACTGCTGGGTTGGTGTTTACATATGTGGTGAGAAATGCTTCCTGCTGTCTCTTTTAAAGACACTCTCTTATCCTTTGCACTTTCTCCAGCCAGTTATTGCACATCAGAAACATCAGGGGAGCTTTCAAAGCTTTGGTCTCCCCAGGGTTCACCCTAGCCCATCTATATTAGAATCTCCAGGGGTGGAGCACAGGCATTGACATTTTTTTAAAAGCTCCTCCAGAGTTTCTAATGGGTAGTCAGGGCTATGAGCTACTCATCTAGCCAGACTCAAACCCCATGAGTCATTAACCTTCACTAAGTTAAATAACTAATCCTCCACAAAGGAAAAATCCTGCAAATCTGAAGCAGCTGTCGATACTGTTAAAGAAAGTGATTTGTTTTCATCCTAGAGTATTCCAGCTGCTGGAGAAGCTGACTTAACCCTTTATGGGAATGGACAAACTCGAGAAGGACTGGGACAATGATGTCTGTGGTTGCCTTCTGGGTTTCCTTCAACCTCTGCCTACATGGAAAGTATTGCTACCTAAAGAGCCAGAGTGGAGATTTCAGCAAACCTTTGGTAATAAAATCCCAGGGGACTGGATCCTGCCATGTGCATACCACTGTGAAGATTCCACGGCACCAGAATTCCATGGTTGCCTGTGTTCTGATTCTCAAGTTCTTAGATCCATCTTCACCTGGACAGAGGTGAAAGGTGATGTGTTGGGAATTGTGAATCTGCCTCAATTATGGCAAGTTAAGTCTTGCTTAGAGAAGATTTTTGGGTGACAGCACTGTCCTGTACAACATAGCCAATTCTAAGCCCCAATGAATCAAAGAATTGTTTAGCTCTGCCAATAGGCTGGGCTCCCACATGTGACCTGCAGCCACTCATACTCAAGCATCAGACATTTGTTTGTATTCCTTTTGGTCAAACAGGATATTCCCCACTCTCCAGTTTTGTGGGCACCTGCCCAGGTGAACACAGGCAGCCATGAAATTCTGGCCCAGTAGAATCTTCACAGAGCTGTTGTCCACAGGCAGGGTTCTTAAGGCTTCACAGGAGAGGAGGACAAGCTCACCTTTCCCCTAAGCTATATCAGCTTTTTATCAGTCCACAGGAGATGCCAATTTTCTGCATTTGCAACAGCCAAATGAGCTTTGTCATATGCACAAGACAAGTTGTAATTTATCAAATCCACTCGTACTCCTTTCCCTTGCTTTTTTCCCAAAGTATGTAGCAGAGAATTTATTAAATCCTTTTCTAGGGGTGAAATATATAGAAAAGCCGTGTGAGCCAGTAATGCACTCCAAGAATTTAAGTAAATTTGTTATGCTTGATCTCACTGTTATGAAGCCAAGTTTGCCGCTCTTTACAAGATAATAGACAAAAATATATATTCAGCACACACAGTCCCTAATATTCCCTGCTGCTCCCAACAATAGGAGCTGAGCTTCCTGCTTTAGCTAGTATTTTTCTGAATAAGAGGAAATGTATGGACAATCTTCTGTTCCTTCATCTTGTGTCTGGAATTCCAACCACATTCCTAGAAGGCTTCTTACTGGTTCTTCCCCCTCTACTGGGCTTCCATAGTCATCCACATTTAATGGTACAGAAAGTCCCACTTTTAGATAGAATGCACGCTTGGGAACTGTGTCTTAGAAGTGACTTGCATATCAATGAAATTGACTGCATGTATGATAATTCTGCTTTTGCTTATTTGGATATCAAAGACATAAATGTTTATAGAACATTTGTTTATTGAGACCCTGATATGTACCCAACTCTGTGCAGGACACTTCCTACATTAGTTCATGTAATTCTCATGATAGTCTTGCAAGATAGATATTATCTCAGTTTACAGGTGATAAGACAGTGTCAAGAGAGATTACATTTCCTGCTCAAAATCAGACACTGCCAAATGTCCCCTGGAGGACAAAACTGCCCCTCAGTGAGAACCACTGACCTTGACCATAGGAGAGTGAAAGTAGCTGTACCTAAACACATCTACTTTCAAGTCTTCCTTGGGCCTTGTAATGTAGAGCTCAGCCCTTTGCTGTCAGTGGTGGGCTGGCCCCAACTTAATGTGAATAGGCAAAGGTCAGCCGCTATGCCATGTCAGGTAGGAATCAGAATTTTGTATCAGTTCATTCTCACACTGCTGTAAAGACATACCTGAGACTGGGTAACTTATAAAGAAAACAGGTGTAATTGGCTTATGGTTCTTTAGGCTCTGCAGGCTTCTGCTTCTTGGGAGGCCTTAGGAAACTTACAATCATGGCAGAAGGGGCAGGGGGAAAAAGCACATCTTCACACGGCCAGCAGGAGAGAGAGAGAAGGCAGGGGGCAGTGCTACACAATGTTAAATAACCAAATCTCATGAGAACTGTATCATGAGACTGCAATAGGGAGATGGTGCTAAACCATTAGAAACCACCCCCATGATCCAATTACCTCCAATCAATTTCCACCTCTAACATATCAGGGATTATAATTCAACATGAGATTTGGCGGGGGTGGGGTGGGGGTGGACACAGAGCCAAACCATATCAACTTTGAAGTGTCATTTTGCTTCCACTGTCCCTGAGCTTTCTCTGCTGAGAGCTGTAGACCATGTTCAAAGGTGACAGAACTCTGGCAAGTCAAGACACTGGTGACTGGTACAGTGGACCTTAGGATTCATCTTGGAAGCCGTAACTGTGTCAGGATAGCTAGCAAGAAGTTTGTTATATATGGAAGTGACTGCCAACCACGTAAATATATCCTCCTAAATTCAAAGTATATTCCCAACCCAATTTACCTTTAACTATATCCCCTAAATGCTCATGGCCATCCCAGTGCCACCAGATATGAAAGAATGTATGATGGAGGAGAAGTCAAAGAAGAAATAATAGTCCTGACCAATTGACTGAGATTAAAATATTTGAGTTTTGAAAATTTCAAAATAACAAAGTGGCTGTGGAAAAATACTACTATGTCCCTCCAGGAATGTGCATGTAGCCTGCGTAGGTGAAGAGTTTTGAAGCTGAAACTTTGTTAGCTTCACAGTAAAGCTTCACTTCCGTAGGCAGCCTTTGCTTACTCCTCTCCCTGCCTCTCGTGATCTTGTTGGATATAAAAGAGTATTTGTGCATAAGCAAGGGGGGCAGTTTATTTCTTGTCTTTTAACCTAGCATCCCTGGTAGTGTGAAACAGGTAGGCATAGTCTAAGACCCAGACTGCTTCTTAGATTTGCATACTTGTCAAAGGTGAAAGAATAAGTTTCTCCAAATTTGTCGGTCTTGAGGGATAGGAAGGACACATGAGAATCTGTCAAGATTGTTACTGTGTTGGCCCCAGAGCTATGCTGTAGGGAGACGATTCAAGCTGTGTACAGCCAAAGACAGATAGAAAGAAGGGAAAGTGTTCTAAGATCTTTCGGTGGAAGATCTGCCCTGATAAGAATCATGGAACTAATCTCCCCTAGGATAATTCGCTGGTTTCCCATGGCCAGAGCCAGCCTCCTGGCTAGCACTGAGAACGCAGACCAAGAGCACCCAGGCAGCAGGTCAGCAAGGGACCAGCTCATGAGTGACCAAGATGCACGACTCCTTCTCAGACCCACCAGAGTTGGGCCAGTTACAAAGATGATCATAGCATTGCTGCCCTCAGGTGTGCAACTCAACGGAGTTGAGATGCTGCAACTAATGGAGTCGGCTGGGAAAAATAGAAGATAGAGAAGGAAGACAGAGCTGTTTGGGAAATATGCAAGGAAAGTACAGAAAGGAATGGCATTGCTATAATTTCAAAACCAGACTGGGAAAGAGTTAATAATCTCAGATTTAATTTAATTTTTTTTTTTTTTTTTGAGATGGAGTCTCGCTCTGTCACCCAGGCTGGAGTGCAATGGCACGATCTTGGTTCACTGCAACCTCCACCTTTCGGGCTCACGTGGTTCTTCTGCCTCAGCCTCCGAGTAGCTGGGACTACAGGTATGTGCCACCATACCCAGCTAATTTTATTTTACATATTTTTAGTAGAGATGGGGTTTCACCATGTTTATCAGGCTGGTTTCAAACTCCTGATTGCAAATGATCTACCTGCCTCAGTTTTCCGAAATGCTGAGATTATAGGCAGGAGCCACCACACCCGGCCCCCAGATTTAATTTTAAAAATCACATTGGAGTATGAAAATGGAATGAATCATATTATTTTACTTACTCCAGGGCAATTCAGAGACTCAGAGCCAGAAATTAAAGTCAGCTTTAGATATTAAGACAGCTACATTTTTTTTTCATACTGAAGCTTGGGATTCTTGAAGTATTTATTGTATCTGTTAAATCAGAATCTAGCTACTGTTGGACCACAGAAATCTTTTAATTAGTGCCCTTAGACTGTATTCACTGGGCTGTGTTGCTCCTGGGAAAGGGGGAGGGTTGGGGGGGTAAGAAGGAGTGATGTTGGAACGCTGCAGGGCTGGCTTAAGGAGCTCAAATGTGGTGCTCTCTTCAGTGAACAGTGCCAGACGACAGAATTTTGTCACCTGGTACCAGGAGTGGTGTCATAAGCATTGATGTGACATCTTCACCCGATGCTGAGTAGTGCCTAGAGCAGATGCATCTCCCCTTCATCATTATGCATCCTAAGTCCTGTCTTGAAGTAAAGATAAAGACAGGGCAGGATTTGAAGGCTCTAGGGAGAGATCTGGCATCTCTTGCTCTGTGTTAGGAGTGGGAGCTGCCCTCTTGGGACTAAAGCAGAGACTATCTGGGTCAAAGTCATTATTTCTAAGCAGAAAATGAGTCTTTTACACGGTGATTTATGTTCTTCACAATTCAATACAACACAGCATTTTCTGCTCAGCTTCTATAAGAGGGTTTTTGAAAATTTTGTCCACTTGCACCTCATGAAAAATGCAAGTGGGTAGCACATGGAGACCTCAGTGCTAAGGAGCGTAGGTCTCACCCCTAGAAAAGCCATATTTTCTTCGGCAGTGCGTAGACAGACCAGTTGCATCTGGCTTTGAGGAAAACAAGGATGACTTCTTTTAGAAGTTGTGAAGGCGGAAACAGGACTCTCTCAGTGGGCTCTGGTTCTTGCAGAAAGGAGAAATATTGTGCATTCAGAAATAGGGAGAATGATCAAACACTATGTTTTGTTCAGGAGTCTGTGTAACTCTTAGCTTGCAGCCAGAACTTCTGATCCAGAAACACATCTTCATTCCTCCTACTGCCTGGAGATCAGAGCCCCAAGGAAGCTGAGAGGAATGATTTTATTTCTTTGAATGAATATGCTTTCTAATATCCTTTTGCCCTGGGGATTTTGGGTAGTCTTGCAATCAGCCAGTGGGAGTGATACGGAGTTCGGAAGCATTGCATGCTATAAGGATAAAATGTAACAGAGACAGAAAGCCCTTTCCCTCTGCTAGAAGTAGGGTGCAGCAGCTGATGTCCTAGTATTTGGCTACTGAGAGGGATGAGTAGCATTCCTGTTTCACAAATGAATCTTAAGACAGTGGAGTGGAAAAAAACTCATGGGGGTGAGTCTCGTTCCTGCCAAGGCTTTGGAAGTAGAAGATAGGCTGGTAGCCCCAGAGGAAGTGGCTGAGAACATTGTTGTGGTGTGGGGGAGTAGCTAGGATCAGGAAAGTAGGAGACGTGGGGCTGATTCCTGGCTCTGCCCTCTCTTGCTTAAGGAGTTGAGACCAATAATCATACCTCTTGTGACTCACTTTCCTGATCTGTGTATTTCATTTATTCAACCACTATTTAGTTATTGAGCTTCTGCTCTGTGCCAGGCCTCTGTAAATGTCAGAGACACTGAGAAAAGAAGTCTTGGCTTCAAGTTACACACCATCTGATGAGTCAGACAAGACAGCCTCTAAGACCTTTCCAGTCAGGTGCTATTTGCTCAATCCTGAGGTTTAGCGACCCTATTGAGAGTTTCCTGTAGGATCTCTTCTGTGTAAATCTCCTCTCTCTCTAAGTGCTTAGAAGAAGTTGTGTTTATCTCCCACCCTCATTCCTCATCCTCCCGAAGCCCCATCCCTACTCCCTCCCCTTATCAGATTCTCAGGGGCCACTGCTCTTCCCATCTCTCACTTATGGGTTCCCCTTAGTGAGATCACTACACCCAGCTAATTTTTGTATTTTTAGTAGAGACAGGGTTTCACCATCTTGGTCAGACTGGTCTTGAACTCCTGACCTGGTGATCTACCCGCCTTGGCCTCCCAAAGTGCTGGGACTACAGGCTTGAGCTACCGTGCCCGGCCCTATTTTTTTAAAAAAGTAATTTTTATTAATCAAATGCCATTGCTGAATCTGTGTGGGCAGATGAGACAAAAGAATTCAGACCGTGTTATTTGTTATTGATTTGCATGTTTACACATTTAATCTGCTATTCCTTTCAGGTAACATTTGCCTATTAACAGCAATTTCTAACACATTGATCCAAACATTGATCTCAAGAAGGATTTGATAGTGCTTAAAAACTCATTGATTCCAAAGGAGAAATAAAGGAAAGGGAAGTGGGAGAGACTAACACAGGATTTGAGTATGAGTGATTAGAGAAGAATGGCAGTATTTTCAGACAGGGGGATTGGAGTTTGAGAATCTAGTTTTTTATTTTTATTTTTATTCTTTTTGAGACAGAGTCTGCTTCGACACCCAGGCTGGAGTGTAGTGGTGTGATCTCAGCTCACTACAACCTCCACCTCCCAGGTTCAAACAGTTCTCTACCTTGGCCTCCCAGGTAGCTGGGATTACAGATGCATGCCACCACACCCAGCTAATTTTTGTATTTTTAGTAGAGACAGGGTTTCACCATCTTGGTCAGGCTGGTCTTGAACTCCTGACCTGGTGATCTACCTGCCTCGGCCTCCCAAAGTGCTGGGACTACAGGCTTGAGCTACCATGCCTGGTCCTACTTTTTTTAAAAAAGTAATTTTTATTAATCAAATAACATGTGCAAATATTATCCTAAGTCAAATGTAAAAACATTTGTCACTATTGACTACCTCCCGATAAACCCAATTTCTTTCTTAGAGGTAAACACATTGTTTTGAAAATGTCTTTACCTCTAAGAAAGAAATTGGGTTTATCGGGAGGTAGTCAATAAAGGTCTATAAAATCTTTCTCTATACACTTAAGAATTTAGAACAGTGCCCCAAAGTAGTAAGCTGTATGCAAGTTAGCAATTACTGTTAGTTTTTATTGCTGCATGAATTCCACAGTAGTGATCTACCATAGTTTATTTATATACTACCCTCTATTAATACACCATTGGGTAGTTTTCTTTTTTTGCCACTGTAAACAATCCTCTGATGAATGTCCTTGTGTCTGCTTGTTTACACGTGTGCAAGTAAATAGGCCATTTTGGTATTTACTGTCTGGTATTTACTTGCTGGATATATTGCCATTTAGCTATGTTTTCTTCAAAGTGGCAGTGGTCACCCACACAGGGAAGTAGTGCTTGTCAGAAGAGAATGAATGTAGTTTGGAATATGTTGGTATGAAGTGTCAGCAGAGCATCTCTTATTGAAGCTGCGGGTAGTGGTTGGAGAGAAAGTAGGTTATAGGTTTAAGACTGGAGATGAGAATTATAAATCATTCTATTATAAAGACACATGCACAATTATGTTCATCGTGGCAGTGCTTACGATAGCAAAGACTTGGAACCAAAACAAATGCCCATCAATGATAGCCTGGATAAAGAAAATGTGGCACATATACACCATAGAATACTATGCAACCATAAAAAAGGATGAGATCACGTCCTTTGCAGGGACATGGATGAAACTGGAGATCATCATTTTCAGCAAACTGACGCAAGAACAGAAAACCAAATATTGCATGTTCTCACTCATAAGTGGGAGTTGAATGATGAGAACACATGGACACAGGGAGGGGAACATCACACACCAGGACCTGTTGGGGGGCAGAGGGGTAAGAGGAAGGAGAACATCACATACAGGGCCTGTTGGGGGGTCGGGGGGTCCAGGAGGGATAGCATCAGGAAAAATACCTAATGTAGATGACAGGGGGATCGATGCAGCAAAGCACCATGGCATGTGTATTACCTGTGTAACAATCCTACATAATCTGCATATGTACCCCAGAACTTAAAGTATGTACATATATATATACACACACACACACATATATATGTGTATGTATATATATGTGTGTATACACATATATATTTATATACATGGATACATATATAAAAGACTGGAGATGTGGATTATAACAGCAACTCTGTAAGCTCTCTGAGAACATGGGGACATCAGGGTTGGTGGGAATTGGTTAATCCAAGCCAAATATTGCAAGATTGGTTGAGGGAGGGGAAAACTTCCATTATTATGCATAAGGATATAAAATAAAAGCTCTCAGGTTGACCAGAAATCCTGTTTTACAGAGACTGTAAAACTATAGAAAGGGAGGCCCAAAGCAGGTGAGTTCTAAGCAATTAGAGAGCGCACAGATCCTGGAGAGAGCAAGGCTCAGCTTCTGTGCTAGGGAAAGTTTTTGAGGCACAGGGTCAGGGCTCAAGGTCTGCTACCATGTGGTGATCTGGTTACAAGCAACAGAAAATGGCTCTGGCTGACTTTGCCGGAGGGAATGTTGAAAGACTGTTGGAGAGTCACAGAAGGAGAAAAAATTGGAGAGATACCTTTGCAACACTATAGGTCAGGGAGAAGAAGCCCAGCTACCATTTTGTGGCAGGAACACCCCAGTCAAAACAGTGGCACACAGATGACCTGGAATTGCCAACACTTTCAGCTCAGTTCAGGGAGGGAGCAGCCAACTGGCCCAGCCCCATACCTGACCAGGAGTGGGTGGGCAACTTGACAACAGCCCTTCATGATGAATCCAAGAAGTCGGGGGGCTCCTTGGAGAAAAAGTTGGGGTGTTGTGAGGAAGCAGATGCTGGTACCAATCAAAAACATGAACAAAGTCCCACTATCAATCCCCAAAGATTGGCACTCACTTCCTACACACTCCATGTGCCTCATGTATACTCATGTCTAGGTATATGTCCACACATATATTATGAGCATAGTAGGTGCTGAATACAGTCTTGCTGGATACATATATGAGTGGATACTCCTACAGAGGAAAACAGACTCCAGTTAGCAGCAAGGAGGATCAGTTCTGATTCCCCTGCAAACCAGGAGCGGCCACCGCCCACGCAAAGCCACGGTCTCTGTCTTCACACCAGGGCAGGTCTCACCAGAGGGCATATCAAATGTCCTAAACTTGCTGATATAAATCTGCCTCATAGATGTGAGTCACTTTATATAACTGACATCCTCCTAAGTAGTTATTCTTAAGCCTATTTTTGGGAAAGATAAAATTTCAGATTCGGTAGGAGAGCTTACTGTTTATAGGAATAGCATACAGCAAACCTTTTTCTTTATTGTATATGACTTTTTTTTATAAATCTAGGTTATCTTTATAGATTAGATATATTTAAAAGCAGAATAAACCCACTGTTGGCCAGGGTAGGGACGGTAGGCTACTCTGAGTTACTTTAAAAAAAAAAAGCCATTAACTTCTTAGGCTGAATTTCAGATACACACGACAGCACTAGTTGCTGACAAAGTGTTTCTGAGTGGGGGTCCTGGAGGACCATTTTGGAAAGTCTCTGAATCCCCTTGGTAATTGGTTGTATCCATCTTTATTCTGATGATTAGTGTGCTGAAGTCCTTAAAATCATTATGTTCTTGTAATTCCCTTAAATAGGATTTATGCAATCTATTTTATTTCAGAAACGCTTTTGTTGCAGAGAATGCAAGCATGAACTTTACTCTCCATTCAGAGAACTGATCAACAACATTTAGGTGTAATTTCAAACAGCAATCCATGTGAGCTCTTCACTTTCCAGGCACAGGGCTGGAGACACAGCCTGAATGCCCGTGAAGTCTAGTCTCCTCTGGCTAGTAATTAATTCACTTCTCTTTTATGTTTGGTGATTTGGTCCTGTTCCTCCTCAAGACAATTTTTATTTCCTTATGTACGGATGGACTATCTAGTGATTCTAGCCTACATTCCTCTTGATGACACGATACTGACTTTCACCATTTCCCCGTTACGTAGGATTTGTGTTATTTCAGCATTTGTGTTATCTTTTGTTTCTTGTTATTAGGGATTATGCATGAATGCAGGGCGAAGTTTCAGTACCAAGATTCTGGGCTTGTCTGGACATTTCCAGTGCTTAGAGTTGGATGCTATAATACACCTAAAGATGCTTTTAAAAAACCAACAGTAAAAGGTGAAATTATTGCATGGGATTGCCAAGGAAAAATATCTCTCACTTTGGGGCACAGGTGCAACATAAATCTTTGTCAATACACTTCTGGTGGTTGGATTTGAGGTGTCTCATTGCATATGTAGTAGTTGCTGGCCACGGTGCCAATGAAGCCGTCACAATTCTCCATTCGGGCTGGTTTCCGCCTGTCATATGTCATCCCATAGGCTACAGGGGCCAGGCCTATTTAGCAGAAAGAGTTTTCCTTACCAGCAACACTGCTGACATTTGAGCTCAGAGGTCACAAGTGCCTCACTCGCTGCCGCTGCTCCCACCAGAGCCCTTGTCAAACATCACGGGAACCCAAATACGGGCTTTCAAACTTCAATTGTAGGATGCCCCACTGATGGGCTTATGAATTGAAACCCAGTGAAAACCCTGGTGAAGATTATGGGTGCTTAGGAAAAGGCTCTCATCATCTGGCACAAGACAGGGTCTGGTGATCTTGGACATTTCTTTGAATTCTAAGGACTGTGATTCCATACTAGGTGGTGAGCAACATCACCGTTAGTCCTCCTTTGTATGAAAAGGGAATAAATAACATTTATGTGTAATACATAGCATGCTTTGCCTTAGCGTCATATTTTTTACAGTTTGTCTCAGTGAAGCTACATAGGGCCCAGGGTGACGTTGCCCAGGTAGGCTTGTAGGTGCTCATTCTAGAAACCCATCTGCTACTGACTGCAGCTGTCACTCAGAGTGAACTCACTGGCTGATCAAAGCCCTCCTCTTTCTGAGCATAAAATGAAATCTGAAAAGCAAGGCCATGTTGCTGACACCTCTTGGGCAAAGCCTTTTATGAGGGTAAATGTTAATGCTCGTAGGTCCCATTTTTATATCCTGCTCCAGTCCTGGTAACTACGCTGGCTGCTGTCAGTAGCTGAGAGGCACCAGGAGTGTGGAAATCAAAGCTCTCTCTTGCCACCAGAGAGTTAAACCCCAAAGGGCCTGTACTGAATGATTACTTGGAATGCTGCAAGGTTTTTTTTTTTTTTTTTTTAATTCTCTTTCAGGTCAGCTTTGCTGATATCCAGGGGCTAAGTATAACTGTAAGCATGAGAATTTCAATAAATATGTTTCCTTCAATTACCCAGCTGGACAGTTTAGTTCACCAGACCCTGCAATCACACAGAAGCTGCTGGGGAATTGTTGTGATTTAGATAATTTCTAATCTCCTCTTTGCTTAACCTCCAGGGACTATGGGCAGCCTCAGAGACCAGGGGGTGGAGGGAGGGAGGTGGGGAGAGCTTGTTCTCATCCAATTGAGATGTAGGTCTTTGGCTCAGCTTCAGGGACTGAGGCTGCATTCAAACCACGAGGCTGAAAATATTGTGGAAGGTGAAGGTACATTGGTGGGGAGATGGTAAGGAAGGAGGGGTGGGGTGGAGAATGTGGAGCAGCCACAGGAAAGACAGGCAGAGCTGCTGCCTAGCTTGGGTGCTAGAAAGCAAACGTTCCCCAATGGAGACTCAGCTTTTGTTCTCTGATATTACACTCCACACCCATTCTGCAAATTTCAAAGGGACTGTTGCTAGTTCACAGAGATCACTAGTTTGATGTACCATTTGTAAATGAAATTTGGTAGCCCATTTGCTGTGACAACATTACCTGTGATGTCCGTTTGGCTAATCTCATTAAATAGGCAGTAGATTTATACTTAAGTTACCCCATAGGGAGGCTGATGACTAGGGAGATGGCTTTTTGGTTAACATGGAAAAATTGCAAAGTGAGCCTCTGTGACCTGGGATGCGCTCCATGGGTGCACATGTCCTGGGCCATCAGGATTCTAGACTTTGGATATAATGGCAGCATTTCCTTCTCCTCTTTCACTAATGTTGTCTGGATGCCTGACATCTGTTTCTGCTCTGAAGAGTCTTCTGATTTCCCTTGAGGCATTGTTTCCTCCTTGTCTGATACAGTCTTATGGAAATGTCATCAGGGTCCAACCATCCCGTGACCCAATCTTGGCCAGCTAGATGATTCCCACACCTGACATGGCTCCTGGCACGGCCAGTGTTCCAGGACGCCCCAGTGGCTAGGTCTTAGCCAGAATATGGGACAAATGTGGTGCCCAGGTACCTTCATCTAGATCTGCTTTTGTTCCTAGCCTGGCTCAGCAATCTCTCTTCAATGCTATACAGCCCCAATATCCTTTATGCCTGACTTAGTTGGAATTGAATTTCTTGTTGGAGGGACTTATTATTATTATTATTTTTATTGAAGTTTTTATTAATTCCAGGGCAGGGACTTTAGAGACCACAGAATCCTCCATGTGATTGCTTTTGTTTTTATTTTGAACAGAAGAAATTGAAGAGATCTGTGGACCGGCCAGGCATGGTGGCTCATGCCTGTAGTCCCAACGTTTTGGGAGGCCAAGGTGGGCAGATTGCTTGAGCCCAGGAGTTTGAGAGCAGCTTGGGCAATACGGTGAAACCATGTCTCTACAAAAAAGAAAAGAAATAGCTTGGTGTGGTGCACACCTGTGGTTTCTGCTACTTAGGAGGCTGAGACAGGAGGATGATTTGAGCCTGGGAGGTAAAGGTTGCAGTGAGCTGTGACTGCACCACTGTACTCCAGCCTGGGCAACAGAGCAAGACCCTGGCAGTAAGAAAGAAAGAAACAAAGAGAGGAAAGAAGGAAGGAAGGAAGGAAGGATGGGAGGGAGGAAGGAAGGGAGGGAAGGGAAGGAGGGAGGGAGGGAAGGGAAGGAGGGAGGAAGGGAAGCGAGGGAGGGAGGGAAGGAAGGAAGAAAGAAAGGAAGGAAGGAAAGGGAGGAAGGAAAGGGAGGGAGGGAGGGAGGGAGGGAAGGAAGGAAGGAAGGAAGGAAGGAAGGAAGGAAGGAAGGAAGGAAATAGTGAAAAAGAGATACATTGGTAAACCTGCCCAAGTTTCCACGACTTGACTTGAACTCAGAACTTCAACTGAGTCCACTGCTCTTCCTGCCATCCACACGTTCCTCAGCTTGAACATCCTGGCAACTGCCTGGCCAGTCAGATTTGTGACAGGAGCAGTGAGAGAGTCCCTATGGGTTAGCAGTCATCAAGTCTCTCCTCCTGCAGTGTGGGTTGGCAGGCACGTGTGTGCACAGAGGATGGAGGGAGTTGGCAGAGTTTTGAGGAGACCAGGGAACACTTAGGAAAGCACCTTCATTTGCCCTTTTGCTTGGTCAGAGGGCCCATGTCTATAATAGAAGTTGCCCATAATAAGGGTACATTAATATAAATGGGAAATAAATAAGAAATAACCACAACATTCAGATTTCAGAATCACCTTGGAAGAAAGTCCTCAGGATCCCCAGGGAGCTGGGGAGGGAGGTAGAGCTGGAGTCAGCCCCAGAGATGTTCTTACTCCCTCTGCCTTATAATCTCGATTCAACAAGTCCCCCACCCCCGCCGCACCCCAAAACTCTGCAGCTGCTCTCTCTGACACTCATCTCAGGCTCTTGGCGGGAACCTGCCCTCTGACACTCACCAGGGCCCTTCCTCCTGCAAATGGCCACACTAACGAGGGTGACATTTCCACTTCCTTCTGTTGTCTTTGTCTTCCTGTAACATCTTGGGACTGATCTCCTGGGAAACCTAATTAAAAGTCTGGCAGTGCTTTTACCAGTAGTCATACTTGGAGCTGGGAATTGTATCTCTGTGAAATAACAAGTAGCATCTTTGGATCTATCCTAGAGGCCTATGTTCTATATAGTAACGTAGCCCACATCCATCAGATGGCAAGCACTGAGTACTCGAGAGGCACACCATGTCTGTCATCTGAGATATCCTGCTTTATGACATAAGGTGATTTTAATGATAACCCTGACTGCATTCATTTGCTCAATGATTAAGTCACTAACCGTGAACTGCCTTCTGCATGCTAGATACTATGTTAGATGAAGATACATGGATGGGCAAATCTACAAGCAGGCTCCTGCTCTCAAGGGGTCCAGCATGTTTGTGGCTTGCATAGCATCTATGTCTCCTTACCTGATAATCACACCTTAATCTCTTCCTGAGTGACACTCCTGTCGCATTTTCTATCCACAGAGATTTGAAGGAAAGAACTGATTCTATTTCCTGGCTCAAGGTCTGGGCAGATGAGCAAGGTCTATCCCTTAGAGTACGGTCCAACATATTTTTCCTAGCCATAATGGCTGGTTCAGAGAGGGAACACGACCCTTGCCAGTCCCAGAAAGAATCAGTTCTGGAATGTTTGCCAGAGCTCTTGGGACTGAGGAGTTTTTTCCTTCTACCAGTGTTTCTAAGAGGCAGGAGGAAAGCCTAGAGATTCTGGGGTCATCCTCATTGCTGTTCAAGAAGACACTGCTTAACAATGAAGCCACAACAGAGGAGAGCAGATTTCTTAATGCAGCATATGAGAACCTGTATCCAACGATGCCAAATCTACCCATGAATGTTTCAATTACCAATAAATTATCTTTTCTTTTTGTTAGACCAGTTAGATATGGGTTTTTGTCTTTTGAAACAAAAACAGTTCTTACTAGAGTAAAATGGGAGCAAGATGAATCGATTGCTTATTGTAACACATCGTCATGATAGACGTGTAGAAATGCCTTGGAATCTGTAGCTGGGAAAGAGGGGATCTCACCCAACCTGAGAGATCTGGAGAAGGATTTTCAAGATGAGAAACTACTTGGGCTAGTCATAAAGGATGAGTGGGCATTGTCCAGGTACATTCCAGCAAGAAGGAAGAACTTAGATGAAAATAAACTAAAGTTTATTTAGCATCCTTTTTTTTTTTCTGTTTTTTGAGATGAGGTCTGGTTGTGTTGCCCAGGCTGGAGTGCAGTGGCATGATCTTGGCTCATTGCAAGCCTGTCTCCTGGGTTCAAGTGATTCACCTGCCTCAGCCTCCCAAGTAGCTGGGACAACAGGTACGCACCACCACACCCAGCTAATTTATCTTATATTTTTTAGTAGAGATGGGGTTTCACCATGTTGGCCAGGCTGGTCTCAAACTCCTGACCTCAAATGATCTGCACACTTTGCTACTGTAAAGTGCTGCGATTACAGGCATGAGCCACAGCACCCGGCCTTAACACACTATTTTTAAAGAAAATGGCATTACATTTCAGAAAGATTTGGATCTCAGATGATTTACTTAAAAACACTTTGATCTTTAAAAGGTGCAATTTCTATTTTATGAGAAGTTAATGAATGTGGGATAGCTTATTCCTTTGTGACTCTAAGCAACTGCTGCTGTATTGGTGAACTAATGATTTCCATACACACCCTTCTCATTCTTTAAGGATTCCAGAAAGGAAACACACCCTCAGAAGAGAATGGGATCTATGGCCATGACCCAGGAAACTGAATGTTCGCCAGAATCACTTAGGGGAGTGGAAATACAGACACACAGACCCCCACCTCTGACTGAGGGGGCCTAGTGTTTTATTCAAATTTCTCAGATGATTTTGCTGTGTAGCCAGGGACTTTAGCATGCACCAAATCTAAAGAGAGGACAAAAATAACATAAGGATAGAAAGCGCCAATATTTGGAAGTTAAGCATATCCGGGACTCAATTCCACCATTTATTAGCCACAGTGCATTTCATCTCCTCACTTGTAAAACAGAAATAATCACATTTGCATATTAATGACATTCACAAATAATTGTGTAGTGCTTCTTAGGTACCGGATACTAATTTCCAACTATTTGAGAATTTCCCAACTATTTGTATTAATGATTGATTTATTATTTAGTGTTGATTATTGATATCTTGTTTAATTCTATTGTCCTCTGAGAACATACTTTGTATACTTTCTGTTCTTTCAAAATCATGAAGGTATGTTTTATGGCCCAGAAGGTGGACTATTGGCGAATGATAGATCACAGCTTGAGAAGAATGTGTTCTGTGCTGTTGTTGGATGGAGTATTCTATAAATATCAATTAGATTAAGTGAATTGATAGTGCTTCTCAAGTCACCTATATTCTTCCTGATTTCTATCTGCTACATCTCTGATTTCAATAAACATTCTAAATATGAATGCTCTAAATATATCAATTAAAAGACAAATATGATTAGAATGGGTTTATGAGGCCCAAACTGATACAATGTAAATGAAAGAGAAATGTTGACATCTTCAACTACAATAGCATGTTTGTGTATCTGTTCTTTTAGTTCTACCAGTTTTGGCCTCAAAAATTTGGAGGCAAAAATTTTGATGCTCCATTTTTTGGTCAATATACATTTAGAATTTTTAAATCTTTTAAATGAATTTGTCCCTTTATCATCATATAATGCTCCTTTTTATCACTCATACTCTTCCTTGAGCTGAAGTCTTGTTTGTCTGAAATTAACATATATGTGCCAGCTTTCTTTTGATTAGTTTTAACATAGTATATCTTTCTGCATTCATTTACTTTTAACCTATCTGTGTCTTTATATTTAAGGTGTTTATGTTTTCATCCACTCTAATCGTGAGTATTTAGAACATTCACATTTAAAACGTTTATTGACATAGCAGAATTAGTATCTACTAATCTAAATTCACCTTCCAATAACACTATGCCACTCAACATGTGGTTTGGCTACCTTATAACAGAGTATTCCCAATTCCTTCCATCCTTTCCTATTGAGTTCACTTCTCCATATTTATAGTTACCCAATACATTTACTATTACTTTAAAAAGACTTTAGATTAATTAAAAATAAGAAAACATAACATTTTATTGTACCTTCACTTATTTCTTCTCCAGTGTTTTCTTTTTCAATGTAGATCTACATGCTTTCAGCATTTTCTCTTTGACTTTGGTTTTCTGAAGTTTGACCATACTATGCCTAAGTGTAGATTTTTTATTTATCTTGCCTGGTATCCTCTGAGCTTCTTGGATGTTTTGTTTGGTGCATGTCACTAAGTCTGAAAAATTGTCAGGCACTATTACTTCAAATATTTTTTCTGCTCTGATTTGTTTGTTTGTTTGTTTAGACAGAGTCTTGCTCCATCACCTAAGCTGGAGTGCAATGGTGCAATCTCAGCTCACTGCAACCTCTCCCTCCCGGGTTCAGGTGATTCTCCTGCCTCAGCCTCCTGAGTAGCTGGGATTACAGGGGTGCACCACCAAGCCCAGATACTTTTGTATTTTTAGTGGAGACAGATTTCTCTATGTTGATCAGGCTGGTCTCAAACTCTCGACCTCAAGTGATCCGTCTGCCTTGGCCTCCCGAAGTGCTGGGATTACAGGTGTGAGCCACCATGCCCTGCCTGAGACTTCCGCCTGTTTCATAATGACTCTCTGTAATAGCAGGCCCTGGTAACCATCTTACACTTGTTAGCAGAGACTGCAGAAGCTTATGCAAATCTAGTTCACAGGACATCAACTAATTCCTGAGACGCATCCACATCCACTACTCTCTAATGATGGCAGATGGTATTCTGCTGATAAAAGTGCAAGACTTCAAGAAAGAAACTGTCAAATCTTACATAATCCATCTAGGAATGTGTAGAGTAAATAAATAAATAACAGTAACATCAGTGGGAGCCAAACTTAAGTAGATATACATTGATTTTGCACAGCTTTGTCAGCAGTGGAATAGGGAGATTAGAAGGAAGACTATCACTTAGAAGCCAGCAACAATGTACCTCAATATTTGCACATCACACCCAGGTTCTCACTGGGGCTGTGCAAGGAATGGCAATAGCACGTTCCTGTTCCCCGATGGCTCTGAGGCGCCTCTGGAAGCGGCTGAAGCAAACACCAACTGCTCAGACTTTGTTCTTCCCTCCTGACTTTATCCTTGTGCTTTGCTCAAACACTGCAATGGAGATAATGGCGCCATGGCTTTGTCTGTGAGAAAACCTCTGATGGAGGTTGGCCTTACTCGTTTTTGTTTTTTGTTTTTTGTTTTCCTTGAGAGGGAGTCTGGCTCTGTTGCCCAGCCTGGAGTGCAGTGGTGCGATCTCAGGTGACTGCAACTTCTGCCTCCCAGGTTAAAGTGATTCTCCAGCCTCAGCCTCCTGAGTAGCTGGGATTACAGGCATGTGCCAACATGCCCAGCTACTTTTTTTTTTTTTTTTTTTTTTGTATTTTTAATAGAGACGGGTTTCTCCACATTGGTCAGGCTGGTCTCCAACTCCTGACCTCAGGTAATCCGCCCGCCTCAGTTTCCCAAATTGCTGGGATTACAGACTTGAGCCACTGCACCCAGCCTGTTTTAATATTTCAATTGCACGTATGTTTCCTTCTCAACGCTATCTTTTTGAGGATCATTTGCTCCTTCCTGCAAATCTTCACTTACAAAAAAGAAACTTTTTCATGTAGTTCAATTTGCTACCCAGAGAAATCCAGAAACCTGTGGGTTATTTTTTGGCCCTGTTTTTGGCAGTTAAAAGACATAGAGAGAGTAAAGGAGAAGAGGACAGAGGAGGAGGAAAAAAGGCGAAAGACTAACTCTTATACATAGAATTTAGTATCTGATGCTTTCCAGTTTACATTAATCTGATGCTTGAGAGAGAGTACCTGCTCACTCTGTGACATCAAGCTTTTCTTGATGTCAGATTCTCTGGGACTGAAGGCAGAAGAGAGGAGGGGGCAGAGGTGACATGGTTTGAACCCTTCCTCTACCTGTTTAGCGGTCTGACCTTGGGCAAGTAACTAAACTTCTCTGAGACTCAGTATTCTCATTGGTAAAATAATTCAACTTATTTTTATAAGCATCAAGTAAAATTATTTATGTAAAACACATGATCCTAGGGTGGGCACCTGTTAAGACCTATTATTATTATTTATTGTTTTTAGCCAATATTATAATTTCAGGCCCAGTATTATCATTCCAGTTTTGTACAGTAGCTCCTGGTGAATGGGTTTCTGCAAAAGTCATCTATTTCACACAAATATGAGCCCACGGAGACCTCTTTTATCCCCTTGATCTACTAACTTGTTTATCTTTTTTCCCCTTTAATTTCATTTATTTATTTATTTAAAACAGAATTTTGCTCTTGTCACCCAGGCTGGAGTGCAGTGGCACAATCTGGACTCACTGCAGCCTCTGCCTCCCAGACTCAAGCGATTCTCCTGCCTCAACCTCCCGAGTACTTGGGACTACAGGTACACACCACCACACCCGGCTAATTTTTGTATTTTTTGAATGTATATTTTATTGCACTTTAGGTTCTGGGGTACATGTGCAGAACATGCAGGATTGTTGCATAGGTACATACATGGCAATGTGGTTTGCTGCCTCCATCCCCCTCCGTCACCCATATCTGGCCTTTCTCCCCATGTTATCCCTCCCCAACTTCTCTACCTCCTGCTGTCCCTCCCCTATTTCCCCCCAACCAGACCCCAATGTATGACGCTCCCCTCCCTATGCCCACGTGTTCTCATTTTTCAACACGTGCCTATGAGTGAGAGCATGCAGTGTTTGATTTTCTGTTCTTGTGTCAGTTTGCTGAGAATGATAGTTTCCAGATTCATCGATGTCCCTACAAAGGACACAAACTCATCATTTTTTATGGCTGCATAATATTCCATGGTATATATGTGCCACATTTTCCCTGTCCAGTCTATCATCGATGGGCATTTGGGTTGGTTCCAGGTTTTTGCTATTGTAAACAGTGCCACAATGAACATACATGTGCATGTTTCTTTATAATAGAACGATTTATACTCCTTTGGATATATACCCAGCAATGGGATTGCTGGGTCAAGTGGAATTTCTATTTCTAGGTCCTTGAGGAATTGCCACACTGTCTTCCACAATGGTTGAACTAATTTACACTTCTACCAACAGTGTAAAAGTGTTCCTATTTCTCCACATCCTCTCCAGCATCTGCTATCTCCAGATTTTTTAATGATCGCCATTCTAACAAGTGTGAGATGGTATCTCAATGTGGTTTTGATTTGCATTTCTGTAATGACTAGTGATAATGAGCATTTTTTCATATGTTTGTTGACCTCATATATATCTTCTTTTGAAAAGTGTCTGTTCATATCCTTTGCCCATTTTTGAATGGGTTTGTTTGTTTTTTCTTGTAAATCTGTTTTAGTTCTTTATAAATTCTGGATATTAGCCCTTTGTCAGATGGGTAGATTGCAAAAATTTTTTTCCCATTCTGTTGGTTGCTGGTTCACTCGAATGATTATTACTTTTGCTGTACAGAAGCTCTGGAGTTTAATTAGATCCCATTTGTTTAATTTTGGCTTTTTTTGCCAATGCTTTGGTGTTTTAGTTCTGAAATCCTTGCCTATGCTTATGTCCTGAATGGTTTTGCCTAGGTTTTCTTCTAGGGTTTTCATGGTGTTAGGTCTTATGTTTAAATCGTTAATCCATTTGGAGTTAATTTTAGTGTAAGGTGTCAGGAAGGGTTCCAGTTTCTGCTTTTTGCAGATGGCTAGCCAGTTTTCCCAACACCATTTATTAAACAGGGAATCCTTTCCCCATTGCTTGTTTTTGTGAGGTTTGTCAAAGATCAGATGATTATAGATATGTTGTGTTGCCTCCAAGGCCTCTGCTCTGTTCCATTTGTCTATATCTCTGTTTTGATACCAGTATCATGCTGCTTTGATTACTGTAGCCTTGGAGTATAGTTTGAAGTCAGGTAGTGTGATGCTTCCAGCTTTGTTCTTTTTGCTTAGAATTGTCTTGGCTATGTGGGCTCTCTTTTGGTTCCATATGAAGTTTAAGGTCGTTTTTTCCATTTTTGTGAAGAAGGCCATAGCTAGCTTAACGGGGATAGCATTGAATCAATAAATTACTTTGGACAGTATGGCCATTTTCATGATATTGATTCATGCTAACCACGAGCATGGAAATGTTTTTTTCATCTGTTTGTGTCTTCTCTTATTTCCTTGAGCAGTGATTTGTAGTTCTCCTTGAAGAGGTCAGTCCTTTACATCCTTTGTTAGTTGTAGTCCTAGGTATTTTATTCTCTTTGTAGCAATTGTGAATGGCAGTTCATTCTTGATTTGGCTCTCTTTAAGTCTATGATTGGCATATAGGAATGCTTAATTTTTGTATTTTTAGTGGAGATGGGTTTTCACCATGTTGGCCACGCTGGTCTCGAACTCCTAGCCTTGAGTGATCCACCTACCTTAGCCTCCCAAAGTGCTGGGATTACAGATGTGAGCCACCATGCCCCTTTAATTTTTTAATCTTCTGATAAATGAGGATTTTTCAGATTGATTACTCTATTGGTTTGCCAGGGCTGCTGTAACAAAGTACCACAAACTCTGTGGCCACAATGACAGAAATGTATTTTCCCATAGTTCTGGAAGCTGGAAGTCCAAGACCAAGGTGCCAGTAGAGTTGATCCTTCTGAGGGCTGTGAGGGAGAACCTCTTGTATGCCTCTCTCCTTGTCTTCTATGTCTTTTTACATAGTGTCTTTCCTCTCTGCCTATCATTGTGTTAAACTTTTCTCTCTTGAAAAAAACATGAATCATATTGGATTAGGGTCCAGTCTACCTCATTTTAAAATTTAGTACCTCTGTAAAGACCGAATCCCCAATAAGATCACATTATGAGATGGCGGAGATTGGAACTTCAAAACATGAAATTTCGTAGGGAAGACACAATTCAATCTATGATAATAACCTTATCAATAACTTCTCTCTGGTGCTACTTCTGTCCCATATTGCTCTTTGTCAGTGCTCTTTAGTTTGAGAAATTTCCAAATTCTTTGTGAGGCTGAGTCACCTGCTTGACACACCTTTTCTTTCTTTCTTTTTTTTTTTTTTTAGAAGTTTGGCTCAATTTAGTCTCTGTTCTTGGGCTGTCATTACTTTTTCTGACTCTTTCTTGATCCATTGAGGGGAAATTCTGTCACTAGTTGGCTGTTCTTGTGCTCTTGCTGCTTTTGTCTTGGTTTTTGAACAAATTCCAAAAATAATCCTTCATAACCTGTAATTTTATCTACACGTTGTCTTTTGTTTTGCTCCATATTGCTGGAACCATGACAGAAAATTCTCAGAGTAATTTTGATCAGCATATACTCATGGCAGGCCTCTAAAGGTTATTTCATTCTTAGGCAGATGCATCTGTAATTTTGCAGCTGTCAGTACACATGGCTTCCAGCCTCAGAGCAGAAACCACGTTTGGACATAGCATGGAACGCATGTATGAAACTGGCTTTCAGATGCTATGTATTTGCATGCTTAGAAATTTTGTTTATTTCAATTCAACAAATATTTATTGAGCACCTACTATGTGTCAAATCCTGGAAATAAAATAAGTCATAAAGTATGGTTGCTGATATTCAGAAGCCCTTGATCTAGTAGCAAAGACAGATCTTGATACAGTGTGGCAAGTGACACTCAATGATCAGCATAAAATGCTATGCAAGTTGTTAAGTTTTGGATTTTATTTCATTTTTTTAAGACTAACTTAGAGCTCATTTATTTTTTTTGAAGTTTTTTTCATGGCTGTTGGTCCAGTATATTAATGATGTTTTGACCTGACGTCATGGATTTCCAGTGCTCTTAGGGTATATTTAAAATCTTCAGAGTTGGCTATTGGGGCTTGTGTGACCTGACCCTGCTCACCTCCTCTGCCTGAGCTGGACTCATACTGTTCCCAAGACAATGTTTTCCTACAACTCTAGTAGCCTTTCAGTTGGTGAAGGCTCTATATTTTCTCCCATTTCAATATCTAGGCACAGGGTCCTGCTAGCAATATGCTGTCTGTCTCACTTGGCCAACACCTTTTCTTCCTCTGGCCTTCAGAATAAAAAGCACTTCTTCAAAAGGGGTTCTGCCAGGATCCCCTCTGTGTATCTCAGTTAATTCCTCTGTGTTACTCTTTTCCTGCACCTTTCTTTCATCATACTTACAATGGTTTGTGTCTACTTATTTGTGAGATTAGTTCTTTTATGTCTATTACTTCCACTGGGTTATAAGATCTATGGGGTAGGAAATTTATCCCTTTTGCTCATCATTCTCTGCCCAGCATAGTGTCTGACTCAAAATGAGATCTGTTACAGTTTCCATCTTTAATCTTTTATGTTCATCCTCATGTTCTCTCCTTACACACTAATTAAAGTGTCCCAGGTGGCAGTTACATCCATGTCCTCTGGCTCCAAATCTCCTGCCTTGTGCTGTGGTCACATTCTGAGATCATCTGATTCACTTGTACGGCTAGAGATCCACTTCTGAAAATTTTTGTATAGCTGTAGCTTCCAGAGTGAGATCCTGTGCTGATATTTATGTTTTTCTTATTTTTGAAAAATACTACCTTGAGGTAAAAGAGACAAAATTATGTGAAATTAAATAAACTCTTTGTAAGCATTATTCCTACACTTAGAGTAGGTTTATCTAAACAAATGGGTGGTAGCCTGTTGGGAATGACATGGGTCCCAGTCAGAAAACAGGCTTTGTCTCATGCCAATTCCAGAATATTATTGGCAGCTGCCTAGAGTGCTTCGTTGAAGATTTTGTGTGAAGCCCTGTCTTGTCTCATAACGAAAAAAAAAAAAATGGCATGGTTGATTGGCAGAATAGGGGGGAAAGGCAGCACATATACAGACCTTATCCTATTGCCCCAGGCCTTAGAGATGGGTTAACTTACTAGAGTAACAAAATTGGAAATTCCACTCAGTATTTTCAGTAGATGCTGATCGAGGAGCTTTTCCCTCATTCTTTTCAATCTACATATAATTTACAAACAGTGAAATCTACACTTTTTAGGATAGCATTCTTAGAGTTTTGACAACACACAGAACTGGGTAACAACCTTCATGCTGTCAAGATACAGAAGAGTTTTTTACCCCCTTAAGTTCCCCCTTATCCTTTGTAGTCAGCTCCTCCCTTCACCTCAAGCCCTTGGTAACACTAATTTGCTTTCTGTCCTTACACTTTCGCTTTTGCAAGGATGTTATATAAATTGAGTTAAAACCCTACAGCCTTTTGAGGCAGTCTTCTTTCATTTAGCGTAATGCATTTGAGAGTTATCCACATTGTTGCATGTGAACAGGTTTTAATTCAAGGTTAGTTAAGAGATTCAATCAATGAAATAGATATTCATTTACTAATTTAAAAATATTTACTGAACTTATTGAAATTATGATCATTAATATGCATGGTCATAATTTAAATAAGTTTCATAAGCACAAATAAATATCCATAAGCATGGTCTTTTTCCATGCCAAACATTATCTATCTATTAATCATCTATCTATCATGTATCTATATATGTATATCTCAAGGTAAGTTATTATAAAACAAATTCTAAATGAGTGCTTAGAGGTAGTAAGTTCTGAAGGAGTTTGAAGGAGGGAGAGGTCTTTGTTTACAACTGGGGGTGTTTTTATAAAAGAGATAGCATTTGAGTGAGCCTTGGAGAGTGGCTAGGACATTCCTTTAGAAATGTTGAACACCACTAACAAAGCATTTAAATATTCTTATTTTGCTTCTCAGGAGTCCATTAGGCAGGCCTTTTTCACTTCCAGTCAAACCTTATAGCCATGCACAAGCAGGAAAAAAAATACTTTGGACAGTGAGAGAATTTTTAAAAATCAATTTTTACTATAATGAACATTTATTAACCGTATCCTAGTTGTAAAAGTCAATGCAAAGTGTTCTGGGGAATACAAAGGTGAAAAAGATATTGTTTTACCTACTTTATCTGTTACTTATGTATATTACACTTTTCTTTAGTCTATCTTCATTTCCCCCCTTTCTTCTATCTTGTTTTATAAAGGATTTGAATCAACTTCCAAAACTACTCATAAAATAAATTATTAAAAATATTTGGACAAAGAAATAATATGAGTAAAAAAAACACCCCTAACAATCTGGGGGTAAATTTACCTGCCTCTCAGGAATGTTTGCCAGCTTATTTTACAGGGATACTAGAGATCGGGTTATATATTTTTCTGGAGGCTAAAGTAAGTAGGGAAATGAATTCAGTTAAAAAACCCATATTGTCCAGAAGAGAAAGACAACCCACTTGTTTAAGGTTTTCATCCTGCTGAGCTGAGAAAAGATTTCTCCCTTGGGTCTTTATAAAAAAAACTTTTTTTTTTTATTCAGAGAATATATTTTTGGCTTCTATCCCAGCAATAAATACAAGAAGAGCAAAGTTTGCTCAGCTGCTTCTTGCAGCATCCTTCCACACAAGCCAGTATTGGAACAGCAAAGCTCTATTATGTCAAGTAAATCTGACAACAGTCAGAGTGATGCCATCTCGATACACAGTTCTCAGATGGTGTGCTCTGATCCAAGGATAAAATTTATCATTTCTAGAAAATAGATGAATAGCATGTCCTTCAGACAATCCTCCATAAATATCTATTCTCATAAATAGGGTTTTGATAGGATTTGGACAACAGAGACTTATCTGACAAGTAACTAGAATACATCCATTCAGTGTTTCCATGAAGAGCTGATACGCATATTTTGACAACTGATCAGACAGTAGGTAGGATAAGATTGTTAACTGAAAATCATGAAGACCATATAAGGTGTGTTTGAATAGGGGCTATTCTTTGCTTCGTACAAAGGTGCCCTTATTCTAGAAGGTGCTGTGCGGAGACCTTTAAGTGTATTCTGTCCTTTGAACATCCTATAGAATATCTTTATGGTGGCTTCTATTTTGATGCCCATTTTACAGAAAAGCTAGCTAACATTTTGAGGAGTTCAGTGATTTGTTCAACTTACAAGCATGTAAATAATAGAGCCAGGATTCAAAATAAGGTCTCGGGCGGGCACAGTGGCTCAAGCCTGTAATCCCAGCACTTTGGGAGGCTGAGGCTGGTGGATCATGAGGTCAAGAGATCAAGACCATCCTGGCCAACATGGTGAAACCCCATCTCTACTAAAAATACAAAAATTAGCTGGGAATGGTGGTGTGTACCTGTAGTCCCAGCTACTCAGGAGGCTGAGGCAGGAGAATCACTGGAGCCCAGGAGGCGAAGGTTGCAGTGAGCTGAGATGGCACCACTGCACTCCAGCCTGGGTGACAGAGGGAGATTCCATCTCAAAAAAAAAAAAAAAAAATTACCCATAATTCTAAAATATCCCACTACCCTAGAGAAACTCTTAAACATATCCACCAGGAGATATAGACAAGAATGTTCAGAATGGCATTTTTATAACAGCAAAATATTGAAAATGACTCAAATAACTACCAATAGAATAATAAATGCAAGTCTTGCAATTTTTCCAGCAGTGACAATGATTGGATGTGAACTACATCTATCAAGATGGATAAAACTAAAGTATAGGTCAGTCACAGTGGCTCACATCTATGATCCCAGCACTTTAGGAGGTGGAGGCTGGTGGATCACTTGAGCCCAGAAGTCTGAGACCAGCTGGGGCAACATGGCAAAACCCCATCTCTACTAAAAATTACAAAAATTAGTCAGGCATGGTGGCATGCATCTGTAGTCCCACCTACTAGGAAGGTTGAGGTGGGAGGATGACTAGAGCCCAGGAGGTTGAGGCTGCAGTAAGCTGAGACTGTGCCACTGTACTCCAGCCTGGGTGACAGGACAAGACCGTCTCAAAAAATAAAATAAAATAAATATATACAGTTAAACAAAAAAAAAGTTAAAGAAAGATTCATACAAGATGGTATCAATTACTTAATGCTTTGAAATACACAAAACAATATTATTTAGGGCTATACATAATGATACGTAATTATAAAGACATTCATGAGAGTGATACCAACTACAACAATAGGGGCTATCTCTAGGGAAAGAGAATCAAGAGGAGAATGAGATCCCTGAAGAATGTGCAGGGGTGTCAGCTTTATTCTTGATGCTTTATACTATAAGCTGGGCAACGGGAGCATGAGTGTTCATACATAATACCTTAATTTTTTTATGTTTAAGTATTTTTAAGCAAACAAAGGTTCATGAGGTTTCTGATTCCAGAGAGGCCTTATTTTGAGACCTTATTTTGTTTCAAGGGAACACCCCGTGAAACAAAAGAATCTGAAAAACAGCCTTTAGCCCTAGATCTTCCCTCTGACAGAGCCTTCCCAAATGAGAAGGAACCAGAAAACCAACTCTGGTAATATGACAAAACAAGGCTCGGTAACACCTACTAAAAAATCACACTAGCTCACCAACAACGGATCCAAACTAAGAAGAAGTCTCTGATTTGCCTGAAAAAGAATTCAGGAGGTTAGTTATTAAGCTAATCAGGGATGCACCAGAGAAAGGCAAAGCCCAATGCAAGGAAATCCAAAAAAAAAAAAAAAAAAAAAAAAAAAAGAAGAAATGAAGGGAGAAATAGGTAGCAGAAAGAAAAAACAATCAAAATTTCAGGAAACATTGAACACAATTAAATGCAAAATGCTCTGGAAACTCTCAGCCATAGAACTGAACAAGTAGAAGAAAAAAATTCAGAGCTCACAGACCAGGTCTTTGAATTAACCCAATCCAACAAAGACAAAGAAAAAAGAATAAGAAAATATAAACAAAGCCTCCAAGAAGTCTGGGATTATGATAAACAACCAAACCTAAGAATAATTGATGTTCCTGAGAAAGAAGAGGAATTCAAAAGTTTGGAAAACATATTTGGGGGAATAATGGAGGAAAACTTCCCTGGCCTTGCTAAAGACCTAGACATCCAAATACAAGAACCACAAAGAACACCTAGGAAATTATTTACAAAAAGATCATCACCTAGGCACATTGTCATCAGGTTATCTACATTTAAGACAAAGGAAATAATCTTAAGAGCAGTGAGACAAAAGCACCAGGTAACCTATCACGAAAAACCTATCAGATTAACAGCAGAAGATGTCAAATTATTTTCCATAGGAATTTAAAAAAATCATGCCACCAACAGTGTTTTAGAGGTCCTATTTTTTGTCACACCTCTTCACCAATACTTGGTATCATCAGACTTTGAAATTCCTGCTATCCATGTATATGATGTGAGATTGGTTATGATATAGCATGGATGTTCCACCCAAATCTCATGTTTAAATGTAATCCCCAGTGTTGGTGCTGGGGCCTGGTTTTTGCGTCAAGGGGATGGATCCCTCATGGCTTCGTGCTGTCATTGTGATGGTGAGTGAGTTCTCTAGAGCTGGTTGTTGTAAAGTATGGCACCTCCTCCCACACTCTCTTTCTTGCTCCTGCTTTCACCATGTAATGTGCCTTCACCTGCTTTGCCTTCCGCCATGGGTAAAACTCCCCAGAAGCCAAGCAGATGCCAGCACCATGCTTGCACAGCCTGCAGAATTATGAGCCAATTGAACCTTTTTTCTTTATAAATTACCCAGTCTCAGGTATTACTTTAGAGCGATGTAAGAATGGTCTAACACAGGTTCCAATTTTATTTTAAAACTAGGAATAATCAGTTGATCCAGCCCCATTCATTCAATAGTTCATCTTTCATTAATTCAAAATCCATGCCCATATAAAAGCCATGCCTATACATAAGTAAATACATATATATACACACACATTTTTTACATGTGGATTTGCTGTTTTTTTCTTTTCTTTTTAAATTGTCATATAATAATTGTACATAATTATGGGGTATATAGTGATATTTTGCTACATATAATATACAGTAATCAGATCAAGGTCATCTTGAATATTTATCATTTCTATGTGTTGGGAATATTAATTAATACCCTCCTTATAGTAACTTGAAACTATATTGTATGTTATTGTTAACTGTAGTCACTCTACAGTTTTCTAGAACACTAGAACTAATTCCTCTTATCTAGCTGTAATTTTGTACACATAGATTTGTTTCTGGGTTTCCTATTCTGTTTCATTGTTTCATTTGTGTATTCTATGAAAACATCAATATATTTAATATATTCCATGAAAATAGCAGTCTGTCTTAATTACCATAGATTTATAGTTAGTATTTATGGAAGTCTGCAATTTTTCACTATTAAAATATACTGCTTCCAAAAACATTAATATTTAGCAAAGCAGCTTTATGGTAAGCCTTCTAGGATAAATGTAAATAAGCCATAATGTTGTCTTCTCTTACAAGATACACACAGGTAAATCATTATTCAAATTTTAAATGTAGATGTTGGAGGCAATCAAAATAAGTGAAAGTGAATCTGTCAAAGATGATGACAGAAACTGATGTCAAGCTTTTATTTTTAGATCTGTCAATGATTAGTTTACCAAATTGTCCATGTAGAATGCTTCTAGATTATAACAAGATCAACATGCAGAGAAGTACTCTTAACCTTATGCTTTCATTGGTAGGTAGACATGTGTCCAACTTAGCAATTTATATAGATAAAAATGGCAAAAAAGACACACATCACAATTTCTAATATTTGAAATCACTATCTGTTCTTCCCAGAACCCATTTCTCTTAATCACAGTGGATGAGGTCCGCTCACTCATCTTGTTCCGTTGATGTCACTGTTCTAGTAAAGCCACATCTACTCAGCTATATCAATTGTTTTTTTGGGAAGACGAATTATAAAAAGGATCTGCTTCTCTCAAGCTGATATAGCCTCTGGTTCACAAACATGGTAAACAGAACAGAAGGACAAGACCCATTTGCTTTGCCTATTGACCATGTGCAGGGCACAACTTGAGAATGACAACAGACCATACACCTTAGCAGATAATGTCAACTGTAATGTCTGGGGGGCATACATGTTGAGACAAATAAAATCAAGCTTCTCAGTAAATGAAATCAGGACATTACATTGAAGTATGTAATCCTGAAAATCAGGATTGTATTTGTCCAATGATTATACTTCTGTTGTATTAACAGACAAGCCTAAAAATGCACTCCCACCTTGATCCAAAAACGATTTGAGTTGTTAGAAGCAGTCTTATCTCTTTTCCCAAGAAAGTTGAGAGCCAGAGAAAAATTAGATATAAACTAGCAACATTAGAGCAAGGCTATAGGCGAAGGCGTGGATGTGTAGTAAGGATGGAAATGGTCAATGTGGAGCTTCTAAAGTAGCTGGGTGGCTTTGAATGTACTGCATTCATATTGAGCAGGGGCTAGGCAAGAAAATGCTAACTAATGATTCAGGTTTCTGTTTCTCCACTGCTCTCACAAGACACCTGAGCCCAGTTTTAGCCAAGTAGATAATCCTTCTTCCTATGAAATCAGGTAGGGAATGGAGATGGTGACCAAATGCTTATTCTTTCTCATGTGTTTCCTGCAAGTGGAAGTAAGGAGAGATGCTGGTGATGACGACCCTCTGGGCCACCAATGATCAGTTAATTTGTCATAATCTATGCAATTATTATAGGTTGTTGATGCTTTATCAGAGAGGTGATCTTGTTTGAAGGCAAAGAGAATGCTCATTTGACTCTTGAAGAGCAAAATAATTTTCTCTATAGCAAGCTTTACACATATAGAGGGCCTCACAATTACACTAACGTGTAGTAGTCTGAATGTTTGTGATATCCCCAAATTCGTACATTAAAACTAAATCCCCAATGTGATCATGATAAGGTGGGACCTTTGGGAGGTGATTAGGTCATAAGGGCTAATCCCTCATGAATGGGATTAGTGGTACCCTGATGAAAGAGACCTCCTTCTACCACATGTGGATGCAGCAAAAAGGTGCCACATCTGAACCAGTGAGTAAGTCTGCACCCAACACTGAATCTGTTGGCACCTTGACCTTGGACTTCCCAGCCTACAGAACTGTGAGTGATACATTTCTGTTGTTTGTAAGCTACCCAGTTTATGGTATTTTTTATTATAATAACCCAAACAGACTAAAACACTCTTCAAAAGGAACTCTATATCTGGGCTATGGGGTACTTGGAATACGTTATATTTAATTTTTATGTAGTAAATGAATGAATCCATAAATGAGTAAATACCTACCTCTCCAGCACCTTGCTTCTTTGGACTCACCCCTTAATGCTCTCTTCTCTTAGAAGATCTCACACTTTAAAAGAAAATTTTAAAAATACCTAGTGAAGAGAATCTTATGGTGTAATTTCCTGGATTTTATCAAGTAGTCCATAGACATTTTGGCAGTTTCCAAGGAAATATTAATAAGAAAAGCTGTTTTATTTGTGAGAAATATGTATTTTAGAAAGGGAAATGTGTGATTTGTGATTTTTCTTAGAAGCACTATTACTTTTTAACCATTACAACCTTGAAGGCTGTATGGGCCTCACAGGAGTGCACTCATCCGTCCATCTCAGCTAACACATCGTTCATGGAGTGAAGTTCTCTTGCCACTATGACTTATGGCATTTGGGATTATTGATATTCACTACATTTCCCTTTCTGTGGTCATATTATGTGATGTTATATCTCAAATGCACAAAAATGGATTTGTGACTCATAGTGATTCATTGAGGTGTAAGAATAGTATGAAGAGACTTCCAGGGTGAAAAGCCTGGAAGTGGTCACTGTCATCCTTAAAATAATAATAATAAAAAAAGATGAATAAATGGAAAATCAATGACTTTTCTTGACTACATCAAAGAACTGAGGTCACAGAGCAAACTGCCAAACCTGAAACTGGAACACTGAGTACATCTGAGGAGGTACAGTAACTGGGACCTGCTTATCTGGAACAGAAGTCTGTAGTCATCACTGGTAGGAACATTTAAATGATAAATTTGAGGAACTGCTGGAAGGCTAGTGTGAGAGTGAGAAGCTCCTGGGGCCTCCACACTGCTATGGATCTCCCTTTCAGAAACTCTACCAGGTTTGGTGAAAATTCCACTCAGATACCCTCAGGGCCCTGGCAGTGGGAGGGAAGGATTAGCTATGGTCAAACATAAAGGGAATTCTCTCAATAACTGAGGTCCATTCCCCAGGGGAAAGGACTTTGCGTGCTCACAGTTCTGGAAACTTTCCCCAGCTCTGGGAAAAAGAATTTTTCCCCACTACAGTCCCCAAAGGGGAAAGTAATCAACATGGGAAAGGGCTCCAAGGAAAATATTTTAAGAACACAGTATGAAGAAACAAAGTGATCATCAGAACCAGGCTCAGATATGAAAGACTTTGGGATTATGAGCTAGGGAGTTTTCTTTTAATCCTATAATTGGAAACTTTAAGAAAAAGAAATCAAAGGAAATGCTATTAAATCAAAAACATTGTAATAAAAATGACAGACTCATCAGTGGACTTGGCACAACAGAGAAACATCAATGAGCATGAAGATAGGTCAAAAGAAACTTTCAAACTGAAATGTAAAGAGAAAAAAGAATAAAAAACCAACAAGCAAACAGAATATTGAATAACTCAGGGACAATATAAAAAAATGGTCTGTGTATAACTAAAATTCTAGAAAAAAGAAAGGAACAGAGGAAATATTTGACAGGTAATAATGACCAAAAACTTTCTAATCCAAAATTTATATGGAACCAAAAACAGCCTGAATAGCTGAAGCAATTCTAAGTAAAAAGAACAAAGCTGGAGCCATTGCACTACTGAACTTCAAACTATACTATAAAGCTACAGTAATCAAAACAGCATGATACTGGTATAAAAATAGACACATAGACAATGAAACAGAATAGAAAACTCAGAAATAAAGCCACACACCTATTATCATCTGATCTTTGATAAAGTTGACAAAAATAAACAATGGGGAAATTATTCAATACATGGTGCTGGGATAACTGGCTAGCCATATGCAGAAGATTGAAACTGGACCCTTTCTTATATCATATACAAAAATTAACTCAAAATGGAACAAAAATTTAAATGTAAGACCTCAAACTATAAATATCCAGAAGACAACCTAAGATTTACTCTTCTTGACAATGGCCTTGGCAAAAAAATTTTGGCCAAGTCCCCAAAAGCAATTGCAACAAAAACAAAAATAGACAAGTGAGACCTAACTAAACTAAATAACTTTTGTACAGCAAAAGAAACTATCAACAGAGTAAATAGACACCTACAGAATGGAAGAAGATATTCACCAACTATGCATCTGGCAAAGGCCTAATATCCAGAATCTATGAGGAGCTTAAGCAATTCAACAAGCAAAAACCAAATAACCCTATTAAAAGCTGGGCAAATGACATGGACTTCTCTCTTGAAGACATACAAGTGACCAACACACATATGATCAGTATCACTGATCATCAGAGAAATACAAATCAAAAGCACAATGAGATAGCCTCTCATACCAGTCAGAATGGCCATTATTAAAAAGTCAAAAAACAACTAGTTTTGATGCTAGTGAGGTTGCAAAGAAAAGGGAACACTTATTCACTGTTGGTGAGAATGTAAATTAGTTCACCCACTGTGGAAACCAGTTTGGAGATTTCTCAAATAACTTTAAGCAGATTTATCGTTTGACCTAGCAAACTCATTCCTGAGTATGTACCCAAAGGAAAAGAAATCATTCAACCCAAAAGACACACACACTTGTATGTTCATTGCAGCACTATTCACAATAGCAGAGACGTGGAATCAACCCAGGTGCCATCAATGGTAGATTGGATAAAGAAAATATAGTATATACACACCACGGAATACTATGCAGCCACAAAAAAGAATAGAATCATGTCCTTTGCAGCAACACGGATGCAGTTGGAGGCTATAATCCTAGTGAATTAGCACAGAAACAGAAAACAAAAACCTGCATAGTGTCACTTAAAAGCAGGAGCTAAACATTGGACACACATGGACATATACATGGGAACAATAAACCCCGCAGGCTACTAGAGTGCGGATGGAGGGGTGACGTATAGGTTGAAAAACAACTTATTGGGTACTCTGCTTGTTATCAGGGTGATGGGATCCATAACCCAAACGTCAGCATCATGCAACACACCCATGTAACAATTCTACATATGTACTCCCTGTATCTAAAATAAAAGTGAAAATTAAAAAAAAAAAAAGAAAAAATATCTTGCCTATAGAGAGACTAGGATGAAAATTACAACAGACCTTTTTTTAAAAAAAATCAGAAATCATGCAAGCCAGAAGATAATATAGTGAAATCTTTAACAGGTTGTTTAAAAAAGGACCAAAATCAGGCAACTCTGCCATCCCATCTTTCTAGAACTCTATGTCCAGTGAAGTTATCCTTCTACGGTGAAGGAAAAACAAAGACTTTCTCAGACAAACAGAATCCGAGGGAATTCATTACTAACAGATTTGTTCTGCAAGAAATGTCAAAAGGTTTTCACAAAGACGAAAAACGAAATGGATAAAAACTTGGATCTATGAAAAGAAAAAAAATTGCAGAAAAAGAATAAAGATAAAATATCTGTTTTTCTTATCCTAAATTGATCAAAAAGATAACTTTTTATTTAGAACAATAATAATAATAATAGACTGGGTGATTATAGCTTGTGGATATGCGAAATGAATGACAACAATGTCATAAGGGACAGCAGGGAGGAAGTGGGAATATTTCATCATAAGCTACCAACACTGCTTGTGCGGTACTTAGGTGCTGACCGAGTAACTTTGGAAATGAAAGTCCATTTCAAGATGGATTTAGATGATTTAAAAACATACATTGTAAAATTTTAGAGCAACTACTAAAAATGTGAAAGTAAATATGAATAATACATTAAGATAGAAGATAAAAATGAAGCCATATAAAATGCTTAGTTGAAACCAGAATGGTCAGAACAAGAGAGGTAACAAGAAACAAATAGCACATATAATGAAGAGAAAATAGTAAAAATGTGATAGGCATTAATCTGTTTAAATCTATAATAACTTAAAATGTGCATGGTTTGTGCAGCAAACCACCACGACGCACATTTACCTATGTAACAAACCTGCCTAACCTGCACATATACCCTGGGACTTAAAAAGTTATTTTTTTAAAGTGCGTGGTTTAAATATACAAATAAAATACATACCAATAAAAATACAGGGATTGTCCCAGTTAATTAAAAGAAAAAAGGACTAAACTGCATATTATCCGTAAGAAATCTACTTTGACTCACGCCTGTAATCCCAGCACTTTGGGAGGCCGAGGCGGACAGATCACGTGAGGTCAGGAGTTCGAGAGCAGCCTGACCAACATAGAGAAATCCCGTCTCTACTAAAAATACAAAATTAGCCAGGTGTCGTGGCTCATGCCTGTAATCCCAGCTACTTGGGGGGATGAGGGAGGAGAATTGCCTGAACCCAGGAGACAGAGTTTGCAATGAGCTAAGATGGCGCAATTGCACTCCAGCCCAGGCAACGAGCAAAACTCTGTCTAAAAAAACAAAAAAACCAAAACCAAAAAACAAACAAACAAACAAAAAAAAAAAACCAAAACCCAAAAAAAACCCACCCAAACACAAAAAACAGAAACTTATAAAGACTAGGAAAATCTAAAAATAAAGTGATTCAGGAAGCTATACTACTAATTAAAAGAAAACTGGAGTAGGTAGTCATATTAATTTCAGACAAAACAGACTTTAGAGCAAGGAGGATTATCAGGGAGAGATTTCCGGGGATAAGAGAGTTCAATTCTCCAAGAGGACAGCAATCCTAAATATTGATGCCCCTAAAAACAGACTGTCAAAATACATGAGACGAAACTGACAACCGAAAGGAGAAATAGACAAATCCGCTATTACAGTCAGAGACCTCAACAACTTTCTGTTAGTAACTGATAGATGAAGCAGGCAGCCAATCATTAAGAATATAGATGACTCAAACGGTACTATCAATCAACTTGATCTAAATTTATACAATGCGCCAACAAAAACCCTTAAAACTCAACAGTAAGAAAATGACTCAAACATTTTTTAGAAAGAGCTAAGCACATATACCTCACCAAAGAAGTTTGCATATAGCAAATAAACAAAAAGAAGCTCAACATCATTAGTCATTATGGAATCACAAGTTAAAACCACATGATTTCACTGTTAGAATACCTATCAGGATGGCTAAAATTCAGAAGATGTTAATTGCTGGGAAGCAATTGCATTCCCAGGTATTTACTCAATGGATTTAAAAACTTATGTCCACACAAAAGCCTGCACATGAATGTTCATAGTAGCTTTATTCATAATCACCAAAACATGGAAGCAACCAAGATATTCTTCAATAGATAGTGGAATGAATGGCCTATAATACATACCTATATTGTGATATTATTCAATAATAAAAAGAAATGAGGTTTCAAGCCTTTTGAAAACATGGATGAATCTTAAATGCATATTGCTAGTGAAAGAGTAAGGGCTCTATGGCTATGGATCACGTTCTGAAAAGGGCAAAAACTGTCAGACAAAGTAAACATGTAGTGGTCATGAGGGATTTGGAGAGGAAAAGCACTGAATTGGTAAAACGCAAGAGTATTTTTAGGTGGTAAAACTGTTCTGAATGATACTGTAATGATGGATACATGACACTATGCATTTTTTAAACTTATAGAACTTTACAGTACATACAAGGAATGAACTTTAAAATGCAAATTTAGGTGGGGTGCAGTGGCTCACACCTGTGATTCCAGCACTTTGGGAGGCCAAGGTGGGTGGATCACAAGGTCAAGAGATCGAGACCATCCTGGTCAACATGGTGAAACCCCATCTCTACTAAAAATACAAAAATTAGCTTGGTGTGGTGGCACACATCTTACAGAATACCTGACCAGTACTCAAAATTGTCAAGGTCATCAAAAAACAAGCAAAGACTCACCAACATAACAGCTAAATGTAGCATGGTATCCTGGATGGAGTCCTGGAACAGAAAAAGGACCTTAGGTAAAAATGAAGGAAATCTGAATAAAGTATAAAATTCAGTTGATAATGATGAATTACTGATTCGCTAGTTATGATCAACGACTATTTGTAACTATATAATGCTGACTGTGATAAGACAATTGGTTGTGGAATATATGGTAACTGTTATCTTCACAATTTTTCTATAAATCTAAAACTATTCTTAGATTATTAAAAATAGTAATGAAAATAATAAAAATACTACAACTTGAAATAGTGTCATAAAAATAGTGAATGAGGCTCTCTGAAACTGATTATTTTATTTTATTTATTATTATTTTTTGAGACAGAGTCTCGCTCTGTTGCCCAGGCTGGAGTGCAGTGGTGCAATCTCGGCTCACTGTAACCTCTGCCTCCTGAGTGATTTTCATGCCTCAGCCTTTGAGTAGCTGGGATTGCAGGTATGTGCCACCATGCCCAGGTAATTTTTGTATTTTTTAATAGAGACAGGTTTTACTATGTTGGTCAGGCTGCCCTTGAACTCCTGGCCTCAAGAGATCCTCCTGCCTTGCCTTCCCACAGTGCTGGTATTACAGGTACGAGCCACTCTGTCGGGCTGTGAAACCGATTTAAAACAAACAACTTAAAAAGGAAAGGATGAACAGGAAGTTTGGTGGTGACTACCTAAAAATTGGATTTTACTGAACTGGTGCTTCATTGGGTTCCAATCTCCTGGGCTCTGTCTGCTAGAAGTTGTGATGTGAAGCCATTAAAGCTTTTGGGTTCATTTGCAAACAAAGCCCATGACCTTTCACTAAATTAATTGAATTTTAAAAAAAACAAATACAAATCAATGTTTTCCAGTCTGGTGGTATACGGAACTTGTTTCTAAAGGCAATTTTTAAAAAGGCTAAAATTACAGAGTCATTATTCAAGGCTGCATTCCTGACAGCAAAAAACAGATACAAGACACATCACTGCTGAGAATTTTGTAAAACCAGATGCAGAGGTGATAATAAATCTGATGCTCACCAAGAGAAAGGACAGCAAACTACTGACAAGATTCCTTTATTAGAAGACACTCCTGGCTGCTGTAGATTTTTCAATGGATACCACATGGTATCACTGCTATGATCTCACTTGTAAGTCACCTGACATTTACCTTATACTTGCACAAAACCACTGTTATCCTGAGTATATATTTGTTCTTGGGCTTATTTCTTAAGCTTCATAAGCTCATACATATTAAGACACACACATATATATGTATAATATATTTGTCTTCATATTCACATATTTACACACACATATGCATTTATATAATATACGTACACATATATGTGTGTGAAGAAGGTATGCTCAACATTTTTTGCTATTGATTACTGAAAACTCTTCCCATGGAGGGCGTAGTCTTAAATTAACCATTACTTCATGAGCCCTGCTAGAGACTACAGAGTGTGTTGGAAACAGTACCTAAAAGTATCAGCAGAGGCTGTGACCAAGCAGGGCATTCACTGGGTCTTAATAAGAGAGGTCACACCTAGATGTCAACCCAGAGCGTTAGCCACTAATAGTCATCAGTGATCAACAACATTCTCTACATTTGATTCAAGATTGAAGAAAATTATAAAAATTGTACATATATTAAAATCATGGTAACTCTGAGTTTATGTCCATCTTTGCAGCAAGGCATGTGATGAAATGGGTGGTAACAACATGGTTCTCTCCTTTTCCTCACCTTTGCTAGCCAAAGAGAAAGATGCTCAAGAGAGCTTTTTTTTTTTTTTTTTTTTTTTTTTTTTTGAGATTGAGTCTCACTCTATCACCCAGGCTGTAGTGCAGTGGTGGATCTCAGCTCACTGCAAACTCTGCCTCCCAGGTTCAAGTGATTCTCCTGCCTCAGCCTCCTGAGTAGCTGGGATTATAGGTACCCACCTCCACACCCAGCTAATTTTTGTATTTTTAGTAGAGAAGGGGTTTCACTATGTTGGCCAAGCTGGTCTCAAACTCTTGACTTCAGGTGATCGGCCCTCCTCGGTCTCCCAAAGTGCTGGGATTACAGGTGTGAGCCACCGTGCCTGGACTTGTTTTTGTTATATTGATTAATCAGTTTTGAAAAGGTAATGTTTGCATATGGTGCAAAGTTTAAAAGATCCGAAAGGATGTATGTGTATATAGAGAAAAGTATAGACTCTCCTCATTCTAGTCTCTCTTTCCTGGAGGCACTGCTACTAGTTTCTTCCTGCATGTTGTGTATGTTGTTGACACGAAGAATAAAATAAAAATTTGATGCCTGTGACTTCTTAAATGGCCCAGGTGGACCACTTGCATTTATTACAATTTCCCCGTGAAATCCCCCCAGAAATGAAAATACAGAGATTAAAAAGGCATAGAACCAAAGGGAAAAAAAAGAGAATGGGAAATAAAATAGCAGTAACAAAATTTAGAAATCTGGAGAGCAAACAGGTGGTAATAAATTTGCTCAGAATGGAGCAATTTGAAACTTAAGTTGACAGTGGAGGAAGCCTTGAAACAAGATAGTTATCCGTGAAGGGCTGTAGAACTTCAGAATGGGGTACTGAACCCATCTGAAAGTTGGAATTCAGAGTAGCTGAACGTGGAAAATGTGGTTGGAGGTTCTGCATAAGATACAGACAGATCAGCCCCCCACCCCAAGTGTCTGCTGCCAGGTGACATCGTTCAATATCTTGGAAGAAGGTTGAGAGTAAACGCCTTAGAAAGCTGAACCAGAGAAGTTCTGGTCTCAGAGGATTCAGCTGTGGGTAGGTTCCTTACTGAAAATTAAGGGAGAAGTAGAAGCCTATATTGGGAATGATAAGACCACTCAGTTTCCTTTCTCCTACTGGCTTTTGGAAGACTGTCGGTCAGGTTACACCTTCAGGGAGGAGGTAGAAAGATCATCTCTCAGGATCACGGATCAACCAAGGGAAAAGGTATACTGAAATTGATAGTTGAGAATCTCTCAAGAAAATAACCTCAACCAGATCACCTTAGTCAAAAATCTCTGCACACGTGCACAGCGATTCCTCTTATCTTCGTAGTGCCTCACTACTGAGGATCACCAAGCCACCAAGCCCTGAGGAAACCTCATGACAGACATGATAGAGCAGAAAAGAAGAATCTCAGAGGAAGCATAGACAATAATGACAGCAATTAAGCTTTAAAAACCTGTTACTTATATCCATAGAGACACAGGAGAAAATACTGCACTGTGAAACAGAAACAGGATATTGCAATAAAGGGGTATTAAATGAGAAAGAAAAAATTGGGGAAGATAAACATATGACAGGAAAATGTAACATTCTATATAAATTTTGGAAGATGATGTTGAGAGAGTCACAAACAAGGTAAAATGAGGAAAGAAACAAGGAACTTAGGGGATCCATTTGGCAGGGTCTGACAGCTGAAGAATAGGAGAGGACAGGGAAAAGAGATGGAGGAATGTTATGAAGAAATATCTCAATAAAATCTCCAAACCTGAGGTGTATGAGTTTCCAGGTTGAAAAGGCAAGCCAAGGATCGATCTCAATAGATTACAAAAAAAAGAGACAACATTAAAAAACCCATAATTATATAATTCTAGAATGCTTGGGAAAGAGAGAGGATGTTACAAGATGAGAGACAGAGATAGAGGAATCACATGCAAATAATCAGGGATCAGGCTCACAGCAGCTTATTCAAGAAACCAGAGACCAGACAACAGTGAAATCAAAGCCTCCAAAATTTCTGAGATGAAATTTTCGTTTACGGTGTCTATGACTAACCACATTACTAATGAAATCATGAATGTAGAATTAAGATATCTTAGGTCTAAAATTTTATCTCCTTTGGCCACTTGGTTGCTGGTTCAGGAAGTTACTGTAAAATGAACTCTATTGAAACAGAGAAGTAAAATAGAAAAACAAAACAAAACAAAAAACACAACATGGGATCCAGGAAATATCAAGGGGAAAAAAACAGTTAAAGGAATTGAAAATGACTGTCTCTAGGGATTTGCTGTTAGGAATTGGTATGGTTTGGGTCTATGTCCCCACCCAAATCTCATTTTGAATTGTAATCCAAATTGTATTTCCCACATGTAGAGAGGGACTTGTAGGAGATGATTGGGTCATGGGGGCAGCTTCCTCAGTGTTGTTCTTGTGATTCATGCATCAGTTCTCACGAGAGCTGATAGTTTTGAAGTGTGGCACTTTCTCACGCTCTCAATGTTTCTCTCTTGCTGCCTTTTGAAGAAATGTCTTGCTTCCTCTTTGCCTTGCACCATGATTGTGAGTTTCCTGAGGTCACCCCAGCCATGCAGAACTGTGAGTCGATTAAACCTCTTTTTTTTTTTTTTTAAACAAATTACCCATTCTCAGATAGTACCTTTATAGCAGTATGAAGATGGACTGATATATGACTATTAAGACGTAGGGTAGGGAATATGTCTTTTTTTGTTTTGTTTTAAGCCATATCGAACTATTTGGTTTTTTAAAATAAATAAATAAATAGATATATGAGTGAGCCAACAAATCTAACACAGGCGAGAGATGAAGGGACCCCTGTAGGATGATGATGAACAGAGGTCCCAGGGACAGAGAGGCTAGAGGACAACCAGCTCAGGTTTGAGCAGGAGGAAAAAGGGCTGTGGTCATTCCTGATAGCCTGCCTACCATTGCGAATTGGTGCTTCTTGATTTAGGAGAAATCAAGTGTACAAAAAAAGACAAGATGACTATAACTGAAGCTTCATTGAGCTGGGTACTGCTAGCTAAGCACAAGACTGTGAACAATATTATCTCACATTACAAGATAAAACATTGTTACTGATTTAAAATGTACTTTCTTTTTTACTTGTTTAAAAAACTGTGATTTTTTAAAAAATTTGCTGAAGATTGTGATGTCAAATATAAACCAAACTTAACTATGAAAATGCCTATGCTGGCTGGTGTTTCCTTTGGAGAAGCATTTAGCCTTATTCACTGGCATCCTCCTGATGGGTCAAACATCAGTTCTGACTGGTTGCTGGTTAGGTGTCTTTTGTTTGTTTTTCTTTTTTCATATTACACCTATTTCCATGGAAAATGTAAGCCTAGTCCTAATAGAGGGGTTCCCACTAATAGCTCAGGGTTTACCAGCATCATCTAGAAACTTCCATAATAGATGCAACCACCCTTCCTCATTTTTGCCAAGTGTCAGGGGTTTTACACTGGTGATATGGAATATAGGGATAGCAGTGTCTTCGTTGATACTTGGGAACTTTCAGAATACCATTTTCCTTTTTTTTCCCACTTGATAGTTGCATTAAGTCTCCAGGGAAAGCCGGTCTTCTTTGAAAATAAGACTGGGAATCTTTGTTCTAAAGCACCAGTAACTCTTGTTTCTTTTTCTGAGTGATTTCAGACCCTCCAAATCTCCTGCTGAGGACTTGAGATGGCAGAGGCAGAGGGTAACGTCTGGCTTATCCTCAGAACACGTAGTCATCAGAGGCCCACTACAAGATCCCCAGGAGGCTGCATAGTATAGCTCAGAGCACATTCTCTAGAGTCATATGGGTAGGGATTGAGTCCCATCATTGCAACTTATTAGCTGTGTGACTTTGACCTTGGAGAAGTTACTTCTATTCCCTGGGGACCATGGTCCTCCTCTCTAAATTGGGGTGCTATCAGCATCGACCTCACAAAGTTATTGTGACATTTAGAATGATGCTGGGCACATAGTAGGCATACATGTGTTATGGGGCTTACAAGAGTCAGTTGCATAGTGATAGCACTCAGCACCACATGTGGAAAATGGTTCTGACAGCTGACACTCTGAGAAGTTCATCTTCATTTCAAGGCTAAGCAGAAGCCAACTGATAGATTCATGGTGATGGGGGGATTTGTACAAAGTATAGGAGGTGGGGCTAGAGCAGTCTGAAAGTCTTCTCCACTTCCCTGTAACAGGCTCAAGTCTGAGTCACATGGCCTTTAGCTGGTTAGCTGAGCTCAAGGGCTAATGTTGTACACCCTGAGCTCGGGGCCGCGTATCAGTGTCTCTTGGAATCCACATTTTTGTGGCCAAGGTGGGAGTCAGTTTCTAGAAGCCTTGGTTAACTCCATGATGAAATGTAATCTATGGAATGGAAAAATATAACAGCAGCACTGATGTTTTTCCTTCTGTGCTCACTCAGAGACAAGCCTGCTGGTATCCTTTGGGTAATGAGGAACTCCACATTTTCAGATGAAATCCATACTTAAACAACAAAAACAAAAACTTTGAGCAAGTTGCACAGGAAGGAAGCGTGTCTCTTGGTGCCAGGAGGCACAGAGGCACAAAGTACAATGTGCTTAGAAATAACCAACTCACAGGCACAAACTCACACCATCTGCTGGGTGTTTCACATGCCCTAGCTGCCAGAAGATGGGAAGATGGTCCCCCAAGAGAGCAGCAAGCTAGCTGCAACGCTGGGCTCCTCAGCCTCCAAGGCGAAGTCTCAACGGGTTCAAATGCATTTCATTAAATGTTCCATTGCACTAAAATTACCATATTGCACTGGAACAGACTTGGTATTTTTTTAAGTACAAAATCAATGTGCTAACATTAGTTATCCTTATATTAATGTAATAACATTAGTCTTCTTAAAAAAAGAAAAATATCATGTGAAATATCACCACTCATATACAATTTCTATAAATTATCTTTTTCTGTGCTTTATCCCCAGGCTTGTATATTTTTACGGAGTGGTAACCAGCCTTTTTGCCTAATATAACATGAGAATTTTCCCAAGTTGCATTTAGTTTTATCACTTAAAGATTTTTTAAAGCTGCTAAGTATTATCTTACATGCATTCACTGTATTTTAAATGAATAATCATTTACTATTGGATAAAGTTGCTGCTGGTTTTGCATTATTGTAATATTCATACTTACAGCTCGTTCTTGATTTTTAAACTATTTATTTGCCTTCTATAGCATTGCCGGGTTAAAAGATACGAATGTCTTTATGACTTTTTTTTTTTTTTTTTTTTTTTACTGAATTAAAATACAATGCTTTTTCAATTAAATAGAGAAGTTTGTCCACATGCATTTATCTGTCCTTTCTGCTGAGATCCCACTAAGGTGGAAGAGGAGAGGGAACACAGGACGTGTTTGGAAAGCCCAAGGAAGGTATTGCACTGAGTGGGCAAGCCACTGTTGGAGAGGCTGCATGCTGAGCCCCTGAGAGTAGGTGCAGAGAGAGTGAGACCAGCTGAGCTGTGCCTCTCCTCTGTCCCCACCAAAGGCCAAGCACGTGGTAAAGCTATTGTGCAGCCTCCAGCCCTGCCCAGGGCTGCTGAATACCACCGAGTGTGTCCAGTCAATACCACTTGCATCAAAGGGTTCACCCCGCAAACCTCAAATCCTTGGCCCTCAAAGCGTGACATACAATGAGATGGTTGTTTTAAGCAACTGAACTTTGCTGCACAGTGATAGATAACTAAAGGAGAAGAGGAAAATATAGGAGACAGCATATAAAAGTATGAACATGAGGAAGTGATTATGAATTCCAGGAAAAGCAGAACATTTACAAAGAAAAAAAGTAATTATAGAACACTGCTCAGCTACTTCTGAATGTACCATAATCTATTTAACCTCCTCTGATATTTAATGTTTTCTGTGTGTGTATGTGTGTGTGCTCTGTGTGTGTGTGTGTGTGTGTGTGTGTGTGTGTGTGTTTGTGTGTATTGTAAACAAGTTTCAGTGACTACTCATGTACATGCTGCTGGGATTTAGGCAGATCCCTTAAAATATGCCACTCTGGCTTTTGAGAAAACAGCAGAAGCAGGAAAGCCCTCTTACCTTCTCCTCACCCCTTATCTCTTGAAGCAGGCCCTGAAACCTAGTCCCCTTCCTCCTCTAAAGTGGGGCATGAAACTGAATGTTCATTAACATCCTTATCTCTGAAGATACAGGAACACAGAGGAGAATCCAAACCAACAAACCTCGCTTAGTTCTCCCAGCTCATCGCCATTAGATCACACCCGCTCTCGCCAATCATACTTCCTCATGACTCTCTATTCTTCATCAAACGTCCTCATGACTCTCTATTCTTCATCAAATGTAAGCAAAAAAATTGTGCAGTTTTCCCTCTTTCTCTGGGTCTTCATTTATGAAGGCTGTTGTGTCTCATAAAACTCAGGTTAAGTGAATTTGTATGCTTTTCTTTAGGTCATTTGTCCTTTATTATAGGGTCCTCAGCCATCAACCTACCATAGTCGTGAAAACATATTTTTTCTCCCCTACAGGGCCAACTTCCTAGGACAGACTCCTGCTGGGAAATTCCTGGGTCAGGCTGTTTTTCTAGGTCAGGAGGATATTTATTTATTTATTTTTATTTATTTATTTTTTGAGATGGAGTCTTGCTCTGTTGCCCAAGCTGGAGTGCAATGGCGTGATCTCGGCTCACTGCAATCTCCGCCTCCTAGGATCAAGTGATCCTCCTGCCTTAGCCTCCCGAGCAGCTGGGATTACAGGCACATGCCACCATGCCCAGAAAATTTTTATATTTTTAGTAGAGATGGGGTTTCACTATGCTGGCTGGGCTGGTCTCAAACTCCTGACCTTAAGTGATCCACCCGCCTTGGCCTCCCAAAGTGCTGGATTACAGATGCGAGCCACCATGCTTGGCCTTGGTTAATAAGTGTATTAAGGTTCTTGATATACTGCCAGACTGTTTTTCAGGAGGGTCCCCTCAGATCATGCATGCTGCGAGGTTTGTGTCAGTTCCTTGAAAAGGCTGTTTTCATATAAGCACACTGGCACCTTCAAAATGCTGTAATCCCCCTGTCCTCTCCCCTTTGGATGTCTTGGTGCTTTCTGGCCATTGTGTTTTTCCAGGGCCTTTCATTTTCATCAACTCTTGGATAACCCACCTCTTGTCCTCCTTCCCAAAATGCATTTTCCCAGGGGTCCGAACTCAGCATTTAAATTAGTTAGCTATATAATTTTGAGCAAATCACTTAAATTCGTTGGAATCCAGGACCTTCATTTTCAAAGGGAAGCAATTTACCACATTATCTCTAAAGCCCTCTTAGTTACAGTTTTAAAAAAATTGAATAATTAGAAATAACCTATATGTTAAAAACCAGTGTTGCATAAATCATGATATATCCAGATGATGGAATACAATGTAGTAATTTTTGAAAAATGTATTTTTATTACAGTGCATGGGAACTAATTCATGATACAATGCTACATGAAATCAGCACAGTACTGTATGAATCCCAATTGATGAATACACATTTTAATATATAAAATTAAAAAGAAATACACCACACAGCTGGCAGTGGCTTACAGTATGATTGTTTTATTGGTGATCTACAGTCAGAAAAAACATATTTTGTACAATTGTGAAAATCAGACACTGCAGTAGGATCAGGGTAAGCTTCTTGGTTTCTGGGTAGCCTTCCCTGACACCCAGGCAGAATCAGGGCCCTTCATCCTGGCTCCAACTAGATGTACCACACGCTTTCAATATAGCAAATATTACTCTGCATTGCAAGTTGACATATTTGCTTCCTACTAAATTCTGAGCCCACTGAAGGCAAAGCCCTTGCCTTGTTTGTTGATATATCCATATTATGACACCTGTCACTTAGAATACTCCAGACACACATTGGCTGAATATTTAGTGCATTGGTGGATGAAACAATTTCTGTTGGAACTATAATTTTAAATTTGACATTGCCTGCTACTTTTCAGTTTCTAAGTTAAATAATCTGAGCACCTCAGATAATACTTTCTTCCAAATGCTTTGTCAAAAACTGTAGTAAATTGCCACCAAGTGCTGTCTGCGAGTTTAGACTGAAAAATTCCTCTGGGGGTGATGAAGGCATCAGACCACCATACCTAGCGGCATCCATTGTGTGTGCATACATCGATGGCCCATTGCTGGGATTCCTTGTTCACCATGTAACTTTCAAGTTGTAATCTGGCTTCTCATGGAAATGTCAAAACAGAACAAATGTGCTAACCAGGCTAGAGGGCATGAGTAGCTGATCCCTCTGGTAGTTATGTTTCTCATGGTAAATTAATGAATTGGCAAATTTTTGTTTGCTCAGCCTTTCGGAACTCAGTTAACGTTGCAACACTGAGAAACTTGGATTTGGAGATCTGCAAAGCTGAGGTTGAGATTTTGGACTTCGGCAATCCAAATGGGGAACGCCACGCTTCGAGGCCTGTTGATACGCTTTCTTTTTGCGACACTGTCTATGTACCCTCCCCCGATAATGGAGACTCAGAGTGCTCCTTGTCAGTGTTGCTATGGAGGAGATACACAGGATGGAAGGACAGCTCCTTGTAGGACTTAGGGCACAACTGAAGAACTTTGGAGAAACCTTCAGGTTTTGGCACAACAAAGTTTTGACGTACTTAGAAGACCAGGTTAAACTGTGCAATGATTCATCATGCAGTCCTCCCTTGGTATATGCTAGAGTTCTGAGTATACCAAATACGTACATGCTCCGGTCCTGTGGTTGGTCCTGTAGAACCCACCTATATAAAAAGTCCTTAGCATCCCAGGAATACGGTGTTTTTGATCCTTGCATAAATGGTACATCACAGTTCAAATCCATATTGTTCAAGGGTCAACTGTAGTTACACACTAGCGCAAAAGGTACTACGTTGTACCTAGCCATTTGTATTTCTTACATTCCTGCTGGCGAAATTGTATTTTCTTTGTATCTGTAATCAATCTAATTAATATTTGTGTTTAGCTGTTTTAAATACATCTTACTGTTTTTGTAGAAAAAGCCTTACTAGTTAGTAAAAGCATGCCTCTATCTTCGTTAATGGTTCACCGTTTCTTCCATCCCTCCTTTCATAGTTGAAAGGTTCTCCCCTCTGCCACAGTAATGTCTGGCTGGTATTATGACATCTGCTTTTTAAATTTTCCTCTGCCATTAGCTGCTCTTCAAGCCACTTGATTCTCAAGCCTCTCTTGGCCTCTGTATAGCCTTCTCTGGCACTCTGGGTAGAACCGGACCAAGAGACTTCTTGCCAAAAAGCAGATAGGATCATGCATGGTGCCCCATGCTCTAAAAATCTCTCTTGGCTCTCTGTGGTTTAAGAAAAAGTCTAAATTCCCAAGCTGGTATAAAAGACTTCACAATTTGCCACCATGTCCCACTATATAGCTCATGTCCTGGTCACACTGAGATGCTCAAATTCCTCAAATATGTCTTCTTGCCTCATCCTACTTCAGTGTCTTTATACCACCATTACTTCTGCCTGGAATGCTTTCCCCAACCTTTTTGGAAATTTCATTTACATCTTTCAAAAGCAAGATGATCCATCATGTCAGCAAGTGTGGTTTCCTGCTCCTTCCTTTGTGCTTTCACAATCCTTTAAACAAATCTATTCTCTAGCAATTACTCCCGATTTTATAAATATCTGTTTGCACATGTTCATTTCTTTCTAGACTGTGAACTTCTTGAGAGCAGAGAGCTGTCATTCATCTCCGCAGAGCCAGTGCATAACACAGTGTTTGACTCATCATAGATCCTTAATTCATGTTTATTGAATTTATTAATTAAGCCATAACCAAGGCATCACCATCCATTTAATTGCAAATGAAGTCCCACGGATGAAATTAACAGCCTCATTTCTACCAACCCTCGCTGATAAAGTGATGACAAACACTGAGTGTTTCACATAGTGCCAGCCAAGGTAGAGCAAAGAAAAGCATTCAAGGGCACTGGCCTTGCCCTTGAGGAGCTTACAATGTAGCTGGAAAGATAAAGTTTTCATTCACCAAACAAACGGAGGACAAAGTGAAGAACGTTTAAAACTATGTCAGTTGTAGGTGGCATGTGAAGTGTCTGAGGTTTGAGGTTGGAAAAAATGACATCCCCTCCCTCACATGCTGCCATCTCTCCCAGCAGTATGGTTGGAAGGTGGAGTCACTTAAAATCCAGTGTGGGAGGAGGTGGGGGAATTGTGATGAGCATCTTCCGAAAGTTTTCTATATGAACTCGAATCAAGACTACTATTGAGGAAAATGTGGTTTGGGATTGGCAATAGAGAAGGCTGGGAGAAAGGCATTCTAGAAAGATAAAACAATGTAGGAAAATGCCAGGTACTGGGGTTTAGAAGCATGCCTAACCTGAATCAAATCCTTAGGCATCACAATTGTTTGAGGGACTCTGTAGTGCTGCGCAGCCAGAGAGAAACGATGCAAATAATTCTGCTCTCTTGTTTTACCATTCACACAACATTTATGCACCTCTGAAATAGTCATTTGGTCTGAAATAGTCATTTGCAACACTTCTATTTGGTGGGCTGAGTCTTCCTTGACCTCATCACCCTGTGCCCCACCATAAATGAAGGCAGAAACCCTCCTAGAGAGGATGCTCACTAAACACTCCAAAGGCCCCCTGAGCTTCCCTCTGATGAGGCACATTTGCATGCTATTGTATTTACTGGTTTATTCCTGGGGAAAGTAGATGCCTTTTTTTCTTTAATCTCTTCCCAGCACCTGAAACAAAACAGAAGCTCGTAAATGTTTGCTGCTTGAGTGATTAAATGCATGGCTGCAATACAATGTATGGCAATCTTACTTGCCATTATTACTGTCTCTATCTAATGTCTCATTCTTCAGCTGAGTTCACAGGCTATTCAGCAAGCCCCCAGCAGAGAATCCCAAGATTGCTACCCACCTCAGAATCCCCAGCTCACCAAATATTGAATGGTCAGTGTGGCCCACAAATCAGTTGGACCCACCTTTCCTCCAGGCTTAGAGTTACTGAAGACTGGATAATAAAGATAACAATGCCTTGAGCTTGGCGTGGGTGCCTGCCAGAGCACAGAAACAGACATGACCTAGCAGCCTTAGGCTCTGCTGATAACAAAGGCTTTCTGAGCAACGGCCCTTCAAAGCAACAAATCAAGACAGACAGCCTGCCAAAATCATGCAGACCCAGCAGACTGAGAATCCCTTACCCACTGAGAAACAACCTTCCCAGTGCATCCATCACTTAGACAACTCAAATTAGACGGTGAGAACATCAAGGAAGCAGAGTCGGCCTTTATGGATTTAGGAAGGCTTTCTGATTCCTTGGGCAACCTTGCCCCGAGTAACCCCCACTTTCCGCCACTCAGTGAGCCAAAGAAATAAATACCCTTATCTGCCTGTCAGATTTCTATTGATCCTTCAAGACTGCTCAGATGCCACCTCCTCTGTGATGCCTTCACTCAGCTCCGAAGAGCACATTTTTGGGTGAAGAGTTGGTTTTGATGCTGTTCTGGGCAATGGTCTAAGTAATATCCAAATTCTGATTTTCCAACCAAACACCTCTTCCCCAAAAGAGATATTCACAAGGAAAACTTAGGGGAACAAAGGATCCTTTTGCACCCAACACCCCATTGTAGATCTCTCTGAAAGTGTAGGATTGGATTATAAAACTTAGCTTGAAACCCAAGCTGGGCTTTTATTTCCTCCTAAAGTCAAAACCCAAGTTACGGTGCCTTAGCCCCTCTCGTGATGGCAATGGTAAGTGCATTCAGGTGTGTAGAAGGGAGGAGAGACTGTCAGGCCTGGCCTGATGAGGTGGGCTCTGAGTTCACTCAGTTCTACCATATGTGAAGGTTGCTGTCTTAGCCCATCTTTGTTGCTGTAACAAAATATCACAGACTGAGGTGGCTCACGCCTGTAATTCCAGCACTTTGGGAGGCTGAGGCAGCTGAATCACGAAGTTAGGAGATCGAGACCATCCTGGCCAACATGGTGAAACCCCATCTCTGCTAAAAATACAAAAAGTTAGCTGGGTATGGTGGCTTGAGCCTGTAATCCCAGGTACTTGGAAGACTGAGGCACGAGAACCACTTGAATCAGAGAGGAGAATGTTGCAGTGAGCCAAGATAACACCACTGCAATCCAGCTTGGTGACAGAGTGAAACTCCTTCTCAAAAACAAACAACCAACCAACCAAACAAACAAACAAAAACTTATAAACACTAGAAATTGGTTTCTTATGATTCCAGAGGCTGAGAAGTCCAAGATCAAGTATGATTGGTGTCTGGTTAGGGCTGCTCTCTGCTTCCAAGCCAGCACCTTGTTGCTGCAGCCTCCAGAGGGGAGGAATGCTGTGCCTCATATTGGCAGAAGAGCAGAGAGTAAGACAGAGCAAGAGGGAACTGAACTCACCCTTTTATAATGGCTCCAATCCTACCCATGAGAACGGAGCCCTTCTGGTCTCATCATCTATTAAAGCTTCCATCTCTTAATGCTGTTACAATGGCAATTAAATTTTCATGTGTGTTTTGGAGAGGACAAACATTCAAGCTATAGGAGGTGGGCTGGAGAGGGGAGAAACTGATGTTTTGGCTGATTATTGCTTATTCTTTTCAAATCGAGTGACCCCACTCATACATAAATATGGCTTGGTTAATGGCTTGGAATCTGGCCAATCATATGAGCAAAGGGAAGAAGGGCCACTCCCCTTTCAAAGATGACTTTAACCCCTTACCATCAACCACACATCTATAGAATCAGACTTTTTTTTTTTTTTACTTTCTTAAATACAGTTTATTCAGTTTCTTTTGAAGTGTTATTAGTACCTGAAATTATTCTGTTACATTGTTCTTGTCTTTGTCATATGACTGGAATGTAAACTCCTTCAAGATAGGACTCTGCCTGTCTTGTTTTCTGTTATATCCCAGCATTAAGAAGAGGACCTAATATTTAATACATATTTGGTGCTCAATAAATATTTGTTGGCTGACTGACCTGCTATCTCAGCAACAGCCACAAAGAGTCAAATAACAAGTATAAAGCATTAGAATCAGATTTTTAAGGTGACTCGTTCACATTCAACATTCATGTTCTGAGTTGGAACCCAAGAGAGGAGCTTCATCTTCAGGCACCACTCAGCAATCCCCTGTGTGCGTCCTCACAGGGAGGTAATATAAAGGGATATGAATGCTTCGTTTTTTAAAAAATCAAAAAATATTTAAATAATTGTTTATTTGCTTTTTGTTTTTGGATGGAGTCTCGCTCTGCCACCAGGCTGGAGTGCAGTGGTGAGATCTCAGCTCACTACAATCTCCACCTCCCAGGTTCAAGCGATTCTCCTGCCTCAACCACCCAAGTAGCTGGGACTACACGTGTGCATCACCACACCCAGCGAATTTTTGTGTTTTTTGTAGAGACGGGGTTTCACCATGTTATCCAGGATGATCTCGGTCTCTTCACCTCGGGATTTGCCTAAATTATTCTTCTTGGGCTTCTAGGCCATATGAACCACTCCCTGCCATTTCAGGACTGAGTCAGGAGAAGTGCTTAGGATTTGAGAAGCCTGTGGAGTTTCTCAGGATGGAGCAGGTGCACAGGTAGGGGAGAAAGGATCAGAAAGAAGTGCAGAAAAAAAAACAAGGAGATTATGGAGGGAGGAAAGAAGATGGGGCTGGGGAGACCAGAGAGGGCACAGACCCCTCACATTCTTCCAGTAGACTCTAGGGACCAAAAGGAGGCTCAATGGACAATTACAAGAACATTTGGACCATCTCTAGACTCTGTGAGCTCATGGTTAACTGATGGTGAGATGATTTCCTTCCCGGAAATGCTGGCCTGAGTTTGTCTCTTGTTTTTCTCATGCAAAGTTGTCTCACACAGAGAGCATGTGAATGCATGATTTAGAATAAATGGCCCCGATGAAGACTCTCTCCTTAATGGTCAGAGAAGCTCCAAAAATTACCAGCTTAGACCAGCGGTGGAGATAGCGTGGAAGGAAACACAGCTATCTGAACATTGTTCGTGTAGCTGAGAACTCTGGTACCTTAGAAACAGTCCCTAGCTTTCCCACCCTCAGTTGCAGACCCTGGTTTCATCTCTGGCATTTCAAATCTCACTTAACCTCTAGCATGATGGGTGTCCTGATATTTGGTCCCAACTGTCAGCTCTATCAGAAGCTCTCTGAAGGGCAGGGAATTATTAGACCAAACATGGTACATTCACACTCCCGATATCCTTCCAAGGACGGACACGCATGGCAGACTGTTCACTAATAACAAGTCCCTTTTAGGAAATGTGAGCCAATGTGGCTTCCACAAATGTAGAAGCATTAAATTGCCAGGGGTCAACATTCCACTCCTTTATTCCCCATAAGAGAAAACCCTGAAGCATTGATTTAAAACAGAGGCATAATGATGGTGCTAAGCGGTTATCTGGAGCAGGGCCCTTCACCAACCGATGGGGCTTGTAACATCAATGATACATAGATTTTTAAGCCACTGAGATCCTGGTGGTGGTTATGACTATAACGTAACCTAACTTATGCTAACTTCAATTGAACTTTGCAAGCAGGAAAAAAGCATCATTGTGAAGAGATTTTAATGGCATGTATATTAGTTACCCGGGACTGCTGTCATAAAGTACCACAGGCTGGATGGCTTGACCAACAGGAATTTATTGTCTCATCATTCTAGAGGCTAGAAGTCTGAGAGCAAGGTGTCAGCAGGGTTGGTTTCTTCTGAGGCTGCGAGGGAGAATCTGTTTCAGACCTCTCTCTTCACTTCTGGGATTTTGCTGGCGATCTTTGGTGTCTCTTGGCTTGTAGAAGCATCACCCCAATCTCTGCCTTCATCATCACATGTTGGTCTTCCCACGTGACATCTGTATCTAAAATTCCCTCTTTTATTAGGACAGCTTTCATATTGAATTAGGTGATCACCCTATCCACAGACGACCTCATTTCGACTAATTACATCTGCAACGGTCCTATTTCTGAATCAGGTCACATTCTGAGGTACTGGGGGTTACAATTTAAACAGACGGCTAATATACAAGTTTTCTGAAGGGACACAATTCAAAACATAACAGTGTAAAAGCATGGGCATATACCATAACATTAGGTTCAAATAACAGGAAAGAAGTTGCACAATTGGGCTGGGCACAGTGGCTCATGCCTGTAATCCCAGCACTTTGGAAGACTGAGGCCGGTGGATCACCTGAGGTCGGGAGCTCGAGACCAGCCTGACCAACATGGAGAAACCCCATCTCCACTAAAAATACAAAATTAGCCAGGCGTGTTGGTGCATGCCTCTAATCCCAGCTACTGAACTCCAGACTGGGAGGTTGCAGTGAGCCAAGACCTGCTCAATAGCCTGAACACAGGAGGTGGAGGTTGCAGTGAGCTGAGATGGTGCCATTTGCACTCCAGCCTGGGCAATAAGAGCGAAACTCCATCTCCAAAAAAAACTTTGCACAATAAAAGGACCCTAAATATGATACATGAACTATGAACTATATCTGATACATATATTAATATATAGATATTTGCATATAATTATATTTATATAAAAATATATATTACATAAAATATATATTATATAAAATATATTATATTGTATAATTTTTAAATAAAGCTAGTTTTTCAGCATTTTACTATTTTTTCACAATGAATATGTGTTATAGAAACAAAGTGCTGTTTTTAACAAATTGTTGTGCTCTGTTTCTCTTGCCGTACCCGCCTGGCTGGGTCACTTGAGAGGCTACCAATTGTTGGAGGTTTGAGTTTTGCCACTTGGTTTTCTCAGGCAGAGTTGTCTCGCACAGATGGTGCATGAATGAATGATGTAAAATGAATGACACAGATGAAGACTCCCCTTCTTAATGGTCTAGGAAGCTCAAAATATAATCAGCTTAGATCCAGGAATGGAGACAGTGTGGAAGAAAACGCAGACGTCTCAAGGGAGCCAAGGACAGATGAAAATACTCTGGACACAGGGAGTGGATGGACGGAGAAGTCCAGGGTAAAGGGCTTTCCAAATATCTCTCTGACATGGGTGCCTTGGAAACCTTCTTGTCCACCACCTAATATCCATCCTCCAAGGATCTATCAGCATCCTACTTCTTCCATGTAGCATTCCTTGACTCATTCCATCTTCAAAGATCTCCCTCTTCTTCCAGCTTCTACAGCACTTACAGTCTAGACCAGTAAGTTTCCTGTGGGGTCCTGGAGTCCACATCCCCCATACCAGAAGTATTTTGTGAACCGTCTCATCTCAGAGGAGGGAAGATGTACAATGCCCCATCCTGGCTTTGCCCAAAAGAGCTAAAACAATGTAACCTAATTGACACATTTCGATATACAAAGAACAGGTTCTGCTGCTATAACAAAAATTCTTTTGACAAGCTGCAGTATCCCCTCAGGTACTTTGGTTCTGAAGGACTGGAGACCAAGATTTTGCCTTGACTGGGGTGGTGGGGTCTTCTGGCATCAGTGAGGGAGAGGTTAACCTTGCCCATCTGTGATTGGGCTGCTAGGGCCTGTCAGCCATGGGTTGCCATAGAGACAGTCATGAGATGCTTAACAGTCTTGGCAACTGCACTGGGAGGCCTCTCCTCACTCAGCCCAAAGCAGCCATGTTGCCGAAGACGTGCATCCTGCTCTTTCGTTATTCAGAGACCTCAGAAACTGCTGCCCTGAGGATCCATGTAAAAAAACTTTTAGTACTTTCAGTACATTTTTCTGCTCTTTTGCCCTTTTCTGGGAAACAATACAAAGACAAATAAAGCAAAACAAAGCAAGAACTCTGTTTGGAAACATAAGTCAGAGGGGACCTGCAGTTGGTGAGCTGTTCAGAGAGGCATTGCCCAGACTTCAGGTCCTGGGGTTGGACAGGGCCTGTCTCCGCTCTGAGATATTTTTTCCTTGTCAGATGGTCATTTACCCAAATCCTCTAACTGCTGTCAGAATGCTCTTTCTAATGCTAATAAAACCAAAGATAATACTGCCTAGGCAAATGCTAAACACTCTACTTTATTCTCACTTCATAGATGCGAAAACTGAGGTTCAGAAAGACAAGTGACATGCCTTACATCACGCAGCTGTTGACTCCGAAGCTAATGCACTTAGCCCCTCTGCTATTCTGCCTCTTATGCTACATTGAAACTGTAACTTCTACTCACTGGTCATCACTCATTCTTTGGAGCAGTACAGAGTGCTCCGTTTCACAGCTTTTTCCCTCGGAGAGAATGTGGGTGATATCTTCAGTGAACTGGGAGAGCCATGGGCCACTATGAGGAATGATGCTCAGAAGGCAGCCCAGTGCCACCCCTTGCTCTCCCAACTCCAGGCCAAACTTCTCTAGGTTCCCTTAAAAAGGGTCAGAGTTCCTGCTCATTATTCTCGACAAACAAGTGCATCTATCTCAGCTTCTTTCCAGAAATAGGCAGAAAATCCTTAATTGCTGCTCCTCCAGCCACTCACTCCATCATTAGGCTGGCAGAGGTGAAATGGACCTTCTTCACCACACCATTGGCATATGCCCTGCCTGGTGCCCAGTGTGTGAGGAGCAACCTACAAGGCTATACTCGGTCCCCTGGTCCCAGAAATGGTGGCAGCAGCAGTAGCAACAACAGGTCATCTGTCTTTGAGCCGAGTTTGGGAAGACAATTTAGTGACAGATGAGATACCCCATTGGGCATTATTGCCTAAGTGTCAGGCATGGGTTAAAGTTTCTGGAATCTCATCTTTTTTTCTGCATCGTGCCTTTAGAGAACAAAATCTATAATCTTGGAGAACAAAATCTATAAGGATGTGGTATTTAAGGTGATGACTGTAATCTCCTCATCCAACTGCATCATTTTACTGGTGAGGAAACAGATCCAGAGAGGTGATGCCATGTTTTCAGCCAGTGGCAGCACCAGGAACTAAATTCAGGTCTGTCCAATCCAAAGCCCGTTCCCTTAACCATCACCACAGTAAAGTTCATATTGGTCTCTGGCATCGACCAGCACCCTGACTTTGAGAAACCCGTCAAATGACCATGATACAATTACCTCGCAGTGTTATCTCCATCTATGGAGTTGCTGTTCAAGCAGGAGTGGCAGGACACAAACCTCTCAAACACCGAACTGAGGAAGGAAGTGGCTTTTTATTTGGCCAGGAGCTTCGAGGGGGCTAAAGCCTCATTCACCGAGCTCCCCAAGAAGCACCTTCTTTCCCTTTTTATAGCCTTACAACACTAAAGGGGAAACTGAGGCAAAACTATATCATTGCCCATTGGCTGGACATCCAACCTTACAATCTTTTGGCTTCATTGATTTGCTAGTTCATATGCAGCGTGAGCGGGAAAAGGCAGGGGAGGGGGCTTACCAAGACAAAACAAAGGCAGTAGATTATACGTTGGCAGAAGTATTTCCAGGAGGGAGCCTGGGTCATGCAAATGTGTGGGATGTGAACCAGTGCCGGGCTCCAGCCGGTAGTGATAACATTCTTTGCAACTCTTTCGAGGCTTATAGATAGCAGAGATGCTGGGAGTCAAAAAGGGAGTCATCGTCTCAGTCTTTGGGCCCCTTTATTGCCTGGTCAGTGTTGTTAGCAAGTCGCCTAACCATGGATTCAAGCACTTCGGTATTTTATTTCTTTTTCACCCGTCTTATCCGGAGGGGAGGGGAGGAGGGAGGTGGAGACCGGGAAGCAGAAGGAGGGGAGTGGGTCTTCCCTCTCACTGTGAGTATTAAATGAGACATACCATGTCATGTGCCAAGCATGGAGCATATTCTCAGCCAAAGGTAACCAGTGCTATCAGCAGGGATAAGGATCCAGGTCTCTCTGGGGACCCTTTGCACCACCCCACATCTTCCTCCATGGTGTTTCTTGTCACAGCAGGGCATGGTAATATTATCTTGGGCACAGCATGATGCTACAGCGAAAGCTCAGCCCTCAGTGAAGTGGTAACTCAGCGAGAGACACAGGAACAACACCCATTTCATGTGTCTTCTTAGTAGGATTGAATCCAGCTCTTCGATTCCTCCTTGAAACCCTCTGCTCTTGTGGTTTCTAAGACAATGATGTCTCTTCATTTGCTTTCCTGAACAACCCTGGATTTCTTTCTAGTTCCCTTTGCTGGCTCTTCATTCTTTTCCAGATCTTTAAATATCGGTGGCCGTCTGTGCTCTTCTCTCTGATCACCAGAGAGAACTTTTCCTAGGTGATTCCATTGCCTCTTGACTTTAGGTACCAATCTGACATTTTCCTCTTCGGCTTTGACCTTTTCCCTAAGCTCCAATATCCGACAACTTATATGAGTTCTACAATTTGATCTTTTCTTGGCTTTTTGAATTGAACATTTCCCAAATTAAATTGTAATTCCTCAGCCAGCACGGTGGCTCTCGCCTGTAATCTCAGCACTTTGGGAGGCTGAAGGGAGTGGATCACCTGAGGTCAGGAGTTTGAGACCAGCATGGCCAACACGTCTCTATTAAAAATACAAAAATTAGCCAGGTATGGTGGCAGGTGTCTGTAATCCCAGTGCTGAGGAGGCTGAGGCAGGAGAATCGCTTGAACCAGGGAGGAGGAGGTTGCAGTGAGATGAGACCCCATCATTGTACTCCAGCCTGGGCAACAAGAGCAAAACTCCATCTCAAAAAAAAAAAATCCGTAATTCCTCCAGCCTAAACTCATCCCTCCCCTGCACCTATTGCACTTACCTTTATTTCCTGCAATTTACTCATCCAATGAATATTTATTGAGTGCCATCGTTCTTCCAAGCATTATTTTAGGCAGCAGTGAACTGTTTCAGGAAGACAAAAAGTCCCCGTTTTTGTGAAGCATGGACTTTAGCAGGAGATCCAGAAAATTCCAACTAAATAAATAAATAAATAACATAATTGCAGACACCAATACCGGTTCCTCCTCACTCCATCTCAGCAGAGGACACCACCACTTGCCAGTTGTTGGGTCCAAAATGCCTGATGTCATTCTTGACTCCTGCTTTCTTCTCACCTTCTCTGTGCAATCCTTTGGCAAGTTCTGTCACCTCTGTCTCCAGAATATACCTGTTTGGAATAGAGTTGCTGGTGGCGAGGGTGTTGAGACTGGGTGGGATCAGGAATAATGACAGTGTATGCCAGATGCTGTGTCTGAAAAAAGAAAAACCAACAAAGATGAAAATGTTTTCCTCTGTTGTTCAGAGACACGCAGAGGGCAAGGATCAATCTCTCAATATGCTCACTTTTGTTACTAGGGCAATTCATGTTATTGCTACCCCTTGCTTTTGTATTTCTCCATGTCTCATTCTTTGAGGTGTTGGGGTGTCCTCTGATTCCTTCATTTGCTGTAGTGGGGTGGTGGTATCTGTCTCACCACTGAATTCTCTCCAAGGCACGTCTCAAGCTGGTTCTGTGAAGTCTGACTGAGGCACAGGTGTGGGCCCACGTGTTTCCATGCCCTCACTCACCTCACTGGGATGCCCATGGCCCCAGCTTCTGAGTCGGGGTTTTAGAAAAGCCTTGTTGTGTTCAGAGGAGGACTGTGCATATGTGTAAGTAAGATGGCAACCAAAAATATATATATTATATATATGAACACTGGGTGGTCTGCAGGGCCTCACGTGGCTTCCATATTGTTCCTGAGTCCTGGCAGTAGTGAAAGCTTCTCTGTGACACAAGGTGAAGCTGGGAGGCTCCTCACATTGTCTCCACACCTTCCTGTGTGGCATCTCTAGATGCTGTCCAGAATCCACCTTCTCTCTTTCCTTCCTTAGTCCGGTGTTGGGGGTGAGAAAGAGAAAGAGAGGAGCCTTTCCTCCTTCTACACAGTCTGCATGAAATCAATCACTAGAGCCCACATTGCCCCCCTTCCTCCAGAGACCTGACATTTCTGATCTCAAAAGCAAGCCTAGATCATATTGTCATTCTTCTCCTGTGCCAATTATGTGGAACAGTTGACTGAATGGTGAAGTTAAGTCTGAGAAAAAAAAAATACCCCAAATAGCAGAATCTCTCTACCAGGTTTGCTTTGTCATTGAGAAAGCCCAAAATTGTGAAAAATGGTTACACCTACATAAATCTAAAACCACTGAGGTGTATAAAGAGTGTCCATGTGCATAATCTCATCTAGTCTTCAGGCCGATGCTGTGACTTAGCTACAGTTAGTATACAGAGAATAGATGATAAAAGTTGCACTCAGCTGGGGCTTAAATGCAGCTCTCCTGCCTAAGTTCGCTGTGTGATTCACTCCCAGGTGAAAATCCTGACCTTGATGGCTACCAGTTCCAAATGCCCAACTATCATTGGGTTTCCCTCCAATGGCAACTTCAGGCAATTTTCCTCAAAGCTAATGAAGCTTAAGTTTCGAAGCACCTGCCTTGCACAGACTCCTAGAATGCTGGGAGTCTCTGAGAGTTGCAGAGCGTCCCAGGATTGGTGGATCTGGGCTTCCGTCCAATGGCAACTTAAGGCAATTTCTCCCCTTGGCCCCACCTGGACACTCATCGTGGGGGTCACAGCTTTACTGCCTCAGTGCGTCCCTGCCTCTTGGTTCCACCGCCTGGAGATCAAGGAGCCGTTTGAAGCCAGGCAGGAAGATGGGCCTTTAGAAAGTGCTGGGACAGGAGCAAGCAGACCAGGTGACTGACTGGGAGTACGAGTTAGTTGTGTGTTCGAGCTTTGAGGAAGAGAACAAGCACGAGGCATTCAAAGCATGAGCAACACGAAGGGAATGGTGCTGGGGTTTGTTTTGTTTTGTTTTGCTTTGTTTAATTAGAGATTTTTTAAGGGGCTGGAGGGAACCTACGTTGCTTCTAGGAGAATCTGATCTGATGTTCTGGAAGATGAGAATTGGATCTCATCTTCTGGAAGCTTTTTGAGGATGCCATTGACTTCCATCCTTATCACAGCTGAGAAGTGAAGATGCTTCTGTAAAAGCTCATTCTTTTCAAAGCAGGAATGGTGGGGTGGGGACTCGAGCTGACCTTCTCAGCTGTTCTTTGACAGAGACCACTTTTCATTTTTCTTGATTGCAGTATGGTTGGATATAGGCTTAGGGGTGGGTAGGGGGCTGAAGTTTTAAGATTTGGGAGTCCTGCTTTAAGAAAAATAATTGGCTAGAAAAGTAGATATTTAGAGTAAGAAAATGTCAAAATAAATTACTGGAACCTTGGGAATTCAGTCACTATCTTTTATCGTCTCTTCAGGTAATTTACCAGGAAAAAAAAAAACCCTGAATTAAGAGCACTTCCCGATTGCAACCTCATGTTTCCATTGATCCTAGGATGCTCCGCAATTCTCAGAGACTCCCAGCATTCTTAGGGTCTGTGCAAAGCAAGTGCTCTGAAACATAAGCTTCATTTGCTTTGAGGAAAATGTGTTGGAGGAGAATGGGAGGTGAAGGGAGGCCGTAGAGAGGTGGGTGCCAGGATTGCAGGGAAGAGGACCTATTGGTGGGATTAATAACTTTCCCTCATCCTGGAAGCATCTTTGAGCTGTGGGGAGGAAGCTGTGGTAGTAGCTCCTGCTCCACAACTGATCACACATTGAGTGACTGGTCATTTCTGCTCTGTAGTCTGCAAATCTAGCAACAGCCTGAGCTGGCTGAAGGCACCTATCAAGTCCCTGGTAACCTCTTCATCCCAGACTTCAAGTGGTGGCCAGGGAAGGCTCCAAGTTAGAGCAGCTTAAGCTTTTCTTTTCTTTTTTTCTTTCTTTTTTTTTTTTTTTTTTTTTTGAGACAGTCTTGCTCCATCACCCAGGCTGGAGTGCAGTGAAATGGTGTGATCTCAGCTCACTGCAACTTCTGCCTCCTGGGTTTAAGCAATTCTCGGTCTCAGCCTCCCGAGTAGCTGGGATTATAGACATGCGCCACTATGCCTGGCTAACTTTTGTTTTTTTTTTAGTAGAGACAAGGTTTCACCTTGTTGGTCAGGCTGGTCTCAAACTCCTAACTTCAGGTGATCCACCCACCTCAGCCTCCCAAAGTGCTGGGATTACAGGTGTGAGCCACTGCAACCAGGCTAAAGTAGCTTTTCTTGTGCACGGATGGGTCCCTTTGGGAACAGAGACTCTTTCCTCATTTTTGCAATAGGAGAAAGATTCCTCTATTTTTTATTTTTTGCAATATTTCTCTCTCAATGTTTCTGCTTCAGCTCAGAGGGAATGGAGACCCCAGCTTCATTTACCCATCTTGAGCAAGGCCAGGTGAGGGGACTTCATCTCTGCCAACTTCACTCACCAGCTTTTCACAAAAGCAAGAGGAATTTCTCATATGACTGTCCTGCATTTTTTGAGTGTGTTTAGTGAGTACGACAGGAACCAAGATTATTGGTGCTCAGAACAGTGGGTTCACCATTTCCTGGCGGTCCCCAGGAGTTAAGCACACGTAAGGCCCCACCTAGCTTTCTGGGCTGGCTGGCCGGGCACTGAATGTTTGTTTCAGAGTCTCCAGCTAACTTGGGAGGATTAAGGAGATTGGTCATCCTTGCTTATGGGACAAGAGCCTTCAGCTTGCCCTGTAGACTCATTTTATTAGACAAGGAAGTCCTGCTCAGCTGTCTCAGCTTTGAGACTATGCACCAGCCCATGTTGTCAGAGAAACTCTGCTTTGAGAAGTATCAGATGCTGTCTCAGCGGTTCTGGTTCAAAGCTATTCTTTTCTTTTCTGTATTTAATTTCCCATTTGACTATTTTTCCTTGACTGTCTTTCCTTCACTTAAGAACCTGGAAGGAAGGAGAAATTTGTGCCAGTATTCAAGTACTAGAACGCCATATGCACTCTAAATATTCATAAATACACACATGCAATTTCAGGAGGATCACAGATCTTTCTAAGGAAACCAAGGCAAGCCTTTAAAGAGTGCTTCTGAGACACGAATGAGCCTGTAAATTGCCAGGGATCTGGCTGGAATGCAAAGTGTGTTTCAGGTGGTCTGTGCTAGGCCTGAGATCTGCATTCCTAATAAGCTCAGAAGTTTCTATTCTCAGGCCTCTAGATCCTTGGTACTCAAAGGTGGTCAAGGGACCAAAAGTGTCAGCACCACTTGAGAGCTTCTTAGAAATGCAGAATTTTCCAGGTACAGAGGTGCAGGCGTGGAATCCCAGCTACTCAGGAGACTGAGGTTGCCTTGAGATGAGGAGTTTGAGACCAGCCTGGGTAACATAGTGAGACCTCTTCTTTACAAAAGAAAAGAAAAGAAAAATTAGCCAGTTTTGGTGGTGAGCATCTTAATCCCAGCTACTCAGGAGGCCAAGGCAGAGGATCGCTTGAGCCCAGGAGTTCAAGTTTACAGTGAGCTATGATTGCACCACAGCACTTCAGCATGGGCAGAAGATCAAGACCTTGCCTCTTAAAACAAAAACAACAACAAAAAAAGAAAACAAATCCAAGAAGCAGACTCTCAGATCCTATCCCAGACCTATGGAAACAGAAATGTTGGCTACCAGTAGGTAGCTGGCTAATTGCTTTCTCATTTCTTTTTTCCTATCAGCACCTCCAGGGTTACATTATGTAAACACTCTGGGCAGCACTTGGTTAAATCAGGGGCTTGTCAAGTAGGAAAATCACTAATTTCCCCAAGGAGCCTCAGAGAAGCTGCTGGCAGCTGGCCCTCCTCTGTGAGTCACTGGAGGCTGTAAACGGGACCTTGTGCAATGTTTGTGGAAGGTAATGTGGCTGCATTAATGAAGATGCAGGAGCCTTCACAGAGGTGATTCTTGACTCTTTTAATTGCACCATTTTTCAACCTTAATGCTCCCTCCTTGCCATTTCTGAATTATATATCCACACACATTCCAGACGCATACATATCGTAGATTAATTCTCCCACTCAAACTGATAAACTACCTAACACATCATTTATACTCATTTATCTTTGCCCTAATCTAGCCAAACCCTTTTTTTCTTCAGCTCTGTCAGCCACCGTGCTTTGAGAAAATTAGTTGACTTTAGCTTGCTTCCCTACATTCACTGTTCACGTGAGTCCTTTCCAAAGCTACCTAAGGAAATCAGGGGTTGATCAGATTTCAGGCTCTTCTCTGCATTTTGACTTCATCCTGATGACGGCTCTTTAATCACCAGAATGCTTCAGTATTTTACATACTGAAACTTGTACTTTGTTCTACCTCAAACAAAATAAGTTTCCCTCACACTGTCTTTTTCCACACCTCTCATTACCACTCCCACCAGCCCAGGCAACTTGTCCTGACATTTAAACGAGATACGCTGTTTTCCGCAGCCAGCACCTCTAGTCGTCTTCTCAGCCTGCCTAGTCTCACTCTTGCAGACACTTCCCTTGATTCCTGAGTTACAGACTCCAAGAGACCCCAGCCATGCTGCCTCAGCCAGAGACAGCATTCTCCTCTCTCGCTTCCTCTGGCACAAGGGAAAAGACCCACAGCTTTGATTCTGCCTTGAGGTCCTGCCCATTGCTGCACCAGCCACCTCCCTGAGTTCATAGACTTGGAGTCTTGCTTGTCCAGGCTCATGAAACCCTGCAGTACCTATTCTACTCTAGCTATTGTCTGTGTTCATGTCTGTCTTTGAACCTGCCCCTAGGGTGCTCATGGAGTCTGTCAGGCTCCTCAGGTCCTCCTGAAACTCACCTCTTGCATTTAAACAGCTGCCTCAGCATTTGCTAGTATCTGCCTGCCTAGCTGGACTTCAGTCTTTGCACTGCTTCTCCCAGCAAGTTCTGTCTTACCCTAGTTCAGGGTCTGGATCCCATCAGAATCCGGATTTGAGTTTTCTTCTCTAGTTGAGCTACCTCTAGGGACTTGGCTTCATCTCCAAGTGGAGTTAAATGAAGCTAAGGGACATGAGCGATGCAAGGAGCCCTGCTCATGAAAACCCCATGAGAGCCCAAGAAACCTACCGTGGCAAACCTGCAAGCTCCCTTAATTTGGAATTGGGAATATGGATGTGAGGGGAGAGTTGGGGGCAGTCTCCCCTCCGTAAACAGCTCACTCAAATACTTAGGAGTCAGCACAATGTTCCATATGAAAGTTAAAAACTAGCTGAAATACAGGGCCAAGAGAGGTGAGGTTTTAGATTTCAGCCCTTATTCATTTTTACTGCACACAACTAAACATGTTAATTTCCCAAATTTTTAGTAACTTTCCAAACAAATTATGGGAGAGAATCAGCTTTTAGCCTGGGACTGTATCAGAGGCTATATCTGTTGTCAATTTTGTGGACAAAAAAATTGTTCCCTTGTAGAGGCCAACTTCATGATCAGCCATTTCAACACTGCTTGCAAAACTCTCATTGGTAATTCTTCATCTCCTTGACCATTTGCTCTGCTGAGCTCCTGCTCCGAATAAATTACATTGTCATATTTCTCCACTCCGTGGCTGCAGGGTCTTTCCAGAGAGAGCCATGAGTCAGTCCTGGTAGGTCACCCACAGATCCATACTATTGGATCTCAATGAGGCTTTCACTGATACTCGTCAAGGCTTCCCTTCCTCACCTGGTGAAGAGCTCACTCTCCACACTCCCCAAACCCCCGACTTTATTCCCATCCTCACAACACAGGTCTACTGATGACCTCAGTTCTTGCTTTATGAAGATGAAATCATTGCAAGTAGGGCAGAGGCAAGATGTAATCATTGCAAGATGCAGATGAGAATGATCATCCCATCTCATGGCCTGGAAGAAGGGAGAAATGCTCATCTACGCAACAGCTGCCTTACTCAGTCCCAAGGGGCTTTTCCCAGCCGCCCCCCACAACTAGCTTCAACCCCTCCCACTGACCTTGTGATCTCCGTGGCTTCAGGTTTTGGTTGACAATGAAAGCTGTAAGCAGGTATCTGCACATTAAAGATGACTGCTTCTTTAATAGTTTTGTTTACGTTTGTGTTTTTTGTTTTGTTTTACAGGAAGAGCAAGTGATAGAAACCACAACAATGGCAAGGAGGCCTGTGAGGAGTTCCTGGCATGTCTCATGACACACAGAATCGATAATTCAAGATCTGATTTCAGAGTTGAAGAAGCTCAAGGTGAGAGCCGAGCCCTCACTTCGAACAGGAAGAACAGGTGCAAGAATTTGAGGTGATACCAGAGAGAACTGTTTGCCTGGCTGTGTGTGAGACTGCGGGGGTTATCAGGAAAAGCTGGAAAGGGGGAGGTGGAAAGGCTGAAGCCTGAGGCTTTACTCAAGGAAGGGTTGTCTTGCTTGTGTCACTGCACTCTGGGGCAGAAGAGACTCCTGGGGACTGAGTACTGAATTTGTTTACATTTTCTGTCAGAACTGACATTTGCTTCTGGTCCCACAATGTTTTTCTTCTATCACCTTTACCCTCTTTTGTGTTCTCTTTGCTGTCTTTTTACCTTTAGCAGTCAAAGTCCAGCCAGAAATAACAGAAACCATGCTAAATATTTCAAACACAGGAGGACCACTAGATAGAACATGTTACAAAAGCACTGGGAGGGTTGAGAGAGCCACAAAGAGGAGAGGAGAGGAAGATGAGCTACCACAGAGATTGGAAATGTCAGGAAGCTGTGATTTTCCCGGGGCCGGAGGAACCAAGCAAGGAGGTTCTAGAGCCCAGCAGCACGGCGGTGGCTGAAACTGCTGGAGGCTGCAGCTGCTATTCAAAGAAATCACTGCTGCGTTGTAGATAGCAACAAGAGGCTGTTGGAGGCTGCAGCTGCTGGGTCTAGAGCCATCTTTGGACCCCATAAGTATTGGTCACTTCTGGCCATCACCCATAGCAGCCACAGTTGGGATGGAGCAGAGCATAAAATGGCAGGAATGGCCCTGAGGCCAAGTCAATGACAGGCACATTTCCTCCTTTTACCTCTCAGTCCTGCTTTCTCTTAATTCTTCTTCATTGGTCTTTTCCTTTTCTCATTACATGCAATTGACCCACAGTCACTGAGCACCTAACACGTGCCAGGAATTGTGCTAGAACTGGGGGCAAGAAGAGTGGATTCGGAAATATGGGAACAGTGACCTCTCTTCCAGCTGCTCACAGATCAGAAATACCCCTCTCACTTTTTTTTGGTGGGGGGAAGATAAGCTTCTAGAAATGAGTCCTTTCAGGTTCCCTCCACTTTCCCCTTACTGGAGTTCTTTTTGTTTAAAATCTTAGGGCAGCCTCTTACCGATTTGCTCAGTCAGTGGGCAACACTGAGAATCTGTATCATACACTGGACTCTACTAGGATCAGTGAGAGAAAAGACGCATATTCTGCAGAGCCTTTACCCCTGAGAACCTTACAAGGGAATGAGGGAATACTTACATACATGACGTAGGGAACAGAACTGTGATGGGACAGGTCGATGGGCTGACTTCTTAGAGGCTATTTGTAGGACAGACAGCAGTGACATGGAGATGAGCGGGGTCAGGACAAGCATCATGGGGAAGGAGGCTCAGCCTGGACCTAGGGAGTGGGAACACATCTCAAGAGAGTAATACACAGGAAACTTAGCCAGATGTGCACACCGCTCACCCTCCTGCCTCTTGCCCCAAAGCTGCCACTGTCATCAGCCTCTGGGATATGGAAACATCCAACATCAGAGGGCAGAAATGCACATAGAGTTCTGATTATTCTCTTTTCCACACAGTTTTAGTCCAATGACCTTGGGTGAATCATTTGACCATGTGGGGCCTCGGTTTGTGATAAAGAGATACTTACCCTGTTCCTGATTACAGGGGTCTGAACAGATCAAATCTTGTTCCATCCTGCTGTCAGATCCAGGACTCACATGAGACATGGGTTGGGAGGGGGTTGGTTCTGATTTACCTGGAGGAGGGTAGAATCCCCACAAGGACTAGCAGAATCCCTTGGTCCTTCCTCCTGGCCAACAGTCCCATCTATTTTCTCTTTTCTCCCACAGTACCCATCTTGGAGCTGCTGGGGCACTTGGAGAGACTCCCAGGTTCATTCTTCTAGGTGGCTCGTAGGCAGACCCTGCCTGGTTCATGATCTCCCCAGTCAACCCCCTACATCGATGTGCAGGAGGCAAACCCCTTACAGCCTGTGTAGGAACAGGCTGCCCAGCAGACACGCTGGCCAGGGGCTGAAATGGGGATGGGCTGCTCCCGGTTCCTTGCCCGCCTTCCTCAGCCCCCTGCCTCAGCACAGCTCCTCCAACGCTGCCCACAGCTTGTTCATGCCTGCAAACACTTCTGGGCTCATTGGCTGTCCCTATAATGAACAGTGACAGCTCATCACATTACCAGTTTGCTTCTCTGGCAGGGAGGTTAAGGGCTGGAGAGACTCATCAGCATCTGCCTGGAAGGGCACAAGACAGTCCCGCTTTCCCTCCTCACAGGGTCATGCTCTTCCTCCCAAGCTCCTGGTTGCAGTTTTCAGCTGTGTGTCTCCCTCCACTGGTGTGCTGTGAGTAGTTGCGAAGAGGGTGCCAGTGATTTGTTGCTCAACAGCAGTGACACAAGGAGAAGATGTACATTATTTACTTTTGAAAATTTGGGGCTGAGCGCAGTGGCTCATGCCTGTAATTCCAGCACTTTGGGAGGCCAAGGCGGGCGGATGACCTGAGGTTGGGAGTTCAAGACCAGCGTGACCAACATGGTGAAACCCGGTCTCTACTAAAAATACAAAAAATTAGCCAGGCATGGTGGCACACACCTGTAGTTCCAGCTACTTGGGAAACAGAGGCAGGAGAATCGCTTGAACCCAAGGGCCGGAGGTTGCAGTGAGCCAAGATCACACCACTGCACTCCAGCCTGGGCAACAAGAGTGAAACTCCATCTCAAAAAAAGAAAAAAAAGAAAAAAAGAAAATTTGGAACAGTTGCCTTTACTGACTAGAATTCCAAGGTGCTTCCTTGAGAAGGAGAGAAAAGGAAAAGGTGGAGCCACCAGGAGCTGGGCTAGCATGCTGTGAGTTTGTCCCTGGGACCGTGAGTGTGAATGAATGCCATCCATGCGACTGGTTGCTGTTAAAGGAGGATTGGGAACAAGCCTGCTGTCAGTCCTCAGCCTCCTGACTGGTGGTTGGGATAGGCAGAGGTGAAGGTGGATTGTCGTGGATGGATATTTCCAGGCTATCTTCCAAAACCACATGTCTTAAAAATGAGTGACGTATAAATCACCTAAGGATCTTGTTAAAATGAGAACTGATTCAGTAGATCTGGAGTGAGGCTACTTGGGGCCTTCCAGGTTCTGGTGTAAAAGATGGGGAAATTTGTTGAGGTTTCTAAAATGAAACCGTTCTTGATTTCTTTAAATAAAACTGATGGTTGGATGCTTTCTTAGATGGTCTCTCTTTTCCTAAGGCTACTAAATGAAGGCTCATAAGCCCGGCCTAATCCTGAAAATCATTGCATAATACTTCTCCAGTTAATTGCAATCACAGAGGAATCAAAATATAAAGCCAAAGAAGATTTTAGAAAACTTCTATAATTCTGTTATTTTAGAAATGCTGAAATCAGGTGCAAATGCTTAAATTACTTGCTTAACACCTAATATAGTGACTGATCCATCAATATTGATTGATCCAATTAATGAAATACCAAGTATTGTATCTTATAAAGTCCATCAGAGCAAGGACCTTTTTTTGTCATTGTGTTTTGAGACTTTCTACATAGGGAGTTGCAACCATATGTCTGCAGAGGCTGAGGACCTAATGTAGCCAAGGGGAAAGAGCTGGGGGTGGGCTTTGGGGAGAAAAATGACACTTGATTTTTCCAGAGAAACTAGAAATCTAGAGTTTTAGGTGAAATCTGATTTTAAAAGATTGGCAGCTAATTCAAATTTAAGACAGAATACCACATAGCCAAACAAGACGAGTTGTCCAGTCAACTTGTTTCCAGCCTCTGATCTTCATGGATGTCAGGGATTAATAAATGATCTCAGTTTATGTGTCTGGATGTCATGATGCAGCTCCAAGGCTTAGGAAATACTTTCCTTGTTAGCCTAGTCAGAAAGAGAGTTTCTTCTTTAAGAAGGGAAGCTTGGCCGGGCACAGTGGCTCACACCTGTAATCCCAGCACTTTGGCAGGCTGAGGCTGGTGGATCATGAGGTCAGGAGTTTGAGACCAGACTGGACAGCATGGCGAAACCCCATCTCTACTAAAAATATAAAAATTAGCTGAGCATGGTGGTAGGCACCTGCAGTCTCAGCTACTTGGAAAGGCTGAGGCAGGAGAATCACTTGAACCCAGGAGGTGGAGGTTGCAGTAAGCCAAGATCGCGCCGCTGCACTTCAGCCTGGGCAACAAGAGCAAAACTCTGTCTCAAAAAATTAAATAAAAAACAAAAATAAAAAATAAAAAAGAAAAAAGAAGGGAAGCTTGCTGCCAGTCAGGATGCAGGAGATGAATCAGACTACAGAATTCTCTCTCTATGGAGCCAGAATAAGAGAAGACATTTGAAAGATTTAACTCCACTTGGAACATTCTTGGAAGTTGCTTCAGTATGCGGATCTTCATTACTCCAAGCAAAGAACTTGGGGATTTTTCTGAGCTTAACTGCTCACTTAATGAGAAATCCATAAAAGGCTTCCAGTATTTACCTACACATGAGGTTAGGAATTCCAAGCATGTCGTGACCTCAGGACAGTAGGAACAAGTACAAACTGCGGGCACCTGTTTATCTAATAGAAACATTTCATAAATGTTTCATTGAAGTGCAACTATTTCAGAAAAGTACACAGGAGAATACCATGCAATAAATTTTCACAAACTGAACATATCTTTGTAACCAGTACTCAAGTAGAAAACAATATGACTAGACCTCTAGCAGCCCCTCATGCTTCCCTTTCTAGTCACTAACCTCTCTGTTTCCACGCCACGAAGGCAACCACTATTCCAACTTCTAATAGTGTAGATTATCTCTCTGTGTGTGTGTGGGTATGTGTGTACGTGTGTGTAAGTGTCTGCCTTATTTTGCTCAACATTCTCTGTAAGACTAATTCATCCATATTACCTGTTATGGTGTTGCTGTCATGTATCATTGCTGTATAGTATTCCATTCTGTATACAAACTGCTAGGGATCCATGTGTATTTGGGTACTTTCTGTAGATGTGTATTTGGGTACTTTCCATTTGGGATGCTGCTATGAGATGTCCAGTACATTTCTTTTGGTGACCACATGCACACGTTTCTTTGAGACAGATGCCTAGGAATGGAATTGCTGGGTCATCAGGTATGCACACGTGAAGCTCTGGTGAATGCTGACAAATAGTTTTCCAAAGTGATTGCATCAGTTTACATTCCTGCCACCAGCCTACGGGAGCTCTGGCCGCTCCACGTTCTCATAAACACTTACTTAAAACCAAAAGCTTAGATGTTTTATTTGGCGGTGGTCTAGGGCGTTAGATCACTGATTTAATTAGCCTCTTCCTCAAGACTAATAAAGTTGAAGCCTTTAAAAAAATATATTTAATGGCCATTTGGATAACCTCACCTGTGACCAGACTGTTCCAATACTTTGACCATTAAACAACGTGGCTTGTCTTTTTATTCTCTAACTGGTGTCGTTGGAAAAGTAGAAGTTCTTTAGTCTCGACTAATTTATCAACTTTCCTTGTATTTACGTGCAGCCCTTTTCGTGTCCCATTTAAAAAAATCTTTGTCTACCCCGAGGTCATGAAGATGTTTTCCTTGGAAAGTTTTACCTTTCATATTTTGAATAGAAATCTGAGAAGGCTTCTATGCATCTTCTAGTGATATTTTTTTTCCCAGGCTCAGTGAATCTATGGCAGGGCTGAGAGGTAATAACCCATAATGGTAGGAGCAAGGAGCCAAAATCAGACTGCCAGGCTCTTCCAGTTATGAGCTGTTTGACATTAGGCAATTGTTGAAGCTCTCTGTGCCTCAGTTTCTTAGTGGTAATAATCCTGCCTTTCTCATAGTTTTCTTGTAAGGACTAGTTATGTCACCACAAAGCTAAAAACAGTACCTGGCGTGAAACAAATATTACTGGCCGGGGGCGGGGGGTGGGGGCGCGTGGCTCACGCCTGTAATCCTGGCACTTTGGGAGGCCAAGGTGGGCGGATTACAAGGTCAAGAGATCGAGACCATCCTGGCCAACATAGTGAAACCCCATCTCTACTAAAAAATACAAAAATTAGCTGGGCATGGTGGCGCGTGCCTGTAGTCCCAGCTACTCTGGAGGCTGAGGCAGGAGAATTGCTTGAACCTGGGAGGTGGAGGTTAGAGTGAGCCAGGATTGCGCCACTGCACTCCAACCTAGCGGCGGGTGACAGAGCAAGACTCTGTCTCCCCCCGCAAAAAAAAAAATTACTAAGGGTTAGTTATTATTATTGGGCTTATTTTAACAAGCTAAGGGCAAGAAGAAGAGGGAAGAGGAGAGAAAGAACTGGGAAATCAGCGTGTTGCAAACGTTGGAGGGAATGGAAGAAAGGGGTAGAAAGCCATTTATCTTTACCCAACACTCTTAAATTAGGTGATGAGTCGTAAACTGTCAGAGTATAAAAGCCAGAAGGTTCCAGTAAATAAAGAGAGAAATATTTGGGAATAAATAAGAAAGACCAGATGGTCAACAAACATCCTGGTCACATTTATCCTTTTCCTGGAGTTGGGGAGAATGGGCCACAGTCTTGCTAATTATTTTAAACCTGTAGATAGGTGATAATTTATGAAGCCAGTTAATACGAAGAGAAGCTGTGGTTTGGGGAAAAGTCAGCTATGCTGACAATCCAGCAATTTGGTTTTGCGTCCCTACTTCCCAGAGTCAGATCCTCACCTGGGGTGGGTAGCCCTCCAGGCAATTTTGGTACACATTCAAATTCCGGACCAATGATCCTCAAACTTCAAACGTGGATCAGAATCCCCTGGAGGGCTATCCCTAGTTTCTAATTCAACAGACCAGAGGTTGGGACTGAGAAATCTCAAGTCTGGCAAGCTTCCAGGAGATGTGGAGGCTGCCTATCCGGGGACCGTGCTTTGAAAACCAGTAACTGAAATGGAGAGCTGGCAGACGACATCCTGTGAGCCAATCTGGCCTGCTGCCTGTTTATGTGGGGCCCACAAACTGAGAATGGTTTTCACATCTTTAAATGTTTTGGGGGGGGGAAGAGTATTTTATGACACATTCAAATTATGTGAAATTCAAATTTCAGTACCCATAAACAAGGCTCAACTGGAACACAGCCACATGTATTCATTTACGTGTTGTCCATGGCTGCTTTTGTGCCACAACGGCAGAGTTGAGTGGTTGTGAGAGAGACCGTGGGGCCCATGGAATATTTACTTTTGTCTCTATATTCTTTTTACATTACAGATGCCAATCAACCTGACACCATAACCCCCCCTGAGAAGTCCTTGCCTACGGCTGTTTGTTGAGGCAAATGCCTGCAGAAAGTTACTAACGGGTGTCCTTATTCTGTGCCACATGTGTCTAATTTGACCTGTACTGGACACATGATCGAAGATCTGATCAGTGATGTGTGTCTCTCCTCACAGGTAATCAGGTTCACCTTTATGAGGACCTTCACTAGATATGTGGGTAGGAAGCTGTTCATCGCTGGAGAGTATAAACCAAAAAAAATCCTAACCAACCGGACAGATCCCCTCTTGGCCAACGGACCCCACAGAAAACTTAAGAAATGAATTCCCAGCCATGATGGAATGGGAGGCCAAACACACCTCCTTATACCCCATCCTTTTGTGGTTTAGACACAACAGCCCATCAGCATTAATATTAAAATAGAGAGCCTCAGACTGACAATAATATATCCAATTATAAACAGTACCTAAGGCTTTGCCATGCAAGGGTTAAATCATGCAGGCTACACCTAAATAATAAACTATGTTCTAACTTCTAAGGGGGCTTTTCTTTTTCTCTAGCAGCGAACAAGCACTGGCCTCGAGGTAAGCAGCATGAAAACAATGACAACTCATCCAGCCCCCAGACGCTGACTGAACCCCTGTTCCAGCAGCAATGGCTACAGCTTCGAATGGACAAGAGACTGATTTCAGTAACTTTCTCCAGATAAGAAGACCACTGACTATGGACTGGTTATGGCTGGTTTACAGAGGCTGTGCAGTGAGTGCCTTCACATCCTGAAAAGACCATATGGCACACTATGCCTAATTGTCATATATTGAAATACTAAATCTCCACCCCAAGGTGAACATGGGTGGTATGTTACATGCACGCTTGTTCAATACCCCTGTGTGGGGACTACCTTTATAAATATTCATAGATCCTCCTATAACCTGTTGAATATGCATGTTCGGCCAACCCAGTTGGCAAAAGGCTCCTTCCCTAACCCCTCCTCCTTTGAAGTGGTTGTCTCTGGTCTTGGCTGGAGGCTGTACTTCCCAGCCTGCAGGATGGCCACCTTGCAGGATGTAACCCCTTACAAGAAATAGTCTCCCCTCTCTTTTCCAAATGTATACACATACATTTTTTGGGGTCAACAGGTGTCAACGTAAAATAAAACATGCAGAGAGAGGGGAGACAGTGCACATCTCTCATGAGGCAGAATGCATGTCTGTCATGGCAGTGATGCTGACTCTGTAAGGGTGAAGGGCAATCAGCTGTCCCGAGGCAGAGGAGAGCTGAGTTAACAGCCAAGCACTAGGGTGGAGGTCAGAAAATTCTTCACAGAAGGGACAACAGGAAGATCTGTTGCTTTGTGCCCTGAAGCATATGTCTGCCTGCTGAGCCGGGGGTCCCAATTCCTGCACGATTCTTGGCCCCATGGGAGTGACTGTTCCTTGGCAGCAAGAGTAGGATGTCTCTCAATGCACGGATGCTCTGGCCTTATCAGCATGGGAGGCTCCAACACACACCACGCACATGTGCTTCAGCTTGGGCTGGTCCCCGCTCCCCCATGCGTCTGAACCTTTCTCTTCAAGACATCCCATCTGGGAACCTTCCCAAGTCTTCCTTGATTCTCCTGTTCTTCCTGATCAGTTAATGCATCTTCCCTCAGACCTATCCTGTGACCAGTGGCTCTGTACCTTTCACTATCTTTTTTTTTTTTTTTAAGTCACTCATTATAAATTTGAAAAGTGACTTGAAGAATGAGGCCTTTTTTTGGTCCCTGCTAATCCCAGCAGAGGACTTGCACATGGTAAAGCTGGAGATCACAGGAGGTCAAGTCACCCTGCTCTGACATGACCACCCCTACCCACCATGGCCATTTTACAGAGCAGAAGACCGAGGCCCCGAGAAGTGATGAGATTTGACCACGTTAGTCTGCCAGATCTCATCTTGTCTGGGACAGGAAGAGACGATGTCCCTGGTGGGTTCCTGTTTAAAGCCCTGGTCTCCTTCACACTTCTAAATCCCTTCTCCACACTTCAGCTGAGGGAACCTGAGTTAATTTCAAGGGCTTTCAATGACCATTTGCAATTAACTGTATGGGAAATATCTCCGGTCAATTACCTTGGCACTTTCTCAGGGCTGTCACCAACCTGCTCTGGAGCCATCAGACTTAATTATCTTGTTGTCTTCTTTGTTTTTTAATGTTAATGTCATTTGTGAGGGTTTCTGTAAACAATTAGGTAAGCAGAGACTTCTAATTTGAATGAAGCCAATTTGGACAAAGCAACCGTATTTTACCAACAACTGGAAGGCTTTAAAAACCTCAGTTGAGTCTGTCCTACAGTTTATGGGGTCTCCGTGTCTTCCTAAAATCACTACAATCCTGCTCCTAGGGAACAAAAATTTGGGAAGCTCACTTTTTCTTTTCGTTTGTTTTTTGAGCAGCAAAGAGCACAGAAGAGGAACTCGGGAGGGGACAGCCAGTGTTTTGTTTGGGCTCAGTCTCTTCAGACCCAATAATAAATTTACTGAATTAAACTAAACAGTCATTTAGTAGCAGTAACTAAGGGCTGCTTAGGGAGGAAGCAAGATGCAGCAGAGCATTTTGAAAACGAGACACAGGGAAGATCAGCAGGGGTTTGCAGTGAGCGGCTGTCATTTCTGCTCGCTTACCCATCCGTTCCACCTCCAGGAGAGGCATCCTTACTTTCTTTAGCAACCAGGACTAGGAAGATCCTTGCTATTTGAGGAAGGATGGGCCTCCATCACCCAGTTCTAGATATGGGCAGCTGGACAACCGCACTGGATTTGTCTGGCTACAGTTGTTGGCTTGGGATGGAAAAATGCTTGGCCAACGAGGGCCAATCCTGGGACATTTTCTGAGCTGCCATCTTTCTGTGGGTGGTGCTGGATTGTAAACATGAGTCTCTGGCCCTGTCATCAGCTATGTTACCACTTCATGAGAAGAGTCGGCCTCACGAGAATGAAGGAATAACAAAAAACAAGCAGAGGAGAGAGGGAGAAAGAGAGGTTCCTGATGCCAACAGTTGAGTTGATACCTGGATCAAGCTACATCCTTGATTAGTTATTTGGCTAATAATTCACTTTTTTTCCTTCTTACTTCAATTTGTGTCAACTCAAAGAGTCCTTACAAATATGATCTTTGACAAAACATTATCAAGGTAAAAAATGATGACTTAATGATCAGGTGTGGTGGCCAATGCTATAATCCCTAGACTTTGGGAAGCCAAGGCAGGGCGATTGTTTGAGCCCAGGAATCAGGGGTTCAAGGCTTTAGTGAGCTAGGATCATGCTATTGCACTCTAGCCTGGGCAGCTGAGTGAGACCCGCTCTCTCTTAAAAAAAGAAAAAAAGATGACTTACTATTCATTGTCAACCATAAGCAAGTAGTAAAATCTGACTTTTAATTGAAGCTCCCTGCAGAGCCTGAATGATACATCAAGGTAGGATGAATCTTACAGAAGGAATAACCTACGTTTAACTTCTATTCCTCCACAGCCCTGGGGCACTTGCAGCCTTGAGAACTCTCAAGAAGTTGAGTGATGATCTCTCAGTGCCTTCCCTTTCAGGCACTCCTGTGATGACAGGTCCAGAGATGGCTGAGCTGGGTCTTGGCTGTCTGGAGGCTGTAGCCATGGTCACTCCCATCTGACATGCAGTGCAAGGAGGGCTGGGCTGGGATTCCTGATAACTGGCTGTGTGATCTTGGGACTGGCACACTGCTACTGCTTTTCTCAGATGCCCCACAGCAAGGTGGCAAGGCTAGCTTTGGCATGGTGTCTAGGGGTCCAATCTGTGATGCCAGCTTCATTCTGTATGAGGCCCCCCCCCAGTATCCCCTTTGAGTCCTTGTGTTACTTTTGCCCAGGGGCAGCTCCCCTCCTGGGGAACTCACGTCCCTGACTCAAGCGAGATCATATATAGCCCTCCCCACTGCAGCCTGGGTTCTCCAGAGCGCCTGGCTTTCCCTCACAAAGCCAGCATGACTTTAGCACACCACACTCCACTGTACCTCTCTCTCCCTGACATTGGCTCAGAAAGAAGAGAGAATTCCATACAGAGCTTTTTCTAGGATTGTGATTTTGGTCCCCAGGAGGTTCCTGGGGAATCTGAGACAGTTGGGAACATGGACGGCTATCAGAATTGACACAGGCTTCTGGATTCTGTCAAAGTGTACTGGGGAGGCTTTGTACCTGTTACTGCTGACATTCATCACACAACTGAAAAGTGAGCAAGAAAAGAAGCCCTAGGTGTGAATTCGAAGAGAAACAAGAGAAGAGCTGGATACAGAACTCATCCCTGTGGGCTGAGGCAGCCTGGCCTTTAATCGGGGGGAGAACTAAACTTTAAGGTTTCACATGTGTCCTGCAGGAAGGAGGAGGATGCTGTGTCCTTAGTGGGCGGGTTCAGGGGCATCTGTCAACCCCACTTTGTGCACTGCAGCTGCCCATCTGGCTATGTGCCTGGCTCTGAGCATGTCCTGAATCCTGTCTAGCACACTAGGGAATCGATAGACATTGTAATGTCATGCTTCTAGGAGCTGTCAGTCATGGTAAATGCTGCTTAATAGATGTCTGCAGAGGGTAACAAACTCTGTTGCAGAGGACCTTTTGGCCACCACGTCCTCTCTTGATGCCCCCATTGGAATCATTACAGGTCTCTCCTGGGTTCAAATTTAACAGGAAGGGATGAGAGGCTGCTTCTGAGCCTGAAGCAAAGCGTATTGTTGTTTTTGTTGTTTGTTTGTTTGTTTTCCTGGAGGGCTGGGTGCACATGAATTGGCATCCTAACCCCAGGTACCGTGTGGTTGTCATTGGTGCTGTTTGCTAAACATTTGCGATTCTCTCCACATCTGGTGCAGGGTAAGACTATACTCCCTGGTTCCCCTGTGACTGAACACATCCAAACGATTAGTTCTGACCAGTGCACGATGAACATAAGTGACATGGTTTGCTTTTCAAACTGGAGCATTTAACTGTTGATCCAAGATCCCCTTGACACATCCTTCCTTCTGATACCGTGACCCAGAAGGTTAAATGTGGTGGCTTCTCCATCAGCCTGAGTCCCTGAGTGACTCCAATGAACTGAGCTCTCTTCAGTCTTTAGTGGACACATACCATGTGCAAGGAATCCACTTTTATTGTCGAACCTATTGAAATTTGGAGAGTCATTTGTTAATGCAGCATAAACCTAATCTATTCAGATTGATACGGCCTCTGGAGTAACCAGATATTTAAAAGAAAGGCAAAAATACCAACCAACTGATCCTCTCACCTGCCCTAAGCATCTAAAATAACCATCTAAACCATGCAGCAGGGTTAAAAGTTGCCCTTTTAGCTAAGCATGGCTGTTTTTGCAGCCCTGGAGAGATTTCTGGTAATATCTTCTGAAGAATCTCAGCACACAGAAAAATGAAGCATCTTCCTGGGTCCATTAACGTTCTTCTCCCAAGCAGAGCAGACTTGAGGAAGCTTCTGCTCTCAGGGAAGAAAGCACAGCGTAAGTTGTAAATGTTGTCTCGGTACTCAAGTGGAGGTGTGACTGCTGTTTCATTTACTCCTCCTGGAAACTTGTCTAGAAAAGGTGTCAGGCTTGGGAAAGTGACATATGGTGGAACTTTGCCAGTAGCGTTGGCCCAGAGAGTTTAAATGAGGACACGAGGTTACCTTGTGTTCCTCCAAGAAGCAACTTCAGTCTCTGTGTCCCAGCCTCTGCTGAAGTTGGAGGCTGAGCCCACAGGAACTGCAGTAGGGAAGTAGGTGTGTGTTCTAGGGGTACAGGAAGGGACAGAGAAGGCAGGGCATCACCCTAGGTATGGGTCAGAGAGGCTGCCCAGGGCACTGCTTCCAAAACACAAACGGAGGAAAAGTACCAACAAATGGCAGAGGCTGGGCCTTCCCTAGTTGTCCCAACCTAGCCCCTGGTAGGGCATGTTCTAGGGGTCACTTGTTGGGGTCAAAGAGTGGCTGCTTCTCTCTCCCAGCAGGGAGAGGTATCAGAACTGGTGTTTCTGATGTAGCTGTGTGTCCAGACCACCCTATAGATGCACAGGATGGACAAGGGGAATGGATCACTGACTTCTGCATTGCAGAATCCCAGGGTTGGCCTCAAAGAGCCCCTCTTCAAAGTTCCTTCATCACTGCTGTTGAGCTCTCAAGCTTCATTTCCAGAAGGCTGCTTAATGGCTGTGCATTTCAGAATTTAATGCCAAAACTTGGAGAAGGCAGGAAATACAGCTTTCTCTTGTCTTCTAGGAGGGGATGATGCAGGTCAAGGGCAGAAACCATGTTTCTGGAAGGAGTTTTGCTGTTTTTAATATTGGGATTGTGGGGAGCATAGTGTCACCTGCTGGTTGTTCAGGAAAAGCAAATCTCTGTGTAGGTGCTTTCTGGGTCACAGCCCTGACTCCACCTGTCTTCACCTGCTCACTTCCACGGTTCACAATCAATACCGACAAAGTGGTGGCTTCTTGGGTAAGTGAGATGGCATGGAAAAAATAGTTCTACTTTAAGGATTAGTTCTAAGCATCCTGGAGGGCTAGGGGTTCTTCAGGGTGTACATCTCTCTTTCTTCCTTGTCACACTTCCCACTGGCTGTAACATCGGCAAGTCATTACTGGCCGCCTCACTTATCCGGAGTTCTGGGTTTGCTCCCAAATCTGGACTCTGGGCTACCTGGAATTCTGAGCAGGTTTCCCAAAGTCAACTCTTACATCCTAGCAGTGACACTTTGTATTCCTTTCACGACAATACCTTTCATTCTACAACTCTTTCTACTCACAGCTATTATTGCATTCACTTCTCACAGGCCTTTCAAAAATTGAAAAATGAATTTCTATAGTGTAAGTATAGTATCTGCAGTTCCTTTATCACCACCAGGAAAACCAAAACCACTTACAGAAACATTCAGTGAAGGACAGCGTGGCTTTTTGTAAACAAAAGAGAGGCATATTTTTATTCTTTTCAATCTCCTCTTTCTCCCTCTGCGTTTTCATAATGCACTTGACTCTTTTAGGAGGCCTTTCTTCTGATGTGTTACATACGGTTTTACTTTAGGGTTTCTGCAATCTCAGGAAGTATTTAAGCACAACATCCTTAGTCTTTGTTCTTGCTTTACTCTTTTCTTTCAATCAAGCACTGTAAATCCTTATTTTAATTTTTGGAAATCACAGTTGCTATTTTTTCTTCCCAGTCTGCTCTCCCCTAGTAAACTAAAAATAAAATTCTAAGCCCCCCAAATGACTGGACAAGTCCCCTCTGGGCCAAGGGGACCCTAAGAAAACCTTAAAAACTGAGTTCCTGGCCATGAGATGACAGGAGGTAAGACATACCTCGCTATATATCTTCCCTTTTGTAGTTTAGGTAACAACAAATGACCAGCAATTATGTTAAAACAGAGACCAAGGAACTGAAAGAATGGACTCTTTGTGGCAATAAGACACCAAAAACTTCAACGAGACCTAAGGCCATGCCAGGCAAAGGTTAAGTCATGTACCTTACACTTAAAGAATAAACTGTGTTCTAACTTCTAAGGGGGGGTTTCTTTTTCTCTAGCAGCTAAACAAACACTGGTCTCAAGATAAGCAACATGAAAACAATGACAACTCATCCACCCCACAGATACTGACTAACTGACCCCCTGTTCCAGCAGCCATGACTATAGCTTCGACTGGACAGGAGACTGATTTTAGTGACTTTCTCCATCTAAGAAGACCATCAACCATGGACTGACTCTGGCCAGTTTACAGAGGCTGTACATTTGAGTGTCTTTGTCTCTCGAAAAGACCTTTTGACATATAGGGCCCAATTGTAATTCATTCAAATGTTAAGTCTCTACTCCAAGGTGAACATGGGTTGTATGTAACATGCATTTTTGTTCCATATACATGCATTGGTACCCCTTCATGAACATGGCTCCTCTTATAACCTGTTGAATATGTGTGTTTGGCCAACCTGTTCAGCTTAAATTCCTGTCAAGCCCTTCCCTTCCTCCCTAGAAATGCCTGCTTCTGGGCTTTGGCTGGAGGATATATTTCCCAGCCTGTCAAAATAGCCATCTTGTAGGCTACAACCCTTTATGAGAAATAAAGCTCTCCTTTCCAAATTTGTGAAGACCGATGATTTTACAGTTAATACCTCTAATCTTTCTCAACTTGCTCCAAAACTTACGTAACATTTTCAGACAGCCAGTGTTTTCCTCTGTATGCTCTTGGAGTTCTATAGGTGTTTTCTTCCTTTAACCTCCTTAAAATAGAACTAGGCACTCATTCATTCATTTGCTCATTTACTCATTCATACAACCATTCAAAAAATGTTTATTGAACACCTACTATGTGCTAGACACTGTTCTAGGCACTGGAGAACTGGAGACAGCAGTGAATGAGAGAGGCATAGTCCCTGCCCATGTGAGCTTATATTTTTATAAGGGAGACTAACAAAGATTTAAGTAATTAAGAATCATTATCTCAGAAAGTGATACATGCTCTGAAGAACAATAAAACAAAGTAGGGTGATAAAAGGTGATGGGGACCAGGTGTTTTAAAAAGGGGTTAAGGAAACCTCTTTGAGGAAGTGATGCTGAAGAAGAGACCTGAATGAGACAATGAAGGCAACCATGCCCGACAGGATGAGGAGACAACATGTGGGAAAGCCCTAAGGCAGAAAGGCACTTTGTATGTTCAAGGAACAGCAAGGAGGCCAGTGTGGCTGAGCTTGATGAGTGAGGGGAGAGGGGCAGGAGTGGGGCCAGAGAGGTGGGCCAGGGGGCCTTCGAGGTCATAAGCAGACTTTGAAGTTGATCTAAGTGGGATGAAATGCACTGTAGAGTGACAAGTAGGTGGTGACATCATCTGATTCACGGTTTAGAAAGAGAATTCTGGGGCTGGGCGTGGTGGCACAAGCCTGTAATCCCAGCACTTTGGGAGGCTGAGGCAGGTGGATCATGAGGTCGGGAGATCGAGACCATCCTGGTCAACATAGTGAAACCCCATCTCTACTAAAAATATAAAACATTAGCTGGGCATGGTGGCGCATGCCTGTAATCTCAGCTACTCAGGAGGTTGAGGCAGGAGAATTGCCTGAACCCAGGAGGCGGAGGTTGCGGTGAGCCGAGATCGTGCCATCGCACTCCAGCCTGGGTAACAAGAGGGAAACTCCGTCTCAAAAAAAAAAAAAAAAAAAAAAGAAAGAAAGAAAGAAAGAAAGAGAACTCTGACTTCTGGGGGAAGGATGGAGAGCATACAGCAATGGAAAGAGAGAGTTCGTTTAGGAGTCCATTGCAGAAGTCCAAGAAAGACAGTAGTCCATTGGATAGAATGGAACCCTGGAGATCAGAGGAAGTGATGAATTCAAGATGTACCGTTAAGTGTAGAGCACTTAGGCTCTACACTTAGGCTACGAGGGAAGAGAAGACCATGGACCACCCCTAGATTTCTGGCCTCAGTAAAACTGACCAAATAACTCCTATCAAGGAAATGGGAAAATCAGTGGAGAAATGATGGGTGGCAAGGAATTAAGGATTCAGGTTTAAACATATTAGACTTAATAAGTAAATAGAGATATGGGAGAAAGCAACTAGATAATTAATGGAGCTGAAGCTATGGACTGGGGTAGAAATAATGTTTAGAGTCATAGGACCAGGTGACATCACCAGGAAGTGAGTGAGGAGGGAGAAGAAAAGTAGTCCAAAGACTTATTAGCCACAGGAAACATCAAACTTTAAAGGTTAAGAAGGAAGGTAGAAATCAGCAAAGAAGATTTAGAAGCAGGAGCCTGTCATATAGGAGAAAAATCAGCAGAGTAATGGCTCCTGGAAGCCAAGTGCGGAAAATATTTCAAGGAGGGCATGATAAATGATGTTAACCCCTGTGCACCTTATAGCAAAACAAAAAGGCACAAAACTTAGTCTTCATTTTGTAGCTAGGGAAATTGGTACTTAAAGAAGTGAGGTGGTCTGCACAGACTGCACACCAGGGTGCCCTTTCTCTTAACTCATGCCTCCAATCTCCTTGTCTGCGTTCCCAAGACGGGAGAGGCCTGAGAGGGTCAGCAACAGCAGCACCATTAAGGAGCAGAGCCAGCACAATTCTCTTTCTGGTGGCTTGACTGAAGAAGACCTTAACACCCTTCACAGAGAGAGACAAAGAGTTGGGTGTTGGCTTCTGTTTTCCTGCTGTGTCTCTTTCAGAAGGCAGAGGATGATGTAATAAAGGGGCTGGGAGGCTTTACCATGTAAGCAAGTATTTGCACCTTAGTATTTGCACCTTTCCAGCGGGGGCAGGCCTGGCCTTGCATCATAGTCTGGACTCAGTTTTATGGCTGAGCAGAATAATCTCTTTGATCGGCTAGAAATTCTGAGGCTCCAAGAAAATCCCTCAGAAAACATTCCCAGTTCTTATTTTTAATGAATGACTGACGTTGGAAGATGTAGCTCAATGGGTATCTATCTCTAAGATAGGATGAACAGAGAAGGGAGGAAATGTGCCTCATGAGGGTTCCCTCTCTTAATCTGACTATGGCTGACTCGCCTATTGTGAATCTCTCACTATAAATAGTGTAGCAGCAGAAGTGAATCATCTGTCGTGAGGTTCATGCTGGCCTTGCCTCTGAACTGCTCTACTGTCCATCCAGTGGTGCTAGCCAGAAAACCAGGAAAACTCTTTGTCACTCACTCCCTTCCTTTGCAATCTTGATGCCACTCAGTGCTCAGACTGGAGGAAGATCTCAGCTTCTCTCCCCAAGATTGCACACCTTGGACCTAGCACCAAGTCTCAAACTTAATCATGTCTTTCCATCACCACTACTACTGCTGGGATCCAAGCCACCTTGGCTTGACTACCAATAGAGACTCCTAATTAGTCTCCCCGCCTCTACTCCAAACCCTCTCATCTGCTTTCCATACTGCAGAACAATCTTTTCACCCTCTGCATAGAACCCTTCAATGATTTCCCATTGATCTTGTGATAAAGACCAAAGTCCACAGCATGCCCCCTGCTCTTATCTTTCTTCTGATGTAAATAGAAACATCATTCTTTCATAAAAATCTTCTCTGACCACCCTGTGGGTCATGAATTCCTTTGTTAGCTACTTTCTTAAAGCCAGATTCCTTCAACTCACAGCATTTACCTCAGTTTGGAATGATGAGCTTCATACTGCAATGGTTTGGTTTATATCTGTCCTTACCACTGGACAGGAAGCCCCATGACCTGTCTGTTTTTCATTCCACTGTGTCCCCAGCTGCATCTCCACAGCTGCCACATAAAAGAATGAATGGTAGTGTGAAGGAGGCTGGGTAGAGCCAAGATGAAGTCATTTTGAGAAGAAACAATGGGGAATCCATTACCCTTGGAGAAGTGGGTGCAGTAGCCTGACATCAGTGAGTTTTGTTCTCTTCCCAAAGTACTTCTGTAGTTGCAGCCTAGGCTCCTCTCAGAGTTCAATAACTTCATCTACAGATGCTACCTCTGTTTTCTCTACCCTGCTCCCACACTTGAACATCACTAATTTCAGCCCCTCTTTAGATCTCCACAAGAAATCCACTCCTACCAACTGTTGAGAAACATTACCCTGCCTGCACGGCTCCTCTGTGGAGATTACCTTTTAGTTTGATTAGTGGTAGGCAGGTAACAGCTGCCTACTTGGTATAGTCTTAAGAGTAAATGTAGAGCACCTGTGTATTAATAAGAATCACCTGTCTAAGAGCAAATAAGTACCTGGACGAGAATCTGCTCAGGGCCTTCAGCTTGGAAAAGCTGTCAGCTTCTCAGCTCTCAGGCTGTTGGTACCCTGGATAGACCCACTCTGTTGTTCTCTATCTGGGTGTCTGCCTGTCAATACCTTCAGTGCCACCTGGGTGGGGATCTCCCAACTGAGCTGGTAACTCAGTAACCAACAATGTTGTATATTTCCTTAAAATGTGGCGCTCATGGGGAGAACTCACCTTGAAAACAGCCTCCTTTTCCCATCTCTACTCTTCCTTCTATTTCTTCCTATTTTGCCTCTCCATTCTCCCCACCTCCAGAGCACTCCAAATTCTCCCTTTTAAAAAAATACATATCACCTTTCTTGTTTCTTTGCAATCTTGATGCCACTCAATGTTCAGACTGGAGGAAGATCTCAGCTTCTCTCCCCAAGACTGCACACAGAAACCCATGAAGAACCCGAGAATGAAAGTCCTTACCCTTAGTATAATATAAACTCCTTAAAGAACATTCAGAATTATAAAGGGGAAAAGAATCTCCTACTGCCTAATCATGAAGACAAGCTACAACCTAAAGAGGATAGAATCTAGGATGCTTTAATAAAAACAACACTAGAGCTAGTTCTTAGCCTTTTCTGGGACATCGCTCTGGTGTGACTTTAATGAAAACAGGGACGCTTATTAAAACCACCTGGGAGTTTAGAAAACTATGGTATCCCAGGTCTTTCTCATCATTGGAGATTCTGGTTTAGTTGCTTGAATGGGGCCTGGCTGTGGTATTTGTAAGACTATGCAGCTGATTCTAATGTGCAGCCAACTCTGATGATTTCTGATGGAACTTTTTTTTCCTTTTATAGGTGAGGAAATCGAGGTTCAGAGAGCAATTCTGAAGCTTAAGAGATATCCTGTTGGTCATAATTCTATTTTTAAATGGTTTAAAAGCTCAGCTTGTCCTTTTGAATCTCAGCATCCTCATTCTTGGATTCTTTATTTATATCCCAAATGGCTGGATACCTTTGAATTTCTTCTTTCAGAGAGGATAGATGGTGTTATACTTTCTAACTTTTGGCCTATAAGCATTTTTCCATTGCATTCTTATTCAGATGGCCACCTGGGTGGTATAAATGCAGCATCTGAATTGTAGTGTGAATCACCAGGGAAGTTGTTAAGTGCAGACTAATTCAGAAGGTCTGGATGCTGGTTGAGATGCTACATTCACATTTCTGACATGCTCCCAGTTGATGCTAACACTGCTGGTCGATGGACCACAGTTAGAGCAGCAAGAGTGAAGTGGAGTGTTATAGTTTCTGCTTCCCCACCAGACTTTCTGCCTCATTTTGTCAAGTGCGTTTACAAAAATTTATCTTGTTATTTTTTCTTGAGAACCCTATTGTTAACCACAGGAATTGCTAGCATGTTATTAGAGAAGCTCTATTTTCCCTGAGGTTGTACTAAGAAGCGTGTTAGTTGGAGCAGTCAGAAAGCATCGTGCCTGTTATATTGCAAGACTCCATCTGCTAATGCCAAGCAGAACCAAAAAGTGAGAGGTGGACAGAAAGGCCTGATAGCTGATGTCATCATTTGAGCCTCTGAATTTAACTGTACCTAAAGATTTATTCCAGAGTTTTCCAGTTACCTAAGTTGATAAATTCACGCCACTTTTTTTTTTCTCTTTAGGCTGATCTAAGTGTGTTACAAACCTAATGGGATAAGTTGAGATGGTTTCCAGGGTGGTGAGAATATTCCCAATTCTGGTTGGGACTTTGGCAATGTTTTTTATGCAATAGTGAAGCAACTGGATAAGCTGTTACCTGTAGAGCTGAAGCTCTTTTTGTCTTAGGACTTTGTCCAAGGTGCATATTGAAACTGCAGCTTTAGAAGGATGTCAGAATGTTGGTAGGCAACAAGATCTTCAAAAACAAAAACAAGAAAAGAAAAAGAAAGATGTCAGAATGTTGAAATAGGTAATCTTTTCCTTTCTTTCTTTTTTTGGTAAACTAATAAATATTCTGAATAAAGGACCAAATTTTAGTTTCATTTACCTTTCTGAAAGCAGAAAAAGAATATCATGCAGCTGTGGTGTGCTGTAGTCAGCTAAGACAGCAGCCAGTCATATCATCACACAGCCTGACAAATTCTTTGCATGAAACTAAAGTTAATGCAAGAAAGGAGAGGGAGGATGAGATATTGCATTACTTATTTGTTGTTGTATAGCAAATTATCTTAAAATGTAGTGGCTTAAGACAACAAACATTGATTCCTGCCCAGTGTCTGTGGGGTAGGAATTCCAGCAATATAGCATAGATGAGTGACCCTGACTCACAGTTCCCTCTCACAAGGTTACACTCAGGGTGTTGGCTGGAGCTATGTTCTCATCTGAAGACTCCCTTTAGGGTAGAGGGAGTATGGCAGACTGAACCCCTTGCTGCACAGGGCTCTCTGCTTGGTTGCCCCATAACGTATTATCTTCCCTGGGGTGAATCATTGAGGAGAGAGAAAAAGAGGAGGTGCCCAAGACAGAAGCCACAGTCTTTTCATAACCCAATGTCTTAGAAACCGGTCAATAAGTCCAGGCCACGCTCAACAGGCTGGTGTGAATATCAGGAATTAGTGTTCATTGGAGGTAATCTTAGAAGCTGCCCACCACAGAAACTCACTGAGAAGTAAGATTACAACCCTTGCAGGTATACCAAGTCCCTCCTAAATGACTTCAGCTGTCTATTCTTTTTTTAAAAAAAGTAGATATGAGGCCTTGCTTTGTCACCCAGGCTGGAGTGCAGTGGCATGATCATAGCTCACTGCAGTTTCTACCTCCATGTAGAATTGATTCTCCCACCTCAGCCTTCCAAGTAGCTGGGACTACAGGTGAATGCTACCATGTGCAGATAATTTTTGTATTTTTTTTTAAATAGAGACGGGGTTCTATTATGTTGCCCAGGCTGGTCTTGAACTCCTGGGCTCAAGTGATCTGCCCACTGGCCTCCCAAAGTTCTGGGATTTCAGGCATGAGCCACCACGTCCAGCTTGTCTATTTTTTTTTTTTTATTCGAGTCAAAACCTTCCATCCACAGAGGGACAAAAAGCACAATAATTCTCTCTGAGCACTTGGTGATGGTCAGAGGCAGCAGCCACAAGTGAAGCTATAAGGTTTGGTTCCAGGCCTTGATGGGAGGAGGACTCTGGCCTCGCTAAAAGCCAGAAACTCAATAGAACTCAGCTGCAGAGATCCTGGCACTCATGGAGATGGCGGATGGTTATCCAGAGTGTTCAGAACTCAAATCGATCAACTGTTAACTAAGTTTTAAGGAAACTGTATAAGGACAGAAACTCCAAGCCTGGTTAACAGGGGCCGTGTTTATTCATCTCTCCTACGATCCCCAGGCCTGTGTCACCTGGCCTAAAGAAATGCACTGCTAAGCAGATGTTGTTTCCTTCTCCTTTGTACCCTTCTCCCATGTAGAACATGACAGCCAAGAGAGCAGAAAACAGCCAGCTCAAGGACTGACTGAAGACTTCTTTCACTATCATGCAGGAAACCATTCTCTTTCTCCCCTTCAGAAGCAGTTACGACCGTATAGCCACTGAAGTCCGTTCCTCTCCTTCCCTTTTCTAAATCAGAGTTGCTTGTGTGTTAATCCTATTTTCTCACTGTCACTGTAACATCGGACTTGTCAGATGGGGCTAAATCTATCCTCGTGTCTTAAGTTGCACTAGGATGGGGACCCACATGTGACCTGGAATGAGAGGGAGGTACCTCTTCCAGAGATATGGATTTGCAGGTGGATGCTGTGGCTAGAGGAAATGCCGGGTTGTCTTCCTTTGAAGAAAAGCTATGTGTGTTTTGATTGTGTCTTAGATTACAGCATCATGTTGGCTGAGAACATTTTGTGGAAATGAATGAAAAGAAAGAAGGGCACTTGAGTGTCAGATCGCAGGACTGAATATAGTGGAATGTGGTAGCTGTGGCTGTATTCTTTTGGCATGATGTCTCGTCTCCCTTCCCCCTAGTTCTTTGGGGAAGCTTTTCTCGAATTCAATGGGATAGTCGTGTGATTGCCATCAGATGACTTTGCTCCTCTTTCTCGGGGCTTCTGTCTCTTGCAGTGAGAAGCATCTTAACTAAAGCAGGCATATGTACAATATTTTGATCTCATCCTCTTTTCTTCATAAACTTTTTTCATGACTTTTGCCATTTAACATTATAGAAGACAATCTTGAAGTTAATCTGTTTTTATAAAATAGAAAGGTAGGGCCGGGCGCGGTAGCTCACACCTATAATCCCAGCACTTTGGGAGATCAGGAGTTCGAGACCAGCCTGATCAACATGGTGAAATCCTGTCTCTACTAAAAATACAAAAATTAGCTGGGCACGGTGGCAGGTGCCACCGTGCCCAGCCATTTATTGAAGCCTTTTGAGCTACCAGTTTAGGTGTTCAGTTTTAGGATAATTTTATTGGCTTCTGCTCAATTTCTTCTACTCTCCCCATCATATACACCATTAATATACATTTGGGATCTCTCTTTTCTGTTATCTATTTGTGGCATCGCCCCTTTCGGGAATTTATTTTTTCTTTTTCCTCTTGATTTTGGGTGAGTTCCTCAAAACCATCCTCTATATTGCTGATGTGATTTTTTTTTTGCACTGTCAATTCTTTTCTTAACTCTTTTCATACATTAAAAAGTCTCTTTTCACAAGTTTATATTAATGTTTTCTGCTTATCTCATCTAGTTTCCTTTTTATAACTCCTTCTTAACAGCTGCCTTTTGATCTCACTGTATTGTCTTTTGTTTTAATAGTGTTGACAATACAAGACAAATGTCTAAAATTAATGTCTGCTTCCTGCAGTAAATCTCTTAAAAAAGAATGCTCTCCTATTGCTATGGAAATAGTATACTATCCATCTGTGTTTAGGATCTCCTCATACATCTCATATTATTTTGCTTCTATTTTTTCATTTCTGAACAATAAACCTTCTATCTCCACCTACAATTTGTTTCCCAAAATAGATGAGTGGATATTTGTGAGATCATCTCACTGAGGTCTTAAGTTTGGGGATAATCTGAGGACTGAGAGAGAGCTGCAGTCATGGAGGAGAAAGGCAATTTCATGAATGGGTAATGTCTTTTCTGTGGCAAAGCCACTGAGTTGGGCATCCATTCTGGTCGTCAAATTGCCATGTTCCTAGCCTCCCATATCTGGATGAGCCATAGTGTTCTGTGGAGTGTGTGGGGTGGGGGGTGCAGGGGGAGTGTTTGTGGCAGCCTCCAGCCCATTGTTTGGTCTATCAAACTGCCCATTTGGTCTACCAGCTGCCCATGCCCTGGTCTACCAGTATAGTTAACTAATGCATTCCCATTGTTCTGTTACACTGCCACCCTCCACATGAAGAAGAAACTCCCATCTCCCATAACTGCCACCAATAGTCGTATACTTGGCAGACAGAACTTCCTAGTGTTCAAATGTTCATTTGTGAGACTTAACACACATATAACCTAGAACGGACATATAACCCTTCATGTGTTAACTCAGTGCTCTTTCCTATGCCTGGAATATGTCAATATATGTTTCTCACCCTTCCAATTTCTACTCCTTGAATTCCTGGCTCAATGGTCCTTTTCCATGCCAAACGCTTTTTCCAGCCAGAGTGTACCTTATACATATCTCTATTTCAGCACTTGGTAAGTTGTATTTTAATTGCTTATTCTTCTGTCTTCCCAGTTAGCATATGAATTCTAAGTTGTCAAGGATGTGTTTTATTCATCTCTATTATGCCTTCTTTGTTCTTGGCATCTAAGAGACTGCTCAGTAAATGTTTATAAATGAACTAATTGAGTGAGGAGACTTGAACGCATCCTTTATCTTTGGTTTGGTGGTCTGCAGTTTTGACTAGGTGTTGGAATTACAATTCCCCTAAGCACATCTGTCTGGGCTGACTGTGTATCTTGTCTGTGACAGTCCTCCTGGCTTGCAAACTAGGGAACAGCCAAAACTTCCAAACACATTGTCTTCCACTTCTAACAGGTACACAGTGTTTGCAACCATCGCCTCCCTTTCTCTAACTCTTCAAAAACAAGCCATGCCAACTGTTAATTGGGAGAGGCCTTCAACTCTAAAAAGAAGACAACCCACTTTTTCAAGTTCTTGCAATAAATCACACTACGTCTATAGCAAGGTGCCTGTCTCTCTCCTGACAAAAATGTAGAATTGAATATGCCAAGCCCTCTCTGCTAGATGTGCTTTACTTTCAATATTTCAACCAAATGTCAAAGAGACGGGAGAATGTCTTGTCTTTAAGAAAATCCTGTCTAATGGTTTAGAAAGAAGATTGAGATGAAGCCTGGTGCTAATTATATTCTGGTTTTCCCTAGCATTGAGGGCTATGCTTGGGAGCCAGCAGACGATGGGGGCCATGATATGCTTACATCTTTAGATGCAGAAAATATCTTCAATAAACAAGAGCTGTATGGTTTTTTTTTGTCCAAATCTGTGGATTTTTTCATTCTTTTTTGCAACGTATTGAGGTATAATTGTGATGTGAAAACCTGCCTGTATTTACAATACACAATTTGATGTATGTATTCACCTGTAAAAATATGGCCATGATCAAAATAGCGTACATGGATTCATATGACATCAGGATCAAAGGTTCTACATCCACAAAGGCTTATAAATGTTGTCAATTTTTACCCTGTTGGAGACATTGATTTTTTTTGTCACCTGGCCTTTAAGTTCTTCTTAGGTTTTATTTTCTCTGTCACCATTGCTTTCCACATTGTTTTTTTTTTCCCCCTTGACACTGATGCTGGTTAGTCTGTAGCCACTAACATTGTCTGTATCAGGGGAAAAGGATTTCATCCACCATGGTTCTGTGCTTTCTCTCATTAAATCATAGTTCTCTGACCGAGTCCTCTTCCAGAATCTTTGTGGATTCCCTCTTCCACATTCTGATCGCGACTCCAACCATGTGGAAGGAAGTATTTCTACCACTTCTCCCCACAGAATCATTCTTATGGCTTCATAACCCTTGGTGCATGTTGATGCTTATTTCTGCCTTCCTCTTAATCATAGTCTCTTCACTGACCAGGCAGTAATAATTGTAGTGTCTTCAGATTTTCGCTAACATGCTAACAGGATCCTAGAGGTGATATTTCTCCAACATAAGATTTCTCATGATATCCACTAATATGGGAAGCAGTGCACACTTGGAATAAAAAAGAAAAAGGGTGTTAGGCTGTCATATAGGCTTAATCTGAAAGCACAGTTGAAAGCATCTTAGCTCAGACTAGAAGGTTGTCACTCAGATTGCCTATCCCTGAAAAAGGACAATTCATTTCAATTTTCCCAAACAGAATATTGGAAATCAGGCTAGAATCATAGAGTCTTTAAATTACCTTGTGATTACTTGTTTGACAAATAGGACAGAGTCATTTCTCCATGGGACCATAAAACTTGTTTTACAAATACTGTTTGAAACAAGCAGGCCATCTATGGCGTTGGAAATCTTTTTGCTGCGGGCAGACTCTTACGAGTGTAATAATTATAATGTAATTCACTCTGTGTTTTATTGCTGTAGCATGTTTACTGTCTAGTTTGGCAAAGGCTGCAAGAGGCAACAGGATTGAGCAAAGTTTGTGGAGAACTACTTATATTTATAATAAGGGTGATTATCAGGCATGCTCAAGAAAGACAGAGACTAACATTCAATCTGACAGTCACACTACTGGGTATCTACCTAAAGGAAAATAAGTCATTATAAGAAAAAAACACTTGCACATGCATGTTTATAGCAGCACAGTTCACAATTGCAAAAATACAAAAACCAGCCTAAATGCCCATCTACCAATAAGTGGATAAAGTGTGGTATATATACACCATGGAATACTACACAGTCATAATGAGGAATAAAATAATGGCATTTACAGCGAATTGAATGGAATTGGAGACCATTGTTCTAAGTGAAGAATGGAAAACCAGCTATTGTATGTTCTCACTTATAAGTTGGAGCTAATCTGTGAGGAAGAAAAGAGATAAGAATAATATGTTGGACTCTGGGGACTCAGGGGGAAGGGTGAGAGGGGGATGAGGGATAAAATACTACACATTGGGTACAGAGTACAGTGCGTACCGGGTGATGGGCGTGCCAAAATCTCAGAAACCGCCACTAAAGAACTTATCCATGTAATCAAAAAACACCTGGTCCCCAAAAGCTATTGAAATGAACAATTTTAAAAAGAGTCCAGTTGCTGTGGCTCACACCTGTAATCACAGCACTTTGGGAAGCCGAGGCAGGTGTATCACCTGAGGTCAGGAGTTCAAGAACAGCCTGACCAATATGGTAAAACCCAACCTCTACTAAAAACACAAAATTAGCTGGGCATGGTGGTGCATGCCTGTAATCCCAGCAACTTGGGAGGATGAGGCAGGAGAATTGCTTGAACCTGGAAGGCAGAAGTTGCAATGAGCAGAGATTGCACCATTGAACTCCAGCCTGGGCAACAAGAGCAAAACTCCATCCAAAAAAAAAAAGAAAGAAAGAAAGAATAAAAAATAAACAATTTCTGCTCTCAAAGAAAAAAGAGACAGAGAAGAAAGGAGAGAGGTCATTATAAGATAGCAGATAGAAGTAAAAAAGGATTGGGCATGAAAACATGGAAAAACTCTGATTCTTGCTTACAAGGATAAAGATGAATGAAAACAGACATGGTTGTATGCTTTTGTTTTGTTTACTGTGTGACACTGTTTGGATGTCCCATCACAGTCTCATGTTGAATTGTAATCTCCAATGTTGAATGTGAGGCTTGATGGGAGGTGTTGGGCCATGGGGTCAGGTCCCTCATGGCTTGGTGCTGTTCTCACGACAGTGAGTGAGTTCTCTTGAGATCTAGTTATTTAAGTGTGTGTGGCACCTCCACCCCCTCGTCCTTGTTCCTGCTTTCGCCACATGACATGCCTCCTCCTGCTTCACCTTTTGCCATAAGTAAAAGCTCCCTGTGGTCACACCCTCCCAGAAGTCATGCAGATGCTGGTGACATGCTTGTATAGCTTGCTGACTTGTGAGCCAATAAAACATCTTTTCTTTTTAAATTACTCAGCTTCAGGCATTTCCTGATAGCAAAGCTAGAAAGGCCTAATGTGCTATTGCTGCGTAACAAACTACCCACAACTTAGTGACATAAAACAACTGTTAGATTATGCTCACAAATTCTCTGGCCCAGCCCCAGCAGGAATGACTTGTCTTTGTTCTAAGATATCTGGGACCAGCTGGGAAGACCCAATAGCTGGGGACTGGAGTTATCTGGAGCTTCCTATAAATAGGAAATTTATAGACCCAAATCATGAAAAATAAAACCCCTATAGAAAATGTGTTAATAAGAAATACTCTTTATTTTGTGTATTCCAGTGGGTGGTTTCTTATAAAACTTCTAAGAGTTTAGGGCCAGATTAGAAAAACATGAGTAGGCAGTACTGAAATGTTTACAATCTCCATTAGAGGTTCCTGAGCATGGGAAGGAGAGGGAGAAGCTTCTAAGACTAGTGGTTCCTGAAGTATGGAACTTCAGGAACCACTATCAGGAGACGAGCACTATCAACATTACAGGAGAATTTGTTAGAAATGAAAAGTTTTGAGCTCCTCCTCAGACATACTGAATCAGAAACTCAGGATTAGGGCTCAGAAATCTGTGTTTTAGTAAGATGTCTAGGTGATTCTGATACAAGTAAAACGTTGAAAATCACTGATTTAGACCACTTTTAGGGATCCTTCTAACTCTAACATCTTGTTTCATTAATACATATTCCACACTAGTATACATGCCTCAAAGGTAGAAATCATACCTTGTATTTTTCATGGTTGCTTACAGAGACTCACGGTTCTGGCATCCATTAGACTCTTAAGAAGAAACCATTAGTATAATTTCATACGTTGGACCACCTCAAAATACTTGAATTTCCATCTTCAAATTACAGATTGACCTCCCTTTTATTTCCTGTCCTTCCTGAGCCTTCCTTGAAGTTCAGTATTCAAATAGGGGCTGGGCACATACTCAGGGGGCTGAGGTGGGAAGATTTTCTGAATCTAAGAATTCAAGACCAGCCTAGACAACATAGCAACCCCCCACCTCAAATGTCCAAAAACTAGCAATCAAAGAGAAAAGAAACTGATAGGATCTTATTCAGTTTTTCAAAAAGAGATTCTGTAAAGTTGGTAGAGGAACAATTTTTGGATATTTAGAACAAAGTGAAGAGTCAGTATCCTTATCACTTTGGGATTGGATTTATGTATGACCAAATTGTTTTTATTTGATTTTTACATACTTCCTGCAAGGAACATGTTATGAAACTTTAAGTTAATGTTTGATTGTTCTATGCGTAAATGGCAAATGCTAATATCAGCCAAACTGAAAGATGTTACAGACTCAAAAAGCCTGTGACAGCAGTTGAAAGCCTTCTTCTACAGATATGCCAACTGAGGCCTAGAGAAATGAAGTGCTTTGCCCAGGATTGCAAAGCTATTTAGCTATTTATTAACGGGACATCCAGGATTAGACCCCAGATCTTCTGACTTCCATATCAAAATATTTACTGTGCATTAGAAATTCCCAGAGCAGGATGACTGAGGTATGTCCCTATTTTAAAATCCTAAGTAAAAGTAAATGTCATGATTTTTTGAGAGTTTAGAAACATTGGTGTATGCAAATTGTATGCCTCTATTCAGAAGATATGGCATGTCTGGATTAATCTTCTCTATTGTTACTTTAAGTAGAAATGACTAGTCATGTATTTCACTAACTGAAACACATTGAATAGAAAATAAAATCACTGCCCTAGAGCCCTTTCTGACACTAATGTATGCATGTTTATCTTCGTCTTCGTATTCCACCAGACAGTTGTGTCTGTGAGGAAGCTTCTAAAAGTGTTTTCAAAGGAGAAAGTCATGCTTGTATCTCTAGCTAGATTTGACTGGTGGCTGTTGAGTCATAAATGGGATTGAAAGAGCCCATGGTGATAGTTCATACAATGGATTCTACAGCTGTTGGTTTGCCCAATGCCAGGACTTCTCTCTGGGCACCAAGTAGGTACTCAAGAAATTAAAATGACTTTCTGACTGTGAGGTTCCCTTTCAGATATTATATTTATTTGAATTCATGTACCAATTTACATAGGAGAGGCCCTAAGGCCTAATAACTAAGAACACAAGTGTTGGAGTCAGATTGAGTTCCAAGGCCAGCTCTACTTGCTTTTAGGCTTTAGACAAGATACTTACTCTCCCTGAGCCTTACTTTCCTGAGCTATACAAAGGACTTCATCCCAGGAGGCGGAGGTGGCAGTGAGCCGAGATTGTTGCCCAGCCTGGGCAACACAGCAAGACTCTTCCTCAAAAATAAAAAAATAAAATAAAAGTGTATTTCAGAAATCCTGCCAAAAGGGAGGGTCTGATGTATACACCTTTTATGTTACTAGGTACATTAATGGATATTGAGATTGTAAATTTGCCTTTGTTTTGATCATAGGTTTATTTGTATTCAAAAGTTGAAAACTATATAATGTGATCGCTGGTAAGGAAGGACTGTGTAATTCTTTACTTGTTGAATTACCTGGTTTAGGAAATAATCAAAGCTTTATGAAGTACTCATTATAATGAACTGCTTTAATGTTCTAGAGTCTTTTACATTTTTCTGTGCACAGACGCAAGAGTCCTGGGTCTACTATACCAATTTGAGGGGGAGGAACTTGTAATTTAAGTACAGACCCTTCAGACTCTTTCTAGGGGGAGCATGGGTTGGGACATGGAGAAAGGTGCTCTGATAGGATGCTTTCTGTCTGGTTAATATCCACAATTATCCTCTTTACAATCAAGTGGCCTGTACATAACTGAACTACTTGAAGGGGAACATTTATAAGATTAGCAGCAATGGAAGACCATTTTAATGCCTCAGTCTAGCATCTTTAATTTTACTTTGTTAAGCTCGGTAAAGAGGGTATTATTATTTTTTTAAATTGAGACAAGGTCTCACTCCCATTACCTAAACTGGAGTGCAGTGGCACAATCATGGTTCACTGCAGCTTTGACTTCGCAGGTTCAGGTGATTTTCCCACCTCTGTCTCCCAAGTAGTTGAGACTACAGGCACATGCCACCACACCAGCCTAATTTTTATAATTTTTGGAGAGATGAGGTTTCACCAGGTTGCCCAGGCTTGTCTCAAATTTCTGAGATTACAGGCACATGCCACCACACCAGCCTAATTTTTGGAGAGATGGGGTTTCACCAGGTTCCCCAGTCTGGTCTCAAATTCCTGAGTTTAACAATCTGTCTCCTTCGGCCTCCTAAAGTGCTGAAATTACAGGCGTAAGCCACCACACTTCAGCCAAAAATGTAGGATTTTGATGATAAAATATCCAGCAAAAATGTAAACAAATTAAGATGACAGCAGAGATAAAGCAACATGTATTTTATGATTATTTGAATGGAGCAAAAAATTTAAACACATTATGAAATCAGGAACTATAATTTTTTTTTAACTTTTAATTTAAACCCAAATTTAGGATATGGTTTCGTAGTAGGTGGGAGAGATATACCACCAAAAAGGAGGTATAAATTTCCTCTCTGGTGGGAAGTTCAACACTGTGGGTAGTCTTCTTTCTTAAGCTAGGTGGTGGGTACGTGGGTATTCACTGTGTCGTTCTCTTACACCATTCTGTATACCTTAAATACTGCATTTTTTAAAAGAAAAAAAAAAACAACTGAAAACCTAAGTATAATATTCATGGCTTCATTTGGCCCCACACACTGGCAAATACTGGACCATTTACTTCTAGTACACTTTACCAAGGGTGAAGAGAGAAATCACTTTCATCACAGTGATTTATATGTTGGGAAAGACTAAAGAAGGTAGAAATCAACCTCTCCTCCTCTGATGGTTCTTGTTGTCAAAAAAGTCTGTCTTAAAAAATTAAATGCTATTTCTATTGCAAAACAAAACAAAACAAAACAAAACAAACCCCAAAGCAAAAAAATATGAGGGTTCATCAGTCAGGATGCAATCGGAGAAGCAGAACTAGGAGATTTGGCCTTATACAATTGTGGGTGCTTGTTAAACACTGTCTGCAAAGCTCTTGTCTTTGTGATGGATGCTGGTTCTTGAAGTGTTCAGGGCAGGCAGTTGGGAAGGACACGTGGAAATAAGGTGGAGAAGAGGAAGGGCAAGTTGGGATGTGTGGTCGTGAATGGGAGCCTTCAAGGACCAATCAGGACCTGAATCAATTCTCATTGTTTCCAACTTCGATTAAGTGGGTGTCCTACAAGAGACGGTGATATTCTTCATCAAAGAGTTAAACATACATCTAGCTGAGGAGATAGAGAAACTGAAGTTGTATCCAGGGGAAGGTGGAGCTGCTGTGGGCTTGACCGTTACCCCAGGTCAATGAGGTTATCCATCAGATCAGCAGTTTAAGTGCTGAAGGGCACAAACAAAATGACCCCGCTTCACTTCTGTGCTCCAAATCTAGAGTGAAAGTCGACCCAACCCGGAAACACTGTGAAGGGGATTCTGGGAAATGTAGTTCAGCCTAGCAAGGTGGCCAGGTCACACAGTTACCACATGGGGTGAACCAGATCACTCTGCAGACTTGTTATGAATGTACTGTTACTGTGCAGCCTGAGAAAATACATAGTGATTATGATGACGATGGCGTGTGGTTTCTATTGTGAACAATAGTCTATTTCAGATATGGTAGAGGTCAGAAACATGTCTTGAGCTCCTATATTCAAGTTCTTTACATTCTAACATAAGAGAGAATACATGCAGATGAGACATTATAATTTTAACAGTTACGCGCAATTACAATGTTGCAAGAATTGGTCTGTTTTGAAGGGACCAGTGTGGGGGGCTTACCCTTTAAAACATTAAAATTATTTCTTATTCTAATTATTCCTAATGAATATCTTTCACACATGCATTTTACATATTCTGACATCTTACACAGTACAAAGGAAACCATTTAAGCTTTCCTGTATGACTCAGAGTCATCACTGGGAGTGTCAGTTAATTGCATTGTTCTATAATGGGACCAGTTGTATTTGAAGCAATTTGGGCTGACACTAAATGGTCCCATGATTGATATTGTTCTTCTTGTTTGCTGCTGGCATTTTGTCATGATTTTCACTCTTCACGCCTATAGTGATATCTCTCCCTTCTTCTAATTTGCTGCTTCCAAACTGCTATATAGATTGAGAAATCAGATAACGAAGCTTATAAAACCTGGGCACCACATTCAATAACATAAGCCTGATGAGAACTTGAGCGAAATCCATTTTGCTGCATTTTCTTCCCTTTCTCAGAGCAATGCAATTTCAGTGCCCCCATAAGTAGTGTTTCTTTCATTTTGTAGATTACTAAGTAAAGAACAACAGTATACTTTTACACCAAACGGAGGCACTTGGAACAAGTGAGGCCATGTGATGCCTTGGCTCTCTATGTGAACAAAGGTTTCCTGATAGTCTCCGTCAAGAGAGCCAGTGGGAAGATGGAGTGATCACACAGCACAAGCAATCTAGATGTGTAGGCTCAAAAGGACCTTCCAGTGGCAGTTAGAACCATTGTCACACTGGGATGGCAATTTAGTTTCAGCAGGATGTCACCTAGCCAATGAAGTTCATGTTAGCCATTGTAGTTTTAAAATTTTTTATTTTTTGCTATTTGATTTCTAAATTTTATAATTTAAAAATACCTACAACATGGGATGTTTATACACAGGTTCACATGATGTGTGTAATTGCAGTAAGTATGCTTGTGCATGGGGAAGCATTTTCTTTTGACGAGTAAGAATAACTTTTGAGTAAGCTTCAGCCCAATCTGTCAAATTTTGCTCATTTCAGTTTTTTGCTCATGTTAAGGAGAAATCCGTCAATTCTGCCTGGCTGGGGCTTCTTTTTTCTTCAGTCTTTGCGTTGGCAGTGTTCAGTTTTGCTTTGTGATGCAATGTAGCATAATAGCCAAGAAATGGGCTCTGGGGTCAGGCAATGAGGGTTTGAATCTCACTTCTAACTAATCACTAGTTACATGGCTTTGAGCAAATTAAACTCTGTGCCTCAGTTTCCTCATTCATTCAGCAGAGATAACACATTACATACCCACTAGGGTTCTTGTGAGGATTAGATGAAGCAGTACGTACAAAGTTTTAAGAACAGTGCCTGGCAAAAAACATGAGTGCTTCTTAAATGTTGGCTATTGATATTCTGGCTTTCTATCATTCCAGAGTCTCCAAGCAGAAAATGATGCTGAAAAGAAATGAAATGAAGATGAGCCAAACCATAAAAGTTAATGCTGGCATTATGAAAATTATTGCTATGAATCCAATTTATTTAATTATAAGTGTTTTTAATTAATTTCAAAAGAAGATGGCCATCCCCACCAGTATTTGGCAGAATGCCTGTGTTTGAGGATGAAGAAAATATTGTGTGTGTGCTCGCACATGCGATGCTTTTACAATGAAAAAAATTACTTCAATCGTCAATTTAAAATCCTGTTCAAAGTGAAATCACATTTGCATGACAAACCACACAGCGTCTACCAGTTAGAATCACATTTGCTTGGCAGAAAGTAGAGCGTTCGTGAAACCAAACACCAGTGTCGCAGCCACAGAGGAGTATTGCATTTTATTCGTCCTTTTTGTTCTAGCGTAAAACATAAAAGGTACTCAGCTGGTGTCTAAAGAATGAATAAATGTATGATTTAATAAGTGAACAAACACACGGAGAAAAGAACACATAGGAGCCGTCTGCAGAGGGTGAGAATAAGTGTCAAAAAGGAATAAACGACAAAAAAGTAGATTAGTGGAAATCCACCATTAATCTCAAGCTACAAATTGGTCAAACAATGCAGATCTCACCTCAATTGGTCCTCCATGGTAACTGAAAGATTTTTGGTGGTGAGAATAGTGATATGAATGTGTGTAAATAAAGTGTGTGTGTATTTGAATGTGTGCACTTTTTAATTAATTTAATCTGGCTCTCTCAATCTCTTTTACTTGAGTCCAAGACAACAAAAGCAAAGTTAATGGCCCTTCATTATCAGCCATATCAGATAGAATATGCAATCACTTTCTTGAAACTCAGTACACTCTTTCCCTAACTAGGACTATTATCTTGTCCCTTAATCTGTAATTGTGAAGAGGGAGGCAGTAGGTTCTGATTCCGCTCTTTTGTTTGACTCCTCACTTCTTACTCTCAATAGAATCAGAATATAAAAGAAGAAGATCCTAGGAACCTTAGCCCTGAGGGTCTTCCTAAGATGGCTTAATTTGTTATCCTCCTGTTCCCTTCATATAGGATGTCAGGTTTTGCTAACCAGAAACTGCTGCAAAGTTTTTGCAGGAACCACTATAAACCGGTCCTGCGAGTCCTGCAAGTCCTCTTGGGGACCCTCATCCCCTCCTCTAAACCTGGCTTCTGTCCCCAAGTAAACCACAGAAAATCTCACGTACAAGACAAAGGGAGTTCCCAATGGATACGAGCTCTGGAGATTTCTTACCTTCAGGTTCGTTCACTTGTGCCTCATTAGCCTCTTTGGATATTTGCTTGGAATTTCAAGTATTAATGTCACTTCTCGCTGTAGTTGTTGAGTATGTGCCTACAGCGGTGCTGATTGCTGGTTGACTCTGACATCCTGCCTTTCAGATCTATCTGAGCTACTGTTAAACCTCAGCACGATGCAACCCCAGGGCTGGCCGTGAGCCTCCAGCTGATGCTGATGTGGGCAATCTCACTGCATTAATAATCTTGAGTGAGAAGACCTGGGATTGAATCTCAGCTCCAGCTCTCTCCAGCTTCATGGCCACGGGCAAGTTACTTCCCTTCTCTGATACTAGCATCCTTATTTCAAGGTAAAGAACTTGTCTCTCCCTCCCAGGATTATTAGGAAGATCAAAAGAGATAACTCATGTGACTGGAATAGGGAAAACCTGCTCTGGAGCACATGCTTAAATAATTATCATTCCTGCTTTACCCCTGTTGCAATGCTTATACTTTCTTCACACCATAGATCTTAGAGAAATAATGTTACAACACATTGGCATAAAGAGATGAGGCTGTTTAAGCCAGAGGTTTCAGCCGACCCAGACTTCAGCTTATGCCATATACCTGCAACCATCAGGGCCCTCTGCATGCCACAGCATACCTGGTGGGAAGCTTTGGGATGGCAAGTGTGAATCTTGACTCTTGTGAAGAGTGTGGCCTCTGAGACAGGGCTACTCGTACTTGAACATTGAGTCACAGCAGCATGACAGTGGCAACTCACATAATGGTATCTCTGCAGCATTCTCACCATGGCATCCCCTGCAAAGTGAGGTGGCAATGTTAGGGCCTCATTCAGCCCCAGATACGCAGTTAGCTCTCCATAAATATTAATTGTCATTTGCTTATAATTACTCTTATTGGAACCAAATTGGGCCTAGAAAAACCACAAATGTGCTTTTCTGTATAATCACTTTCTTCAAAATTCGCCACCCTGTTGTTCCTTTCTCTCCCTTATGAATGTCTATCGACCCTTCAGTCTTCTTGTCATTTTCTGATATTAAAGAATACAGTGGGCAGGGCGTGGTGGCTCACACCTGTAATCCCAGCACTTTGGGAGGCTGAGGTGGGTGGATCACCTGAAGTCAGGAGTTCGAGACCAGCCTGGCCAACACGATGAACCCTTGTCTCTACTTAAAAAAAAAAAAAAAAAAAAAAAAATGCATACAGTGGGAGCTTCGATCTCATTCTAATTTGTTCCCAACTTCTCCGCTGACATTGACTGGGGGCTTCAGAATGGGACCTGCGAGTAGACTTCTTTTTTCACTCCCTCTTTCTTTCACCTCTGGTATGCTGAAATTTGCATATGAGGTTGGAGGAAGGGGAAGAGGCACCTTTTTTTTTTGTAAGGCAGTGCTGGCGGCTTGCAGGTTTACTATGTTAGGGAAGAAAGAGTACAGGGGTTTCTCACTCCGTCCATGCACAGGTGACACTTGTCACTTCCATTTGCAGTTATTGGCTAGAACTGGTCACTAGCCCTTTCCAACCGGCCATGGAGCTAAGAAGTGTAATGTGTTGGCTGCCTAGGAAGGAATGGAGAGCAGGGATCACTGGTGAGCACTAAAAGTCTCCATCACAGGTCATTTGTGGGGTGAGCTCGTTTTAGAAAAGAGTGTTGGATGTCTACGGGAGCAGATGATGAGGAGAAGGAGTAATGGAGCTGAAAGACCAGGAACTTTGCTATTAGATGTTCATGCTTCAAAATCTATCTGCACAAATCGGAACCTTTGCACTATTGGTGGAAGTGCAAAATGGTGCAGCTGCTGTGGAAAACACTATGGAGGTTGCTCAAAAAATAAAAAATAAAATTACCATATAATCCAGCAATCCTGATGGATTTCTGACTTGCCTGTCCCATGTAAGGTAGTTTCCTTTCCTTACATACAAAGGAAATCTAATTGATATCTCAAAGAAATAACTGCACTCCCATGTTCTTTGCAGCATTATTGACAATAACCAAGGTGTGGCAATAACCAAGTGTTTATCCACAGATGAATAGGTAAGAAAATGTGACATAGACATATTAGAGAACACTATTTAACCTTAAAAGAATTCTGTCACTTGCAGCAACATGGATGAGCTGTACAGACATTATGTTAAATAAAATAAGCCAGTCGCAGAAGGACAAATCCTACATGATTCCACTTCTATGAGGCATCTGTAATAGACTCAGAGCAGAGAATATAATAGTTGTTACCAGGGACTGCCAGGAGGGAGAAATGATAAGTTGTTGTTCAATAGGTTTAAAGTTTTAATTATCCTAGATCAGTAAGTTCTAGAGATCTGCTGCATAATACAGTGCCTACAGTTGCACTGTAATATTGTGTACTGTAGTAAAAATACAGTGTCATGAATTGCAAATTTGTTAAGAGGGAAGATGTCATGTTCAGTGTGTTCCTTACAACAAACAAACAAACAAAAGACTTCAAACCCAAAGAGACACAAGAAAATTTTGAAAAGTGTTGGGTATATCCATTACCTTGACTGTGGTGATGGTACCACAGGTGTTTGCATATATCCAAACTCCAAATTTACACATTAAATATGCGTGGATCTTTGTATGCCAATGACAGTTTAGTCAAGGTGTTATAAAATCTGTGTTGGTCAGGCACCGTGGCTCATGCTTGTAATCCCAGCACTTTGAGAGGCTGAGACAAGCAGATCACCTGAGATCAGAAGTTCGAGACCAGCTTGGCCAACATGATGAAACCCTGTCTCTACTAAAAGTACAAAATTAGCCAGGCGTGGTGGCCCATGCCTGTAGTTCCAGCTACTCGGGAGGATGAGGCAGGAGAAACAGTTAATCCTGGGAGGCGAAGGTTGCAGTGAGCTGAGATCGTGCCATTGCACTCCAGCCTGAGCAACAAGAGCAAAACTCTATCCAAAAACAAAACAAAACAAAACAAAACAAAAGGCCGGGCGCAGTGGCCTATGCCTATAATCCCAGCACTTTGGGAGGCCAAGGTAGACGGATCACGAGGTCAGGAGTTTGAGACCAGCCTGACCAACATGGTGAAACCCCATCTCTACTAAAAATACAAAAATTAGCTGGGCATGGTGGTGGGTGCCTATAACCCCAGCTACTCAAGAGGCTGAGACAGGAGAATCACTTGAACCCAGGAGGCAGAGGTTGCAGTGAGCTGAGATCACGTCATTGCACTCCAGCCTGGGTGACAGAGTGAAACTCAGTCTCAAAAAAAAAAAAAAAAATTCTGTGTAGCCCATAAACTGGGTGATATTTGACCATTTAATTCTCTCTCTAAGCCTCAGTTTTTCTATCTATAAGACAGGGAGATATTTGCATAGGGATTTTGTGAAACTAAATCACAAGCACAAAGCACATAATGTCTTTTCATCGTATATTAGGGTAAGGGGTTTGCATATAATCCTGTGGGTTAGTAGAGAATGTGCTTTTGCCCCCTCCCTATACTTTTCTCTTTGACCACAAGTTTTCCCGTCTCCTCTGCTCCCAAGGCAGAAGAACGTGCTTATTTTATTTCTCAGAGCTTGGAACCCAATTGGACTTTTGCTTTAGCTTTCAATCATGTATCCTCTTTCACCTTTCTATAGTTTAATACCCACACAAAAGCCATAGTAATCCTCCTAAAAGACAAACCAAATTTTCTCTCTCTCTCTCTCCCTTAATACCCTCCAATGGTTTCCCCATGCTCTTAGAATAAACTCCAAGGTTCCCACCATATTTGTAATGACCTTGTCAGCTCCACGTTGGTCTGTCCCATCTCACTCATAGACACCTCCTCCCCACCCTCCATGCTCCAGCCACACTGACTATTCTGAGAATGCGCTAACATCTTCCTTGCCTCTGGACCTTTGTACATGATATTTCTACTCGAATGTGCTTCTCCTGGCACCTTCTCATTCATCAGATCTGGCTCAGATGTCTCTTAGGAAAGGCCTTCATGACTCACCCAAGTCATTCCAGCGCCCTTGTCATTTACTTACCAGCATAGTACCACATTAATTTCTTATAAATCGCCTCCCATATGTTAATATTTTTCATTAGCTTATTTAATTGTAGTGTATTTCTCCCATAATAATGTCAGCTCAGTGATGGGAACAGCTTTGCCAGTCCTGTTACACACCCAATACCTAGAACAGTGCCTGATATATACTAGGTAATCAGTAAATAATCAATCAATCAATAAATAATTTTAGGCCAGAGTTACTACCAGGCAGAATCACTGTGAGTGCAAGGCTCAGCATGCATGAGCTGACCCTTCCAGGGTGCATGTGGCAAGCAGACAGGGCCGGGAGGGCTAACCAGATCTCTTTTTTCTCATCTGCTTCCTCTGCACCTACAGTTGGGTGGATGGATTTGGGGACTGCTCTGAAAATTTGATCATATTGACTTCAGAAAGGGAAGAACCAAGGAGCCCATGCTACATTTTCTATTTAGTTTTTTTTTTTTTTTTCCCAGAAAGTCCTATGGTGAACACAGCACTTGCTTTTCATCTATTAAGTGATAAGTGCCTTGATTAGAATTCTGCGATTGTTCCTATGAGAGGTCCCTCAGTAATATCTGGGTATTTATGGGCCCTGGATGTAATAATATAATAACAAAACCCTACAACGAATCACTAATGTATTAGTGCCTCATCTAGAGCCAAGTGGGCAAATGCACAGAGATGAGTATTTAAGGACAAAGCACCACTTGGGGATATCAAAGCTCTGGAACCATTTCTAGAGTTCAGCTCTGGCTAGCCTTGACAGCTAACATGATAAACATACTGAGAGAGGAGTAATTGGGGTCAGGTGAAGCCTGTCCTGGATCTCACTCTGAAATAGCAGGCCTCTGATTATGGCCCAGAATAGAGAGATTCTTTTATGAGGTGAAAAGAGATGGACTGGGCACAGTGGCTCAGGCCTATAATCCTAACACTCTGGGAGGCCAAGACTGGTGGATCGCTTGAGCTCAGGAGTTTCAGACCAGCCTGGGAAACATGGTGAAACCATGCCTCTACTAAAAGTATAAAACTTAGCCAAGTGTGGTGGCGTGCACCTGCAGTACCAGCTGCTTGTGGGGCTGAGGCAGGAGATTTGCTTGAATCTGGGAGGCTGAGGCTGCAGTGAGCCGAGATTGCACCACTGCACTCCAGCCTGGGTGACAAAGTGAAAACTGTAAAAAAAATATGTAAAATGTATATATTATTTTTAAAAATGTAAAACTGTATGTATTATAAAAGGAAAAGAGGTGGGTTTATTTCTTTTCAACATAGAGTGCATGTGGGGAATGTAGGACTCGTATTGGAGGGGAAAGGAAGGGAGGGTTTACTTCCAAGTACAAGTTTTAGGGACAAATTTTGTGCTCCAGACTGGCTGCTCTAGAATTAATTCTCTCTGTTGGAACTGAGGGACCCTTAGGTGTCTAAGAAGAGGTCAAGTAGTCAAGAGAAAAGGAGAGAGAAAGGAATATATGTACTGTTTTGGGACTAGTGAATTAACTAAGGCTGGAAGACTCTCAGGAAAGGCAAAGTATCAGGGAGGAGCCTATAGAAGTTTCTGGGTCTCTAAAGACAGGTAGCTTTAAAAGCTACACATAAGGCTAAGAAAGTTTTGGGTTTCTAGAAATCTCAGAAAAAGCTCATTGCAGCATGTATGAGGTTGTTTTTACATTGCTATGAAGAAATACCTGAGATTGGGTAATTTATGAAAAAAGAGGTTTAATTGGCTCACTGTTCTGCAGTCTGTAAAGGAAGCATGGTGGCCTCTGCTTGGCTTCTGGGGAGGCCTCAGGAAGCTTTCAGTCATGGCAGAAGGCAAAGGGGTGCGAGGTGTTTCACACGGTGGAAGCAGGAGCAGGAGAGAGTGGGGAGATGCTACCTACTTTTAAACAACCAGAGAACTCATTCAGTATTGCAAAGACAGTACCAAGCAGGGGGATGGTGCTAAACCATTTGTGAGAAATCCACCCCCACGATTCAATCACCTCCCACCAGGCCCCACCTCCAACACCGGGGATTACGATTCAACATGAGATTTGCTGGAGACACAGATTCAAACCATATCACAGCATAATTAACTTCTTGGGAGATTTATGCCAGCCAGTTTTAAGTCCGCAGGTTGATTCCTAGCAAAGCTGAAACCAAGCTTTCTCCATCCTTCCTTCCCTGCTTTCTCTGTCTACCTCCCCACCCCAGATAACACAGTTGCTGTTGTGGCTCCAGACTAGCAATGTGACACAACTGCTGTTACATAGAAAATGCTATTTCTGCAGCAGGCATATACCTGGATATACCTGGTCTACAGTGTGTGTGTGTGTGTGTGTGTGTGTGTGTGTGTGTGTGTGTGGTGCAGGTTGTGATGGGGTCTCTTGCACTTAGAAACTGTGCATATCTCATTGACCCAACTATTCAGGTTCTTTGAGTTAAAAGAGGCAGAAATCCTCCTCAACCAGTTTAAGCAATATAAGGAGAGTGATTGGTTCATGGAACTAAGGGAGCCTTAGGGTGGATCAAACTGCAGGTTGGAATGTCTGCAGGGTTTGTACAATATATTCAGAATTCTTTCTCTTTATTGCTGTCATTCCCCATCACTCAGCTATTTGTCTTTGTTTTTAGTTAAGCTTTGTCCATATGGTAAGAGAATGTTGTCCTCTTCTTAGACCTGTAGCTCTGTCACTGCTTACATGTAGTGTAAGCTTATGTTATTTTTGGAACTTGCGCTTTCTAAGGAAAAGCAATGTTTTATAAGCTGCATTTATATAAATCTCCCCAAAGGGCTCTGATTCGTCTTGCTTGGGTCTTGAGTCCAAATTAAAACCAATGTGTCTGGGTTGTGGGAATGAGGTCACAAGTGGCCCTTCTTGGGGATGTGCCTAACATCCACCAGCAGTAGAAGAGGCAAAACCACATGATTGACAGCCTTATCACACAGGGGCTGGGGAGTCAGTTACCAAAAGGAAGGGAAGCAGAGCACACAATAAAAGAACGCATGTTCTGTATGCTGACCTTTCATGCATTTGGCAAGTAGGACATGTGAGAGTTTAGGATTGAATTAATTCTGATACCGGGGCACATGGAAATCCTCAGTTCTCATCTAACTTGGGAGAAAGAATTCAGCCAAGAGACATTTAGTAATGTAAGCAAAAGGTTTATAAGGAGGTAAGAGTACATTCCAAGAGAGGAGCTAGCTGGTCTGGCTGGAAAAGTCGCAGTAGTAGTGCTTATTTAAAGAGACAGTATACTCTGAAAGATGAGTCAGAGCAGACTGCTTGAAAGAGAGAATGAGCCAGCAGCAGTGAGAGATCTGCACTATGGTTTTTATTATGCCAGATTTTCTTCTTTAAGTTCCTGCCTCTGATTTAAGTCTCTGCCTTTGTGTTTGTCTAGTTTTCCCACTTTTGTCTTAAGTCTCTGCCTTTTCCCTGCCTGCTACCAGGTTAGCGGGACTCTCCCTTATTGTCAGTTGATGTACATGCATGGGCCTGGTATTGGATATGAATTCTACCTAGTGGCAGTGTTGATCATTACTGTTTTAAATAAACTTTCAGTGCCACAAAAGAAATAGCACTGGAATATAAATTTTCTTGCAACGTAATTTACTTCTATAGAATGGTGCATCTCACGGATGAAGCAATGGTGAGAGCACATCTGACCAAGGGAGGGGAAGGGGTCCTTATCCCTGATGCTGGTAGACCCTACTGCTCTATAGTTCCCCTATTGGCTAGGGTTGGATCACACAGTCTAAGCTAATTCCAACTGACTATTTTAAAGAGAGCAGGGATATGAGTGTGGCAGGGTGAGCAGTTTTGGTGGGAAAGACAGTTATGGAACAGGTAAGTAAAGGTCACTCAGGTGAGAGCAGGTGACCAGGGTTGACTCAGGATGGAGCAGATGGCTAGGATGAGTTAGGACTCTAAATATGTGGGTTAGGAAGGGGATGCACAAGAGGATGCAGTTTCGATGAGAGGAATAGATGCAGGTAACCAGGGGGACAGATGTGAACTACTTATTAGAGCTGGCAGGAAGGTTGTTTACTGAAACTAGGGGCAAGGGGACAAAGAGAATGAGGAAGTTAAACTTTAAAATGGGACAAAGAACAGGGAAATGGAACCTACTGATATACTGATTCTGTGAACAGAAACTTGGAACTCAACTGTATTTACCATTTCCACCACCCTGGTGTGGTCGTACAGTTAACCCTACACATACCTCACCTGTGTATCTCCTGGGACTTTCTCCTTTGCCCATGTTCCATCCTTATTAGCATGTAGCTAGCTACATTCTGACAGGTTAGCTGCAGAGTGAGTGATTATTGGATGTTGTAAGTGACATTTCTTTCTGCATAGATATTTCTCCTCCTCTCTGCTTATGTCTACCATGGCTGTTTTATGTGGTCTCCGAGGTGTGAAGATTTTCCAGACCCCCTTTTTCTCAGACTCCCCCTCCTGCTCATGTCTAGCTATCTGTCTGCTCTAACAATTCCACTTTAGAAGTACCAAAGAAACTAAGAAACTCTGTACATAACCAAGAAGTTAGAGTGAGACCTTTTGCCTGGTTAAAGCATAATGAGAAATTGGGCAGGGGAGAATTTGACATTATAAATAAATGGAGACCATTTATTTCTAGAACAGAAAGAGGATTTCGTTTTTAGACCTTGACTTCTTTTCAGTTTTCTGATAAAATTTAGACTTTGTTATTTTGTTACTTGGGCTGTAATCTTGGGGGGACTATATTGGTCAAATAGGCTGCACATACTTTGAGATGGAAAAGCTATTACAGACTGGAAGGAAAAAATAAAGTGTTTTTTCTGTTCTCACTGTCTCACTCAATGTAACACTTCTGACACCAGATGTGTGGAGGTTTGTTTCCCCACATGCCAAACAATTCTCCAGCAGGCACCAGCTGGGTGACCTCCCATTCAGTTCAGTTCTGACCCTTTCTCCATGGAGTAGATCTGTACCAGATCCCATGGGTTAAGGGCTCAGTCCTACAAAACTGTCCCCCCACTTCAGATACCAGTAGCCCCTTGAATACTTATGACCAATTAGCTATCAATCAGAGGTCCCTATAACCCCTTTCTCGGGTTTGGTTGATTTTCTAGAGTGGCTCACAGAACTCAGGGAAATACTTTACTTACATTTACCCATTCATCATAACGGATATTACAAAGGATACAGATGAGCAGCCCAGTGGAAGAGGTGACGAGAGCAAGGCAGCTGGAAAGGGGCATGGAGCTTCCATGTCCTCTCTGGATCACCCTCCAGGAACCAAAGAAACTCAGTGCCTTGAATAGCTAAACCACATGCTTAGCTATTTAAAAACCCTCCAAACTCCACCTTTTGGATTTTCATAAAGGCTTCTCTGCCTAGGCAGAATTGATGAAATAATTGGCCATTGGTGATCAACTCAAGTTTCAGCCCCTCTCCCTTTTTGGAAGTTGGGGACTGGGCTGAAACTTCAACCTCTCTCTCTAATCATGCCATGGTTGGTCTTTCTGATGAGTAGCTCCATCTTGAAGCTATCTAGAGGCTGACAGCCATCAGTCTACTCATTAGCATCCCAAAGACTCTCTTATCACTCTAGAGATCACAAGGGTTTTAGGAAGGAAAGAAGATCAAACACATATATATTTTATTATAAATCACAGTATCACAAAAATAGACTGGAATGTATTTAGTATGTAGTATTCTATGGCTTTGGAGAATGTCTGATTAAAGTATCTTTTGTACCTCCTTCACAGATGTCTGTAGGTCATAGATATAGTGCTCCTCTCATGGTTTCAAAGATGGTACAAAGGAGGGGTGGTGATTCCACAGGAGTAGGCTTGGGAATTAGGGACATGTCTGCTTACCTTCCTGTGGGAACAGCCATATTACCATTTACCATGGATTGTGTGTTGAGCCACTGGCTTAAAAGAAAATAAAAAATAGTGTGGACTGCAAGTGAGGTGGTGATTTTGTTTCTATCCCCAAATTTCCTCCTCTCCTGAAAAGGTGAAAAGGTGATATTTCCATCCTTTCTTCCTGCTTGTACTTCTGAAACCAGCTTTGCAAAAATTGTTATCAGTGAGAAAATCATGGCAGTAAAAGAGATCTGATTTATCTCACTCTCCATCCTGCCTTTCTCTTAATCGTTCCTGGGTTTAGGCTAAGCTAACTTTGGGAGACATTTGAAGTTTAAATGATAATGGGCCTTCATCAGGCTAGGGGGAGGAAAGAAGCCCCATTCTGCTAAGGCATAGACATAAACAATTGCCAGCCACTCCTATGGATAGCACCACTATTATAGATTGACCTTTAAAAATATCCTTGAGGGTTTTTGTTGTTGTTGTTCTGACACCCATGACTCTATTTGGACCTGCCAACCCCATTCCTGTGGCCCCACTCAGAAGTGATTTCAGCTCAAAAGTTCAGCTTAAGCTCCCTGTAATTTCATCTCAGCCCCAACCAATCAGCAACAAGCACCTATTACAAGGTGCTTCTATTACACCCATTACAGAGGTACTTCAATTACATAGGTGCATCTCAGTTTCACCTTTTCTCCCAAACTGCCTTGAAAAACCCCTGACTTATGAGCCTTGGATGCCAAAAGGCATGGCTGGCTTCATGTCTATTAAACTCTTTCTTTACTACAATGCCATAGTTTTTATTTGTGCAGCAGGCAAAGAGAACCCCTTAGGCACTTAGACTTCTGACAATCCCCTTTGTGGCTTTTCTCCTCAACCCTACCTCCACATCATACAAACAGAAAAGAGACCCTATTCTGGTTGGTCAGAACCCCAGGACACTATTTGGAGCATGGGGAGTGGTCACTGTGTTCAAATTCTTTACCCTTCCTCCTTCTGTCTGTTGGATAAACAGACCAAGGCAAGATCTGCCTTTTTGGGAGAGACCTGTCTGAAACTCTACTTCCTCTATGCCCAAACAATAGGAAATATGCCCATTAAATAGTAACCATTCTTTTACAAATAATTAAAATACTGCATGTATCACATCAAAGTTAAATGTATACTAGGAACTAATTCAAGTTCTTATTTCAGTTTCACTCATCTGCTTCTATATTTGTATAAAAACATCACTGTGGTTTGATTACACTGAATTTATGTGTTCTGATGTCTGGTAAGACAGCTTTCCTCACTAGGCCTCTCTTGCTTATTTTGTTGGCTGTTCTCTGCCAAATGCATTTATTCTACCAAATAAAAATTTAAAGTAGTTTGTATAATTAAAAACTGCCTGTGGGGACACTAGTTAGATTGCAATAAATTTAAGCATTAATTTACGGAAAATGGACATTTGGTAACATTAAGTATCCTCATCCAAAAAATGATAAGCAAAACATTTACTATAATATCTGTCATGTAAGTGTTGTATTAGTGCTAGTAATTATTATTGTGATCATTATTATTTCCATATATTCAGATTCTGTTTTATGTCTTTCAGCAATATTTTGTAAATCTTAAGATGTAGGCTATATCCCTTTCTTCTTAAATTTATTCCTAAGTATTTCATAGGGAATGAAGTTTTTAAAAAATATTATTTCTAAATATTTGTTGCTAGTGTTTTAAAGGGTGTTGTTTATATATGTGTTCTGCATCTAATTGTCTGATGACTTTACCCAATTATCTTATTATAGTTTTTTAACTAAGATATTTGAATTTTCCAGAAACAGAATCGTGTCATAGTTTCATCTCAACTTCTTGAATGTTTCTTCCAGAAATGGTGGCTAGGCCTTAAAAAGTGTACTCAGTGTGGGCAGATGAGAAGTCTAATGTCTGCCTGATGCTTTTTGCTTTGTGGATAACTTGTACTTTCTGTCTGAAGATTTTATCTTTATCCTTCAACACCATTCTTTATTTCACTCCTTCCTTTTCCCACCATCATGTCTGGAATATAGCTCCCTCAATTAGGATTCCCAATGGGGATGGAGAGTGAATAATGGGATTTAAGCATCACCGTTCTCTGGTTATGATGCCACACCAAAACAAATAGATCTTAACTAAAACCCTAAAATGAGCAGTACATTTTAAAGCAATTAATTAATAAGTTTAAGATTGTGTTTTGGGACATGCTGCAATTTAAAGATTGTGTCAAAGTCCCTGAGTTTTTATCTCAGATCCAGGCAAACGGTTTATCTCTCTGAATCTTCAGTTTTATTGTTTACAAAATGGGAGTAAGGGTTGTTCAATACATGACAATCAATCAATGTAATAAATCATATTAACAGAATGAAGAGGAAAGTACATATCATCTCAATTGATGCAGAAAAGGCATTTGGTAAAATCCTGCACCTTTTAATGATTAAAAAAGACTAAACAAACTAGGAATAGAAGGAAATTTCCTCAATCTGATAAAAGAAATCTATAAAAACCTGACAGCTAACGTCATACTTAATGGTAAATGACTGAAAACTCTCCCCCAAAGATGAGGAAAAAGACAAGGACGTCTGCTTCCATCACTTCTATTCAACATTGTGTTGGAAGTTCTAGCAGGGTAATTAGGCAGGAAATAAGAGGTATCATAACTGGAAAGGAAGAAGTAAAACTCTGTTTATAGATAACATATTCCTTTTTTTAAAAGTTTTATTTTAGGCTAAAGGGTATACATGTTATGTATGTAAATTGCATGTCACGGGGATTTGGTGTACAGATTAGTTTATCACTCCAGTAATAGGCACAGTGCTTGATAGGTAGTTTTTCAATCCTCATCCTCCTAATTTGTGTTCATAGGTACTCAATGGATAACATATTCTTATTGATAGAAAATCCTAAATAACCCACAAAAAAATGATTGGGACTAACAAGTTCAACAAAGTTGCAGGATACAAGGTCAACATACAAAAATCAATTGCATTCCTATACCCTAGCAATGTAGAATCTGAAAATGAAATTAAGAAAACAATTTCACTTATATAACGTCACAAGCATAAAATACTTATGAGTAAATTCAATAAAGGAGGTGCAAGACTTGTATATTAAAAATTAAAAAACACCGTTGAAAGAAATTAAAATCTAAATAAATGAAAAAATCCTATATTCACAGATAGGAAGACTTAATACTGTTAAGATAATAACACAGAAATGAAAAAGCTAATTCTAAAATTCAAATGAAATTGCAAGGGACCCCAAAAACCCATATTTCAAAAGTTAATACAAATTTACAGTAATCAAGACAGTGTGGTCTTAGCATAAAGATAGAAATAGAGATTAATAAATTAGGTTTAAAATTCCAGAAATAAATCTCCACATCCAGGGTCAACGAATTTTTTCACAAGGATACCAAGACCATTCAGTGGAGGAGGAAATAGTCTTCTTCAACAAATAGTGCTAGAGCAATTGGATGTCTATGTATAATCTTCGTATAATACCATTTTTAAAAATGAATTACAAATGAAACAAAGATCTAAATGTAAGAGCTAAAACAATAAAACTCTTAGAAGGAAACATAGATGTTAACATTTGGGACTTTGTATTAGGATTCTGTAGAGAGACAGAATTAATAAGATATATGTACATAGGAAAGGGAGTTTATTAAGGAGAATTGATTCACATGATCGCAAGAGAAAGTCCCACGACAGGCCGTCTGCAAGCAGAGGGGCAAGGAAACCAGTGTTGGATCAGTCTGAGTCCCAACACCTCAAAAGTAGGGAAGCCAACAGTGCAGCCTTCGATCTGTGGCCAAAGGCCTGAGAGTCCCTAGAAAACCACTGGTGTAAGTCTAGAAGTCCAAAAGCTGAAGAACTTGGAGTCCAGTGTTCAAGGGCAGGAGGCATCCAGCACTGGAGAAAGATGAAGGCCAGGAGACCCAGCAAGTCTGCTCTTCCATCTTCTTCTGCCTGCTTTATTCTAGCAGTGCTGGTAGCTGATTAGATGCTGCCCACCCAAAATGAGTGTGTGTCTGCCTCTCCCAGTCCACTGACGCAAATGTTAATCTCCTTTGGCAACACCCTCACAGACACACCCAGAAACAATACTTTGCATCCTTCAATCCAATCAAGTTGACACTCCATATTAACTGTCACAGGCCTGGATTAAGCAATGGTTTCATCTGAGAAACCAAAAGAACAAACAACAAATAAAAAATAGACAAATTGAATTTCATGAAATTTTACAACTTTTGTGCGTTAGAGGAGATGAAAAGAAGGTAAAAGGACAGCTCACAGAATGGGAGAAAATATTTGCAAACTATGTATCTCATAAGCATCCAGTATCCAGATGCAAATCAGCAAGAGACAGAAAGCATATTAGTGGTTGTCAGGAACTAGAAGGGAGAAATGGGGAGTGACTGCTTAATAAGCATAGGGTTTCTTTAATCCTAAAAGGCTGCCTTTAAGGGGGCAATGCAAATCTTTTGAAATTAGGTAATGGTGATAGGTATACAACATTGTGAATGTACTAAGAGCACCGAATTGTACTTTAAAATGATGAATTTTACATTATGTGAATTTTACCTCAATAAAGAACATTTACAATTCAACAACAAAAAGACAAATAACCCAGTTAGAAAATGGGCAATGGACTTGCACAGACATTTCTCCAAAGAAGGTATACAAATGGCCCATAAGCACATTAAAAACATGCTCAACATCAGTAGTCCTCAGGGAAATGCAAATCAAAACCATGAGCGATCACTTCATACCCACTAGATGGCTATGATTTAAAAAATGGAAAATAACAGGTGTTGGCAAGATTGTAGAGAATTGGAACGCTCAGACATTGCTAGCTTGGGAATGTAAAATGGTACAGCCACTGTGGAAAATTGTTTGGCAGTTCCTCAACCAGTTAAACATAGAATTAACATAGGACTCAGGAATTCCATTTCTGGGTATCTACCCCCCAAAATAGAAAATGTATATTCAAAACAAAAAACTTGTATACGATGTTCGTTGCAATATTATTCATAGTAGTCCAAAGTGGAAACAACCAAATGTACATCCACTGATGAATGAATAAACAAAATGTGGGATAATAATGCTCCATTAAATAGAATGTTACTCACCCATAAAAAGGATACATGCTACAACATGACCAGATAAACCTTGACAACATTATACTACTAAGTGAAATAACTCAGACACAAAAGGCCATATAGTACAATTCCACTTATATGAACTGTCAAAAATTGGCAAATCAATAACAGACAGAAAACAAACTAATGATTACCAGGAATGAGAAGGGAGAATGAGTGTTACTGCTTTTGCAGGGTGATGCAAACGTTTTGAAATTAGACAATGGTGATAGCTGCACAACATTGTGAATGTACTAAAAGCACTGAATTATACTCTTTAAAAGGATTAATTTTACACTGTGTGAATTTTACCTCAGTTTAAGAAAATGGGGCAATACCATATGTTTTGCAAGGTTTTGTGAAAATGATGAGTTAATATACATAGCATGGCACATATGAAGTGCTAAATGAATCTTGGCTTATTACTGCTTGTAGTACTGAGAAGGAAGATGAAAGTGTCAAGAAGATATTAAGGGGAACCAGTGGAGAAACTGGGATGCCCGCTTCCTCAGGGATGCTCCCTCACTCAGTTTGTGTCCTCATGAGTTTGTCTAAATAATCACGGTCCCTCCAAGATGAGGGTCTTGAATGTTAAAAAAAAAATCATCATCATCATGGTCTGGATCTCTCAAAGCTTTATTTTACTTCTTATGGAAACAGTTTTCTTCCAAAGCTACTACTCAGCTTGTTCAGTTAGGCACAAACAGCATCCTCACTTCAGTCCTTACTCTTGCCGGGTTTGAGAAATGACTGCCTCTTCAAGAACATCAGCCTTATTTTTCTCATTCTGGGTTTCTTCTTTTCCTTTCATCTGCAGTTCTGCCTCATGGAGTATTGGTGGTTTGCTTTTCTGGGCACATACAGTGCTTGACGGTACAGATTTTGTTCATATGGCAAGTTCTTCTGTATCAGTCAGGGTTTCGGCCAGCAAGCAGAACTATGGTGAGTTATGGGAGAGGAATTTGACCATACACAATTGTAGGGGATTGGCAAAGTGAAGGTCCAGGAGGGAGGGGATGAAGACCAAAGAAAGGCTCACTGTCCATTTAATATGAGAACTCAAACACATCTAGGCACCAAGGTGGGGCCACAAAGGGAAAGCTCATGCGGAGTTCCATGGGAAGCTGCCTCTGCAGCTTCTGCTCTAGGGACCCACCTCCAAGCACGTGCTAATAAACTCGAGGCTGCTGTTCATCTACAGGAGCAGGAGTTGGGGATAAGAGCTGGATGCAGAAGGAGGAGATCAGGAACAAGCTGGAGGCTTGGTGGCCCTCACAAGTCATGCCTCCATTCTGCCCTCCAAACCTCTTGAAAATGTCTCTTTTGTCCAACTCCAATGTGGAACCGTACAGGTTAGGGGGACACTGGGAAACTTCGTTTCAGCTTCGTCAAGTGTGCAGGGTACAAACCATGACACATTCCTAATCTCCATAGGGGAAGTTAGATAAATGGGATCTTAATTTGCCAAAAAAAAAAAAAAAATCAGCATCAAGTGTTCAGATGTGGTTTCCCAGAAATATTGAAAAGAATTCCATATTCCTTCATTGTACAATTCTTTTTATTGGAGCATCACTATAAGAATTTTATTAGGGAGAATTTATGGATTCAGAAATATTTAAAGAGATAATATTGTTCATATGAGCCCTTTATTTTTTCTTTCTTTTTGATGGCCATATTGAGTAACAGATCTGTTCGTTTGTTCACAGGCTGCAGAGGTGTCTGCATTCAGCTGGTGTCTCAGACTAAGTGATGTGTCTCAGAGACAAGTGAATATAAGAGGAGTGACGTAAGATGGGGAGAGAGAAGCGTGATGTATTAATTATCTATTGCTGCATGACAAATTATTCCAAAACCTAATGGCTTAAAACAACAAAGATTTATTATCTCGTTGTTCCTGTGGGTCAAGAATCTGAGCCTGGCTTATCTGGGTGTCTCTGACTCAGGATCTCCTACCAGGCTAAATCAAGGTGTTGGCTGGAGCTATACTCATCTCAAGGTTTGGTGGGGGGAGAATCTACATCCAAACCCACACAGCTTTGGCAAGCTTTGGGTTCTTACCGGTCATTAGCCAGAGACATTGTTTTCTTGCCATTGGGTTACTCACAATATGGCATCTGGCTTTCTTCGGTGGGGGACTTGGAGAGGGAGTATAGAGAGGAAGAGAGAGGGAGAGAGAAAGAGAAAAAGAGAGAAAAATAGAGAATATGCTTTTTTAAAAACATAATCTCAGAAGTGTCATCCATCACTTTTGCCCTATTCCGTTTGTGAGAAGGGAGTCACTAAATCCAGCCCACGTTCTGTAAGAGGAGCTAACACGAAGACGTGAACACCAGGAGGTAAGATCACGGAGGGGGGCATCTTAGAGGCTGCCTGCCACACACATGGGACGTGAAAGACTATGCAGAGTTTTGACTTCATCTAAAAAGGAATGGAAAGCCATTAAGTAGTGTTGTAAGATAGGAATGTCTTCAAAGAAACTGACTTTGTGTTTACTGGACGAGATCAACGTCATGTTTCTAAATGTTCCTTATTTTCTTGGTATTTTGCAATTTTGGTTTTGCTCCCTTTGGCAAAAGAATTAAGAGAAGTTTAAAGACTTCCAGATAGCACAGCTTTTCTGTTGTTCACTTCACTGTTATTTAATACTTACATTGCTTTGTGTTCAGAAAACAGGCTCTATGTTATTTTTACTCTTTGAAATGGTCCAAAAATCTTTGAAAAGATTTTTTATTTCTTTTTATTCTGATATATTTTTATATATTACATGAGACTTCATTGTGTGGCTTGGGACGACATGGTGTCATTCTATTTCATCTATCAAGCCCTGAGAAAGATGTATTCAAATCTTCAACAGGGAATGAGTTTCCGTTTCTGCTAAAGGGTAAATTTTATTACCCAAATACTGATTTTTTAAAATTTAATGTGTAGTAACTCATGGGGAATGTTTACTATGTTGTAAACTATATCCTTTATTATTTTAAAGAACTCTTCCTTGTCCAACATAGTAATTTTTCACTTTTCTTATTTACACTTGTTTGTTGTATCATTGATCAACCTTTTATTTTCAGTTCTTCAGATTCTTTTGTTTCAGATGTCTCCCTCAGGTTTTGATTTTGGGTACAGCCTACTGATATTTAAGGGAATAAAGGGATTTAAAAGGTGAGTTGATCTGATGTAAGTTAACTGATGAGATGACTTATTTTATTCTTATAATTTTGTGTTTCTATTTTTTTTTTCCTATTTGGAATGCTCCCTTTAAAAAACAAAAAAAAAAAAACTTTTACCCTATAGTATTTGTTCTCTTTGTTTGTTAACAACTCTTTTCTTCTGATACCTTGAAAGGTTGTGAACACTTTCTTTTTGTTCTTGTTGTGGTTATTTTATAACATTATCTTGAATTGTCACCTTTAAATAGTGTCTAATGGCCCCCTTATGTAAGAAAAGAAACTTGGTATATGTCTTAGTTCAGAGGCATAACAAGTGACCACAGACTAGGTGATTCACAGACAACAGAAAATGTATTTCTTACAGTGCTGGAGGCCGAAAATGAGAGATCAGGGTGCTAGCATGGTTGGGTGCTAATGAGAGGTCTCTTCTGGGTGGGGATTGCTGACTCCTCGATGTGCCCTCACATGGCAGAAAGAGAGGAAGGGAGTTTTGGGGTTCCTGTTTATAAGGAAACTAATCCTATTCACAAAGCTTTTACCTTTATAATTTAATAACTGCCCAAAGATCGTACCTCCTACACCATCACCTTGGGGGTTTGGATTTCAACATGTGCATTTAGGGAGGGCAAGACACAAACATTTCATTAACAGTACACTCCTCCTGCCTTCTAGCTCTGCCTCCACCCTGATACTTCCATCTCTGATTAATTTGGTTACACTATTTTTCGTTGTTTCTCTTGATATTAACCTTATAAATGGAATCACATACTTACAATTCTATTATTTTATGTATCACCTCTATATACCCTTTTTTGACAGCCCTCCCTATCCTACTACGAAAGACAAGGAGGTCAGCCCACATATGTGATCCCCCACTTTCTTTCCACATCCCAATTCATGAGTTTGGTGAATTATATTGTTATGAATTATCAAGGTAAGCATAAGTTTATATTTTCCAAAACTATTTAGCTTTAGCTTCACATTGTATGTTGATGCATGAAATCAATGGTTTTTCTCTGTGACTGCATCATGATGAACTGGACTTTTTCTTTCCATTTTATTGTTTGTTTTACAAAATGCTCCAAACCTGATGTATTAGTCTGTTCTCACACAGCTATAAAGATACTACCAGAGACTGGGTAATTTATAAAGAAATTGACTCACAGTTTGGCATGGCTGGGAAGGCCTCAGGAAGCTTATGATTGTGGTAGAAGGGGAAGCAGGCACGTCTTACATGGCGGCAGGTAAGAGAAGTAAAGTGTGAGCACAGGAAAAACTGCCACTTTCAAAATCATCAGATCTCATGAGACTTACTGACTATCACAAGAACAGCATGGGGGAACTGCCCCCATAATCTAATCACCTCCCAAGTTCCTCCTTGACACATGGGGATTACAATTCAAGATGAGATCTCAGTGGGGACACAGAGCCAAACCATATCAGCTTTATACCCAGAAATCTTGAAGATTTGCTCATACAGATGGTCTGCTTTTTTGACTTTATGATGGTGTGAAAGTGATACGCATTCAGTAGAAACATTAGTTCTAGTCTCCATATAACCATTCTGTATTTTGCTTTTATTACAATATTCAATAAATTACATTGAGATAGTCAACACTGTATTTTAAAATAGGTTTTGTGTTAGATGATTTTGCCCAACTGTAGGCTAATGTAAGCGTTCTGTGGACATTTAAGGTAGGCTAGGTTAAGCTGTGATATTTGGTATGTGTCTCAGTCTATTTTGTGTTGTTAGAAAGGAATACCCGAGGCTGCGTAATTCATAAAGAAAAGAGGTTCATTTGGCTCAAAGTTCTGCAGGAGGTACAAGAAGCATGGCACTATCACCTGCTTCTGGTGAGGCCTCAGGAAGCTTACAATAATGGAGGATGGCTAAGAAGGAGCAGGCATTTCACATGGTGAGACTGGGAGCATGAGAGAGAGAGGAAGAGATGCCAGGCTTTATTATTATTATTATTTTTTGAACAATCAGATCTCAAGGTAACTAGTAGAGCAAGAGTTCACTCATTACCATGGGGAGGGCACCAAGCCTTTCATTAGGATCCATCTCCATGATCTAAACACCCTCCACTAGGTTCTACCTCCAACACTGGGGATCACATTTCAACATGAGACTTGGAGAGGACAAACATCCAAACTGAAGAGGAAAATTAAATAATAACAATAGCAGTCTGTGATTGCTGCATAATAAAATAAAGTTTACTGCATTGTGTTCAGTATAAAACCTAACCCCCAACTCTGCTTGAAATTAACTCCCTGTAAAACCTACCTTATGTATTCTCCCCACATTCTTAGCAAAGTTCCCAGGCACCTCAAGACTCCTGTTTTATTTTATTTTATTTTATTATTTTCTTTTTTTTTTTTTTCCTGACCAGCTGCAAGGCCATGGGGCAAAATAACACCCAAAGAATGTACAATGTGTTTCTCAAAATGCTATTTTTCAAATGTAATGTACATCATAAGACATGTTATAAAGTAATTAACTGTTCTTCATTCTGGCTTCTATAAGCTTGTTAGCTGCTACATCATCCTGGATGTATAAAAATACCCCATTTTCTTTGTTCTGGGCTCAGCCTTGGGATGCTAATCTGCTGAGCCAGTGGCCACCTTAATAAAATCCTCCTATTTCACCCATTGGTCTCTCTGGTCTCCTGAATATTCTGCAACAAAACTATGCCAGTAAGTAAGGTGTATTAAAATGTATCCTTCACTTAGGGTATTTTCAACTCATGATAGGTTTATTGGGATGTAATCCCATCATAAATCAAGGAGCATATGTATTTCCATGGCCTTTGATCGGAATTTCAATTGCTCCCCACCTCCCTGCCACCACCTTGATAACTTTGTAGACATTGTTTCATAATATGTATGAACCACCCCCTAAGGCACGCGTCCCCGAACTTTTTACACAGGGGGCCAGTTCACTGTCCCTCAGACCGTTGGAGGGCTGCCACATACAGTGCTCCTCTCACTGACCACCAATGAAAGAGGTGCCCCTTCCTGAAGTGCGGTTGGGGGCCGGATAAACGGCCTCAGGGGGCCGAATGCGGCTCTCGGGCTGTAGTTTGGAGATGCCTGTTCTAAGGTGTCTCAGAATGGTCTCTTTGTTGTAGAATTCATGCCTTTGTGAAATCCACCCCCATCTTGGGTGTTGTCTATACCTGGTGATTTGCTTCTAAGGAATAAGATACGGAAAAAATGATGGGGTATACCTCCAGTATTAGGTCACAGAAAGACTGTACTTAAATCTTGCTCTTCCTTTCTCACCCTCTAACTGACTCATCCCAAGTAGGGTTTCCAGATTTAGCAAATAAAAATACAGGATGCCCAGGTACATGTGAATTTCAGATAAGCAATTAATAATCTTTTGATATAAGTATGTCTTGTGTAATATTTGGGACATACTTACACAAAAAAGTTATTTTTTTATCTGAAATTTGAATAATTGGACATCCTGTATTTTATCTGGCACCCCTAGCTCAGAAAGAAGCCAGCTGTCATATTGTGAGCTGCTTTATGGAAGTGCCATGTGGCAAGGATCTGAGGACGGCCTCCAGCCAGCAGCCAGAAAAAAAAAGCCGAAGCTCTGAATTCAACAGCTCTTGAGGAATGGAATCCTGCCAACAACCACATGAGTGAGCTTGGAAATGGATCCTCCCCTATCAAGCTGTGATATGACTGTAGCTGCTGTAGACATCATGGTTGCTGCCTCATGAGAGACCCTGAGGTAGAGGCCCCAGCCAAGCTACATTTAGATACTTCATTTACCAAAAACCATGGGATAATATGTGTTTTTCTTTTTATAAGCCACTAAATTCTGAGGCGATTTGTTGTGCATCAGTAGCTAACTAACACAGCATGTCTGGTTAAGTTTTCTTCATCAGAGCTCTTGAACTCCTCCAACAAAATTAGATTGCTTTTTACTGTTGGTCGTTATTTTTGTCTCTATGGCAGGAATCTATAGATCCACCAGAGACTTTGCATCTTTCTTTGAATAGCTTTTCTTATCTATCGCTTTTTTTTATTGCATTTTAGGTTTGGGGGTACATGTGAAGAACATGCAAGATTGTTGCATAGGTACACACATGGCAGTGTGATTTGCTGCCTTCCTCCCCATATCTGGCATTTCTCCCCATGCTCTCTCTCCAACTCCCCACCCCCCACTGTCCCTCCCCTATTTCCCCCCTACAGACCCCAGTGTGTGATGATCCCCTCTGTGTCCATGTGTTCTCATTGTTTAACACCTACGTATGAGTGAGAACATGCGTTGAGTTTCTGTTCTTATGTCAGTTTGCTCTGATCTATCATTTTTATGTCTATTTCTTTTAAAGTCTATACTTTTCAAATTAGTTTTTTTTTGGAGATGAAGTTTCACTCTTGTCACCCAGGCTGGAATGCAAGGCTGCGATCTCAGTTCACTGCAACTTCTGCCTCCCGGGTTCAAGCGATTCTCCTGCCTCAGCTTCCCAAGTATCTGGGATTACAGGTGCCCACCACCATGCCCAGCTAATTTTTGAATTTTCTTTTTTAAGTGGACATGGGGTCTTGCCATGTTGGCCAGGCTGGTCTCGAACTCCTGATTTCAGGTGATCCACCTACCTCAGCCACCCAAAGTGCTGGGATTACAGGCATAAGCCACCGCCCCCAGCTTCAAATTAATTTTGCTCCATTTTCTGAATCCTATTTCCATATTCCTCACTGAGTTTTTGCATTATCTAGTTTTCTTCTGACTGCCTCTGGAGTTATCTTCATTTCTGAAAATGTTTTAATTTTTCTTTTCCATTTATTTCTTGAGATTTGCCAGAACACTCTTTGTCCCCTTCTGTTGTTCTGTCATTTTGTTCCTGTGCTATTATATTTATTCTTTGAGCTTTTATTTCAGGTTGAACTCTATACCTTTCATTTCATATAGAACTCTGGTCATAATTTGTATTTGCTTTGTTTTATAACATTTCTGAGGTGTGCACTTTGTTGGGTTTCCTTCCTCTTCTCCTCCATTCACATTAGTTTGCTTATTTTCTTCATAATTATTTCTCTCCTTGGAATGCTTCCTGGATGAGCTCATTATAACAGTGAGAGTGAGGGGTGATGGGATTAATTAGGGATGTGAACAAAGTGGAGTTTGATTCTACTGTCTCTAAGCATTTTTTCCACCAGCTGTTTCTCTTGCCATGGGTTTGCAGAATATCTTCCTGGTCACAGGGAAGCTTAATGTGTCACAGTTGTTTTGGGTGGGAGTTATTTTAGCCTTGGATTTTCCCTAGCAGACCAGAGTAGCATGTTTTCTGTGGGTTTTTGACCTCTTGGTTTCGCCTCCATGATGTCCTGCTTTTTATAAAAGTGGCAGGTCTACATAATCTCACACTCAGCCCTACTGCCCCACTATTTCATGGTGCCAACTTTCAGAAGAACTTCCCTAGTTGACAATGCACCTCAATTACCTTTCTAAAGTAAAAATCCAGGCTGAGCATGGTGGTTTATTGCTATAATCATAGCCTTGGTAGGCCCAGGTGAGTGGATCCCTTGAGGTCAGGGGTTGGGAGACCAGCCTGGCCAAAGTGGTGAAACCCTCCATCTCTACCAAAAATACAAAAATTAGCTGGGTGTGGTGGCATATACCTGTCATACCAGCTAGTTGGGAGGCTAAGGCAAGAGAATTGCGTCAACCCTGAGTCAAAGGTTGCAGTGAGCCAGGATTGTGCCAGGATTGTGCCATTGTACTCCAGCCTGGATGACAGAGTGAGAATCTGTCTCAAATAAATAAATAAATAAATAAATAAATAAATAAATAAATAAAATAAAGTGAGAGTCCAAGGTACTATCTTCCTGAATATTCTGTGTTCTGTCTACTACATCCCAAAACCGGGACGAGAGTCCTCTTCCAGCATCTTCCCTCACCCTTGTTCAATTTTAACTGTCTGTGTGCATTAGGCATCTTTCATCAATTGTGGTTTAAAGTTACAAGTATGTCTTAGTTTCACCAAATATAGAATTTTCTTTCCTATTTTCCCTTCTCTTTGTTTTCAGGTAGCTTCAAAGAGGAAAGAGGAGCAGAGATTCTCTTTTGTGATTACAGAAAAATGCATACTTATGAAAATTTTAAACTCTTCAAAAATACAGAGAGAGGAAAGTTAAAACACACAATAAAGCTATTTATACAAGAATATCCCCTATTGCTAGAGGAGATCAGCCTTATTGCCTGAATATTATGCAAAGGGGACTCCTAAGAAACATGCCTTAAAAAAGTGAACTTGTCCTCAAGATCTGCCTCTGTGTTCTCTCACTGTTTCAAGACAAATATTAGGCGTGAAGATTCACAATGGCTCAATCGAGGAAGCGTTATCCCTGCTATGAGAAGAAAGGGATTATCTTCCAAAAGAACTTCAAGGCATGGCTAATGTACTGAAAAGATCTGCAAGAAAATAGCTGGGCTCTGGAAGGTGTTGGACCAAAGAAGCTGAAATATAAGGCTGAGTAGTGTAAAGCTTATTTATACAGGCATACTCTCCAATGACTATAGATTTAACATCCTGGCAAGGATACCGAAAGCTGGGCAAAAGATGTTGAAATGGCTTCTTCTTGAAGGTTGGAAACAGCAATGTTTTACAGAAAATAAAACAGAGAGGGTGGAATTGCCCTGGCAGTTTTGAGGAAAGTGCCAATAGGCTCAGATGTAGGCATGTTAAAATACATTTTTACATAAGACAGGACAACTTGCCAGTTGACTACGCTCCCTAGAAGGGCTCTGATATAGTTTGGGTGTTTGTCTCCTCCAAATCTCATGTTGAAATGTGATCCCCAGTGTTGGAGGTGGGGCCTGGTGGAAAGTGGGTCACGGGGGTGAATCCTTCGTGAGTGTCTTGGTGCTGACCTCATGGTGATGAGTGAGTTCTCGCTCTATTAGTTCACATGAGAGCTGGTTGTTTTAAGAGGCTGGCGTCTCCTCCTCTCTTGCTCCTTCTCTTGCCACATGATATGCCTGCTCCCCCTTTGCCTTCTGCCGTGAGTGAAAGTGTCCTGAGGCCTCCTCAGAAGCTAAGCAGATGCCGGTGCCATGCTTGTTCACCCTGCAGAACTGTGAGCCAAATAAACCCCTGTTCTTTATGAATTACCCAGCCTCAGGTATTCCTTTATACCAACACAAAATGGACTAATACAGGCCCAAAGGAGAGTACTTCACTAAAGAAATAATAGATGTGCTAGTGAAGGGAACTCTGGCCTTGTCGAGTTCCATGGCAGCTTCCTCAATAGTCCAGGGTTAAAGGCTAGAGATGCTGCTGTGGAAGTAAGATCCCTAGTGTCAATGGAAATGATAGAATTCCATCCAGGATAGTAGGTGCAAGGTGGTGGCTCTTAATCGTCAGGGGCAAGGTAGATTTAATTATCCATTATCCGTTAATTATCTATCAAGAGTGGGATTGCAAGTGGGAGGTTTAGAACAACAGGCTCTGTGGCAAAGACTACTAGACCATGGTATCGCCAGGGGCGGCCATTTGGGGAGACAACAAGAGTAAATTCTTTGGCTTATAAAACAAAAATAGACCAAGAGCAGATTATCAGAATGCTGGTGGTGGCTGCCCAGTGGAATATAATAACCTCACATCTAGTTTCCAAAACTGAGACAGTTCTCAGATCCAGAATCCTGGGATTGGTAGAGACGTTAGATCCTTTTGCAGAAAATCTTACAATGCCTCAACATAAATTTATAGTACTAGTTTCCCCAGTCCTTCTCCAAAGGAATCAATACTGCAGAAAATAAAATACCTGTACAGTGCGCATTAGACTATGCACTACAGAGATGAAAGTAGCCAAACAGTTCAAGTGCTGCTGGATCCAGAGTTTGAGATGATGCTAATATCAGAGAAACCAAAATACCATCATGGCGCCGTAGTTAGGGTGGGCGTGTGAAAGCCAGGTAGTAGATGGAATCCTGGCCCACGTTCATATTATAAATGTCCAACGAGTCTGCCGACTCACACTGTGATAATTTCATGGTCTCTGAGTGCTTAATTAGTTTGGATGTACTGAACAGCTGGAAGACCCTTCACACTGGTTCCTGACCTGCATAGTGAGAGCCATTGTAGTTCAAAAGGCCAAGGGGAAGCCCCTGAAACTGTTCATTATCCCAATCAGGATACTGAATTAGAAGAAATGATTCATCCTAGCTGAAATGGCAGAAACTAGGGACACTCTCAGAGACTTAAAGTTCACAGAGGGGTTGGTTTTTCTATCTCATTTCATTCATTGGCACGGCACTTGCAAAAACCAAATGGATCATAGAGGATGGTAGTTGTCATAGATCATTTTCTGTTTCTTATAATAAAATACCAAAAACTTGGTAGTTTATAGAGAAAAGGAATTTATCTCTTACAGTTACAGAGGCTGAGAAGTCCAAGGTCAAGTGTCCACATCAGATGAGAACTTTCTTGCATGTGGGGGCTCTCCGGCATTCCAAGATGGCACAGAGTCTCACATGGCAAGGGGGCTGAGCATGCTAACAGGCTGCCTCACACATCTCCTTCTTTTCCTATGAGGCCACCAGTTCCCCTCCTTTGATAACCCATTCATCCATAAACAGATTAATTTATTAATGAGAGCTGAGTCCTGATGATCCAATCACCAGTTGGAGGCTCTTCCTCTCAACACCACCACATTGAAAATTGAAGTTCAACAGAGTTTTGGAGGGGACAAATATTCAACCATAGCATTCTGCCTCTGGCCCCACAAAATTTACATCTTTCTCACATACAAATATATCTATCCCATCCCCAAATAAGTTTAAGCTCCAAATATTAACTAATTTCAGCAGCAACTCAAAAGTCCAGAGTCCGAAATCTCACCTATGAGCCTGTGAAATCAATACGAATGATCTGCTTACAAGCAAGGGCACACATTTCCTTTCCAAAAGTGAGAAATAGGCAAGAATAAAGGAGTAAAAGGGTAACAGGCACCAAGCAAGTTCATAACCTAAGAGAGCAGGCATTGGGTCTTAAAAGTCCAGAATAGATTCTTTGACTACACATCTAGAACTCACTATAGCTAGTGTGGAGTTGGTGACTAAGACCTTGGCAACTCTACCTCTATGGCTTGGCTGGGCTCAGCTCTTCCTTCCAGGGGAGCATTGCACACTGGCCACTGTCGTTCTGTAGGCCTTGGTGGTGGCCCTATTCTCACAGCTCCAGTAGGCGTTTCCCTAGTGGGAATGTTAACGGCAATACCAACTTCACATTTCTGCTCAGCATTGCTCCAGTGGGGGCTCTCTGCAGTGGCTTCACCACTGTAACAAATCTCCATCTGGGTCTCTATCAGTGATATCCTTTGACATATGGGTGAAGGCTGCCAAGCCTCCACAACTCTTCCTTTCTGCAAGCCTGCAGAATTAGCACCACATGGTTGCTGTCAAGGTTTGCAACTTGTACCTTTGAAGCAGTGAGTTGAGCCATTTCTTGGATTGCTTGAGCCACAGCTGTGGTGGCCAAGGAGGCCTGTGTTAGAATGCAGAAAGCAGAAATCTCAAAGGGGCTTGGGTATCAGCCCATGAAGGGCATTCTGATTCTGTTTCCTGAAACTACTCTGCCCTCTTGGGCCTCTGGACCTGTAATGGGGGGCAGCCTCAAAGATCTCTGAAATGCCATTGGGATCTTTCATTTTCTTGATGATCCCTTCTCTCTGTACCTAACCTCTTTAGCAAAAGGTTGCTGGGTCACACCTTCGATTTCCTATCTTGAACATGTCTTTTTTTTTTTTTTTTTTACTTTTCACACAACCAGGTTGAGAGTTTTCCAAATCTTTCTTCTATGTTTCCTTTTTAATTATAAATTCTCTCTCTTGTTTTTGTTTATTTGTTTGTTTGTTTGAGATGGAGTTTTGCTCTTGTCCAGGCTGGAGTATAGTGGTGCGATCACATATTTCTTTCTTTTCTTGTAAGGCCATCAGTTCCCCTCCTTTGATAACCCATTAGTCCATAAATAGGTAATAGATAAATTTATTAATGAGAACTGAGTCCTGATGATCCAATCACCTCTTGAAGGCTCTTCATCTCAATACTACTACATTGAAAATTAAATTTCAACAGAATTTTGGAGGGGAAACACATTCTAACCAACCATAGGTTGGCTCACTGCAACCTCCACCTCCCAGGTTCAAGCGATTCTCCAGTCTCCTGAGTAGCTGGGACTAAAGGCATGTGCCACCATGCTTGGCCAATTTTTTTTTTCTTTTGTATTTATTGTAGAAACAGGGTTTCTCCATGTTGGTCAGGCTGGTCTTGAACTCCCAACATCAGGTGATCTACCCACCTTGGCCTCCCAAAGGGTTGAGATTACAGGTGTAAGCCACCATGCCTGGGCTATAAATTATAGTCTCTTTTAAAATTATTCCTTTGTTCCCTAATCTCAGTGTAAGTGGCCAAAAGTAACCGGGCAGCTTCTACCACAATTTACTTAAAAATTTCTTCTGTAATACCCTAGTTTATCACGATCATGTTCAGCCTTCCACAAAGCCCTTGGGTGTGAACAGCTCAGGAAACTTTTTGTTGTGTTGGTGGTTTGTTTATAACAAAGACGGTCTTTCCAATACCACGCACCTCAGTTTTATCGAAACCTTGTCAAAATAACCTTTACTGTTCATATTTCTGTCAGCATTCTGGTCACAACCACTTAACCAGTCTCTCAGAAGTTCCAAACTTCCTCTAGAGTGTTTGTCCTCTAAGTCCTCACCAGAATCTAGTCTTTTTAAAGTTTTGTCCTCCAAATTCTTCCAGCCTCTGCCTATTACCCAGTTCCAAAGCCGGTTCCATATTTTCAAGCGTTCTTTATCAGCAACACCCCACTCCAGGTACAAATTTTGTAACTTAGTCTGTTTTCTCTTGCTTATAAGACAATACCTGAAACTGGGTAATCTATTTTAAAATAAGCAATTTATTTGTTATAGTTAAGGAGACTGAGAAGGTCAAGGGATTATATTTAGTAAGAACTTTCTCATGAGCACTGTCTACAGAGTCCAAATGCAATGTAGAGTCTCACATGCAAGGGGGCTTAGTGTGCTAATATGCTAGTTCAGATCTCTCTTTCTTTCTTGATAAAGCAATCAGTTACCCTACCATGATAACCCATTAATCTATTAATCTATGAGTGGATTAGTTGGTTAATGAGGGCTAAGCCTTCATGATCCAGTCATCTCATAAAGGTCCCACCTCTCAATATTGCCATGCTGGGGATTAAATTTCAGCATGAGTCTTGGAGGAGACAAATATTTAAATTGTAGCAGTGGTAAACCACTGTGAATCTAACCAAACAGTAGATCCATCTGCAGCTGCTTTTTTAGTGTTCCTGCATCTTTGCTGGAACAGATAGATATAGTCTTAGGCTCTTGTTTAGCTATTGATATGGCAGATGCCTTTTTTCAATATCTATCAAAAAGGAGAATCAAAAGCAGTTTTTATTCACCATAAATGGGTGGCAATATACATCCATAGTCTCATCACAGGGCTATGATAACACTCATTTCCTCTGGCACGATATAGTCCAAAGGGACTTTGTCTGGAAATTTCATAAAACATTGGAGTGGTCCACTATATTGATGATGTCATAATAATCAGAAATGATAAGCAGGGAGTAGATAGTACTTTGGATACCCTAGTAAAATAAAAATGCACCAGTGGGTAGAATATAAATTTTGCAAAGACTATTGGTAATCATTACAGAGACTCAGTGATCCCAACTCTGCTACCGAATGTTCGTGTAATCCATGGACTGGAAGTATTGGCATCACTTTGGAGATCATTAGGAATGAAAATTCTCAGGCTTCCTTCCATTCCTACTGAATCAAGATCTCTGGAGGAGATGCTGAGGAATCTGAGTGTAGCAAGCCTGCCAGATGATTCCTTGGCCTGCTAAGTTTTGTGAAGCATGACTCTAGGATCATGCTGAAATAGTCCTCTCTGAAGAAAATAGTTATTGTACCTATCACTCCCTACCACTGAGCAGCACAGCACTTGATGGAACCTTTTTCATGCTGGAGACAACATACGCTATACTTGGGAGCACTGCACAGACTCATTCATCAGGTGACTCAGTGGGTTACCTGTTTTCACTGGGGCCAAGACCAAGAAAGGCTCAGACTGTTACATTCTGCCTTGTCACTTGGGAAACATCATAGAGCAGATTTCATGATATTGAAAGTATCCATGGTAGGTAAGGTGCCACGTAGAATTACTGACAAGCTCTGATAGGAGACTTGCAGTGCAGAGCATGAGGGTTCTGGAGTAAGGTCATGATATCTACAGCAGAGAACTATTTACATTTCAAAAAAAAAAAAAAAAATCATTCCTGGCCTGTCTGGGGACCAAGAAGAGACAGAGCATCTGCTCATGTGACATTAAGTAACTATTAAACTGTAGCTGTAGCTTCTCATTATAACGTGGGTATTGTCAGGCCTATCCATCATAAATTCTTGTGTTGTATTAGTTTTTTTTAACTCTGCCATAGCAAATTAACACAAATTTCATGGGCTAAAACAACACCAATTTACTATCTTTCAGTTTAGCAGGTTAAAAGTCTGATGTGGGTTTCATTGGTCTAAAACTAAGATTTAAGAAGGCTGCATTTCTTCTAGAGACCCTAGGAAAGACTTTCTTTTCTTTTTTAACTTTTTCCCATTTCTAGAAGCATTTCCATTCTTTATCTCCTGGACACTGTCCTCTGTCTTCAAAGTCAACAGTGTTGCATTTCTGACCATTCTTCCTTAATCACAGCTCCCTCTGACCTCCTCTTCTGTCTCCCTCTTCCACTTTTAGAAACCTTTATAATCACCTGGGGCCCACTCAGGTAATCCAGGATAATCTCTTTATGTAATCAGCTGATCCGCAACAGTAACTCCATCTGTAATTTTTATTCCCCTTTCCCATGGATCATAACATATCCACAGGTTCTGGAGATTAGGATGTACACATGTTTGCAAATGCATTATTCTATTTACCACAAGTGAACATTAAAGTGATTTGTGATGGAAATGGAATATTTGGAATGGTTCTCAGGAAGGTCCAGGAGGTGTAAATCACATATGCAGGTGGCCCAGATTCCCAAGGTACCCACTTCTTCTGTATGGACATATGTCTTAGTTCATTTGGGTTGCTATGACGGCATATCATAGATTGGGTGGTTTATAAACAATAGACATTTATTTCTCACAGGTCTGGTGGCTAGAAAGTCCAGGATCAAGGTGCCACCAGATTTAGTGGCTGGTGAAGGTCCACTTCCTGCTTTATAGACAGCATCTTCTTGCTGTTTCCTCTCATGGGAGAGGAAGCAAGAAGGCTCTCCGGGGCCTCTTTTATAAGGGCACTAATCCTATTTATGAGGGCTCTGCCGCTGTGACCTAACCACCTTCCAAAGACCCAACTTTCAAATACCATTGCACTGGGGATTAGGTTTCAACATACAAATTTAAGGGAGGGAAGCATAACGTTCAGTTTGTAGCAATATATTTCCATCAGCTCACAGGTACAGCTTCATGGTGAGGTCCCTGTAACCAGCTGTCAGAAGAGGAAACAAACCCAGGCTTGATTCATCAAAGGATTGGCTCAACATGTTGGCATGGGCAAAAAAGAGAGTGCTGCCACAGTATGATCTAACAGAGGGGTGATGAGGAAAAGCCTTTTGGGTAGAGCTTAGAGCACTGAACCAAGCCATCAACTCTGTGTGGAAAGAGAAGTGGCTGAGCTGAGATATACAGATTCCTTGGTGGTAGAAAACGCCTTGGCTGATTGTCAGGGGCTCACAGGGGTGGGGGATTGGGCAAGACTTGAAGAATATACACAAGAAGTCAGGGGGAGGGAAGGGGCATATGGATGGTCACACGGGAGTGGACACAAAGGCATGTTGGTTCTTCTGTCTCATGTCACTGACAACTAGAAAGCACCTGTCACCAACAAGGCACTGAAATACCAAGTGAATAGGATGACACATGGATTTCAGCCAGCCTTAATCCTCAGTCACTCAGTGCTTACAAAATAAGTCCATCAGACATAACGAAGGGTATTCATAGACCCCACAGCATGTGCTTCTAATCACCAAGGCTGAATTAGCTACCAGTACTGCTGAGTATCCTGGCCTGAGCCCAGAGCTGAGCCTGGCTTTTCAGACCAACTACCGGTAGATGTCAAGTTGATTACATCAGACCATTCTTTCCTGAAAAGGGCAATGATTCATTTTTATTAGGACTGCTACACATTCTGGATATGGATTTGCCTTTCTGTCCACGACGCCTTTGCAAACACCACTATCCACTGGCTCCTAGAGTGTCTGATTTTCCAACAGGATATTCTGATTAACGAAACCTAGGGCCAAGGAACCCACCCACTGTTAAGGAGTTGTTGACAATGGGCTCTACTGGTTTAATCATATACTGCTTCATCCACCACGAGTGACTAATGTAATAGAATATTGTGATCACCCCTTAAAGTTAAGCTAAGGTACTAGTTTAAGAATAAGACACCAAAAATGCTTCAAGAGGTAATATACACTTGGGTCCAGAAGTCCAGAGGTGAAAGAAGGACTAGATTTTTCAACACTACTGCAGGAACCCAGCTAAAGAAATTGTGCTTCCTGTCTTCATGATTTTAGGCTCTCCTAGGCTATAGATACTGGTTACTAGTGTGGAGGGGATAGTTACGCTGGGAGACTGAGTTTTGCTCTTGTTGCCCAGGCTGGAGTGCAGTGGCATGATCTCAGCTCACTGCAACCTCCGCCTACTGAGTAACTGGGATTATAGGTGCCCACCTATAATCACTTTTCAAGTGATTCTCCTACCTCAGCCTACTGAGTAACTGGGATTATAGGTGCCCGCCACCACACCCAGCTAATTTTTGTATTTTTAGTAGAGACAGGGTTTCACCATGTTGTCCAGGCTGGTCTTGAACTCTTGACCTTGTGATCCACCCACCTCAGCCTCCCAAAGTGCTGGGATTATAGGTGTGAGCCACCGCACCTGGCCCAGCTCCATAATCTTTAAAATTTTGGCTGTGCCCATATTTTTCAATTATTAGATCTATTGCATAAGCATGTGCACCCTCTTCTGCCTATTATCCCATCCAAAGAAACCACAGGGGACAATCTTAGCACATGTGATTCCACAGTGTGATAACTCCTCCACTTAATGCCAGTAATAGAAACAGGTTTCTTGTCATCTGGGTGGGGAGAGATCCAATTTCAGAAACCCACCTTAAGAATCTACTTCGTGGTATCACTTCTTTTTTTCTTTTTCTTTTTCTTTTTTTTTTTTTTTAAGACAGAGTTTTATCATGTTGGTCAGGCTGGTCTTGAACTCCCGACCTCAGGTGATCCACCTGCCTTGGCCTCCAAAGTGCTTGGACTACAGGCATGAGCCACCATGCCCAGCCGCATAGTATCACTTCTTTTATCAACTGCCATGGGCTGAGTTGCCCCCAGATCTTGAGATGAGAGTCACAGTTATTTGCAAGGATGCCACTAGCATATGCTCAACCACTGAGTGCCCAGGTGGAATGGGCGAGCAATAGTATGCATATACTACAATTTCCTTAACTATCCACCATTGGTCTTTATTTCCCACTTTTCACTTTTGTAAGAAATTCTGCAAAAATTAACTGTATATGCATATCTTTGCACACTTCGTGCATATTCTTTACTGTTTTTAATTTAATTTTTTTAAATTTAAATTTAAATTTTTAATTTTGTATAATTGCTATACAAAAAAAAACCCCACAAACAAATATGATTAAATGGATTTGGGCATATGGCTACACCTGTGATACCATCACCGCAGTCATGATTATGAACATGTCAAAAAGTTTTCCAGCCAGGCACGGTTGCTGATGCCTGTAATCCCAGCACTTTGGGAGGCGGAAGCTGGCAGATCACATGGTCGGGAGAGCAAGACCATCCTGGCCAACATGGTGAAACCCCATCTTTACTAAAATACAAAAAGTTAGCCAGGCGTGGTGGTGGATGCCTGTAATCCCAGCTACTCAGGAGGCTGAGGCAGGAGAATTGCTTGAAGCTGCGAGGTGGAGATTGCAGTGAGCCAAGATCGCACCACTGCACTCCAGCCTGAGTGACAGAGCAAAACTCCGTCTCAAAAAAAAAAAAAAAGAAAAAAAAGAAAAAGAAAAGAAAGTCTCTCAAAGTTTTCTTGTGCTCTTCTGTTGTGTGTGTGTGTGTGTGTGTGTGTGTGTGTGTGTGCGTGCGCGCATTAAGAACACTGAACACCAAACGTAAAGTCTACCTTAACACATTTTGAAGTGTACAATGTCATATTATTAACCACAGGCACTGTGCTTGTGCAGCAGATGTCTAGAACTTATTCATCTTGTATAACTGAAACTTTTTACCCATTGAACAACAACTCCCCATTTTCCCCTCCTCCTAGTCCCTGGCAACCACCATTCTATTTTCTGCTCCTCTAAGTTTGACTATTTTAGATACCTTATATAAGTGGAATATTTTACAGAATAGATTCTTAAAAGTGGAAGGTTAGCTTGAAGGACTACACATAATTTTAGATCTGGCAGTATGGTCAAATCAGTCTCCAAAATTATACATTTTTACACTCCTTGTGTATGAAGATTGTTGTATCCACACCAATGCTGGGCATAAGTTTGGCTCACAGGGTGGACATTTGGTTATAAGAGTCTGTGGTTCAGGAGAGAAGGGTGGGCTGGAGGCAGAGCTCTAATAGCTGTCAGAATATAGATGGCAATTAAAGTCATAGGAGTACCTGAGTTCACTCAGGAAAAAAAAAACATGGAAATTGAGAAGTCAACAGTGCAGAGAATGTAAGAAAGGAACTCTAAGGGACATTGACGTGTAAGATATGGATGCAGGAGAGGAGAAAATAAAATGAGAAATGTCAGAGAGGAGGTCAAGGAGATGGCTATGGCCAAGAAGCCAAGAGAAGAAGGTGTTTTAAGAAGGAAAATGCTATGAAGTGCTGGTGAGAGTGGAGTGCCCAGTGGATTTAGCCACAAGGGGTGCAATGGTAGCCTTGGTGAAATCAGTGCTCGTGGAGTGGTGGAGAAAAAGGGGATACTGCCGTGGAGTGAACGTAAAGGAAGTAAAGGTGGTAAGGACCAAGAGCTTTCCACAACGTTTGTGAGCCAAGTGGAGGAGAAAGTCAGGGTGGCAGTTGGGGAGGATGTTGAGTCAATGAAGGGCTTTTTTAGGAGAAGTGGATGGAAAGGAGTTTCCAAAAATAGTATAAGCTGCATGTTATTCTTCAAATACAAAATAAGGGGGTATATCATTTAATGTTTAAATTGCGGTGACTCCTGCCCCACACCATCTCACTCCAGTTTCTGCACAGAGTATCAGGAAATCCAGCCCTTCTTCTAGAGTTCCCCTTCTGTCTTAGTCCTTTTGGACTATAGACTGGGTGGCTTATAAATGACAGAAATGTATTTCTCATGGTTCTGGAGACTAGGAAGTCGAGGGTGAAGGTCATGGCAGATCTGGTTTGGTGAGGACCCACTTCCTAATTCATGGATCACCTACTCTGTGTCCACACATGATGGGCAGGACAAGGGACATCTCTTGGCTTCTTTGATAAGGGCACTGATCCCATTTACCAAGACACCACCCTCATGACCTAATCATCTCCCTAAGACTCCACTTTCAAATACTGTTACCTTGGGGGTTAGGATTTTCACATATGAATTTTGGGGGAACACAAACATCCAGACCATAACACCTCCCTAGGCCATCCTAAAGACAGCCAGGGTTTTTTCCATGGGTTGTTCCATTTCCTCTACAGAAATTCTCATGCATCCGTTTGTAACCAATGCTATTACTGAAACCATGAGTGTGGGATGCAAGTCTTTATTCATGCAAGCTGTCTGAATGGCAGTGGTGTCTGTTCTGCGGAGGGTTCCTCACCCCACAGTGATTCCTCATATCAGGAGAATCCTTCTTTTCCCTGTGATCTTTCCTCTGACCACCACTCTAGGCCAAAGTTAGGTTCACAAAACCAAACTCCCCCAGACCTGATATTTCCATACATTTATTCAGCAAACAAACGTTGAGTGCCTACTGCGTGCACTACTATTTCCTCAAGTTTGCCCACAGTGTCAAGGTTGCCAGGCCAAGAGAAGTTCTAGCATTAGGCCACCTGCACAGCAGGTCCTTGAATCACGTCATTTCATTTAACTTTGTTTTGTTACAATAAAAACAATTGATTCCCAGCCAGGGCCATTGCCTGTGTGGCATTTGACATTCCTCCCATGTCTTCTTGGGTTTTCTCTGGATAATTTGGCTTCTTCCCACATCCTAGAGATGAGCACACTGGGTGAATTGGTGTGTCCTTATTGCCCCAGTGTGAGGGGTGTGTGTGTGTGTGTGTGTGTGTGTGTGTGTGTGTGTGTGTGTATGTGTATCCTGGGATGGGATGGTGTCCCATCCAGTGTCAGTTCCCCACCTTGCACCGTGAGCTGCCTGGATGGGCCCTGGCCACCTGAGCCCGTGAACTGGAACAACTGGGTGAGTAATTACCTCATTTGTTTTTAGTAATCTTTCTTAAGTATATGTGTATCTCAAACTTATTTCCATGTTTAATATTTTAAGTGTTTTGGTCTTTATCTAAAAGTTTGATGATGTTCTATGAGCAGAACTGTGCCATAGGAATGTTTGTTTGGATGAATCAGTCTACAGTAAACTGGTTTCATTATACGTCATTTTACTTCAAGCCTCAGTTTCCAAGAACCTGTCAATGATGTTAAATTAGTACTTACTGTATCCAGGTATTCATGTTCTCAGAATCAGCCTGCATGTGCAGTCTGGGTCACCAGCCCTGGCTTTCAGCACACCTGATCATGCACTCAGGGGCCTTGTGCTATCTGTGATGCTTTCATGCCATGAGGGCAGAGTAGTCATTTCTAAGCCAGACTGTCCATATTAGTCTGTTCTCATGCTGCTAATAAAGACATACCCAATACTGAGTAATTTAAAAATAAAATGGTTTTAATTGGCTCACAGTTCCATATGGCTGGGGAGGCCCTGCGGTCAAGGCAGAAGGCAAAGGAAGAGCAAAGTCGTGTCTTACATGGTGGCAGGCAAGAGAGCGTGTGCAGGCCAACTCCCGTTTATAAAACCACCAGATCTTGTGAGACTTATTCACTACCATGAGAACAGTACTATTACAGTTTAAGGTGAGATTTGGGTGGGGACACAGCCAAACCATATCACTGTCTGACATAGTTCAACAACTTTGAACCTCCGTAGGACATCTTTGGGATTGATGCTTCATTGCTTCTCTCCCAGAAAAGACCTTTTGCTTCAAGAGCAAAATGTGACCAAGCTAAACCAGACCTCAGGTCCCAATTCAGTCAAGGTGCATGTGTACACTGATCCCTCATATACCCTCTGTAGCACAGGTGGGTAGAAGTTTGATTTTTGTGCAACTAAACCTCCTTTTGATGGTTTAAGGAAAGTAAGGGCATCATCTGAGTAAGTTGTCTTTCCTGTACCTGTTTGGAAGACCCATCCCCACACTATGCCTGGTTCTTATGATGGATCCAGCATGTTCATCAGGGAAGGTGAGTGTTGAGTTCCTTTTAAATGGCGGGATGTACAGGGTCCTGCCTGAGCAGCACTCATGTGTCTGTTTCCCTCAACTGATGGTTGTCCTGGAGGTCCCTCCTGCTCCCTACCTCCAGAGTCCCCTTCACCTTCTTCTTTCCTCCCACCTGGGAGCCCCTCCTCTTCCCTCCCTCCTGACAACCTCTGCCTCCCTCCTGGATATTTTCTGTCTGCAAGGCAAGGAAGCATCTGACTCTAACACTGTCAGGGGGCTCTTGTTGCAGCTGACTCTCCACTTCCTGATTTTCTAGCATCTCCTACCCTATCCAAACAATCTTTACCTTCCTCATCACCAAAGTCAGATGGTAGGCCTGATTTTAAATTTTAAGGAAACAATTTTCTTCTTCATCCTTGTAGCGAATAAGAGGTGGTAGGTCTTTTCCTAAATCATTACCAATTTCCCCCAAAGAAGTTACATTTTGAAATTGGGGTGATGCCTCCTCTAATCATAGGAGTGCTTTGAAGTGGCAAAGGAGTAAAGCTCTAATGGCACAGTCACTAAATAGCCTATCCTGATCCCCTCCACCACTACCTTTCCTCCTCCAAGAAGCCTTCCTCAGTACCCTTCTCTTCTGTGCTTTCAGGATCCCTTGTGCATACCTATATGAGTAGATTCATCAGACGGTATAAGTATTTATGAAGTTTTCTGTCCTTACTAAGTTTTCAATTTTTTGAGAATAGAAGCTTTCCTATACAAATACTTTATAGCCTTGGGGCATTTGTCTGCATAGATAAATGGATGCGATGAATGAATGGATAGATGCAGTAGGAATTTTGTAAAGAAATGAAAAGCCTCAATACCTTGTGAGCACTTCCACCTCCCCATGTCCACTGACTAACTCAGATGTGGTGTTAAGCCAGGGTAACATACATGGCATCATATTTTTAAACATCATCTTTATCACACATGTATTTCTCTGTAATTCCAAATTGTACAAAGAATGTACAGTGAATAGTATGCCTCTCTTCCATCCCTGTCTCCAAATTCTTTAATTTTCCTCCTGTGGTGGAACCACTATTAACTTATTTGTATGAATTGTCTCTGAGCTGATCCACGCATGTAGCAGCATGTGTTAATTCCATAACCCTCTGCTCCTCTGTAGGATCCTGCCTCAGATCCCTGTGAGTCGTAGCACGGCCTTTGGCTAACTGAAGCATCCTGAGAGTGAGGGCAGTGCATGTGAGGAAGCTGAGGGTCTGGAGTAGCACTGTACCAGAAAATAGAAGGCAAAATCTCCCGCATCCTAGATCAGGAGAAAACAACATCTGCATAAACTGCTCTGTAACATGGAGCTTGATATGGATATTCTAAACTTCCCACCTCCACACCACCTGCAGTATACAGTCCCCTTATATTAACAACCTTTGCTTTTGTTGGTGGTGACTGTAATCATAGAGATCCAGCTTTGAGGTGAAGCAGTCAGACTCTGCGGCTCTTCCCTTTACAACAGAAGCCCTGTGTTCCCCCAGGCAGTCCCAAAGAGACCCTCACCCACACCAATCTCCTCCACTAATTCTGTTACCAGACAGACGCCTTGATTTGTCTGAGCTCCAGTACAATTTGCAAAAAGCTGTGATTTTGTAGGAGTTGAGGCTGTGAAGCAGCCATTGTTTACTGGATTAGAGCCTTGGCATTCCTAATCACACCCAGCCTTGGGCTTCAGGAGCATGAAGAAACCCTATTTACTAGCATTCAGTGGGCCTCTGGGTGTTATTTCAGATGCAGAATAATTAGCAATATGCCCAAGAAGCAACAAAGCCTTGAATGGTATTTAGTGACAATTATTCAGCCAAACCATTGCTTACTATTATAGGGGCTTATTAGTACCAAATTGTTTCGATAGGAAGTGGCATCAGCAATAAAAATAATGGCTGCAGCTTGCTGTGCAATCCCAGAGTCAGCAGAAAGGGGCTGGAATGTGTGCATGTCTCTTTCACATCCCCCAGGAATTCAGGGGACCCACTGGGATGTGTTGGCAGTGACAGGAACTGACTCAGGTGGCTCAGGATAGAGAGCAGGCAGGCTGCTTAGCGCCTAATCACTCACTCCTTCCTCTCAGTGTTTATTTATGCATGGAGTAGAGGGTGTGGGGAGCAGGCTTCTCTGTGCACCTTTGCTCAGCTCCCCTCTGGGGCCAGCTGTAGGACAACAAGGGGTATGCTGGTATCTTCTGCTCTATCTCTCTTTATATCTACACCTCTGAAAACTAGAACTCAAGAGCTGGAAAGGGCTTTAGAGCAAAAGGCTGCATTTTACAGACCAAAATAATCCGTGCTCAGAGATGCTATTTAATTTATGTAAGATCCCACAGCAGGGCTGAGACAAGAATATGAATGGACCAGGTATGTCCTTTTTCTATACCTTTCACACATCCTGGATGACATTTGATAATCTCTTTTACTAAGATAGACAATGCATCCTCAAGTCCACAAGTCAGCACTTCAGGCTGAAAATGACAAGTGATTTGAATGCTTATGATGGAATTTCACTGAACACAGAATGAGTAACTTATAGTTTACACATTACTCAATGAACTTGGCTCAGATCCAATTATTTCCTTCTTCTCCAATCTGCGTTTAATCTCCCATGTTTGAGCTGTTAAGTGAATTTTAATTTCCTTGCCTAATCCAATATTTGTGCTTCTTTCAGGGTATGGGAATTACTGGCGAACCCAGGCCCCTCCCTTACCTTTGTAACTTACAAGACTCATCTTGGGAGTAATAAAAAAGTACTACAGTCTACAATAGAAGATTTGAGATTACATAAATAAGAAGATTTAATAAGCAGATCAAATGTGATATGGACAAGTGTGCATCTTACTATTTTTGTTCAAAATAATCAATGTAAACATAAACAGGGAAGTTATGAGTCTGAATAGTTTGGCCTTTTGGTAATAAGTGCTATGTGAGCCAATGTTTCAGTCTCCTTGGGATGCTTTAACCAAGTACCATAAAATGGATGGCTTAAACAACAGAAATGTACTTTTCACAGTTTTGGAAGCTGAACATTCGAGATCAGAGTGTCAGCATGGTTGGGGTTCTGGTGAGGGCTCTCTTTCAAGTTTATAGATGGCCACCTTCTTGCTGTGCCCTCACATAGTCTTTCCTTGTTTCATGCATGTAGCCATATCTTTGTCCTCCTCTTCTTATAAGGGCACTAATCCTATCATGCGATCAGGAAGGACTGCTACCTTCATGGCCTCATCTCCAAATACCATCACATTGGTGGTCAGGGCTTCAATATATGAATACTAGAGAGATACAACCTTCAGTCCACAGCAGTCAGCGCTGATAAATAAACATAACACTTCAAAAGGCCAAATGTAAGCTTTTGTTAAATTTTTAAAATATGGTGTAGGAAACGATCTCATCTTTCTGGGCTCATCTACCTTCGTAATTCCTCTTGTGCTCATTCTCCTTCCTGCCACCCTGTGAAGAAATTTCCTTGCTTTGTTTTTTTGCTTTCTGCCATGATTATAAGTTTCCTAAGGCCTTCCAAGCTAGACTGAATTGTTAGTCAATTAAAACTCTTTCCTTTATAAATTACCCAGTCTCGTGCAGTTCTTTACAGCAGTAGGAAAATGAATTAATACACTCGCTATTTTTTCTATCAGCTCCTGCAGTGTTTTATCATGATTGTTAGCTTCCTTGCATTCGGTTACAATATGCTCCTTACGCTCAGTGAAGTTTGGTTTTTATCCATAGTCTGAATTTCACTTCTGTCATTTTGGCCATCTCAGTCTCAGCCCAGTTCTGAACCCTTGCTGGAGAGGTGATGTGGTCATTTGGAAGAAATGGGGCACTCTGGCTTTTTGAGTTTCAGGATTCTTTTGCTGGTTCTTTCTCATCTTTCTGGGTTCATCTACCTTCAGTATTTGAGGTTTCTGACCTTTGGATTTTTTTTTTCTTTTAACAGTCTGGCCAATTTTCTGTAGAGCTGTGGTTTGATGGGGATATCCTCCAGTCCTTAGTCACCTCAGATTTTCCAGTACCTGGGGGTATTACCAGTGAAGTCTGCAAAACAGTAGAAATAGCAGCCTGTCCCTTCCTCTGGGAGCTCCATCCCAGGGAGGTACAGACCTATTGTCAGACTGGATGTACTTGTAGTAGGTCTCTGGAGACCCCTGCTGAAATGTTTCACCAAGTCAGGAGGAATGTATCAGGAACCAGCTTAAAGCAGTCTGGCCACATGTTTGTAGAGCAGGTGCACTGTGCTGGGGTACTGCATCTAACCCCTGGTCATCTTGGGCTCTCCAAAGCCTGGAAGCTGGAATGGCTAAGTCACTCAAACAGCAAAGATGGCAGTCCACCTTTCCCTCTGGGAGATCTGTCCCAGGAAGTTTTCAAGACTGTGTCAGCCAAAGAACACTGGAAGAAGTGTCTAGAGGCCTTGGTTGCAAGTTCCAACTAGTGAGGAGAAGCCATTTGGAGACCACAGAAAGAAAGAAAGAAAGAAAGAAAGAAAGAAAGAAAGAAAGAAAGAAAGAAGAAACGAAGGAAGGAAGGAAGGAAGGAAGGAGAAGGAAGGAAGGAAGGAAAGAAAGGAAGGAAGGAAGGAGAGAGAGAGACAGAGAAAGAAAGAAAGAAAGAAAGAAAGAAAGAAAGAAAGAAAGAAAGAAAGAAAGAAAGAAAGGAAAGAAATCGTATTTGAATGGCATACCATTACCAAGTGACTTTCAAATGACCTTTACCATCTATTAGGATCATATAGTGTTTCTAACCAAATAGGTCCTTCCCCCGTACCTCCGCCAGTGAGTGTAAAGATGTTGTTATGGGCTGAATTTTGTCTCCAAAAAGGTGTTCTAGTGCCTATAAATGTAATCTTATTTGGAAATGGAGTCTATGCAGATATCAAGATGAGGTCATTAGAGTGGGCTGTGATCTAATATGACTGGTATCTTTATGAAAAGGGAAATTTGGGCACAGACACAGACATGCACACGGGGAGAGCATCACATGATGGTGAAGACAGAGATCAGGGTGGTTCATCAACAAGCCAAGAAATGCCAGCGCCTGCCAGCAAACCACCAGAAGCTAGGCTACAGGCATGGAATAGATTCTCCCTCACTGCCCTCAGAAGGACAGTGCTAGCATCTTGGTCTTAGATTTTTAGGCTTTAGAACTGCGAGGCAGCAATTTTTGTGGTGTAAGACATTCAGTTTATAGTATTTTATTATGGCAATCCCAGGAAACTAATGCAGGTGGTTAAGCTAGAAACACTATATGATCCTAATAGATGCTAAAAGCCATTTGAAAACACTGGATCTTACCTCTTAATAAAGCAAGAGAAACAAACCCTTATGAAAATTGTGTAACAAAAAAAGAAAAAAAGAAAATCCTGTAACAAAATATGTAGTACAAATTAAAAGTTAGCACCTTGCTTGCTGGGGAAATACTAGAATTTAGGGACAAATAACAAAACTCCTAGTGCAAATACTGTTTAGTACTCTTCTATACTTTAGTACTCTTTAGTTTTCTTCTGTACTTCTTAGTACTGACCAAGGCAATTAGATAAGAGAATTAAACCAGAGAAAGCAAAATTATCCTATTTGCAGTTGTGATTGTATACCACGTGAAAGCAAAAGAGCCAACTGACAAATTATAACTATATAAAATTGGAAAAGTTCAGTATGCTAAATGGTTAATTTATAACAAATAGAGGATTCTTCTCTAAAGAACTAGGATATGATGCCTGAGAATAATGAGGGCAGGTAGAGCAGATGGCAGTATATGGATGGAGTGGATGGGGTTGAGTCATCCCAAATTTTGGCAATTGGAATCACACCAAGATGCTCCCACCCCCAGCCTCTCCCATTACATAATCCTAGTCAGCCTTCCCATCCACGGCTTAGATCCAGTGGAAAATCAATCAGGATAAATCACAACATTAGATAAGTTAAAAAAAATCAACTCGATCCCTCATTTAACAAGCATATGATAAGAACATTGACATTAAAGAGAAAGACTAAGATGAACAAATAGAACAATTGGGGCCAGAAACTAGAGAACGTAAAAATGAAAACAACTAAAAAAAAAAATTAAGAAGAAGAAGAAGAAACTCTAATCCGTTACTGTATAGTAGTTCGGGGAGATCCTGTAATCTTAAAACAGCAAGAAGATATTATATACTAAATGGTGGTAATAAAAAAATAAGAAAGCTCTTTGAAAGTCAGCATGTGATGACTAAAATCTAAACTTTAATAAAGAGATGGAAGAAACTATTAAGGATAGCTCACAGATCATGGAACAAGAAACCAAAGATGTAGAAATGCGAGTTAAAGGATAAGGAGTGTGGAAAATCAACTTAAAATTCACAACTTTGAAGTAGAATACTAGAAAGAGATTTTAAAGAAAATGAAGAGGAGCAAAAAGACAGTAACAGAGGAGAAAAATTTCCATGGCTGCAAAGAGATGTGCTTGAAGATTCTAAAGGGCCTTCCCAATGCAGACTGGGATTTACGGAAAAAAAAAGATCCATACTGAGACACCTCATGTAAAGTTCCAGAAATATCCACACCAACGCACATCATATGAAATTCCAGAAAAACAAGGGGAAAGATATAATCCTCAAAGACTTTAAAAAAAAAAAAAAAGGAATCATACAAAAAGAGGCTAAAATTAGCCAAGCAACAAACTTCTCATAGCAACACTAAATGCTGGAAGGCAAAGTTCTGGGAAAAATGATTTTGAACCTAAATTCTACGATCAATTATATTATCAAACAAATGGAGAGGGAGAAGAGGGGAAAATACTTTAAGATTTGCAAGAACTTAAATTTTACCTCCCATGATCCCTTTCTGGGGAGGCTGAGTATAGCTGGCCGTCAAGATTCATGGAGCATTTGTTTTGGGCCCCCCCTCTAATGCCAAAATTTGAGGATGTGCAAGTCCCTGATATAAAATGTCTCAGCATTTGCATATAATCTATGCACATCCTTCCATATACTTTAAATCATCTCTAGATTACTTATGATACCTAATACAATTCAATGCTAGGTAAATAGTTGTCTTACTATGTTATTTAGGGAATAATGACAAGAAAAAACGTCTGTACGTGTTTGATACAGATGCAATGTCTTTTTCCATGTATTTTGGATCCAAAGTTGGTTGAATCTTTGGATGTAGAACCTTTGGATATGGAGAGTCAACTACTTACTCCAGGAAAGCATGAATGGATGCCAAGAAAGAGAACATGTTCTCTTAAGTCCTTTGAACGGATTGATTCAAGCCCACTCAGATCATCTAAGATAATCCCTCTTACTTAAAGTCAACTGACTAGGGACATTAATCACATCGACAAAATACCTTCACAGCAACACCTAGATTGATGTTTGATTGAATAGCTGGGAATTCTAGCTTAGCCATGGTGATACATAAAACGGACCATTATAGTTTGTAAATAGGGAATTATTATCACAGACCATTTTGGACTTTACAATTTAAAAGACTTGCACAATCATAATATTATACATGTGTTTGGTTGTTTCTTCAGCTTTCAAAATGAGCTTTTAGACAAAAGACTGTCATATATTTTCTCATGGTGTAATGTAAATGTCATCAACATTGTTAACGTAATGATATGGATGGAGATACCAAAGAACATCAAGATGCTTGGAGAAGAGTGGTTATTGTAGAAATAGCTAAGGGAAAGAACTTCATATAACCTAAACATTCGATAGTTGGGGACTATCTAAATAAATTATGGAGCATCCATATAATGGAATACTATGGTATGCATAGGTTAAGAAAATGACATAGCTCTCTATTCTGATAGGATAATTTCAAATTATATTATTAAGTGAAAGAGCACAGTACAAATCAGTGTGTTTAGTGTACAAGCATATGTGTGTATATATATATAATATTGATAGAATATATACAACAATACACATACATATACACATACGTATATATGCATGCATGTATATATATATATACTCTCATATATATATATATATATATATATATATATATATATATATAAATTCTTAAGAAAGATGCCAAGGAAAGGAAACTTTTAGTTTGTTACTTTTGTAAAAAGAAACCAGAGGTAGAGGAAGAAAAAGAAACTTTTATTTTTTATTTTGACATCATTTGCATTTTTTAAACAATATACATATAATATGTTTAATATTATTTTAAGGCTAATGTTATGTGGCTGAAGAGTTGAAAAGCTACTTATATCCTCTTCATATTTTCCAAGTAAAAAAAAGCACATAAGAAATTTTATGTAAAAATGTTTACTGAACACCTTGTATATGTTAGGCAGTTGGCCAAACCTGGTCATGCAAACATGCATAAGACTCCTTCTGCCCTGAAGGCGCTCCAACTATTGGGGAGATACAAGCATTCAAACAGAATATTAGAAAACGTCATGATGCAATAATAGAAATAAGCACAGGGTGATATGGGAGCACCAAGGTACCAAACTATGCCAAACCCTAGCTATGCACTTCAAAAATGGGGAGCATTCCTGTCAAAGGTGGTTGGATGAGAGGTGGGAGTGTCTGGCCTTGAGAGGGAGGGGTCGAGTCAGGTGACTGGACCCTGAACTTTGCTTTCTCATTTATAAAAAAAGTGACTAAACACTGATCTCATGGGTTGCATACAGATTAAATAAAATCATGTCTATAAAAAGCCTGGCACATAGTGGCATTCAAATTTGAGTGCTTTTTCCCTTCCTCTGACTCAAACCAGAAAGCTAGAAATTGCGCCAGGTAGATGTTTCCTATTTTTAAGGTTAAAAACAACAAGATACCCCAGAGATGAGATAAATGACTCGCCCAACATAACTGGCTAATTAGAGGCAGAGCTGAGACAAAAGCGTGGGTGACCTCACACTTCAGTTGATTTTCCTTGCATGGTACCCACAAGGAGAGTGACACTTTAATCATGTTCCATTTTCTATTTCTTGTGACAAGGGGCAGTAAGAGGTAGTATGAATGGCAGATGGGTCACAGAACCCCAAAGCATGGGCTATGTTATGCTTCTTGAAGAAATGCCAGGCTCTGGGTCTGCAGGGAATAGTCCACCACTAGGCACCAAGAACCTTAGTGATTTATCTACCTCTTCTTCCCCTCCACCCTCCCCTTCATCAACCAGTCGATGATGAGCAGAGGCTTCGAGTCTATTCTGAAGGATCTATTCGTGAATGTGTGTTATCATTATAACAACATGTTTATAACACCAAGTGTGTTTCAGTTGTGTGTGTTCGAAGGAGTTAAAGGTTTGTGGGGGAAGGGGAATGCATTTGAGAAATATGGACATCTTCAAATATTCAGTTTGGAAGATAGGAGGGTCAAAAGTCCACTTCTCCATTTTAAATTTTTAAATTTTTACTTTTTAGAGATGGGGTTTCACTCTATTACCCAAGCTAGAATGCAATGGCGAGATCATAGCTCATTGCAGCCTCAAACTCCTGGGCTCAAGGGATCCTCCTGCCTCAGCCTCCTGAGTAGCTGAAACTACTGGCACACATTACCATGCCCAGCTAATTAATTAATTAATATCTTTTCCCACCTCTCCATTCTGTAGTACTTGTCCACATCAAGTAGGAGAAGTAGGAGCTTCAACAGTGAAAGATATCTTAATAGCTCTTAAATTCTCAAGGAATTCTAAGGGCAGCAGCTAATAAGATAATTAACACTGCACTTCTGAAGGGCAGCCACAGACAAAGTGCACCTAGGAGCCAGCTGGGTGTCTGCACAAGCTAAGTTGACAGAAAGGGCTCTTCAAACACTTCTTGCTAATCAGCTCAATTACGGATTATCCTGTAGAGGGGAGTTCCAAATGAATGCCAGTTACATGTTGTGCTTTACGATTGCTCTGTGTAAAAAAGCTAGGGTTAAATTTTCACTGTGCCCATTATTTAACAAAAAGGCTGTCCTTTTCATTAAAAACAAAGTGCAGACTCTGGGCTATGTCTGCTCTCTACAGTTCTTTCAGCCTGAAGAATACTTAGCACCTGGACAGGGCTGCCCCAGACCGTCATCTGCTTGGCAATTAATCCAGAGAGCTTTAAAGAACTACAGAGAGGGGCAGGTGCCGTGGTGGCTCACGCCTGCAATCTCAACACTTTGGGAGGCCGAGGTGGGTGGATCACCTGAGGTCAGGAGTTCAAGACTAGCTTACCAGCATGGAGAGACCCTGTCTCTACTAAAAATACAAAAAATTAGCTGGACGTGATAGCACATGCCTATAATCCCAGCTACTCGGGAGGCTGAGGCAGGAGAATCACTTGAACCTGAGAAGCGGAGGTTACAGTGACCCAAGATCGCGCCATTGCCCTCCAGCCTGGGCAACAAGAGTGAGAAATTGTTTTGTTTTCTTAGAGACCAAGGAGATGAGAGAGAGAGAGAGAGAGAGAGAGAGAGAGAGAGAGAGAGAGAGAGAGAGAGAGAGACAGACAGAGAAAGGGAGAACTTGGCTTCTGAACTTCTCTCTAGAATAGATATATCCATTTGAATACGTAGAAAGTTCTTTAAAACAAAATGCATTTTTGACTTCAGATGAAACTTATTTCTATTTTTAAAAATTATTATCCGTTTTCTAGTTGATACACAACTTGGCAAATCCAAGCCATGAACTAATCATAGCATGTCAGTGGGCATTCCAGTCAGCAACGTGCTAAGTGGTAGGAGATATTTAGAAATATAGCATAAGGGCTGGGCACAGTGGCTTATGCCTGTAATCTCAGCACTTTGGGAGGCTGAGGCAGGTAGATTACCTGGGGTCAGAAGTTCAGGACCAGCCTGACAAACATGGCAAAACCCCATCTCTACTAAAGATGCAAAAATCAGCTGGCCATGGGCTTCTGTAATCCCAGATACTCAGGAGGCTGAGGCAGGAGAATCACTTGAAGCTGGGAGGCAGAGGTTGCAGTGACCTGAGATTGTGCCATTGCACTCCAGCCTGGGTGACAAGAGTGAGACTCCATTTCACAAAAATAAATAAATAAATAAAAGAAGCATAGCATAAGGTATCATTAGTGTCCCAGAAAGACTTAAATTTATTTGGAGAGAAAAGACATACACAAGGATCCCTCTGCAAAACAACAACAACAACAAAAAAAAAAAACCTCTGCCCAGTGATTATTTGAGAGTGAGACAGCAGGGAGAGAGGAGTAATAAAGGATTCATTTCTACAACTCCTGCAGTAGGAGAGTTCAGCTCCTAGGGGATCTTGGGGAAACAAGCAGAATGACATATGGTTTGGTCTTGTGTCCCTGCCCAAATCTCATGTGGAATTGGAGGAGAGGTGGGGAGGTGATTGGATCGTGGAGAAGGATTTCCCCCTTGCTGTTCTCGTGATAGCGAGTGATGTCTCACAAGATCTGATGGTTTCAAAGTGTGTGGCATCTCCTGCTTTGTGCTCTCTCTCTCTCTCTCTCTCTCTCTGTCTTTCCTGCCACCGTGTGAAAAAGGGTACTTGCTTCCGCTTTGCCTTCTGCCATTATTATAAATTTCCTGAGGCCTCCCAGTCATGCTTCCTGCTAAGCTTGTGAAACGGGGGAGTCAACTAAAGTTTCTTTTCTTCATAAATTACCCAGTCTTAGGTAGTCCTTCACAGCAGTGTAAGAATAGACTAATACGCAATGCGTTCTAGAATGCTTTTTTTCTGAAGAACAGGAAGCTGGGGAATATACTCCACTGGTTGAGGGTAAACCCCAGGGGCAACATCCCTGCCCCTTCTGACTGTGCCAGAATGTGAGTTGAGCGGACTACTGTGACTTTGAAGAAAGCCCTAAGGCAGAAAAATAAAGCCATGCCGCAGTGCACCCTTGACAGCGACACTGACAGCTAGCCTGGAGTTGTCCACCACAGCTGTGCGAAACTGGAGGGAGGTGGATAAGACGTGGTGGAAGGTACGAAATCATCCACTCCAATCAGGAAGGTGAAAGCTACCTCTTTCTGTACCCTCAAATCAATTGTCATTGGCCAGAAATGGTCTATGTCATTGGCCAGAAATGGTCCTATGCCCACCCCTAGCTGAAAAGGAGCCCAAGGAATGGAGCAGTTTTAGGGTGACTGCTTGTAAGAGACAGTTTGTAAGAGCCATGCTGAACAAAATCAAAATTTTACACTCTGTAAGGCAGAATAAGAATGGGTACGGGGCAGGCAACTAACATGTTCTGCTCAACATCGTACCTAAGAGTAGCCACTCTCTCCCACTCCCTAGGCAGAGCTGTTCCTCTTGTGCCCCAAATATCCATAAAACGTGCATATGGGGACAAAGTATATTAGGAGCCACCAGCCAAATCTTCCTACCATGAACTTGTCAACAAAGTGCTTTGATGACTGCTATGCCCTCGTGCCTCATGGAGTGTGCAGAAGACATGGCAACTACATAATACACCATTTAAGCAGCTGCCGTTAACCCTCTCCACAAATTTAGCTTTACGTGACAGTCCCTGAGAAGTGCACAGGGTAAAGGGTTTGCTGATCACTGTGTTGGCAAACCACAGACAGAGGATTAGACAACAGCAGGAGCTTGTGGCTCAGCTCTGCAGCTCAACTGCTTAATATGCAGCAATACTCCTGGGCTGAACTGCCCCTGGAAGGTAAGATTCTCCAAGAGTTGTCTCGGAAGAAGTGAAAACCAGAGGACAGACAGTTTCTCTCCTTTTTCCCCCCGCTTTCTGTCTGGATATTCTTCAAGGAGGAATCAACATGACTCTTGCAACTTGATTTACTCCTTCCCAAAACCTCTGACACAGGAAAAGGGCATGAAATGGGACATTCAGCCCTGTTTCATACCTTTTTGCTCCTGTTCAGCCTCTGTGGGGAAACAATCGTATGGAGGCTGTTACTGCTGGTGGCCATGGTAACAGAATAATTGACGTACAGTCTGAAAGTCATAAACTTAATGAAACTATAGTTTTTATTGCACCTCACCCTCATCACTGATTAAATCAGATCTGCATAATGCAAAGATATTAAATTTCCATGTTCCTCATTTTCTCTCCCCTGCCAATAGGAAGGCTTTGTTGTGAGGCAACCCTGCCAGTGGGCCGGGAACATCATTGCTCTAGATTTTGCTGAAAAATGTTTTTTAATAATTGGTGCTGGCTGGCCCACAACGCAAGCAAACTTCTGAGAAACAGTTGGATTCTGGCTCCATGGAGACACAGCTGCTTCTTTCTGGCAGGTGGAGGTTTTATGGATCTCTAAGGGAGTCACGAAGAAGAAAAGGCATGTCAAGGGGGCTAGCACATCAGAGGGACACATTCATTTAAGAAATAATCGTGGAGGAATTTTACTTCTTAGTCCTGCACCCCTGACCTACTGAATTGAAATGGGAGGAAGAGAGGTGAAACACATCTGGGACCAGGCCTGGGGATAGAGACATGAGTGGGACGAAGCAGCTGGGTGCAAGGTACTCACAGTCTAAATGAAATGCTCACCTGGGTTGCTTGTCCCCAGTAGCCTGCTTCCAACAAGAACTGACAGAAGATGGAATCTGTGCTGGCCAAACAGTGCATCACTGTGTGGTTGTGTTTCAGATCTAGTTCTAAGTTATAAGTTCTAGTTCTAAGTTCCAGGGACTAAAGATTGATGATATTGATGCTTCTAATATAAGAATTTTCATTATAACAGAAAGGTAATATGATGAGAGGAGCAAAGTGCTGTAAAAATTTTCAGGAAGAAGCACTTACTTCTAGCAGTGGTCTCCAAGAAGGTACTGGGAAGACATTGTCCTTAGCCCGTGGTTACATATGTCAGAGATCCTGCAAAATGATTTCACTGGAAAGAGACTTCATCTCTTATTGTATTGGGCTGTTCTCACATTACTACAGATAAACACTGGAGACTGGGTAATTTATAAAGAAAAGGGGTTTAATTGGTTGGCAGTCCTGTAGGTTATACAGGAAGCATCATGATGTTGGCATCTGCTTGGCTGCTAGGGAGACCTCAGGAAACTTACTGTCATGGCAGAAGGGAAAGTGGGAGTAGCACCTTATGTGGTCATAGCAAGATCAAGGGAGAGAGAAAGGAAGTGCTACACACTTTGAAATGACCAGATTTCATGAGAATTCACTCACTGTCATGAAGACCATACCAAGGGGGTGATACTAAATCATTCGTGAAAAATCTGCCCCCATAATCCAGTCACCTACCACCAGGTCCCACCTCCAACGCTGGAGATTTGGGCAGGGACACACATCCAAACTATATCATTTGTGTTTAATTTAGCTTCATCTTAGAAGAAAATGGTCAGAAAAAAAGAAGGTAGAATGAGGCAGTGGTTCTCAACTGGGGACGATTTTTGTCCCCTCCTTAACAGCCTGAGGATATTTGACAATGTCTGGAGAAGTTTTGATTGTCACAGCTAGGGGTTGGTGCTATGGCATTTAGTGAGTAGGGGCCAGGGATGTTGCTACACATCTGACAATGCACGGTATAGCCTCCGGAACAGAGCATTATCTGACAACAGAGATGAGGTTGAGGAATTCTGGCACAAGGAGAAATACAGTTCCACTAACATGCTACTCATACGCTGAGAGACCAGGAGAGAGACAGGTCACAGCAGGTCCTTAAGTCAAGTTCTGTCCCTGCAGGGCAGGTGAGGGATGGTCAGGGCTGTGTCAAGTGAGGGGGACCGACACTCTGGGGCCAAGACATGTCATCCATGAGGCTGGGGCAGGAGGGAGCCTGAACATTTCAGGCTGAGACAGAGGGCTGGAAAGGTGTCACATCCTGATTTTACTTTTGGTGCATTAGTTTTCCTTTCTTGCCTATGCCCATGTGCCAGGAGTCCCCCACAACCCTCCCTATATCCACCCCTTTCCTCTCACCCTTCTTTTGCTTTCTTGGATGATTCTTTTCTATCCTCTGCTTTCCTGCAGTTCAAGCATCAGGTGGATAGGGATGTTGTTTCCTGCAGTTCAACCATCAGGTGGGTCAGGGTTAAGGAGGTGAGAGGGAGGAAGGATTTCAATTTCGGGGCCTATTCTTCCCATTTTAAGATTTTCTGGGAGAGGAAGAGCTACGATTTCACTTTGTCAAGTTGAAACAAAATGGCCCAAATAAAAACAGAACAAAACCAAAAAGTGCTTGAAATGCTTGGGCTTGATCTTTGATTTTAACTTTCAACAAATTTGCAGAGTAGTTACCACGATTTAATGGACGGAAAACCCACAGCCCAAAGACAGCAAAGAGATCTCCCAAGGCAACACAGCCAGGAAATCATTGTCTCAGTACTCTCATAGAAATTATCCAAAGGTGGTGTCTGTATATTAGCGTCTAGGTTGCTTACTTCAAAAGCTGGGGTTAAACTCAAATTTTCATGCACCCAGTTGTTTTAAAAATAGCCCAAATAAGCAGATTTTTAGCCATTTGAACTCTGCCTCCTTTTCATATTCCAGGAAACCTCGGGCCACATATGTTGGCCATAAATCCCAGGAGCTGCTATGACCCTGGCCTTAGGACCTCTCTGACACAGATCCTCCTACCTTGCTGCTGAGCAGCGTCACCTAATTCCCACAGCCCAGGAGTTCCCTTGCCTGCCTCCCCTTCTGGATGGTGGCCTCCATGAGCTTCCAGACAGTCTCATGCCGTAAGGGATGTCCCCAGCCCTGTCTATGCACTGCCCGATACAGCTTATTGTATGTTATTGCCTTTCATAGCCACACCTGTCTCTGCTCTGCCTCCAAATCCCTCAAACCCTCTACATATTCCAAGTCAGATTTTCAGGTTAGTAATTTTTTTCCCCCACTACCCCATTGCTTCCACCTTAGTTTCAAACTTTTTCAACAAATAGGCTTATACAAAGAAATACAGTATCTAAGCAATGTTTCCAGAAAAGGACCAGGAATTGATCTGAAACTTAGCAAATACAGCTCAGTTCCTCAAACCTGGGAAAAGCTTGCATCATCTGGAGACAGCAGAAAGTCCTCATAGATACTTTATTATTATTATTAATTATTGCTACAATTTTCACATAGGTCCTTTGAAAGGGATTGGACTGGGAATAGCACCCTAGAGACTTGATAGTGCTCATTACATTATTAAAAGCTTCTATTCATTGAGCATTCACTCCATGCCAGGCTCTTACGAAGATCTTGAACAGAATCACCCAGTGATAATGGCACATCTTTCTGTTCTTATGCCATGGTGTTATCTGTGTAGCAGACAGGGATTCCCTCTCCCCCATGGTTTCCACGTGCATCCTGTCAGCTTACTACCTCGCTTAAATTTTCTGAGAAGCATAATGCAAGGGACTTGCCACCCCAAAACACAATTCCACTCTTGACTCAAGTTTCTCTCCTGCTTCACGAGCTGCTCCTGTCCTTTATGGGACCAACCTGGCCGCTAGCTCTGGCTTAAAGAAATTACCAGGGGAAAGGCAATAACATCTTTTAGCAGGCAGAAACACAGGCAATAAAAACATCCTCTGGATCTTGAAGTTCCTGGGCACCTGGAGGAGAGTGCGGGAGAGGTGTTATTTTCTAGCTTTCAGTTCTGTTACATCTGTTATGTCTTCCTAACAAATTGCTGGCTTCAGGAAGATCCACACCAAAAGCTGTGGTTATAACTATTATGGGTCTCATGGTCCCCTGAGGGCCTCAATTCATGGGCTGGTCCAATCCCACCTCCCAAGGCAGAGAATATTGGAAGGAACTGAAATGAAATGTCCTCCTTTCTGATCATGGATGAACCATATTGAAGCCAATTTCAGGCAGGGATGGGGAGGTGGTGCTGGGTGCTGAGGAAGAACAGAAGTCTAGGCTGTGCCTGAGAGTTGGTGGAAGGGAGACGTGTATGGGACCCTGTTTGATTGCTTCCTTCCCTAATCACCATTATTCTGCCCAGCAAATTGGAAGTTGATGAAACTTAGTGACTATGTCCTATATGAAATTTCTAGAGAAATGCTAGAAAAATGGTTGAATCCTGTAATGGTTATTTGGCACATTGCTGGCTTGGAGTCTGCAAGATAAGCCCTTCAGAGTTGTGTTCTTGTCTTCTGCTATGGTACCGAGAGTATCTACCAAAAGGTGAATAGTGGAAATGACAATAATTGTAGCTAGGTGCTTACTAAATGCTGGACATTTTTGTATGTGTCTTACACATATTATTATTAACTTTATAAATCCTTACAACAATCCTAGGAAGTAAGGCTTGTTATTACTCCCATTTTACATTTTAGATATAAGGAAATTGAAGAACAGAGATTAAGCAATCTGCCTACAGGTCTTGAAGCAGGTAGAAGGAAATCAGGCATTGGCTTTAGAGTTCATGCTTTTTCTCATGCAACCTCAAGTTATAACCTCATGGGATATTGCTCTGGCCACACATGGACAGGAATGACTAATAAAAATGAATATATATCTATAGAATGTGATCTCAACTATTGCCTATTCTCAAAACAAAAATATCTGATGTAATAAAAATAATATGTAAAGTGTTAACCAAACATACTATCAAAAAAATTAAGAAAAAATGAACTCGGGAAAATATTTAATTTTAAAAAAATTTAAGAGAAGATGTCTCCAAATGTTGCCCAGGCTGGCCTGGAACTCCTGGCCTCAAGTGATCTCCCTTCCTCAGCCTCCCAAGTAGCTGGAACTACAGGCACATGCCACCACACCCAGATTCAGGAAAAGATGTGAATACTAAAATCAAGTTATTGATTTAAGACCTTCCTGACTAATTTTTAAGTGTGATGTTTCTCTGCTAATCAAATCTCGGTTTTCCCTACCATGTTTGCAGCTAACTGGTTTGAGCCTTGTCTAGAAGATAGGACGCTTGGGAATGTTTGCAGCTTTCTTGTTTCGTGGTAGCATTTCATAGGTTACAAGAAGCTTTGGAATCGGTCCCCACAGCTTATCAGTTAAAATCATTTTGGGTGCTAGTTAAAAATACTGACTCCAGGTCTTACTCTAGTCTAATGAATCAGAACCCTTCAAGCCTGGGCGAGGCGTGGTGGCTCACGCTTGTAATCCCAGCACTTTGGGAGGCTGAGGCCGGCGGATCACAAGGTCAGGAGTTGGAGACCAGCCTGGTCAAAATGGTGAAATCCCATCTCTACTAAAAATATATTAAAAAAAAAAATAGTTGGGTGGGCACCTGTAATTCTAGATTCCAGATACTCAGGAGGCTGACACAGGAGAATCACCTGAAACTGGGAGGCAGAGGCTGCAGTGAGCTGAGAATGTGCCACTGCACTCCAACCTGGGCAACAGTGTGAGACTATGTTGAAAGAAAGCAAGAAAGCAAGAAAGCAAGAAAGCAAGAAGGAAGGAAGGAAGGAAGGAAGGAAGGAAGAAAGGAAGGACAGAAGGAGGGAGGGAGGGAGGGAAGGAAGGAGGGAAAGGAGGGAATGCCTAACTCATTAGTCACAGCTATATGAGGAGGCTCTGGAATTGCATCTCAATTGCCCTGGAATGGGACCAAAGCTTGAATATTGTTTAAAGCTTTTGGGTGAGAACAGTGAGAAGCCAGGGTTGATAATAACGAGCTTGACCACTCTGCACCATTAATAGCTATCCTCTGGGTAGAGGCCTTGCTTCCAGCGTATGCTGAACATGCTTTTTTCCATCCTCAGAAAGGACTTATACAATCAGCATACAAAATAACTATCTGCCTTCATCCCTTGGATCAATAATCAGAAATCTATTGGATTTGTATTGAAAGTGGGACCTCCCTGGGAAGGGAGAAGATTATTTCATGATAGAACATACAAAAAAGTGAGTCCCAACGCCAGGCATAAAACCATAGTGACATGAAGGAAAATGTGGATCTTGACCTGGGAGATCAATTTCAAAATGGGTGGAGTGGAGAAAATGAACAGGTTGCAGGTACCACTAACAAGAGTCTGAGGAGCTCAGCCTCAGAGCCAGGGGCTACCTGTGGGGATAGGGCAGATGGACAGCCGAGATCCAGGATGCTGTGGGAGCACTGGCTGCAGGAAGCAGAGACCCACATTGAGTAACTGGGGCCAAGCGGAAGGAAATTCAGACTATCAGAGGAGCGAGATAACAATCAGGAACTCCAGCACAGGGAAAGAAGCAGGGCCCGGGGGGATGATACAAAAGTTAAGGAGGGCCAGGTGCAGTGGCTCATGACTGTAACCCCAGCACTTTGGGAGGCTGAGGCAGGTGGATCACCCGACGTCAGGAGTTCAAGACCAGCCTGGCCAACTTGGCGAAACCCTATTTCCCTACTGAAAATACAAAAAATTAGCCGGGCCTGGTGGCGCATGCCTGTAGTCCCGGCTACTCAGGAGGCTGACACAGGAGAATCGCTTGAACTCAGAAGGCAGAGGTTGCAGTGAGCCAAGATCGCACCACTGCATTCTAGCCTGGGTGACAGAAAGTGACTCCATCTAAAAAAAAAAAAAAAAAAAAGTAAAGTAGATGAGATTTAAAGAAATAAAACGCTGATCAAGGAATTCCTAAACTTCCTATCATTAGGGACAGGGCTGACTTGAGAATGGATGAAGTGGAAAAAGTTTCACGACAGGTCTCACTGGACAGAGATTTGAAAGTTTAGAGATCCCAAGAGATGCATGCTAAACAGGGTATTTCATCCTCTTGGTTAATCTTAAGATACGGTTCCCAGCTTTCCTGCCAAAGGAGGTTCACTGACTCTTCCCTCCTGTTTGGCTTTGGGGTGACACTCATGGGAAGGGTCTTCCAGCGGCACACGCCTACGTGTGCTCATCCATGTGTACGCGCGCTGAGGAGCCCTCCACGTTCCATTATCTGATCTCCTGCACCCCGCCTGCCCTGGGTCATAGCCTCAGTTCTAGCTTGATTCCAGGTCCAGCTCACTCCGGTCCATTTGATAGGTCCCTATGGACCAGCACCAGGAGGACAAAATTCTAAACGCTAACGTCTTCATTTCCCCAAGCCCACTTCAAGTGGTTCTGTTTCTTAACAGGGGCCTCCAGCATCAGGGAATTTACACCCTGCGTGGAAGGCACTGCATAGCCTGTGGTTTTTACTCATCGTGATGACATAGGGGACACTTTTCTCATGCAATACGGTAAAGCCACTTGGGGAGAAATGACCTTCCTGGAGCATATTCAAGAGAGCCAGCAAGACAGACATTGCAATTCCCTGAGCCCCAGACACATCCAGGTTCTGCCTCTTTCCATTTGCTTCGGGTTTGTGCCATGTGATGCATCTCACCAAGCACCTTCTGGCCTCCTCCGTGTGCCGACAGGGCCCCTCCGAGGTTGGCGCACACACACTCTCAGAGCCGCATGAGGATTCCAGAGAGTGTTCAGACACTAATGAATTCTCCTTGTGCAGAACTGAGCACATGCACAGATTGCACGTGGGAGTAGATGTTCTCTCAGTGTCTGCTCTAAATGTTGTTTCTGAGTTAATCGTTCCAAGAGAGGGAAATGAATGGGGATTGCCTGAGCCACCCTTGAGCTGAAACAAAGCAGCCAGGATCATTGGACTCTGCAGGAGGAGTTTTTCTTCTGCTCTTTTTATCCCTAAGATCCATGGGTTAGTTATTGGGCCAGTCAGCTACTATTTGCTGGCTGGCCCCTTTTTCACTCTTCCCCGGCTCTGCTCCCACTGGGCAGTTTCCACTGTGGGCCCAGCTCCTGAGCTTTAGATTAGGGGCAGGGGTTGCAGGAAGAGGACTACCCTCTCCTCCCATAGTCCCTGCCTCTAAGGTGGCAGTGATTCTCCACTGTGGCTAATCAAGGCTTCTTCCATCTTTTGTGAAACCAATTTCCTGTATACAATTCCCTCTGTTTTAAAACTCCTATTTCCTCTAGTTCTTCCTCTTTCTATGATGATAAAGTTTTAAAATTATTGTTAACAGGGCTGGGCGCAGTGGCTCATGTCTGTAGTCCCAGCACTTTGGGAGGCCAAGGCTGGTGGATACCCTGAGGTCAGGAGTTCGAGACCAGCCTGGCCAACATGGTGAAACCCTGTCTCTACTAAAAATACAAAAATTAGCTGGGTGTGGTGGCATGCACTTGTAATTCCAGCTACTCAGGAGGCTGAGGCAGGAGAATCCCTTGAACCCACGAGGCAGGTTCTGAGATTGTACCACAGCATTCCAGCCTGGGCGACAAGAGTGAGACTCCATCTCAAAAATAATAATAATAATACATAAAACTTTTTACATTAGAAAATGCTTTACATTATTAACTCATTGAAACCTCATGGCTCAGTTTAATCACCTCTTTGTAAACATTAACTTCAGTCCCCTGGCAAGCTGTCTCCTATCCCCCAACCCCACTGCCTTGCTCACTTGGTATATCCCAGCCTGGGCTCAACCTACATAGCTGCCTTTTCCATTGTCTGCACCTGAGCAGCTTAGTTTTGCTTAAAAAAAAAAAAAATCACAGATCCAGGTTAACTGCTTTGCTTTAGAAATCAAGTCATTATCCTCACATAAGCACTCTACACCACCTGATGCATTGGTCCTCCTTAATTGCTAAATCCCCTTCTCCACACCCTAACATGACTATTTTATTGCATTTACTTTGTGTTCCTTCCCTCCCCACGGTCTCCTCTCCCACACTCTCAGTTGGTGATCTCTCGTACTTGCTGAGAACATGCAAACCACGAGACGGGAATGTGTTCAACTTCCCATCAGCAAACGTGTTATTCATTTTCATCCATCCTCTCTTTTTTTCCTCCTTTTGTAAAGAAGAGAGTATTTCACCACTAACCCAAACTTTCCATGGCTTTCCTGATTGACATTCCCTTTTTTTTTTTGCCCAAGGACTTTGCTGCTTTCTTTTTTTCTTTTTTCTCTTTCTCATCAAAGGTCTTTCTGAAGAGAAACCTATAGTTTCAAATACTTGCATGTATTAGAAAATAAAAAAAGATCTAAAATTAATTATCTAACTGTCCACTTTCCAAATTAAAGACTAGGAGAAGAAAGTAAGTTTAAAAAAAAATAATTAAGGGAAGAGCAGAAGTTAATGAAATAAAGAACAATCAATGAAGTCAAAAGTTAGTTATTTGAAAAGATCAACAAAACAGATAAACCTCAAGCAAGCATGGTCAAGAAAAAAAGGGAGAGAAGTTATCAACACTAGAAAGAGGAATCATCATTTCAGATTGTGTAATTTTCAAAATAATTAAAAGAACATGACGGTTAACTTTATGACAATAAATATAACAAAGTAGATGGAATGGAAAAATTCATTACGAAATTCGAAGTACCAAAACTGATGTAGGAATAGCCTTACCACTACCAAAGAATTAAACTTATTATCAAAAACCTCACCACAAAGAACTCTTCAAGCTCAAGTGGACTCATTAGTGAATTTCATTAATTATTCCAGGAAGAAAAAAAAATACCAAATTAACACAACATATATCAGAAAGTAGAGGAATGAGCTCCTGACATAGGCAACAACATGGGTGAATCTCATAGACTTTATGCTGAGCAAAAGAAGTCAAACACAAAGGAATGTGGATTTTGTGATTCTATTCAAATGGAGTTCTGAATAAACGAAGCTAATTTATTGTGGAAAACTTCAACAGTGGTTGCCTCTGTTGAAGGCAAGAGAGTGGGAGATGGACTGGAAAGGGATCCTAGGGAACTTTCTGGAATAAGAGGAGTAGGTTACATGAATGTCAAAATTGTATATTTAAGATTTTTGAATTTCAATCTATGTAAATTAAACAGATAAACAATCCAGAAGGTGGAGAGTAGGTGTAGCGATGGAACAAGAATGACAAAATGTTTATGGTTGTTGAAGTTGAGTGATGGGTGTGTGGGAGTTTATTGCCATATACTGTTTGTGTTGTACGTGATTTCAGTTCTCCGAAGTGAAGAGTTAAACACTGAAACGTTGATGAAGTGTGATTTGTAAAGTGGGATATTGCCTGTGTATATCACACTATTTCCAATTTGCATCGTTCCAATTTGTACAAAACCAAGTACATTTGTATTTCCTTGAAGTCTTATTTTTTAAATTGTTCTAAGCAGTACTGAATATGCAATTTTACACTCAGCTTTCCCACTCACATTACACTGTAGGCATCTTTGCAGTTTTACAATCTTTATGATCATCAATTTTAAAGGCCACCCCTCTGGCTTCTTCATGCTGAAACTCAAATTTCATCTCATTATTTTACCTCCACTGAATGCTAGTGCTATTCAATAACTGCTACTCAGGTAGTCTCATCTCATTATTTACACTCACCTTACACTAAGGTGGATTTAAGTGGCCTGAAAAGGCACAAAAAGTGCAACCAGATAGAAGAAAGTTAAAACAAAACATAAAAAAGACAGAGAAACAAGGTTAAAGACAGAGTTTAATCAAGGATCTTTAAGGCAGGAAAAATCAGCCACCCTTCTTTGCCAAGGTAAAGCTTAATAAAACACACGCACATCTAACTTTGAGTAATTATTTTTAGCGTGTGTATTGATTTGGGCTTCCTCTCTGAAAAAGTACTATTTTTACAGGGATCTGAAAGATGAAAAGAAAGACATTAGGAGAGCCATTTAAGCAAAGGGAACATCTACAGTGGGCCTTACATTTTAAGAAGCAGCCAGAAGGCCAGTGTGTCTAGAACACAGGGAGTGAGGATGATGATGGAGAGAGATCGGAGAAGTAAACAAGAACCAGAGCTCATGGAGCCAGAGTTGAGGCCTGGATTTTATTTCATGCAGAAAGGGAGATCATTGGATGATGTAAGCAGTGGAGTTGCACGATCTAATGAGTGTTTTAGGCCATGGTGTGGAGAATGGATTGCAGAGGGGGCAAGAGTGGATTCCAGGCAGGGAGGCCACCTAGGAGGTTAATGTATATGCACCTAGCAGGTGCTCAGTATGATACCTGGGACCTAACAAGCACTCACTAAATATGAGTTATTTTGAACTGGTGATCTGTAGCCCTACTTTTCAGAAGAAAAAAATTAGTTATCAGGACAATGATTCACTCAGATCATCTTTTATATGAGAAAATTAAGTCTTTCTGTTCTCTGTAACAGAGATACATTCTTCTAGCTCACTAAGTGTGGAGGTTTTGTGATGTGTCAGCCTGCCTCGGTTGACCTACATTTTCCAGAATTCCTTCTTCTGGGTGTGTCCTATCCAAGTGGGTTACAGACAGCTTCCCGTGGGAGAGGTGAAGCAGAAGGCAGGCAGTGGCCGTTCTGTAGCCCGCACACCTTGTTGGCTGCTTTGCAGTGACCAGGCCTGTATTCAGCTGGGCCAGGCTCCCCTGGAGCCTCGTTCAGCTTCTTCAGCCCCCGGACATGTGTGAGTGTTCAGCAATGGGATGCAGTGTCCTGGCTTCTCAAGGTCACTCCCACCGGGAAGAACCAACGTGGGTTTCAGCCCATCCTCACAGGCCCAGCTCATGTTTGTGGGTTACCACACATCCTTCCTTTCCTCCACTTTACACCCATCTGTTCTCTCAACTGTCTGTCCTTTGCACTTCAGGCTTTAGCATTAAATGTGAAAACAACAGCCTTGTAAAGGCTGCGGGAGCAGCTTCCATGATTGAGTAAGGCCAAATCCCTTATCTCTCTCTCTCAGTGGTTCTGTTTCTCCGATTAATCCTTTATAGATACAAGAGTGGAAGCTGATTAGAAGACATGCGCTCAAAAGAAATAGGACCAAATACATCCCCAATTTACACCTGAAAATCTCCAAGTGCCCTTCAGTAGATGGGGATCACAATCATCACAGTTTTGGGCATGTAGCAGGCGTTCAATAAGTATCCTTTAAAGAATGTATAACCCAGTCCTGGATTTTTAAAATGTGGTATATATACATAATGGAATACTATTCAACCTTATAAAAGGAAATTGTTATTTTTGGTAGCACAGATGAATCTGAAGGACATTATACTAAGTGAAATAAGCCTGACACAGACAAATACGACACATTCTCACTTATACATGGAATCTAAAAGAGTTAAATGTATACTTTGGGAGGCCAAGGCGGGCAGATCACCTGAGGTCAGGAGTTCAAGACCAGCCTGACCAACGTGGTAAAACCCCGTCTCTACTAAAAATACAAAAAATTAGCTGGGTGTGGTGTTGGACACCTGTAATTCCAGCTACTCGGGAGGCTAAGGCAGGAGAATTGCTTGAACCCGGAAGGCAGAGGTTGCATTGAGCCAAGATCGCACCATTGCACTCCAGCCTGGACAAGAGCGAAAGTCCATCTCAAAAAAAAAAAAAAGTTAAATGTATAAAAGCAGAGAGTCAAATAGTGGTTATCAGGGTCTGAGTTAAATTTTGGGGAAAGAGGAGTTATTTGTTAAAGGGTACAAGATTTCATCTGGAAGGGAGGAATAAATTCCAGAGATCTATTGTAAAACATAGTAATTACAGTTAATAATAAATGTATACTTGAAAATTGTTAAGAGATTAGATTTGGAATATTCTCATTACAAAAAAATGATAAGTGTGACAGGTGATGGCTATGCTAATTAGCTTGAGTTAATTATTCCACAGAACATCACATTGTATACCATAAATGTATATAATATTTCATTTGTCTACTGAACAAAGGGGAAAAGAATGCATGATTCAGTTCCAATTCCCTTGGCAGGTTACAACTGAGGTTTGCAGTCAATTTTGCTGGGCTCCATGCAGGACTCCTCCTGCGACTTGTCCTAACCAAAAACATGCAGGGAGAAGAGTGCTGGGAAATGAGGTTCAACCTAGTCAGGAAGACACAACTGGTCCTGGTCTATAGAATCAGAGGTTAAGAAAGATCAGTTGAATCTATTAATCACTCACTAGTTTCCTGGTTTCTCATTTTAGGAGGTGGTCGATAATAATGATTGTCCATGAGAGATCAGCCAAGTCTTAAGCCTATCTGTAGCTCTTGTAAAACTTTGACCTGAGAAACCCACGCTTGCAATTTGTTAGGCAAATTGTGAGAACACAGCATTGATGGATTGCACAACAAATTAACAGGTTTACAATTCAAGGAGCATGGAGTTTTGCTTATTTTGCTGATAAACAATACTCTGGTTCCAGTCAGATGGAGCCATCTTTAAAAAACCAATAAAGGTTAACAAGTCTACAAACGTTAAAAATCGTTATTTTGTGAGGTTCTTAAATAGCTCTGTTAGCAAAAGTATCATTCTGTTTTACTCACCTTAGGTTTCAGAATCAAAATGCTCATGTTATGTGATGTTTAAGGCTGTGTATTTAGTTTATAGTTCCAGAAGTGGGGATCCTAGGTGTCCCTATGAAGGACTCTTCATTGGCAATTAAATAGCTCTTCTTCCACACTTATTTTTTTGCTAAAAGAGACCAAATGTGTTTGGGGCTATAATATATCAAGCCTAGGGAATTGATCTTGAATCAAATCTGCTTGGATGATCCTGGAAAAGCTATTTCTTTGTTGTTGAAAGAAGAGAACCATTAGAGAAAAGGGTCTTTTTTTTTTTTTTTTTTCTCTCTAGCTCCACCTCTTTCAATCTTTCCCAGCTCCTGTCTCCTGCCTTTGAAAGCAGCCATGATGCTCATAGCTGCATCAATCATTTTACATGAAATGACAAGCCGCCATATTGGGGTTGGCAGAGCCAAAAAATGGAAAGAATTGGGGCCTTGTTGAGATACTTGAAGAGCTGAATCAGTCCCAGTCCCAGGCTGCCCACCTACAGACTCTGTGCTCTGTGAGATAACTAAACGTCATTATGTTTAAGCCTCTGCAAACCAGGCATTCTGTTACTTGCAACCAAAGCCACTCCTAACTGATAGAGCCCCTTTTATGCTGCTTTCCAGGTTCATGCTCTGGGCAACTGTGCTGTAGAACTAGACCTCACCAGGTCTAAAAGCTGCACTTGGATCTTTCTAGAGACTGTTTATTTGTTATTTTTTTAAATAATAAATTTATGTCTATATTTTCTATGCAAAACATTTGTTATATTGGGCATCATATTTGTCATGTAAGGAAGCAATCACACCATTATTTAGTGATGCCCAGAAAGGTATCATTAGACTTTCTTCTCAACCTAACAATCACTCTCCAACAAATAAGTTCTTCGAAGGTATAACTAGAACACATAAAGTTTAAATGGTCATGAGATGAGACCATATATCCAGTCATGTCAAATTTGCATTGGCAAGGGAATATACATAAAAAGCTTCCATCAGCCTTTTCACGAATTAAATCAAAACTGACAAAACAAGAAAAAATATCATTGGAACCAGGCAAACCCCCAAGGTTGACAAAGATAAGACTGGCAAATTTATCCTAATTTTTGCAAGAGTTCCACAGTTCATTTTCTGACAGCTGGCACAATAAAGATTTAAAATTCTGAATAGGAAGGAGGAGGTGGTTGCCATCTGTGGCCATTACCTGATCTCTCTGATTTCAACTGCTAGGGACAACACCATGGGACATGTAGTTTTTGTTTTTAATTAAAAAAATATTTTATCATAGGCTATTTCAAACACACGAAAGATTGCAGAAAATAATATACCTCCAAGTACTCATTGCTGATATTTGACAAATGTTGACGTTTTGCCATTGGCTTTGGATGTTTTAAAAATAAACTTTTATAGATACTCTAAAGCCCTACACAATCCTGTCTCCTTATTGTTTTAATTTGCATTTTGTGGGAGCATGTCTCTACAAAATTAGGCCACCTGTGCCTCTAAAACTTTACTGATATTTGGGAAGCTGCCATGCAGAAGTCTGTCTTCAAAACGTACTTTGATTACTAGAGGTAAAGCAATGATGCTGCTTGGCCTATGCAATCTTCTTGGTTCCCTTCTAATGCTTGATAATCCACATTTTCCATGTCCACCCCAACTGTGAAGGTCACACCTTTCTCCCTGTGTCCCAGCCACCTTCTGATGCAGGATCCTGCAAGTCACAGGTGATATATTGGATGCCGGGAAACAATGTGCAAGCAACCTTCATGGGTAGTCCTTTGGGAGGGGCGTGGTATAAAATAACAATGTGCTTCCCAGCCTCAGATTGCTGCTCAGCATGTTCTAGTCTTCCACCCAGCCCTCCTCATCCTGTTTCACCCACAAGAGGAGCCAGTGGGTGACGATGGCAAGACCGGGTCATGACCTTCAAGGTTGCCCTTTTCACAGTCTACACACCTACCATCCAGAAGCTCCTTCCACATCCTGCCCCCTTCCTGGCTGGTGTATCCAAACCTGTCCTCTGCCTCCTTCCTAGCTTGTGACTACAGTGGACTCACACTTCACTACACTTCTTTGGTTTTTAAGTTGAGTTCTGTCTTCTCCCAACCTCTACTCTCAAGAATCCTGTCCTGGCCATGGTCATAATATAAAGCTTTCCCATACCTGTAATCCCAGCAGTTTGTGGGGCTGAGGCAGGAAGACTGCTGGAGGCCAGGAGTTCAAGACCAGCCTGGGAAACACAGTGAGAGCCTGTCTCTACAAAACTGCAAAAATTAACTAGGCATGGTGGTGCACAGTTGTTCCTCAAGAGCCTGAGGTAGGAGGTTTGCTTGAGCCCAGGAGTGTCAGGTGGTAATGAGTCATGATCATGCCCCTGCACCCCAACTAGGCAACAGAGCGAGACTCTGCATCAGGAGTCCCCAAACTTTTTACACAGGGGGCCAGTTCACTGTCCCTCAGACCATTGGAGGGCTGCCACATACTGTGCTCCTCTCACTGACCACCAATGAAAGAGGTGTCCCTTCCTGAAGTGCAGCAGGGGGGCCAGATAAATGGCCTGCGGGCCGTAGTTTGGGGATGCCTACTGTGCATTAAAAAAAAAAAAAAAACTACAAACCCAAAACTTGCCCAGAGGAGAACTTGAACTTTACAAGCTCATCAGAGGATAGGGACTTGAGCTTTCGCGTGATATAAGCAGCCAAGGAGGAGTGTTCTTCTGTTGCTTTTATGAGATACTATTGTACTGAGTCCTGATTTGAGAGAACTGAGTTCTTAGAAACTTGAAATCAATGCTTTCCACTTTTTGAATCTACTGATCCAAGTGAATGTCTTTAAATTAACATTCTCTTGGACCAGCATGACAAAAAGAGTAAGATCTACCCTGGCTCTCACATCCCAACATTTTTTGTATCATTTACAGGTGTCTTTCATGGTAACTCAACTCAATAACACATACTTAACAAAAGAAGGGACTTGTTTCAGGACACCTTCCGCTTGAGGCGGATTAGTCCTCCAGCCTGCAATATCTCAAAAGGTGGCCCCTGCTGACAAGTGGAGTTTCTTCCATCTAGTTTTCTGGGTGCTTGAGCTTGCTCAATCAAAAGAGGAAGGAGAGAAGCAAAGCTTTGGGGGAGATGAGTAAGGAGGAAAGAAGTTTTCATATTAGGGTAACAAACCTGTCCTCATTCACCCCTGGCTTACCTGGTTTTAGCACTGAACATTCATCTGTCATACTGGGAACCCACTAGTCCTGAGCAAATCAGAGCAGCTGATCATCCTACCTCCCATACAAGAGGGATTTTTAAGGTCTAATTGAAAGTATTTGATAAAGAAAAGAAATCTGCCATATTGGAAAACTTTCCAAAGCCCAGATGGGGCCAAAGCAATCATGGGGAGGGGCATAGTCAGAGAAGGAATATTTATTTGGGGATTAAAGGATGACTCAAAATTATAAAGGCAAAGGCCAGGATGAGGGAGTGAGAGGCCACTCAAATTCATGGGAAGAGACTAAAAAACAGACTTGTCACACTGTTTCTATTCTGACATTGCTCCATCAACTCGCAGTGCTTTTGTTTAGGTCTATCCCACCAAAATAACATCAATTCTAGGCTACATCTCTTGCTGGGCTAATAAACATTTGATACCTTAGTTCCTTGATTTTCCAGATCCACATTTTCTATTGCCAAAACCAAATCCTGTCTTCTTTCAAAAATACTTCTTAAATGCCTATTGTGTGTACAAAACTGTGAGAACTGTGAAGAGTCTTCTGAAGTGGACTTGGAGATTTTCAGGTGTACATCGGGCATATATTTGGTCTTATTTCTTCTGAATTTATTACAAATAATTTTAATGTGATAGATACTTTACTTTTTACTAACCCATCCTGGAACTTCATCAGGGTGAGCTAGTCTCTATTTTGAAGAATCCACATTTCCCACATTTGGGAAATCAGGCCAGTGTTTGCCCATTCTGAGATGTCAATCATGCTTCCCATCTTTCCTAACTTTGTTCAGAGAAGGCATCGAGTGTTCAGTCACATCTGCACATTTCTTTCATTTTAGAGGCTGTAGTTTACAAGGCCCAAGTCGCTTAAATTAAGACTAGCAAGGGGTTCTCATATTAGATTACTTCCCATCTGAGGCATTAGATGTTTCATATTCATGGCTAGCCTAGACTTCCTTCTTTGAAGATTAATATTCCTAATGGAGAAGAAATGAACACAAAGAGGTTGAATAGCATTTTCCTGTCATCTGTTAATATAATAGCATTTCTCTCCAAGTAGTCTGATTAAATGTAATTAAAACAAACTTTGAATTCATTTGAATGACTTTTCTATTTTTAGCTATCTGTTTTTGTTTTCCAGCTCTTTTTAAGTATAGCTTTAGATTTGCCTTAGAAATTGGACAAAGAAAAATGAAAACGTGTTATTGGGGAATGGAAGAAATTACTTATAAATGTTAAGGAAATTAATTCTTAGTGGGCTGGTATTTATTGTGTATATATATCAAGCCAAAGCAAATGTTTGAAAGATGAAGAATTCGGTTATCAACAAAATGCTTTTTTTTCTCCTATGCTGTGAATATTGAACAATTTTGCTTGGTACATAGGTCTAACTGTCTGGACTTACTCTCCCGATCACTGTTCAGAGACTCCAGAGACAACGACAGATCAAGCTGCTGAAAAAGGTACTGCTTAAGATGGCACTTGGAAGTCCTCTCTGCTTCTGTAGAGTTCACTAGCCAATAACTATGCATTTATTTCTCAATTAACTTAATTCAACTTAATTTGAGCACTGAACACAGTTAAGGCTGTAATTTCAGTATTACAAGTAAATGGTATTGAATAGAAAGAACATATACTCCTTTCCTGTAAAAGAACCATCACATGTACACAGAATTTCTAGTGTAGAATGTGGGTAACTCCGTGCAGCAAAGGTCAAGTGAAAGGAGGGATGGATTCGCCCAGGGAACAGGGGAGGCCTTCTAGGACAAGTATGATTTAAATAGACCTTGCCTTAGGTTGTTCAGTAGAATGGCGACAGGGGAGGTGGTTGGGGGGGCATTTCCTGATAGGAGGCCCCCATGCAACTAAAGGCACAGAGGTAGAAATCTGCAGACTGTTCCAGCATGCTGAGAAGTCTGGTGTTTTGGAAGCATCTATGAACAGGGTTTGCAGAACTTAGGAATGTGTGGGTCCACTGCTGTCATCGAGTTCCTCTATGAGTGTGGCTGCTGGCCAGCAGCAGCAGCAGCGTCACTTGGGACCTCCTTAGAAATGCAGTGTCAGGTCCCCCCGACACCAAGTGAATCCAGATCTCCATTTAACAAGATGCCAGGCGATTTTCATGCACATTATAGCTTGCAAAGTGCTTCCTTAGATATCATCTGTGTTGTCTCTCATTTATTATCCCTCTGGTCATGTGAAAAGCACACTTTATCTATTTTAAGTTCTATGAGTAGTCACTTCTAAATCATTGTACTTAAAACCTGGACTTCCTGAAGCTTCAACTTGAATCATGCAACAGTCATTATTGACTCCACCGGGTCCAAAGAGGAAGTGAGCACCTTTTCTTTCTTCTCCTATCTTTCAGCCTCCCCTGGCCTACTTCCTCTGTCTTATCTTTCAGGGTTTTAGGGCTTTTTGTCTTGTTCTAGTATTATTATTATTATTATTTTTGTTGTTATTATTATTTTTTGAGATGGAGTTTCACTCTGTCACCCAGGCTGGAGTGCAGTGGTGTGATCTCCACTCACTGCAACCTCTGCGTCCTGGGTTCAAGTGATTCTCCTGCCTCAGCCTCCCGTGTAGCTGGGATTATAGGTGCCCACCACCACACCTGGCTAATTTTTGTATTTTTTTTTTTTTTAGTAGAGACAGGGTTTCACCATGTTGTCCAGACTGGTCTTGAACTCTGACCTCAGGTGATCCACCTGCCTCTGCCTCTCAAAGTGCTGGGATTACAGGCGTGAGCCACCGCACCAGCCTTGTTTTAGTATTATCATTACTCTTACATTCTCTATTTTTTCTTTTTATACTGGTATTATTTTCATCATTTCTGTGACCACATTTGCTGCAATTATTTAGACATGGTTCCATATGCATATGAATTTAGTCCTTCTACAGTCTAAATGTCTCCCCCCTACAATTCATATGTTGAAGCCCTAAGCCCCAGTGTGATGGCTTTAGGAGGTGGGGCCTTTGGGAGATGGTTAGGGATTGTTACCCTTTTCAGGGACTGAAGGGACCAGAGTTCTCACCTTCCACCATGGGAGGACACAGTTAGAAGGTGCCATCTGTGAGCCAGGAAGTGAGTCCTCACAAGACACCGAATCTGCTGTCATGCTGATCTTGAACTTCCCAATTTTCCAGAACAGTGACAAGTAACTTTGTGCTGTTCATAAGTCATCCAGTCCATAGAGAAAATGTGGCACATATGCACCATGGAATACTATGCAGCCATAAAATAGAATGAGTTCATGTCCTTTGCTGGGACATGTATGAAGCTGGAAACCATTTTTAGCAAACCAACACAGGAACAGAAAACTAAACACCACATGTTCTCACTCATAGTGGGAGTTGAACAATGAGAACACATGAACATGGGGGATGGGGACCTCACACACCAGGGCCTTTTTGGGGGTGGAAGACAAGGGGAGGGAGAGGATTAAGACAAATACCTAATGCATGGGGGACTTAAAACCTAGATGACAGGTTGATAGGTCAGCACACCACCATGGCACATGTATACCTGTCTAAGAAACCTGCACATTCTGCACATGTATCCCAGAACTTAAAGTAAAATAATAAATAAATAAAAATAAAAATAAAAAAAAAGAAGAAGGCTGGGTGCAATGGCTCATGCCTGTAATCCTAGCAGTTTGGGAGACCAAGGTGGATGAATCACAAGGTCAGGAGTTCGAGACCAGCCTGGCCAATATGGTGAAACCCTGTCTCTACAAAAAAATACAAAAATTAGCTGGGTGCAGTGGCATGTGCCTGTAGTCCCTGCTACTTGGAAGGCTGAGGCAGGAGAATCACTTGAACCCAGGAGGCAGAGGTCGCAGTTAACTGAGATCAGGTAACTGCACTCCAGCTTGGGCAACTAAGCGAGACTCCATCTCAAAAAATTAAAAAGGAAAAAGAAACAGAAAAATAAAAGAAAAAATAAAAATAAGTCATCCAGTCTAGGGTACCTTGTTATAGCAGCCTGGAAAGGCTAAGACAGGTTCCCACTGGCAAGTTCTTTATGCCATCACTACTCTGATTATCAGCTTTGCATACTTATTCCCCCTGACCTTCCTGAGCAGATTTTTATGGATGCATACGTGGGTCATATGCTCCCTAGGTTGGTGTGTATCGTCTCCTGTCACCTGAAAATCGTTTCACAAGGAAGGGTATTCTTGTGTCTCAACCTTTCACTCTTGAAATTTGCTAAACATTTCTTACTATTTTCTGGCATTTAATATTGAAGAAAAATCTGAGGTTGGCTCAATTTCTGTTTCTTTGCAGGTAACTCATTCATTCTATCTAGATGATGGTAGGGTTTCTTATTATTAAAATACCAATGTTACCAGAATATGACTAGTATATGAATATGTTAGTATATGAATATAGTATATGACTAGACTATAACTAGCTTGCTTATTTTTGTTAATTTGGGGTAAGAATTGGTGAATTGTTTTGATACATAAATTCAAATCTTCCCTGAATTCTATACATTTTTCTTTTCATATTTCTTTGAAAATATTTTTGCTTCTTTTATTTTGTCCTCTTTTTTGGGAATGCTGATTATCTATATTATTGAATTGCCTCTGTCTACCCTTTATCTGTCATATAATTTCTGATTACATATACCCCTGTTCTCTTTCTCTGAATTATGGGTGATTTTTTTTTCAAGACTATTCACATAATATAATTCAATTTTTGCAGCTATGATTATTTTCATTCTTGCTTCTAATTCCTGCTATCAACTCTAAAGTGTATCTATATATGCTCCATGGGATTTTCTTTTTCTTTTCTTTTTTTTTTGAGACGGGGTCTTGCTCTGTCACTCAGGCTGGTGTGCAGTGGCACAATCATGGCTCACTGCAGCTTCAACCTTCTGGGCTTAAGTGATCCTCCCATCTCAGTCTCCAATGTAGCTGGATCCACAGGTGTGTATGACCACACCTGGCTGATACATGTATGTGAATATATATATAAAATCAAAAAAGTTTAAACTACAGCTACCCAGGATTTTTTTTCAAATATATATATATAGAAGAGACAGGGTTTCTCCATGATGCCCAGGCTGGTCTCAAACTTTTGGTCTTTAGCCATCCACCTGCTTCAGCCTCCCAAAGTGCTAAAATTGCAGGCATGTGCTACTTTTTTGCCTTAAATCTCCCATAACACTTTTCTTCTTAACCTAATCATCTTGCCATCTTATTTTCATAGCCCACTTGAAAAGAATCCTGGATAGCTGTAGTTTAACCTTTTTTGATTCCTTAGGGTAAAAGTTGCCATGATTTCTAATTTATTATTTGCATGGCTTGTGTTTGCTCGACTGTTTACCGTTCCTTCAATTTATTCAGATCAATGCAGGTAAATCATTTCCACTAAACTGAATGGCGGATGCTCTTGGGGACCACTCACTATTTACCTGGCTCCTGTCCTTAGAGAGGTAGAGATGGGAGCTGAGGTCATGATATTTCCATCGGAAGGGTTGACTTGCATACTTTATTGTCTTTGTGTTCATCAGAACAGCGGCACTGGGAACAGGCTTTCTCCATAAGCTTTCCTATTTGGATGAGCTTCAATATGTGAACACCATGTGGATTTGTCTCCTTTCTATTCCTTGGGACCTGGCATTGTCCCCTAATTCTGAAAATGCAATCTCAGTTAGAAGTGATCCAGCTACTTGTTAGCTAAAGGCTCTGCTTTCTGTAGTTGTTCTCGCTAGTTTGAGGTGAAGAAATGTCTCTCAGCAGAGTAATCGCCAAAGATCTCTTCATCTGCCCTTTGTTCAGACCTCATCCAACATGGTAGAGGAGGTTCTCTTTGTCCTCCTCTTCACTCACTATCTGTGCACTCCGGAGAAAGCCTGAACTGTGCCACAGAAAATCCATCCCGTGAGCTTCGTTTCTAACTAAGAGCAGGGTCTGGGGATGCTGTTAATGCAGTACACAGCACACAGTTCTCCTATGGCTTCTCCATGACCTCTATGTAACATATATCAGCTGGATTTGTCAGAATTTTTTTATCCATTTCTCAGAAAGTTGCACAGCCTTCTCAGGCAGGGGGGTTATCTACCGATTCCTTGTGTACTTCTTGATTTTGGTGGAGTCTGCTCTTTGCCCAGAAGTAAGCATGCACAGTGGCTGGCCGGTACCAAGTGTGATTAGTAGCATTCCTTTGTTTCAGCTATTTATTGAGTTTTCGAGTTTTTCCTTTATTGCTACTTCTCCCTAATCATTTTGGTCAGTTTCTGGGACAGAAGTTTAAATGTCCATTTTCAATTTACTCACTTATTTCATAAGTATTTAGAGTGCTTAATAGGTCCCAATCACAGTGAACTAGACTCTACTATCTTAAGCTATTAGCTCTCAGCTACAAACCCACCCTTTGTGGCCTGGGTGTATGGTCCTAGCAGTGAGCTCCCACTAGGCTCTGCCAACAGGGGAGACTAGGGGTAACTGGAAGAAGAAATGGAAGCCCATGTCTTCCTGTTTGCTGCTTTGTTATTATCACCAGAACAATGGTTTTTACCCTACAGTTAGTACCAATGTTCCCCACACACTCCCTAAACCAGCCTCATTTTGCTCCCCACTCCTGTCTTCCCTCCCTTTCTCCTACTAGGAGACAACAGTCCAGCCAACTAGCACCCCCATGGCTCTAGGTCCCTCCTCTAAGGCCCATGGGCCCCTCTTGGAGGCTGCTGAGGTACCAGCACTAGCCAGACATCCTCTTCCTGGAGATCTGGTCCCAGCTCTGCAGGGCACCTCCCACAGACTTTGAGGTTCCGTGCTCCCACCTTCTTTTCTTCACTTTCTAGCCTCGGGGTGGTAGCTGCTTCCTGTGGTTACTATCCCCGTGCCATCTCAGTGTTGCCATATTTGTCTTTTCAGTCCCCCGATGCCTGCTTCTCCAATTCCTTGTATTAAATTCCTTCCTTTAAAATTACTGGTGTTGGTTGTTTTCCTCTTAGACCATAACTGATGTGAAGATTGAGCAAGTGCTTACAGAGCGTGTCTGTATCATTCTAGTAAAGAATACAGACAATAAACCAACAAATGCAATATGAGATGACAGGTACTTTGGAAAAAGAAACAGAGGAAGCAATGAAGACACTGAAGAGGGAAACCTACACTTCAGAGGAGCCAAGAAATACTTCATGGGTGACATGGCATCTAGCCGATACCTGGAGAGAGGTAGGAGTTCCTTAGAGAATGGAGAGAGGAGGAAAGGGTGCTCTGGGAAAGTCCTAAGCAAGAGAGAACAGGACATGTTTGAGTCCCATGGGTAAAGTCATGAAGTAGTTGAGATCCAGAGGTAAAAGAGCCTATGAAGTGAATACATTTCTTTTCCTGTATTGCAGGAGGACATTATGAACATGAGGTTGAGAGTGGCAGATGATAAGACTGGAAAGTTAAAGTGATGCCAGCTCAGAAATAATCTCACTGTAAGTCATTTAAAGAAGATTGAGGACAAGTGGGAGCCACTGAAGAGTTTTGAACAAGGAAGTGACTTGACTGGATTTGCATTTTAGGAAGACTCCTTTGATGGATTGGAAGAAGATATGACTGGAGACAGGAAGACTGAATAGGGAGTTACTCCATTTCTCTCTTCAGCATGGATAAGGTAGGGATAAAGAAAATAGGTCTGAGGGACACAAAGAAGTTAAAAGCAACAAGATTTAGGTATTGACCAGATGAAGCAAGTCAGGCAAAGAGAGGAATTAGTGATTCATTCATTTGATACATATTTCTTTACCTTGAGAGAGAGAGAGACAGGGCCTTACTCTGTCAGGCAGGCTGGAGTGCAGTGGCATAAACATAGCTCCCAGCAGCCTCAATTTCTTGGGCTCAAGTGATTCTCCTACCTCAGCCTCCTGGGTAGCTGGGAACACAGGTGGTGTGTGCCATTATGCCTGGCTAATTTTCTTGATTTTTTTTTTTTTTATAGGGACGAAGTTTCACTATGTTGCCCAGGCTGGTCTTGAACCCCTGAGCTCAAGTAATCCCCCCAACTTGGCCTTTCCAAGTGCTGACATTACAGGAGTGAGCACTGTGCCTGGCCTATATTTCTTTATAGATAGATTGATAGTGGGGTGCAGTGGCTCATGCCTGTATCCCAGCACTTTGAAAAGCTGAGACAGACAGATTGTTTGAGTCCAGAAGTTCAAGACCAGCTTGGGCAACATAGTAAGACCCTGTCTCTACAAAAAATTTTTAAAAACTAGACAGGCATGGTGGTATGCACCTGTAGTCTCAGCTACTTGAGAGGCTGAGGCATGAGAATTGCTTGGGCCCAGGAGGTGGAGATTGTAGTGAGCTATGATCATGCCACTGCACTCAAGCCTGGGCAACAGAGCAAGACCCAGTCATAACTGTTATGAATACATCCATAAACGAACAACACTAAACATTTTAGGTTGGGGAACACTGTGGATGATGTGGTGCTGTTCACCCATCTGATGTCTGCTCTTAACTTTCTCATTTATTCTTATCTCTAGCAATTCTATAGCCTGTGGAACTCTGGGGTGCTTCTTACAAATTACACTGATTCTTAGGGAGACACTGTTCACTATTCCGAAGTGTTTTTTTTTTTTTTTAACTTTTAATGTCTTTGCTCGTCACCATGTTGAACAAGATGAGAACTATTACACTCTTTTCAATACTTATAAAATAATGTATGTTCACAAAGACTTTCCTCAGCAAGGAAGATATTATTGAATATAATATAGATGAGGGATTTATATCATTCATATCACAATAAGCAACTTTAAAACCCGTGTTGGCTGGGCGTGGTGGCTCATACCTATAATTCTAGCACTTTGGGAGGCGGAGGCAGACGGATCATCTGAGGTCAGGAGTTCGAGACCAACCTGACCAACATGAGAAAACTCTGTTTCTACTAAAAATGCAAAATTATCCAGGTGTGGTGGCACATGCCTGTAATCCCAGCTACTTGGGAGACTGAGGCAGAGAATTGCTTGAATCCGGGAGGCAGAGGTTGCAGTGAGTTGAGTTCACACCACTGCACTCTGGCCTAGGGGGCAGAGTGAAAGAACTCACTGTAGTATGAGGGAGGGTGGATGGAAGGAGAAAAAAAATACGGCATGAACAAAACTTGGTAAGGGAATAGCAGGGACATGGCAGGATATTGGATCTCAATAATGTGTATTTGTTACTCAACAGGTTTCATATCTATTACATGCAAAGCGTTATGCTAGATTCTGTGATGAATACAAAAAATTAGACATTAAATTAAATCACAGACTAAATTAAAGCCCAGTAGAGAAGACATAAATCTCAACAATACATTTTTAATACAAAAAATTTATGTCATTGCATGCATTTATTGAAGTATTATTTTAAAGTGATTGTCCACTAATTCCTAAATGCTAAATGCAAGTTTTTCATCTGAGCCAATGTTATTTCAGATAATGGAAAACATTTATATTTTATTTCTTTCTAAGAATTTATTTTACTCTCCAGACTAGCTATTAATAATAAATCAGGCTGGGCATGGTAGCTCACGCCTGTAATCCCACACGTGGGGAGGGTGAGGCAGGCAGATCATATGAAGCCAAAAGTTCGAGACCAGCCTGGCCAACATGGTGTCTCTACTAAAAATACAAACGTTAGGCCCAGCACAGCGACTCACACCTGTAATCCTAGCACTTTGGGAGGCGAGGCAGATGGATCATATGAGGCCAGGAGTTTGAGACCAGCCTGGTCAACATGTCGAAACCCCACCTCTACTAAAAATACAAAAATTAGCTAGGCGTGGCAGTGCATGCCTGTAATTCCAACTACTTGGGAGGCTGAGGCAGGAGAATTGCTTGAACCCAGGAGGCGAAGGTTGCAGTGAGCTGAGATTGTGTCACTGCACTCCAGCCTGGGCAACAGAGTGAGACTCCACCTCGAAGAAAAAAAAAAATACAATCATTAGCCAGGCATAGTGGCAAGCACTTTTAATTCCAGATACTCAGGAGGCTGAGGCAGGAGAACTGCTTGAACCCGGGAGACGGAGGTTGCAGTGAGCCAAAATTGCACCACTGCACTCCAGCCTGGCAACAGACCAAGACTCCATCTTAAAAAAAAAGATGATAACGAATCAAATAGACAATTTAAAAAATATATACATATAATATATATGTGTATGTATATAGATACACATCTTTTGAGACAGGCATTATCACATCACTACACAGATCCGTCATTTATACCCTACCTATTTGTGACTGGTAATAAAAGTGGGCAAAAAGAAAAGGAAAATACATTGATGTTGAGCAACTAAATTCAGTTTGTGGGTAAAGAGACAGAGGCACAAGGTTTAAGTGTGACTGTGGCATTATAGAATGCTTAGAGCTTCAAAACGAAGACAGTATCACTGCAGAGTAGAACCAGCTAGTAGACACTGCTTGTGTAAACTAAGCATTGAACAAGCTCTTTGAACAGTTTTGGGAAAGGCCTTCCAGATGGGGAACTGGATGCTCCCTGAAGAAAGAATCATGAGGAAAGTGTGTTTATTATCGATCTAATCTGGAGCTTACAAGATAGAGACATTCTCCACCTGGGAGAACAACAGCTCCTGTTCTTTTTTTTTTTTTTTTTTTCCTTTGAGACAGAGTCTCACTCTTACCACCCAGGCTGGAGTGCAATGGCACTATCTCAGCTCACTGCAGCCTCCACCTCCCAGATTCAAGCAATTCCCCTGCCTCAGCCTCCCGAGTAACTGGGATTACAGGCACCCGCCACCATACCATACTGATTTTTATATTTTTAGTAGAGATGGGTTTTCACCATGTTGGTCAGGCTGGTCTCGAACTCCTGACCTCAGGTGATCCCCCACACCCTGCCTCAGCCTCCCAAAGTGCTGGGATTACAGACGTGAGCCACCAAGCCTGGCACGGCTCCTATTCTTGTTCCAAGCACAATAATGCATGTCTGGAGGCATCCCAGGCAACATGTTACTGGCTTCCACCTAAGAGTACAGCCTCGTGGAAAGACTGGTTTATGGAGAGGAGGAAATTGTGTTCCAGTTGTGTATTTACAGCCTCTCTTTTACGTGAGTAGGGATAAATACATGAAGGTGTTTGCTTATTTTAAATAAGTAGGAGGCTGCACCTGGTGGGATGTTACCCCTGGTAAAAAGAAAACCTTCAACTGAATTAAATTTAAAAGAGTTTAATTGAGCAAAGAATGTTTCGTGAATTGGGCAGCCTCCTGAGCCAGAGTAGGCTCAGAGACTCCCACACAGCCACGTGGTGGAAGAAGATTTATGGACAGAAAAAAGCCAGTGATACACAGAAAATGGAAGTGAGGTACAGAAGCAGCTGGATTGGTTATAACTCAGTGTTTGCCTTATTTGAACACGGTTTGAATAGTTGGCCATATTTGATTGGCCAAAACTTGGTGACTGTCACAACTGCAGGCTACGGTCTGTTGACACCTCCACTTCTTATATAGTTCATGATGTACAGAAAAACCTTTAGGCAGAACTTAAACTATGTGAGAAGACAGCTTGAGGCTACACTTGATTTAACACTCTTTTAGTTAAGTCTGTAGAGCTCGTGGATGTTAGGGCTGATGAGATTTTATGTGAAAACTAGCCAAGTGTCTGTTTTGTATCCCATTGACCCAGGAGTCAAACGGACAGCTTGCTCATTTGCTCAGGCAGCGGGGATCCCCAGTTGGGATTTGAGTTACGTTGATAGGAACTATTCCGAACAGTTCAGATTAAAGTGCAGCTTCCGTGTCATTCATCTCAAATGAAATCCCCACCCTGGCATAGACCAGAACTGCCGCCTGACCATGGCTGTTAAACTGGAGATGATATTGAGGTCTGTATCTCAGACTCAAAAGGGAAGTTAGAACAACCACTCTGAGGCCACCTCTTTCAGCTTTGGAAAAGGTGAAAAATTGCCATGGAATCTCAAAGCATACATGTGAGTATTCTTTTCTTTTCTTTGTTTTTTTTTTGAGACGGAGTTTTCTCTTGTTGTCCAGGCTGGAGTGCAATGGTGAATCTCAGCTCACCGTAATCTCCACTTCCCAGGTTCAAGTGATTCTCGTGACTCAGCCTCCCAGGTAGCTGGGATTACAGGCACCTGCCACCACACCCGGCTAATTAATTAATTAATTAATTTAGTGGAGATCACCCCAGGTGATCCGCCCACCTCGGCCTCCCAAAGTGCTGGGATTACAGACGTGAGCCACTGCGTCTAGGCCAATGTGAGCATTCTTGAAAGATCAGAGAAAATCTGTGTAAAGATGAGTGTATACAAGTCAACATGGTGAAACCCCGTCTCAACTAAAAATACAAAAAATTAGCTGGGCATGGTGACGCGTGCCTGTAATCCCAGCTACTCAGGAGGCTGAGGCAGGAGAATTGCCTGAACCCAGGAGGCAGAGGTTGCGGTGAGCCGAGATCGCGCCATTGCTCTCCAGCCTGGGTAACAAGAACAAAACTCCGTCTCAAAAAAAAAAAAAAAAGAAAGGAAAAGAAAACATGTACATCTTAATATGAGTTAGCGTCCTATCCTACAATTCTTTGTCGCTGATGTTCATCATGATGGGAAGCACCACAGACTATGCAGATGACACGTTGGATTGATGGAATTGCATTTCCACCCATCAGTGTCCCAACAGAAAACAGAATTCACTGCAGATGGTTTAAGTGAAAATAAATACAAAAAAAAGACCACTTGCATAGCAGTAGCCTGGGTTCAGGAGACAAATAAGGGATAAGGAGGTGTCTGGAGACCAGCAACCATGGGAAGCTACCACTTCTCCTAGGGCTGGGGCAACACAGGGAGAAAAAGGTGTTCATGGACTCTCAGGACTTGGGTGCATGGTGGAGGAGGGGCCACCCTGTGAGACTGACAGTCATGGAGAAAGGCCAGATAAAATACCAAAGCTGGGAAGTAGAGAAGGAGATGAGCCTAATCTATTCTTCTTTCCTTTCCAATCTCCTGCCAATAGTCCCACTGGCTGAACCCAACCAGAAACCATCAGGAAGGAGAGCCTACGGTGATAGATAACACAGGGCAGAAGAATAGAAAATGGATCCACTGGAGGTTTGGGAAAGGAATTGGCAGATAAAAAATCACCACACAGGGCTGCTATCTGGTATGAAGTTCTGCTTTTAAATAGAAAAGCTCAATCATCTCTAATGTGTGGGTTTGGGACAAATTATTCCAGCAGGAATATGCTAGGAACAATCCATTGGTAGGAAATCACAGATCAGAAGGAGGTCCATGTGTGGTTCCCTAGTCTGACCCTGGAGAAGCATGGTCTGGCAGGGTGCTTCTGGAGGAGGTACTACTAAGGGTTCGTGGCCCGGCTCCTGATATCACACGTGACCTGTCTACAGCTAACCGGTTGTTATTTCCATGTTGGTCCACTGCCCTGCTTAGCAGAGTCATAAAGGATTCTCCTGGCATACATGTATACCTGGCTCACTGCCCTTGGTGCTAGGGTTGAGGAGAGCTACTGGGAGTGGGGATGGCTTTCAGTGGATTGGTAACACTTGACTTTCCTTCTCAGGCTGGAAAGCTCTTTGAATAGGTCATGTCCCTCACAGGGTCACAGCAGTCTTTCCTTTTTGTCAGAACCTAAGGAGAAGGCAAAGCTCATTTTATTTGCACAGAGTGGACCTTAGTCCAAGCTCTCAGTGTTTGTAGAGGCCACTAAGGGCGCAATTCCCCATCCTTCATTTGTCTCTCCAAAACAGAGCAATGTGCCACTCTTGGGAGTTTAGAATCCTTTAAAGATATTTTTCTCTACCTCCAAATTTGTGGACGTAACCATTCTTACCACTTTAATATCTCTCCTTCTGTCCACACTTCCACTGTCGTGTCTCCCCTGAATTGCTATGGTAGCCTCGTCACTGGTCTTGGTGTCTCTGCTGTGCCCTCCCCCTCTTTTTTCATGCTGCAACTTTAGAGATCATTCCAAAATGCAGGTTTCATTGCATCGAGGCTTTGCTTAAAACCCTTTCCTTTTTCTTCATTGCACTCAGGATATGTACAAAATTCTTATAAATGTTTTACCATCTGGCTACTACCTACCCTATTCTCATCATTCTCCAGCATCAGCTATCCACCCAACAAATACACAGATACACACCCTCACATGCAATCAGTCACTACACCCAATCCCATTGATCTCCACGTTTAGGTTCTACTGATGATCCCACACTCTTCGTTAAGATATGTGGCCTCTTGCGTTTTCTGATTTGGGGATACTATTTTGGAGAGACCCATTTCACACCTCTGGGTTTTATTTAAAGGTTCTTGGAAGAAAACTGCCTGAAAGGTTTGCTACAAGTGAAGTGCATGATCTTCTCATTAGTTTCTTTCTTTCTTTTAATCATCCTAAAAGGAGTCTCGTAAGTCATACTTAGGATTTACTTAGGGACAGCATAATAATGAGGCCAGTCTCCCAATTTAGCAACACTCCTGGGATTTCTCCATCTCTTACTGCAGGGCTCAGATGCTACGCCTGAGATCAGATACCAAAGTAGAGGCCTGGAAACTAGGGCTGTCTTGATGATAACTTCAAAGTGGGATGGGGAAGGCCAGGGTAAAGTGGTGTGTTCACAGAGACCTCTTAAGTACTAACAGAAAAAGGAAATCAGAATATTGAGACACTGGGTTTATACTGACGTAGTAGTGGACTAATATTTAATATATAACCAGAAAGTAAAAGTTCTCCATTAAATAAAGCCAGTCATTAGTCCAAAGGAAAAATTATTTGAGAGCCTCAACAAATTTGTAATTATTAGTGTTATTATTATTATTTTTGAGACAGGGTCTGACTCTATCATCCAGGCTGGAGTGCAGTGGTGTGATCTTGGCCCACTGCAAACTCTGCCTCCCAGGATCAAGCAATTCTCATGCCTCAGCCTCCCTTGTAGCTGAGATTACAGGCAAGAACCACCACACCTGGCTAATTTTTGTATTTTTAACAAAGACAGGGTTTCACCATGTTGACCAGGCTGGTCTCAAACCCCTGACCTCAAATGATCTTCCCACCTCACCTCCCAAAGTGCTGGGATTACAGGCGTGAGCCACCATGCCTGGCCAAATTTGTAATTATTTTTAAAAAGACAAAGACAAAATCTTTTGGAGGGAAATCCTGTTCTAGGTACTGACAATAGAGCAGTAAACAGAAGGAGACAATGTCTGTGTTATGAGACAGGACTGGGAAAAAACAAATACATGAACAAACATTATACAATGTCCAGGCTGTTCAAGGTAAGAAGCTGAATGGAAAATAAAGCAGAAGTAAAATAGCATTGTGTGAGGGGTCAGGGTGCCTGTTTAGAAGGGATGATCGGAAAAAACCCACACAAGAACAGAAAATCAAACACCGCATGTTCTCCCTCATAGGCGGGTGCTGAGAAATGAGGACACATGGACACAGGGAGGGGAGCATCATATACTGAGGTATGTGGGGAGGAGCTAGGGGAGGGACAGCAGGGGGTAGGGAGTTGGGGAGGGATATCATGGGGAGAAATACCAGATATAGGTGATGGGGAGGAAGGCAGCAAACCACATTGCCATGTATATACCTATGCAACAATCCTGCATGTTCTTCACATGTACCCCCAAACCTAAAATGCAATAAGATATATATATTTTTTTTTTTAAAAAGGCTCTTTGCAAAAATGAAGTTTGTGCAGAGGCCTGATTGAAGTGAAGGAGGAAGCCATGAACTATTTAGTAAAAGAGCACACCAGGAAAAGGAATAGCAAGTGCCAAGGTCCTGAAATGTTCAAGGAACATCAAGGAGTTCAGGGTGGCCACAGCGCCATGGGCAGAAATGTGGAACACAAGATTAGAGAATAAGCCAGAGTGGAGATCCCATAGGCCTTGGGGACCCTGGTAAGGACTCTGAATGCTCCTGGGTCAAGGGACACCACTGGAGGATGGAGAAAAGGGAGAATGATGTTTTCAAAGGATTGCTCTGGCTTCTGTGTGTGGAAAATTGACTGTTGGAAGAAGAAAGAAGAATACCAGCAAGGACATCAACAGGGAAGATATTGCAATTGCCCTGCAAGACATTAATTTAGGTTGGACCAGGATGTCAATGACATAGAATATGAGGAGTAGTTAAGATTCAGAATGTATTTTGAAGGTAGGTAGGATGTTCTGTTGAATTGCATGAGAGCATGAGAGAAAGGAACGAATGAAAAATAGCCTGGACGTGGTGGCTCATGCCTGTAATCCCAGCACTTTGGGAGGCTGAGGCAGGCGGATCACCAGGCCAGAAGTTCAAGACCAGCCTGACCAACATGGTGAAACCCTGCCTCTACTAAAAATACAAAAATTAGCTGGTTGTGATGGTATGCACCTGTAATGCCAGCTACTCGGGACAGTGAGGCAGCAGAATCACTTGAACCTGGGAGGCGGAGGTTGCAGTGAGCTGAGATCGCACCACTGCACTCCAGCTGGGGCAGCAAAGCGAGACTCCGTCTTGGAGGGAAAAAAAAAAAGGAAACGGTGAAAAATAATCTCAGATATGGAACCCAACAGGATCCACAGAATTGGAGTGAGAATTGAGAATAGACTTTGGATCTTTTAAGACTCAGAAAGCTATTAGATATAACCATAGAAATGTTGACGGGGCAGTTGTATATTCAAATCTAAACTTGAGGAAGAGACTAGGACTAGAGATTCTAATTCAGGTGAATTTAGGCTATGTATAAAATGAAAATCATGGGTTTTGATTTCTGAAATATTTAGGATATTTTCTTTAAAAGAATAGAGGAGGTCAAAAGTGTTAGATTGAGAAGAAGAGAATACAGCAGAAAAGACTGAGAATGTATGGCAAACATGGGAGTAGGAAATATATGTCCATGGGGAACTCTGGAAGCCATGTAGGAAAAAAAAGTTTTATGGAGGAAAAAGTCAAGAAGGGTGGCTTGAGCTGGTCATGGTGGCTCATGACTATAATCTCAGCACTTTAGGAACCTGAGGTGGGAGGATCACTTGAGCCCAGGAGTTTGAGACTTGCCTGGGCAACATAGGGAGACCCTGTCTCTAGAAAAAATAAAAATAAATTAGCTAGGCATGGTGGCATGCATCTGTGGTCTTAGCCACTTGGGAGGCTGAGGTAGGGGAATCTCTTGAACCTGGGAGGTTAAGGCTGAAGTAATTACACCACTACATTCCAGCCTGGTCAACAGAAAAAGATCCTGACTCCAATAAAAAAAAAAAAAAAAAAAAAAAAAAAAAAAAAGAAGAAGAAGAAAAGGAAAACAGAAAGAAAGAGAGAGAGAGAGAAAGAGAGAGAGAGAGAGGAGAGAGAAAGACAGACAGAAAGAAGGAAAGAGAGAGAGAGAGAAGGAGCGAGGGAGGGCGGAAGATGGTTTTATCACCATCCCATGAGGATGGCTATTAATTTAAAAACAAGTGTTAGCAAAGATGTGAAGACGTTGGAATCTTTGTGCCCTGCTGGTAGGAATGTAAAATGGTCCAGTCAGTATAGAAAACAGCAAAAACTTCCTCAGAAAATTAAAAATAGAATTATCATATGACCCAGAAATTATACTTTTGGGTATATTCCCCCCAAAAATTGAAAGCAGGGACTTGAGCAGATATTTGTGCACATGTTCGTATCAGCATTATTCATAATAGCCAAGAAGCAAACCAAATGTCCATCAAGAGATGAATGGCTGAACAAAATGGGATGTAGACACATCTTATGAGATAGAAAAAACCCAGATGTTCTTCCTAATTTCTAACACAGTCTCTTAACACAACACTTCTGTCATTGGATGTATGGGAGTTTATTTTCAACACAACAACCTATTCTCCAGTGGATACCAGTTGAATGTCCTCTAATTCAATTCAATTCTGACACTGTCTACCTGGTGATATTGTCAGATTTCATGAATTGATGGCTCATTTAGACAAGAGTTCCCATCATTTCAGATGCCAGTCTGAAGTCATAGGTTGTCACTCCTTGTAGGTTGATGCTTCTGACCAACTGGCTATAAGTCAGGGGATCCCACAACCCCCTCCTCTAATTTGTTTAATGTGCTGGAGTGGCTCACAGAACTCAGGGAAACACTTGTGTTTGCCCATTTATTAAGAAGGATATTACAAAGGACACAGATGAACAGCCAGTTGGAAGACATGTGGATGGCAAGGGATATGGGAAGGGGTGCAGAGTTTTAATGCCCTCTCTGAGTGCCACCCCCAGGAACCTCCATGTGTTCAGCTATCTGGAAGCTATCTAAAGCCTGTCCCTTTGGGTTTTATGGAGGTTTTATTACATAGGCATGATTGATTACATCCTGGGCCATTGATGTTTAATTTAATCTTCAGCTCCTCTTTCTTTCTTGCATGTATATGTGTGTGTGGTAGTTGGGGGAGATGAGACACTTAAAGTTCAAATGCTCTAATCATACCTTGGTCTTTCAAGTGACCAGCCCGAAGCCATATAGGGGCCCTCAGCCACCAGGTATCTATTGAACACACAAAAGACACTCTTATCACACACTCCGGAGATCATCAGGGTTTTAGGAGCTGTACGCCAGGGAACAGAGAAGAAAATCAAATATACGTTTCCCAATATTGCAAGTGAAATGGAATATTATTTAATTTTAGAAAGAAAGGAAATTCTGACACATTCTACAATATGCCTGAACCTTGAAGACATTATGCTAAATGAAATGAGCCTGCCACAAAAGGACAGATACTGTAAGGTCCCACTTATAGGAGATTCCTAGAGTAGTCAAATTCATTGAGACTCTACTAATTTGTTAAGGCTGCCATAACAAAATAGTACAAAGTGGGTGGCTTAAATGAAAAAAATTTATTTTCTCACGTGCTAGAGGCTGGAAGTCCAAGATCAAGGTGTTGACAGGTTTGGTTTCTCCTGAGGCCTCTCTCCTTGGCTTGCAGATGTGTAAGCCTTTTCCTGTTATGTCCTCTGTGCATGAGCATCCTTGGTGTCTCTTTCTCTTCTCATAAGGACACCAGTGCTATTGGATTAGGATCCTAACCTACAAGCCCTCATTTTAACTTAATCACTTCCTCTCAAGTCTTCTTATTCCAAAATACACCTATATTCTGAAATGCTGGGAGTTGAGACTTCAACATAAGCACTTGAGAGAGTAGACAATTCAGCCCATAATAGAAACAGAAAGTTGAATGGTGATATCCAGGTCCTGGGAGAAGGGAGAATGGGGAGTTATTATTCAATGGCTATAGAGTTTTAGTTTTAGAAAATAAAAAAATTCTAGAGATGGATGGTGCTTACGGTTGTACCACAATGTGAATGCACTTAATACCACTGAACTGTACACTTAAGATGGCTAAAAGTGTCAATTATGTTATGCATATTTTTACCACATTTTAAATTAAAACAGGGTGATTCTTTCAACAAATGTGCTGGCACCATTGGATATCAATAATGAAAATAAGCTTAGATTCTTATCTCATATCATTCACAAAAATCAACTCAAATGGATTATTGTCCTAAATATAAGAGCTAAAGCCCTAGAAACAAAACATAGGAGGAAATCTAATGACTTTGGGTCAAGCAAGTGTTCTTAAATACAACATCAAAAGAACAATCCATAAGAGAAAAAAATAGTACATTGAACATCAAAATTTAAAACTTCTGGTTTTGCAAAGAAACTGTTAAGAATTTTTTAAATCACAGAAGAATGAAAAAATATTTGCAAATTACATATCTGAAAAGGATTTGTATCCAGAATATAAAGAACTCCTATAACTCAATGATAAGAAGGCAAACTACCCAATTAAAAATGGGCAAGAGAATTAAATATACATTTCATCAAAGAAGATAAATGAATAATGAACACATACAAAGGATGCTCAACACAAGTACTCCTTAGGGTAATGCAGTTAAAAGTAGAGTGGAGATCTAATTATTGTACACCTCCTAGAATAGCTAAGGTCAAAAGGGTTGATTACATCAAGTGTTGGAAATGCCGAGAAGAAACTGAAATTCTAATTCAAAGCTGATGGGAATGTATAACAGGAGAATCACTTGAAAAGCAGTTTGGTAGTTTCTTCAAAGTTAAATATAAATTTACCAATAGATCTATCAATTCCACTCCTAACTGTCCACCCAAGAGAAATGAAAAGTTATATCTACATAAAAACCTATAGGAGTATGTTCATAGCAGTATCGTTTGTAATAGCTATGGGAACAGTACAAATGTTCATCAACTGGTAAAAGAAGAAACAAAATGTGACATAGTTACGTACTGAAATACTATTTGATAATGAAAAGGAACAAACTAGTGATACAAATTACAACATTGTTGAACCTCAAAAGCATGATGGTAAATGAAAAAAAGTCAGATACAAAAGGTCACATGTTGAATGACTCCATTGATATGAAATATCCAGAAGAATATCTGTATAGACTGAAAATCAGTGGTTCCATGGGTCAAGGTGGGAGTGGGGATTAGCTGCAGATGGCCATGGGGAATTATTTTAGAGGATAAAAATGTTATACATCTGATTTATGGTGATGATTACACTCTTTGAATTAAAAATCATTGACTTGTACTCTTATAACAAGTATTTTTATGGTAGGTAAATTATACCTCAATGAAGCTGTTAAAAATTTTTTTGAAGGAGGGGGGATGAGAGCAGAGCCTCCATAACTACCATTCCTGCTGAAGCCGCTGTGTCCCCCAGTGTCATGAACTGTTCTAAAAGAAGGTGGTCATGTACACACATTGAGTTATTCTAAGTAGCTCTTGGTAACCTCCAATCCTTTCAGGTAGGTGACAAGTGGCTAATCTTACATAATCTTGCCCACTAGGGTCTAATGAAAGAGAATCTCCAACCAAAATCTCATATAAGGTGTTTATTAGACAACAACAGTTATTAACAGGAGGACACACAGGTAATTCTTATAACCTGTTGGGTGAGCTCAGTGAAGTTCTGCTCTCTGGTGACCTTGAAGAAGAGGCTCGCTTGAGATAGACACAGCAACCCAGAAGCAGAATTCAGTTAACTTTATAGCTGGCATCAGGGAACCAGAGTCCTCCAAAATTATGGCTGTTCATGGGACTTTTTGGATGCATGCATCAAAGTGGCACAAATTAAAACTCTTTCTAGACATTTATATACCATTTATGAAAAGTTGAGAAGGCTTTCTAAAATATTTTAGCCAATTCATATTTTTGAATACCATGATTTCACCAATGAAGATCCATTTCTAGCACTTGTGATGCTAACTAGTCTTGATCAAAGATATTGATCAGAAACAAAGACAACTGACACCTTCTAACAGCCCTCTCTGGCAAGTGGGCTTTTTAATTACGATGCTAGCTTACCACTCCTGTAGTGTGAATTGTTTAGTAAAGCAACTTAGCACAACTGTGGTAACATCAAGAACACACATAACTAACATTACTTATGGTGAAGTAATCTATTTTATGAGTCAAAGATGCAAAGGTTTTAAGATCCCCCCTTTTTTTTGCATCCCTGGGGGAAAACATTGTCAAATATAATTTTACTGCATCATTGACTGTAAGAAATATCCAGATATGAGAAATGTTAAAATGTGAAACAAAACTATGTGTCTTAGAATTGAGGATACACCTAAAATGAGATTATAAACATCATAACAGTGAGCCTGTGTTAGGCTATACCTAGGCATGTTTGTATATTGTTTTCCTTAAGGTTATAAATCTCTTGCACATTTGGCTTCTAGCCCTTCAAGTAAAATCCAGCTTCCTATTCCCACTTTTCTTATCCTTAAAAAAATTTATCTCTGTAGGGCACAATGTCATCTGGCCTATTTTAATGACTGAAAGTAGGAAGACGTGTTTCTCAAAATACGAGTTGTAAAATGCCCTGCATCAGAATCAGCCTGGTTGCTTGTTAAAAACATGGATATCCTGACTCCACTTGGAGCAACTGAATTAGAATCCCTAGAGGTGATACTAGAAATTTGCCTTTTACCAACTCACCCAGTTAATTCCAATGCATTCCAAGGTTTAAAAACAACTGTCCTAAGAGAGAAACATGGCAATAAAATGCCCTTTTACATAAACTGAAGAAATATTACCTATTGGTTATGAACTTGAGCCTGTACCACACCCTGCAGGACAGGGATGATAAAGTGAAGCAGAGACTGGTTAGATGTTCACCAAACCCATTTACTTCTTCTGGCAACAAGCCAAATTCCATTCCCAGCTTTCATGACAGTGGTAGAAAAATATGCTATTGAGTACTAGCCAGTGAAATGTGGGTAGAAAAGATACTGGCCACTTTCAGTGTTGGATTCTCATTCTCCTTTTGCATCCTGTAGACATCTATCCTTTTCATTCTTCAGCCCTCAGAAAACAGAAGGTGTGGTAGCTTCTTAGTTTATAGTATAAATGAAGATCAAATGGACTAGCTGAGATGAGGAAAAGTCCTGCTTGCCAAGAGCTTCACCATATGAACCATGGAATATTATGCAGCCACAAAAAAGGATGAGATCATGTCCTTTGCAGAGACATGGATGAAACCGGAAACCACCATTCTCAGCAAACTGACACAAGAACAGAAAACCAAACACTTCATGTTCTCATTCATAGGTGGATGTTGAACAATGAGGACACACGGACACAGACACAGGAAGGGGAACATCACTCACCAGGGCCTGGGGTGTGGGCGGGGGTAGGGAGGTATAGCAAGGGGTGGGAGGATTGGGGAGGGATAGCATTAGGAGAAATACTTAACGTAGATGATGGGCTGAGGAATGCAGCAGAGCACCACCATGGCACGTGTATACCTATGTAACAAACATGCACAATCTGCATATGTACCCCAGAACTTAAAGTATAAAAAATAAATTAAAAAAAAAAAAAGAAAAGCAAAGCAAAAAGAAGATACTTCCAAAGTGGGTATGCCATTTGGGGCATGCTTAGGGTCTTAGTCCATTCAGGTTTCTATAACAAAATACCTTAGATGGGATAATTTGTAAACAACAAAAATGTATTGCTCACAGATCTGGAGGCTGGGAAGTCTAAGATTAAGGTACCAGCAGATTTGGTATCAGCAAGGGCCTGTTTCTCAAAAATGGTACCTTCTATGTGTCCTTACATGGTGGAGAGGGACAAATGAACTCCCTCAGGCCTTTTTCCCTTCTCAGTAAGGGAACTACTCCCATTTATGAAGCCTCCACCCTCGACCTAGTCACCTCCTGAAGTTCCCACCTCTTAATACCAACACACTGGAGATTAGATTTCAACTTATAAATTTTGAAGGACGCAAACATTCAGACCACAGACACTTAATCATATCACTCTCTAGTCTGCCAATGGATGCATCTGTCCCCACTTATGTTCCACTCAGGAAATGCACTTGCTCAAGAGACTTTCACAATAAATCAAACCAGGAAAATTATTTATCAGGCGGACAGCATGCCAGAGAAGGGAAGTCTTGGTGCTGCACAAAAGCTGGCAGTGACCTTTGAAATCCTTACACAGTTTGGCCAAAAAACTCCAGAGTGTCCTAAAGAATGGAGTACATTAAGAGAGATAAAGGGGATAAAAATTAAGAGGAAATACAATACCTCAACAAAATGAAATTTCGGAGAAAGATTATCAAGAGAATGGTAGGGGCACTCTCTTTAGTAGAGGGAGGGCTGTTGATCACCTGCTAGACACAGGTGTGTACTGGTCATTATAATTAGTTCCTACTGATACTGCATTGGTTGCAATATCTGACTGGCAGGGGCTAAGGACACAATGAAACAACAGTTGTTAAGTATTTTGAACATCCCTCCTGGATGTGGGGAGAGGTGTGCAGAGGCAATGGAAATGCTGAAAGGAGCACCATGAGAATGCTCAGCCAGTGTTAAAGGCCTTTATGGAGGCACGATTCTAGAAGGTCATTTTGTTTAGTGATGGTGCTATTCCTGACTTTGTCAACCTATATACTCACCCTTTTTCAACCCCCATGCTGGTGGAATCCAATATCTAGTTTCACGCTATCAAATGCATGCAGGGCAGTGAACTAAGAGGATTATAGTATAAAGACTTCTTCATTTTCCAAATATGCATCCATTTAAATCATCAAGTGAAGCCAAGTAGCTTAACGGTGATTATTGCAATTCTTAGAAAGTAGCCTCTGGTAGTATGTGAAATGCCTGGAAACAGGGACTCTTTGGGAAAAGCCCCAGTTGTCAAACTCTCTGCCAAGAATTGGCAGCAGTAAGTAAAATATGGAAATTATTAGTTTTTTCTCTTCATTTCAAAATCATTTGTCAGTTGTCCCAATAACATTTGTTAAATAATCTACCCTGTACCTACTAATCTGAAATGCCACCTTCATCATGAAGCACATTCTCATATGTTCTTGGATCTATATTACTGGGCTTTGTAATTTATTCCTCTTTATTTTCTGTGAAGTGCAGGGCTTGCAATATAGCTTTTAAATCAAACTAATTAATTACACAATTTAGATTTTTAACCTTTTATTTTTTGCCTATTAATCTGTCAAAGACCTAATGAGGTATAATATGTTTTCTGCCATGATTCTAATTCTGTCAATTTCTCCATGAATATAATATATTTTGCTATTATATATTTTGATGCAAAATTATTCTCTGGATAAAAGTTTGTGTCCATTATATATTAGCTGCAAATTATAACTTTTATCAAAACAAAATGAGGCTTCCAGTTTAAAAACTCATAGAGAAAAAGTGTTTCAGTTTCTGTTTCTTCTTGAAATCATTCCAAAGCAACAAAGAGAAAATGAAACTTGAATTCCATCTTTGATAAAACCAGTAGACATCTATGGCCCACATCATAGTAAGTGGAGAAGGAAGGTTAATGGATGAATATGAAATGACTCAGCAATAGGAGAAAGACCAAATTTACTTATAGTAGCGGGGGGAAACTGATAAGAAAAATATCATTATGCTTGCTGAATTCTGGAAAGCTTTAGGAATTGGATATAGCAAATACCAAAGTCAGAGGTGTGGTAGAGCTGATAACCAAGGGGTTATTTGAAAGTCTGTACAAAAAGCAGTCATGTCCAATACTCTCTGCTTTGCCTACCACTATTCTGCACAGTCAGGCAGTACTGCCAATATAAAGCAAGAGGCAAATACTTTAAAACATGGAACCAGAGAGCCTGTAAACTAAGATATGTTAAACATTGAGAGGCACCAGGGTGAGATATAGAATTGAAAACAGAGGAGTTAAGTAAAAGTCTGCATACAGAATGAAGAGAACGTCTAGCAGATTGAGAATTCTGCATGGCAGGGTAGCTTCTACACATGCATCCAAAAAAGACCCAACTACACTGATATTTGGATCCCCAAAGGAAAAACCAGCTGGTTGCTTATTTGCCATATAATGAAGTCAACCACTTCCATCTATGTAACTTTCCATTCTTAGTGTCTTACTCTTAAATATGAGTGGAAGCATATATGCTGAGAATCACCACATCTCTAAAGAAAGCTTCTGGTATTAAAAAAAAAAAAATCAAAGCCAAAAAAAAAAAAAAAAAAGAGAGAGAGAGAGAGAGACAGGGAAGAAAGAAAATCAGCAAAAGTAGAAACAATGCAGGAAACAAGATAAATCTTAAAGAAATTGTAATCAATATTCTCAAAGATAATAAAACAATGCATCTATGTAACAAGTATAGGATGCCCTTTACATATTGGGGGAGAAATCAGATAAAAGACAACTTTAGGAAATTAAAAACATAATAACTATAATTTAAAGCTCAATCAAGTTTGGAAAACAAAGTTTAAGGATCTTTAAGAAATTAGAACAAATGATAAAGGAATAGACAAGAAGGAGGAATCCTGGCTTTAGAAAGCAAAAAGTTAAGGAAACGTAGGAGAAAATATATCAGAGGACTAATGAAAATTAGCCTTCTTAGAACTAAAAGATAAGAGGTTCTAGTTAAAAATATTTTCCAGGTGCCCTGCACAATGCATGATAAAATGCTCCCATCAGTACACACAATAACAAAATGTCAGAACCATGAGATAAAGAGAGGATTCTGTGATTGTTAATTTTATGTGTCAACTTAACTGGGCTAAGGGCTGCCCAGATAGCTGGTAAAGCAATGTTTCTTGGTATGCCTGTAAGGGTGTTTCTGGGGAAGGTTAACATTTCAATCAGTAGATGGAGTAAAAAAGATCCACTCTCACCAGTGTAAGTAGGTATTATTCAGTATGTTGAGGCTCTGAAAGAGCAAAAAGGTAGAGGAAAGCTACAGTCTCTCACTCTCTTCTTGAGCTGGGACATCCATTTTCTCTTGACACAGGACAGTAAAGTTCCTGGTATTCGGCTCTGTCCAAGTTATATAACTGGCTTTCCTGGCTCTCCAGCTCGCATGTGGCACATTGTGGGACTTCTTGGCCCTTATAATCGAGTGAGTCAATTCCCATAATAAACCTCCTTTTATTCATATCTATCTAGACATCCTATGGTTCTGTTTCCCTGAAGAGCCCTGACTAATATAAATCCTAAAAACATGCAAGGTGGGTTGAGAAATGGGTCACAAACAAAGGATCAGTAGTCAGAATAGCACTGGACTTCAGAAGAGAGGAACTAGAAAGAAATGGGGCAAAGACTTCAAAAATCTGAGAAGTATTTTCTAACCTAGAATAGCAGACTGGCAAAGTTTTCAATTAAGTGTTGGGTAGAAATGCAAAAACCTAAAGAAAGCAGTAACTACGGCACATCTTTTTCTTTTTTCCTTCCAGAAAGCAACTGAAGAATGTGCTTGGACCTAATTTTGGTAGTAATCCAAGAAAAAGAAAAAGAGGACTCAGAAAATTGGGGGAGGAAATAAAGGGATGTGACAGAGCTAAGTCCCAGGCTGACAATCTGGCAGCAAGCCTAGAAAGCAATTCGTTTACATGAGAGCAGAAGGGTAGAGACGCTAGTGGTGATGTCTCCTGAAAAAGGTTTGAATAATAGAATATATGCCAGATTTAAACACATGGAACTTATATTGAGAAATATCTTACAGAGCTTTTGGTATTTTTTGAAAAAGTTAGCTACAAGTTCAAGAAGGAAAAAGAAACGAAGCGAGTAAAAATAACGTGGCAAGCATTGACTCCAGGCAAATATGTACAAGAACATAAATATTTTAATTACAACTGGTTAAGCAGTTAGCACTCTTCACATAGTAATGGTAATAAAAACATTGGTGACTGGTTCTGTTGGTTACTTTGCCAATGCCTACACCCCTTTCTTCCTAACAAAATATCAATTTTGTTCAGGCAGCAATGTGTGTATCTGAAAATCTGTCCGATGCTAGATTATCTTGCAATTTGAGATAGCCACGTGACTTGGTGCCTGCTGAGACATGTGCTAAGGGTTTCTGGGAAAGTTTTCATTTTCCTTTCTCCTTCTTGCATCTCTTCTTTTTTCCTTCCTGCCACATGGATATAAATGCCAGAGGTGCAGCAGCTATTTTGTGATCATAAGAAACACACACACACACACACACACACACACACACACACACACACACACAGAGCAAAAACGGGAAACAGAGAAACAGAAAGAGCCTGTGTCTCTGATGGCAGCATAAAGCAATGATGTCAGCCCTTGACTGCCTGAAAGCTGCTATTCAGTGTTTTCTGTTATTTGCAACCAAGCTTATTCCTAAGTAATACAATACTGGATGTGGACATAACCCCAAATTGTGATACAACTACATCAGAAGAATGACAGCAGTATAAAGTGGATATAAAATAAAAACATAAACAAAAATTCAATTATTTGCTGGCACTGTAAGAAGCCAGAGTAGTTGATCAAGAGACATCAGTTTATGTTCTTCAATTTTAACATGGAGTTACATATAAGAAACAGCTAAAGGATTTGTACAAAGTTCCTTCTAAGATATTATAGGGGATGGGGTGCAGGGAACTGATATATTTGTTATATCTTTGTCTCAGAGTTCTCAGGCTATTATAACAAACTATCATTCACTGAGTGGTGAAAACAGCAGGCATTTTTTTTTTTTTTTTTTTCAGAGTTCTGGAGGCTAGAAAGTCCAATCCCATGGATTCAATGTCTTGTGAGGTCTCTCTTTCTGGTTTGCAGGTGGCCACCTTCTTGTTGTAGCCTCACATGACAGAGAGAGGGTACTGATCTCTTGCTCTTCTTATAAGACTATTAATACCATCATAGGAGCCATACACGCATGTCTTCATCTAAACCTAATTACCTCCTGAAGGTCTCACCTCCACATACAATCACATTGAGAAGTTAGAGCTTCAACATGTGAATCTGGGGGACAAAGAGTGCTATGCACTGAATGTTTGTTCATAGTAATCTTTTTAGAGTTTTTTTTTTAAATTTTATACTATGTACATGTTTAAACTTACTAAAAAAATTAAAAATAAAAATCAAACAACTTTTGCTTTATATAATATCTTTTATCTTGGATTTTTACATTGTCTTTTATTAATATGATGAATCATACTTTCTATATTTTCTCCTTTATATATGTTACTTATGTCTTTGTCTATACTTTTATCTTAATCTTATTGGATTCTTTTTTTCATTTTAGATGTGTAAGTTGCAGCTAGCTCATACTCAAGTTTAGGGTTTTGACCCAGTCTGAAATTCTCTGTCCTTTAATAGGTGTCTTGGTTTGTTTTCTGTTGTTTATAATAGAATACCTGGAATCGGATAATTTATAAAGAAAAGGAATTTATTTCTTACAGTTATAGAGTCTGAGAAGTCCCAGGTTGAGTGGCCATATCCTGTGAGGGTTTTCTTGCTGATGGGAATTCTCTGTAGAGTGCCAAGATGGCACAGGGCATCACATGGCAAAGGGGCGGGGCATGCTAGCTCAGATCTCTCTTCCTCTTTAATAAGCCACCCGTCCTACTCCCATGATAACTCATTAATCCATTAATCCGTTCAACCATTAATGAGGGCACAACCCTCCCTCATGACTCAATCACCTTTTAAAGGCCCCACCTCCCAACGCTGCTACATTGGGGATTAAATTTCAATGTGAGTTTTCAAGGAGACAAACATTCAAACCACAGCAATAGAGAATCTTGATTCATTTGCTTTTATTGATATAACTCTCATGTTTAATCTTTCTTTTATCATCTTTTTCTAGGTTTCTGCCTTTTTAATGGTTGGTTGGTTTGTTTGTTTGTTTGTTTTCATTTTTTTTGCCTTCTGACCTTTGATAAAGAGATTTAGGTTTTTTTTCTTTTTTGAGACAGAGTTTTGCTGTCATTGCCTAGGCTGGAGCGGAGTGGCACGATCTTGGCTCACTGCAACCTCCGCCTCCCGGGTTCAAGAGATTCTCCTGTCTCAGCCTTCTGAGTAGCTGGGATTACAGGTATCTGCCACTACACCTGGCTAACTTTTGTATTTTTAGTAGAAATGAGGTTTCGCTATGTTGGTCAGGCTGGTCTCAAACTCCTGACCTCAGGTGATCCACCTGCCTCAGCCTCCCAAAGTGCTGGATTGCAGGTGTGAGCCACTGTACCCAGCCGGATTTAGCACTTTGAAAGACACACTCTGTTGCTGTTCTACTGCTTTTATCTGTAAGTTTTCTTCAAAAATGCATTTTGAAAAGCATTTCTTAAACTGTATTTCCTTAATTGTCAGAATCAGGACGGAAACATTAATCCAGTTTTTATGTTTAAAACAGCACATAGAATTTTCTTGTCGTTTTTTATTTCCTGTTTTTTTTTCTTCTATCTTTGCCTTTCTTCTCTCTTATGACCTACATTTACTTTTTTCACAATTTATTTTTGAGATTTTACTTTGTCAACTCGTTTATTCTTTGATTCATGTAAGACACCTTGTTCCATGTATTGTACCAGAAAATAAGCTTAGAGAAAAGTACATAATTCTTGCCCTCCAGGCATTTGAGGCTACCGCGAAGTCCTTATAGTCTAGGGCAAGTGATATAGCAAAAGTATACCCATGTGAAGGGGGAAGACCTAGGAAAGTTATGACTTTTCAGGGGAGACTTCCTGGTGGAGGTGACTGTTGAGCTGAGTCTTAAAACATAACGTTGATTGCTTAGTCTGAAGAATGGAGAGAGATCTTTTCTAAGCATAGGTAACAGAATGTATAAAGACAAGAAAGAAAGAGAATGTCTTGGGTTTTAGGTAATTACAAATAGCTTAGTGTTACAGAAACTTGGAGGGTGGTATTAGGTTGATGGAAACATAATTGTGGTTTTTGCCATTAAAAGTAAAGGTAAAAATCACAGTTACATTTGCACCAACCTCATATAAAAAGAAAGACACAGAGAGGTGTAGCAGATCATTCCAGTAGGTCACAGAGGGCCTTGAAAGTCACTTTCAAGAAGGGTGCTACTGAAGAACTGTTAGCAGAGTACAAATGGAAGAGTGGGGAGGGTAGAAATGAAGATGGAATGCAACAGGCTTTTCATGATATTTAAGATATCTGCAATAAAGGTGATTCCAATGAAGAGACAGGTTTAGAATGGAAAAAAATGAATACGGTCAGGAGACCTCAAGACTGTTTTCTTAGAGGAACAGAAGGAAGCTCTCTCTCCACTTGCTGCTCCAAATTGGCCCAATCTCTCTCTAGCTCAATAACAGAAAGCTCCATTAGAAATGGAATAAGACATTCCAGTTAATATGATGAAGAAACATCATCTCTGAGGACTCACTGGTCACAGCCCAGTGGTTTGAGTGGGGTGTCTTTTGAGGAGTACAGGATTCAGGTAGAAATGCTGAGAACGTAGAAGTGGCTTTAGACACAGTTCAATGAGGACTATGAGGTTGCAAAGAGACTGAATAAACCCTCTTTCCCCTCTTCAAATTTTCTTTGGTCCCTTGTGAAGTCTTTCATTTTTAATACAGAGATAGTATAATAAGATTTGGCAATGTAGAATAATGATCATTAAAAAATCAGGAAACAACAGATGCTGGAGAGGATGTGGAGAAAGAGGAACATTTTTACACTGTTGGTGGGAGTGTAAATTAGTTCAGCCATTGTGGAAGACAGTGTGGTGATTCCTCAAGAATCTAGAACCACAAATAACATTTGACTCACCAATCTCATTACTGGGTATATACCGAAATGATTATAAATCATTCTACTATAAAGACACATGCTCATGTATGTTTATCACAGGACTGTTCACAATAGCAAAGACTTGGAACCAACCCAAATGCCCATTAGCAATAGATTGGATAAAGAAAATGTGACACATATGCCCCATGAAATACTATGCAGCCAGAAAAAAAGATGAGTTTATGTCCTTTGCAGGGACATGGATAAAGCTGGAAACCATCATTCTCAGCAGACTAACACAAGAACAGAAAACCAAACACCATATGTTCTCACTCCCAAGTGGGAGTTGAACAATGAGAACACATGGACGCAGGGAAGGGAACATCATACACCAGGGCCTGTCAGGGGTTGGGGGGACTAGGAGAGGGATAGCATTAGAAGAAATACCTAATGTAGATAATGGATTGATGGGTGCTGCAAACCTCCATGGCACATGTACACCTATGTAACAAACCTGTATGTTCTGCACATGTATCCCAGAACTTAAAGTATATAAAAAAGATTTGGCAATGTTAGGAATTACAGGCAAAATCATGGTTTCTTAGTTTATCTCAAGGCTTTGATCTGATCAAGAGTGATGTGGCTGATGTGGGTGTTGGTGGATGAATAGCACAAGAGTACATGAAGGTGGAAGTCCTTAATCTGGTACTTCCATTACATATATGTTACACATTTTATAATTGTCTTGCAGTCCTTGGGTATTCTGTTCTTTTTCATTCTTTTTCTCTTTGCATTTCAGTTTTGAAATTTCAGTTGATAGTTCTTCAAGCTAACTGATTCTTTCCTCAGTTGAATTCATCAAAAGAATTCTTCATTTCTACTACAGTACGGTGTTTTTGGTTTCTAGCATTTCTTTTTTAATCTTTCTTAGAATTTCTATCTCTCTGCCTATATTATCCATCTGTTTCTGCATGTTGCTCACATTCCTATTAGAGTCCTTAGCTTATTAATCATACGTTGTTTTAAATTCCCAATCTAATTCCAACATATCCACCATATTTGAGTCTGCTCTCCAAACCATGGTGGTGAAGAGTGGGGGGTTGTCTTTTATGTCTTTTATGCCTTGTCATGGTTTGTTGCAAGCTGAACATGATGTCCTGGGTAAAAGGGATCTGGTCATGCTGCCCACAGAGTTTTCTGCTTCTGGGCTTTGCTCCACTAAGAGATTCTCTGTATCTGACTGTTCATCTCTTCCATTTGGGAGGCAGCTGTTTGTCCTATACCCGGGTTTCTGATCGCTTTAAGAAGAGTCGTTCGTTTTCAGTTTATTCAGCTTTTACTCTCATTGGGTGGATAGAAGAGACAACTCCCAAGCGCCTTACCTGCTGGACTGGAAACCCAAAGAAGTCTCTAATTTGGAATTGTATTCACCGGTTTATGAACAACACTAAAGAATTTGCTTTTAGAATTTTAGAATGCAAGTTTTTAACCACTCACTTGTATTGCTTACGTAGTGAATAACAGGAAAGAGCTAGTCCTTTGCCTTCACATGAGGATGTTTGGTGACATCCAGTTCTTTTCCTATTGACACATAGAACTTTAGAGGACTCTGCCTTCCATTTTGCAGGTGAGCACAGCTGGGTTCAGACAGGTAAAGTGATTTTCTAACATTACATAGCTGAACAAAGGTCTGGGACCCGAATCCGGGTCTCGTGAGTGAGTTCAGCATTCATTCCATGTCTCATATGTCTCCCTGGTCCAGGCTCCCTAAGACAATGAGAGTCCTTTAACCTTCATTAGCAGAGATGATAGTCACATCGGTAAAGAATCCAGAGGACAGGTGTGGGTGGCCTTATTAGAGAGTGAGAGGAAGAGAGGAAATACTAGGAAGACTCAGAGCCAAGAGGAAACATCCTGATTAGAGAAAGATGTGTTTTGAAAGGAAAAGGGACTTGGAGGCTACAGGAATGTGAGAGTCACCTTCCTTGTTACTCCCTGAAGTTTAGCACCCCGCCCAAATCCGACAATTGTCTGCACACCGATGCCCTCTAGTGGTTTGAAGAAACAGATCCTTTCCCCAGAACTTGGCTACACTAGAAACTTCAAGGCTGAGTCTCTGGGAGGGAAAGAAGCTGTCCTTCTTCCATCCTTTTCTTTGGTTCAGAGATTTGTCTAACCAGTATTGTTCTCCAAATATACTTTCTAATGGATTTTTACTCAACAATCCAAAGACATTTAGAAAAGTGAATGATGGAAATCATTACCCCATGTGGAGAACCACACGTACGTAAGTTTGAGGATGGGAGAGGGGAAGCCATAGAAACATACACACGCAAGACATCCTGGGATTTGCACATACAACTGCAAATACCTGGGGTGAATATAGGCTTTGAGAGCCTTAAAGATTATGAACTTTGGGAAGCTCCCTTTGATAAAAGGAATATAAAAATATAAATGCAAAATTAGATACGGAGTCATGAAAGGGTCTCCTTCATCAGCTTCATAGTGAAGAAACTTCACATGTACCCATATGCTTGTGCATACACCAAGAGGAAATGAAAGTCTAGAGTTACTTTTATTTTTTTATGCTCTTCCTGAAGTCCTATAGCTAATGAAAATAAAGTCACTTTGGAAAGCTCTGCACTTATTTCTATGATGTTGCCATTTTTTAGAATTTATCTGGAATTACTTACTGAAATTGCCTTCAGATCTTGTGACCATATTCCTAGAAATATCATTAATCATGGTAACTTTTATGATTTGAGTGCAGATTCACTTTCATTTGAAATAGCCAAGGCCACACAGAGCCTATTCTGATAAGTACTGAGATAGGTAGTTAGGCTGGATATGCTGTTTTTGGTCAAGAGTAAAAAGTCATTTAAATAAACCATCAGACTGTTTTGTCCTTTTACGGCTTCTGTACTATCCTGTGGACAAGTTTCTCTGAAAAGGAACTCCAAAATATTTTTAGCAACAACAAAAAAATCATTCGAATTTGGAATGTAGATAGATAGTAGCCATGAGAATGGCTCACAGTCTTATGACCATGAAGATAATTGGCCAGGGGCCCAGCCATTGAGTTGTGAAATCCATTCACCTGTTTCCATAGAGGCCAGGCCTCCCCAGGCTGCTCCTAGCTTAGAAATGAGCGCAGCAGTGACTGGAGGAAGACCCATCCCTACCAGGAACACCTCTTGATGACCAGCTTTGCCTCAAAGACTTCCCAATACTTTGCTGAACCATTTTTAGACTACACAGAAGATTAGGACATTTCCATCTAACCTTCTCTTTCTTCGTCCTTCACTCAAGGTCAAACTTGCCTCATGGTCTGATGGCTCTCCCAGCTTGCCTCACTCTGATCCTACCCCACAAGCATTTTCTTCCTACAGGCATTTTTCTTAAAAGATCTTGCATATTTAATCCCGTCTTGGTTTTGGCTTCTTGCAGTACTTGGTCCAGCTTTCCACAGTAACCACTTAGAAGAATGGCATCATCTTTGTTCTCTCCAAGAAAAAACTGTTCTCCCTGAGAACATAACTGTAACAAAGAGTCTGGATCCATTTTTTTTTTAATGTTTATTTGTTGACAGATTTTATACCTCATCCCTTCCTCTATTCCTTGTGTCCCACATCTGGAAAAAGAGATCAGAAAGTCTGGGTGCTTCTTCCTTAGCAAAGGTAGGAAATTCAAACCCTATAACCTCCTGCCCCATCATAGGAACCTTCAACTTGGCCCCTACTCCCCATTAAAATTCAGATCATTTTCCTTTCTTCAATCTCTCAAGTTATTTTGGACCTGCTCGAGAGGCCTGCCCTGGTCTCCCAGAGACCTCAATTATATAAGTAATGAAAGTTTTCACAGTCTTTTGATGGATATGTGGCATTATCAGTTGCAACATCTAAACCAGTTTGGGAGGGAGTTCTGTCCATCTTGGAAGGTGGCCACAATAGTAATAAAATGCTGCTAGTTGCCAGATATTGGAAGTGGTTACTGTCTTGGGCAGCACTATAGGAGTGTCCTACTTATAATTCCACTGTGGGAGCTCCATTCTCATGACCTCCTCAAACCTAGTTAACTCCCAAAGGCTCCATTTCCTCACACCACAACATTGAGGGTTAAGACTTCAACAGATGAACTTGGGAGGATGCAAACATTTAGTCCACGACAGCTACTCAGGTCCATTACCAAAAAGAAAATTTGCAATGTACCTTACATTTTCAGTTGAGGGAATCCCTAGCTATGCAGGCAGTCCTCTTCCTTCAGGGTGTATAAAATGATGCCATTCAGAAAATCTAGCACTGCCCACCTACTCCCCACGCACCACTCTAATATAAAAGAATGGCTCAGAGAGAGAGAGGAGGTGGCATTTTGAAGAAATGTCATGTTTACAAAAAGTAGATATATTTTCTCTCCGAGGCTGAGAGAGGGAGCCACCGAGACAATCCACCACAGAGTGGGAAGTGCCTAAACATTTTCTCCCTCCATGAATTCTGCATGAGAAGTTCATCCTGTCAGAAAAGTGACAAACTAATCCACTGACAAATTTAATTATCACTAGGGCACGTCAATAAAGGTAGAAGAGAGAAGATATGGCTGAAATAGGGGGATACCTCAGTGGAAGAGACAGAACTCCTCACATTTTCATGTGGCAAAGACGTGTAAGTCTTCTAAGACATAAAGTTAGATAGCTCGAGGTACCTTGAAGCTACTTCAGCCTCTAAGGCTGCTGGCATGGTGGAGGGGACGCAGAAGCAAGATGGGACAGGCCTGTAGTATGTTTTGGGAGAAGCAGGAAGATACTGAAATTGAGAAACAAATCCAAAGGGATTTGCAGGGAGTGGGTTCCCCGGGGCTCTCGGAAACAGCAGCAAACACCCTCTCTGAAATAACCAGTATTCTTGAAATCTGACAGCTATGTGTCCTGGAGACTTAACACACAGGTAGAACCAACCGCTACTGGCTACTCAGTGTTGGAAAACAAACAAAAGCCAACAGAATGAAGACATGACTTTGCTACAGGTCAGCCAGTAAGGTGCTCCTTTCCTTCCTTCAGGCCATGACATCGGTGTGATATGTGACATCCCTATATTCAAGCCACCAGCCACAAGTGTAACAACCCCTGTAGTCAGGGATTGGTGAGGAGGACCTTGAAATGACTATAAAATTAACCATTCAAAATAAACAACACTGACTCTAAGAGAAAGGATGTAAGACAGATCAAACAACTAAAAGTGATCAAAGAATTATGGGATTCAGCTGTGTTATCAGGAGAAGAATCCACCATCAGGTGGGGGAAACAGTTGAATGAAACACGAATCATAGCAGAAATTGAAAAAACAAAATGATTCTATGTTTTTCTTTTAGTGAGTTGTTATTCTTTTTCAAATTAATTTTTAAAACAAAAAAAAACATTTTCAAAGAAAATGAGAAAACATTACCTTTAATTTGATGCCCCCTATAGACATATGCAATTAATTGCTTTTCCATTTTTAGACAAGTTAACTTAAACTATAGGTTATATTCATTATTTCCAGCTGCTGGGCTTGTGCTCACACGTTCTCTCCACCTTGAATATCTGGCCTCCCAGTCCAACTTGAATCTCACAATTTAAAATTTTATGTTGCTAGAAAAACACAAACATCTTTTTTCTCTTCCTTCAGGAACTCTTGGGAAGAGAATGTCCCTTGGCTAAGAATTTAATCTAGCTCTTTCAGGAAGTAATCACAAAACCTCTGTGAGGTGTCTGAGTAGTTATGAGAGCAGTTCTTAAGAGGCATAAAGCTGGAAAATGGGCCCATTTCTTATTTTCAACAGGCCCTAGGGGTCACAGTTTGAAAAGGTGGGAGTACTTACATTGTTCAAAGGTAAATTACATAAGATGTTAACTACATGTAGAGAAGAGGCTTCGAAAACTACAGGGATATTTAAAAAGGATTTCTCTTCCACTTTATGGGCTTAGACGAATAGAACTGATAATTAATATTTATCTTTGGGAGCTGTGTGTATGTGTAGTGAGGGAAAGTGTGGATGATGAGTAAAAGGCTGCAAAGAAAGCCCACAGCTTTCCAATGAGCAATCGATGGGATATGAGGATTGTCTGCAACTCGCTGTGGTATGGAGACCCCCAAGGGGACTGGAGGAGGAGTGTACAGGCCAGCACATGCAGGTTCTGTGGGATTGGGGATGCCAAGTCCACTGTCAACTCTCTCTGGGATATTGTCTTAAACAGAATAACTCAGAGCTGGATAAAAGTGCTGTTTACAATAGCAAAGACTTGGAACCAACCCAAATGCCCATCGATGATAGACTGAACAGGGAAAATGTGGCACATATACACCATGGAATACTATGCAGCCATAAAAAACGATGAGTTCGTGTCCTTTGTAGGGACACGGATGAACCTGGAAACCATTATTCTCAGCAAACTGACACAAGAGCAGAAAATCAGACACCACATGTTCTCACTCATAGGTGGGTGTTGAACAATGAGAACACATGGGCACAGGGAGAGGAGCATCACACACTGGGGTCTGCAGGGGGGAAATAGGGGAGGGACAGCCGGGGGTGGGGAGTTAGGGAGGGATAACATGGGGAGAAATGTCAGATACAGGTGATGGGGAGGAAGGCAGCAAACCACATTGCCATGTATATACCTATGCAACAATCTTGCATGTTCTTCACATGTACCCCAAAACCTAAGATGCAATAAAATATATATATATATGTGTGTGTGTGTGTGTGTGTGTGTGTGTGTGTGTGTGTGTGCTGCTGGTGGGGAAGGAGGCAGCTACTGGGTTGAGATCAGTCTCTACAGGAAGGCAGAACATTTTTACTGAAATGAATAATGAGTCATAGGAAGGAGAATAGGGAGAGATGTTTCTCAATAAGGAACAGATCCCAAAATAAGGGTATGTGACTAGGAATTAGGGGCGCCCGAAGGAGCATCCCTATATGGCTTTCACATTGCGTATTTTCCCCTTGTATTATGGCAAGGGAAATGTTTATATTTGTGTTCTTATATTATGATTTCCTTTTGTTATTACAATTCTGTGGAACAGTTTACATGCATGCACATACGTACATATATATCAGAGATCAGATGCATTCTGGATGTTATGGCGGTAAACACATGCACATATCTATTTATCAGTGATGTTGTGAAGAACAGAAGAACAGCATAATTAAGGAAGCAGGGCCTGCCCAACTTGCCCTTCTATGGTTGCCGTGCAGAGGGAGAGGCATCCTAGAGAGAAACTGCTTCCAAAAAAAATGGTCAGAGGCCCAAGATAGAGATGGGAGCTGTGGGAAGCAAAGCAGAATGGTGAGTCTAGGAAGGCTTGTAAATGAAACTCTCCTCATTCCTTGTATACATAAGAAGAAGATGACCTTTCAAAATGAGAAGAGGCTGACATGTAGATTACTCTACTCATTCTTTGGGGCCATCTTCTCAAATGCCACATCCTTACTAAACTTTCCCTGAACTCATCCAAGCTGGAAAGAATCCTTCACACCTCTGAAAGCTGAGAGCCCTTGATTTGGGCCTCCCTTATGGCACTGAAAATTTCTGCTTTAAAAGAGAGTTATTTTGGAAAGTCACTCCGTGTCCAGATACCTTTGGTTTGCCATCCAAACCCCCAAGCCCCAATCCACTTATTATTCTCTCCATCCCTTTTACTGCAGTAGGGTGGCTGAGCTGCTGTAAAACACTGACAGACCCACGTGCTCTCCAGCTTCTGTGGGATTGGGCCTGGAAGGAGCTCTTACAGTGGGAAGAAGAGAAGTTGGGGTATGTAATTCCTCAGTGCTTTCCCTGAGGGGTCACTTCAAGGTGACCATATAGGTCTTTCAACTGAAGGTCACTCCTTTCAAGGTGGCTGACATGATGAGACCCTCTCCCTTTCCAAGTTTCAGCATCTACCATCCACCTTGCTTCTGTAGGTGTTAGGGATGGTAATACTTCAGTGGTACTCACCCAGGTAACCACCCTGCTCCTTATGCTTTACCTATATTCATTCCTCTGCAAGTACATCTTCAGCTAAACTTATTGTGTGTATACTAAATGTTTACTATTGGGATCTTCCTTGTACATCCCCTTCCTACACTATACATATATTGAGAGTACATTAATAAATGTTTGCATTATGCCTATATCTGACCACAGCTAAAAGAGAGTCTTGCATATTACAGGTGCCTGATAACTATTTGTTTATTTCGTGATATGCCTACTTGTCTATCTCTGGTGCAGAGTTTATCGGCCTTGGGGCTACTGAAACCTTGGGCTGGGTGGGACTCTTTGCTGTGGCAGGCTGTCTTGTGTGTTTGGCAGCAACCCCAGTTTCTGTTTACGGCATACCAGTAACACTCCAATCCCAGTTGTGACAACCAAAAATGTCTGCAGACGTCGTGAAATGTCCCCTGAGGAGCTGTATCACCCCAGTTGAGATTCACTGCCCTAGATGTTTCCTACTCATGCCATTTTAGCATGCGTGTTACCAAAAACAACAACTTCCCTTTGTAACAGCGGTTCATAATCTACATACATGTATGTACACAAGCACATTGTGGTCAAATGCACATATTGAATTCCATAAACATGAATCACTCAAAGCTGCAGAGTCTGACATACAAATATATGTGCACATGTGAAAAAATGTTTTTGAAAGGGGCTTTCAAAGTTAGGAAATCAAAGACAGCTTTTCTTATTTTTGAAAAATAAAATCTTCATTATCCAGTGGCGGAAAAAAATCACCCACAAATTGGAGATAATATTAAATGAGATCTCTTTGACCTTTACAGTGTTGCACTTAGATTTTCTAAAGATCATAGGCATAAGTGGAAATGTAAAAATGCTAAACATAGCGCATGAAATAGGAAGTAATCAAAAGAAGCCGCTTCTAAGTGCAATGGTAAGAACACAAGGGTCTAAAATCCCTTCCCCCACATCCAGATAGTCATTGAGATGATCCATAGCTTGTAGGCACAGGGAAATAGATCGCAATGCCCTTTAATTTGCTGCTTGCAAGAAAACTCTGTGAGGGGCCTTGGAAGTCTAAAAGCCACTATGTTGGTCTTTGTCTCAGATTTCATTCTTCCTCTATTCCCTTTGTATCCATTTGCTGCTTCTTCCGCTCTGGTTCTTTCTCTCACCAGTGGATACTGTGTAAGTACCACCAGATTGCAGAAATCTAGGAGAAGCCATTCACTTAATTTGAGAGCGTTCTTTTGCCAAAGGGCTCTCTTTTATTATAATGCCAGTACAGTTCCTCCCCATCCCTCAGAGAGCTAAAGGTATTGTGGGACTGTTTTGAGGAGTACTTCAAAGTCCTGGGTGGTTCATATGTTATGGAGGAAATTTTCCCAGGGCTTTGGTGCATGGAACTTAGGCATAATCACTGGAAACTGAAGACTCAAATAGGCAGTTTCAAATGAGGTCACCAATTCAAATAGCATTGGACATAACAGGAAGAGACAGTGTAAGATACCAATAATATCAGCAATGGTGGGAGCCAACAAAAGACAAGTATGAGACCAATAAAAAGCCTAGGGTTATTCATGAGCCCAAGTTAGTTCTAAGGCCAAGTACAAGAATCTGTGGTGGCTTTTTAAATTGCTCCCAAAGCAGCTGACAAAAATGTGTTGAATTTGAAGGGATAATAATATCAACCACAATAATAGCAAGCAACTTAAATTGAGCTTTCACTGACCTAAGTGAGACTTTGACTTGATACTGAGTTAAGAGGTGGGTGAGGCTCATCCATTTAATGGAGAAAAGTTAACAGCAACAGCTCTCGCAACACACTAGAGGTAGCTTAGCTCTGCTTCTTGGCTCTCACTCATAATTGTTCCTGCAAACTTAACCTAAAGTCTGTTTCTTCAGCCTTTCCAAAGATTTTCTAAGTTGCTAAATACATTTTAATAAATTTCTTTCTGCGTAAAGTAGCTAGAGAAGATTGTATGCTCAAAACTACAAGTACAATAATCCTTAGGGTTTAATTCAAGACACACACACGCACGCGCGCACACACACAGACACACACTGAAATAACACACTCTGCATTTACATGACTCTGTAAAAAACTGCTGATGCTTAGGCTCCCATTCTCTGGCCAGCCCTCAATTGGAAACAGGGATAGATGAAGTTACTATCATTTGATGACGAAAGGATACAGTGAGAGGTGAAAGTCTTGTCACCATTTGGAAATTTCTCATTTTGGTGCACGATCAGTACTGTACAGTATGTAACATTACAGTATTGTAACAATGTAGATTGATTTTAAAATATTGTCTTCCATTAACCTACATTGTATGCAATCAAATTTTTGTTCCCCACTTACAGCTTTACAGTTACACGTGTGTATATATGTATTATTTCCATATACATATAAGATGTACACACATATATATACACATTATAGTATAATTTGTTCTTATGACATCTCAAGATAACAAAAATCACATTACAAAGTTTCCATCTCAAAAATGAATCTCAGAAGAAACTAACTTGCAAAGGAAAACCCCCAAGGGAGTGGAAAGTTTCTGGCCATGATTTAGGTAAGGACAGATCTCAGGAAGTCAAGCCTAGAATTTGTGGTCATTTTTTACTTGTGGGTAATTTTTGATTCCATAGGGGATGGGTGGCACAAGTTAGAGTGGCAAATATTGGAGTTCAGGGTCCATGAAGCTGGGCTTTTTTGACCTTTCTCACCTTAAGCTGCAATGTCAAGGGACAGAATCCTAGGAATCAGAGTGAACTATAAGTAGACAAGTTCTTACAGGGAATGAAGTGTGTCTTTGAGTCATGTATATATCTGCTGATTTCATATTATGTATCTGGGTCGCCAGATATACAGAAGACTTGAAGATGCAATTTATTCCCTGTAAGGATGCAAATGTACATTATTTTTACAAAGATTTTTTTAAAAATACAAATATGCCACATAACAAAACCGCACAAGAGAAAAAAATGTGGAAAAAAATTGCAAGAGTTATTAGGCAAGGACCTTAAAATGCACATGATTATTATGTTTATAATAAAAGACAGGATTGATAATTTTGGCAAAGAATTAACTATTAAAATATTCAAGTAAAAATTCTAGGATGAAAATAAGAAGTGGCATTAAGGATTCAATGGAAAGATTTAACAGTAGATTAGGCACAGTCAAAAAGAATGAGTGAGCTGAAATATACTCAGAAGACAATATACGGAATAAATCTTAGAGAACAAAAGGATAGAAAATACGAAGTAGAGGATAAGATACATACAAATATAGTGATTAGGAGAGGCACCCAAGGAGAGAAAGGGGTGCTTGAGGAAGAAAAGCTTAATGAGAGAAAGTGGCAAAGATTCAGATAGCACAGTAAAGTGCATGAAAGATAAATGAAAAATAGTTCAGATCTAAGCATATAATAATGAAAACTGCAGAAAACCAAAGACAGAGAACTTTTAAAGAAGTTAGAGAGAGAAAAATAGTACTTGTAAGGCAGAATAAGCTAGATAAACAACTTAAAGTTACAGTAACTTTAAATAAGGAAGGTGGCCTCGAACACCTGGGCTAAAGTGATGGGCTCTTCCAGGCCTCCCAAAGTGCTGGGATTACAGGGAGGAGCCACCACTCATGGTTGACTTTTAAACCTCTCTCTCTCTCTCTCTCTCTCTCTCTCTCTCTCTCTCTCACACACACACACACACACACACCCCTACCCCTACACAGACACACATGCACACACATGCTAACTGTAAAGGAAAATGTTAACTCTATATTTGAAAATTAAAAACTTCAGCTCATCAGAAAAGTACCATTAAGAAAATGAAAAGGCAACTCAAAGACTAGAACATACCTGCTACATACACAGCCATTAAAGGACTTGTGTCCAGAATATAAAGAACTTGTATAAGTTAATAAGAAAATGCAGATGGTCTAAAGAACAATGGGTAAGAGGCTTGAGGAGGCACTTAAATAGGTACAAAAGAAGATATCCAAGTGGCCAATAAACATTAAAAAAAATGCTCAGCCTCATTAGAAATGATAGAAATGTGAATTCAAAACACAATGTAAAGTTGCTGCATATGCATGAGAACTATGGCTAAAATATAAAAGGCTGATTTTACCACATAGGTAAGAATGTGCAGCAACTGAAAGTTTCATTTATTCCTAGTAAGAATATAAATTGGTGTGACTACTTTGGAAAACTGACATTGCTTCCTAAAACTGAAGACTTCCATTCCCTATCATGCAGTAATTTCATTTCTAATTATACACCTCTCAAAAGTGCATGCACCTGTGCATCAGGAATCATGTTCAAGAATGTTTATACCAATACTGTTTCTAATAGCCCCAAACTGAAAACCACCAAAAAGTGTATCAACAGTACAAACGGATAAATAAACTGTGGTTGATTCATATATTGATATATTATATAGCAATGAAAATAAAGCATATCAATATGAATCTCACGATGAAAACATATGTAAAGCTATGTGAAAATCCATTGTTGAAAGAAGTCAGAAACAATAAAATACATATGGCATAATTCATTATATAAAGTTTAAGAAATGGCTAAAAACTGAAATATAGCATGTAGATATACATGTTTTAATGCCGTGTGTGTGTGTGTATGTGTGTGTGTGAGTTACATACATACATACTTCCTGCTTTTATGTATATGACACACACACATACACACACAGAGATTATTTGGAATTTATTCCTGTCCAAATCTCATGTTGAATTGTAATCTCCAGTGCTGACAGTGAGCCTGGTGGGAGGTGTTTGGATCATGCGGGTGGATGCCCCATAATGTTATAGGAGTTATTAAGAAACTATTTTAGGCAGAGGGGAAAAGGGGTCCTTGGGAAGTCTTTATTTCTTTTAAAGCAGCTCAAGAAATGTTTCCTCTCTAGCAATAAAGCTCTGGCTCTTAGAGCCTGGCCAGCAAACTTTGATATGCAAATGCCAGCCATTAGAAACTGGGTCCATCCAAATATGGCAATTCCCTCCCACCTTCTTCTTGCCCTTGCCCACCATGTTTCTGGCAACATGGCTATCCCCACATATCCCCACGTGTGTAGAATATCATGGTGCCCTGCATTTGCATATTAAAAGGCTAGGATGGGAGGGTGTATATACAACATCATGGCACCCTCATTCACCCTTTTGAGCATTTGCATGTTCAAAAGCTAAGGTGAGAGGGCCAGTTTTTTTTGAGGGCTATGTGAATGACATGCCTGGTCAAACCAATTCCTTGAGCCCTATGCCAGTCAGACACCACCTCTTCCAGCCTCCTCATATAAGCAGCTACATTTCCACAGCACTTGGGTTTCCTCCCTGGGCTTTGGAACCCCCTCCCTCTGTCTCTGTATTGGGGAGCTATTTTCTTCTTCCTTCCTTCTCTTTTGCCTATTAAACTTTTCGCTCCTTAAAACCATTCCACATTTTATTTTATCCAAACCAGTGTGTTATAAGTAACATTTTGATGCCACAAAAGAAACAGCACTTGAAGATATGTCCTCTCAGCAAGGCAGTTTACTTCTATAAGAGGGTGTCCGACACATGGAAGGAGCAATGATGGCTGCCACCGGCTTGGACAAGGTGGGAAGTGGTACTTATGCCTGATGGGGGTCGTCCCTGCTGCTGTGTCGTCCCCTATTGGCTAGGGCTAAACTGCACAAGCTAGACTAATCCTGATTGGCTATTTTAAAAGGGGCAGGGGTTTGAGCTGGAGTAACAGGGTGGGTGTTTCAGTAGGAAGGATGGTTATGGGTGCATCAGTGTAGGCAGTCAGTGATCAGGATGGAGCCGGGGGAGGGGGAGCAGATGTGAACTACTGATTAGAACTGGTGAAGAAGGTTATTTACAAGAATTACAAGGAAGTTAAACTATAAAATAGAGATTTAAAGAATAAGAGAGCTGAACATACTGACCTACTGATTCTTTGAAGAGAAACTTGGGGTTCACTACAACAGATGCAAGGACCAAGAACACGGGTGTTCCTCCACTCATCAGAGCTGTATCAGTAACTTGGTGCTGCCTTCATGTTAGTGAGTTATCAGAAGAGCCAGTCATTTAAAAGTGTGTGTCCACTCCCGCTCTCTCACTTGCTCGTGCTTTCACCACATGACATGTCTGCTCTCCCTTTGTTTTCTCATGACTGTAAGCTTCCTGAGGCCTCCCTAGAAGGTGAGCAGATGCCAGCACCATGCTTTCTGTAAAGCTTGCAGAACTGTGGGGCAATTAAACCTCTTTTCTTATAGATTATCCTGTCTCAGGTATTTCTTTATAGAAATACAAGAATGGCATAACACAGAAAATTGGTACCAGGGGTGAGGCATTGATATAAAGATACCTGAAAACACAGAAGCAACTTTGGAACTAACTAACAGAAGTTTTGAAGAGTTTGGAGGTCTCAGAAGATGATAAGAAGATGAGGGAAAGCTTGGAAGTTCTTAGAGATTGGTTAAATGCTTGTGATTAAAATACTGATAGTGATGTAGATAGACAGAGAAGTCTGGTTTACCAGGGTCGCAGATGAAGATGAGGAACTTATTGGGAACTAGAGCAATGATCACAAATATTATGCCTTAGCACTGAGCATGGCTGCATTCTGTTCATGCCCCAGGGATCGGAGGAAGTTTGAATTTCAGAGTGATGATGTGGAGTACCTAGCAGAAGTGAGCGACAAAGCATTCAAGATACGGCCTGGCTGCTTCTAACGACCTGCACTGGGATGTGGGTGCAAAGAAATGACCGAAAGTTGGAATTTATAATTAAACAGGAAATAGAGTGTAAAAGTTTGGAGAATTTGCAGCCTGGCCACGTGGCAGAGAAAGAAAAATCTTTTTCGGGAGATAAATTCAAACAGGCTGTGGAGCAACCACTTACTGGAGGAATTTGCATAACCAAAGGGGAGCCAAGTGCTAATAGCCAAGACAATGGGAAAAAGGCCTCCTACGCATTTAGGAGAACTTTGTGGCAGCTCCTCCATTGCAGGTCCAGAGGCCTAGCAGATTTTGTGGGCCAGGTTTTGCAAGTCAGGCCTAGCTCCACTACCCTGTGGAGTCTGAGGACTCTACTCTGTGTATCCTGGACACTTGGCTCTGCCTCTGCTCAAAGGCTCCAGGTACAGCTCAGGCCACAGCACCAGAAGGTAAAAGCTATAAGTGGCTTCCAAGCAGTGTTAAGCCTATGGGTGCATAGAGGGCAAGATGTACGGAGGCTTGGCCTCCACCTAGGTTTCAGAGGATGGATAAGAAAGCCTGGGTGCCCAGACAGAAGCTTGCTGTAGAAGCAGAGCCCCCGCAGAGAACTTCTACTAGGGCAGTGCCAAAGGGAATTGTGGGGTTGGAGCCACATACAGAGTGCCCGCTGAGGCACTGCCTAGTGGAGCTGTGAGAAGGGGGCCTCTATCCTTCAGATCCCAGAATGGTAGATCCATCAGCAGTTTGCACCCTCCACCTAGAAAAGCCACAGGTAGTCAACAACCTGAGAGGGCAGCCTTGGGGGTTGAACCCTGAAAAGCCTCAGGAGTGGAGTTGCCGACCAAGGCTTTGGGAAACCACATCTTGCACCAGTGTGCCATGGATGTGGAACATGAAGTCAAAAGAAATTGTTTTGGAGCTTTAGGATTTAATGATTTTTCTGTTGTGTTGTGAACTTTCATGGAGGCTGTAGCCCCTTTCTTTGGGCTAATTTCTCCTTTTTGGAACATGAATGTTTATCCAATGGCTATACCCCCATTGTATCTTGGAAATAACTAATTTATTTTATTTTTTATTTTATAGGCTCATAGGTGGAAGGAGTTTGCCTTGTAAGGAAGTAAGGATAATTGGTTTTTTATTTTACAGGCTCATAGATGGAAGGGGTTTGTCTTGTCTGAGATGAGACTTTGAACTTTTTTTTTCTTCCCTTTGTTTTTGAGGCAGAGTCTCACTCTGTCACCTAGGCTGGAGTACAATGGTGCAATCTGGGCTCACCACAACCTCCTATTTTAGGGTTCAAGCAATTATCCTGCCTCAGCCTCCTGAGTATCTGGGATTACAAGTGCAAGCCACCACGCCTGGCTAATTTTTGCATTTTTAGTGGAGATGGGGTTTCACCATGTTGGTCAGGCTGGTCTTGAACTCCTGACCTCATCACCCACCTGCCCTGGCCTCCCAAAGTGCTGGGATTACAGGCACAAGCCACTGCGCCAAGTGAATAATTTGCACTTTTAAGTTAATTCTGGAAAAAGTTAAGATTTGGGGGGACTGTTGAGAAGGCATAATTTTATTTCACAGTGTGAGAACGACATGAGATTTTGGAGAAGCCAGAAGTGGAATGATATAGTTTGGATGTTTGTTCCCACCTAAATTTCATGTTAAATTGTATTCCTGAATGCTGCTGGAAGTGGGGATGGTAGGAGGTGTTTGGATCATGGGGGTGGATGTCTTAGAGCTTTGTGCTATCTTTTTGTTAGTGAGTTCTCACAAGATCTGGTTAAAAGTGTGTGTCCCCTTCCCCATTCTCTCTTGCTTGCTCCTACTTTCACCGTGTGACATGCCTGTTCCTCCTTTTACCTTCTGTCACAATTGTAAGCTTCCTGAGGCCTCCCTAGAAGCTCAGCAATGCCAGCACCATGTTTCCTGTAAAGCCTGCAGAGCCATAAGCCAATTAAACTTATTTTCTTATAAATTGCCCAGTCTCAGGCATTTTCACCATACAGCAATCCAAGAACAGAGTCACACACTCACACACCCACACACACCCTCACACACACACACACACACCCCCACACACACACAGAGAGAGAAAGAGAGAGAGAGAGAGAGAGAGAGAGAGATGGATAGAAAGAAAGAGAGAGCGAAGGTGGTAACCCTAGAAATCAGGACAATGGTTAACCTTTAGAGAAAGATGTGGTAGTGAGAATGGGGATTCTAGGGTGCTATGAATGTTCTATTTCCTCACCTGAGTGATGGGTACAAAGGTGTTTGGATATTTGCTTTGTAATACATTTTTGAGCTCTCCATATTTTCTTTTTGCACATTTTTTCCCATGCACAATATTTCACAGTTTTTAAAAAAACACAATAGTTTCAACAAAAAAGTAAAGTGGCTAGGGGCAAGTGTCAGTTTTAGACTGACAATAATTATTTATTTTTCTTATGACAGTTTTAATAATAAATGATATTTCTATAGTTAGAAATCTATTTTGCTACAAGCTGGAAAGAATAAATTGGTGCATGTGAAATGTCATGAGTTTGAGACCAGCCTGACGAACATGGTGAAACCCCATGTCCACTAAAAATACAAAAATTAGCCAGGCGTGGTGGCTTGCACTTGTAATCCCAGATACTCAGGAGGCTGAGGCAGGATAATCACTTGAACCCTGGAGTAGGAGGTTGCAGTGAGCCCAGATTGCACCACAAACTCCAGCCTGGGTGACAGAGTAAGACTCAGTCTCAAAAACAAAAGTGCTCCTGTGTTTGCTCACTAGTCCTCATACTCAGGCTTCTCTCGTGAGCTCTACTATATTTGGCTTAGATCTTTGCAATTTCACTTGTAATACAAGTTCATCCCACCCTTCCAAGGGGCTGAGAAGGAGTTGGTGGTCTGCACGCTTAGGCTGAGCCCACCCTTCCTGGAACTTAAGAAGGTGAAGAGGTGTATCCTGTTGAGTCAGGACTCACTTGTGCTCATTCTAGCTCCTAGGAGCTGCTCCTGTGAGACTTACACTCTAGAAAGAAAACAGAGAAAACAAATAGGCAAAGCACATAGCATGTAGAACACCAGACTGTTAAATCCTATCAAGGAGAGAACTCCTTGATTTGCAGCTTTGCAAGAACTATGTTTTTCAACTAGTATGACAGTGATGTTCCTGTCTGGAGTCTTCAAAATTCATCAAATTCATCAAAAGATTCAAGGCAAGCTGTTGAATACGGTTCAGCCACAGTTGGCCTAAAATTGAAAACCCATGCAGTGTTCATTACATTGAGGAGGGCAAAGTCAGAGCTTGAAGCTCATCAGAAAAAAATTCTCCATGTTGACAATCATATTGGTATCTCCATTGTAGGGCTCACCACTGATGCTACACTGTTTTTAATTTGATGTGCCAGGTGTGTTTGAATTCAAGATTTGCATTTGACAGACCATTTCCTGTGTCTTGCCTTGTGTCTCTAATTACACGTAAGACCCTTACAAACGCAATGACATGGGGGCAGATCGTACAGTGTTGGGCTGCTTGTTGCTGGCTATGATGATACAGCCCCTCACATTTTCCAAACCTGTTCCATCTGCTATTCTGACTTCATAGGTATGTCTATTAGCATCTGTTCTCAATTAACTGGCACTTACTTGAAGAAACATCTGTCTGAATTCATGGAGTGCAATTTAAATGAACGGGCTAAACAGTTTACATACCTTAAGAGAGATACTTCCTGCAAAACAAGATCTAACTGCAAAGAATGTTTCCATTGGAATTGTCAATACAGACTTGGAGTTTCCATTTTATCATGACGACGAGGCATCTCCATTCCTGGAAGGACTTAAAGAAAGACCAAAGAGAACGGCGCAGACCGCTGAACCTGCTGGTGAATCTGCAGAGAAGGCTGATGAACCAATGGAGCATTAAGTGATAAACCAGGCTATATGCACATGATCAAATACGTAAGAATGCAGGAACATATGCTGATGACAATAATCTATAATTCAAACCTAAAGATGCAGAGTGGTAGAATAATGTATTTTAGGAATCAGTCCAGATGTGAACTTTTTTCCAAACAACCTAATTAAAATGATACAATGGGGTGCATTTTTTCTTTGAAACAGTTCATTTAATCATTTTCTAAAAAGTGTAAGTATCTGTACTAATGTTTTCATATAAAGAAAAATAGTGTCTTTGCAGTTAAAGACAATTGTGAAATAAAAATTGTTTAACCTCCTGGGAAACAAAATGCTTAGGTAAAGGAAAGGAAGTCCAAAGGGTCTACCCAATAGGGCAGGGAATTTATTAATTCTGCTCACTTCACAGGCCAGTACATGGGACATAGTAGGAATTCAGCATATACTTGTGGAAGAAAGGGAGGAAGGAAGGAGGCTGAGAAAGAGGGAAGGGAAGAAGAAAGGAAGAAATGAAGGCAGAAAGGAAGGAAGAGAGGGAGAAAAAGAAGGAAGAGAAAAAGTCCCTGATGGATATTGTTTTACACAAATTCCTGTAATGAAACCTGTGATGTAGAAAAAATACCTGTGTTATTTTAATCGTACATATATTCATGCAATCATAATATGGTTTCTGTTTTAAAACTTTCCTTTTGCACTTAAATTATGTCATGAACAGAGCAGGACTCCATCCAAAAAAAAAAAAAACCTTATGCCATGAATATATTTCCATGTTAATGAACACAGATGCACATGATCTTCGGAAACCTTGCATCCCAGTGTCTGCCCTGACTCGTCGCCAACCCCATCTTTGTTTGGTGTCTGCTTGTGCCTTCTAGAGAGGGATAATCAGCACCTTTACTGTTCTGAGATTCTTTCCAACCTGACTCTTCACTTGCCATAATTTTTCCTTGCTCATGTCCTGCTCTTTCTCCAGGTGGCATGGTGGTGGGGATGGTGTCGTGGTGACAACATCCTCTCCTGGTATGTCCCCCACTCCTTTCTGCTTCCTGAGACTGTCTGCCTGTCAGTTTTTGCAGGACGCTGGGTGCTACGTGGCTTCTTTAGGAAGCCTTTCCATTCCAGAACACGGCCACTGTAGGCAGCAGGTACCAAAGGCATTTGAAACACAGGTTGAGGAAACCAAAGGCCAGAAGAATTGAAGGTTGCCCAAGATTCCACTGCCAGTTACTGGCAGTGCCAGGGTCTGATTCCTAGTCCAAGCCCTGTCTATTTGACAGTGTGCTCTATGAAAACCCAACAATCCACTGATGTTTATGGTGGCATTATTCTTAATCACTGAAACTTGGAACCAACCAAGATATCCTTCAGTAGGTGAATGGATAAATAAACTGTGGCAAATCCCAACAGTGAAATATTAATCAGTGCTGAAAGGAAATTATCAAGCCATAAACAGACATGGATGTCATTTAGTGAAATGTATACTACCGACATGCATATTAATAAGTGAAATAAGCCAATCTGAAAAGACCACATACTGCATGATTCCAATGATAGGACATTCTGGAAAAGGCAAAACTATGGAGAGAGTACAAAGTTCAGAGGTTACCAGAGGTTAAGAGGGAGGGAGGGGCCGGGCGTGATGGCTCACACTTGTCATCCCAGCACTTTGGGAGGCCGAGGCGGGCGGATCATGAGGTCAAGAGATCGAGACCATCCTGGCCAACACGATGAAACCCCATCTCTACTAAAAAAATACAAAAATTAGCTGGGGATGGTGGCACATGCTTGTAGTTCCAGCTACTGGGGAGGCTGAAGCAGAATTGCTTGAACCCGGGAGGTGGAGCTTGCAGTGAGCCGAGATCGGGCCACTGCACTCCAGCCTGGCACCTGGCGCCTGAGCAAGACTGTCTCAAAAAAAAAAAAGAGGGAGGAAGGGATACATAAGGGGAACACAGATAATTTTTAGGGCAGTGAAACTACTCTGACACTATAATGGTGGGTACATGTTATTATACTATACATTCATCAAAATGCATAGAATGTATAAAACCAGTGGTAAGCCCTAATGTAAACTATGGACTTTAGGTGATAGTGATGTATTAATATAGATTCCTTGATTGTAAAAAACAAACCACTGTGATAATGAAGGAGACTGGGAGGGTGCTGGGGGGAAGGGTGTACAAGAACTCTCTATATGTTCTGGCGGACTAATGACAGAACCCAGCTGTATTGTCTTGAGGGTGCTGCGGTCCTGGGTGAACTGGGAGACAGCCTGCTGGGAGCAGCAGCAGCATCCTGCGCGGAAATCCATGGCAGCCTTAGCGGTAGTGGGGTAGTGCTTCGTTCAAGCTGCCATATTGCCACAGACATTGACAAGCAGCTCAGGGAAAGACTTAGGAGGGTTATCTGTGAACACTCTGGAGACCTGAGCACTAATGGTGGGGCTTTGGGAAGGTTATGAGAAGCAGGTAGAGAGACCAGGAGTCATCAGCGTTGGGTATCCAATTCACACTGATGCAACCTCGTTTTTAACCACAGGTTGGGAATGCCTGGAGACAGAAGCAAAGAATCGAGAAAGCCCTGATAACTATTCCAAGGCTTGATCAGATATGTGAGCCAGTAAAACTAAACACAGCGCAACTGCTTGAGATCTCTTGAATTTTCTTAGCCTCCTACCCCTCGAGAGACCTTTCCAAGGCTTCTCTTTGTGAGAAAAATGAGAGCGCCTCCCAGCCTGCTCCAGCCAATAATTCATTTAGAAACAAGTTGCTTATCTCTTTGATCTGGATTATGGGGGTGCCCCGTCTCAGCTGCTTGCATGCTGGGCACTCTCGCTAGGCCTCATTGACTTGCACCAAGGGATGCGGGAGGGGGAGGGACTATCTCCACATCTGCATTACCCAGCTTTGGGTCAATTAAAGTAAAAATGAAAACAACTTTGTGGGCTGCTGGATAGGCAATGTTGGGGCTCAGAAATGAGTATCCCAAAATATGGCGCTGTGAGCACGCAGAACTGAAGAAGCCTCGAATTCTCTCCAACCTCTCCTCCTTTCCTCCCATTTCTGTCTCTCTCCAAGTACAGGATGAAGCTGTTCTCTGAAGTCCCTTTATCTGCCTCAAGTCCAGACTTGACAAAAAAGAAAACAATGACCTCTGGTTTCTTTCCCTGAGTTTCATTAACTGAACTCATATCACAGGAAAAAAGACTGAAATCCATCAACATCCCTGGACAGAGTTTTGTTACAAACCATTGTCTGCTCTGCAGACCATACAGGTTTTGTCCCGGGTCACTGTATGTTCTTTAAGGCCATTGAATTCTCCTAAAAATCACGACTACCCCCCTAAAATCATTTATACTTCCCTACTTTCCTTTCACCTAAGAAGAAGGGCAGCATTCATCCTCTACTGTGTGTTGGGGTGATCACTCTGACACTCTGATATCTGATATCCTCCCATGCATCTGTGTTTTTTTTTTTTTTTTTTTTTGAGACAGAGTTTCGCTCTTGTTACCCAGGCTGGAGTGCAATGGCGCGATCTCGGCTCACCGCAACCTCCGCCTCCTGGGTTCAGGCAATTCTCCTGCCTCAGCCTCCTGAGTAGCTGGGATTACAGGCATGCACCCCCATGCCCAGCTGATTTTTTATATTTTCAGTAGAGACGGGGTTTCACCATGTTGACCAGGATGGCCTCCATCTCTTGACCTCGTGATCCACCCGCTTCAGCCTCCCAAAGTGCTGGGATTACAGGTGTGAGCCACCACGCCGAGCCCCGCCCCTCCATGTATCTTAATAAATATGTAATATGTATGCCTTTTCTCCTATCAACTTGCCTTTTTTCTTTTGATTTTTAGCAAATATTCAGAAGGCAAAGGGAATATTTTCCTTTGGTCCCTACAGCAGCTTGCCATGTCTCAGTGTTTCTGGAAAAAGTGGTACTGGGTGTTGCTGAGCAAAAGGTGTGACCATAGCTGCTAAAACGAGCAGAGTGAGTGTGGTCACCTCTGATTGCACTTCCTTCAGCCCTAAATACCCTCTCATCAAGTCCTCTTCCACCTACCAAACCCCTCCCACCCCTGAGTCCAAAGGTCTCTCTTCCTGCATCCATCCCTCAGGGTGGTAAGCCACTAGGATCTCTTTCTCTAAGTTAAGGCTGGGCTGCTTGCCTGAGTTAATGCCTGAGTGATGTATTCAGTCAAAGCAGTCCTGGCTTCTGGTTTAGTAGCTCTGATGGAGCATAGCTTCTCAACACACTTAAGTGTAGACATTCCAGCACACAAACTATCTACTCTCTCATTCTTAAGTCTGTGACAAGGTTATTTTTCTGGCCAGGGATACTCATGTCCTTCCCAACTCTTATTGCTTTAAAAATGTCACTGTATTAAAAACAAAAAACAAAAAAACAAAAAAACCTCAAAGAAAATTGAAAATTGAAACAAAACTTCACCCATAATTGCACCGTGAAAACACATCGTTTTCACTTTCCAGCTTTCTTTCCTTCCCACATTCATAAGCATTATTTACATAGCCATAACCATAACAGAGAGAGTTTTATTCTGTCATTCTCACTTAATAATCTATCATTATTTTTCCAAGTTATTACACAGTTTTTCTAATTGTAATTTTAATGAACATATATTCCATGAAGTTGATGTTCAATAAGCCACTTAACATCCACTTAATAAAATTCTTTGAGTGACTTTTCCAGCTGTATCTCCAGCCCCAGGTCTTTGGCAAGCCTTACAGAGATGCACCAGGTCTCAGAGGACACACCCTCCTCTGACATTCAGACCATCCTCTCTCCATTTGCCAGACTCCCAACAAATATCCCCTTGTATTTTCTAACATCTCTACCTGCAGATGTGTTGTCTCTCTTTCCGGATACTGATAAATCCCAAGAACAAAATGAAGTCCCTTTCACCCCTGAATTCCCTACACTTAGCAGAATACTTGACATTTTATTGTGCTCGGTAAAAGTGGATAATTAACCGTAGTGACAGCAATGCCTGTAGCACGACGGCTCTTCATTACAAGTCATAGCTGCATAAATTTAGCAGAAAAAGAGTGTATTAAACATACATCTAACTGATGACCCAGCAATTCCACTCTCAGTTACGTGTTCATGAGAAATAAAAGCATATGTCCACCAATAAAAAAAAAAAAAAAAAAAAAAAAAAAACCACCTATACTAGGATGCTCACTTCAGTCTTATTCAGAATTACCCCAGGCTGGAAAACAAACCATCCTTCCGTGAATGGTAGAGTTGATTAATGATTTGCAGTGTGTTCATACAATGGAGTATACTACTCAGCAAGAAAGAGAGGCATGGTACTGATACAGAAACCAACTTGAATGAATCTTAAAAGCATGATGCTGGGCAAAGAAAGCCAGGCACAGAAGAATCCAATAGGCAAAACTAACCTCGGGTGATAGCAATGTTGCCACCATGGCATTGATAAGCCAGGAAATGCCGAGGCATTACTCAGCTTGTCAGGCACTGAGCTACAAATAGCTGCAATTGGATGTGCCTGCTATTCCTTTGATTCTAGGGACATGCCTTAACATGTCAATCAAACAACTCCTGCTGACTTCACAGGAACTCCGGATGAGAAGATCCTACCGAAAGAACAACCACCACTGTAGGACTCTGTTCTGGCAAAGCTCATAGTCACTCAGGAGGCTGGAGTGAGGGGTACAAAACCAGAGCTTGAGAAGGCATGGATTCTGCCTTTTTGTACCCTTGCTGGGACATGGCAGAGAGTGGAGTGTGGGCCAAGGGGCTAAGGTCCCCATCAGGGATGCCTGGGTTTTGAGGGTGCAGAAAGGAGGGCACATGGCTCCCCTCTTGGCTGGTTTAATCCTCACCCCGCATCTGCCCTTCATCAGTGAATGCCTCTGCTTGTCCAGGTTGAGCTCGGCTTCTGGAAGCATGTAGACAACAGGCTTTATCTAAATCCGGGCTGTCCATGAGCTTGAGCTGGAAATGAATGGTTCTTACCACTGAAATTGAAATTACCTGAATGAACAAGAATTGGGTTCGAGATTTTGCCTAAGGCTGGATATAATTTTTTTTAGTACCAGGAAGTGCATAGAAGTGGAGGTTGAATGATCCTTTCTTTCTTCATGTTCTATATATGAACCCATCATTTCCTTACTAGAAAGACTTGCGTCTGACCAGCCCATGGACTATGGAGAGGAAAGCAGAGTTGCCTAAAGAAGGACACATGAAACTTAGGTAGCCTTGAAATAAGCTAGCTGAGACCAGAATCTCCCTTCTCCTTATGGAGAGAATTTGTACATGATTTCAACTTCCAAAGTCTCCAGATGCTAGCCAGCTGGCATTTTCCAGCACAGTTGGCCCAGCTAAGGTTAAGTTTGGTTCCCAAATCCACAACATTTATTTGCTGCCTACAAAATCACTCTCATACTTGCTCTGTAAAATGAGAGAGTAAAAGAGAGGCGAGGTCTCTTTCCTGGTGCACAACCTCACGGTGCATCCAGCAGGTCTCATACAGATCTCAGTACTGTTCTATAACATGACAGAAGAGAAAGGGCAACCCATGACACTGCTGACCCTTTTGCCCTTGAACATTAGCATCCAACAAATACTGTGTGCTGGTGTTCACCTAAACACTGCAAATCATTCTTCCACTAAAACCCCAAAGTGGGAAATCTCTTAAACACAGAAAGAAACGCCCAGTGATGAACAGCCAAAGTAGCTGGCAACATTCATTACATTCATTTTGCTTTTTTGAGACAGAATCTTGCTCTGTTGCCAGGCTGGAGTGCAGTGGCATGATCTCAGTTCACTGCAACCTCTGCCTCCTGGGTTCAAGTGATTCTCTGGCCTCAGCCTCCTGAGTGGCTGGGACGACAGGAATGCACCACCACACCCAAATATTTTTTGTATTTTTAGTAGAGATGGGGTTTTACCATGTTGACCAGGATTGTGACCTCATGATCCACCCACCTCAGGCTCCCAAAATGCTGGGATTACAGGCATGAGCCACCTTGCCTGGCCCACACATTGTATATGTAACAATTAAAAGGATTTGGAGAAATGTCCTTCAGACAATTCTGGCCAACGTACATGTTATTCAGTGCAGTATAACTGGGTCATTTTAAATAGCAGATTTAATCAGAAAGACTTGAGTTTAAATCTCACATTTGTCACCCACTAGTTGTATAATCAAAAAAATTTAACTTAACCTCTATGATCCTCAGCTTCTTATTTATAAACTTGAGATGATTACATTGGCTTCAACTAGGTATCATGTAGCTTAAGCAAAATCACCCATGTGTAGCATTTAGCACAATGACTGGAAATACACATTCTCAACAAATAATTATAACTATTATTAATAATACTGAGACAAGGGCAGAAAATCAAACACTGCATATTCTCACTCATAGGTGGGTGTTGAACAATGAGAACACATGGACACAGGGAGGGGAGCACTGCACACTGGGGTCTGTTGGGGGGAAGTGGGGGAGGGACGAGAGGTGGGAAGGTAGGGAGAGATAGCATGGGGAGAAATATCAGATATAGGTGAAGGGGAGGAAGGCAGCAAATCACACTGCCATGTGTGTACCTTTGCAACAATCTTACATGTTCTTCACATGTACCCCAAAACCTAAAATGCAATAAAAAAAAATTTAAAAAAGAAAAAGGAAAAAAAATAATTAAAAGGAATTGTAATAAAAAGAAAGAAAGAAAGTAAAGGAATAAAAGAATGGCTACTCCATAGACAGAACAGCCCTGCGGGTTGCTTGTTGCCCATTTTTATGGTTATTTCTTGACAACATGTTAAACGAGGGTGGATGATTCATGTGTCCCCTTTTTAGACCATAGAGGGTGACTTACTGACGTTGCCATGGCATTTGTAAACTGTCATGGTGCCAGCGGGAGTGCAGCAGTGAGGACAACCAGCGATCACTCTTGTCGCCATCTTAGTTTTGGTGGGTTTTAGCCAGCTTCTTTACTGCAAACCGTTTTGTCAGCAAGGTCTTTATGACCTGTATCTTGTGCCAACCTCTGATCTCCTCCTGTGACTCAGAATGCGTTAACAGTCTGGGAATGCAACACAGTAGGTCTCAGCCTCATTTTACCCAGCTTCCGTTCAAGATGGATTTGCTCCGGTTCAAACGCCTCTGACACCAAGGCTGCGTCTGGTCAGCAGACCTCTCTGCAGCTCGATGTTTCTGCCTTTTCTCCTAAAATTCAGTTGCTCTCACTCCCTTTGAGGCAGGATTTTGCTTTTCTTCAAATTCCTCTTTGTAATCAATATTTCCCTTCTTTCTTCAGGATTTTCCTCCTGATCTTCTAGCCAAGCTTTTGAGAATTCAAACATTTACTTTTTTTCTTTTCAAGCACCTGATTCTTGGAAGAAAGATCGGTGGCATTCATGATTACGGAATCTGCTACAGATTTACTAGAACAACAAATGACTAATTAAAAGTTCAAATGCTGGAACTTGACTCTTTTGTTCACTATGTACCATCTATAGCCTAAGGGCAGTGTACATGAAAAGCCTTTTCTTCATTCATAAAGGAAAAGGTGTAGGGAAAAAGAGATCAAAGTAATCACACGCATAATATCAAAATACTGCTTGCTGCAAATACAATTATTTCTGCATATATTTTCTACCTATAGCCCAAGGGTAGTTCAGGGTGTGGCCCAGAAAATATCCCCGTGGCATTCCTGCATATTCTGTGGATGCCCCACTTCAGCAAGACAGACACCAGATGAGAGTCTCAGAGCTTCTCAAGTGGAATCTGGAAAGTGCACCAGTGGAGATGTTGGAAAGAGTGTCTGCCATGTTTGTTTCTGAGTTAGGAGGGTGAGCTGTGAATACTGACGGGATCACAAAACCCAACACTACCTATGAAATGCAGAAAGATATAACAAAGAATTAGGAAATTTTCCACAATTTAGAGCCAATCCGCTGCCCTTCGCGAATAGTAGACTTGCTCCTTTGTGTGACTAGCAAGAGGTTGGAGGATAGAGTCTGCCAGATTCAAAACAGATTATCAAGCAAGGAGCTGACTTGGGCTCTGCCTGTGTTAGTTGTACTTCTCCACCCAACCTCCCTTGTTGAATGCAAAAGGCTGCTGCAGGCACAGGACCTTTACACACCAACTGTATTGTCCCAGCATCATCAGAAGGCTCCTGCAGTTCTAAGTGCCTCCTAAAGTTCAGGCTGATACTTGTCTCCAAGTCAGGACAATGGCTCTAAATAGAGTCCTTGTACCATATTGTGCTTCCGTCTGTCAACTTTGCCTTCCCTAGAGCTCCACAGAACCCTGCTGTCCACAGCCCAATTTCCTCTCCATCCCTCTTCCATCACAAAACTGCCAAGTCCAAATGGAAACACCCTTGGAAAGGAGAATCTCTGAGGATCTGTAGTGGAGCCAAGATCCGAAGGCTGTGGTCCTAGTTCCAGGTTCGACGTCCTCTCTGCTGTGTCAATCTACAGCTCCCAGGATTTAAATCTAGCTCAGTGCCCCAGCCCCGGCAGCAATGAAGACAAAAGCCATCTGCTAGACCCTCTGCTGCAGGCCCCTGCAGAAGTTGCACTTTACTGCCTTATAACAAGGAAGTGGCGGTTATGCTGGGAGCAATTACCCGAGCTTAAAAAACATCAGCTCGGATAAAATTAGATTTGACCTGAGAGATTGTTCCAAACCCCAACTCAACTGCCTTTGATGTTCTGAATCCCATCAGATTGCACATAGTTCTCTCTTCCTGGCTTTAAAGTCAATCTCTTCATCAGAGAAGTGAGAAAGACCTGTTTTTGCCTGAACATCTTTAAAGCCCTTTCCCAGCAGGTGCTGTTACAGGCTGGCAGATGTGGTGTCTGCTAGTTGTATCAAATACCACAGCACTTGAGCCAGGGATATTAGCTGAGTTATCACTTTGAAAGGTTCTGCCCAGAGTCAAAGACTGTTGAAAAGGACAATCCCTGTCCCTTACAGATGGAGAGTCCAAGGGCCACAGAAGTCCTGTGACCTGCTCAAGGTAGCTGGGTACAAATGCCAGAGCCAAGACTTCATCCCAGGAATCCAGTCTTCCTATGCCATCCTCTTTCATGCTTTCATATTGACTTCTTATATTGGGGCCAGGTTTTGACTTAGGGCTTTCACAATTTGGGGAAGATTGGGAGAGGCGAGATTTGAATACCAAAAATTTGATTTCAGAGGTATTGACTTTTTCTACTACAATAAAGAAGGGTGATCGATTAGGAAAGCAGAAGCAAAGGAGAAAGTAATTTCCTTGAAAAATGGGATGTGCCCGTCCTGTTTCCTGCTTTGTGTCCAGCATTAGCTCTGTGTTTAACACGTAGTAGGTGCTCAATAAATAAATGGGCGAGAAGGACAAGAAGAAAAGGAAGGGAGAATAGGAAATAAATGGGCAGTTATCTGAAGGTAATTTTGCCCTGAGGTCTATGGGTTTTATAGTCATTTCATTAGGCGAAGGTTTTTCTCTCATGTCTGGCTTTCGATTTTGGGATTTTTGTTAGTTTATTTTAGTTTGGAGGTTTGTTTGTTTTTATGTTTTCCCTAGGTTAAAGAGATCTGAAGTCCTCAGAAGTCTAACTTCTGGGTTAGTGGACACTTGTGAATTTTATTAATTCTTTATGATTAATTTTCCCAAGCTCACATACTAATAGCTAGGGTTAGGAGTGAAGAAAAAAAAAAGTGTGGCTTCTCTCCAAGAATATGGAGTTCCATTCCAATCCTCTTCCCTTTTATGTCCTCCCATTTTCCCTGGTACTTTTGGTCTCTTTGTAATCCAGATGAAATCTACTTGGGTTGTGTATGAGTCCCTTTGGGTCTAGATTTTCAATAAGCAAATCTGACAAAAGGGCCCAAGCTGAGATCCTCTATTCACTCATTCAGTAATACATCAATCATTCTAAGAATATTTATTGTGCTTTTCTGCCATACACTTTGCTAGGTGATTCTAAAATGAATGGGGGCTGGGCACAGTGGCTCATTCCTATAATACCAGCACTTTGGGAAGCCAAGACAGTTGGAGGTTAGGAGTTTGAGACTAGCCTGGCCAACATGGTGAAACCCCATCTCTACTAAAAATATAAAAATTGGCTGGGCACAGTGGCACATGCCTATAGTCCCAGCTACTGGGGAGGTTGAGGCAGGAGAATTGCTTGAATCCAGGAGGCAGAGGTTGCAGTGAGCTGAGATCGTGCCACTGTACTCTAGCCTGGGCAACAGAGCAAGACTCCGTCTCAAATAATAATAATAATAATAGTAATTAAAATAAAATAAAATAAGTAGGGCTTAATCCCTGACCTCACACTCACAGAGAATGAAGTAAAAAAGCAATCATGTAGCTCTCTTCCTCGGCGCTGCCTACGGACGTAGCGGCGAATTCCTCGGCATCATGGCCGCCCTTAGACCCCTTGTGAAACCCAAGATCGTCAAAAAGAGAACCAAGAAGTTCATCCGGCACCAGTCGGACCCATACGTCAAAATTAAGCGTAACTGGCGGAAACCCAGAGGTATTGACAACAGGGTTCGTAGAAGGTTCAAGGGCCAGATCTTGATGCCTAACATTGGTTATGGGAGCAACAAGAAAACAAAGCACATGCTGCCCAGTGGCTTCCGGAAGTTCCTGGTCCACAACATCAAGGAGCTGGAAGTGCTGCTGATGTGCAACAAATCTTACTGTGCTGAGATTGCTCACAATGTTGCCTCCAAGAACCGCAAAGCCATCATGGAAAGAGCTGCCCAGCTGGCCATCAGAGTCACCAACCCCAATGCCAGGCTGCGCAGCGAAGAAAATGAGTAGACAGCTTACGTGCACGTTTTGTGTTTAAATAAAACTGGCATCTTCCTTAGTTTAAAAAAAAAAAAAAAAAAGCAATCATGCAACCAATTCGATCATTGGAGCATCAAGAAGGCAGGAACTAATTTTGCTGATGGGTAGAAAAATAAAGCCTTTATCGAGAAAATATTAGAACTGCCTTTGAAATACGACTAGGATTTTAGAAGGTGAAAGGTGAGAGGCCAAGTGAGAAGAAATCACTGCAGACAGAGGTTAAAACCTAATCAGCAAGAATAAATCCAAAGTCCTCTATGTGATTTTTAGGTACCTGTCTACTCATCCAATCCCATCTCTTATCACTTCTGTGCCTCTTTGGTGTATGCAGACACAAGGGCCTTCTTTTAGTTACTAGAAATCAAACCTTGAAGCCTGTTTCCCTCACAGATCATTTGTACTTGCTCTTCCCTGGCCTTCTGCAAGTTCTTCATATGGTTGCTTTAATACCAGTATTTAAGTTGCAGCTCAAATGCTTTATATGAAAGAAACACTACTGCAGTTCCCATTGTGCAAATCAGGAACTATTCTGTAATGGCTAAGTAACTTATCCAAGGCCATACAACTAGCAAATGAAGTTGCCAAGAATTGAACCCAGGTAGTTTTGACGCATAGACCCAGTGTTTCACACTGCCTCTCTCTCTATGAACTGATATTATTTATACATTAACATGCCTCCGTCTCTTTGTGCTAGAACATACTCTTCCTGAGTGCAGAGCCCTTGCCTGTCTTGTTCACAAGTGTATCCTCAGCACCTAGGATAGAGCCTAGCACATAGAGACCGTCTTAGTCTATTTTCTGCTGCTATAATAAAATACCTGTGACTAAGTAATTTCTTTTTTAAAACAAAATTTACATCTCAGTTCTGGAGGCTAGGAAGTCCAAAGCCAAGTGACTGCATTTGCTTGGCTTCTTAGTAGTGCCTTCTTGCTAACGTGGTAGGAGTCATCATGGGTTGAGAGAGGCACACTGAGAGCCCAAACAACTTTTTTAAAAAAAATTTACTTATTATACTTCAAGTTCTGGGGTACATGTGCAGATCGTGCAGGGTTGTTACATAGGTATACACGTGCCATGGTGGTGGTTTGCTGCATCCATTGCCCTGTCACCTACATTAGGTATTTCTCCTGAAGCTATCCCTCACCAACCCACCTTCCCCCTGCTATTCCTCCTCTAGCTCCCCAGCCCCGAGGCCCCAGTGTGTGATGTTCCCCTCCCTGTGTCCGTGTGTTCTCATTGTTCAATGCCCACTTATGAATGAGAACGTGCTGTACCAAATGACTTTTATAACAGACCTATTTTCATGAAAACTAACCCACTCTATGATAACTCGTTCATCCACTAATCCATTAATGACTTAACTCATTCATTCGTGCAGAGCCCCCATGATCCAATCACCTCTTACAGGCCCTCTGAATACTGTTACTTTGGGGATTAAGTTTTAAGATAAGTTTCAGAGGGGATGAACATTCAAACCACAGCAGGCACCTAGACAATATTTTTTTGAATGAATAAATGAGAAAAATCTGGGGAGAGAGAACATGTTCATGAAGAGGATAAGAGGTATACTACTTTTAGGTAAGGAAATAGCATGGAAGTTTATTTAACTGTGACCTCTGAGAACTATGCCCCTATTTTTATCCCTTCACTCAGAGTAGTGATAGAATTGTTGGAAATATAGGTCAGATAGGAACAGATATGTTGACTGGATAGTAAGAAATGGGGGAAAATGGAGGGCTTTGGCAGGGTAAGGAATCCTTGGGATATGGCCCAAATTATCAGACATAAATGACTGTCCACTCCTAAGCAAGGAAGATAATGGGCATCACCTCATGAAGGTCCTTTCCACAGAGCAGTGATCACTGAACAGCAGGAAAATAACTTCCTGAAAGGTCCCGGTGGTGTCAATAACCTAGGAGTCCTCTCCAGCTGATCAAGCCTAGATGGCCGCAGCAGATGGTGTTAATGAGCCTGAAATGACTCAAGCTATTTCTGCAGTCTGCTGTCTGCCAGCAGCTCCCTCTCGGCCACAGGTCACTGATCTCCTCCCAGTCAAGTGCCAGGGTGCTCAGTGGACTATATCACCTCGCCTGGTAGGTTTTCCAAGATGGCAGTGGTTCTAGATCAGTGATTGCTGCTCCTGGCCAGAGCTTCTCAGCCATGTCCCAGACAGGCTGTGCTCCTCAAGGGAGGAGTTTGGATTTGCACTTTGAGATTCTGAGTCATAGGGCAGTCTCCAGCTGCTCACCACTTTTCTTCCTAGCCTTTGTAAAGAATCCACATGATTTAATTGTTGACAGTTCTTGCTTTCTAGCAAATAAACCCTCACAACTTCAGTGGAATCAGCAATGATGGTTTAGGCTTAGAAAGTTATAGTGTGACTCATCCCAAACAGTAACTAACACATATTGATTACTTTTTCCATGCCAGAGACTTTTCTAAGCCTTTTACAAACATTATCTCATTGAATTTCAGAACAACTCTAGGTTATAGAAAGTTTATTATCCCTATTGCACAAATGAAGAACTGAGGAGTAGAGAAGTTAATAACTTATTCAAGGTCTTACAGGCAGCAAGTCGCATAGCCTGTATCTGTCAAATTTCAAAGTTGGAGTTTTTAATAACTTACCTATTGGGCTATGTTAACATGTTCATGACTCTCAACCTCTCCAAATATGCCCTAATATGAGAGTTGAAAGTAAATACCACTTCCTGTCAATACATCTGCTGTACTAGGGGATGATTTCCTAAAGCTTGGTTTCTTTAATAAAAAAAAATAGTTACATTTTCTAACATTGAAATCTCAGTACCTGAAACCAAAGATTCAGAGACATCTGTTGCTTCTGGCCTTGGTCAGAGTTAACTTAGAAACTAAGTGTCAGAAATGATCAGTTCTGAGGTACAGCCCATTGACCAGATAGGCAGAGCATAGTTAAATTTTAAACAAACTCTGTTAAGTCCTACAAAGCTGCATTTTTATAATGACTTCCTAAATGCATGACTGTATTTGTTGGTGCCAGAGGTGGAAAGGAGTATAACAAGGTGTGATGGATGTTTTGTTCCTAGGTTAAGTAGAGGTAACTCTTACGTTAGTCCAATTCAGCCCTGCTTTAACTGTGAATACCGAGTTTTGCTTCTAAACCACGACCATCCTTTTATTTGTTTAAACCCCCATCATCTCCATCTCAAAGAGCTTCCAAGAGTTCTAGGTCACTCTAGGAGGACTGTTCACATGGCAAGGTGGAGGAGGGCTGCATAGGGTGTCAAAGTGCAGGAGCCTTTCACTCCTGTTGGATGGTGACCTGGCAGCTGTTGGTGAGGGTTACTCACTGGATGGTGAAGAGATGAACAATATTTCAGTTTCTTGGCATATGGAATGTTCACTTTTCACTTGAATGGGAATGGGACACCTTCGGGTAACGCCACTTTCATATGCCCCTCTGGTACTGGGGAGAGATGCAGCTCACATTGGCATAGGGTGGACAGTCCTTTATTAGTAGTTCAGCTATGATCTCCTTGGTTCTACATCCAGCCCATGGTATCTTTATCTAGTCTGCAAGTGTGAAAACTGTTTTGCATCTTCTTCCATCTATGTTGGTCTTATATCCTGGATGCTGGCTTTAAAAATCCAAAAGTCAAACATTTAGCTCTGTTGCTCTGTTTCTGCTTTGAAAACCTTCCTTAAAGTCTAGTTATCTAAGCAGCAAGGAAATGCTTCTATGTGTGTTTGCAACGATCTCTGTAATATTTCCCTTTTCTAATTAGACACAAGAATTTCCAGTCACGGCCACAGATTGCCAACCAGAGGTCTCCCCCACGGGGGACTGTCATAAGCTTAAGGCAGGAAGGGGCAGAGAATGTGTGCTGCTGGCAGGCAAACAGACTCCCAATAGAAAAGAAGAAAAGTGGGGATTGGGCTAAGCATACTCATGCTCACTTTTCTTCTAAACACACAAATCAGTCATTCCTCCTCTTCTGTGATGAAGACTGGAAGTGTGGAGAAAAGCTATACACTATGCCTTTTGCCACTGAGGAACAAAGTGAGGATTTCCTCTTCTATGGTAACATGAACAGTGGGAAAATGGTGCCAGTCTTCCTCCATGCTCAGCGACAGAGTGAGGATCACTAGGATAGAGGCACAATGGTAGACTATAAAGAAAAGGACTCCATAAAGAAAAGGAAATCATTTCAAGTGGGAAGTATGAAAAGGGCAGAGTAAAGGGGCCATCCCAAAGTAGACCAGATCTCTTGTTTTCACCCTATAGAATTAAGTTTCAACACCACCTCAAAACTCCTCTGTTTTAAGTGAAGAAGAAGAAGGAAAAAACAATGAAACAAAACAAAACTCTAGCTAGACAGAGTTTCATGCTGCGTTTCTCTTTCTACAACTTTAAGGGCTTCTCTGGAATAAATAAACGTGCTAAATGCTTCCACTGGAAATTTCAATGACAGCTCTGCATTTCTTGGTCAATTAATCAACTAGTCGATTAAAATACACCTATTTTGTAATCCCAGCTACTCAAGAGGCTAAGGCTAAAGCAGGAAGACTGATTGAGGCCAGGATTTTCTTTATATATATACTTTAAGTTCTGGGGCACATGTGCAGAATGTGCAGGTTTGTTACATCAGCATAAACGTGCCATGGTGGTTTGCTGCATCCATGCATCCATCACCCCATCGTCGACATTAGGACATTAGGTATTTCTCTTAATGCTATTCTTACCCTATCCCCCCACCCCCTGCTAACCCTCCCTTAGACCCTCCCAGCCCCCCAATTGGCCCCAATGTGTGACGTTCCCCTCCCTGTGTCCATGTGTTCTTACTGTTCAGTACCCACTTATGAGTGAGAACATGTGGTGTTTGGTTTTCTGTTCTTGTGTCAGTTTGCCGAGAATGATGGTTTCCAGCTTTATCCACGTCCCTGCAAAGGACATGAACTCATCCCTTTTTATGGCTGCATAGTATTCCATGGTGTATGTGTCACATTTTCTTTATCCAGTCCATCATTGACAGGCATTTGGTTTGGTTCTAGGTCTTTGCTATTGTAAACAGTGCCGCAATAAACATATGTGTGCACGTTTCTTATAATAGATTGATTCATAACCCTTTGGGTATATACCCAGTAATGGGATTGCTGAGGATTTTGAGGCTGCAGTGAGCTGTGATTGTGCCACTGCACTGGCAAAGCTGCTACCTAATAGTAGTGTACTCCAATCTCAGCTGAGTGTTGTGTTTCGTTGGCCTTGGCTGTGCTAGAACTCAAAGATTTTTGGTTATTGAGATTAGCTCGGTAACTTTAGATTCCGAGATTAGAATTTGAAGAATAGGAAACAGTGGGCGGGAAAGGTAGTTACCCATATGGTATGAAATTATAATGAAATGACTGCATTTATTGGATACAACTGTGAGTCAGACGTTAAATTACATGCTTTACATGTGTTACCTAATTTAATCAGAGAGGAGAAATTGTCCTCAATTGACAGATAATAAAATAGAAGTTGAAGAGGTTAATAATTTGTTCAAGATTAAATAGCAAACAAGTGAAGGACAACTCAAGACCAAGTCTATTTAATTGTTAATCCCAAGTTCTTATGTCTCCTAAGAGATAGAACTTCTTTTGCAGGAGAAGAAATTCTGCAAAGATTGGTCATGGAGGCTGATGTGTCACCACTAAAGACACATTTCTTCCAGTTAAAGCAATGTTTCCACACCCGTATCATTTTTGGTCATATTGTAATATGTTTCATAGTTTTCCTTAAATCAACTCACAGATTTGGCTTAAACAAAGGAATGAATGTTTTACTACTTTAAATGAAAACCAGTGTTGCATATAAAAAGAAGATAATTACACATATACAAGACTATCAATGTTATTATATATCATGTCATTAAATATTTGCTTCCTGGTGTAGACTTTGAGGTTAGACCGACTGTCTTTGTTAAAAAAAAAAAAAAGTGAAATTTGCGAATGTTAGAGATGCATTAAAACAGGCTAACACTACTTTGAGATGTTTTCTTTGGTATCCTCAGGAGGTTTGGAGTAGAAATAAAAAGGTTATAAGATTTTCACAAGGTGAATTAATATTGCAAAGTATTGTCCATCTACCACTTTAAATCATCTCCATGAAGCCAAAGGTAATATAGGCTTTGGAAAAGCTAAGGCAAAGTATCACTTCCCCAGGAATGTCCCATTAAAATGAGCCACCCTCTGGTTTATAAGGGGATGAAAGACAAAAATTTGGGGTGAGGGGGAAATGCTGAGACGCTCAAGCATGAGCCAAAAAAGAATAATACTGATACACATGCTAGAGTGAGAGAATTCTGGATGTGTTACTACTCTTCTCATTACATAGCTTTAGCAGTTCAATCCAAAGAAACACTGGATACTTTGGAAAAGAACGAGTGAAGGGTTTTAAAACTGTTATCATCAAGTACTTAGAATCATTAGTACAAACACAACCACAGCTGATAAAAAAACTGGGAAGCAGTTCTATCTGAAGCCAAAGCCATTACCTAGCAATAAGACTACTGCTGTTAAGAAGACTTTAGATGTTGTTCCAGTTGTGCTGAATTTCACAGTGAAATCATTTAAAGCCATCTGAATAAACCACTACATAGTTTATGAAAAAAGCAAAAGTTGACCCAAAGAAAAGAGACATAGAAGTGGGGGAAAGAAGTAATGAAAAGTAGAGGGTATTTTCAAAATCTGGCTCTGCAGAGCTTTGTCCAAGAAAGCCCATTCATTCTTGGAAACATATTTTTTTCCAAAAAATATGTTTTCTTATGCCATATTGTCTACCTTACAATTCTTGCCAAGTTTATTTATCATTTAAAATGTTCTCTGGTATTGTTTGGCTATGCTATTTGTTAGCAACCATTATATCATTTACACACTTGGCACACTGCATCAGGAAAACTACTAAATCAAAAATATCTAGTTTTTGCTATAAAAAAAAATACTTCCTACAGCATTTGGGAAGATGCAAAAAAAAAAAAAAAAGAAGAGGATACAAAAATAGAAATAGGATTAATGAGTGATCCAGATACTCTGATTTTCATCCCAGAACCTTGTGGTCACTTGGCTGGTGCAGCCCAGGGCACAATAATAAAATTCTTCAGTTAACATTTACTGACATATATACCATAGAGTGCTTACCATATGTCAGAGATGCTATTAAGCATTTTCATGTATTAATTCACTGAATCATTCTGACATCCATAAATTAAAAAAAAAAAACCTAAAATGATTCTCATTTTACAAAAAAGAAAATGAAAGCACAGAAAGGTTGGGCTACTAGCCTGAGTCCCATGCTATTTTGTGATGTAGCTGAAATTTGAACTCAGACAGCAGGGCCAGAGATGATACAGCCCCAATATTATGGTGTTAAGCCATCTCCTAATTTTTCTGAGATGGCTCTCTCTAAGTGTGACAAATTAGTACATGAGATACTGTGTCCAGTTTATCGCATGCTATAGTCATGAATTTAGTTAATGCATACTAATAATAATAATTTGCGAAGTTGACTTGAGGCACAGTCTTATTTATGATTGAATCCTCTGAATTCAATACAGACCCTGGTGGTTATAGCTGGTACCCATAATAATAGTTAGTAACCATGACTAGCAATCAGATAGAATGAAAAGGTCAACTGAATGAAGGCCACAAGACCAGGGTTCACTTAGCAGATGTAAAGGCCTGGAAAATTCATCTACATTTGCTGTTCCTTACTTTCCTTTTCTGTAAAATGGGTACTTTAACCTCCTTCCATATGGCTTGATAATCGTGAGGTTGGTCTAAGGAACCAATGTAAACTCTGTAAAGGACCAAGAACTATGTAGAAAAACTTTGGCCTCACATATGGCTTCCAAGGGCAAAATATTTGAAGCAATAGTTCATTAAAAGGATATCCAATGGCTGAATTGTTTTCAAGTTTCTCAATTTTGTTAATGGTGATGGAAATACAAATTGAAGTCTCACTGAGATACTACTTCACACCCACCAGAATTGCTAACATAGAAAAGACAAAGTATAGAAAATGTGGAGCAACTGGCACTCTCACATACTGCTGGTGGGAATGTACAATGATAGAATCACTTTGGAAAATTCCTTGGCTGTATCTACTAAATGTAAACATATATAAAACATATATATATCCTATAACCTAGTACTTCCAGTCCTAGGTATACATTTGCTCATCGAAAGGCATGTAGTAGAATGCCCACAGCAGCACTATTCATAATAATAGCTCACAATCAGAAAAAAAAAAAAAAAAAAAAAAAACAGAGTTTAATGGATAAGTAAATTGTGGTACATTCACACAATGGAATACTACATGGCAATGAGAACAAATGAACTATAACCACATAAATAATATAGGTGAAGCCCACAAACTTAACATTGAATGAAAGAAGTCAGGCCATAAAAAAGAATGTGTAATATATAATCTTACATGAAAATCAAAAATAGGCAAAACAAATCTATGTTATAAGAAGTCAGGAGAGTGGGGTACAAGGTAGACTCTGATGTGCAGATAGTAGTTTCTTGAGCCGAGGGCTGGTTATAGGATTTTATGCAGTTTGTGAAAGTTAACTGGTTTACTTGTACACTTTTCTGAATATGTATTACATAGCAATTAAAAGTCAATTCACAGACACATAGGCAAACTTCATTCTCTGTCTCTTTAAATGGCTTCTGTATAGCAGCCTCTTATAAATTTTTCTAACTTCCTTATTAACATGCCTATTAAGATAGCAAAATAAAAGATCAAAAACTTGCAGTGCTCCAAGTCTGTCAGGCAAACCTGTTGCCAGCACTGGAGGGAATTTTCGTTTGCCTCCAGGCTGCTGATTTAAGGTTGAAAACAATCTTAACAGAGTACCGTGTGATGACATGGGTGAGTCTGTCCTTTTGAAAATAGGTAGAAATACATTTCTTCCTTTTCCAACATCATTAGAAATCTGAAGTCTGCAGCTAATGGAAAATTGAGCTGACATCCTTGCTTTAACGCTGAGGGCAGGCAGGATGGGGCCTCTCTCTCCTCTTGCCATTACTAGTCTTGTTATCATATTAAAGAAGCTTGAAATGGCCACGCACGGTGGCTCACACTTGTGATCCCAGCACTTTGGGAGGCTGAGGTGGCCAGATCACCTGAGGTTAGGAGTTCGAGACCAGACTGGCCAATATGGTGAAACTCTGTCTCTACTAAAAATAACAAAAATTAGCCAGGTGTGGTGGTGGGTACCTGTAATCCCAGCTACTTGGGGGGCCGAGGCATGAGAATCACTTGAACCTGGGAGGTAGAGGTTGTAGTGAGCCAAGATCAGCCACTGCACTGCAGCCTGGGCAACAGAGTGAGAGAAAGTGTCTCTTTTACTTGGTATGTTTCCTAAATTAGGAATCCAGTTTTTTAGCTATGTTCAGGTAGATCCTATAGCAATGGGAAAAATATGGCTCAGCAGAACTGCCTCCAAGAAAGTACGTTAATTCTTGGGAAATGTATTTTTCCAGAAAATACGTCTTCTTGTGCCATATTGTCCAGCTCACAACATTTGTGGTTTAACATTTAAAACGGTATCTAGTATTGTTTTGTTACGCTGTTTGTTAGCAACAGTTCTGTTATTTACACATTTGGCACACCGCACCAAGAGAACTATGAAATCAAAAATACCTATTTTTGCTACCAGAAAAAAAAATGCTTCTTAAAGCAATATGTTGATATTTTTTCATTGTCAAAAAACTTGAGTGGACATTTTGTCTATTTAAAACTTAATTCGAAGTTGATATCTATGATGTGTAAAGTGCTCCCACAAGTAACACACAGTCTGAAAGAAAATGGGAGAAGGAGCCGGGTATGGTGGCTCACACCTGTAATCCTAGCACTTTGGGAGGCTGAGGTGTGTGGATCACCTGAGGTCAGGAGTTCAAGACCAGCCTGGCCATCATGGTGAAACCCCATCTTGAAAAAAAGAAAAAGAAAAGAAAAAGAAAAAGAAAATGGGAGAAGGCTGTCAACAGCAGTTTATAGAATTTCCAGTGAAAATGGCAATAAACATAAAAATATACATAGGCTTACTGGTCATGAAATAAATGCACATCAAAATAATAATGAGATTCTACAGTTAAGCCAACAATTCTACTCCTGGGTATTTATTTTGTTTTATGTTAATTTTTTAAGATGGAGTTTCAGTCTTGTTGCCCAGGCTGGAGTGCAATGGCACCATCTCAGCTCACTGCAACCTCTGCCTCCCAGGTTCAAGTAATTCTCCTGCCTCAGCCTCTTGAGTAGCTGAGATTACAGAGGCCCGCCACCATGCCCAGCTAATTTTTTGTATTTTTAGTAGAGACAGGGTTTCACCATGTTGGTCAGGCTGGTCTCGAACTCCTGACCTTAGGCTATCCACGCTTCAGCCTCCCAAAGTGCTGGGATTACAGGTGTGAGCCACCACACCTGGCCCCTGGGTATTTATTTTAAACATTGAAATAAGGATCTGGAAGACCTATCTGCACCCCCATGTTCACTGCAGCATTATTCACAACAGACACGGCCCCAGAATTCCATTGACAGATGAATGGATAAAGGCAGCATGGTAAATACATTGAATGGAATATGATTCCGCCTTTAAAAGATGGAAATCCCATCATATGTGACAACCGAGATAAACTGGGAGATAAACGTTATGCTAAGTGAAATAAGCCAGTCACAAAAGGACAAATACTGCATGATACCACTTATGAGTAGAATCTAAATCAGTCAAATACATAGAAGCAGAGAGTAGAATGGTGGCTGCCAAGAGCTAAAGAGACAGGGAAGGAGAATTGCTATTCAATGGGTATAAAGTTTCAGTTACACAAGATGAATACATGCTAGAGCTCTGCTGTACATGCCTACAGTTACTATGGTGTTACTACAATGCCTATAGTTACTCATGTGGAATAGTGCACTTAAAAATTTGTTAAGAGGGTAGATCTCGTGTTGTAGTTTTACCACACACACACACACACACACACACACACACACACAGGCACAAGGAAACTTAGAGGTGAGGAATACGTTTATTACCTCGATTGTGGTGACGGTATCATGGATGTATACATATCCAAATGGAGTCAATTTTACAGGACATCAAATATATGGGGTTATTAGTTCATCAATTGTGCCTGCAAAGGTGTAAGAAAATGAAACAAAAATGTAGTAAGTGATGAAAAATAGAAGAGAAAATCCGGAGATAATTATATCACAAGAGTCAAGAAAGAAGGGTTTCATGAATAACAGGGTGATCAATGACAGTGAACGTGGCAGTTAGTTCAAATTTAAACTTTACGAAAAAGAAAGTCTCCAATATTGCCCAAATAGGCAATTTCATACATTGTTGGTAAGAATAGGACTAGAACAGCCCCTTTAGAAGACAATAAATTTTAAGATTTACAATGTACTTCAACATTTGAAAATTGTAAGCCTTTTGACCTGTGGTTCCTCCAGAGATGCTTATGCAACTGTGAAAAGACACAATTAGATGATATTCTCTGCACGTGTGTTTGTTATAGAAAAATTTCAAGAAATCTAAAAATGAATTAATTGGAAAATTTAAAAATAAGTAATAGTACTGCCATATCAAGTTGCTCAATGCAAAAAGAAGATGGGAGAAGAGAACATTATATATTATTTAAAATATGTATAATCCATTTTTTAAAAAACCATACACACATACATATGTCTATGCTTAAGAAAAATTCTGGATGAATACAAAAAATCTTATCAGTGGTCATTCTGCGGAGGGTGTGAAAACAAGGGATTTCACTTTCTACTTTATGTCTGTATTGTTTGAATTCTTACAATATGTTTCTAAAACTGCTACAATCAGAAAAGACAATAAAGATATTTAATACTATAAGATAAATTCCAAATGCTAGGAATGTTATATCCAAGTTATAGAAATTTGGATGGTTTTAAAATTATTTATTATATTATTTATTATATTGTATATAAATTATTAGAGTGAATATCTATTCCTTTTTAAGTCAGAAAAATAGTGGCATTTAAAATAAGTCTACAATGTAAACTGTAGCATGTAATCAAAATTATGTATAAAATATGCACAGCATAAAGCCTCAAAAGACATACACGTAAGAGTTAATGGTAATTAAATGGGTGTGGGATTATAGGAGATTTTTCCTTCCTTCTGCTCGTTTGCAATCAACAGCTGAGTGATGTGAAGATCAATGGTTGGAATGACAGCAAATTTATCATTATTGTAATTGATGTGCTCATTAGTACCTTAGTTCTCTTCCCTGGCTTCCTATAGGCTTGTTATTTCCACACGGCAGTGTTAATTATGGTGATAAAACATTGGAATGAATGGCTAGAAGTGGATCCAATAGCACCGTGGAGGTGAGCCAACAGAATAGAAAGGAGTCTTGCTTCATTTTGTCCTGCCTCCTACCTTAAGACAAGTAGATTTCTGAATCACTGTATACATAGAGTTGTCAGTCATTTTCCTGAAGACAGCCAAAGAAACACAATCTGGATACCGGCATTCCAATGCTGCCTGCACATAATTCAGTCCCACACTGGGCACGTCACTACCTTGTGTTTTTGTTTTCTTTTATAAACAAAATTCAGCAAGGGTTGTGGATCAGTACTTTGTAAAACAAAACCCCAAACTTCAAGGTTTACCCTTGGAAAGAAATATCTAAAATGAGGAAGAGTTGACCAATGTCCCCAGCCCTGAAGTCCCATTGTCTTTCAACAATCTTGCACCCTAATGCCCACTGCCGCCATCACCACCTTGTAATGAAAAATTTGTTTATAAAAGAAAACAAAACATAAGGTAGTGACTTGCCCAGTTGTGGGAACGAATTATTTGTAGGCAGCAATGAAATGTCAGTCTCCACGTTGTGTTTCTTTGGCTATGTTTTCCCAAGAAAAAAACAATTCTTTTTTAATGGCCCAAGGATAAATAAAATCTTTTATCTCCTTTTACATAATAGGATTTTCTAAAGTGCTTCCTAAATAATAGCAGAGCTGTACAAAATATGAAAAGAGAAAAGGCTGAAATGAGACACCAAAATGTTAACAGTAGTTTTATTGTGGAAGTACAACTACATATTATTTGTATTAATTATTATTTTCTAGGTTCTTAACAATAAGGTTAAGAACCTTAACCTTCATCTGATGTGGCTCGTACTTTCCCATAACATCCAGATTATATGAGACTATATATACCTTTTTACTGTGCAGTGAATCTTTCTCTACAGAGACCAACGGCTTTTCATTTCAGGAAGCTCTTCTTCTAAAATATTATTGATTATTGCTGTAGTTAAATAGTTCTGTTCCCTACTTTCAGAACAATAATTATCTGGTCACTAATTTTACATTCTCTGTGTTCATTATCTATCATTTCTCTAATTGGAATTCTCCCCATTTTCTCTATGTTCTTGGAGAACTTTTCCAATTTGTTCTCCGTGTCACTCATATGATAGTTTCTGCAGGATCAGTTCTATTCTTCTCTACAATTACCGTGAAAACATCAGCTTCATTGCCATATTCTTCCATCTCTTTTTTTCATTTTACCCAGTTTTCTTTTCATTTAGCCTCCTCTCTCCTTAAATATTTTTTTTATTACGTGTCAGGGAAATAATTTCTACTCTATTTACAATGCCAAATCATGTCCTAATAATTCATTCTTGATTCTGAAATACATTCTTTTCAGATACGAGTTCTTATTTGTCTCTGGATTGACATTACCTTTCTATTCCTCAGCAAATAGGTACTGAAATTCCCCTTGAGACAGTATCGGTTTACTTGGGTGATGACAAAATTGTCTGCATAGATCTCTGTTGTTCACTTACCAGTGTTAGGTTAACGGATCAGCATTATGTTAATGTATGTAAATGTGTCAGCATAAATTAACATGTATAGCTCCTAATCCAACTTGCATTCCCATGAAATGAATCAGTGTGGAGCAGAATCCAATGGTTTGATGCTGAAAGAAAGCAATGAGGAGGAGGGCTCTGGACTCTAAGAGATGAGAAGGGTACGGAAAGTGAAATGGGAGGCATTTTAAGTACACTTTATTTTCTTTGCAGATTTGCCCTGGGCTAGTATTGGCCACTGATTGTACAATACAGCATCTCTGTGTTTGCCATAAATATGTAACAGGGAAGAATTTTGTGGGCTATGAACAAGGGTGATGAGGAAAAGATAGGCTGTTGTGGTCAAACAGACCTAGGAAACAGGATGAAATAGAGTTGAAGAGGTTTGTTTATTGTGCCAATATTCAGACACTCAAATTTGTTGAGTGGATTGTGTATTTCTAGGAAGTGGCTGGCTTGATTAGGGAGCATTTCCCAGACTTCACTCACAGTGATAAACATTTGATGGAGCATCTTATTGATCAGACATTTCCTGGAAGACACTTTCAGGAACACAGTTCTACTTTTGTACAATTCCCATTCTTTCTCACCCCGGCCTTTCTCTGCCCTTACAAATAAGGCAAGGGGGTCACAGGGCAGCTAGTTACACCATGCCAGCTTCACAGAGTTCCGAAGAAAAACCTGGAGTCCCTCAGGGAGGGGTAAGGAGAACCAGCTGTACATAGCAAACAGGATTTAGGACAGGAGTGTTTCCTGCCACCCATGGCAAAGAATGAGTATTAAAGAAGAAACACATTAAAAAACAAAAGGTCAATTCCAAGAGGTTCAGACATAAATGAAGCCTTGAGTCCTTCTCCATTTCTACATGCACGTAGCAGTATAACCAGGAAATAAAGTGTATTGTTCATGAAAAAGTTATACCATACAGATATTCTCTCGATCTGATGTGGCTCATACCTTCCCATAACATCCAAATTTATATGAGACCAGAAGAGAATAAAGAGCTCATTGACTCCAACACCCTTAATTTACCATTGGGGAAACAGAGGAGCCCAGATACAAAGCAGCTTGTTATAGGGGACCCAGAAAATCAGTGCTGAGTCTGGAACCAAGTGCAAACCCCACTAAACTGAGGTGCCCAGTATATACCTTTTAAAAAATATAAGTGTGGGCCTGCAATCCCAGCTACTTGGAAAGCTGAAGCAGGAGAATCACTTGAACTTCGGAGGCAGGGGTTGCAGTGAGCCTAGGTCATGCCATTGTACTCTAGCCTGGGTGACATAGCAAGACTCCATTTCAAATGTGTGTGTGTGTGTGTGTGTGTGTGTGTGTGTGTGTGTGTGTAAAGACTAAATAAGAGCAAAGCCAAATGAGAGTAACCACCTTTGCAAAAATCATGACAGTGAGATAAATCTGCTGTAGGAAAATTATGACACTGAAAGAAATCTGATATAACCAATTCCATCTTGCTTCTAACTTACAAGTTGCCCTCCTTCATTGCCAGGTGCAGGCTAAGCTAACTAGGGTAGGAATTTAGTTTATAGCTTAACTTTGAAACAAAGGTTATAATAGCTCCTTTCCAAAACAAACCCCCTACTTGCTTGAAGATCAGACCTCTTTTATAAAACTAACACATTAGCCACGAGATTAAAAATTATGGCTCAGGAGTCATGCATCCAGAGGTCACAAGATTCCTAACCTCCCAATTGCACCTATAGATAGCATCACTATTGTAAAACCTAAGAGTGGTGTTCAAAGTATTTTTCAGACCTTGCATTCCGATGGACTAGCTGGCACCACCCAAACTGGTAAACTGGTTTATCTAGTCTTGTGGCCCCCACGCAGACACTGACTCAGTGCAAGAGGACATGCTTTGACACTCTATGGTTTCATCTTTGACCCAACCAATCAACATTCCCCATTTCTTAGCTCCCTGCCTGTCAAACTATCCTTTAAAAACTCTAGCTTCTGAATGTGTTGGGAGGTCGATTTGAGTAATGATTAACACCTGTCCTTTCACTTAGCTGGCTCTGCATTTATTAAGCTCTTTCTCTGTTGCAAAAATCTTTTCTCAGTGCATTGGCTTTTCTGAGCAGCAGGCAAGGTGAACTCATCAGGTGATTATAAGAATGCTTTATTCTAAACACTTTATTCACCATTCTTAAACAGTTGCCAAATTTAAAATTTTCTTAGTGTTTCCATTTTGGCAGGTTTTTAAAAAGGATTGTTATTTCTTTCATTCATTCGTTTCTTCATATTTACCAAACATCTGCCATATATCAGGCACTGTATTAGAGGATTGGAGTGAAAATGTTTGGCATCATCCTTGCTTATAGTTTGACGAGGGAAGACAGATGTTATCAAAATGATATTTATAAACATTACTGGGTTGATTCTAACAAATTGCACAAGTACTAGACACATGTAGACACATAGAAAGCTGAAGAATAATATCAACCAGAAAAAACAAAATTAATACTGAACCATGAATACAAAGAGTCAAGAAGCCTAAAAAATGAGATTGTTTTTATAACCTTGGAATCCCATTTGCCAGAGAAGTAGAGGCAGAAATGAAAACACTGTTATTGTAATCCTTATGTCTTTGGAATGGGCTCTAGGGTGAGACCCAGCCCATGACGATGGTTCTAGACTGATTTCCTATTTGGTAAACCCAAGTGAATTTCTCTCCTCCTTTAGCAACACAGCTTTCTGATGGAGAAACAAAAATAGGCATGTATATGCTAAACCTGATTTGAATCACACTGCTGAGATCACGGGCACAGCTACTGAGGATCTCAAGAATCCTTGTCCAACAAATGATTCTTGCAGGCAACGTGCCTTAGTAGTTTGCACAGGACAATTCAGAGCAAGAGAGCAGAAGGAGTTGCTGGGCAAGGTGAGAGAGTGAAGGTCATGTCACTGAGGAAAGACCTTACTTTCTCTTCCATTTCTGATGTTTTCAGAGCACAGAGAGTGCACTTTCAAGATTTGACCAGGCTGCAGAACAAAGAACAAACTGGGGTTTCTGAGGGAAACCACACAGCCTCCTCCCTACTGGTTCCTCCACTTGGCACTTTGTGACTTTGGCCAAGTCCTTCAACCATGTGTAGTGAGACTCCACATGGTTGAAGGACTTGGCCAATGTCACAAAGTGCCAAGTCTGTGTGAACCAGAGCAACTCCATCTTAAATAGGAGCTGGGTGAAATGAGGCTGAGACTTACTGGGCTGCATTCCCAGATGGTTAAGGCATTCTAAGTCACAGAATGGGACAGGATATTGGCACCAAATACAGACCATAAAGACCTTGCTGATAAAACAGTTTGCAGTAAAGAAGCCAACCAAAATCCACCAAAACCCAGATGGCAACAAGAGTGACCTCTGGCCATCTTCACTGCTACACTCTCAACATTGCCGTAACAGTTTACAAATGCCATGGCAACGTCAGGAAGGGAATGGTCTAAAAAGGGGAGGCATGAATAGTCTACCTCTTGTTTAGCATATCATTTTTTAAAAACCCTAAAAATGAGCAGCCAGCAGCCCTTGGGGCTACTCTATGGAGTAGTCATTCTTTTATTCCTTCACTTTCCTAGTAAACTTGCTTTCACTTTATTCTACAGACTCACCTAGAATTCTTTCCAGCGGGAGATCCAAGAACCCTCTCTTGGGGTCTGGATAGGGACTCCTTTCCTTTAATATCACTGCCCTTGCTTTGAAAAGCCCTTGCTTGAAAATTAAATGGGATTGCAAGTTTTAAGCCTGGCACACAGTAGGAGTTCAAAAAAATCATCTCCTCCTTCCCATCTTCCGCCTGCATTCTCAGTTAACTTGCTTCTTAATTTTGTCACTAACTTTTGCAGGACTCTAATTTATCTGGGTGTCAGTTTCATCATCTGTAACATGAAGAAATAGGGCAAGTGGTGATCCCTGGGGTTCCTTTCAGTTCAAGCATTTTAGAATTCTATCATCATCATAGATGCCCCACACAGAGAAGAAACAGCAGAAGCTGAGATTTCCTTAACTTTGGTCTTTAGGGGTAGTTTTAAGGGACTCTCAGCCATCAACCATAACCTATGCAAAGACAGAAAAATAAATGATTAGGAAAGGGACAGCATTGCAGTGTGCATGCCTGCAAACAATTCACACACAGTTGGAGGCGCCCAGCTGGAAACCAGCATTTCATTTGCAGCTTCATTTGCAGCAGAAAAGTTGATATTCGCAATAATGTCGGTAACTTACAGTTGGGATTCAGTGGTTCCTAGTGTGAGCCACAACCAAACAACCAATTTTCACTTTGCAAGTCAGAATAACCCCTCTGGTTCTGCATGCAAGAGGGAAAGGGAGGTGTGGGTCTCTGTTGGGACACGTTTGGGCACAGAGTCCACAAGGGCTTCAGACAGCAGTTTCTGGCCTGCAGTTCTTGCTTCTTGCAAGCTCTTCACACCACAAACACTTAGCTTTTCTGGTTTGGGGAGCTCTAGGGAGCCTATTCATCTTTCTTGGAGTCAGAAAGAGGAGGGAGGAAGCCAGGCAACGAAAAAAATGTGGAAGATGCAGCTGGTGGAAGCAACAAATAGAATATCAGATGGCCCCAGGAGTCCTGGGTATTTGTCTCAGATCTGTCACAACTGTGTGACTATAGTTTGTCACTTCCTCTTTCTGGATGCAGTTTATGCAGGTGTAAAAGGTAGAGGTCAGATGAGGTGGTCTTGAGTTGGCTTTCAATTCTTTCTATGATGACTCAATTATTCTAAACGGGAAATGGTGAAGAAAAGGAGGAAATGGAAGAAGAGGAGAAGGTGAATAGCAGGTGGGTGAGACTTTGTTAGAAAAGGAGAGGGAGGAAAGATGAGAAAGGCTGCAACAATAAAAGGAAAACAACACAGATTTGCAGAAAGTATTCCTCACAGAGCTATAAGTAATCTCCAAAGTAGTCATGATTACAATCATTATCATAAACAACTGAAGTCCTCATTAACTTCATAAAGGGCAGCATCCTGCAATGATTCAGGAATGCTCTCTCTTGATGCTCCAATCTCCGGAACCAAGGGGGATCCCTCCCTTGTGAGCTCATAGCTCCTTCCTTTTGCTACGACCTTTACTTTGGGGAGCCCAAGGAAAGAAGGAGAAAGCACCTTCTCTGTGAGTCTGGCCAGCTGGTGTCAAGGAGCCCAGGGCAGCTTGACTGAGCACCAGGTCACACTTACCCTCTAGAGATGAGGTCCCCAACATCATCAACCACACTGCTCTGAGCATCACTGGCTGTAGGAACCACTGGCATCAGCATGCTTGTCACTCTGTATCATCCAAGAGGATTCCCAGGTACTCCATGAGGGTGGTGGGCCTTGGGCTTAAAAATCTTCTGATTCATGGAAGAGCCACCTGTGACCCTGGTTACCTGGTTTCATTATCATTCTCCTAATAGCCATTAGTTCAGCTTCTGCCCTGCTTGACCCCTGTGGGGTGTGCTAGTCTCTGATCGTTTTCTTTTACTTTTTTTTTTTTTTTTTTTTTTTTTGAGACGGAGTCTTGCTCTGTCCTCATGCTGAAGTGCAATGGCATAATCTCTGCTCACTACAACCTCTGCCTCCCAGGTTCAAGGGATTCTCCTGCCTTAGTCTCATGAGTAGCTGGGATTCTAGGCACCTGCCACCACGCCTGGTAATTTTTTCTATTTTTAGCAGAAATGGGTTTTCACCGTGTTTGCCAGGCTGGTCTCAAACTTCTGACGTCAAGTGATCCACCTGCCTTGGCCTCCCAAAATGAACAATCAATTTCTTTAGTTGCTTGTGCACAGCCCAGAACGCTCTGCCCCTGGCAGACTGTGAGAAAACCCCTCTAGGTCTTCACTTAAAGACTTCTTGGCTATATTTAAGTTATGTTTACAAGACTGGGAATGAGAGGTGGAAGGAATAAGTTCAAATCTTTTCAGGGAAGTGACAGGCTTTAAATTTTTTTTTAAGTGATGCAAGCTATTGTAATTTCTCACAAAGGCCTGCAAGTGATTTGAGATTTGTCTGTAAAAATGTTGAAAGAAAACCCGAATTCAGAATAAGATAATCCTAGGAACTGTAATGATACGATCATATCAGTTTGTGGTGCCTTGACATTATCTGAAAGAAAGAGGGTAAATATGGATCAGAGAACAATGGGCAAGAAAAACCAGTTACCCAAAAGCTAAGGTGAGAGGCAGGATGGCTATCTCTTAAAAATGCAAACTAGAGGGTTTTTTAAGCATACCTAGTGATTACAGATAGCAAAAGTTTAGCCCGAGAAACTCTGACCTAGGGAAGGAAGTTACAGTAAATTCATAATTTAGGACTAGGTGAATACTAGCAGTGTCATTAGGCAAAAATTGAGAACTATTGCATTCATAGGAGCATAAAATTGGTCTAGGATTTTTTATTCTGTAATATTTCTCCAATACTATTTAAAAATTTTATATGTAAATATAGTCATTTTGTCGCTATATATTGTTATATTAATAGCTTGTTTGTATAGATTTAGAAGCCCTATCATTTTGGCTTATTTTATCTCAGCGTTTTCTCATCGTGGAGAGAGTGCAATAGCAAACTGGCTTATGTACTTAAATTGCAGAATGGCAGCTGCCAGGAGACGAAACTGACCCCAGAGCAGAGTTCTCAGACAACAGGGCTGTGTCTCTCAGCATCAGAAATGCCTGAAGTGCTTCTTACAAAGATTGTATTCTCAGGACCCCCAAAAGGTCTTCTGAGACCCAGAAATCAGAATCTTTTGAAGAGAGACCCAAAACTCAGGTTTTGAATAAGAATCCATGGCAACTCTATTTTCTAAAGATAACTGCAGCAAAATATCTCTCATCCCAGATCCTTCTCCGCAGTACGATCTTGCCACCATACTATCAAGAAGAAGGTCTGTGTCCCTCACTCCTTGAATCCCGGCTGCTTTGATCAACAGAGTATGGTAAAAGTGACATATGACTTCTGAAGCTGAGTCATAAAAGGCAATGTTGCTTCCATCTTGTTCTCTGGAGCCCCACTCCTTGGAGTCCCAAACCAGCACCTAAGTCCAATTATGCAGAGGCTGCCCTGTGGTGTGGAAGCTGGGCCACATGGAGAGACCCATCCAGGTGTTCTGGGTAAATACACATTACTCTTCAAGTCATCCCAGCCCAGACACTGAGGGAATCATCAACCTTCAGATGATTCCACATTGGAGGATGACCCTCTCAAACTCACCCCTAGCCAACAAGGACAAACAATAACACTTTAGTTGGAATTGACACTAGAGTGTATCCTAGTGTCAAGAATGCTAATCACTTATGTTTTCATTCATTCAGTAAAATATGTACTGATTGCCCACTATTGTCAGATTATCCTAAAATCTGTGGATAGAGCAAAACCCATGGAAAATTTTTCCATCCCCCAGTGTCCTGGAGTACACATTCTAAGTGTAGCATGACAGTGTGTGACTGGGTGAGAGAAAGGGAACAGCAGACAACACAACTAAATAAACACATTAACAAGTTAACGAGCATGAAGACAATAAAACGAGGTGATGTGGTGGGAAGGCACTACTTAGGATTGTGTGGTCACAAAAGTTGTTTGAGCTGAGACCTGTACTACTTTACCAGGGCTGCAGAAACAAAGTGCCACCCACTGGCTCACTTAAACAACAGAAATGTGTCATCTCCCAGTTCTGCAGGTCAGAAATCCAAGATTCACACTGGGCACAGTGGCTCATGCCTGTAATCCCAGCATTTTGGGAGGCGAAGGTAGGTGGGTAACCTGAGGTTAGGAGTTTGAGACCAGCCCAGCCAACATGTTGAGACCCCCCCCCGCCCACCTCCCCGTCTCTACTAAAAATACAAAAATTGGCCGAGCGTGGTGGCTTGCACCTGTAATCCCAGCTACTTGGGAGGCTGAGGCAGGAGAATAACTTGAAACTGTGAGGAGGAGGTTGCAGCAAACCAAGATCATTTCACTGCACTCTAGCCTGGGTGACAAGAGCGAGACTCCGTCTCAAAAAAAAAAAAAAAAAAAAAAAAAAATCCAAGATCAAGGTTGGCAGGGTTGACTTCTTCTGAGGCTAGGAGGGAGAATGTGTCCCATGCCTCTTTCCCAGCTTCTGTGGTTTCTAGCAAGAGGAGTCATGCTGACCTCTGCCTTCATTTTCACATGAGTTTTTTTTTTCCTGTATGGGTGTCTACTTCCCAATTTCTCCTTTTTAGATAGGATTAGGGTCCACTCCAATGATCTCATTTTAACTCAGCTACCTCTGTAAAGGCTATATTTTTCACATAAAATAACATTCTAAGGTATCCAGATTAGGGTTCCACCTATGAATTTTGGTAGGAACCCAGTTCGACCCTTCCTAAGACCTGAAGAAAGAGAATCCATGATATAGTAGGCCAGGGATGACAGGAAAGCAGAAGCAAAAATGAATTTGGCATTCAAGAACCGGCCTAGCAATCCAAGACTGGAACGTGGAGAGGAAAGGGGCACTTCAACCTAACTCCATCATCACTGTGGACAGCCAGCAGCAATGATCTGGCCAAAAGTCCAAGCTGCCCAGCTCTCACATGCAATCAGCATGGATACCTGTCAATTCTACCCATGACACCTCACTCATAACCTGGCTCTCCTCTCTGTCCCTGGCAGCCTGGCTTGGGTCAGGCATGAGTTTTTCTCTCCTATTATTTCATTGTTATATTTGCTTATTTCTCCTATTGCTGACTAGTCAGTCTTTCTGCCTTCAGGTTCACTATTTTCCACCCACCTTCTGAAATACCAACAGTATCATTTTATAAACTAGAAATTGGATCCAGTGTCACCCATTTAAAAAATCCTCTATATCTCTCCGTCAGTTCAGGAGGAAGAACGAAATCTTTAGCATGGCACAGAAGGTTATATAAACCCAGTGAAGCTCCAGCTGACGTTTCCAGCCTCTCTGTTATTCACATGCACCCACCATCCCCCAGACTCGCTGTGCACTTTCAGGACCCTCATTTTGTTCATGCTTTCCTACTCTTCTCATTATTTTTTCTTTGAAGAGCCAATTCAAATAGGCACTCATCTCTATTAAAAAAAAAAAAAAAAACCAGGCGTGGTGGCTCACGCTTGTAATACCAGCACTTCGGGAGGCTGAGGTGGGTGGATCACGAGGTTAGGAGTTCGAGATCAGCTTGGCCAATATGGTGAAATCCCATCTCTTCTAAAAATACAAAAAATTAGCTGGGTGTGGTGGCGCACACCTGTAGTCCCAGCTACTCAGGTGGCTGAGGCAGGAGAATCACTTGAACCTGGGAGGCAGAGGTTGCAGTGAGCCAAGATTGTGCCACTGCACTCCAGGTAGAGGGAGACTCTATCTAAAAAAAAAAAAAAAAAACAGCCACTTTTCTCTATCTTTCCCGAATGCTTCCCCACCTCATATGCCCAAGCTAAGATTAGTTCCTTCTTCAGCTCTATTCCCATAACACTTTGTTCAGTGTTTGTCACATTGGCTGACATTTATTTGTTTGCATGTTGGTCATTTGTTTTCCTTGCTAAACCATGAATTCTTGGAGGTGAGCAGCAGTGTCTAGCATAGTAGGTGTTCATAAATATTCACCAGACTCAATTTAGTGGAATACTACGAAAGGCTTCAGTATTGAACTTCAGATTGTTACTGGCTGTGCATCTGGTTTGGGTCCTTTGTCCTTGTCTTCTTGGAAGAAATAATTTGGCCAAGAAACAAAAGTAGATTTAAGGCAGAAAACGAGAGCTTATTCATTGAAGCAAAGAAAAGTACACTTGGAAGGGACCAAGCAAGCAACTCAAAAGCTGGAGTGCTCTGTCTGATCTTTGGTTCAGGGGTCTTACAGATTTACTATTTCCTGTTTTCTTTCCCAGTCTCTTCTTTCCCAGTCTCATCCTTTTCTTGGTGCAGGTCTGGTGGCTACTCACCACATGCGCAGTGACTTGTCAGTATCTGGGAGGGGCTGCACGTGCCCTTTGCTGGTTGAAGCTATGCACATGCCTTCTTATGGCAATTTTCCCTTACCAGTCTAGTGCCCCCAGAGGAAGGTCATATGCTGGTCAGTCTGCCATTTTGCCCCTTCCTGGCATGCCTGGACACATCTACTCAATTTTCAAGTTCTTTTAGAGAAGTTGCTGCCCACAAGATCACGATGATACCTGGTTGCCTGGTGGTTAGGCTATTTTCCCCTATCTGTTTCTAGCTGCGTGACAATCACCTAACATTCTTTGAGGTTCTGTCCTGCCCTGCTCATATCCGCCTATTTACCTATTCTAACAAGATCAGCCTTCACACAGTCACAACCCTCCTGGTCATTAGCATCGCTGGACCCAGAATCAGTGTTAACGTGAGTATGCTTGACAACGTCTGTGTCACCCTTCATATGGCTTAGCAGATATGGCATCTAGACATGAATTCAAGCCCCAGCACTGTAACAAACCTTAGGAATTGTCTTGGCTCCATCTTAATTGCTCTGTGCCTCAGTTATTTTTCTGCAGAATGAGACTTTTGCTTGCTAAAGACCTACCATTAGACCCATCTTTCATGCCAAAATCAGTTTATATAATAATCTTATCACCATCAGCATCAATATCACTCTTACTGTCGTTCAGTCTTGGGGACTCAAGTGTGGGGGTGCTTTATTGCTGCTCTCTCTCTCTCTCTCTTTTGGGGGGGCGGGCTTCTGGGTGTATTTTTTTTTTCCTGGCAATAGCTCCTTTGACACTGATGTTACCATTAGCATTTTTAGACCTGTGTTAGAAGAATGAAATGGTTAAGGGTATAGAATGCATATTTTTTGTTTTTCTTTTTTTTTCTTTTCTTTTTTTTTTTTTTTAATCCTATAAGCTCTTGGGTCATGGTAAATTAAAGCAGCTTTTCTGAAAATTTAACACACAGGAAGCTGTGCTGAACTTCTCTCCTGGCCTCCTAGACCCTCTCTCATTAATTCCCTCTAATTCTCATTAACATGTTTCTCCTGCAGACTCGGAAGCAGAGAGAAATTCTTGTGCAGCTAATTTAACACCTGCAGGTTTTGAGAGTTGGTAGAGAAACCACATCAATAAAATAATCACTGGCTTTTCCAGAGATTTTAAATTTAAATCCTTTAAAGGTTAGACTTTTGTTATGATTTCTATTTATGTTTTTACATCAAGTCATATGATAATTAATACTCTTGTCTTTTCAAACATAGGGAGAGGCAGAAAACTGGAATAACCGTTTTTGATACATGAATGGCCATAGTCAAGAAAATATTCTGACATTTTGGATGTGGATATAGCTTTTCTCGTTGACAACACCACAGCCTGTTTTAGAAAGCCCCCACAAAGTCAGTGGGGGGCTGTGAGGTGGGACTAGCAAGTGAGGAACAGCCTGGGAGCTGAGTTAGGTCCTTTGGTTTGGAGATTTGTCAGGCAAAGATGGAAGCTGGAAAACTCCCTCCTCTACTGACATCCATGAGCATGCAGTGTAGCAAATAAGTGATGGGTAGGAAAATCCTCAGTGTTCTGAAGTACAGTGTTAAGGGGAGTTTTACTCCTCTTTCTCATAGGGACGGAGACCTTATTCCCCGACCTTTCAAACAAACAAACAAAAAACAAGTGAGAGGTCGAGAAGAGGATTCCAAGAGCATCACTAGGAGAGAGTTCCACTCCCTACTGGATGGAGAGACTAGCATGGGGCTGCATGCTCAGGTGACTGCAGGCCAACTCAAACTGCCCTCAGAGCAAGGCACCAAGGGATGCTTCTGGGAGGGTCTGACCGTGTCCTTGGGGATGATATGAGCACAGTGACAGATACCTTCTCCTTTGGTGAGGTCTGAAGGGAGGAAACTTGCAGGAGAAGCCCCAAGCAGGTGGGGAGAGAGTGCCTGACAGAGGATGAAAGACCTGCATCCCAGGTCTCCAATGCTTTCTGAGAGCTTGAGGAGGCACCTAGTCATCCCCAGCCATCCCTGTATTCATCTGTTCTCATCCTGCTCATAAAGACATACCTGAGCCTGGGTAATTTATAAAGGAAATAGTTTAGTTGATTCACAGTTCCACGTGGCTGGGGAAGCCTCACAATTATGGTGGGGGGTGAATGAGGGGAAAAGTCACATCTTACATGACAACAGGCAAGTAAGTGTGTGCAAGGAAACTCACATTTATAAAACCATAAGCTCTTGTGAGACTTACTACCATGAGAACAGCATAGAAAAGACCCGCCCCCATGATTCAATTACCTCCCACCAGGTCCCTCCCATGACGTGGGAATTATGGAAGCTACAATTCAAGATGGGATTTGGGTGGGGACACAGCCAAACCATATCAATCCTGTAGAGGATCATCTTAGAAGAGTAGACAGATGCTTAGAACATGCCCAGGACTGAGTTGCACGGTGATACCCTTCAGAAGCAGGGATGAGGGCATGGACCACCAACAGGTTCAACAGGAGAGAAGGAGGATGTTAGTGATAAAAGAGGCTGTGATGAAATGGCACATTATCCCAAGAAGGCCTCGCTCACATCTCCACAGAGGCCACCACATTTCTGGAGACCAACAGAAACAGATGGAATGAATTGGACCCCATGAGACTAGGTTGCTACAGAAAACTGATGCTTAGGTAAGGACGTCTCCTAGGACCCTCTCCCTCCACTCTTCCCTCATAAAGGAGCAAAACCTGGAAACGTGGTGAGGAGGAGAACCTGGAATGAGACCATGGTCCCATGATGCATTACAGGGGAGGGGTGAAAGCAAGCACAGGTCTCCCTCCCACTAGACAGTTAGAAGTCCCCAAAGCTGATGACGGAGGAGACAAAGAATTTAAAATAGGATGTTTCATTAAAGCCTTACACCAGAATGGACTTTTCATAACCAAAAGCCACCAGAAAATTGTGCAATTTGCTCAAGTTGTGGCCAAGGGGATGGGAAAAAGACGTAGCAGAGTGTGCTTAAAAACACTGTTGGGAAGAACAAAGATAATGGATGTTCAGAACCCACCAAGCTCTGATTGCCAAGCAAAGTGAATTCCAGGAGATCATGAATAATAATGTCACTGGGAGGTGAGGAATAAATGTAACAATTATTAAACACACCACACACACTTAGCAGAATCACACTTCTTAAAAATTCTCCCAGATTCTCTTTGGGAAGCTTTCTCTTTCCAATGTTTCACACATGTGGCAGCTGTTGAAAAATGTCCCCTCCCCCTACACAGGGTCCCTCCACTGCCCCATGGCCTCCTTTGCAAAGTCAGAGTGGCATGGCTGATCCATACATCCACATGAACCCTGGAAGGTTGAACCCTTCTGCACAGGCTGAATTTATAGGGAGGACCAGCCTGTGGGAAGTATAGGGAATGTCACCTTCATTTGCATTCATTTCTTCCTTTCCTTTGTGACTTGCCCATTCAGGATATTTGCCCATTTTTTTTTTCTATTTCTGTTTTCAAATTGTCTTATCAAACCATTTTATATGCAAAGAATATTAGTTCTTTGTTGTACATGACACAAATATGTTTTTTTCTTTTTTGCTACTTATAGTTCAACCTTCTTTTTGTTGTTGTAAACTTTTAAAAATTTAAGTAATCATATGTACAAATGCTTATAATTTTCAAGCACTCCAACCCAAGATATTCTCTTGTAATGTATGGCTTGCGTTCTCTACTTCTGAATTACATGCAATTGCTTCGACTCCAGGTGTTTCATGCCAGCCTTCCTCCTGAAGTCGCTCTTCATTCTGTGGGAGGAGACTGGTAAGCCGTTCCTTCCTACATAGGAAACACAGGTAATACACATGCTACATCCTTGCTTGCCCTTCTCTCTCTCTCTTTCCTTTCTTTTCCTTTTTTCTTTCTTTCCTTTTTCTTTCTTCTATTTTTCTCTCCTTTCCTTCCTTCCTTCCTTCCTTCCTCTCTCTCCCCTCCCTCCCTCCCTCCCTTCCTTCCTGTCTTTCTGTCTTTCATTTATTTTTGGCCCCTGTATTTTATTGATAGCTTGGCTAGGTATATAGTTCTGCATTCAAAATAGTTTCCCTTGGACGTTTGAACATATTGTTCCTCTGCCTAAAACCCAGTATTGCCGACCAGAAGCGGATGTCAGTATGCTTATTTCCCTGTGATTGACCTCTCCTTTTTCTCTTCAGAGCTTTAAGAACATTCACTTCAGTCTTTAAGTTAGGTAACTTCAGCAGGATGGGTCTATACATAGGGGTCATCATACTCCACATTCACTAGACACTCAATTTTAAGAGGAATGTCTATTATCCACTCAGGACATTTTATTTTTATCTTCAATTTCTATATTTCTATAATTTTTTTTTTACCCTTGTATGCCTCTGTTCTCTCCTAGAAAATCTATTAGTTGTTGTTAGGCCTCTTAGATTTGACACTTGTGTCTCTTAACTTTTCTCTATTATATTTCACTTATCTTTTTGCCCCACATTCTGAGATATTTCCCTGACCTTATCTTCCAGATCATCAACTTGATTTTCATCTCTGTTCATATTATTATTTAATCTATAAAGAGAAATCTTTATTATTGCAGGAAAAGCTTAATTTCAAAAATTATTTTTTAAAATCTGATTGATACATTTTCAAGAGATTGCTCTTAATTTGTGGTAACAGTATCTTCTCAAGCCTGTAGGCAGAAATCAAAATAATTTTAACGAATTCTCATCTTCTTCCAAAAGATTTTCTCTTTTATTCCCCTCCTTCATGCTGCTATTGGTTTCTTTTTGATGAAGAGCTACTTTGATATGTACAGATAAGAGATGCACATTTCCTCAGCAGTTGTGTCTCTTTTACAACAACCCTCTTCCTTAAATAGAAGGTCTAAATATGAGCTCATTAAGCATGGTGAAAGGCAGGTTCCCTTATAATGCTTGGAGTCCAGAAACAAGGAAACAGGCTAGTGAGCCCCATAATTGCAAATGCAAAGCTCCCTGGGAGTGAAGCACCTGGTGCTTTGATTCTATTTCTCTTGCTTTCCCCAAAACCATCACCAGGATGGTTTAATTAAAGATAGTTTAACCATCTTTAATCTACAGAGGGTAGATTAAAGACTATATACATCATTCATTTACTTCTCCCATTAGAAGGTGGAGTTTGATCTCCTTTTCCTTGAGTCTGTGGGGACTCTACGACTGGTTTGACACAGAGAATACAGCTGACGTGACACTATCCGTTCTGACTCTGGGCCAGCTCCCACTTCCTGTCTCTTGGAACACTTGCTCTGGGTAAAGCCAGCTATCATGTAAAAGTCATGTAAAAAGTCCTGTGAGCACCATACTGCAAGGAAGCCCAAGCAGCCACATGGAGAGGCTGTATGGAGAGATGGACACCTGAGTAGACTTTGGATATCCTAGCCACTTGGATGGATTGCACCATATGCACCAGAAGTGTGAATGAGGAGAGATTCAGATGGTTCCACCAGCACCAGCCCCGCGTACCTGAACCTACATGAGAGAGAGAACAATAAGCCTGAAACAGTCAAGCCACCGAAAGGTGAAGATAAGAAATCATTTTCAACTGTTTCACTGTAAAGTGGTTTGCTACAAAGCAATAATAATAGAACACTTGTTTTTGTTTGTTTGGTTGGTTGTTTTTGTTTTTATATTTTGTAGCAACAGATTTAAAAAAAACAGCAAAAGATCGAGAAAACCACTCTCTCTATAAAGTAGTTCTAAAGCTGCAGCCAAAGGATAAAAGTTGTAGCTCTCAGCAACTGTATTTAAGGGACAAGGACCCACTGATACAGTCTTTAAAATGCAATTCTTCAATTAATATCTTGAAGATGATCTCTAGGTCCATTCTTGCATTTGGGGACTCCAACTTGGATAGCCTCTTGTCTTTTTTGACAGAATGGATGCTCAACTCTAGTATCTTGAACTGTGATTCTTCTACTTTTTTTCTGGCAATCATATAAGGTCTACACTGTTTCCTTCATATAGTCCTCCAAATTCAAGACTTAGTATCTTTTTTTTTTCCTTTGCTCTGTTACAGGGGTGTGTGTGTGTGTGTGTGTGTGTGTGTGAGAGAGAGAGAGAGAGAGAGAGAGAGAGAGAGAGAGAGATTTTAATATAAACTTGGGAGAAAATGGAAGTCAAATTCTGTGCTCAGGCTGCCGTCTTGAACCAGAAACCTATTAAATTCCTAAATAGAACACCATGGTAAGAGGGCTCATCCTGTATTTTAGACAGTTTAGGAGCACTGGGCAAGTGAGGAGTGTGCCGCATGCATGAAAATGATTACCTCATGCAAAAAGGCACTTAAATAAATATTCCCGAGAGAGCATGTTAAGTTCCCCCAGTGTTGCCCAATGCTGGCCTCGCCTCTTACATACACACTTGAGCAGCATAAAGAGCAGCATTAGAGAGAGGGAGAAAATGACCCAGGATTTTATGCCCAGTATGAAAGCTTTAGAGGCCAGCCCCCAATCTTCCTGCAAATGGGAAGAGTTTGTATTTTATAATGCAGGTCCTTCTGTGTCGAGGAGGTGAGCACCAGACTGTTAACTGATCTTTCACCTGGACAGGAAGAGGAGATGAAATACATCTCTAGGAGGAGAGAGATGGGGCGAGTGCTCATTTTGGGTTGTATGCCCAGGTTCAAAGGCCCTGGGAAGAGAGAGACAAGGTATCAGGGAATGGCCTGAGATGACTTTTGTGTGAAGCAAGACTTGTATTAGCTGTCATTGCTTGTCATGCTTGTCAGAAATTTCTTCCGAGATGCAAATAAGTCTTATTTAACATTTTAGAGGTTTAATTGGCTTTTGCTTCTATCTTTAATGCATGAATCCTATGATCTCTAAGGTCTATGGAGCTGAGTTTGGAGAGAAGGGGTGGGGTTCTAGTAGAAAAATTTCCAAGAATGAAAATATAAAATGAAGGAAGTACGCAGTTCTGATGGGTCAGACTGAAGTAGCCAGGTTTCTTGTGAAGGTTAAAAACTTGGTGCCTCCCAAAAGTGTAATATAATTGGAGTATTTGTTGATTCATTTGTTCATACCACCTGCTCATTCTACAGGTGGTAAAGCTTGAGGGAAGGCCATAGGCATGGGCCTAGCCTATTTTCTCATCTAGAACATTCAGCTCCAATCTGAGCCTCAAACATTCCATGCAGCAAAACCAAAGCTTCACCCTTTACCATACCCAGTCTCCTAAGAAGGCCATAGATTATTAGTTATTGTTTTTGTGGGACTCAGAAAACAATTCCCCAAAATGAAGGCCTCAGAAGCAAAAGTTTTTCACTGATCTTCTCCTGCTCTCTTGTCTCTGTCCCATTCTCTCCCCGTTCTAAAGCTAGCAGTAGAAACTAGAATCCCTCTTCCCCAAAGCCAACCATAAAACCTAAAAATATTACTTTAGCTTACCCTCTGCCTTTCTGTGTAAATCCTGGCCATAAAAAAAATAACCTGACCTAGTTTCTTTGACTGTAGGTCACAAGACCCCTATTCCAGAGAGGGTCCTGCCCCACACCCAGAAGGAAGAGAGCACTCTCAGAGAAGCCAAGTAGAATCTAGACAGACAGGCCCTGCTGGGTTTCCCCATTCAGTCTACCAGCATTAGAGCTGATCCATTTTGTCTGGTCATATTTCTACACAGCTGTCCCTACAAGTTGAATCTAAGCATAAACACTGTCAATTTCCCCTGTATGTTTGTATCTTCATTCTGAAGTCCCTCCTGTACACTTAAATACATTTGCATGACTTTCCTCCAATTAATCTGCCTTTTGTGAGTTGAATTTTCAGTGAATCTTCAGAGAGCAAAGGGGAAATTTTCTCTTGGCCCTTACATCATCATCAGTATGATTGTCATTTTGTTGTTGTTATGTGGACAAGTTTCATGGATGTTTGCCCTTGAAGCAACCTATCAAATTATACCTTCCAACTCATATACATGACTGCTCCTAAGAACATCCTGGTAAACACAATATTCTCTACCTTGTTTTATTTTCAGTGATATTTCAGTGGCCTTATTAAGCTGGTGTCCCTTACACATGTTCCATTGGCCTGCCTATTAATCTGGGTATGTTCTGGTCTGACTTTCAGAAGAGAAGGATCACAGATATGAATCAGGGAAGGTTTAAGAAGGATCAGACATTGCTCCATCTAAAAATCAATACAACTCAGGAGATACCATTACTGAAGACATTTAAGACTCCTTCTGTCTGGGTAGACTCATCATGATTTTCCCCCAATACTCTGTCTGTTTCCTGTAGCAGTTATTTTCAAACTTTAAGGGGTTTATGAATTACTTTGGGAATCAGCTAAACATCAGATTAGAAATTCTGATTTATTGGCTTCAGACTGAGGCTCCAAAACAGCATTTTAAATAAGAACTCCACTCTCGTAAATTTTGATGCAGGTGGGGAGCACTGACTTTATTCTAATAAATAATGCTAAGCTGTAATGGGTACACATTAAACAAAGCAAATCTTACATAAAATCTGGAAAGCTGAGTGTATTTATTTAATATGTAGAGGAACTAAACAAGAAATACTGTGCATCTGCAGCCTGGTTCATAATGGAGAGCAGAGGCAAGAACCCTGAAGAAAGGAATGAATGATAGAGACCAAAAAGAAGGCTAAATTAACCAACCACTGGCAATCACAGTTAACATAATAATCTTGGAAGAAAATACTGCCATAGGAGGCACCTGAGAGCCATGAGGAGACAGGATTACTTCAGGAAGAAGACAATTCATGGAAAAGTCAGTCCAGCCTGGTGAATGAATGAGCCACCAAATATATTGTGTCCTTAGGAGAAACATCACAGGAAAGGAAAGTGGGAAAGGCCGAAATGTGTTCTGTCCCAGAAGATTTTATCACTGTGTCCAAGTCTGATCAGTTGGTAATGGCTCCCTGGAGCACTTTGTCAAGACAGGTTGTGGAGTCATTTGTAGGTTTAGCAGAAAGGGATTGATTCATTATGATCGATTAGTTATGTCTGCCATAGGATAGGCTAGGAAGAATCAGGTGCATCCTTGCAATTTCTGCTTAGGTAGTAATTGTAAAGTTATCCAAGTTCCACTGTAGCGGGAAGACTCAGTCATGCCTGATATGTGCCATCTCTTTCTTGCTATTTCTGGTTAGAGAAATCTTTGCTATGTGAACAATATAAATGCATTCATATGTTTCCTCTGCTACAGATGGAGCCATGTGAAGAAAATCTCAAATACTTACTGGGTAGAAATCTAGACCTGTTGTACTTGCTCATTCTCCATTATGGACTCTTGTAGCTAGGCCTTCTGTGCTCCTTGCACTGCTCCATTTTCTCAAAAAGAAGGAAGGGATGCAGCAGTGCACCTCTTTCCTGCCCCATTTCCTGCTCCATTCAACACAGGCCATGCATTCCCCATTTTTACCCCAGTGATTTCAAGATTTCAAATAAACACATACATATGAACTGCACTTTACAAAATGCGCTTTACGATATACTTGCCTTCAAAGAGCAAACTCTTTTAAAGTACCTACTTAAAAAAAAAATCAGTGTGTGTACATATAATTGAGAGGCTAATTGCCAATCAATCAAATCTCTTCATTCAAGGGAGCTCCTAACAGCACTTCACTGGCCTAATTTGAATTACTGCAATTATGTGGGGTGGGGGGGAATCTGCAGTATAGGATACTTCAAAAGAAATGTAGGTTGAAAGTCTTCTGTAATTCAGATTTTTCTCTGGTCAAATATTGACTCTAGTCAATGTTTTTGTTAGCTTTCTTGCCCATCCTCCTATTTCTCAGATACTTCTCTCTTCTTGAGAGCTCCCAATCTTGGTTAGGGATGCATGTTCCTCTAGGAAAGCTGATTCCATCCTAGTCCTAGAGATAGAGAACATGACAAATCCGTGCAATCTGCCTGGCCCCGGTGACTAACCCAATGTCGGGCATGTATAGGGCATTTGCTGAGGACAAAGATGGTGTCTCTTTTTTGCTGGAACTGTGAGTTGTAGAAATTATTGTTAAACCTTCTGGAAGCCATCTTAGAATAAAGAGGACAGCCAAACTTAGCAGAAGACAACACTGAAAAAAGCATGTTTGAGAGACAAACAAACAATCCCCTTAGTATTTGATGACATTATTGAACTGCTTGATAAAATAAACAAAACTAAAGCCAAGACTACCTATGGATCTTTCCAGCAAATGAGTCAGTATATTTTTGCCATTGTTAAACCCGGTTTTAATTAGTTTCTTTCTTCTCTGTTTTTTTTTTTTTGTTTGTTTTTTGTTTTTTCAGCACTAGCTGATACGTTTAGTTAATCTGAATTGGGAGAATCCATTTCATCAGCATTGTACTTGTTTCCTATGACTCAACTTTTCCTTTTCTAATTTTCTTTTGTGAATGAGTTTTTTGGAAGCAGGGTAATAAACAGCTGATAATGATTGGGATGAAAACCTCAGTCATGTTCCAGGAGATACTTTGGAAAAGAATATGCATCTTCCAAATCAATTCCATTTACATGCTGTTAACAGGAAGGGAATGAGAGATAGACTGGTTTTATTGTAGAGGAAAACGCTGGCGTACTATGGGGAGGAATTAATTATGCAAAATAGTGAAATATGTGCAGACAAATGTTAATTTGTCAACCTGAAAACTGAGGCTTCCTAAATCTTAGTTTGCAATAAATTGAGTGATTTGCAAATATATCAGGCAAATGAGCTGAAACTCTAGTATGATATATGTATTTAATCCTGTCACTCTTGTGCATATTACTTTCTGTGGATATGAAACCCCTGACCTACCAGGCCAGATGTTATTACATGTTTTGCGAATACATCTGTGAATGTTGAAGCTTCCTGTTTTTGCCACAGTAACTGCATAGCTGCTGAAAGAATAAAACAGGCTATGAAACAGAATCATAGATTTATACATTTAAGGGGGATGCAGAGAGGAGTCTACCCAGCTAGTGTTTCCAGGAACACTGGGAGTGGGTGCAGCCCTTAGGAATTTCATTTGCAGTTCAGAGCTGAAAACATAGCATGCTCTCTGAAGACAGTTCAGGAAGGAGTAACTAGAGACAAACTTTTCCTGCACAAGTAGCTTCAGAGTCTTGCACAAAAGGAAGACACCTAAAAGGGAAATGGAGAGAGTATGTAGCAGTAAACTCTTGGCCTGGAATTGCTTTTGCTCACTTTAGGAACATAGCTATCCATGTCTGGCCAGGGCCTAAATGTTGGGGAAGGGGTCTGTCTCTGGGCTTGCAGCACCTCCTGCATCCAGCCAGAGAAGAGCTACAGAGCTAATGCTGGAGCTGTGCTAGGCTTGCAGGAAAGACAAATAATCCTGCAAGTTTAGAAGTGCTCCTCTTGGATTGCTCCTGGTTACTTAGCCACTCCATTGGTAAAGGAGAAATCAACAGGAGCTGTATTCATGAAGGTACTTAATGAGATAAAGTCAGGTAGAAGTCATTTCAGCATTAAAAATGAAACAGGAGGGATAAACAAGGGAGGGACACTTAAATGGCTTTGCTTTATTTCCTTGCCAACATGGTTTTGGAGACAGGACTGGTGAGCAAAGTCAGTGTTACTGGACACCAGGTATCCTGATGATTGTATCACTTTAGATGGAATAATTTTTTTTTTTTTTTTTTTTTTTTTTTTTTAAGATGGATTCTTGCTCTGTCACCAGGCTGGAGTGCAGTGGTGCGATGTCGGCTCAATGCCAATTCCGCCTCCCGGGTTCAAGCAATTCTCCTGCCTCAGCCTCCCATGTAGCTGGAATTACAGGTGCCCACCACCATGCCCAGCTAATTTTTGTATTTTTAGTAGAGACGGGGTTTCACCATGTTGGCCAGGCTGGTCTGGAACTCCTAACCTCAGGTGATCTGCCCAACTCGGCCCCACAAAGTGCTGAGATTACAGGTGTGAGCCACCACACCTGGTCCAAAAATAATTTTTCCCTCTGGCCAATGCATTTTTCTCTGATGCCACCTTCACCAGCTCCTCCCCATACCCTGCTGCCCACAAATGCTCGAACTCCTCTTATTCCTGTGGCGACAGTCTGGCTACAGCGCCAGTCACTCTGAAAGCCTTGCCAAAGAAGCAAAGAGCAAGAGGTCTCAGAAAACTCTGGGGGTGATTCCTAACTAGGAAAAGGTATTTTTTAGTATCTCTTTTCTTTAAAAACATTCAAAGTAATTTATTTTTTAATGTAAGTTAGTGTCTGTGTCTAAATATCCAAAATTCATAACATGCTATACATAGAAAGAAAAACAAAATCTCTCTACCACCTTGTCCTTAAGGAAAATAAAATTCCCCTTTCAGCCAAGTGTGGTGGCTCACACCTGTAATTCCAGGACTTTGGGAGGCCGAGGCAAGCAGATCACAAAGTCAGGAGATCAAGACCATCCTGGCCAACAGGTGAAACCTCATCTCTACTAAAACTACAAAAAAAATAGCTCGGTGTGGTGGCACGTGCCTGTAGTCCCAGCTACTCAGGAGGCTGAGGCAGGAGAATCGCTTGAACCAGGGAGGATGAGGTTGCAGTGAGCCGAGATTGCGCCACTGCACTCCAGCCTGGTGACAGAGTTAGACTTTGTTAAGAAAGAAAGGAAGGAAAGGAAAAAAAGAAAGAGAAGAAAGGGGAAAAGGGAAGGAAGGAAGGAAAAGAGAGAGAGAGCGAGAAAGTAAGTTCCCCTTTCAGAGGCAAGCCAATGTCATTCATCTTTTCTATATTCTTACTGCAATGTCTTAAGCATTTACAGGCTTAAAGTGATGAGGATATGCACGTTCCCATTGCTATATAAATGGTAGCATGTCACCTAGACTGGGAGTCCCCAATCCCAGGGTCATGGATCAGTACTGGTCTGAGGCCTGTTAGGAACTGGCCCACATGGCAGGAAGTGAGCAGCAGGCCAGTGAGTGAGGCTTCATCTGCATTTACAGGTGCTCCCCGTCACTCACACTGACACCTGAGCTCTACCTCCTATCAGATCAGTGGCGACATTAGATTCTCATAGGAACACAGACCCTATTGTGAACTTTGCATGTGAGGGATCTAGGTTGTGCTCTTTATGGAAATGTAATGCCTGGTGATCTGTCTGTCTCCCATCACACTCAGATGGAACCATCTAGTTCCAGGAAAGCAAGCTGAGGGATCCCACTGATTCTACATTTTGGTGAGTTGTGTAACAATTTCATTATATATTAAATGGCTAAAACAGAGAATAGTCACAACACCAAATGTAGGTGATGATCCAGAGAAATGGAACTACTCATACGTTGTTAGTGGGAACGTAAATTGGTATAGCAATGCTGGAAAAGTTTGGCCATTTCTCATAAAAGTACACATGCATTTACCACACGATGCAGCAACTGCACTCTTAGACATTTATTCCAGAGAAGTGAGAACTTACTCACACAAACACTTGTATATGAATGTTCACAAAAATTCAAAGTTTAAAAAAAAAGTAAATGGTTTACAATGATGAATGTATTTACCACCATGCAGATTGTTTATTTTGCTGTTGTTGTTGTTAAGTGAAATTTATAATATTTCCTTTTATAAAATTTGGGTATTATTCTATACTTTATGGCAGCAAAATGCTGTACGCCCTTCACCCAGTTTCTCTTAATAGTGACATCTTGCAAAACTACAGAACAATATTACAAGCAGAAAATTGACATTGATATAAGCTATCAATCTTAATCAGAGTTCCTCAGGTTTATACTCAGTGTGAGTATTGGGTTGCATGTATTTTTATCACATGTAGGTTTGTGTATCCACCACCACAGTAAGAGACACATCACCACAAGGCTCTCCCCTACTGATGTCATAACTGCACTCACTTCCCTCCCACCTTCATTTTCGTCGTGAACCCCTGGAAATGATTAATCTGTTCTCTGTCTCCATAATTTTGTTATTTCAAGAATATTATATAAATGGAATAATAATTATTTCAAGAATATTATATAAATAGAATAATAAAATAATTAATCTGTTCTCTGTCTCCATAATTTTGTTACTTCAAGAATATTATATAAATGGAATAATACAGTATGGTCAGTATTATTTTGGGATTGCCTTTCCTACTCAGCATAATTCTCTTGAGATTCACCCAACTTGCTGCATATCAGTAGTTTGCACTGCTCCTTTTTATTGCTGCGAAGTCATAATATGGATGTACCATGTTTTAACCACTCGTCATTGAAGCCATTTGCTTTTCTTCAAATTTTGAGTTTTTATGAACATTCATGCACAAGCTCGTGTGAGCCTAAGTTCTTCTTTCTCTGGGATAAATGCCCAAGAGTGCAGTTGCTGGGTCATGTGGTAATTGCATGTCTACTTTCATAAGAAATGGCCTAACTTTTCCAGCATTGCTGCACCATTTTATATTCCCACTAACAAGGTATGAGTAGTCCCATTTCTCTGCATCCTCAGCATTTGGTGTCGTGACTGTTCTTTTAGCCATTCTAATCTGAGTGTAGTACTATCTCACTGGGGTTTTAATTTGCACCCCCCTTCCCAGTGGCTAATAATGTTGAATGTCTTTTGATGTGCTTATTGCTTATTTGCCTTCTGTATATTCTCTCCAGTGAAATGCTTGTTCATGTCTTTTGCCTATTTTTAAATCAGAGCTTTGGGCTTTTTTTTTTTTTTTTTTTTAACCTGTTGAGTTTGGAGTGTTCTTCAGATATCCTAAATCCCAGTCCTTTGTAGCACTGACTCATGAGTCATATCAGGCTTGTTTCTCCATTATCAGGACTAGCTCTGCAGGAGCCTTGGTAAGAAGCAGGATGTATTCTTTCTTTCCTGGTCCTACAATGACAAGGGAAGGTCTCTGCTGCTATAGAGCCACCCTATGGAACCAGGTTGCCCAGATCACAGAGCTTCTGCATGGCAAGGGGAGAATGGCACTGAAGATATTTTCAAATATTATGTTCCAATTTGTAGCTTTGCATTTCATTCTCTTAATAATAACTTGTAGGGAGAAAGTTAATTTTTATATGGACCAATTCATTGGTTTTTATTTTGATTCAGGAAAAAAAGCAAGAAACATGACATATGTACTACTCAAGTGTGGCTGTGGAAATGTACACCTTTACCATATCCTCAAATAGTGTCAATAGGAACAGAGAATGCCAGGTTTATAATTTTCTACTCATTTTACAGACTAAGGAAATGGAAATGAGCACCAGGAAAGTTAAGTGATTGACTCAACTAAGGTGAAGAATCCAGAGGACAATCCCTTGACTTATAGTTCAAGGACACTCCTACTATTCTGGAGTGAATGAATTCCTCTTTGTGCATTTAGGCAGCATAATCTAAGCTGGTACAACATAACTTTTCTAGTCATTTTGTCACTTAGAAGACATGTGAATTCCCCAGTTCCCCAAACCAATGACATCTTTCCTCCCTTTGAATTCATACGTCACTTCCAGCCTCCTTTTCTGTGGCACTCAAAATTTTCCATTAATGTTATTTATGTATGATGCGATGTGGCAAGCATGGACTTTGGAGACACCCAGGTGACCTGCCCAGCTTCAGCAGCTAGGGATATTGAAAGGGACCAAATTTTGAGATCCACAAATGGAATACAAGGTATGTTTAATTGATATGAAAGGCCTCACAGAGACATGAACATTAAATGGCATTTGATTACACACTGAAAGAGGGGCCTTTACTGAAGAGAGAATATTATATGGCATCATGATGGACTTGGTCGATTCATGCTCCTTGCAGCCCACATCCTGAGGTCTGCCTGAGCTTTCCTGCTGTTCTCCAGAAGACAGAGCTACAGTCAAAGCTCAGGAGTGCCCATTTTGTTTCTTGACTGGCCTGAGATGGCTCTTGCCTTGAGAAGAAGCTGTACCTTCAATGTCCCTTCTTCTCCATGCCTGGGATCTGGGAGGGCTCTCAAGGGGGCTGTTTTTCAGAGTGGAGTTCTCTGCATCATCATGCCCTGTGATTATCAAGTTAGCTCAGGCAGAAGCACCCTGCCTACTTGGCAAATCCTGAAAAGAAGGCTGGAAGAGTAGCAGCTTCCCCTGGTGAGCCATCTCAGGCTTGTTTCCTCTCCATTATCAGGGGCAGCTTTGCAGAAGCCTTGTTAAGAGGTGGGTCATGCTCTCTTTTTCCTGCTCCTACAATGCCAAGGGGAGGGTATGAGGCACCTGCTGCTGGCAGAGCTGCCCTGCAGAGCTGGGCTTCCCAGACCACAAGGCCCTGGTATGGCAAGGGGCTGTGAAGCTGAGCTGTCCAAAATGTGTGTTCTGGGGAAGGCACAAGGAGAAGGACACTCAGAGCCAAAGATATCAGCAGCTCCCTGTTCCAAAAAGAAGATGAGTGAGGGGAGAAGTGAAAGATGCCCAGTGTATCCCACAAGGCTGCAGTAATAGGTGGCCCCAAAAACACACACAAAAAGGTCACTGGTCACCCCTTCCCTTCTTGTGATAAAGGGAAGGGTCCAAGCATCTGAAGGCACTCCTGTTTGTCCCAGAAGCCCACAGCTGTTCTCTGGCCCTGTGTGCTGGGAAGCCCTGCAGTGCCTAAGGGCTTGAGGACCCTACACTGGCAGGAGAGGAAGCTTCCTCCTACACTCACTTGCCATGAGGCTGACTTCCCTGGGCCTGACATCTAACCTGCAGAATGTGAGGATTTAAAATGTGGTCCACCCTGTTGATGGTTTCTTTAGATTTTGAGCAGACTCTTAGAGATCATTGCTTGGTCTTTTAAATGGTCCCCTTTGTTCCCTTGTCTCCTGGCCCTCTCCAAAGACATGCTGGAAAGTGGGGGCTTACAACAAATTAAGGTGGAGTGCATCACAGCCCCTTGCAAATACTGCACTCTATAGATGACCCTGGGAGGTGACATTAGAGAGCAACTCATGGGGCTTGGGCATCTGTTGCCCTCTCACTTCAGAACAGAGCTTCCCCCTTCCTGCCCTGCCCTCACCACCATTATTTCCCTCCTTTCCTTCCCTTCTCCCACTTTTCCTCTCCCTCTTATTCTCTTTCTCTTATGTTCATTTCAAGGAAGCAAGACACTCCCATGGCAGACTCAGAGTATTCTTAAGCTACATAAGACATTCTCAGTGCCAGTGTGGTGAGATCACAAATCTCTTTATTCCACATCTCAGGCTTTGCCAAGGAAATGTAGTGTCTTGGCTGTCTAGAATGACTCTGTCCATGCTCCTGAGCTACCTTAAGGGTTGCTGAGGAAGAGCCAGAACTGTATCTTCATCCAAGAAAATTTAAAATGTAGTTCACCCCATTCATGGTTTCTTTAGATTTTGAGCAAACTCTTAGAGATCATTCCTTGGTCTCTTAAATGCTTCGCTTGTTCCACTGTCTCTTGTCCCTCTCCAAAGATGTCCTGGGAAATGGGGACTTACAAGACCTCCTGGGGTGAGGATATGAGGCTTCAGTGTCAAGCTACCTCTCCAGTGGCACCCAATGCCGCTAAGTAGGCATGATCTTGTCACTGGTTGTTTGAGGCTGATGCCTGTGGCTGAAGCTGTGGTCTCTGTTTTCGTGGCTGGGCCAGGGTCCATCATCACCACTTGGCCTCTTCTCTCTTGCTGGATGCCGTGCTCCCCACTGTGTCTTGGCTACATCCTCCATCCGCCCCCTGGCCCAGGCTGTTCCCTCTCAGCCTCTGCTGTGTGCTTAACTCATCCTCCTCCTAGTGGGTCTTGAGGTACTTGCCTGGTATCCACACAATGTGGGGTTCAAGGGCAGCCCAGGGAAGCAAGCTCCATCTGCACACTGCCTAACCAAAGGCCTCCCCTTCCTAACTCTGCAGGGATGTGTCATGTTGCACATTGGTATATAATTACACACATATATGTTGTATGTGTGCAGATAGATGGATAGATATTAACATTTTAGAAAGGGAAACAGAGTTGTGTGTCTAATAGTCTCTAACCTCTCTCCCCATCTTCTGTTTCCACTTTCCTCTCTGCCATCAACCACATCACAATAACTGAGGACAGAAGGACCTAACTTCATTCCTATCTATTCAGACCTTCTTTACCCAAAGCTCCCTGAGCTTGCCGGCTGGCCTTGCCTTGGCTGCGTTAGGCTGAGCCAGACAATTTAAAATGTCACTCCTTTCCCCACAATGCCTGGCTCTCCACACTGTTGTTTACTTTATACCTCACACGACTTGGAAGGTCAGAAGTTTTCTCTTTGCGTCCCTTCCAAACAGTCCTTATGCATTCCCCTCCTATCAAACCAGTCCCCTCTGTTCCCCAGGTAGATTAATGCGTTGAGTCTATTAGGGAGAAGGTCATATACATAGAAGGACAAAAGAAAAAAGCACATCTATGTTTTTAAAAATCTTATCCCTATTCCCTTGAAAAGTAGAGCTGGCTCCTGCCAACACACGCGCGCATGCACACACACACACACACACACACACACGCACACACACACACACACACACACAAATACATCTATTCTGCTGGGCCCTTTGTGGCTCTTCCAGACCAGGACAGAAAGCCTTGAACAGTGTTGCTGAAGATCATCACATATGTCTTAGGAGGGGGTGTCTGTCCTGCTGGCAATGTGTGTTTTTGATCTGGGTACTGTTAATAAAGAGTGCAACCTAGTGTAGTGGCTCATGCCTGCAATCCTAGCACTTTGGGATGCCAAGCTAGAGGACCGCTGGAGGCCAGGAGTTCAAGACCAGTCTGGGAAACATAGCAAGACCCCATCTTTACAAAAAATAAAAATAAAATAGCTGGGCATGGTGGCACACCCCTGTAGTCCCAGCTACTCAGGAGGCTGAGATGGGAAGCTCAGGGACTTAAGCCCAGGAAGTCGAGGCTGCAGTGAGCTATGATCGTACCACTGCACTCTAACCTGGGTGACAGAGCAAGAACCTGTCTCAAAGAAAGAAAGTGCGAAAGCACATCCAAGGCAGGAAGTCTTGGTCAAAGCACATGACCCCTTTGGGCAAAACGGCATCTTTTGCCCATGACCAAGGCCTACTCAATTCTAGCTTTCCCGATTTGGCCCTGCTTTTCTGGTCTCATGTGGGCCTGAGAACCATGATCCTGCTTGTCCACACCTCCACCCCAAGCTTGGACCCCTTTCTTCAATTCTGCACTCTTCTCCCCTGTGGCTTTCAAACAAGAAACGTCTGAAACTGCCGTAGTCCAGATTCAAGGTCATTTTTGCTTCCTTGCTCATTATCCCGGGCAGGCCCCCTTGACCTGATCAACCTTGGTTTAATTAAAGAGGACATCTGCATGCCTCCCCCAGTCCCAGCTTCTCTCCCCAGCTCTGATTATTCAGTTTTGACAAGAGCCCTCTTGGCTCATCCACATTCCAAGCGTTGCCTGGAATTTTATCACCAACCAAGGCTAAGTGACAGGCGAAAGAGAACGGAAGGAGAGGGAAGAGACAAGGCTGTGATTGCCAGCCCTACTATTGTGAATTAGACAGTCCTGAATTTGCGCATCTATTTTTCTAAAAAACTTTTTATCTGGGAAAACAGATGAAAAGCTCAAAACAGCGCTTGCCTTCGTATTTGGGAATGAGGAGGTCTAGATGAGTTTGGGGTGGGTGGGGGAAGGATGTGTCCATTAAAGAGACCTGTGGCTTTATATGTGATGTTTCAGTTTTTTTTTTAAAAAATAATGCATTTCATTATTATCTGTGAGATAGAAAGAAAATAAATAACTACACTTGTCTAGAAACAAAAGATAAATGTTTGGAAAATAAAAATGAATAAAAGCCAGAGTCTACATACATAAGATGTATATGCTGTTCTGTCTACTACAATAACGCGTAGTCTGATGTTGTCTCTGCACTGGACCCTGAGCCCTAGCTTCTCCCTCTTTGTATCTCTAGTGTCAACCATGCATGCTGGCAGGGATCTGGCTTTCCAGAACTGTTGTAAAGGAAATCATTTGACTGTGTAAGGGGTAGCAGAGAAGTAACAACAATTCAAGAAGTGGGCGGTGAGGAAGGAGCAGCTGAGCAGAAGCAAAAACAAAGGGAGTGGACTCTGCCCTTCATCCAGGATGCCTGTTCTTTCTGGAAATTAACAGCAAAATACTAGGGTTGGGAGCTCTGCTTATTTTTATTACCCCAGTGTTTCCCGTGAGCTGGTCCTGCATGCAACTACAAGGAACTCATCAAGAAAGAATCTTCTTTGATGGCTCTGAGCATGGCGGAAAGTAGGAATTTCTGCCAGCCATGGAGGAAAGATGTTCCTGTAGCAATCAGGTTCCAACTCACAGACTTGCCACACTCTGATGATCCGCATGTGAATTGCAAATTGCTCCAAAGTGCACCCAGATTGGGAGTGGCAGGCAGTCACCCCCCACCCTTTAAACTACCTTTCCTCTCCATTTGCTGCTGCCAATGCCAGCACAATTATTATTGCATCGATTTGGCTGGGAAAGTGAGAAAATGGCAGCAGCATTAATTAAAAATAATATGCCACCCAGGAGAGAGCTTGAGCTCACTTCGTCTATTAGTATCCTGTTTTCCCTTCTTTTCAACTTAACTGTGGACACTGTAGGAACAATGCGTTGTTCAGCAGAAATATGAAAGAAAAGTGAGAGAAATTAAAGAAGAGGTTCCAAATGTGATGAACAGCTTCAATCTTAGAGGCAGATTTTTAAGGCACTACAAGGAATACTAGAGAATCAGAGGGAAATAATTGGAGTCCTAAGGTTAGGGTGGCAATGGAGAGATTGGAGGAAAGTGGTGTACGTGGACACTTAAATAAATAAAGAGAAGTAATACGATTCTCCAATAAAAAGAACGTGGGCTCCTTGGAGAAATGGCTGAGTCCAGGGCTGGGGCAGGAAACATACAAGAAGAATCTAGAAAGTCTTATGGTGCTGAAAAGCAAGGAAGTGCTCAAGAATAAATCAAAACAACAAAAAATCCCAACCGGGTATGTCAGATAGACACAAGGGACAACTAACAGAGCTCCCAATGAGCAAAGGGGCAACAATTTGAGCAAGACAATGGGTAATGAGGCATTTTAGTTTTAGTTTTAGTTGAGACAGAGTCTCACTCTGTTGCCCAGGCTGATATGCAGTGTTGCAATCATAGCTGACTATAACCTCCATCTCCTGGTCTCAAGTGATCCTCCTGCCTCCGTCTCCTGAGTAGCTGGACCTTATAGGTACACACCACCACACTGGACTAGTTTTTAAATTTTTTATGTAGAGATGGGGTCTCCCTATGTGATCAAGGCTTGATCTTGAACTCTTGGGCTCAAGCAATCTTCCTGTCTCAGCCTCCTGAAATGCTGGGATTACAGATGTGACCCAACATGCTTAGCCAAATGTAGTATTGAATTATAACCCTAAGTATAACTATTCATAAGTCCAAATGGATGTAAACAAATGATTGAAGGTATAAATTAATAAGGAGAAAGAAACGAATATCCTATACAGAGGAGAGTACTAAATACCTGATGTAGCTATAGCCCCCCGTTAAGGTGGTGGAGCATGACTTCCCACTCATGTGTAGGCTGCACACAGTGACTTCCTCCAAAGAGGATGGTATGAGGAGGGGGAGCAAAAGAAAACTCTGCAGTGGAGAAATCTGACAAACACGACTTCCTCAGGGTGATCCAAGCTAATAGTATAATGCATAAATCATGTTAATAGCATGCATCCTTGATGTGAATGGCATTTCTCCTCAGTGGTGGTTCCGCCCCAAACCGGTAACTCCAGGCTAACCATGAGAAAAAGAATCAGACAAACCAAGAAAGAAGGGCATTCTACAAAATATCTGACCAGCACCCTTCAACTCTGTCAAGGTCATCAAAAACAAGAAAAGCCTGAAACTGTCACAGTCTAGAGGAGCCTAAGGGAGGAAGTGACATGGGATCCTGGAGGAGGTCCTGGAACAGAGAAAGGACACTAGGCAAAACTCAGGACATCGGACTGACGTGTGGACTCTGGTTCATAATGGTGTATCAGTAGCATGGCGTGCTACCATGAATGTGAACTACTACATGAAACTGGGTCCAGATTGAAAAAGAAACCCTTATAGTTGCTCTCACAGAGCCAAGAAGCCACCTCGATTGCCATGCTGACATGGTAAAGATGCATAAGGCTGGGCATGGTGGCTCACACCTATAATCCCAGCACTTTGGGAGGCTGAGGTGGGCGGATCACCTGAAGTCAGGAGTTCGAGACCAGCCTGGCCAACATGGTGAAACCCTGTCTCTACTAAAAGTAAAAAATTAGCCAGGAGTGATGGCTGGCACCTGTAATCCCAGCTACTCAGGAGGCTGAGGCAGAAGAACTGCATGAACCTGGGAGGCAGAGATGGCAGTGAGCCAAGATTGTGCCACTGCACTCCAGCCTGGATGAAAAGAGAGAGACTCCATCTCAAAAAAAAAAAGTATAACAATCACAGCTGCACTTTTAATATCTGATGATGTTCTCAATGCCTGTAATGTCAGGTGGTCTCTTTTAGAAGTGAAAGCAATATTTTTGGCTATCCAATTTATTTGTTCTAGCCTTGTTGACAGAGCAGGATGACTCAGCCAAAGAAGGAAAGAAGCCTCTGTAGGGAAGAATCCATGAAGTTGAGGTACATACTATTCGAAATTAAATAGTCCTCTGAAATCCACACCTCCATGTGCATCCTATTAAACGTGTTTTTTCTTTTCTTGACATTCCATAAGATTGAAGTTTTCCCCTTAATGTTCAATTCATGAAGTTATTTTCATTTAATGAAATCTGCTTCTAAGGAGACTTTCAGATACATTCAGTTCTGACCACTTGGAAGATCCCTTCTGTTTCCCGTTTTGTCTCTGACTTTTCCCCGTGTGTCCCTTTGTTTCCTAGTCAAAATCACAGCTTCTAACTTAAGCGAGGAAAGCATTTTGTTTTCTGAAACCCATTTAAGGCAGGAGCAAATCAGAATCCAGTTAGAAAGGCTGCCACCTCTTTATTTGTTGTGTTAACCAATTAAAAGGTGTTACTCTCTTGGTAATAAGTGTAACCTTGCTCTTCTGGATTCTTTACTCCAGCCTCTTTGATTTGTCTTGTTGTTTAATATGCTAGCTTGAATCACACTGGACTTAGTTGCCAAAATCATCTGGAACTCCACTTAGGTCAAAGCCCTTCTCTGTTGAAGGAAAAATATTGAACCATTCCTTCCTTTACTCAGACCTGGCTGTCGCTGGAGCTAGTAACGAAGTTAATGCCACAGAGAGCTAATTGCTGAAACCTCCTAGAACAGTTGTTCTCCACCAGACAGCTGTTCATATGAGAGCTGTGCCTTCCTTAACTTTCACGCACCAGAAGGGAGAGTAGTAGCATCCGGACAGAAATGGTGAAGCAAGAATGTATAATCGCATTTATCCAAATATCTAGATAATTGAGTTAATAAACTGCGTAACTACCACCATGCCCTTTATGCCCCTGGTCCCTTTGCATTTGCCAACAAGGCTAATAAGATATTTGTCAGATTTTAATATTATAGAGGACATGTACTGTACTTCTATAACAGCACGTCCTTTGCTGCCAGAATGGGTTTGGTTTGACTTTTGATCCAGCCCTTCTGTTTTTATGTAATTGAGAGATTTGAGAAAATAAGAATGACTCACACCTTTTATTAAAACTTTTGGGTTTCCAAAATGCTTTACCATTCATGATGTCATTAGATCTTCACAACCTAGTGTTGTAGGAAAGGCTAGTGTTATATTCTCTATTTCATAAGAAAGGAAACTGCAGTACAGAATATCATGGACTAATCCCTGAGCTGGTAACAAATTAGCCTTAAGACTGAAATTCAGGTCTTCCAGATTTAATTCTTCAGGTTTTTCTCTGATATGAATGTTTACAAATTTTCTTTGGGGATCTGAATTCACTTGGTCTGATGAAATGTCTCCTGAAAATGACAGGTACACCCAGAGAGACACACAATTTTGCTCGTAATTTCAAGAGATTCACCAGCAGCCTCAGGCTAAGAACCACTGTTCTACACTATTTGATCTCTATAATGGCAATAGAGCAAGAAACAAAGACATTCTGAAATGGGGAGGGCGCAGTGGCTCACCCTTTTAATCCCGGCACTTTGCTAGGTCGAGGTGGGTGGATCATTTGAGCCCACAAATTCGAAACCAACCTGGGCAACATGGTGAAAGCCCTCTCTGCAAAAACTACAAAAAAAATTAGCTGGGCATGGTGACACATGCCTGTAGTCCCAGCTATTTAAGAGGCTGAGGTGGGAGGGTTGCTTGCAGCAAGCTAGGATTGTGTCACTGCACTCAAGCCTGAGTAACAGAGGGAGACCCTGTCTCAAAAATAAATTTTAAAAAAATGTTTCTGAGATGGGCTATTAAGCACTGAGAAAATGAGAATTAACACCAAGTTCCTTTGGAAAATTTTCCACATTTTCTTTCTTCTCCTGATATAAATTGTTTCTCGGAAGGGATGGCATATCTCCAAATTAAATGTGTTTAAAAAATGTTCTGGGTGGGGGGATATATGAAAAAATGGAAACATGTAGATGAAAAAAAAATCAAAGAAGATATCAAACCAAAATGATGGGAGGAAGTGTATAATGAAGGGAATATAAATAATGGTCAATGAGCCATTTGAATCATGGCACCTATGCAACAGCATGTTATGCTGATTTCAGAAATCTGGGGGCCATGCCTGGTGGCTCATGCCTGTAATCCTAACACTTTGGGAGACTGAGGCAGGCAGATCATGAGGTCAAGAGATCAAGATTATCCTGGCCAACATGGTAAAAACCCATCTCTACTAAAAATACAAAAAGAAGGAAAGAAAGAAAAGAAAGACAAAGAAAGAAAGAAAGAAAGAAAGAAAGAAAGAAAGAAAGAAAGAAAGAAAGAAAGAAAGAAGCTGGGCATGGTGGCGCGTGCCTGTGGTCCCAGCTACTCAGAAGGCTGAGGCAGGAGAATTGCTTGAATCCAGGAGGCAGAGGTTGCAGTGAGCTGAGATCGTGCCACTGCACTCCAGCCTGGCAACAGAGCGAGACTTGGTCTCAAAGAAAAAAAAGAAAAAGAAATCTGTTCAAAGGTGAGTGGGGGGCCTAAAGAGGAGCTTGGGATAGAAGCAGATGTGGAGGAATAGAGCATGGCCTACCAAACAGGAAAACAGAAGCCAAGTGGAGGCAGACTCTTCTCACACGTGGCCTAGTAGAATGTGTCGAACACATCAGTGGCATCTGTAGCTATTTCTGTCTGCAAGTCCTGGAGAACTCATGCTTCACAATAAAGACCAGCTCATGCTAAGGCTTGTGAGCCATTTCTTGGCCAGGGTCCCTGTCACTGTGACTGGACCCAGAGACAATGCCTTGCCCTGCCTGTCAGTTCTCATAAGCATCCTTATTCTCAACTGCTGGACAGTCATTGATGCATCACCTTTCCTGCCCTGAGGCCTTTCAGTCTGCTGGGTTTAATTCGCTGCCCTGCCTTGACCTCCTTCTCCCATGTAACCTGTCTGGGCTGACTGCCTGGCTCCAAATGTGTTCTCTGCTTCATTCTTCATGTGTGAGTTCACTGGGTTTGTGCCCACTCTAAATGGCTCGAGCACAACTCTAATGTAAGCTCAGGATTATCCCAGTCCCAGTTTCTCTCTTTGACCTATGACTGTCCATAACCCCATACCTGCCTCCGTCACACCAATACCACCATGACCTTACCCTTTAGCCCCCTTGTGTGCACTTGCCAGTGGGGAAATTCCTCCTGAACAGAAGGTTTGGAGGAAATTCTTCTTCTGTCCTCAATATTGAAGTTCTAGGAGGTGGACTTGAGTCAGGGGGCTGAGATGTAATAGCAGTGTAAAGTGAGCAGGCACTATCAGGGGCTGAGGTAGGATTTGCAAAATAAATTAGAAAACTAGGTCTTCAAGCAAAGGTCAGAAAAACGTTCTCAAGTTCTCTAGAAATTCCTTTTTCAAGCCACTTTGGGTCAACACTCGCTCCTTTAATTGGTACCTGTCTCTCACACGCCTCACCTCAGTACTGGCTGTGTCTGCCCACGTGGTTATGTAACGTCGTGGTCGGGACACAGGATGTCAGGTTGGATGTCTGTCCACTGAAGTAATGCCAAGATCAAATTAGTAATTTTGAAATTCGGTGGTGTTTAACAATAAGAAAATTGGCCTTTTTCAGCAGAGTTACCTTGGCTATTTTAATGATGACATTTTTCTGTTTCGGTGGTTGGCACTTAGCTTGGCACTCAACCAACAGATGGTCCATCTAGATTGTGTCTACCTGACACAGGAAAGAATTTCTGTTCATGCATTTGACTGTATTAATGACCAATTTGTGCCCAGTCAATTGGATTAGATCAGTGGGATAGATCTAATTACTCAACTCATTATTTTTTCCCTTTAAAGGACAAAAAAAAAAAAAAAAAAAAAAGAACCATTAAAAAAAATCATAAGTAATCTATTCTCCCAAAGATATTACTGTCTATGGTGGGCTTAGCTTCTTAAAAGTCAGAAAGAGAATTCAAGGTGATCTCAATGATAATAGTCACAAGAGGCATCACTGAAAGGTAGGAAACAGAGGTATGAAAAACAGTTTCAACTACTACAGAACACTGGTTGATATAAACCATAAGCCAAGAAAATATCACATCTATGTGTAAATACTCACAATAGGCCTTCTATTTTAATAGGGAAATGTATTTTTATAGGTTAATTCATGATTGTTTTGAATAAAATTTCAATAAATTCTGACCAAAGAGAAAATGTATTAGTGAGGCAAATAATCTGCACATGAATATCTGGGAGTGGCTCCATGGTGATTATCTTTGGCATTCATTCGGCACACTCTTCATTAGCACCTTTCTCAGGAAGAGCTAAACCCCATGTGCATTTATTATAGCTGTAAATAAGTATGTCTTTCAATAAAAAGCATGTAATAATCAGTGATATTGGTGCCCCTTGTAGTCTCACCTTCATTTCACAAATGTTTCAGTTTGGGGCAATAAACCCACATAATTGGAACAGAATTCTAAAACCATGTCTATGTAAAGTAATAGAACTATGCTCGAATGGTTCTGTCACCTCTCACAGAGCTGTTTGGCAGATAGGATTTATTCCTTATACTAATTTCAACCATAGTTAAGGCCTGCTATCTGGAGCTTTGTGTGTTGAGGGGCTTTCTGGGGCTCTGACTGATCTCAGTGAGAAAGGGTTCCATAATTGATTAGTGATGTCTGTCATGGGCACAGGACGAGGGAGCTGTAGTACATAACATTGTTCTAGTTGCAAGGAATGACTGCAATATTATGCAGAGAAATCATATTCCGTAGACCCAGCTAAATGTGTCAGTTGAAAATGATTCAGTCCCAGCTTGTCCAGGAAACACACAACTAAAATTAGTTGTTTTGTGACTCAACACATGTTTGGGGATGCAGAACTGCTTTATATATGTCAGGAAGCTTAAAAAAAAAAAACCTTACAAAACTTTTAATTATTTGGTGGTGTAATACAATCTTACTCTTAGGATAGCCAATTGATAATCAGATCAATTCTAAGCAATAGGATTATATATTCTGAAGTTAAAAACATAAAAGTGCACACATACTCAACTATTATTGCTATTAATGCTGCTTTGTCAGATATGAAGAAAACCACATATGATAGTCCTGTGTGATCACAATAGGAAAACAGCCCCTTAAGGAGGGATATTTTTCAACAAGTTGCTAAGACATTGGGTTAACATGTGGCCCACATACTAGATCCTTCAACTGAGTTTCCAGAGTGTGTCCTGAAGTGGATTGAATCTGCAAAGGTGTCCTTCTGGTAGTGTAGTCCACGACCTAATGGAAAGAATCCGTGTCCCAGGGAGCAGTTGGACATTCAGCAAGGAGAGAAGAAACACTTCTCTCTGAAGAGAAATGCTTTTCACTCCCAATTTTTGGGGTGTGGCAGAGGGGAGATAGTTCCATGAGGCCCTAAATAGTATTCCAGATCACAAATCAGAAAGCATAATTTATTTATGTTTGTATTTTGGGGTCTACATAATGACTAGCACATAGTGGGGACTTGAATAACTGACTGACAAAATAAATAACAAAGAATGAATAAACTGATGAAGAGATGAGTTAATTCTGGGCCAGGCTAGTTGTAGAGATAATTTGAGGTCATCCTTGCCTTCGTGTGTATAGCTGAGTAGATATAGAAAAAGAATCCAGAGGATGTGAATTTTTGTGCACCCATCCAATTCTGAAATGCCACAATTCCAGAGTTCTAATTATGCCTGATGCAAACTTCCTGTAACTCCATCACTAGGTAGAGAATGCCAGGGAAAGACATTCCCCTTCCTGTGCTTTCCATAGGTAGAGAATGCCAGGGAAAGACATTCCCCTTCCTGTGCTTTCCATTTGGAATATCTCTCAGCTCACAAGAGTAATGCGTGTTGAGTCTTGAAAAGGGCATGGAATAGAATGATCATTTCCATGATAACCTAAGTTGAAATTCTCTAACTTCTCCCTGGTGAGAGACAGTGACAAATGTGACCCCTCCCCCTTCCTCCTTGATTGGCATATAAGTTTGCATACTATTTTATACAGATCACATAACCACTCCACGTAGCAGGCTTTTATGGGTTGAACTGTGCTCCTCTACAAAAAATTAATATGTTGAAGTCCTGACCCCTAGCACTCCAGAATGTGTCCTTATTTAAAGATAGGGTATTCACCGAGAATTTCAAGGTAAAATGAAGCCATTAGGGTGGCCCTAATCCAGTAAGACAATGTTCTTATAAAAAGAAGGGAATTTGGAGACAGACACACAGGGAGAATGCCATGTGGACATGAAGCCAGACATCTAGAAGCCAAGAAAAGATGCCTGGAACAGATTCTCCCTCACAGCCTTCAGAAGAAACCAACTGTGCCAGCACCCTAATTTTGGACTTCCAGTATCCAGAACTGTAATAATTTCGGTTAAGGCTTCCAGTCTGTGGTACTTTATTTGGGTAATGCTAGGAAGCTAATGTAGTTAACCAAAACTATCTTATAGTTCTTGGTTAATGTAGTTAACCAAAAAATAGCCTCAGACATCCTCATGGTCCGAAGTTGATACCAATACAATATGGTACATTTCTGTCTTGAGTCTATGCTATAATACATGGTTTGTTTTAGCTATCTGTTGTATTGTAAGTAATCATTCCAACACCTTGATGGCTTAAAACATCTAAAATGACAATGATCTATTACTTCTCATGATTCTGTGGTTTGGCTGGGGCTTAGCTGAATGGTTCTTCTGCTCACGCGGGCCTAACTCTCCTGCTGGTTTTACTCGGGAGTTTGGTTGGGGACAAGATGCTCAAGATGATGTCTCCTGTTCCAAGATCTCTTTCCATGAGGCCTGTCACCCTTCATCATTCTAGGTAACCCAAGCTTTTTACAGGGTAGCTAGAACCCAGGAATGCAAAAGCAAAAGTCACCAGGCCTCTAGGGGCAAAGGCCCACCTCTAGAAGGGGTGGACCTGAATTTGGCACAGTATCACTTCTGCCACATTCTATTAGTCAAGCAAGACACAAGGTCCAGCCTAGACTCAAAGAGAATACAAACAACCTCTACCTCTTGTTGGGAGGAGACCATGATTAATCCACCACAGGCATGAGGCTTGTTCCCCTGACCTCACCTGTGCCTCTACACTTCCTAAAGCTGTTTTCCCTGTGCCATACAACTGAGTATATCTACAGCATCTGTCTGAGATAGAAAGTCTAGTGGTGGCTTGAGGTGTCCCACTCTCAATCTTTGGTACATAATTAACTATGGCTTCTGCCCCATGTTATTCTTCAAGTCTCCTTTGCTGTCAATCATACAAGGGAACAAATGTTCAAGTTGAAGCTCTCCACTCCCCTCCCCAGCACTGACTTAATCTCTGGGACAAGGCTTCTGTCTAGGTCCCAGATCTCAGCTCCCTGTCATCACACTGCCAACACTCCTGTCTCCACCACAACTGGGGGCTTGCTCTGACCGTGCTTAGCAGCAGAGTCCAACTGCCCAGAGTACACCATCCTAACCCATACACTGTGCTGGTTCTATTGATAATTGCCTAGAACCCTAAATCCTTTCTGTCTATAGTATTCTTCCTATTGGAAAGGATACTATGTTTCTGGTAACTTTCAAAACTATGGTTAAGACTGCTGTGCTCTTTGAACCCTGTGTCTGGTATGCTTGATTGTACCTTTGGAATAATCTTAACAGCTGGTCATTTCTCCCTTGATCTTGTCACATCCTGATGTGGGTTTTCATGCAAAGAATGGACTCACCTGTATCTGCATCTTCTCTCAACTGCTTTTGGAGAACTAGAGATGCTTGGCCTAAATCCTATGTTTAGAAGAAACTCGATGACATCAGCTAGGAATGACCACTTGTCATATCTCTCAAGTGTTGACCTGTGCTGCTCTCTCCATCCTCAGCTCCCAGCCCTCACCTGTTATGAACCAGAGCAAGGGACATGTGGGGTCATGCAGAGGAGGGTGAAACTAATTCTTTCAGCTTAAACACTTGCCATGTTGATTAACTGTGAGGTTGATTGCTTTGGTTAGGACACTTTTGGCTACAAGTGGAAACCCTGGTGAATAAAAGCTTAATTAAAGCATGGATGTACTGGTTCACATCACAGAGAAGTAGAGATATAGGCAGATTTCAGACCTGGCATTCTAGCAGAAGAACAGAATGGAATTTTTAACTGCCTGAATGAATGTGTATGAGTTAGTGATAAATGCCATGCTGGGAAATTCGTCATGATAAGGTGAAGGTAGAATATGATGGAAGAAGAAATGGTAGGTAGTGGTATGATGACTGCTATTTTCATTAGTGATTCTTAAGTAGAAACCTATAGAAGTGAGAGAAAGAACTCTACATACATTTGGGGATAAGATCTCCAGGCAGAGAACACAGCAAATACCAAGGCCTTGAGGAACACAAGGACACCAGCATAGCTGAGAGGAGTGAGGATGTGGAGAGTGGCAGGAGATGAGCTTAGAAGGACAGCAGGGGAGCGGGTCATGCCAGGCCATGGCCCAAGTTCAAACTTTAGGTTCATGGTAAAGACACACTGTGAAGTGACAATAGAGGTAGCTTCTTAGAGACACTCCCTTCACCTAGTTGCCCATTTATAGATGAGCAAACTGAACCCCATGGAAGTTATATGATTAGTACAAAATTGCATAGCTAGGTAGAAGCCCTAGAGAAATTCAGAACTGAGACAGATGATTCATGATGTATTTCATTAGGATGCCATTGGTGACATGTAAGAGAAACTTACATGATTCAGACAGGCTTCAGTAAAATGAAACTTAATTATCTCACATTACTGGAAGACCAGAGATGGGAAGGCCCTGAGCATAGGGCCTTTGAGTGGCTCAATAATGTTCTATTCATCTTTTCATCTGGAATCCTCAGTGTATCAGTCAGGGTGGGCTAGGATACACTGCAATAATAGACTTCAATTCCAGTGGCTTTAAAAAGCAGAGAGATAGATATTAATAGAGAAATAGATATATTTTTATGGATGGAAATATGCATATATTTCTATTATCTATATCTCTATTTATTATCTACCTATCTACCATCTATTTATATTTACTCATGCTCCATGCCCAGAGTGGGACACTATTTTTATTAGCTATCAGGCACTCCTCACTGTAGTCACCTAAGTACTCACACTGACAAAACCACTCCCATATAGAACATTGCTGATCACCATGCTAGAAGAAAATGAAAATTCTAGAGTGTCTTGCGGCAGCAATTAGATGCTCTGTTTCAAAAATAACACACATCATTTCTGCTCACAACTCATTGACTGATACTAGTCACTCCCCTCCTACTCACAAGTGGGCTACGAATTGCAATTCTACTATACGCTTGGGAGGCAGAGATATTTGGTGAGCAATGCCAACAACTACCAAATTGAATATCAACTTCAAATCTCAGCCGGTGCCCCCATCCCAAGGTCATAACATCCAGAGAAACAACACCAAAAAAAAAAAAAAAAAAAAAAAAAAAAAAAAAAAAGAAGAAGAAGAAGAGGAATTATCACTATTTTTAAGAGCAAGGAAATTTCCCCAGAATCCCATAGCAAAATTCTCCCACTTAGTATTGGCTAGAACTGGATCACATGTCCCTTCTTAAACAATCACTGTCAAGGTGAAAGAGACTTATTATGTCTGGCTCAGCCCAATTGGGATTTGCCTTCTAGAGCCAGGGACTGGGTCATTCTCCCCTGAACCTCAAGACTGAAGTTGGTGGAGGTGTTGAAAGAGATGATTCTTCTCTGGTGTTTTTTACTGAGTCAAATCCACAAAGAAAGAGCACTTTAATACTGTCAACAATTCAGGTGCTGAAACTAGAAGGAGAAAAGAGAAATGTATGGTGGTAGCCAAGCAACCTGTTCTACTACAAAGGGCAAACCAGGAGGCCTGGAAGCGCCAATAAGAAATGTAGTCCACTGCAGCAGGAGTTGGGATAAATTACCTCTAAGATCTCACAAAACCCCGAGATGCTATTTATTATTTCCATGAGTCTATTGATGTCGTCAGTTATGAGCACAGGGGTTCAGGATACATTTATAGATGGTGGTGGTCTGCGAAACCAAATCAGTTTCCCTTACTCAATGCTACTGATCAAATCTTATTAGAGTCTGATGGGAGGAGGACACATTTCTTCTCTCCATCATTAGGGAGTTCTCAGACATGAAAAAGTAAATTCTGGAATAATGAAGGGAAGGTGAAGGCTCATGAAAGAGAAAAAGAAGAGAATAGCTTAGAAATTACACAGAGTATAAAGGTAAATATATAAGGCTGTTGTCTTCAAATACGTTATGATTCCCAGTGTACGTGCCTGTCTTATCTACTCTTCTGAGCTTGCAATTCTTGTGTTGGACAGCTCCTCTTAGATCTCTCAAAGGAACCACAACACGACTATTGCTAACTGTATCCTGAACCTGATTTTTCAACCATGCTTATCTCCACTATGGGCATCAGCTTCCAGTAATCTACTCCATCTCTTCATCATTTTTTTACCTGTATTATCAGGACAGCTTCCAAATTGCTTTTCCTGCATCCAGTCCAGTGTTCTCTACTCCATTTGACTCAGATCCAGCAAAAATGTAAAACTGACAGTGTCTTCTCCTGATTAAAACCCACCAATAGTTCCCCAGCAATTGTAGAATAAATTCAAGTTATTTGCAAGGGAGGGATATAATGCCTTCCTGCTAGCCTTATTTGAAATACTCCCTCAGGGTTCCTGCTAAACTGCTTGCATCCCTGTTCACACACCCTTACCACGTTCTGTCTTTCTGGTTCCCTCTGCTGGGAGCATCCTTGTCCTCTTGTTTGCTGTATTAACTTGTAATCTATTCTTCAAGATTCTGCTCTACCTCAGTTGAGAAAGCTGCCTTTGACCCCCATCTGTCCCCCTGCAGGGCCAGGCTGGGTGACTGTCTTCTGCTCTCAGAGCACTCTGCCTGCCTTTATCATGAGATGTAACCTTGCCATGTGGAAATCATTTGTTTATCTGTCTCCCTAATGGTCTACAACAGGCGTCCCCAAACTACGGCCTGCGGGCCACATGCGGCCCCCTGAGGCCATTTATCTGCCCCCCCCCCCCCCCCCCCCGCCGCACTTCAGGAAGGGGCACCTCTTTCACTGGTGGTCAGTGAGAGGAGCACAGTATGTGGTGGCTCTCCAACGGTCTGAGGGACAGTGAATTGGCCCCCTGTGTAAAAAGCCTGGGGACGCCTGGTCTACAAGGTCCCCCCCCTTGAGGAAAGGGACTCTTTTATTCATTCTGCTGGCAGAGAGCAGGCACTAAACAAATGTTTGTTGAACAGAATCTTTAGGAAGAAGGTGGGAGTTGAGATGAAGTTAAGGAACTGAGAAGAAGTGGAGAGGAAGAAGGAGGGAACCGAGAGAGCAGCAAATGAGGAGCTGTGTGTCCGGGGAGCTGTCTGTGCACCCTCCCCCCAGCAGATCCCAGCCAGTATCAGGATCCCCCTCTTGTGTCTTGGAGTCTGAGTTCCAGTTCCAGTATACATCCATTCCACAGTTCCCAGAAGAGGAACTCTTCTGTTCCTGGATAGGGATCCCTTGTTTGGGTCACACATGAGTGGGACTGAACAGAAAGTCTCAGGGAAAATTCTCTACCGCCCTCACTCTGATAGCCTGTTCTCTGCCTTCAACCAAAGCACACGGGTCATGCAAGCAAAATCCCGGCCTTGGCCATCGCTCTTTGTTCTCAGTTCTCCCTAACTCCTCCGAGGGCACATACCAAGGACGGTAACTACGATTCTCTTTTGGGTTGGCCTCATGGCTGTGAAAGTTAGACTCAGGCCTCCTTTCCAAAGACCTAGGTATGCAACTACCCCGGAAAGCCCCCGTCTCGGCACCTCCATCTTCCTCACCTCCCTTAGCAGCTGCAGCACAGGGATTTCAACACAGGGGTTACAAAGCTGAGTCTCAGAGGTTCAGAGAGCTTTCTAATGGCCTTGAAGCTCCGGGAGGTGGGTGGGAGAAAGTCTAGCAAAGAGTTGCCACCCAGTCCTGGGGCTGTCTAGCGCCTTTCTACGTGGTGGGGAAGGGGCTGGGGAAAGAGTGACCAAGAGGAAGAGAGTGTAGGCTCAGCTCACTGGTCGCCCAACAGCCTTAGACAAGCCACTTGACCCCTGGACTCAGTTTGGGAACCTGTAGCAATGGGTTTGACCTCTTCTCTTGGCTGCCGGTATCACCACTAGGGAGAGGCAAAGGCTTGCAGAAACCCCAACTCCCGTTCTGGCCGCAGGCTTCGCGGGGCCCAGGTAGGGTGGGGACTGGTCGCGAGGGCAGGAAGGGGCAATGGCGGGGGAGGTCTGTCCCGGCCGCGGGCCGTCTGCCCAGGGGACCTTTGGCCCTGCTCCCGGCCCCCTCTTTGCCCGCCCAGTTCGCGGCGTTAACTGCCGTCCGGGGCTTTTGTGACGCGGAGCTTCGAGTGCCGCGATCGGGCAGAAGCAAAAAGGAGTCCCCCCGCCCCGCACCCTGAGCTCCCGGGCGTGCAAACGTGGGCGGTGGAGAGCCGCTGCCCTCCCCTCGCCTCTCTCTCCGCCCCTCGCGGCGCTCCCGTGTGTGCGGGTGTGTGAGTGCGTGTGTCTCCGTCGCTCCCTCTCGCACACGCTCCGGCACTAGTGCAGGCGGCGAGCCGGCGGCTCTCCTCTCGCTCGCTGGCTCTGGCCGCCGCGCTCCAGCCCCGCCGCCGCCGCCGCGTCTGCAGTCGCAGCCGGGCATGGTGAGTGAGTGAGGTCCAGCCGCCGCGCGCTTCCCCAGCTCGCCGCGGGACCCCAGCCTCAGCCGGCTCAGTCCCAGGGAGCCAGCCTGCGGCGGGAGCGCGCTGTGGGGCAGGGCGGCGGGGGACCTGGGAGACCGAGCTGTGCCTGGAGGGGCGGCCCGTGCGCCCTCGGTTCCAGGCGCGCAGGGCCGCGGGACCCGTCTTGGGAGCAGGCGCTACGCCCCTCCCTGCCCCGAGCCTCGATCCTCGAGGGTTGCGCGCATCCTCCCCGCCCGCCTGCCCCCGGTTCCCCTCCTGCTCCCAGAGCGCCAGTCGCCCCACCCCGTGACCGGCTCCCCGTCTTGTCCCGCAGGACCCGCCCGGACGGGACCACGCCGCCGCCGCCGCCCGGAGCCGCGCTTCGGGTCCTGCCTGAGCCGAGCCGCGCGCGGGGCCGCCGCCACCGCCGGCGGGGGATGGGGCTGCCCAGGAGGCGCGCGGAGCCCGCAGGGGGAGCGCGGAGCCGGCGCGCAGCCTGAGAGCCCGAGCAGCCCGCGCCGGGCCGGTCCGTGCGCACCGCGCGCCGCCGCCACTGCCGCCGCCACTGCCGCCCGCGCCTGGATGGCGCCATCGCCCCGGCGCGGCTGACCGCTCCGCGCCTCCAGCCCGGCCCGCGCGGCGGTCTCCCGAGCCCGGCCGGCCGGGGGATCGGCCTGCCGCGGAAGCCTCCCCGCGCCCTCCTGCCCGGCCCCGCCATGGCGCTGCGGCGCCTCCTGCTGCTGCTGCTGCTCTCGCTGGAGTCCCTGGACCTGCTGCCCGGCGCCCACGGCGCCCGCGGCCGCGCCGCCAACCGGACCCTGAGCGCGGGCGGCGCTGCTGCCGTCGGGGGCCGGCGGGCCGGGGGCGCCCTGGCCCGGGGCGGCCGCGAGCTGAACGGCACCGCCCGAGCACCCGGAGTCCCGGAGGCGGGAAGCCGGCGGGGCCAGCCCGCGGCGGCGGTGGCGGCGGCCAACGCGGCCGTCACCTACGAGACGTGCTGGGGCTACTACGACGTGAGCGGCCAGTACGACAAGGAGTTCGAGTGCAACAACAGCGAGAGCGGCTACCTGTACTGCTGCGGCACCTGCTACTACCGCTTCTGCTGCAAGAAGCGCCACGAGAAGCTGGACCAGCGCCAGTGCACCAACTACCAGAGCCCGGTGTGGGTCCAGACGCCCAGCACCAAGGTGGTGTCGCCGGGGCCCGAGAACAAGTACGACCCGGAGAAGGACAAGACCAACTTCACCGTCTACATTACCTGCGGGGTGATCGCCTTCGTCATCGTGGCTGGAGTCTTCGCCAAGGTCTCCTACGACAAGGCCCATCGCCCTCCGCGGGAGATGAACATCCACAGGTGAGCGCGCCGCGTGCTGCGCGCCCGGGTCGGTCTCCCCGCGGCCTCACCCTCTCCGCTTGCTTCGCCTGTCTTCACTCTCGGCATCGTCCCACTTCCCCTGGTCCTCTTAAGTCAGTTTACCCTCGCTCCTTTTGCATGCAATAAATCAGGGCGTTCTTGGGCCCCCTCCTTTTTTTTTTTTTTTTTTCTTTCCCAGAACCGGGAACGCATGCTTTGGTGGTCGGGGATTTGCAAGACAGAGTAAGAATTGGTTGAGTGCGTGAAGTTCCAAGTGTAAGAATGTTCCAAATGCTGTAATCCTAGATGAGGGTCCAGGCTTCTGTTTTCCTGGCATGTGGGCACCTCAGTGTAGGCTCATGTCGTTTAGTGTTTTTAGTCAAATCAGAGCGTCATCTTCAATATAGGGAACTGACCAATGTTCGAACCTTACTGAAAGGGGTACCAAGTGGCTTAGGGTCAACTGGGATGTTCCTGTGCATTAGGAATTGGGGTTTTATAGAAAGGATGCCTCCTGCCGGACGAAGGGATAAAGATTCCTTCATTCCATGTTGACCAAGCACAGATGGTGTCTCTTCATTGCATCCTGTGGAGTGGGATGTTTGTCTTTCCTGCTGAGACTGGAGGACTTGTTCTTTGAAAGAAGAGTTCTGTTCTGTAGGCAGAACTCTGAGTTAACAGTTTTTGCCTGTGTTAAACCTGGCGGGGCATCTTTCACTGCTTACCTTCGAGAGGCAGCGGCGCCGCGGTGGGCGGTGGGGGGGTTGCCTCCTACCAAAACTTACGCTAAGAGCTCAAACTATGGCAGTCCCTGGTTCCACTCTGAATGCTGCCCGCCACACTGCCTTGGCCCCCAGTGAGCTCTGGGGGAAGTCAAAGCCAAGCGGGGGACAGAAACCCAGCCTCCCCCTTAGAACTCTAGGAATGACACACCCAGGGGATGCAGAGTTAGCTTGGCTTCCAGTCCCCTTATGATGATGGATGACTGTACATGGTGCAAAAGTCCTTTCAGGGAGCAAATCTTGCCTCAGGAGGTGCCTCCATTTCTGGTGCATGGTGCTGTCCTAGTCACTGTGACCAGCCCCGAGACCACTGCTTGTGAGTTGGCCCTGCAGGCTCCCACACTGACCTATTCACCTTGAGCTCATCTCCGCCTCCTGCTTGCTTGTTATCCTTACCACCTGAAAACCTCCTTCCTAACCACCTGAGAACCGCCTTCCTCGCTGCTGTGCTCATTAATCACCCCTGCCTTGCTGAAGAGAGAGAAAGGCAGAGAGAAATTTCTAGGCATGCTAAAAGAGCTGATTTTTTTTTTTTTCCTGCTTGATATTGTGGGTGTTGAGAGAAACGATACTCCCTGGCAGGTTTTATTGAGTCAAATCCACAAAGGGTGGGTACCTCAAACTCGGGTGCTGGAATTGGGGTGATTCCAAAAGGAGACCCATGTATAAGGCTCTGTCCCCGAGATGCCTCCACCTTGTCTTCCACCTGCAGCTCATGTCTCAGATCATGCAGTAAGTATCCTCTGGTGTGAGAAAGTCTTTGGTCAGTCTTGGCTCTCAGATGCAGAAGACAAGTGAGACAGTGAGCAAAATAAAGGCGAGACAGTGTTTCTTTTGCATCTTGTCCAGCCAAGAATTTTATGTCTTGACTGAGTGTGGAAAGAAGAGAAGGAATCGCCTGTGGGTAGGTGCCGTCCTGAAGCAGATGTGCTGGTCCCTATCATCCTTACACCTCTGCCTCTAGACTTAGAGGCTTTTCTCCTTTTTCCCTTCTCTTGTGGCCTTGGCCGCTCATGAAACCTTCTTGCTGGTTGATTCCTACACATCTTTCTTTAAGTTACTTTCTTCCTTGAGCCATTGTTCTCTGTACTCAGAGAAAACTGCCTGCTGCCTTGACCCTTCCGCCTCATACAGAGTTTATTCATCATCGCCTGGGATGATACAGAGGGCAGTGTCCTCAAATGCTGGCAGCAGGCACCTTTGGATGCTGGCACTGGCACATGACCCTGGAGAGGTCACTGTCCCTCTTAGTGTTTTCTCCCCTCCCCACTACACTGATGCCCCTTACGCCAAACTAGGGTGATGGTAATGACACCATTGAGGCTATTTCTCTCTGGGGTTGGGGAAGCAGAGTAACCATGGGAAGGGAGATGAATTTCAGGCCTCAGAACATTATGCAAATACGGGATGTTTCCCCCTCAAGTTCACCTCTTGATTTTATTCAGTTCATAGCCTCTCTTCCAGCAGCTGCAGTCTTGCCTGATCAGAGCTTTGGAAGCCATCATATCGGTCCCTGTTGGGTAGGGGACAATGTCTATGTGTGGTGGGGTGACAGGGGGACAGAGCATGGGCAATCCATCTACAACACTTCATGAGTGACCTTGGGCAGGTCAGGGAAACTTATTTTTCACTTTCGGGTAACACAAGCACAGCAATGTCCCAGCTCAACCTCTTGCTTCGGGGGCAGGTCAGAGTGAGTGTGCATGTTGCTGTCAGATTCCTGGGGGTGGGTGTGACTACACCGCTCCTCTCGCTTTGCTCACCCCTCAGAGGGCACCGATTGCCATTCCAGTGAGTATTTTTGTGCAGACTGCCTTCTTGGGCAATCAGGCTAGGGGAAAGGAGGGAGTGATGGAGAAAGAAATATTCATACCATAATGAGTTTTTCCTAGCAAAAGCGGGGAGAAGAAGGAATGTACACTCTTGAGAGGTCAAGAGACGAAGTAGATGTGCATACAGTCACATATTCCTTGAAATAATTCAGCGGAGATGTTTTCTTTCTGAACAGGAAAGAAGAGCTGGTTTTAGTGTGTGAGTCCCCCCTGAAGATGATAGCTGGGCAGGCAGGGGCTGAGTCTGAGGGAGTTTCAATGAGAACAGCCTCATTGGAAAGGGACATTTGTGGGAGTATGAGCAGGGGTGAAGGGAAGGGATGGACCATCTGCGTCTACCTCGGTGCTCCCAGGCTGGACAGTGCTCTGCCTGCCCGTGCACACACATTCTTTAGGGCAGGACTTCCTTTAATCTCTCTACTCCTGCAGGGAGGAACAGATTTAATCATTTCCAGAAGTGATTAGACCTTGCTATCGTGTTTCTGAGTGAGAAATCAGTGTCTGTGAGGGAAACTGTCAGCTCTCTGGTGATTCTAATAGATGAGTACCAAGTCCGACTAAGCTAGCTGGACTCCGTGGAGGATGAGGAAGTGGGCACAGGGATGAAAGGCAGACTCAGGTGCTGGCTGTGGCCAGAGAGCCCCAGGGTGGCCGAGCCTGCCTTTCCCACCTGGAAGCCAGTTCCCATCAGGATCTCCACTTCACTTTTCCCTTCTTTCAAACTGCCCGGGCTAAGGCTCAAGCTGCAACCATCCTCGGATCTTCTGATTTCCCTAGTGGCTTCTGCACTGCTCCCCTGAGGCTCTTTGTTCTGGGAGGAGCAGGTGATGTTCTGAAAGGGCTTCGGTGGACCGTGCCCAGGAAATGGCCTGGGGAGCCTGGCTCCTTTTTGACATTCATGTTCCTGCTAGCTGTCTCACATCCGAACCCGTTCCTTCCTCCTCACCCTGAGTTGATTCATTCGTGTCTTGGAGATGAGAATCATTCTGAGGGAGGAGCTGTGTGGCTTTTTTTTTTTTAATGGCTAATTAACAGATGGGTCAGGAATCTATTAGGATGCTGGGGACGCAGTGGGTGAAATCAGAGCTGCCCGGAGCCCTCCCACTGCCTGCACAGGAGCAGAGGGGATCCAGGAATGTAGGGGGAGGTGGGGGGATGTCTAGGGGTGTAGGAAGAAAAATCCAGGTGGATATCAAAAGGAAAAAGAAAAAGTAGTGACCCCTTCATCTTTGGGTTCGTTCTCCTGCTTATTTCTAGAGGAATTCAAGGGAATACTTTGTTCTACTCTTTCTCCCTCCGCAAATTAATTAGAAACTGAAAGAGCCCTGTTTTTTCCTCACAGGCCACATAACTGCAGTAGCAGGGCCCTTTCACTGGCTGATTTAGTGAGTTCTCTTCCTAGCCTCATGGGCAACGAATTGTCAAGTCACTCCATTTTTTGAAGCACTGTGAGCTCACTATAATGAATTGATCTAAATAGAGAGTCAACTTATTTTTCTCCTGCAAATATAGAAGGAAAGAAACAAAAAAGGCATCTTGCCTTGGACTGCAAGTCTTCGTCTCGCCTTTATTTCTTTTTTCTTTGAGTTAAAAAATGCTTGTAGGGAAAGAGGACAATTGTGGAAGAATTAGAGAAGTCTCATGGAGGAAGGAGTAGGGGAAGGATGCTAGAAAGATAGAAAGAAGCAAAAATAGCAAAAGGAGGAAAGCAGTCTGGTGAGAGGTTGATTATTCCCACCGAAGGGACAAAGTGACGTTGCCTGGCCCTCGTGTGCCAGGCTTGGTTTGTCCTGACTCTTGCAGACATACGCAGACATTCACTTAACAAATGAGCCCTGCTCACCTTCCCTGGGCAAGACGGGTTTCATACTACACCATACAAGCTTGTAAGGCACATGTCGCCTTTGATACATGAGGTTAGCAAGGTCCCTTCTTGCTTTAGCAGAGTAACCATGTAAATACTTTTCAAATTCCCTAGACTGTGCAATTCTCCTTAGTCACATTGCCCACTGTCTTCATGTCCCTTCCTACCCCTCCTCAAGCTCAGAGGGACTTCACATCTGTCCCTTTCTTCCCTCCTACCCTACCCAAGGTGGGGAGCACGTTCATTTCAGGGAATCGACTGCTAAGAGACCAAGTTTACCCACTCTTCTAGACTGCCAAGACGCAGCTAGAGAAAAAAGTCTAATTCATTGTTTTCAGCTGGTTTTAATGAGAGAGCGCATTGACTCTGCAGTTGATTCAAATCAGTTGTGCAGGAAAGCGTGGTTAAGACAGCTGAAAAAGCGAGCTGATTGAAAGAGATCAATTCACTAGCTCCAGACGGACCGTCCTACGGACCCGGAATGAAAGGGAACTCCAGCAAAAGAAGCTTCATGCTTCCAGTTCTGCCACCTGATTTTCCAGGGGCTAGCAGATTATATCTATGTCTTCACCTTCTAGCTCAGTTTCTCTAGTCTGCAAGAATTCCTACCACGTGCTGGAACTGCCATCCTGCTCCTGGCTATGGAAGGTCACCATCCTCCTTCCCTGCTGCCCTCTCCTCGTTCAAGCTCCGGTACCATCCATTTTTGAAATTATGGTGAATTTTGTCTTACAATTTTGCTCATATCCCTTGATGATATATCACCCGTGGAACCTCAAAGTGATGGTTTGAATTTACAAGTGTGTAAGATGCCTCAGATTGGTGGTGGTGGGCAGGGGTGCTTTGGTGGAATACCTGAAGACCTAGGCTAAATTCATTGTTTAGTTTCTGTTGTGATTTTCCCCCTTTTTCCATGGGAAACTCTACCCCATTCTTTTTTCCTGACTTAGGTTTATAACCTCACCTCTGTAGTGTCTTTCTTTGAAGATATTTTAGACAGATAAGAGGCTTGAGTTCAGGAGTTACCAGTGAATCCTCAGAGGGTCTCAGTCCCTTGAACTCTACCCTTGAGCAAGCTTAATTTTAAAACCACTCAGGATATATTGCTAGCTCTGTTTTTTTAATCTCTCAAACCTGGCATCTTCTGAAAAAGCAGGGTAGTACATTTTATTCTTTTGTCATCTATTACAGAATTATAACATTTCCATTGCAGGCAATTCATTTAATCTAGTTCCCCAGCTTTACAAACGAGGCAACTGAAATTCAGAAAGGCTAGATCACAATGCCGAGGAACCCAGCTAGTGGGTGGGTAAGCTTGGAGTTTAAGCCAGTGCTCCTGTGTTCTAGTGCCCAGACTCATCCCATTCAATGAAAATACATTCTGCTTCTTTACTCTTTGCACGTTCCTTAGTTAGTCATCACCAAATAACTCTTGGATGCTTGGAGATGTGAGTTAACAGCCTTCTTCTTTCTCTTTCTTTCCTGTGTTTCTGTAACCCCCCTGGTTCAATGTTGCCACTAAATGTTTCCAGTGAAATGATTTCCGTTGATCTTCCCCAGTCCTTTTGGAGTTTTTTCACATTCCTTTCTAAAGGGCAATCACCTGATCTAGGCATAATCGTTCTATAAGGTCTGAGTAATGCGGACCATTGAAGAAGGAAAACACAGCACAGGCCAGAGAGTTGTGGACCAAGTCAAAAAGTCACTGAATGAAACTGTGTGCAGAAATCTGTCATTAAAAATTCAGACTGTGAATGCTTTCTCTCTCTCAGAGATGAGTAGAAATTCTGAGACCTACTGGATCAATGCAGTTCAGCTGTGTGAGAGGCCAGAGACCTCCAGACATCCAGTGGCCGTGTGTGTGTGTGCATGTATGTGTGTGTGTGTGTGTGTGTGTGTGTGAGAGAGAGAGAGAGAAAGAGAGAGAGATTTTTTTCAGGGTTATCCTCCAGGATGGCCCCCTACATAGAATATAGCTCTGTGAGCCGCAGAAACACATTCCTTGGTGCCAATTTTGCCCTTTCTCCGCTCTGGGCCCAGATACTGCAGGCTAATGAAGCTGGAAATCTAGGCTTAATCATTATGTGAAAATAATCTCTGTGGCATGCAGTTTGTGGGTTTTCCCTGCGATGTGCTTGATACTTTCTTTGAAAGATCCTGGGTTTACATACCCTGATGTGTTGCCCTTTCAAGCAGTCACCTTGGGAGGTTGCCTACTGATTCTTCTCCGGAAAATATTTCCACCAGTCCCTCTCTTGAAATTACACTGAGGGTCCATGGCATGCCATTTTTACTTTCCATAAAGGTAGCATGTTTTTATTTTCCTCGGGTTGATTTGATTCTTGTAAGCAATGATAAGTCATGGGGCTGAGTCTGATGAATGAAATAGGTGATCAGAAATCAAGAGTGCCTCCAGTAATGAGACTTGCTCTCCCAGGAGCAGTGTCAGCTGTCTCTGAAGGCAGGAGCCCAGAAGAGGCGTTTCAGAGAGGAGTGAATGGCAGCTCGACACACAGGAGTGCCTGGCAGTCCACAACGATGGTTTTGAAGAGGCCACTCCTCATGAGGAAGGATAATTATTGGCCTTAAGAAAATCAGTTTTATGCTTTATCCGTGTGTCAGGCAGGTGGCGGGGTTCTAAAGAGAAGGAGAAAAATGAGTTGAATCTGTAGCAAGCATTTCACATAAAACTGTGAAAAAAGTACATGGCCCACATTTCTGCATGAGATAGTAGACAGCTTAATTTAGCTTCCTAGTTTGATACTGAGGGTAAAGGGACCCAGTTTTATGGGATCATGCAGTGAGGCGCGGGGTCAGAGCCAGAGTGTTCACTGTGCCCGCCCTTTTTTCTATCCCAGGGCTATTGCCTCTGTGCTTCTGCATTCAGATGGGGTCACCAGCTGGGCCAGACTGCCACAGATGACGTAGAAATATTTGCAAGCCCAGGAAGGTGAGGCTGCCAGTGAGCCATTGCCGATCAATTCCTAATGTGCGTTTCTCACCACTCCCTCCACCCCCGAATGTGCATTCAGTAGATGGATTGGTCACCGAAATGGAGTGAGGGTGGGGCAGGTCGAGTGTAAAGGCGGGTGACAAGGGTTACCAGACTCAGCATTTGCAGGTGGGGAAGCAGCAGCTGTGCTACTGTGGGTAGAATGGCATTCCGTTATCTCAGTCAGGAATTAGGGGTTGGTAAAGGGCTAGGCATTTGTGCTGCACCCATGCATAGGCTGAGTCAGGGCCTCTGGCTCTGCTGATGACCCTCTAAAGGTCATTCTTGGGCATTCTGGGAAGAGTCGGTCTTGCGGTGAGCCTGGGGAGTCCCTCTTAATTCTGTTCATGTGTCAGGACCGTGGGAGCTCTGTGTCCCAGGAGCTTACACAACTCCATCACCCATGCAGGCTCACAAGCCAGGGACGGAAAGAGCTGGAGGTCTCAGTGAGCTGAAGACTTGAAGTGGAGAGGATGGTAGAGAGATTCATGAGTGCCTGGTCTCGAGGGCTCACTCTATACCAGCATCCATCCAGCTCAGCACCTGACCTGCATTGTCTCACTGCATACTCCCATCATCCCCTTTGAGTGCCGATGCCCGTGTTACAGATGAGGAAACTGATTCAGAGAGGCTTAGTAACTTGCCCAGGATCACACAGCTAGGACATTGCTGCTACCCTTCTCTCCCTGAAGTCCAGTGGAGCAGCTGGCTCTCATGTTCCTGAATGTAATGGAGCCAGTGATACTCAGATTACTTAAAAAAGCAAAGACCCACCTGCCCATGCCCTGGGATTGGTTATCACAGTGAAGGACTGGGAGGATAAATGACCTACCTAAGAGGGCTCTGCGGAACCAGAACAGCGGTCCCTGCTTAGATTGCATGCAGGCAGCACGATGCCCAGGGCAGTGAAAGAGCTCTCTTTCAGGAATAGATTCTGTTGGCTAAGGACAGCAAAGGCAATGCAAAGAAAATATAAAACAAAATGAAACACCCTGATTTTAATTGAGGGGAAAAAAACACACTTGACAATATGGAAAGAACCCTTGGGCAATTCTTCATGAGTCCTAGCTCCTGGGAACAGTGAGGGGAGCTTGGGTAAGGGGCACTGGAGAGAAGAGGCGATTGGGGAGACAGTATGGACCTAGGGCAATTTCTAGTTTTAATTACTGAGATGTGGAGCTCACACACAGCTCTATTTATCACAACTCTCACACCCGTCCCCATTTCTAACATCTAGCATTGTGCATACCAGACGCAGCATTTTGGCTGACTTGATTCTGTTTCCCTGTTCTAGTTTTATTCCTTCCCTGTTTCTTTTTCTTTTTTCTTTTCTTTTTTTTTTTTTTTTTTTTTTTTTTTTGAGACAGTTTCACTCTTGTTGCTCAGGCTGGAGTGCAGTGGGACAATCCCGGCTCACAGCAAACTTTGCCTCTCAGGTTCAAGCTATTCTTCTGCCTCAGCCTCCTGAGTAGCTGGGATTACAGGCATGTGCCACCATGCCCGGCTAATTTTGTATTTTTAGTAGAGACGGGGTTTCTCCGTGTTGGCCAGGCTGGTCTCAAATTCCCGACCTCAGGTGATCTACCCGCCTTGGCCTCCCAAAGTGCTGGGATTACAGGCATGAGCCACTGCGCCCAGCCTCCTTCCCTATTTCTATCCTTGTGGCTATGCTTCCTAATTACTCATGCTTTCCCTGTGATTCTCCATTTTGGTGCTCTCAAGTCCTCTGTCCTGAAGGGCACGTGGAAAGGAAGGAATCCAGGGACACTCTAATAGCCTGTGTTTTACTCTGCAGCTCCCAACCTGCCACAGGTCTCAAGCTCTGGTGGTCACAGGGCAGTAAGCAGCAGCTGAGCTCACATTCCCTAGCGTGCAGCTCCATGCCAGGGGCACCTGCTCAGGAAGCTCACCTGTTTGAGGGTGTGTAGAAATTTATCTCACTAGTCTCCTCCAGGAAGCCAGCATTCCCGCCCCCTGTTTTCATCCTTCCTGTCCCTGCTTGGCTCATGCCTACTCCTTGTAAGAGGAGCAAGAGAACCCTTGGATCCTCCTTGCCTAAAGCCACTGTCCCCGTCTCTAGACCCATGGACGCAGGAGTCACAGTGAGACTCTGGGTGGCTGGAACTTTGGCCCTGTTCCCCAGTGTTTGGGAGAAGAGTCGCTGCTTTCTGCAGGTTTCGCAAACACTCTCATTATTCCTTGCTTTTTTGGCATTTGGTCTCGTGTACTGTTCCCATTAGCTTCGGCATTAAAGTCTCATTACTCAGGACATCTGTCCTCTGGACATATTCGTTGTTCCCTTAGCCAAATGTCCTCTTCTGGGAAGAGTGTTTTCCACCCAAACAGCCACTTCTGTCTTCCTTCGCCCTTGCTGTTTCAGTGGGAGGAATTTGAATTCTGAAAGGCTTGGCGGAGGGAGGGGGTGGCTGTTAATTTGAAGTGGCATCTGAGAGTCCCTTCCAGAGCCCTTCCATCCCTTCCATTCTGAGGTCCTGGGAATGTGGGCTTTTGCTAGGAGTCAGGCAGGTTGGTGGCAAAACAACATAGTAACAAAGAAGGAAGTTGTCAGAGTTTTTCTCCCTCAGTCCTGGGATCAGGCTCAGAGACAATCAGTGAGGAATTCTGACTGCTGTTACTGCTGTTTGGAAGGCTTTGACTGAAGGCAGGGTTCCTGTTAACCCACCTCCCTACAGTGACAGGGCATGTGGCTGGCCCCAGAGCTGAGACTGCTCCAGAACTTGGGGAAGAATCTGGATACCAGCTTCCTTGTTGGACTCGTAGTTAGCTGTTTCTGACTTTTTGCCGCATCTTGAGAGATTTACTTGAAGTTTCCCGGGAATGGTGTCCCATAGTCTTGGGAGACTGTTTATGCAATGGGAAACCACAATGCTTTTCGATGCTCAGATAACCAACAGCCAGCTTCTTACCCACCCTCAAGCATTTGCAAAGAAGAATATCGGGCTTTTGAGCAAAGGATCTCTTACATCTCTCCCTTGCTTTTAAGTCACATCATTATAATGTTTCTTCATGTTACTTTCGGTGTTCTGTCCACTGCTGCATCTTCTTCATCTGTCCTTGTTTCGACTCCTGTTCACTTCTGTCCATCTGTGTTCCTTCTCCCCTCTCCCTGTGACTCTCCGTCTTGAACTTGTCCGACCATAACTTCATTAAGCCGCATCAATTTAGACACTACTAATTCAAAATTTCTCCAAATTGGACCTGGGCAAAGTTTTTTGTTTTTTGTTTTCCCCTGATAAAAATCTGCGATGAATGGATTAATAGCTCAAACACAACTGCAGAGATTTCGCAGGGGACATAGACCATGGAGAAGGTTAGATTGTTTACAGGCAGCCTCTCAGTAAGCAATTGGCATGTTAATTACACATCATTCTTATCAATGAAGTAGCTCTTCGAAGATCGATTTTATTTATTTTTATTTTTAATCTAGTTTGAAATCCTGCAATGACCTGGGAAGCAGTAAAAAATGCATTTCCTTTAAAGTGTTTTAGAATTTTCATGTCTGTTTCATTGATTGGGATTAGCCTGCCCTTATTTCTACCGAATTGGTGATGCTTGACTGGAGGCTGCTTTAAATCCCCTTTTGAATTCCCTCTGAGGGTTCCTGCTTATTTTCCCTCTTCTTGTTTCTCCTCTTTTTCGATTTCCCTGAGTTTTTAGAATCCAACTCTCTCCCTTCAGCTTTGAGAATTTATGTTATGAACCATGCCACATCCCTGTGCTCGCTTTTCTGCTTCTTGCCAGTCATGACCAGCTGGGCCTGAGAGGTTATGGATCTAGAGGCAGACTTTGGTCAACTCGCCCATCTCTGGGGAATAAGGGGACTTTGAGCCCTGACTTGGCTCTCTGTGATTCTCTCTCAGTGGCCTGAGGAGTCTGATCGTGAATCACTCTTCCCAACACCACTGTTTGGATTAAGGAGACAGCATCACACCTACTGTAGGATGTGTCAGGAGGAAAGCAGACGGCAGCCCTGCCCTTATAGAAGAGAACGTTGACTTCCCTCTTTTAGTCTGCTTATGTGGCTCTCCAGGGACATCTAGCAAGACCCTCTTTCACTTTTGGAGGTTGTCATCCATCTTTCCCTGTCTTAGGGCATTTCCTGGGAGCTGAGCTATGAGGCAGGATGATCCCAGCTCTTGTCACCTTCTGTCTCAATGACCTCGGGTGACTCCCTTGCCCCCCCTCCACCCCGCTATGGGATGTGGGCTATAACACTGTGGAGGTGTGTTCTTCTCTGGCCCGTTCTGCCATCAGCACACCTGAGAGGTATATACTGACACAGTCCACATCTGTACTGATAGGTTCAACAGCTCTGGGATGTGGGAGGAGCTGCACTGTCCTTGCACATGCCACTCAAATAAGAATGTTGGCCAGGCACAGTGGCTCATGCCTGTAATCCCAGCACTTTGGGAGGCTGAGGCAGGTGAATCACAAGGTCAGGAGTTCAAGACCAGCCTGGCCAATATGGTGAAACCCCGTCTCTACTAAAAATACCAAAATTAGCTGGGCGTGGTGGTACGTTCTTGTAGTCCCAGCTACTTGAGAGGATGAGGCAAAATAATTGCTTGAACCTGGGAGGCAGAGGTTGCAGTGAGCCAAGATCAGGCCACTACACTCCAGCCTGGGTGACAGAGCAAGATTCCACCTCAAAAAAAAAAAAGTTTTTTGAGGGGGTGGGGGGCAGAGAAGAACATACCTCCACAAACCAGTTTTTTTTTGTCTGCAAATGGCCTCATGAGGATGCTGCTTTTAGCATCTTTACTTCATAGGATCTCCTGGTGGAAGCAGACTCATTAGGCATTTAATGACTGACTCTCTTGGCACCACCTTCCCCTCCTCTCATGCACAGCAAGTGGCCTCCCTTGCATCTAGGGCTGGGCTGCCCCTACCCCTGGAGGCAGTTGGTCTATTATTAAGATACGATTTTAGTTGATTCTCATGGGGAGCCAAAATTGACTTCTTGGGCCTGGGATCCACTCCCTGGAGTAACCCATCAAGAGTGTATCCTTTCTTTTGCAGGATGGCAAAACATCTGTTTGAATATGGCAGTCAAGGCTCATGTTCAGTCTTCCCTTCTCCAGAATAAATAAGCACTCCTAGTTAAGAGTCTGTCCTCATGGGACATGTGTTCAACTTTACACTGGGCAGAGGCTGTCCACCTAGAAATGGGGTTATAATTCTATGGTAAAACCCCAAATGAGATTTCTAAGAGCCACATGTGGATCTCAGAAATTCAGATGCAACTTAAAGATCTGGTTTCTTCTGGGAAGTTCCTTGGTCTGCAGCCCTACACAGCAGCTTTGCTTTGTGGCAGGGGTCCTTCTCCCACACCACAATGTCAACAGGATGGGAGTGTTTGCCTGTTTTGTTTATACCTGTATTTCAGTGCCTAGGGTAGTGCTTGGCACAGAGTAGGTACTTAAGAAATATAACTGAATGACTGGTTGAATGAATGAATGAGTTAAAGTCGATAGGAATTCAAGCAGTCTTGTTTGTGTACCTGTCCTTCTGATGTTTGCATTACGTAGTGTGAAGATTCTTGAGTAGTGAAATGACAATAATGTTTCTAATTATTTTAAAGAAGGAAGAGAAAAAGGGGAAGAGGGAGGGAGGAGGGAGGAAAGAAGGAAAGAAAAGGAATAAAAAACAAGAGAGGGAAGGAGAAAGAATAATAACTGAATCTTTTACAGAAAGGATTGCTCTGGCCAGTTTGATCTGTTTTTGCTTCTGTGCCCCTTTAGACTCCTGATTTATTTTGCTCACCTGTGAATACTTTTGCAGTGGGTCTTCATCTGGATGCAGACTAGTGGAAGCACAATCCATGCTGGCCTGGCAGGAAGGGACAGACTCTCTTTGTACTTGACTCCCAAAGTCCAAGTTCAAGTTTCAGCAGAAATGGGTGTGTGGCCATATGGATTTCCATCCTTAGGTCTGAGTGGGAAATACGGCACGTGGGTGGTCCCTTCCAGGATGACCCATGGCCACAATTGTGCTGTGTGGCTCCCCCACCACACCAAGAATGTTGCCAGTTTGGCATAACCTGTACCAGTCCTCCAAGATGCCCCTCTTCCGCCTATCCTTTTGCTGTGGTCTAGCTCTAGGCTGGGCGATGTAGACTTTAGGAGGTTGTAGACATTTGGATTTATTTATTAGTCAAATATTTATGTAGTGCTTACAAGGTGCCAGGCTCCTTGTAAGGCTCCTAAGTGCTTTACAACTATTACATCATTTCGTCTTCATGATAACCCTAAGAGGTAGACATTATTTTTTTGCTTCATTATTTGGGACTTATTTTTTTTAACAAGCACACAGAGCCACAGGACACTCAAGTCACGTGCTAATTAGCAACTTGAGCTCAATGAATGGCTCAATGAATTGTGCTGGGGGCAACTCAGACCCGCAGAACAGCTCAATTGAATGGCCAACCACCAAGTTGGCCATTCCAACTTAGGCTCTCTAACTCCAGAATCCTGGTATATGGCCATTAGGCCGTGCTGCCTGCGTGTTGCCTCTGAGTCCATTGCAAATAAAACACAACAGCAACCTGGCACGGTGGCTCAGGCCTGTAATCCCAGCACTGTGGGAAGCCGAGGTGGGCAGATCACCTGAGGTCGGGAGTTCAAGACTGGCCTGGCCAACATGGTGAAACCCCGTCTCTACTAAAAATATAAAAATTAGCTGGGCGTGTTGGTGGGCTTCTGTAATCCCAGCTATTTGGGAAGCTGAGGCAGGAGAATTGCTTGAACCCAGGAGGTGGAGGTTGCAGTGAGCCGAGATCACGCCACTGCACTCCAGTCTGGGTAACTTTGCCTCAAAAACAAAACAAAACAATACCACTGCTCACAAGAATAGTAATGGCACCAGTGACAGCCCATATGCACCTTGTACGTAGGTGCACTTTTGAACTCATCTGTCCCCTGGTTGACCATGTGGCCCTTCTAGCAAATCTTGGTAGCATCTTATGTTTTCCCAGCTTCCAATAGTAGGGGTACCTGACACATCCACATTTTCAAAGAATTCTCAAACAATCCAAGTATTTCTGAAAAGTCTGCATTTGGTATTGAAGCTACCACATTTCCCAGGCCTGGGAAATTTTAATATGATGCGTATGAGGAATGGAGTATGTGAAGATGATGCTTTTAGGATTGAATTGGGCCCCCAAGGGATGCACATCTACCCTCTACCTGGCTCCTGGCTGGTCTAGTGACAGCCCCATGACAGGCACCCTTAAGGATGGAGCAACTTGCTCCGCTTGCCTCAAAAATAAAACAGGCAGGCCGTGCCTTCCCTCGCTGAGTCCTGCGATGTTTATTGGCCATGATGAATTTCAATTGTGCTGGGGACAACTCAGACCTGCAGAACAACTCAATGCAGATGCACAGACATTGTTAACACAACAAATGAGATCTCCACAGCCATTCTGAGCCTCTCTGTATGAGGAGAGCAGTCTTGTGCACACACAAAGCCAGCAGCTGTGTTTTCCAAGTGGACTCTCAGAGAACCAGGAATATGGAAAACTAAATTAAGCCGTTTTCCTTGGTCCATGTTTATTAAAAATACATCCATTTCAATTGTCCTGGGTGCATATTTTAGACAATGGAAGCACTCTGTCCAGTAGATAAGTGTGAGATGAAGTTAAAGAGGATACCAGTAGTACTAAGGGGTCATTATCAAGTAAAAGCTCAGGGTCGGATGTGGTGGCTCACGCCTGTAATTCCAGCACTTTGGAACGATGAGGCAGACAGATTTCCTGACTTAGGAGTTTGAGACCAGCCAGAGCACCATAGCAAAACCCTGTCTCTACAGAAAATTAAAAAATTAGCCCAATATGGTGGTATGTGCCTGTCGTATCAGCTACCTGGGAGGTTGAGGTGGGAGGATTGCTTGAGTCCAGGAGGCCAAGGGTGCAGCAAGCCATGATTTCTCCACTGCACTTCAGCCTGGGTGAGTGTGATACCCTGTCTCAAAAAGAAAAAAAAAAAAAAAAGAGAAGAAAAAGCTCAGTTATCTAGGACTCAACCAGTATCTTTAACTAGAATAAAGTGTCTACATTCTACCTTCAAGATAAATACAAGAGAAGTAGCTATCAGAGACTTAACCTAAAGAAAACAAAAACAGAAACAACTTCCACCATCGGGCTTGTAGTTTTCATATGAACAGCTCCATTTCCTGGACTGTCTACATGTTACTTAGGTTTTCATTTGTGAAGGGAACTAAAGATTAGACTGATAGCCCTTTCATGAAGAAGCTTGAATTCTTTTAAAAAAATTAATTATATTCAGTATACTTAATTAGGCAGGAATGCTTTTGGAAAGTTCTTCAAAAACAGGAGTGTTCTCATTAGTCCTTAGGAATAAGAACATTAACCAGGATAGCTCATTCACAGAACAGTTCATCTATTTGGCTTTTAATCGTACTTACCCAACAGCACCAATTTCTTCCTACCCACACCTCCTCCCCCCAAAAAAAGAGAAAGGGCATGATGAGGCCTCTGAACTATCGAGTTTGCCTTGCATTTGGCACAGAATAACTTACTGAGTAATAGCTGAGTCTGTTTTCTCCTTTCCACAGTATTTATACAGCTCAGAAATCCAGAGACATGGCAGAGGCGGAAGGTTGGTTTCCATTGCACCACTTCAGTGAGTAGTAGCATTCATGGGGTTTTATGGAGGGCATACTGATTGAGATTTAAAAGACTGACAGGTGAACTAAGAGGCCCTACATTCCCCCACTTAATTTGGTGGGGGACCTAAGTTTGACCATCTGTTCAGTGAATGAAGATTGGAACAACAACAAAAAAAATCCAAGTTTTCATTTTGATGCTCTTTCACTGTATTAATTTTAAAATTTGGAAATTCCATGAAGTCCAGGGATGATTGGGTAGTTCCTACTGGACTACTGGGAATAACTTGGGAACAGGCCTTATGCAGAGCAGGTGTCTGATGAAGTACATTGGTGTTCTAGTCAGGATTTCATTTGGAAAAAAAAAAAGGCTGCTAAAATAGTGTAAAAGGTTGTAGAGCTGTTGATGTTAATGACACACTGAGGTGAATAGCACTGAGGAGTTGAGCCACAGCTGAGTTCTTAGGTCTGGGTAGATCTTTCTCCTTACGATTAAACACTCTCTAAAATCTTGTGTTCAAGGACCAGTACAGGGACATCATAGGTGAAGAAAATAAATGTGATTAAGTGGATGGATGAATGGATGGATGGGTGGATGAATGGATGGAGTGTTGGTTGGAGGGATGAAATCTTCCATGATGGATGGAGTGTTGTATGGATTGATGGATAAAGTGTTGGATGGATGAGGGGATGAGTTAGGGGGAGTGGATAGAATGTTGAATAGATAGAGGGTGGATGGATGGGATATGGTTTGGAAACAGGGAGAGAAGGATGAATGGAGAGAGGGAGAGATGGGTAGCTAGATGGATGGATAATCTAGTGGGATATAGTCAGCTCCTGTAGTTTAACCTACCTATGTTTGGAATCTGAATTCAGAACTTACTAGCTGTGTGACCTTGGGTAACATATATAACCTCTAGAAGTTTTAGTTCTCTTATCAACAAAATATGGCTACTGATGGCAGATCCTGTGGATGAGCATTCTGAGAAATATATGATCCAACACATGTAAGAGCCAGTGTCTGGCACATGGTAATCACTCGGCAAATGATAATATCTAATTTTTCAAGTAGACAAGACTGTGAAGCAAAGTTAGGAACAAGGTTTTGTTTATTTTTCTGTTGTCAAGGGAAATCGCTTGCCATTTTAATAACTATTTCATGTCTTGAATGCAGGTGGCAACATGTTAAAACGTTGACTGGGCTTGGTCCCTGCAGGTGTTGAGATAACTAAGCACTTAGGGAAATTCAGACACACTTTCATTTCCTCAGGATCACTGACAACAATAACTGAGGTTTTAAGCAAATAAATAATTGGTATTGAACTGAGTCACTCATTTACTAATTGTTTCTCCATGCCCAAATATTAACTGGCATTTGCTAAATTAGCCGACCCAGCTGGAGGGACCAGGAGGACTCATTAAAGCTGATGATTTATAGGAAGTGAAATGTATGTAAGAGGCAGTCCCAGTGAACAGAAGGATGCCCAGGCTCAAGTCAGAAGCATTGGATTTAAATCCCTGTTCCAATATGTTTTAGTACTGGAGTTAGCCCGAACCTCAGTTCCTTGTTAAGAATTATGGCAATAATAGCTGCAAACGTCACAGGGATAGGATGGCAATCACATGAGACAAGGCAGGTGAATACATCGAGAAATTATTAAGTGCTATCCAAATGTAAGATGATGCTTTTGCTATTCAGGTGATTCATATACAATACCAAGGACTGAAGAAAGCTTAAGTTCCCTGGCCTGATCACACTGACTGCTTTCCCTGATCAGATTTGCTGCCTGATTAATTGACTCTCTTCTGCTCACCACACACCAGAGAAAGCCAAGAAATACACAGGCAGAAGGGAGCATCAGACATAGGCAATAATCTAGATAATTTAGGCGAAAGAATTATTTTGTTTGATGTATCAGATATTGCAGCAAAAGGGGCTCGCTGTGGGTGGGGGAGGGTTGGAAGGAGCAGGACAGCTAGTGTGACTCCTCACCTCAAATTTCTAAATCGGACACATCTGTGATCCACATGGGGGGTGGCAGGGCCCTGCTGACGGCCTGTCCTGAGTCCCTCACTTGGCCGTCTCTGTGTCTCTCTCTCCGTCTGACTCTTTCCCTTTGAATGTCTCTCTCTGACCCTCTTTCCCTGTCTCTTCTGAATCACATTTAATCTCTGGATTTCCTTTGGTTGTCTATGGCTTATTCTCCCTCTTGCTCTTTCTACCTGCTTGCCTATCCCTCAGACTCTGCCTCCTCCCCTCTCTCTGTCTCCTGGTGCCTGTCACTTTTGCTAACTCTCTGCTCTGAACCTCCCTGCTCTCTCTTGCTTGGAGTTTCAGACCCCCTCTCACTCTTCCTTCTGTCTCTTTGGCTCCATTTCCTATTTCTCTCCTCTCTGTCCACCTGTTTTCTCTCCTCTCTTTCTCTCTGGACCTCTGTCCCCTCTCCCTCCCTTGCTCTCTCTCCGTGTTTGCTACTGTCTGACTCTCCCTGCCATTCGCTCAGATGCTGGAAGCTGCTGCTCAGTCTTTCACAAAATCTGCCGTGCCATTCCTCAGTGACCAATTTTCTTTCCTACGGTTAGAAAGTAGCTCAGGCCTTAACCCATTTCCTCCGGCGTATCCAAATTAATTAGGTGAGGCCAGAATTGCACATTTCAGAATTAGAATAATATTTATTGAGCACCCTGGAGAGAAGGGGATGGAAGATAGAGAGGAACCAGAGCAAGGAGTAGGGGGTCACCACGTGGAGGGAGGGGGAGGGGAAGCAGGCACAGGGACTCGCTCTTAAGGTCACGTGGTCTGGGAATGCGAGCTGCCTTCCTAGTTGCCAAGAGGGCACTGGGAAAGGAAGGGTCCTGGAGAATGGTCACACATGAGTATGGGACCAGGAGCATTTCCTTGGCTACCATGCACTTTACAAGATGTGTCAGGGTTCCCATCCTTAGGTAGCCTGTCAGGCCGCCCTTGTTTAAGAAACACCTTTTCCTGTACATCCCTCTGTGTTGGCTGTGCCAGCCAGCTCAGCGCAACCCACTGGGCCTCAGGAACCCTCTTACAGAAGATGATACGTAGCATAGTGCAAGTTGCTTGCTTCTTTTCTCACGTGACCTAGAGACAGCCCCAGGAAACCACAGTTCTACTTTCTGTCTTTACGGATTTACCCAATTGGGTATGCTACAGAAACGTGGTCTTTTACGAGGTGCTTCTTTCACTTAGCAATGATGTTTTCAAGGTCCATCCACAAGATGGCATGGATCAGTATGCCTTTTTTTTAATGACTGAATAATATTCTATTGTGCGAATATACCACATCTTGTTTTTCCATTCAGCAGTTGTCGGACTTTTGGGTTGTTTCTACCGTTTGGCTAGTATCAATACTGCTGCTATGAACCTTTGTACACAAGTTTAATGCAACATATGTTTTCCATTGTTCTTGGGACTCCCTAGGAATAGATTTGCTAGGTCATATGTTAATTCTGTGTTTAAGGAACATCATGGTTTTGAGGAGCTGCTAAACTGTTTACCAAAGGGATGGCAGGATTTTCTATTCCCACTAGCAGTGTATGAAGGCTCCAATTTCTCCACCTCCTTGCCAACGCTTGATATTATGTGGCTTTTTAGTTATAGCTATACTAGTATGTATGAAGGGGTATCTCAGTGTGATTTATAGTTTTAGGACTAATATTTAGGCATATGATCCATTTCGAGTTAGTTTCTTACGTGGTGTCAGGTAAGGATCCAACTTTTCTTCTTTTTCATGCGGTGATCCAGTTGTCCCAAGGCCATTTGTTGAAGAAACTATTCTTTCCCCCATAATTTACTCAGCTTCATTTTTAAACTTCTTCAGTTGTCACTTTTCATGGAGGCAGAGTGTTGGAGCTGGGCTCCTGGTAAGAGGGAAGCCTTGAGGTGGGCAGGGCCCCACTGCTCAGAGATGCCCCCCTGGGAAGATGGAAGAATCTTTGCTTGGCTTGTGCAAAACAGGAGTGTGTTGAGGACTGGGGACCTGGCTCTGAAGTAACAATATCCAGGTGTAGTCTCTTGCGGCTGTCCAAACTCATCTATGTCCCACTACCAGGGGGTATCTCACATGTCACACCCACAGAGGGCATCCTGTTTGAAAGCAGGTAGGGGAGCAATTCCCTCTAAATTATGAGTCCATAGATGGCAGGAATTAGGTCCCATTGATCTCTGTCTCTTCAGTGATTGATGCATGCTGATCCTCAGTCAATGCGTGTTTGGTTGTTGAAGCTACATGCTGAGTTAATAAAAGCCGCTTTCTCTGAGTAACTGGACCTCTTGCGGGGGGTGGGGGGGGCGGGTCTCTCCTGCTATGGCAGAGTCTCTGCCTGTCTCTCTCTCTTCCTGTGTATTTTTTCCCTGTGTTTGTGATTGTTCCCTCTTCTAAACTCCAGTTGCCTTCACCGTCTGCACCATCCACCTGTTTTGATTTTTATCCTTTTATCTCTCTTTCCTTTCCTTGCAGCTCAATCACACCTTTCCTTGATGGCAGGAGCTGTGTGTTGTACTTATTTGAGTCTCTAGTACATGCTACTCAGTGTGCGGTATGGGATGATGAAGTGGTCCCCTGTTATTAGTGACCTGCTGCTGAATTTGAGGCTGATGGTTTCAGCCCTTCACCATAGTGGCATTCCACCGGCCAGCTGCTATAGATACCTGCCTGGCATAGGTAGATCTTTGCGGAGCCAGTATTTTGAAAGGGCTCAGAGTTTACTGATGTGACATGAATTAAAGAAAGAAACCGTAGTCCCAGCCTTTTGGTCCGTACCTCCAGGCATGGTAACCTTTACCCTGTGTCCTCACTGAGACCAACAACAGGTGCAGCTGACTGTTGAGAACTGAACATTGCCTCTGTCTCTTCTTGCATCTCTGTAAATCAAAGGCCTGTGAAAGTAAGCTAACTCCTCTCATGGTTGTTCACACCTGCTCAGTGAATCTCATGTGATCTCCTCCTTGTTTAGGGCTCTGGCTGACATCTTAAGACAACAGGGACCAATCCCGATAGCACACTGTGAAAGAGAAACTATCTCGGCTATTGATACCTCTCCCAAAGAGAACACGCCGGTCAGATCGTCCTCCAAAAACCACTACACTCCTGTGCGTACGGCCAAGCAGACTCCAGGTAAGTAACAGCTGGGCACCTTGATTCTTTGTGGAGGCTGATGAAAAGTTTCAGGATGTTTCTGCTCTGGCGGGGTAGGTTGTGGACCATGATGGTGTGATGAGGGACTTCCTGATGGACAGGCAGGCTTGCAAAAGGTTTTCGGGACTCTCTCCCTGGGGTGAGTTTTGATGGGCAAGATTGCTGCTGGTCAGTGTCTGGGCTGGATGAGGACTGACAATTTCAGGCATGTGTGACCCAGTGAGTGGCTGGGATAATTATCTTACTGGAAAAGGAGTTTGCAGCAGCCATAGCAGAATATGGTCATCCATTCAGCCCTATGATGGGAAACTTTAGGCTGACTAGGATGCTAGTTACGTGACAAGAAAGTACTGTCCCCCAATGTAGAGCCTAATTAACTACTGGGATCTCAAAGAGCACCTCCCTGAGGGTGAGAATTAATATCTGTATTTTTGGGTGACCCTTTCCTGTGCTCTGTAGATTCCCTGGATGTATGATGAGTTGCCATAAAATAACAATATGCCTTCTGTTTGTTTTTTATTATTATTGCTAGAACAGTGCAGAAAATGGCAGGGCTTATTTTCTTTGTCTTGCAGGTCAATAAATGAAGCTCAAATAAAGTTGGTAACTTGAACAAGGTCACTGAGATGTTAATAATAATTTAAAAATCAGTAATAACAGTAATACAACCTAAATATTTATTGGAATCTTGTTCTGTGCCAAGAGTCATGCTGAGCCTTCTACATATATTTTGTTATTTATTCTCCACAGCAATCTTAGAAATACTTAGATTATCCTCATTTTGTGTGAGGAATGGAAAGGTTAAGTAACTTTCTGAAGGTCACACGATTAGTAGGAGAGAAAAGCAAGATTCAAGCCAAGACAAATAGTTAGCAACAGTAAAGACTAAGAAACTGTAATATCCTTGCATGGTTGAGAGTGAATCCAAAATATCTGAGTGGACAGTGTCCTTATAAGTACAGCTTGGGAAGTCATCTCTTATAGGGAGTGTTTCTAGATAACCTCTTACTGGTACTAATCCTTATCCCAGAGAAAACTTTTACTTTGATGCTTGAATCTGAAATCTTCACATCTGTTGCTCTCCAGCTTTTCAGAGGCTGGGCCATGTGATCTGAATTAAACCTGCAATAAGGACATGTAACCACTAGGTGGCGATGGGTGTGCCCAAATCCAAACTGTAGCAAAGTTGCTGATGAGATCAAATTTATTTTCCATTCATTCTTTTTTTTTTTTTTTTGAGACGGAGTTTCGCTCTTGTTACCCAGGCTGGAGTGCAATGGCGTGATCTCGGCTCACCGCAACCTCCGCCTCCTGGGTTCAGGCAATTCTCCTGCCTCAGCCTCCTGAGTAGCTGGGATTACAGGCACGCGCCACCATGCCCAGCTAATTTTTTGTATTTTTAGTAGAGACGGGGTTTCACCATGTTGACCAGGATGGTCTCGATCTGTCGACCTCGTGATCCACCCGCCTCGGCCTCCCAAAGTGCTGGGATTACAGGCTTGAGCCACCGTGCCCGGCCTCCATTCATTCTTTAATTTTCTTAAATTTATTAAGAAACCTAACATTTGCTTTTAAAATAGTAGTCTTAACTCTTTTGAAAACCTAACAAAAGCAGATGACATTTGCTTCTGAAAAATACAAATACATATACATATTAATATTCATATAACAGTTCGTATATGACTTAGGGGAATAAATAGATTCATCCAAAGTAAAAGATCCCTGATGCAAAGGTAAAGGTGAGGGCTCCCCCTCTGCAAAATGTCTAAGATGCATTTTCAGCTTTAATACCACAGATCCTTAAAACATAAGCAATAGAAGAAATCTTGGCAAAAATATCTGGACCAGTGGTCATCTACATGGCTACATTTTAGAATCACCTGAGGAGGTCTTAGAAATGCTGATGCCTAGGCTCTACAGGTTCACCAGAATTTCTAGGGGTGGTATTGGCATCACATTAGTATTTTAAGCAATCTCCCCAAGGTGATTCTAACATTCATCTAGGGCTGAGAATCACTAGTCCTGAAAGATTTTTTCATTTTATGAGTAAAGACACTGAAAGCCTAACCCAGTGGTTCTTAAACTTGGCTGCACGTTGGAATCACCTAGGGATCTTTACAAATTAAGGATGCCTGGGCCCCACCTCCAGAGACTGATTGAATTGATGTGGAAGTGTGGCCTGAGAATGGAGATGGGCAAGGGAGCTGGTGGCTAACGCTTCCCAGGTGATTCTAATGTGGAGCTAAATTTGAGAGTCACTGGACTATGGGAGTTTCGTAGAGGCACCATTGTAGCAAATCCTTTTTGTCATTGATCATTGTTGAATCTAACTGTAGTATCATCACCACCTTTGGTTAGGGTATTTTGATTTTTCCAAGGGTTCATTGTTTGAAGTCAGTTTCCACCAGAACCTTGTTGTGACTCTGGAGCTTCAGGTCACTCTGGCATCAAAAGCATCGCTGGTTGTTTATCTTCCCCTCTCTCTGTTTAGGTTTTCTCTGTCTCATTCTCAAGTGAGCTAGTTCTCCACTGCTGAATCTGGAATGATTGGGTGGACAGTCTGTATTTTCCCTTAAATACCCTTCACAGGGCAGGAAGATTTGTCATATCTTCTGGTTTCTATATAACTCATCTCTTCTACTGAGCTGAGAAGGAAAGCTTCCAGTTACATGATTCACTTCTATGTTTCAAAAAGTTCTCCTCCTGTATTTCTCAATTTGGAACTCTTCACTTTGCGTTTAGAGATGGGAATAGTATCCTGGCCCAGAAAGCATTCTCAGTTGTGATGCTTAAATTTAAAAGTAACTTCATCACAAGCTGCAGCTTCTACAGATCATAACGGACATAATACTTTTCCAAATAGCTGATACCCTTTGCCACAAAATATTGCAATTTGAGCAGAAGTTGAACAGAACTTTGCATAAATGTTCCAAGTGGAAATTTACTGTAATTTTGCCGCTCCTCAAATCAACAAACCATCCATTGTGGGAGTATGGTGGTAAGTTTTTAGGGGGCTATTAAGGAGGATATCCAGAAACACCAGTGGGCATCAGAGCATGTGCGTAGCTTTGCTACTCAAAATGGCGTTGGTGGGTTAGCCATATCAACATCACCTGAGAGCTTGTGGGAAATGCAGAATCCCAGACTCTACCTCTCCTATAAAGAGGTATGCACCATACCTAGCATTGCTGAATGAGAACCCGTAATTTAGTGAAATTGCTTAGCAATTCAAGTTTGAGAAGCACTAGGAAAGCTTGAGCATTGAAGTACCTTCCTCAGTTTGCTTTTTGGCCCTGTCTCTTACTGTGTATGTAATCCTGGGCAAGATTCTTTTTCTTTCAAAGTTTCTTTGTTACCGAAGCCAATTGTACCTGCAGGTCAGAGTTGTTTTAAGGATATAATAAGTTAAACCAAGTAAAGCACTTAAGACAGTTCCCCATATGTAGCAAGCACTCACTGTTAGCCATGACTAGGTTATGGAAGCATGTCCACAGCTCATGGAAATGGAATCAAATGAATGGGAGAGCCAAAGGCAATGTATTCGTGTCCTTGGACCAGTTAGGGTCCATGGGGTCCTGTCTGGGATGAAGGTCCCTGGACCCAAGCCTTTCTGTGCTTGGCTCCTGCCTGAGGCACATCCTCTGGGGATGAAAATAGTTTGTGAGGCTTGGACGGGGTATTGGACATTGAAAGCACATGCTTAGTTGGTTTGAGATGTGGGTCAGGAGTCCTGCAGTAATTATGAAAACAATAACACAAGTACCATAGATTGAGAACTTACTATGTATTGGGTACTCTGCTAGACATTTTATGCATCTCACAGTGATTGGATCCTGTAATATTTCTTAGATGTGAAAGTTTCTAATCCCACATTAGCAGAAAAATCCTCTCCCCTTCTATAAGAGCGTTTTACCCTAACTCTTCCAGGAAGCCTCTTTCCAACTAAAGATTGCTCCATAATGGACACTTGGTTTGAATGTAGAAAACCAGTGAACCCCACTTTTATCCCCTACCCCTCAAATCTGGCTGCCTACAGACCCTTGCTACTCAAAGTGTGGTCCATGGACCAGCAGCAACTGGGATCCCATGGGAACTTGATGGAAATGCAGAATTTGGGGCTCTTCCCCAAACCTACTGAATCTGAAGCTGTGTTTAACAAGATCCTCAGAGGATTTGTACACATGTTCAAGTTGAAGAAGACTCCTCTAGCTCAGTGATTCTCAGCCCTGGTCACACATTGGAGTTGTGTGGGGAATTCTGAAAGTATCAATGCCTTCTCCTCTCCCAAAGATTCTGATTTACTTGGTCTATAATAGGACCTGGCATTGATATTTAAAAAGAAACAAACAAAAACAAACTTCCCACATGATTCTCCTGTACAGAAAACTCTGATAACAGAGCTCTCAAAGTTTTGAGGAAACTGGAAGAAAGCTATCAAATGAGGAAAAGATTCTTTGAAGATTATTGAATGTAGGTTCACATCAAGACCTGCAGGCCAGGCGTGGTGGCTCACACCTGTAATCCCAGCACTTTGGAAGGCCAAGGCAGGCGATCACTTGAGTTTGGGAGTTCAATACCAGCCTGACCAACATGGAGAAACCCCATTTCTAACAAAAATACAAAATTAGCCAGGCATGGTGGTGCATGCCTTTAATCCCAGCTACTCGGGAGGCTGAGGCAGGCGAATCACTTGAACATGGGAGGCAGAGGTTGCAGTGAGCCAAGATTACACCATTGCACTCCAGCCTGGGCAACAAGAGAGAAACTCCATCTCCAAAAAAAAAAAAAAAAAAAAAAAAAAGATGGAGACTGGCTAGACAGAGTGAGTGTGGCTGTCATAATGAGTCCTCTCCTTGAGGGGTGAGGCCAAAGGGAGTGGAAGACTCAGGATCATCTGAGAAGGGATGGGGCCTGTAAGCAGCTTCAAATGGAGGCCCCTGGACAAAAGCAGGCACAAGTAGAAATAAAAAGATTGTTTAGGGGACCAAGTGGGGTCATGAAAAGATGCACCATACCTAGCATTGCCATTCCCCGAGTCCAGCACCATAGAGGCTTGCCGTGGGCTTGCTCTTCATAGATGGGGAGTAGGAGGGACCTAGCCTGTTTGCCTGACCTCATCCCCTCCTAAAGAGCCTGTCCTGGGACATCTAGGGGAGAGTGGGGTGCTCATTCCTGGCAGTAGCAATGAGATCATGTGCTGAGGTTACAGAATTTTGATGTCCAACTTCACTTTATCAGGAGTGACGTCATCTGGAGGCAATAAGTAGTCATACCCATCTCTATACCACGGTGAGTTGTATAAAAGAATAGCCAGTCATCCTGCCTGTTGTCAAAGCCGTATTCATTAACGGCAGACAAAGGGAGCCATGGGTCGTGACTCTCCAGGCTTCGTGGAGACCCAGAATGAAGCCTGCGCAGATGCAGAGGAGTACCTTGCCACAGCCCTGCATACCCTGGTTCCCATCCCCCCATGCCTCTCTGACCTCAACCTCTCCTGCCTTTGCTTCCCTTCCAGACTGCAGACACACTAGTCTTCGCCAAACACACGGTGTCTTCTCGTGCTATTTGTATACTTGCGTCGAGATATTTCCCCCCTCTCTGTTCCTGTAGCCCCAGATTTTTCAGCACTAGCTATTTGTTTTGTGGAATCTGCTGCTCGAGCACCACTGTTTCAGAGAGGACTTTCCTAACCTTCTCTTCTGTTACCATCTCCGGCTTTACTCTTCTCAGAGCACTTATGTCATCAAACATCATACACTTGTCGGCTCCTGTGTTTATTATCTGTCCCTATCAGAATTTAAGCCCCAGGTACGCAAGGGTTTTATCTTCCTATTGTCATGGGATCCTAGGACCAAGAACATTGCCTGGCAGATCCTAGTTGCTCAAGAGCTGTTTGTCCAGGGAATAAATTAAGGATGGCACGGTCCTTTACTTGGATGGGCGTAGGATCCAAGCACAGGTCCTGGTGGTGCAGCTGCTTACTAAAGAGTACCCTTCAAGGATGTACCCCGTTTAGTAGCCCTCTCTGTAAAGTACGTGTGGTATCTGTCACTTGGACAGCCCGTAGGCTGGTCACCAGCCAGCTGGTTGAGCCAGAAGGTCCCGGTTTCCAGCACCCAGGCTTCTTGCCGAGCCCCACAGCCTTTCTCCTCCTGTCTAGGACTGACGCAGAACTCCATGGCTCAGCACAGCCAGGGGCTGGGAGCTTCACTTCCATGACTGGGTTCAGAGGGGCTATCACCCAGGGCACACTTCCAGTTCTTTCCACCCTGCCAAGAAAGCGTGGGTGCCTTGGAAGCCCAGGTAGCCCAGAGTCTCTGATCCCAGGGACAGGTTTAGGGCTGCCCATGCAGCCAGAAAACCTGGGCTCTGCAGCTGAACTCTGGGAAACTTCTGGTGAGTCTCAGCACCTCACAGGAAGTAGGATTTTGTTTTCTCGGTCATCCCCCGAGAAACAGAACTGTTGTTCTAGAGGAGTCTGAGATGGTAGCCTCATAAGGTTTTGGAGGTCTATGGAGATGGTGAGATTAGCTGGCCAGAACTATGCTTGGCTTGTGAGGAAACTGAGGTGCACAGGGGCCCCTTAAGTGGGAGGTGACATAAATATAAATGTAAAGCAATCGAAGCGCATCTGACACAAGAACAAGACTATTTTAAGGCTTCCCTGTCCAATATATTGGTTCCTAGCCACATGCGGCTGTTGAGTACTAAATGTTAAAACTAATTTTACCTATTTATTTATTATTATTGTATTTTACCTATTTTAAAACGAATTTTACCTATTATTATTATTGTACTTTTAAGCTCTGGGGTACATGGACAGAACGTGCAAGTTTGTTACATAGGTATACACATGCCATGGTGGTTGGCTGCATCCATCACCCCTTCATCTTCATTAGGTATTTCTCCTAATACTATCCCTCGCCTATCCCCCCGTCCCCTTCTATCCCTACCCTAGCCTCCCACCCCTCAACAGACCCTGGTGTGTGATGTTCCCTTCCCTGTGTCTATGTGTTCTCACTGTTCAGCACCCACTTATGAGACCATGTGGTGTTTGGTTTTCCATTCTTGTGTCAGTTTGCTGAGAACGATGGTTTCCAGCTTCATCCATGTCCCTGCAAAGGACGTGAACTCGTCCTTTTTTATGGCTCTATAGTATTCCATGGTTTTTTTTTTTAGAGACAGAGTCTTGCCCTGTTACCCAGGCTGGAGTGCAGTGGTGCAATTATAGCTCATCACTGCAGCCTCAAATTCCTGGGCTCAAGCTGTCCTCCCACCTCAACTTCCTGAATAGCTGGGACTACAGGCACATTCCCCCACATCTGGCTATTTGTTTTTTGTTTTTTGTTTTTTTTTCTTCGGGGAGATGAAGTCTTGCTGTGTTGCTCAGGCTGGTCTCAAAGTCCTGGGCTCATGCAATCCACCTGCCTCGGCCTCCCAAATTGTTGTGATTACAGGTGTAAGCCACCATGCCAGGCCTGTTTTTATTTTTGTAATGTGACTACTAAAAAATATAACAATGCATATGTGGTTCACATCTGTGATTCGTATTATATCACATTGGACAGGGCTGATTTAAATGTCAGTGGCATTGAGTGTCTAGGTGCATTTAAGTTTCAGCTGTGAACAGAACAAAGCCTCTGCCTTCATGGAGTCTATGGGATATGGGAGGAGACAGAGGGTAGACACATAACTTCGGAGAGTAATAAATGCTGGGAGCACTGTCAGGCAGGGGATGTGTTGGACAAACACTGGGGAGGCGAAGTGGTCTTCAATAGCGTGGTCCTACAAGGTGGCATTGGAGCTGGCTGAACCAGGGCTTATGAGGGTTGATGAAGGAGTCATGTTGCAGGGGGGCCCAGAGTCTCCAGGGTGCAAATGGAAAGGTGGCCAGTATAGACAGTTGTTCTGCAAAGTTCGGCTGTCAGAGAGACAAGAGGCAGGAAGGGTGTGAAACAGAGGGCGGCCTTGTTCTTTGTGAGGGGCAAAGGGTGGGGGGAAACATGAAAACATTCCCACGCTGGAGGAACAGAGCTGGTAGAGAAGGGTCCAGAGGGGAGGGGTGCAGGGAGGGAGGAACCAGGGCGGGCCTTGGTTCTCCTCAGCGTTGACCTTCAAGGTGGCTTTTTTCTATCACTTAGATGATGAGAGTGAAAGCATGGTTGTTGTTAAATTTATAAGTGACACATCACTGGAAGGGTTGGTCAGCATCCCCCAGGTGATGACAGACTCGGGATTCAACATGTCTTACAGGGCACAGATACTCCAAGTCCCATTTTATTTATTTATTTATTATTTTGAGATGGCGTTTTTCTCTTGTCACCCAGGCTGGAGTGCAATGGTGCCATCTCAGCTAACGGCAGCCTCCGCCTCCTGGGTTCAAGTGATTCTCTTGCCTCAGCCTCCCAAGTAGCTGGAATTACAGGTGCTCACTACCACCACGCCTGGGTAATTTTTAAAAATATTTTTAGTGGAGACGGAGTTTCGCCATGTTGGCTAGCCTGCTCTTGAACTCCTGACCTCAGATGATCTGTTCGCTTCAGGCTCCCAAAGTGTTGGGATTACAGGCGTAAGCCACTGTGCCCAGCCCCATATTCCATTTAACGGGATCCCCTCTGCTGGCCAAGGCTCACCTTTCCTTCTGTGCCTAGGATCCCATCTGTTCCTGGTCCACAGAAACCTTGCTCCCAGGACTTTCACCTTTCCCCTCCTGTATTCTTCTCTAGTAGCTCTGCTCCTCCGGCCTGGGGATGTGTTCAGCCCCTTTACCCTCACATAGGACGAGCCCACCCTCCATGTGACACCCTTCCCGCCTCTCCTCTCCCCAACAGCCAAACTCTGCAGAACACCTGTCTCCACCTGCTCCCTCTCCATCAGCTCGCCTTACACCCTCAGCCCATCCCCTCCTCTTCACTGCCAGGCAACCTCTTTCCCACAGCTTCAGGGGGGTTCTGGTTCTGGGGACAGCTTCTTAGCTCTGCCATCAGAAACCCTGCCACTCCCTCCGTGGACACCAAAGCTCTGCCTCCTCGAGTACATTTGGGTCCTTATGGGGATGCGCTCTCTGACTTCTCTGGCTCCCCAGCCATGCTCGGCTCTTTGCTCAGTCTGGATTGTTCCCTTTTTTGTCAGCTTTCCCTCAGCCTAGCCTATTCTTCCTTATCTCCTAGGCCTCCACTTGGCTCTCACTTCCCTGGCTTCCTACTTGCGGGCTGTTTCTCTGCTGGTCCCTGGTGGCACCCTTGGCTCCTCTGTCCACGCGGAGAGGTAGTGGAGCGGGCTGACTAGGACCCTTGGCCCTGGTTTGGGACCCCCGGCTGCCTTCACTAGCTGGAAGTAGAGCTTGATCACTTTACTTAACCTTCTATGCCTCAGTTTCCTAGTCTGTAAACTGGGTATGAAGTCTACTACTTACGTTGTTGTGAAGATTGACTTAACCACCTCTGGGCTATCTGGTTTCTCTAAGGTATATCCCGTATCAGTGTGGGTCACCTCACAGTCTCCAATCCCTGGCTCAGAGCCTGGCATGCTCAAGCTGTCCAGTAAATATTCACAAAGTGAATAGCATGGTAGAAATCCCATATTTGGGTCAGAAGTTCCAGTAAGTCATATGAGAGAGTCATGAGGGTTTAGGGTGAATGCACAGAACAAGAGCTCTGGAAACAGCTACGTCATTAGACTGCATTGAAAGAACCTGAAATCCAGATCCAAGCCGGTGGCGTGCCAGCTCTTCTCATGGCTGGAGCGTGATGCCTGAGTTCCTGTGTTCTGTTGTAGACACGTGTGCCCCTGGCCTGCCAGAGAGGGTGATACAGCTCCCGGGAAAGCTTGAGAACCCTGTTCTTCAAATCACATTAGCAACTGACTACTTTGAAAATGCTTTCCGTGGATTGACGTATTTAATTCTTGTAAGAAGCCCATGATGCAGGCACCATTATAATGCCCACTCCATAAATGAGGAAACTGAAGGTCAGTGGGCATTAGAAGCTTGTCCCAGGTCATACAGCCAGGAGGGGACTGACTCATCTGGGCTCTAAATACAGATAGACCGATCCTAGAGCTCAAGCCCTGAGGCCAAACTGACCAGAGGTGCAGAGGGGCCCCAGGAGCCCCTCCAGCAACGTGAATCCTGTCCTGAAGCTGTGTCTGTAGGCTTCTCATTTGCCCCAGTGCGTGGATCTAGGGCTGTGGGGAGGCCACCAGAGGAGGCCACTGCTTGCTCATCACAAGGGCAGGCGCTCTCCTGATGGGAGCCCCTCAGCTCCAGGACAAATCACCTTGCCATGGAATGAGCTGCTCACTCTGTAATTGTTTCAAGCAGAGGCCGGGAGCAGCTTGGGCATTTGCAGCTTGAGAGGAAGGCTGGCCTAGCAACTTCTAAGGTCCTGCTTTTCGCATGTCATCATAGAAACAGTAGCTGGGACTTGTTGAGGGCTGACTGTCCAGGCCCTGAGCTAGGAGCTTTCTTGTCATAGTCCTCGTGTAGGCACTGTCCCCCTCCCAGCAGATCAGAGGCTACAGTGACATGGAGTGACGGGCTGCCTGCCCACAGGCACACGATTTGTCGATGTCAGGGTGTGGGTCTGACCTAGGCAGTCCCATATCCAGCACTCACTCTCTCACTGGCCATACTTCTCTTGGTATTCTGTGACCCCAGGGTCAGAACCTGGACAAAACTTATGGCCAAATCACCATTCTATTCGCAGAGCCAGGCTTGTCCTGAGAGGAAGAGTTAATTCTTCATTTTAAGCCATTCAGAAAGTGAATGCTAAGCACCTGTGTTCTTATCATGGCGCTAAGTGGCTTCTCCCAGCATAGGATTGCCTTAAGGACAGGTGTGCTCAGAAGCAGAGCTTTCCAGAAGCCAGGGAAGCTGCCTTGTGATGATGGGGCCAGCTGTGCCCAACACATCCTGCTCTTAGGGCTCCATCCTGCCTGGTTGCTACACAGGCTTGGCCAGAGAGGACCCATCCCTTCCCTGCTCCCAGCAAGGAGGCAGTTGGGGTTGGGGGCAGATAGAGCCTGCTCTGACCACATGGCCGGGGGAGAAAGGAGAATCACTGAGCTGGCTCACTTATTACTCACTACCATGTCCAGGGAGCCAGAGGATTTAGAATATGGCTGGGCTGTTCCCAAAATGAGGTGCCAGTGAGAAGGAAAGCCAGAGCACAGAGGACAGGGTCAGAATTCGCAATTACCTCTGTGACTTGGCAAAACAAAGGAAGCAACAGAGCGCGGCACAGTGACAAGAGCAAGTGGGTGCTGGGCAAGGGAGGCCCCGAGTGGCAGGGTACAAGAGAAAACAGCCACATGCCCCTGGCCTCCAAGGATGCGGAGGGTGGGAGCTCTCACCAGGAGGGAGAGCCCAGCTTCCATCTGAGTGGCCTTTAGAGGTTTTTTCCCCAGGGGCCTAGTGTCCATTGCCTACAGAGTAAAGGCTAGTTGGGAACCCAAAGATGGAGGAGGGGATGGCATCGAGCCATCCATAGCTAGATGTGACACACCAGCTGTGTGCGGAACACTTCGTTAGGGCCTACAGGAGCTGGAAGGTGGATTAGACACAGACCTGGCCTCAGGAGCTTAAATCCAGGAGCAGAAAGATGAGACAATACAAGAAGATCATTGACCCTCGAGGTGCCCCTCCAGAATTATAGACCATGTGCTCAGAACGCTCAGAGGAAGGTTGTATGGTCAGGGTGAGTGTCACCGAGTGCTCGAAGGGCAGGTAGGATTGGGTGAGGTGGAGGGTAGAGGGTACTCTTGGAGGATGGGAAACTGGGGTCCGCAAGAGCCTGGAGAACAGTGATGCTTAAGGAACTAAAGGCTTGCGGAAGGGCACAGTGATCAATTTCTTTGGAAAGATTGGTTGTGGCTTTTCTGTAAACAGACAGCAGTGATTAAAGATTTGGGACAATGGCCAGGAAGGAACTGGAACTCTGTGTCCTAGTGGGGAAGGCTGCTCTGAGTAGGAGGAATTTTTTTTTCATTAAACATATGGACTGTGTCCCTGGCGGGGTGGGAGGTATGTAGTGGGGGCCGGGGGTAGGGGTCCCATCTGTGGAGGTGGCAGATGGCTCAGTTGTTCCAATGCCATGGGAATGGGGCAAAGCTGGATCCTCCAAAGGGGCTTGGAGAGGAGGCTTTTGGGGACCTACAGCGAGAAACCCACAAAGGAGGAGATGCGGGGAGCATAGTTCATTAGCAGCCCCTCAAGAGCCAGAGAAGGAAGACGGTAAGATGGGACTCCAGATTCACTGATACCTTCATTCATTCGAAAGTGATTTGGGTCCTTTATTGGGTGTGAAGCAGCAGCAATGCAGTGAACAAAACAAACTCCATAGTTTCATGGTGTTCACATTCAGCTAGAGGAGGCAGAAAATAAACCCATAGACATCTACGTGAAATCTGGTAGTAAGGCTTTGAAGAGAAAGTGAACAGGGAAAGAAAGCAGGAAGTGATGAGAAGGGAGAGGAAGGAACGTGATTTGAGGAAGGACCACTGAAGCAGAGACCCAGATTATGAGCCATGTGTGACCATGTGGAGAACAGGTGTTTAGAGCAGAAGTGAAATCTTGCTTGGTGTGAAGAGACCCGAGTGGCTGGAGTAGAGAGAGCGGGGGTAGAGACATGTTAAGGCATAGAAGTCAAAGATGTACAGCCTTCTGAGCCACACGAGATCTTGAGTTTCATTCTGGATGAGATGGGAGCTACTGTAGGATTTATAGCAGAGTAAAGATATGGTCTGACATGTGGTTTTCAGTAAGGATTCTGGCCACCATCTTGAGACTAGATTCTATTTTTCTCTCTCTTTTTTTTTTTTGAAATGGAGTCTTGCTCTGTCACCCAGGCTGGAGTGCAACTGTGCGATTTTTGCTTACTGCAACCTCTGCCTCCTGGGTTCAAGCAATTCTTCTGCCTCATCCTCCCCCACCCTCCCCGAGTAGCTGGAATGACAGGCTTGTGCCACCCTGCCTGGCTAATTTTTGTATTTTTAGTAGAGATAGGGTTTCACTGTGTTGGCCAGGCTGGTCTTGAACTCCTGACCTCAAGTGATCCACCTGTCTCAGCCTCCTAAACTACTGGGATTACAGGTGTGAGCTGCTGTACCTGGCCAAGTCTAGATTCTGGAGGAGCAAAGGTGGAGAAGGGAAGGCAGCCTAGGAATTGGAAGCTATTGCATCATCTGGGTGATGGGAGTGAGATGGGCCTTGGACTGGAATGTCAGTGTTGGAAGATGTGAGAAAGACTTTCTTGATTGTTTATTTTTCTTAATATGTTATTTTGAACAATTTCAAACCAATGGAATATTTGCAAGAATGATACAATGAACACCTACATGCAATTACTAGTTGTTAACATTGTAACATATTTGCCTTTCTTTATCTCTCTTTCTCCCTTTCCCTTTCCTTAACATCATCATCATCATCACCAGCACCACCACTATGATCATCACCACCACTATCATCATCACCATGATCATATCACCATCATCATCACCACTATCATCATCATCACCATGATCATCACCACCACTATCATCATGATCACCATGATCATCACCATCATCACCACCACTATCATCATCATCATTATGATCATCATCACCACCACTATCATCATCACCCATGATCATCACCACCACTATCATCATCATCACTATCATCATCATCACCATAATCATCACCACCACTATCATCATCAACATGATCATCCTCACCACCACTATCATCACCATGATCATCATCATCATTACCACCACTATCATCATCATCACCATGATCATATCACCATCATCACCACCACTATCATCATCATCACCATGATCATCACCACCACCATCACCATGATCATCACCACCACCATCACCATGATCATCACCATGATCATATCACCATCATCACCACCACTATCATCATCATCACCATGATCATTGCCACCATCATCATCACCATGATCATCATCACCATCATCATCACCACCATGATCATCATCACCATCATCACCACCACTATCATCATCATCACCATGATCATCATCACCATGATCATCACCACCACCACTATCATCATCACCATGATCATCACCATCATCACCACCACTATCATCATCATCACCATCAACCTCATCATCACCATCATCATCATCATCACCACCACCATCATCATCACCATGATCATCATTACCACCACCATCATCATCACCACCATCAACACCATCACCATCACCACCATCATCACCACCACCACTATCATCATCACTATGATCATCATCACCACCACTATCATTATCATCACCATGATATCATCACCATCACCACCACTATCATCATCACCATGATCATCATCACCAGCATCATCATCACCATGATCATTATCACCACCACCATCATCACCATCATAATCATCACCATTGTCATCACCATGATCATCACTATCACCATCACCACCATCATCACCACCACCACTATCATCATCACCATCATCACCATCATCATCACCACCACTATCATCATCATCACCATCATCATTACCATTGTCATCATCACCACTGCCATTATCACAATCACTGCCATTATCACCATCACCACCATTATCATCATCATCACCACTGCTATCAGCATCATCACCACAACCATCATCATCACCATCACCATCATCATTTTTAAACCATGCAAGAACCAGTTGCCAATATTATGACTCTTCATTCAGGATGACTTCAATATGTTTCTTTTCAGTTCAAGGATGTTCACTTACATAACTGTGATACAGTTACCAGATTTAAGAAATCTGTAATTGTTTTAATACCAATCTCTAAAAGAGAGTTCAGGATTTATTTGTAGTTAGAAATGACATTTGCTGATGGATTGTATGGAGGGTGTGAGGGGAAGACAGAAGTCACAGATGACTCCAAGGATTTTTGGCCAGACCAAATAGTTGATGAGAATGGCCAGGTCAGTCCAAGGACTTGGAATGAATAGCTGAGAGATCTTACCCAAAGAAAAATTGGAAATGTTTGAATGTTGGCAGATGAGCTGAGCTGGGGTGTTCAGTTGTCCAGTGGATGTTGCCAGAGCAATTACAAGGGAAGTCAAAGAATCTGGTCTCTCCCGCCTCATCCCTTGTTTCTCTTTCTTTCCTGCTTTTGTGCACTCACGCTCACTCGCTTCCCGCCCACCACCCCCCCCCCCACACACACATACCCTACATGTACATATACAGACTTTCTTCTCCCAGAGATCTAGACCTGAATGTAATCATGGGGATAGCTCATTAGAATGATAAGCAGATTGATAATGATGCATTGAACTGTAAGTGCCTTGAGTACAGGGATATGTCTGCTTTGCTCACTCTATTCGCAGTGCCAGTGCATTTTGCATAGATCTTGGCACTTAGTGGGCATTCAATAACTGTTTCTTGAATAAATGAGTGACAGAATGAATGCCCTTATTTAATACATTAGAGAGAGTGCAAAGATTGTAATTATGTGTGCTCACAAATAACTGAATATCTAAAGTAAGAGTTGCTAATACAGAAGTTTCTTTCTTCTATAAAAGAAGTCAGTCAAGGGAGGATGTGGGCTCTACAGTGTCCAGGCACTCAGGTTTCTTCTGTCTGGTTGCTCTGGCTTCCCAAGCATGTGCCTTCCATTTTATAGCCCAGGATGGCTGCCTGAGCTCATGCCATCATGTCTGCATTCCAGGCATCAGGAGGGAGAAAGGACCAATAAGATCATACCTCATTTCTTTAAGAACACTTGCTTGAAGTTGTCATACCACTCCTACTTACATCATGTTAAGTAATGTGGTTTTTCTTTTCAGTGACCATGTGACCAGTTAAATTTTGGGAGTTCTTTGACTAGAGAATAATGGCTATTGGGGGGCAGTTAATGATTTGTGTCACAGTATGGCCCACAAGGGGACCGTGTAATGCTTCTACCACAAACCGTTAGTATAAAAAAATCAGGTGAAGTGAGCTGCTGTGGCTACACTCCTTGTTTTCCACTGTAAACATGAGCAGTTATGTCACTGGATGGACTGTGAATACTTAGAACAGGAGGGTCACTGGGAGACTCCTGGAGAGATATGTGAACCTGTAAGGATACTGTGTTTCCCTACTTTTGGTTCTGATATGGAGGCTGCAGAACGTTACCCCACAACAAAGCCAATGCATTGGGGAAATCCCTACAGAGAGTCCCTAAGTCTGTATCCCAACTGAGCCCCCTGAAATCAGAGGCTGTGTCCCGTTCATCATTGGGTCCCTGCACCTGCACTCTCAGGAGCTCTGGACTCTCTGGTCCTGTGTCTCCTAGTGCATGTGTGCTGAATGAAGAGAAGGCAATCAATTTAGATTATTCAGAAGTTTTACAAGATGCAACAAAGCCAGTTTTTCCTAACTAAAACGCTTGTGAACGTTTAGCCAGAGCTGTCTAGAAAGTATGTTGATATGGATGTTCCCTCAGCTCCATCCGCCTACCCCTGCGAGGAGGCAGGAGCAGCCTCTCCCAGATCAAGACCCTGCTGTGGGTGGGTCGCCAGGCAGCATCCTGGCGAAGGCCACATTTATCCCTGCCCTGCTTCTTTATTCTGCTCTGTCTTCAAGCTTCGTATTTCCCTTTGTGTGTGTTTAGCTTAGGGATTTATCACTGTGGCTTAGATCCATGATGAAATAGATAAGCCTGCACTTTAATAAATGTGACATTTCTTTCCCCATAAGAATTAGATTAAAGGAAATGGGGCCTCTGTGGAGGCGGGGCAGGGCAGGGAGGTGGAGCTGGGTGGCCGAGGCAGGCAGATGCTGCCAGTCAAGTCTTGGGGATGGGGATGTTGAGTGCACTTTGGGGCTATTTAAGAGTGAGCCCCAGAGAAACAGCCTCTTGTGTTTTCCACAGAAAGAAGCTAAAACAGCAAAACCTTATGAGTGCCATGGAGCCCTCCTGAGTGACAAGTTTGATGTTGCTGGGTTGACTCTCTGTGGTGCAGCTACAAGCATACTTCCCGCAGTTATTTGCAAAAGTCCTGGGTTGAGAGAATTCAGGGGCTGCAGGTCTTCTCCAGGCCACAATTTCAGCTGCAGGGAAACCAGGGAAGCACTGTCATAGAAGAAAGAGAGGGCGAGCCATGTAATCTTGCGCAAAGACACTGCTTAACCTTGCTGGGCCTCTGCTTGCTTTTCTCTGCATAAGAATACTAATACCAACTCGTTGGACCCCAGTCGAGGTGCTAGGTCCAATAAACACAAAGCAACAAGGACGGTCCTGGAACATATTTAATGTGCACACAATAGTAGCCCTTGGTATTATTACTATCATTGAACTGGGATCAGTGTCACACAATAATTTGAGTGATCTCAGGCCTGTTCTTCCATGGTTTTCAGGACAGGGAACTCTACAATTCCCTGGGGTCCACGTGAGCCTGCTTTCTAAGAGGCTGTTCGATGAGAATCCTATAAGGTCAGTCATAGTATTATTTATGTTACCACCTACGGTAATAGAGGCTTAGGTAATAGAAGCTGACAGACTTGTTCAAGGTCAGACAGTCTGTCGTGGTGGTGCCTGCAGTGGTTACAGGAGCTTATAAGACCAGCATCCCCAACTCCCCTGGTTGGGCATTGTCTCCCACCTTTCTATTATTCTTTTTATTCACAGCTGTAAGGTCACTGTGAACAAGAATAGCAAAGAGCAGAGAGAGAGAGAGAGAGAGAGAGAGAGTGAGAGTGAGTGTGTGTCTTGAGTGAGTCAGAAGGGCTCTTGGGCATTCTGAGCCTTGCCGTTTTCTAAGAAGGAACAAGATGTTTTCCTTTATAAACATTCTTAAATAAGGGCCACTGAATCTATGAGCCTTGGTGGCATTTATGTTTATGTTGTTGCCACATAAAGGTTTGCTTAAGCCCCTTGCAGGTCCTGTTTTGAAACTACCTCTAGGATATATGATGGCTATGATTGAAATTTACTCCAGGTAGATTGAGAGTCATTAATCTGTGCAAAGAAATGCAACAAATGATGGAAATTTCTGTCCACTGATAACTTACCGTCTGAATGAACAAGATGCATATACATAAAGAGTTAAATATAATAGCTGTGCAGGAATTTAAAATATGCACAAGACTGATGACGGAAATGCTCATTTATTATCCTTAAGAATAAGGTGCTGCGTTTAGGTGTTTGGAGAGAGAGGTTGCAGTGCAACACATCACCAGCATGAATTCAGGAGGACAGATGAGAACTATATATGGATATCCACATAAATAGGAGCATGCTGAAAGCTCATTCACTCTCTTTGGCTTTGTTGAGTGCCTGCTGCATACCAGGCCCAGTGCCAGAAGCTCTTATGTCCAAGGAGGCAGCTTGAGAGCTATTGGATATTGACTGTGACCTTGAAGGAGAAATAAGACTTGAATGGTCAGAAAGCTGTGGGGTAATTGGCCAAGATAGGAATGGGTTGATTTAAGGAAAATGATGGGGTAGAAATATCAGGCCTCATGGGAGAGGGAATAGATCTGCCCTTTTGAAGCAGCATGCTCCTGGGGGGAATGGCGTGAGAGCAAGGTAGAGAAGAGGGCTGGAAGTGGAACTGGAGGTCTTGAATGGCAGGATTTGTTCAAAGGGAATTCCTGAGACAACATCATGAGAGTGGTGTCTACATTCACATTCATAATCACCTTCTTAAAGAACTGACCATCTCAATTTGATTATTTATTGCTGGCATAAAAAAAATACCATTGCCTTTTATATAATGACCTTGTATCCTGCAAACTTGCACACTCTTTTTAGCAGTTTGATTAGCTTTTTCACAGATTTTTAGGATTTTTACAATTATACCATCTGCAAATAAAGCTCGTTTTACTTCTTTCCTTATTATTTAGATGCCTTTTGTTTCTTCTTCTTGCCTTATTGCACCAGCAAGGATGTATATAATATATATCATGCATAATATGCAGTCAAAGTGGTGACAACTTATTTCCTAATCTTAGGGGGAAAGCAGTATTTTGCATTGTGATGTTAGCGCTATGTTTATTTTTGGAGAGGCCCTTTATCATGTAAAAAGAGTTTTCATTAACTGCTAGTTTGTGGAGAGTTTTTATGAGGAATGGGTGTTGGATTGGGTCAAATGCATCTTCTGTATCTATTGAGATGATTATACAGTTTTTCCTTTTAGTCTGTTAACATGGAATATTGCATTGATTGCTTTACGAATGTCAAACTAACCTTGCATTCCAAGCATACCTCCTACTTGGTCATAATGTCTTACCTATTTTATATGTTATTATATTTTATTTGCTAAAATTTTGTTAAGAGCTCTTGTGTCTATGTTCATGTAGCATATTGATCCATAGTTCTTCTATTTTCTTGTCATTTTGGTTTGATAGCAGAGTAATGCTGACCTCATAGAATATGCTGAAAAATTTTCTTTTCTCTTCAATTTTGCGGCAGAATCTTTATAGAACTTTACCAATGAAGGCATCAGTGTCTAGTATTTTCGTTTATTTTTTATAGGACAATTTTAAACTACAAGTTCAATTTGTAAAATAAGTATAAGGCTTCTCAGGTTATCTATTGCTTTTTGGAACAACCAAACATAACTAAAAAGTACTTGAAAATATTGCTGATCCTAGAACATCCTCAAAATATAACTCACACAAAGCAAAAGTGACTTCAGCTAGCTGTCTTGACATGATATGTTTAAATAAGCAATGGTTAAATGCATGAAAGTTTTTTTTTTTCTTTTAAGAGCAGTTTGACTCTTTACTTGGTCTCTTGGGAAAAAACCCAAAGGGAATCCATGATACATTTATGGTACAGGCCAAATTTTCTTTACAAAATCTTTCCTCATCTTCCTCACTCTCAATGCCTTTTAGAGCCACAGAAACTGCTTCCCAAACACTCCTTTTTCACAAGAGGTTCCCAAACTTAACCTCAGTGCCTCTACATGTGTTACCTCTCTTTACTATGTAAATCAGCAAATGCTCTTGCTCTGCGTAATTCTCTTGTTCACTTGTTGCCCAGGTTTTTTTTAATTGCATTTTAGGTTTTGGGATACATGTGAAGAACATGCAAGATTGTTGCATAGGTACACACATGGCAGCGTGATTTGCTGCCTTCCTCCTCTTCACCTATATCTGGCATTTCTCCCCACGATTTCTCTCCCCAACTCCCCACCCCCAGCTGTCCCTCCCCTATTTCCCCCCAACAGACCTCGGTGTGTAATGTTCCCCTCCCTGTGTCCATATGTTCTCATTGTTCAGTATCCACTTATGAGTGAGAACATGTGGTGTTGGATTTTCTGTTTTTGTGTCAGTTTGCTGAGAATGATGGTTTCCAGGTTCATCCATGTCCCCACAAAGGACACGAACTCATCGTTTTTGATGGCTGCATAGTGTTCCATGGTGTATATGTGCCACATTTTCCCTGTCCAGTCTATCATTGATGGGCATTTGGGTTGGTTCCATGTCTTTGCTATTGTAAACAGTGCTGCAGTGAACATTCCTGTGCATGTGTCCTTATAGTAGAACGATTTATAATCCTTTGGATGTTGCCCAGATTTTTAACATCAGAGTAGAGGTCTAGAGCTGATTCAGCAAGGTAGAAAGTTCTTTCTCCATAGAAGGTAGTAGGGAAGGGGCAACAGGGCAAAGGATTTGGACTAGATACTTTGTATTTCATTGGCTATCACACTGCATATTCACCATTGTAACCCAGAGAAACAAATGAATAAGCATCTGCCCAGCCCCAACCCAGAAGGGCAGCTGCCAAGCAGCAAGTTGGGAGGAAGAGCCTTCACATAGACTTGAGCCTGCAAACTGGGATTTAGTTGGAGGCATTCACTCCAATTTTGCCCCAAACCATATTCCACATTTAAGTTTATGGAGTGGAGAACTCGAAATAGGTTTACATTAAAAAACAGTGCTGCTGTTTGTATATGATTTGATTCAGGAGAGTTTCATTGATCTAGTGAAGAATAAAGATCATTGAACTTGGAGCACAAGTCCTAGATTCAAGTTTTTTATTTGATGAGTGTAGTCAACATATCTTTCTTCTCAAGATTGAACTGTATTAAGTGTGCCACATGAATATTAACTGTTACTTACTGCTCTTGTATGAAATAGGTAATAAAATTAATTGCATTTACATAGCACTCTTTGAAAGCAAGTATATATGTATGTAGTTTGTAAATGTATATTGATGTATATGTATCAGTTAATCATCATATGAATCTATTGAAGAAGAAGTAGTTGTTTCCATTAAGTAGGTGATTCTGTAAGGGGATTCAGAAGGTTTAAGCAATTTGTCTACCATTGCACACCAGTAGGTATTAAACCCAAAACTTGAACTCAAGTTTTCTGATTCAAGGTCTGATTTTCTTTCTCCCTCTCCATCCTGCCCCTATTAGAGCACAACCACTTGTCTACTACAAAATTAAAATCCACTAGGTCTAAAGCCTCATGTTGAATAAATGCATATAGATGCCACCTTTTCTGTTCTTTTGAATCTAAATTAAGGAAAATAAGCCAGTCACATTAAAGTGGTGTCAGCAAATACTGCCACAAAACTTACATGTAACTCTAGCACCATGCCATATGAACTCAGTGTATATTTCCTAATGCATACATGCCATGTAACATTGCAGATGCTAGACACCCTTATCGTTGGAACAGGGAAGAAGCATAAAGGGAAAGTAAGGTACATTTTTGGATTTTAAAACCACAAAACTTTAGTGACGAACAGGAAAATTCCAGTTCTGTGCTGTGGAGAAACTTACCACTTATACTGCTTCTATGGCTATTAAGGAGGCATATTGGAGAATATAGAATTGTTTAGCTTAAGCTTTTTGTGTGCTTTGTGGTTCAGACTTGATAGGTTTTTTGGTGAGTTGTTGTTCTCCAGTTCCTTTTTAGTTCTCCTAAGTTTTCCTTGTTTGGAAATTCTTATACTGCACAGAAAAGCCTCCATTAGAAAACTGACTCTCGTACTACTGCCTCAAAATCACACACGTAGACATATACACATTTATATGCATTTGCACAAACACATAGACAAGCACAATCCTCCCCTACCCTATCTAGTAAAGAGTAAGGAAAGTGATTTGTGTCTTTCGAGGTTATGTTCAAGTAACAGAAAACCGAAGCCTTTCTTTGGCCTAACTAAATAAAGGTTGATTTCCTTATCTAGCCAAAAGTCCAAAAGTAGGCCACTTCTGGAGTTGGTTTATTTGCTCAACAATGCCTTCAGAGAACCAGATGTTTTCCACCTTCTCTTCAACCATCCTTACAGGGTTGCCTTTATCTTTATGCTTGTTACCTCATGATTGCAACATGGCTGTCCTAGCTCCAGGCTTTTTATCTGCATTCCAGGCAACAGGAATGGAGAAGAGCAGTGTCAGTGACCCTTGTTTAGCTGCACATCTTGCTGCCCTAAATAATGTGGAGTTTATTAGCAGGGAAGGAGGGAGACAAAGTGACCACTGGGTAGGTAACTCACAGTGTCTGCCCAGTACTTTTGGTACATTTTCTTCTCTCTCTGTATGGGTTCAAATAGGATTTCCTCATTGAGAAATGCCTTCTGGTTATGTGCTCATTTGAACAAAGTTCTCTGTAATAATTTGGATGTTCCTCAGAATTCATCCTGTTTTTTAATGATTCTATTGATGCTGTGTTAGACTTCTTTAGCACTTTACATTTTCACTGACGTGAATCCCACTTGAACTTTGCAGCGGTCGTGAGACACAGTTCTTATGGCTGAGACCAAGGAATTTTAGTGATATGTTCATCCCAGATTCTCCTTGCCCAGGGTTCTATTTTTCTGTCCACCTCTGCTACTTCTAACCACAGTGCTGTGCTTCCCCAGGATGACTCAATTCTTTGATTTCTTAACTGTCTCCAGCTGGCCCTGTGGCTCACTACTCAGCTCAGGATGCTAATCATGGGCCATCCTGCTAACACATGTGTCATTTAGCTGATAGGATATCATCAAAGGCAAAATCCTGGAAAATGTTGACCGACTCCAAGGTTTAATTGATACATGCGCTCCTATATACACATGCACCTCAGAAGTAAGTCTTCCTGGAGAAGGCTCTGCTGTCAGGGTGTCTGCTTATTCCAGTTTGATCTGCGGAACTTCAAATGAGTTGTTAGGAGTCTGAGCTGGGATTAGGTTTGCACATCCCATTTGGTGTGTCAGACAGACAAGGACAGATTCCTCATCCTGAGACTTGGAGGTGTTGCATGGTTTTTTGCGGCAGTTGCTGCCATTTGCTTCTTTTCCTTCAGCTTGTTGCAAATGACACGTGTAAGGGACATATCCCACCACCCCTCAGTCCTTTAGAGGAGCAAATCTTCCCTTGCAGTTTGGAAAGGTTTTGTCTTGAAAAGAGGAGAAGGGGAGTAATTTTATTGTTTGAAGTAATGACGTTGGCACCTTTTAAAAAATGAATCCTGCTGATGGCTTGGAGGCCTTTGGCTTCGGAATTAATCAAGTTTGATACAATATGTATTTAATGGGTGCTTACTTTGAGCAAGGCACTGATGGGACAGGAATCAGTTTCCCATTTTGCCACTGGGCTTGTACAGCCAGTGAACCCATGCTTCAGAAGCCTGTGTTTGCTATGAAAACCTGTGGTCAAGGCACAGATTAGTGTAGCTGGGAAGCGGTTCTTGGACACTTTGTAGAAGCTCATGCCTGCAGGGACAGTGTCCGGAATGACAGGCATGGTGGTGTTGGTAGCATGGCTCTGTGTGTGTCTCTTACACACAGATGGAGGTGAGGCCCCATGTAGGAAATACATCCTTGACCGTGAACTGTACCACTCACCACCTCAGCAGGAATGAGTGTGTCTGGAACAAGGTGGGGACTTGTTTTTCAGAGTGGCCTTACCCCCTGCCCATCTAACCTCTACCCCACAGACCAGACCATGTCAGGGACTAGGGCATATCTCTGCATCCTTCCCCTCTGAAGATTCAGGAACAGGTTCAAAGGGATATATCCTAGGCTTACACAATTTTGTGTCTTTGTTTTTGCTATTCTCTGCCCTAGGAATTCCCATACCCCTTTGACCACCTATTGAAGCCTTGTCCCCTAAGACTTACTGAAATGCCACTTCCTTTGGGAAGCCCTCTTTTTATATCTACTGCCTTCATTCTGCTCTCTCCCGTTCTTCTATAGTTCTTGGCTTGTACTTCTCTAGGTTGCACTCCTACTCATTCTGCCCTTGACCAAAGTTATGCATTTGAATGCCGCTAGAACGTATGTAAGGAAAATCGTAGCTGTTACTAGGAAAGAAATGTTGCTGGGGAATCAGGGAAAGATTTTCTCCCGTGGGAGTCAGGACTAATTTCAGTTTCTCTCCAAAGGAACCACACACCAGTACAGAGGAAGGTTCTTTCATTGGGTGACATGTCTATTCAGACCCTATAGGACCTCAGGATATTTTGTCCAGAACCTCAAAATGTGTTTACCTATTTAAATGCACGAACTGAGAACCTCTTACAGGCAGAACACTGCATCTAGCCTTGGAAGGAGGATTCAGGAGAGATAATTCCAGTATTTTTCAGAATGATAGAAAAGAGACGGTGACATCCTGAATACCTGGGGGTACAAATATTTTGGTTTAAGTTTATTGATGTAAGGAAGGAAGCAGCTTGACTAGCAGGCATGACTGTTTTGTTTTCTTGTTGAATATCATTCCCAGTCAATTTTCCTCTCATGTTTTTTCCTTTAATACTTTTTATTACTCAATTAAAATACTTTCATTTTAGAAAAATGTGAAAATGAAGTGAGTAAAAGAAAAAAAATACAGCTGGGCATAGTGGCATATGCTTGTAGCCTCAGCTACTTGGAAGGCTGAGGTGGAAGGATCACTGGAGACCAGGAATTTGAGGCTGTAATGTGCAATGATTTTGCCTGTGAATAGCCACTGCATTCCAGTCTGGGCAACATAGGGAGACTATGTCACTTAAAAAAAAAAAAGAAGAAGAAGAAGAAAGAAAAACCAAACTACTAATAATTTTACTCAATATCTCTGATTTACATTTTGGTCTTTATTTGCATATCTATTAAATTTTTAGAATGGGAGTCTACTTTATACAGTATTTCAAAATTTGTTATTCTCTGGCCAGGCACAGTGACTCATGCCTGTAATCCCAGCACTTCGGGAATCTGAGGCAGGAGGATCACTTGAGCCCAGGAGTTGGAGACCAACCTGGGCAAAATGGCGAGACTCCATCTCTGTAAATTAGCTGAGCAGTGGTGTGCACCTGTGGTCCCAGCTATTGGGAGGCTGAGGTAGGAGGATCACCTAAGTCCATAAGGTTGAGGCTGCAGTGAGCTATGGTTCTGCCACTGCATTCCAGCCTTGGCAACAGAGCAAGACCTTGGGAAAATAGAAAAAGAGAAAAAAAGACCGTTGATCTTCTTACTTAATAATGTATCACAAGTATCTTTACATATTAATGAAGACACATGTAGATCATTATTAGTAACTGTTATTTTTTTGCTAAATAAAATTTCAAACATATATAAAAGTAGAATAGTATGTATAGTGAACCTCCATGCACTATTACGTGGAGGTTACTATTACAAAGTTCAAAAATTGTCCACTCAGCGAATCCTGTTCATCTGTAACCCCACCATTACTCCCCAATCATACACACACCACTAGTACCCTGATCATTTTGAAGCAAATTCCAGATATCACTTCAATTCATCTGTGACTTCTTAAGGATGAATCTTAAAAAGAAAAGGACCCTTTAAATCTCACTTAAATAAATGATCAATACTTCCTTAATCCCACCAAATACCCAGTTGCAAAACCTTCTATTATTGCTGCATAGAACCTTTTCATGTGGCTAAAGCATAATTTATTCAGTGAGTACCTGCTGTTGACTATGGAAGATAGGACTCTTTATTATTATTATTATACTTTAAGTTCTGGGGTACATGTGCAGAAGGTGCAGGTTTGTTACACAGGTATACATGTGCCATGGTGGTTTGCTGTACCTGTCACCGTGTCATTTATATTAGATATTTCTCCTAATACTATCCCTCCCCCATTACAAACAATGCTTCAATAAATAACAAAAGTTTTTTCACACCTAATTGTTTTCTTAGGGTAAATTGCTAAGATTGCCATTGCTGAGTCAAGGGCTTTGTATATTTTTAAAGACTTTTGATCTAAAATGCCAAATTTGTTTCCACATTGGTTATACTCATGTAGGAAATTCACAAGCAGTACGGGAGAATGCCTAACTATTCTTGCAGTTTTATTTTTATTCTTCTGTATAAACTTTATAATATCTTTGTCAAAATAAAAATATATTAATTTTTGATTCTGACTGCATTTTATGTTTTTAGAACAATTTTTATTATAAAAAGAATTCTTGTCCAGGAACAAGTATTTTACATCATTCAGTGAATACACTATAGTTTATTCATCTGGGTTTCACACATTTTTTTGTAAAACAGCAGGTACTTTATATAGCTTTTATAATTGTAAATAAGATCACTGTTTCCTTCTTTCTTTCTTTTTCCTCCTTCTCTAACTAATTATTGCTGGAATTAAAAGATTAATTCTTGTGGTCTGCCTGTGAAGAGCTACTGCACTACAGCCTGGGCAACATAGCAAGACATGTCTGGACACAGGGAGGGGAGCACTACACACTGGGGTCTGTTGGGGGGAAATGAGGGAGGGACAGGGGATGGGGAGGTGGGGAGAGATAGCATGGGGAGAAATGCCAGATATAGGTGAAGGGGAGGAAGGCAGCAAATCACACTGCCGTGTGTGTACCTATGCAACAATCTTGCATGTTCTTCACATGTACCTCAAAACCTAAAGTGCAATTAAAAAAGAAAAAAAAAGAAAAACTCATAATCTTACTCATAATCACTGGTTTACATTTGGTCTTTATTTGCATATATATACATTTTTAGAATAGGATTCTACTTTACACAATATTTCTGTTGTGATTCCTGGCATTGCCAACCTTTTTGAAGATGCTTATTAATTTCCATTTTCTTCCACTGATTTTCTTGGGTTTTCTAGATCTATATTCTTATCGTCTGATAACTATGATGATCTTGTCTCTCTCAAGTATTCTTACCTTTTATTTATTTTCTTGTTTAATTGCGCTGGCTGGCCCAAAATGAGGCTTACGTGGAGGACAGTCGATATCAGTGTCTCACTTCTCACTAGAGTGGAAATGGTTCTTTGCATGGTTCATTTTTTGCTTGATGGTGACTGTTGGTTTGTGATTGATTTTTTTTTTTTTTTGAGACGGAGTTTTCGATCTTGTTACCCAGGCTGGAGTGCAATGGCGCGATCTCGGCTCACTGCAACCTCCGCCTCCTGGGTTCAGGCAATTCTCCTGCCTCAGCCTCCTGAGTAGCTGGGATTACAGGCACGTGCCACCATGCCCAGCTAATTTTTTGTATTTTTAGGAGAGACGGGGTTTCACCACATTGACCAGGATGGTCTCGATCTCTCGACCTTGTGATCCACCCGCCTCGGCCTCCCAAAGTGCTGGGATTACAGGCTTGAGCCACCGCGCCCGGCCTTTGTGATTGATCTTAACTGAGGATTAACACACATGGTAAAACATTTAACACAGAATCTTTCAAATAATAAACATACAACAGATGCTTTTGTTATTATATTTTTGTCATGGTAAAGAGGTATAATTTAATTTCCTGTCATTAAGATATTTTAAAATTTAGAATGGCTGCTGAATTTTGACTCCTGCCTTTCTTGAGGGGTATCTATTTAAATGATTACTTATATTTTTGCTCTAAACTGTTAATATAATGATATATTTGCATTGAAATATCTTTCTTGTAATAGAAAACCAATTTTGTCAAAAGTTTGACACCCTTTTGAAATAATCCTAGGTTTTGTTTTCTAGCATTTTATTTAGAATATATGCATCTATTTTCATGAGTTTAAACTGTCCTCTATCATGGTTTTTCAGATATGTCTTTGTTAAGGTAAGGTTATACTAGCTCTGCAAAATGAATTGGAAGTTTTCTCCTTCCATCCTCCATCTCCCTTACCACACCCCTTCCCCAGTATGTTCTGTTCCAGGAAATTTTGAAGGAGCTTGCCTGTAAAATTGCCCTAGAAAAGAATCTTTTAAAATATAAACACACACACACACACACACACACATAATATTTTCCTTTTATTGTATAATTAGTACAACTTTTAGACTTTCTTCTCATTTTGAATTAATTTTGGCAATTGTTCTTTCAAAGAAAATCATTCTGATTCCCTTGAGTTTATTGGCATAGAGCTGCAAACAGCCTCTGATCCTGAAATAGCTCTTCTGGATCAGCGATTATATACCTTTTTTTGTTTTGTATCACTGAGTGCTTGCACTCTCTCTTATTTCTGACTGAAGTTGCTGAAGATTTAATTAGTTGTTTGATAGAACCAGTTAGTGTACAAATTAGTGTTGGATTACTAATTATTTTAATTTATTGTTTCCTGTTAAATACAAAAGAACTTGCAGCTGTAAGTTCTTTTCTGACAGTAGGTATAACTGAATCCTAGATGTTTTTATATGTAATATTTTTGTTACTGGTATATTCTAAATTTCTGTGGTTGTTTTGAATTATACTTTTGCCCAAAGGTTACTCGGTAAAGACTTTGTTTCTTAAATTTCCATTGGTTTGCCTTTTTGTTTGTTCATATTTTGTTATTAATGTCTAATTTTATTGCATTTTAGATAGATTTTGTGACCTAGATTATACCTAATTTTGGAAATTTTCAATTTTTATGTGCGTATGCATGGCATATGATACAATTAATTTTTGTAACTATTAACTGGGCAATTAAGAGTATCTCTTTACAACGTATAATTAATATATCATAATTAAGAGAATGTGTGTTAGTCATGTTATTCACATATTTTCTCTCTATGTATATTTATTTTTGTTCTCTTGACTAAAGTTGATAGAAATGTGTTCATTTCTTTTACTGTGACTGTGTTTTGTGTTTTCTTGCATTATCAGGCCATGGAAATGGCTGGTTCCTAGGTCAAAACAATTAAATATTTGCAGTTGCGTCCAGGCTTACCTATGTTTATGGTATTGATATGTGAGGGTTTATGGGAGTTTCACGTCTACTGTGGGGAATGCACTTGCCTCTCATTGAATTCTTCTTCTTTTTTGGTAGTTATTTTTTTGACATTTAAACACAATTGTAGACTATGCAATGATTTCTGTTTTCTCATTTCTAAAATCAGTAATTTATGATTCTATTTTTGCCTTGATCAATCATTCTAGAAACTTTTCAATTGTATTACTCAAAGTAAATTAACTTCTGGTTATATATTTAAAAAAAGAAAGAAAAACAAGGAGCATTTTTTCGAAGGTTAGTTGAAAGTGGTAGTGGCTTAGATGGGGTGAAGTCAGTGGATTGGGGATACATTTAGCACAAGGTTATAGGGGCTGTCAGATCTATAGATTTATTGCATGCAAGAGAAAAGAGTTTTCAAGGACCACTAATACATGTTAAAAGCATGTTAGGATAATTTCCAGAGATTTGATGGTGCTCTTTACTAAGATAGGAAAGAATGGGAGAACGTTAAAATGACCATGTATTTCCCTGACAGCAATGGTCAGGAAACTTGGTACAGCCTGGGCATCCTCAGAAGTACTGACACACTCCCCCCGCTGGGTGACTTAGCACTGACACCCACACCCAGAGCACAGAAATTCCCAAATGGGAGGAGGCGTGGTACTGTAGGAACACAAGCTTGGTAATGGGGTTGGTGGGGCTTTGCAGCACACCAGCTGTGTGATCTCGATGGAGACCTGCTGCATCTGGGTGAGGTCGGTCTCTGGTGCAGTAGGGATAAGGACACCCACCTCATAGATCTGTCTTGAGGATTCAGCAGGGTCACACTTGTGAAATGACTTCAAGTCCTGGCACACGCTGCACAGTTGGCATGAATTATTATTATTTGTATGATTATTCATATCTTTGGTGTTGTTATTAATGTCCTCAATAATGATGGGACATCAGCTCAACTGACTCCAGCAAAACCATCAGAGATACCCAAAGGCCCTCGTACATTTCTCCAGCCTAGTAGCCAACTGGTTCTCACTTCAGCCTTGTTTTTGTGTTTAAGTTAAACCAGTGGCTCTAGGCATGTCCCTAAGGCTCTAAGCAGCGTGAGGGTTGAGTTCTGTCCACCCCAGGCCTTTGACAGGATGAGGGGCAGGAAGAAAGTAGCAGCTATAGACCCAAGAAGACAGTGGCACAAGCAGGTTGCTCCTCACCTGCAAAGCTGCTCCTTTTTACTCATTTAACAGATAGAATCCCACTCCCAGTCTCACAAACTTTGTTCCCAAGTGAGACAATATATATTTTGTTCACAGCTTTATTTTTCTACTGTTGATAACAGATGAAACTAAGAATGTCAAATATAGTATTAGCCCCATCTGAGGGGCTATATATGTTCCAAGACCCCCAAGACAGAATGCCTGAAACCAAGGATAGTACCAAACCCTACATATACTGTGCACAAATTTCTCTATTCATTGTTACAGTTTCAGCACTAGAAGATTTGTTCTTACAACAGATATTAGCTACCTCAGCCTATAAGTTTTCTTTTTCTTTCCTTATTAAGTTGAGAATGTTTGAGTTTTCACTTTAAGGAAGCACTTTACAGCTTCTCTTTGGTGTATCTGAATTGCCAGTATTGCTACTCTGTGCTTTGTTGAACCCACATGCTAGGATAGCATGGCAGTTGATCTGATAACCAGGACAGCTACTAAAGTGACTAATAGCAGGTATCCAGTACAGTGTGAAAATACTGGACAAAGAGATGATTCAAATCACAGTGTGTGTGAGATTTCATCAACCTACTCAGAATGGGTGTGCAATTTAAAACTTATGAGTTGTTTACTTCAGGAAATTTCTATTTAATATTTTCAGGCTACAGGTAATTGAACCCACAGAAGGCAAAATGGTAGATAATAGGGGACTACTGTATCAGTCTTCTCTTGGACTATCATAATCACAATTGTACCATCCAAACTGATGAGCATTCATTCATTTTATTAATGTTTATTGAGCACCTACTAATGTCAGGGTTGCCTTACATTGGGCACCACTGTCAGGGTCATTACCTGTGGAGGTCTATCCTGCAGACTTTGAATCAGCAGCGGGTGAATAAAGTACACTGACACACAGATATTATGCTTTGCTAGTTCCGCTGAGTGTCTGGGCGGCTTACAGACTCCTTGGAGAGTGCTGTAAAGAGATAGCGGCTGCTAACTCTCGTGTGCTGGCCTCTCTGACTTTTATTCAGCACACATCAAATGACAAAAGCTTTGAGTCAACACCACTAGATGTTAAAGATTCAAAGACAGGTTCTGATGCCTAAAGCAAACACCATTAGTGGGTAATATCTTTGGTCAACCTCCCCCCTAGAGGACCATCTGGCTTAAAGGTTAGTTTTAAGACTACATGAGTTAACAAGTTATTTAGATAAACTCTTCCACATTCTTTTGTTTCTACTTTGATTTATTTAACTAAGGGGATAAAGCTGCTTTCAGCTAAGAGCTATAGAAAAAACCTTTAGGACTTCTAAAAAGTTTTGAGAGAATACCAGGCATCCCCAAACTATGGCCCTCGGGCCGCATGTGGCCCCCTGAGGCCATTTATCTGGCCCTCCACCGCACTTCAGGAAGGGGCACCTCTTTCATTGGTGGTCAGTGAGAGGAGCACAATAATGTGGCAGCCCTCCAATGGTCTGAGGGGCAGTGAACTGGCCCCCTGTGTAAAAAGTTTGGGGACGCCTGCTGTATTCTATAACTTTTTTCAAATATTTTTCCTTTAATATTTTTGCCACCACCCTGAGTGAATCCCCACATACTAAGTGTCAGGCCCATGCTGGATTCTAAGGATACAGCTGTGAATGACTCTGAAATCCCTGCTCTTGTGCAACTTATAGTCGGTGGGAGAGACAGACAGTAAACAACAAATGTGCCCATGTTCCAGTATTTAATTCCAAATTAATACAAATTATTGTAACCTTAATAAAGGAAATAAAGATGACATAATAAATGTTGGGAAGGTGATGTAAGAAGTAAAGAAGTTGATGTGATAAGTGAGTCATAAAGGATTTCTTAAATGATAAAGGATGGCAGGGACAGTCCTAGCATACCACTTTGAGGAGGTGGCATTTGAGCTGAGATCTAAAGGATTAAAAGGAAGTCAGGGGAGAACATTCCAGCCACTGGAAGCAGCAAGTGCAAGGGCCCTGATAAAGCAGAGAGCTTGGAGTGCTCTAGGAACTGTCACAAGACCAGTGCAATTCCTGCCTAGTGGAAGAAGGAATTGTGAGAGAAGGTTCTAGAGAGGAGGTCAGTGCATGCAGAATTATACATGCTGCAGGAAGGGGCTATAGGAAGCCCTGATGGAGTGGACACTTGGGAATGACATGGTCATCTTTACGAGTTTGAAAGATCTTTCTGGCTGCTGTTTGGAGAATGGGTTGAGAGGGCACAGGAGTGAGTTAAGGGAGACTAGTTAAGATTACAAGGGTAGTCCAAGGAAGAAAGAGGATAGGAGCTTAGAGTAGGTGGTAGAAAAGACCATGCAGAGAATGGGAAGGTTACCAAATACATTTCAAGGCAAAACCAGTGGGGCTTGATTTGTGTACAGGTTGGGTGGGGGGACTGTATGGATTGGAAAGGGAATAACTGAGATAGATCCCAGATGTTTGACTGTAGTGGTGCCATTTAATAGGATAGAAAAGAGTCATCAGTAGCCAGTGCTGGATGCCAGGTATGAAGACTTGTGTTTTGGACATGTTACACTGGGGACATTCAAAAGAAGACTTGTGTTTTGGATGTGTTACATTGGAGGCATTCAAAAGGAGCTATTAGTGCTTGCCTGTAGAGCTCAGGAGCAGTGTGGGCTGAAATACAAATGTGAGTATCTTCCTCTAGGGAGTAATGGAAGTGATGAGGGGATGTCTCCTAGGGAGAGAATATTGAGCTAGGGGAGAAGGGGCCCTAAGACTAGGTAGTGAGGCACTCCAAAACTTGAGGTTATTTGCATAGCAGGAGCATGAGAGGAGCCCCAGGAAGGAGCTGATCAGAAAGGAGGTAGAAGGAAATTTGTTAGGATTCATTCGGGGTGGTTGGCAAAATATCAAGGGAAATATTAGGAAAAGATACAGTTGCAATTTTTTTGGAAGGCCAAAAGGTTTTTAATAACTTATAGAACAGGCTGAAGGCAGCCAGTTTTTACATTAAAGCATTAAGTCATAGAGTGAAGATTAAAGATAATAAAAGCTTCCCCAGTTTAGTCTGTTTACCCCACATTCCTTTGTCTCTGTTTACTCATTTAAACTTTGTGCTAGATGGTCGTCTCAAGAGGAGGCTAAAGGGGAATTACCCATTAATAGTATTTATTCTGGGTCCCGGAGCAAAAACCTTGTATCATTCATAAAATCACTCTTTTAACCATGTTAATTATCCACAGGCATATTGACTTAGAACCTCTGTTATTACACCTATACTGAATAAATGTGAGGAGGAAGAAAGGAGTAGTTGTCAGTTAGCTGCAGTCAGCCTCGGAGCAGCTGATGACCATCCCTAGCCCACTCGATTCACTGTATTCTAGTGTGTGTGACTGCATTTCTTCATCTGTTGCTAACTCAGCAAGTGGTGATCAGTGTCTCAGAAATCCAGGTTGTGGTGTCTCAGAAGCTATAGAAGAGAGTGCATCATGAAAGGGGAAATAACTCACCCTGTGTAAAGGCGTGGAGGAGTTAAATGATTAGAGAATGGAGGACACCCTTGCACTGGCAACACAGAAGTCAACCACAACCTCAGAAAGAGCAGTCCCAGGGAGGCTTCAGGAACTCATGAGGCCAATTTAGGTGAGGCGAAGAGGTGGATGAAAGGAAGTAGAACTGTGCTGATGACATTTTGGGAAGTTTTTCTTGGAAAAGGAGTAAAATGGAATCAAGGATGCATCTTATACAGATAGAAGATACCAGATCATGTGTGTTTGCCACAGAGCTCTGTCTAGTAAAGTCTAAGAGTTTGGAGATGGAGAAAGGGCATTCAGAGGATTGAAATCCAAAAGTTCAGTGTATTAATTAGTATTTAGTTCTGGCTGTGTGTAAGGGAGACCTTGGGTAGCAATGGTTAAGTAAGAGAGAAAGTTATTTCCTCTGCAGTTAGTATCCCAAGATAATCGTTCTAGGGCTGGAAGACTGTTCTACTACACAAGGTTGTTCATGAAGTTGACCCCTTCATACAGCTTGTTCCTCCATCTCGGGTCCTCATCAAGGGCTCCAGGATAATATACCCCTGCATCCACACTTCAAACATCAGGATGGAAGCAAGGGCAATAAAGGAGCAAGCTGTCCTTCTAAGGCTGTGCCCCAGAGGTTATTCACATCCTTTTCTATCAAGTCACATTACAGAACCTGATCACATAGTCATGCTGAGCTGCAAAGGAGACTGGGCAATACAGCATTTGTTCTTAGTATCTACGTGCTTAGCTGAAAATCAAAGTTTCTCTTACCTTAGAAGGAAGGGACAGCTATTAGGACCCTGCCCCATCCAAGTGTAGCAGTATCTTGTGGTTTCTGCCATGGTCAAATAGGAATGGAATCCCTAAGTGAAGTGGGGGAGACATTGCCCTTCAACAAAAGAAGGAGCAATTAATTCCTTGGTGTTAGCAAGAGGAAAGAGAAAATGGATGGTGGAGCTGGAGGGTTTCTTTATCTGGTGGTTGGAGAACAAGGAATTTCCCACCTGATGCCTTCTATTTTCTGAATGATATTTAAAGTGAGATTATTAGAGGTTGAGAATGAAACCCCAAAAAGTTGAAAGGATCGTAATAATTGATTCTATTTATGGTGTGTTTATGCTATGCCTATCTCTGCTCCAAAATCTTTATGAATTAATTTATGTAATATTTTAAAGAACATATGAGGAAGCTGAAGCCCAGAGATTGTTAGTTCCTCAATAAAGATCCCACAGCTGGTAAGTGGTAGAGCTTGGACTTGAACTTGAGCCTCTTGGTTCCAGCGTCTATGTTCTTTACTTCTGTGCCTACTGCCTCTAGCTGGGAACCAGAAGTATGAGATCAACCACTCCAAGAGTGAGACACACACTAAGAGAGGCTGCCTGACCAGACTGTGTGCCCAGTGGAGATTTGTGCTCCTGAGTTTAATGTGAAACCAATAAGCTCAATCATACGTTTGTCTCTGGGAAAGTTCAGCTGCTGAGTGCAAGTGAGAAGATTGTAGTTTAGGGTGTTCCAGGTGAGTAAGCCAAAGGGAGACACAGGTAGAGCCTGGAGCCTGTTGGACTTGCAGATATTATCATGATAGACTACAGAATTCAGGCTGGGCCAGCAGGCAAGAGATGATGACAAGGATGGTGTGATGGCCAGTGAGAGAGCAGTGGGGTCAGTCCTATGGCAGCTGAGGGATGTGCTAGGTGGTGGTGCAGTGAGGTGTTTGCAATGATGATTCTGAAAGTAGTACAGATTCTGGTAACGTAAGACCCAACATAGGAGTCTGGAGTAGACGGCTGTGGGAAGGCACGGTGAGAACCAAGAATACTAAGAAATGACTCCCAGTGAGCAAAGCATGTTCCAAGTTCACTGTTGGCAACTAGCTCAAGGAGGCAGAGCTCATCGCCGGGTTAAAGGGAGAGTGGGGAGCCTAGCTTCTGCAGCTATTCAGGGTGGCTTTCAGGATGGGTTGATGTTAGAGGTAGATTTGTTCAGGGTTGGTAGAAAATCAGAGTCAGCTGTTGAATGTGCTTTGGGTCTATTAGGTTGATGCAAAAGTAATTGCAGTTTTTGCCACCAAATGTCATGGCAAAACTGTATCCCCTTTCCTTCCATGACCTAGAACTGTTGAATCTTCTGTAGCTCCCATTTCCCTTTCATAAATAACAGAGCTACTCTTCGTAATAAAGCATTAGGATGGACCACATTTCTTCATTGTGTCATTGTGACCTCTAGTACATTCTATTCTCTGTCTGGATTTTAATGTTCTCCCCCATAAAATAAAGCAGTTGGATCAGAATAATCGTAGCTAATATTGAGAATTACTGGGTGCCAGATGCTATTCTAAGTGATTTACATACATTATATTACATTTAATTTTCCTGACATCTCCATTGGAAGTAGATATTACTATTTCTGGTTTTTTTTTTTTTTTTTTTTTCCCAATGTGGGAACTGAGATACAGAGAATAAGTAACATGCTGTATTCATTTCCCATTACTGCTAAAACAAAATACCACAAACTTAAACAACACAGATTTATTCCTTGTGATTAAAACAATACACAGCCAGGTGTGGTGGCTCATGCCTATAATTCCAGCACTTTGGGAGGCCAAGGCAGGCGGGTCAGAGGTTTGAGGCCAGCTTGACCAACATGGCGAAACCCTGTCTCTACAAAACATACAAAAAATTAGCCAGGTGCTGTAGCACGGATACCTGTAATCCCAGCTACTCAGAAGGCTGAAATAGGAGAATCACTTGAATCCAGGAGGCGGAGCTTGCAGTGAGCCAAGATTGCACCACTGCGCTCCAGCCTGGGCAACAAGAGCAAAGCTCCATCTTAAACAACAAACCAACCAAAAACCACACACACGCGTGCACGCGTGTTGTGCGCTCACACACACACACACACACACACACACACACACACACATTTATTCTTTTACATTTCTGGAGGCCAGAGGTCCAAAATAATTTTCACTGGGCTGAAGTCAAGATATGTTAGGGCTGGTTCCTTCTGAAAGCTCTAGGGGAGAGCCAATTTCCTTGCCTGTTCCAGCTTCTAGAGGCTGCATACATTCCTTGGCTTATGGTCCCTTCCTGCCTCTTCAAAGTGCATCACTTCAATCTCTATTTTCCCCATCCCATCACCTTCTCTCTGTGACTCTGACCCACTTGTGTGCACTTACAAGGATTCCGTGTGGGCTCACCCATGCAATCTAGAGTGATCTCCCCATCTCAGGATCCTTAACTTGATCCCACTTGCAAGATTTCCTTTGCCACGAAAGGCAACATCTTCACAGATTTAGGCACTAGGATGTGGATATCTTTGGGAGACATTATTCTATTTGCCACAATACCTGAGGCATGAGTTCCCAACCAGTATGGACCTGGGCCCTGGGCACCACTGTGCTGTACTGACTTAGGATGAGCAAACATGTGGCATGCACTGTCCTCCTCCCCGTGTCCATGGAGCATCAGCAGTTGACTGCCGCCTCTTTTCTTCGGAATCCAAATGCATTCTCAACTCCTTTTCCAGGCAGCCCTGTTAATTGGCCCAAACTATCAGGCGTGATGAAGCTTCCAGTTTTGATCTTTTAAGTTTGAAAACTTAAAAGAATCTGGGTATGACATCCAAGACACCGGTGGCACCAGTGAGCTTTTAGAAAGTTAGTTGTGGCATGCCTATGTGCCCTTCTTGGAAGAGAATTCCCCCCCCCCTTTTTTTTCTTTTGCCAGTTTAGGACTTTTTTTTGTTGTTGTAATTCAGTGACTGTGGGTCTAAATATCTTTTTGGAAGAGATGGTTCTAGGAAAAGCAGGCTTGTTTGTTTGTTTGTTTTGAGACGCAGTTTTGCTCTTGTTGCCCAGGCTGTAGTGCAATGGTGTGATATCAGCTCACCACAACCTCCACTTCCTGGGTTCAAGTAATTCTCCTGCCTCAGCCTCCCAAGCAGTTGGGTTTATAGGCATGTGCCACCATGCCCAGTTACTTTTGTATTTTTAGTAGAGGCAGGGTTTCTCCATGTTGGTCAGGCTGGTCTTGAACTTCCGACCTCAGATTATCTGCCTGCCTCAGCCTCCCAAAGTGCTGGGATTACAGGCATGAGCCACTACATCTGGCCAGAGTAGGCTTCTTATTCCAATTCCCAGGCATACTGGCCAGGAATCCAGTTCTTTGTGAAATGCTAGTTGACAATTTCAGTTTGGGTGGTAGGGAAGGGAGGTGGAGCACATGGGGCAACGCAGCCCACCCTCCCACCCCATCTGCCTGCGCTGCAAGAACATACTGTAATTGCTCAGCCCTGTATGGGGTGAGGGGAGAGAAAATCACAACATGTTCATACAGAAGAAAAAACAAACAGCCTTTAATATCAGTCAAGGGAAACACTTCTAAAGGGTTTTTTTGCAAGGCCTGAAGCAAAGGAACTTCCCCAGTACAGCTTCCTGGAGTCCCATGCTCAGCTTCACTGTGGGCCTTCCGTTTCTAGCTGTCAGAGCCTCTCTGCATGTGCTGACCCCAATATCAGACCCTTTTGATGCAGCTAGAATGCTCACTAGTATTCTTCCTCCCTAACAGCCTGTGATGTAGTGGTGGGTAGTGGGCTGGGGAGCATTGGACTCTCAAGTTGAAGCTGCACTGTTTATCCCCTGGGTGCATGGCAGCCTCCAGGATCATTAACTACACATTCTCCAGGCATCAAATTCCCCAGGTGGGTAAATAATTCCATTGCAATAAGGGAATGGTACGTTGACCTTTATTTGTCTTTCTAATTTCCCACTTCTTTGGGGGTCCTGGGCTTTGCTAGGGTCTAATGAGCTCTAGTCCAAATGATTGCAGCACTTTGGGTCAATATCTTTCTTAATTCACTCCTTCACAGAGGTGCTGACCAGAGAATGGTGATAAAGGCTTTCCCCCTCTGGTCACACCATGCTTGAATGATTCTTTCTCCTCTTCCAGGCATCCTTCAGTCGACCTCCTTACTGTTCCCTTCCTTCCTGCCTCCTCCAGCCAGAGGCAGTTTCCAGAAAACTTCCCACACTTATTGCATTTCCTATGAACATTCCTGCAATCTAGATGTGTCCTTGTGGATCCCCAAGTCAATGTCACGCTCGTAGAAAGGATGGGAATGCAGGTATGACTCCTTCAAGGAGAGATTTCTCATAAGGGGAAACTGTCAGCTCTCGGAGTCCTCTCCCTTTGTATGGTTTTGGCTTTAAGGCCCTTGTATTAGTCTGTTTTCATGCTGCTGATAAAGACATACAAGAGACTGGGAAGGAAAAGAGGTTTAATTGGACTTATGGTTTCGCATTGCTGGGGAGCCCTCAGAATCATGGTGGGAGGCAAAAGGCACTTCTTACATGGCGGTGGCAAGAGAAATGAGGAAAAAGCAAAGTAGAAACCATGATAAATCCACCAGATCTCATGAGACTTATTCACTATTATGAGAACAGCACAGGAAAGACCAGCCCCCATAATTCAATTATCTCCCCCTGGGTCCCTCCCACAACATGTAGGAATTCTTGGATATAAAATTCAAGTTGAGATTTGAGTGAGGACACAGCCAAAACATATCAGGCCTAGAGCTTAACTTCAGACCTGTGGTTGGAGTTTTCTGAAAGAATTCAAAGTTTTGTCAGGCTCAGTTTTCTGACAGCAAAATTGGAGAAGCTGTAGGGAGTGAAATAGACCACAGAGTGTTATGCTGGAAGGAACCTCCTAAGTTTGTCCAGTATAACGTTCTTACTCTGCAGATGAGGAATTTGCCCAAGGTCTAGCAGCCAGAAAGTGGCAGACCTGTGGCCAAAAACCAGGTCCCAGGACATCCAGATCTTTTCTCAGCTCGCTTTTTACGTGGTCACCTGTGCATCTACTTGTATTTTATTGCAATAAGGGGGTGGTACATCTGGTACATGAAAGTGCCAGAAACAGGCAAGCATTTCCCTGCCAGGTCTAAGCTTCTGAAAGGCAAGAGAGAGAGGGAGAGAAGCAGATGTTGAGGAAATAGCCTGAGTGCATTGGTGGCCTTTGAAACATTTGGGCCAATCCAAGCCGTCTTTTGCTTCCAACATTGGGAGTCATTCTTAGGTCCTAACAAGAAGATGGCTTGTGATCCAGCCATTTCACATGTAGGGCCAAGAGGGCAGACCCTAAGGGTTGCAGCTGTCAGCAACAGCACTACCCAGGGATGGAAGTTGCTGTAGAAACAATATTGGGGTGGGGGGAACAGAGAATCATCTAGGTGGAGAGGAGGGGACGTTTGCAATGAGAGGTTTCTTGAAATGGACTTCCTGCAGGTTCTGCAGGAGTTTCATTGAAGGCTAGCGGCTTTGTCGTTTCCCATCAAGCTGGGTTATAGCATGGGGCATGGAGGCCTCCCTGGAGAGAAAGACGTCTAACCGAGTAGTGTGATGATGTGCCTGATCTAATGCAGTGCAGTGATCTCCCTACATCCTTGTATGATTGTGTGATACATACACAATTGTGACTGCCTGTGTGTACTTATCAGTGTGTGTGATAGTGTGTGTGATTGCCAATGTAGTTGTGTGTGAATGTGTATGTGCCTGTGTGCTTGTGTGTGTGTATGTGATATTCAGTGTGGTTGTGAGTGTGGTTGTGTGATGTGGTTGTGTGTGTGGTTTTATGTGCAGTTGTATGGTTGTGTGTATAGTTGTGAATGTATGTGATTGATTAGTTATGTGTGGTTGTGAGTATGGTTGTGTGGTGCTTGTGTTTTTATGATTGTGAGTGTGATTGTGTCTGGTTGTGTGTGTGTGGTTTTGTGTGCAGTTGTATGGTTGTGTGTATGGTTGTGAATGTATGTGATCATGTGGTTATATGTGGTTATATGGTTGTATATGTTTATATTTTGTGTGTGATTGTGAATATGGTTGTGTGTGATTGGTTGTGTGTGTGGTTTTGTGTGCAGTTGTATGGTTGTGTGTATAGTTGTGAATGTATGTAATTGATTAGTTATGTGTGGTTGTGTTTTGTGTGTGATTGTGAGTGTGGTTGTGTTTATGTCTGGTTTTGAGTGTGTGTGTGGTTTTATGTGCAGTTGTATGGCTGTGTGTGTGGTTGTGTGTGAATATATGTGATCAATTATGTGTGATTGAGTGTGTGATTGTGTGGTTGTGTGTATGTAAGCATATGATCCCTGATGCCACCATGAGGAGACGGGATTTTTCACCTGTAGGGGAGCCACACAGAAAAAGGCCACACACAGAGGGCTGAGCCTGGGGAGCCTTCTCAAGTACACAGAGGACAAGCTGCTCTGAAGCCCCAGTCCCAGTTAGCCATGCATATCCCTCAACGACCAGTCTCTGCCCTCAATACCTGCAGCACGGAAGGGCATAACAAAAGCTCATTGTGAGGATGACTCCTCAGAGGAGCATGCTGAGTTGGTTGTAAAGGCAGGGAGGGGCACACTCCATCCCCACTGCTGTGTTTACTCCAGCTGTGTTTCTAAGGTAGGCCTGAGGTGGGCAGTATTGGAAGGGCTGGTGCCCCAGAAGAGGTCATGTTTCCAGCATGCCAAAAGCTGCAGGGCCTGATGGGCTCCATATCCAGGAGCAGATATGAGGATTCCTCAGGCCTCACTACTTCTGGGCAGAAGAATGGAGTAGAAGAACGTATCAGAAAGCCCTTCTAGGAAACGCCCTTTCCTGGGAACCTTTGGGTAGTTTGCACGTTTCTGGGTAAGCAGTGGGGTCCCCAGTGGGTAATGAGGGCCTGACTGTCTGAGAGGCCCCTTTGCTCTGCAGGAGCCACCCTGCACCAGTGAGAGGGGCCCCGGAAAGGGGTCAGTGCCTGGAGCTTGATAAAGGTTCTGGGGAGGTGGCCAGCGTCAGAGTGAAGTCAGGCGAACAGGAAGATGTGAGCTTGACGAGCAGAGGGAGGATGATCACACAGCATCTCATGTCCTAGGTTCAAGATCTACCTTTTCCTCTTACAGATTCGATCTCAACACCGCAGTCAAAAGATAATGGGCCCTGCTTGAGCCTTCCCCCATGAGGTGGGGAGGAATGATGCCTGGGAAGCCTGGTACTGGAATGCGACTGGGGAAGCCAGCAGAGAGAAGCAAAGGGTGGATGGGTGCTGGGAGGTAGGAGAAAGGGTATTTTTCCAGCAGCATTTTGAGCTGATTTGAGAGGAAGTGAGTAGGGGAACACTGGTTAGGGAGTTGTCAGAAGAGGGGATGAGTAGGGACCACAGCCGAAGCACAGCAGCCCTTAGGGCTATGCTTCAGTGATGATGCCAAGGAAGGAGTGCCAGTGAGGTGTGGAGGAGAGGAGAGAAGATCCCAAAATAACTCTGGGAACTTTCCAGGGACACTTCAAGCCGGAGTGTAGGGGAACTCAGCCCTGCAACTTGCCAAAACTGTTCCCGGTAGGAGCTGGGGATGAGGGCTCCATGCCAAGCAGGTCTCACCACACTTGGCCACTAGTAAGAGAACTCTTCCTGCTGGGCTTCTGGGTGGCCGATTGGTCAAAGAGGACCAAAGGGAACCAGGAGCAGTGCTGTGATAGTTCCTCAGACGTATGTTTCGATGGACAGCTTTGTTGTTCTGATTTTATGTGGTTCAGAGAGTCCTTCCACAGTTACAGGCTTAGATGTCACATTGGCCTGTGGTGTTGGGGCGTTTGAGGCGCTTGCTCATACATTGCATCTCATCCCTGGTGAAGCATAGCACCTGCTTGTGGTGCATCCTTTGGCAAGTTCTTTAAAACCTTTTGTGCCTCAGTTTCCTCTTATAAAAAGCAGGGCTCCTAAGATCAACTCATTAGGTGTATACTGTTTGCACTGAAAAAGTAAGCATTCGTGAAGCACTTAGGACATTGTCAGCATTCAGTAGAATTAGCTACTTTGTGGATCTTTCTACAACCCTTTTAAAAATGAATTCTAAAAATGAATTCATTTTTATAGTCAACAAGTAAGAAAACCAAGATTCAGGCTGGGCGCGGTGGCTTACACCTATAATCCCAACACTTTGGGAGGCCAAGGTGGTGAATCATGAGATCAGGAGTTTGAGACCAGCCTGACCAAGATGGTGAAACCTGGTCTCTACTAAAAATACAAATATTAGCCAGGCGCAGTGGTGGGCACCTGTAATCCCAGCATTTTGGGAGGTTGAGGCGAGTGAATCACGAGGTCGGAGTTTGAGACCAGCCTGGCCAAGATGGTGAAGCCCTATCTCTACTAAAAATACCAAAATTAACTGGGCACAGTGGTGGGCGCCTGTAATCCCAACTACTTGGGGGAGGCTAAGGCAGGAGAATAACTTAAACCTGGGAGAAGGAGGTTGCAGTGAGCTGAGATCGTGCCACTGCAGTCTAGCCTGGGGCAACAGAGGAAGACTCTGTCTCAAAAAAAAAAAGTACACAGGAAGACGGGGAGCAAAGGTAATGGAAACAAATTGTGACATGTTTTGGAGAGCCCCTAAAATGGGGGCAGAAAGGTCTGAGTTCAGATTGCCCTGTTTGGGTCCCCTCACAAACTGCTGCACAGCAGGCTGGATTGACAGATAATCACCCCTTGGGATGACACGCTTAACTGCTCTGACAGAGATTCAAAAAAATGCATCAAGAAACTGGAAGTTTCTGCTGGGTGCAGTGGCTCTTGCCTGTAATCCCAGCACTTTGGGGTGCTGAGGCGGGTGAATCATTAGGTCAGGAGTTCAAGACTAGCCTGGCCAACATGATGAAACTCAGTCTCTATTAAAAATACCAAAAAAATAGCTGGATGTAGTGGTGGGCACCTGTAATCCCATCTACTAGGGAAGCTGAGGCAGGAGAATCGCTTGAACCCGGGAGGCGGAGGTTACAGTGAGCTGATAGCATGCCACTGTACTCCAGTCTGAGCAACGGGCTGAGACTCCATCTCAGAAAAAAAAAAAAAAAAAGAGAGAAAAGAAATCAGAAGTTTCTCTCTCTCTTTTCTAACAGTCTTTGAGTTTGGTGTTATGGGTGGCTCTGCTATTCCCTAAGCCCAGAACATTTTCTTTGTGGTCCAAGCTGGGCCACAACAGTCTGTGCTCAACCTTCAGGATGTGACAGAGAGTGGAGGAGGCAGGCCCACCCTGCCCTGAGCCTCCACCTGTGTGGGGCACCATTGCTTCTGCTTATGTCTCAGAGTGGAGGCTAACTGCTAGGGAGGCTGGGAGATGGGGTGGACTATCCAGCCATGGGCCAAGCTCCGACTTTATTACTGCAGAGAAAGGGAGAAGGCATCACTGGTGGGCAGTTAGTAGTCTTAATTATCATAGTCGGCACCTCTGAACACCAGATGCCCGTGTATACCCTTCTTCTTACAAACAAGACACCTTCCATCCTGCCCCAAGGCAAACAACCCCACCAAACCTCATCACTTATGAGGGCTAAAAAAACAGCTAATTTTATTGAATGCTGACATTTTACTAAGTCCTTTATAAATAGTTGCTTTTTCAATGCAAACAATATACAGCTAATGAGGTTGATCTTACCTAGGTCCAAGTTCAGAATCCCTGGAGCTTAAGCAATTCTCCTCTCATGAGGTCTGGATTCCCAATCCAGAGGTTGAAAAATGAAAGTAAGTGATCTCAGCCCTCCTCCACTGTGATCCCTCATCCATCCCCCCAAGACCTCCCCACACCACATGCAATGGTGGAGCAGAGCTGGATAATTCACAAGAATAGTTTCCATTGAAAAAAGGAAAGGAGGGCCACAGAGCTGAGCCACAGCAATGATGGGCTTCTTCTGGGTAGAAATTGAGAGTGTACATTGAGACCCTGGTTCTGCTCTCTGGGAAGAATGTCCTTGTTCATGACCATGATACGCTGTGACCACTGTAGTCATCCTTGGGGTGTTTTGTGGTTTTTGTTTTTTGTTTTTTGTTTGTTTTTTTTTTTTTTTTTGTCATCTGTGAATGCAAGCTGAATGAGCATTGGTGAGTGTGCCCTTTGGAGTCTGAGAACCTCACCACTTGCTTAGCTTCTAGATGTGTTAAGGGCTGTGACAGCTTTAGGCATAGAACAGTCACAGACTTTGTCAGGCCTGGTCCAGTCTTTCTTTGGCAATAAATTCCCACAGATAACTTAATAGGCTTCGGGTCTACTTGCTTCCTATCAGTTCCATGTTCCAGCAACTGCACATAGTATTCTCTCCTAGACTTTGCTCTTAAATCTGCTTTAATCGTTTGCTTCTTTGACCTGTCCCCATCTCCTTTATTTCCATGGTGACTTGTCCAAAGGCCATCCAAAACCAGCCATGGGAGTTGGTGGAAAGGTAAGGCAACATCCTAAAGTTGATCTTTGCCTAAAGGATGCCTCTGAAAGAAGATTTTGAAGAAAGCAGTGTATCTCCTGCTGTTCAGAATACGGAATCAGATGGCATTTTCAGACCTCTTTCCCTCAACCCCCCAGTGGAAAAATTTTATTTCTTCTCTATCTCTTTGCAAAATAACCTTTAAGACAGTGCCATATATTTTGTACTCTGTTGTCTGTACTGGTTAGAGTCTAGCTGCTCTGCTCAAGAGATCTCCAAATGCAGTGGCTCAATCGAGATAACTATTGCTCACACAACTGTCTGAGTTTCAGATGGACAAAGAGCTCTGCTCCGTGCATTAGTCTGGGGAGCTGGGTTTCTTCCATATTGTTTCTCTGCCTTTCTTAAATCATTGTCCATGTCTGCATAGCCAAAGCTGGGTTCCAGTGTTAATTCTCCAGCTTGCCAGAAGAGGAAAGAAAGTAAGAGGAAGGAGGCAGGTTCATCATCTTTCAGGCTCCTACCCAGAAGTGGCTCACAGTACCCTTATTCACGTTTCTTAGTTGAGTTCATAGGCACATGGCCACACCTAACAGCAAGAGAGATTGGAAAATGGAGTTTGTGCCTGCCACCTGTGTGTCAGGCTGTTATTCTCCTACCATGGAAGATGGAGAGAATGGATTGGGATGGACAGTGAGCAGTCTTCATCATTTATGCTGTTTACATAATGCCTATGCTCTCATGAAGTTTTCCTTGACTGAGGCAAACAGATATTCCAGTTCATAGTATAACTTCACGTAATGGCACATGATATGGAGAAAAATAATGTGAGTAAGGGGATATAGAATAATGAAAATTGTTACTTAGGATTAGGGGACCCTTAGAAATGCCAGCCCAACCTTCCATTTTACCGATGAGAATGTTTAAGGTAGAATAACTAAGAAGTGTTTAGTGTCAGCAAGCAAATGAAAGGTATGTACTGGAAAAGGGGCAGTTTCTTCTGGTGCCTTCAAATAATACAGCGGAGTTTGGTGTCTGAGCTGTCATCCTGATAGTCTGACTTCAGTGGGGTAAGGAAGTGGGCACCAGGGAGCTAGATACCCAGGTCACTGAAATCTATCATGGAAGGGCAGGATTAGGGGGCCTTTAGAAATCCTGGTCCAATCTCTGATTTTGTAGATGAGAAACCTGAAGTCCAGAGGGACGAACGATTTGCCCTTAATTTCACGTCGTGTTTAGGCTTTTTCACAATTCCTGTTCAGGAGGATGGCCACGTAGCAGGCAGAAATGACAGGGTGGAGAAGGTACAGCTAAGGAAGCAGACTGCCAGAATTCCGTCAGGGTGATCCCAGCTCCCAAAACACACAAACATCTGCATCTGCCCAGCCCTTTCTCCCGAACTTCTATGTGCACAGGAATGCACAAATTGACTTCTCCTGGAAATAGCAGGAGCACAGTTTTCTCCTTTCTGCATCCAAGGATACCAAGGGAGCTTTCTCTTTTCCCCTTTACCGAAGGCCGCAATATCTCAGACTTCCCAGTACAATTTCCAGGGTGCTTCATTAAATAACTCACCAAACACCCCAGGTACTCTGATCAGCTACGTTGGCTAAGCCCCCTCATTTCACAAGCTGATCCAAAAAGCAATCAAGTTTGACCAGCATGATTTGTTCTTTAATAAAGAAACTCTGCGATCTCACAGCTGATCTTTGCCCAGGGCTCAGGCTGCAGCCAACAATCGGGAGTTCTGTTGGGTAAGTATCCACAGGGGAATCTCTCCAGGCTCGGTGGCTGCAAGGCAGGCAACAGCTGTAAAAAAAATGCTTTGTTATGTAAAGGAAAGAACAGGCAACTTTTCAGAGTCAGACTAGAAGGCATAGTGACAAATTAGTTGAGTAAACTTGTAAACTATCAGTTTTATACTTTCACCAGATTCTAAACTCACAAAGATTGGGCACTGCTGGTGGAGCACGAATCATCCACATGGCTTTTTAATTTTATTTTTTTGGGGGGTGTGACAGGGTCTTGCTCTGTCACCCAGGCTGGAATGCAGTGGCACTATTACAGCTTGCTGCAACCTCAAACTCCTGAGCTTAAGCAATCCTCCTGCCTCAGTCTCCTGAGTAGCTGGGACTATAGGTGTATGCCACCATGCTTGGCTGGTTTTAAAAATCATAGTAGAGATGGGGTCTTGCCTATGCTGCCCAGGCTGGTCTTGAACTCCTAGGCTCTGATCATCCTTCTGCCTCAATTTCCCAAGTAGCTGGGATTACAGGCTCAAGCCAACTCACCCCACTCTACATGAAGCAAATGTTTGCTGGCAGAGGTTACACAGAACTGGCCTTCATCCTTTAAGGAGAATAAGTTACTAGTTGGGTCTAATTGCAACTTGTTTTCTGTAATAACTTCAGTTGATGAATTTGATTGTTTTTTATGCAGAACCTGTATCTATTCTGTAGGTGATCCATTATATCAGGGCCCAATCTGTTGTGTTTATTCTTTTGGAAGCAGGAAGATACCTGAGAACCTGGCAGGTTTTCCTTTTTCTTTGTTTTGTTGTTTTCTCCTACTCTCTGATGCCTTGGTATTGTAACTTCTGATGTTAGATTTTTACCCTTTTGTGAGTGATAACTGAATTCTGTTCAGTGGCCATACTCTAAGGCATCATCAATAATTTACAGAGTGGTTTGTCAATAACATTAGCTCTTTATTAAATCAAGTGAATAGATGTTCCCTATGCAAGCATTTGCTCTGCCCCGGCTTTGTGTGATAACTTTGTCAGCTCACTTTAGAAAAAGTGCTTGTTTCTCTTTTTTTTTTTTTTTTTTTATTTCTTTTTTTTTTATTGCATTTTAGGTTTTGGGGTACATGTGATGAACATGCAAGATTGTTGCATAGGTACACACATGGCAGTGTGCTTTGCTGCCTTCCGTCCCCTCACCTGTATCTGTCATTCCTCCCCATGCTATCTCTTCCCACCCCCCCGCCCCTCCCCCATTTCCCCCCAACGGACCCCAGTGTGTAGTGCTCCCCTCCCTGTGTCCATGTGTTCTCATTGTTCAACACCCGCCTATGAGCGAGAATATACGGTGTTTGATTTTCTGCTCTTGTGTCAGTTTGCTGAGAATGATGGTTTCCAGGTTCATCCATGTCCCTACAAAGGACGTGAACTCATCGTTTTTGATGGCTGCATAATATTCCATGGTGTATATGTACCACATTTTCCCTATCCAGTCTATCATCGTTGGGCATTTGGGTTGGTTCCAGGTCTTTGCTATTGTAAACAGTGCTCATCATCACTGGCCATCAGAGAAATGCAAATCAAAACCACACTGAGATACCATCTCACACCAGTTAGAATGGCGATCATTAAAAAATCGGGAAACAACAGATGCTGGAGAGGATGTGGAGAAATAGGAACACTTTTACACTGTTGGTGGGAATGTAAATTAATTCAACCATTGTGGAAGACAGTGTGGCGATTCCTCAAGGACCTAAAAATAGAAATCCCATTTGATCCAGCAATCCCATTACCAAATCATTCTACTACAAGGACACGTGCACACGAATGTTCAGTGCTTGTTTCTCTTTTAAGTTTCTTCCTATACAGAGAGATTTCTGTGGTTTATCTTGATTTTGGATTTCCTTTCCCTGTTTTCAAATCTGGATAGAAGTGTCAGGAAAAGGATTTAGTCACTCATGCACTCACATATTGAGGCATTGTCCTCAGCTGCATGGCCAAAGCTGGCTCCAGCATGAGTACATCCACCGTCTTTCAGGCTTCAGCCCAGAGGCAGCTCATGGTACTGTCATTCACCTTTCTTAGGTGAGATCATAGGCTCATGGCCACATGTAACAGCAAGGGAGGGTGGGGAATGGAGTGTGTCTGGCTAGCCATGTATGTCAGGCTGCAGTTCTCAGACCACAAAAGATGGAGATAATGGATTGGGATGGACAGTCTCCAACATGCATGCTATTTGCATACTGTCTTGCCTTGAGGAGGTAAACAAATATTCAAATTCATAATGACACTGTGTGCCCGGCACTGTTTTAGGGTTGATACTACCAGAATGAGCCAAATCTTATTACACGTGTGTCATGATCCCGCTGTCAACTCAAAGCTGTTGACAATCAATAGATAACCAAGCGCATTGTATAGCTTCACATAGTGCAAAACTGTATAAAGGAAAATGATGCAGGTTAGGGGACATAAGATGATCAGAATTGCTGCTCAGGGTGGGCAAGAACAACAAAGTCAGGGAATGCAAAACCCTGAGACTGGCCTGCTGTTGATTTGTTTGAGGAATATCGGGGAGTCCTAAATAGCTGGAACAGAAGGAGCATGAGGAGAGGGAAGAAATGAGGCCACTGGAGCCCATCAGGAAAGACCTCATGGGCCAGAGGAAAGCTCTGGATTTTACTCTAATTGAGATAGGAAGCTCTTAAACGTTTGGGGCAAGGGAGAGACATGATCATATTTATGCTTGAAAAAGATCACTTTCAGGCTGGGCGCAGTGGCTCATGCCTGTAATCCCAGCACTTTGGGAGGCCGAGGTGGACGCATCACAAGGTCAGGAGTTAAAGACCAGCCTGACCAACATGGTGAAACCCCGTCTACTAAAAATACAAAGATTAGCCAGGTGTGGTGGTGCACACCTGTCATACTAGCTACTCATGAGGCTGAGGCAGGAGAATCAATTGAACCCGGGAGGCGGAGGTTGCAGTGAGCCAAGACCAAACCACTGCACTCCAGTCTGGGTGGCAGAGCAAGATTCCATCTAAAAAAAAAAAAGATCAACCTCTGGCTGCCGTGTATACAGGAAACTAAGTGTTTTCTTTGGAATCTTTGCATTTATGCACACGAGGTATTCTTGTTTGTTATTATATGATGTGGCAGGTCTTGGAGTCATGGCTGCACTAGTAAAATGCATTGTAAAATGTTTATTAAAAATCTGTTGTAACACAATACTAGTCCAACGAATTGGAATGCTTACCTGTTTTTTCCTAATCATGAGGCGTTCCTTGAAGCTTCAAAACCTCTTTTGTTGGGGAACAAATTTGGAAAATTCTTTCATAATCAATAATAGTTTATGTTTTTCAAATTCTACTTTAAAAAATAGCACACTCATTTTATTGGCATTTTTATATAACTACTCTGACGAATTTTAATCTACATCATTAATCATATCTTCTTTCTCATTGATAGAGACAGCTAGCTAGAAAATTTTTTCTTTTGTCTTTCCTTCTTCTTCTTCTTTTTTTTTTTTTTTTTTTTCCCTGAGACAGTCTCACTCTGTAGCCCAAGCTGGAGTGCAGTGGGGTGATCTTGGCTCACTGCAATCTCTACCTGCCGGGTTCAAGTGATTCTCGTGTGGACATTATAATGCTTTACTTTTTTTTTCATAGATCTAAGTTTAGGACTTATAACTTACAGTTTTCAGTGTTTTCTAAATTCATTAATGCCACTTTCATCTATTAATCCTTTTCATTTCCTTGAGTTTTATTATCTAATATGCTGCATTGAGAGCTTCATAATTTATCTTTTTTGTTTAATGATGAAATTATAGAAAGCTATGAATTTATTTCTTATTACAGGCCTTTCCCCATTTTGTAATTTTTGCTATGTATTATTCTCATTGTCACAGTTTTTAATTAGTCAATTTGATTACCTCTTTAATACAAAATTTACTTCAGATTGTATTTTTCTGAAAATAATATCTGTTGTTTTAAAAATGCACTACATTTATAAACGAATAGATTAAAAAGCAAAATATACCACCCACCTTTTTCACTCCTGTGTCAATGATTCCTTGATTGTCCTAAGGGATCACTACTTTTAAGAACATAAATCCAAATAGACCTTGTTCAAACACATATAAAACAATATAGGCATGTATGGTTTTGTCAAAATGAAGTAATATCATAGATGTCCTCCCAATGTCTTTTGTTATTCAGCAATAACCTATGACATTGTCCACAGTTCTCTTTCTTTTTAAATGACCATTTTTTAATATAGAATAAATGTATCAAATCATTCCCCTACCAGTGAGCATATAGTCATATAGGCATCTAAGTTGTCTTTTTTTGTTTTATGTATATTTTCCTGTGCACTTGTACAAAATTTATATAGAATACTAGATCAAAATTATTCCCATTTTTTTCTTTTTATAGGTAAAGGCATTCATGTGTTTATAAACTCTGTCAAACAAATGAACAAATAAAAACAACCATTTGGTTTGTACCATTTGCCAGTTTCCCTGGTGTAAATATTCCCACCATGGGCAATTTCAAGCTACCAACTCCTTTAAAAAATATTCTTGAATATTTAACACTTGTAAGCCAGACTCTTGTAAGCCAGTTCCAATCAATTCAGTATGATTCTAGCACACAATGTTAAAATGCCACATTGCCTCCAGAATTATTGGATTATTATACACTCATGGAGTGTCTGATAGTGCACTTCTCTCTATAACTTTAATAACCTGAGTATTAAGAATTGTTCTATTTTTTCAAATCTGAGTGATTTTAAAAAATTGCATTTCACTGTTAGTTTGCTTTTCTTCTCATGTGTTTAATATCAATTATATTTCTTCTATGAATAGCTTATTTATATTATTTTTCTCTCCCCCTTTTTTAATTCAACAACATTTTGAGTACCTACTACATGCTGTGAATTCCTCTAGCTGCTAAAGATAGAAAAGCAAACAAGATGGATTATTTTTTCTGTCCTAGTAAAGGTAATCTAGGGACATGATATCCAGAAACGAGTAATCAGACAGACAAAATTATTGCAAGCTGGAAACAGACTATGAAGGTGGGAGCTGTACGCAGAAGCTAAACTAGAAATTTAAAGGGGCATCTCTTTTAACTGTTACCTTTTGGGAAGGGCTCTCTGGGAAGGTGGCATTTAAGCAGAGATCTGAATGGTAAGGAGGAGTCAGCCAGGTCAATAGGGTGAGCTGGGAACGGGGGGATTGAGGTGGTGTTGCCAAACAGCAGCAACAATCTGTGCAATCTGCCTGAGAACTCAGGGAGATTAAGGAAGACCAGCAGGTCTAGAGCCTGGTGATGCTGGAGGAGAGGTGAGTAAGATGAAAATGAAGAGAGAGGGAGGACCAGGACTGGATGGTCAGCCTCTGAAGTGTTTTAGGTAGAGAATGATGTAATGCTATTGAAAAGAAAGATATACAAATATCTTTTTCAACTGTGCATAGAATAGATTATAGAGAGGTAAGAGAGGTATCTGAGTCAGTGAAAAGAGGGTGTATTGTGATAATCTTAGTGAACAGCTCAGAGAGTGCCATTCAAACTGAACTCTGTGCTCTGCTAAAACTGACCGCCCTATGGACCAACATGACAGACCGTTCAGTTTTTTCTTTATTGGTTTTTAGGGATATTTTAGAAAATAGATACATTTTGGTTGCTATATATGTTGCAAATATTTCTCCACAGTTGTTTACAACCTATTTCGTGATTCAAAGTATTGCAATCTTAAATTTTCATGAAGTTGGATTTGTTCAGTTTTTTCCTTTATTAGGAAGAGCTTCCCCTCTGCAAATTTATAAAATATGCTTGCATGGTTTTTTCTTTCAATGTCTATGTTGGGAGAAAAAATCTTTAGTTTTTTAAATGAATCTGGAAATGACTTTGGTCTATAAATAGGGTAGGAAACTAAGTTATATGTGTGTGCGTGTGTGTGTGTGTGTGTGTGTGTGTGTGTGTGTGTGGTTTCATGCTGGGTTGGTTTGTTTGTTTGTTTGAGATGGAGTCTTGCTCTGTCACCCAGGCTGGAGTGCAATGGCATGGTCTCAGCTCACTGCAACCTCTGCCTCCCAAGTTCAAGTGATTCTCCTGCCTCAGCCTCCCAAGTAGCTGGGATTACAGGTGCCTGCCACCACGCCCAGCTAATTCTTTTTTTTTTTTTTTTAAGTAGAGATGGGGTTTCACCATGTTGGCCAGACTGGTCTTAAACTCCTGACCACAAGTGATCCATCTGCCTCGGCCTCCCAAAGTGCTGGGATTACAGGCATGAGCCACCACACCAGGCCCATGCTGTTTTTTAAATTGGAGCTCTATAATCCATTTTGATGTCTGGAAGTGCAAATCACCCCCCCTCAGATTCTTTTACAAAATATTACTGGTTGTTCATGTGCATCCACTTTTCTGTATGACTGTTAGAATCAGTTTGTTCAAGTTTTATTTTAAAAAGTAAGTCAATGAGATTTTAGAAGGAGAGATTAATAGAATTCATAGCTCAATGTGGGGCAAATTGACATTTTAAACATCTTGAGTTTTCTTATCCAGAAATACGTCTTTTCAGTTATTCAGACTTTCCTCTTTGTCCCTTTGGCAAAATTTTCAGTTTTTAATCCTAGTGTTCTGATACTTCTCTCGTGTTTATTACAAGGTATTTTATCATTTTTCTTATTAGATAAATGGAGTTCTTTTTCATTGGATTTTGCCAGTATGTGGGAAAGTTATTGATTTTTGTGTGTTTTTCTTCTATCTGGTAACTTTATTGAATTTTCTTACTAGTTTTAATAGTGTTTCAGTTGACTGCCTTAGATTTTATAAATAAACTATCATATTACCTACAAATAATGACAGTCATGCCTCTTGAACTTCAATATTTCTTTCTCTCTTTTTTCTTATTACATGCATTGAGACCTCTTTAAAAAAAGATATGGTGGTAACAGGCACCCCTTATAGAAATGTCTTTGAGACTCATCACTGAGTTAATCTTTACAGGTTACAAAAAATGACTTTTTACTAAAAAGTGACTTTTCAGGTTATAAAACTGACATTTTAAAAATGATTTTTTTAAAATGACATTTTCTGCACTTCGAACGGTCATACGATATTTCTCTGTTTTTAATGTCATGAATTATATAACATATTTTGATTTTACATTCTTGAACTTTCCCTGCATTCCTAGAATTAATTTACCTTGGCCTTGATGCTTTTTTATATTACTACACTGAGAATTTGTTTGCCAACATTTTATTCAGATTTTTTTCCATCGAAATTTGGTTTGGTTTAGGTATGAGAGCCAAACATAGAGTTCTGAGAGTTCCCTTGGATTTATTACAAGACTTTTATCATTTAGACCAGGCGTCCCCAGACTACGGCCTGCGGGCTGCATGCGGCCCCCGAGGCCATTTATCCACACGCCCGCCGCACTTCAGGAAGGGGCACCTCTTTCATTGGTGGTCAGTGAGAGGAGCACAGTATGTGGCGGCCCTCCAATGGTCTGAGGGACAGTGAACTGGCCCCCTGTGTAAAAAGTTTGGGGATGCCTGATTTAGACTTTAAAAACATTACATTTTTTTGTTAATCTTTGTTTACGCTTTGAAGTGGTTTAAATGACAAAAATGATATATATTATTTAAAAGTTGTATCAAACTCTGTCATCAAATGATCTCATGAATTCTGAGGAAAGTAGCTCTTTACTTATCTGCTCATTATCTTCATTGCTACTGACACATTGATTTTCATTATATCCTGAGCTAATTTTGTCTAGTTTACCTAATATTTGGAATTTAATGATGTAAAATTGAACATTGTGTGTTTTTTTTTTAAATAACTGTAAAGTTTTCACAGTAACTCCTGTTACTTTTGCTTTGCCATTCCTGATGTTGTGTGGGCTCATGTGAGTTTACTTTCTTAAGATCAGTTTTTCCAGCATTTTACTTATGGGACTGCAGTAAACAGGGTTTGGATTTGATTTTCAGGTCTCTCTATATATTTTTTTCAGTGGGATTCTCCTTGCATTTCTATTAGTTCCATCCTTCTCTTTTATGTAGACTTACTTAGTTTTGTTCATTCTTACTTTCCTACAAATGCATTTAAGGTGATGACTTTTCCTCTGAGTTAGACTTTGGCCACATTTCCTAGACTTTGAAATATAGCAGGATTTTGTTTTATTATTTCTGAAATGATGTGTAATTTTAGCTTGAATGTCCTTATTTCCACAACAATTATTTAGAAGAATTTTTATGTTTACATTGAAAAATTTTCCAGACAGTTACTATTTTGGCTGTTACTAACATATATTTTGATTTGAGAATGAGTTCCTGTTGTCTTTTCTACATTGAGAGGTTTATTGATACCTTTTTCTGGCTTATTGACTGATTTTCCTAAATGTTTTATAGATGTTCGGAAAATACATATTTTATGTTTATATGGCTACCTGTGTTTTGTGTATAATTTATACATCTTATTTGTTTTTATATTTTAAGAATCTTGGTGAATTAGTTATGCCTTTTGCCATAATTGTAATTTTGTCAAACTCTCTTTTATTTCTTTGAATTTTGCTCAAAATGTTTCTTTATTGTATTTTATTTTTATTCAAAAAAAATTATGACTGATATTACTTTGGTTTATAGTTTTTACCAAAATGTGGTATTTGTTTTTATCTGTTTTGATGCTTGTTTTGCCTTGTACTATCTGTTACCTAATATTTCTAGTTCTGATTTCTTATTGATCATAAACATGTAGCTTATCTTGATTTAGCACTTCTTCTGCTTTTCTCTATCATTTTGTTTATAGAATATATATACATACACGTATATTCGGTGGTGGTTTGTTTTTACTTCTTACGAATCCTTTAAAAATAATTGAATTGCATTTCACAACCACAGTTTAAATAGTTATTTAGATTTGGTTTTGTTATGACTTTGTTTTTGTTTTGCTTGCTCACTTGGCTGCCTGTGCATCTGTCTGTTTTTCTTCCTTTCTTCCCTTCCTCCCTTCTTTCCTTCCTTTGCTTTTATTTTTGTTTCTGTTTTGGTAGATTCTTCTTTCCTTTTAAAAATAGATTGAATATTTGGCTGGCAGACTCTATGAGTGTTTATATTTCTGAAAAAAAATTCTTGATTTTATTCTAGATATAAACAAATTCTCCTTTTACTTTTTTATTATGGCAAAATTTCAGACAAATACAGCCATATAGAGAATGGTAAGGTAAATCATCTGTACTCACTGTCAGCCATTCTTGGCTTGTCTAACCTGTACTGCCACTCATTTCACCTGGATTATTACACTTCTGCACTGGATTATTTTGCAGCAAATCACAGACATCATATAATTTCATCCATAGACAGTAAATACTTTTATATGTATTTTTGAAAGACAGAAAGATAAAAGCACTTTTTGAAAATATAATCATGGTGCCATTATCACGAGAAAAAAAATGGAGCATGACTTTGTTAGCTCATTGAAATTAGATTCAAGTCACCTGAACTTCAACACTTTGAAATTATTGTTCCGTCGTTTTATGATACCTTGCTTTGCAGCTGAGAAGTCTAATACTAATCTCTTTGTAATTACCTTTAGTTTTGCTTTTTGGAAACTGGCACTATTTGCTTTTTCTACTTGAGTTTTACAAATTTCATATATTCCCTTATTTTATAAGCTCCGACCACACTAGGCCTCTTTTGGTTTCTTAATGTGCCAAGCCACAGGGCCTTTGCACAAGCTGTTCCCTCTTATTAGAATGCGGTCTTCACATGTACCCTCTGCCACACCCTAGGGGGTCCTTTCAGTGTGAACCTGACCACCACTTCCCTGACAAGCTGCCTGGGCACCCTCCTGGCTTATACCACTATAACACCATTTACATGTTCCTAGTTGCTCTTATCAGAACTGCTGAAGTGCAATGGCATGATCTCAGCTTACTGAAACCTCTGCCTCCTGGGTTCAAGCCATTCTGCCTCAACCTCCTGAGTAGCTGGGATTATAGGCACACGTCCCCATGCCTGGCTAATTTTTGTATTTTTAATAGAGACGGAGGTTTCACCATGTTGGTCGGGCTGGTCTTGAACTCCTGACCTCGTGATCCACCCGCTTCAGCCTCCAAAAGTGCAGGGATTACAGGTATGAGTCACTGCACCCAACTGAGCAGGGACTGTGTTTTTGCTCATCATTGCTTATACAGTACCTACCGTCGTCCTTTACATTAGATAAATGTCTATTAAATGCTTGCATGTTTGGAGGAATAAATGAAGAATATCTTCATAAGGTATGCAGTGTCTTTATTATGTAAATGATTTTGGATTTTTTCATTCCATCCTTTTCTTTCTCTGCTCCAGAATTCTCATTAAGATATTCAATTTTGCTCAAACTATCTGCAGTGGCTTTTAACTTTTCTCTCATAATTCAGATCTGTTATCCTTTTGACTAGAGTCTACCAATGTGTTCTTCAACCTGGTCTATTCTAGTATCCAGCTCTTCATTGGTTTTTGTTTTTATTATATTTTATTTTCTAAGACCTGTATTTCTTCTTCTTAGCTTTTTTTTCTTGAGATGGAGTCTTGCTGTAGACTGGAGTGCAATGGCATGATCTTGGCTCACTGCAACCTCCGCCTCCTGGGTTCAATTGATTCTCCTGCCTCAGCCTTCCAAGTAGCTGTGATTAGAGGCATACGCCACCACACCTGGCTAATTTTTACATTTTTAGTAGAGACAGGGTTTTGCCATGTTGACCAGGCTGGTCTTGAACTCCTGATCTGCCCACCTGGGCCTCCCAAAGTTCTGGGGTTACAGGTGTGAGCCTCCATGCCCAGATTGCATTTCTTAAGAAGAGTATATTTTATGTTTGGTATCATAGTCTCTCAAATGTTTCTGAGAAAACTAGTTTTGTTTCAGTTTTCTGTTTCTTGAGTTCACTCTGTCTTCAGGGATTCTTCAGATGTTTATTCTAATATATTTTTTTCATGCTGCTGTTTTCCTTGAAGAGCTGGAAATGTGGGTTGTTGTCTTACTTTTAAAATTAATACTCTAACCATCTAAATAAGTCATGTTTGACTAGCCTTCTTTAACAACTTAAAGGAAAATGATAACATAATAGCTTTATGGTTATTCAAATTATTCTATTTCCCCCCTTTCGAGGATACATTTTCAAAATGTATTCACTTCCTTAAAGTGTTTAGCTAACATACATTGAGACTATACTACCTTGCTAGTCATTGGAGACAGACATGAGTAGGTTTCTGGTTTTTTTCCTTATCAGTTCGGTTAAGTAAGGTGGAAAGAACACGTAAACAGGTCACAATACTGCAGCGTTAAAACAATTACGACAGTGGATTGCCTAAAAATTAGAAGACAAGAATTTGGAAAAGTTCTATAACATGTGAAAGGGAAAATCAGTGACTATTTCCTTTCTGTGTCCCTAGGGTTCTGAAATATAGTAAATACTTCATGTTTAATACATGAACTGACATTCAGGGAATGAGAAAATTAATGTAGGATGTTGGAGCAGAAGTCTTCTATTTCTTAAGTAAATATTTTCAATGATTTATGTGGACCTAGTGAAGAAAACGATTCTGAATATTAGTTGTGTCTTGACTCTTTAGGGTACGTTGTAGATATCTTTGATGCTTAACAATTAAGTGACAAATAAGCTGTTTCAAAGAAATTGGGAAGTAATAGGTCTTAATTCCCCAGGCCATAATTCGCTCATGTTTGTGCATGGGGGGCAAGGCTGGTATAAGAGAGAGAGAAGAAACCAAGGAGGAGGAGGAGGAGGAGCAGCAGCAGCAGGAGCAAAGCACAGGCAACTAAAGGGACATCCCTGAGAAGCACTCATTTTTAGAGGCCTCATCCTCTTCTTTTGCATGACATCACAATGCCTTTCAGGAGGCAGAGAACTCATGTATGAGTGTGACATACCTTGTTATCCAGAGAACCATCATTTTGTGAAAATGTATCATCTGAGTGTAATGCAGGGTTGGAAATGTGTTACGAGACAGATCATATTTAGATGTAATGCAAGAAAATGCTCTTTCATGTCTGTATTAAACTTAGAAATTTGGATTGCTTTTTAAAACACAAAATATCACATAATATTACTTAATAATACTACTTAATATCACATAAGCAAAGTGGCATATATGTTTTTCTCACAAAATAAGAGGAATGAAGTAGTTATGAAGCAGTTCAATGATATACTAGCCAGCATCTTTGTCATTGTATTGGCCTTGATCCTCATGTCACAAGATACCTACTATAGCACCATGTATCACTTTTATATTCAAGATAGTGTTAATGGAGATATAGGATTTTAACTTTATGTATTATAGTTATCAGGAAAGCCAATGCAGTGTCAGGAAATTTCTGTTCATTTCTTTGTCCCAGAACTACATCATATGGCTACTCTTAGCTGCAAGAGAGGCTAGCAAAGTGAATGGTTAGCATTTCCAGCTTCTTTAGAAAAGGTAGGCAAACAAGGAAAGGAATAAGAATGAATTCTGGATTGGCAACCAACAATATTGGTCAGGGATTTGAGATTTTGCATGGTAGATTATTTGCATCTTTTATTTTTAAAAAGCATCAATTACAAACGAATATGAATAGGTCTTGTTTTTGTAGCTAGTCTCACAATCCTTGTCTTTTAATTGCACTGTTTACTCAATTTATATTTAATGTAATTGTTTTTATAGTTGAGTTTAAATCTACTATCTTGTTATTTGTTTCCTAGCTGGTCCTTCTGCTTTTTTATTCCTTTGTTTATCCTCTTTAGGCTAATCAAATTTGTGCTGCTGTTGTTGTTTTGTTCTTTGCTTGGATTCCATTTCTTCTAAAGCAAACTTAGTCAACCTGTGGCCCACAAACTGCATGAGGCCAAGGACGGCTTTGAATGTGGCCCAACAGAAATTCGTAAACTCTCTTAAAACATGGATATTTTGGCCAGGCACAGTGACTCATGCCTGTAATCCCAGCACTTTGGGAGGCCAAGGTGGGTGGATCACCTGAGGTCAGGAGATTGAGAAAATTTGCACTAACATGGCGAAACCCTATCTCTATTAAAAATACAGAAATTAGCCAGGTGTGGTGGCAGGTGCTTATAATCCCAGCTACTCAAGAGGCTGAGGCAGGAGAATCCCTTGAACCCAGGAGGTGGAGTTTGCAGTGAGCTGAGATGGTGCCACTGCATTCCAACCTGGGTGACAGAGCAAGACTCTGTCTCAAAAAAAAAAAAAAAAAGGTTTTTTTTTGTTTTGTTATTTTTTTTTAAGCCCATCAGCTCTTGTTAGTATTAGTGTATTTTATATGTGGCCCAAGACAATTCTTCTTCTTCCAATGTGGCCCAGGAAAGACAAAAGATTGGAAACCCCTCTTCTATAGGCTTTTAAAGTAATTTAAAACTTAAGTTGTTTAAGTTTACACAACTCTTTTTGTGGTTTCCCTAGGGATTACAATATGTCTCTTTAACTTATCAGTATCTACCATTACTATGAGTTAACATTATTTTCATGTACAATGGAAGGTCTTTTCCGCAGTATTATCCCTCTTAAATCCCATCCATCCTTTGTCTATTGGTGACATAAATTTTACTCTTAACATATGTTCTAAGCCTCACTCTACATTGTTTCACTTTTTTTAGTCAATTAAATAACAAAAAAAATAAAAACAGTTTTTTTGTGTTTATCTATTTATTTACCATTTCCAGGATTTGTTCTCCTCACCTACATATTCAGTTTTCCCCTAGGTACTATATCCCTTTAGTGGAAAGAAATTTCTTTACAATTTCTTATAGAGTGAATCTGCCGGTGATAAAGTTCTTAACTTGTATTTTTCTGAAAACATGCCCTTGCCCTTATTTTAAAAATGTTATCTATGTCTTTGAGTTTCTATGATTTTTCTCTTAAAATAATCTTTATTTAGGACAGTATGAGATTTACAGAAAAGTTGCAAAGGACATGCTGAAGACTTGAGATACTGGCATACAATTCCTTTTTAGCTATACTAGAATCGAAAACCTAACTTGTATTAAATAATTTGCAAAAAAACCATTCTCCTCTTAGGCGTACCAATTCAGTATTTATGATCCATGTTGGAGAATTTATTGTTATGTGTAAATGAGTTGATCCGAATGTGAAATGCCAGATTTCTATTTGAGTGCATTTATCAAGTATCTTACCTAAAGATTTTCAGGCTCCTACAAAAGAAGTGTGGAACTACATCCATTCTTTAAAGGCTACATTGGGTGAGGGACGGAAAAGTCGGTGTCAGTAGGATGCTTACTTGAGAAAGTAATTTTGAGGTTTTTCTTTAGAATGTAAGGATTCCCAAAGCTTTGAAGTTCAAGGGAAAGAGGCAGAAAGAGTTAAACTAGGGGAAGAAAGGAGTGATTCACTGTCATTAGTGTTCTTGTGATTAGTGTTCTTGAAAAATTATTTTCGGGTCAGGTTAACCAGTCTTCCCATCCTATGCCCACAGGACCAGATGTTTCACAAGTCCTTCAGCAAGCAAGTTCACAAAAGAACTTGGAATTTCATTCTGTTCCTTAATCTATCACTGAGAACAGGGTGAGTTCTTTAAATCTCACATCGTTCTAATTTTATCTAAACTTCATTAGCTTGTCTTAAAATAATTCCCAAACCAAAGTATAATAGAAAACTGGCTTGCATCTCGTCCAGCTTCCTTTATGATACAATAAGGAACCTGAGACAGAGAGAAAGGATTGCTCAAAGTCATCATCCTCATAACAATAAAATACGTGTAGTAATAACACATGATACTTAGTGGTCGAGCTGAGACTTCAACCTGTAGGCTTTGCTCTCCTGGTCCAGGCTGTGGAGTACCAATCATCCCTTTCCTTCCCTTATGCTCCAGGGGCCTCGGCCTGGGTGTAGTCCTCTTACCCACAGTCTCAGCTCTACCTGGCCTTCCTTTGCTTTTGTAAACAGCTTTGTGGAGGTGTAATTTACATATGATACAATGCACTCATTTTTCATTTACTTTTTGCTGCACTTTGAAATCTGAATCCCAGATCTCAAAATGTCAAATACAGAAGGAGGGCTATAATAAATAAAACGGTTGAGGGAGCCCTTGACATCTCAGTGTGTACACCCAGCAGTGTATGCACCCCTATTTCATGGAAGTGACAACCCAAGAAGGCCCACACTTCTAAGTTTCTGGCCTCAGATCTCTTGGGAATATTTCCCGTCCATCTGCAGCTCTTCTCAGCTTTGGTGCCGGGTTTTCATCTTATCAAAGATTCATGCAAGTGTGTCAGACTGGCACACACGTAGGCTGTCGAATCTGATTCCCATACACAAGGGAAGACTTTCCAATCCTTTTCCTGTCGATGACACTCTTCCTTTCCCCTATAACACCACATTTAGAAGGAAAGTTATGCATGAGCTGTCTTTGGCATGAAAAGAAGAAGAAGAAACTCCTATTTATTTGTTCATCCAGTAGCTCTTTCACACTGCCTGAGTGTTGCGGCCTGTGCTAGGCACAGGGGATACTCAGTAAGTCAAAACAGACAGGATCCCTGACCTCGTGGGATCTCATGGGAAATGTGACCAATAGCTTCCTGGATAGTAGAAGCTCTTTTCCTTCATGGAAATCTGTAAATGGACCTTGGGTAGTAGTCAGGGTATTAGGGCTGAAGAACACAGTTGTGCTCCTGATTGGGGAGTGGGGAGTAGAGGCCAAGCCAGCTAGGTCCTCCCCCTCCTCCTCAACTCCTCAAGACCCTTCTGCAATTTTTCTTCAAGCCTCGAAGTTCAAGCTGAAGAATCTGGAACTATATTTTGGAGATCTATGAGGTGTGACCTCTAGGTTAAATTTAAAATCTGAAACTACTATCCCATGTCATCTGCCCTGTTATACTTCGGTCTTCTTAGTTCACAACTAGGAAGCTGAAACTCACAGAGAGGTGATAGAAGATACCCAACTGACCTGACTACGCAGTAGCACAGAGAGGGCAGGGTCTCCAGTCACCTGCCTGCCTGGTCCCTGGTGCTCTCCCCATCTCACTGGTTCTGCCCCAAATCTTCCTTTTGCCAGTTTTGCTCCTCACAATCAAGCAAACCCTGACGTCCTAGCTACCGGCTCCTGTTTCTTACCTGGTAAGAGTCAAATGTCCGTGAAAATAGTTCTGAGAATTGTGCCATCATTCTCAGATGGCAGCCTTGATGTGTCAGGACATCCTTGATCCAGACGAGGATCACCCCAAATGGAAATGATAAACTTGAGGGGCACATCGAGGCCGGCCCAAAAGTGGAGCAAGAGCTGGGATGCTGTACTCTGCGTTTTGGTTCATCAGGCTGAAGGGGCAGCGGGGCTTTGGCAGGTTGAACTGCACAAGCTCTAGAAACAGGACAGTGCCAATACTTTTCTAGGACTGCATCAGATAAACTGGGACATCTGCAATATTTCCTAAGCAAACTAGGTTACCCTCCCCACTGCTGCGGCTACCCAAGGGCATTGGGCAGCTGGGTGACCCAGAAATGGCCATCTCCTTGTCCAGCTCCATCTGGAATTCCAGCCCCTAATTCCGGGGCACAGACAGCCTTTAGGTGAAAGCGAGCTTTACAACACCAAATGGAATCCAACCCGTTTTTGTTGCAGGATGCCTATCCCAAAACAAGAAGGGAAAAGAAACATTTGTCTTTAAAAAATGACAGCATGAGGAAGTGAAATGGCAATAAATCTTCCCCATCTACTTTTATGTTTTGTAGTCTAGAGAAGCAAAATAATTGCAGGAAAGTGTGTCATGTTAAAAAAACAAACAAACAAAAAAAGGCTTGATGTCAAGAGACATTGATTTGGATAGCTAAACTGGGAAAAATTGCTTCCTCTCTGGGCTTAACTTTCTCAGTGGTACAATGAAGAGGTTGGCTTAGTTGATCTCTAAGTCTTTCCTGCTTTGAAAGCATATGATTATATGCGCTCTCTGGTTAACAATGACAAAAACACAATAAGGGGGACAGCCAATGTCTAATAGGCTCCTCCATGACCCCAAAAGACTTGTTGACTTAGTGACTGGGTGACCCTGCAATGCAGTATTAAAGACCCCAAATATGGGGATGTAGGGCAAGGACAAGGAAGGTAGTGGAGGTCAGCTGCTTTGTCTACTCTCTTCAAAAGACATGTGTACACTCACGTTCATGCCTATTTCTACGGCACTCAGAATCCTGTGTGCATTTGTGTGTGTGTGCTTTAGTATTGTGGGTTCTAAACTCTCAGTGATGTAAATGAGAAGAGGGAACCAATCGGCAGTGAATTCCACAGTCGATCAGCAACAGAGCCGTCTTGGGGTTGGGGCCAAGCTCATTTACTCAACCATTCATAATGACATGGCACCATATTTGGCCAGTGCCTCAACCTTCCGAATCGTGGACCATCTGTCTAACACCGTTAATTGGCTCCAGGGGGAGATGTGCTCAGAGGACATTTCGGCAAATGCACATTGAGGAGAATGCAAAGTTTTTGTATCCAGACCTCTGTGTGAAATCCTCTGTCCTTGGAGGCACAGACTGAACCACTCATCTGTCCACTGATCCACTTAGGCTGAGAATACAGGCAGGCCTCTTCCCCTGGGTCACATTTTCCCCTCCCAGCATCCCAGAGTAGGAAGAACCCTCTCAAGGAGAAAGCAGCCTGGATTATCTTACCGCATCCCCAGCAATGTAGGACTTCAGGGAAACTTCTAGACAATGAGATTCTGAAATAGCAAATGAGATAGTACAAAGGGCATCTTCAATGTCCATTATGCCTTTGCCCTTGAACTCTGTGGACATATTAACCCTCTGGGTGGGAGTGGGAGGAGGCCTAGGGTTGGAATCCTCCTATTAATTATGAAAGAACCATCTAATAGGGACTGGTGTCCAAATAAATATTGTTGAGGATAGGATAGATGAGTCTAAAAACCTAGTGTTTGACATTTATGGTGCAGCATCAGAGACCACAGTAACTATTTTCTCACTTCCAAATACATCCAGGATAAAAGGATTCTTCCTAGGTGACGTAACATGAACACACATTAATCTGGAACAGCCTGACTTCTGAGTTGGTGTGATTTTGAAAGGTCTCTGTGATGGGATTTCTGCTGCTCACTAACTGAATGACCCCGGACAAGTCATTTCCCTCCCCCATGGATTAGTTTTATCATCAAAGAGGTGAGAGGGTGAGACCAAAATATTTACTTTGTGGTATAGCTTAGAGAGGCCTTAGGACTCTTCTAAGAAAAGGAGAGAAAAGCAGTTCTATCTACTTTATTGGTAAAATCTCTTCTAGTATGACATTGATAAATCCATTAATACTGAAGGACCCAGCACTTTGGGAGGCCAAGGTGGGTGGATCACTTGAGACCAGGAGTTTGACATCAGACTGGCCAACAAACCTAGTCTGTACTAAAAATACAAAAATTAGCTGGGTGTGGTGGCAGGCATCTGTAATCTTAGCCACTTGGGAGACTGAGGCAGGAAAATCGCTTGAACCTAGGAGGCAGAGGTTGCAGTGAGCCAAGACTGCGCCACTGCACTGCAGCCTGGGTGACAGAGAGAGACTCAATCTAAAAAATAAAAAAAAAAAAAACTGAAGGAAACAGGTTTAAACTCCTGACAAAAGACAGTTTAAGTGCCCCCATTCAGAAGCCTTTCTTTCTCTCTCTCACGTAGATACATACGCACACAGACAATTTTATTAAATTTAAAAATGTAGATATGTTTTAATAAATAAAAATTCATTCACTTTTTTATGTGATGCAGTTTATTCCCTTGACCGTTACATGTTGTGGAACCCAGCATGGTCTTTTAACCCTCTATTTCTTCATCTATCAAGTGGAGATATAAAAACTATGTCAAGGCAACAAATGAAATACAAATAAGCAGAGCATATTGGTCAGGAAATTAGGTCCTGGACTCCAGCCACATGACTGCAGGTTCTCAGCTCTGTGACCTGAGTGCAATTCCCTCACCTCTGAGGGCTTTGGACCCACCACCAGTAAACAGGGGCGATAATAGAATTGTTCCCTGATGGTTGCGTTGCATGTGGTGGGATGATTAGCTCAGCTCTGGCGCCAGACTTGGAAACATTCAGAGCCCCATTCTGACATTTACTAGTTGGAGAACCACAGGCAGCTTAATTCACCTTCTTTTGCCTTGGTTTCTCCATCCAAAAATGGGAATGGGAATGGTGCTTAGCTTCCAGGGTTTTCTTGAGAATTAAATGAGCTAATACATCTGAAGTGCTTGGGACAGTGCCTGGTATGTAGGAAACACTCCATAAATAAATTGTGTGCATGTTTTAAGTCTAATACAGTCAATCAGAGTCCTTTAACAAACATCCCAACACAAACTGCAAGTAACAAAACAGTTTCTCTCTTGGATCTTGTATTCTGAGATGAAAGACAGATGAAATTCACCGATGAAATTCTCCAATGAAAAAATAAATATGAAGTAGGTCAGGCAGAGGAAAGTACGATGGAGAAGAAACTAGTAAAACCGGGGAAGGGGAAAATGGAGAATGAGGAAAGGGTGCCCTTAGATGGAGTCATCTGTAAAGAGGTGAGGTTTTAGGTAAGGAGCTGAAGGGTGCCTTGGGGCCACGTGAGGCAGAGGGCGCACCCATGCTCAGATGTGCTGCTGCTGTTAATAACAATGGTGATAATGGTGATAACAATAAATCAAAACAATGCTTTCATAAATAGTACTCAGTGGATGTTCAGGACATCAACGCAGACACATTGGCTCATCTTCGTTTCTAAGTTATTACAGTCAGCAGGTGTTCAAATTGCAATTGACGGCATTCAAAGAGGGAATAAAGAAAAGATGGCAGGGCCTCCTGCTTTAAATGCTGCCTGCTTAGGTAGTAGTCCTGGTATAACCTCTTCCAGTTTCCCATCAAGCGACCTATGAAGACACAAAGAACAGCTGCTCATGGAGTACTGAGCATGAACACTGTGGGTTAAGCTGCTATCAGAATCTTGGAGAAATTTTTATTCCAACGTCATTACAACTCTTATCTTTTTTTTTTTTTTTTTTTTTTTTTTTTGAGACAGAGTCTTGCTCTGTTGCCAGGTGCCAGGCTAGAGTGCAGTGGCACAATGTTGGCTCACTGCAACCTCTACCTCCTAGGTTCAAGCAATTCTCCTGCGTCAGCCTCCCAAGTAACTGGGACTCTAGGCACGTGCCACCACGCCCAGCTAATTTTTGTATTTTTTAGTAGAGACAGGATTTCACCATGTTGGCCAGGATGGTCTCGATCTTGTGACCTCGTGATCCGCCCACCTCAGCCTCCCAAAGTGCTGGGATTGCAGGCATGAGCCACCAAGTCTGACCTACAACTCTATCTTAAAAATATAAATTGGCATCAAATTTGTGGAATTAATGTTCGTAGGGGTAGGGATACCATTCACTGTTAATCTCAGTGACTGCCCATTGAGAAGCATAGTTTCCAGATAACTGGGCATTCATCTTCTCTCCAAGTGGCAAATTTTTGGCCCTTCCCTTCCTGGCTCTTGTTTTCCAACTCCAGAAAATAGGAAGGGGATGGAGTGAAGAGATGGGTGGCGGTACAATGCATCTTGGCAGGCATAGTGTTCATGGAAGTAAGACAATTTAGGTAAGGGAAGAGTTTGGAAGAGCCTTGGGAACAAATGTCCAGGGCATTTCAGCTTTCCTTACATGGGTTTTATTAAGATCTGTAAGAACCAGCTGGAGGAGACAGAAGATCCCAGCAAGGTCCAGCACAACCAGCTGTCCTGGTCTGGATTCTTCATCGTTGTAGGGAAGAGAATATTGACTTAAAATAGGTTATGTGAAAGAGGGAAGCACTGGCTCATTGCATATCATGTGTTCAGGCACAAGTGGATCAAGGTGCTCCAGTGATGCTTCTCTCTCTCTCTCTCTCTCTCTCTCTCTCTCTCTGTCTCTCTCTCTCTTTTTCCCTCTCCCCTTTGCCTCTCTATTTACCTTTATTGCATTCTTGAGAAAGCTTTTGCCGTATGAGTAGAATACAGCCCCCAGCAAGTCCCAACTTAACGTCATCCTTACAGCTTAGTATCCCAGAGGGAAGTGAAGCCTTTCCTTGTATTTCTAACAAATGTTCCTGGGTTCTGGTTGACCTGTCTTGGATTGGCTCATATCTGAACTGTTTTCAGTGGGATGGAGTACTCCGATTAAGCAGGTCATGGTCACGTGGTTGCCACCAGGGCCCTGGAGGAGGGGGAGCCAACCCATCTGGACCACCTGTTCTCAACAGCATTGCTATGGAAAGAGGCTGATGTGATTTACCAACATTAGGGCTTCCAGGCAGATGTAAAGCTCACATCTGTTCCATCTGTACTAGGTGATGGCAGGGCAAGAAAAGGGTAGAACTGACATCAAGCAGAAGTTAGTCAGTAATAAGTATGGCAAATTGGGAATGCTAGAGAGAGAGAGATTATCGATAGGAAAGACAGAGAAAAGACTAAAATTAGACCTGTTCCTAAAGAAAATCTACAGTGACTTCTGAGATATCATAATCAAAAATGCAGGCAAATCACCTTCCCTGAGCTTCCCTGGAGTCCAAGTTAAAAGGCTGCTCTTCATTTCGGGCAAAAACAAACGTAAAAAGATCCATGCATGAGGCACCTTGCCAGATGACCAGCATATATGAGCAAAGAAAAAAATTAGTAAGTATCCCGATGTTGAGGATCTTTAAAAAATATTATTGTATAATCAGATTAATTAAATTTAGGTTGGCCTTTGTCTTTGGTCTGGTATCAAAGGCCAGAGACGGTGGGGAAGTACCTGACTTTTCTGGCTGCTCATGAGCCAGGAACTTCATGCCAAGACAAAGTATCTCACGTATAGTGACAACATGAAGTCATTCTTGGATATGTACAGTCTTGGAAAATAGCAGATTTGAAGTCGTAGCCAGCCAAAGATAACTGAAGTTAGAAACTCTTGTAGATGTTTTGCTTATAAGAACTGGCTGCATCCTTTGAGGTGAGAGTGAGATTCCCCATTCCCGGAGCCTGCAGGAGAAACATCTGTGCAGTAACTCTCCCAGACTGATGGGCCTCTCCATGGGAGGTGGAGGCGTGGCTTTCCTGTCCCAGAGGCATCCAGAGGAAGCTTAAAAGGAAGGGATTTCAAATTGCATGACCCTTCTTTATTGGCTTGACTCTGTAACTGAACATAAGACATTCCTTTGGAAAAGCTGTTTTTTCAGAGAAGTACAGGCCAAAAGAGACAAGTAACAGCATTTCTCACCTGCTTGCCTCTCACTGGGAACCTCTGCTAAATGCTTAATATAAGTTCTCGCAGGGCAATTTCACCACTGAATTCTGAAGTCCAGTGAAATAGCATTTACAGCTACATCTAGAGACAAAAAATGCAAAGCCTGCTTTGTTTGTTTTTGAGAGGTAGGTCTGTGGGTGATTTCTCCCTCCCTTCAGTTTTCTACTCTTTTTTTTTAATGATTTTTTTGAATGAAAAAAAAAATACACAGTTAAAATGCATGAGATGACATGCAGTAAATGCATTAAATCCATCTGAGGCATGAGAATCACTCGAACCCAGGAGGCGGAGGTTGCAGTGAGCCAAAATCGTGCCACCACACTCCAGCATGGCCGACAGAGTGAGATTCCATCTCAAATAATAGTAATAATATAGAGTTTTCACCATATCAGCCTGGTGGATTATTAACTCAAGCTCCTTTCAAAGCTCAAGGGTTGGAGCACCCCATGAATGCACTTGCATTGAACCTCCACACTCCCTTTGCTCTCTCTCTCACATGCAAGCTTTCCCTATTTCTTCTCTTCTTGTCTCTCTTGGTCTCTGATCCACAGCTCACAGGTACAGGGCTCTCTCAAACACACACACACACCACACCCTTGGTCACCTCTTCCTTGACATCTCCCTTTCTGGAAATCTCCCTTTGTGTCTGCATCTCTCACACACAAACCTCTAGTCTTGCTGTGTTTTCTCTGGACCTCCTCCCTCTTACCCTCCCATCTCTGCACACAAACACGAGCCTTCAGTGGCTGCTCTCCTTGCTCTTTGGCTCTGTGTACCTTCCGTCCACAGACACGCACACTGCCAGTGGAGCTCAGTCACCTCCTCTCTTCTCTGTATCCTTCAGTTCTCATCCATCTTACTCTGTCCCCCTCCCTCCTTCCCCCACAGCCTCCCCATCTCTCTAAAGCACACACACTCTCCTTGATTAGTTGTGCACGCTTATAACCGCAGGAGTTATGGATTCAATTATCCAAACACCACAATCCTCCCCCGCCTTGAAAAGTGAAGACAAGTGAACGTCCTAATTAAAACGTTACCTGTCTCATTGGCGCAAAGAGAGAGAGAGGCGGCAGCATTGAAAAAAAATGGAAAGACAATAATGTGTTTACCTTCCTCGGCTGGGTGAGTCATCTGTGGGCTTTTTCTGGTTTTATATCAGCTCTCTGCTACTCTGGGTACCATAGACTGGGGACAAGTTGCTTTTTGTCTGTCCTTCTGGGTAAAATTATGAATTCTTTATCTGGACACTTAAGAATAAACACGCACTGTAATCAGAGCTTGGCTTGAATCCACGGACTCCCAAAAGTTTTGAAAAGGCTGCTGTCTCCCGCCTCCAGTGATACAGGGTGGATGTGGGCCGTATTTGATAGAAGGGAAAGAGCTGTGAGCCTGTCTCCCTTTCCTCAGCTCAGGTTTGCTTTCTGTCTCTTTTTGTGCAGACCAGCCTCCGTGGAAATTCAGCTGGGAGCCACCTCCAGCAGGTTTCAAGGCCTTTGAACTCAATTGGATTGATAATGCCCATGCCAGGGAACCTCTAGGTGATCAGAGCTGTTGTTAACACACTCTCATTGCTTTAGAAAATATTCCAGTGAATTAGTGGAGGGTTTTGACAGAGCAAACCATCATGTGATATTCCACTGGCTCCAAAGCTTGCAGAGATGTTTGATGTCATTGTCTCTTGGGGGTCGGTAGAAGTTGAATTGCCAGTGAGACGTCCAGAGAAGTCTGTGTCCAGATAAAATGGTGATTCAGGAGCCTGCCCAGCAGCAGGGGCCTGCCTGTGTGGCAGCTACCAGGGGGTGACCTGCCTTTTGGTGTGCATGCCACATCTTTATCACTGTGACAAGAACACAGTAGCAATGACTTCCTCATGGTGTGGCTTGAGGAGCTAGGACTGATCGTGCATTATAGGGAGTATTGTCTGCCCCCTGCTCTGATGCTCAGGGTGGCATAGAGGTGTGTTTCTCTGGTCCATGTGGGGAGGTAGCCTGTCAGAGCCAAAGGATTGAGAGTGTGGGACTATTAGAAATAGATTTTTGGTCTTTGTCCCTGGTGCTGACAGAACTCCTAAATCCTTGGAATTTTCTGGATGATAGGGGCATCTTTTGTTCTAAGGAGACAACTCTTGGTGAGCCCTTAGATAGTTTCAGAACAAGGGCAGATGCCAGAAAGGCAAAGCCTTGATTACAGACCTGGAGCTTTTAGCACCCCTACCCTGCCTTCAGCCTCCAGGGACAGGACAAGAGCTGGAGCTTGAGTTAATAATCCATCAGGCTGATATGGCAAAAACTCCATATTATTATTATTATTATTATTATTAATTTATGAGATGGGGTTTGGCTCTGTCACCCAGACTGGAGTGCAATGGTGCAATTTTGGTTCACTGCAACCTCCACCTCCTTGGGTTCAAATGATTCTCATGCCTCAGCTGCCCAAGTAGCTGGGTTACAGGTGCACTCCACCATTCCTAGCTAACTTTTGTATTTTTAATAGAGATGGGGTTTCACCATGCTGGTCAGGCTGGTCTCGAACTCCTGACCTCTGGTGGCTGAGGGGGCGGCTCATGCCTGTAATCCCAGTAGTTTGGGAGGCCAAGGCAGGTGGTTCACCTGAGGTCATGAACATGCTATAAAAAACCCTAAACAATGTGAGGTGGTAGTCAGAGAGCTTCTGGTCTGGAGAGCATGTGCAGGTGCTTCAGAGGGTGGCACATTGTCAATTACATTTCTTCTTCTTCTTTTTTTTTTTTGAGACGGAGTTTTGCTCTTGTTACCCAGGCTGGAGTGCAATGGCGTGATCTGGGCTCACCGCAACCTCTGCCTCCTGGGTTCAGGCAATTCTCCTGCCACAGCCTCCTGAGTAGCTGGGACTACAGGCACGCACCACCATGCCCAGCTAATTTTTTGTATTTTTAGTAGAGACAGGGTTTCACCATGTTGACCGGGATGGTCTTGATCTCTTGACCTCGTGATCCACCCGCCTCAGCCTCCCAAAGTGCTGGGATTACAGGCTTGAGCCACCGTGCTCGGCCGTCAATTACATTTCTACCACCACCCAGAGAAAGCATGGAAGCTCCATGCTCCCCACTCCCCTGTGCATCTATTCCATCTGGCTGTTTCTGAGTTTTCTCCTTTATAACTGGAAACAGTCAGTAAAGTGTATTCCTGAGTTCTATGAGCCATTCCAGAAATTACTGAGCATGAAGAGAGGGGTCATGGAAGTCCCCTACTTATCACCAGTTTGTTCAAAGTACGAGAGTCCTGACACTTGCAACCAGAGTCCCAAGAAGGGGGCAGTCTTGTGGGACTGAGCCTTTAAGTGCTGAGGTTTGCCCTAACTCTAGGTAGTAAACATCAAAATTGAATTGAATTATTGGATGATTCAGCTGGCATCTGAAAGGTTGGAGAACTGGTTGATATGAGGGAAAAAAAAAAAACAATTCACACATTTGGTGTCAGAAATGTTGTGAGTAAAAACAGCTTTTTGAGAGTACTTGAGAAATAAGCCCCTGGACCTGGAAATCATTGCCTGCATCCAACTCATAGGCGGCCATCTCTTCTGAACTTGGGCATGCAGGGAGCAGGCTGCCTAACTGGAGGCTGGTGGCTGCAACACAATTTATCCGGTTCTGCCCTCCGGGAGAACGCTGGACATGCATGTCTAGGTTTTAGGTTTGATGTCAAAGCCAAGCTGGAGTTTTGGCCAGAATGGCCTTTCCCTGAAGATCTGGGACGCCTAACTGGGGTAGGGAGACTGCTACATGGTATCACCATCACCTGTGACAAGAGCACTAGCGTGTCCTCCTGGAAGCCCACCCATCGGCTCAGAAAGCATCATTTCAGCCCCTGGTGCTCTGAGAAGGTGTGGATGGAATACTGGCCTTGGCAGAGCTGGCTGTAGGATCTTTAAACATCCAGTGGGTATTGACAGGTGGCACTTGAACCTCTTTTCATAGGACACGTGGAAGAAAGAACATGCCCTTTTCTTCTTAGAAACAATGACTGTTGCCGGGTGCGGTGGCTCAAGCCTGTAATCCCAGCACTTTGGGAGGCCGAGGCGGGTGGATCACAAGGTCAAGAGATCGAGACCATCCTGGTCAACATGGTGAAACCCCGTCTTTACTAAAAATACAAAACATTAGCTGGGCATGGTGGCGCGTGCCTGTAATCCCAGCTACTCAGGAGGTTGAGGCAGGAGAATTGCCTGAACCCAGGAGGCGGAGGTTGCAGTGAGCCGAGATCGCGCCATTGCACTCCAGCCTCAGTAACAAGAACGAAACTCCGTCTCAAAAAAAAAAAAAAAAAAGGAAAGAAACAATGACTGTTTTATAACTCAGGGATACAGATGTGGATACAGATGTGAATGCATAGCTTTCTCCCGTCACAAAGATACTTGCACCCATAGCCTTGGCGGTCGCACAGATCTGCCCAGCTCTCTGCGGGAAGACTTATCCCATATCGCAGGCCTCTGTTTAGATGCTCCCTGCTTCCTTTGGGTTCTATTCCAGAGCCTTGCACATGCTAGACATATTGGGTCACTGACCCAGATGAATATGGGTGAACAAGCGGAGGAGTGAGTCAGTGCATGAACACGCTCCTTCTCCACGCTTACACGAGGATATGACCCTGAGCAGGGAATTCGTGCTGCCATAGGTTGTCTCAAGGCCCAGGGCCTCCGAAGGCAGGAAGGGTTTCTGATTGGACGGAAACTGAGCCATCAACACAGCTTTCCCTGGCTACCTCTGAGAGACAATGTTCAGTTAAAGTTCCCCTTGAGTGGTGCAGGATCCATGGATCTCTCTTTCCTTTGCTCCTCAAGCCCCATGGGAAGGGCTCTGGTGGCAGAGACCGAGTGTTTCAATGAACTTCCCTCCCAAGGAAACTGGAATCTTTCCCCACAAATTACCAGGAGCCCGAGGTTTCCAGCAAACATAGAGGAAAGCAAGGCAGACTTGAGTTCCTTCTCTGATGTCATCATTCATTGGCTGGGTGATGGGGCATGCCATGGAACCTCTCTGAGCTTCATTTTCCTCATTTGTAGAATGGTGGTTGCAGTAAAGTTTATTACATAGCATGCCTGGCAGTTCAAATAAGATATGTGAGTTTTGCCTTATAAAATCACAAAGTGGGCCAGGCAGGGTGGCTCCCACCTGTAGTCCCAGCACTTTGAGAGGCCAAGGCAGGTGGATTGCCCGAGGTCACAAGTTGAAGACCAGCCCAACATGGTGAAACCCTGTCTCTGCTAAAACAAACAAACAAAACAACCAAAAATTAGCTGGGCATGGTGGCACATGCCTATAGTCCCAGCTACTCGGGAGGCTAAGGCAGGAGAATCACTTCAACCCAGGAGGTGGAGGTTGAAGTGAGCCGAGATCGCTCCACTATATTCCAGCCTTTGTGACAGAGTGCGACTCCGTCTCAAAAAAAAAAAAAAAAAAGAAAAGAAAAAAAAATTGCAAAGTGCTATGAAATGTTAGCTAAGTCCATAAGTTTGTTTATTTTGTGCCTCTCATCTGACACACTTTCGTCACAATAGTCTTCAGCGGGTATGGGGTAAAGGAACTTGGTAAGCTGTTACAGGGGCAGAGAGAGAAAAGAGGGTGGGCATGCAGAGGTTTAGATGCTTATGGATTCAACATAGCTCATGGTAGACCCTTCCCCAGACACCCCAATATTGGGCTTATGGGGCACCTCCTGGTGTAGCTCCTCACCTGCCACCCCTGGCTGTCCATGCTCACTCTGACCCTGTGACAAAGCTTCTCAACGTCACATGCCTGGGGCTTGCGAAGGCAGACGAGGAGGGGGCAGGGGAGAAGTCGCAGTGCTCCCTTCTCTTCTCCACTCTTAACAGTGATTGGATAGAAACTGAGCCACCAGCAAAGCCTTTCCCTGGCCACCTCTGAGAACATCATGCAATTAAAGGCCTGACAGTTGCCATCTGTCCTGTCCTTCTCCAGTTGCCCAGGGCACAGGGATTTGGAGCCAGCACACTGTGATACTCTACAGTGCTCTGTCACCTCTGATTTCCTCCGGAAAGTCATTAAGTAGACCTGTGTGGGAGCTGCCCCAGCATCTGAAAACTCCCTCCAGGGCAGGCAGCACAGAGGTGGTGAGAACACATTAGGATGACTCAAGTTCAAGGAAGTTGGAGTTTGTGTTAGATGAGATGAGGAGAGGGCAAAGTCAGGCAAGGAGGAGTGGGACATAGACCCCAGATGGACTCATTTTCTCTTTCTTCTTTGGCTCCTTGGGTCTAAGATGGAGCCCTACACCTTCCTTAGAACCCCAGAACCACAGGCAGTATAGAATATGTCTTAGTTTAGGTTTTCCCAACAGCAGAGTCTGAAACAAGAATTTGGCTGCAGGTGGTTTATATGGGAGAGGATCCAGGGGGCAGAAGTGAGGGAATAGGCAGAATGCAACCAGATGGGAGGAAAAGCCAGTCATGCGATGCATGAATGAGCTGATTATCACTATGGGCACCTGGAATTCAGCCCCACGGAAGGCCCTCTGCAGTACCATGTAGCATGTCCCACTGGAGGCTGGGTTATATGGCCACCCATTCCCATCACCCTGGTGCCTTAGTTGCCATGCACCTCTGGCTTGCACCTGCATGAGGCTGGACAAAACCCTGAGACACTGAGACAGAGACACCTGAGACACTTGATGTGGGAGGCTGGCAACTTACACAGAACTGACCGTGACAGCTGTGCCAAGATAGCGGTGCAGGGGCTGTGACGTGGTAGATGGTTCGGATTAGCTGCAAAGACCCAGAGTTCTTGGAGAGTGGGGCTTCCTCATCGAGGCATAAAAAGGCGGGAACTGGGCCTCCTCTTGCCTGTCTGACAGACTTGCCCTTTTCTTTTGAGCATCAGCTCATGGGTTACCTGCTCCAAGATGGCTTTGCTTGGCCAGGTGCGCTAAGGCACCTCTGGAGTCCTTCTCATGCCCTGGCTCTCGAAGAGTCCATGTCATAGTCCCCTCTCACCACTTGTTTTCCTGTCTCACTATCAGATCTGAGTCCCTGGAGGACAAGGAGCCATACCTAGCTTCCTTTTTGTTTCCTGAGCACCTAACAAATTACCAGATGTGTAATAATTTTTGGTCAAATGATTATCTTTTTCATTCCTGCATTTGGCAATGCTTGCTACAGATGTGTTACTTACTACCATTGCGGCTGATTGAGCAGGGGCTAGCAAACTCTGACCTTTAGGAAGTCTTGGGAGAAGAGTGACAGAGGGCACGGGTATCAGTCAGGGGCCATTGCAATGGTCTGAGGAGTAACTGAGACTGGAACAAGGGTGTAGGAGGAACAACATAGAAAAATACATTGTCAAGGGAGAATCAAATGGACTCAGCGTCTGATGCGGATGAGGTCTTTAGCAGTGGGTAAAGCACACAGCAACCTCATGTTCAGTAGCTGCACACAGACTACATAGGGATTTGGCATGCATCTGCTTTGAGGATGTTGGGACCACTCTCCTCTCTCCCCTCCAGCCACTTACATAGCAATTTGAGCCTCTAGCCTCAAAGCGATAGTCCAGGGAGTAACTGCTAGTAGAAAAGCAACCTTGAATTTGTATCCTAGAGCCACATCCTGCTAAAGCAAATCCTCTTCATACCAAAAGGCTTTTTTCTTTTCTTTTCTTTTTTTTTTTTTTTTTTTTGAGGCAGAGTCTCACTCTGTCACACAGGCTGGAGTGCAGTGGCATGATCTCTGCTCCCTGCAACCTTCGCCTACTGGGTTGAAGCAATTCTTTTGCCTTAGCTTCCTGAGTAGCTTGTACTACAGGTGCATGCCACCATGCTCAGCTAATTTTTGTATATATTTTTAAATAGATACAGGGTTTTACCATGTTGGCCAGGATGGTCCCAATCTCTTGATCTTGTGATCGCCTCCCTTGGCCTCCCAGAGTGCTGAGATTACAGGCATGAGCCACTATGCCTGGCCACTAAAAGGCTTTTAACAAAAGGTTTAGCAATCTTTTACATTGGCCGTCCTGTGATTCATGGCTCAAGATGACTTTGAATTTTGCTGGTAATCTTGCTCCCACACGACTTACTACTGAAACTGCAAAAATACATGTTGTACTCTTTAAATTGTTGAAAAGCTGAGAAAAACCTAAGTGTAAAACAGTGAGGCATTACTGAATTAAAAGAATGATGTGCAAAAAATTGCAAACATTCTTGTATGTTTACTGTATACATAATGTTTAAAATACTGAAAAACAAGGAGTGATCTATGTGGCCAGCAACAGGGAGTTCTTTGGAAAAAAAAAAAAAACACAAAATGTGTATAGTACATTTATATAATAGTAGAAAAGTATGAAGCCACTAAATTGCCCCTGGCCTGTTATATATGATGTTGTCAATTTGCATTTGTTGATAGGAAGCTCTGTTCATGATATACTAAATGAAATTAACAAATTAAAAATTAGTATATACACCCTGCTCAAAATTTTCATTATATTTATATAAACATGAGTAAAAGGTCTGAAATAGTAATCTCCAACCTTTACTGTGGTTATTTCAAAGTGGTGGAATTATGAGTGATTCACTCCTTTCCTTTTTCAGTTATGTTATTTTATTTTTGTTTAAAATTTTATTTTTGAGACAGAGTCTCACTCTGTTACCCAGGCTGGAGTGCAGTGGCACTATCTCGGCTTACTGCAACCTCTGCCTTCCGGGTTCAAGTGATTCTCTTGCCTCAGCCTCCCGAGTAGCTGGGACTACAGGCGCCCGCCACCACACCCAGCTAATTATTTTGTGTGTATTTTTAGTAGAGATGGGGTTTCACCATGTTAGCCAGGATGGTCTTGATATCCTAATCTCATGATCCACCTGCCTCAGCCTCCCAAAGTGTGAGCCACCATGCCCAGCCCTTGGTCTGTTATTTTTTAATTTTTCTAGAAGAAACATGTTTCATTTGCATATAAAATAATAAAAAATAGTTTTTTCAGTAATAACTGTGGAAATTAGCAGCACTCTAGATGTTTCAACAGTGTGAAATATGGAATATTCTGCTCACCTGAAGTAAGACATGAAAGTATAAAAGCTGCCTCGACATGCCACATTTAGAAAGACTGGCAGCAACAGCTCTATCACTTCCTTCTTCTATCTTGCAGCAAAAGTGTGACTACAGGAATTAAGGGTTCATGTGCAAATGAGGTGAAGCCAGAAAATTTCAGCTTGTGGGAGCCCAGGGGAGGAGTCCCTTTTGATGTTTGGTAGCCATGAAGAAAGAGCAGCTCTGATCTGGTAGTGTGGACCAATGACCCAGACTCCAAGGCTTTTTTTCCTTTGTTTTTTGAGATGAAGTCTCACTCTGTCACCAGGCTGGAGTGCAGTGGTGAGACCTCGGCTCACCACAACCTCCACCTTCTGGGTTCAGGGGATTCTCCTGTCTCAGCCTCCTGAGAAGCTGGGACTACAGACACACACCAACACACTCGGCTAATTTTTTTGTATTTTTAGTAGAGATGGGGTTTCACCATGTTGGCCAGGATGGTCTCGATCTCTTGACCTCATGATCTACCCACCTTGGACTCCCAAAGTGCTGAGATTACAGGTGTGAGCCACTGTGACTGACCGACTACAAGGCTTTTGAGGGTGAAGGAAGTAGAGAAAAATTCTCTAATAGAAGCTCAACTGGAAGGAAGATAAGGACTTGCTAGAAAACAAAAACAAAAACAAAAAACAGGTGTTGAAGAATTGGTACTAAAGGAGGACCCTAGATGAGCCAGCAGAGAAATAAAGGAACAACTTGTTAAACGCTAACTACCATTGTAATTTTGCCAAGCTGTTTAAACAATGAAACTGGCTACCTGTTTTTTGGCTTCCTGTATGCTATTCCCTCTACCATTTCAAAAGTTGAGAGCACATGAATTCTCAGTGATCCTGTAAACATAATGATGTAAGCTTGAGCATCAGTGAACTGAATATGAGTATTTTGGGGGAATTTGAGAAGTGTATTCATTATCTGTCACTATGTAACAAACTGTCCCCAAAATTAGTGAATGAAGACAACCACACCTTATTATTTCTCGCAGTTCTGAGGGGGTGCTAGACGATTCTGCTGCTGGTCTTGCCTGAGCCCAGGCTTGTGGTTGCATTCAGCTGAGGGGACAGCTGGGGCTAGGCTAATCTGGACCCTGGAAGGCTGGGCTTTTCTCTCCCATGGTCCCTCATCATTCAGCAGTCTAGGCTGAGCTTCCTAAGTGTTTCAAGAGGTTTAAAGCAAAGCTTCCAGGCCCAGGAATGTCTAGTCCCAGATGTCCGTTGGTCCAACGAAGTCACAAGACCACCCTGAACTTAATGGGAGAGAAACCAGACTTCACATCTTGATGGAGTGGCCATGTGCATGTACAGGGATGGGACAGATTACTGGCAATCATCTTTGCAGACGGTCTGGCCCAGGAAGGATCCAGTTATATTTACAACTCAGAGTCTGCAGTATCACCTCCATTCCAAAGAGATGAATCCCCAATTACCTAACAAGGCTGGGGTCACAGACACTTTCTTAAAGCTCTAAATCAGAATAGTGGACACTGGAGTGATCCGTGGAAAGAGAACCCTAGTGACCATATGTTCCAAGCAGTTCCCAGAGTACAAGAAAGGAAGATAAGAAGGGATACAGATTGGATCTGGGAGGGAGAAAACTGCAAAAGCTGGGCCCGGTGGAGCCCTGCTGGTTAGCTGCAGGTCTGGAGGTGACCCTCGGCCAAGTAGGAAGCAGCCCCAAGACTCTTTCCTGTTTCTCGTGTATATTATGGATATGTTTCTTATGTATAATATCCATATGTTTCTTGTGGATAATAACTGATGAATATTGGCACCAATCCTGCCCCACCTTCTGAAGCAAAGTTCTGTTGATCAGTCTCTAGCTAAGATGCTCTCACTCCCATATTAGTTACAGGGATGGGAGCATCTTCTGGGGACCCAGGATAGAGTTTTTCTTAGAACCCCAATTCCACCATTCTTCAGTGTTAGTGCAACAGCAATAGTAAAAATGACAAGGATCATGAAGCAACAGCTATGGGCCTTGTAGTTGCTGACGATCCTCTAAACAACCCTGTAAAATGGGAATTCCATTCTTTCTCTCTCTCTCTCTCTCTTGAGACGGAGTCTTGCTCTGTCACCCAGGCTGGAGTGCAGTGGCATGATATTGGCTCACTGTATCCTCTGCCTCCCGGGTTCAAGTGATTCTCTTGCCTCAGCCTCTCGAGTTTGATTATAGGTATGTACCACCATGCCTGCCTAATTTTTGTATTTTTATTAGACGTGGGGTTTTGCCATGTTAGCCAGGCTGGTCTTGAACTCCTGGCCTCAAGTGATCTGCCTCTTTGGCCTCCCAAAGTGCTGGGATTACAGGTGTGAGCCGCTGTGCCTGGCCAGGAATCCCATTCTCTCAGTGAGCTAAGAGAGGCACAGAGTTCAATGACCTGCACAAGGTGGAGCTGCACTTTAAATGCCAACAGCCTGATTCTGGGTTTGTGTTCTTGCCCACCACTCTGCCAACACCAAGCACATCTTTCTCCCCGATGTTATGATCTCAGTGCTGTTGCCCATAGACTGCACTCAGTGATCTCATGTCTAACAGATTATCAGGGGGAAGACTGTGTACTTAGCTACTGATTAATTTTACAGTTTACCTCCAACATGGAGTTTTCCTGTGATCAGTGGGAGAAGGGGTATTGGGGGCCAGCCCAAAGATGAGGACCCTCTGCAGCCCACCCTCTCTGCACCTCCCCGTCCTCCCATAGGCCAATGTGCATGGCCAGTCTAGCTAGTCTCTCTGGCTAAACTTTCATCCAGCCTCTTGAATGACTCCCTTGTCAGTGTCTCTGCTGAAGCGGAGTGGGGTGATGGGGGAGAAGCCGCCACCTACTTTGCTCTTTACTTGCAGATCCCAGAGCCCCCAGAGGATCCAGAGAGGTAAAGGACTCTAATAAAAGTGAGATCCATGGAGCTGCAGCTTAAAACCACATAAATATTAAATCACTCAAGGGCCAAAGTCCTCTGGGAGGGGCAGACTGTGAGCAGGGAGAAGGAGGAGACATCCGTCACCTAGCGGCAGACAACCTGAGGAGAGGTAGCAGGCAGAGGGAGGAAGGAGACAGGATGTTGGAGGCTGGGGCTACAGCCAGATCAGGCCCAAGCGGAGATGGTGGAGAGAAGACACAAGGGACTTCCCAACAGTCTAGTGACCAGACTCTGCAAAGCATCTTCATGAGCTCCCAAAGGGGCGAACAAAGACCTCTTTTGATAAAGAGAGAGTGGATAAACATGTTCCCAAGTGTACTGGTCATGTTTTTTTTTTTTTTTTTTTCTTGAGATGGCGTTTACGCTCTTGTCCGCCAGGCTGGAGTCCAATGGCACAATCTCGACTCACTGCAACCTCCACCTCCCAGGTTCAAGCAATTCTCCTGCCTCAGCCTCCCTAGTAGCTGGGATTACAGGCACCTACCACCACTCCAGGCTAATTTTTTCTCTGTTTAGTAGAGACGGGGGTTTCACTATGTTGGCCAGGCTAGTCTCGAATACCTGACCTCATGATCCAACTGCCTCAGCCTCCCAAAGTCCTAGGATGACAGTGATCATGTTTTTAAACCTCATTCCCATTAGCAGAGAAGTAACACTCTTTCTAGTAGTAGATACAGTTGTAGGGTCATCCCAAAATAAACAACTAACCCTTCCTTTTGCATAGAAAGAGATATTTACTGCACAAGTATTTCTAGAAGGGTGATTCTGTGCAGAGGTGGGTGTTACTGCCCATGAACACCACAGGGAAGGTCCTCATACTAGGAAATTCAACTTTTCAGAGGTAGAGGCAGAGATAATCTTGCTCTGATGATGATTCTGAGCTATCCTTATCCTCTTCCTATGGATTTTTCAAGCTGTGTGAATTGCACATTTCTCCAGATACAAAATCAGGGACCGTTTGGATTGGGGGAACCCTGGGGCTTCTTGTTCCAGCCTCTCATTTCACATATCAGGAGGTTAAAATACCCACACCCACCAGTGTATGCAGCAGAAAATGGAAACACAGGGACTGAATTGGGGATGTGGCTTGTGAAAGAGCCTGAAGTCACACAGCTGGAACTCCTCTCATTCCAATTCTTTCTTTCCCTCCTATAAATTATATGTGATTTTAGCTCTGAGACAAATTAATAATTTATTTAGGATAGTAACTGAAAATTGTGCATCATTCCAATGTTAGTCTCTGGAGGAAAGAGAGAGGAGCTGTCAGATCAATCCAGGGTAAGCTTCTCAGTTAATTTTCTTGGTCCTCTCTTAGAGGAGAGAAACTGACATCATTGGTTCAATTCCAGGGTACTTATTAGCCCATGTTCACAAGGATCAGTGACTTACCTTGGGTGCTTTCAGGGAGCAGAGCCAGAAACAAAGGCTTGTGTAGGGTAGTTTATTTGGGGGATGTGATCCAATGAGTAGAGAACTGAGGAAGTATACCAGGAAGGAGAGAAAGGCAGTCCAAAGGCTATTGAGCTCATTACAACCATGGAAGATGGGAACTCTTCCTGCTGGGAACACGGGAATGTACCCTGACATTGTCTGCCTGGGATACTGAACTGGGGAGCATTGATCCCCTGAGTCCCATACCCCTTTGATGGGAGGTAGTTAGATCCTTCACTCCCGATTAGCCTGTGTGATGGAATGGAATGCAATGGCGGAGCAGGCTCCACAGCAGAACAAAAAGCTGCAGGTGCAGCTGAGAGGTGAGTTGCTCTCCAGATACACCTATATGGAGCCATCCAGATGCTATAGTCATGTCCAAAGTGAAAATGAAGGACAAGAGGATGTGAGAAGCAGCATAAAAAGTGATGAGTACACTCATGCATTAAAAGGGTGTTGCTTCCATTTTCTTTGCCTTCCTGTACCAAGGATGTGGCCAAGTGAGAAGATCCTGAGACCTAGTAACCTAGTGTTTGGCACAAGGTTCCTTAGGCTTAGGCTAAAGCAGCGTGGTCAAACTTGTATCTGCATCAGAAACCCGTGGAGGACAGAGTAAAATGTGTACTACTGGCCTGCATCCCAGAGTTTCTGATTTCCCTGTCTTACAGGCCTGAGAATTTGCATTTCTAACAGGTTCTTTGGTAATACCCATGCTGCTGGTCTGGGAACAACAGTAGGGGAACCACTGGGCTAAGCTGTATGTCTCAGTCCAGCTTCATAAAAAGTTCAGAAATGAGCCTTCCGGATCTGGAATAAGCTCAGTTAAAACAGCACCACGTCTTCCTCATATGCTGTTCCCCATGGTGAACCTTGTATGGAGAAGGTTGGATGCTAGCAGGCATGATTTTAGTAGCCCTTTGATGTAATGTTACCAGAGTGTCCCAAACTACTATTCCCCCTTCTTTGTTTTCAGACAGCATCTCACTCTTTTGCCCAGGCTAGGGTTCAGTGGCACAGTCATAAGCCGCAACCATGCCATTGCACTCCAGCCTGGGTGACAAAGTGAAGACTCCATCTCAAAAAACAAACAAAAACAAAAACAAAAAAACGCAAAGCTACGTCCTGAGAGTAAACAGGATTGTTTTTGGACTGGCAGAGTTAACTGGTCATCCATAAGAGGATGTAAAATTCTGTTTTGTTTACAGAATATAGTGGCTTGGCAAAGCATAATGGCATCAACAGAAATGTGTCCTAGCGGAATCAACCAGTCCCGTCTCCTCCACATGTTGAGAGCACATATGGTGTAACTGCATTTAACTGGCCCCAATGCTTTGAAATTTATGGAGGTCTGGTCAGGAGCTAGGTTGAAGCTTAGCTTTGCTCTACTTAGGGGACCATAAAAGAATTGGTGAGTTATTTATTTATTTGAATAAGGATGAATGTGTTCCAGCTTCTTCAGGACATACATGATTCTCGACAACTGAACAAACAATAGCCATACACCTGCAGATCTTGAGTGATGCCAACTATAAATGATTTTTTGCCTCTTGTTAAAGCAGGCTTAAACACTTTCTTGGCAACTCTTGATGAGCTAATGGCATTTGTCACCCTCCATATTTAAAATAAATAATTATTTAATGCAACAATTTAATAATCATTTTATAATTATGAAATATATAATTAAATATAACACAAATATATTAAATATATATTTTAAAATATTTTTAGTTTAAAATTATATTTATATCTATATATATAGATATAAATTTTATAAAAATATAAATATATAAAATTTTATATATAAACATGTATAAATATATTTTAAAATTTATAAAATAATTTAATAATTATAGAACCATCTTTAAAAGTACACTATGATCCCAAAAGGCCTCCTCAATCTTGATCTGAGTTAGTGAGTGACGTTTTATTCCTTTTATTCTCTTGGTCCTCAGCAATGTCTACTCTGAGTTTTTTCTTTCTTTATTCTTCTTTCTTTTCCCACTTCTTTGCTTGTTAAGAAACAAGTTCATTTGGGGCCTATATTTAGCAGTCTACCCAATCTGGATATTTTAACACTCAAGATCCTAAGTAGTAAAATGGAATATATATTTCATGTTTGTATCAAGATTGCTCACTTTCAAACCACATAATTATCCTGTGAAACATTTATATTCTTCACACTGGTAAGCTGAACAAACATAGAAACAAATATCAGAACAGAAATAATGAACTTGGCCGTTCTTTCGCTTCTCCTGCTCATCCAGCTGTGCTTTCACTAGTGGCTTCTGCAGCTCTGGGGCATCCATAAGGAAAAGAGCTCTGAATCATGGTACAAGATAAGCTGAAGGTTGTGTTTGATCTCGGATCCTTTGGTTTAATTTTATGCCACTGGATAAAGACACTGTCAGCGAGATGCATTTATTTGTGCCTTGCAAAGAAGTGTAAAATCTTGCCTGGCCACAAAAATTTGCCTGGAGTTCCCACCACGTAAATTAACCCTTCCATTTCGCATTGTTTCTGCCCATCATGAATCTACAACAAAACAGGGCCTGAGCTGATCCCCACAAAGGTGTTATTTTGTTTGTAGTGCAGCTTTTCGCATTGGGCCAGAAACTATTTATCAGCTTGTGACTCAGACCTCTTAGGCTAACACCCCTCTCAGATTCCATGATTATCAGAGTTGGTTTGGGAGTGAATACATCAGCCTAGGATTATTTGACATTGTTTTCTGTGCTTGGTTAGCAGAAGTCCTTTGAGTCGGGCTTTTGTCACCCACCTACATAGTAACAATAGAAGTTACTTATGGTATGGATTTTGTGGGGCAACACTTTTGAAGATAACTGTAAATGCCAGGACTCTGCCTCCCTGGGCTGTGAGTTCTATAGCTGAGCAGCCAGTGGGAGGGGGTGAGGGGGGACCCGGGGATGTGTAAGTCAGTGCTAAAGACTACCACTTTGTTTACAAAGGTCCAAATGTCTGCAATATTCTACCTGTCAGTCAGCTTCCACTATCTGCTAAGTCTGATAACTGATGGGAAGGAAGGAATGAAATAAGGCTTTTTTAAAAAGAGTGATTATTCAGATTAGGACGTTTCAAATCAATGGTTTGGAAACAGACAAAAAGGAAGCATGTGGAGAGTCAAGATGAACAGAAGTAGAAGATGTGTGGACCCAGGGTTAAGCCCCTGCATGGGACCTTCTGTTAATGAATGTTAAAGGAAAATGCAAGATCCAAGAGGGACAAAAAGGAGTGTGCAGAAACATCCTTTACTTATCCTTTCACATTTTCTTTCTTTCTTTGTTTGTTTCTTTCTTTTTTTTTTTTTTTTTTTTTTGAGACAGAGTCTCGCTCTGTTGCTCAGGCTGGAGTGCAATGGTGTGCTTTCGGCTCACCACAACCTCCAGCTCCTAGGTTCAAGTGATTCTCCTGCCTCAGCCTCCCAAGTCGCTGGGATTACAGGTGAGCGCCACCACACTCAGCTAATTTTTGTATTTTTAGTAGAGACAGGGTTTCTCCATGTTGGTCAGGCTTGTCCCAAACCCCTGACCTCATGATCTACCCACCTCAGCCTCCCAAAGTACTGGGATTACAGGAGTGAGCCACTGTGCCCAGCTTCCTCTGACATTTCCTTTGCTCCCCAACATGGTAGTGGGTGGCTTCCTGAAGGCCATGGAAAACTGTGTTCTCCTTTTTTATATTATTCATTGGCAGATATAACATTCTGCAGGACTCTGGCTACCACATGTCAAGAAGGAAGATATAACTTGTAAGAAACACAAAAATTGGTAAAATGGAGATTGGGGGCTGCCGTATGGAAACAAACATGAGGATAGTGCCTTTCAGTTTGGCAAAGATAAAGGCTAGAGCGGATGGCAGTCAGAATTTGAAAATCACGAGCAGTGTGGATCCAGTGATTAAGAACTGTCCACTTCTCCAAATGCCAGTGTTTATAGAAGAATGCAAATATATGGAATATGTTTTTCCCCCAAATAGATAGTATTGGTTGGGAAATGTTCAGAACTGCTTTTGAGAAAGACCATTCCCAGAAAAGGGAGTTCATTCTGTTTGCAGCAGAGAAAGTGGCTGTAGGAACCACTGTTTGACCTACATCAACCCACCCTGCTGTTTCAACCCTACATGCACAAGGCGTATCAGCCCTCTCTCCACCATGCTCAGCCCCAGGCAGACAGCTCTTCCTTTGCCATCATCTCTGGAATGTGGGTGCCCTGGTCCCTTGGTTCCTCAGTCACCTCAACTTCAACTTCAGTGATGACCCCCACTCATTACCCTGTGGGTGTGATCAGCGGCACGACGTACTCTACTGCTGAAAGCTCACGCTGTAAAGCACATGATAGCTCACCATCCCTATTTTTCCCATCTTGCAGTCCTCAAAGTCACTGATAAATAATATTTCTGCTTCTGAAATAACCCAGCTTTTGAGCACTAGTGACTGGTTAATTACCAAACGCAACAATTCTTCTTTGGTCCTTAATCTACTTGTTCTTTTGCATTTGAAGCTATTAACCATCTTCATATTGTTTAGGGGTTTGTTTTTTTTTTTTTCCTCCTTTGATTTCTCAATACGAACACTATCTCCATTTTATGCCTGCTTTTCCAGAACATTTCTCTCTTTCATGGGATTCCTTTTCTTTTTCCAACCGTGTAAAATTCCATATCCATAAAGGCTCCTTTTTTTTTCTGTTTACCTGTGCTCTCTCTCTGCTCCTTACCTTATTAATGTTCTCTCTTCTCATGGGTCGCATCTTCACCTCCAGGTAGTCTTTACAAATCCACTTCTCAGGCTCTGCTTTTGTGCACGCCTGATCTTCTGTCTCTACATTTCTTTTTTTTTTTTTTTTTGAGACGGAGTTTCGCTCTTGTTACCCAGGCTGGAGTGCAATGACGCGGTCTCGGCTCACTGCAACCTCCACCTCCTGGGCTCAGGCAATTCTCCTGCCTCAGCCTCCTAAGTAGCTGGGATTACAGGCACGCGCCACCACGCCCAGCTAGTTTTTTGTATTTTTAGTAGAGACGGGGTTTCACCATGTTGACCAGGATGGTCTCGATCTCTCGACCTCGTGATCCACCCACCTCGGCCTCCCAAAGTGCTGGGATTACAGGCTTGAGCCACCGCGCCCGGCCCCTGTCTCTACATTTCTAACATCTTGAGGAATATTTCTATACCAAGATCCCACCAAAAACTTAAAATTATCTTTCGCCTTAAACCTATGTCTTTTTCTGACTTACCTGTTTGCTCCTCCCACCCCTGCCCATCCCAGTAGCACCACCATTCCATGTTCATAAGCCTACAGCTCATCGTATAGCATAGAGTCCTACAGTAGGGCTTTGTTCTGTAACCGCAGAACACAGCTCTTCGTTCCCCGCCTTTCATTTGACATTGCCATTCCTGTCTTCCTAAAATGCTTTCTTCATTCAACAAGTATCCCTTGAGCTACAAATATGTATTTAGGACCTATGCCAGAGGATGGAGGTGCAAAAAAGAGTAAACATGGTTTCCGTTCTCATGGATCTCACAGACTAATAGAAACAGAGATGTGCAAACAAAACAATTGTAATGAAATGCGATCACTGCTGTAATGAAGACATGATTAAGAAATAATAGAAGCAGCAAAATCGAATTTGTTGGGAGCATCAGGGTAGGCAACACAGAGGAGATAATGCTTGAGTTGAAAGACGAGTAGAATTTTACTAGGTAGGTAGTTTGAGGGCTGGATATCAAAAGGAAAAGGAAAAGCATGTCACAATATGTAGAGACACCCAAGATAATTGTTTTCAGTCATGATCAGGTAATTGGATATTCAAAGGTAGCCATGACAGACTGGACATGACAGTATTTTTTTATTTATTTTATACATGACAGTATTTTTTAAAATTTATTTTGCTTAAAGTGTTCTGGGAACATGCAGGTGTCTTACATAGGTATACATGTGCCATGGTGGTTTGCTGCACCTATCAACCCATCATCTAGGTTTTAAGCATGCCTTAGGTATCTGTCCTAATGCTCTTCCTCTCCTTGTTCCCCAAACGCCAACAGGCCCTGGTGTGTGATGTTCCCCTCCCTGTATCCATGTGTCCTCATTGTTCAGCTCCCACCTATGAGTGAGAACATGCAGTGTTTGGTTTTCTGTTCCTGTCTTAGTTTCCTGAAAATGATGGTTTCCAGCTTCATCCATGTCCCTGCAAAGGACATGACCTCATCCTTTTTTATGGCTGCATAGTACTCCATGGTGTATATGTGCCACATTTTCTCTATCCAATCTATCATTGATGAGCACTTGGGCTGGTTTCAGGTCTTTGCTATTGTAAACAATGCTACAATAAACATATGTGTGCATGTGTCTTTATAGTAGAATGATTTTATGTCACGCTAGGGAGTTTTTATCTTTTGGCCAGTGTGAAGCTAGTAAGGAATTTCGAGTGAAGGAATGGCATGACCAGATTTATATCTAGAAAAATTGCTTTGATCACTCTACAATGATTGAATAAAGAGAAAGGTAAGACTAAAGGCAGAAAATAGAAAGCAGAATAGTTAATGGTCCAGTAAGAGATGATTGACAGTGAACTGAGGGAAGACAGGATAGAGCTGAGATGTAAGAAGAAGGAATCAACTAGACTTGATGTTTGATTAGATATCTGATGAGGCTCTTGGTTTGGTTTCTTCATAAGCTGACCCTTAAAAGGGTCCTCAACCAATGTAGCAAAAAACTAACTTCATAGCTTAAGCTATGGTCACTTCATCCAGCAGATAAGGCAAGTGCCCAGATTGGGGTGATGCATAAACTGAGCCCAATATAGCTCACCTTCAGCTCTAGAAAAACCCTGGGAACAGGTCTGCCCACAGCCACAAGGACCCTTGCGTCATCATGGATGTGTATACTCAGAGGGCACTGTGATAAACAGGAAGAAAAGATGCTTTAGGAAATGGAAGGTTAATTTATCTGTTCATAATTTAGATTTTAATGTTGCTGTGAAATGGAAGACATCATTCCTGCCTCCTGGGACTAAATACTGGAAGAAGACATCTGTTTACAGAATTGTCCTGGGCATGTTGTATAAATTCATGTTTAAATAATAATTTCAGGTGAACTGTGAGGAAGACAAGGAAAAGGAACAGGCCCCAATACGCCTTTCTTTTCTAAGAGAACCCCCTACTCCAGGCGTTTCCTGACTTTAGCACTATGGCATTTTAGGTGGGATAAATCTTTGTTTGGAGAAGGGGAGGCTGCTCTTGTGTATTTTCAGATGTTTATCAGTATCTCTGGCCTCCACCCAGGGCATCATCCACCCTAGTCCCCAGTTGTGACAAATGAAAATGTCTCCAGACATTGAAAAATATCCTCTGTGGGGGCAAATCACTCCCAGTATAGCACTGCTGCTGTGCACTGAAGTCTCTCAAATTTTAATGTGCACAGGAATCACCTGGGGACCTTGTTCAAATGTGAATTCAGATTCAGCGGGCCCAGGGTAGGGCCTGAGAGTTTGCATTTCCAAAAAATTCTCAAGTAGTACTCATTGTTGCTGCTCCAAGGAGCTCACTCTGGGTAGCTGGGTTTTGACATGGCCTGCCTTTTCTCCCTTCTACGCCCTCTACCACCACACAGGATAGAGGCCGGATGGTGGCAGGGATGCTACCGGAGCCTCCCCTTGTATCAACAAGGACATCTACCAGGCAAGGACCCTCCAGCCTCATGTTCCATTCTCCATGTGCTCAGTTGGAGGGGCATAGAGCAGATGGGAGTGAATTAGTGAGACACATGCATCTCAACCTTATTGCTAACGCCTCCGAGGTCACAAAGAAAGCCTTGGGCATCCAGAGATTGGAGAGGCCGGTAGGAGCTCACACATCAGCCAAGGCAGCTGTGACTCAGTCCACTGGGTACAGTTCAGAGGGTACAGCAGCTAATGGGACCAGATGGTCTGTGCCTTGTTTGTGGGCACGTGCCTCCCCCAACCCCCATCCTCACTCAGTGATTTCCTCATTTGTTCCTTCCCTCCAGAACCAGAATAGCCATTGTTAAACGAAATGTGACGGAAGGCTCTCTTTCTTCCCAGTCTGTGCCATTGAGCTTTCAGATGTGCATATGGGGAATCATGGAACTTTCTTTAAAGGTCCTAGCAGCCAGCTGTATTTGGAAGCCAACCGAGGTCGTGATTTGGAGCAAAATGAAAACATACGTACCTCTACTCTGATGCTCTACGTTGGGATTCTTAGGCAGGGCATTATCTCCCAATAAATTCAGGTACTTGCTGGAGGTGTCATGTATTAGTACTTTACTATGAGCATGAGAGTAAAACCCTTTATTAAAACCACCTCAGAGAGGCCAACTGAGAGCACTTTATTCCAGGCTCCTGCAACCTAAACCTGAGTTGAGTGCACAGAGCCAGAGGGCTATTTGCAGGTCCATCTGTCCTTAGCCCCAAAGTAACTGAGCAGGGCTTAAGTTTGTTATCCTGAGAAGTCATTCCACCAAATTGAAGTCCTGTTCTGAAAACTGTCCCCTCGTGGTAACTCGTGCTACTTCCTTGAGAATCCTCCTTCTCCTTGCAAGTCTCCATTATTTCCCCACATGTACTTTTTTCTTTATCTAGCAGAGCTGTTTGAGGGCTGGGTCCTGGTGGGAAAAACAAATACAGTTTACTTGGTTCAAGAGTTTATGGGAATAAATGAAGGATGTGGTTTCTAGAGACCAGCTAGGTGGGAACTGTTACCAGCCCCAGGCCTAATGGAAGGGCAAGGAGAGGTCATACTGTTTCCACAGCTCAGAGCTCAAGCCATGGCAGAACTTAACAACTACCAAAAATGTCTCAAATGAAAATAAAAAACACTGATCTCTGCTTTTCTTCATTCTTGAGCCACCTACAAGTACCTTCCATTGGGAGAACTCCGTTGGAAGCTGGCTGGAAAGGAAGCCCGTGAGCTTGAGTCCACATTGGCTAGTCTCTTGAGGTCCCCACCTGGGATAGAGAGGCAGATGGCGGGTCTGATGAGTTAGATATAAAGGACGGGATACACCTGGTGAAGGGGAGGAGGGGACACATGGTTACTCTCAAGGCGTTTGTTGGGATGTAACAGGAGTAATTTTACACTATTCCGTGTTCTCTAAAGTTTCTTTAGTGGGCAGTGGGGGGGGGGCATTAAAGGGGTTCGATGAGAATAATCAGCAGATATTCCTTTTATTTCCCTCATAATCCGCCTGATGAATAAGACACCCTGGCATTTCCACTTAACAGCAAAGAACATCTGAGCTCAAAACACAGATAAACAATAAGCCATGTAGCTCCAGGACCAACATGGCAGATGAGACCAAAACAACTAATGCTGTCTGTTGGTGGTAGGCAGAAAGAATGGTCCAAATCTGCATTGTAGTAATTCTCGGGTGACCTGTGTGTATACTGAAGTGTGAGAGGCACTGGTGCAAAGTTAGTTCTATGTAGAGAAGTTTATGTACAGAGATAAGACCAGCAAATGAGGCATGCACTGGAGAATTAGCTTAATGAGCTAATCGACAATTTCCCATCTTCCCTGTTGATGTAAACTCTCCTGTCCATGTGCTTAGAGACCCAAACACCAGTCCAGGCAATCCTCATAGCGTGACTTGGAAGCAGCATGCATGCTGCCCAAACCCTGGCTCCATTGGCCTATGTGAAGGCAACTGTCTTCAGCTAGTCCCCTCCAGAGACACCCCATTGGTCTGTCTCACTTGCATGAAACCAGGTCCCAGAGCTGCTGTTTAGTAGATACAATTACTTTCTTCCCAGTCACAGCAAAATAGCTTCCTCTACCCACTTCAGCTGGAACTTCTTAGTTAAAGTTCACACCCAAGGAGATGAGGGTGTTAATGGCTAATTTCTTCTAAATGAGCCCAAGAACCGGGAAGCCTCCTTCCCTTGACTGACAGCTGTGGCGTCTGAGTCCCTCTGCTTGGCCTCTGCCAGCCCCAGTGCTATGTCTGGGTGGAGGGTTACTGTGGGTGAGCTGCCAACATGACAACATATCTCCTGTCATTCAGCTGTGTGGCACGCCAGCCCTCCCGTCTTATACCCAGGGGCCTGTGATGTCCCCTGAAGTTACACAGCAGTCTCTGCTGGGGGAGTTGGAGTCTGATGTTAGTATTTTTCCTTTCCTCTGAAGCTGTGTGAGGATCTTCTTGGTAGCCAAAAAAAGGGCTTAGAGAGGTGAGGGATGAACAACCCAGCTGGGGCTGGTTTTTCCCAACCCACTCCCATTTGCTGTTGCTTTACTCTCCTGTGAGAAGCAAAGATGGCAAGAAGCAGGGAGCTGCATGGATTCAGAGGCATGTGGTGGTAAGAGGAGGCTGGGCCCTGTGTAACTTCTCATTGTTTGGAATTATGGCTTTTTGTGATTTAATTTCTTAGTTACCCCTCCCATCAAAATGTACTCTGTTTCTAATGCAGAATATTTCTAATTATGAAAAGAACACCTGCCCATTAAAGAAACTTTGGAGAACACAGAATAGTACAAAATTACTCCTATTACATCCCAACAAACGCCCTGAGAGCAGCTATGTGGCCCCTCCTCCCCTTCCCCAGGTGTATCCCGTCCTTTATTCTACAAAGATGGGATCATATTGTAGAGTAATTACAAACCTTTTGTTCACTTAATGTTATTTCATGAGACTTTCCCATGACACTAAGCTGTTCTTCAAAAGATAGCATCAAATCACTGTGTGGCATCTACCCTTTGGATGTCACATAATTTATGCAGCCATTCCTCTGTTGATCACATTTAGCTTGATTCTAGTTTTACACTGTTATAATTAACACTGTGATAATCGTTGCACATAAATCTCTTCTCTGTCTGTAATTATCTCCCTTGGATAGACTGCTACCGGTTAAAGGGTGTGCATGTTTTAAGACTCTTCTTATATATCACTACATTGTCCTGAAAAGACACTGTCCCACTCTGTGTCTTCTTTTCTGAATTGCCTGTGAATGTCCATGGCCCGGTTTGTTTTCCCCTAAGGAAGTTCATCTCTTCTTATTTGTAACAGCTTTTTAAAGATATACTAAAAATATAAACTTTAAAATGTTTAATTATGGTAAAATACGCATAACATGAAATTTGCCATTTTAACCATTTTTAAGTGTACAGTTCACTGATGTTAAGTATATCCACACTGTTGTGCAAACAATCTCCAAAACCTATTATCTTTTAAAACGAACGCTCTGTACCCATTAAACAACAGCTCCCCATTCGCTTCTCCCCCCAGCCCCTGGTAACCACTCTTCTGCTTTCTTTCTCGGTGAACTCAACTACTAGTTTAGGTACCTCATATAAATGGAGCCATACAGTATTTGTCTTTTTATGGCTTATCTCACTTAGAGGAATGGCATCAAGTTTCATCCATGTTGCAGTACATGATGGAATTTCCTTTTTTTTTTTTTTTTTTTTTTTGAGACTGGGTCTCACTCTGTCTTCCAGGCTGGAGTGCAGGGGCATGATCTTGGCTCACTGCAACCTCCAGTTTCCCTGGCCCAAACAATTCTCCAGCCTCAGCATCCCAAGTAGCTGGCACTACAGGTGTACACGAGCATGCCTGGCTAATTTCTGTATTCTTGTGGAGATGGAATTTCACCATGTTGCCCAGGTGGGTCTCAAACTGCTGAGCTCAAAGCAGTCCGCCAACCTCAGACTCCCTACGTGTTGGGATTACAGAGGTGAGCCACCACGTCCAGCCCAGAGTTTCTTCTTTTTCAGGCAGAATCCATCTGATGTACATGCCATGGTGGTTTGCTGCACCCATCAACCCGTCATCTACATTAGGTATTTCTCTTAATGCTATCTCTCCCCTAGCCCCCTGCTCCCTCGCAGGCCCTGGTGTGTGATGTTCCCCTCCCTGTGTCCACGTGTTCTCATTGTTCAACTTCCACTTATGAGTGAGGACATGTGGTGTTTGCTTTTCTGTTCTTGTGTTAGTTTGCTGAAAATGATGGCTTCCAGCTTCATTCATGTCCCTGCAAAGGACATGAACTTATCCATTTTTTATGGCTGCATAGTATTCCATGGTATATATGTGTCACATTTTCTTTATCCAGTCGATCATTGACGGGCATTTGGGCTGGTTCCAAGTCTTTGTTATTGTGAACAGTGTTGCAGTAAACATACGTGTGCATGTGTTTTTATAGTAGAATGATTTTATAATCCTTTGGGTATATACCCAGTAATGGGATTACTGGGTCAAATGGTATTTTTAGTTCTACATCATTGAGGAATCGCCACACTGTCTTCCTCAATGGTTGAACTAATTAACACTCCCGCCAACAGTGTAAAAGTGTTCCTATTTTTACACATCCTCTCCAGCATCTGTTGTTTCCTGACTTTTTAATGCATTTTTAAACAAAAATAAATTTAATTACATTGAATAATTTAGAAAATTTGGGGGATATCATGGAACCTAGGGATTTGATCCACTTTGTCACCAAACAAAGGAAATACAAAGTTAATCTCACCCAGCTCCCTTCTGAGTGAATGAATATGTGAATATTGTGTCTAATGGATGTCCGTGGACTTTAACTCCAAGGGAGTGAAAATCTGAGGTAATTAACTGGATAACTTAGGGAGAGGCATTGACTTGGAAGCAAAAGCAATTTCAGATGTTTTGCTTACCCAGTTGATTGGGCCTAGTGGCTGGTTCACAACCCTTCAGCCCTTCCTTATGTGTAGATAAAACATGAACATTCCAGGACTCAGAACTTCAATTAATTATAATGTGAACACAGGCATTTGTTAATTAATTCAGTGAACAATTAATGGGCACCCACCATGTGCCAGGCACTGTGCTCACTGCAGGGTGGCAATAAAGGTGGGACTTGGTCCTTGCTGTCCAGTAAGTGGCATTACATGTGCTCACCAATAATAACAACAGAGGTGGAATTCTATCAGTGCCATAAAGCACCGTGCTGTGGATACTCAGAGATACCGTCAGCTCATAGCCATCCAGATTCGGGGGACCTTTTTCCTCTCTGTTTCATGGAGGGAACAGGCTACAAGCCACAGCCAATTGATCACTTGGGGGGTTGCCAGGCCCAGGACCGGGTGCTCTTTGACATCTTCTTCTTTTTGCTTTCTCATTATTAAGCACAGTGCACTTTCTCATCATTAAGATCTTCATTCCTGGGTTCATATTCCTGGGCCTGGTTTTTATTTTTTTATAGACAGAGTCTCAGTCTCAATCTGTCACCCAGGCTGGAGTACAGAGACATCATCATAGCTAACAGCAGCCTCAAATTCCTGGGCTCAAGAAATCCTCCTGCCCAAGCCTCCTGAGTAGCTGGGACTACAGGCACATATCACAACACCCTGCTAATTTTTTTGTTTTATTTTGTTTTGAAGTTTTGTAGAGACAAGGTCTCACTGTGTTGTCCAGGCAGGTCTCAAACTCCTGGTCTCAAGTGATCCTTTCACCTCAGCCCCCCAAAGCATTGAGATTAACAGGCCTGAGCCACTGTGACTAGCCAGGCAAGTTTTTTTTTAAAACATAATTCCTGACAACCGCTTTCTGATGCTTCCACCAGTTTCACTTCCTTGCAATATAATACCTCTTGACTTTTTTTTTTTTTTTTTTTTTTTTTTTGAGATGGAGTCTTGCTCTATCACCAGGCTGGAGTGCAGTGGCACAAAATAGCTCACTACTACCTCTGCCTCCTGGGTTCAAGTGATTCTCCTGCCTTAGCCTCCTGAGTAGCTGAGACTACACACACATGCTACCATGCCCAGCTAATTTTTGTGTTTTTAGTAGAGTCAGCGTTTCACTGTGTTGGCCAGGATGGTCTCAATCTCTTGACCTCGTGATCTACCTGCCTCGGCCTCCCAAAGTGCTGGGATTACAGCCATGAGCCACAGTGCCCAGCCATGATACATCTTGATTTCTTTTTCTCTCTTTCTTTTTTTCCTCTTTCTTTTGAGGCAATATCTTGCTCTGTCCCCTGGCTGGAGTGCAATGGTGTGATCTCGGCTCACAGCAACCTCTGCCTCCCAGGTTCAAGCAATTCACTTGCCTCAGCCTCCCGAGCAGCTGGGATTACAGGCACCCACCACCACACCTGGCTAATTTATGTATTTTTAGTAGAGACAAGGTTTCACCACATTGGCCAGGCTGGTCTTGAACTCCTGACCTCATGATCTGCCCTGCCTCGGCTTCCCAAAGATACATCTTGATTTCTAAAGGCAGCCTGATGCTGCTGAAAGACCATAGGCTTTGGGGTAAAGTAAGCTTTGCTGAAATCCTTGCTGCTTCTGTTACTGGCGGTGTGGTTTTGGACCAAATTTCTAAAATGAGGAAGATTTAATTTTCTCCTGTGCCATATGGGTGTAATTAATGCATCTTATGTGAGGCTGTTTTAAACGTTCAATTAAATGAGATTTTATATAAAGAGGACAATGTAGTGCCACATCAGAAGTGGTGACTGTTTTATTAATATTTGCCCTCCCTTTGGATCAGAGGTCTCCTAAACCCAGAGATTTATCACGTCTTCTGGATTTAGTGTGACTTTCTTTACCTTTCCGTGAAAACCATTCTTTTTACTTAAATTGCTCTGTTAGGAGGAGTTCTGAGCCTTAAACTCCTTGTCAACTGTTGCACTGAGTTTATTAGTGGAATGAATGTCTTCAGTCCCACTGCGGAGATGAATACACTTGGCCTCCTAGCATGTCCAGTCCACTTTCTCATGGAGTCTGTTTCCCTGATTCCTCATCCTCGTGAGCTGGCTCAGAAACTACAGCTTTATTAGAAGCAGGGCTAATGCCTCTGCTCTGAGCTAGTTCTATCCAACATTCTTCACCAGGAATACCTTCTCCATTTCTTCCTGGCCAGCTCCAGGGTGCATTTCTTTTTTTCTTTTCTTTCTTTTTTTTTTTTTTTTTCCAAGAAAGCCTGCTGGCCTGTTTTTTATTATGGGGTCAGGTATCCCAGTGTCACATTCTAAATCTCTGGGAACAGTCTTGCTTGCAGAAGAATGGCAAAGACTATCTTTCTGAGCAGTGTTGTGGAAAGGAAAGAATGTTAACCAGACTTGGAGGTGGGAAATCAATGGCATTAGACTAGCCCTGCCCTTTATAAGCACTGTCAGTTTCACAGTGTACTTTTTCCCCCTAGATTTGTTTTCTCACTTTTCTAATGAAAGAGTAAATATTGGTGGTTTCTAAGTTTCCTTTCAGTTCTGATGGTCTCTGGGTTATAAACGTAACTGAATGTAAGCATTTAAAGAAATAAGAACAGTTGCCTTCCTCCTGTCATTATAGTTGGGGTACAAATAAGAGGTTAATGGCATGGATTAAAAGTATGGATTTTTGAGATTGAGGTATTGAGGTAGGAGGTCGGACTTGACTTCAGACCAGCCTGAAGACTGGCTGAAACAGGGAAGAGGCACTGAAATCACTTCTCCATAAGACACACCCACCAGTGCCATGACCGTTTGCTGTTGCCATGACAACACCCAGAAGTTACTGCCCCTTTCCATGGCAATGACCTGGAAGTTACCTCCCCTTTTCTAGAAGTTTCTGCATCACTTGCCCCTTGATTTGCATGTAATTAGAAGTGGATATAACTCTGACTGCAGAACTGCCTCAGAGCTGCTATTCCCAGCACTCTGCCCAAGAAGTAGCCTGCTCTGCAGGAGCAGTAACAGAGCTGTCACACTGCCACCTCAATCAAGCTGTTTCCTTCTACCACCAGCTTGCTCTTGAATTCTTTCCTGAGCAAAGCTATGAACCCTCCCAGGTAAAGCCCCAATTTGGGGGCTTACCTGCCCTACAACAGGAAAACCTAAATACTAAAATATATAAAGTGTATTAATCTTATGTATATAACTTAATGGATGTTTCCTACGTATTCAACTATCCATCTCCCCCCTTATTTCAGCACCTAGAAAAAATCAGAGAACATTTCCATTACCCCATAAGTTTCCTTCATGTCTCTCCCCAGTCTAAATTTAACCTCCAGAAGTAAGCACTATTCTGACTTCTGTCATTATCAGATAGCTTAGCCTAATTTTTGTTTGCTTGTTTTTTGAGCTTCTTTCAGAATAACTTGGTCTTGGTCTTCATACAAATAAAACCATATGACATGCATTTTCTTGTATTTGGCTTTCATATAACATTGTATTTGTAAGAGTCATCCACATTGTTACATCTGTCACCAGTTCACACTTTATGTAGTATTTCACTTTGTAAATATACCACAATATGTGTATTTAATCACCATTTGATGGGAATTCTGGTTATTTTCCATTCTTTTACTATTTTAAATAAAGCTGCAATAAATATTATTGCACATGTCTGTTGGGGGACACATATTCATTTCTCCTGGGTAAATTACTAGGTTTGGAATTGCTGGGATATAGAGCAGAAGTATTTTATCTTCAGTACAAACTACCAACAAGCTTTGCAAAGTGGTTTATCATTTTGCATTCCCACCAGCAATGTGTGAGAGTTCCAGATGCTCCACATCCTCACCAACATTTGACATTGCCAGTCTTTTTAATTTTAGCCATTCTGGTGGGTATGAGGTGGTTAAAAGTGTAGACTTTCTTAAAGCCATGAAAAACCTGAACTTGAGCCCTACGTCTTCTATTAATGAGGTAACTGAATGGGAACAAGAAACCTAAACACATTGAGACTCAAGTTTCTTTGCCTATAACATAAAGGATATTCTTGTCCACCTCAAGAGGTTTTCTGAAGACTAAATGAGATAGTGATTACAAAGCAGAGGCTCTGACTCATAAATACTCTTGGTATTAAATAATAACTGTTGTAGCTGCTGTCATTATCATTATATTATTACTACTACACTTGATATTATTCAGGTAAAGAGATCCCTTATTCTATTAAGGTTGTCCTACATATAAGGACATTATTGTTTGAAATTTTTATTATTCTTTGAGAAGGAGTCCCACTCTGTCACCCAGGCTGGTGTGTAGTGGCACAATCCCAGCTCAGTGCAACCTCTGCCTCCCAGGTTCAAGCAATTCTCTTGCCTCAGCCTCCCAAGTAGCTGAGATCACAGGCACCTGCTACCACATCTGACTAATTTTTGTATTTTTAGTAGAGACAGGGTTTTACTCTGTGGGTGAGGCTGGTCTCAAACTCCTGACTTCAAGTGATCCACCCACCTCAGTCTCCCAAAGTGCTGGGATTCTAGGCCTGAGCCGCCATGCCCAGCCAAATTATTTTTAAAGTTATATTTTCATGTTATAAAGTTTTCTTAGGCAGTTGACAGGAATTTAATAATATTGAGAGAAGAAATTCATTTAGTCCGTTAACCCATTGGCAACTATCAATAGGTGTATCCTATGTGCCCAGTACTGTTCTGGGTACAGGGTCCCTCTCTTGTGGAATGTGTAAGAAGGGAGATGGACAATCAACAATAAGAAGTAGTGAACAAGATGGTTTTATGGAATGATACATACCTTGATGAAAATATAATAATGTGATAGAGAATGTTCGGGAGCCTACAATAGATGGGGCGATTAGAGAAGGTCTCTCTCAGGAGGCAAGCCTTGCATTAAAATCTAAATGATTAAGAAGAATCTAGGTTTGCAAACATCTGAGGACAGAGAGCTCCAGGAAGAGGGAACTGCAACTGCAAAGGATGTAAGATAGGAATGAGCTGGGAATGCTTGAAAAACAGAAGGAATTTGCTGTGGCTATAGGGAACCAAGGGCAAAGTGGTGTGAGGGAGGGAAGCTGGCAGGGCCGTGGTATATAATGTCCTGTAGGTTATTTTACATTTGTGTGTGTGTGTGTGTGTATATATATATATATATATATACATACATATGTGTGTATTTTTTAATTGAACTTTAAGTTCTAGGGTATATGTACAGACCTTGCAGGATTGTTGAGGTTCACACATGCCATAGTGGCTTGCTGCCTCCATCCCCTGTCACCTACATCAAGCATTTCTTTCAATGTTATCCCTCCCCAACTTCCCCACCCCCTGCTGTTCCTTCCCTAGCCTCCCACCCCCCAACAGACCGCAGTGTGTGATATTCCCTTTCCTGTGCCCATGTGTTCTCAGTGTTCAACCTCCCCCATGAGTGAGAACAAGCAGTGTTTGGTTTTCTGTTCTTGTGTCAGTTTGCTGAGAATGATGATTTCCAGCTTCATCCATGTCCCTACAAAGGACACAAACTCATCCCTTTTTATGGCTGCATAGTATTCCACGGTGTAGATGTGCCACATTTTCTTTATCCAGTCTATGATTGATGGGCATTTCGGTTGGTTCCAGGTCTTTACTATTGTAAACAGTGCCACAATGAACATACGTGTGCATGTCTGTTTATAATAAAAGGATTTGTAATCCTTTGGGTATATACCCAGTAATGGGATTGCTGGATCAAATGGAATTTCTATTTCTAGATCCTTGAGGAATTGCCACACTGTCTTCCACAATGGTTGAACTACTTTACATTCCCACCAACAGTGTAAAAGTGTTCCTATTTCTCCACATACTCTCCAGCATCTGTCGTCTCCAGATTTTTCAATGATCACCATTCTAACTGACCAGGGATGGTGAGCATTTTTTCATGTTTGTTCATCTCATAAATGTCTTCTTTTGAGAAGTGTCTGTTATATACTTTGCCCGCTTTTGAATGGGTTTGTTTGTTTTTTTCTTGTAAATCTGCTTTAGTTCTCTGTAGATTCTGGATATCAACCCTTTGTGAGATGGGTAGATTGCAAAAATTTTTTCCTATTCTGTTGGTTGCCAGTTCACTTTAATGATTGTTTCTTTTGCTGTGCAGAAACTCTTAAGTTTAATTAGATACCATTTGTCTATTTTGGCTTTTGTTGCCATTGCTTTTGGTGTTTTAATCATGAAGTCCTTGCCTATGCCTATGTCCTGAATGATATTGCCCAGGTTTTCTTCTAGGGTTTTTATGCTGTTAAGCCTTATGTTTAAATCTTTAATCCATCTGGAGTTAATTTTTGTGTAAGGTATAAGGAAGGGGTCCAGTTTCAGCTTTATGCACATGGCTAGCCAGTTTTCCCAACACAATTTATTAAACAGGGAATCTTTTCCCCATTGCTTGTTTTTGTCAGGTTTGTCAAAGATCAGATAGTTACAGATGTGTGGTGTTACTTCCAAGGCCTCTGTTCTGTTCCATTGATCTATATCTCTGTTTTGGTACCAGTACCATGCTGTTTTGATTACTGTAGCCTTGTAGTATAGTTTGAAGTTAGGTAGCTTGATACCTTCAGCTTTGTTCTTTTTGCTTAGGATTGTCTTCACTATGGGGGCTCTCTTTTGTTACCATATGAAGTTTAAAGTGGTTTCTTCCAGTTCTGTGAAGAAAGCCAGTGGTAGGTTGATGGGGACAGTGTTGAATCTATAAATTACTTTGGGCAGTATGGCCATTTTCATGATATTTATTCTTCCTAACCATGAGCATGGAATGTTCATGATATTTATTCTTCCTAACCATAAGCATGGAATGTTTTTCCATCTGTTTGTGTCCTCTCTTATTTCCTTGAGCAGTGGTTTGTAATTCTGCTGGAAGAAGTCCTTCACATCCTTTGTTAGTTGTATTCGTAGATATTTTATTCTCTTTGTAGTAATTGTGAATGGGAGTTTGCTCATGATTTAGCTCTCTGTTTTTCTGTTATTGGTGTATAGGAATGCTTGTGATTTCTGCACATTGATTTTGTATCCTGAGACTTTGCTGAAGTTGCTTATTTACTTAAGGAGATTTTGGGCTGAGATGATGGGGTCGTCTAAATATTCACTTACGTCGTCTGCAAACAGAGACAATTTTGACTTCCTCTTTTCCTAATTAAATACCCTTTATTTCTTTTTCTTGCCTGATTTATTGGCTAGAACTTCCAATACTGTATTGAATAGGAATGGTGAGAGAGGGCATCCTTGTCTAGTGCCTGCAGAGGCACTGCTGGGCTGCCACAGGCTCAGTCCAGGTGTTATGTAAGCTTCCTCTGGCTTTTGTTTACACAGGTAAGATCAGCTATGGCAGACACCCTTCCCTCCTACCGAGCTCAATCATCCCAGGTAGAGCTCAAACTGATGTGCTGGCTGTGAAACTCTCAAGTGAGTTTACTGGTCTCTCTCAAGTTTGCTGATCTTTGTGGGATTGGGCCCACCAAGCCATATCACCTGTTTCCCTGCTTTCAGCTCCCCCTCTTTCTGGGGAATGGAGAGTTCTGTCCTGCAGGCGCTCTCGGTACTGGTCCAAAACATCCACCCAGATCTGTGCCGACAACCTGCAGTGCCGGCTGGAGCTTCCATTCAGATCTGTGCTCGTAATTCGCAGCACTTTTCAGGCTGGTGGGGATCTCCTTGTCTGTGGTTGCAAAGGTGATGGGAGAAGCACAGTACAGTATCTGAACCGGAGTACTGGAGGGGAAGAGTCCCTGATCCTCCATCCAGTTGCACTTCCTGGGTGGGGCAGCTCCCTGCCCTGCCTCAGTTTGCCTTCCTTGGGCTACACCCACTTTCCAACCAGTCCCATTGAAATGAATCTCGTAACTTGGTTGGAAATATGGGGTCACTCACCTTCTGTGTTGCTCTCGCTGGAACTGCACTCTGGAGCTGTTCCTATTTGGCCATCTTGGTGGAAAACGTACATAAGAATATTTTTGAAATGGGTTCTCACTCTGTCACCCAGACTGGAGCACTGTGACAGGATCTTGGCTCACTGCATGCTCCACCTCCGAGTTTCAAGTGATCCTCCCACCTCTGCTTCCCAAGTAGCTGGGACTACAGGTACACACCACCATGCCCAGCTAATTTTTTTGTACCTTTTTTTTGTAGAGATGGGGTTTTACCTTGTTGCCCAGGCTGGTTTCAAGCTCCTGAGCTCAAGTGATCCACCTGGGTTGGCCTCAGAAAGTACTGGGATTACAGGCATGAGCCGATATGCCCAGCCTACATTTGTATGTGAAGTGTAATAAGAAGCCTTGGAAGATTTTAAGGAGAGGCATAGAATGAGCAGATGTCTATTTTTAGGAGAGGACTTTTCTGTGTGTTATGTAGAGAATCTAGAGAGTCGATGGAAGTGGGTAAGGAGTGGAAGCAGGAAGCTTGGTCCTCCTGCTGCAGCAGGTCAGATGAGGGATGGTGGCAGTACTCCTGAGAAGTGGCAGGACAGATGGAGAAGAGTGGGTGGATGTGAAATGAAGCTTGCAGATTGTCCTGATGGGCCTTGCTGATGGTAGGGAGGATAAGATAAAGAGAGGGATAAAGGCTCTAGAACTGAGGAAGCAATGACTGGAGGGGAAATGGTGTATGTGGAGGGTTTCAGGAATAATGTTTTCTTTTGGCCATTTTTATTGGTTAAATTGTACCCCCATAAAAGATATGTTGAAGTCTGAATTTGCGGAACCTGTAAATGTAACTGTGCTCGAGATCAGGATTTTGGCAGATGTAATCAAGTTAAGATGAGGTCATACCGAATTAGGGTGGACTTTAATCCATATGATTAGGATTTATGGTGATGAGAAGAACTGAATGGAGAGAGGGACAAACAGACCTACAGGACAGACAAGGAGGGACTGAGGAAAAATTGTGAGGCAAAGAAAGTTACTGTCAGCAACTCTTTTGACATTTCATAAAGCAAAACAGTAGAGAAATGGGACAGTGACTGGGGCTGAGGGAATGGGGTGAAGGGAGAATGGTACATGTAAAGTCATAAGAGTCGAGAAGTTTCAGTATGAATGAGCCCGTTGAGGGAGAGAAATTGACGACTGAGGAGGAGAGGAAGAATTTCAGGAGCTAAGTCCTTGAGAAGATGAAAAGGGATAGGAACAAGGACATTTGGCTACTTTCATAGCAGGGAGGATAGAGAAAGGGGATGATGGTAAATTCCCTGTAAACAACAGAGTTCCTTTCCTACGAGGCAAGGTCACGAGTTGAAGGGCACAGAGAACAGAGGACACTGGAGGTTTCAGGAACCAGGAGAAACTGTAAAAGACATTTGGGAATTGGAAGAACCAACATCCCAGGGAAAGAAAGCACAATTCCCAAGAGGTGAGGGGCCCTCTGAGACTTGCAATTCTGAATTCTCAAAGATCCTGGGCAGTCACAATGATATTGCTGAACACATCCCAGGCACTGTTCTAGGCCCTTTACATCTAAAGTCCCACAGCTACTAGATGTAGGTGGTGGGCTTTCACCGCTGGTGGTTTTGCTGAGTGACAACAGTGGAATGAGATGGAGACTGAAGGTGCTTATAAAGATGAACCATGCCAACACAACTGGATAAGGAGGCAAGGAAGGCTCAGGGTGTAACAGTCTGCAAGGGAAATCACCTTCCTGCTGGGTGTTACATTCTGAAAAATAGTTTAGCCCTTCAAATGTTACCCCTCCCCAATTGTTTATTTTGCTCTGGGTTGGAAAGGTCTCTCTTAGGTGCTTGGGAAGAGGTGTGGTCCTTTGAGCAGATGCTGGCCAGGACATTTGGCTACTCCCCCACCTAGAGTTCTTATAGTTCCATCATCTTCCCAAAGCTGAATTAATCTAACCCCAAGTCACTCACGTGGCTCACTTTTCCAAAAAATCAGAGGCAATAGATGACAAAATGCCACAAGGCACTCTATACATGTGATTACACTTGGACAATACAGTACAAGACTCAGTATGTCCAATCAAAATTCTGTCTCCGAGCCAAAGACATGGTCTAACCCACACAAGCATGACATTTCCCAGCATATCAGGAGCAAGACAGGGAACACACAATCACAGAGGAACCAGTGCAGGCAGGCGCGAGATGGAGTACTTCCTTCTTGAGGTGAGATGAGCTGGGTTTCAGTGTTTTCTTCTACTACATTTTTGTTAGTGGGTCTATTTTTTTCCAAAGCACATTCATGAAAATTGCAGGGAGTGACCTAAACCATGACATTACCAGGATGAGCATTGACATTCTCCAGAAGTAGGGGTAGAGAAGAGTCCTTCCTGGAGCTCTGAATAATTTTGGACCTAAGACTCTTTCTTGTCTTTCTCCCTGGAGTATTTTGAAATATTCAGTATGCTTGAGGAGGTTTGCTCTTCTGGTAGTAATACTAGTAGTAATGATAGTAACCACTTATTGAATAACTGTAAGGTGCACTGTGCTTTATATGAATTATTGTTTTTTGTTGTTGTTTGTTTGTTTGAGATGGAGTGTTGCTCTGTTGCCCAGGCTGGAGTGCAATGGTGCAATCTCGGCTCACTGCAACCTCCACCTCCTGGGTTCAAGCGATTCTCCTGCCTCAGCCTCCCGAGTAGCTGGGATTACAGGTGCGTATCACCATGCCTGGCTAATTTTTGTATTTTTAGTAGAGACAGGGTTTCACCATGTTGGTCAGGCTGGTCTAGAACTCCTGACATCATGATCCAACCACCTCTGCCTCCTGAAGTGCTGGGATATAGGTGTGAGCCACTGTACCAAGCCAAACTATTGTATTTAATTTAATCTTCATCCCTTCTGTGTGAGCCAGGCACCATTCCCATTTTACAGATGAGGATAACTTGGAAAGCATGAATGGTTCATTCAGAGCCACGATGCTGGTGTCAGAACCAGGTAGACTTATTGGAAGCCTATGCTCTTATCACCTCTATGTTACTGAGATATGCCTGGGATCATTTGGCACTTCAGGCTTAGCTTTCTTTTTGGAAATATGGTATAACGAAAGGAACTCCCAGCATAGAAAGACAGGGAATTTAGAGTCCATCCTAAATCACGCTTAGTCACTCTGTGACTTTGTGTAATTATTTAACCTCTCTGAGACTTAACTCCTGCAAAATAGAGAATGCCAATATTTTCTTCACACATTTTTCTCTAGATGCTAAAAGGCATTCATCACCAACGTCTCAGTCCAAAGGCACATGATAAAATTATATAAGACGGTGACAGTTTCTCAGGATCAGTTAGTTAAAACTCATTAATTTGGATGCAGTCATAGGAAGCTCAGTGTTTTTGCAGAATGTGAGAAGAAGTCAAGAAACAGAGGAAAGCAGGTCTCAGTTACCCCATGGGCTAACACACTGTACATCTGCAGGGTGACAAGAAGAACCTGACAGTTCCTTTATTTCTTAATAGAGCCATGAGGCCTAACCTGTATTCTCATAAGACACTGGGTACAAAGAAAGAGTTGTTCTTCCCTGCAGAGCACCCACATCGCTTGCCTCCTCTACCTGGCTCTTTTCAAGGCCCCTCTTGGCCAGGATCCTGCTTATGACAATGCAACAGCTCTGGGATACTGACTGTAGTCAGAGACAAGAATTTGGTTAGACTCTGGGCATCTTTCCAAGGGGAGTGCAGCCAGCAGGAGAAAATAAATGGCGAGCTGGAGTCCCCTGAAATAGAACTCAGCCTTTGCGTTGTTTTCTCCAACACAGAAGACCGTGGGCTGCTAGGTGCGTTGGAAAGTGCCCAGGGCTGGGAAGTCAAAGACACTGACTTTAGTCCCCACCTCCACGACCTTGGACTGTTCGCTATCCCTCCCTAGCTCCAGGTTCCTCATCAGCAAATAGAGGGGCCAGAAAAGGTGACCTTGAACACTCCTTAAGTTGCAAATTTCTCTGACTTTTTCTCGATGGCCGGGAGTAGGCAGAGGGTTTAGCCCTCCTAAAACTTCTGAAGATCACCATCACTGAGCACTCCTCTCCCTCATCCCTGTGGTCAATAATTAGGATACATGAGAGTATGGTTTTCAAACACTGTATTTTTGTGTGTGGGGGGCTGTTATTTTTTTTATTATACTTTAAGTTCTGGGACACATGTGCAGAACGTGCAAGTTTGCTACATAGTTATACACGTGCCATGGTGGTTTGCTGCACCCATCAACCGTCATCTACATTAGGGATTTCTCCTAATGCTGTCCCTCCCCTAGTTCCCCACCCCTCAACAGGCCCTGGTGCATGATGTTCCCCTCTCTGTTTCCATGAAACACTGTACTTTTAAGCCATGGAACTTTTTAAAGAAAAAAAAAATCTTACCCAAAAGCCTATATAATATACAGGAGACCCCAAAGTGGAGCTCTTTAATTGCAGTGGGTGAGTTGACCTACAGTTTGCCCTTGACCCTCACCTTCTTTGCTCTTGGCCTCAGCTGGAGACATATTTATGTTTTTGTTTGGTTTTGGTTTCAAACACAGAGCGCCACTTTAAAAACAAAATCCAAACCAACAAAACTGTGATTTGGAGGACATTTATTTGAATGGAAAGAGGTTTGCTTACGAACTACTTTCGGTAGGATTCACCCACTCACTGGATGACTGTCAAGCTACGGTCTACGTTCTTAGTCCCCAGCCTCATCTTTCCGGTGTCCTGATGCTTCCATATCTGATGAGATCTTCTGCTTCCTCTTAGGGCAGGGGATAGGGTGAAAGCAGCATCTCGGAAGTCAGGAGTGTGGGGTTCTGTTTCTGAGACTATCTGCCTTTGTGACCTTGAGAATGCCACTACTCACCCTCTTTGGGTTTTCTTTAGTCCAGTGAGAGTGTTGGGCAAGGTGGTCCCTGAACGGTTCTGACAGGCTGGAATGGTTTATCCTGAGCCTTCCCAGCTGCGGACATCTTGCATTCACCAGATGGACTAAGCAGTTGGTGAAGGTCCCCATTGTCTCCCCGAGCTGCAGTGTAGACAGAGGGAAGACAACCAGAGATGAGATCTTTGGGGTGCCCAGAGTATTTGCCAACAGCTCTGCTAACTCTGCACAGACTCTGGAGGACACAGTCTGCATGGGCTTGTATGAGCAAGCACTAGAATTGTCACATGAAATAACACATTCCCAGTCACTGCTCTGCGGAGGTTTTTGCACTAGCTAGCTAAGTGTCAGTGCAATCTGCAGTTAGACCTGACCTGCCCCAGTTTACCTCAGTAAGAGTGAGCTCAGAAGCTGCTTTATAAGTTTAGCAAAAAGTTACTGCAGAGAGGAACACAGGTCTCCTGGCTCCCAACCCTCTTCTCATTGTATAGTCAGGGTTGTGTTCTTGGGAAATAGAAGGAGCCGTGGGGCTTCCTTGGGGAAAGAGCCCTCAGGCCAGAGAGCAAACCCTGGGCTCTCTCCAGCTCCCTTTTCCCTTGACTCTTTCTGGCCTGAGGTCAGCTTGGTGCATATACAGTGTAAGAGGAGCCCAGGGAGTTACATAGGGAAGAGGGAAACTGTGGTCTTAATGCAAAGAGCAGCTCCCATTTATTGAGGGCTTATTTGTGCAGAGTATTAGACGAAGCACTTTATACACAGAATCTCATTTAATCCTCACTGCCCTCCTGTGAGGTTAGGTATTAGTATCTGTGTTTGATAAATGGCCTTTGTCATTTACACAAGGAAAAGTGGCCCCTCTCATTTCCTGGCCCTTGTACTTCTTTTTATAAAATAACATTATTAGGTTTTTTTGTTTTCAAATTAAAAAATACAAAGAGGAAAAAAAATGGCCCATGAGCCCACTTTGTAATCCCAGATATACTTTAAATATTACAAAAATTAAAATTATGCATGTTTAGAATATTCAAACATTAAAGAATATAATAAAAATCAAAGGCAAATGTCTCCCTCCCATCAGCCCCACCACTCTCCTCAAAGGAAAGAAAGTTTTAGTAGATTGTGATTATTTCCAGAAAAAAATTATTGTTTGTATAAATCATCCTATCTGGAACGAACCTATAGATGTTCTCTTTGTATGCATTATTTTTATTGTTATTTGTGTAAAAGAGGTCATACCTAAGCATCACTCTGAGTCTTGCATTTTCGTTGTTGTTTTTTCAACTTTCTGTATCTTGGAAACCTTCCCACATCAGCACATACAGCTCTGCCTCCTTCTTTTTAACAGCTGCATAGTATTCCATCATGTGCGTTGGATTCTAGTTTAGTAAGTCCCTCACTGGCAGAAATTATTTGCAATCAGTCCTGCACTGTCTATCCTGGTTGATATATTACGGAAAATCTTGAGAGCATGTATGAAAGGTAAATTTCTAGCAGCAGGAAAATAGGTCAAAGGCATGCCCTTCAAATTGGCACTACCAATTTTTACTCCTACCCAGTGGTAAAATGAGGAGCCCATTCTCCTGGCACTGGGTATCATCAGATTCTTTGGTTTTGCCAAATCGATTGGTTTTCTAAAAAGCTACCTTATATTCGATTTGCATTTTCTTAGTTGACCATATTTTTATATATCCATTGGCCTTTCAAGACATTTTCTTTCTGTGTGTGGTGGGGTACTACCTATTGGACTTTTTTTTTTTTAAGTTTTTTGTGTATTTTTTCTAGTTATTATTTGTTTGTACTCGTGTCTTATTATTGATATTATAGAGTTTTTTGTAAACAAAAGGAAAAGGCCTTTACCCTGTGTATTGAAAATATGTCCCTGGGGTTTATATGTGTTTTGCCTTTTGTCTGAGGTATAGTTTTCCATAGGGAAGTTCCAGCAACGCATGGTTTCACAGCAGGACCTAAGCACCATTCAGCCTCCGTCTCAGCTTGTCAGAGGCCAGCTCTGTGCCTGTTCTGAGGGCACATTATCAAGCAGGTTCTAAAGATGGAGAATTGTTCCCCCATCCCTCAAGCTACTTTTGGTTTTATTTCATGACCACAGTGTATTTTTATTACCTTGTTTGCACACCAGATTTTCTAGAGCAACTCCAGTATCATTTAACTTTATTTCTGTCAATAAAGATAACTCGTTAAATGTTTAAACATGTGTAATCTAGTTTGCCAATCTTTTCTTAATGAATTTGGGATTTGTGTACTGCTTGAAGATTACAGATAAATACAGTCATGTTTTTAGAATTCTAGAGTTTTATTTATTTCTTGGTGGATTTTGTCATCAGGTCTTTTTTTATTCTCCCCGCATTGGTGACTCGTGGGTATTTTAGTCCTTGAGTTCTTAAAACTGGACACTCTGTGTGGCCTTTATTCTTAAAGGATAATTTGGCAATGAATAAAACCCTCAGGTAACAGCCACTTAACCAAAACCCACCAATCAGTCTAACCATCTATCTATCCATCTATCCATCCATCATATCTAGACTGTAAACAAATAAATAAAAACAAATAATTGTTTAATTGTCAAGCAAGTCTCTGGCTACCCAGCATAGGAAATGGAACTGAGAAGTACTTTTTATACTTTTCCTCAATTACATTTTTCTACTTACCTACAGAATTATCTGTTATATTAAAATCTCTGTCATTTCACTGAATTTCATTGTATCTGTGTAGTACTACATGTGCACACTTCCTTAAACAACATAACGTGTTAGGTTGCATATTTTAAAACTCTCTATGTGTTATGTCTTCCTGTTTTTCTTGTTTGCTTTGTGCCTTCATCATTATGACTGAGAACCATCCATGCTGATGTTTAGAGCTCTGGTTCATTTAGTTTCATTACATTTCATTTGTATTGTATTGTACATCGTGTGAGTACACCACTATTTAGGACTTTTCTCTGGCTGGGAAGATAGATGCTTTTCCTTAATTTGTCTCTATTATAAACTGTATTGCAATGAACATGCTGGCCTATCTCCTTATGCACGTGTGAGAATTTATCTCAGGTATATATCTAGAGGTAGAATGGCCAGTTCCGTGCTATAGCCACATCAGCTTTACCAGCCATTGCCAAAGTTATTTTCAAAGCAGTTGAACTGATTTATACTCCCACCAGAAGGGTACATGAGTTCTTGTTTCTGCTTATTCATGTTGGTAGGTTCAGGCATTTTAATCTTTGCTAGACTATTGAGTGTGAAATGATACCTCATTATGGTTTTTATTTGAATGTCCCTGATTACTTGTGAGATTGAATACTACTTTATGTGTATTTGCCCTTCGGGTTTTCTCTCCTTTGAGTTGCCTATGCATTTCTTTTCCCTGTGTTTTTTTCTATTGGGTTGTTTACTTTCTTATTAATGTGAAGTTATTTACATGCTCTAGAAAGTAATGTAAATATACATTTTTCAGTCTCTGACTTGTAGTTTCATGATGGCTTTTGATATATCACAGTTTAACATTTTTTTTTAATTTCTCTCTAGTTTGTGACTTTGAGTCTGGTTTAAAACTTCTTACTCTGAGATCATTAACATATTCTTTCTGATTCTTATCTGACAATTTTTAATGTTTCACTTTTTTATATTTAGGTTCTTAGTCCTTGACTTGATTTCTGTGTATGTGTTTTTCTGTATATTTGTGTGTATGTTTACGCTTGTGTATTTTTCCCAGTTATTCTACCCCCATTGAGTGAAAAGTCTGGACTTTTTTCTGAAGAGAGCTTTTCTGTTTTCCCTTCTTTTCATTATTTTCAGTGAATTTTTAGATGGAGAAATGGAATCAAAACATCTTCATTCAAAAATAATAGCAGGCTTTTATCTTAAATAATACTAGTAGTACTTAAACAGTACTAGTACTTGATACTAAAGACAATGCTAGTACTTTAGTAGTAGTACTAGTAGTACTTAAATTCTACTAGTACTGTTCTAAATGCTTTATGTATTCATATATTTATGATATATATAATTTATATTGTATGTAACACATATAAGATGAATTTTATATATTAACTCATTTAACTTTCTCAAAAACCCTATGAAATGGGCATCAACATTGTTTTCTTTTTGCATTTGAGGACACAGACACATAGAGATTTGAATCTTGTCAATCATGTTCCAGATAGAGTATTCCTCCACCAGTACATTGTCCACCTCCACAAAAATGAAAGACTCAAAATTCTTGAAAACGCTGCACTTTCTATAGGTTTTGTGTTTCATGATGTTGGCTGGAGTTTTCTCCTTTATTTTTTAAAATGACATTTCACCAGGGTATATCTAGATATTGGTCCCTTTTAATGCATAGTCTGGTATTTGATTAATTCTTTTGATCTAAAAACTAAAGTCTTCCATCTGTTCAGAAAAAAAAAAACTATTAACTTTTAATTATTGCTTCTGAATTCTCCCTTCTGTGTCTCCTCTGGGAGTCTTATTTTAAATAGCTATGACTCCTAAAGTTGTCCTCTGTGCCCTGTCTTTTCTCCCACAGTTTTTATCTCTTTGCCCTTCCCCTCTCAGTACCCAGTGCCTTTCTCTCATTGGACTCTGCTTTATAAGTTTCCTTCTGTATCCATTCTGTAGTCCAGATCAGCATCCCCAGGCCAACTGTCCTGACCAGTTTGTTTCCCTCGCATGGCTGTGGGTCTAATCTCACAGATGCAAAATTCTGTTAAGTCTTAACAGAGATCACCATTTGGATATTATCTCCTTTCTTCCCCTGCTTGTCTTGCAGCAAATCTCTTCCACAGAGAAACTTTCCCTCTGCTTGCTTGCTTGCTTATCAGAGCCAGCAGCGCCACACACTCCAGGAGCCCAGCCTCAGTCCTCTCTTTGGCTTGAATATGCCTCCTGCCTGAGGACAGTTGTCCCTTGGTGCTGTCTCTAGGACTTCTGAATTCTGCTGAGATTCAGGAAAGGCATGGAGTTCCGACAGGAGGTCGAGGCAGCCTGGACAGTGACTCAGCTAAAATAAAATCTCTGTTGCTTTAGGGAAGGTTGTCAATGGTGAAGGTGAGGGGGCAGTGACAGAACCAGATGTATAGACATCACCAGGATGCTGATTTGCACCATTCAGTTCAGCAGGTGGTAGAAGGCGTGCTCTGAAACCTGAAGCCACCTTTGCCCCTGGCTGTGGACACACTGTGTGTTTGTCTGTTCTGTGATGTGGAAGTGCTCATGCCTCACGGAACTTTTGCTTACTTGTGTTCAGAGCTGTGCTGGATTTATATGGACGTTTCTCTTGAATTTCAATTTGGTCAAAGTTTGCCGTCTTTTGTCCTCTTACCCTGATAGACCGCAGAAGGGCAGAGACTGTAGGACAGGGAAGGGGGTGGTTCTTTGTGTTAAGCTGACGAATCCCGTGATACCCACTCATATCATCAACCCATTAACTCTATGCATCACCAAGGCAAAGAGGCACTGACTCCCCTCTCTTCTCTCTGCCTGCATGGGGCTTCGCTTTTAACCACCCTTCTTCGCTTCATGCGTCCCTTGTTCATGTTAAACTTTGGAGGCTACAGAGAATGCAGATCATTCTAGACCTCGACCCTGGGTCCAGCGGAAGACTGACCTGTCACTGATCCAAACATAGTGGTTCATGAAGAGTTGTCCTTGGACCAAATAGCATTATCAGCATCATCTGGGAACTTGTTAGGAGTGGAAATTGTCAGGTCTCTCCTCTGACCTACTAAATCCAGGACCCTGGAACCGGAACCCAGTGATCTGGGTCACCCAGGAAAGTGTGCTGCATGCTCAGCTTTGAGAACCACAGCTCAGACAAAAGTTGAAACTATCATTGTGATTTCTCCACCTCAGCCTCATGAGCAGCTTTCCCAAAAAGTGTCCCAAGGGATGGCTTAGAAAAACTAAAAGCTCCATAGAGAGTTCAGTGATCACACCCTTACAAGAAGTCCCTAGACTTCTTATGCAGCTTTTCATTTCATTTAACTAAACATTTTCCAAACTGATTTGACCAAAGAATTCTTTATTCCTTTCAAATGCTCTTGGTGCTGCCTCCTTAGGCCTCATCATCTTTTTGTTTTTCCCCCCAACTGGAAACCTCAGTACTTCTGAGCTTCGGTTTTTGTGAACTTGGATGTCACCAAGTGAAATTCTCCAGACCTAATATTTCTACTGTGTCTTGCTCATTGTCCCAGAGAACAGTCATAACTATACTTGTTTAGGCCGCAGAGGTGAGGTGGTCAGGGTGGCAGTGTAGAAAGTTCATGAACTTTGAAGGTAGCTAGGCCTGCTTTGAAACCAGAATCTACCACCACTTAGCTCCATGAACTTGGGAAAGTGACCATTTTTCACATGGTTCTTGTGAGGAGTAAATGAAGCTAGGTGCACCCACTGGATTGAGCATGAGATTTGGAGTCAGAACACTTGGATGTGAGGACCTCTGTTTTTCCATCAGAAAATGGGATAATAATAATAACTCATAATAATAACTCATAATAATCAGCAACTTACCACACAGTACTGACTACAATTTTAAGTAATGCATATATGTGAAAGATCTTTGTAAACTACAAAATGCTATAAAACGTAGCTATTATTAGCAAAGACTTGGAACCAACCCAAATGCCCATCAATGATAGACTGGATAAAGAAACTGTGGCACATACACACCATGGAATACTCTGCAGCCATAAAAAAGGATGAGGTCACATCCTTTGCAGGGGCACAGATGAAGCTGAAAATCATCATTCTCAGCAAACTAACACAAGAACAGGAAACCAAACACCACATGTTCGCACTCATAAGTAGGAGTTGAACAATGAGAACACATGGACACAGGGAGGGGAACATTACACACGAGGGCCTGTCAGTAGGGAGGGACTAGGGGTGGGATAGCAATAAGAGAAATACCTAATGTAGATGACAGGGTGATGGATGCAGCAAACCACCATGGCAAGTGTATAACTATGGAACAAACCTACACGTTCTGCACATGTACCCCAGAAGTTAAAGTATAATAATAATAAAATTAGCTATTATTATGTCAAAAGAAAAAAAGCCATGTTTTCAGAGACTGTTTCTCTGCCTAATTCTTAGTAAGTGATCCAGAAATTTCAGTTCCCTTCTGACGAGCGTCATCCACTGAGCACCAGAGCAAGGCTTAGCCCTGAGGGACCTCATTCCAGCTGACAGATAAGAATGATTTGTAAATGACACCGTAGTCATTCTATGTTCCATCTTCCTCAGTATTGATTTGCTTATCAATGATGTTATTTACAAGGAGCACAAAAATAAACCAGTCCAGATTCTACAGGATGTATCACAGGTTCTGAATTAATGCAGTCCAAATTTATGAGGGTTCTGAATTGTTTCTTCCTTTTCTTAGTCTTCTGTTAGTGGTGGGGGTGGGGAGGAAGTGACAGAGTTACAGAAGGGTCCCAGCTCTCCCTGGGGGTGGTAACAAACCCTTCCACACACCCCTAACTGCCCCCTTCTTCTCCTGATGAAGATGCATTTCTCCAGGTACTGGAGTTCAGTTTCAGGAACTGTCATATGGCCTAGGAGCTGAGCAGAAGCCTTAGTTCAGTTCTAATAAATCTATTCTATAAAAGTAAAGGTTGTGGCCACAGTATTTTACAGCAAGAGTCCTCCTCCTGGAAAGCTGTGTGCCCTGAGGGAGGAGGTAATTTATTCCAGAAGGGAGGGCGTGAGGGAAACAGTGGCAAAATTCTCCTGTTCCTGATGCACTAAGACGTCGCTTCTCAGAGTGTGGTCCCCAGAACAGCAGTATCAGTGTCACCAGGGGACTTGGTAGAAGTGCAGACTCTTGAGCCCTATCCTGGATCTTCTGAATCAGAAACTCTGGGAGTTGGGCCCAGCATCTGTTTTAAGCTTTCCTGGCTATGCTGATGCATGCTTAGGTTTGAGATGTGGGATAAGGAGGAGGGAAGTGGAGCCAGACTCCACTCTTCGGAGAAGGACTGCTGAAGCCCTGAACATAAATAGTAGGTAGAGCTCGGCACCTAAGAGATATTCACTGAAGCCGCCTGAATAAACTGAACTTAGGTGTTCCTCCATTTACACGAAGGCAGTGGTTCTCATCTCTGGTGGCGCATTAGAATCACTAGAGAGCTCTTCAAAAATATCCCTGACTAAGCCCGGACCCCACCCAACTGAATCAGAATCTCTGGAGTTGAGTCTGAGGGTCTGCATTTTATTTTTAATTTTGCTTTAAGTTTCAAGATACGTGTACAGAACGTGCAGGTTTGTTACATGGGCATACACGTGCCATGGTGGTTTGCTGTATCCATCAACCCGTCATCTAGATTTTAGGCCCCACCTGCATTAGCTGTTTGTCCTAATGCTCTCCTTCTCCTTGCCCTCTGAACCCTGATTCCAGCACGCACCCAGAGTTGCCATCTACTCATTCAGAGAGTGGCCCACTCCAAAAAAAAAATTGTGATTTATGTTGTCTTTGTATTTTCATAAAATTTTTCATTAGGATTTTATTTTACCTATCTGTATGAGACAAACTACATATTCATACAGAAAAACACTTGGAAATATGGAAAAGCTGAAAAGATGGAAGAAATAGCACTTGTGTTCCTACCGTCCAAAGACATTTGTCAATACGTTGGTGTGCTTTTTTTCGATCTGTGCATGTGCACACACACACATAAACCAGTTTGAATTTTTACAGCACTGTGATTCTATTTAATGAACCATTTCTGTCAACTTTTTAACTTAACATTATATCTGAAGTCATTCTGTGCATTGTTATACCTACGATTTTTAATACACTCTTGTGGTAACGTGAAAGAAATGGGTTTTCTCCATTTTCACAGGTACATACTTTAGGAGGGAATTTAGGCAGGCCTTTCTTTCTTTACTACAATGTCAGATTTCAAGCGTACTGAAAAACTCTATTTTGAATGTCAGAAGTGGAATGTTAACATATTTCTCTTTGCATTTCTATTCACAACTCTAACCCACCCTTCGTCTTTTCCTCCCCTCAAACCCACAGGTAGATATCTGCATTAGGCAAGCAGGGAATAATGTCTATTGCGGAAAGTCAAGGAAGCAGAGCACGTACATATTTTCTGAGTATTTTGTAACCACCATTCTCTTTGTCAGCCTCAGCTGATGTCAGATTTCTCTGAAGTAACAAGCTGTAGTCCCATAGGTTGTGGTATGATTCATAAACATTAGAAAGATCAAACAAACGAAAAATGCGTGAAAGAGACAGAGGGAAGGTGAGATGAAGGAAAGAGCGGTAGGTCAAATGGACTAAGGTTCTGGTGTACCTTGTGCTCAGCCGGAAATGCCAAAATCAAGTCATGCGTCTCCTTTGCTCTTCTCTACTTTCAATGTAATGTTCCCAGGACTTTGTTCTTTGTTGCACAGTTTTATATACATATATGTGTATATACACTAATATATGTGTATATATTAGTATATATACTAATTTCTAATATATGTGTATATATTCGTATATATACTAATATGTATACTAGTATGTATAATATGTATATATAATTATATATATGTATATATGTATATATGTATATATATTCAGTAATATATATTTTTTCATATATAATATATATCATATATATATATATGTATGTGTGTGTATATATATTCTTGACTGCCTCCGCCTTCCAACTTGGCTGCTGGTTTGAAACCATGCATTCCGTCACTGTCGGGTGAGATGCAGCTGAGCTTGTCTTCCATGTTCGTGTCGTGGATGTGCCAGGTAATTCTGCCCCATCTTCTTGCAGGGCATTATGGGAAGGATGCTTACCGAAGTGGAGGACCTGATCTCCATAACTTCATCTCGTCTGGATTTGTCACGTTAGGAAGAGGACACACCAAGGGTACAGTGGAAACCATTTTTTACTAAAATACAGAGGTTGCCTAGGGAACCCCCATCTGAAATGAGAAGAAGGTGTGGAGGCCAGAGGCTGGTCCAGGATGGGAATGAGTGGGGTGGTTCCATGGCAGCTTGTCCTGGTGACATGCGTGGCTTCTGACAGGAGTTACCAGGAGGTCACAGGTGTGACTTTAGAGGGCAATAGACTTCCAAGAGACACCTCTCCCGCTCCACCCATGGAGGGGAGCAGGACACAGATGCCGACGGCTCCCTATGGGAGGGGACCACTGAGAGTGTGGTGGAAAACACTGCCGGTGGGTGGATGTAGCAACATTTGCAATGTGTGTGTTCGCCTCTTGGCTATTACTCCTTTTCCTTTTGAAAGCTACATCTTATAAACTGATGTCAACATTCTGTACTGTCGTATCTAAGTCAGTGTGCATGTGGAGAGTTTCAGCATCCTAAGTGAGTCTCTGTAAACATTCGATGATGTGGACGGGAAGGTAGAGGTTATGCAGACCTCTGAGCCTCAAGATGAAAGCTCACCTAGAGTTTCTGCTGAGCTGCTTTACGGCCTAGCTGACAGCTTGCAGAGCATCTGTGCAGGGGGCATGGACTCCTCCTCAATTCTGTCTTTTGTTTAAACAAGGTCCTACGAGTGTTGTGAGTGTTCTGTCACATCAGGAGTCACTGGATCCCTCACTCCTTTGATGACCGTTCCAATATCTGTGTGCTGTTATAGACCAAATGTGAATTCTGTTGTAGGGATAGTGTATTCCTGTCTTCCTCTGAGATATGTGTCTTGTGTGAGTAAACAAGGAACTGTGCAATATTTTCTTACAGTCCATGCACCTACTTTTTAAATTTCCCTATGTGATGTTTGTTCATCCTATAGAGAAAAAAATATCTGTATCTGTGTATGTATTTTCTGTTGTCTCTATTTGTGTCCAAATAAAGTTTATTGAGGATACAGGTGGCATTTGTGGCTACTGAGAGTTGCAGAATCAAATTGGGACCAGCTGTCTCCAGAATGGGAAATGGGCTGCACAGTTAGTCACTGAAAGATACATTCTGGGCCATAGTCTATCAACTCAGACCCGGGATTGCCGCTCCCCACATCATCCACTTTGTGATTATGACCTAGCACTGCGAAACAATTTACTCTCAAACTTAGCATCTTAAAAAACAATAATAAACATCTGTAATCTCACATAATCCCTGCTGGGTTAAGAACTTGAGTGCTTTGGGCTTGGAGTCTCTTGAGGTTGCCATCACCACCAGGCAGGGCTGCATCCTCTGAAGGCTTGACTAGGGCTGGAGGATCTGCCTCCAAGACGCTTCACTCACATGGTGCTGGATGTTAGCAAGAAGCTTCACTTCCTCCCCATGATGTTTCTCCCTGGATAGCTGAGTGGCTTCGCTGCATGGTGCCTGGATTTTCTCAGGGTGGGTAATCTGAGAAAGAGAAAGACAGAAGAAGACACAGCGTCTTTCATGACCAATCCTATTGGTTGCACACCATTATTTTTGCAATATCCGATTCTGAATGCGTGGGAACTACACGGAGGTATGAATACCAGGAGCCAAGGACCAGTTTGGAGGCCAGCTCCCACAACCCGACAATCCTTAAAGCAAAGGTGGAAATGTGGATTTCCAAACAGAAGACAGCAATTCTTAGGAAGGTTTCTCCACTGCAGTAATTCACCACCCTTTCCCCTACCCCTTACCCTTATAGGTGATCCAACCCAAAACACCCAACACTTCACCCAGCAGAACTCTTTATGCATATTATAAATAAGATGGCTTTGGGTTCATGCATTCTGTCAACTGAGGCCTGCTAGGTGCTAAGCAATATTTAGAAGATAGGGAGTTTATGGAGCTCCTTACGGAACTCACATTCCACTGGGGTAAACAGACAAATTATTTACAGGAAGTGCAAGGAGAAAAATTAAAGCAAGCAGCAGGGAGCGCAGCGGCAGGAAGCTGCTCTTGCCAGGGAAGGCCTTTCCAATTAGTTGGGAATTGGGGAAGTACAAAGGAGGCCAGTGTGAGTACAGCAGGATAGAAGAGGACAAGAGTGGAAAGAGAGAGGAGCCAAGCTACGGGGGGCCAGATCATGCATTTATCCAACAGTGGACTTAAGGCTGCTTCCAAATGAACTGGACTCTATCACAGCCACCTAAGTGATTCCCAGTCCCCACCTGTCCTTTCGGTCACTGCTGCTGGGGACATCCAGGAGACCCTTCCCTGCCCATGACTGTGTCTGATGCTCCTTACCTCCCATCTTAACTCGTTCTGTGGCACCACCTGCCCCTCCTGTGCATGTACTGCCTGTCCTCCCCATTCACTATTGGTGCCAGATTTTCCTTCCCATTCCCTTCAAGCCGAGACTTCTGATGCCTTCTCTTTCCAGGAATGTATCTTGTGTGTATTTCCCTATTTAGAGAATAGGCAAAGTTTCAGGAGCAAAGAATCTGGGTTAGAGGATGGTGGGGGTGATGGTGGGTGCAGGAAGACTTTGGAAATGGAGATTCTCTTTTTTAGACAGAGAGAAAGACAGGGTCTCGCTCTGTTCCCCAGGCTGGAGTGCCGTGGCACAATCATAGCTCACTATAACTTCAAACTCCCAGGCTCAAGTGATCCTTCCATTTCAGCCTCTTGAGTAGCTGGGACTACAGGCACATGCCCCCATGCCCAGCTAATTTAATTTTTTTTTTAATTTTTGTAGAAACAGGGTCTCACTTACGTTGCCCAGGCTGGTCTCAAACTCCTGGCCTCAAGAGATCCTCCCGCCTTCACCTCCCAAAGTGCTGGATTTATGGGATTGAGTCACTGCACCTGGCCTGAACTTCCCTTCTAACATCAGGGACTCTTTAGTCTTCTGGACAGCTTGGATCTCTGGAAAAGGGCAGGGAACCATCCTCTCTTCCTTCAGCGCAGACTAAGTTCAACTCTAAGTGCTAGCTCTAAGCAGCTGGTCCCATATTAATATCCCAGGGAAGGGAATAATTGAAAAACATCGAATGTGGGGTCATTTTCATTTGTATGTGTTTAATTCTCTTTGTTTTCTTTATCCTTTGTTTCAACTCCAGCGACTCCCTTCCTGGATCCTCTTTCTTTATTCCTTTTTCCTCACTCATCCGGCATTTTCCTTAGGCCTCCTGGTGGCACCTGGCCACTGCATAGCCCCATTTTGGCTCTCAGGACTAAATGAGTAGCCAACACCTGCTTTGTAAGGTAATTCCATTGCCCTTCTGGCCTGGATCACTGAATTTATTGTGTATTTCTAATCAGACTCTGATTATCCAGGAGCCAAGTATGGATGACCCCTGTTCTAAAGAAGGGTGGGAGTCTTCATCGGAATCTTAGTTGACATCATGACATCAGTCCTGTCAGTTTTTTTTTTTTTTTTTTTTGAGACAGAGTCTACCTCTGTTGCCCAGGCTGGAGTGCAGTAGCACCATCTCAGCCCACTGCATCCTCCGCCTCCTGGGTTCAAGCGATTCTCCTGCCTCAGCCTCCCAAGTAGCTGGGACTACAGGCATGTGCCACCATGCCTGGCTAATTTTTGTATTTTCAGTAGAGACGGAGTTTTACCATGCTGGCCAAGCTGATCTCGAACTTCTGACCTCAGGTGATTCACCCACCTCAGCCTCCCAAAGTGCTGGGATTACAGGCGTGAGCCACCATGCCCGGCCTTGCCAGTCCTTTTTTATCAGCTCCAGAGGCAGCATGGAGCCAGAAGCACCCTCTAGCATCAGTGGGGGCTCCTCCACTTCAAGGGCTTGGGGGTGAGAATGCACATGGATCTGTCTGCTTTGTAACAAGATCCATAGCACGTGGGTAATTAAATACCCTCAAGGAAAGCCTACAATAAATGGGTATTCTTTTGTTAGTGGGATTTAGAAAGTGAGATGTTAGAAAATATAGAATTCTGCCTGTGGGGGCACCATATCCATCAAAGCTCTCTACCGTCTCTCTCACCTGTTGGTAGATCCTGCATTTTAGTGCAGGAGGTCCCTCAGTGATCGGCCACGCCCCCAAAGTACATAGCATCATTCTGGCACCCTTTTCCAGGACTTTCTAACTGAATGGCATACTCATTCTTTTTCTTATAATTCTTTTCCTATTACTGTCTCCTTATAAGTAGCTACTTCTGCATGTCTCCCTTTTTTTGACTTCCTGTTCATCCCTTAGGATAAATAGCATCTAGAGCTAAGATGCTGATCTGAGTGACCATGAGTTTAGGCCAAGTTCCCCCTGAAATCTTTACTCTGTTAATTAGACGAGATCACCCAGCCCCCAACACTGGAACCCAGAGAGTCCTCCCAGGCTGCCACAATGAAAACTCAGTGATGAAGACTTCTAGTTGCTGAGCATTTACTATGTACAAGGTCTTTACATAGATATACACTGTGTGCCGGTGTCTTCACCTTTACAACCACTCCGTGGAAGAGCTCTTGTCACCTTCATTTTATAGGCAAAAAGTGAAAGTCAGAGCAATTGAGCAACTTGCTTAAGTCAACATCAAGCAGTCAGTCTTGTTTTATTCCAAATCCAGTCCTGATTCTGAAGATCTGCTGCTATTCACTGTGCTATCCTGCCTTTCCAAGCTGGGGAGTAGCTGAGGTGGTGGATGGGCCGTGCTTCCATGGGAACCACACGTAGATGCTCAGTAGAAGATGACTCTTATTAGAGGCACATGTTTTGCAAGGCAGGAAGTCATAAAAAACATGAGCCAGGAGTTAGAGCCTTAACACTAGATTGGCAGGGACTGCCCTTCCTGAGAGGAAGCGCAATCCCTTCAGATAGATTTTCAGAATCTGTCTTAATGAATACACCTACGGAAACCCTATTCTATTCAGGCAAGTTGGTTAAAAACTCTGTCAGGCTGGTTGATTTTTGAGCCTGGTTGAAAAAGCCAGGGGACTCTTTCCAGAAGCCCCCACATTTCAATATTGTCAGTTCCAGTGGTTTCCACTGGGACATCTCTGGCCACACCAGGAGTGAGTAAGGGGTCTTTACAGTGGTGGTGGCAGTGGCAGTGGCAGATGTGCTCACTGTAGCTGCAGAGTGAATGTGACATCCAGGTCCCCATGGAGGTGGTGATGCAGGTTACCGCCTGCCCTCCTCTGGTATTTCTCACCACTCACCAAGTCCTTTCTGCTATGCTGGGAGCCAGACAGAGGAGGGTGAGAGTTAGAGATAGAGAGAAAGAGGAAGAAAGAAGAAGGAAGAGAGAAAGAGAGAAATGTTTGAAGCCTTTGGTAAAAGGAACTGCACAGTGATTGCTCCATTGTAGGAGGCGATCTTCGTGCTCGTGTTTCCATTAATTCTTCCACTAAATCACATTTCCTGAGCACTGGCTGAAAGCCAGACTCTATTCTGGGCACTGAGGGTACAGCAGACAAGCTTACATGTAATTGAACTGGTGGCACCTGGTCATTGGAGCTTATGGAGTTCCTTATGGAACTCACATTCCATAGAAGGTAGAAATAAATCAAGATGCAAGTAAATATATGAAGTAGGTCTGATGGAGTTAGGAGCTTTGGAGCAATTAAGGCAGGGAATGGAGTGGGGAGCTGCACTTTTTAAAAGACAGTCCAGAAGGCCTCATTTGGAAAAATAATAATAATAATAATAAAGTGACATTGAGCAAAGACTGACAGATGTGAAGGATCAGGCCATCTGGATTCCTGGGGAAAAGGGTCTTCCAAGTGAGGAAACAGCTGTGCTTTGCCTGCCTGGCTTGTGTGGGGAGCAGCAGTGGGGCTGGAAAAGAAGGAGCCAGAGCGTGAGCAGTTGGAGTTGTGGTCAGAGAGGTGCAGGGAATTGACCCCACAGGGCCTTGTGGGGCCTTTAAGGATCTGGCTTTCAATCTGGGTGAAATGAGAAAAGATGTGTTTTGGGCCTGAGGCACTGGGAAGGTGGGCGTCTGTGGGAGGACCAGATTTTAGGCAGAGATCAGGGTGCATATGAATCCAGTCTGGCTTCATGTTAAGTTTCAGATGCTTGTTAACCACCCAGGTGAAAATGCTGAGTTCAAGGGAAAGTTATTGGCTGGGGATAGAAGAGTGGGAGTTTCCAGTGGGTGGATGGCTCTTGAAGCTGGGAGGATGAGATTAGCTAGCGAGTTGTGCTGTGCAAGTGATGAGGCCCGAGAATGGAGTGATGGGGACCCCAACATGGAGAGGCTGGTAGGGGGGATGAGGAGGGACCTACAGAAAAGACTGCTCAGGAGTGGGCAGCCAGGCATCAGGAAAACCAGGGTGGTGTGCTGTCTTGAAAACTGAGTGGAAAAAATATATATGTTCCCAAGGAAGGGGGCAATTAGCTTAGCTGTTGTAGGCTGTAGAGAAGTCCAATAAGCTGAAGCTTGAGAAGTGACCACCAGGTGCGACCTAGTCTCATGGAGGTCATTGGTACAGTTTGAGGGTTGGGGGGAGCATCTATTCAATGGATGCAAGAGAGAACAGATGATGTCTGGGATGTGCTTATTACCTGGACAAACCAAGTGATGGGAAGAAGAAGGAGTATTGTGCTGTTCACTCTAATTTGGTAAATGTTGGAAATGTTTCCTAAAAAAAAGTAATACGAGTGGAAGGCTGAGGCAGGCAGATTACCTGAGGTCAGGAGTTCGAGACCAGCCTGACCAACATGGTGAAATCCTGTCTCTACTAAAAATACAGAATTAGCCAGATGTGGTGGCAGGTGCCTGTAATCTCAGCCTCTTGGGAGGCTGAGGCAGGAAACTTACTTGAACTCAGGAGGCAGAGGTGGCAGTGAGCTGAGATTGTGCCATTGCACTCCAGCCTGGGAAACAAGAGCAAAACTCCATCTCAAAAAAAGAAAAAGAAAAAGTAATACAAGATTTTTTTTTAAATAAGAGAATGGGAGAAGACAAATGCAGATTACAGGTACAAACAACCCTTCGATTTTAATGTGAAGGATTACAGAGAGTGAGAGCAGTACTTAGCCAGAAGGGAGAATGGTGTAAAGAGAGTTTTGTTTTGCTTCATTTTATTTTTTTAAGAAAGGAGAAATCACAGTCCATTTGTCTGCGGATAGAAACGATCCAGTTCAAAAGGGAAAAATTGATTTTGCTGGGGGAGGGCTGTCTTTCAGAAATGATGTTCTTGGTAAGTGAAAGCACATAGAATCTACAGCCCACGCAGGGCACTGGCCTTGACAAGGAACAAAGCCCACCAGGGCACATATGTCAGGTAGGCAACGCGGCCGTGGGTGCAGGCAGGTGGGTGTATGTGATCATTGCTCAGTGAATTGTAAAGCAAGCTATCAGCTGTGAGTGAGGGTTAGGGTGACCGGCCATCCCAGGTTGCCCAGGACTGTCCAATTTTAGCACTGAAAGTTCTGTGTCCTGGGAAAATGTTCAATTTCTGGTAAACGAGGACAGTTTGTCACTCTAATAGTGTGGGAGAAAGCCCAGCCAGTCTGGCTTCAAAGCATTTTTCACAACGACCTGCAGAACTCAGAGAAGTAGTGTAAGGGTGCTTCTGCCCAGAGCTTGAATTGGCACAGCCACAAGGCCCTAGGAACTATTGGGACTGCTCTGAGGTCACCTGGTAGATGGAGACAAGGCCAGAATGCAAGAAGCTGTTGCCTTCCAGACCCCACAGAACAACCCTGAACAGATCCCATCATCCCATCCATATGATGCTCTTGGGGACTGGGTTGGGTATGGCCATCCTTCTGCCCAGACAGGCACTCTCTGGGATCTGAGGCAGAAAGTTCAGGGACTAAATGCTAAAAAAAAAAAAAAAAAAAAGGAGGGTGAGTGCATTGGAGCAGGTGATGAGGTCAAGGCTGGAAAAGTGACCATCCTGATGCCAATTTAGAAGTCTCAGCAACAAGGGGAATCACAGAGATGCCCCCTTGGCTGTGCACACCCACAGATCTGAGGAGGAGCTGTGGGGCTGGAGGAATTCTAGAGGCTAGGCTGGTGGCACCTGCTGTAATGAGGCTGAGGCAGGAGAACCGCTTGAACTCGGGAGGCGGAGGTTGCAGTGAGCCAAGATCATGCCATTGCACTCCAGCCTGGGCAACAAGAGGGAAACTCCATCTCAAAAAAAAAAAAAAAAGAAAGAAAGAAAAAAAAGTAATGACTTTGACTCTGAGAAGGGCATGAAGCCAGGGGCCTGGATTATACAATTCAGAAAACGCAGAGATGTTAGGCAATGATGATCAGGGTAAATAGTCTAACAGGAGTAAGAGAGCAGGACACGGGGAAGGAAGGATAAGAGCCTTGGTCCCTGGGACTGGTGGGGGATATGAGAGTACAAGATTTTTGAGGAGTGTGACTTTGGGAAATAACGATGGCCGGGGACTAATCATTAACGTGGGAGGCTGAACAAAGCAGAGATGTTAATCAAAGCTGAGGTCAGGGACCTCTTCCAGCTGAATCAGGTTTTACGTGGAGTGTGGACCTCCCACCCAGCACTGCCTTCTGGGGCCGAGCTCGCTTTATCTCCTCGACCCTTTCTGCAGCCCCATGGCCGATCTGATCCTCCTGCACCCCCACGAGCTGGTGGGAGAGGCGAGAGTGTGCTTACCTCTCCCACCAGCCCATTTGTCTGGGTGTTGCCCATGGCATCATGTGATACAAAACTTGAAATTAGGTCTTCTCTCCTAGGAAGAAAGAATGGACATATATGCGTGGGCCTCCACAGAATCATAGACTACCACCCCCACACCAGGATTTGGGCAAGAACCCCAGACCGTCAGTGGATTGTGGCAAGAAGATGTCTGAGGCATTTGACTAAAAGAACCCTGCCTAGATATTTTCATGGTCTAGAGAACCAGGGGAGTGAGTGGGTTTGAGTATACCAAGGTGTTTGAATGCTGGGCTCTAGATAAAGCACAGAGCTCAGAAGGCGTCCAGTCTCCATGGCAACAGTGAGCTTTTTCAACCCTGAGAGGGAAGTACAGGCTTGGCTGGGAATGGCCTCTATGAAGCCAGTACCACCTGGGAGCCGTCATTCTTGTGTGGCTCCATAGGTGCGGGGTGGATGGGGAGGAGTGAGGGCAGAGCAGAGAGGAACTCTCGGGTTCTGGGCTGAGGGCACCAAAGATCTCAGCTGTTTTGGTCATTTGGATCTGCACATGTGGGACAGCTCCCCTGTTTACTTCATGTTGGTTCACTCCTGATTAATGGCTGGATACTGAGAACCTGTCATTGACTTGATGTGCTCAGCTTTATTCAATGGCATTTCCCATGACCCTGGCCAGCATGCACAAGCTGTCCCTAAGTCTTACCCTTAGGAAACTATTGGGCGTCAGTATGATTCCATATGTTTTTAGAATCGAGTAAAAACTGATTGCAAAGATGGCTCTATAGGAATGGTGAGTCTTATCCTCAACAGAATTGCTGTTCAAACAAAAGCTTTTTTTTTTTTTTTTTCTTTTTTTTTTTTTTTAAAGGTAAATCCAAACCTTTGAGGGTTTCTCAGTCGGGTATTTCTGTTTGCAAGTTGAGCCATTTTGCCTGAGGACAATGATTCTGCAAAACTCCCTTTCCCATATGGGTCCGGTTAACAAGAATACCCACAACCCTCCAGAAAACTGAAAGTATGCTGTAACTCCTCAGTGTGGCCCAGAACTCTGTCTCCAGCTGGATTCACAGCAATTAAGCCAGTCAGGTTGATTTGAGGAGCAGCAAAGCACTAAGCACTCCTGAGCCACCCACCAAATCCACCTCTAGGGTAGCACCACCACGTTTGACCTCAGGAGACTCACTTGAGGCCACATGCCTGGCCCCAAGGAAATCAGTCTGCAGGCTGACCCAGGGAATGGGCAGTGTTCTTCTTTAGCTCACCTCCTTCTAAGAGAGTGTGTGGGTTGAAGTGGCAGATGGGCAGGTGTCTCCACGGGGCATCTAAGCTGTCACCCAATTCACACCACCTTGGCAAATGGTGTCACAGAGAAAAATTCCCATCCACGAGGCATATTTTGAGTCCTGGGCCATTCATATCCCTGTGTAATGCTTGTTGTGGGCCTGCTACCATTGGCCCATGTAGGTGGGCCATGGTAGCCACTGGGCCAATCTGGGCGAAGCCACTGGGACAGTCTTCTGGGCTGGTGTAAGGAGAGGAAAGATAGTGCCAGGCAAAGAAGGATTGCCAATAAACTGCAAGGCTCCTTGCCTGGGGAAGTTTCAGCTCTTACTTGTAGGGTGCTTGTATGCTTTCCTTAAAAGGGGAATAACTCAGGTATAGCTGGATCTCCCATGGCCCCCAGTAGGAGAGCAAGAGAGACTTTTGGGACACTGGGAGTCATGAATGTGTCCCTCCTCAGCTTTCACCAGCTTGTCTATTAGGCAGAAGGAGAGGCTCATGGGAAATCTGTTATACCCTGAATCTTGGTGCTTTCTTTACCAGCTCTTTGGGAGAGGCGAGCGGATCAAGTTCTGTTTTCCCAGAGGCTGGCTTGCTCAGCCAGGGGTCTAGCAGCTCTGGGCTGCTGCTCTTCTTGTTTTCCAATCCCTTGCTGGTGCCAAATCTGAGCTTTCTCTTGCCATGACCCTTGGGCTAGTACAGTCTCTCTTCCTGGCACTGGTCTTGGCACTGACTGGTTATCCAAGTTGGGAATCACCCCTTCCTGGGTGCCAGCCCTTGGCATTTGCTTCCCTTGTTCTCTACTGCTCACTGCCAAGAGTCTCATCGACCCTGAAAGCTAAGCTATGGAGCTAAGTCAAGCCCCAGGAAGGCGGTAGGAATGGCTTCTCTATGCCAACTGGGGTCTGTGGCCAGGAGAAATCAGTCTCTCAATCAACAGTGGCCAGGATTTCATGGCAGCCTAGAAGCGGGGCAGAAGACTGGTGTTCTCAGGGCATCACCATTTGGAACATAACTACATTATTATGTGACCCTGCTTCTGTGCAGATTATAAACATGGCAGAATAAAGAAATGTCAGCCCTTCCTGCCTAGAATCATGGCCTCAGCCTCAGTCTTACTCCACTCCAAATAGCAATGTAAACTTTCTTCATTAGCTGATTGTTGGAAGAAGAAAACTGGTGAAGAGAGTCATGGAGTCAGGCATGCTGGAGTCCTGGCTCCAGCCTTGCTAGCGGTGTGACTTTGACCCCTATGACATTCATCTGTATAATAAGGTAACAGTACTGCCTGCTTCTTGGGGCTGTTGTGGAGACTGTAAAACACCTGCATCAGAGCTCTATGCACTCAAGCAATGGTAGCTCTTCATGTTGTTAGGGCTTAAGAGTGCTGTAGATTGGCCGGGCGCGGTGGCTCAAGCCTGTAATCCCAGCACTTTGGGAGGCCGAGGCGGGTGGATCACGAGGCCGAGAGATTGAGACCATCTTGGTCAACATGGTGAAACCCTGTCTCTACTAAAAATACAAAAAATTAGCTGGGCATGGTGGCTCGTGCCTGTAATCCCAGCTACTCAGGAGGCTGAGGCAGGAGAATTGCCTGAACCCAGGAGGCGGAGGTTGCGGTGAGCCAAGATTGCGCCATTGCACTCCAGCCTGGGTAACAAGAGTGAAACTCAGTCTCAAAAAAAAAAAAAAAAAAAAAAAAAAAAAAGAGTGCTGTAGGCACTTACAGCTCAAAGCCACTTGGGCTTCACCTGGAAGCCAGTGAGAAATGCAGAGTCTCAGGCCCCACCCCAAACCTGCTGAATCAGAATCGCCATTTTATTATACCAAAAACTCCAGGTAACTCTTACACTCATTAAATTTGAGAAGCACTGATATAAAATGTATTTTTTTTTTAATTTCAGTGAAGTCTCCTCAATAGCCTGTAAGATCACTTTTGTTTCTAAGACTCATGTGGCACACAGTCTCATTCCATATCCTGCATGGTGGAAGCCAGGCTGTCCCATAGCTGAGGAGGAAACTAATATGAGGAGCTCTGAGGGGTGATGCAGAGACCTCTTAAGATTCCAGGGACCTGTTCTAAACAGGGAACCAAAACCAGCCACAGAGACATGTACTTTTGCCCATTCCAGTGAAACCCAAGTATCAGTTGAGCAAAGATGCGTAAGACAGATTCTGCCTATGAGAAGCCAGGCAGTAAAACTCCTGCCGAGTAAATGGTAAGTGCCATGAAGTAAATCCCAAGAACTACAAGAGGAAAATGTTGCCTCTGAATGGACAGATCCTAAATGGCCTCCTGTGGGAGACAGGGGTTGAGAGGATCACCTTGCAGGAGAAGAAGTGACAGGCCAAGAATAGGGCAGGGCAGGTATTTCAGGTGGGGGAGCCTCCTAAATAAAGGCATGATCATGGAAATGCAGGTGTGTGGGGCCATAAGTCCCCTGCAGGGGGTAATGAGAAAGTGATGGGGCTACAGGACACCTGTAGGGGGCAGCAGGAAACAGCTGGAAAGGCGGGTTGGAGGCAGTGTCCTAAATCCTTCCAGGCACAGAAATGTGGGCTGAGTTAAAAATTATAATTACATGTACCCCAAAACCTAAAATGCAGTAAAGTAAAATAATAAATTTTAAAAAAATATAATTAATGACCACTGCCTATGCCCTCTTCCTCCTTGTTACATTCTTCCTCCTTGTTATACTTCTGCCTTTAAGAATAGAACTAAGGCACAAAGCAACACAAAAAGCAGACCCCTGTGTGTGGCTGCCTCCATGGGCAGAGATGGACTACAAACTGATACTCAACTCCTCCTGCCTCTACTCTTCCCAGCACACATGTCCTGCTTTGCATGAATTGTGGTGCAGCTCAGACTGCAGAGCTGAAGGGAGCTGAGTGGGTTTATGGATTTAGTGCTCTCCAGAGACTCAGCCATGGCCCCAGTCGTGGATAGTTTCACTACTGCAGGCCTCAGTTCCCTCATGTAAATCAGGGCATTGAAGATTGATATGACCCTTTATTGTCTGGTATTCTGAGAGAGCTTCAAGATAAGATACCTCTTACTGCATTGAATAAGGCGGGGAGTTTGAACACACCATGTGTTCTCAGAGCGTCTATTCTTCTGCGACTCTGAGTCTTGGACCATTCATATCCCTGTTTAAGGTACCAGTAATAAGGCATTCCCCATATGAATGCAGGACTGGAGAGGAGTGTTTTTTCCCTAAGGTTAACAGCAGATGGTTCATAGTTCATACCTGAAGGCCCTTCCATGAAGAATTCATAAATGTGCATTCTGGGTTCAGAGGGGCCAGAGCTCATAAAGTATTGATTCCTTGAATAGGATTGATGTCAGATTCTTGTTTTCTTCATCTGCTTCCCAGTGAATCTTTTTTTTTTTTCTGCTTCTGCCCTGGGGCAGTCATTCGGGGGAAATGTAATGGTTTTCTGGTTTTTTACTAAGCAATTGAACAAACGCCTGAGCCCCGAATCCATTCAACTGAAATAGATAGGGCCATGGCATAGACATTAGCTGCTGTGCAAAAACTTATGTTGAAATTTGACTCTCAGTGTGGCAGTGTTGGGACGTGGAACCTAGTAAAAGGGTGTGGGTTTTGGGGGAGGATTCTTCATGAATAGATTATTGCTGTCCCACAGGGGTGAGTTGTTTCTCTCACGGAACTGGATTAGTTTCCTGAGAGTGGGTTATTATAAAAGTGCATTTGACTCCCTAGATGCTCTCTTGCTTCATCTGTTGCCATGTGATCATACATACCTATACCCAGTTTTGCTTTCTGCCATGAGTGGAAGCATCATGAGCCCTCAGCAGATATAGCTGTCCAATCCTGGACTTTACAGCCACCAGAATCATGAGCCAAATAAACTTTATTTCCTTATACATTACCCAGCATCAGGTATCAGAATACCTGATGCTGGGTAATGTATAAGGAAATAAAGCAGGGAGCTTCGTTCTTCACTTTGTAGACAAGTGGGCAATACGGAATGGACCCTCAAGTCAGAATGTACAGAGAAGGCGCTACATGGCTGGGGCTCAAGAAGGCAGGTTATTTGGCAGCCTCAGGTGGGAGTGGGGGTACCAGTGGACCAAACAAGTAGAATAAGTAGCTCTCTTTTTTTTTTTTTACATGAATTGAGAGGTTCTGGGGAAGCCTCTTGCTCTTAAGCATTTGTCCCTCAGCCTACTGTTCTGCCCAAATTCTGTCATCTTAGCCTTTTCTTTAGATATAAGACATTCCTAGTCTTCAGGAGATCCCCTTTAAGAAGATATCTCAGCATCTGTTGAGGTAGATCATTCTTTGTGATTGACCAGTCACATATGGGGCCTTGGCACTTCTCCCCCAACTTCCTCTTCCCCTTAGTGTTCCCCACCTTGGTAAATGGCTTCACTAGCTATACTGTTGCTCAAGCAGCACCCTACGAACTGCACACTATCCTTGACATCTTTTTCTCCCTCACTGCCTGCATCCAAGTCTGCTACCATTCTATTGCATTTTCTTGAGCTTCCATACCATTTGCCCCCCACCCCGCTTCTTAGCCAGGATCCTAGTCTGTGCCTCCTCTGCTTCCCATCCAGACAAGTTGCAAAGGCCTCCTCCATGGAGTTCCGTTTTTGCCACCCACCCGTCACCCACATCCTGTCCTTTACTGAGCAGCCAGAGTGATCTAACTCATCCCACCTCATTTAACCAAATTTATTCCAATGTACCTTCCTAACCTATTCCAATGTAACCTTTCTAAAGCTCAGCTCTATTGTGATTACCTAGTTTATAAAACCTCTAAGGCTTTATTGGAGCCAGAATCTTATATATCAACCCTGACTCTCTGGAGCTGTGCTTGCCCGTCACAAAAATACTGAGCTCAAAACTCTGAAATGGCAAGATGCACATACTCTGCTTTCATTCCTCTATTCTGTGGTAGGAAACATGACCCAAGATCCAAGCAAACAAGACTCTGCATCATCTAGCCCTTGTTTAACAGGCATCTTGCTGTGCTGACTGTCCTTCTTGCTCACTGCTCTCCAGCCAAGACTGGCTTCCTTTCTGCTCTTCCGTTTTTAGGGCGTTTGCACAGGCTCTTCCTTCTGTCTGGAATGCTCTTCTACTTTGGTACTTACTGGACCAATATAATGATTGTTCGGGTCTCTGCTGACATTTTCCTTTCGCTAGTAAGTCTTCCTTGGCCCTCAAATGCAAATCATACCTTTCATAATGTTTTCATTATCTTCAAAAGATTACTTGAACTTGCATGGTGTCTTGCCTAATGTCTGTCTTTGCCCCTTTGTGAGCAGGGACCGTATCTGGGGATGTTGACCACTGTGTTGCCTGTGGCTAGCACGGTGCCTGGCTCATAGTTGATGCCCAGTGGATATTTATGAGAGAATGAGTGCATGGCTGCCTGGCTGGATGGATACATTGACACAACTTCAACCTGGGAGTCAAGAGACCTGAGAACTTGCACGTTAATGTACTCTTAGATAATTGCTTCATCTTTCTGAGTCTACGCCTCCCTACCTGTAAATTTTCAACACAATGTTTTCCATTCCTCATACTCCAGGACTCCTGCATCTGTGCTGAGACAGCCCCTTCCACCTCTGTCAAAGTTGGTACCCGTTTGAGTCATCTCTGCACCTTTTATGTATCCCTTGCAACTCAATCATATGCATTTTAATACAAAATTCTGCATATTGATTTTTAAGCTTAATATTCCTTATAGGTCATTTGATATCTACACATACAGCTTTAGCTCAATTCTGCATGTTCCTGCTTTACATTACATGATATTATACCATCATTTATATAGCCAGTTTTAGGCACACAACTTTACTTTTACTGATTTTTTTTATTTTTTAATGTTTTTATTTAGAAACAAACTCAGACATATAAAGTTAGAATAATAGGACAAATAATTCCTGTATACCCTTTGAATTTTCCAAATTTTAACATTTTATCACATTTGGTTTATCATCTTCTATCTCTTGGCCTCTCTTAGTCTCTGTCTCTCTCTTTCGTTATATATAATATATACACAAATATGCACATGCACACATTATAAACATATACAGTTTTGTAACTAGAGTAAATTTCAGATGTGGTGGTCTTTTTCTCTAAGTACATATGTATTTTTTAAACTCAAGAACATTATTTTACACAGCCACAGTATGATTATCAAAACCAGAAAAATTATCATTGATACAATACCAATACATAATCTAAAGTGTTTATTCAAATGTACCACTAATATAAAAAGAGAAATGTTTTTCTTGGCCTAGGATCACATGTTGTTAGGTGTATTTCTAAGTACTGATCATCACTGCTGTCTGTAAATGAGATTTCTCTACCATAGGCGCTCTAACTGTTTATGCTTGAATATATGAAAGATACTGATTTCCTTATGTTAATTCTGTATTTTGCTACCTTACTGATTTATTTTATTGTTTGAGTTATTTTTATTATTGGCATCCTAGGTATGCTATCATATCATATGCAGATACAGGCAGTTTTACTTTTTTTCTTTTTTTAGATGGAATTTTCCTCTTGTTGCCCAGGCTGGAGTGCAGTGGCGCAATCTCAGCTCATTGCAACCTCTGCCTCCTGGGTTCAAGCGATTCTCCTGCCTCAGCCTTCCAAGTAGCTGGGATTACAGGTTCCCACCACCATGTCTGGCTAATTTTTGTATTTTTAGTAGAGATGGGGTTTCACCATGTTGGCCAGGCTGGTCTCCAACTCCTGACCTCAGGTGATCCGCTGGCCTCGGCCTCCCAAAGTGCTGGGATTATGGGCTTGAAGCACTGTTCCTGGCCAATTTTACTTCTTATAGTTATGCTTCTCTATTGTCTGATTGCATTGGATTAATGTCACTAGTAAAATGTTGAATAGTAGTGGAGATAAAGGGCATCTGCTTTGTTTCTGATGCTAGTGGAAATGCCTCCAGAATATTCCCACTAAGATACTGTCTTTATGACTGAGGAAGATAGACAGAGATCCCAGGTAGGTAGCTAGGATGGATGGAGGGAAGGAGGGAGGGAGAGAGGGAGGGATGGATAGATAGATAGATAGATAGATAGATAGATAGATAGATAGAGATTGATTCACAAGAATTTGTGTTGAGAAATTATCCCTCAGTTCCTATTTTCTTGAGTTTTTTTTTTTTAATAATCAAGAATGGGTATTAAATTTTGTCAAAAGCTTCAGCGTCTGTAAAGATCATCAAAGACTTTTCCCTTAGATCTATTTTTATGTTGTATAATATTAATGGATTTCCTATATTGACTTAATCTTGCAATCTTGGAATAAATCTCATATTGTTTTATTTTCTTCATATAGTATTAGATACTGTTTACTAATATTTCATTTAGCATTTTTGTGTCAATATTCATGAATGATATTGGTTGATAGTCTTCTTTCTTATACTATCTTTATCCCATTTAGTATCAATGTTATACTTGCTTTATTAAGAGTTAGAGTTGGTTCCAAGTCTATTGTAAACAGTGCTTCAATTAACATACAAGTGTATGTGTCTTTATAGTAGAATGATTTATAATCCTTTGGGTATACACCCAGTAATGGGATTGCTAGGTCAATTGGAATTTCTGGTTCTAGATTCTTGAGGAATCACCACACTGTCTTCCACAATGGTTAAACTAATTTACAATCCCACCAACAGTATAAAAGCGTTCCTCAGCAAACTAACACAGGAACAGAAAACCAAACACGGCATTCTCACTCCTAAGTGAGAACACATGGACACAGGGAGAGGAACATCAAACACCGGGGCCTGCTGGGGGTTGGGGTACAGGGGGAGGGAGGGCATTAGGACAAATACCTAATGCATGCAGGTCTTAAAACCTAGATGATTTGTTGATAGGTGAAGCAAAACACCCTGGCACATGTATGCCTATGTAACAAACCTGCACGTTCAGCACATGTATCTCAGAACTAAAATAAAAAAATAAAAAGAATTAGGAATTCCCCTCCATATTCAATGCTTTGGAACCGTATGTACAACACTACGGCTCTCTAGTTTTTATAGGCTGGAAACAGTTCTATGAAATCATCAGTGCCTAGTACTTTGGAGTATGTTAGTTTATTAACTTTTTTTTTCTTACAAGCTGTGCAGTTTTAGCTGTTTCGTCTATACCTTAAAATGTTGACATTTAGGTAGATTTGCATGTTTTTTTTTTTTCCTAATAGTTACCTTTTTAAAATAGTACTTAGTTCCAAGTGCTTGTATTTAACATTTTTCATCTAGTTAATCAATTTTACTGGTATTTCTTAACTTACACTTCTTGCCTACACAACAATCAATGTGATTATTCCACCATTTTTTCTGCCTCCTTTCTCTTTCTAGTTTTTAGTTGCATTATTTCTACTTTGTCACATACAGCATCTGGGAGCTAAAGGTCTACTCTCTTACCCGCCTGTGTTTTTTGGTTTTTGTTTATTTATGTGTGTGTGTGTGTGTGTGTGTGTGTGTGTGTGTGTGTGTGTGTTCACTTTTTCATTTCGTTTTTTCTCTGAAGTTTACCAAGTCCTCTCTTGGCTGGAGTTTATCTTTCAACAGATTGCTCAAGAAGGGCTCAAAAATAATAAAAAAAAAAAAAAAAAGAAGGGCTCGTGGATGTATAATTCCCTCCGTTCTTGTGTCCTGAAACTGTTGTTTTACATACTTGACACTTGAAGGAAATCTGCCTGGTTTTGAAATTCTAGGTTCACACCTTCTTTTCCTGAGAAATGCTGTCCCATTGTTGCCTTGCTTTCTGTTACTTTTTTTTTTTTTTTTTTTGAGAAGTCTGATGACAGTCAAATTCTTCTGATCTTGTAAGTTATTTGATCTTTTTGTTTAAAAGGCTTGAGAATTTTTTCTTTATCTTTGAAGTCTTGGTTTTGTGAGGATATCAGAGTTGATGATTCCGATTACATTTTTCAGGTACCTGGTGGGCTTTTTTGATACGTACCTTAGTGTCATATCTAAGGGAGATTAGAGCCCCTGCTTAGGCATCTTGTATGTTAGTCTTCATTTTGTTTTTTTTTTTCTTTCATATCTTTTTGAGTTCAGTTAATTCTCTTTATTTTTTTTATTTCTGCTAGTTGTTTTTAATTTTTGAATTTCTGTTTTAAGAGGTTTCTTTCTTAATAACTGTAAATGTGTCCTTAAGGCTATTTAATTCATTTCCAAGTATTGTGTTAGATTTTCTTCTGCTTCATGGTTAGTTTTGTGTACGGTTGGGAGAAAATTGTTGTTGGTATAGGAGTTTGGATTCTCATTTTACATTTTTAACAGATTTATATATGTTTATTCATATTTTTATACCTTTAAGAATTTATAGCAGTATATAATATTCCTATTTTAAAGGCAGCCTTTTCTATTAGTACAAAAAGTACAATTTTATTAATGCATATGATGATGATGATGATGATGACGGCGACAATGATGATGTAGTTATGTGTCCTCTGATATTTTTTGGTCCTCTGTCATCTTATAGGATGCCACTGCTCTCCACTTTCATGACTCCTTTCTTCTTTTTTTTTGATTGTACTTTAGGTTCTGGGGTACATGTGCAGATTATGCAAGATTGTTGCATAAGTACACACATGGCAATGTTGTTTGCTGCCTCCATCCCCCATCATCTACATCTGGCATTTCTCCCCATGTTATCCTTCCCTGATATCCCCACCCCCTCCTCCACTGTCCCTCCCCTATTTCCCCCCAACAGACCCCAGTGTGTGATGCTCCCCTCCCTGTGTCCATGTGTTCTCATTGTTCAACACCCGCTTATGAGCAAGAACATGTGGTGTTTGATTTTCTGTTCTTGTGTCAGTTTGCTGAGAATGATGGTTTCCAGATTCATTCATGTCCCTATAAAGGACACAAATTCAACAATTTTTATGACTGCATAGTATTCCATAGTGTATATATGCCACATTTTCCTGGTCCAGTCTATCATCAGTGGGCATTTGGATTGGTTCCAGGTCTTTGCTGTTGTAAACAGTGCCACTATGAACTTATGTGTGCATGTGTCTTTATAACAGAACGATTTATAATCCTTTGAGTATATACCCAGGATTGGGATTGCTGGGTCAAATGGAATTTCTATTTCTAGGTCCTTGAGGAATTGCCACACTGTCTTCCACAATGGTTGAACTAGTTTACACTCCCACCAACAGTGTAAAAGTGTTCCTGTTTCTCCACATTCTCTCCAGCATCTGTTGTCTCCAGATTTTTTAATGATCACCATTCTAACTGGCATGAGATGGTATCTCAATGTGGTTTTGATTTGCATTTCTCTAATGACCAGTGATGATGAGCATTTTTTCATATGTTTGTTGGCGTCATATATGTCTTCTTTTGAAAAGTGTGTTCATATCCTTCTCCCACTTTTGGATGGATTTTTTTTTTCCTTGTAAATCTGTTTTAGTTCTTTGTAGATTCTGGATATTAACCCTTTGTCAGGTGGGTAGATTGCAAAAATGTTTTCCCATTCTGTTGGTGGCTGGTTCACTCTAATGATTGTTTCTTTTGCTGTACAGAAGCTCTGGAGTTTAATTAGGTCCCATTTGTCTATTTTGGCTTTTGTTGCCAATGCTTTTGGTGTTTTTGTCATGAAGTCCTTGCCTATGCTCATGTCCTGAATGGTTTTGCCTAGGTTTTCTTCTAGGGTTTTTATGGTGTTAGGTCTTATGTTTAATTCTTTAATCCATCTGGAGTTAATTTTAGTGTAAGGTGTCAGGAAGGGGTCCAGTTTCTGCTTTCTGCTCCTTTCTTCTTTAATGAACACTCTCCAAAGTACTTCTTTCCCTATTTTACTTTCTTCTCATTCAGAAAACTCTTACTTTGAGTTGCATGTAATCAATACTCTGACCTACCAGGACATTTTTCCAGTATTTTCATTCTTAGGATTAACTTACTCGTTCCAATAGTCGTTTTGATCATTCTTGGGCCTAGTGTTATTTCCCGTCTTCTATCTTCTACCTATTTTTTTTTTTTCCCAGACAGTCGTGCTCACCACACGGATTGTAGCAGGAGTGGAAAGATCACTTGCTGTATTTTTTTTTCTTATTTTATTAAAAGTAATTTAAAATCTGGGAGTTTTCTGTTTTCCAATTATGCTGAGCACATAGCTAGGGATAACAGAGGCAATTAAGGCCAGGGCTGCCTGATTCTAATGCTTTTATTGTGTTTTACAATAGAAAGATGGGGTAGGAGAAATGGAATGTAGGTCTGTTGAAGCTGCTCATATGAAATGAAATCTTCCTTGACTGGCCACAGTGCCTGGTCTTATGTGTAATGCTGTATTTACCCCCTGCATTTGTTGCTGAGTATGGGAAATGCTAACCAGTAATTGATTCTACTAATCAATATTGGATGTAGGACTCAATATTGTGTCATTAACAAGTATGGAATTATTTGACCATCCATTCTCCATTTTTAAAATTTTTTTGTTTGTTTTTTGCAACAGCGTATCACTCTGTCACCCAGGCTGGAATGCTGTGGCACAATCTTGGTTCACTGCAACCTCTGTCTCCTGGGTTCAAGTGATTCTCCTGCCTCAGCCTCCCAAGTAGCTGGGATTAGAGATGCCCGCCACCACGACCAGCTAATTTTTATATTTTTCGTAAAGACAGGGTTTCACCATGTTGGCCAGGCTGGTCTTGAACTGTTAACCTCATGTGATCCACCTGCCTCGGCCTCCCAAAGTGCTGGGATTGCAGGCATGAGCTACTGCACCCGGCCCATTCCTCATTTTTTTTGAGTGGTAGATGCAGGAGGACAGGGATCAGAAAAATGTTTATGGAAATGTTGAGCCATGCAGAAGGTGAGAGATTTTAGCAAATGATGATGTAACTCTTCAGGCAAAAAACTAGATAAATTAAATTCTACCGTCAAAGGTCCCTGAGAAAAATTCAATCTCTATAACTAAGGGCTTTATTTTAGTCTTTATTCTCCTTGCTATTTTTTTCTTCAGAATGTGATACTATGCACTTCCCACTCTTGCTTGAAAGTCATTTCTCATGTTGCTAGATTACAGTTTCTTTTTTACTGTACCTTCTGTATCTCCTTTTCTGCATAGAGTTTCCTTCCATCACTCTACAAATATGCATGTTTTCCAGGCTCTTGTTAAACCTCTACTATTCTCTTTCTTAATACTTTTCCTTAAAGAATGTACTTCCATGCATGACTCTTGGGCATCTCCCTCCGCCCTGGCCTTTTTGCTGAACTCCAATAAGAAAGCTTTTTAGCAGAGAAGTGGCACTGGGACTGGAAAGGGGGAGACCAGCATTTATTTTCTGCTGTCTCTCAAACCCAGCATCTCCTAAGGTGAGTCAGCATTTTCTCTCCAAAAGCAACTTCTTTTTATGATGAAAAGTCATTAACATTGTTTTCCTCTAGTTGCTCAAGCTAAAATCAGGAACATAACGTCTGCTTGATTCTTCTGATGCACACTCCTTGCTCCTTACCCTAGTTCTGTGGATTCCCTTTCAGTATATCCTTTGACCTTTTTGTTTCTGTACATTCCCACCATATGAGCTTTCGTCAAATCATTCCCCCCTTAATTTAGCAGCTGCTTCACTGGAATCCCCGCCTCCACCCTCTCTGCTCTGCCTGTTTCACAACTGTCTACTGTCAAATTAATCTTTCTTCGATATGACTTTCATCAGATCGTACTTCTGATCAGAATCATGTTGTGGTTTCCATTTCCTATATTTCTTTCATTTTCTAGGCATTCAAGTTGCTCCACCTTCAGAATCCTTCTGATTGTCCTTCTGCTTAGTTCAGGCCATATGTGAGTAGCTGCCTGGTGTACTTAACCTTTCACAGAATGCACAATGTTTTTTCAGCATCCATGAGGCCTGAAATGTTTTTCACTTACTTTTCATTCACTTATTTTAAATATTACTCATACCTTATGATTCTATACAAGTCTTGTTTTTTTCTGTGTACACCATGAGTTTTTTCCACACTTGAATCCTGGAACATGGTATATGGTATATTGTCTATGGCATATGGTATATTGGTCTTTAAATTGTTTGTTGCTTTATAATGCTGTTTAGTTATTTGTGCATATATGTCCTGTGTTTTTAGTGGGATTATTGGCTCTTTGACTGGACTAACTTTATGGAGCAAAGAGACTAGGCCTTACTTGGAAACCCTGTATTTGTTTACATAATTGGTGTCTTGCTATACCTGGACACTTGGCCTTATTCCAGATATGTACATTTTGTTTGTGTGCTTGTTTTTGTTTTTGTTTTTTGAGGTGGGGTCTCATTCTGTCACCCAGGTTGGAGTGCCACAGTACCATCTCCCCCCACTGCAACTTCTGTCTCCCAGGCTCAAGTGATCCTCCCACCCCAGCCTCCCGAGTAGCTGGGACCACAGGCACATGCCATCCTGCCCAGCTAACTTTTGCATTTTGTTTGTTAGAGTTGGGGTTTCGCCATGTTGCCCAGGCTGGTCTCAAACTTCTCAGCTCAAGCAGTCTGCCTGCCTCAGTCTCCTAAAGTGCTGAGACTATAGGCATATTGGCATGAGCCACCAGCCCCAGACATGTACATATTTAACTTTAGAAGGAGTTTTTGGAATTTTTATGGGAGAGTTCAGAATAAGTCATCTTAGACCAAAGTTTATGTAATGGAGTTCTATAGTCATCACAATAGTAGGCTACAATGGGATGAGAGCAATTAAAATATTTGGTGACCGGATACCAACAAAGATTTCTTTCTTTTTCTCTCTCACACAAAGTTTATACCCAATTTGCACAGTACTTTCAAGCAAATAACTTCCATGTGGTACCTCAGAAATTTATACTAACTGAGGTTCCACCATTCTGTAGCTGCACAGAACATGCAGTCTCCCTTGCTGACATAATCATGGAGTGAGTGATGTGCTGTAGTGTCTACGTCTGGTCTACAGGGGGTTCTTAATCTTTCTACAGATTGATAAACTACAAGTCTATAAAGTAAAGAGACATGCTTTCCTCCACACATATGCACTGCAGTGGAATAGGGACAGGGAAACCACAATAAACGCTCCCATTCATAAAAAGACAGAAGGGAGGCACTTGGCAGGCACTGGTCCTTAGCAATTTTGAAATCTCTTTTGGCAGACATTGTAAGCGGTTCCTAACCTGGGCTGGGGAATGTTTGTGATTAGCCTGCAGTTCTACTCTCTGAAGGGCCTTCCTTGTTCATTGTTTGGCATGGCTCCTAACTCCATCCTTTAGGAGGTTCCTTGTTTTTCATTCTTTTCCTGTACATACCTAAAATGGGTGTTGGGGAATATATTCTCCTTAGGAACTACACAGCTTTCTTAGGCCACCAGCCTGCCATAGGCAGAGGCCCACGGATTGTTTAAAGTCCTGGAGCAGGCGTCCCCAAACTACGGCCGGCGGGCTGCATGCGGCCCCCTGAGGCCATTTATCCGGCCCCCCCACCACACTTCAGGAAGGGGCACCTCTTTCATTGGTGGTCAGTGAGAGGAGCACAGTATGTGGTGGCCCTCCAACGGTCTGAGGGACAGTGAACTGGCCCCCTGTGTAAAAAGTTTAGGGATGCCTGTCCTGGAGAGTATCAGAGTCTCTGTTCCTTTGGCAATTTAACTGTGTAGAAAAATGAGGTTTCTTATTTGATGCAATAACAATTCTAGATGTTAATCAACATACACAGTTCTTGAAATATAGTTTTCCAAACTCCCATTGACTTTGCATTCTAATCCCTTACCTCTTTTCCACCTAATGAGAGGCATTCTCGGCCTATCAGCCTTTGTAATGGAATGCACCCTTAGGCTCTTTGCTCTGAGTCACTTTGTTCAATTGAACTACTGATCTTCCCAGCCCATGTGGCAGAGGATGAGGTGTATAAAAAATGTCTCTTAAGAGTTCTTACTTTGACATGATGCATGTGACATCCATGCAAATGTCATTGTCCACAGCAGGTCACATGGACCTGCCAGCTTTTAAGAGAGCAAGGAAATATATTATTTCACGCACTGGGATAGAAAGAAAGCAGAAACAATTAGTGAATATGATGAGATACATCACTTCCTTGTGGAAACTGTGAGGCACTGTGGCAGGCCTCAGCAAGGGAACCAGCAATGGTGTGGACCAGAAGTTGCCGAAAGGTACAGGTTCTTCCTCTGGGCCAGGGTCAGACAAATAGCTGAAGCAATGGTAATTGCACAGTGTAGAAATAATTCGGATGTTCTTCATGAATCTTTCTGCAGTGGCTGCCTCACAGCCTCTCATTCTTTGACTTTGGTACCCCAAAACACCTCTCTCATAGAGGAGGGTTGAGATAAAATTCATCCCCGTGTGGCTTGGGATCCCAGAGAGCCCCTTGAAATATCCCATTTCTTGGAGAATATGCTAATGTACCAAGAGATATCCCTAAGGCTTCATAATGTAGCCTACTTTAATTTCTCTTTACTTTCCTGTGAACCCTCTCCAATAAATGTACTTCATTAGAATCACTCAAGTTTTTAGGGAGTAATTGCTCTCAGGACTCAGATTTGATAGGAAGAAGTTCAAAAGCCATCAGGGAGCAGGATGGAGTCTGAGCAGAACTTTGTACCCTTCATCTCTTCGCATGAATGCAAATACTACCACAGAGCCACTACAGTGCAAAAAGTGCTAGGAATCTGATTATTTTATTGATGTATTTTATTTTATTTTGCAATTATCAGATTCAGGGACCCATCCTGGGAGTTTTTCAAGGGGAACACAACAAAATTGCTGGCCCTGTTACTGATTAGATGGGTTCCTGGGAGGGAGGTCAGAGAATTAGTGACCCCACATCAACAGGGGCTCTGGAAACATGCAGGCAAAGTGGGGCTTGCCTGATAGTCATGACTGGCAACTGGATGAGTGTCAGCATAGTATGGTGGAAACAGGTGCTGATGCTCAGCCAGCCTCTTCTTTGCTTTGATTAATTGGTTTCTTTTCTGTTTTATGGAACTTGACAGCACTGGTGGTGGCTTTTCGTGGTTGACTACCCCCGTAGTACCTAATTACATAGGAGATTTTTAAAAAGCAACAGTGAACACATTTTCCAAATATGTTCTCAATCTCCTACTTCCCTCGGTAATTGGAGGCAGAAGGAAAGAAGGGCTGGGTGGTGTTCCCTAGAGACCTCCTGTCAATCAGCCCAGGCAGGTCCCCGTGGGACCACTCAGCAACACAGTTACTTGGATGTCCCAAGGAATAGAGGGCTGGGGACATGCTCAAGGCCCTGAGGCCACAACCCAGGTACATGAAGCTCTCACAGCTGCTGTCTTACTCCTGCACATGAGGGCTGAGGTACTGCTCAAGAACTAGGTAGGGAGTTACACACTTCAACTAAAGTTCAATTAAAATAAACATTAAAATATCAGACAGATTTTAGGGTGATCAAAGCTCTCAGTCAAAGCTCCTAATGCAAGCAATTCTGAGACTACTGTCTGCTCTTTTGAATTAAAATAATAATTGCAAGAAAAATAACATTTTTATTGATTGGTTCAATCTGTGACTTGAACCTGTGCTAGGCACTGAGAGAGTTTATTGGCAAGAATCTGACTGGGCAGAAAATGGCATCGGAAGATGTGGACTGAAGTCCTCATGTGACCCACTGAAGGCTGGAGTGAGGGTGGAGACAGTCCAGGGATTTCATGCCTGTGTATCCCAACACTGTCTGCCTGAACACCAAATTGTTCCCATCTCGCCCTTAATGGAGACAGAAAAAAGAAAATACCTGTGTGCCGTGGCTAACTCACATGGCAGTTTCCTTCTGTTTGACTGACCACTCCCACTTGCCCTCTCACTGTTTATAAAGGCCTGGCACTCTACCATTTGTAGACTGCAGGCCAGGTTGTGAAGGAAGTCAGTGTCAGGCATCATTCACAGGGACTCCTGAACTGGTGAAACTTCCCTGTAAGAATGGAAAGACACCCAAGCACACAAAATAACATACACAACATCCCCACATACAGATGAGTCCAAGGAAATTTAAACTCCGCCCCTTGACTTTCCTTTCTGGAGGACCACACTGCAGTTGCGAGTCACTTGACAGCAGAAGGATGACCTCGCCTTTGGGCTCATTTATTATCTCCATCTGTTGCCTCTGCTGCTACAAGAAGCAATGCAGCCCTCTAACGAACTCTGATTACAGTAATTCCCTTCTCAGTGTCTTCCACTTCCAAAAAGTGGAAGATGGAGGGGTTGTACTGTTTCACATAAAGGGAAGTCCCTTTATGTGAAAGGAAGTACTGTCTGCCTCTCTCCATTCCCTGATTTCTACACAAGAGCACTCTTACCCAAATCCCTTCATCCTGGGCCCACTGTTCAATTTTATCTGCAGAGTGAGACAGTAGTTTTTGACCCCAGCTGCAAATCTGACTCAGCAAAACTTTAAAAATATATGCAAAAGGAAGGCCCCATCCAAGACTTCCTGAATCATAATCTATAGAAGTAAGGCTACGTAACTTTAATAAGCTTCCAAGATGATCCCGATACATAACTGGATCAGTGCTTCTTAAGATGTCACATACATTTAAAACACCTGGGGATGTTGTCAACATGAAGATTCTAATCCAGTAAGTCTAGGGTGCCCCTGAGATGTGGCATTTCTAAAAAATCCCTGGGGCTGCTTCTGGTCCAGGAGTAAATTTGAGGTAGCCAAGATGTAGAGCTATGGTTTGAATCATCTGGAGAACTTTAAAAAATCCCTTCGGTCCAGCTGCACCATTAACTAAATCATCATTCTGAGGCTGGGACTCAGACATCGGTCATTTCTAAAGCTTCCTAGGTAATAATATTGTGAGCTCTGGTTGAGAACCACTGGTTTGGGAGCTGTTTTATACCACAGTGGGCCTGTGATTCAGCTCCTCAACTCCCAATCCAACCACAGGCCTGCTACCTTCTCTCCAAAATCTATTTTCCAGGCAGCTGCACAGCATATGTTTTTCCAGACAGCTAGACAATACATATTATCATCATAGAAGAGCTCGTTGAAACATATCCCTTTGTAGAGATAACCAAATGCAATATTAGCAAAGTCCATACATCTAGCCTATTCCCTTTGCACAGAAAATTAATTCTCAGTTGTTGGTTGATGGCTTCTTGGTTTCTGTCCCTCTCTCCTGGAGCAAGCTTTATGGTACATTTACACAACCACGTAGGCAGTGGTACAACACGGACACACCACATGTATGAGATTAACCTCTCGCACACACAACCCCTCCATCTTCTACTTTTTATCATTTTATACTCCCCGGTCCTTCCCTAAGAACACTAAGGAATTAATACCATGCTTCCCTACCTCCTCCACCCTCTTCAAGTCATCCGTACCTCTGAGCTCTTGCATACTGTGCAGCATCATTCAGCATGTCTTAATTCACCAGTCCTCACCAGAATGTCTTAACTCATCCTGTGAAATGGCAGCTTCCTCCTTGTCTTTCTTGCCTTTGGACATCATCTTCCCAGGCACTGCAATTCTTGGCAACTCCTCTGTGTTCCGTGGAAATGTCTACTATAATCTTTAGTACCTTGTGCAGTATCTATTGATTTCTGAATCTCTCTTCCCCCACTAGACTGTGAGCTCCCTACTGGTGGCAGTGTCTTGCCCACCTCTCAATCTATACCACAATGCTACATTCTGAGCACAATGCCCCGAACAGAGTGGCAGGTTACACGATATTTTATTGAATGGATCAATGGTCCCTCTCCTCTTTTTTTTTTCCCTGGTTTCTCTATCAGCTTGTATAAAGTGTACAGAAACTGATCTTTTTTAGCATGATTCAGACTCGCATATTTGCTCAAACCAGTCCACACCCCACAAGAGTATAATTGGAATATCCAGTCCTTCCAAAATCCTGTCAATCATTCTGCTGTGTAAATAGGCACAGGTGATTGGTTCTAATCAAAGTCATTAGGGTGGTTCTGGAACAATCCTGCTGCCATATGTAGATAATTATGGCAGAAGTCTAAATTTTGGATGTTAGCCAATCTAAATAGCATTATCATGAGGGATTTAAATAGAACAAAAGGAGAAGGATGGCACAGCATTTGGACGCAAATAATAATAGCTAGCACTTATAGAGCATTTTCTATGTGCCGGGGACTCTTCTAAGTACTTTACATATATTAACTCATTTATACAACATTAACGGTCTTATGAGATAACCACTATTGGTATCTGAATTTTACAGGTGAGGAAACTAAGGTACAGAGAGGTTAGGCAACCTGGTCAGCATATAGCTGGTAAGTGGTGAAGCTTCTATTGGGACCAGGTAGACTAGTAGCTCCAGGTCTATGTTCCCCATCCCTTTGGGAACTCTGCTCTAGTCTGTGCTGCCCTAGCAGGTGAACTTCTTTCAAGATACTACACAATCAAACTTCTCAGACCCAAATCAACCCCTGGAAGCAGAATGGACCAATCAGGGTTCATCTCACTGAAGTAGTAGTCCTCAAAGTTTAGGTATATTGTGTTCTCTCTCTCTCTCTCTCTCTCTCTCTCTCTCTCTCTCTCTCTCTCTCTGTGTGTGTGTGTGTGTGTGTGTGCGTCTCTCTCTCTCTCTCTTTCTCTCTTTCTTATACACACACATACAGACAAACCCATCTCTCAGAAAATAGACTTAGAGACTTTCAATGGCTAACTTACTTATAGAAACAAAGTCATTCTGAATGAGAGCAATGCTGTTCTGTTCCTCAAGTTTCGTTTGTTTTTAGATTTAAGATTGGGGTGCCGGAATGAGGAGTTTGGTTGATGATTTCTGAGTCTAAAAGACTCCTATTAAGGATACCACTGTTTGTCATTATTTGACGGCTCCTCTTTTGGGTCTAGCAGAAACCTAAGGTCCATCCTGTGCTCTCTGGATATGTGGTCCAACCCCTTGGCTTTATGAGGAATATTAGAGAGGGAGCTCCCTGTCTTACATTGGAGGACCTGCCTTTGAAATGCATCTGTCCTCATCACTGGAGTTTCTATTGATGACCTCACACTTGAAAAACCAAGAGTTCCAATCAGTATTTTTGCATGGTCATTTATTCCCTGACACTGTCAAATGAATATGATCTGATGTCCCTGGACCAGATCAACATGCTGCCTCTCCCATCTCTGAAGCCAGAGATTGTGTTTTTAACAAAGTTCTCTATGTTGTTAAAGTAGAACAGACTCTACATCTTGGAAAAAAGTTAGCAAGATAAGAACTTCACAGTAGCTTCTATATTCTCACTCCTCCTTATGCCACATGGGAAACCATGACAATTTAATTTAAAAAATAAAATAAAAGTATTGTCAGTATCTCTAAAGCAGTGGTTCTCAAAGTGTGGCTCCCATACCATCATATCAACATTCCCTGGAAACTTGTTAGAAGTGCACATTCTTGGGCTCTATCCCAGACTTACTGAATCAGAAGCTCTGGGGGTGAAGATCAAAAATGTGTGTTTTAATATGCCCTCCAGGTTGTTCTGATGTGTATGAAAGTTTGAGAACCGTTGTCATAAAGAATTAAGATATTTAATCAAAATATGCTTCTTAATATATGACATCACTGAAATTGATGCAGAGAATACATCATTTTAAAGTATCTTGTCCTCAAGAGTATCTTAACAAATGCTACCTAGAAATGTAGTTCTGTGGCAGGCATGAAGTGTCATCCAAATTGTAAGGAGCTAGACATAAACTACTGGGATATTGAAGCCATCTATTCATTACCAACCCCAGAAAAATACCTCCACACTCTACTGACTGTCCTTTGTCCATTGATCAAGGCAGGTGGGATGTGGTTGGAGGCTGATGATTAATTCAGGTGTTTCTTACTTGAAGAGCTCAGCTATTCCCCTTGCTCACAGCTGCCTTATTAAAGTGATGATATTAAAACTGTGAAAATTCTGAAAGCTAATTCAACCAACTGACTTTAATCACCAGGGTGATAGGACACACCGAGAGACTATAAAGACCGGAGCTTCGGTCAAATTCAAGTGTTATTGCTTTTGACTGGGAACATTGCAAAACTCACAGAGCAAACGGAACAGGCACAGTGTGATCTTTAAAATTAGTTACAAAGATCAAAACGCTACAAATCTGAAATGATTTTTTCAAGCATAAAAATTTATCCTCTCTGAAATAATTAATTTGATAAAATTACTCACTCAACCCATGTATCATCGTGTCATTATAGCTGCAGTGTCTAAAATAACTTAGCTTTTCTTTTTGAAGAAGCCAGTACAATTTCTAAAAGGTACACACCTAATTAGGTCAGACAGTAACTAACTTGCCTTTACAATGTTTTTCTATAGAGAATACTAGTTATAATTATCTTTTCCCCACTCTCCCCCCCCCCAAAAAATGGGTTCGGATTCACATGCAAGATTTAGAATAAAACAGAAGGAACTCAGAGGGAATCACTATTCTAGTTCATGGGGCTCTTGTCTAGTGTTGTCTGTATTAGAAAATGACAGTGTTGCCCGAGCGCGGTGGCTCAAGCCTGTAATCCCAGCACTTTGGGAGACCAAGGCAGGTGGATCATGAGGTGAAGAGATCAAGACCATCCTGGTCAACACGGTGAAACCCCATCTCTACTAAAAATACAAAAAACATTAGCTGGGCATGGTGGCGCGTGCCTGTAATCCCAGCTACTCAGGAGGCTGAGGCAGGAGAATTGCCTAAACCCAGGAGGTGGAGGTTGCAGTGAGCCAAGATCACGCCATTGCACTCCAGCCTGGGTAACAAGAGTGAAACTCCATCTCAAAAAAAAAAAGAAAAAAGAAAAAATGACAGTGTTGTGTCTGTTTGAGAAAGTTAGGCATTCTTGGGATATGATCTCAATCACATACAGGTAATATTACAAAAGATCAGTGTTCCAGAGCAACCACTTACCTGGATTAGTGCCGCCACCAAAATTTGCCTAGAGAGACCCATTGGTATGACCTAATATATTGCTTCTAATACATGCATTTTTGGTCATTTTCCATTGCCTGAATTCAGAGGCATGAAGATGAAAGGTTTATATGGAGCTGAAAAGAAAATGGCAAGAGTCATAGGCTCACAGAAATTATTTGTGTAAGTGGAAGAGTTCAGGTCTCCTCATCCCCTTCTGTTGGCAGTAGCCACAAGTTGTGAGTCCAGATGCCTCCCAGTCTTCCAGGAGTCTAATCATTATCCCTGATTCTTTGATTGCTCTTTGAGCCAGACTCAGCTCCCTGAAGCTACAGTCCCTGGGGTACAGCTCAAACTAGAAGCAGTAATCAAGTTGGCTGTGACCTCAGCTTTCCAGTACAACCCTTGGAGGAGGTTGGATGAGTTACCCGGTTCACTGAGGCCATATCAATTCTTGAGCATCTATTTTGTGCCAGCAGGTCCTTCTCCTGTTTTCTTTAATTCTCATAATAATTCTGCAAAGTAGATACTGTGACCTTCTGGGTGCAGATGAGGAAAAGGAGGCTCGGAGAGATGAAGTGACTTACCCAAATATGCACAGCTATTAAGTGGCAGAACTAGTATTTGAATTCAGGTCCAATTAGAGCTGGGTTTAGGGTAATGTCAAATCCTAAAATCTAACTTCTTCCCTTGGCCCTTGTTATGAAATTGGATTACACTGATAAACTGCCCTGCAATAACCTAGTGGACAGACAATGTGAAAGTGTTGCCAGTGGACAGTGGACGCTAGCCCATCTGCCCCATTCATCCCTTAGGTCCAGGACACCCCATGCATCCACTCCCTGATAATCTGGCTGGCTCCAGGAATAATAGTTCAGGACTTAGTAGGCTGTCAAAGTGTGGTCCCTGGACCTATTGGGCCAGCGTCACTTATGAACAAACTAGAAATGCAAATTTACCGTTACCACTCCAGACCCATTGAATCAGAAAATCTGGGGTTAGGGGCCAGAAAATGTGTTTCAGCAGCTTATCCGGTGGCTCTGTTGCATGGGTAAGAGCTAAGAACCACTGCTCTAACCTGTTTCTTGGTATAGATGGAAACAGTGAAGCAAAACTCATTTCTGTCTATTTAACTTCTCTCTCTCTCTCTCTCTCTCTCTCTCTCTGACTCACTAAGTTTCTCTCTGTCAGGTATTTTAGAAATCTAGACTGGCTTTGAAGGCCCTCTATTTTATTGTTTTCCAAAATTACTTATTTTATTTGTTTATTTTATTTTATTTTACTTTAGGTGTATAGCATATCCAGCATTTCTCCCCATGTTATCCCTCCCCACCCCCCGCTGTCCCTCCCCTACCCATCCCCAACTGCCCCCAGTGTGTGATGCTCCTCTCCCTGAGTCCACGTGTTCTCATTGTTCAACACCCACCTATGAGTGAGAACATGCGGCGCTTGGTTTTCTGCTCTTGTGTCAGTTTGCTGAGAATGATGGCTAAGGGTATCACAGACTGCCCAGGGCTGGCATGGAGAACCTCTTCATCTTAGGGAACATCATCTGTTTCCTTAACTTGCCACTATGACCTTGCATGTGATTAAGATTTCCATCTGGGTACCTGGAGTTTTATTCACCACACATGTGCATTCAGGATTCTAATAGGTGTATTCAAATGGGCCTCTTCCTTCTATTTTCCCTAATCAATAGATGCCTACCAGTTTGTGATTCTTTTTAGAAAGGGTAAGGTGGTTTTCTTTTAGTTTCCTTTTCCTCCAAGGATATTTGGAGAAGATAAGAAAAAGGTTGTCTCTGAAAATGTGAAGCTGTTGCTTATTAATGGCAAGTTGTAGTGTAAAAGATGAGCTTTGAAGATCTTGTGAACTGGGTTTAAATATGGTTTCCACTCTGCCAGCTTTGAGTCCTTGAAAAACATCATTTTAACTCTCTGAACTTTAATTTTTTCATCTTTACTATGAAAAACATGATACCAACTAGGGCTGTTGTGAGAACTAAATGGCGGTATAGTGAAAGTGAAGTACCTCATACACTGGCATATTGCCGTGTTAAATAAACAGCAATAACTATTATTATTGGGGGAAATGGCACAGTGTTATATCCTCCAGAGTAAAGGTATGGAAGCCACCAAATAAATGTGGCATAGGTCTCTCAAGGACCACATTTATTTCTTGGTAGGAAATATAAATATGATTTCCATATTAAAGCCAACCAAGATTCTGTTTACTGTCCTACATTTTTGCATTCTTGACATGAAACATGATTTTGAAGAGCACTTAAACTTCTGTGAACTTGTTTCGTAGGCTTGTACTCTGTGCCTTCCACCATCCCTGCCACCTGAACCCAGGTGAGACCTCTCTTTCCTTTACATGCAGGCGGGCTTCTGACGAACAATCTGGGAAGCACTAGAAAGTTGGGCTGTGGCCAGGGCATGCATGCAGTAAGCAGGCAGATTATGCCTTAAGTGGAAGTCATTTTCTTTTTTTTATTTTTTTATTTTTTTTATTTTTTGCTTATTTTATTAGGCAAGATTTACAGTGATACCAAACTAGACAAACACAAACAGAATGAACACCAATACAGGATTTTTTTTTTTTTTTTTTTTGAGACAGAGGTTTGCTCTTGTTGCTCAGGCTGAAGGACAATGGCATGGTCTCACCTCACTTCAAGTTCTGCCTCCTGAAGTCAAGCAATTCTTCTGTCTCAGCCTCTGGAGTAGGTGGGATTACAGGCATCCACCACCACACCTGGCTAGTTTTTTTTTTTTTTTTTTTTTTTTTTTTTTGTATTTTTAGTAGAGACAGGTTTCACCATGTTGGCTAGGCTGGTCTTGAAGGAACTCCTGACCTCAGGTGGTCACCCCACCTGGGCCTCCCAAAGTACTGGGATTACAGGCATGACCACTTCCCTGACCAGAAATTTTAAATACAATTTTAGAATACTAAATTTAACAAAATATTAAAAGGGTAATATTTTAGGATCAAGTGGTGTTTATTCCAGGAATGCAGGGTTGGTTTAATATTTGGCAATTGAACAATGTAACTCATTTTCATGAATCAGAAGACTTAATTTTTTGTTCTCTCTCAAATTGGTCTCTATATTCAACACAATTCCAGTCAAAATTGCAACAGGTTTTTTTTTTAAAGAAATTGACAAGCTGATTTCAAAATTTATATGGAAATGCCATGGATCTGGCATAATCAACTTAAAATATAAAAGGACAAAGTTGAAAAACTTTTTTTTATAAAGCCTCAATAATCAAGATAGTGTTGGTACTTGAAACAATAAAAACAAAATGATTAATAAAACAGAATAGAGATTACAGAAATCAACATACACATATATAATAAACTAATTTTTGACAAATATGGGGGGAAATGGGGGAGGGACGGGGGCGGGGAGGTGGGATGAGATAGCATGGGGAGAAATGACAGATACAGGCAGAAAACCACACTGTCATGTGTGTACCTATGCAACAATCTTGCATGTTCTTCACATGTATTCCAAAACCTAAAATGCAATTTAAAAAAAAAGATAATAAACATAACCATCCCCCCAACATTTCCTTGTGCCCTTTTACTAGGATGGTGCAAAAGTAATTGCGGTTTTTGCCATTATTTCCAATGGCAACTTTTGTACCAATCTAATACGATTTCTTCTGGCTATGCCTCTCAGGGCTTCTCCTCAGGCAATCACTGATTTGTATTCCATCACTCTAAATTAGTTTGCATTTTAAATGGTTGTAAATAAATAAACAAAGTATAGGTACTCTTGTCTGCCATTTTTCACTAGTATTATTATAAGGGAGGTCACTTTCTAAATCAGTGAAGGAGCTGCATTGTAATGAGGGTCCTACCAGAGACGCCATAAAGGGGATTACTGGGGGAAAAGGTAGGACCTGGCTACTCCTCACAGCCTTCCCAACCATAAGAGCCCATAGACTGTAATTCCCACCACGTGTCTTCCTCCTCACACAGGTCTGCAGATGGGCACTCAGGAATGAGTGAATGCATGCCCCTGGAGTCTATAAATCCCAGGACACTGTCTCCTTCCAGCATGTCATTCTGTAATTGCCATCACAGTTCATGCTAACTCCAGTCAGACTTTCGATGATACCTCATTTCAGTCAGGGTGGTGCTGAGCTGCAAGTAACAGAAAAACAGGCATCCACTAACAGAGCTTATCTGCCCCATAGAACAAGATGTCTGTGCTCACCCTCATAGTTGCTTGATGGCTGGGAAACTCCAGTCATGACATTCAGGCTCAGAGGCCATTGCCCAGACATTTAAGGAAGAGCGAGAACAGAGGGAGGGCAATACCACCAGACACCTGCTTCTGTTTCTCAGTCCCTTCTTTACTGCTATGTGACAAACCACCCCAGGACTGGGGCATGCAACAACTGTCCACATGGGGAGGCAGTGTGGCTGGCTCAGCTGGGCAGTTCTTACCTCTTGCGGCTATGTTTGGTTCTTGGAGGTTGGCAGAGTGGATCAGCCTCTGTGAATGGGGCACCAGGGCCACGTGTCTCTCATCATCCCACAGGCTCATTTGGGCTTGCTGTGGCTGGCAGCCCAGCACTGTTTTCCAAGGGAGGGCAGAGACATGCTCTGCTTCTTGAGTCAGCCTCAGAACTATATAACGTTGCATTGCCTCCTTCTATTGGCCGAAGTAAGTCACAAGGCCAGCTCAGCTTTTAAGAGGTGAAAAAATAGATCCTACCTCCTGATGGGAGGCACTGTACGGTCACAGCACAGAGAGATGTGTATGCAGGGAGGGCTGAAGATGGAGGTCATCCATCTACCAGGGTCTTATCAGCCAAAACTAAAACTGGGAGGTTGGGGGCATTTTTTTCTTTCCCTTTCTCTTTCTTCCTTTCTTTTTACCTTTTCCTATTCTCTTCTCTCCTCCTCCTCCAGCTCCTCTTCCTCCACTCTTCTTTCTCTTCTCCCTTTCCTTCTTCTCCTCTCCCATTGCTCCTCTTTCCCCTCCTCTCCTCCTCCTCTCGCCTTTCCTCCTCTCTCCTGTCCTCCTTCTCCTCCTCTCCCCTTTTCTCCTCTCCCCTATCCTCGTCCTTTTCTTCCTCTTTCCTTTCCTCCTCCTCTCCCATATCATCCTCCTTCTCCTCCTCCTTCTTCTCCTCTTCCCTTTCCTCCTCCTCCTCTCCCCTTTCCTCCTCCTCCACCTGCTCTCCCCTTTCCTCTTTCTCCTTCTTCTCTCCCCTACTGCTCCTTCTGTTCCTTTTCTTCCTCATCTTTATTCTATACTCCATCTTCTCCTCCTGCTCCTGCTTCCTTTTTTTCTGAAATCTTTACCAGACCCCAAAATAAAGATAGTCCTTGAAAAAAAAAAAAAAGTGCTACAAAAGGGTATTGGGACACACCACTCTGCAGTATCTACCATAATACTTAACTTTCATTCTTGACTTTGCTAAGAAAGTTCTTAGACAAATATCCCTACGAGACTCTCAAAAACCTCAGCCCTGCTTCACTCCTATTGGCATATCCTCAGAGGCATTCTTGACCCAGGGCAGCCCTCAGAAAGGCACTGGGTTCCTGATGAGGCATTAAAGGAGCTTAAGAGATACAGAAACTACGCTTCTTTTCTTTCCCTGCCCCTCTCTGCCATTGAAACGTCAGTCATGGTAAACACTTGCAAAGTACACATGAGTACAGAGTGGCGACTTTGCTTCCCTGTAGTTTTTGTAGCTGTCCTCAGAAACACATTCTGTGATAAGGTATGAAAGGAGACCTTCAAACACCCACATATAATAATACTCCCCCTTAGAATTTTTACTGGAAAGCCAAATGATTTATGAATGACATGTAGGTAAATATCAGTCTGGATGCAGAAACTTGCTGGCCACATTGGCATTTTAGTGATTATATGTATTCTGAGGCTAAAGAAGGTTATTATTTACAAAAGAAAAAAATGAATGAACTCATGATCCAAAGTTCATAAAATAATAGTGAGCATTTATTCAGCATTATTATGTGTTCTGGTAGTATGCTAAGCATTTTTATATGATCTAACTTAATCTTCATACAGTCCATTGAAGTAGGAAATGTCCCCATTTTATATCTGATGAAACCAAGGCACAGATAGTTGAAAAGTTACGTATCTTCATTTGGAGAATCAGGACTCAAATTCACCTCCATCTGACTTCAAGCCCTTGTTTCTGACCATTAGAACATACCACGTTCTATTTATTTATGATCCATGGTGTGAAAGTAATTATAAATGAACCTAAAATATAATTTAGGCTTCATAAGTATCAGCTGACAGTTTTGACTCACCAGGCTTATGTCTCTATGTGAGAGCCAAAATAATTAAAACTCAAATGAATTTACAGTTACTTACAAGCTCTAATGACTATCGTGTTGTTTAATGAAGTAGAATACATTACTTAAGCCAGACAATTATTGATAATTTTAAAAGGTGTAAACAAGATAATGAAGTTGTTCATTCACTGTGCTACTTACGTCTATTAAACTTCATTTATAGATCTGGGCTTTGTTGTGGATTTTGCTATTTTTCCTTGTTATTATTTGTTGTTATTATTTTGCTATAGGATTTTGGTATTATCTAACAGGTTAGTGTTTCTCAAACTATATTTCCTAGGAGATGGCCTCTTTTATGTTTGCCTTAATGAGTTTGAGCTACTATAGCAAAATACCATAGACCTGATGGCTTAAACAGTAGATGTTTATTTATCACAGTTTTAGAACCTAAATGTCCAGGATCAAGGTAATAGATCCAGTGTCTGGTGAGGGATTCCTTCTTGGCATCCAAGTTTTGATGGCATATCATTTGTCCTATCTCTACTCGGCTGGAGCTGTCTCCACGCCATACAGGGTAAGGCATATTCTCATGGTGGATATTTTATCAGTACCCTTCTTTTTCACTCCATTTTGTTGTCATAAGAGATGTCTTTGTTACATTTCTTCTTACTTACCTTCTTAGTCATCTCTCCTTACTTTTGTGTTATTTTTTTCCTTCTTTTTTCATTCTGTACCCTGCCTCTCGTCGGCACTTGGCTTGATTCCTAGCTTCACCACTTAATGGCTATGTGATGCTTGGGATCCTCTTAACTAACACCTTGGAGACTATTTTCTTGTACATAAAAGGGAGACCATAACTCTGTTCACTACACTTTGCAAACTGTAAAGTACTATCAAAATACAAGTTTGGTATCATGACTATCATTGCCCTATCCCCACCTTCCCTGCATCGGCACAAGTGTATCCCTGGATGAGACTGTCCGTCATTTTGTTTGTTGAAAAGGCGGATGCAAAAGGAATCACCTTGCCCTGCCACCTCCAGCTGCCTCCTGCTGCCATCACATTGCTGTGTTTAAAATGAACTTGTTCTTTTCTTTCTTCATTATTTGTGTCTTGTATGGTCAGTGGAGATCATTTTATTTCTATTCCATTTCTATCTGCTCAGCAGTTCGTACTAATTGGGGTGCTGCCTGTCTCTCCATTTCTCTGCTTACCTGGCATTACCTGAGAAACTAATCTAGTCTGTTCTTTCCACTGGAAGATGAGAGGCTGCCAGGAACGTCAAGAATGTGTGATTAAGTCACTAGGTTTAACAAGAAGAAAGTGCCGGAGAAATCGGCACTGAGAAGGGAAAAGTTTTAGAACAATTTGGAAGGTGTTAGGGGTAATTAGAAAAAATTATCCAATGTTATAAATTCACTTAAGAGATGTGGTTAAATTTCTGTTGTAGTTAGATTATCTTGAGTAGATCATTAGGAGTTTAGGGTAGCAGTGGAAATGTGTTTGTGTGGCTCTTAAAAACACCATGCCAAGATTTCTTTTTTTTTTTTTTTTTTGAGACGGAGTTTCACTCTTGTTACCCAGGCTGGAGTGCAATGGCCCAATCTCGCCTCACCGCAACCTCCGCCTCCTGGGTTCAGGCAGTTCTCCTGCCTCAGCCTCCTGAGTAGCTGGGATTACAGGCACGCGCCACCATGCCCAGCTAATTTTTTTTTTTGTATTTTTAGTAGAGACGGGGTTTCACCATGTTGACCAGGATGGTCTCGATCTCTTGACCTCGTGATCCACCCGCCTCGGCCTCTCAAAGTGCTGGGATTACAGGCTTGAGCCACCGCGCCCGGCCAAGATTTCTTGAGTTATGTAAAGATAGCCAGAAATGTCTTGTTTCTACGCCAAAGCCACCTGTAAAAATAAGTACCCCAAAAAGGTAACCTGTACATTTAATTAGATAAAAGTATTCCTTTGTCAGGAAGGGATACAGAATAATAGAAGTGACACTGGACTAGGATTGGAAAGATCGTCCTTTGCGTTCCATTTCTGCCACCTTCTCCCTAGATGACCTTGACCAGCAATAACAATCGTGCAGTTCTCTTCAAGTTAGAATGCAGTTTTATGTTCATGATCTCTTCTGAACCCAGCCATGGTTTCAATGGTGAAATAAAAAAAGTACAAGGGCCCAGGTGTTTATAGGCTCATGCCTATAAACCCAGCACTTGGGGAGGCTGAGGCAGGTGGATTGGCTGAGGTCAGGAGTTCGAGCCCAGCCTAGCCAACATGGTGAAACCCTGTCTCTACTAAAAATATAAAAAGTAGCTGGATGTGGTGGTGGGCACCTGTGATCCCAGCTACTTGGGAGGCTGAGGCAGGAGAATCACTTGAACTCAGAAGGCAGAGGTAGCAGTGAGCCAAGATTGCACCACTGCACTCCAGCCTGGGCAACAATGAGACATCATCTCAAAAAAAAAAAAAAAAAAAAAAAAAAAAAAAAGTATATCCGGGCACAAGCCCTGTCCCCACTGGACTGGTTTTATAACATTAAGGAGGCCACCAATCCCTGTGATCTTCATTTGCTCCCATTCATGTAAAACATTGAATAAAGCATTCCCACATGGTTATGTGGAGGATGAAATAATACCATGAGTATAAAAGTACTTTGCAGTCTCCAAAGAGTTGCACAGCAGTGTGTAGGATTTTATGAACACAAGAGAAATTTTAGATCTTCCAGTGGTAGGGTTTTTTTGTTCCTACAAGAGAAACTAGCTCTAAGTTAAGCAGCAAAGGCGCTTATTGGAATGATACCACACAGGTCACAGGCTCCATGGCAATACTGAAATTCTAGGTTCAAAAAAGATGCAGGCATCACACACAAGGACGGGGGCCAGAACTGAATTGTCATATGACACAGGAAGGATGAGGTTGGGTACTGCTATTCCAACAGCTGGCCCCATTGTCACCACCAGTGGTCCTAAAGGAGATAACACTGCCACTACCCAAATGAATTTCAAATGATTACTTCCCTTATAGGAACACTAGCTCTAGATTCAAAGTCCTGGGGGAACCAGTCAATTGGCTAAGATTAGATTACCTGCCTGCACCCTGGTTGCCATGATGCTGAGAGAGGGTATGTCTGACCGTTTCTGGCTTCCATAGCAGGGGGTAGGATTCTCTCTTACTTTTCTTGGGAGTCTTCCTTACAGGAAAGAAAGGGTACTCAGAGATCCATTTCAGGACTGTATGGGTTAAATGGCCTGTTCAAGAGACACAGATTATGGCTGGTAGGACTGAAGCCCATTTCTCCTCATTCACAGTCTCCTAGACCTTTCACCATTTTATGTGCCTTTGTTTAAGTTTGTTCAGTCTTGTAGTGGATATTGAATCGCTCCTGTATACCCTGTACTATGGTAGCATTCCTCTACCTCTCATAGTCTGAGATTTTATGATTAAATGTTTCCATATAACATTTTCAAGTGATAAAGCACTGAGTTAAGAACATTGTTTTCACAATGAAATTTTAGAGAGCCTTAAATTTAAAACGGAGATTACTATCAGAAGAATCCTGCAGATTCAGCAGAGGCATGGCTGAAAAAGATAATTTGTTCAACAAAAAGAAAGAGGGAATAACAGCACCAGGGGGATTTCTTGGGCCCCATCAATGTCTACTGTTAAAGTTTATTATGTAAACCAGAGAAGAGGTTGTACAGTTCAAGGACTTACAGCTCATACCATGAATCTAGAGGCTGGCTCCCTGCAGCACTGCCTGGGTATTATACTACAAGCCTTTTCCATTCACCGCCTCCATTTTACCCGTATCCAGCACCAAGATATGATGCAGCCATGAGGTAGAAAGCATGGAAGCTTTGAGAGTCTGTTCAAGGCTGACATCCATATAAAATAAAAATGGAACCAACATACTTTTCTCTCAGAGGCCCTCTGTCTTGGTTAGAAACAAAGAGGAGTTACAGGTTCCAGTAAGATAGCAAATCCTAGCCTGAAGCGTGAGGCAGATTCTTAGGTGTAAAGAGTTATTGGGGAGCATAACTCCAGAAAAGCCACAGTATAGAAAAAATAGGAGTGAGTCAGGGAAGGCAGGAGAGCACATCGAAAGGGTTATCTCACATCTTCTGTAATAAGCACAGCTGGTTGTTCGGTTTCTCAGGATGTTTTGAAAGAGGCTGCCTGAAACCACTTCCATCTTAGGGAAGGAGAAAAGAATTATCATGCCAGCTCTTGTCCCCCTTTGGCCAAATGTATTCTGTGTGACATCAACTCTCTTGCACTTTTGGGTCTACCTCCTAGCCTCTCCAGCAGCCACCTGGAAAGCCAGATCCCAGGATAGTAAGGCTAGCACCTGTGACACAAGCCACACTCTCAGGCTGAGCTGAGCCTGTGATGAAAGCAAGCAGTGGCATTCCCAGTCTCTCCACCTGCACCCTGACTGGGCTGACAGGGCAAGGAACTGCATGTGTCAAGAGAGCCCCATAGCTGTCACATGCCTCCGGAGCCACAAAAATGAGAGGCAAGAGGGATGTACAGGGAGGTACAAGACCACGTCTGTGAGTGACTTGAGGGACCTAGACAAGCCACTACAGAGCCCAGTCAGCTAAGCCAGTGGTACACCAGGAAGGAGGGCTCAGAGTTTAACCAAGATTGAGACATACCCCCTGTACCTACAGGAGTACATCCAGGCGGGACACAGTGGCTCATGCTTGTAAACCCAGACTTTGGGAGGTCGAGGCGGGCGGATCACTTCAGGTCAGGAGTTCGAGACCAGCCTGGACAACATGATAAAACCCTATCTCTACTAAAAAAAAAAAATAAATAAAATACAAAAATTGGCCAGGCACAGTGGCTCACACCTGTAATCCCAGCACTTTAAGATGCTGAGGCAGGTGGATCACCTCAGATCGGGAGTTCAAGACTAATCTGACCAACATAGAGAAACCCCATCTCTACTAAAAACACAAAATTAGCTGGGCATGGTGGCAGGTGCCTGTAATCCCAGCTACTCAGGGGGCTAAGGCAGAAAAATTGCTTGAACCCGTGAGTGGAGGTTGTGGTGAGCCAAGATCATGCCATAGCACTCTAGCCTGGGCAACAAGAATGAAACTCCATCTCAAAAAAAAAAAAAAAAAAAAAAAAAAGCAGGGTGTGATGGCACATGCCTGTAGTCCCAGCTACTCAGGAGGCTAAGGCAAAGAGAATCAATGGAACTCATGAGGCAGAGGTTGCAGTGAGCTGCGATCCCACCACTCCACTCTAGCCTGGGTGACAAAGGGAGACTCTGTCTCAAAACAAAACAAAACAAAATTACATGCAGGCTGGGAGATTATCACAGAGTTCGTAGAGACTTGTCAGTAGCCTCAAAGAAAAACATGGCCAAGGGAATCCAGGAAGGAACATGAGTCGGGTTAGATACACCAAGTTAGCTTGAAATCTCTTAACCTTTGCACACCAAAAATTGCTGGGTAGATTAAAATGCATGGCTAGAGTCACAAGAAAGAAGGGGAAATTCCTGGATTCCAGTGGGGAAAAAAAAGAGGAAATTAAAACCAGACCAGTAAATAGATTAATGGGTTTTGTAGCTATAAAAGGAGTGAGTGCATTTGATGCTAGTAATCTACAGGGTTAGATTTTATGTATCTCCCACATAAAGGACACAAAATTTTGGACCTGAGCAAATTGGGAAGCAATAAATAAGAACCCTCCAAGGACTGCATTTCTATATAACATACATGCGCCTATCAGCGCAAGGCACTGATAAGTAAGAGCTCTCTCTCTAACTGCATCTATTTTGGAGAAATTTTCTTTTCTAAAAATCAAACCCAGGGCTGCATTTCTTAGAGGTCTAAAGTCTGGTTTTTATACTGTCAGGAAACCATCAAGGTCAAGGTGAAAATATATCATAAAAGAAATCATAAAAATTGATTCTCTGACAGTGATATTCCCAGGGTGCTCAGTAGTAGCAAAAGCAGAAATATACTAAAAAGGCAAGCCATAGAACAGGCGTCCCCAAACTACAGCCCACAGGCCGCATGTGGCCCCCTGAGACCATTTATCCAGCCCCCCGCCGCACTTCAGGAAGGGGCACCTCTTTCATTGGTGGTCAGTGAGAGGAGCACAGTATGTGGCGACCCTCCAACGGTCTGAGGGACAGTGAACTGGCCCCCTGTGTAAAAAGTTTGGGGATGCCTGCCATAGAATCTCTGAAAGAAAAAAGAACATTCCACAAAAGATCAGGACACCATACAGCCACCAAAACTACAAAATAATTAAGATTTCTAGCACTTGAACAGGAGAATCTGAAAAAGAACATAAAAAGTATATTTTAAATTATGGAATTGTAATTCAATAAAAATGTAAAGAAAGGGATTCAAGCTATTAATTAAAAAATTAAGATTCTATAAAAAAACAGGTAACTTTGAAAAAGAACCAAATACAACAACTAGATATGGGGAAAGTAGTAAATAAAATTAAAAACCCAAAGGATAGATTAAGTAATGGATTAAATACTCCTGGAGAAAGAATTAGTAGGTTGGAAAATAAATGTGAGGAAATTAGACTGCAAAGCAGCAAGCAAGTATAAAGGAAATGATTAGGCCAAATGGTTTAGAAGAATGTGTAAATCTCACATATGTCTGACAAGAGTTTAAGAATGAAAGAACACAAAGAGAATATGGAAGAAACAATCTTTAAATAGATGATGGTAAAGTACTTTTCAACATTGATGAATGATCATGTAGGAAGTGAAATAACCAAAAGCCAAAGTCACATGTAACATTTTAAAGCAGATAGAAATTAATGATAGGTTTCTTACACAGAAATAAATTCAGACTGGCGGCTGGCTTCTCAACATACAAGATAGTGCCAGATGATGCTGGGATGAGGCAAAGTTACCATCAACATAGGATTTTGTATATAAAACTACTATGAACCATCAATCTATAACCAGCTAAACTGTCATTCATGAGATATGACAAAACTGATATATTATAACTCAAAGACTGAGACATCTACCACCATCAACATAAATAAATCTCAAAACGTAACACCAAGAAAAGGAAGCTGCAACAGGGTATGTACAATAGTATTGGTCTACAATTATAAAGCCCAATAGTGAAGTATCTGCTGTTTATGATTTAAAGTGCAAAGCACAATTAAGAAAAATACAACCACACTTAAGATAGCAGTTACTGCTGGATAGGATAGAAGGGAAGCAGACGGGAAGGGAAAAGCAGTGGGATTTCAGCTGTAACTGAAATGTCTTCTCTTTTTTTAAACAAAAAAAAAAAAAACTGGGGAAATGGCAAAATATTAACATTTGTTAAAACTAGATGTAGGCACATGGTGTCTGTGATTTTTTGTTCTTTCTATAATATGTGTTTGAAAAATTTCAAAATAAAATTTTTTAAAGAAATAAATCTACATCAAATAGGAGAGAGAAAAAAGCAAAGGAGATGCAGAAGGACAAAAGAGGTAACTCAGCATGGTGAGCTCTTGGGGGTGGGTAGAACCAAACCAGAAAGGTCACCCTTGTAGAAAACGAAAGCCCATTCCAATCTTAGTGGGAAGAAGTGACAAAGAGAATGGGATGGCCAATATGGGTAATGCTCTCCTACACCACTAAATGCCTCTGTGAACATAGGCACTGACTTCGCCTCCCTGGCCCTCAGCTTCCTCATCTTATATTTAATAGAGTTAGCAGTAGTCATTCTACAACATCCTTTCCATTTCCAGCTTTTGCTCCTCTGCCTTCAATTTTTCAGATAGCCACATTTTCAGGCATAAAAATGCCTTTTCATGAATATATCAGTAAGAATTCCTTTGGCTTCAGGTGACAGAGAATTCAGCCCAAATTGGCTTAATTAAAATGAAAAATGATTGGTTTGTATAAGACGAAAACCTCAGGGCTACATCCAGTTTTAGGCATCACTAGATTTGGAGCTCAAAAATACTATGATGAGCTGCAGGTATTTTTAAAAAATCTTTTGTACTGTGTCTTCAGTTACATTGGCTTTCTTCTCTGGCATCATGTGATAAGCCAGATGGTGGTTGTAGCCAGATGGCAATGGCAGCTTCAGTCCTTAAATCCCCTAAGGTTTTTATACTGCAAGAAAAGCAAAATCTCTTTCCCTGCAGCCCCATTGTATCTCATTAGCTCTGATAGGAGAGGTCTATGCACTGGTCAACTTGAGCTTTGAACATGCTCCCACTGTGGACTAGACACAACTTCACCTCAGCCATATAAGCTAAGAGTAAGGGTGGGTGTTAATTCCCACAAGGAAACCAGGAAGTGATTACCAGGAAGCAGATGCATCGTTATTACATGGCAAAAACAAATGTTCACCACACCAGCAAAAACATGAGTGACCTTCCAAGAAGGACAATCTAAGAATTTCAGTCTTTTTTTAAAATAATGACAGAAGGTGAGAGGGAAATCCTAAAAGTGCCAGGCATTCTAAACATAGAAAGGAACCATGTAAGAATAAATATCTAATAGCCACAATTTTAGGTTTCGTGAACTAGGCAGGAGCTTATTTAGCTTGAAAGATGTTGCTTAGTATCAATCAAAGGCAGTTATAACTGGAATGACAGAGGATAATCATGGCAAGTATGAACCATGTGATATTCCCCAATAGCAAAAATGAAAAGTAAGTGACTTAAGAGGAAGTTAAATAGATTTGTAGAAGGTAGAACATGACGCCTTAGCAAGAGATGATAGGCGCAGTACACACCTACAGAGAATGGTGGCTGTGTAAGTCAAGTAACAACTTTGCCCAGAGCACCTCTGTCAGAAATAGAATGTGAGATTCTATAAACCATTTTGTCTTCACAGCACTGCAAGAAAAAATTATATTTATTTTTGAACCACTCTCAAAACTTAATCTGTCTAAATAAATATCTTAATAAATTTAGAGTAAATAGAGATACTTTCACATGATTGATGAGCCACATATATTTGTCGGATGGGACTCTCACAGTGTTCTGGAAATTGGGCAGGGAGAAGGTACCGTATGGGAAGTTGGGGAGGATTAGAAAAGCCTTTCTCTATCCTGCCACCTTTATCCATTGACCCAGAAATTCCAGATCTTCCACCTTCATTTTCTCACCTTCTCCATCTTTTTTTCCACACCCCTTCTTTGCATAAAACAACAATAACAACCAACATCACGCTGCCATCCTGTTTCCACCCCTGTAGGGACTGGAAAGACATGACCAGAACAACTTAGTGTTAGGCTTATAGATTAGGAATGTGTCCCAGAGCCCTGGGGATGATGCAAAACCTGTCTGAAGTTTCACTCTGGTTGCCTTTAAGTCAAAGACACCCAGCAGAACCCCTCTTTCATCTATTTTCCTCTTTCCTTGCCCACTTCTTCGCCTTCCAGCCTCAGTTTTGTTCTTCCAGTTTCTATCCCAACCTATTACACTGGCACCCTCAGTACTGCACTGGCCAGTCCTGTCCCACCTTAGACCCTCACTGCTCAGGGTGAAACCTCCTCAAGTCAATTAAACTAATTAGTTAATTAACTTAAAATATCCTCTGCACAATGTGCCTCTAAGGGGCTGTGTTCATGACATTACTTAGGTGAATGAATGTGCCAAAGGACTTCCTTCCCGCAAAAGGTGAGTGGTCTAAGGGACAGAAAGAGGTGAAAAGGGCAGAAAACCCAAGTCTATCACATGAATAAAAATAAAAAAAAACCTCCACATGCAATGTCCTGGCATGGATTCATGGCACCCTGTTCTTGGGTGGAGGCGAGGGGACAGCTCAGACTGTTGAACTGAATCGTGGCTCCAGCTGCCCCTAGTCTACTAATTTAGATGGTATGTAATTGCTGAGACTAGAATAGCACTGAGAGAGTATAGACACTCACCAAACAAACACTCTGCCTGTAGAATGAAGCACGAAGTCTGAGATTAGTGACAGCTGACATCTATTAAGCACTTACCCATCTCCCAGCTGCTGGGCTACACTCTTTACACTACAGTATGCACATTTTACCCTCCTACACTATTTCATCCCCTTTTACATACAACAAAGCTGAAGCACAGAGAGGTGAGTTAACTTTCCCAAAGACACACAGCTAATTAGTGATGGGACCAAACTTGACGACAGAATCTGTGATTTTTAAACTCCACACCAAATTGTCTCTGATCCGAGGATTTGAAAAAAGATGAGAAATGTGGATGTGCTCAGTCTTTTCTAACAGCTAAGGTAGAGTTCACTATGAGGAAATTTGAAGTCAAAGGAGGAGCATGCATGTCCTGAAAAGGCCTGCTCTGAGCATGGCCACACCAGATTTAATGCAAGGTATGTCCTTGTTTGAAGGAGGGAGGCTGAGTATGAGCAATGGGTGGTGGCAGCAAGGTTGTCTCTTTAAGGCAGGGATGTGTTCTACCCATCTATGGCTACTGAGCTAAGCAGAATGCTTGGCATTCAGTAGTGTTTGTATTAGTTATCTATTGCAGCGTAACAAATTATTTTAAAACTTGGTGGCTTAAAGCAACACACGTTTACGATTTCATAGTTTCTCTGAATCAGGAAATCTGGATGTGGATTAGCTGTGTGCCTCTGGATCCTGGTTTCCCACAGGCTGCACTCACACAGTTGCTGGGGCCACAGTCTTCTGAAGGCTCAACTGGGGAAGGATCCACTTTCAAATCCACTCAGTGTTTGCTGGCAGGATCCAGTTTCTTGTAGGTTGTTGGACTGAGAATCTCAGTTTCTTCTTTCCTTTGTTATCTGGACACTGCCCTAAGTTCCTTGCCACATGGGCCCCTCCAACATGGCAGCTGCATCATCAAAGTGGTCAAGAGAGAAGGCTAGGTAGAGAGAATACCAAAAGGATGGAAGTCATGGTCTTTTATAACCTAATCTCAGAAGTGACATCCCATCACTTTTGCAAGTCACTAGGTACATTCAATGGGAGAGCATTTCACACAGATGTTAATGTTAGGAGCCAGTTCAGAAAGTTTCATCCCATAATATTCAAAGTCCATCTGTCCAATTGAACTTTTCGCACATCAAAATTCAAATATCCCTCATAGGAATTGGGGAAAGAAACCCAACACACTTTAATCTTTATCTGCATTTAGCCTTCAGGTTGAAAGGGATTATCAAATCATGTTCATCAAGAAAGTTACCTGCAATCAGGTATTTGAATAGGAAGAGGAAGAAAGGGAACTAACATTTGTCAATAACCCTTTTTCTATGGCAAACACCAGTAGATGCCCCAAGGAAGGCATGATTTCCTCATTTTTGAGGTTAGGAAACTGAGGATCAGACTTCAATAATTTGCTAAATGTCACACAGCTAAGAAGGGTGGAGTTAAGATTACAACGCAGACTTTTTCTGACCCTAAAACTACATTCTTTCCATCAATCTTAGTCATTAGGGCTATTTCTCAAACATTTCTGCTTCTCCCTACACTGAGTCTGTAGGAGAACTGCAGTGTCTGGCCCTTTTGTGATTGGGCGAGGCCATGAGACTGGTTGTGTCCCATGTGTTGGGAGTAGAATTGAAGTCTTACTTCCAGGACTGTGTTTTACTGCAAGACCCTTCAGAGCCCCCTGGCATGGAACCAGCAAAGTTTGAGTCTCTAAGGGACTATGATGAGCAGATGCTCTCATCTTGCCTTCCACCAATCCACAATGAACATGTAGCATGAACAAGATATAAACTTTTGTTGTTTGGAGTCTCGGGGGCTTGCGGGGGTGGGGAGGGGCGTTTGTTACTCCAGCATATTCTACCCTATCCTAACTGATGTATAACTGAAGAGGAGATGAAGGAGAAGGGAGTGAGGGAGTATAGGGGCTGCCTCAAGAGAGCCCTATTTATGTCTTTTTTTTTTTTTTTTTTTCCTCACTCTGTCGCTCAGGCTGGAGTGCAGTGGCATGATCTCGGCTTACTGCAACCTCCACCTCCCAGGTTCAAGCCATTCTCCTCAGCCTCCCGAGTAGCTGGGACCACCATGTGCCTGTCACCATGCCCTGCTAAGTTTTTGTATTTAGATGGAGTTTCACCATATCAGCCAAGACGTTCTCAATCTCTTGACCTCGTAATCCACCCGCCTCGACCTCCCAAAGTGCTGGGATTACAGGTGTGACCCACCGCGTCTGGCCCCTATTTATGTCTTATGGCAGCATAGGGCTCACCTTTACCTCGGCTGACCTGGGCTTCATGGTGTCTGCAAAACGACAGACTTCTATTTCTGGATGCAGCTGGGCATAATAAGAACCAGAGGCACCTACAGCATTACTCAGAGGTAGGGTGTGAACCCCGTTGCCTCATTCATTCTGAATGCTTCTTACTTTGGAACAGCAAAGAACACAAACAGAGCAGGAGAAGTGTTATCCCTTCCCAAGCCTTTTCTACCACACACAGCACAGCACGAGGCTTTTGAAAGAGGCTTAACGGGAGCAGCATCTTCACGTCAGAGCAGCTTGTCACGCAGGAGCCTTTGTGGCTGGAATAGGCATTTGCTAAGTTCGTCTCCTTCATTGGGCTGGGGACTGGTTGATGCAGGGCTGGGGTGCCAAGGTTTGGGATAATCTGGAGAGGCACTGAGGCATATATTATGATGTCACCTGGCATCAGCTGCGCACACCTTCTTCCATTAGAGAGACAGGATTCTCTTCTCATGTCCTCCCTGAGTCATCAGCCCAGCAGCTTGTTCTTCTGATTATTCATGTCTCCCTACTCTCCTCCATACCACTCAGGATTGCACTTCCTCGCTGCTGCTCACTGTCCAGAATCCTAGATGGATGCAGCCCCCTTGGTAGCTGACTGCACCCTCTACACAGGAAACAGCAGAGAAAGGAGTGTGGAGCAGGATGAGCTGTGCTTATGGCTGTGTCCTTCTCACCCACACCCACCACCACACAGGTTTGTGTGGCTGCATCAGACTTCACTCAAAGACGAAGGTCTGTCAGCTGAGTAAATGATGTAACATTTTCAACTGCATACGAAATCTAGCTTTTCTGATGGTCCAAGGAAGAAGCATCCTTCCAAGAGTAAGTGATATTGTGGACACTGCCAGCTGCTAATTTTGTTTCTTTAATCTCTCAATTCCAAGATGTTTTTCAGATCCATTCCTTCTTCAAACTTCCAGCATGTGAATAGGTACCCATGTTTCAGAAAACCCCACCGTAGGGGTTGATCTTGTCCAAGAGCTATCTATTCCCTGTTCCTCCAATACCAGGTTTCCTTAAACCTAAGTTATTCAGTCTACAGACACATCCAGCATGGGGTACCCTTGCAAGGCAGACATAGGTATTCTAAGTTAAAAAACAAAAACAACAGTGCAGCTCTTCCTTGTTCTCACCTTGTTTTAGGCTTTCACCTATGATAGCACTTGAAGAATTGGTTCTCTTGCTAAGAAAAGTTGAAATGTCACTGGTGGCCGGGCGCGGTAGCTCACACCTGTAATCCCAGCACTTTGGGATGCTGAGGCAGGCAGATCACAAGGTCAAGAGGTCAAGACCATTCTGACCAACAGAGTGAAACCCTGTCTCTACTGAAAAAAAAAAAATACACAAATTAGCTGGGCATGGTGGCACATGCCTGTCGTCTCAGGTAATTGGTAGGCTATGGCAAGAGAATCACTTGAACCTAGGAGGTGGAGGTTTCAGAGAGCTGAGATCGTGCCACTGCACTCCAGCCTGGTGACAAAGCAAGATTCCACATCCAAAAAAGGAAGAAAAAGAAACATCACTGGCCTGTCCAACTGCCCTACCTCCCATTATATAGATGTAACAAACTGAGGTCAAATGCCTTGCCATTAACAGAGTGCTCTTCGGGTACACTAGAATCCTAAAAGCAAATTTGATTGTTAAGAGGGAAAGAAAAGATTCAAACTCATGCTGAAGGTTTATGAAACCAATACTGGGTTCTTCCATGAGAACTGAAGTTGAGAGATTGGGGAAGAATGGATAAATGCATTGTGGGTGGTGGAAGAATGGATTATTGAGAGGAAGCTACAAGGATTAAAAATAAAAATGGATTTCTGTGACTTCATACTTTTGCATAGGGTGGGGGTGTGTTCTGCTGTTGGCCATGAGCTTTTCTCTTGGGACATTCGGTAGGGTAGACCCCTCTGACTGAGTGAGAATGGGACAGTTGAATCAACAGTCAAAACACTCAATTGTCTATAATTTCTGCTGTGCTGCCATGATGTTTATACTCAGCCTGCTTCACTGAAAGTCCTGTAAAGAAGTTGAATGATGCACAGGGCTGAGTGCTACCTAAACCCCAGGGCCACTGCATCTGAAATATACGTTATGTGTGGGCAGTTATAGAGAAAATTTGATGTTACAGTTATTTAGCTTCAAGCAGTAAGTAGAGAAGGAATTTATTGGGAGGACATAGAATAACTCATAAAAAACAAAGTGGAGAAACCACTTTATGTCAATCTATCTACTGATTAATGGACAAATAAAATATGCTACATTCATACAATAGCATATGATACCCATAAAAAGAATGAAGTACTAACATATGCTACAACAGACACAAAGCTTGAACACATTATGCAAAGTGAAAGAAGCCAGTGGGATTTTGTTGTTGTTTGTTTGTGTGTGTGTGTGTGTGTGTGTGTGTGTGTGTGTGTGTGTGTGTGTTTTGAGACAGAGTCCCGCATTGTCACCCTGGCTGGAGTGTAATGGCACCATCTCAGCTCACTGCAACCTCCACCTCCTGAGTTCAAGTGATTCTCTTGCCTCAGCCTCCCGAGTAGCTGGGAGTACAGGCACGTGCCACCATGCCTGGCTAATTTTTGTATTTTTAGTAGATATGGGGTTTTACCATATTGGCCAGGCTGGTCTCAAACTCCTGACCTTGTGATCCTGCACCTCAGCCTCCCAAAGTGCTGGGATTACAGGCATGAGCCATTCCAGCCCAGCCTTTATTTAAAAAACAAACACACATATTATATGATTCCATTCATATGAAATGTACAGAATAGGTAAATCTATAGAAGCAGAAAGATTATGAGTTACCTGGGGCTGGAGCGCAGGGGGAAATGGAGAATGCCTGCTCATGGGTACAGAGTTTCTTTGTGAGATGATGAAAATGTTCTAAAATTGATTGTGGTAACATTGCACAACTCCGTGAATACACTAAAAACTGTTGAATCATATACTTCAAATTAGTGAATCGTATGACATGTGAATTGTATCCCAATACAGATGTTATATATTTTTTAAAAAGTTACATTCAGAAAATCTTAAAAAAAAAAAAAAAAAAAAAAAAACTAAAGTCCTGGCTTAGAAACTTAGAAATCCACCTGTAAGAGACACCTGATGGATTGAATGACCTTCACCTGTCCTTGTTCCTCTGCTTACTCCACTCAAGATGCAAAACCCCAGGAGAGCATCTTAGGGACTTTACCTGGGGATCTGCAGTCCAAACAAGACTTCCCCAGAGGAAAAAGACGTAATTTCCCAAGATGAAATCAAGAGGCTGTTATCAAAGAAGGCAACATGGTTGTGAGAGGTCAGAATCAGTGCCCATTCCTCCCAGCGTGCCGAGAACCACATGTAGTATATCCCAGGACATTTCTTATTTGGGAACACTTTTTCTAATCACCTGGGTTAAATACTTTTCATCCCTAGTTTTCCCACAAGTCTGTATTATTTTCATATTTGGAGTGGTGTCTAATGCAGACTGACTTTGGCATGATCCCCCCAGCCATTTGGCTGCCCCTAAAATCAATTACTTTCATAGGTTTTTAAGAACAGCACTCCCATGCTTCTGAGCGTAAAACAAGAGGCGCAACTAAGTTTAGACAAATTCTTTTCTAGTTTTTTTCAGGTGTCTCTTGTGTCACATTTAGAGTTTTTCTCTAGGTATGAGGGAGACTTACATAAGACATAAAGTTTTATGTGCTATTTAACTGGTACCTTTTACCATTTTCTCCTATGTTTTAAAATGTTCTGTCCAACACACTGTTCTTGTTTCTATCATCTAGTGTATTTAAATGGTCTTTGAATCTGAAATGCAAAGAAATATCCAAAGCAAAGGAGAGGGAAGAGAGAATTTATTACCACATTGCTAAATCTTCCTACTCTGGCCTATTTCACAGGTTTTAGAAACTGGCAAACAGTTAACGGTTGTTTAAAGAGGCACTGTTATGGACTAAATGTATCCCCCCAAAATTCATATGTTGAAGTCCTAATCCCAAAAGTGATGGTATTAAGAGATAAGGCCTTTGGGAGATAATAAGGTTTAGATGAGGTCACAAGGGTGGGGCCCTAATAATGGGATTAATATCTTAAAAAGAGAGGCTTGAGAGCTTACGGGCACTCTCTTCACTCTTTCTGTTTCTCTCTCTCTCTCTCTCTCTCTCTCTCTCTCTCTCTCTCTCACCATAAGAATGTGTTTTATTTAGCAAGTGATTTTTTATTCTTTAGCCACAAATCTCCCACATTTTTACATTATCACATTTTTCCCATATTTTTTAAACATTAGATACACAATTTGTTAGAAGTTAAAAGGGAAAAACATTCTTTTGGCTGAATACTATCACATTATATTTAACTTAAAGTTTATTAACTTTTTTAATATCAAAAGTTGAAGCTGCTGGGAATCACATTTATTTGTAAGTCCCAAAATAGCCCTGAGGTCTGAATAGGAAAACAACTTTTATCAACTAGAACAAAACTCTCACCTCAAAATAAAACACTATGAAATTTACACAATTGTATCTGTACTTGGTATCTGTACAATATCCAGAAACCTACTGGATTTTTAGAAACAACAATGCAAATAGGTTTATATTCAGATAAGAGAACTTATGCTAAGAAGACTTAACTTGAAACCTGGCACCCAGTGCAGGAATCTGTTCAATCCTTAGAACAGTCATAAAGTCAACCTTTGTTAAACACACAGGTCCTTGGACATGCCCAAATGTCAGGCAGAATAAAGAATTCCAGTACACTGGCTTTTACTGTTCATCTGAAGGACGTATAATTCTCAAATCCCTTCAGATGCCCCAAAGGCTCGTGGAGTTGCTGGTCATATTTCTGGGCCTGCCATAGCCTTTTGCAGTTTTCACCAAGTATATCCACAGCGGTGCAGTTCTAAACCAGCTTCTAGAATTTTTGCTCAAAAACTATTGTCAAGGTGCCTCCATGCCTACCTCCCAAAACTTCATAAAGCATCAGGCCGACATAGACCATGGCTTTAGCTGATGGATGGCTTCCTTCATCTGTTTCCTTTTTATGTAAAGGCAATAGAACGATGTAGTAGTATGACAAAAGTATTTCCCTGAAAAACCAAACTGTGTTAGCATTGATTGAAGTATCTAATATGCAGGCAGATCTGGGGAAACACCGGAGCTTCTCAGGATAGGATGTTGTTTCTGAGGGTAACCTGTAGCCAGATGTCAAGGGCCATAGGCTGAATGCGTGGGGAGCTCCTTCAGGGGGAAAGAATCCTTGTAGGTCTGGGCCCTTTCCTTCTTTCTCTCTCTCTGCCTTTCCCCTTGCACATACAAAGATCATGTGGGCAGTACAGGAAGATGGCAGCCTATCCAGGCCCAGGGAAGACACCTCAGAATGAAACCTGTCTTGCTGGTATCTTGACCTTGGACTTTCCAGCTTCCAGAACTGGGAGAAAATAAATTCCTGTTGTTTAAGCTACTCAATCTGGTATTTTGTTATGACAACCCAATCAGGCTAATACAGACACTGACTTGTACCTTTCTGTTTATATATTCATGTGGTTTTCTATAAGCTGCGCAGTTACATTATTCTCTTGTAAATGTTAATTAACAGCTACTTACGGATTTCTGACTCTACCACATCCCTATTCTTTATCAGATCCCTGTTATTCACTTTAACAGCATCCCTTTATTTCTTCTCGATTGTACTTAGACTGATCTATTTAACTACTTGCTTAATGTGCTTTTTCTGCTAGACTCTAAACACCGTTAGGGGAGGCACTCTGTCATGAACTTCACTATATCTTTAGGGCTTATCACAGTAGACACTGAGAAATAGTTGTTGAATATATAAATACGTGGATGAATACCAGTGCTAGTGAATATTACTTACCAATAACTTATTTTAATTGTTTTAGTAATGCATTCTATTTTAGATTTTTGAAGAGCCTAATAGAGTGGTAAAATTCTATCTTTAACTCAGTGGTACCATGATTGCAAATGTGGCACCATGATTGGAAATGTGGCTTTTTCAACTATCAGGCGAAACTCATCAGTGGCCTTCTAAACTATGGCTACTACCTAACTAAAGCTAAAAGGCCTAGGAGAAAAATCTTTAGGCTCCTGTGTATAGCATGTATTGCCTAATAGTGGCTGTCTTAGTCTGTTCCCATGAAAGCAGAAGAGGAGAGAGACACATGGCTGCAGAAAGCTTATTCCAAGGAAGGAAGGAAGGAAGGAGGGACAGGGAGATGCAAGAGTGAGAGGGAAACAGAAAAAGTTAATATAGGGTTGCATTGCCAAGGTCGTTGCTGTAGACAACAGGGGCTTGAATGAGCCATGACCTCTGGAAAGAACACAGAATTGATGGCTTGAGCAATGAGGGGCTGGTCACCTCCCTGTTGCTGAGCATTCACATTCATGACCGTTCACATTCAGACTTCCAGGCTGCCTTTGGATGAAGACTGAGAGGACTCTCAGGGATTTCAGAGCGAGGCATAAACAGGAAATAAACACAGAGCATTCTCGAAGTGGATCACAGGTTGGCATCGGCCTACACCTGCAGGGAACTGTCTCCTCGTATCAGTATCTGAAATCAGAAGTGGGATATCACAAGTGTCTGCTACTGTGAGGAACTTCAGTGCAGCACTTTTTGTCTTTGTGGTAACACATTTTCGTTCCCCTTTATCCCAGGTTCAAGTTGGTGATACGCTTGTTCTCTGTTCCATGAGCACCCTTGGCATGGAGGGGTAGAACAGCAAGCAGGGCTCTTCAACAGCCAGAGAGGAAAATTCCCCAAATAAGTATCAAAACAATCTGTCATTTCTCCAGGTCCTCAAAACAGAGCTCCCCAGGCACACTGCACTCATGTGCTTACACGGTTCTTTAATGCCACATGTTTCTCTGACTCATTTTCTGATTCTGTGCACATGTCCCAGTGCATAAAAGGTTCTTGTGAGCAGGTATAGTGGTGGTTTTGGTTTGAAGAGCAACCAACACAGCCTAGGTATGCCTGGAGAGATTGAGCAGGGTCTCTTGGACATTGGGCCTGCAGCTACGGCCCCTGCTGATGAAGGGTGGGGCTGGTGATGATGATGTTGGAGATAGCGATTAGATGCCTCCAGCCATAATGTCACTGCTAATGGTGATGTTTTGAGCCTTGGCAGGTTGAGTCAGGGTGGATAAGGATTTAAGCTAGACTTATTATCCATCCTTTCTCCAAGATTCTCTCATACTACCCTGCCCACTGAGGGTCAGCGCTGTGCATTGCCCCCCTCCTATATCACTCATTCCCTGCTTGGTACAGGGCAGATGCTTTGTACGTGGGTTTTCTTTCATTCCTAATTATTTCATGACTTCTTTTGACTCAAGAATTATTTTCTTTTTTAAGATGGAGTCTAGCTCTGTCGCCCAGGCTAGAGTGCAGTGGCGCGATCTCAGCTCACTGCAACCTCCACCTCCCGAGTTCAAGCAATTCTCCTGCCTCAGCCTCCTGAGTAGCTGGGACTACAGATACTCACTACTACACCCAGCTAACTTTTTGTATTTTAGTAGAGATAGGGTTTCACCATGTTGGCCAAAATGGTCTCCACCTCCTGACCTAGTAATCCGCTCGTGTCGGCCTTCCAAAGTGCTGGGATTATTGGGGTGAGTCACCGTGCCCAACACCAAGCATTATTTTCCCAAACTGAAATATTTTGACCATGTTTGCATCCTCACTGTTCTCCAAATGTTAAACATCAAATTATGTTTAAAAACCCAGGGTGTGCCATTAGCAACTGTATTAGTTTGCTAGGACTGCCATAACAAAATAACACAGACTGAGCACAAAATAACAGTGGCTGGAGGGGCTTACACAACAGAAACTTATTTTCTCACACTTGTGGAGGCTGAAAGTTCAAGACCACTGTGCCAGCAGGGCTGGTGTCTGGGGAGGTCTCTCTTCCTGACCTGTAGACAGCCACCTTCTTGTTGTGTGCTCCCCTGGCCTTTCCTCTGTTTGTGCTGAGAGGCAGAGAGGCAGAGAGAGAGAGAGAGAGAGAGAGAGAGAGAGCGTGAGAGCGAGCACATTAGCTCTGTGTCTTATAAGGACACCAGTCCTATCAAACTTTCCTACACTTATAACCTCATTTAACCTTAATTACCTCCTTAAAAGCCCTATCTCCAAATATAGGTACATTGGGAGTTAGGGCTTCAACACGTGAATTTTGAGGGGACATAATTCAGTGTATAACCAATAACCTTATGGAGTGAACTCGCTCTATTTTAAAGACACTGTTAATTAATCCTATTGGAAAGCAATGGGCTAGAGTATGACTCACCTTTAGGGATCTAAGTAATAAATGATGAGGTAGGAGTTTTGGCAGGGTTGGGTTCCCCTAAGATGAAAATTCTTGTGCAACTGATTTCTAGCAAGTCTTGGGGGAGATTGGTAAGGGAAAAGGGAAAGCAGAGCAAGGACGAAGAGCAGGGAAAGAGACGGGAAATAAATATAAAGATTTAGGCAGTGGCCCTGAGGACTGATATTACAGGGGGCTCTGGGTTGTTAATTATACCACAGAGTTGTGCTGACCCCAGGGACTGCTCTCCTGCTCCTGTACCTGTCAGACATTGGCTAAGGGCATGTCTGAGGGATGTCAATTTCCAAGCATTTTCAGTTTTCTACACGCAAGAAAATTCTTCAAAGAGGAAAGCCACATGTGTGCATTGGAGGCAAAAGCACATGCAACCTCGAAGATGAATGCGTAGACACGGTGGAGGGGGTTGGAGGGCTCTGGGTGGCTCATCAACAATGTCCAGTTCAGCATGCTAGAATAATGTACATCTACGGGCGGGGAGCAGTTGGCACAGGGGCTTGCCTTCTGAGCAGGACTCAGCCCTCCCGCTAGCCATGCCTCTCAGATAGTACCATTGGAAAGCCTTAGCATGCAGCAGTGAAGAATCACATATATCACGTGAGGAAACTTCAAAAACTAATGGCTTCTTCAACTTCCAGGGGGAAAATGGGTACAGTGGAGCCGATCATTTCCAAGTTAAATCATAAATTTACAACTTACAAATTGTGTGACCTTAAGCAACTGACACCATCAGTCAAGTAAAGTAACTAAGTCCAACTAATTCTAAATGCCATGTACAAGATGGAGACATCAAATAAATAAAGCAGGTTAAAAAAAAAACTTACCCTGCATTTAGTAGCACTTAAGAAACGTTAAGTTCCTCCTTCCACCTTCTTCTTCCCTTTCTTCTAAGTAATCACATGCCTGTTCCTGAAAACATCTGAATGCAACTCTGCCTCTTCCTGTCTCTCTTTTGGTCTAGTGCTTTTGGTGCTTTGGGGAGAGAGTTTTATGGTCCTTAGGACAGCTTCATGTTTTTTGTCCCTTTACTGAGAAGAGAGGACATTCACTCTCTATTTTAATTTGCAATGTACTAAGAGGATGGAACCTAACTGCACTTTGGTGAGGAAAGGGAAAGACAATACAAGTGGGGAATAGCAGGGTGCATCCCAAATAAACAGGAGGCAGCCTGAGGGTCCTGGGTGGGCTCACATAGTGAATTCAATTCATTCATCCATTCATTCATTCATTCATTCCAAATTTATCTAGAACCTGCTTAGTGCTGAACACTGTACTAGGTCCTCAAGAAACAAGAAAGACCAAGATGAGGACACTGCCCTACAGGTATTTCCTGTCTGTTAGGGGCTGTAGGAAATGTAAAGAAGTGCAAACATAGAAGATTGGTAGGAATCTGAAGCAAATGTTTGCTACTTCTTGCTGTAGTAGCAAATTTTAGCCAGCAATGAAAGCCATAACTTTAGCCAAAATAAACCATAACTTTAGCCAGCAATGAAAGCCATCCAGTGACTTATGAGTTCTTTGGAGAGTAGAGGGGATATGAAGGAAGGATAGAGAAAAATCCAGCTTGTAACAAGAGAGCATACCAGTCCTCAATTCCTGCTTTCACCTTTGACCTTGCTCCTCCATGCATTTCTGCTGCATCTGGCCTTTTTTCAGGAGTGAATAAAGAAGCAGAGGAGCATGGGAGAGAGAATGGGGATTCTCTGTTTGGGTCCAAATAGCCTTGGGGGTAACTCTTACTCTGTCATGTACCTGTCTGAGGGTTTGGACAAGCCATCATTTCTGTAAGCATCTATTTGCTCATCAGCATTGGATGAGCAAGAGATCATCCAATGCAGATGAGCTAATGGATGCTTAGAGAAATAAAATTGGGGATAATCTAGGACAAGTCATAGCCACACAATGCATGGAGACTTTTGTTATTCTTACTGCCACAGCCACGACCACAAACTCTGAGACCTCTGCTATCACTGGCCGGCTTCCAACATTCAAATGAAGTTACTAATAGGAGATGAGGGTTTGGCCCCTTCCTGCTGCAGACACTCCCAGCCATGCTCTTCTTATAGCTCCAGTGAGATGGGAGAGAGGTCGTGGGATAAAGATAGTCTGGGACCAAGAGAAATGACTGGGCAAGAAGAAAGGAGGGAGGAAGGTAAAGACTTGGTGAAGTAGAGAGGACATCAGTGGAAATAGAAGAGAGAGAGAAGAAGGGAGAAGAAAAAGAAGTTAGTCCCTCACTGCCACCTTCTCACAGAGCTTCAGCCTCTCCTGAGGAACTAAAAAGCTTCTTCCTTCCATGACTTCAACTCCAGGCCCATCTGAGGCCTCTATCAGTTCCTCTGCTATCAGGAAGCCAGGCTAAAGGCTGACTTCTCCAAAATAGCCAACACACAGTAAACAAAAATCAGGGAGAACAAACAGAATAGATTTCAAACTACCCGCAATGGGAAGGTTTGAAAATAGAAGACTTTGGAGGTAGAAGTGTGAGCCTGCTTTATTTTTAAGGTGAGACTGGACATTCTAAAAAATTGACTCGTTTGGAACCATCAGGAACATGAACATACTTGGACGATTTAGCATAAGGAACATGTGAAACCATCTAAGCTGTCCTCAGGTGGAATGAGCCACCTCCATCAGGAATGACATGCTCATCAGTAGACACACTAGAACATATGTTCTGTGAGAACCCCATGAGAGACGGCATTAAACATTTTAAGAGTCACTTCTAGTTTAAGCATCTGTAATCAGAGGGAAAAAAAAGACTCAAATTATTCTCCATTCTGCAGTTCTACTGAGAAACAAGATGTTGTTAGTGAGTGGGGAGTGCAGAGAAAAATATAGATTTGAGATGCAAGCCCAAAATGTATTCATACCCACTACGAGTCTCATAGTGTTAGACGTTTTTACCTACATTAAGTTGAGGAATATCTGGCATCCTGCCACTTTTTCACACTAACTTCATTTGGATTGACTATGAGTGGTGTCTGGCACGATGATGAAGGACACTGACCCAGCGCTGGGAACTACTTATTTGAAACTCCAAAGGGGCCTTCTGTACATAGTGAGCAGCTCTGCAGACCCTTCACCTTTGTAAAATGAGAGAGTGCTGGAGGCCCTTTGTTCCTAGCAAGCACAGTGCCCCAAGAAGCTCCTCCGAGGTAGCCATGGGCAAAGTCAGGAAGCAGGAAGACTGCACACTGCCCCTCTCCTTTTTTTGTGGAGTCCTTCTGTCTTCCATTATCCTCTTTCTGGGTGTATAGAGCCTTCTTCACCACCATCATCAGCCTCACAGACCTGGTACCATGCTTTCAGGTTGCTCACCAACATTTTGGCATTTGACACTTGGAATAATAGGATATTTTAGTATGGTTGTTCCCGTTGCATAGCTAAGAAATAGAGTCTCAGGCTTATGAGCACAGGAATGTAAGTGAATGCTGGGCTATGGGCATCAAACCATCCTGCCTGGAGTCAGTGAGCACCTGATCCCTTTGGGTCTACCCACCCATTGAGACCTCCCCCAGGTTTCTGGCCTTTCCCTCTCCCTCACATCCCTCACTTGCTCCAAAACACCTACCTATCCTTCCTGTCACTCCATCAGAGCCCTGCTTCCGAGAGACTGCAGAGAAAGCACTGTGCTATGAAGAGCTGGTCTCTGGTTGCAATCCCAGCTCAGCCTTCACAAGCTTAGACAAAGTACTTAACCCCTCTTAGCCTCAGTTTCCTCAACTGAAGATGGGACTAATATTGGTACCTCCCTTAGAGGGCTGTTGTGGGGATTAAACAAAATAGCACCTGAAATGTTTAGCTCAGTGTCTGGCGCACAGTAAAGACTCAGCACTGTTCACTAGTATTATTTATGCAAATAGATTCCAGTAATCTCAGTTTGCCTCTGGACGGGATCCTCTTGGAGATAAAGCTCTCACTACCTATGGGAGGTGGGGAGAAAGGCTGGGGGCCATAAGGCTGCAGGGTCCTGGGCATGTAGATGGCAGTATAGGCAGCACAACGATGCGGGGCTGGGCTAGCCTTGAGCATCCAGTTCAATGATGTCTCACCTGACTTCTGCAGCCCTCCTTTTAGCCAAGCCACTGCTCATTAGCGCTTCCTCCAGAGCTCACGCAAGGAGAAAAATGAAACAGGGCTAAATCCTGTCCATCCTGCTAGTTCTTAGCAGATAAAGAAAGCCAAGAACTAGATTAAAGTTGAGTTGAAGTTGAAGGGCCAATGATTACGCTGAGGTCTGCTGCTCTCTCTCCCCACCGGCAGTCTTAGGTATTTGAGTGGAGGTTGCATTTGACAGTTGTGACACATGTACTTGACCTGGCCTGAGAAGCCTTGTCTTCAGGAGTCTTGAAGGATACCCCTGGGATTTGAAGAGTTTCTTTTTTCTCGCACCTGCCTGAGCCTTCAGTCAAAGGCTGCAAAAACTCAACATAAAGCTAGGAATTTGCACATCATCCCTCTCTCAGAGTGGGCCCATGGAATGTCAAGATAATGAGGTGCATCACTGTCTTCAAGAGGCCTGGAGTCCAGGGCAATTCTTAGCCATCTGAACCCATAATTGCAATATACTATGATGTGTACTGCAGCAGAGACAATAATAAGATAAAATGGTTCCAAGAACAAAGAAAAGGGAGTTACCCATTTTGTCCATTGAGGTGAGTGGAGGGAGGCAAAGATCAGGCAAGATTCACAGAGTTGGAGACATTGGGGCTTGGTAGAGGCATGGATGTAGACAAGTTAGATACACTTTTTGTGCTTCAGTTTCTTTATCTGGAAACTAGACGTAATAATAGCATTGACTTTATAGGTGCTATAGTTGTGAGGACTGAAAGAGATAAAGTCACATAAGGCCTGGCACACAGAGTAACTGCCTAATGAATGTTTGCTTATATTAACTCTTCGTAGTAGCAGTAGTAGTACTAAGAATATTCAAAATCGTAGTACAAGTAATACTGTTACTTCTGATATTCCTAGTGCTTAGCAGTGTCTAAGCAATAGTTTAAGGCTCAATAAATATCTGCAGAATAAATACTGAGAAAATGAATGTGTACAGATATGCTATCCAATGTCTCTGTTCAGAGCTGGATATAGAGATTTTTCTTATGTCTGTAAAGGATTTAAGGCATCTCAACGTAAGTGATATTTATAAAATAAAGTCAGAGAAATAAAAGAAGAATAGAAAAATCAGGATCAAGAAAGGAAGAAGAAACCAGGTGTGGTGGCTCATGCCTGTGATCCCAGCACTTTGGGAGGCTGAGGCAGGTGGATCACTTGAGGTCAGGAGTTCAAGACCAGCCTGGCCAACATGGTGAAACCTCGTCTTTACTAAAAATACAAAACTTAGATGGCACATCTAAGTGCCATCTTATAGTGGCACATGCCTATAATCCCAGCTACTTGGGAGGCTGAGGCACAAAAATATCTGGAGCCTGGGAGGTCGAGGTTGCAGTGAGCTCAGATCATGCCACTGCACTCTAGCCTGGGTGACAGAGTGAGACTCCAGAAGGAAGGAAGCAAGAGAGGAAGGAAGGGAGGGAGAGACGGAGGGAGGGAGGGAAGAAGGAAAGAAGGAAGGAAAAAATTAAATTTTTGTCTGTTTTGCTGTTACCATATTTTTTGAAAACACCCATAAGGAATTGTATATGGCACATAATGAAATTCCCTTTGAGGGATTATGGAGAAACCCTCAATGAGACCAGGGTCTTACAGAGCAATCCAAAGTAAACTCTACTGCAGGTCACTCACCAGGGGACAGAAGGATAGGCTATGTGAATCCAGATGCTTTGGACCAAAAAAATAAATAAATAAAAATAAAAATTAAATCAACAATAATAATTTGATCCCCAAATCTAAAATCACTAAAGGAGAAGCTTCTAGCTGGATGGAGTTCCTTCTTAAACAGGCCACTCTCTGTGTCTTACACCAAGGAAAGAAGCAACTGAGATTTATTTACTTAACAATGGTTTGTAATTCTGCCAAGAAATACAGGTCACAAAGCATTCTGTTAACAGAATGATTGACAATCAGTAAACAAGATTCAAATGGGACTCTGAACTTCCTGGCAACCATGTCAGTAAGAAAAAGATGGTCAGTTGTGTACATCTGGTTATCAGAAAGAGAAGCTTATTAGTGGAAATACCTAATGTAGATGATGGATTCATGGGTGCAGCAAACCACCATGGCACGTGTATACCTATGTAACCAACCTGCACGTTCTGTACATGTATCCCAGAACATAAAGTATAATTTTTTTTAAAAAAAAGAGAAGCTTACAAGTTCCACAAAGGACACATGATTTTCTTGGTGCTAAATTCTAAAATAATGTTATTGTACAATAGAGATAAGTTATATAGAGGTACTGAGTGACTGTTTTCTAGAAAATGCAGCTGTAGAGAGGTGATTTTAATGTGACTTTTAAAAGATGGCCTTTGATGAAGTTGGATACGACACTAAAACAAAATTTAGTGAGAATATTTAGGAAAGCATCTGCATATGTCTTAGTCTATCCAGGTTGTTATAATGAAGTACTATCAACTGGGTGGCTTATAAACAATAGAAATTCATTTCTCACAGGTATGAAAGCTGGAAGTCCCAGCATGGCTAGGCTCTGGTGAGGGAACCTTTTTCCAGGTTGTAGACAACTGACATCTCCATATCCTCACATGGCAGAAAGAAGCCAAGGAGCTCTTTTGGGTCTCTTTTATGAGAGCTCTCCCCTCATGAAATTCATTTATGAGGGATCTACCCTCATTATCTAATTACCCTCCAAAGGTCTCACTTCCTAATACCATCACCTTAAGGTTTAGAATTTCAACATCAGAATTGGGGCTAGGAGAGCACAAACCTTTAATCTATTGCAGGGTATGCTTCATATCTCTGAAAGAAGAAGTGTAATTGCATGCAAACCATCATTGTACACACTCATACGTATATCTTTGCAAAACAACTCAGATTCATTAAATATTAATGTGTTTTAGCAATGTAAGCATATTGGTATTAGTCAAGTATATTAAATCCTAATTAAACGATAGCTTTTCTTGGGTATGGTTCTGCTGTAGGCCATGAGACAATTATTCTCTATAAAATCCAATCTTACCCAGCAGACAATGATTGATCCCCTACTCAGTGTCAGGCACTGTGCTAAGTACTGGTGATGCAGAGATCTGAGAGACACTGTCCTTGACCACAAGAAACTCACAGGGTGGCAGGGCGGGGTGATAACTACAAGCAAACAAGGAAAGCTCTAAGGAGGTCATCACTGGAAGCCCTTGGGGCCAAGAGCAAGGCCCCGACAAGTGGCAAGAGAAGGGAGCATGCTTTTTAAAGGAGATAACATGTAGGTTGAGTCTTGAAAGAGGCACAGGAGTTGTCCAAACCAAGGACGATCAAATGAGGGAGGGTGCTGCATGCAGAGGGAAGAGTATAGGTCAAAGGAATGTCCTTGGATAAAACTGTTGGTTTCTTGACTTTAGTGGTGGTCCCATGACTCTACATGTGATCGAAATGCATAGAACTAAGCACACACACACGACACACAAGACCTTCCTCTGTGGTAGAATCATCTTCAAAGACACAGATTCAGAGCCTTAGGAACTACAAAGACACAGCAGCTTGCTGGCCTTGCCGCCCCTGGCTGCCCCTCTTCAAGCTTGTTTGTGCTAATTACTGTGGCTCTGACCTTTAGAATAGAACATTTCTAATCCAGTTTCCCAACATTTCTCCCCAGAAAGGCGGCTGTCAGCAAAACACTCTTAGACAAATACTGAGTGAAAAGAAATTGCTTCAGACACGTAAAGATGAAGTCTGCTTTTGGGCAGAGGTGTGTGGGTAGACATGGTCTCCTGCTATGTCCAGCCTGGGAAACCATTCATCCTTCTTTTTCTACCCAGATCGCTCTGACCAGCCACCTGATCTGGCTTTTCCTGGCCCAGCTTCCACGGTTGGAGCCCAGAAAATTTTTCATTCTGTGTTTGCCTTTGTGGTCTTGTGCAAGTCACTTAAATTCAGAGTTGTGGGTTCTTTGTCTGAAAACAGGAGTGATATGTACTTACTCATCTCCCACAGACATGGGAGAAGCCAGCAACATAGGGCTTATGGAATATTCTATTTTTTTTCTGTCTAGTCATCCCAAGGAACAAGTATAGTTTCATTCCTCAACTTTTGCCCAGCTAAGAATCTTCCCTCTGTGGTCTTCCTCCTATCTAAACTCTCAGAGTCCCTTCTGAACCTGTCTTTTCTCATACCAGGCACCTTCTTGTTTCTTTTGCCTCAATAACCATGAGCTATCTGCCGCTGTAAATAAAGCCATGGGTGTGTGAAACAAATGATACACATTAGAGCACAAGAAATGGTGTCAGGGTGACTTTCAGAACCAGAGTAACCTGTAGTTTTCACAGTTTTCCAAGGAGGGAAGGTAGGAAAGAAATAAGAAGGTAGTCTCTGAATTAAGGATGATTTCAGAAATTCAGGGCTGGACTAATCCACCCAATGGGAAGCTATTGTCTAGTTCCAAAAATACTGTGGGGAACGTGGTGTAATCTGTGGGAGTAATAAGTGGTTGAATATTTTAGCTTAACTGCTGCTGACCTCAGAGAAGACCCCCCACAGCTTCCCGGAACTGGCTGAATCAAACCTAGGAATGGAGCCACCTTCCTTGAGTTAACGTGAATCTTTTCATGCCAGATTCATTAACAGCTCGCCCCACTTCAGCCTTCACAGGTTTGGTTTTATTGTGTCCCACCCTCCACCCACACCCAGCGAAACGTTTTCAGAGAGGAGGCGATCATTTCTGATTTCTTCGTATGTAACACCTTTGCTGATTTGACAGATTCCTGCTTTGTTATTAGGATGGATTTACAGCAGAACTGCCTCATTAGCCTTCTCATCAGCTTTGCGTCATCTCCTCAATGAAGTTTCTGCCCATTTCCTTGCATTCTAAACCCAACTGTTTGGTGGCTGGCATGTTCTGCTATGGAAGGAAATGCCCCACAAGTACGGGAGGGGGCACGTTACAGAGCTCAGGGGCTTATAAGCCAGTGGAAGCTTGTCCAGCCCACAGACAGCAACAGGCAGAGCCAGAGGGGCAGTGGGGACAGGCGCTCTGTGGTGAAGTTCCTCACTGCCAACTGTGCATTCCACTTTCTAGGGACAGGCTGGACTCTCTGATGTGAGAGTCTATTGTGACTCACCCAGGACCTGACATGTCAGGGCACGCAATGAAAATATAATGACTGCCTTGTTATAATCTCCCCGGGAGCTGACAGCAGAAGGGAAAAGGGAAGAGGTAGCATTTATGGAGTACCTCCTAAGCTCTGGGAACTTCCCCTACATGATTGTATTTAGTTCTCGCAAGTGCTCTTTGGGGTGGGCTTAACTGTTCTTTTCAAAAGATAAAGAGGCTGGGTGTGGTGGCTCACGTCTGTAATCCCAGAACTTTGTGATGCCAAGGCAGGAGAATCTCCTGTGCCAGGAGTTCTAGTCTAGACCAGCCTGGGCAACATAGTGAGACCCTGTCTCTAAAAAGATAAAAACATTAGCTGGGCATGGTGGTGGCATGCATGCCTGTAGTCCCAGCTGTCAGGAGGCTGAGGTGGCAGGATGGCTTGAGTCCAAGAGGTAAAGGCTGCAGTGAGCATGAATGACAGAGTAAGACCCTATCTCTGAAAAAAGTAATCATAATAAAAATTAAATAAAAAATAAATAAAAGATAAAGGAAGTTTCCTAAGAGTTAAGTTGTCTCAAGCTGTGCCAGTGTGCCCATGCCTCCCCTGAGGTTTACTTGACACAAATTGTGCCTCTAGCCTTCTTATGACATTCTCAAAATCTCTGACTTGTCTATTTTGTGTTCTATGAAGATTATTGCTTTGGAGGATACCCTGCAAATATAAAAAAGGGATTCCCTTTTTTAAGGAGGTTATAATCTCTTTGGAAAGAGAAAGAAAATATGGGAAGGGAAAAAGAAAGCTGAGATTTACTGTTTGCTGCTTGAACATCAGGCACTTACATTATTTTGATTGATTGTACAACCATTCTTTGCAGCAGGGATTAGCATCCCCATTTTATTGATGGGGAAACTGAGACTCAGAAGGGTTTAGTAACTTCTAAAACGTTATATAGCTAATAAATGGCTGAATTGGAACTCTGCAATACCTAAAAATAGGAGAATAAACTTAACCAGGTGCTAAAGCCTTCTCAGGCTAAGTTCTGTGAAGATCAATAAGGGAGAAAGACAGTGTAGAAACCTCTTGGAGGGGTGGGGCTTGAGACCTCTGGGATTGGGTGTTGGGTGGATGGGAGGGAACCAGGCTATTTCAAGTGTGAGAACAGAATGAGTAAGACCCGTGTTAATTACACACTAGCCACTGTGTTAATTTCCGCACTAGATGGAACTTAAGTGTTAACACACTGTGTTAATTTCCACACTAGATGGAACTTAAGCGTTCCATCTCTGGCGGGGTAAGACCCAAACAGTTTATATACAGAGAACAGCTGCATTAAAGGAGAAAGACATAGCACAGCAAGAACTGAGGATAAGCATTGCAAGGAGCCTGGAGATCTCAGGTACAGGCTGATACACAGAACATGCACTGTCTCCAGGTGAACCACCACCAGCATACACACAAAGCATCTTGGTGCCAGGAATCCCCTTGTCTGCTCATGGTGGGGGTCTCTTACAGTGAGCTGGCCACATAGGCATGTTCCAGCTCCAAGACCACCCTTAACCAGTGAATCCACTCCTGTTCCCCTCACCTCCACTGAAACCAACTGCAAATCATGCATTTGATTATTCCTAGACAATGCCAACAGACTGCTACTTCTTCCTCCACCACAACTCACAGGCCCAGGCTGAGACAACGAAATTTATCCTTGGTTAACATGTCCCGTTAGTGCTGGCCGAGGGTCAGTAGCAGTGGAGACAAGCATGTGCTATGTGAAGTGGGGGCGTGCCCACAAGCAAAAGGAGATGGGGAGACATGGGATGCCGGCCGGACAATGTGAGGCTCACCCCAGGTGAGCTGCTGCAGCCAGGAGGAACGCAAGTTGTTGAGGAGGAGTGAATGCAGTGAGCAGTGAGTTTCCTACAGTGTATGTTCCAGATGAAGCAAAACTGAAGATAAGGATGAGTTAGTGGACTATGGTAATAACCCAGCTCCTGCATCCTTAAGGTGACAAGTGGGGGAAGGGACAAATATAAAAGCGAGTAAGTGACGAGTGTAAAATATAAATATAAAAACTTAGGAAGTAGAACATAGAAGTCAAACATTTCATAGCTGGGAGAGGAGAAGAATAACAGTGGCACACGGTAGAAAGGGGGAGGTTTGGAAACACAGCTGGGCTGAAGAGACAAGATGATTTTTGTATGATACAAACTGAGTCTGAAAGGTACATGAAGCATTGACATGAATGATATGTAGGAAGTTGGGGCCAAAGTTAGCAATAGAAATTGAGGCTTGGAAGACTTAGATGAGCGAGACACTGAAGGAATGAATGATGTGTCTCATGAAAGGAGGGAGTGGGAAAATGAATGAAGACAGAACATATGAGGAAGAAGAGAAATCAACCAAGCAAGGAAAGAAAGAGTATCTCAGTGTGCTAAGGCTACTGTACAAGAGTGCCACAAACTGGGTTGCTTAAAAAAAACAAATTTATTTTCTCATGGTTCTGGAGGCCAGAAACCTCCACACCTGGTTCCTTCTGAGGGCTCTAAGGGAGACTCTGCCCTGCATCTTTATCTTATCTTCTAGTGATGGCTGGCAGCCCTCATTCTTCCTTGGTGATAGATGCTTCACGCCAGGCTGTGCCTGTCTTCACATGGTGTTCTTCCCTATGGATCTCTTCTTATAAGGACATGAATCAAATTGAATTTAGGGACCCACCCTACCCCACTTTGACCTCATCTTAATTACATCTGCAGGAAGCCTATTTCCAAATAAGTTCCCCTTCTGAGTTACTGGGGGTCAGGACTTCAACATATCTTCTTGGAGGCAGAATTCAATTCATAACAAAGAGTCATCCAAGGCCAGGCATGGTGACTCACGCCTGTAATCCCAGCATTTTGGGAGGCTGAGGTGGGTGGATTACCTGAGGTCAGGAGTTCAAGACCAGCCTGGCCAACATAGTGAAACTCCATCTCTACTAACAATACAAAAAAAAAAAAAAAGTTAGTCGAGTGTAGTGGCAGGTGCCTGTAATCCCAGCTACTTGCGAGGCTAAGGCAGGAGAATTGCTTGAAACCAGGAGGCAGAGGTTTCAGTGAGTGGAAATCGCACCACTGTACTCCAGCCTGGGCAATAAGAGTGAAACTCCATCTCAAAAAAAAAAAAAAAAAAAAAAGAGAGTAGGACAAGAAGGAAAATATAAAGAATCCAGGTAACCACCCCAAGGAAGGAGGAATTCTAAAAAGAAGAACCGATTGGTTGATGGTTTCAGAAGCCTATTGTAGTTCACAGTGCCTTTCTTAATACACCATGAGCCCTTGCCCTTCAAGCGCTGGGCCCACGTTTCTTGTCAGCCTTCACTATTTGATATTGAAAACACTATTTGTTCATTCTCTGATAAGGAGGAAAGTAGACCAAGACAAGTGGGAAAATAGAAAATAATAATTTAAAAAAAAAAACAGGCCAGATTATCCATGTTCAGGCTCATATATGTGACAAGAGGAAGGAGGTCAGACTGCTGGGCTTTGGGAAAAGCTGGGAAATGAGGAAAGTGAGCCTTCTGGTCACTGTGCTACCCATTCCCCCTCCCACTCTTCCTGGCATCTCAAATGTGTGGTTTTACCCACAGCCCCTGCTCCCATCTTTCCCATCCATCCTCTGCCCCCTTCAAAGTGATCTCCATATTTTTCCCTACTATACACAAACTGTCAACTTAAAACTTCACCACATCCAACTGGCCTTTTCAATTCTTATTCTCTTTGCTCTGTGAAAGAGGGAGAGGTTAGAGATAAGAAATGTTATGTTCGTTCATTCATTTGACAAAAGTTTTTAGTATATACTGTATGTCAGAAATGTTTATATGTTCTGTGGATACTCTCAAAGGGGTTACTCTTAGTTGGGGGAGACAGAAAATAAGTAATTAAGTAAGTAGGTAATGTTACATATGAGAGAGAGGTGGCATGAACAAATCAAACAGGACCGTGTGATAAGGAGTGACTGGGCAGGGGAGGGAGCACAAGGACAGATAGAGTGGTTGGACAGGTCCTCTCTTCACCACAGAAGTGACATTAGAGTTGCAACATGAACGTGAATGCATATTTCGCACATCCCAAGGTGGGTATGCTCCGTGTTGGCTCAGGAGCTGAGCCAGGCCCAGTGTGTGGAAATTGCACAGAGGCAGGGTCAGGCACACTATAAGAAAGACATCCAGACCATCAAAGCTGCCATCTCTGCAGTGTCCTGCCTGTGCTGTCATGAGCTTTCCATTCCCAGAGATGTTCTAGCTTTAGGAATGTTGACCATCAGTGAGGAAGACTGCAAAAGAAATTCTTAGATCATGTGGCAGATTGAATTCAATAAAGGGTTCTTTAACTCTGAAAGTCTGTGGTTTACCAACAAGGTCTTGCTCATCCGCTGTGCAGCTGCCTGACCAGGGCAGTGAGGAGCGGCAATGCCTGGCTGTGGGTAGGAGACAGGACCACGTACGTGAAGAACAGGCTTTACCTCCAGCAGTGGTCAGAGGCTCTTCATGTAGAACCAGGCATGGTGGGTGGAGGTAGGGCCAGCTTACAAGAGAGAAAGCAATTAATCCAGGTCTCCTGGGGATATCAGTGCATAGCACTGTTGCATGTCCTCTCAGTATTTCTTTGTGGGAGGCTTATGTATTCTGTAGGTATCCCTACATGCACAATCGTTGTGGTTGTGTTTCTGGTATTTTAAGGAAACCATTGTCCCCGATGTGGCATGTCCCATGCAAACAACACCATACATGTAAACCCAGTCCCGTTTCCTCTCTTTAATGGCAATGGTAGATTGTATATAGAGTCCAGCAGGTGACTCAGGTCAGCTTCCTCATCAGCAGATAAAAGGAATTAGAGCAGTGACTCAGTAGATCAACCCCTCTGTGTTTTATGCTGCAGACAGGGGGCGGGGCAGGGGGGAAGGGGCAGGGACAAAAATCCCATGAGCAAATCAGATCCCCGCTCTAGGACCTGAAAGGCTGGCACTGAACCTCACAGCATTCCTTCCTTCTCCTCTACTCTTCTTCTTCCTCCTCCTTGTCCTCTTCCTCTCCTCCCTCCGGTCCTTCCCTCCTCCTCTTCTTCTCTTCCTCTCCTCCTCTACTCCCTTCTCTTACTCTTCCTCCTCCTCCTCCTCTCTCTTTTCTCCCTTCATTCTCTCTTTTTGCCTCCTCTCATTCTCCTCTTCCTCTTCTCCTCGTTCGCCTCCTGCTTTTACTTCTCTGGGTTCCCATTTCCCTCTCCTCCTCTTTTATTTCATCTTCTCCTCCTCCCTTCTTCCCCTTCTCCTCCTCCTTCCCTCCTCCTCTTCTTCATTCTCCTCCTCTTCCTCCTCCATATCTCCTCTTTTTCCCCACCCTCAATCTGGATCCAGGACTTTGGAAACATTCCTCGGCTTTCCTCAGGACTGGAGGACAGACAGGTATTGATGTTAATTTTCTTTCGGCCTTTCCTCCCCTCTTATAGTGACTCATTAATCGATGCTCACGATTGCGGGGAAGGCTCAGGGATATTGAAAGCAGTCCCTAAACAGGGTGAGACCTACTAAGAGATATCAGAGATGATCCAGCGTGAATGCTAAAAGGTCATTTTTCCATGCTGACTCCAAGGCAGTATTGGTCACAGAGCAGATACCTGGTAGAAGAGAGCCTGGGGTCCAGACAGCAGCAACAGCAGCTTGGCGAAAACTGAGCTCTTCTGTCTCCCACCTCTCACCCTGCTCAATTCCCCTGACTGAAGCAGGTTATCCTCCTTGCTTCTGGAGACCCTCAGCAGGACAATACTTACTGCCTAACGCGACTTTTTTTTTTTTTTTTTTTTTTTTTCTTTTTTGAGACAGATTTCGCTCTTGTTACCCAGGCTGGAGTGCAATGGCGCGATCTCGGCTCACCGCAACCTCCGCCTCCTGGGTTCAGGCAATTCTCCTTCCTCAGCCTCCTGAGTAGCTGGGATTACAGGCACGTGCCACCATGCCCAGCTAATTTTTTGTATTTTTAGTAGAGACAGGGTTTCACTATGTTGACTGGGATGGTCTCGATCTCTTGACCTCGTGATCCACCCACCTCGGCCTCCCAAAGTGCTGGGATTACAGGCTTGAGCCACCGCGCCCAGCCGCGACCTATTTTTAAGCATAATTCAAGCCTAACAAACTGAAATGAATGGAACTTAAATATAGCTTCTTCGTCTACCCCATTATTTCACCAGTCTGTGTCTTCTCCCATCTTACCCATCTCAGAAAGTAGAAAAATTATCCACTCCATTAGTTTTCATCTCTGCCTCTTGCTTTTTTTTTTTCTTTTCTACTTAAAAATATTTTTAAAATTTATTTTTAAACTTGCGTTCATTAAAATTGGCTTTTGGTGGGGACGTTGCTGGAAAACTGTTTGACAATAAAAAGGAAGAGACTATCAAAGCGTACACTAGCATGGATGAATCCCAAAGGCATTACGCCAGGTGAAAGAAGCCAGTCTCAAAAGGTTGCATGCTAATGATTCCATTAATATGACATTCTGAAAAAGGTCAGACCGTAGGGACAGAGAACAGATCAGTGGTTGCCAGGGATTAAGGGTTAGGACATACTACACTGTGTTTATCGATTTACCCACTGAAGGACGTTTAGGGTACAAGCTTTTGTTTGGATGTAAGTGTTCACTTCCCTTGGGTAAATACCTAGGAATGGGATTGCTGGGTCATATGGTATGTTTATGTTTAAATTTATAAGTTAAACCAATAATCCATATTGGCTTATATAAACCAATAAGCTAAACTGTTTTCTGGAGTGACTCTCATTTATTCGATTTTTAAAGACAATCATTCTTTATCACTACCTCTTTCTTACTCCCCACATTCAATCTCTTTCTGCACATCTGCAAGGTTCCACCTTCAAACTATAGCTTCCAGTGCTCCCTCCTCCTCCATCTTCACTGCTGCCACCTTGAAGTGAGTCACCATTATCTCTCGCCTGGGCTTCCTCTTCCTCAAGAGCTACTGTTCATCCTCTCTGTCACATCTCTCATCCTCTGTGCCCTCTTTCTACAGCCTATTCTCTACAGAGGAGCCAAAGTGATACTTTTCAGACATTAATCTGATCAAATCACTTTTTACTTCAAGCCTCCCACTGATGTCCCCTGGTACTTGGCCTTCAGAGGGTTCTGCATTCTGGCTATGGCTACACTCAGTCAATTTTCCACTTTCTCCTGCACTGTCCTGCACAGTTAGCCTTCTGCAAGTTCTCAGACCAAGCTGAGCCAGCCCAGATCTCACGGCCTGTGGACACCCTGCCCCCTCTGCGAATTGCTCTTCTCTGTGCCCCAGGCATGTGGCTTCTTCATGCTCTAGTCTAAATGCCACCTTCTCAAAGTCCCTTCATATCCATCATGGCACTTATCCAAATGGGTTATGTTCATAGACATTTGCTCACTCACTTGTTATCTATTTCTTACCAACTGAAATGGGAGCACCTTCAGAGCAGAGAACTCATCCTGGTTGTCACTCCTACTTGGGGCAGTTCCTGACACATAGCAGTTGTGTTTTTAAAATGTTCAATGAATGAATGACTCAATGCAATGGCATCCTATACTCCGTATTTAAAATAAAGTAAAAGAGAGAGATTTCATATGGTATAACAGCACCTACTTCATAAGGTTAGAACTGAATGAGTCAACATATGCTAAACACCTACAACAATGCCTGGCACACAGCAAACATGATGTAAATGTGAGCCTAAAAATAATAATGATGGAAGTAAATTCATGACAGAGGAGTTGTTCCAGACTTCTTAGCCTTCTTAGGATAAGAAAACTATTTATTCCTTTAACAAATATTTACTGAGTCTGCACAGATGGAAGTTTGTGCACAAGCATAAGCATCACACTCGAATGGCACTCCTCACAAAAACAGAACACAGGCTCCTCACAATTTGCTCCCAGAAGAGCCTGGGAGTAAGGGTTCTCACCCCACTGAGCATTTCCTTTTCCTTGATACCTCAAATTTGCATAGAAACTATGGAAGAGGGGTCACATTCCATTTTAGAAGGGTACATCCTCACTACAGGGTGCCATGCTGAGTGTTGTTTGTATCTGCAATGGGTGCACTACCTACAGACCTTTCTGATCATCAAAAATCTCTTAGGCAAACCTTTGCCCTCAAAGCAATCCATAGCATTTTAAGATATTCTCCAAATCCTCTTGGTGATAAAATGAGACCTTTTTCTTCTAGGGTGCATGAAGGATTGAGGCTTGACAGTAGGTATTCAAATATGTGGAAGTCCATATTGTCTTAAAAGCACCCAGATCTGTCCTCCCAGCAATTTAAAATTAGAAAATCCCCTTGAAAATGTAAACCCATTGCTTTACCTTTCCAAGGACATTCTTTACCAGATGAGTCATGAAAGCATCATTGTGCATGCAGGAGGCATTTACTGAATGCACATTTTCAAAAAGTGAATGAGTAAAAGAGAGAGGACTGGAGGGAGGAAGGAGGATACGCCAACAGCAAAAAGCCCTGCCAAATCCACCTGCTTCTTGATACAGATGGTCATACAGGTTGTGCTCTGCACGAGGGACCCGGCGTAAGGAGCCATTTTGCTTATTGGGACTGTGACCTCCCAGAGGAGTTCTCCTCTCCCTAATTCACCCAGAGGCACTAAGCGTGCGGGCAGTCACCTGGTTCCATAAACAGTCTCCTTCACAAGCAGAAATAAGCAGAAACTGGACTCTGGATGTGAGTACAGCTAAGTTCTAGCCTGGATTCTACCACTAACTTAGGACTCTTCCCTTCTAGCTCCAGGCATCTACATCCTGGAGATGATGAATTCGGACAAGATAGTTGTTTCTCACACATTCTATTTTGTAGTTGCAGAATCATGTCCTCCAGTGAAATTGTTCTCTGAAGCTCCTAAGTAAAGCAAATGACCTTGAGGCCATGCTGCCGGAGGTGGGAGGAGACCCCACCCCTTGGCCCTTACCAGGTCTGTACCGCCCCTCTCTGCACTTGAAGAACTGCAGGAGTTGGTGGCTGTCTTGAACACTCTCTTTAGGGCTATATTTCTGGGATTTTATAAGAACCTGTCAAGCAAGAAAAACTCCCCAGAGATTATAGAGTTACTCACAAACAGAAATAATAAGACCCATAGCACCACTATGTATCCTAGCACCACTATATATCCTGGCCATTCAACTGGGGGATGCTTTTCAAGCCTTTATAGTGGGGTCCTCAGCTCCTAGAGGCTGTCACTCATCCACTTCCCTTCATTGAAGCTTCTAGCTCTTTGCCACCACTTACAATCTCATCCAGTTCTCTGCAGTGCCATACGCTTCCTGGGTATTGGGAGATTCTTAAAAGAAGTCAGTCCCCCTTGTCAGTTCCAGCTCTCTCAAGAGCCTATCTGCAAATCTCTGCCTCACTGAATATTCATGATGACCAACTGAATATTTATGAGGCCAAAAAATCTCCAAAGGGCCCCAGCATTTTGAATGTTTGCAGCCCGCCCTGGTACCCGATCCGTAGCTCCCCAGTGGTGTTCCTGCCACTCATCTCTCTACCCTGTACTCTTTCTCCTTCACTGTTGATCCTAATCCATCAATCCTCAGTCTTCCTAAGGAGCCTTTTCTGAATTATAACGCCACCCATGCAGTGGATGGTTACGACACAGGTTAAAACCTATCTTTCAGAATGGAAGCTTTCCATGAACTGTATGGGGTTAACTTCTGCACAGTTTCCCATTAATTTCCATCAAGATAGATGAGATAGACGCCTTCCATAAGAATAGAAAATGCCTGAAAAAACAAGGTCTTAAAAAAATACCAAACTAGCATTTATTGAGCATTTATTATCTGTTAAGAATTGTCATAAATACTTTATCAGACTTATCTTAAGTCCAACCACTATCTTCTGGGTGATAATACAACTTCCTCAGCCTTCAGTTTTCTCATTTGTAAGGTGGTGAACACGTCTACCTATTGTGACGTGTTGCCTTATTGAAAGGATGAAAGGAAGTCAACTTTGCAAAGCTAGTTGGTTGGGCACTGAGAGTAATGTTCCTCCTCCTCTCTCTGTTGTTCACTCTCCCCTCCCCTGGGTGTGTTGTCAGGGAATAAAGAAAGCTTGGTGTCTCAGGGAGTGAGCTCTGAGCCCTACAGAAGCAGACACCGAAGGAGGAGCAATGATTTCTGTCACCATGCTGCTTAGTGTGACTGACCAGGTGCTAATGAGGATGGACGAGGCTGGGTGGTGGAAAGGATCTGCTCTCCTGGAGGATACCAAACTGTGGATGCAGACAGTCTTGATGGCCAGGATGAGGGGCCCCTCTGCAAACTCTCAGGCTGGGCCAGGTCCCCTTACTCAGTGTACAAACCCACCTTGGTATCTTCTTGGAGAACCAGCCTCCTGTGCAGCAGCATCTTCTGACCCGCCCTACTCTCCTGATAAGTAAGATAGCACAAGGCTGCTCCCAGATTTAGACATACTCCCTGTGTGGCCTTTGAAAGGTCACTAAACTTTTCTGAACCCTGATGTCTCATTCAACAAACAGGCATAATCCCAGCCTGTTCCCATCATTGGATAGTTGCGAGAATTAAAAGGAGTTATGGTATAAAAGACATTATGAATACAAGACTAATTTCAAATATCTCATCCTTTCATGAAGCCTTCCCCTACCCTCCTACACTGAATTAATCTTGTATTGCTCTGGACAGCCTCCTGAATACTAATAACTTGCCCCTGCTATAGCATTTCTCAGTGTCTGCCCTGGATAATAAGGAGTTATTCACATGCATCTGTTGGCCTGCTAGACCATGATCTCTCTGGGGCAGGTATACAGGGTATGGCTGGAGTGTAATGGCACGATCTCGGCTCACCGCAACTTCCGCCTCCTGGGTTCAGGCAATTCTGCTTCAGCCTCCTGTGCGTATGGCTCTTATGCATCTCTGTGTACACCTCTGCAAGCGGCACAGTGCCTGGCACATGGTACATGCACAGAAAGTGTTCAATGAATGAAATAATCAAGACCTCTTTCTGCCTGGATCCAGCCTGCACATTAGCTCTTATGTGCTGTTTAATATCTGCAGGTAGAGGAAAGGTTCTGTTAAGGTCCACACTCCCTGGACTGGGTGACAGTCTCCAGTTGAACAAGCTGGTGATAGAAGTGGGGAAAAAATGGGAAGCTTCAAACACAGAGTCCAATTCTTTCCCTCCATCATTGTGTTGTGTTTGGTCACAGAACACATCATGGGAACTGGTTGGAGTTTTGGAAGCAATTGTTTCTTGTCTCTGAAATTGCTTCCCTGTCTTCTGGGCAAGTCCCTGCAATGGCTGCAGAGGGCCCCAGCTGTTTAATATCCAGCCCACTGATAGGAGCGATTGCTCATTCAACCGCAGAACCCTGATGCATTTGAGAGGGACCGTCGACAGCCTCAGCCGCAGAGGTCTCAGCACATGGCTGCAGAGTGGTTTGGCCAACATTAAGCAACAAACATGATTAAAGGCCAGAAAATAGGACCTGTGAGGGAAGGATGAAGCCATCTGTTTGATTTATTGTAAAGAAGAACAAATAACGGTGTGCAAGACTGTGGAAATTTTCTGCAAGAAGAATAGCAATGCCCAGCTCAATGAGGCCAGAATGGGGAGAGAAGGGCATGAACTGCCACACGAGGGATTTTGTCCAGACGTAGGAAGGAAGAACTTTTCTACTGCCTGGCAACCAGCTAGATGAGGCACCGGGATGGTCTCCCAGAAGCAGCTTTGTAAAAATGATAGACCTGAGTCCAGCAGGAAAAACAACAACAACAATTTTTGTATTCAGGAGCTGGAAAAGAAAAGGCGATGAGTTTTTATACTTCACCCTTCTGAGCAGATACAGAACTGCTGGACAGGGTATGTAAGGAAGTGGAGCCAAGGCAACATTAGGACCTGAGACATTGAGACCCTGACAAAGCAAAGCCCACATTCCTCAGTGTGGGTCCTGCCACTGACCCCAGGGCCTGGCTGAGCCTACAGAGAATGGACAAGTCTCTGAATGTCTTTTAATCAGCAAAACACTAGCAGAATGCCATAATTAATGGATTGCAACGGGGATAACACATAGAGGGAATTTTTTTAAGTGTAGAATTTTATTGATGAATGAATGATTATCTAATAGTTTGTCTTCATAAGGAATTATTAATATATACAAAGAGTATGTGTTGAATCTGTTAAACATAAAAATGTGTATAATAAATATAAATAGCATCCTTTGATAGACAGTTGAATAGCAAACAGGCTTGTTTTAAAAGGTACCTGGGATTTATTTTAATCAGGTATGGTAAGACACACAGACATGGAAATGGCTGACATGAAGTAGGCTGTTACTCATAGATGCCTGTAAACAAGGGGGACATAGTACACAGGGCCACATGGGGAAGCACTGGGGTAGAGCAAGAGGCAGAGGGAGCAGAGGGAAAGCATGGGTATGAGTTTTATTGTGGTTTCCATAGGAAGGCAAGGCAGGGCAGGGTAAGCAGGCTTAGGATTGGCTATTTTGGATAATTTCAGCAGGCTCTGGGACATAGGGGCTGTCTCTAGTTGTCTGGTACCTGGCCCTGGGGTTACTAAGGCAGATGGAGAGTAGTTCAGAATTTGAGAGCCCAGTAGAGGAGGTGGGGGGCTGTGGGCTCTGGATTGGTCAGTTTGCTTATGAAAAGCATGCTCTCCAGCAAGTCCTGTGCTATCTCTAGGAATTAGTTAATTCTGGGAGGGGTATTTCCTCCTAGGTCGGCAAGACTCCAGATATCAGAGCATGAGGAATACAGACAATTAAAAAATATAGTTGATACAACTCTCTCCAGGGGCAGATATGGGTACAGTTCACTTTGTGTTGATATTGGTGGACAATTGGATTTAGTGAACCTTAAAGAAATGCAAGAAATTTCAGGCAAAGCCATACAAAAGGAGGGAAAAGATCAGCTGGATCATAATAAGAGAAAACAAGCTAGAAAAACAGGCCAAAGTGACAGGTAGCAGAGATTAAAGCTCACCTTTTCTATCCCTCCCCTCCTTCCTTCTGTCCTGTCTGGGAAAGAGAGCAAAGTCAGTCTGAGTCTGTGATCTGTAAAGTATGCCCTGAAGGCCGAATGTTTTATCCAGTTAGGATGCCAGGCATTCTAAGGCTAAGGACTCCATCAGCAAGCATTTTTCCCCAAGGTGGGCAAAGATGCTTGTCTTTGTTCAAAGACCACAGATTCTCATCTTATTCCAGCTGTCTCCCGAGTGTATGTAGCTACTAGGAATGGAACAGGCAATGGCTGACCCCTCCTTCACACTGAACGCAGAGTGCCATGCTGTGTGCCTGCTGATGAGTGATGTCATTAGCAGGGTCTACTCTCTGGCAACCACTACTATCAATGTGGAGTGTTGGGCAACCCTCAGTTAGAGCTTCCTTCTACTTCCTACCTTCCAGAGACAATAAGCACAGCTGACAGTGTTTTTTCAAAAACAAACAAACAAACAAACAAACAAACAAAACAGAGTCTCACTCTGTCACCCAGGCTGGAGTGCAGAGTACAATAGCATGATCTCAGCTCACTGCAACCTCCACCTCCCAGGTTCAGGCAGTTCTCCTGCCTCAGCCTCCCAAGTAGCTGAGATTACAGGTATATGCCATCATGCCCGGCCAATTTTTGTATTTTTGGTGGAGATGGGGTTTCACCATGTTGGCCAGGCTGGTCTCGAACTCCTGACTTCAAGTGATCTGCCCGTCTCAGCCTCCCAAAGTGCTTGGATTACAGGCGTGAGCTACCGTGCCCAGCCAGCTGACAGTGTTTTGTCATCTGCAACACACTCTGTGTAATTGTAAAAGGGTTTAAAGAATGTTTTGTAATGAATCAATGTGTTATCCATTGAGGTAGGGTAAAAAATAAAGAAGAGTACAAATGCAAACTTTGTCTTTGGGAAGCTGATCATCACATGGAACATAGCATCACGTACCCACGATTTCAAAATCTGCTTTGTGAAAAACCTAGATGCAGAGCGCAGGGTTATTCACTTTTTCAAAGAATTGTCCAGGAACAGTTTACCAGGCAAGAGTAATCTGTAGTGCCAGTAATCTGTAGAAGGAAAACTTGGGACCCTCAGCAAGTCATTTAAGCTCCATGAGCTTGTTCTCTCATCCACAAAGTGGAGTTAATAATGGTACTTACTTCAAAAGGGGATTGGATCAACGAGATAATGGTTGTAAAGCTCTTGACACAGATTTGGCATATAGCAGGCACTCAACAAATAATAGATATTACTATTCTTCACATTATTAAGTGATTCACCACTCCTGTAAATAGTAAAAGCCCTTTATGAGTCTTGTAAAAGCTTTTTTTTTTTTTAGAAACTACTGAAGAACCACAAGAAAATAAAAGTTGCCTCAAATTCTACCATTTATAATTATTAAAGAAGTGGAAATTACAGCATCTTCTCCAATCTCACCCTGTTAGTTAAATGCTTTTAATAGAATCTTTTCCAATATTTTGCTGTCATTCATTATATATCTATAGGTCTGTGTACACACAGATCTTTTTACATGAAAGTGAGCTTATGCTATGCATATTGGTCTGGAACTTGCTTATTTCCCTTGACAGTATGTCATGGAGAATGTTTCTAATCAGCTCATTCAGATCTACTGGGTTCTGATTTGAATAGCTACATCCTACTTCATGGTACAAGTATGCAGTCAATTACTTATCCATTTCCCTATTGATGGATATTTAGGTTGTACTCCTCACATATCCTAAGTGTGATCTGATATGAAAAATCATTTGCTTATACATTTTGTAAATGCATGCAAAGCACCTATAGGTATTTGGAAAAGGAGTATTGAATTTTAGATTGTGCAGAAGATTTTGTTGTGTTTGATTGTTTGTTTTGAGACAGGATCTTGCTCTGTCACCCAGGTTGGAGTGCAGTCATGCCATCACAGCTCACTGCAGCCTCAGCCTCCTGGGCTCAAGCAATCCGCAGCCTCCCAAGTACAGGTATTGATCGACTTACAGCCTATGCAATTTACGACCATTTGACTTTAAGACCGCAATCGCTAGCCACGACTGCTCCACGTCTGGCAGCGCAAACGTTGCCCAGCTGGGCATACAACAGTGCGGACCAGCTTCCGGCAGCACTACCATCTCCACGTGCACCATTTCAACTGTGCATATAGCCTACTCAACTTACGACCAAATCATGTTACGACCGTTCCACGGCCCCGAACGTGGTAGTAAGTCTAGCACTAGCTGTAACTGGGACTACAGGTGTGTGCCAATATGCCTGGCTAATTTTTAAATTTTTTGTAGAGATAGGGTCTTACTATGTTGCTCAGGCTGGTCTTGAACTCCTGGGCTCAAACTATCCTCCCACCGCGGCCTCCCAAAGTATTGGGATTACAGATGTGAGCCACTGCACCCATCATGGAAATGGTTCTGCCTAAACTTACAGTATACCATTAGCTATATGATCAACAGGTCTTCCCTCCTCTTTGGATTAACTACAATTGTTCACATCATAAAACTGGCTCAATTCCCATTTCCACCTGGGTCCCAGCCCATCACCCAACAGAGATTTTCACATAGATTCTGAAAATCTATATGAAGATTTTCATATAGGGGCTGGAGGCAGGAGGCTCTGCTTTCCATCTTGCCTGAGTGATCCTCCAATCTTGTCACCCTGTGGAAGGTGTGGCCCGAAGGGAAACTGGACACCTCTGCCTGGTGACAGCTTTCTCAGCCATGCAGGCCCCCATCTGTATCACGTACACTTCGCTGAAATGCATGCATTGTACTCTGTGGAGAAGGAAGGCAAGAAAGCTCAGAGTTCCACAGTAGAGGAAGGCCCTATCATGCTCTCAGGCAAAGAAAATAATCGAGCCAAAAGAAATCCCTGGCCAGGCACGGTGGCTCACGCCTGTAATCCCCACACTTTGGGAAGCTGAGGTGGGTGGATCACCTGAGGTCAGGAGTTCGAGACCAGCCTGGCCAACATAGTGAAACCTCGTCTCTACTAAAAATACAAAAATATTAGCCAGGCATGGTGGCAGGCGCCTGTAATCTCAGCTACTCATGAGGCTGAGGCAGAAGAATTGCTTGAACCCAGGAGGCAGAGGTTGCAGTGAGCCGAGATCATGCCATTGCACTCCAGCCTGGGCAGCAAAGAGAAACTCCATCTCAAAAAAAAAAAAAAAAAAAAATTCCTTTTATAAGCACCAGGTTCATGCTATTCAAAAAACTGCCACTTGGTCATGTTTCTACTTTTTAATATGTTTTCATAATCTATACTGGATTATCAAATATTGGAGGACACAAATTAAGCCACATGAAGCTTTATTTTTTATTATTATTTTTTTTTTTTGAGATAGGGTCTGGCTCTGTTGCCCAGGCTGGAGTAAAGTGGTGTGAATATGACTGACTGCAGCCTTGACCCCCTGGGCTCAAGAGATCCTCCTGCCTCAGCTTCCCAGGTACCTGGGACCAAGTTGGTTAGACCTGGAAGGCTATTTCTTCAGCTTTCCTTGTAGGATACCCTGGCTACTGCCCCCAAGAGGTCTGACAGCTTCTCTAGAATGTCGGAGTCATGCCACACACTTCCACCCACATCCTGGCCCTCCTCTTTCTGCCTGATCTCACTCTTCCCATCCACTCCCTGCTTTGTGAAACAGTGGGGCAGGGCGGGGGGCGGTGCTGCTCCAAGGCTGAGCCTCATACGTGGTCACCTTGCCATGCCCTTGAGAAGGGCATGTGGTTTGCACAACTGCATCTGTGCCGGGAGCCATGGCAAACGCAGCCTCCACACCTGTCTCCTGGCTCTGGAAGACACCCTTTGAGAATAGAGACTTGGTAGAGATGTAGTGTCTGTGTTGCTCTCAACTCAACTACTAGTAGCAACATTCCTTCTGCCACCATCCCAAAGAAAGTTCTTATAAAATGAAGTTCTGGGGAAGGAACTACAGCTGAAGGAATGCAACAGCATGTCGTTCTTCTACATTGATGCTGAGAGCTTACTACAGCAGCTGTGCTGCTTGTGAATAAATATCAAGATGTATTTATTCACAAGCTGTCCAGAGTTAGTTCCAATGGGTTCAAGGATCTATTTCCCTCATAAGTATTCATTCATTCCTTCATTTGGCAAATATTTAGTGAGCATCTACCATGTCCACGTACTGCTTTTGGCCCCAGGGTTATAATGATGAGCAAGCTCACACTGGTCCCCATCTGAGAGACAGTTCATGTTTAATTCAAGGATAAACCACCACCCTCAATTTATAGATTTAAAGATCACCTCTAATTTCTGTTATCTTGACCACAGAGCAACAATGGTCCTACAATGTCAGTATGACATATAATACATCATACTTTTCTCACTCTCTTCTGCTATTTCTTAGATAACAAAACACACGTCAGGATGATTTTCTTCCTGCATTAACGAAGAAAAGCTAGAGGAAAGTGGGACAAGAGAGGGACCCATCCCCCTCACTGTGATATCCAAATCTAATGCACTTCAGAGCCTCCGAGGCAGCAGCAGGAACAGCACTCATCGGTGCTCTAATAGGAAAGCCTTTCACTTCCTCTTAACTGGTTTTCATTTCTTTGGGGAGTGAGAATACATAATAGATTATAAGGCCTCTTCTTGTAGCTCCTGTTGATGTAAAAGGAAAATAATATCCCTGTTCTGAGAGTTTAGCACGGCCGAATAGATCCAGTGTAAGTGCCTTAAAGCAGGGTTTGCTTTGGATAAGCCTCCATTCAGATAATGGTGAACCAAGTACCCACTTCTCCCTCTAGGCCTTCCAGTGGGTGCCGCAAACATCCTCGCTCTTGTCAGGCACAGCTTCTAAAACCCTTAAAGCTTTCACAATCTCCTTGATATTAGTAGTTGGTTTATTCTTTTTTTTTTTTAAGCTGTACTTATATCCTTTATTTTCGAAAATACAACAGTGACTTGTTCAATAATTGTTTCATGGCAAAAAAAAAAAAAATGTATCTGCCTTTCAAAAAACCTCTATTTCTTGAATTCAATTCCTGAACATAAGTCATTATCCTTCAAAAGCTGGAAAGAAAAGTAAATTCACTATCCAAAGTATATACAATTCACATCTGAGCAGACCTCTCCTTTCTACTTACGTTACTAACAAACAGTACTCCTGTTATACCTTTCTTCTGAAAGCAAAGTGCTTTCAAATCCACTAATACATGTCCCAGTAAGAAAGACAGAAAGGCTATTGATCTCCACTTAGCAGATTTTGAGGCAATGGTGATCAATGAAGAAGAAAACATAAATGAACTTTCATTTTCAGTGGGTAGACTACAATTCCAATTTTTTTGTTAATTCAGGGGGTACATGTGCAGGTTTGTTACCTGGGTATATTGCATAATGGTGACACTTGGGATCCTGTTGGTTTTGTCACTCAAACAGCAAACAATGTACCCAATAGGTAATTTTTTAACCCTTGCCTCCCTCCAGCCCTCTCCTTTTTGGAGTCCCTGGTGTCTATCATTTCCATCTTTGTGTCCCCATGTACTCATTGTTTAGCTCCTGATTATACACAAGAACATGCAGCATTTCTTTTCCTGAGTTATTTCACTTAGGGTAATGGCCTCCATCCAGCTCCATCCATGATGCTACAAAGGATATAATTTCATTCTTTTTTATGCTTGAGTAGTATTCTATGATATATATATGTATACACACCACATTTTCTTTATCCAGTCAACCACTGATGGACACTTAGTTTGATTCAATGACTTTGCCATTGAGAATAGTGTGCAGTCAACAGTTGAGTACAGGTGTCTTTTTGATAAAATGATTTCCCTGAAAGCTTATAGAAGCAAAACAATTTCAAAGCTGGAAGGGACCTCAGAGAACAGCTGTTTTATTTAATTTATATTTTTAATTTTCCTAATCCAACAACTTCAGGGAGATGAGTTCATTTGCTCCCTTTCCCTCTGTTCCCTGGACTGTTTCCATGCATGACTCACCTGCTGCCCTTTTCCCCTGGCCCCCACTCCACCCCTTAGGCCAACTTTCTCCTTGAAAACCATTCTTTGATTTTCCTTGCTTTCTTGCAATACTGCCCATATGGGCTACACTGATCCTTTCTCCCATCCCAAAGTTAGAGTGTGGCTGTAGCTTCTGTCTGCTTTGGGTATCTTAGCTGGAATACAGACGGTTGTGCAGAGACAAGGTCCAGATTTTGTAAATAAGTAGGGACAGAATCAACCAGGGGACAACCTCTGGGGTGCAGCCTGCATGCTAGGGCTTGTACAGAAGTGGGTTACTGTGCCTGATTCTGTTAGTACAGTGAGAACTCAAGAGGGCTGGAGGCTGGTTTTCATCTGAATGCTTATCTTAGGAGAAGGGGTGCTCTGGTACATGGGGGTTATTCCCGGAGAAAACACAGAACAGTACCTGGATTTGTCAGCACACAGGCTAGTCCAAGCCTGATTGTCACAGGAGAGAAGCTCAAAGCCCACTGTTTCTTTCACAAAAGAAAAGGATAACTTCATTCTGATCTGGATAATACTGGGTGTCTTGGCTTCTGCTATTTCCTTAGAAGATAATTCAGGGCTGGGCGTGGTAGCTCACGCCTGTAATCCCAGCACTTTGGGAAGCCAAGGAAGGCAGGTCACTTTAGAAGGAGTTCGAGGCCAACCCAACCAACATGATGAAATCCCATCTCTACCAAAAATACAAAAATTAGCTGGACATGGTAGCATAAACCTGTAATCCTAGCTACTCAGGAGGATGAGGCAGGAGAATGACCTGAGAGGTGGAGGTTACAGTGAGCTGAGATCATGGCACTACACTCCAGCCTGGGTGACATAGTGAGACTCCATATCAAAAAAAAAAAAAGATAAGTCTTTAGGCCTCTGTGCCTTTCCAAAGACAGAAGACAGCATCTGGCCCAAGTAAAATGAACCATCTGTGATAGCAAAATAATGGCCCTAAAGATGTTCACTTCCTAACCCTCAGAACCTGTGAATATGGCAAAAGAGATTCACAGATTCACTGGAAGATTATCTGAGCGGGCTCAATGTAATCACAAGGATCCTTATACTAGGGAGGAAGCAAGATGCAAGTCAGAGAAAGAAATTGGAAGATGCTATGCTGCTGGCCTGAAGATGGAGGAAGGGGCCAAGAGCCAGGAAGGCAGGCAGCTTCTAGGGGCAAAGGAATAGTCTCCCCTAGAGCCTCCGGAAGGAATGTAGCCCCAGTAACACCTTGATTTTAGCCCCATGAGATTCATGTCAGACTTCTGACCTCCAGAACCATCAGGTAATAAGTTCCTATTGTTTTACGCCACTGAGTTTGGAGCAACTTGTGACCACAGCAATAGGAAATGGATGCACCTGCAAAAAGGAAGAAGACAAAGGAGGGGTTGAGGGGTTCCTGCCATCGCTGTGGGTGAGGTTCACATGATCCAAATGAGCTTCGTGGGAGGTGTCCTGAGAATCTCCGGTGTCCTGAGAATCTCCCGTGTCTTGGATACCTCTGTGAAGCGCTGGGCTTTCCCCGCTTCTCTATGCCTCTCCCTGATACCCAGCAGAGCTCCAGCTCCAGACTGGAGCATCATGAGAAAGCAGTTTTCTCTTCTCTGACTTCCCAGCTGGTCTCAGCAAAAGACCTTCCAAATGTGAATTTTCTTACTGAGATAGAAATCCTGACTTTGCGTCCCCACAAAATTCATGTTGAAGTCCTTATCCTCAATGTAATTTGTATTTGGAAACAGGGCCTTTAAGCAGATAGCAAAGGTTGAATGAGGTTATAAGAATGAGGCCCTAATCTTATAGAACTGGTGTCCATATAAAGAGAGAAAGAGACACCAGAGGGCTCTCAATTTCTCTGAGCATGCACAGAGGAAAGGCCATGTGAGGACAGTAAGAAGATGCCTTCTGCAACCCAAGGAGAGGGACCTCACGACAAACCAATCCCCATGGCACCTTGATCTGAAACTTCCAGCATCCAGAACTGTGAGGGAATAAGTTTCTGTTGTTTAGGCACCCAGTCTGTGGTAGTTTATCAGGAAAGTGTAGCCGACTAGTCAGTCATCCCAGGTCTGTGAAGGTTCCAATTTGGAGCAAAGCCTCTACTGCCCTCTGTCCATGCAGCTGGGTAAACTCAGAGCACTTCTGCTATCTTCCCCTCTGAGCTTCCCCATCTCAAATGGCCAGTTAGGCACACACAGTGAGGAGGAGGTCAGGAGCATCTCTAGGGAGTGTTCCTAACAGGTATGAGTCCCCAGAGACAAATGCAGAAAGCTGCTGATGCTCTTTAGCCTTCTTTTTTTTTTTTTTTTTTTTTTTTTTTTTTTTTTTTTTTTTTTTTTTTTGAGATGGGAAGCCACTGGCCTCTGGCTTTGTTGTTGTTGTTGTTGTTGTTTGTTTGTTTGTTTGTTTTTGAAAGAAAGAGACAGCGGGAGAGAGAACAGGAGTCTTGCTCTATTGCCCAGGCTGGAATGCAATCTAAAAATAGGTATTAAAAACCTCTTTTATGCCGATAATTGTGCTTAACAGCAGAGACAGGAAGGAGTAAGGGAAGAAAATAACAAACAGCCAACGAATATTTCATTTAAGTCTGTGAAATGCTATGCAAATGCTGAAGAGTGATTTACTTCCAATTATGTGGTGACTTTCAAAATAGGCGTAATATGATATTGAGAAAAATGTATGTTCTGTGGACCTGGGGTGAAGAATTCTATATTCACTGAGTTTACTTGTTCCAGGTCTGAGTTCAAATCATAGATATTCCTGTTAATTTTCTATCTCATTGATCCATCAAATATTAATAATGTGGTGTCAAAGTCTCCCATTATTATTGTGCGGGAGTCCAGGTCTCTTTATAAGTCATTAAGAATTAGTCTTATGTATCTGGGTGTTCCTATATTGGGTGCATATATATTTCTGATCATTGACTCCTGTTGTTGCATTGATCCTTTTACCATTATGTAATGTCCTCCTTTGTTTCTTTTAGTCTTTGTTACTGTTAAAGTCTATTTTGTCAGAGATGAAAGTTATAACTCCTGTTTTCTTTTTTTCCTTTTTTTTTTTTTTTTTTTTTTTTTTTTGCTCTCCATTTTGATTGGTAAGTCTTCCACCAACCCTTTGTTTTGGGTCTTTGTGTGTCCTTGCTTATGAGATGGATCTGGATACAGCGAACCAATGGTTTTTGACTTTTTATTCAATTTGCCTGTCTGTGTCTTTGATTGGGGCATTTAATCCATTTAAATTTAGGATTAATATTGATATTTGTGAATTTAATATTGTCGTTTAATGCTAGCTGGCTATTTTACCCATTAGATAGTATAGATTCTTCACTATGGAGATACTCTTTGCCTTTTGGTAAGTTTTTCGGATGACTGATACCGGTTGTTCCTTTCTGTGTATAGTGCTTCTTTCAGAAGCTCTTGTAAAGCAGGCCTGGTGGTGATGAAATCTCTGAGTGCTTGCTTGTTCATGAAAAATTTTATTTTTCCTTCATTTATGAAGCTTAATTTGGCTGGATATGAGATTCTGGGCTGAAAATTCTTTTTTTGAGAATATTGAATATTGACCCCCACTCTCTTCTAGTTCGTAGGGTTTCAGCTGAGAGATCTGCTGTGAGTCTGATAGGCTTCCCTTTATGGGTAACCTGACCTTTCTCTCTAGCTGCCCTTAGAATTTTCTCCTTTATTTCAACCCTGGTGAATCTAGCGATTATGTGTCTTGGGGTTGCTCTACTTGAGGAATATCTTTGTGATGTTCTCTGTATTACCTGAAGTTGAGTATTTTCCTGCCTTACTAGGTTAGGAAAGTTTTCCTGAATAATATCATGAAGAATATTTTCCAACTTGGATTCATTCTCTTCATGACATTCAGGTACACCTATCAAATGTAAATTAGGTCTTTTCATATAGTCCCATATTTCTTGGAGACTTTGCTCATTCCTTTTTACTCTTTCTTATCTTGTTTTCTCATTTCATTTCATTAAGTTGGTCTTTGACCTCTGATACCCTTTCTTCTGCTTGATCAATTTGACTGTTAAAACCTGTGCATACTTTGTGAGTTCTCGTACTGTATTCTTCAGTTCCATTAGTTCACTTATATTCCTCTCTAGATTGCCTATTCTTGTTAGGATTTCATCAAACCTTTTCTCAAGGTTCTTAGTTTCTTTACATTGGGCTAGAACATGTTCTTTTAACTCACAGAAGTTTCTTAGTATCCACATTCTGAAGCCTAAATCTGTTAATGGAACGCACTCATTCTCCACCAGGCCTTGTTCCCTTGTTGATGAGGAACTGTCATCCCCTGTTAGAGGGAGAGGCATTCTGATTTTGGGTATTCTCAGCCTTTTTACACTGGTTTCTTCCCATCATTGTAAGTTTATCCACCTGTCATCTTTGTAATTACCAACTTTCAAATTAGGTCTCTTAGTGGACATCCAACTTGTTGATTCCCAGCGCCGGCATCCAAGCAACCCACTGCACTGGCCAAAACAGCGGCATTAAGATTTGTGGTGCTTTTCTACCTGGGAATCTCTGGTCTGGCTTCCTTCTTGTGTCCCCTTTTCAATCAGCTGAATAGGCGACTCTGCCTTCCCAGAGCTCCAAACGTCGACCAAAAGGGGACGCAGTCCCGTTTACTCTGTACCAAGAACCACCGCACCAGGGCGCCGGCAAAACTGCCGTGCCAGCCACAAGAGTCACACTGGCAACCCATGGGGCTCCTCTGCTGGGAATCTCCTGGTCCATGAGCAACAAAAATTCATCTGAAAGTGTGGTGTCCTCTCATTCTCTGCACTTTCACTGGGAGCTACAATCCTGAGCTGCTAGTAATCAGCCATCTTGGATCTCTCCTCTTTAGCCTTCTCTTGCTTAGGAAGAACACCCGCCTCAAGAATACCCCAAGGTCACCCCAAACTCCATCAGTTTTCATTCTCCTCTGCAAGGATGATGACACTTATTCCTTAGGAACAGCCAGGCCCAAGCCTTCTGGACAAGCAAGCATCCCCTCCTCAGCCTCCACCAACAGCAGGTGAAAAAGATTACACTGGACAGCACCGCAGACATGAGGGAGATAGTAATTCAATTCAGTAGACATTGAAGTCATAACTGAGCTTCTGAGGAGGCGGTGGAGGTGGAGACAGAGAGTAAGTAGTCATCTCATTTTGCCCTGGCAAATGTGCAGCATCGTCTCCTGTCACTCTCTCCTGGCAGGAAATGATGGTACCTGAGGACAGGGTGAGCACAGGTTAGAGGGACTAACAAGGGATAATGCAGTCCCTAGGTCTGACTGTGGTGGAAGAGTTGTTGCAATCCCTAGGCCTAAAGAGGACAGAAAGAGGTGGGTGCGGTGGTTCATGCCTGTAATCCCAGCACTTTGTGAGGTCGAGGTGGGTGGATCGCCTAAGGTCAGGAGTTTAAGACCAGTCTGGCCAACATGGCAAAACTCTGTCTCTACTAAAAATACAAAAATTAACTGGGCATAGTGGTGAGTGCCTGTAGTCCCAGCTACTTGGGAGGCTGAGGCAGGAGAATCACTTGAACCCAGGAGGTGGAGGTTGCAATGAGCCAGGATCACACCACTGCACTCCAGCTTGAGCAACAGAATGAGAATCCATCTCAAAAAGAAAGAGAGAGAGAGAGAGAGAGAGAGAGAGAGAGAGGAAGAAGAAGAGGAAGAGAGGAGGGGGAGATTCTAGAAGCCAGAGAAGGCAGAGAAAGGCCATGTACAAGAACAGCTCAGGTGGGCAGGACCTGAAGAAATACCTAGCCCAACTGACTTCCTTGTCAGTCCTGTTCCAGCCTCCTGCTGGTACTCCCTGTTGACCAAACGCAACTGGAAACCAGAGCATCAGGAAGCTTGGGGAATACAGTGCTGGTGAGGGTGGATTTGCAGTACTGATGGAAGATACCAGCATGCTTACTCTCCAACATGCTGGTCTCTTTTCTGTTCTCTGATATGCCCAGCTTCCTCTCATCTTTCATGTCTCAGATCAAATGTCACCTGCTCAGAGGAAGCCTTTGCTGATCTCTCAATTTGAAGGAATGCACTTGACTCTTAGGACCTCTTCCCCATCATCTACGACAGTCAGTCATTAACTTGTTGGTTGGGTGGTACCCCTTTGCTGTACATCTTTAGACTAGGGACTGTGGAGTATACTTCAACCACTGGAATGAAAGTGTAGTGAGGGGAGCTTGTGACTAGCACTGTGTCTGGCACAGACTCTTTCTTAAAAGATATTTTTTAGAGCAGTTTCAGGTTCACAGCAAAATTAAGAGGAAGACACAAAGATGTTCCACATGTCTTCTGCTCCCACATGTGCATAGCTTCCCCTGCTACCAACATCCCCACACCAGAGTGGTGCATTCATTACAATTGATACACCTATAGTGATAGACCATTATCACCCAGAGTACATAATTTATATAAGGGTTCACTTTTTGTGTTGTACATTCTATGGGTTATGACAAATGTATAATGGTGTGTATTCATTATTGTAGTATCTGAGTATTCTCACAACCCTAAAAATCCCCCCGTTATCCGCTGGCAACCACCGATCTTTTTACTATTTCCATGGTTTTTTGTTTTCTGGAATGTCATATAGTTGGAACCATATCAGTATGCAGCCTTTTCAGATTATCTTCTTTTACTTGGTAATACACATTTAAGTTTCTTACATGTCTTTTCATAGCACAATCATAACTTACTGCAGCCTCCATCTCTGGGGTCCAGGCAATCTTTACAGCTTAGCCTCCTATGCAGCTGAGACCACAGGCACATGCCAAAACACCTGCCAATATTCTTTATTTTTTGTAGAGACACGGTCTCACTATGTTGCCCAAGTAAGTCTGGAACTCTTGGCCTCAAATGATCCTTCCACCTTGGCCTCCCAAAGTGCTGGGATTATAGGCATAAACAGTGGTACCCAATCAGCTCATTTCTTTTTAGGGCTAAATAGTATTCCATTGTCTGGATATACCGCAGTTTGTTGATCCATCCACCTACTCAAGGATATCTTGATTTCTTCTAAGTTTTGGTAAGTATGAATAAAGCTGCTGTAAACATCACGTGCAGGGTTTCTTTGTATGGAAATAAGCTTTCTGCTCCTTTGAGTAAATACCAAGGAGTGCAATTTTTGGATCGTTTGGTAAGACTATGTTTAGTTTTGTAGAAAACCACCAAACTCTCTTAGAAAGTGGCCATACCATTCTGCATTCCCACCAGCAACGCATGAGAGCTTCTGTGCTCCACATCTTCACCAGCCTTTGGTGCTGTCACGGTTCCAGATTTCAGCCATTCTATTAGATGTGTAATTGTATCTTATCATCATCTTAATTTGCATTTCCTTGATGACATATGACCTAGACCATCTTTTTGTATCTTTATTTACCAGCTATGTATCATCTTTGGTGATGTGTCTGTCAAGGTGTTTAGCCCATTTAAAAAATCAGGTTGTTTTCTTATTGTTGAGTTTTAAGAGGGCTTTGTATATTTTGATTAATAGTTCTTAATAGAGTGTGTCTTTGGCATATATTTTCTCCCAGGCTGTATTCGTCTTCTCATTTTCTTGAAACTGTCTTTCACAGAGCAGAGTTTTTCATTTCAATGGACCCTAGCTTGTCAATTATTTCTTTCATGAATATGCCTTTGTATATAAAAAGTCATCGCTATACCCAAAGTCATCTAGGCTTCCTCCTACATTATCTTCTAAGAGGTTTCTAGTTTGGATTTTACATTTAGGTCTAGAAATCCATTCTGAGTTATTTTTTAATTTATAAAAAAATAGAAATTCATTTTTTATTGTTCTGGAGGCTGGCAAGTCCAAGGTGCCAGCAGATTTGGCAGTTCTGACTCGAAGATGACACTTTGCATTATGTATGTTTCAGAGGGAAGGAACACTGTTCCTCACCTGGAGGAAGAGTAGAAGGGCAAAGAGAGGGTAAGAGAGGGCAAGAGGAGGCCAAACTGTACCAATCCTGTCCATGACGGTGGAGCCCTCATGGCCTAGTGACCTCTCAAAGGTCCCACCTCCTAATATTGTTATAATGGCAATTAATTATATATAGATATAGATATAGATATGCCATTATATATTATATATAATTTTTATATTTTATATATTATATATATCATATATTTATATATTTTAGCACATGGAAATGGAAATATTTGGTGTTATGGAAAAACAGATGGATAGATGGATAAACTCTCTCTCTCTCTTCTATTTTTCTTTCCCCATTTTCTCCAATTTTAAATTTTACTTTAAGTTTCAGGATACATATGCAGAATGTGCAGGTTTGTTACATAGGTATACATGTGCCATGATGGTTTGCTGCACCCATCAACCTGTCATCTAGGTTTTAAGTCCCACATGCATTAGGTATTTGTTCTAATGCTCTCCCTCCCCTTCCTCTCATCCTCTGACAGGCCCCAGTGTGTGTTGCTCCCCTCCCTGTGTCCATGTGTTCTCATTGTTCAATCCCCACTTATGAGTAAGAACATGCAGTGTTCAGTTTTCTGTTACTGTGTTAGTTTGCTGAGATTAATAGCTTCCAGCTTCATCCATGTCCCTGCAAAGGACATGATCTCATTCGTTTTTAAGGCTACATAGTATTCCATGGTGTATATAGCCACACTGTCTTCCACAATGGTTGAACTAATTTACAATCCCACCAACAGTCTAGAAGCATTCCTATTTCTCCATAGCCTTGGCAGCGTCTATTGTTTCTTGACTTTTTAATAATTGCCATTCTGACTGGAGTGAGATGGTATCTCATTGTGGTTTTTATTTGCATTTCTCTAATGATCAGTGATAATGAGCTTTCTTCCATATGTTTGTTGGCCACATAAATGTCTTCTTTTGAGAGTGTGTTCATATTCTTTGCCCAATTTTTGATGGAGGTGTTTTTTTCTTGTAAATTTGTTTGAGCTCCTTGTGGATTTTGGATAGTAGACCTTAGTTGCATTGCAGAGTGTAACATTTGGATTCATTTGTGTGTGTGTGGATTTCCAGTTGTTCCAGCATCATTTGTTGAGAGGACTGCCTTTGCTTCATTGTATTACCTTTGCTTCTTTGCCAAAGATCAGTTAACTATGTTTATATGGTTATACTTCTAGAATCTCTATTCTGTGCCACTGAGTTATTTGTCTGTTTTTTTGCTAATACCACATGAACTTAATTTGTCTGTTTTTGCACTAATACCACACTGGTTTAATTTGTCTGTTCTTTCATTAATACCACACTGGCTTAATTACTGTACCTTTATATTAAGTCTTGAAGTTGGGTAGTGTCAGCCCTCCAACTTTGTCCTACTTCAATATTGTGTTGGCAATTCTGGGTCATTTGCTTCTCCATATTGACTTTAGAACCAGTTTGTTAATATCCACAACATTCACAAAATAACCTGGTGAGATCCTGATTGGGATTGCATTGAATCTATAGATCAAGTTGGGACTTTTGAGTGGCATTTTGACATTATTGAGTCTGCCTATCCATGAACATGGAATATTCTTCCATTTATTTAGTTTCGTGATTTTTTTTAAAGAGTTGTAGTTTCACTCAGATAAATCTTACACACATTTTGTTAGATTTATAATTATTTCATGTTTTTAATTTAATTGTACTTGTTCATTGATATTTATATATTAACGCTGTATTCTGCAATCTTGTTGTGATCACTTATTAGTGCCAGTTTTTTGTGGTTGTTGAATCTTTTGGATTGTCTATGTAGATGATTGTGTCATCTGTAAACAAAGACAATTTCATTTTTTCCTTCTCAATCTGTATACTTTTTGTTTTCTTCTCTTGTCTTGTTCCACTAATTGTATTTCCATTATAATATTGAAGAGGAGTGTTGAGAGGGGCATGCCTGCCTTGTATCTGATCTTACTGGGAAACTTTTGAGTTTCTTATCATTAAATGTGATATAGCTATTGGTTTTTTGAATTGAACTATGTCAAGTTAAGGAAGTTTCCTCTATTCCTAGTTTGGTGAGAAATTGTATCATGAATATGTTTTTTATTTTGTCAAATGCTTTTACTGCATCTATTGATATGACCATGTGATTTTTCTTTATTAGCCTGATGATGTGATGGATTAGTTAACTGGTTTTTGATAGTTGAGCCAGCTTTGCATACGTGGCATATATCCCACTTGGTCATGGTATATAATTCTTTTTATACATTTTGGAATTCAATTTGCTTAGTTTTTTTTTTGAGAATTTTGACCTCTATCTTCATGAGAGAGATTGGTCTGTAAATTTTTTATTTTATAGTGTCTTTGGTTTAAGTGTTTAGGGTAGCAGGGTAATACTGGCCTCACAGAATGAGTTAGGAAGTATTCTTTATTCATCTCTGAGACAGATTATAGATAATTTCTATAATCTCTTCCTTAAATATTTGGTAGAGTTCATGAAAAAACTGATCTGGGCCTGGTGACTTCAGTTTTGGAAGGTTATTAATTATTGATGCAATTTATTTAATGGATTTAAAAGTATAAAAATAAGATAACATCTGTTCTCAGAACATAATGGTCTTAAACTTGAGATCAGATACACAGACAATAAACAACACATTTCTGAGTAACACATGGGTCAAACAGGCCTATGCAGATTGTTTCTTCTTCTGTGAGTTCTGGCAGATTGTACCTTTTTAAGAATTGGTCCATTTTATCTAGGTTATCACATTTGTGGGCATAGAGCTATTTACAGTACTTCTTTATCATTCTAGTAACATCCATGGGATCTGTAGTGATGTCCCCTCTTTAATTTCCAGTATTAGTGATTAGAGATTTATCCATTTCATGTATCTTTTTAAAGAACTAGCTTTCATCTTAGTTGATTATTTTCTATTCATTTCCTGTTTTTAATTTCAATTATTTCTGCTCTAATTTTTATTACTTCTTTACTTCTGTTAATTTTAGAATAAATTTGCTCTTCTTTTCATAGTCCCTTAAAGTAGAAACTTTGATTATTGATGTTAGATATTTTTAATATATGCATTCAATGCTCTATATTTCCCTCTAAGTATTGCTTTGGCTGAATCCCACAAATTTTAATAAGTTGTATTTTTATTTTCACTTAGTTTACAATATCTTTGATTTCTCTTGAGATCTGTTTGTTATTCAGAAATGTGTTGTTTATTGTCTGTGTATCTGACTTCAAGTTTAAGACCATTATGTTCTGAGAACAGATGTTATCTTATTTTTATACTTTTAAATTCATTAAGGTATATTTCCTGGCCCAGAATGTGGTCTATCTTTGTGAGTGTTCCATATGAACTTGAGAATGTGTATTCTGCTACTGTTAGATGAAGTAATCTGTAGATGCAATTATATTCATTTAATTGATGGTGTCATTGAGTTTAACTATGTCCTTACTAATTTCCTACCTGTTGGATCTGTCCACTTCTGATACAGGAGTACTAATGTCTCCAACTATAACCGTGGATTTATCTATTTCTTCTTGCAGTTCTGTTAGTTTTTGTCTCTCAAAGTTTAGCCTTCTGTTGTTAGGCACATAAACATCAAAAACTGTTATGTCTTCTTTGAGAAGCAGTTCATTTATTTTTATGTAATACTTGTTCTTTATTCCACATAACATTCTTTGCTTTGAAGTCCACTCTGCATAAAATTAATATAGCTACTCTTATGTTCTTTTCCTTCTTTTTTTAAAAGTTTATTTATTTTACTTTAGGTGCATACTATATCTGTCATTTCTCCCCATGTTATCCCTCCCTACCCTCCGATCTCTCCCCGGCCCTCCCCACCCCCCACTGTCTCTCTCCTACCCCACCTCAACTGTCCCCATTGTGTGATGCTCCTCTCCCTCAGTCCACCTGTTCTCGTTGGTCAACACTCACTTATGAGTGAGAACATATGCTGTTTGGATTTCTGTTCTTGTGTCAGCTTGCTGAGAATGATGGTTTCCAGATTCATCCAAGTCCCTACAATGGACACGAACTCATCATTTTTTATGGCTGCATAGTATTCCACGGTGTATATGTACCACATTTTCTTTGTCCAGTCTATCATTCATGGGCATTTGGGTTGGTTCGAGATCTTTGCTATTGTACAAAGGGCTGCAGTGAACATACATATGCATGTGTCTTTATAGAAGAACGATTTATAGTTCTTTCGGTATACAGCCAGTAGTGGGATTGCTGAGTCAAATGGAATTTCTATTTCTAGATCCTTGAGAAATCGCCACACTGTCTTCCACAATGGTTGAACTAATTTACACTCCCACCAACTGTGTAAGAGTGTTCCTATTTCTCCACATCCTCTCCAGCATCTGTTGTCTCTAGATTTTTTAATGATCACCATTCTAACTGGTGTGAGATGATGTCTCAGTGTGGTTTTGATTTGCATTTCTCTAATGACCAGTGATAATGAGCATTTTTTTTATATATTTGTTGTCCTCATATATGTTCTCTTTTGAAAACTGTCTGTTCATATCCTTTGCCCGCTTTTGAATGGGATTGTTTGTTTTTTTCTTGTATATCTGTTTTAGTTCCTTGCAGATTCTGGATATTAGCCCTTTGTTAGATGGGTAGATAGCAAAAATTTTTTCCCACTTTTTTGGTTGCCGATTCACTTTAATGATGGTTTCTTTTGCTGTACAGAAGCTCCGGAGTGTAATTAGATCCCATTTGTCTATCTTGGCTTTTATTGCCATTGCTTTTGGTGTTTTGGTCATGAAGTCCTTGCCTATGCCTATGTCCTGGATGGTTTTGCCTACAGTTTCTTCTAGTGTTTTTATGGTGTTCAGTTCTGTGTTTAAATCTTTGATCCATCTGGAGTTAATTTTTGTGTAAGGTGACAGGTAGGGGTCCAGTTTCTGTTTTCTGCACATTGCTAGCCAGTTTTCCCAACACGATTTATTAAACATGGAGTCCTTTGCCCACTGCTTGTTTTTGCTGTGTTTGTCAAAGACCAGATGGGTGTAGATGTGTGGTGTTTCTTCTGGGGTCTTTGTTCTGTTCCATTGGTCTATGTCTCTGTTTTGGTACCAGTACCACGTTGTTTTGATTACTGTAGCCTTGTAGGATAGTTTGCAGTGTGGCAGTGTGATGCCTCTGGATTCGTTCTTTTTGCTTAGGATTGTCTTGGCTATGTGGGGTCTTTTGTGATTCCATATGAAGTTTAAAGTGTTTTTTTCCAGTTCTGTGAAGAAGGTCACTGGGGGCTTGTTGAAGATAGCATTGAATCTATAGATTACTTTGGGCAGTATGGCCATTTTCACAATACTGATTCTTCTTAACCATGAGCATGGAATGTTTGTCCATCTGTTTGTGTCCTCTCTTATTTTGTTGAGTAGTGGTTTGTTGTTCTCCTTGAAGAGGTCTTTTACATCCTTTGTTACTTTTATTCCTAGGTATTTTATTCTCTTTGTAGCAATTGTGAATGGGAGTTTGCTCTTGATTTGGCTCTCTGTCTGTTATTGGTATATAGGAAAGCTTGTGATTTCTGCACATTGATTTTGTATCCTAAGACTTTGCTGAAGTTGCTTATCAGTTTAAGAAGATTTTGGGCTGAGACAGTGGGGCCTTCTAGATATATAATCATGTCATCTGCAAAGAGAGACAGTTTGACTTCCTCCTTTCCTAACTGAATACACTTTATTTCTTTTTCTTGCCTGATTGTTCTGGCTAGAACTTCCAATACTGTGTTGAATAGGAGTGGTGAGAGAGGGCATCCTTGTCTAGTGCCTGATTTCAAAGGGAATTCTTCCAGGTTTTGCTCATTCAGTATGATATTGGCTGTAGGTTTGTGATATATAGCTTTTATCATTTTATGATACGTTCCATCGATACCTAGTTTATTGAGAGTTTTTAGCATGAAGGGCTGTCAAAGGCCTTCTCTGCATCTATTGAGATAATTGTGTGGTTTTTGTCTTTGGTTCCGTTTATGTGATGGATTACATTTATGGATTTGCATATGTTCAACGAGCCATGCATCCCCAGACTGAAGCCTACTTGGGCGTTATGGATAAGCTTATTGATGTGCTGTTGCAATCTGTTTGCCAGTATTTTATTGAAGATTTTTGGGTCGATGTTCATCATGGATATTGGCCTGAAGTTTTCTTTTTTAGTTGAGTCTCTGCCTGGTTTTGGTACCAGGATGATGTTGGTCTCATAAAATGAGTTAGGGAGGATCCCCTCCTTTTGTATTGTTTGATACAGTTTCAGAAGGAATGGAACCAGCACCTCTTTGTATGTCTGGTAGATTTCAGCTGTGAACCAGTCTGCACCTGGACTTTTTTTGGTTGGTAGGCTATTCATTCCTGCCTCTACTTCAGCCCTTGATATTGGTCTATTCAGGGTTTCAACTTTCTCCTGGTTCAGTCTTAGTAGAATACAAGTGTCTAGGAATTTATCCATTTCTTCCTAGTTTACTGGTTTATGTGAGTAGAGCTGTTTGTAGTAATCTCTGATGGTAGTTTGTATTTCTGTGGGATCAGTGGTGATATCCCCTTTATCTTTTTTATTTGATCTATTTGGTTCTTCTCCCTTTTCTTTTCTATTAATCTGGCTAGTGGTCTATTTTGTTGATCTTTTCACAAATCCAGCTTTTGGATTCATTGATTTTTTGAAGGGCTTTTTGTATCTCTATCTCTTTCAATTCTGCTCTGATCTTAGTTATTTCTTGTCTTCTGCTAGCTTTTGAGTTTTTTTTTTTTTTTTTTAATCTTGCTCCTCTAGCTCCTTTAATTTTGATGATAGGGTGTCGATTTTAGATCTTTCCTCTCTTCTCTGGTGTACATTTATTGCTGTAAATTTCCCTCTTGACACTGCTTTAAAAGTGTCCCAGAGATTCTGGTAAGTTGTATCTTCATTCTGGTTGGTTCTGAAGAACATCTTCCTTTCTGCCTTCATTTCATTGTTTATCCAGTCGACACTCAGAAGCAAGTTGTTCAGTTTCCAAGTGGTTGTGCAGGGTTGAGTGCGTTTCTTGATCCTGAGTTCTAATCTGATTGTGCTGGGGTCTGACAGACTGTTTGTGATGATTTCTGTTCTTTTGCATTTGCTGAGGAATGATTTGCTTCCAACAATGTGGTCAATTTTAGAGTAAGTGTAATGTGTTGCTGAGAAAAATGTATATTCTGTGGATTTGGAGTGGAGCGTTCTGTATATGTCTATTAGGTCCACTTGGTGCAGATCTGCATTCAAGTCCTGGATATCCTTGTTAATTTTCTGTCTCATTGATCTGTCTAATATTGACAGTCGAGTGTTAAAGTCTCCCGCTATTACTGTGTGGAAGTCTAAATCTCATTTTAGGTTGTTAAGAACTTGCTTTATGTATCTGGGTGCTCCTATGTTGGGGGTGTATATATTTAGGATAGTTAGCTCTTCCTGTTGGATTGATCCTTTTACCATTATGTAGTGTCCTTTCTCTCTTTTGATCTTTGTTGGTTTGAAGATCATTTTATCAGGTACTAGCATTGCAACCCCTGCTTTTTTTTTTTTTTTTTTTTTTTTTTTTTTTTTTGTTCTCCATTTGCTTGGTAAATCTTCTTACATCCCTTTGTTTTGAGTCTATGTGTGTCTTTGTATGTGAGATGAGTTTCCTGAATACAGCACACCGATGGGTTCTGACCTTTTATCCAGTTTTCCAGCCTGTGCCTTTTGATTGGGGTGTTTAGGCCATTTATATTCAATGTTAATATTGTTATGTATGAATTTGATCCTGCCATTTTGTCACTGGCTGGTTTTCTTCCCCATTAGTTGACTCATTTTCTTCATTGCTTGTTGGTCTTTGCCAACTGGTTTGCTTTTGCAGTGACTGGTACTTGTTCCTTTCCATGCTTAGTGTTTCTTTCAGGAGCTCTTGTAGGGCAGGTCTGGTGGTGACAAAATATCTCTATAATTGCTTGTCCATAAAGGATTTTATTTCTCCTTGATTTACGAAGCTTCGTTTGGCTGGATATGAGATTCTGGGTTGAAAGTTCTTTTCTTTAAGGATGTTGAATATTGGCCTCCACTCTCTTCTGGCTTGCAGGGTTACTGCCAAGGGATCTGCTGTGAGTCTGATTGGTTTCCCTCTGTGGGTGACCTGACCTTTCTCTCTGGCTGCCCTTAGCATTTTTTCCTTCATTTCGACCCTGGTGAATCTGATGATTATGTGCCTTGGAGTTGCTCTTCTTGAGGAATATCTTTGTGGAGTTCTCTGTATTTCTTGAATTTAAATTTAGACTGCCTTGCTAGGCTTGGGAAGTTCTCCTGGATAATATCCTGGAGTGTGTTTTCCAGCTTGGATTCATTCTCCCCATCATATTCGGGTACATTGATCAGCATAGATTAGGTTTTTTGACATAATCCCATATTTCTTGAAGACTTTGTTCATTTCTTTTTACTCCTGTTTCTCGTCCTGCCTTCTCTCTTTATTTCATTGAGTTGATCTTCAATCTCTGATATCCTTTCTTCTGCTTGATCAATTTGGCTATTAAAACTTGTGTTTGCTTGTGCTATGTTTTTCAACTCCATCAATTTGTTTATGTTCTTCTCTAAGCTGGTTATTCTATTTAACATTTCGTCTAACCTTTTCTCAAGGTTTTTGGTTTCTTTGCATTGAGTTAGAACATGTTCCTTTAGCTCAGAAAAGTTTGTTATTATCCACCTTCTGAAGCCTGTTTCTGTCAATTTGTCACACTCCTTCTCAGTCAAGTTGTGATCCTGTGTTTTTGAGGAGTTGTGATCCCTTGAAGGAGAAGAGGTGTTCTAGTCTTTGATGATTTCATCATTTTTGCACTGGTTTTTTCCCATCTTTGTGGATTTACCTGGTTGTGTTGTCAGAGAGCTGCTTGATGAGGTCGTTTGTCTGCCTGTGGGGTCTTACTGGGTTTCTAGGGACTCCTTCAGGTTACTAGGGAAGCTTCCTGTGTCTTTTTTGTTTATACTGGGAAATTAGGCCCACCTCTTCCACTGAGCTGTAGGAGCTGCTGGGTTGTCAAGAACGCCATCCCATTGCTATGTAGGCTTCCTGTGTTTTTTGTTAAAACCTGTAGCCCAGTCCCACCCCTCTAGTGGTGGGTTGTGCCCTTCCTCCACTGGGCTGGATCATTCAGGGTTCATCTCAGACTGTGGCACTGGTTGTGCAACTCACTGGAGTCAGAGCTTCAGCCCTCTGGGGTTTGTCGGGGAGGGTAGGGACCTGCCCAGTGCCACTGGGCAGTCTCCCCCTTTCAGCTTCCTCTCTCCTGGGTCATGGGGTAGGGCCCCGGCCAGCTGCTCCTGCTTATAGCTTCCACTCTGTCAGGGTGGAGGGAGGGGCGATAGCTCAGTATGCAGGCTCTTATTCAACTCTGGGCTTGTAATTCTTGGTGCTTGACTGACAAAGATCCCCTGTTCCGTGTATTGATGAGGCTTTGAGGGAAGCGCTGTATCTGGACTGGAGCACCAGAAGTGCAGCCTTCCATTAGCCGGTCAGATGCACTTTCTGGGTGAAGCAGGGCCCCTCCCCACCTCAGTCTGCCCTGAGTGGGCTTTACTAACCATTGGAGCAGACCCATTGAAATGCACCTGGTACCTCGGTTGGAGCTAGGAGATCTCTGGATTTCTGTGTCTCTCTCACTGGGTATTGTGCGCTGGAGTTTTGTCTCATTGGCCGTCTTGGATCGGATCTCTCCCATGTTCTTTTCATTCGTATTAACATGGCATATCTGTCTCCATCCCTCTACTTGCAATCTATATGTGTCTTTATATTTAAAGTGGGTTTCTTAAAGACAGCATATAGTTAGGTTTGTCTTTTGATTCACTCTAACAATCTCTATTGATTGGTGCATTTAGACCACTGATGTACAAAGCAATTATTGATATAGTTGTATTAATATCTACCATATTTATTACAGTTTTCTATGTGGTGTTCTCGTTTCCACTTTCTGTCTTTTGTAGTTTTAACTGAACATTTTATATGATGCCATTTTCTCTAATTTCTTAACCTATCAGTTATATTACTTTTTTAAAAACTTTTTTTTAGTGGTTGTCCTAGAGTTTGCAATATACACTTACAACCAATCCAAGTCTACTTTTAAATAACACTATACCACTTCAAAAATAGTTTGAGTACCTTATAATACTATGTAACCATAAAAAAGAATGAGTTCATGTTGTAGGGATATGGATGAAGCTAGAAACCATCATTCTCAGCAAATTAACACAGGAACAGAAAACCAAACACTGTGTGTTCTCACTCATAAGTGGGAGTTGAACATTGAGAACACATGGACACAAAGAGGGGAACATCACACACTGGGGCCTATCAGGGGATGAGGGGTAAGGGGAGGGAGAGCATTAGAACAAATACCTAATGCATGTGGGGCTTAAAACCTAGATGATGGGTTGATAGGTGCAGCAAACCATCATGGCACATGTGTACCTATGTAACAAACCTGCATGTTCTGCACATGTATCCCAGAAATTAAAGTCATATAAAAACGAAGACAAAATAATAAAATAATTCTAATTCTTCCCTTTCATCCCTTGTAACATCAGCATCATTCATTTCACTTATGGACAAGTATAGACATACACATATGTATAAGTATAGACATACACATATATGTCTATACTTATCCATAAGTGAAATGCATGGATAAGTATTCATAAGATATATACATACACATATATAATTGGATACATTGTTGCTATTATTTTAAACAAACTGTTATCTTTTAGATGAATTAAAAATATGAGAAGTAAAATTTTTTATTTTGTCTTTACTTATTATTCTTCTTCCTTTCTTTATGTAGATCTGAGTTTCTAACCTATATCATTTTCTTTATCTCTAAAGAATTTCCTTTGACATTTCTTACAATGCAGGTCTACTGGCAATGAATTCCCTCAATTTTTGTTTGTCTGAGAAAATCTTTATTTCTCCTTCACTTCTGAAGGATAATTTCACAGAATACAGGATTCTAGGTTGATGGTTTTATTCTTTTAATACCTTAGATGTTTCACTTCATGCTCTTCTTGCTAGCATGGTTTCTGAGAAGTCAGATGTAATTCTTACCTTTGTTCTGCTACAGGTAAGATTCTCCCAATCCTAGCTTCTTTCAAATTTTTTTCTTTTTTTTTTGACTTTCTGTAGTATGATAAGATGATGTGCTTAGGTATATTTTTTTGCATTCATTCTACTTTGTATTATTTGTGCTTTCCAGATCTGTAGTTTGATGCCTGTCATTAATTTGGGGAACCTGTCATATATTCTCAAATACTTGTTGAATGAATCAATAAACTAACATTCATTGAGCGGATGAGTGAATGAATGAATAAAATGGAAATTTGGAGAGGTCCAAGATGGCTGATTAGACACAATTCCAGAGCACAACACCCAGTGAGAGAGACACAGAAATCCAGAGATCTCCTAGCTCCAACCGAGGTACCAGATGCATTTCCATGGGTCTAGTCCGATGGTGAGCAAAGCCCACTCAGGGCAGACTGAGGTGGGGAGGGGTCCTGCTTCACCCAGAAAGTGCATCTGACCAGCAAGTCAGAGGTGCCCCTCTGGCACTTCAGCTCAGATACAGCACTTCCACCAAAGCCTGAGCAATATACAGAACAGGGGATCTTTGCAGTCAAGCTCCAGGAATTACAAGCTAGGAGTTAAATAAGAGCCTGCATACTGAGCTATTGCCCCCTCCCTCTACCCTGACAGAGAGGGAGCTGTAAACAGGAGCAGCTGGGTGGACCCCTACCCCATGACCCAGGAGAGAGGAAGCTGAAAGGGGGAGACTGCCCAGTGGCACTGGGCAGGTCCCTACCCTCCCCGACAAACCCCAGAGGGCTGAAGCTCTGACTCCAGTGAGTTGCACAGCCAGTGCCACAGTCTGAGATGAACCCTGAATGATCCAGCCCAGTGGAGGAAGGGCACAACCCACCACTAGAGGGGTGGGACTGGGCTACAGGTTTTAACAAAAAACACAGGAAGCCTACATAGCAATGGGATGGCGTTCTTGACAACCCAGCAGCTCCTACAGCTCAGTGGAAGAGGTGGGCCTAATTTCCCAGTATAAACAAAAAAGACACAGGAAGCTTCCCTAGTAACCTGAAGGAGTCCCTAGAAACCCAGTAAGACCCCCACAGGCAGACAAACGATCTCATCAAGCAGCTCTCTGACAACACAGCCAGGTAAATCCACAAAGATGAGAAAAAAACCAGCGCAAAAATGATGAAACCATCAAAGACCAGAACACCCCTTCTCCTTCAAGGGATCACAACTCCTCCACAACACAGGATCACAACTTGACTGAGAAGTGTGACGAATCAACAGAAACAGGCTTCAGAAGGTGGATAATAACAAACTTTTCTGAGCTTAAGGAACATGTTCTAACTCAATGGAAAGAAACCAAAAACCTTGAGAAAAGGTTAGACGAAATGCTAAATAGAATAACCAGCTTAGAGAAGAACATAAACGAATTGATGGAGTTGAAAAACACAGCACGAAAAATCGCAAGCATTCCTATACACCAGTAACAGACTTAAAAAGAGCCAAATCAAGAACAAACTGCCATTCACAATTGCTACAAAGATAATAAAATACCTAGGAATACAACTAACAAGGAACATAAAGGACCTCTTCAAGGAGAACTACAAGCCACTGCTCAACAAAATAAGAGAAGACACAAACAGATGGAGAAACATCCCATGTTCATGGGTAGGAAGAATCAATATCGTGAAAATGGCCATATTGCCCAAAGTAATTTACAAATTCAATGCTATTCCCATCAAACTGCCAATGACCTTCTTCACAGAACTGGAAAAAAACACCTTAAACTTCATATGGAACCAAAAGAGAGCCCACATAGCCAAGTCAATTCTAAGCAAAAAGAACAAAGCAGGAGGCATCACACTACCAGACTTCAAACTATACTACAAGGGTACAGTAATCAAAACAGCATGATACTGGTACCAAAACAGAGATATAGACCAATGGAACAGAACAGAGGCCTCAGAGGAAACACAACATATCTACAACAATCTGATCTTTGACAAACCTGACAAAAACAAGCAATAAGGAAAGGATTCCCTGTTTAATAAATGGTGTTGGGAAAACTGGCTAGCCACATGCAGAAAGCAGAAACTGGACCCCTTTCTGACACCTTACACTAAAATTAACTCCAGATGGATTAAAGACGTAAACATCAGACCTAACACTATGAAAACTCTATAAGAAAATCTAAGCAAAACCATTCAGGACATAGGCGTAGGCAAGGACTTCATGACCAAAATGCCAAAAGCATTGGCAACAAAAGCCAAAATAGACAAATGGGACCTAATCAAACTCCACAGCTTCTGCACGGCAAAAGAAACAGTCAGTAGAGTGAATTGGCAACCAACAGAATGGGAAAAAATTTTTGCGGTCTACCCATCTGACAAGGGGCTGATATCTAGAATTTACAAAGAACTAAAACAGATCTACAAGAAAAAAACAAACAAGCCCATTCAAAAGTGGGCGAAGGATACAAACAGACACTTTACAAAAGAAGACATACATGAGGCCAACAAACATGAAAAAATGCTCATCATCTCTGGTCATTAGAGAAATGCAAATCAAAACTACATTGAGATACCATCTCACACCAGTTGGAATGGCGATCATTAAAAAATCTGGAGACAACAGATGCTGGAGAGGGTGTGGAGAAATAGGAACACTTTTACACTATTGGTGGGAGTGTAAATTAGTTCAACTATTGTGGAAGACAGTGATTCCTCAATGACCTAAAAATAGAAATCCCATTTGACCCAGCGATCCCATTACTAGGTATATATCCAAAGGATTATAAATCGTTCTACTATAAGGACACATGCACATGAATGTTCATTGCAGCACTGTTTACAATAGCAAAGACGTGGAACCAACCTAAATGCCCATCAATGATAGACTGAACAGGGAAAATGTGGTACATATACACCATAGAATATTACGCAGCCATCAAAAATGATGAGTTTGTGTCCTTTGTAGGGACATGGATGAACCTGGAAACCATCATTCTCAGCAACCTGACACAAGAGCAGAAAAGCAAACACCGCATGTTCTCACTCATAGGCGGGTGTTGAACAATGAGAACACATGGACATGGGAAGGGGAGCACCACACACTGGGGTCCACTGGGGGGAAATGGGGGAGGGACGGGGGTGGGGAGGTGGGGAGAGATAGCATGGGGAGAAATGACAGATATAGCTGAGGGGAAAGAAGGCAGCAAATCACACTGCCATGTGTGTACCTGTGGAACAATCTTGCATATTCTTCACTTGTACCCCAAAACCTAAAATGCAATTAAAAAAAAAAAGAAAAAGAAAAAGAAAGCACGAGAACTACGTGAAGGAAACACAAGTTTTAATAGCCAAATTGATCAAGCAGAAGAAAGGATATCAGAGATTGAAGATCAACTCAATGAAATAAAAAGAGAAGGCAAGGTAAGAGAAAAAGGAGTAAAAAGAAATGAAAAAAGCCTCGAAGAAATATGGAATTACATGAAAAAACCTAATCTGTGCTTGATCAGTGTACCCAAATATGATGGGGAGAATGAATCCAAGCTGGAAAACATACTCCAGGATATTATCCAGGAGAACTTCCCAAGCCTAGCAAGGCAGTCTAAATTTAAATTCAAGAAATACAGAGAACTCCACAAAGATATTCCTCAAGAAGAGCAACTCCAAGGCACATAACCGTCAGATTCACCAGGGTCGAAATGAAGGAAAAAATGCTAAGGGCAGCCAGAGAGAAAGGTCAGGTCACCCACAGAGGGAAACCAATCAGACTCACAGCAGATCCCTTGGCAGTAACCCTGCAAGCCAGAAGAGAGTGGAGGCCAATATTCAACATCCTTAAAGAAAAGAACTTTCAACCCAGAATCTCATATCCAGCCAAACAAAGCTTCATAAGTCAAGGAGAAATAAAATCCTTTATGGACAAGCAATTATAGAGATATTTTGTCACCACCAGACCTGCCCTACAAGAGCTCCTGAAAGAAACACTAAGCATGGAAAGGAACAAGTACCAGTCACTGCAAAAGCAAACCAGTTGGCAAAGACCAACAAGCAATGAAGAAAATGAGTCAACTAATGGGGAAGAAAACCAGCCAGTGACAAAATGGCAGGATCAAATTCATACATAACAATATTAACATTGAATATAAATGGCCTAAACACCCCAATCAAAAGGCACAGGCTGGAAAACTGGATAAAAGGTCAGAACCCATCGGTGTGCTGTATTCAGGAAACCCATCTCACATACAAAGACACACATAGACTCAAAACAAAGGGATGTAAGAAGATTTACCAAGCAAATGGAGAACAAAAAAAAAAAGAAAAGAAAAAAAAAAGCAGGGGTTGCAATGCTAGTACCTGATAAAATGATCTTCAAACCAACAAAGATCAAAAGAGAGAAAGGACACTACATAATGGTAAAAGGATCAATCCAACAGGAAGAGCTAACTATCCTAAATATATACACCCCCAACATAGGAGCACCCAGATACATAAAGCAAGTTCTTAACAACCTAAAATGAGATTTAGACTTCCACACAGTAATAGCGGGAGACTTTAACACTCGACTGTCAATATTAGAGAGATCAATGAGACAGAAAATTAACAAGGATATCCAGAACTTGAATGCAGATCTGCACCAAGTGGACCTAATAGACATATACAGAACGCTCCACTCCAAATCCACAGAATATACATTTTTCTCAGCAACACATTACACTTACTCTAAAATTGACCACATTGTTGGAAGCAAATCATTCCTCAGCAAATGCAAAAGAACAGAAATCATCACAAACAGTCTGTCAGACCCCAGCACAATCAGATTAGAACTCAGGATCAAGAAACGCACTCAACCCTGCACAACCACTTGGAAACTGAACAACTTGCTTCTGAGTGTCGACTGGATAAACAATGAAATGAAGGCAGAAAGGAAGATGTTCTTCAGAACCAACCAGAATGAAGATACAACTTACCAGAATCTCTGGGACACTTTTAAAGCAGTGTCAAGAGGGAAATTTACAGCAATAAATGTACACCAGAGAAGAGAGGAAAGATCTAAAATCGACACCCTATCATCAAAATTGAAAGAGCTAGAGGAGCAAGATTAAAAAAAAAAAAAAAACTCAAAAGCTAGCAGAAGACAAGAAATAACTAAGATCAGAGCAGAATTGAAAGAGATAGAGATACAAAAAGCCCTTCAAAAAATCAATGAATCCAAAAGCTGGATTTGTGAAAAGATCAACAAAATAGACCACTAGCCAGATTAATAGAAAAGAAAAGGGAGAAGAACCAAATAGATCAAATAAAAAAAGATAAAGGGGATATCACCACTGATCCCACAGAAATACAAACTACCATCAGAGATTACTACAAACAGCTCTACTCACATAAACCAGTAGACTAGGAAGAAATGGATAAATTCCTAGACACTTGTACTCTACCAAGACTAAACTAGGAGGAAGTTGAAACCCTGAATAGACCAATATCAAGGGCTGAAGTAGAGGCAGCAATCAACAGCCTACCAACATAAAAAAGTCCAAGTCCAGACTGGTTCACAGCTGAATTCTACCAGATGTACAAAGAGGTGGTGGTTCCGTTCCTTCTGAAACTGTATCAAACAATACAAAAGTAGGGGATCCTTCCTAACTCACTTTATGAGACCAACATCATCCGGATACCAAAACCAGGCAGAGACTCAACTAAAAAAGAAAACTTCAGGCCAATATCCATGATGAACATCAACACAAAAATCTTCAATAAAATACTGGCAAACAGATTGCAACAGCACATCAATAAGCTTATCCCTCATGATCAAGTAGGCTTCATCCTGGGGATGCAAGGCTGGTTCAACATACACAAATCCATAAATGTAATCCATCACATAAACAGAACCAAAGACAAAAACCACACAATTATCTCAATCTATGCAGAGAAGGCCTTCGAGAAAATTCAACAGCCCTTCATGCTAAAAACTCTCAATAAACTAGGTATCGATGGAACGTATCATAAAATGATAAAAGCTATATATCACAAACCTACAGCCAATATCATACTGAATGAGCAAAACCTGGAAGAATTCCCTTTGAAATCAGGCACTAGACAAGGATGCCCTCTGTCACCACTTCTATTCAACATAGTATTGGAAGTTCTAGCCAGAGCAATCAGGCAAGAAAAAGAAATAAAGTGTATTCAGTTAGGAAAGGAGGAAGTCAAACTGTCTCTCTTTGCAGATGACATGATTGTATATCTAGAAGGCCCCACTGTCTCAGCCCCAAATCTTCTCAAACTGATAAGCAACTTCAGCAAACACTCAGGATACAAAATCAATATGCAGAAATCACAAGCTTTCCTATATACCAACAGACAAACAGAGAGCCAAATCAAGAGCAAACTCCCATTCACAGTTGCTACAAAGAGAATGAAATACCTAGGAATACAAGTAACAAAGGATGTAAAGGACCTCTTCAAGGAGAACTACAAACCACTGCTCAACAAAGTAAGAGAGGACACAAACAGATGGACAAACATTCTATGCTCATAGTTAGGAAGAATCAATATTGTGAAAATGGCCACACTGCCAAAAGTAATCTATAGATTCAGTGTTATCCCCAACAAGTCATTGGTAAATCACCTTCTTCACAGAACTGGAAAAAAACACTTTAAACTTCATATGGAATCATAAAATACCCTGAACAGCCAAGACAATCCTAAGCAAAAAGAACAAAGCCGGAGGCATCACACTGTTGGATTTTAAACCAGGCGTCCCCAAACTTTTTACACAGGGGGCCAGTTCACTGTCCCTCAGACCGTTGGAGGGCCGCCACATACTGTGCTTCTCTCACTGACCACCAATGAAAGAGGTGCCCCTTCCTGAAGTGCTGTGGGAGGCTGGATAAATGGCCTCGGGGGGCCGCATGTGGCCTGCGGGCCATAGTTTGAGGACGCCTGTTTTAAACTATACTACAAGGCTATAGTAATCAAAACAGCATGGTACTGGTACCAACACAGAGATATAGACCAATAGAACAGAACAGAGACCCCAGAAGAAACATGACACATCTACAATCATATGATCTTTGACAAACCCAGCAAAAACAAGCAATGGGGAAAGGACTCCATGTTTAATAAATCATATTGGGAAAACTGGCTAGCAATGTGCAGAAAACAGAAACTGGACCCCTACCCATCACCTTACACTAAAATTAACTCCAGATGGATCAAAGATTTAAACACAGAACTGAACACCATAAAAACACTAGAAGAAACTGTAGGCAAAACCATCCAGGACATAGGCATAGGCAAGGACTTCATGACTAAAACACCAAAAGCAATGGCAATAAAAGCCAAGATAGACAAATGGGATCTAATTACACTCCAGAGCTTCTGTACAGCAAAAGAAACCATCATTAAAGTGAATCGGCAACCAACAAAATGGGAAAAATTTTTTGCTATCTACCCATCTAACAAAGGGCTAATATCCAGAATCTGCAAGGAACTAAAACAGATATACAAGAAAAAAACAAACAATCCCATTCAAAAGCGGGCAAAGGATATGAACAGACAGTTTTCAAAAGAGAACATATATGAGGACAACAAACATATCAAAAAATGCTCATCACCACTGGTCATTAGAGAAATGCAAATCAAAACCACACTGAGATATCATCTCAAGCCAGTTAGAATGGCGATCATTAGAAAATCTGGAGACAATAGATGCTGGAGAGGATGTGGAGAAATAGGAACACTCTTACACAGTTTATGGGAGTGTAAATTAGTTCAACCATTGTGGAAAACAGTGTGGACGTTTCTCAAGGATCTAGAAATAGAAATTCCATTTGATCCAGTAATCCCATTACTGGGTATACGCCCAAATAATTATAAATCATTCTACTAAAAAGACACATGCAAATGGACGTTCATTGCAGCCCTGTGTACAATAGCAAAGACCTGGATCCAACCCAAATGCCCATCAGTGATAGACGGGACAAAGAAAATGTTGAACATATACACCATGGAATACTATGCAGCCATAAAAAATAGTGAGTTCATGTCCTTTGTAGGAACTTGGATTAATCTGGAAACCATCATTCTCAGCAAACTGACACAAGAACAGAAATCCAAACACCTTATGTTCTCACTCATAGGTGGGTGTTGAACAATGAGAACACATGAACTCGGAGAGGAATATCACACTCTGGTGGCAGTTGTGGGGGAAGTGGAGAGACATTGGGGGGTGGGGAGGGAAGGGATGGTGGGGAGGGATAACATGGGGAGAAATGCCAGATACAGTATGCACTTAAAGTCAAATAAATAATTTTTTAAAAAAATTCACTAAAGAAACACGTTTTAAGAAAAAAAGAAATGGAAATTTGAAGAATTAGTAGGTATTATCCAAGTAATATGCCACCACACCAGACAGCTGCCAGCAGAAGCAAGGTATGATGAAACTCACCCCAAAATCACAGGTCCCCACCTTTCTGCTAGGTGCTCCCCTGACACTATAGAGTACTGTTTTCAATGCTGGGGTTATCTATCATTATGCTCCCCACATGGGTTCCAAGAGACTAGACTCCGTGACTTTAATACCTATAAGACAGAAAAAGCTAAGCCTGTCAGGAAAGAAATGACACAGCAATTATGGTCCCATGCTGTGCTTGTCCACATACATACATATACATATGTATGTATATAGATAGACACATATATATCTTATGTATATGCACATACATACACACATATACACATACATATATGTATGTATAACATACATACATATATACATACATATACACATATATACATACATATATGTGTGTATATATAACAGAGCAAGACTCCCTCTCAAAATATATACATATATATTTTGAAACCTAAGTCAATATTAGATGGCATTTATTTTAATTGAAATAGAAGATACTATATGCTTATTAAAATATATGAAAAATGAAGTAAGATGACAAACTGAAGATTTTTTTTTTTTTTTTTTAGACAGAATCTTGCTCTGTTGCTCAGGCTGGAGTACAGTGGCACGATCTCGGCTCACTGCAAACTCTGCCTCCCGGGTTCAAGTGATTCTCCTGCATCGGCCTCCTGAGCAGCTGGGACTACAGGCATGCACCACCACACCCAGCTAGTTTTTTTTATTTTTAGTAGAGACAGGGTTTTGCCATGTTGATCAGGTTGGTCTCGAACTCTTGACCTCATGATCTGCCTATCTCAGCCTCCCAAAGTGCTGGGATTACAGGCATGAGCACTGTGCCCAGCCCCTGAAAATGTTTTTAAGAGCATGGTAGATTGAGGAAAGAATGAAAGGAAGCAAATAACAACATGAGAAATGGCATTAGGAATAACAAGGAGCAAAATTGATGCCATAAAAAAATACCAACAGGGAAGTGAAGGACACTGGAGATGCTCTCCAGATGCTGAAGCAAAGGACTAAGAGATGGACGTGGCCAGAGAAAAGACCTTGAAGTGTGAGTTCAGAGAGTAAGAACTAACATAGATAAAGGGAGTTCTTGAATAGGATACCAAAAAAAAAAAAAAAAAGTAATTGAATCAATACAAAGCATAAAATAGGATACAGTAGATAAAACTTAGATGAATTTAGAGATACTTGAATAGGTAGATGGAATAAGCTCCTCAGGCACAATTAATTAAAAGTAACCAACACAAAGGAATATACTGGTGATTTTGTTTTAAATTCAGAATAAAGCAATAATATGACAATGTCCTAGCAAGAAATTAAAAAAAAATAAAGCTATCTACAAAGGAACATACGTTAAATCTGCTATGTTCTCCATAACATCAGTTTATGTAAATTCCAGAAGATGGCAGTTACACAGTGGAGGGGAAGGTTTTGATCTAAGAATACACCCACCAACCAAGATATCATTTACTTTGCAAGGCAATACAGAGACTTTCTCAGTTACATAAAAATCCAAAAATTAGCTTTTTTGTAATCCAGAAGTAGCTTTTTTGCCAAGAAAAAAGAAATTACACTAAGATGTTTATTTGTCGACCACATGATCAGTCAAAAAGCTCACAAGAGAAGACTATGGCATTGCTAGTGAACGTGGAAACTACTTACACTACAGGTCTAAATAATTACTGTCAATGTAGTTATGAAATGGAATGCAAGTATCATGGTCCTTGGAAGCAAAAGAAAGCACAATGTAAACAAAGATAATTAGAATTTATCAATACTGGGGCCAAAACTTTGACAGCAGATAAATCTGGGAGGAAGAGAGAAGCATACATAAGATGCAGTAACTTTTTTATCCTTTGTGTAATTAGGTCATTAGATACTGCTTCATTAATGACTGTGATCACCATAAAAATTACATAGATTTTGTAATATTTTAAAAATCAAAAGTAACTACTTATAGAGTTAAACATAACATGACAGAGGAAAAACAAAACAAAACATGGTCTCATCCAACTAATTACATGAAATAAAGCAAACAACAACAAAACATAAAAAGCAGAAAACCAAAATATGAATAACAATAACAACAGAGACAAACAAATCAGGTAATAGACAAAAGCGGGTCTAACTCCTACACTGAAACACAGACTTTCACAATGGTTCAAGAAATAAAGATTAGCTTTATGTTATGTAAAAGAAATATACCTACAACATGATTACTCCAAAAATATAAAAGTTTAGAATTGAGCAACAACAAAAAAACACCAGGTGATGCAAATATAATAGAAAGCAGGGTTGCATAGAATCCAAGTGATAAATCACATAGAGTCTACAGTCATTTTTTATTTATGAAGTTTAAAATCCATGATGAAAATTCCTATCTATTTACACACATACTAATGTTACACCAGAATACTTCTGTAATAGCACTTTGGGAGGCCAAGCTGGGCAGATTGCTTGAGGCCAGGAGTTCAAGACCAGCCTGAGCAACAGTGAGACCCTGTCTCTACAAAAAATTTAAAAAATTTTCTAGGAGTGGCGGTGTGTGCCTGTAGTCCCATCTACTCAGGGGGCTGAGGCAGGAGGATCACTGGAGCCCGACAGGTTGAGGCTGCCGTGAACTGTAATCACACCACAGCACTCCAACATGGGCGACAGAGCAAGATAAAGGGAAACATTTATTGAACAATTCAGAATTCAAGGACTAAGGAAAGCTGTCAATATTGACTATTCAGTAATTATTTCCATCATTAACATGCAGAGAAATAAAAACATTTTCTTTTCAAGTGACCATGTTATATTTACAAAAATTGACCATATATTAGGCTGTAAAGAAAACAGGAATGGATGGAACAAAAAAAAAGAAAGAAAAGCAGTGAAGCAGTGAATTATCCCTTCATCTCAGAATATAAAACGATACAATTAAATAAAGTCTCAAAAAGTCGGAGAGCATAATTGATAATGATGAAAGCAAAAAATAATTAAATAAAAGCAGAATTGATTAGTTAATTCAAAAATTGTGGTTTCAACAATATACAAATAAAATATGCAAAGCATGAATCCACCTTAATGAGAATGAACCAAAGAGAAAGATCTGCACACACAAAATGAGACCAACATAAAGAAAGAAACCACAGTGGATATCAAATCGGGTGGTGGTGGTGGTGGTGGTTTTTCTTTGAGACAGAGTCCTACTCTGTCACCCAGGCTGGAGTGCAGTGGCACAATTTGGCTCATTGCAACATCTGCCTCCTGGATTCAGGTGATTCTCCTGCCTCAGCCCCCCAAGGAGCTGAGATTACAAGCATGCATTATCATGTCTCACTCATTTTTGTATTTTTAGTAAAAACAGGGTTTCACAATGTTGGCCAGGCTGGTCTCAAACTCCTGACTTCAAGTGTTCCTCCTCAGCCTCTCAAACTGCTGGGATTATAGGCATCAGGCACTGCAACCAGCCTAAAATAGATTTTTTTAAAAATAATATCCACAAAAGAGAAATTTTCTAGGAAACTATCAAAATTGAGCATTATCAAAATCAACTTTATAGAAAGTTTAAAAGCCCAAATTAGTGAAAAATTATGGAAGAAATTTTAAAAATTGTCAATGAATTGCCCTCTGAAAAGAGTCTGAGTAGAGGTAAATTCTCAGGCAGTATTTGGAGCCTCATGCTACAAAACATCACCAAAGAGAATCCATAATAATGTGACTTTTCCAGTTGATAAAAGATCGTATTATTTTACCCTCACAGTCTCAGCCCATCAGGTAGCTTAAAACTGGCATGCACTTTGTTTCTTTAAGTTTGCTCTTTTCAAATATGCCCCTAGTTTTTAAAAAGGATCAACCTTTTTCCTTGGTGTTCTTCTAAAAGTGCAATCATTGGAAAAAATTATCTCCCTTCATTTCTTCCGACTCCCTTCAGTTTTAAAATGGATGAGGTGTTTTTATTTTTTGGATAGATGGGAAAGAAGGGAAAGAAACTCTAGAGAAAAAGAGGCCAGAGAAAGAGGTGGGACAGAGAGACGCCATGGCGAAAGAGGTGAAGAGGCAAGAACGACCATAAATGGGGCATTTAATACACTCATTTAATACCCTCTGGGGAGTGGGTGGTGGTTCTCTCTGCCAAGAAGCCAAGAGCAATTTAATGAGGGCAAACACTGGGCAAAGCTGGGATTATGTGCTCATGTACCAGGGACCCCTAGCTTCCAGGTGATTAATGGGCAATGCTGCCTCACATTAACTATCCACAGTTGCGACGTTTGCCATACCAAGGCCCAGAATTTCAGGAAATGCTGGACATCCCAGGAAACACTCTGGAGTGGTTGCTAAACGTTTCCCTGGAGCTTTGGCCCATGTAGGAGGCCATGTACACTGGGTGAGCCTCCTTCTCTGCAAAATGAGTTTTCACACAATTGTTGCAACCACGACCTACAAGAACATGAGGCTTTGAGTTGGCCCCATTCCTAGGGGAAGACCCAGAAAACAGGAAGAGAGAGAGAAGGGGGAGAAAAATGGAGAGGAGAGATGCTTTGCCAGCACTTTTTTTTTTTTTTAATCACTCCTAAATGACTCTGGATTTGTGTTTTTCATTCAGGCTGGATGTGCTGAGGCATTTTTATTTTGCTCCATTTCCCTCCCACCCCACCTTCCAAGCAAATTCCATCCCAGCGCTGTGGATTTCTGTCTTGCGACCATTATGGAAATCTGGCTTCATTTCTCCTCCTAATTTATGATCTTGTTAACATGCCCGCATGCCAGATGGTCCTGTTCTTCAGGTTGGGAGATAATGAGATAAACAAAAACTGCTGTAAGAAGCAAACAGGGGGAGTTTTTTTTTTCCTTGAATGGGCCGCTCTTCATTTCTACAAATGTGCTTCGGAGGCCTCTGCCGCAGCTCACTGTGATTCTAAGCAGGTGAGCAACCCTCAATTGTGCTCAAGTGGCTGCCAAGAGGTGAGTGATTTCTTCCCCGTGGAGCTCTGTGCTCTGGAATTCTGTCCCTGAAAGAGTTGGGGCCTTGGGTTCACCCCCCTCCCCAGCCTGCCATTGAGCCTGTCATTCAAAAGCACCATTTGCCCACCACTGTCACCACACTTAACACATTATACTGTAATGGTTTGTTTTTCTTTTTGCACCATGAGCCCTCTGCAGCCAGAGACCTGGGTCTCTCTGCTCTGAACCACAATGCTAGCACAGGACTTGGCACGTAGTTGGCAGATATTCAACAAATAACTATGAAACAGCACCACTGTAAATATGCAATGTACTGTGCTAAGGAGAAGGGCAAGGAGTTGAATAAGTAAAATATGGGTCACAGAATGGCACAACCAGCAGAATTGGTAAATGGGCGGTCAGAGGCTTCAGCCCTGAGTTGGGCTGTGCATGTTATCCTTAAGTACCCTTTCTCACCATTGGAGACACCACCCAAGGTGAGACCATAAAGAGACACACTGAGGATGAGTTTTCCGTCATTCTTCATCTATCCTGCATTCCAGCATCTGGGCACTAGGAGGAATTCTCAAGGGGCCATTTCATCTACTCCCTTTGTGGTCACCAGCTGTCCTCAGACTTTCCCAAAAGGATAGCTATCCAACACCCACTGTAGAAGGAGCACGAAATAAATAGGCAGACTGTCACTAGTAAGTTTATACTAGGAAACCAACTCACTCAGTACAGTTGGTGTCTAGCCTGAAGGGTCTGTTAACGAGGCCTGTGGGCCACATCCCGTGCCACCTGCTTTCGTAAGTAACATTTTGTTAGAACACAACCATGTTCATTCATGTGTGTGTTGTCCACTTGCAAGCTAGAATGGCAAAGTGGAATTATTGCAGCAGAGAACTTACAGTCTAAGATACTTAGGCACTGGCCCTTTACAGAAAAATATTTACTGACCCCTGATCTAGGGGAAGCACAGTCATCCCCGTTCACGCATGTGTACAGGCTTGCTTAAGCACAGGAGACCATCACCATGTCCACCGTCAGGAGGCATCAAGAGCCATGGCACCTGACAGCCCCAAAGAAACTAAGTATCCCAGGTGTTGCAAGATTCTCCCCTCCTCCACCAGGCATCCAGGGGAATAGGCCATATAATGTGCCACCTAAAGCCTGAAAGTTAGGGTGGAAAGTATCTCTCTATTGTTATTTTTCATTACTTGCAAAATAATGTTTCACACTAGCTTGTCATAACTAGCCATAAACCATTCCCGAGAATGTTGTGGGGTTTGGTTGGGCAGAAAATGGGGACAACGGTCAGGCCCGTTGCAGTCTTGTCCTGTCTAGCCATATACCCAGGAAACACCCTGAAAGCATGAAAAACAGCCTCCTGCAGTAATCCACCCCTGAGATTAGGCTCAAGCCAGAGGAATGCACTGATAGAGTTCCAAATAATAGGATTAGTCTCAGCTAGAGTGTACTAATGCCGCCGATTCTTTCAAAGACTGGAAACATTTCAATTTAGCAATTTGCTAATGCCAGGACCCTTTTGTAAATATCCTCTCCAGTCTGTCAGTCTCTTTTGAGTTCCAGCTTGGAATGAAATTAGCTTGCATTGCCCCCTCCCGAGAACCTGGAGTCTAGTCTTAGAAACGTGACCCTTCTTGAAGGCAAGGCACTGGTGACAACTCACCTTCAGGCCAGCTTCCCTGAGAGCCATAAAGTGCCTCTCAGTGAAGATTATTAGGAGTCTGGCCAAATGTTTGCCCAAGTTGCTTGGAAAGGCAGAAACTCATTTAAATCTCATTCAGACTAAAGGTCAAAAGTCTGATATCCTGGGTTTTTGTGGTCGTTGGATGGGGCTAGGGGGCAGTGGGATGAAGAAACAAGTGTTGTAACACCTGAGGAGCGTTAATGTTTGCAGTGGAGCAAAACTTCCCTGACTTGACAGTTTTGTCCAGGGCCAGCCCTGTGAGCCCTCAGCTGTGTGAACAAACAGATAACTGAAAGCCACACAGAGTAGCTGAACAGTGTCTGGGAATTGGCCCTGAAGAAGTCTTGGTGTATACTATTTATAGGCAGGAATTATTGGTCATAGAGTGGTCAGAATCATCACACTCACTGGTATGAAGGGTTCTTCAACCTTGTATTGTTCAACATCCTTGTATTACAGATGAGAAAATGCTGAAGCCCAAAGAGGTGAGATGGCTACCCATAGTCAAGATTAGAATTACTGGTTTCTTGGCCAAGATTTTTGCTGCTTTACTCTTCTGCCTACTTATATTACTAAGGACTCTTTCAGCTTCACAATATCAACTCAAACTGGACTAAGCAGAAAAAACATGATTTTTTAGTGGAATTTATGGCCTCATTTTACTATAGATGCTTGGGGTACAGGGCTTCAGGCATGGTTAGATCCAGGTGGACAGATTATGTCATTACTGATAGATCTCTGTCCATTTCTTGTTCTGCTTTGTTCTGTGTTGGTGTCCTTATCAGATTCCTCTACACCCATTTTTCCAGATTAGCAGCCTCAGCAGGAGTGTGCATCCTTTCCAGTAATTTAGGCAGAAGCCCCAGAGCTAATGCTCATTGATTCTGATGGACTCACCTGAATTACATGCTCATCCCTGAATCTGTTGCTGCAACCTGTAAGATGTGATACTCATGTTCACTTCTGAAGTCACATGACCAGAGAATGGCAAATGGCAAAGAAAAATCAGGGTACTATTCCCAGGGGATAAAATGGGAGATGCTGGGGAGTCCATGCTCCTCCCTGATAAGTCTGTCTCTGAAGCTGTCTCTTCTCAATTTGGGATATGTCAGCTCCTAGTTTGGAGCCTCCTTGTCCAGATTCTCTCTTCTTGGCTTGCTAAGATGTCTTGAAAATCTTTCTGGTCTTCCCCTTCACCACTGTCTAGCCATCCTTCCTCTTTAACTCTGGGTTACAGAAACCTTATTTGACTCCTCGAATGATTCCCTTTTTTAAGAGAGAAGACCACCCTAGACCAATAGTCAGCCTCTTAGCCACAGTCCTTCTCGGGGCCCCAATTTTATGAAAATCTTTCTCTTCCGCTTTCATTTTGTTGTCCTTTTGCCATACTGGGTCCCTTCTTCCCTTTTATCTGTTTTTTGCAAATCTCCCAATCTAGTCCACTGAGTATCTGGCATGCCCTTTTCTATCAACACTTGACTCTCCCTTGAGTGTCTGGCTTTAGTCTTATTTGTACTCTGTAATATATTAGAGTGCTGAAATATATTTTATGTAATATTACATGGTATCTTAATAGTTTGTATCTCATTTGTTCTTAGCATTAATCCTGTGAAGTAGGCAACTGCCCTATTTGCAGAATGAGAAAAACCAACTCAGAGAGCGTAAGGATAGGAGAGCTGAAGGGTAGGCAGAGAAAAGTGGCAGATCCAGGACCTGAAGGCCAAGGCCAGCATGTTTCTGTTGAAATCACGCAGATGTCCAAATGAGAAGCCAAGCTTACCCAAACAGTGGTTTTTAACCGGGGACCAGTTTTGCACCTCCGGAGAACCTTTGGCAATGTATGAAGACGTTTTTGATCATCACAACTTGGCGATGATGTCAGTTTCCTGGCATCTAGTAGGTAAAAGTCAAGAATGTTGCCAAACACCTACAAGACACACAGCAATGCACCCCTTCTTCAACCCCAAACACACACACAACAAAGAATTATGCAGCCCCAAATGTCAGTGCTGCCCAGGTTGAGAAACCCTGCCTTAAGAGCATTCAAAGAATAGGTGTTTCCAGCCATAACTCCTAATGGCCTTATTTTCTGTCCTTGGCCACAGGCAAATGAAATCAGCCATTACTATTATTTCCTCTGTCAGAAAGAGGTCGGAAACACACAGGCCTAGATACAAGAGTCAGGGGAGAAGGACGCCCATTCTTGCCAGCCTTTCCAAGTTTTCCCATGACCAGAGGATGCCAAGGCCTTGGCCTGCACTCACAATTCCTAGGTAGAGAGACCTCGTAGATGCATAGAGTGGGGCTGCAGGATATCTGAGAGGGTGGAAGCAAAAGTGGGTGGAGAGGAGCAGAGCGGAGTGGTGAATAATCCTGATGGGGGGTGACATAAAGTCCAAGTGCAGACGCTGAGAGGGAGTAAGAGAAGAGGAAAAATGAAGGAGAAGAAGCGGGGAGCAAGAAGGGTCATGGAGACAAAGGGGACAGAATTCTCCTGCCAGTGAAACAGAAGGTGTTTGGAATGAGAAGAGCATCCCAGGTCACGGAGCAGGGAGGAATGAGGCCTCCCCGCCACCTCTGCAAGCTTCAGGGAGTGCGATTTTAATGTGAGTCTAATTAAGTCAGAAGCAGTTCCCATTATTCACACTCTGCTCCAGCGGTTTCTGAGACCACATGTGCTACTACACTCTGGAGCAGCGCAGCTGATGGTTAACTGCAGATCCATATTCACTGCAGGAAGGAAAAAGGGCAGGCTGGCTTCCAGCTGTGATGGTCAGACCTGAGCCAGGGGCCTTTCTTGGTGCTTCTGGTCCTGTTTCCTCCACATTGTGTATAAAGGAAGGGGTGTGTGTGGAGAGGAGTCTCTGTATGGGGCTAAGAGACACAGGGAGGAATGCTCATCTTTAGGAGATATTGAAGTTTAACGACCTTTTCCCCATCTGACTGATGACTCAATAAAGAGAAAGGGTCTTTCTGGGGGCTTTGTGAGGACTGCAGCAAGCCCTGTCTGATTGAACAGGGCAAGCACAGATCTAGGAGGAAAATTCAGGGCTCATGCTCACTTGCAGCCTCCCTGACCACAGAAGGAGGAAGTGACACCCTCCAATAGCCTGAGTTCCTTTGGAGTCCCTTCAGCCCAGGGCAATGTCAGGTTAGGGACACTGGTCTCCCTAACATCAAGATTCTCTAGAAGAGATCTGGACTAGGGGCCAGGGAAGTAGGGTTCCCATAGGGCAGGCCCAGCTCTGTAACTCAGTGTATGACCTGGAGGGGAGTCCTATTGTCAACAGAATGGACCAGGAAAGCCTTCATGGAAATAATGGCCTAGACAGGGATTTTGCCAATAGGAGTTGGATCTTTCAAGGGAAATAATTTTTTTTTTTAAGAGACAAAGTTTCTCTCTGTCACAAAGGCTGGAATGCAGTGGGGCCAATTATGGCTCACTGCAGCCTTGTCCAACTCATAGACTCAAGCAATCCTCTTGTTTCAGCTTCCCAAGTAGCTGGGACCACAAGTGTGTGTCACCATGCCAGCTAACTCTTTAAATTTTTGTGGAGATGGGGTCTCACTATGTTGCCCAGGCTGGTCTCGAATTCCTGGCCTCAAGCCATCCTCCCGCCTCAGCTTCCCAAGCAGCTGTGGAAAGAGTTTCAAGTAAATGGAACTAGGAGGTGTCCCTTTAGATTGGACTATGGGGGAATAATGGACAAAAGGCCAGGAAGAGCCCATCAAGGCCATATGCATAGGGACTTAAATACCAACTCGGAAATTAGAAAATTTGTGCCCAGTGTTGTGCACTGAAAGGGAAGCCGGTGAAGGTTTTTGAAAAGTGAAGTGTGAGGTGATCAGAGTCTTGGGTGGGATGCGGTGGGGGAGGAGTATCCTGGCTCGATCTTTATGTTCCTTTTGAACTTCCCAAGAACACCCAATCAAAGAAGGATTAGGAGGATGAAGTGCTAAAAGGCCACAGAGGGTTGAGGATACAGGCTCCAAAATATTCAGCCTCTTAGTGTTCAATCTAGGTTCAACTGCACCAATAGTTACAACAGCAGCTTTTTTTTTTTCTTTCTTTTTTTAAAGATGATATTTCACTCTTGCCCAGGCTGAAATGCAATGGTGTGATCTGGGTTCACTGCAACCTCTGCCTCCCAGGTTCAAGTGATTCTCCTGCCTCAGCCTCCCAAGTAGCTGGGATTACAAGTGTGCCACGCCCAACTAATTTTTGTATTTTTAATAGAGATGAGGTTTCACCATGTTGATCAGGCTGAATGGTCTTGAACTCCTGACCTTGGGTGATCCCAAAGTGCTGGGAGCGCAGTACAACAGTTTTAAGTTTAATGAACCCTAACCCTGACTCATAAAAGCTACTATTGTATTGGCCAACCAGCTACCCAAGCCTTGATGATTTAGTAGAGAATGGACTGGTTTAGAAATCAGACTGACTTGAGGTTAAGTCCCAGCTCTCCCTTTACTTGCAGTGGATATTTACTGTGTGTAAATCATTTAATTTCTCTAAGCCCCCAATTATATGAATTTTGTCAATCATAAAATTAGAATGATGATGGATTCTTCTCAAGGTTGTTGTAGGGAGTAAATGTATGAAAGTGTCTTACACATCGTGGTACATGGCGAGGGCTCAGTATGCCTCCTCCCTACGCCTTCTCCTTGCACACACTACTGTGTGCATCAAGTGTTAGCATCCTGATGGTAGAATAAGACAACTGCAACGTCCTTCCTGAAGCCCACTGCCCTGCATGTACCACTCCTGAACTCAGACCCTAGCACAGGCTCTCTTCACGCACAATCAGTCTTGGGGTTCCCAAGCCCCAATCTCCACTTCTCCCTCTCATTGTTTTGCTGGTTTACTGTCCCACACAGTACACTCTCTTCACAGTCTTCTGCTCCCCTCTCCCTCCTCTATCCTGCAGTCTCTCTGTCACACCAACCTGCATCAAAGAATCTAAGCATCAATACCAAGGGAACTTGGAAGTCGGCTATCTGTCACTGGTTGTCTTCTTGCAGGCGGGGAACCATTCCCTGATCCCCCAACACTAACATTTATCCAACTTTTCCATGGAGATAAGGAAGAGTCTGGCTAACATTTTGGCTAATGACTGCTGTGAGTCCACAGGACCATTTATATAGCAGGACCACCTCCTAACAACTGTGGCCACTTAGCCAAATAGGACTCCTGGAAGAAAATAATGCAACTCTTTTTTTTTTTCTGTTTGAGACAGAGACTCACTCTATTGCCCAGGATTGAGCGCAGCGGCGCCATCTCAGCTCACTACAACATCCACCGCCTAGGTTCAAACAATTCTCCTGCCTCAGCCTCCGGAGTAGCTGGGATTACGGGCGCCTGCCACCATGCCCAGCTGATTTTTGAATTTTTAGTAGAGATGGAGTTTCACCATGTTGGCCAGCCTGGTCTTGAACTCCTGATCTCAAATGATCCATCCTCCTCAGCCTCCCAAAGTGCTGGGATTATAGGTGTGAGCCACCATACCCAACCAATAATCCAACTCTTACTTGTTTTTTGATATCATGTGCATGTGCGTGCATGTGCATGCACACACGTACACACACATGCACACGCGCACGTGTGTGCGCCACCTACCTAAACCTTTGTGAGTCTCCTCTGGATCCATCAGCAGCATTGCCAGGCCCAAGTGGTACCACATGCAAGGCATCAAAGAACAAGAGCGATTACCAGGTTAGGGATTCCCAGCCTCAGCAACCTCAGAGACCCTGGGCTTCTCTTCTAACTCTGCAGAGCCAACAAGGACAGGGGTCTCCTTGGAAACCCTGGCTTTCTGACTCCTGTCAGATGGATAGGATGGGAAAGGAAATGTTTTGAGTACAATTTGTACACACACAAAGTCATTTAAAAATGAATCCCTGACTGAATTCTGTTCTCCCTTGTATTTTTTTCTACTTGTTCTTTTTTTTTATACGAATTTCTCATTTGAGTCAAAAATTATTTCACTGGAGAGGTGGTGATTAAATCTGATAATTAGGAGAAATACCAATTAAGTCAGGCTCTGCAAGCATAAGGCAGTCCTCATTCACATTGTTATTTGAGACTGTGGCTCAGCAGGGGGCTTCTGTGTCTTCCCAGCAGGCTCTCAGTCCATATGCTCAGCAGGACTCAGGGACTTATCTCAGGCAGAGCCAAACAGCAGCAGAGGGTTTTCCTCCCCACCCCAGCTTCCCTGGTAGCCTCCTCATCCCCGCCACCCTCTTCATATTTTATTAGCGTCCCCTGCCTTAAAGGCCCTCATCGGCCCATGCTCCCCTCTGCATTTCCTGCCTTGCCCATCTGCTGTTAGTGTCCTTGGCCCAGACCTCTTCCCACATGTGGCTTGCTGCCTGAACCTCGCCCTCCATTCCCTGGTCTCCATTTTCTGAATTGTTGGTTACTTATCAGCTAGGGTGTTCACAGGTGTCATGTGCTATTATATTAGCTAAAAGTGAACGTCTTCCCAATGCACAGCCTCTGCACTCCCACAGAACTTCCAGTGAACAGGGAGCCTAAGAAAGAAATTATGAAAACAGTTTCACCAAGTCTAGGGCCCTCTTGCATTAGAATTCCCAGGGTTAATTGCCCCAAATAATGGGGAGTTTATCTGGAAGAGAGTGAGCACATAAGAGAACTGATGAAAGAAGAGTGGAGCCATCAGGGGAAAGCTCCCGGCTGCCAGGCTGAGGAGTTTCTATTTATTTTGGAAGGAAACAGGGATCCCTGGAGGGATGTGGACAAAGTTAGCCAGGTGATGGGTTCACCCGTGACAGTGCCAGGCTCAATTCCTCAGGCGAAGTGGTTCTCAGGGTAGCTGTGCCTTAGAATCTCCTGGGAAGCTTTTAAAACTCAGTTCCCAGATTGAAGCCTGGACTAATTAAATCAAAATGTCTGGAGTCGGGAGCCAGCTGTTAATATTGTTCAAACTGACCATCACAGTACAGCCAAAGAGGACCACAAGCCTGATGGGAATAGCTTCTGATGAGAATGGCCAGCCATTCTACGTTTGCCCAGATATGTGGGGTTTCCTGAGACATGGGACTGTCAGGGCAAAAACTAGGAAAAGCCTGCGTGAGGTGGAATAAGTTGGTCATTCTGCCCCAGTAGACTTCTCAGACCTCTATCTGGGAGAGACCCAAACCTCAGGGTGAAAGCGTCCTGTGCACTGCCAACTCTTTGGTGTGTATACTTCAAACAACATGAGCTCTAGAGTTGGAGAGACCCAGGCTCCACTACATGGCTGCTGTGTGACTTTGGGCAAGCTGACTGCTCCACCCCTAGCACTTCCCTGATTTTTCTCACCTTTCCCGGGGTTCATAGACTAAGCTGCATTTGTGGGCTGTGTTCTCTGGCATGGGGACCAGATTAAAACAAGTCCACAGACACCAAAAAACTAGGGACACTGGACAGGTGATCATAGATGGACAGGGGCTATGGGATAGGGAGAAGAGAGGAGGACAGCCCACGCAGAGGGGCACGGCTGGCCCAGGTGTGCTCTGAGTCCACATATGCTCCTTCTTCTGTTCGTTGCAATGCTGGCTGGCAGAATTTTGCAAAGAGAAGCCCTGTGTCCAGGGTTTCTTTCAGGATTCCTATTAGGGCAGCTGTCTACCTGTCCATCCCCTAGGTATGTCCCAGCCTGGCAGTGGCATGAAAACAGTCAGACTGCAAGGATGCAAGGCATCTTCCTGCTGTTCCTGACACAGGCCGGCCACCCTGCCATCCCTCTGAAAACTAAGTGGGCGTGCTGGCTCATACATTATGGGCTAACATTCTCTAGGTCCCCTTAGTTCCAAACCATCAGGGGGTTGATTTATCTATGGAATGTGTAACAGTTGTGCTGTTTTGGCAGCAGGCCAGACTTTTAAATCACACAGAAGCTGAGGAAAAGAAATGTCAATTATCAAGGCTGTCTGCATCTGGAGAAGTCCCAAAATGACCTCTCACAAAGCAGCTCTTTCTTGTCTGACCCATCCTTCTACCCATCCATTCATCCATCCATCCATCCATCCATTATACAACAGATTATTGATGGCCTACTATGTACAGAAACAATACAGTGCCTGCTGTCTTGGTACCCAGAGTCTACTTGCAACTACACTTGAGATTTGCCAGGTATAATCTCAAACCAACAGGGCTCCCCATTAGTCAAACAAGGGTGTCCAACCTGATAAGATTTCTGGGTCTACAGGAGGGTGTTCATTCTCTCAGACTGTTTTCTTGCAACCAATTTTCTGCCTCCCATAATTTAACACTGTTCCACCCACCACAGGTGAGACTTCAAAGCAAACTCTCCAAGTGTTGCCATCTTGATTAAGAGTTACTGTAGGCTAAAAATAACACGATGGGCTGAAAGAGATTTTAGAAACTGCAAAGCTTAGGGGTGACACACTTGAATGTCTACAAGGGCTAGGCATAGAAGGTAGAAGTGGGGGCTGGGTGTGGTGGCTCACACCTGTAATCCCAGCACTTTGGGAGGCCAAGGCGGGTAAATCACGAAGTCAGGAATTTGAGACCAGCCTGACCAACATGGTGAAACCCTGCCTCTGCTAAAAATACAAAAAATTAGCTGGGTGTGGTGGCAGGTGCCTGTAATCCCAGCTACTCAGGAGGCTGATGCAAGAGCATCACTTGAACCTGGGAGGTGGAGGTTGCAGTGAGCGGAGATCACGCCACTGCATTCCAGCCTGAGCTACAGAGCAAGACTTCATCTCAAAAAAAAAAAAAAAAAAGAAAAGAAAAGAAAAGAAAAAAAGAGAGAGAGAGAGAGACGGGAAGTAAAGAGTTACATCGAAGGACTAGGATCTAGTGTTCAATGGTAGAGTGGGGCAACTGTAGTTAATAATTTGTTATATAGTTCAACATAGCTGGAGGAGAGGAGTTGGAATGTTCCCAGCATTAAAAGGGCTGAATGTTTAAGGGGATGGACAACCCAATTGCCCTGGTTTGATCGTTACACATTATGTGCATATATCCAAATAGCAGATGTAACCCCCAAATATGGGCAACTGTTATGTATCGATAAACAGTAATAATAAAAAGAAGGGAAGTAAAGAGAAGAGAAGAAGGGGATGGGGAGGAGAAGAAGGGAAGGGCTTGCACTATGGAGCCAGAGAGACCAGGCTGGACTTACTGCTCAACCATGTAATAAAAGCTGTGGCCTCTTTTGAGCTACTATTCCTTCGTGAGCCTGTATCCCCATAATTATGAAGGATTTGCTTAATGATTTAGTGAGCTGATGGATAGAAAGTGCTTAGCACACTGTGCCTGGCATAGAGTCCTCATTCAGTAAATGTTTGTTATTGCTACTTTATTGTCATTATTATTATGAAAACGGAAAGAGGGAGGCAGAGGTGGAAGCTGTAGTCACATCTCCTTACTGTGACAAGACTGCACCCTGTGAGCCTCCAGAGGTTGGGCTGGGCTGCACCCTTGGCATGTGGACTGGCTTCTAAGGATGCATGATTCGCACCCAGCGCATTGAAGCTTATCTTCTGAAAAGAAGAGCAAGGATGCAAGCCCTAGGGCTACCTGAAGCAGAAAGTTTACCAGGACTAGAATTCAGTGCATCATGGAATTGGGAGAGGCAAGGTCTGACATTGAGATGAAGTGGTGGCAGTGGCACTGCTGTCCAAAAAGCTTCAGCTCTCCTCATGCAAGGCGAGCACTGGGCAGAGTGGGGCCACTTGGGGAGGGGACTATAAAGGACCGTTATCCCCTCTTTCAGCACTTTTTATACCCTATGAAGCACCTCTTCATGTAACCCCACGAACACACACACAACCTCTGCTTTCTTCCCCCACCTGCCCAGCTAAGTCTTCCATCTCAAGCCAATGACAGGCTCCAAATATCTCTCTTGCTTAGCAAAACAACTCTTAGCTAGTTAGCACTTTAGAATAGGCTACTTTATGCTAAGGCGTTAATGGATACTAAGACTTCATGTGTACTCATTCAGTTCTTTAATAGGGGAGAAATGCTTTACATCAGTCCCTCTTTTTCATTTTTTATTTAATTTAAAATCCATTCCTTTTCTTTTTTTTTTTTTTTTTCTTGAGACAGTCTTGCTCTGTTGCCCAGGCTAGAGTGCACTGGCACAATCTTGGCTCACTGTAACCTCCACCTTCCAGGTTCAAGTGATTCTCTTGCCTCAGCCACCCAAGTGGCTAAGATTACAGGTGTGTGCCACCATGCCTGGCTAATTTTTGTATTCTTAGCAGAGATGGGGTTTCACCTTGTTACCCAGGCTGATCTCAAATTCCTGGCCTCAAGTGATCCACCCACCTCAGCCTCCCAAAGTGCTGAGATTACAGGTGTGAGCCACCATGCCTGGCCTAGTCCCTCTTAAATAGTGGTTATGAGCATCAGCCTGTGGAGCCTGAGACCAACGCAGACAGTTGGGCAGGATAGCCCAGGCAGAGGCCAGAGATGAGAAAATACATGGAGTGGAGAGAAATCAGATGGGTACACCCAGGCCATACGTATGTGCTCTTCCCCTCCTGCTCTCCATCCTCAGTCCCAGACTGCATTCTGATGTGGCCCAGCAGCCCCTTCTGACTTCAGAAGAGGCAGTTTGGAAAAGTGGCCTCGTTGTGCCCCAGAAGGTTTAGAGATGGAAGCCAGATTATGAGGTTGCCCAACTCTCAGGATGCCCTTCCTATTGTTGTTTCTGTGAACGGAGCCGCCCACATGCAGTAGTGCTGTGTGCGGTTCATGTACTCATATACAGCTGCCCTGGATGCAAGGGGTCTTGGAATATTGGTCAACTTCTCAATTTTGTAGGTAAGGAAACTGAGGCACAGAAGTGAACTGACCTGCTCAAGTTTCCATGGTAGTGTCAAGTGGGGACCTCCAGTCCAGGCCACATTTTAAACCACAGTTTTCCTGGTTTGTTCAAAAGGCCACAATACATCTATAGAGAAAGCAGTCTGCGCTGGTAAATATGGTAGTCACTAGGCACGTGTGGCTTTTTAAATTTATTCAAATGAAATCAAATTACAAATTCATTTTCTGAGTTGCACCAGCCACATTTTGAGTACCTAGTAGCTACATGTGGCTAGTGGCTGCTGTGTTGCAATTTCCATCATCTCAGAAAGTGCTACTGGACACAGCTGGATTATGGATTGTACTTAGGTCTACAGGGAAACAGGGGCAAGGCAGAAAGGGATATTTTTTTCCCCAGGCACAGTGTGCCAGGTACTGTGGTAAGCCCCTGGCATGGATGACCCCATTCAGTCTTTAGTCCCATCTGACACATGAAACTGCAGCTCAGCAAAGCTAGGCAACTTGCCACGATCACATAGCCTATAAGTGGACTTGAACTCAGGTCTGTTTGACTTCAGAAGCCAGGTGCTTAATTATTAATCTCTACTACTTCCAACAATTTTTTTTTTTTTGAGATGCAGTTTCGCTCTTGCTGTCCAGGCTGGCAGTGGCACAATCTCGGCTCACTGCAACCTCCGCCTCCCAGGTCCAAGCGATTCTCCAGCCTCACCTCCTGAGTAGCTGGGATTACAGGCATCTGCCACCATGCCCAGCTAATTTTGTATTTTTAGTAGAGATGGGGTTTCACCATGTTGGCCAGGCTGGTCGCAAACGCCTGACCTCAGATGATCTGCCTGCCTCGGCCTCCCATAGAGCTGGGATCACAGGCATCCAACGAATTTTTAAAAGCATATAGACCAAAGTGCTGCTAGAAAACCAAGCAAACAGATGCTATTTTCAAGACAACAAAGGTTACAAAGTGGCTAAAACCAATTACAGGAATTAAGGATGATTTTTCAGTAGTAGAAGAAAAGACCAAGGCATGACTTAATCCCATTTCTAGGAATGAGAGGCTTCTGGGCAGGCAGTTAGGGCTCCATAGGTGCTAGAGGCCAGCAGTGGAAAAAGACATGGAGGAATGAGAATTCAGATGGCCACAAAGTGATGCTTCTTGAGCATCGGGCAATGGAGAAAACTTGGAGGGGTGGGGTGGGGGGGAGGAGCACTGCTACCTAGAGATATTCAAAGAAAAAGAGCCTCCCATGATGTACCCTCCAAGGTGTCAGTGGTACCCTGCCTGCAGATAGACAAGGACAACAGAGCTATTGTTCCCTCTCCTAATAGTGGAGAAGGAGAGGAAAGGGCAGGAGAGAGAGACAGAGACGGTGGAGGAAGTACTGTGTCCTCTGGCAAATGCTTTGCTAGTAAGTAGACAATTCCTTGTTAGCAACTCCCTTTATTTTTCCCCTCTTCTGCTTTGGGTTTGTTTGAGGTTCCTCTACTTGGGCCTCAGGAACAAAGAGAAAGGCTGAAATGTTTGGAACTCACACCCACAGAAATTCAGTCTAACCCACTGCCATATACCATTGCAGAATGTTAAGACTGAAAACAGCTCCTGTTTGCCAGGCACTGGCTTGGAGTTCTGGGGCTTACAAAACAAACACAATGCCATGCATTAGTTTACTCTTGTATGCAGTAGTTTACTCCTGATTCTCAGAGGTCTGCTATGAATAGAACAGTAGGCAGCCTTTTTGGATGGATTTGGGCACAAAGCTGGGTCTCAAGGTATCTGATTCCTGAATTTCAGGGCCGGGTCTTTGGGGATTACTGTGGGGTATGGGTAGAGGGATGGTTGGAAAGCTGGATTACGTTTGATCAACCATTTCCTTTTTCTTTTATTTCTCCTTCAGAAAAAGGTGCTATTAAAACTCACCTGAATTTCCCTCTGTAAGAGCTGGAAGGGTTCTAGAGGTCATCTAATCCTCAGATTACAGATGAAGAAACTGAGCCCCAGAAAGGTTAAGTGACTTGGCTGAGATCGCTGAGCTAGCTGATTGCAGAGCCAGGGATAGAACCCAAGGCTGACAGCACGGAGGCTTTGAAGGCAGTTCTTACCATGCAAGGGTGATGTCCTTTGCCTATTATCCACCTTTGAAAACTTAGCCAGCAAATATAACTTAAACAAAGCAAAAACAGGCTCCCACTTGGTCATTTCCAATCTCTGGATATTTCCAGCAAGGCTGGAGAGTTAAGGTGGGGCTGGAGCTGAGGATCTGGACAGAGCCCAGCCCGGCCACAGAGAAGGGCTTTGGATGGTCTTGATGTCACTAAGATTCTTGGAAAATGCTGTCCCATTGTCCATACTGACTCCTGCTGATTGTTCCCACTTCTCAGCCTGACAGTTGGTTTTCCTCCCCTCTTTATCTTTGTGGTCACTCCTGGCTTCGTCCCTGCCCTCAGAGGCCAGCCTCAGAGACCATTTTAAAAAGCTCTTTGAGGTTCTTTAGACCTTTTGCTCCTTAGAGATGTAATAAGGCTTTGTATATTGTTGTTGTTGTCAAATGTAACCCAAATGGCTGGATTTTCATGGATGATGTTTATCAACTGACATCTGCTCTCTGTATCCTATGCTGTTTCATATAGGAATGTATATCAGATGTAGCCAGTGCTCCTGTGGCTGTTGTCTGTATTGTATGTGTATTTGTATGCTCTGTCAGTCTCTCTGTACTCCTTCTCTATGTACAAGTATGTTAATGTGCATGCTCTCTGCAGCCTTGTGCTGTCTGTCTCTGTGTGTATTTAACCTTGTACCAATGTTCACAATGTAATAAAAGCAGAACTAAAAGAACACAACGCCTTCTGGCGATTTTTAAACCTAGGGGAGATGCTCACTTATCTGGGATGGATGCAGGAATTATTACCAAAAAGCAATGGGTTGTATAAAATGATTTCTTGATGACCTTGGAAGGGTCCATGAGTCCTCTGGTCCTCTGCTGAGGGTAGGCAGGTAAGAAAGTGCTTATATATGAACAGGAAGAGGGAAGACTGGCTTCATGGGCTTTGCAGGTCAATCAGCATGTTCTGCATAAAATCTCAATGTGCAGAGTAGAAATTAAACAGCTTTTAGCAGACTGTTCCTTAGTATCAGTGAAAGCTCTGTGTCCCCAATCTTTGCTAAACTTTTAAACCACTCTGCAAAATTTCACCTTGAGAAGTGCTTTTTCATCATGAGGAGGAGGGGGGGCATCCCTCCCATGCTGCCCTTTCTGTCGTGATCACAGGAGCCCAGGAAACCGAATTCATTTAGGAGAGACCTGTCTCAAGATTTTGACACAATCCTATTGTTAAGGAGTGAAACTGGCATTCCTGGCCTTGGCCAGAGAATGGAAGGCATAGAGGAGGAAAATATCTCTCAAATCACATGGATGAGTCCAGGTAGAAAAGAAGTGAGGGTACGGCAAGAAAAGGGAATGGAAAGTTTATTTATAGCTTAATCCAAGGACCTTGTAGGTTATAGTGGGCTGGAACATCAGGGTCAACTCAGCAGGGGATACCATGAATAATACACTGATGGGAGAAGGGAAAGGACACTCCCTCAGATTCCTCATGGGAAGGAGACTTATTCTAAGGAGCTGGAGATGTTAGGATTGAACAGGAGCTTCGGGTCTCAGGTATGTAATACCATTAGCCCTTACCAAGGGCCAGAAAACCTATATAAAAGAGGTAGGCACAGCACCTGTGTCCCAAGAGGCAACTGGGGCTTCATGAAGATGTTCAGTCACTACATGTCTAACACTGCTATGGAGCTGTTCTTGTCCTCACTGGCCAGTTCCCATCTGGGATTCCTGAGACTGAACTTCCAAATATCTTATTTAATGGAGACTTGAATGGTTTTGCAATGCCTCATTATTCAGAGGCTGGAACTACCTGGCCAGGACCAGATAGTATCCAGATACTGTCTTTTTATTCCGTTGGGAGAAAAGTTCCAGTACTTTCAGAGAGTACAGGGATCACTGTCTCCTTTCTTTTCCAAAAGGGGGTTTATAATTATTACCTCTCCTCTAAGTAGGAGGTGAAAGTGTGGTTTATCTCCTGGGATTCTGGGTTCACACACTAGAGTCATTTGGAGAAGTTTTTGCCAGGAGCATCCTTCTTGGACTTTATTGGGTTCGTGGTTGGATTCCAGAAATGGAAATTTTCCTGTCTGTTAACTTTCTAGGGATAGACGGAGTGGGATGTAGCTGTGTGGACTGCAGAATCATGCTTTAGTGCAGGAAAATCCCTCAGTGCCTCTCTGTTCTTTCCTAAGAGCCTACCTACTCTAAGTCTGGCTACTTTAAACATAGTCTAGAACACACTGAAAACACTGTTCTGGGAACCAGTCCTTTCCTTCATGAAGACCCTGGTCAGTAACTCCCAGACTCAAGGGGCTTCCCAAAACTTTGAAATGGATGGCAGTGCAGTATAATGAACCAAGGCTGAACAAAGTAACTGGGTTCACTAATGGCTATCTCACTTTTATAAAATTAAGTCCCAGATGCATCCTAAAAATATTTTCAACTAGAAGCTGCTATTCATTTAAACAAAACTGAGTACCTTCTTTGTGAACCTGTGTGCTTGGTGCTATGAGAAGCCAGAGAACCAAAAACAGTAGGAAAAAACTCTGCCACTCAAAGGTGATGCAAAAGGAAATGGAGAAGAAAGGCACATACTGTATAGCACAAGGCAGCCCATGATGCATGTTGGAATAGCAGTGCAATCTAAGGACAGTAGAGAACTCAGGAAAGGAGGGGCTTATTCAAGGTACAGTGATCTAGGAAAGCTTCCTGGAAGAGGGTGGATTGCAGAGGGGCTCAGGAAGGATAATGGCTCTCTCCAGTGCTTTCTGAGCAAGGATCCATGGCTTAAAAGATGTTTTGAGCAAACACAGTAGAATGAAGAAAGAAGAAGGTGGAGGGAGTATTCAAGGAGCTTGAGATATGATAATAGAATTAGGAGGAGAGATTGGTTCTTAATTTGTAGTTAAGATGTAGCAATTGACCACTCCTAATGTAGATTTCCACTAAAATAGGAGATAGGGAACAATGTATATCCACGGGATTATGTTCTCAAGTGAAATGCTGATATTCATGAAGCTGATGAAAATTCATTCTTTGAGTGGCAAACACTTGAGAAGATGGTCAGAGCATTCTCTTCCCCCTCCCCAACATATCTGCACCTGCACCTTACTCCTTTCACTTTCTGTCTGCCCTGCATCTATTCTTCTTTTGCCTCTGTCTCTTTTACTTCTTCTTCTCTTTCTCTCTCTCTCTCTCTCTCTCTCTCTCTCTCTCTCTCTCTCTCTCTCTGTGTCTTCCCCTTTCTTAATTACTGTCTGCAATTACTTTGGGGAGATGGCATAGAATAGCAAAAAGAGTTTTCAATTCAGGTTGAATGACCTTGGGTATCACATACAAGTAATTTAACATTAGACAAATCCTGTGTCATAGTCTTTTTTCTCCATCAAAAAATAGGAATATCTTCCTTGTTTGCCCTAATGCCACAAAACCCATCAGTTGTAATCAATCATATGAGAACTGACAGAGGATTGAGCTCCATGAAGTTGAGTTGTGTACTGGCCCATGCTATTAGGATGAGGTCCAGCAGCTGCACTCAACTAGACCCCTGGGATCATTCTCAGCCCAGAGGAGTACAAATTTGGGGTGGAACATTTATCTGGGAGCTTCTGGACTGCTTGCTACCTGAAAAAGCAGTGATTTCTTGCCACACAAAGTGTGTAACTGCTGTGAACTTTTTTTTTTTTTTTTTTTGAGACGGAGTTTCACTCTTGTTACCCAGGCTGGAGTGCAATGGCGCGATCTTGGCTCACCGCAACCTCCGCCTCCTGGGTTCAGGCAATTCTCCTGTCTCAACCTCCTGAGTAGCTGGGATTACAGGCATGCACCACCATGCCCAGCTAATGTTTTGTATTTTTAGTAGAGACGGGGTTTCACCATGTTGACCGGGATGGTCTCGATCTCTTGACCTCGTGATCCACCCGCCTCGGCCTCCCAAAGTGCTGGGATTACAGGCTTGAGCCACCGCACCCGGCCGAACTTTTTATAAATGAGCTTAAAACTTGAATTGGGCCCTTTTATGCCCACTCAAACTTCAGGTTTTACAAAACAAAATTCAGAACCTAGGACAGCACCATCACCCCACTTGACCCCCAGGCTATTATGTAGGGAGAGTGACAGGAAGTAACACCAGTGTGAGTCAGGCTGGACATAAGTGGAGAGGAGAAACAGAGTCACAGTCAAGGCTGCCTGCTGGTGAAGAGATGATCTTAGAGGCGCATCAAGGCCATGTAGTTCAACTGTCAAGTGTGGAGGTTTACGTCTTTACCCCGCCACCCACTAACTATGCATCTTCAGAGTTACTTGGCCTCTCCTATCTCATAAAGAGTCAATGTGTATAAAATACCTTGTAGTATAAATTGCTCCATTAATATTGGTTTTCAAAATTTTCAGTATTATTGAAGTAAGGTGAATTGGACATGCAGGCTGGGGAACAGAGTATCTATCTTTTCCCTACGAGGAGCACATAAGACCTGCCACCCAGGTCAAGCCTAGGCTTTCTTGGCCTCAGTGATATATGGAGCAGAGCACCTCCCCACCCTCCGCCCCACCCACCTTCTGCTCTGGCTTTCCTCTCCACCCAGCCTCTGACTGTCTCTTCTCATCCTTCATAAACAGGCATATCTCCTTCTGCACTGCCTTGTGCAGTAAGAGATGTCTTATGTTTCCTACCTGCTGAGGAAAGTAACCCATTATCTTACTTTTACACCCTCTATTAAACAGATGTATCCTCCCCTTTTCTCTTCCCATGGATCTCTGAGAAGTGATGCTCTCCTACAGTCCAGAAGAGGCCTTCCCTCCTCTCCAACACTTTTACTGGAGAAGAGCATTTGGAGCAAGTGAGTGTAGTGCAAATCTGCCTGCTGCTCACTGACACCCTGACTTCAACATCATCGTCTTCATATGTCTCTTGGCACTAACTTGAAAGTATATCTCTCCTTTGAAACAATAAGATTATTTCATTTCTGATCTTTAGCACTCCCTCTGATTGCATAACATCCTTATCCTTTGTGTATTCCTCCTTGAAATATCTGTTCAAATTCCATTTAGTGTGAGACTGGAGAGCTTAAGACATATGTCCCCTCCCACACACAGGAGACAAGGGGCCAAAGGGAGTGAGTTAGCCCAATGACTCTTGTGCTAACCACTAGCCAGTTGCCTACATTTCCACCATCAGGGAACTACTTTTGGACACACCAAGGACTGTCTCTAAGCCTTCTGGTAAAGCAGCTCTATTCTTCTCTACTCCAAGATTTTGGAGGCATCAAGCTTGGTACAGTGAGAAAACTCTGGACTTGAAGTCAAGGTCTGATTCAAACTCTTGCTTTGAAATTGACTAGCTGTGTGACTGTCTTCATCTACTTGTGACACTGTGACAAAATGCCACAGTCTGGGTAATTTACACAGAACACAGATTTACTTCTCATAGTTCTGGAGTTTGGAAGTCCAAGATGAAGGCACCAGCATCTGGTGTCTGGTGAGGGCTACACTTGACATGGCAGAAGATGGAAGGGTAAAAAGGGACAACTCCCAATGTCAAGCCCCTTTATAAGGACACCTAATCCCATTCACCAAAGAGAAGCCCTCATAGCCTAATCACCTCTTAAAGGACCTACCTCTTCAGACCATCATATTGGCCACTCTTGGATTCCAGTGGGAACACATTTAAACCTTAGCAAGTACTCTGTCAAATGCCTGAACCTCTCGGAGGCTCATCTCCCATATATTTTAACAAACAGAGTTTAGACCTGAAGCCCTGTAAGGCCCAGGAACCCGTGGCCAAGTCCTCAAGTTCTGCCGTGGTTGAATCAGCACCTATGGGCCTCCCTACTTCTTCCCTGATACTCTCCAAGGTCATTTCTCCTGGGGATGCTCACAGGTGGATGCTGCGTGCAATATGGCGACAGAGGCAAGAAGGCCATCTCCTTCTCTGCCTCCTTCCTTGGCTATAAAGTCCTTTTATTCATCTAGCAAATATTTATGATATTAGTGACTCTGTACCAGGCACTCCTTTGGGTAATAGGATTATAAGCGGTGAACAAGACAAACATGGTCCCACTGTCCAAGAAGGTATCTTCCAGTGGCAACCAATGAGCAAACACACAAATAAGAAAGATACAAGTTGTGATGCAAGCCACAGAGCAATAGGATACAAAAGAGGGATATGGCACACACTTGAGTCAGAGGGTCAGAGAACCTGGGGAAGAAAAACAGATGTGACAAGAGTTTGTATCTGAGTGACATAATAGCGCCAGCTTATTATATAATCCTCCCAGGAAGGTTTGACTGCATAAAGCACAGATGGGCTCTCAGGACTGTCAGGCGGAGGGAATTCAGGCTTCATGCCTGCACAACCTTAGTCTCTTGAATTGTCCAGGTGAAAGAAGTGTTGCAAGGCCCAACGCTCCATCTTGTTTAGGCCAACCGTGGGCATAGGCAGAAGTTGCTTCTCAGCCACTGTTGGAACCCCCTCCTTAGATGTTATTTGCAAGCCCATTAGCAATCTTGGAGAACACAGTCTGAAGGGATCCACTCTAAAAGTGCCCATGGTCAACGACAGCATTACACATGGTCCTTTCTACCCACGCAGGGCTTTACCACTTACAAAGCACTTTCTATTATTTCAGTTGAGGCTCAGCACAACTGTATGAAGCAGGAAGGAAACTGAGCTTCAGAAAGCTGGCGGAAATGCCTGAGGTCACCTCCCTTCTTGGTAGTGTAACCAGCACAAGCACTTTCCATGAACTGTGGAGAGCTGTTTGCTGGATACTCAGAGACGTCCTTTGGCAGCTGCAGCCTCAACCTCTGAACCTCCTTGGCCTCCCAGCCTCTCCGAAACTCCCACCCTAACATAAAGTCATTTGAGCTGCCTGTAAGAGAGACTAGAGCAAATGAATTAACCTCTGCAACAGCAAGAAACACAAGGCTAGACGTCCCTCAGAGGAAATGGAGTGACTTGGCAGTGTCCCGCTCAGACAGAAGAGAGAAAGCCAACTACGGTGGCAGAGGGCAGGATGAGGAGAGATGTTTGCCTTCTTAATACTCTATTACACTAGTGTGCTTTGTGCACCCTTCCCTGAAAGGAGGAACATCTGTGGTCTTATTGACCACTTGCACCCTGGGGAAGAGAGGTTTTGGAAACGCGGGTCCAAAAGAAAGAAGCAGACTCAAGGTGGAAGATGGGAGAGGTGAGAAGGCAAACCTGTAAGGAGCTAAAGGCACCTAAAGGGGAAACTCAGGAAGAAAGCACACACTTGCCTACCTGCAGCTTTACACAGAGCTGGATTCTTGAGTGACAGCAGTAACTTGGTATTGTCCCTTCTTCTTGGTGGTCCCAGCCTGGGGAGTCTTTTCCCTTGCATACATTACTCACTGACCCCTTCCCAAAGCTCACTCCTCTCATTCTTTTGTGATATCACAGATGATATGTCACTTTCTTCAGGGAGACTTCCTAACCACTCCAAAAGGTCTGTGTTCCCACAGTGCTCCACAGCAGAGCCACCATGTCCTTACTGTCTACCAAATAAACTGAGTGTGTGAGTGGTTGTTGAGTCCTGGGTATGAGGAGAAGAGCATTAGCCTGTATATCATTGCTTCAGTTAAAGGCCTTTCCAAGTTGGACAAGGATTTCCACAGTTGTAAAATGCAGGAACAGCCACCCAATGGAGCTTGCCAAGTGATGGGGTTGTCCCACACTCAAGAAAATACTCCCACCCCGAGACTGTCTAGGTAGGGCGTAAGCCACAAACCCTGGGATCTGTTTGAAAGGTGAGTAAAATCCTTGTTCTATCTGGTTCCTATGCAAAGGTTCACAATATGCCCTACTGTGGCCATCCTTTTTCCTGTTTATGGCATGGTACAAACAGCACAGACATTTGAAAGAATGAATTTCAAGCCAAGTTTCACCACTTACCAGCTGTCTTGGATTTTGGTAAATAACATCAGTCTCTGAATCAGATGCAGATAGTACCATGTAACGAGCAGTATGCTACAATTAACAGAGCTCAGTGCCTGGCCCATAAAAATGTCTTACTAAGTGGTAGGCATTAGTATTCTTGTTAGTGGAGTGTCATTGGTAGCTAAGAATCCAGACTCTCAAACCCTGGGGTCAGCCTGGGTTCAGACTGCATTTCTGCCACCTTCTAGATGTATCACCCCAGATAAAGCTGTTTTCCTGCCCTCTGGCTCAGTGTTCTCTTCTGTTAAATGGAGCTAGGAAGAGGACCCATCTCATAAAGTTGTGACTATGAAATAAGATGGCATATGAACAGGGCTTAGGAACATGTCTGGTTCACACGGAATACTATGCAGCCATAAAAAGGATGAGATCATGTCCTTTGCAGGGACATGGATGAAGCTGGAAGCCATCATTCTCAGCAAACGAACACAGGAACAGAAAAACAAACATCACATGTTCTCACTCATAAGTGGGAATCGAACGATGAGAACACATGGACACAGGGAGGGGAACGTCACACGCTGGGGCCTGTCGGGGGGCAGAGGGGTAAGAGGAAGGAGAGCATTAGGACAAATATCTAATGCATGCAGGGCTTAAAATCTAGATAATGGGTTGATAGGTGCAGCAAACCACCATGGCACATATATACCTGTGTAACAAACCTGCACGTTCTGCACATGTATCCCATAATTTAAAGAAAAAAATTTAAAAACAAATAAGTAAATTACTTTAGGCTCCCCCCACCAAAAAAAGTAGAAAAAAATAAAAATGTTCATCAATTGATGAATAGAGAAAATGTTATATCCACCCCCCACTCCCCCAAAAAAATTTCTGGTTAAGTTAGTACTATCATGCTTGCTATTATCAATTCTTAATGTTACCTAAATTTTCAAAGCTATATAAAATTAAGTTGTAAAAAAGCAAAATTATCATAGCACTTTGATCTTCTGCATAACTCCCTCATTGATGGCAAATCAGTAAACCCACTCTAGCACGTTCCTTCTGTGTGCAAAGCACTAAGCAGCTGGTTAGGGAGATAAATGAGGTTCCTGCATTAGAGAAGACAGTTATCTGGAGTCTGGGTTAGACACACCTGACACACGGCTGCTAACAGCCAGCCCAGCCCTGGTTGTGTAGACAAGCCAGAGGTATGGGGGATGGAGACTTGGGTGTGTGGTCAAAGTGCATTGGGCCAGGATTCAAGAGACTCAGATTCTAGTGCCACTTATCCATGCTTACTGAGCAAATTACCTCACCACTGTGACCCAATAAATCTGATTCCCAAGGTCCCTCTCTTCCAATTTGAACATTCAAGAGATTTCTGAAGTACAATTTAATGTTGCACCCTTTGTTTTTAAAGAAAATTCTTTTCAAAAATCACTTCCTTGAATGAGGTTTTGATGACCTACGTAATTTTTTAAACGGCATTATCTACACATAAAGCATCTTTATGCCTGGAGGAATGTGCCTGTGCAGGTGAATCTGTTTGCCTTTCCTTTCAGGAAAATGAAAACAGTCTCCCCTCCTGTGATTCTTTTTTGCCTTAGCTCCCAGGTCACGACACTTACAGACAAGGGCACCACCCAGTTACTGTCAATTAATCTGCTCCACTGACACACCCAGAAACAGCTCATTCTTCCACTTTCTGTAGTGAATCCCATTCTCTGTTCACTTGCACATATCATGTTGTAACTGTATGTTTATTCCTGTCAAGTCAAAACAAATCAACTTCTTTTTTGAAATTGTATTTGAAATTGAAAAAAAAAGTCCGTTTAATTATTATTATTATTATTATTTTTTTTTTTTGAGCCGGAGTCTCACATTGTCATCCAGGCTGAAGTGCAGTGGAGCAATCATGGCCAACTGCAACCTCCACCTCCCAGGTTCAAGCAATTCTCTTGCCTCAGCCTCCCAAGTAGCTGGGATTACAGGCACCCACCACTACACCCAGCTAATTTTTTATATTTTCAGTGGAGACGGGGTTTCACTATGTTGGCCAGGTTGGCCTCAAACTCCTGATCTCGTGATCCACCTGCCTCAGCCTTCCAAAGCACTGGGATTATAGGCGTGAGCCACTGCCTAGCCCAGTTTTTCAATTATAAATACTTTGTATCAATGCCACCAAACAAGCAGGTTGCAGACAAATTAGAAAACGTAAATTAGCCAAAAAAGCAAGTAAAAATGTCAATAATCCTACCACTTAAAAATAACCATTTATTATGTATCCTTCTAGATTGTGTACATACACACAACATAATTAAGAGAGTGTTATAATCTAAGACACTGTTTTCACCTTGCTTTTTTCACTTAACATGCATAAATTTGTTAATGATCTAATATTGGGAGTTGTAAAGGCTAAAGGGTATTCCACTGCTTGGAGTTCTATATTTTATTCAACTAACCTACTATTGTTGTACAAAGATTATTTTCCATTTTTTGCTATTATCCACAATTTTGCAACAAATTTACTCAAATATTTCCTTAGGATCTATTTGCTTTTTAATGAAATGGCTGGGTGAAAGGGTCTATATATTTTTAAGATTTTGAATACATATTACTGAACTTATTTTCAGAAATTTTGTAGTGATTGTATGAGTACCTATTTTTCTTTCCCTTTCCCAAGAAGCATGTGCTATTTTTATTTGTATTATCTACACATAGAAAGTAGCACATATAAGTTTATATGTAACTTTACATATTATACACATATATGTGTGTATATATGTGTGTTATATTTATAAAAGTATATATACATATATAGGTATACACATACTTTTCCAGTCTGAGAGGAGGAAGTGGTATCTCATTGCTTTGACAGGCATTTCTTTGATCACTGAGGCTGGATTATTTTCATGTGTTCATTGACCAAGCATATTTTATTCATTCAATAAATATTTATTAATCACCTACAAAGCGTCAACTCTTCGAGCATTTCTTCTGTGAATTTCTATGGAGAAAGACATAACTTTTAAATGAGAAATTGCTTCTTAAATCTCTTCATTTTCAACCTGTGCCACATCTCTGAGTAACAGATTCTGGAAACTGACTTGCATAAATCCTTTCCCATCTTCCACGTAATGGTATTTTTGAGAACTTGTTATTGACTCCTCCTAGGCTGTTTTTCTCCTGCTTTTTCATTAAACAAGTACAGAAACTTGTAGACAAGATTCCATCGAGGACACCAGCTAGCTGTGCAATCTACGGGAACTCATTCCCTTTGCAAGTCGAGCATTCGTCTTCCATGTCCAGAAACTCAATCTTTTAGTGCCCTAGAGCTGATCCTGAGTGGCTGACTCACAGTGAATAAACTCACAGGAGACCAAGTGTATAAGCCAGAGAGCCAACTTATTTATTTGAGATGAGAATTATAACTGTCATGCAGACCAGACAATGGCTGGACTCTCCAGTACAATTTATCCCTCAGGCAAGCTACAGAAGCAGCCCAGCATCTCAAAAGGGTGCTTCATGAGTGGGAAATGCAGTACGAGGTGAGCAGGTGATAGGTTTGCAACTGCTAGCAACATGCTCTAACACTTTGGTGCTCCATTACCCATGCTCTTCCCTGGACAGTGCCTGGGGAGAGGCAGTTCTGACTCTGTGCTTTGTGGCTGCCTGGCACCCTCTCCTCTGTGGATGGTCCTATTGTGCCTTAGCTGTGATCACAGCTCCAGGCGGAATACCATCTAGCTTGACTGTCCTGCCAGTCCTGTCTTTTAATGGTGATTTGACCCTTGCCTAACATGCTGACTTAATGTTTAAAATTTTGTACTGTCTTCCCACATTCAATTCACATGTGCTGAGGATGTCCTGTGTTTCGGGTATTACACTGGTATTGGGCATAAGACTTGGGTTTCTGTTGGTGCCCGAGGTCATGTTTGTAAGGCATGATGGTATTGATCATCATGTTTTTTCAGGGGAAGCAGTTCCAATTCAGTCCCTCTTCATAGAATTATCATTTTAGCCTTCTGAAATGATGGGGAAAGTAACTGCAGCAGACCTCTCTGTGTCCTGCATTTCATCCATCTCTGCTTTCAGTCCCAGCTGCAGTGGATGGTTCCATATGACCTCAGCCTCCCTCATGTGGGCAGCATCCCCCTGTTTAGCACATCCTTGTGCTTTGTTCTCAAAGGCAATGCCCTATATGGCTGAAGCCCAGAAAGGTGAGAGAGTTAATGCACCCAGAGGAACTCTTGGCCTTAGTGGGATGGGAGCCAACACACAAGTGCTCCAGGATCCCTTCCTTCAGGTATCCAATGCTAGGAGCCACCTGTCCATTTCTCAGGAGGTTCTTGCACAGGGAACATGTCCCATTGTATAGCAGCAGCCTCAACTTGTAGTGGCTTCTTTTCCTCTCTTTTCTTCATTCCAGGGGTCATGCCCCAAATAAACAACATATACCCATATCCTTGTCTCTAATGGTTCCTTTGAGGAGGTAGCATAGGGGCCAGGAAGACTGGTCTTACCAGGAGCACAAGAGATAGCAAAGGCAGCCCATGAAGCCCTGTGGACTTCCTTTAGAGACTACCGTTGGTGATGATGCCACTGTCAGGGAGCATGTGGTCTCTTCAGGAGGACCCAGAATTCCCCTAAATCCTTCATCAGTGTGTCATTGGGAAGGAGGGTGACATTACCAGGAGAACCCTTAGAAAATGCTCCAAATAGCCAGGATCATGCAACTGCACTCCAGCCTAGGCAACAGAGCAAGACTCTGTCTCAAAAAAAAAAAAAAAAAGAAAAAAAAAAAAAGAAAGAGAAAAGGAAATAACCACTAAGACTTTACTTCTTGGATCCCCTGAATAGAGTAATTTCCTGTCTCCGGTCAGATTTCTTAGAAGCTAAGCCTGAGACAAGATTCTTGGGCAATTGTGTTATTGAGGGGGTTTTCTCAGAAGACGGGGAGAAAAGAAAGAAGGATGGGGCAGGGATAGAAAGCTAAGCAAGGTGTGGTCCCAGCTGGTGACTGGCTCCTGCATGATCCACAACACTGCTCTAGCAAGGTGGCTCAGATTCTGACCAAGGAACTCTTCCAAGAGCAGAGAGTAGATGCACCAGCTCAACCAAGAAGACCTGGGCAGGGCGCAGGCAGCACCCCCTTTGTTTCCCTATGTGAGGAGCTCCTAAGGAGCAAAAGAGATCACTTTTCCTTCAAGTCATCACAATGCAGACTTCTGCTCTGGCTGTGAGCTTTGAAGCTTCCCTTGTCCATAGTTCTCTGCTTAATCTTTACGAGCATCTCTCTCTCCAACCAAAACAAAATTCCAACTTGAGAGCTCAGGGAAGTGCCAGGGATTCTCTCCACATAAAGATCTGTGGTAGATTTTTTTTTAATGTTATAACATCATCCCAGTCATGAGCATGAAAATGCTCATAAATCTCCATCATTCCCGCCAGGGTTGCAAGCAGATAATTAGGAATCTTTTTAAAAGCTGAACACCAGAGCATTTCCTCAAGCATTACATTGCCTCAGAAGAGAAACCTCTAGTGCTATGTAAAGATCAGTGACAGGAAGCTCAGGAGGTATCCACCCTGCCTAAGCATTGGCAGCAGATGCCAAGATGACTCCTTGCAGCAAATGCTCAGAGTCTAATTCCACAGTCATCAGAACTTCCATCGAAAACACTAGATCCAGTTCTTCTCCTGCTGCTCACCAGGGTAGGGCTCCTTGACAACACACCTACCATCCTTCAACCTTGGTGAGCTCATTCACAGGGACAGAATAAAGATTAGATTCCAAATGAACATAACAGCACCTTATGACAAGACACTAAATCACTGATGTGCTGGTAGACAAGCTGAGGGAGGGGACTCTCAGGTGTGAGGACCCCAATTCATAGCATTTGCCAATCTCCATGGTATAAATAATCCCACTATGACAGACTTCAAACTACCTATGGTTTAACGCCATCTCAAGAAATTCCTGAATGTTTGAAAATCTGCTCAGTGGAGCCAGTAGAAGGCAGCTACAGCACACTACCGTAAATCCACCTTCTCGGATAGATAAATGGTTCAGGAAAGGGGACAACTAGGACTTCCCAGCCATGGATAGTCTCTGCAGTGACTTCTGAAAGAGCCTTGGTCTAATACTCATTCTAAACCTTCACACACGTGGATTAAAAAATCCCCAAGGCCACACCACTTGCTACAGCTAAGGCCAACCCAAATTCAGCATCTTCTGGTACAAGAATTGTGCTCAAAGATCATATTGAGAATTCAAGTCTTTGAGATTGGGGAATCTGGTACCCCTGGTAGAAGTCTAGAAATCAGAAAGAGAAACTGTTTTGGTGGATTAGGGAGGTAACTCTCAGTTTAATGAGCATGTAGATGATTATAGTGTAAGCAACCAGGAGACGGTCAGAGATGGTCAAAACGGTAAACTTCTAAACTGATAGGTCTCAATCAGTTTAGAAGTTTAGTTTGCCAAGGTTAAGGACACACACCAGGGAGACAGGTCTATGTCTTTCTCTAAAGATGATTTTGCAGGTTTTATTCTTTAAAGGAGAAAAGCAGGCTGAAGGGAAAAGGGGGTGTGTGTGGTCACATTACTGAATCCACATGTTGCAAGAGAAAAGGAGCAGGTAGAGGAATAGTGAATTATGTATTTATCTTGCACTCAGTAAACTGGCACTTTATATCAGTTAAGGTGAACATAGAGTAGCTACCTGTGGAGATATTTAACCTTTTATCTGTAGCTATCTGCTTAGGAACAAAAGGAAAGGCAGCTTCTCGCGTGAGTCAAATTCAGATTAATTTCTTTTTCTTTTAGCATAATGAAATTAGGGCCCTAAGTATTTTGTTTGTTTGTTATTGCATCAGAATCTTGCTCTGTTGCCCAGGCTGAAGTGCAAGGGTATAATCACAGCTCACTGCAGCCTCAACCTCTCAAGATCAAGCGATCCTCCTGCCTCAGCCTCCTAAGTAGCTGCACCACAGGCACATGTCACCACTTCCAGCTAACTTTTTTAAATAGAGATAGGGGGTCTTGCTGTATTGCCCAGGCTAGTCTTAAACTCCTGGGCTCAAGCAGTCCTCCCCCCTCAGCCTCCCAAAGTACTGTTATTTACAGATTTGAGCCACCACAGTTGGCCCCAAGTTTTTATTTTCCTTTCATACCTGCACAGTTCACTGCTCACCACCCCACCTTCGGCATTCATTGGACCCAAACTCCATCAGTGGCCACTCACTTGTGCCCTGTAGGGTTTTCTGCTTGCCAGAGGGTTTATTAAAGTATTTCTTCCAACCCCATGAAGGATCCTCCACCACTAATAGAACTGTGGTTAATTCTATTTGTCTTAGGAAGAGCAGGGCTGGAGACACATGTTTTAGACCATGCATGCAGAGGTGGTGTGGTGCTGTGGTCAAGAGCACAGGTCTAGATTTCCTGGTCTCAGGTCCCACTGCCATTTTGCATGTAAGTATTGGCAGCTGTCTGATGTTATTTTTGTGCCTCGTTTTCTTCTTTGTAAAATTACCATATTGACTACAGTGAAGACTGAAGAAATTGATAAGTAAGATGGTTGGAACCATGCTGGGCACATGGTGACATTAGCTGTTACTATCATTGATAGAGGTCAGTGATGAGAAACAGATGGGCTCTCACAGGAGAGTTTTTTGCTTTGTTTTGTTTTGTTTAAAAGGCTGGTGACAGAGATTTGCTGGACTTTAACATGTTGGACCAGGAACACACACACAGACACACAAACAAATGTCCACACCCTCACCCTGTTGATCTGTACTGGCTTATTTCACTTGAAATTTTTGATTACAAATTTGATTGGGGTTTGACACTCCCTGGTATCTTATTATTTTTCTCTAACATATTTGTTTTTCCAGGGTCAGACAGTCATCCTCAATCCATGTGGCACAGTAGAATCACCTAAGAGTTTTTAAAACTACAGATGCCCAGAACCCATGCAAGACCAATTAAATCACTATAGGAATACAGGGGAAAGGAGGTACCTAGTGGAATAGTTTGCAAGTTCTGCATTCAGGTGATTCTAATGTACAGCGAAACATTCCTTTAAGAGGATTATTTTTTACCTTCTCTTTCCTGTAATTCCCCTACCCTCCCTTCTCCTTTCAACCCCCAGCTAATGAATTTGTCTCATGCTTCACTGAGGAAATTGAACCTACCTGAAGGCAACTTCCCTAACCGCCCATGGTCCAAGCCACTGAAGTACCTTTGTCTGGAGTCATAGCCTCTCCCTTTTCCTTTACAGAGGAGGTGTGTTTCCCTACCCAAGTCCCACTTCTTCACATGTTATTGGAAAGCTTGTCCTTCTCCCCCTCTCCTTCCTTCACTGGTCCCTCTTTCTGCTCACTTTGCCTCTTCTCCTCCACATAATCACCACCAAATTCTAGTTTTTTCTTAGCTTAGAGAACAGTAATAAAAGCAAGCCCTTTCCCTTGACTATACAACCACTATTCACAATAGCCAGGAGTTAGAAGCAGCCCCAGTACCCATCAGTAGACGAATAGATGAATGAAGTGTCTCCATCTGTACAATGGGATATCATTCAGCCTGAAAAAGGAAGGACACTGACTCATGATCCACCATGGACAGACCTTGAGGACGTTATGGCTGAGTGAAATAAGCCAGTCACAAAAGGACAAAAAGTGTAGGTTTTCACTTATGTGGTGTATCTACAGTAAGCAAATTGGTGGAGAGAGAAAGTAAAACAGAGGTTACCGGGTGCTGTGGTGAGGAGGGAGGAGTGAAGAGTTGTTGTTCATTGGGTACAGAGTTTCAGCTGGGGAAGGTGAGAAAGTTCTGGAGATGGAGAGTGATAATGGTAGGACAGTGGGCGCACTTGACGCCACTGAACTGTACATTGGAAATGGTTAATATGGTGCATTTTATGTTATATATGTTTTATCACAATTAAAAACAATAATAATGGCTGTAAACACCTTCCCCCCACCAAACTCCCATATGTCTCTCAGCCCACAACCAATCTGGTTTCTGCTTCCCCCACGCCACTAAGCCTGCTTCCGACGAGGTCACCTTGACATGTGTGTATACAAATCCAGTAAATACCTTCTTTCTTTCCTTCATTTAACATAGCTGAAGCATTCAGCTGTCCTCCTGAGATGCTGTGTCCCCTTGGTTTCCATGACATCGCGCTGTCTCATTTTTAACTCCTAACTGTTTTCCTGTCACTGGCCCCAAGCTTTAGATTTTAGGTTTAAGGGGTTCCTCAGTTCTCTCCTGGACCTTTTCTCTCTCCTCTCTATGTAAACACTCTTCTTTTATCTAGGGTAATTCATCTAGTCTCATAGTTTTAAATACAATCTCCACGTGGATGACTCTCAAAATTACATCCTGAGCCTCAACTTTTTCTCTGAACTCCAGGCTCGTAAATTCTACTGCCTACTTGATGTCAACACTTAGATGTTCCACAGTCATCTCACATTCAATGTGTTCAAAATGGAACTCCTGACTTTACATTCCCCACCCCTCTCGCCACCACCCACTGTGCATCCAACACATTTTTCCCCATCTCAGCAAAGGATGAATTGCTGGAATCTGAGTAGCATCCCTAATTTCCTTATTCCCCATATATAATGCATGAGTAAATCCTGACAGTCCTACCTTGCAAATATGTCTTGGATCCATCCAGTTTTCTGCACACCCACTCTCTCTTTAGATTACGTCACCAACTTTCCTTAGCTAGACTGTTACAGGAGCCTTCTTACTGATCCGGGATATTGAATGATTCCTCTTCTTCAATGCTATCTCAGGTCTCTCTCTTTCTTGCTCTCAGCCACGATGGTCCAGCCACACTGATCATTTCAGTGTTGTGACTATGCTTATGCTCAACTTAGCTCATCTCTTTCCTACATCAGGGCCTTTGCACATACAGTATGCACACGTGCACACACACACACATCTCATGCATACATTTCCCGCTCTTGTTCCTCTAACCCCATGTCCATGTGCATGGCTGGCCCCTTCTCATCCTTCAGACCTCTGCATAAATATCACTTCCTCAGAGAAACCTACCTGGATTACCCTAAGTGAACAGGTACCACCTCCTGTTTTTATCTGTTCCTTATGTCTAATTGTCATCTTTTTAGCTTTATCACTATGAGCAATTCTTTCTGTGTGTTTAACTCATTATTGCCTATCTCTTCCAATACATTCTTAACACTGTGAGTACAGGACTTCTGTTTGGTTCACCACTGTATTTGTAGAAACTCTGAGAGAGTTTTCGCCCGGGACAATGGACACTCAATAAATACTCGCATGACAGAATGGGGAACACTGTCTTCATGGAACACGGTGCCTTGGAGTTAAAGCTTGGGTTCAAATTAAGATAGAATTTTCTGGTCATGTTCTAGAAATTTATAACTCTGAATGTTCCCTCATTTTTACGTGCAAACAAAAATTTCCTTAAGATAGCTGATCTCAAACACTATTAACCAATGGATTATATTGCTCTTTAAAGCAAGTTTGTGAAGACAATAATTAAATATATATTTTGCACTTAAAGCAACATTTCAATAAAGCTTAGTATTTATTTGTTATCTTTTAAATAAATTCCTGATATCAATTTATCCTTATTCTAAGATTGGTCAAGATCCTTTTAGGACTTGAGGCTTCAGATCAACCTGACTTCAAAAATACTTGCAGCTATATCTTAGGGTTATTAACTTTTAGAAACTCTTCCTTGTGATGGTCACCTATCAAATAGTAGTGATGAAGAAACTGAAGGCAGGCACAGTGGTTCACATCTGTCATCCAAGTGCTTTGGGAAACTGAGTTGGGAGGATTACTTGAGACCAGCCTGGGCAACATAGTGAGACCCCATCTCTACAAAAAAAAAAAAAAATTAGCCAGGCAGAATGGCACACACCTGTAGTCCCAGCTACCCCAGAGGCTGAGGTAAGAGGATTTCTTGAACCCAGGAGTTCAAAGCTGCAGTGAGATAAGATCACACCACTGCATTCCAGCCTGGGTGACGGAGCAAGACCCTGTCTCTTAAAAATAAGAGAAACTAGCTGGACTATATTTCTTATCTCCCAGCGTATCTTTTCTTTCTTTGAAGAAATAGGAGTAATGAATGGAGAAAATTCTACTTAGAAATATACACAGTTTTTATCTTGAGTGTTTTTCTATTTTTAAAATTAATTGTGTGTGTGTGTGTGTGTGTGTGTGTGTGTGTGTGTGTGTGTGTGTGACAGGGTCACTTTATCACCCAGGCTGGAGTGCAGTTGCATGATCTTGGCTGACTGAAGCCTTGACTTCCTGGGCTTCAGTGATCCTTCAGCCTCAGCTTCCTGAGTAGCTGGGACTGCAGATACACACCAGCATGCCGGCTTATTTGGTTTTTTAATTTTGCATAGAGAAAGTTGTAGTTTGGGATATTAGGGGCATTTGGCCACCAAATAGTCAGGCTGATTCTAACCAATTGGGATAGTCTAAGGATGTGTGTTGGGGGGTACCTGTTGTGAAAATGGTGTGCTTTGGTATTTATTTAAAATGTGCCTATGTTTATCTCCTTTATTCTTCATATAACCATTTACTGGAAGGTAAAGTAAATATCAGTAAATATCAGTTCTCTGTGTTGCCCAGGCTGGTCTTGAACTCCTGGCCTCAAGTGATCCTCCTGCCTTGGAGTAAGCCACTGTGTTTTCCCAACATTGTTTTAAAAAAAACCCAAACCTAGGATCAGGATCTATCTCATTAGTAGACAGTATATTTCATATTATTTGTTCCTCATTCCACTGAAGCATTTTCAACAAGAGGTATTTTATACTGATTTGCATGCAATAATCCAGGCGTCCCCAAACTATGGCCTGCGGGCCACAGGCGGCCCCCTGAGGCCATTTATCCAGCCCCCCGCCACACTTCAGGAAGGGGCACCTCTTTCATTGGTGGTCAATGAGAGGAGCACAGTATGTGGCGGCCCTCCAACGGTCTGAGGGACAGTGAACTGGCCCCCTGTGTAAAAAGTTTGGGGACGCCTGCAATAATCCTTTACACCTAGGCTTCCGGAAGTTTCTTTGCCTTCCCAAGTTTCCAGACATGTCTTGTTCCTCTAGAGTCACTATCTCCAGAGCTGCTTTTACAAAACAACTTGTGCAATTGCATAAGCAGACGTTTTTGAAGATTTTTCTTCTTTTGCCAATGTTTATGCCCAGTTTCTTAGCAGATGTTTAGTCTTGTTTCATCCAGGATACTGATGCCGAGCTCCCTCTGAGCCTCTAAAAATATCCCATGGTAAGTTTTTAGGAACCACCAACTAAGCCTCTTGGTGAACAAGCAAGGACTACGTGTAGAGGCTCGTTCTAGGGCTGGGCAGAGAAGTTGGAGAGCTCTCCTGCTCAAAAGAAATAAAAGGCAGAAAACCACCCCGTTGGCTCCAACCGGATTTGCTGCTGTAGTTTTACTGTCATCATTTCTAGCAATTTATTCCTCTCCTTGTCTGTGGGAGGATTAGAGTCTGCAAAAGGAATGTGACAAAACACCAAAAAAGTGTAGCTGAATGAAAATGCTGAAATATCACTGCAGAGGCAGACAGATGTCTCTCTTGTGAGCCAGGGAGATAGATATGCCTGAGAGAGGAGAAAAGAGCATTTTCACAAAGCTGGAGCCAGAAGTCAAAGTTGTAGCTTGGGATGTCAGGGGGATTTGGCCACCGAAGAGTGGGGTTGATTCTGACTAATGAGGATGGCCTAGGAGTGTGCCTGTGTGGTGCCTTCTGTGACAACGGCATGCTTTAATAGATCTGTATTTATCTCCGTGAGTCTTCATACAGCTATTTACTGGGGAGTAAAGAGCTACAGTCTTGAACTCTTTGAAAATAATACACATACCTTTCAGCTTGAATTAGAGGATCAGGTCACACCTCTGCCATCTGGTAATAGACCCCAAAACTACTGAGAAAGGGACCGCATCCCACCTCTTCAGTTATAAAAAGGTAACACCGAAAATCGTAAGACAGCAACTTTTTCAAAGTGGGGCAGGAAACAGGTATTTTAGAAAGACAAGTTGCTTTATTTTTTCTTTCAGTAGTTAATATTGTCCATAATTACAAAAGAAATTATCAATCTACCTCTCTTCTGGGAGAGAAGCAATTCTCCTGCCTCAGCCTCCCAAGCTGGGATTACAGGAGCCCACCATCATGCTCAGCTAGTATTTTGTACTTTTAGTAGAGACAGGGTTTTGCCATGTTGGCCAGGCTTGTCTCGAACTCCTGAACTCAGGTGAGCCACCCATCTTGGCCACCCAAAGTGCTAGGATTACAGGCGTGAGCCACTGTGCCTGGCCTATTTTTCTATAATTTCTGAATGTTTTACAATGTAGCTTCTATAATCTAACACTTGAAAATAAATAAAACTATCCTATTTTAAAATCACACAGTTAGAGATAATCTGGCTCTATTTTTTAGAAAAGTTGACTCCTACACATTTGAAACCCTGGGATGACAGGGATAGAAGATCCTTTCATGTCTAACAAATGAAAGGCCAGTGGGGTTTTGTGGTTACAAGTTTGGTTTTGGTTTTTGTTTATATATCTTTTATCTTGTTTGAGAAAGGAATTTAAACAGCCTTTCAAAGAAAAGAGGATTTAAAAGGTGGAGTAAGTGAACCATGTGGAGGGGATAGAATTAAGCTGAACTCTGTGGTTCAGGCATCTACTCACCTGCATGCTTGATCTGGCCATTCCAACAGCCAGCCAGAGAAATGGAATCTTCTCAGGTACCATTAATTATACCCATGTACACTGGGTTATAGGGGAGAAGTACACTTATTGGTATGAAGATCAGGCATTCTCTCAGTAGTCCTCTTAAAGATATTGTAAGGCCGGGTGTGGTGGCTCACGCCTGTAATCCCAACACTTTGGGAGGCCAAGGTGGGTGGATCACCTGAGGTCCAGAGACCGAGACCAGCCTGGCCAACATGGTGAAACCCTGTCTCTACTAAAAATACAAAAATTAGGGGTGGTGGCAGGTGCCTATAATCCCAGATACTCAGGAGGCTGAGGCAGAAAAATCGCTTGAACTCAGGAGACAGAGGTTACAGTGAGCCAAGATGGCGCCACTGCACTCCAGTCTGGGCAACAGAGCGAGACCCTATTAAAAAACAAAAACAAAAACAAAAACTAAAACCTGTCTTCAGTAGACTGAGGGTATCGCTCCAAAGTGAAGGTCTATAAAAACACACATGGTGATGGCATAACCCTGCCATGGGGTCCCTCTGCTCTCTGCTGATTTGGCATGACCCAAATATGGTTTCAAATATCAAGATGAGTACATTGCCTATATTCCTTTTCTAAAGTTCTCTCTGGTATCATTTCTTTCAACTAAACTGCTAGTAAATACTGCATGGGAGGGAGCTGGAGATTACATTCCTCGGCAGTGCAAATCCTCTGTTTTGTAATAGACAATGAATCTGAAAGAAAGTCTCATCTGCTTGTGGAAACTAAGAAGCCTGGCAAGAGTCCTTGCCTAGTTTGAAAGCAGATGAGTCGAAGATGTGCTCACAGACTGTCCCCACTGACACACTACTGTTTTCTTCCTTCTCCCCACGTGTACAGGTGGGCACCAGAGCATCACGCCTGTACTCTACGTAGTAGAGACAAAATCATTTTAGCCTGTGTGGTTTTGTAGATCACATGCCCACATGCTGAATGATACCAGGAGGTCTGACCTGTCTCTCTAATTCCCAGTAACTGCCCTGATGGTTCATCTCGGGGGCTTTTCTACTTAGAACCCAATGATAGTTCCGCATTATACAGCTGAGTTTTAAAAACAAACCAGAATGGAGCACTTAAGCATTTTGCTTCTAGGGTTGCTCAAGAACCATTCTGCCTGGTGGTTCTGAGCCTCATTAGCTTTTTGTTTTTAATTATTTTGTATTCATACATATACAATAACTGTACATATTTCTGGGGTACATATATTTGATATCTTGATGCACACATATATTGTACAATGATCAAATCTGGGTATTTGGCATATCCATCACCTTGATAGCTTCTTGACTTAAATAAGCACTCCAGGTGAGATCCCGCCTACCTGAACCAAGCAGAAAGTGAATCCCATCTTCCAAAAGGGCAACCCTTTACCAACCGAAAATACAGACATATTCCTTTCCTGGACATGTTACCCAAATAATAGGCCAGCTTCTGGCTTGATTAACCATAGGTTTGGGTTCCCCAAGTGAACATTCTTCACCATTCGTATGAAGAATGATGGATGAGTCTTGGCTATTCCATAAAGACCTCTGTAATACACATTCCTGCCCTGTGAAGAGAACCACTGAATAATGTAGTAGATCACACATAAATATGACGGGAGATTCCTTGATCTTTGGTTCATGGACAGGAATCAGTTAAAGGTTAAGCTATAATCACTCCACATAGATCCTCGGTTTGGATTGAAATATAGAAATTGCAGTCCAGTATTACCATAAGAGTTGGGGAAAATGTTGTGTTGTTACTAAAACTACTGCTGGATGACTTGTATGCCTTTCCAGCCATATAAGGATGAGAAGGATAATTATTCTTTTTATACTGAGTTAATATTATTTATTTTATTAGATTATTAAATTAGAAATAACCTCATTTTAAAAACTGGTTTGTCTGGGTAATTACTGCCAGAAGGAATGACATAGTTTGAAGGTTGGTACTACGAGAGTGTGTCAAATCTGGCTTGCTATCTGTTTTTGTAAATAAAGTTTTATTGGAATACAGTTTCACTTCACGCATGTATGTACTGTCTACTATTCTAGAATGGTAGAATTGAGTAGTGACAAGAGAGACTCTATCACCTACAAAGCCTAAAATATTAATTCACTGGCTCTTTACAAAAAAAAAAAAAGAAGGATTGTCAACTCTTTTTTTTTTTTCTTTTTTTTTTTTAATTGCATTTTAGGTTTTGGGGTACATGTGATGAACATGCAAGATTGTTGCATAGGTACACACATGGCAGTGTGCTTTGCTGCCTTCCGTCCCCTCACCTGTATCTGTCATTTCTCCCCATGCTATCTCTTCCCTCCTCCCCACCCCCCGCCCCTCCCCCATTTCCCCCCAACGGACCCCAGTGTGTAGTGCTCCCCTCCCTGTGTCCATGTGTTCTCATTGTTCAACACCCGCCTATGAGCGAGAATATATGGTGTTTGATTTTCTGCTCAACTCTTGATATAGAACATGCTCTAAAAGTCTGACGTTATTATTTTTGGTAGGTAGTCCCTAGTTTTTATTCACTTACACAAAATCTCCCTAATTTCCCTGAATCAGACCACCCTGTCTGATCCCATTGCCATATCTATCAACCAGTCTCTTCCCACAAGATTTACTTATAATTATGCACTCATTGGTTTATGAGTTGTGTTTTTAAGGCAAAGAACTTTACAATAAACTTTAAAAAGCTAGAGAGTTACTTCTGCATTTGGGGGGTTTTGGGTACTTTATAACCTCCTTCATTAGGTTTTGGCTACTCAATAGTATTTACCAAACTAAGCACTTGTATCCATTGTAAAAGAAAAAAATATGAATTAATTACAAATAAACCTTACTATTAGAAATGTGCAGGATCAATATAAAGAAGACAGCTAATATTTTCTAAGGTGCATAATAAAAGATTAAATTAAATGAGGGATATATACCATGTGTCCCTGAAATGGGAAAATTTTAATTATCTCCAAATTCATCAGCAAAACTAATTCCAAATAAAAATCCAAATTTACTTTTTGACAAAATAATAGTAAATTACATCTGGAAAAATAAATCCATGAGACTAAAACGTACATACACACATGTTTAAAAATACAGATGGGCCAGGAGTGGTGGCTCACGCCTGTAATCCCAGCACTTTCGGAGGCCAAGGCAGGTGGATCACCTGAGGTCGGGAGTTCGAGACCAGCCTGACCAACATGGAAAAACCCCGTCTCTACTAAAATACAAAATTAGCCCAGCATGGTGGTGCATGCCTGTAATCCCAGCTATTTGGAAGTCTGAGGCCGGAGAACCACTTGAACCCAGGAGGTGGAGGTTGCAGTGAGCTGAGATCTTACCAACACTCTCCAGCTTGGGCAACAAGAGCAAAATTCCATCTCAAAAAAAAAAATACAGATGGACAGTTGCACTGCTAGATATTTAGATATTTAAACGTAATATAAAATTGTAATGATTAAACAGTGGTTCCAAAAAAGACAGAATAGGCAGCATGAAATTGTATGTGTACTGAATTTTCTCATTTGCTGGGCTTCTGGGAGCAGCGGAGTATCACTGTCTCCTCTCTTAAACTCTGGTTGTTGTTGGTTTTAATGTCTAAAAACTCTATAGTTAACATGTATAATTGTTGAAAAACTAGAAAGTAAAACTGAACAAAAAAGAAGTGTATGTGTATTTTTTTTCCACACACAAAAAAATAAAGAATGCTGAACAAACTAAGATGTGCTTTTTCAATAACGAAATACTGTCATGGTTTTTCCAAGTCAGTAATACACACTTCCATGATGACTGTCGATATCCACAGAGACACAGACCAATTGAGTGGAAATAGTCACTTAATAAGAAAGAACTGGCTGATACTTATGTGCACATTTTGGCAACCCAGGGGACAGCAACACAGGCATTCACAATTACCCCAGGTGGTACCCAAGACCCAAGGAGATGCTTTTGGGCAACAGACTCCAATGATAGAAGCCTGTAGGACACAGACATCACCAGATCCAGCTTGGTTCTCCTTTTATAGTTAGCTGCTGCTTATTTTCAGATATTTTTACAGTCAAAATCTTGATTTGCATAGTTGCTACTCTCCTATGAAAATAGTCTTAAAACTATGGAATAGTTTCTGGGTGTAAGTTCATAGTTCACTCAACACATCTATCTTTGGGCAACTCTTTCTTACCACCTGTAATGTAAGCAGCCTAGATGCTCTGCAGACAAACTGTGCTGTCTTCCTCAATGGCTCATTATTTGGTATAGGATTAAAACAAATTGACATAAAAATGAGGAAAGGCCACATTAGAACCCATATGTATTATTTCTTAACAAATTCTTATCTCATGATGTAAAACAAAACAAATTCCATATATACTAAGATGTCAAAAGTGAAACCATGCCAAGCATAAGAAAAACAATATGTGTCCCACCTGGGAACGGGAACAATCTGTTTCAGCCTATCCCTACACTAGGTCCAAAGTCCCTGCTCAAAAATTGCTTTGTGGATTATAAATTTAAAAATTACCAGAGAGACAAACCATAGAGGAAAATACTGATAACGCTGACTACATTTGAATGTAAGAGATTTGTGAGTCAAAAAATTAAATAAGACAAATGATTTTGTGGGAAAATGTTATGATGCGTGACAGATGGGACATCAATGTCCTTTATATATAGGACTCTCTAAGAAAAATTAAAGATAAAGATCCTAATGGGGGAAAATGGGTAAAGAAATTATCAAACATATTCAACATATATTCAAACATATATGAAACCTAGTTCTCCTATCAAAGATAAGGGAAATGACAAAATGATTAATCTCACTAGTTATTGATGAAACACAAAGTATATTTGTGCATACATTTCTAGTTGCCAGTGAAAAAAACAAAATGAAAAAAACACCTATTACTGCTCAGGGTGAAGGGAGATGGGCATGGTACTGTCACTCAGAATCAGAATTCTAATTCAGCACATTTCTGACACCCTTAAATTAGAACCCCTCTACATTCTGATTCTAGAAATTTTCCTTAGGGAAAACAATTAAGGACATACAAGTTCTGCCTGTTCTGAGGCTTATTTATAACACCATTGAAATGGAAACAACCTGACAATAAGGATTGGTTTAAAAAAAAAAAAAAAAACGCATACACACACACAAGTTACGATGTATTGATGTAGCTGAATGCCAAGCTACCACTGACAGTCTTCTTGGAAGTGTCCATTATTGACTTGGAAAAACAGTGACAGTATTTTGTTATTGAAAAAGCACCTCTCTGTTTGTTCAGCATTCTTTTTTTGTGTGTGGAAAAAAATACACATACACTTCTTTTTTGTTCAGTTTTACTTTCTAGATTTTCAACAATTATACATGTTAACTATAGAGTTTTTAGACATAAAAACCAGCAACAACTGGAGTTGTTTTAGAGGGGAGACAGAAATACTCAGCTGCTCCCAGAAGCCCAGCAAATAAGCAGAGAAATGGAGGGCCTCCTTCAGATGTCCCTTGCTTGATCACAGTTGAAGGAATGTCTCAGAATACCGCATTACAAAGTTCTAGCAGCAGCCCTGACATGTCTGTTATCAAGGTTAGTCATTTATTTAAGATGTTCTTCTTTGTGGAAGGCTTTTCATACTTATGAGGAAAAGAAGACACTGTGTAAATTTTTCACAAGCAAAGCAAGCAGTTTCAGAGCAAGGCAGCCAACCTCTGTAATGATGGCCAACATTTCTCCAGCTAACAAGCTAACTTTCTTCACAATGGAATTGCACAGCAAATGGCGAACTAATTCATTGTTCTTTCTTCCCCATTGGTGATGTCCACTGATGACTGCTATGTTACTGCAGTATTCGTAGGGACAGGATTCCCAGTGGACCAATAAAGTTTTTTCAGTTGTTTTTGAAACTGATTTGAGTAGAACATGACCATGACAAGTCAACTATGCAATATTGATCAATGAAGAAACAGTTCAAATACTGTTAGTGAGGGTTAAGATGCTGGCTCTGTGGTTAGTTTGTCTGGGTCATCACCTGGTACCATTACCAATAGCTGTGTGACCTGGGCAGGTTACTGCTGTGTGTGTGTGTGTCTGTGTGTGTGTGTGTCTGTGTGTGTGTATACATGCCTTTCCCCAAAATTCCTTTTTTGAGACATTTTCCTATGATGCCATGTCCTCCCTGCAGTGAGCATTTTAGTTTAAGCACACACAATTCTCAGAGCAGGTTAGCTACAGATTGGGGGTTTTGCCACAGTCTTATAATTAGTATTGATAAAGAAACAGCTCAGATACGATTAGTGAGTGTTAGGATGGCAGCTCTTTAGTTGGTCTGTCTGGTTCATCATTACCCACAGCCAGCACCCACAGCTGTATGACCTGGACAGGGCACTTGTCCTGTGCCCCAGTTTTCTCATCTATAAAATGGGGATACTACTACGTAGTTTCAACCTCTTAGAGTTGCTGTATTTGATTAAATGAAGCAATATATGTAAAGAACCTAGTCAGCCCCTAAAGTGTATTGAGTCTTTCACATTTGTAACATTGACACTAATCAGTGGCTCCATGCATGGATTCAGAAACAATGCCTTAGATGGGAGGAATAAGCTTCAGTGATCCACTGCAGAGAATGATGACTATAATTAATAGCCAGGCATCGTATATTTCAAAATTGCTTAAAGATTAGATTTTAAATATTCAGTATTGATGAGTATATGAGGTGATGGATAAGGTTATTTAGCTTGATTTAATCATTCCACAATGTACACATGTATCAAAACATCACTTTTGCCAAATAAATATATACAATTTATTATTTGTCAAATACAAATAAAATCCGTAAAATGAAATGCCTCATGAAATCCAAGCATAGGAAATATGAGAAATTAGGGGACATGAGAAGAAATTCAGAAAGAAGTCAGATAATAGAAGATAATGATGTAGAAGAGAAATTTTCATAGGGTGGAGAGAAAATTGAAGCGGAAGTTTGGAGTGACACATGTCACTTGACCAGCACCAGCCAATAGATCTGAACTGGGATGTAAGTGGTGCAAGAATTAGGGAAGAAATAGGCACTGGGCTCTTCTCTGTGGGACAGCAGGCAGATCAAGCCACGTGTTCCATTCCCCATTCCCACCAAGGTGTGGAGGGTAAGTGTCTGATGAGGCAGCAAAGTACAACAGTGGGTATGAGAAAGCATCTGTGAGCTCTGAGACCACGGTGCCTAGTGCCCAGGGAGCATAGATTCTTCCTTCTTTCCCTTCCTTCTCTCTCTCAGAATGTCCAACCAATAGCCTTTCAGGATAAAGTCATAGTCAATAACAGAAAAAAAAGAAATAAAGTTAAAGCAAATAGTGTGTGTGTGTGTGTGTGTGTGTGTGTACGTGTGTGTGCATGCATGCACGCCTGTGCACGTGCAGGTGTATACGTGTGTAAATGCCTTTCCCCCAAATTCCTTTTTTGGAAAATTTTCCTATGATCCCACATCCTCCCCTCCAGTGAGCATTTCAGTAAAAACATACACAATTCTCAGAGCAAGTTAGCTACAGACAGGGATTTTGCTATAGTTTCAGAATTAGAGTTCTGAATTGAAACCAATCTAAGGCCCAAGGCCTCCCAAAGTGGGAGCCCATGGCCTTCCCCATTCTATCAGGGGTTTTTTTTTTCTTTCATTCCAGCCCCTGCAGTCTTCCTCATGACACATATTCCACCTCTCAGTACACAGTGATCTCCAGCGTCTTCCCTGAGTATTAGCAAAGGAAGCTCCACATCCTCTCCACTGGGCATATGGTTACCTGGAAATAGGTGTGTTGGTGCAGGACACCGTATCCACTTTCCTCCCTTTCCACTCCCAGAGAACTTCTCAGGGATCTGGCAGACTGTGTGAATATGAACAGTGACTTCAGGTTGTTTCCTTTGCTGCTGAGCTGTGTGTGTTAGCCATGAAGTCTACCCAAATGCCTCAGACAAATGCTGTACCCAACAACTAGTAGGAATGAGTTCTCTGGTTAAAAGAAACTTAATCAAATCCTCATTGTCAGTCCTCTTTACTTCTTCTACCTGGTCCTTTGCTCATTAGCCACAAAGACTATAAGTTACAGAGACCTCAGAGCTGATTCAGCTGCCACTACCTCCCACTTGGATTTCTACAGCAGCTTGTCAACGCATTTCCCTTCTTCACTCTAATTCCTCCCACTGGTTAATTCTTAGCAAACAAGGCCCTTGTCATGCCACCAACAGCCTTTCAGGATAAAGTCAAAGTCAATTTGGCATTAAAGTGCCATAATCTAACCTCACTCTACCACCTCTCATCTGCACTCCTACCAACCCTCTATGACTCAGGCTCCAGTCTCTCTCTCACTTTTTCTCCTTAGCCCTCCTTTCTCTGAAAAAAGTCACCTCCCTTGGCCTCTCTCCCCACAGTCTAAAATGAAGTCTCCTTTATAGCTGCATTCAAAATTTACTTTCTTTATGAAGCTTCCCTTTCATTATTCTTACTCTATTAAAATCTTCAAAATATTTTATGTACTCTGCAATTGCACAGACAAGTATTTATTCTTTTTTGTTTTGTTTTGTTTTGTTTTTGAGATGGAGTTACACTCTTGTTGCCCAGGCTGGGTGCAATGGCATGATCTCAGCTCACTACAACCTCCACCTCCCGGGTTCAAGCGATTCTCCTCCTGCTTCAGCCTTCTGAGTAGCTGGGATTATAGGCACCTGCCACCACACTTGGCTAATTTTTTTGTATTTTTAGTAGAGACAGGGTTTCACCATGTTGACCAGGCTGGTCTTGAACTTCTGACCTCAAGTGATCTGCCTGCCTTGGCCTCCCAAAGTGCTGGAATTACAGGTGTGAGCCACTGTTCCTGGCCTATTCTATCATTTAAAAATATTTATGGAGCACCTACTATGAGCAAGTTGCACTGGGTCAGATCCACGTTCACATCTCCCCACATGCCCAGCATAATGGCCGTCCTTATCTATCTGATGGATGCATGTTGAGTGGAAGCTATGTTAGACTCCTTAGGAAACACAAAGATGAATTTTTCATCACCTGCCATCATTAAAAAAATTAGCTAGGAAACACAAGGCATGTACATATGTAGTTATAACACAGTGTAGAAAGTGGTAAGCACTTCCAGGAAATGACACAGCAAAGAAGAGATTCACAGTAAGGAGAGATTACCTGCAGCTGAGGGAACTGGAAAAAGCTGCAGTGGATAAGGTGCCATTTTAGAGGGCCTTGAAGGATAGATAAAAATTGAGCAAGTGGTAATGTGGGAAAAGGCATTCCAGGGAGACAGAAACAAGATTCAGGAAAGTGATGACAGCATGTAAAAGGAACTCAGTGGAAAGATCAGTAAGGGGTTGTGTGCCGAGAGTATTCTAAGAAGGCTATGGTGCAGGAAAGCAGGTATAAGAAGGCAGAGGACCTCTGGCATGTTCACCCATGTCCAAAAGGCCAGGAGTCATTGCCTGGAATCAGTGCTATATGCATGGTGGTCCCCAGAAAAAGAGCACTCACTGCCCAACTCCTGTTCTGTGTCTCACCACCTTCCCCAGCAGCGTGGCTGGTTTCTGCCAGGCTGCACGTTCCAATAGGATCATGGCCTTTAGGTGAAGGAAAAGAAGGACTGCAATGTGATGCTACGAGACTGCTGTCAACAGAGAGATGCAAGAACAAAGAATAGCTACATTGCTCTGGGCTGAGTCAGAGGCAGACTCCTTAGGGGATTTTAGGGTGAGTGTAAGAACAGGTTTCTAGATTAGATGCAGTGTGAAGTTTCATCCAAGTATCAGCCATTTATTACCAGCAGGTAATCTAGATCCCACTAGAAACCCTGTCCAGCTCAGCAGATGAGTCTGTATTTGCACATTCTGGTAAAACTACATTATAGTGTGGGGATCAAGAGCACTATGTTTGGTGTCTTTAGGTGTGAATTTGAATTCGGGTCCAGCTACTTATTTTTTGTGTGACCTCCTTGGGCAACTCAATGTCATCTATAAAATGTAAATGAGCTCTCAGAGTTGTTGTGAGGTTCAATGGCATGATATTTCTAAATTACTTCAATGTCCAAAAAAACAAATAGTAGCTGTTGGGGAAACAATGTGTGTGTGTCTATCTATATACATATATATGTGTGTATACCTATATACACAATAAAGCTCCATTGATACTGGGATGGCAATATGTGTGGTTTCTTAGGCCAGGCACCAGAATTAGAATTTTTTCCAGTTGGTATTATAATATGAAGAACAAATGTGAAGGTTAAACACAGACCTAGATCACAGAAAATTCCACTACTTAAGGGAACTACGATAGTATGTCAGATACACTCATAGCATTACTGGGTAGATGCAGGTTGTGCGGGGATCTACTCTGTATCTGGGATATTTGGGGGTTTCCCAAAAGGCTGCACATTCTCAAAATAGCAACCATTCTATCATTCCAATATTTCAACTTGAGTTGAGTTTTGCGATGTTAAGTAGGTATGTTGGGTACCTAGTTTGGAGCTTGAGAGATTGTAAGGTGGGGGCACCTGCTCATGGGTGGAGGTGAAAAGAATCTGAAATATGCAAAAGAATCTCATAGCTCTCCCACTTCGGAGGCAATGGCATAGGCCTTATGCCTCCATAGGGATTCCACCTGCAGTCCAGCCTGGCACCGTGTCAGCAGCCAAGCCCAGCCCACCCTTGCTCAGATCCACCTCATCACACATCTGGTGCTCACACCTGATCCCACTCCCAACCAATTCAAGGGCATTTGAAGGTTGTCTTTCCATGGGTATGATTTAAATGGCTCTCAGGATATTCCAGAGTTTTACCTATTGCCAGCAAGAGGATTACTGACCTGGAGCTGAGTAGAGAATGGTAAATGTGTCTTTTGTAGTAATTACAGTAACTTCAAGCAGAACAAACACAGATCCAGCATCTCCAGGCTCAGATGAGCCAAAGCTGTTCTGAAGACGCCGATCACAGCAGGTGGCAGGCAGCTCTCCCAACGAACCCTAAAGTTTGTCTTTTTAAGTGAATCTGGCAGAAGACACATTGTTTCCCTGCGTGGGCATGACAATCCATGTGATGACATTTTTTTTCAAGCAGAATTGAAAATGAACATCCTTGCCAGAAATGGGGAAGCAGAGCAGGCCCACTGGGGAGGAGGAGTTCACACAGACCTGGGCTCTCAAGAAAAAGAGCACTCACTGCTCAGCTCCAAGGGGACCCTGACTCAGGGGTTCTGGGGTAAAGGGGCAAGTCTGAAAAATAGGGAAAGCAAGAGACTGTACAGAAGCACAGGAATCAATGACCTCGCAACGTCATCAGCAACCAACATGTCTTACCGGGAGGGATCCCACCTTCTTATACCAAGAGTCAAAAGCCTGCCTCTCTGCATTGGCTTTTTCATGCCACCAAGCTCAAAAGGGCTGTGTTGGGATGAATTAGAATGACAACTAATCTTCCAGCAGAAGTGCCAAGTGTGGGTTGGATTTGAGATAAGGAAGGAGAGGTGCCTTCTTTCCTCCAACATACTCATACTCAGATACACGGGAAATGCTATGACCCACGAACCTTGCTACAGGCACAGAACATCTGCCACTTTGGGCCTTAGGAAGAAGAGAACAAGAAGAAGGAAGGTCAGATAAGCAATCCAGTATTATCACCATGGCCTCTTGTTCATTTTCTGCCACCTCAGGAGTTGATCCACTTATTTATTAATCATTCAAAAAAACTGCGCAAGTACCTCCAAGGAGCCTAGGAAGTACTGTGCTAAGGTAAACACAAAAGCACTGTCATTGAACTCAATCTCCAGAAACATTCAGTACATACATAGTTGAGGAAAAGAGCCTTACATGCAGAAGTATTTAATAAACTTTGAAAGAGCGAATGAATGAGACAGAAAAGTAAGAAGCAATATATGATGAAGCACTGAAAATGAATGACAGTGGTGACAAACTATCCAATTATCAGAAGAGCAAGGAACTCCATTTTGCATTGGAGGACTTGAGTGTGGCTTTATGGAGATACACCTGAGTTATGTTTTTTGTTTTAGATGGAGTCTAACTGTGCGACCCAAGCTGGAGTGCAGTGATGTAATCTCAGCTCGCTGCAACTTTCACATTTTGGGTTCAGTGATTCTCCTACCTCAGCCTCCCAAGTAGCTGGGACTACAGGCACCCATCACCATGCCCGGCGAACTTTTGTATTTTTAGTAGAGATGGGGTTTCACCATGTTGGCCAGGCTGATCTCAAACTCCTGACCTCGTGATCCGCCTGCCTCAGCCTCCCAAGTAGCTGGAACTACAGGTACCCACAACCATGCCCAGCGAACTTTTGTATTTTCAGTAGAGACAGGGTTTTGCCATGTTGGCCAGGCTAATCTCGAACTCTTGACCTCGTGATCTGCCTGCCTCAGCCTCCCAAAGTGCTGGGATTATAGGCATGAGCCACCATGTCAGGCCTACCTGAGTTTTATCTTTAAGGATTGGAAGAGTTTGGGAAAAGCAAAAAAGAGAACAATCCAAGTGGAAGATGTCCCCAAGGCAAGCACTGAGGTGGACGGGTGTTTTGGGGAGAGCAGAAGAAAACCAGTCCATGTGAGTCCCTGGCATGCTGAGTGAGATGAAATGGGCCTGGACTATGGGCAGCTCTGAAAGTGAAGTCACACCTGCAGGACTGCCCAAAGTGTGGGCCAGTTTCCAGCAGTCACCTAAGATGCTTTTTAAAAGCTGATTCCTGAAGCCTGTGTCGGATCTTCCAAAATCATAATTTACGGGGTGCAACGAAGGCCCAGAATCTTTTTAATCAGTTCCTCATGTAATGCTTAAGTATATTAGAGTTTAAAACTCATTGGCCTTAAGCATCTAAACTTTAACCTGTTGGTAGTTAAGATACTTGCAGGCTCAAGGCCAGGATGACATAGCACTGGAGAAAGACTAATCTAGCACATGTGTGTGGAGGGAACACAGAGTGGCAGAGACTAGAGGCAGGGAGGAAATTCCAAGGTTATCATAGCAATCCTGGAGTGTGTTGATCAGCTCCCAGACATGAGAGTTTATAGCCATATCTATAACACCTCTTTGTTTTGTTTGCTGTGAGACGAAGTCATGCTCTGTCGCCCAAGCTGGAGTGCCGTGGATGATCCTGGTTCACTGCAACTTCCCCCTCCCAGATTCAAGTAATTCTCCTGGCTCAGCCTCCCAAGTAGCTGGATTACAGGGACATGCCACCATGCCCAGCTAATTTTTGTATGTTTAGTAGAGATGAGGTTTCACCATTTTGGCCAGGTTGGTCTTGAACCCCTGACCTCAGGTGATCCACCCATCTTGGCGTCCCAAAGTGCTTGGATTTACAGGCATGAGCCACTGTGCCCATCCCACCTCTTTGTTTTATATTCTCAGGATCCCATTGATCCATCCACTGTTTATGCCTTTGGGCTTTATTTGTACCCCCAACTTTCCTTTGACTCACTAAACAGAAATTGCTCTTGCTATATCTGTCATTGAATGATCATGAAGAACGCTGGACACCAAATCACCCTTTTTCTATTTCATCTACTCCCCATTTCAAACACACACATAACCAAACACATGCAGACATCCACACAGGCACACTCACATATATGCTCACAGTTTATTTGTACCACAGAGGAAACTGCCCACCTCCCTTAGCAGTTAAACCTGCTACCAAATGTGAGGAAACTCGCTGTCAGCTTCTTGGCTGATGAGGCAAGGGGGAATGTTCTGGTTCTAGGAGACCAGTTAACTGCTGCGGGTGGTCCACATGCTCTCAGTGAAAAGAGGGGCCCCACCTTGCTTCTCTGCTTCCTGCAAACAGCCTTGGAGCTCAAATGGAGATTGTTTTGTCACTTTGTGGTCTTGTCAGCATATCGATCAATGAATTCAGAGTGCTAATTGTTATCCAGCTCAATCCATCAGGAAGGCTGATAACCCTAACTGGGCCCAGTGCCAAAGCCCAGGACTCACTAAGAGGGAAGGAGAGGGGGACTGGTAATTGAGGGAGAGGAGATATGATCAGTTGATAAGTCCAGAGAAAGACAGGATGCCAGACTTAACAGAATGCATGCACATCCCCACAGAGAAGAGCCCTAGACAAAATCAGAGAATTGTCGGCCTTCCTATTTGGTGTACCTCATGAATTCTGCTTTCCTCCCTTCCACATCAACACCTATCTTCCCACACATCTCAGACCTCCACCCATTACCTAGAAAACCATCTGCCCAAACCCCCACAGGATATCTTTGGAGTACACTAGGGTAGCATTTGTCAAGGCAGGTTAACAAATCTATGCTGGAAATTCCCATTTGACCCTCTGTATCAACTCTCTACCTTTCTCAGTGCTCCTGGATGCTGACCTCTGTGGATTACTTTGCTAGGTTTTCCCATCCTGTGGCTGCTGGTTGGGTTTGATAAATGGGAATCCCCAAAAGAGAGCAGAAAGATGGAGGAGAGTGAAGCTGGGACACTTAATTCCCAGGCTACCTTCCTGTACATTCATGGGGGTCTGGCTATATCTCTCAGCTGAAGATCTGGGGGCTCTGTATACACAGTTCTCCCTGCCTTTGGGTTCCAAAAGCCAGTCCTTTCCTTCACCACTCAGGCCCAGTTTGACTAAAGCTCTCCACGTCTACTAGTCCTGGGGCACTGCAGTATCTCTTGGGGGTTTCATACATCTACTCACACCTTTGAATGCAGTCCTTTTGTTAAATTCCTCCTAGAATACCCAAATGGATATAGATGTTTCCTGTCTACACTCTGACTGTGTTAGGTGAAAAAAAAAATGCTCCATGGTCAAATAACTAATAAAATGGGTTATTTATGGCTGGACTTCTCAACGCCTTTAACATGCATGGTACATGTCTGAGAGGAAGGATATAGTAGGCAGGATTCAAAACTTGCTTGACTCAGAACCACACCCATTCTTCCAGAGTTCAGAGAAAGAATTTCATGGAACCCAGATACCAACACCCAGGGGCTACAAGAAATGAGATGCACAGACACCAGAAAACAAACCTTCTTGGAGTGTCGTCTGTGGAGCACAAGAGAAATTTTGTAAATAGCATGGGAGCTTTCAGACAATGATGTGTAATGAATAAAATACAACCTTGGGAAAGTCTTGTCTCTGCCACCAACTCTCTGATCTTGAGCAGGTTACTTCACTTCTCTGAACCTCTTTTCTCTCCTGTAAAACACAGTAGCTGAACCTGATCAAGAGATTCTAAGTTTATGACCGAAGGAACTTTTTCTTCTAATGAAATCTTAGGTAGAGGCCCAATTCAGAAGACAAATGGAAACCAAGCTGCTCTGGATGAGGCAGAGGTCAGGTGAGTAGGAGGAGTGCTGACGTTCCATCGCTTATACACTATCCTTTAGAGGTACCTCCAGGCAACCCTGAGTTCTCTCTGAAACCAGTTTGGGAAATACTGTCCTCAAGGCACCCTTCAGTGACTGCTTTGATGTGAGCACAAGGTGGTCTTCACACAGAATCATGCTGGCCCCTACCTGAAGGAGACAGAGGAAGCCACTGAGCTTATACATAGGGCAAGAATTGCGAAGAGTCCCATGTGGAACCTTTCTTTTTTATTTCTGAAAATGTGTCAGCCTGGTACAACAAATAACTCCCTTTATTTCTAGGCAAAAGAACTCTAGAACCTATTTCTGCCTTCTATGAGATGTCTTTAATACCAAATGACTCATCCCAGTCAATATTCTAACTGTTAATATATATGACTGAGTCTGAAATCTGAACACAGATCTCATTCTCCCAGAACACAAAATGTTCAACCTAAAAAATATTTGGGATTTTACTAATACCAAAAGATCTTAAAATGCTTTTAAGCTACCTAGTGGCTGGGGACCCAACCAGAGCTTCCCCTTTGTCTCCATTTCCCTCTAACATCTTTTGGCTGAGTGCTGAGGTCTCCAGGGTACTAGGAAGCTGGAGAATGATTGGGGGACTAATCCTAGAACCCCAGTGAGGCTAGTCATGTCCCAGTAAGAAAGTTGGCAAATCCTTTCCTCATAAAGCAATTATGAAGCTAAAGAAAATTTAGAAAAACAGCCTCTTCAGTGCTCTGGAAATTGACCAAAAATATACAAAAATCTGAGAAGCATTTATGGTTGAACAACTGCTAAACTTCAGGTAAGAACAGTGAGGGTTTATTAGCTCTAGATACTCTTGCCCAGAGCTGCTCCACCCTCCCTGCTAATCAGTCAACACAGAGGTTCTACCTGGGTGGGACAGGCTGTGAGTCCTGGCAACCACTACTGTGGTCAAAAGAGACTCAGTGGATTTGGAGCACTGGGATACACCCTTGCCTTCTCATGACATATAGAAGAGCAGCAATACAACAAATGGCTGACTTCCCAACTAAAACAGTAGTGGCCAGAGGCAGTTGGGAAAACCTTTTCACAGTGCTAAAAGAAAAAAAAAAAAAAGGCCTGTCAACCAAGAATTCTATATACAGCAAAATTAATCTTCAAAAGTGAAGGTGAAATAAAAACATTCTCATACAAACAAAGACTGAGAAAATTATTTGCTAGCAAATCTGAGTTATAAGAAATATTAAGGAAAGTTCAGGCTGAAAGGAAACGGACATTAGGACATAGCACATCTGAGTTCACACATTTGAATTCACACATATTAACGTTAGAATATTGGCTGTGATGAGTCATTCAGTATTGAAGACATCTTACAGAAGGATGAAATAATTTCTAAAGTTATTTTGCCCTGAGATAAAGGGAGTTATTTGTTGTCTCAAACTGACACATTTTCATAAATTATAAAAAGAAAGATTCCACATGGAACCCTTTGCCATTCTTGCCTAAGTGTAAGCTGAGTGCTTTCCTCTACCTCCTTCAGATGGGGGCCAACATGATTCTATGTGAAAATTACATTATTCTCATATCAAAGCAGTCAATTAAGGGTATCTTTAGGGTAGCGTTTCCCAAACTGACTTCAGAGAGACCTGAGGGTTGCTTGCAGGTACCTCAAGGGTCACTGTGTAAAGAATAGTATCTAGGATGGAGTGTCAGCACTCCTCCTACTCACCCAACCCCTACCTCACCTAGAGCAGCTTGATTTCCATCTGTCTTCTGAATTGGGCTTCTACTTTCATTAGAAGTAACAGTTCCACTGATAATACATTTAAAATTTTGTTATCAAGAAAGAAAAAAATTTAAACAGGAAGACATTTAAAATACCAGAAATTACAAATATGTTTAACATAAGAGGCTCTGTAAATATATTTTTCTGGTGTCTTCTCCTAACTTTTAAAAGACATAAAAGTGTATAAAGCAATAATTTTTATATTACATTGTTGGGTGTAACATATGTATACATAAAGAGAGAGATGTAATATATATGACAATGATAAGGCAAAGGAGGAGGATTCCTTGATGCAATAGAACAAAGTTTCTATATTCTACTGGAATCAGTTAATTCTAAAGACTGATGTGGTAAGACAAATAGGTAATCCCAAGAACAGTCACTGAGAAAATAGTTTTTTAAAGTATAACATGAATTTCAAAGGAATTAAAATGGTACAATGTAAATAGATGCATGCCATGTTTAGGGATTGGAAGACTAGATAGAGTAAAGAAGTCAATTCTCTGGCAATCATTAAAAAATCGGGAAACAACAGATGCTGGAGAGGATGTAGAGAAATAGGAACACTTTTACACTGTTGGTGGGAATGTAAATTAATTCAACCATTGTGGAAGACAGTGTGGCAATTCCTCAAGGACCTAAAAATAGAAATCCCATTTGACCCAGCAATCCCATTACTGGGTATATATCCAAAGGATTATAAATCATTCTACTACAAGGACACGTGCACACGAATGTTCATTGCAGCACTGTTTACAATAGCAAAGACCTGGAACCAACCCAAATGCCCAACGATGATAGACTGGATAGGGAAAATGTGGTACATATACACCATGGAATATTATGCAGCCATCAAAAACGATGAGTTCACGTCCTTTGTAGGGACATGGATGAACCTGGAAACCATCATTCTCAGCAAACTGACACAAGAGCAGAAAATCAAACACCATATATTCTCGCTCATAGGCGGGTGTTGAACAATGAGAACACATGGACACAGGGAGGGGAGCACTACACACTGGGGTCCGTTGGGGGGAAATGGGGGAGGGGCGGGGGTGGGGAGGTGGGAAGAGATAGCATGGGGAGAAATGACAGATACAGGTGAGGGGACGGAAGGCAGCAAAGCACACTGCCATGTGTGTACCTATGCAACAATCTTGCATGTTCATCACATGTACCCCAAAACCTAAAATGCAATAAAAAAAAAAGAAGTCAATTCTCTAAAATAATGTATAGATTCAATGCAGTTCCTACCAACATCCCTGCAAGTTTTTTTCTAGCTATAGGCAATATTATAAAATGTATATGGAAAGGCAAAGGAAGTAGAATAGCTAAAAGAATTCTGAAAAAGAAAAACAAAGTAGGAGGATAAGTCTACTCAATTTCAAGAAACATCATATAGCAACAGTAATCAAAACTCTGTGGCATTGGCAGAGGGACAGACATATAGATAAATGGAAAAGAACAGAAAACTTGGAAATAGGCCCACACAAATATACAAATATATCTAACTGATTTTTTGAAAAAGGTAGAAAAGCAATTTAGTAAAAAAAAAAAAAAAAAAAAAAAGATTCTTTAGAGATGATTCTAGAGCAACTGGATATTTATAAGCAAAAAAAGAAAAAAAACTTCAACGCAAGTCTCCTACCTTATATAAAAATTAACTCAAAATTGATCATGTATTTAAATGTAAAATGTAAAATATAAAACTATAAGCACTAAGAAAAAAAAAAAAAAAACAGGAGAATTTTTTTTCAGGATACTGAGATAGTAAAGAATCCTTAGGTTTGACACCAGAAGCACAATGTATAAAATTTAAAAATTGATAAATCAGACTTAAAATTAAAACATTTTCTCTTCAAAAGAGTCTATTAAAAGGATGACAAGCCGGGCGCGGTGGCTCACACCTGTAATCCCAGCACTTTGGGAGGCCAAGGTGGGTGGATCACGAGGTCAAGAAATCGAGACCATCCTGGTCAACATGGTGAAACCCCGTCTCTACTAAAATACAAAAAAAATTAGCCGGGCATGATGGCACATGCCTGTAGTCCCAGCTACTTGGGAGGCTGAGGCAGGAGAATTGCTTGAACCCAGGAGGCGGAGGTTGCGGTAAGCCAAGATTGCGCCATTGCACTCCAGCCTGGGTAACAAGAGTGAAACTCTGTCTCAAAAAAAGAAAAAAAAAAGGATGACAAGGCAGGCTGCTGACTGAAAAAAATACTTCCAAACCATATATCTAATAATGAACTAATATCTAGGATATAAAAATGACTCTCAAAAAGTAACAGGAAAATGCAATCTGATTTTAAAATGAGCAGAAGTAATGAAGAGACATTTTACTGAAGATGTATAAATGAAAAATAAGCACGTGAAATGATGTTCAATATCATTAGCCATAAGGGAAATGCACATTAAAACCACAGTGAGATATCACTATGTACCTAAGATATAAATAGCTAAAATTTTTAAAATAATAGACACAACACAAAATCCTGGCAGGATATAGAGAAACTGAATGACATTCATTTTTGGTGGGAATGTAAAATGTTACAGTCATTATGGAAAACAGCTGGAAGATTTTTTAAAAAAAATTAAACATGCAACTACCATACAACTCAGTAACTGCATTCCTAAGTATTTATTCCAGGTATATGAAGCTCTATGTGGACATAAAACCCTGCACATGAATGTCGACAGCATCTCTATTCACAATATCCCTAAACTGAAAACAACCTACAGTATATGTCTTTCAATAGGTCAATGGTAAATAAATAAATAAATAAAGTATGATACATCTCTACCATGCAATATTCACTACTCAGCAGTAAAAAGCAATGAACTATTAACACATGCAACCACCTGGAACAATCTCCAGAGAATTATGCTCGGTGAAAGAAAACCCAATCCCCAAGTTAACATACTGTATGATTCCATTTCTATAACATTCATAAAATAGCAAAATTACAGAAATGAATGCTTTACTGGTTGCCAGGCATTAAGGAAGGGGTGGGTGCAGGAAGGAAGTTGGTTCAGCTATAAAAGGGTAACAAGAGGAATCCTTGCGTTGATGGAAATGTTCTGTATGTTAACTGTTTATGCCAATATTCTGATTTTGAGATAGGATTGTATTTTTGCAAAATGGGGAAACTGAGCCAAGAGTACACAGGATCTCTCTGTATTATTCATTATAGTTGCATGTGAGTCTACAACTATCTCAAAATAAAATGTTACAATCAAGACAACATTTAGCTTGCTTATACATCTGTGCCTTGGGCAAAGTTCAGTGGAGATGACTCATCTCCATTCCGGTTCTTTCAGGTAGGACAGCTAGAAGGCTGTGGGTCAGAACCATCTGAAATCTTGTTCACTCATGGAGCTGGCAGTGGATGTTGGCTGTCAATTGAGACCTTAGCTGGGGCTAGTAGCCCTTACATATATCCTTTTCATATGGTCTGGATTCCCCTACAACTTGGTAGCTGGAATCTAAGGTTCTAAGTGTGTCAAAAGAAAGAGAGCTAGCCAGGCATGGAGGCTTATGCCTGTAATCCCAGCACTTTGGGAAGCTGAGGTAGACAGATCACAAGGTCAAGAGATTGAGACCATCCTGGCCAGCATGGTGAAACCCCATGTCTACTAAAAATACAAGAATTAGCTGAGCCTGGTGGTGGGCAGTTATAGTCCCAGCCACCCGGGAGGCTGAGGCAGGAGAATCGCTTGAGCCTGGGAAGTGGAGGTGCAGTGACTGATTGTGCCACTGCACTCCAGCCTGGCAACAGAGTGAGACTCTGTCTCAAAAATAAAAAAAAAAAATGCAAGGTTACTTCTGCTATATTCTATTCATTGAGGCAGTCTCAAAGGCCTCCAGTTACAAGGAGCAGGAAAATAAATTCTATCTAATGAGGGGATAGCAAGGTTCTGGGAGAGCATGTGGCACTAGAAATATAACTGTAGCCATTTTTGGAAAACACAATGTGCCACAGTCTCTAAAGACTGACTTTATCTCTTCCAAACCCACATGACTGCCCATAGCAACCTAGTTTATGTGTCATGAGTACAGCCACACAGAGAGACCAAAACTCTCTCTTATAATGATTTCTAGTTTCTGGAGTAGGAACTTGAATTGACTTAGGTTAAGTCAAATACTCATAGTTGGTCAAGTAGCTTGACACCTGGTGTCTGGGCTTCATGGAGATGACATGATCATACTACACAACTATAGCAGAGAGGAAAAGATATTCCAATGAAGAAATGACCATTCTATGAGGATGAGGAATGTCTTTTAGCTAATTGGACAACTCATGAAGTACCACATAAGACAGAATATCTTCTCTTCTCTCTCTCTCTCTCTCTCTCTCTCTCTCTCTCTCTCTCTCTCTCTCACACACACACACACACACACACACACACACACACACACACCACACTCCAAAAGATAAGCATGAAATAAAATGACACAGAAAGGTTAGATATAAAAAGATAGACAACGTTTATCAGCCATGTGCAAACAAAAAAAAGCTGGGCTGGCAATATAAATATCAGATCAAGTGGACTTAAAGGCAAAAAGAAGGCATTAAATAGGACAGAAAGGGGCTGGGTGCAGTGGCTTATACCTGCAATCCCAGCACTTTGGGACAGCAAGGCAAGTGGATCACCTAAGGTCAGGAGTTCAAGACCAGCCTGGCCAACATGATGAAAATCCATCTCTACTAAAAATACAAAAAAAAAAAAAAATTAGCTAGGTGTGGTGGTAGATGCCTGAAATCCCAGCTACCTGGGAGGCTGAGGCAGGAGAATCATTTGAACCTGGGAGGCAGAGGTTGCAGTGAGCCAGGATTGCACCACTGCACCACTGCACTCCAGCCTGGACAACAAGAGCGAGACTCCATCTCAAAAAAAAAAAGAAAGGGTTATTTAATGTCGATAAACGGTACATGCAACAAAGAAGACACAAATAGCATTGTGAGCTTTTTGTGCTGAATAATGTAGCTGTGAAATATATAAAACTAGTTCTGTAATAAATACAAAGAGGAAATGACAGGCACACAAGAGTAGTGGAAGACCTTAACACATCGCCCTCAGTCTTTGACAGATTAAGTAGGCAAAGAATGAATTAAGATGCAAAGAAACTGAATAATGGATTTCACAGATATAACAGGTATCTGCTTTCATAGATATATGTCAATTTTGTACTCTACCAAAAGGAAATATATCTTTTCTCTAAGTACTCATAAAAACACTTACAAAAATTGATTGTATATTAGTCCACAAAGGAAATCTCAGTAAGTTCCAAAAAGCAGAACTTGTACAGGCTCTGCTCTCTGACCACAGTACAATACAATAGAAAATTAGTGGCAAAAGTTCAAATGAACAAACCCAAACACTTTGAATTTTCACGCTGCTAAATAACTCTTGGGTCAAAGAGAAAACCAAGGCTGCAATTACAGATCATTTAGGATATAACAACAATAAGAACGCTGTGTATTGTTGCTCATGGAATAGTGCCAGAGAGAAATTCATAAAGACCTTACATTGTTAACAGAAAAAAGTGAAAATAAATGGATCAAAGATTCAAGCCAGGAAATTAGAAAACAATACCAAACCTAAACAAAGAAAATTAGGAGGCAGGAATTACCAAATTCAAAAGTGTAAAATAATGATTGGAAGACTTAAAAAATTATAGAACTGATATGTATAAGAGGTAATTCTGTGAAAGAGAATAATAATATGAATAAATGGCTAATCCAGAAAACACTAACACAGAAGTTTAAGAAGAAAGGGGATCTAACTTCATATATGGAGATTTTTGTGAGTGACATTATAGTTTTAAGCTGATGAAGTGTAAAATGTCCAATGGATTTTTTTATCTTTATTTATTTATTTTTATTTTTATTTTTATTTTTTTTGAGGCAGAGTCTTGCTCTGTTGCCAGGCACCAGGCTGGAGTGCAGTGGCACAATCTCGGCTCACTGCAACCTCCACCTCCCAGTTTCAAGCAATTCTCCTGCCTCAGCCTCCCGAGTAGCTGGGAGCACAGGCGCGCATCACTACGCCCAGCTAATTTTTGTATTTTTTAGTAGAAATGGGGTTTACCATGGTCTCGATCTCCTGACCTTGTAATCCACCCACCTCGGCCTCCCAAAGTGCTGGGATTACAGGCATGAGCCACCATGCCTGGCCGGATTTTTTTAAAGAAAAATTGAAATTGCAAATTGAATTTAAAAGTTGGAAAGCTTGAATGAATCACTATGCAAGGATCATGTTGCCAAGTATGGGAAGGTAATATACATAACATCACATAGTTTAGGATGTGAGCCTACCACCAGCCTGCCTGGGTTCACATCCCAGTTGCACCTGTTAGCTATGCAACATTGGGCAAAATATTCATACTCCCCAAACTTCAGTTTCCTTATCTCTAAACTGGCAATGACAACACTATATGCCCCCCAAAATTGCTGCTGTACAATTGATGAAGTAACACAAGCCAAGTCTTTAGCTCTGTGCCAACAGACGGACCCACCCCCTGAAAAGACACTACACATTTTTATTGTTGCATTCCTCCAAACATCCAAAAAACAGATGCTTCATGCTATACTGTTTCAAAGCATGCAAAAAGATGGAAGGTTATTCACCTGGCTTTACAAAACCTTGGCAGGGTCAGCACAAAAACTTGACAGGGTGAGCACAAAACATACAAATTTTATTTATGAATACATATTTCATATATATGTGTATATATATCACACATATATATATATCACATATATATACACATATATATCACAAGAAAATAGAATCCAGTGTTGTAATGAAGTAATAAGACATCAGAATCAAATAAGGTATTTCTCAGGAATAGACAGATGAATGGCTCAGAATGAGGAAATCTATCCATCGACCCTGTTACATCGCTAGACAATTGACAGTGTGTTGACTAAGAAACGCTGCTTTTGGTTATTGGGCTAAGGGAATGAGACATGGCCAGACATGTATGCTCAGGTTGTTGGATGTAACATTATTAAACTTTTAAACATTTAAATACCAAAAACAGAGAACCTGCTTAAATATATTCTGCTTAAATAAATATATTATGCTTAAATGATATACAGACATAGAGAATATTCTATAGAAAGAATATTGTGAAACCATATAAGATGTTTCAAATAATATTTCAAAACATGAAAATATATTCAAGATACATTCATTTCTTCATTAGGTATCAAGAAGATTAAAGTAGTATATGCAGCATGCCTACATAAGCAAAAACTAGATATTTTTATCTGAGTGCATATGTACATCTATGTATAAGCATTTAGGTGGTTTCATCACTTTTACTACTATAAAAATTCCACAGCCAATTGTCTCATACCGTTGTCATTTTGCATACACATGAAGATTAAATCACGATATTTTAATTTATTTTGAGAACTACAGTCTGTGTACAAAATGACACATCTACAAGATTATTCACTGCAATATTATTTAGATGGTGGTGTTGGGCATGAGGGTGTATGTAAGTGCTCATATAATCATCTATACAGGGAAGGAAATAAACGAAAATACAACAAAATATCACAGCGGTTATTTTAGGGTTATTCTCATCCTTATACTTAACTTAAAAATCTTCTCCTTAATGCCAAGGTAGAAAAAAATCAAATGCTAATGAAACATTTTAAGTGAGATTCAAACTAAAGGAAAAGGACTGTGCTTGTAAATCAAGGCACATATTGTTGATAACTTCATCTGTTAAAAATATTACAAAAAAGACTTCAATTAAGATATTTAAAGAGCTTTACATAGTGTCTGGCAAAGGGTAGGTCAATAATATATACATTCATTCTACTTCAGTCCCCATTTAAATGAAGATCATTGTGAAGATGAGTTTTTAAAAATACCTGTGAAAGTGTTTAGCACAGGACAAGAAGCATAATTGGTTCTCAGCAATTATTAAGTGAATCTGAATTATAAATAACCCTTTCCTAGTGAAACCTAAACCCTCAGATGGAAGTCCAGAAGTGTTTCTTACTAATTGCCACTCTCCAGAAACTCCAGATTCAATGACTTGGGTTTTTCCTACTTCTCTGTGATCCTACCATATTGCTTAAAACTGAGCAAATAAACCAAACAACAACAACAAAAGCCTCAATGTCCTCTTCTCGCTTCTGGAGGACAAGCAAGAAAATACATTTTTTTTAATCCCTCTAGATTCTCTCTTCTTGCTTAAATTCAGGTCCAGTGTAGAACTGTTTCAACCTTTGGCAAAGTTTCTTTCCTGGTTTTAACCTAATCTGTCTTGGGGAGGGACAGTACCTTTATGGGAGAAATTCCGGCCTATTTCCCAAACCCACCCCCAATGGAGAGTGTGCTTGACTGTTTAGAGTCCAACCTTCACCGAGGGAATACTGTGATGATTCCACTGTTGGGAAATTTTCTCTGGTAGGAATTTACAGGATTTGTATGGAAATTGAGAGTAGAGCTAAAAGAGATCTTGACAAAAAGATCTATTGTGGGCCTGGATTTAGGAGATGACTACAGGGAAGAGGACTTTGGGATACACTGGATATGGAAGATGAAAAGAGGAAAATGGTGACAAGTTTCACATTACGGGCCCACAGAACATCAGTACCACGGACAGAGGCCTGGACACCAGAAAAAAAAAATGAAGAATTCACTTTGAGGCTTAATCATTTGGGGTGAGGGTAGGAATTTCAAGCGGGTGTCCATAAGCATAAAATCTAACCCTAAAGATCAGGATGGACCTCTGGCTAGAGTTGTAGATTTGAGAATTATTAATTTGAGCAAGCGGGTGGAAACCTTGGTGTACAACTGAGGTCTTCACAAAGATGCCTGAGCGTTATGAAGCCCTGGTATTTACAGAATAGAAAGGGAAATGGGATATAGTGAAGAAGCTATGGACTGAGTAGTCAGAGTAGAAGGCAAAAGGTAGGGAAGAAGGCTTCAGTAACAAGATGCAAGGAAACGAAAGCAGATATTCTAGACTGCAAGGAAGACAAGGCTGTCATCCGAAGCAAAGGCCACATGCCCCCTCTTCCCTTTGCTTTAGTTGAAATCAGATACACGCAACAATGACAATCAAGAACATAATGTTCAGTTGAAACAATAATAGAATGCTGGAGTGCACTGTAGTGGTCAGCCACATTTTCATTCAAACAATTTTAAAAGCTTTTTGAATGCCTTGAACTTCATGCTTTGGCAACTGTAACTGTGTTAATTGTGTGGATTGTTCCATCTAAGTGGGCTTTTGCATTACTAATAAAGGAAATGCTTTTGAACTACTGGGCTGTGCCATTTAAAGGCAGGACAGAGCCTAAAGTCCAGGACTCCTGATCTCGAGCAGTGGACAGCTCATGTCAGCTTGCTGAATCTCAGGGTGCATCCAGGCCCTCCTGTATAAAGACCTAGAGACAAATCAAAGCCCCTATAAAGTGGAGGCACCTTAAGTCAGGGCACCCTCTTTTTGGTTTACCATATCCTAATACTTACCACTCAAATCTGCTTCCCCTGTTTAGTTCCCCTACCCTATACATGCATGCATACCTGCCAAACACTCCCTACTCTCCATTCTTCTTCTCTTCAACCCACCCCTATGAAGCCTCTACAGCTGGTTAGCCTCATCCAGAGATGTGGGTGGGTCACCATGGTGACAGAGGAAGCCCTGCTGCAGAAGGAGAGAGACAGAAACAGCAGGGGACGTTTCTTGGAGCCTAATACAATGACCTCTGCCTTTCTTAGAAGTGCTTCCTTTAAGTCAGAGAAGCACATTAGAGGTAAAGAGAGAGGCTGCTATGTTGGAGAGATGGTGGAATGCCTGAACTCTTCTTTAAAAATTTCTTTTCTATGATTTTCAGGTGATCATCAATATAACCATCCGATTTTGAGCAGTGCTACCCAGATCCCGCCACATGGTGAGAGATGATGATTGAGAGCACTCTGCATTTCCTCCTCCTTTCAAGTGGCACCATTCTAAGGACGGATGCCTATCAGGGCATCAAACACATGGTCTTTAACTCACTGAAGCTAAGGAGGTGCAAGGAGCCTTGGGCCCACCCTCCTCCAGGGCCACAGTGCTCTTATCTCAAGTCTGTAGGCTATTTTCCCCTTGGTGTTTCTGTCTCTGATATCAGAATGATCTCCTGACGTGAAGGAAGGGGTCTAGACCCATTTCTACTTGCCACCTGTATCATTTCTTACAGTCATAAATTCTGGATGTACACAGCAAGGAGTGAAACGCCCTCCTTTGCCCAAAGCTATCTGTGATATCATTTACGAAGGACATGAGACTTGGTTAAACGACATTGATATCCTCTCCAAACTAATTAAGATTTGATAAGACTCAGAACTTATTTGGGCTTTAGCCTCTTGGCAGAAAAAGAGGCTGAAAATTGTTGAGCAGAGGAGTGTTAGCATAGCACCCATGGGTTATAAAACCCTGTTTCACTCTTAGATTATAATATCCTCCCACAAAATCACAGCTGAACAGAGAAAAACTATTTTTGGCACCTGCTCAAGACTTGATAGAACATATGACAGCCATGTAAATTGTGAACTATCAGTCATTTTTGTCTCTTTGCTGTGAAAGAGTGAAAACATTATTAAAATTTTAGTCAGAAAAACTCAAAACAATGATAAATCCTACAGGCCACCTGGTAGAGAGACCCACCATGGTCATGTCAGATTTGCTGTGCCTCAGCATTGAAGTTGAGGGATATTACAATCAGGAGGAGGAGAGGGGAATATTTTCTGTTTTTGTTATTGCTGTTTTGAGACTGAGTCTCACTCTGTCACCCAGGCTGGAGTGTAACGGCACAATCTCAGCTCACTGCAACCTCCACCTCCTGGGTTCGAGCTATTCTCCTGCCTCAGCCTTCCGAGTAGCTGGGTCTACACGTTTGCACCACCACGCCCAGCTACTTTTTGAATTTTTTAGTAAAAACAGGGTTTCACCATATTGGACAGGCTGGTCTTGAACTCCTGACCTCATGATCCGCCTGCCTCAGCCTCCCAAGTGTAATGCTGGGATTACAAGCATGAGCCACTGCGCCGGCTGGAGAGGGAAATATTTTCATGTGCTATGCTCCAGGTAGAAATAAATGATGAACCCAGTAGTATCATCAGATTTGTCAGTTTGTGGGATCTAAAAAATTAGAACTGGGAGAAACTGGGGAGATCAGTGAAAAGAGGTGGAGACCAGTGGTGATGATGTCAGTGGGAAAAGAAAGGACGGTTGAGATATGAAAGCTTTTGAAGAAAGAATAGGAAAAACTTCCTTACTAACTGAATATGGCTGATGAGAGCCAATGATGACATTGGTTAGAATAATGAAGTGTATTATTAACACAATCCAAGGAATCGGAGAAAACAGCCAGTACGTATAGGGGATGAAGTTGTCAGTGAGTTCGGATCTGGACACCTGGGGTTAGCAAGAAAAAATAGTAAACAGGCAGTTAGGAATGCAGACATGAAGTCTAGAGGGAGGTTAGAGCTGAAGATGTGAGTGAAGCTTTGGAGGCAGTAACAGAAGCCTTGGGAGTGGGGGCAATGTGTGCTCAAAGAGAAGTGCAGAAGGCAGAGGCAGGGAGCCTGAGGGATGCCCACAGTCATGGAAGCAGCTGCAGGAAGAGCCAGAAAAGGCATGCAAGGAGAGCTCCCACTTGCTCAGTCATATTCTGAAAGTACCCCAGAGATGATTTTCCCCAGAGCCAACACAAGCAGGCTCCTGAATGCAACAGGAGGAATCATTCTTCCCTTTTTCTCTTCCTGTCTTCTCTTTTCCAACTGGTGCAAGGAGAGGGGAGTTAATGAGACCCGGTCCCTGCCCTTGAACAGCTCACAATGTAGTGGGAGTGGAGTTTTCCGTGCTTTCTTGGATGTTTCCTTCTTTCCCAGGAGCTGGCAAAGTGACTGTCAAGAGAGGAGGGGGCCTGAGTCTACTTAATTAGTGTTCTACAAAGAGCATTAATTGGATCTTTATTCTGGGCCAAGCACTGTGAAGGAATAAAAAAAAAAAAAAAAGAAATTGGAAAGCAAGACCCTGATGTCAAGGAGACTGCAATATTTGGAGATCCACGATCCCAACTCAAGTCAAATTATTAGAGATCAGTTAGACACTAAACTGGGTGGAACTGACTAAATGAGCATTATAGGCTTGAATAACAGATATTATTGTGGGCTAAAAAAGATGTGACATTGGCATAGCAAAAAGTCTTGAGTGAGGGGAGAATTTTATAGAGAAGAGTAAAGGAGGCATTTCCATAGGAGGTAGAGTGTGCAACGGTGATCCCATGAAGGCAGAAGGCAAGGGAGAGGGTTGGCCTTGGCTCAGGGGTATGTGCTGGAACACAGTGGTAGCACAAGAACATCCAGAGAGATTGCATTTGCAAGTGAGTGAGCTGAGTGATGCCTTATTGAGCGAATAACGCCCACAGGGTAAGGAGGTTTCTTTCTCTCCAGCATGGCCAAAGTGAAGAGATGAGTGCTGAGAGATGAGTGGCTATTACCCCCTCCAAGGAGCAGCCTCCCCAAGTTCCTGCTCACTCCATTTCCTGGCACCTGTCCTGATGCATGGCAGGGAGGCTCATTCTGTACAGCATGTTCTGATGGGGACGTAGAGCACTCCCCACCCCCTCACATATGTACGGAACTGGCATGAAAGCCAGCTCACTGGCTGAGCTTCCCTGGCTCAGTCCCCAGTGTTGGGGTGACAATGCAGGCAGGAAGGGCTAGAGAAGCCAGGAGTCCCCTGTGCTTGGGGTTGCCCTTGGACAATGCCTAGGAGAGCTTCTCTCTCTCCCACCTCTCCCACCATCCACAGAATTCCTGCTTTCCATGGTGCAGCACTCTCTTTGCCAAGAGGTATGGCAGTCCTCCTGCACATCTGTCCAAAGTTAGAGCCTGCCCCCTCTCGGAACTTCTTTGGCCTTGAGGTGTCCCAAACCAAAGAGGATGCAGGAATGATGCAGCCTCACTATAGCCTCCCAACTGCCTCACTTCCAGGAATGGTACCACCATTTCCCACGGCAACCACTCACTGACTGCTTGTTGTGGCTTCTCCTCCTCAAGTGCATGAAGCACTGAGGCATGCTCGTCTTCTTCCCCAGGATCTCCAGCTCTTTCTGTCCCCTCATCCTCCCCGCCTCCCTCACCAGCCCTACATGCTCCCTCTCCTCTCCTGTGTCACTCCTCTGGCCCTGAACCCAGCGCACACTGCACTGTGCTCCCATCAGCCATCCTCTCATCTCCCTTTCACCTTTTCTTCCACTTTTCCTTCCATTCCTTTCCCCAGGTCTGGAATTGAACAACACTCCTTTCCATCTCTTCAGATTCTTGTATCTCAATGCTGTATCTCGGGTAAAGGAAGGAGAAAATGGGGATGAAGTGCTATGTATCTTTGTCTAGATTCTTTCCTCCAGCAGCTTAGAGATGGCTAAGGGGGCTTCAGAGAAAGGAATAAATAAGTAAGATAAAATAGATCTGTGGCTCACTGTGGCTTTTCAGGTGCAGACTTTGGCAAGGAAAAAGGAGCTACATGAGATGTGGAAGGATGCCATGGAGGGAGCATGGGATGGGTCTCAGTGGAGCTGGGTCCCATACCCAGTTCTTCTGTGGGTACTTAAATAGCATAAGTCACTCCATCTCCTTCAACTCAGATTTTTCTGAGCCTGAGAGGTAAGTTTGCCTAAAGCTATTAGGAAAAGGACAGCACTTTGACACAGAAGTAAAGGATTTTATGATGCCCCTCAGCTCCACCAGGCTTACAGTTTCAGCAGATAACCAGTTATGTACTGGGAGAGAGAATTTGCTCCTCAGACCCAAGAGTCGAGTCTCCCATTCACAGAATGGTAAACTGTCTTGGTGGCGGCTAAAACAGCATCTTCCCCTAGGCTTACTGACAACTGGAACTGAGTATGAGGGAAACTGAGCCAACAGTATCGCCTGTGTCCTAGCACAGAGGTCTAGGAAAGCAGGATGGGGACTCGAATCAGGGGTGAGGCAGAAAGCAGGGGAATAGAACCTGGACCTGTCCCCTTTGCCTGCCACAGACGTGGTCTTTATTAACACACAACATCCCTCCCTTTTCTTGCAGAGAAGCCACGGATGAACAACATCCTGACATCAGCCACCGAGCCCTATGACCTCTCCTTCTCCCGCTCTTTCCAGAACTTGGCCCACCTGCCCCCATCCTACGAGTCTGCAGTAAAGACCAACCCCAGCAAGTACTCATCTCTGAAGAGGCTAAGTAAGTTGAATTTCCCCCAAGTTGGGGTCTGTCTCTGGGGCTCCAAGATATCTTCCTATGTCACACTCTCTTGCTCCATACCCCACAGGAAAGCTGTCGAATACCAAGAATAAAGGAGTTGCAGGATGAAAGAAGAGAGTAGACAAGCCCTTTGCTTTTGTTCTTTATGGACTGAGTCCATTCTTCCCGTACATAGAAAGAAGGCCATGGAATCCTTAGATTCACCTCCCCATATGAAACAGCCCTCCAACTCATGCACCAGTTTAACTGCAAGAGAAAGCCTTCCCCCAGTCCTGCACCCACTTGCCTTCTTAAAACCATGGGCCTGCTTTGCTGTATGCCCTATATTGGATAGAGGCTAGCAATGGCCACAGCTTTCTCTGAGATCCCTCCCAGAGACCCACAAACTAGCTGTCTCTCCAACCCAGCCAACACTACCTTGAGGACCTGAGATCCTTCACCTCCCACGCATAAACCCCATTTCTCCAGTCCAGTTGTTTGTCCAGTGATGCCAGCTCTGCATCTTGAGTCTGGAGAGACTCTGGGCATTGATGGGTTGAAGATACAAAAATGTCAAGAAAGTTCACTAAGGGAAAGCTCTTCCTCCCTGGCTTTCTCACCTTGGACCTTCTCCTTCCACTTTCCCATGAGTCTCTTTTGATGACCACCCAACTGCAGTTGGAGCCTCAAAGGTTGAGCATTTGCCTGAAAGCTTCAGGATAACCTACCCCAATGGAAGTACAGCCCAGGTCCACATCGGCCATATCCATGGTGAAACATTGAGTCTCTGTAGCTAGAGACGGGACTGTATGATAACCTGAGGAACCTGGTGGATGTCTTGAGGTGATGAAATTTGGCTCAGGAGGAAGGATACCCATCAGCGATCCCTCTGCACCAACTGAGGAGCAGGCAGAATTCCCACACTTTTGCAGAGATCTAGAAGGCCATGTGAGATCTAGAAGGCCTCATTTCTGAAATTTGGGGCAAGGCAGATTTGTGTGTGGCCTGTAAGTTCAAGTAGGTTTGTGTGTAGCATGCAAGTTCTGGGCAAATTCAAGGGTGTGGAGAGCACTGTGAGCTTAGAAGGGCCTGCTGGATAGAGAGAAAGGTGAAGCATCTAAATGAGGCACACTTATAGGATTACTCCAGCCAGTTTGTGTTATGGGCACAGGTGGAGTGTGTGTAGGCTGATTATGTGGCTGCGTAGAGACTGCAGGCCAATGTATTGGTTTTCTATGCCTTGACTGTTACTACAGGGAAGGTGTTACTCTGCTCCTAAGTTACCAGTTGAGACGCTGATTACTACTTATGGAGGTCTCTCTTGCAGACTCTGACTTAACGACCAATGAATAAAATGCACTCGCACACACTAGAATACAGTGAATCTGAGTAAGCTAAAGATGGTCATCAGCTGCTTTCAGAAGGCGACAGCAGCTAATCGATAATGACTCCTTGTCTTCCTCATGTTTATTTAGTATAGATTTAATAACAGAGGTTCTAAGTCAACACACTTGTGGCTTGTGGATAATTAACATAGTTACAAGAGTAGTTTTACAAATGACAAAAAGTCTTGGTTCTGAGGCCTAGAGTAGACACGGTTAAGAAGTAATTCTTCTTCAACCTCCTCCTGAGAAGGTCATCCAGCACAAAGTTTACATGAGTAAACAGAGACAAAAGAATGTGAAGTAAACAGACTTAACTGAAGAAGCTTTTCTTGTCTCTAAATCTTCACCCTATGACTTAATACACTAAGGTAAGAACTGGCTGCCTCCAGCCCATTCCATTAAAACCTTTTGGCCTTTATCATCTTATAACTTTCCCTAATATTTCCCTACTATTTTGCCAGCCACGCTGAGTGAATTCCAACAACCAGTTAAACATTTTCATAAGTGTTTCCTAGTCTGAGCATCTTTATTCTAGCAGGCCGCTGGCTCTGGACCTCATCAGGAAGCTGCAGGAGCTGCTATTTGAATGTTTTAGTAAGACAAATAGCCATTCTGTTTCAGGACCACGGTGTGTAGATACAGCCCAGGACCAGAGGGAGTTTAAGGAGTTGGGCTTGCCATCAACTCCTTAAACTCCTGGGGATTCTGAGGAAGTCCCTTAATAGATCCCTACTCAAGATGGTCCATGCACCACAGGCTTTTAGCATTGCCTAGGAGCTGGTTAGAGACGCAAGCTCTTGGGCCCACACCAGACCCACTGAATTAAAATCTGCATTTAACAAGCCCTCAGGGAACGGTTTGCACATTCAGTGGGAAAATACACCCTTCACCTGTCTAGGCCTCCAGGTCCTAATCCACAGCTAACGGAGTTTGACTATATTATCCCTGAAGATGGACAGGTCTGTGATAGAGCAGGAGGGGTGCAGGGTTCTATCTGAGTCCTGGCTGCAGGGTCACCCCACTTGCCTTCTCTCACTCTGTCTCTCTCCTGCAGCCGACAAGGAGGCTGATGAGTATTACATGAGGCGGCGGCACCTGCCTGACCTGGCTGCCCGCGGCACCCTCCCACTCAATGTCATCCAGATGTCCCAGCAGAAGCCGTTGCCACGGGAACGACCCCGCAGGCCGATCCGAGCCATGTCCCAGGACAGGGTCCTGTCCCCTGATCGGGGCCTGCCAGATGAGTTCAGCATGCCCTACGACCGCATCCTGTCCGACGAGCAGCTGCTCTCCACAGAGCGCCTGCACTCCCAGGACCCGCTGCTGTCCCCGGAGCGGACAGCCTTTCCTGAGCAGTCGCTGTCCAGGGCCATCTCGCATACGGACGTCTTTGTGTCCACACCCGTGCTGGACCGCTACCGCATGAGCAAGATGCACTCCCATCCCAGTGCCTCCAATAACTCGTACGCCACCCTGGGCCAGAGCCAGACGGCAGCCAAGCGCCACGCCTTTGCCTCGCGCAGACACAACACGGTGGAGCAGCTGCACTACATCCCGGGCCACCACACCTGCTACACAGCCAGCAAGACCGAAGTGACCGTGTGACTGGCGGGGCAGGGCCGGGGCTGCTGGGCACGGTAGAGCAGAGCAGGGGCCAGGAGGGGCTGGGAGCAGAGCTTCTAGCCTTGTCACTCTCCCCTCCCTCGTCCCTTCTGTAGGAAGTGGGGGTGGGCCACCTGTGCCCAGAAAGCCATCCCCCGGGGACACAGCCCCGATGGCCTGGTTCAATACGCTTAGACCCAGGACCAAGAGCAATCACTCTTGCTCCTCCAGAAGAATCAACGGGGAGTGAGGAGGCGGCCGGGCCCCATTCTCACCCTCTACCACCTTCACAAACTCCCTTTCCGTCTTGCACCTCCTTTTCCCCCTCCTGGGGACTCAGCTACAGGCTCTGTCGGCAGAGACCCTTGCCTGACCCTGGTCTGAAGCTGCCTGGGTTTGGAGGGGCCAGCGGGTGCAATCAGTGGGCTGACCGAATAGGCTAGTCGGTCTCATTCATTTTACCTAGAACCGCATCACAGAAATCTTCTAGTGCCTAAAAACTGCCTGCTCGCTCTCAGAGCCAGGGAGCTGCTGTGTCCATAAGCACAATATTGATTCTTTTCTTGCCTGCTGGAACTCTCTGGTCCCCATTGAGTGGCCCTTCCTTTGCTGTCCCCAGAGGGTCTCACCCTGGCCCTGCACCCCTCCCCTCAACACCAGGACCTCGAGGGGTTCCCTTCCTTCAGCTGCCTCCATTTTGGTGGGAACCCTGCCCCCTTCCAGCTGACTGCCCACCCATATGGACCCTGGGCCTGTCCTTTTAGGGGGCTGTGCTCTTTCCTGGCCCTGAGGATTTTCACCCTTGAGTTCTCTGGGGTTTTGGCTGTAGCCTTCCCAGAGGGGAGTAGCGGTGGGGTGCTGGCCCTCCCAGACACCCGATCATCTCCACACTCCCTCCTGACCACACTCTAGACCTGACCATGACTGCCACTCAGGCCAACTTCTCCACCCCTGCTCTGCTCCCAGGAGGCACCTGTGGTGGCCAGAAAGCTGGGGTGGGGAGGGCCACTGTGATGTGCAGGGTCTCAGGGGCTCGACATTCGCATCCTGCAGGGCTCCACTTGTCTCCCCCATGCCCCTTCAGCAGGACCCAGGCAGAGGCTTCTAGAGAGCGGCTGTTCGGCCCCCAGACAAGAAGGACAGGAGGTGGTAGTCCTGCACCCTGCCCACCCCTCCTTCCTTCCCCAGCTCTGCCTACCAACTCAGTTCAGAGCTCACTCCTACTTCCTGTCTCCCCTTCCCCCACTGCACTTCCCCCCTGCAACCTCATTCCTCCTGGCTGTTCCTTCTTCAGACCCGTGCCTCCTCTGGATCAAAGGGACAAAGACCTACTAGCAAAAGCAAACAATGGTCCCCCAGGCGACTGGCCTAGGGGCTACCTGGGCAGGTCCCCACTGTATCGTCCCTTTCTGCTGGCACTGAGGCACCTAGTAAGACCAGGGTCCTCCGTTCTGTTAGGGGGCTGCCACTGTCCTCCCACCTCAGCCTCCTCCGCTTCCAGCCTGGGGATGGGCTTGGTGTGACGGCCTCCTGGGGAGCTGACTGTGAATCAAGCAGCGTCCCCTCCCCCAAGACCAGAGAGCCTGGTGAGGGGAAGGAGTTCCCTCATTCTCAGGGCCAGGACACCCCCTGGGTTGGGGCTGGGGGAATCAGCTCCAGACTACTGGGTGAAGGTATGATAACTACGAACAGTCAGATCCAACAGCAGTGCCCTTATAAATGGGGTTTTACTTGCCCTCAGTTCTGTACTTGTGGCCCTTTAAAAAGGCAAGTGTAGAAGGAGAATTGCTCAGTGTCAGCCCTGGGGATTTTTAACCAAACCAAGTCCACAAACCACAGAGAACACAATGAACTGTGTCCTTTCATCGATTTCAAGAGTTCCAAAGCTCTCGTCTCCTTCTCCCCTCCCCAGGGTGTGCCTTCCAACACGAAAGGGAAGCCATCGCATGAACCTTAGGGGGACAGAGGCTGGGGGTTGTGAAAGCCACCCTCAGCCCCCACACTAGGGAGGCAATCCGGGAGCTGCTCTCTCTCTGCCTTCCTGTCCACAGACACATAAACCTTCTTAAGGGCTGGTCCCTGCGGGTTTATAAGAGTTTGTTCCGGAAGGTGAGGCTAAGAGGGTTGGAAAGGAAGACATGAGTCTGAATAGAGCAGGTGTCTTCCCAGCTGGGCCCCTGAGCCCAGCACCTTTGAATCCTCTAATCTCTGGCCATCCCTTTAAGGCAGGATGCTGGTGGTGAGGGGAAAAGGACCTGAGGGGCTGAGAATGCCCTTACCAGGTGTCTACACACAGGTACACACCAAACGAGAAAGCTGATGCCATCTCCCATGTCAAAGCTTCTCAGCACCAAGTTCTCCAGCCCCCAGGGGACACTTTCCCCAGGGGTCCTCCCCAAGCCCTGTCTCTGACAGGGTGTCTGTCTGTCTCAGGGGTTGCTTGATGGGTTGATTCTAAGACATTTCTCATCCCAGCCTTACCATGTCTCATCCCAGCCTCTGATGTCAGTTGGATTGGAAAATTCTATTGCAATGCTTACTTCTTTTCAAGGATTTCTTCTGCTTCACCTTTGGGTATAGAAGCAAGGAATGGAGGGAGGGAGAGAAGGAGGAGGAGGAAGAGGAATAGGAGGAGGAGGAGGGGGAGGAAGAGAAGGAGGAGGAGGAAGGGAGGGAAGGAGGGAAGCAAAAAGAAATAGAGATAGGTTTACAAACTTCTCTAATTCAGTCCCACATTTCGAAATCCAGAAAACTATGTCATAGCTGGGACACAGAGGTATCCCATTTATTCAGTTGTCCCATCCATCTTCATGGAACAGGCAAAGCCACATCACTAGGCAAGTTCAAGTGGCAGATGAAAGGCTTCTGGGGCTGGAACCTAGATGCCATGATTTCCAGCCCCACCAGGCTGGTGGCCTCTACCATACACAGAAGTACAATCTGCCCCTATAGTAAAAGCATCCCTCCCTCTCACAAAGGAAGCCTAAAGCCCAAGATTTCCCTTTCCTTATTTTATTCATTCTTACACATCTCAATTGCCCTAACAGGAATGGACTAGAATCTGCACAGGTTCTCTCCTGCCCTGAAAATTCTGTCTGGTCTCCTTGGCTGTTGATGGCATCGAAGCTCTCACAATCCCTCTTGCACCTGCCCCTTTCCTGTCTTTCTCCAGACTCCTGGCTCCATGCCTTCCTGAGTCAAAAAGGCTTTGCCAAGAATTCCTTAACCTCCTAACTGGGCTTTTGCCCTCAGAGGTCCCCAGTGTCTTGGGAGTGTCTAGGGCCATGGTTCTGCCTATTAGAAAGTTCCAACCTTGCCCCCATTTCAAATTTCTCCTCCCCTCTTTTGACTCTCACTCCCAGAAACTCCTGTCTTAACTTCAGACTCCCATGCCAGGTCACTCTTTCCTTCCTCTCATCTCCCTCTTCTTCCGTCTGCCTTCCTCCATTCCTGATTTCTTTTCCCTCAACTTGCTATCATCACCAGCTCTGAAAATCAGAGCTCTCAATGAAACCAATGGAAGAATAAGACATTCTTCGGGTCTTCTGTTTGCCTCGCTGGTGTATCCTTCACCTCCTGCCCCTGTAACATGATACACCAGTGCATGGAGCCAAGGGCTTTCCACCTCTGAGCTCTGGGAGGGAAGGGAATGGAGCTCTGGGTTCAAGAGGTCATGGCCTGTGATGGTCAGTTTGGTTCCTGCCACAGGCAAGTCCCCTGAAGCTCCCAACCCAGCCTGATGTTAGCCCAGAAGCTCCTGATCTGGCCAAAGACTCATATCCTTGAGGGCTCTCAGCCTCTTTTCCAACACACTTGCTTGTGTATGTCACCTATCCTCTTTTGTCCACAAAGACTTGAGGGCCTCCTGAGTCTCCAAGCATGGAGAAACATCCATGCCAACATCCCTGCCATCAAACTCAATCCATTTTCTTCAGAGATACCTTGTCTGTCACCAGCCTCCACCCTCATACTCCTCACACAGGCCACTGTGCCCTTGACCCAAGGCAAAATGAAAGGGCTGCCAATCACTCAGACCCCAAAAGGCGCCTGCCCTGAGAAGAGCTGGCATGTTACCTCCCATATACATTCCTGTCATCCTCTCTGAATCTGGGAAATTTCACTCTGGAGTATTTTCAAGAAAGCGCATTGTGTTTTAATGAAGTGTTTTTTAGGGTTCAAATGTTATTTTTTATAAATGCAGCATTTTAATGGCAGATTCAATATGAAAGACCTGTCTTCCTGGGCCGTATATTTGCTTTTGGAAGGCAGCATACTCTAGGAGAAAAAAGGCACGGGGCTGAGGCTCTGGAGACACAGCTTCCAGCCCTGGCTTTGTCTCCAAGGGGGAGTCATGTTCCCTGCTCAGTGCCTCAGTTTCCCCATCTGCAAAATGAGGGGCTTTGACTAGATGAGCTGTGAAGTTTCATTCAGCTCTTACATTGTAGGGTTTTCATTCCCTGCCAGCACCTGCTCTCCCTGTTCCTCCCCATCTCCACTGAGCTGCAAACATCCCACAATGCCTGCCCCACAGTGATGTCCTAGATAGCCACCACACTCCTCACTAGAGCCTGGGGTGGGCCTAATGGGCTCGGACACCCAAGGATGCCCTCGTACCTGAAGTTTAAGGGCCTACGCATTCAGTAGCTCACTAACTGTGTGCCATAGAAGCCCTCCTGTAGAGAGACACCTAAACCATCCTAAGTGGCTATGGAATTCTGGGGAATTCTGAGTTTGGAGCTTCTATTTTGAATATGGTCCTTATAGCTGGAGGGAGGCGGTTCCAATTTCAAAGAGGGAGCTGGCCGGAGAGAAAGGTCTGGAGGTTTGCACACAAGGGCGTGAAGTTTGTACTTGGGGGCAGCTGGGAAATTCAAGCTGCAGGGGAACATGTGCACAGCCTCTGTGTGGCAATGAATGTCACAATCTCCCACTCTGGAACGTGCGTCCTGAAGACCAAGTCTAGATACTGAGGCTCCATCCCAACTGGAGGAGGAGGCATCACCACCTGGGCTGCTAGGAAGGGGCACTCACCCCACCCTGGTACCTTTCTAGCCCTTCCTCATGACACTACCGTCCTCCCGGTGAAGGCTTGTGAAGCAAGAATGAAGAGTCCACGTTGTTATCATCAAGCCATCTTGTAAATCAGCAAACACATTAACCTTCCATCAGTCAGAGAAATAATGCTGTGGCTGTGTGTTTCCTTACTGCCCTCCCTCCTGAGGGAGGAGAAGACCCTGCTCAACTTTGCTGCCCACCCTGCAGTGACCTCTGAATGCCACGCCATGGGAGGACTTATTCATTGGCTTCGTAGTGGCAAATATTCCTCTAGTTCTATAACTCAACTAGACATTTTGTAGTAAAGAATTCTTGAAATTCTCTAATAAAAAGCAATTCTTACTGTAATATTTTTAGTTTGGGGACACAATTTCCTAAGGGGGGGATTAATGAACATTTTTATGCATTAGCCCAATTTATGAATTCCATGTTTATTATATGGTAGTACTGATGAAAAGTACCTTTCTATCTGTATCTTTGCAGTTTCTTCATTACTCATACGTAAGTTTCATGGTGAGCAGTGCTCTAGTAACTGCATCTCTGTACAAATCTCATCGTTCTACTTACCTGTCAAAGCACATTCTACATGTACTGTAAACAGACACACTTTAGTAAGATTTAGTCTTAAGGATTTTTTCCACTTTTGTCAGTAACAGATATTTATGGATTAAAAAATAAAGCCGTTTCAACATAACGTGTGTCTCCTTAAGTAGCCACGTGCTGACTTTTAGGGAGTCAAACCCAAAAGTAATTAAAAAACAAGAAGGAATGCAGAAGGTCATTCTGCAAATAGGAGCTAGAGAGCTTTTAGGGTGAAGAGAGTGTTTTAAAACTGGATTGTGCTGATGGTTATACAACTGCATAGATTTACTGAAAATCACAAAAAGTTTATATTTGCAATGGGTAATTGCTATGATACACCAATTAAACTACAATAATGCCTTCTACAATGGGTAATGTAAGAAATATGGGAAGACAGGCTTAGGACAAGTGTCGATGGACAAGGTATACTAATTCAAAGCAGAATTATTAGGTTGGTGCAAAAGTAATTGAGGTTTTTGCCATTAAAAGTTCAAACAGCTTTATTTTTTAATTAAAACTTTTTGTCATTTAAAGTAATGGCAAAAACCTCAATTGCTTTTGTACCAACCTAATAGAAGACCTGGCTGCATATCCCTCTTCATCTACGCCAGAACTATTTAAATATTCTTAAACATTAGGTCTTAGGCTGATCTTTGAGTTGTTCTTGTAGTTACCATGGGTAACTGGAGTAAAGCCAGTTTTAAGTATCCAGGCCATTTAACCCAGAAAATCAAATTGCGCCATGAAAATTGATTTAGATCTGGAGTTTTGTTCAAGACTCTCTTTCTCTGGATAGGTTTTTAATATTATTTCTTTGGCACAGGTTCACTTTCGTTGTTAAAGTTATCTGTTTAATGTTTCTGAATTTTCACCAGAGCCTTAGGTTCAGGAAACAAAGTATTGCCAAACAGGACAGTTGTCTAAACATCCAACTTCAGCACCTCCACAGTTCCTAGAATCCACAGTCAGTCACACTCTCTTACCAACTCCCCAACTCCCTTGTAAATAAAATCCTTTTCATTGGATGCACTGGACTTATTTCCAAAAATCCTCTCATTCTCTCCTGTCACTGGCATTCATTACCAAGGACAAAGTTATAAACCTGTTTATTACTGTACATTATAACCCATAACCACACATACTCTGAAATGTATTTACTCATTACAGCAATCACTACTGCAGTGCAATTATATCTGTTATAGCGTCTCTAACCTATGATGACTCACAGCAAGTACACACACACACACACACACACACACACACACACACTACAAGTATAGGAAACCTTCATTAATCTATATCCGTTATTGGAAAGAATCCCCCATCCCCCCCCAAAAAAAAACAAATTCTGAATTGGGGAATGTTTTTTAGAGAAGTATAATTTAACTATAATGCTTACACATACATATCGTGACTAAATTAGACAAAAACATGTTCCCTAATAGAAATTCTCAGGAAATCTTCCTTATTGAATAGGTAAGAATAATATATGACTAAAATTAAAATAGTCAAGAGGTATGGGTCAAAGAGCTCTCGATATGCTTTAATGGTGCTTCTAAAATACTTTAAAAGACTATTTCCTTAAATAGACTAAATATGTCCCTTTAAATATTCTTCACTTTAACAATTTGTTCAACTTTTTCTCTTTGGTCCTCAAAGGTAAACCTCAGTTCAGACCCTGACCACAACTGTCACTAATTCCAAATCGGTGAGGTCTGAATAAAGGAGGTTTTAATACACCATCACTAACAAGGCAAGGGCAACAAAAAACTCATATTGGAAGCTGAGATTCCATGAGTTTTGGACAGCTTTTCACTTGCAGTGTCACTTTGGACACTAATTTTCTTCTTTCTCCTCTCTGGTTTGGCATGAGAACGAAGCTCAACCCTCTAGGGGGTAGCACGAAGGATTTCCTTCAGGGATCTAAGAAGACCTAGAATATTCACTGGGCTACAAATGTCAGGAACAGAAAAACCAGAAAGGATTTGGGAACAGAGGCTGGAAAAGGGGTGAATTAAAAGTACCAGAATAAGGGAATCAATTACTTACGTGTTGTATATGTTGGCCAACGGCATCTCTGGACGTTGGTTTTCTCATATGTAACCATCGGAGAATTAGATAGACTCAAGATACTTGCTGTGTCTGATATTTTATCACTTAATTATCACAAAACAATACTCAGATTGTACCTGGGCTTCTAGGTAGCTGAAAGAGCTTGTGAAGCACCCACCCTGCTGTCTTCCTCATCCCTGTCCATCCTAACTTTCCCATCCCATGAAAACAGGATGCAGTTGAAGAGCACTGGACTGGAAGTGAGCAGACCTTGTTTCTTACACTGGCTCTGCCAGAATTTCGTTGTGTGATCTGGAAAAACTTATTTCTCCTCTTTAAATCTCAATATTCTCATTTAAAAAGAAATGAGTAGTCCAGATCAAGGCAGTCTTTAAAGTGAGTCTCAGCTTCTTTAGTCTCTTCTTTGGTGACTTTGCCAAGACTTGACAAGGAATTGGTGAGCTTAGCTGGTGTGGATCATGGCAGAAGGGTAGAGTGGATGTGGAGAAGAGAAAACCCTTAGCTGGAGCCACCACTTACGAGGTAGTATCTTCCCTGTTGTCAGCATGGTCTACCCTTGTATCAACAAATGGCTATAAAGGGAGCAAAAATATTGAACGAGAGGAAGAACAAGGTCCTCAGAAAACTGTCTCTTTTGTTTTACTTAACTTTTTTTGTGATTTCCCAAAATCTACAAACTGCCTTCCAAAGAAATTTCAAATAATACATTTTTTTTCCACAGAAAGTTCTCAAAAGTTTACTATTTTACAGTGTTTTGCCATTAGAAATAGAAGTCATATGTGTGTTTCAGGACCAGTGCTCTCTCCACAAAGAAGGGAGAAGTTTTTTTGCCTCCAGCCTCTATTACAAGTCCAAGTTCTGGAGATGTGTGGCAAAGGTAGTATACTAAGGCTTTTGCCCTTATTCCCAAGTGTGTTCACATTAACACTTCTTTCTTGCAGGATCTAAAAGAGCTACTCTTACTCTTTTATCATCACAGCAATCATGGAGAGGATCTCCTCTGCTACATAAGGCAGGGGGCTCCATACATTGTCTTCATTTTAGACTCAGAGAAAACTAAAAACTGTCATCTAATCCAGCGCTGCTTAAAGAACAGTCCCTACAGCAGCAACATCAGTGCCCCTGGGGAGCTCATTGCAATGAGGATTCTCAGTGCCCACCCCAGACTTTCCAAATCAGAATCTCTGGGGGTGGAGCCCTGGAATTTGCATTTTAACAAGATTCAAAAGTAACTCTATGCACATTAATGTTTGAGAAGCTACCATTTTGCCTTTTTTTTTTTTTTCAGTTTTGAAATGTTATAACCCGATGACAAAAAAAAAAAAAAAAAAAAAAAAAAAAGACGGAATTCTGGGGATCAGAGTAGCCTTGGCCTGTGTAACCTGACAATTTTAGGCAAGCAGCTTCAGTGACAAGATTAGAACAAAAATGAGTGCACAGAGGATTAAGCATTTGGGAAATGAGAAGAAAGCTGAGGCAGGATGTATCAACTCAAAAAGTTTCATAGAAGAGAAATTACGTGACTATTGGACAGCATCATAAAGATGAATCTTTAAAGATTCCCCAGCCCAGAGTGTCAAAATTTAAAGACAAATGAGAATAATGATAAGTATGGGGATATACAACAAGATCCATTTGCCAAGGCACAGGAGGAGTACGGAGTGGGCAGGGCTGCTCCAAGTAAGCTTCTTGGGAAGGTAAGACAGCAGCCACCATGAGATGAAGAGAAAGGACTGCCCAGGGTGGGTTTTCTGGAGGGTCTTAATCCTCTTGGTCGTCTATGAGATAGAGTCATTGAATAAGGCAGGATAGGGTGGATTCTGCTATGGTGATAGCAGAATAACTATAAATAACTCCCAAATACCTTTAAGACACCAAAGGATTATTTTTCACTCCCGCTCTGTTGTAGATTAGCAAGGACCTCTGTTGTACTTCCTCATCCTTACTGAAGAGAACAGAAATAGAGGAGCAGCCTCTATAAGCAATATTACCATCACCATGGCAGAGAAAAAAGAGCACTCTGGCGGTTGGTGGGGGGGATGCCCCACAAGGACAATTAAATGGCAGCACAGAGTGGCACATACCACTTCTGCTTACATCTTCCTGTATGAATCTAGCTACACAGTTCTACCCCACCACAGGGAAACCAAGAAGTGTGATTCTACCATGTTACAGGATAATGGAAAATATCCAGTGAGCAGCACCAAAGACCACCACAGTCACTATGGTGCGTTTAGAGCAAAAGATTGGGAATTTATATAGACAAAGGTTCCCTTCCCTATCACCAGAGTAAAGCCATCAAAGTGTTCTTTTTAAGGCAGGTGAAACTTTTCTGCATCTGGCTTATTATATATGAAGCCAGTGGTATGGGAGCATGTAAACGGAGCAGCCTCTTTATGATAAGACATCTATGAAAAGTTGAGAACATATTCCATGAACAGATCATCTGCTCTTCAGTTTCAACCTCAAGGCTCCAGAGAGGACAGCAGACATGAAATGCTAACAGTAGATTCTGTGGAATTGCACCAAGATACTCTCTTTAACATGTAATGATTTTAAACTGTGGTGGTTTCCACCCATCCCCACTTTCCTTTTGCCATGGTCTTTTCCTCACTACTCCAAACAACAGTCACCCTCCATCTATTCTGCCCTCAGGGAAAAGGTAGACAGACACCAGAGGAAGAAGTCTTTGTTCAACGTTGACTTTCAAAATAGACTTTTTTCCAAGTCCACAGTGCAAAAACTGTCATGCAATTGCAAGAGCCAGATAGAAGAAAGAGAAAGTGTTTTCTTGGACAATGAAAGCTGACCTTTCAGTATCAATGAGCCAAGCTTGGAAAGCTTGAGTTTTTACAATAAGCCATAGAGTAGATAGCATATAGAATGTGGTGGAAGAACATGCCCTGCTACACAAGGCAAAGAGAAATATCCTCCTGCACTGGGGAAAGAACCTCAGGTGGAATCAAAGAAGGTAAAATAAAACAAGATATGTGAATCCCTGAGATGTCCTGACCCTGATCACCCACTATGGGATGGGCTGGTAGGAAAAAAGGAAGTGGGGAAAGTGGACAACAGAATCCTCCAGACAGATTGGAGAATCTGAGGGTAGGATACACATCTGTGTGGCTTCTTGCCTAGATCTTTGGGGAGTATATTCCTAATAAATCTTCCATGCCATCACAACAGTGATGGAAGAAGGATGGAAATGGCAGTGAGATGGGACTATTGCCTATCAGGACAGAGAGATGGTCCTTCACTCAACTCCAGACTTCCAAAGCTCCGAAGTGGTAACTGGAAAGCAAGTATCCTGGCTGGGGATTTAAAGGCTATCTCCAAAGACTGCAGATCTCAGAGCTCACAACAGCAAAAGACTACCATTACAGAGAAATGAAGTCAAGTACAAATCTACACATTTGAGTTATAGCCATAAAGTGTAAAACAGGCACACTATGTCCTAAGACCCAAAGTCTTTCAAGAGTGGTCTCAAACCTTTTTGCCTCAGGATGTCTTTACACACTTAAACGTTACTGAGGACCAAAAAGAGCTTTAGCTTGTGTGAGACTTAACAAAATACACTTACCATACTCAAAATTAAAATATGGAACATTTAAAATGTATGTATTATTTTAGATTATGAACAATAAATATATAATGTGCTAACATAAATAACATGATTATAGGAAATAACTACATTTTTCAAAAATAAATTAGTAAAAAGAGTGGAATTGTTTTACATTTTTTGCAAAGTTCTTCAATGTCGTGCTTACTAGAAGATAGCCAGATTCTGATGTCTGCTTCTGCGGTTACTCTCTTGCAGTATCACACCTTGTGTGGCCCCCAAAGGCAGCCTGGTGAACACAGAAAAAGGAAGGGAAGCTCCAACAAACGAAATAGAGAGAAACCCCCCATTTTTTCCCCCTGCCACTGGACAGCCCAAAGTAAAGCTGAGTTGAGGGCTAGAAAATGCTTCAGCTTTACAGTAATTTGGAAGTCATTACAGTAGTCTATGACTACTGACTACTAATTATTAGGCTGGGAAATTACAAAATGACTTTCTATTTTCTAACAGTAACCAGAAAAGTAGGTAACGGGAGAAAGGAATGAAATTTCTTACTGGTGACACACTTGGGTTTACTTGTTTGGCCTAGTGGTTATATAACTAAACATGCCTGGCATGGGACCTATGCAAAACCCCCCAGATAGAGGAAGAAGGAACGCTGTGCTAAAGACTTGAAGGAGGGGCATAAAACTGCAGGATTAAGGAACTGTACGACATCCAAGAAGAGAAGATAAGCCTTTTATAAATAAGGAACAATCTTCAAAAGAAAACAAGATAGGATAAAAAGTAGAAAAGATTCATGGACATCTGGATCTTTGTCCTTACATCAATCATCCTGGCCACCACCCTATGTCCCCCACACCTCTTGATAACAGACTTCAATCCTACTTTAGTCACCAGTGCAGGCACATGGGGTTCAAGCCAAACCAACTTCAGTCTTTTTCTTTAATCTCCAAATAGAATCTTAAAGAGAGAAAATTTCTTTCTTCTCAGGGACTAGACCTTAAAGATACAAATCTAGGGCTACCACAGTCTTGTCCTACACTATATGGGGAAAGAATAAGGGTGATGAAAGAGAGGAATAATGACAGCTCACATTCATTCAATGCTAACTGTGCACTGAGCACTACCAAAGCACTTTATGAGCATTAACCCATTGAATCCTCATACCACCTCTTACAAGATTAGAACTACTAGATGTCCCATTGCTGAGGAGTTCGCCCACATCCTAAGGACAAGGAGAAGCCATTGAGGGCCCATGGGATGTATGGGAGCAAGATTAAAGTTACCCTTCAGAGGATGACTAGAGCTCTCTTGTAGAACGTGGATTTAATAAAGTTCATGTTGAAGGTCAGGAAGACCAGTAGGGAGCACAGTGGTATTATGCTGAGAGATCCACCAAATCAGAGCTTTAGGCCTGATCCAAATTAGGCCTCCAAATTTCAGTTGCAGAGAGCGACATAGTGGTCATTTAAGGATTCTGAGTCATTTCCTGGTTTTTTAAAAATTATACTGACCAGGCATGATGGGTGGCTCACACATGTAATCACAGCACTTTGGGAGGCCAAGGCGGGTGAATCATTTCAGATCAGAAGTTCAAGATCAGCCCAGCCAAGATGATGAAACTTCATCTCTACTAGAAATACAAAAATTAGCCAGGGTGGTGGTACATGCCTGTAATCCCAGCTTCTCGAGAGGCTGAGGCAGGAGAATTGCTTGAACCTGGGAGGTGGAGGTTGCAATGAGCCGAGATCATGCCACTGCACTCCAGCCTGGGTAATATATATATATATATATATATATATATATATATATATACACACACACATACACATACACACACACACACACTGAATGATCTGAAATATTGATTTTTTTAAAATGTAGACTAATAAACTACTTAGCAGTTGCTTGTATTTGTCACAAATCCCTCTTTCCATTTATCTTCCTTCTAGGACTGATTATTCGGGCGTATACTATGCTTAAAAGTCGGGATTGTGTGTGTGTATAATGTGTCGATAAAAGAATAAGTAAATATATCAATAAGTAAATTATGTTAGCATTAGGTGGTGGATTCTATTTGACTTATAGTGATTTCTTTACATTTATTTATATTTTCTAAAATTTCTAAGCATATATTATGCCTATGTTCAGAAAATAATCAGTATTTGTCATATTACCAATATCACAGTCTTCTTATATATAAATTATAATAAATGTATATATGTATAAAATGTGTGTGTAGAGATAGTCCCTCACTTATGATGGTTTGATTTCCGACTTTTTGACTTTACAACGGTATGAAAGCAATACATGTTCAGTAGTAACTGTACTTCGGATTTTGACTTTTTCCCGAACTAGCCATCTGTGGTACAACGCTCTCTTGAACTGGGCAGTGGCCGGGGGCCAAAGCTCCCAGTCAGCCCCTCATCACAAGAACAACCAATAGTTCAAGGGAAAACAACCAATTCTATTCTCTACAGTATACTGTTTTCAATAAATCACATAAGACACTCAACACTTTATTAGAAAATACTGCTTTGTGATAGGTAATTTTGCCCAGCTATAGGTTAATATAAGTGTTCTGAGCACATTTAAGGTAGGCTGGGCTAAGCTGATGCTCTGTAGGCCAGGTGTATTCAACGCATTTTTAACTTTCCATATTCTCAATGTATAATGAGTTTATCAGGACAAATACCCATCAAAAGGTGAGGAGTTGGGGAGAGATCCAACATGGCTGATTACTAGCAGCTGAGGATTGTAGCTCCCAGTGAAAGCACAGAGAACAACAGGACGTCACACTTTGAGACTAATTTTTGTTCCTCACGGACCAGGAGATTCCCAGCAGAGGAGCCCCACGGGTTGCCATCATGACTCCTGTGGCTGGCATGGCGGTTTTGCCGGCACCCCCAGAGCAGCGGTTCTTGGTGCAGAGTAAACGGGACTGGGTCCCCTTTTGGTTGACATTTGGAGCTCTGGGAAGGCAGAGTCACCTATTCAGCTGATTGAAAAAGGGACTCAAGAAGGAAGCCAGACCGGAGATTCCCAGGCAGAAAAGCACCATGAATCTTAATGCCACTGTTTTGGCTGGCGCAGATTCCAGCACTGGGAATCAACAAGTTGGACATCCACTCAGAGATCTAATTTGAAAGTTGGTAATTACAAAGACGACAGGTGGATAAACTTACAATGATGGGAAGAAACCAGCGTAAAAAGGCTGAGAATACCCAAAATCAGAATGCCTCTCCCTCTACAGGGGATCACAGTTCCTCATCAATGAGGGAACAAGGCCTGAAGGAGAATGAGTGTTTTCCATTAACAGATTTAGGCTTCAGAAGGTGGATAATAAGAAACTTCTGTGAGTTAAAAGAACCTGTTCTAGCCCAATGTAAAGAAACTAAGAACCTTGAGAAAAGGTTTGACGAAATCCTAACAAGAATAGACAATCTAGAGAGGAATATAAGTGAATTAATGGAACTGAAGAATACAATATGAGAACGCCACAAAGTATGCACAGGTTTTAACAGTCGAATTGATCAAGCAGAAGAAAGGATATCAGAGGTCGAAGGCCAACTTAATGAAACGAAACAAGAAAACAAGATTAGAGAAGAAAGAGTAAAAAGAATGAGCAAAGTCTCCAAGAAATATGGGACTATATGAAATGACCTAATTTACATTTGGTAGGTATACCTGAATGTCATGAAGAGAATGAATCCAAGCTGGAAAATATTCTTCAGGATATTATTTAGGAAAACTTTACTCACCTAGTAAAGCAGGAAAATACTCAACTTCAGGTAATACAGAGAACATCACAAAGATATTCCTCAAGTAGAGCAACCCCAAGACACATAATCGCTAGATTCACCAGGGTTGAAATAAAGGAGAAAATTCTAAGGGCAGCTAGAGAGAAAGGTCAGGTTACCCATAAAGGGAAGCCTATCAGACTCACAGCAGATCTCTCAGCTGAAACCCTACGAACCAGAAGAGAGTGGAGGTCAATATATTCAATATCCTCAAAGAAAAGAATTTTCAATCCAGAATCTCATATCCAGCCAAATTAAGCTTCATAAATGAAGGAAAAATAAAATTTTTCGTGAATAAGCAAGCACTCAGAGATTTCATCACCACCAAGCCTGCTTTACAAGAGCTTCTGAAAGAAGCACTATACACAGAAAGGAACAACCAGTATTGGTCATTCCAAAAACTTACCAAAAGGTAAAGTATCTCCATAATGAAGAATTTATATCAACTAATGGGCAAAATAGCCAGCTATCATTAAATGACAATATTAAACTCACAAATATCCATATTAATCCTAATTTAAATGGATTAAATGCCCCAATCAAAGACACAGACAGGCAAATTGAATAAAAAGTCAAAACCCATTGGTTCGCTGTATCCAGATCCATCTCATAAGCAAGGACACACAAAGACCCAAAACAAAGGGTTGGTGGAAGACTTATCAATCAAATGGAGAGCAAAGAAAAAAAAAAAGGAAAAGAAAACAGGAGTTGTAACTTTCATCTCTGACAAAATAGACTTTAACAGTAACAAAGACTAAAAGAAACAAAGAAGGACATTACATAATGGTAAAAGGATCAATGCAACAACAGGAGTCAATGATCATAAATATATATGCACCCAATATAGGAACACCCAGATAGGTAAGACAAGTTCTTAATGACTTATGAAGAGACTTGGACTCCCGCACAATAATAGCGGGAGACTTTGACACCACATTGTTAATATTTGATGGATCAATGAGATAGAAAATTAACAGGGACATCTATGATTTGAACTCAGACCTGGAACAAGTAAACTCAGTGAATATTTATAGAATTCTTCACCCCAGGTCCACAGAACATGAATTTTTCTCAGTATCATATTACACCTATTTTGAAAGTCACCACATAATTGGAAGTAAATCACTCTTCAGCATTTGCATAGCATTTCACAGACTTAAATGAAATATTCATTGGCTGTTTGTTATTTTCTTCCCTTATTCCTTCCTGTCTCCACTGTTAAGCACAATTATTGGCATAAAAGAGGTTTTTAATACCTACTTTTAGATTGCATTCCAGACTGGGCAATAGAGCAAGACTCCTGTTCTCTCTCCCCCTTTCACTTTCTCTTTCTGTCAAAAAAAAAAAAGTTGAGGAGCATCTGAGCGTGCATGTCGTGTGTGTGTGTGTGTGTGCGTGTGCGCACACACATGGGTAACACAATGACTGGAAGAAAACTACCCCAAATTACTAACGATGTTATGAATCTTGGTAATTTTTAAATTTTTTACTTTTATGTATTTCCTAGTTTTCCATAATAAGCATGAGTTACTTTTTCAACGGAAAAAGTAAAATTCATTGTTTTAATATTCAAAAGAAGTGAGGCTGGAGGGCCCATTTTGAACAAAGATGCTACACCTTCCTGAAAATGGAGCAGCAAATGTTCTGACCATTCTCCAGCAGTGCCTTCTCCATAAAGGAGCCACAATATTCATATGAAGGTTGGCTTAAATTAAGATAACTCAGTGGAACTGGGAGCAACTCTACTGAGCATCCACCTTAAGGGCTGATCTTTGCCCTCTTTTTCTTTATTTTTCAGGGCAGTGCTTTTATCATTGGATAATCAGCTCTTCCTTTTTTATGAAGTAATTCTAGCTGTGATTGAGAAATTGGTGGATTAGGGTTGCAACAGGGCTAGGTGGGCTGGGTGAATGCCATGCCCTCTCTAGTCTGTCCAATCCCCTTCACCCCCTACTGGATCCCTTATAAGTCAATTACTACTGCCTTTAAAAAGAATTCCTAGGCTATCACTAATCTTAGCCTACTATTACATTTGTTAGGCCTTTAGAAGGTGGTGAGTACTATCTCAAATTAGAGAACATAACTCCCATCTAAAAAGAGCTGTATTTCTCACCTGCAGCCAATTAATATAATACAGAAACGCCAGATCAGAATAGCCTCCATTTTATATTTTTAAAGGATTAAAATACACTGATTTTTAAATGATGTTAATACATTTGAAAAGAAAACCCTTTCTGGGCCAATGAGTTCTGGCTAAATACAATAGCTCTGTAAGCCATGATTTGACTATTCAACTAAAAAGTACATGACTTCCAAGTCAAATAGTCCTAGGATTCCTTATTTTCCCGTATCTATAGCAGCTCTTAACTACTGATACTGAATACTATGCATAGCATCTATTATTCTGAAAAATAGGTCTGGCACCCATAAATGAGTAATACCTTGACCCAAAGAGAATGATCAGGGCATTTCGAAAACCCACACAAGATCATGGACCAGAATTGTTAGATATAAACATCTTCTTTGGATATTGAAAATTATGGATGCAATCATGCTTCCTGGTAGGTCATGAGATTTAGGTTTTCACAGTATAAAATCTTGGCTACATAAAGTGTCATTATACAATACTGAGCAAAGCATAATCTATGTGAGCCTTTGACAGAGCTTTGAGCTGACCTTGAGACATTTTGCTAACTTCCAGGATGCCTTTTTAACAGACCAGTAAAGCTTTAGAAGATTCTGAGCTGGACCAGTCTTTGTTTCCACTGTGTAGCTCTGAGACCCCTGGGAAGCTATGTCACCAAGAAAAAGTCATTGTAGCAGTAAATTGAAATCATGTCAAATATAGCAGAAAGGGAAAGATGAAATAGCAAATCCCAAACACCTAAATCTCTCCTCAAACTGCCACCTCTAACTGTAAAATCTTAGAGGGAAATATATGCAACCAGAAGAGAACAAAGTAAAGACGCATTTATGAATATCTAGGGCAATATAGAATTTGAGTGAACTAAATTTAATCAGAGCACCCAGGCCTTAATAGACCTAGGCAACTCCATTTCAAGGCAGGTCCCAGGTGAGCTTATGCTAACCAGCAGCGAGAAAGAAAGATCTCAAAGGAAGAAAGGCCAAACGAGCAGGGGAAAAAAAAGGCCTGCCTTTCTTCTAGAAAAAGAATAGCTCCAGCCCAGTCTCATTTATCCCATTCTGGCCAGCAAGCATGCTTGACAAGTATTTGTGTTGGGGACAGTGGGGCTGGAGAGAAGATGGGAGAGTGCAGTGCAGACAGCCCAAGTGAAACTGTCAGAGGCGTTTGAATCAGAGCAACTCCATCTTGAGTAAGGGCTGGGTAAGACAAGGCTGAAACCTTCTGGGCTACATTATCAGGAAATTAAGGCATTCTAAGTCGCAGGATGACACAGGAGGTCAGCGTAAGATAAAGGTCATAGAGACCTTGCTGGTAAAACAGGTTGTAGTAAAAAAGCCGGCTAAAACCCACCAAAACCAAGATGGCATCAAGAGTGACCTCTGGTAATGCACACTGCTACACTCCCACCAGCACCATGACAGTTTTCAAATACCATGACAATGTCAGGAAGTTACCCTATATGGTCTAAAAAGGGAAGACATGAATAACCCACCCCTTCTTGAGCACATAATGAAGAAATAACCATAAAAGTAGACAACCAGCAGTCCTTGGGGCTGCTCTGCCAATAAAGTAGCCATTATCTTATTCCTTTATTTTCTTAATAAACTTGTTTTCGCTTTACTGTATGGACTTGCCTTTAATTTTTTTCTGCACGAAATCCAAGAACCCTCTCTTGGGTTCTTGGATTGGGGCCCCTTTCCAGTAACAAAATGGAGTTGGTTGGCCCCTCTTCCCCCAGAGAGCAATCCTTACCCTCTCTTCTCCTCTGGACATGTGAAGGAAGAGTGTCTTTTGTGGTTTACTCAAAGTTGAATGTCTTTAAAAGTTCCAACCCCCTAGGACTGGGACTGTGTCCAAGATCAGAGGTCCTTCTATTTTCCATGGGGCACAAGAGAAAGAGAGACTATCTAGAGAGGAGCTGTGAGCTTCCCCTCTCTAGGAGGCCCCACATTCTCATGTTTTCCTATTAACTTACTGGCTCAACTTGAGCTTAGGATCAGCTATTGGGTACTCTGTGCTTTTACTGGAAAATCAGCGGAGTCTAGAAAAATTCCACAGTTCTGGCAATACCTTCAGGGACTGGCTTCCCAGCTGTGCAGATCTCCTCTGACCCCATGAGGATCAATAAAGAGAGCAACTTACCTCTCTCTACTACTATGCTTGTCTCTTTGATTTTGTTCTCAGAATTTGATGAAAAAGGTTAAACTCAAAACAGTGAAAATTAGCTTTGCCTCCAGGCCATGTTAAGCCAAGCATAACTGTCTCTTCTGTTTCGCCACAGAAATTACAATCAGCTCCAACTCCAAATCAGCTCACCAAACAAGTGTGTACAATCTGACTAGCCCAGATACAGCAGCATCTTCCATTTTAAATGTGCAAACTTGCTGCCATTCTGTAAGTTTTCATGTGATGGCCCTTGTTGCTCCCACTGAAAAAGATTAAATCTTCCTGTCTTTGTATTTGTCAGGGCGCTGGCCAACACATGCAGGTTATCTGTGCCGTCTATGATTGGTGAACATAAAACTCACTTGGGGGAAATCTCCCCCCAAAGGGCAGGAGGTAGCACCAGAGAGTGGTAAGGGCTTTGGCTCCAGGGCCAGGCCACTTACTATCTAGAGACCATATACTTAAACTTTTCATGCTTTAGTCAATTCATCTGTAAAAGGGGATTAGAACCGTACTCAGTCATAGGGTTTTTGTGAGGATGAAATAAGTTACTATGTGTAAAGCACTCAAAACAGCACTTAGCATAGAGTAACTCAATAAATCTTAGAAGAAGTTATGACTTATTTCCCATATAATGGTTGTATATGGCAGGGAGGTCGGGGGTAAGCTATATAAATTTCCCCCTGTCTCAAAGAGTGGCCATTCTAAACAATACTACATTCTTGTAAAACCTAGACATTTGTAATGGTTACACCTCCTGTCAATCAGAAGAACTTTCTAGAGGCTCCCTCATATATTTAAAACATATATGTATATTAGTTACTTTAAGTGAGAGGGTACATCCAGTCCTAGTTAATCCATTTTGGAAGTCCCTGAAAGCAACACATTTGAAGTTTTAAATATATGAAGGAGGCTCTGGAAAGATCTAGAAAGTTTGATATATACATATATTGTTTCATATATATGTGTATGAAACAAAAGGCATGAAGAAATTGAGTATCAGTGACAATGACATCTGCAAGACAAGAAACAGATAAGGTAAGCCATATGATTGTCTCCGCTCATTGCCTAGAAAGAGTTTAAAAATGAAAAGAAACGGCACAACCTGGGGAAGAAAATATTTGAAAATCATATATCTGAGAAAGGACTTTTATCCAGAATATGTAAACAATTCTCAAAAGTAAACAAACTGGCCAGGCCCAGTGGTGCATGCCTATAATATCAGGACTTTAGGGGGCTGAAGTGGGAGGACTGCTTAAGCCCAGGAGTTCAAGATCAGCCTGGGCAATATAGAGAGACTCCATCTCTACAAAAAAAATTAACATTTAGCCAGGCATGGTGGTACATGCCTGTAGCCCCAGCTACTTGGGAGGCTGAGGTAGGAGGTCCATTTGAGCCCGGGAGGTCACGGCTGCAGTGAGCCATGTTCACGGTACTGCACTCCAACCTGGGCAACAAAGTGAGACCTTGCTTCAAAAAAAATAAAACAAACAAAGAAAAAAAGGAAATAAGCCAAACAGCACAACAAAAAACAAAAAAAGGAGGCAAAATACTTGAACAGACTCTTCACAAAAGATGTATACATGTCAAAAAATGTGAAAATATGCCCAACATCAGTTATTCAGAAAATGCAAATTACAAGCACGTTAGATAATACTCCAAACTACTAAAATGAATAAAATTTTAAAGACTAACCACACAAGAGTTGGCAAGGATGTAGAGGAAGGAAAACTCTCATTCGCTGATGGTTGGAATGCAAAATGGTATAACCACTTTGAAATATAGTTTGACAGAGTTTTTTTTTTCAAGTGAAATATACATCTATCATGTAATCTGGCCATTGTATTTCTTAGTATTTACGTTAAAAAAAATGGAAGTATATGACCATACAAAAACATGTAATAGGCAAAAACTAGAAACAACCCAAATGTTCAACAGATTTATGTATAAATAAGCTATGGTAAATCCATACAATAGCACAATACTTAGCAAAAAAAAAAAAAAGAGAGAGAGAGAGAGAAAGAAATGGACTTTTGATACATGCAGTAACATGAACAAATCTCAAATAATTAGGCTGAGTGAAAGAAGTCAGTACTTAGTACACAGTACATGATTTATAGAAAATGCAAGCAATCTAGAGAGACAGATAATAGGTTAGTGTTTGCCTGGGGGTTGGGAGATGGGGCAAGGAGAGGAGAAACGGAGAGATTCACATATGGAAACTTTGTTGGTGATAAACGTTTGACAGTGATATTCACCATCTTGACCATGTTGATAGTTTCGTGGGTGTACAAACATGTCAAAAATTATCAAATTGTACACTTTAAACATGGGCTGCTTGTTCTATGTTAGTGACACCTAAATAAAGTAGTTAAAAATACATTTGCCTTTTAATTCCTTTGGTGAGGTCTAAGGACATAAATACACTGTATCCTATGGAGCAAGAATTCTCATATATATGACAGGCATCTCTCCAGCCACATCTGCAACCCCTGGTCATCCATGTGGAATTCCCATCTTCTACAATTCCAACTCCCTCCCTCGGGCTTTCTCAGCCTTGTGCTGTATTTACATTACAGTGGCCAGGCAGACACGTCCTCCTAAGGCCTATGAATTTGCCTTGTTATACTCATATTTCTTCCCAAAGGCGACATTATAATGAAGTGTTTGAAAAGTAGACTTGGGAATCAGCCTGACTGCAGCATCATTCACCAGCTGAATTATATTGAGCAGTAACTTAACCTCTGGGCTTGTCTTCATCTGTAAATTGGGCATACTAATAATATCCCTCTTATAAGGTCACTGAAGAGGAAATAGTTTTAATAATGCTGAGAGCCATGCCAAGCACATAGTAAGAATTCAGTAAATTCTGCCCACAAAGAAACTATAGAAATTATTTTTTTAAATATAGGGCATAGAAATATTCTTATTCTTTTTCTGCTTATTATCCCACACACACACACAAATCATCGCAATGTTGTTTTAAGAGTTGTCTACAAAAATATTGACTGTTTTAACAAAGCCCATTGATCCCAACCTACCTCCCTGAGGAGGGTAATTCCACCCAGGGAAAATCCAAGCCCTGCCTGCCCATTTCACCCACACACAACCCAATGCTGCCCTTGGTATATCTCATCTGCCACCAGCTTTTGCCCAAAAAGTTGACGCCATCTATCTTTGAGGTATGTTCTCTCAGAGCATGGGGTTCAATCTTTCCATTCACAGCTCTGTGAATGCTGCAACTCAGCAAACCTTTCCCTGTAGTTCCCTCTACTGATATTCCTGGACTTCTTGCTCAAATCTCTACAGATTTCCCTCTACTGCATTGTTATCATAGGTCACAGAGGAAAAGAGAGGAGACAGAATTCCCCATAGAAGCTTACCTTCCTGTAGAAATCCCACAATCCACCCTCTGCAAGCTGAAGATCTGGAAAAACTGATGGTGTTATCCAAAGGCCCGAGATCTGTGGAGCCCATGATGTCAGTTCCTGTCTGGATCTGAAGGCCTGACCTCCAGGAGTGCTAAGGACAGGGAAGGTTCAATGTTCCAGCTCAAGCAGGCAGAGTTAATTCAACCTTCCTTCTCCTCATGGTTCTGTTCAGGCCCTCAGTGGATTGGATGGGGTTGACACACACTGAGGAGGGTCATCTTAAGGAATCAGTCCACCAGTCTGAATGCTAATCTCTTCCACACCCTCAAGCCACACCCTGAAATACTGTTTAACTGGCTGAGTATTTCATGGCCCAGTTAAGTTGATGTACAAAATTAATCATCACATTTCCTATATGCAGAGTTTAGAAGAATACCTTCTTTGGTTTCTTAGATTCAGGCTTTCTCTAGAGGAAAGGGGTGGATCTTCCCTCTGAGGGAAATGTCTTTCCTTTTCTATTTAGTTTTTCTGGTACCATCATCCTCTATAACCAAAGAACAACTAAGATATCGCTGGTCTTTCCAGTCCAGTGATTTTAATTGCAGGAACTATGTAATGGCATTTTCTTAGATTGCCAACTTTATAATATTTTCATTTGGTTTCTCTCCATCTCAGATCAAGAAAGAATTGTATTCCCCACCTAGTAAATGCCCCTGCTTTTCCCTTCTCTTTCCACTGATGAACTCCTCCCACTGGGGCTCTGAAAACCACAAACATGATTAGGAATTATCTAATATCTTTCCATGACACCTAATCAAGAAAGAAACTGGTAGGGGACCCCCACTGGCATCTTCCAGCCAAACCACAAAGATCACATAGGGATGACCTCTTTGCTTATCAGTGCTGCTATTCTCCCAGGCCCACTATCTCTCTGAGATTGTGGTTTCTGGGGCACACAATGGAGCCAGCCCAAGGGCACATGGTGAGGAATGTGTGGGCAAATGCAGTCAGGGTCCTTCAACCCTACTGACACTGAAATAAGGCATTTGAAACAAAGTAGAGAATCTGGGGAAGCTAATTCTAGACAGCTCATCCAGTCTGAGATCAAAGATCTGAAAGTTCCAAGTGAGAAAAACAGACAATGGCCAGACCATATCTAAAAACAGAATCTCAACCCATGGTCTCTGCAGCAACCAGCCCAGGAAGCAAAATCACAACCCTTGTAGCAATAGGCCTCAAAAGGTCAAGACTTGGTCACTGTTAGGTCTAATTGTGTAAGTCAATATAACTGGGTTAAAAGATGCCCAGGTAGCTGATAAAACATTTTTTCTGGGTCTGTCTGTGAGGGTGTTTCCAGGAGAGATGAGCACTTGAATCAGTAGACTAAGACAGAAGATCTCATTTCACCAATGTGAGCTAGCACCATCTAATCCACTGAGGGCCTGAATAGAACCAAAAAGCAGAGGCAAGTTCACGTTCTCTTCTTGAGCTGGGACAGCCATCTCCTCCTGCCTTCAGACTTCAAAGCTCCTGGTTTTCAGACTTTCTGACTCAGAAACTTATACCAGAGGTTCCCATGGTCCTTTGGCCTTGGACTGAGAGTTACAACATAAACAATAAAAATTTATTTCTTACTGTTCCAGAGACTGGGAAGTCCAAGGCTGAGGTGCCCGCAGATTCAGTGTCTGGTGAGGAGCTCTTTCCTGGTTCATAAAAAAGTCAAATAGATTTTTGAAGACTCAGTTACAGCACCAGCTAGGTGGCAATACCTTGTAGGGCTGGCTCAGGGTCCTCCAGAAAGCTGTATATACTCTAAATCAGTATCCAATATATGGTACTAATTCTCCAATAGCCAGAATTCATGGGTCTTAGAATTAAGAGATAGAAGTTGGCGTGGCACCACTCATCATTACCACTAGTGACCCACTGATACAAATTTTGCTTTCCATTCCTGTGACTTCATGCTGTGCTGGCCCAGAGGTCTGAGGAAGGAATGATGTAACTCTCAGTCCAATATTGAAGACCTGAGAACTAGCAAGGCTCTTGGTATAAGCTCCAGAGTCCACGGGCCTGAAACCCAGGAGGTCTAATGTCCAAAGGCAAGAGAAGATGGATGTCCCAGTATTACAGGACCTTTGGAGTGTTGCTCTTCTGGCTGGAAACCTGTGTCCAATGGCAGCTTCTCCGAAGTTTTGCCAAGGCCCACTGGGCTCATTCTGTCTACCTACCCTGGCAGGCTGCACTTGGCTTATGCTATGGGCCTGGATCCTATGCCTCCAAGGGAGGTTGCAAGTCAGGCATGCAGTAGTGAGGGATATGTAAGTGAGCGTGGGGTCTGTACCCTCAGACATGCCAGCTGCTGTCACAGGGTGAGCAACTCCAAGTCCCAGCATGGGTGCCAGCTTTCTGCAAGGCAGTGGCTGGACTAAGCACACTGCAAGCAGCTTCCCCGACTGGCACCAAGGAATGTGGTGGTATCTAGAAGCTTGGAGATGCCAGGCACTGCAGGACCCCAAGGAGGGAGTCACAGCCCTGGCTCAGGGAGCTTCCAGGTCGCTCTTCTCCCCTTCTCCTTGTCCATAATGTAGTGAGCAAGGGGCAGGTTTTAGCCTTGTTTCTGGTACAGCTCCTTTTGCCTGGCCATTTGTTGGGTACCAAGTTCTTGTCCTGCAACCAGGAAGAATGAATTATACAGACAAGTGGAGGGTGAGCAAGATGAAGCAGAGCTTTGTTGAGTGATAAAACAGCTCAGTCTCTCACAGGGGGGTAGCTCCTTTCTGCAACAAAGGTGTCCCATCAGAGTGTTCAGCTACCAGCAGAGAGGGTAGCTCCTCTCTGTAGCTGGTCATCCTGATAAGTGTTCTGCTCTTAGCAGAGAGGGTATCTCCTCTCTGTAGCTGGTCATCCCCTCGACTGATCTGCTCTGGCTGAGTCCCAGGCTGTTATGGGCCTCAGAGGGTAGGAAATGTGTGCCCATTAGTCCATGTGGCCGTGGGCAGGCCCAGAAAATGCACTACACATTCCCATTCTGGTCCACAGGACTGGCATCCCAGCCGTCATCCTTCAGGCCCTCATGGCCTGAAGGTGGGGCCTCACCAGGAACCCACCCTCCTTCCACCCAAGAACCTGTCTGCCTCCTGCTGCTATCCATAGCATCCAGGCTGCTCACACCAAGATGCACCTGCAGGCCAGTGCCAGGCTGTGCTCAGCACCCCCTCAGTCACCCTCCCATGCTTGTTGGCACCCAAAGTCCTTCCCAAGCCCCCAAGAGTGCAGAAAGGCCCACATCTACAGCCCCAACCTGGGTGGCTGCAGCTGCATCCCAGAGGGTCAGGGCTGCTGCCTGCTCCCAGCTGCCACCAGCTCCATGGAGTGTGCAGCCCTGGCTTTGTCCCCTTGCAGCTTGGGATGGGGGCTCCAGGTCCTTGCTGGGCCCAAGCTGGTGTCCGGGGCTGGGGCAATGTCGCCACAAGCTCCCCACATGGCCCCAGTGCTCAGGGCAGCCCAGTGCTCCCCCTCACCTGGCTTGTGACCCTGCCTGGGGGTGCACCTCCAGGAGCCGAGCATGGGCTCCAGACTGCAGGTCTAGCTGTCTGGAGGGTCAGGCCTGGTGCTCATCCCAATGTGGGGCAAACCCTAAGGACATGGCCTCGGGGAGCCCCACACAGAGCCTCCTCCCAAGGTGCAAGAACCTGGTCTCCTAAGTGGGGTGAGTGTAGTGGCTACACCACTGGCCAGGTCCCTGAAGCGAGCACCATTCCCACTTCCCACCCTGGACACCCAAAGCATGACCCCAGCTCCATACCCTGGGCCTGGCCATGTGCCCCACGTACAAGCACAGCACTGTCCCGTGCCCAGCTCTGCCTCAGGGCCCTTCTCTGCCCAACTGCACTGTTCCCCACTGGCAGGTGATCCAGCCCAGCCCCATTGTGGCAGCCCTCAGAGTGGCAGGCTGGGGGTGGGGTGGGGGCTGTCCGTGTCCTCCTCACGCCTTCCCTGCAGCAGCAGCTGATAGCAGCGGCCACTCCAGATGGCCCACCACTGCCATCACCTTCTTGGCCCACCAGCTCAAGAAGAGAGAGAGAAAATCAGCTCTCTCTCTCTCTCTCTCTCTCTGCATTCTTGTTCTATCCAAGCTCTCAGTGGATTGAATGATGCCAGATGCACTGATGAGGGCAATATTCTTTATTCAGTATTCTGATTCAAATGATAATCTGTCCCAAAAACACTCCCACAGACACACTCAGAAATAATGTTTTACCAGCAATTTGGATATCCCTTAACCCAATGATATTGACATATAAAATTAAACATCACAGTCAGTAACTGCAGCTTCTCTAATTTTTGCTACCACTTCTAACTCAGGACCAGCCAGAGAAAGCCAAATATACTTCCAAACCAATCACATAAGATGCCAGACTTCTAATTAGCTTGTCTTCAGCTTCCCCATACCAGCAGCCTCCACTCAGGGGACACCTGAAGCTTTCCCTTTTTGCCCCACTGTAAATCTTTCCCACTGCACCTGCCTTTGAGGCACCGCCAAATACAAATGATTGTAGCTGACTGTTGTTAAGGACTGGTAAGCTCTCAATATATGGTCTCTGTTTTCCATTTGGGCATTCTTCATTTATTTCCACACAAGTCACTAAGACTTGAGGTCATTTCTTTCATCAGATAGCATTATTTCCTTGAATAAATACAGCTCCCAAGCCCATTGTGAGCTAAGAGATTTGGAGGACATTCTTCATCCAAGGTAGATGCCTGTGAAGAATAAGTTAAGGAGCATTTCTCCCATAGAGCCTGGTTCTCAAACTTTGGCATGCATCAAAATTTCTTGGAGGTCTTCTGAAAATACCTTTGATGAGACCCACTCCCAATTTTCCCTTTAGCAGGGCTGAGTTGAGGACCAAGCATTTGGGTTTCTAATAAGTTCCCGGGTTGCTGATGCTGCCTTCCTGGGACCACACTTTGAGAACCACTGGCTCAACCCTTCAGCAAAACAAGAAAACAAACATACCAAAACATCCTATCCCTGGGCTATATAGGACTCAGATCAGCTCCTCACTAAAGAACTGTTGTAAGTCACTGTACTGTAAATCACAGTCTCTGTATCTGAAGATATCCCAAAGGAACAAAAGGGAGTGGCGGCTCAGTCTTTTCTTAGGGTCTCTGTCACCTCTTCAGACTCATGTAAATAAAATGTCTGAAGGAACAGAGAGAGAGAGAGAGAGAGAGAGGTAGGGAGACAGAGAGAGAGAAATAGAGAGAGAGAGAGAGAGAGAGAGAGAGAGAGAGAGAGGGGTGGGGGCAGAGAACAGACAAAGATACATTATGTCAAAGAGAAAGAGGCCCAGCAGAAAGAGAAACAGATGTAAGCATAGAAAGTAGTAGAATTAAAAGAGGATGAGTCATATCACATTACCTTGGCCATGTAGACGGAAGGGCTTCCCGGTAGAAGAGTAATTGTCTGCCCTGGTCATACGTTGAAATCCCCTGGAGGTCTTCTAACACGTATTAAGGCTTGGCTCCCATACCCATATACTGCTTCAGTTGCTCTGGAATGGGGCCTAGCCTATTGATACTATGAAAATATCTCTGGCCAGGCACAGTAGCTCACGCCTGTAATCCCAGCACTTTAAGAGGTTAAGGCAGGTGGATCAAGAGGTCAAGAGTTCAAGACCAGCCTGGCCAACATGGTGAAACCCTGTCTCTACTAAAAATACAAAAATCAGCTGGGCGTGATGGCACAGGCCTGTAGTCCCAGCTACTCTGGAGGCTGAGGCAGGAGAATAGCTGGAACCCAGGAGGCAGAGGTTGCAGTGAGCTGAGATCATGCAAATACACTCCAGCCTGGATGACAGAGCAGGACTCTGTCTCCAAAAACAAAAATCTCCAAATGATTTTAGTGTGTGGCTGCAATTGAGAACCACCAGAATATAGAGCAGCACACCCAAAGGGCATTCATCTGTTACCCCCGGAAAACTCCTCTCAGGTGTTTTAGACTATGGTCTATTTCATCCCGGAAATACTTGGGCTCACCCACTCACCTGGCCACCTCAGAGGTGAACATAATTTTTCATACTTTTCATAATGCACCTATTAATTTACTCATGTACTTACAAATGAATATTTCATATATTTCACACATGCATAATCCCAGTACCACTAGAAGAGTTGACTCCCTTGACCTATAAGATGTGCCATTTTCTCCCAAATCAAAGGGATTACATTTAAGAAGGAAAGTTCACATCAACCCCCAAGAATTCCGGCAATCACAAGAAGAAAAGACTAAGAAGGTGTGTTTTCTGCAGTGTTTCTTGTTCTGCCCACCCGTATCCTAGGGTGGGAAATGTACAGTTACACTCTATAGATTATTATAATTAAGTAGTGTGTGGAATTCATTTTAAAAATAGCTTCATCTACTCTTCGTAGCATATATCTGTAAGACACGTACATGTGAAAAGCAAGCGAGGATTATTATTGTTTAGCACATTCAATTAAGTAAATATTTCTTTTATCCTTCTGGGAATTAAATGTTGAACAGTGAACAAACAGAGGGAAATCTGCCCATATTAATTTCTGGCTTATTGTCTTAATTCAAAAACAGGGTAAAAATCAAGAGCTAAGTCTGTAATCTGGAGTCGTTATGTGTTAAGCAAAGCAACTGGAAGTTCACCCTTTACCTCTCCAGTGGCAATTATTTCAGGAAATATCTTCTTTATGTTCTCACTCTCAAATACCTCCTTGATGGACTCCTTCTCCGTCATAAATAAACATCATCTCTCCTCTTTCTTGAAGAAATTCTTCTTTGCATGTCACCTGCATCCATTGTAATTCTTGTTTAACAGGGACAGAAACACCTCAAACTGGCTAACTAGGGAGAGAATGTCTTGGCATATGCAAATGAAAAGTCCGGTCTTGCCGGCTGCATGTAGAGCTCAAAAAGGTCATCAGAAACTGCTTCTTCTCCTTCTCTCACCTCTACTTCCCTTGTCTTGGCTCCATTTTCAGAGAGCCCTTCCCTCATGGAGTCAAGGCGGACACACTGGCTCTGTCCTACACACTCCTAGGTTCAAGTCCAGTGGAAAATAGAAAACCCTCATCTATTCCAACCGTCAAACCAAAGCTTGGGTCTGCCTCTACTGTCCTGATAGGATCATATGCCCATCACCACATTGATGGCTGTGACCAGGAGAAAGAATGATCCAAGTTTAGGCCAAGCCACATGCTTCAGCCATAGCACCGGGGGTTGAACCCTACCAGAAGTACCCAGACTAGGGTGGTGAAGGAGGCTGTCAAGAAGGTGGAGGTAGTTTCCACCACAAAAAGTAGTGAGTAGTTACTAGAAGGAGAGTGTATGGATTTGTTACAGCAAAGTACATTCTGAGTTTTAGTCAACGAAACTGAGGCTGTTTTATATCCTTTCCATCTTGAGTCTCAACTGTGAGATTTTGTAGTTGCTAATCCAAATTAGAGGTTAGCAGACTTATTCTATAGACTCATATAATTAATTTTTTAGGCCTTGTAAGCCATATATTACCTGCATAATTGCAACTATTCAGCTCTGCACTTTAAGTGTGAAAAAAGTCATAGATAACGTATACAAGAATAGCCATGGCTGCATTCCAATAAAACTGTATTTTCAATATTGGCTGGTGGGTTGAATTTGGCCCATGGGCTATGGTTTTCTAACCCCTGATTATTAATCATCAGTCCTACATATGAGAATGAGTCCAAATAATATTTTCTCCTCCTCTCCTCCAGCTTAACTGTACCCCACATTCTCCGTCCTCATCACCTTTCTATAATCAGAAACAGAAACTCCCATAAAACACTGGGACTGAACATTGATCAAATTATGGGAAGCACATACTAGAAGGCAGCAGACAGTCATATTAATACTGTCACAAAACTCAGATTTAAAAACAAAAAAGGATTGAGAGACAAAATAGACAAATGAACAATGGCTAAGCCATATATGAAAAATAGAACTCAGACTCACAATCTGCAGTAGCCAGCCCAGGATGTCAAACACAAACCCCGGTAATTATTGTCCCAAATAGTCAGGATTTGATTAATAATTGATAGCTTCTGGAAGAGGTGGGGTTGGGGGGGATTCAAGTAAAAAATATTATATTTTAAAAAATTGATATATTCTCTAATTTTTGTCAAAAAATTTCTTAAGCTCAACTGAAGAAAGCCAAACAAGTTCCCCTAACCAATCACATAGGATGTTCTGCTTCTACTGAACCACCTCCAGCTTCCACAGGCCAGAGGCCTCCAATCAGGGCACACATGAAGACTTCCCTTCTTTCTGCTACAAATCTTTCCCACTCCTCTGCTTGCCTTTGAATTTATATCAAAATGTAAGTTATGGCAGCTGACTCTTTTGACAGCTGTCTTTTGCTTGTTCTCCTTTGGGTAGCCTTTGCTTATTTGCATAGTATGTTGTTATTATCCTACATCTACACTAAAGTTGCTTCACTCTCTTAAGGGATGAATTCTGTCCCTACAAAATCCATACATTAAAGCCCTAGCAAGACAGAGCAGGGACCTCCTTTTAGGGGCTTCTCTTAGGGACCCCCAAAACAGAGAAATAGAGGAAAAATCTGAGCTCCTTCGAGGAAAATTCCAGGCACCTAGCTAGCCTTAAAAAGCAAGAAGGTAATAGCAGTGTGGAACAACAGCCAAAAAAAGTTAGAGCCACATGATATTTGATTCTCTAGAGACACTAAAGATAATATCTTCACGCCTGTTCCTGAATTACTTTTCAAAACCAAGATGCTCACCAGATGAAAAATGCTGTCCATCTATGGCACACAGACCTGAGATAAAAGGGAACTGAAGACTGAACTATGACCACTGTTCTTTGTTCTAAGTTTCTTCCTGAGAGCCTTAAAGAAAGTCATGCTCACAGGCAAAGCCTTAATGTTCCTGTCTGCTGACTCCAAGTTTTACACAAAGTCTTACTTCCTTAACCAATTGCAAATCTAAGAACCTCTAAATCCACCTGTGACCTGTAAGCCAATTCAAAACAGCTCACCTATTTGAACTAAGCCAATGTACAGTCCCCATGTATTAATTTACAACTTTGTCTGTAACCACTGCCTCCCTGACTTTAAAAACTCTTATGCATAAGCTATCTATGAGTTTGGGTCTTAAGCATAAGCTACCAAGTTCTGCTTGCTTGGCACCCTGCAACAAATGTCTCACTTTTCTCACATTGCAAATCTTGATGTCAGAGTTTGACTCTGCTGCTTCGGGCAGGCAGATCCAAGTTAGCTTGGTAACACTAACATCTAGTACCTCAAAATATGATTATATTATAGAAACAGAGTGTTTAAAGAACTGATTAAGTTAAAATGAAGCCTTTTGGTGGGCCCTCATCCGATTTGACTGTTGTTTTTATAAGAGGGAGAAATTTGGACACATGGAGAGACACCAGTGGTGCATGGCACATAAGAAAGACCATGAGGCCAGGCGCGGTGGCTCAAGCCTGTAATCCCAGCACTTTGGGAGTCCGAAGCAGGTGTATCACAAGGTCAAGAGATCGAGACCATCCTGGTCAACATGGTGAAACCCCATCTCTACTAAAAATACAAAAAATTAGCTGGACATGGTGGTGCGTGCCTGTAATCCCAGCTACTCAGGAGGCTGAGGCAGGAGAATCACCTGAACCCAGGAGGCGGAGGTTGCAGTGAACCGAGATCACACCATTGCACTCCAGCCTGGGTAACAAGAGTGAAACTCCGTCTCAAAAAAAAAAAAAAGAAAAACCATGAGAGGATATGGCAAGAAAATACTCATCTGCAAACCTTGGAAGAAACTAAGCTCCGTGATACCTCAGTGTTGGAAACAGATGCTCAGTGCTACAAAGAAAAATCAGCACTGAGACAACGGATCTTTCAGCAACGCAATTTTTACTTCCTGGACTGCAGGAAGGGTACTCTCACTAGCCATCTTGCCACGAGAGTACAATGAACAAAGGAAAACAAACATATTTATCCCTTACGCATTTGGAGTTGTCCTTACTGCTGTGTCTTATCTCTGTCGGCTAGAGCCAGGCCTCACAATCTAAACTAAAACCCTATTGGCTAATAACTTAGAACTTTTCTAAACAAGTAAAAGCAATGGAGAGCTGGGACATGTCTGGGAGCACATCAAGCACAGACATCTTGGTTAAAGTACAAGGACACAGAATATACTACATGCCTGTAAGCATGGCTTCTCTAACAGCTACATAGGATAGGGCTTAACAAAGTTATTAGCACATTTATTCTTTAACAAGAAAGGAAACTTTAAAGAACTTTTTTTACTTCCCACACTCAATCATGAACTTCTAGGCTCCAGAACATAAGAACATAAATTTCTGTTGTCTAAGCCACCCATCTGTGATATTTTGTCTTGGCAGCCCTAGGAAACTAATATAATCTCCTATTCTAAATTGTTTACCAATCCAGCACCACCATCACTCCCTTCTAAGGCAGGGAGCTACATTCAGGATCTCCCTCATTGCAAAGCTCCCTTCTTTTGCTAGAGCTTGCCACAGAGTAGAATTCACATGAGATTTTAAAGGGAGGGATGAAAAGGATGCCATTTTTCATGGGTAGGACTCCCAGACTTCACAAATAAAAATACAGGATACCCAATAAAACTTGAATTTCAGATTGGTATAAGTAAGTCCCGTTTTGCCATGCATTTTTATATGAAATATTTGGGCATACTTACACTAAATATTTATTCATTACGTATCTAAAATTCAAATTTAAGGAACATACTGCTAATTTATCCTTGAGGATGTGGTGGCCAGTCTTAGTAACGTTGCAGACCACCTCCAAGAACTTCCCCTCTGTGGTTCTGGCAAGCTTATACTTTCGAAGTATCTGACCAGGGTCTCATGCTTTGTGGTTGTGACACTCACTTCACTGTGACAAAGCTGATGTTCAGCTATAACCTTCTGACTTTCACTTCCCAGTTCTTAACACAGTCATGTAAGCTCTAATTTCTACATTAAGCCTTTTATTGGTTTAACACTTGGAGTGGCTCTAACCAAATGCAGACGGATCCACCCTTATATCCACCAGGCAGTAGAAAACACAGTCTTGCCATTTCAGGGTAATTTAATCACTTCTGATGTTTCTGTGTTAGTCCATTTTTCACACTGCTGATAAAAACATACTTGAGGCTGTGTAATTTATTAAAATAAAACAAACAAACAAACTTTAATGGACTCACAGTTCCATGTGGCTGGGGATGCCTTTCATAATCACAGTCTGGAAGGCAAAAGGCACATCTTACATGGTAGCAGGCAAGAAAGAATGAGAACCAAGTGAAAGGGGTTTGCCTTATAAAATCATCAGATCTCATGAGATTTATTCACTACCATAAGAACAGTATGGGAGGAACCACCCCCATGATTCAATTATCTCCCACCAGGTCCCTCCCACAACACATGGGAATTATGGGAGCTCCAATTCAAGAAGAGATTTGGGTGAGGATGCAGCCAAACCATATCAGTCTCCATACTATTTAGGATTCTTTTCTTTTACTCTCTCCTCTGGAAGGTTGTAATTACCCGGAGGGCTTATATATCTTCCACCAATCAGCATAACCAGAGGGGTTCTTCCTGCCTACTGCACAAAGAAAGACCTCAGCATTGCAGTATAGAAAGAGTTTAATAGACACAAGGCCAACCATAGTACGTGGGAGATGGAATTAGTACTCAAATCATTCTCATCCAAAGCTGGCAGGTTAGGGGTTTTTCAAAGGCAGTCTGGGGAAAGGGGTGGGGATGGCTGGGCTTACTGCTGATTGGTTGGGGCAGAGATGAAATCCCAGGGGGCTGAAGCTGTCCTCCTGTGTGCTCAACCACTTCTGGGTATGGACCATGGGAGGAGTGGGGTTGGCAGGTCCAGGTGGAGTCAGACATGCAACATACATGAAAAGATATCTCAAAAAGCCATTCTACTATGGCAATGTTATCTGCAGGAATGGCTGGCAATCTATGTCTGCACCTTAGCAGAATCAGGTTCCTCTCTTCCTTTAGCCTGATGTTCTTTCATTAGCTTTACAAAGGCTGTTGAGTTTTGTGGAAGTCCTGTTATAATTAAAACTGTAGTCTAAATGTCTTCCAAAGCTAGCTTGGTCCAAAAGCCCAAGGGAAAGGCAAATTAAGGGAAAGGCAACATGAGGGATGGGTTAACTCACCTCTCTGTTACAACTCTCACTGACATAATTTTTGCAAAGGTGGTTTCTTCAGGAGAGGGGCATCCAGTCTACACCTGCCTTTGTCCCTGATGTGATATAAAACATCGTGTATCATCCTTACAACCATGCGTTGTCACCCATTAAGGCCTCTAGGTAATACCTGTACTACGTTCTTCCCAGCCTGACCCCCAGCAAGCCCTCTAAGCATTTTGGTTTTCCTCCTCCTAATCATTCCGCAAATATAGAAACTGTCAGCTCCTGTACCTGGACCATGCTAGGGCAGGGGAGCATTGAAATTCTGCCTCCTGTTTCCTGTTATCAAATCCTGCCCTCTGTCACTGCTACACTAACACCAGGGGCCAGCTTCTCTGTCACTGCTACACTAACACCAAGAGCTGCTCCACTTGCACACTGTTTCCTACAGCTTCCCAGGGAAGCAAGGCTCAAGTGTTCCCCTTGCCTGAATACTCAGAATTTCTATAGTAGCTGTCATCTCATCTCCTTCCCTGGAACTACCTGAAAAGTTCAAGAATTCTGCAGCCATATCCATAGTGTCTTCTGCTCCTCTACTCTGCTTCCCTAGCCACCCTCCCCAACCCCAGAAAGAGTCCTTATCTCTTTTATGTAAGGAAATCTGCTTATCATATTGCTATGTATCCTTATCCATCCATAGTTTAGCAAATATGCTCTAACCTCTCAGTCTTCCAGATTATGCCCTGTACATTCAAAGCCAAGCTCTTAGAATTACAACGAATAATAAAATACAAATCTGTTCTCCCTGTAAGCTCGCCTATTACAACACAAGAAAAGGAACAGCATAGCTTTCATAGCTATTATCTCTGCTATGTGTTTAAAAACTATTCAGAATGGACTGTTTTAGGCTGTAGTCACACACCCCTGAGGCATTAAATGTTGTTAACTCACTGGGTGGGGAGCCGCGGGATAGCATCAGAACATATAGGAATGAAAAAACTCAATTAACATCTCAAATTGTATCCCCCACTTGGAATTGTTAGCACACTGTATCAGTTTACCTCTCCAGAAAATCAGACAAGAAAGGGCATATGGAAAATAAGTCATAATCCAAGATACCATAGAATAATCTTTCCTGCTGTGAAGAAACAGTTTGTTATGAGAACCGAATGGGCTTTTACAATTTCAGGCAAAGATCAATTAAATGAGGTTTTAGTTCTATCCTAAAACACTTTTCTGAATCATAAAAATTTAAAGAGAGATATTTTTTAAATCCCCTAAATGTTCATGTAGTTCCAACATGCTACCTGCAAAAGAATAAAATGAAGCTGGCTTCAGACTTCTCTTCAACAGTAAATTCCTGGCTGGGTACACTGGCTCACGCCTGTAATCCCAGCACTTTGGGAGACTGAGGCAGATGGATCACTTGAGGCCAGGAGTTTGAAACCAGGCTGGCCAACATGGTGAAAACCCCTCCCTACAAAAAAAAAAAAAAAATATATATATATATATATATATATATATATATATATATATACAAAAATTAGCCAGGCATAGTGTTGTGTGCCTATAATCCCAGATACTCAGGGCCTGAGGCACAAGAAGAGAATTCCTTAAGCCCAGGAGATGGAGTTTGCTACCACACATTGAATCAGGAATCGACTGAGTTTAACAGAATCAATAAGAAAAATAAAAACTGAACAGTGCCAATTGGATTTTATGAAAAAAAGTCACCAGTAATAGACTTAACCATAAAATATGATTTTTAGGATATCTGATGTGTAATTTTATAAATCTATTAAGTTATTAGCATTTAAATGAACATCTATACATTGATTCTCAGTAACTGGAATGAATTTCCCCACAGCATTCAAGTACATGAAATGGCACATCTGTTTTATTTTATCATGAGGTATATCGTATAGTCACATGACACAGGAGTTATGAAGAAATTACTTAGGTAGATAGTAAGTGTATGGGAGTCCTCAGTAAGGCTTTTCTTTTTAATGAAAAGCAGAGCCAAGTCATTTTCTAACAAAGAGCAACCTGTAAAGTCCAGCCGCAGACATAGACAAGAAAGCTGGGAGCTTGCCAGCAGGAACTAGGGACTAGACATGTTCAAGACGGTAGCTTTATCATCCCTTCTGAGGCATCAATCAGCTGGAAAGTCCATTTGCATAATAAGACTAGGGTGGGGCAACCAGCCTTCCGTTTGCACTATGTAAACATCATACCTGATCAAACCAATCTACGAGCCCTATGTAAACCAGACACAACCTCCTCAAACCTGACTATAAAATCTGGCATATTGGCCACCAGTTGGTCCTTTCCACCTGGAGACCCTCCTCTCTCTATAAAGAGAGCTGTTTCTCTTTCTCTTCTGCCTATTAAACCTCCACTCCTAACTCCTCCTGTGTGTCCATCTCCTAAATTTTCCTGGCATGTGATGACAAATCCCAGGGTATATACCCCAGAAAACATAGCTGTTTTGTAAGTACATAATATACATGCATGGTTTAAGAGGAATGACAAAATGAAAACTCACAGCCAAGTTAAGAAATAAAACATTACCAGGGACTTAAAGGGGTCCTGTGTTTCCCTTACTCATCCCATGCCTCTTTAGTCCCCCAAGAGGTGATCAAAATCTGAATTTTGTGATAATCATTCCTTTACTTTTCATTAGATTACTACGTATGTGTGTGTCTCTTACAACACATTGTCTAGTTTAAAACTTCTAACAAATATAACACTAAATTATTCTGTAACTTTCCTATTTTTATTCGACATTATGCTTTTAGGATTTATCCATGTTGATGCATTCATTTTTACTGCTGTACAGTATTATACATCATGAATAGCATACAACACAATTTACTCATCCGTTCTACTATTGATGGACACTTGCTTTGCTTCCCATAATTATGCTGTTACTACGATGCAACCACTGATATTCTTATGCATGTCTCCTGGATGTAGTCACAGGCAGCCTACACTGTCCTTCTATTCATGGATCCCATAGACCTCCCTATTTGTGTCTGATGTTCACATTAATTGTATCCAAGATGGCTGCAAGGAAGTTATCCTAATAATTCAGACACAGTATTTGAATTAGAATTTCATCATTATTTTGAAATATTTGATATGGAAAGGTTGGGTTAGATTCAGTATCTATTAGCAGCATCACAAGAATTTCAATGTAACATTCGTCAAGGAAGAAAAGAAAGAGCTGTTAGATTCTGTAAATAAAATGTCAACTGCTAATTCATGAACGGTTGTGAAAGGCTTTAACTTTTGTATTACTTGCTTGTGGGAACAAATTTCTCATCACAAACGACTATCCAGAATTTAAAGAGATCATGACCAGAAGACTTGAACAGGAATTGTGCGTACAGTCATTTAAGACAAAAAAATATGATTACTACAAATATTATGCTCATGGAACTGAGTTCAAGTTTCAAATTTTAAAAATTGAAATTATTTCATCTGAACATCTTATACAAATTCATTACTTCCCTTACTTTTTGAGGTAGCCTGCCTCCAAAATGGTACCCAGTGATCTTGTGTCCTAGTATTTACATACTTGTGTAATTTCCTCTCATATCAAACAGGGCAGACTTCTATAACTAATAAGATAATTGCAGAAATGACAGTGTGTGACTTCCAAGGCTAGTCATAAGAGACATTGTGGCTTCTGCCTTGCTCTTTCTTAGATCACTTCTTCTGGGGGAAGCCAGTCACAGTGTTACAAAGACACTCAAATACTCAATGGGAGCTCCACATGCTGAGAAGCTGAAGCCTACTGCCAAGAGCCAGCACCAATCCACTAGCCAGGTGAGTAAGCCATCTTGGAAATGTCTCCTCCAGCCCCAGTCAAGCCTTCAGATAATGTAGCCCCTGATGTCATCTTTCTGGCAACATCTTGAAAAACCTTGAGTAATAACTATGAGCTAAGCTGCTCCTAAATTCCTGACCCACCATAAACTGTATAAGGCAATAAACGTTTATTGCTATTTTAAGCTGATAAGTTTGGGGGTAATTTGTTATAATAGATAACTAACACATTTTGGGAATTTTTTGTCATGATTATACAATATTTTAAAATGTCAATTGTTTTCAATAATCCCATATCAATGCCTCCCACCAATCGCATTCTAAAATGCAGATAAGGTATCTTTTTGGAGAGAAAATTAAAAACTGGGATTGCTACCATTACTGGGTACATACCCAAAGGATTATAAATCATTCTATTCAAAAGACACATGCACACGTATGTTCACTGTGGCACTGTTTACAATAGCAAAGACTTGGAACCAACCCAAATGCCCATCAATGGTAGACTGTATAAAGAAAATATGGCACATATACACCCTGGAATACTATGCAGCCATAAAAGAGGATGAGTTCATGTCTTTTGCAGGGACATGGAGAAAGCTGGAAACCATCGTTCTCGCAAACTGACACAAGAACGGAAAACCAAATACCACATGTTCTCACTCATAAGTGGGAGTTGAACAATGAGAACACATGGACACCGGGAGGGGAACATCACACACTGGGGCCTGTTGGGAGGTGGGGGGTGGGGGGGCTAGCAGAGGGATAGCAGGCGGTGGGGGTATTGGGGAGGGATAACAATAGGAGAAATACCTAGTGTAGGTGATGGGGGGAAGGATACAGCAAACCACAGTGGCATGTGTATACCTACATAACAATCCTGCACTATCTGCACATGTACCCCAGAATGTAAAGTATAATAAAAAAGAAAAACAACTGGGATTGTTAGTGTTCGGGAACTTTCACCTTAGACAGATATCTTTAAGCCATCTTCACAGACTCCTTTGTTTCATTTTCATGTATGTTGGGGCAAGGAGACATAGGAGATTAAGGGCATAATGGAGCCACAGTGGGGTGGCAGAAATCTTATTTGAAGGGTTTACCCAAAGTTAATGGTCCTAAACTCCCTCTGTATATGAAACATGAGCATGGTTGACACATTTGAAGTCCCTAAGCATAAAACCAATAATGATGCCTTCCTATGTGCAAAAACAAACCAAAAAGTGTACGTGTAAGAAGCCCCTGATGCTACTATATTTCCCTGATGCTTTTTCTTGAAATGTCAACTACCAAATTCATCCTAAAAATTGTTTTAGTTTCCCACTTTTTCCCTTTCCTCAGAGTTGGTCGATTATTGTTTAATCCAGCAATGATAAAACACCCTTTAAAAACATAAAGATTCATTTCTAACTGAACATTTTCCATGACCGAAACTCCTGTGCTCCAGCTATTGTAAAATCAATCATTTTACCTGCCAACCATTGCTATTTTCCTGAGCGGCTCTTGTTAGCCAAACTGCCATTGGTAAGTGCTTATTCTGTTAACATTCCTTTGAAGCCCATTATAAACATTCCTTTTACCCAGAAATTCCCCAGTCCCTGGGAGATGACTAAAGTCAGGATGGCAGGACGGAAGGGAGCTCATTCCTGTAGAACTTATGCTGCTCAAGTTGTTTGCCCATTTTTTGAGCACTCAAGCATGTCACCTTACACGCTTACAAAGGGCCAAGCTATTTAACCTAACCATGGAAAAGGACTAAGCGGGTAACAAATGCTAATTTCTGAGGTCAGGCAAGGCACTTTACCTTATCCCTTTTTGAAGCCAATATCCAGGTATAGGGCAGGATAGGGAGGCTCTGAGTATCCTACTTATAGACAGGTGCTTTGCTACATTTAGAAAGAACTGATTAGAGGTCATATCCATGGAAGTCAGAAACTCTAGCCTGGTGGCTCATCTATGTAATCCCAGCACTCTGAGAGGCTGAGCCAGAAGGATTAAGTGAGGCCAGGACTTCAAGAGCAATTTGGACAACATGGTCAAACTCCATCTCTACAAAAATTTTTTTTAGTTAGCTGGGTGTGGTGGCACCTGTATTCCCAGCTCCTAGGGAAGCTGAGACCAGAGGATCGCTTGAGCCCAGGGATTTGTGTCTCCAGTGAGCTATGATCTGGCCACTGCACTCCAGCCTGGGCAGGAGAGTAAGACCCTGTCTCAAAAACAACAAAAACAAAAACAAGCCTCTCACAGTTCGGCTACATTTTTGACAGATTAAACACATGCCTTAAAAAACATGGGCAAAGAAAGGCACTGAAAAACCTTTTTAAAAAATTATATCAAAAATTTGAAGCTGAGCTGTTACTAATCACAGAGCAGTAACTACTAATCACAGTAACTACTAATCACATGTGACTATTTCAATTAAAATTAGATAAAATTAAAAATTCAGTTCCTTGATGGCACCAGCGCATTTCGCCTCCTTTATAGGCCATGAGTGGCTAGCACAGATGGAGAACATTTCCATCATCGCAGAAAGTTCTATTGGACAGCGCTGTTCTGAAGTGTTTAATTTGCCATCATGGAAAAGAAATTAAAAATTCATTGAATGTCCTTAAATCTGTTTTATGATTTGGCATTGTGTTTAAGTTTGAATTGAGCATTTAGGATGGAGGTGAGAGAACCATAGCATTTTCAGCGTCTGGAGACTTCTAAAAACTCTAACTCGACCTTGGCCAAAACGATCCTTAACAGCATTTATATGCTTGATCTCCTCTCCACTCAGCTCATCAATAAGCCATTGCGCTCCACGGTCACACCTGAGCACTTCCAATGCACGAGGCAAGCGGACTGGGAGGGAGCCTTGGCTGGTGTCCTAGCAACAGCGACGCGACCCCGCCCCTTTTCGCCACACCCCCATACCTTATTAGCCCGGAAGGGGCGGGACCGGGGAGCATGTGTCCAATAGGAAGAGAGCAGAGGAGGGCCTCCTGGCCGCGTCTTCGTCGCTAGGGAAACCGACGCAGCTGGAGGCCGCGCGCTATGCCGGACGCTGAGGAGCGGGCCGCGCTGGCGGCGGCGAACGCTGACGAGGAAGCCGGCGCCGACCCACGACTGCGACTCCTGGGGACCTTCGTGGCCCAGAGCCTGCGGCCGGCTGCGGGCGCCTGGGAGCGCTGCGCAGGGACTGCCGAGGCGGAGCAGCTGCTCCAGGCCTTCCTGCGCCGCGCTGCTACCGAGGGCCTGTGGCCGCTGCTGGTGGTGCGGCCCGCGCCCGGGGGCCTGGCGGTGCTACCCCGGCTGGAGGCGGGACCTGAGTCGGGCCCGGCTGGCGCTAAGGGGCTTTTTTTCCTGCGCACCGGGCCCGAGCCTCCAGAGCCCGACAGTTTCCGCGGCGCAGTGGTCTGCGGGGACCTGCCCGCGGCGCCTCTGGAGCACCTGGCCGCGCTGTTCTCAGAGGTGACGGTGGGTTGGTAACCCGGCGCCGTTAAAGCTGGGTGGGGGAGGGGAGGGGCGGCCGGAGGGGGCGGGGCCGGAGGGGGCGTGGCGAAGCTGCAGGGGAGGTCCGAGACGCGGGTGATTGGCAGAGGGGCGAGGCTGTGGAGGGAGCGCGACCAGGAGGGAAGTTCCTGAAATCAGAAAGAAAATGGGATGGGGCGAGGGGCGGAGTCAGAGAGCGGGGACAGGCCAGAATGAGAACCGGAAGGGGCTAAAACTTGGGTCAGCCCGGGTCTGGGTTCCAGCCAAAGTCAGGGGAGACCATAGTCTGGAGCGTGCCTAGGTCCTGACTACTTTCAAAATCAGCATCTCTTAATCCCTCCTGTACGTGGGAAAGGTCTGAGGAAGATGGGAAGTGGTGACCATGGAGGCGTTTCTGATGGATCAGTGGGGTGGGAAGGAGATGAATGGCTGTAAACAATGCATACTTCTGGAGAGCAGTTAAAGGTGGGTTGGGGGAGTGATTTGCTTTTGATTTTCGTCTCATTCATTCATTACCAACCATCTAGCAAAGGTCAGCCCTGTGCCATCATAAAAAGTTGGGCACCCATTTTGAAATGCCCAGCAGGCCTTTGGAGGAATCTACCTGGTGCTCAGGGAGGAAGGTGGAGCTGTGGTTCATGAGTGCTTAGTGACACCGCAGGAGAAGCCGCGAGAATGCAGGAGATTTCAGGGAAGTGCTCCGGAGAGATTCCTGTGCCCCTTAGACCTTTCTGGAATGGGAGTAAAGTGCCCTGCAGTTCAGGCCTATGTGCTTCTGAGGCTTGATGCCCTGGACCCTGCAGGTTGTGAAATAAGGGTGGACAGAGTACTGGCTGTATGATATTTCAGGTGATAGGCGCTATAGAGAATGCCAAAGAACTGTTCCTGCTCATGAAATGCTTACTCCGAGGAGCTGAAACATATGTAATAAATTATCTATTCAAAATATTTAAACCTTATACGACTGGGCTGGAGGTAAAGCTTGCCTAAAAGTCGGCCCCACTGCTGTTTCAAGTCTTGGAGGCCCCCTGCTGTGTCAGGTGTTAGCCCTTTAGATGCTGCATCAGGAGGCTGTGGGGAGGTGGGAAATCCAGGTAAAGGGTTGGATAGATAGAGGAGGGTACCGAGGGCCCAGGGAAGCTAGCTCTATCAGTAGACGTGGAGGTATTTCAATATTTTAACAAACGGAATGGTCTTGCCACTGCATTGTCTGAAAGCCATCCCGCTGAAGCCTGAACTTGGATCAACTTCTCTCATGAATGTTGATGATAGAAAGTATTTTTGGCTTTTCAGAGGAGAGAGACAGGTCTGCGGTCTGAGAAGCGTGCTTAACCTTAAGTGTTGAATTGTCCCCTGAACAAGGAGAAGAAGTGGGATAAGTAGAGAGCAAGGTAACTTTCAAGGTACTGAGAGCAGACTGAACAGAGATTCAGAAACAGAATTTAACCTAATGTATGTGGGACATAGCAGGCCTGTCGCAGAGTTGTGCCATGGCTAAGCAAGGTAGTCTAGCAAGCAAAAATAATTTTAAAATAATAAAAATTCTCAATAAGAATTTTAATTGGTGCATTGAAAGAGATTGGAGACAAACAGTGTTCACCAGCAGGGGACTGGATGAATGAATTATGGGCCAGTGAAATACTTTGCAACTATTAAACAGAATGATATGGAATATTCCATTTTTTTGAGGTAGGGTTTTGCTATGTTGTCCAGGCTTGTTTCAACCTCTGAGGCTCAAGTGATCCTCCTGCCTTGACCTCTCAAGGTTCTGGGATTACAGGTGTGAGCCACTACGCCCAGCCAGAGTATTCCTTAGGGTAATTTTTTTCCTTGTGGCAAATAAAGACACACATAGAATTCACCCAACAATTTCCAAGTGTAGAGTACAATATCGTCAACCATATATGCATTATCGTGCAATGGATCCTCAGAACTGCCCTGTCCAGGATCACTGAAACTCCACACACACCCCACAACTCCACAAACTGCTCCCTTCAGTCCCTGGCAAGCACCATTCTACATTCTGTTCCTGCAAATCTGACTCATCATGTAAGTGGAATCATGCAGTATTTGTTCCTTGTGACTGGTTTATGTCACTTAGCATAGTGTCTTCAAGGTTCATCCATATTGCCATCTATCATCCTATGTGGTATTTCTTTCTTTTTAAACAATATTTTAACAATATTCTATTGTATGTATATACCACATTTCTAAAAAATGTATCCTTCATAGACATTTAGGTTGTTTCTGTCTCTTGGCTGTTGTGAATAATGCTGTAATTTAATACAATTTTTTTAAAGAAGTGCAGAATTGTATGGATGGTATGCCACTAATTATGTGTCAAAAAGAAAGGAGGGGAAGAAGAGAGAAAGGAAAGAGGGAAGGAAGGGAGGGAGAAAAGGAGGGCATTTTTTTTTTAACAGCAATCCACAAGAAGAATAAACAGTAACTGAAGTACAGGGGTAGGTGGAAGATTTACTTCCTACTGTAAAAGCTTTTGTACTTTTAACATTTTGCACCATGTAAATGTCTTACCTAATTTAAAACCTAAATAAACAATTTATTTTAAAAATACCTCAAGTTCTTTAATTTCTCAAAGCTTGTACCAGTGACTTTATTCTATTTTCTGTCCATCCTTCTACTTTTATTCCCTAGCCTGATGCTGATCGAGTCTTTTTCAAGCCTTGCTGCCCTCCCGTCTGCTAAGCCCTCTCCTTGCGGCCCAGCCCTCCTGTCCACCCCCTCTCCTCTCTCAGCACCTTGTACTCAGCTTAGTCGTCTCTGATTACCTGCTCCCCTTTTCCTTCCACTTTCCCACGCAGCATGCAGCATTGCTAAAGCCAGAACTTACCTGGCTGAGAGATGTCTTCCTGCCTTGCGTGTGGTTGGGGGTGGGTGTGGGATTAAGGGTGTTGACTGAGAGAAAGCTATAATTTTAATATTATTTTTGTCCCATTATACTAGTACAAGGTAAAAAAGGAAAATGCACCTAAGAAACGTTTGAAGAATGAACAGAATTTAGTAACTTATTCTCCTACTTCCTTACTTCCTCCTCCTACCACTTCATTCACGACTGCCGACTTATTTTTCCTCGTTCTGAAACTTGGATTTTTTTTTTTTAACTTTTGTGTTTTGGAGTGTGAGCATAAGATTTGGAATCTCACAGACCTGTAAAATTTTGGTTAAATTCAGCAGTGCGATATGAGCAGATGTGCTCACTCTGCCAGGTCTAAACTGTCTTGCAGGGTTGCTATGAAATTTAGACATCGTATATTAGAACACCTGGAATAGAGTGTCACATTGCAGGTGTTTCATAAAGGATAATTCTTGTCACTCTTCATCTCATTTAAAATCCTCCTTACCCATCTGATGGATCCTTGTTACCTTGTTCTAACCCATCCTGGCTATTCATGGAGGACTCAGCTATGTTTCCCCCACAGCCTTTCTCTTGAGTCTGGAGCTGGGGTAGGTGGCCTCCTTGGTCCTCCTTGCTGCTCTAGATCCACATCAGGAAGCCTCCAGTTCAAATCTCTTGTCATCAGAGAACATTACCTACTCTCACTGCTGCATCCTGTACAGATGGTGCTGCCTTTGTGTGTGTATGATTTTGCCTCCCAACTCGCTGTGACTCTCCCTAACATTAATTCTAATATGTGGTTATTTCCAAAGACATATGAGTGATCCTTCCGATAACTTGGCCTCTGGGTTCCCTGTATCTTTGTCCTCCTCCCCATCATAAGCAGCCCCTTACACGGCCATTTCCAGATCTTGCATTCCCAATAACCATCAATGTCATTGTCCAATTTTATGCACCTCCTTTCTGACCACTACTCCCATCTTTCCAGCTCACACCTTCTCATACTCAATCGGTGCAGCTACAACGGTCCCTTGGTCCTGCTGGGAGCGCCAATCTCTTGGCCTTGGCTCCTTCCCACTGGCCCTGGCCCTTGACCATGGTCTCTTCTCTTACCCAACTTGAGTGCCATGCTCCTTCATGATCATCATTTCCTTGCATCAAACTCCTGATGTACTGGCCTCTACCTCACTGTGTCATACTCAATTGGTGCAGCCACAATCCTGGTAAAACCCAGCTCTACATACTTCATACCTGTATGCATTAAGTTAAAAGAGGCCAGGGAAAAACCAATGGGCTCCATTGACTGATTGATTGATTGATTGATTGACAGAATCTCGCTCTGTTGCCTAGGCTGGAGTGCAGTGGTATAATCTTGGCTCACTGCAACCTCTGCCTCCTGGGTTCAAGCAGTTCTCCTGCCTCAGCCTCCTGAGTAGCTGGGATTACAAGGTACCCACTATCACACCTGGCTAATTTTTGTATTTTTAATAGAGATGGAGTTTGACCATGTTGGCCAGGCTGGTCGCGAACTCCTGACCCCAGGTGATCCACCCGCCTCAGCTTCCCAAAGTGTTAGATTACAGGCATGAGCCACTACGCCTGGCCGATAAAGAGTATTTTGGCTAGAGGACTTTATCCCCAGGAGCAGAATGAGAAGGAAAACTTGTAGGTAGGCTATTCAAGGACTTCCCCAATTAACCAGATGTCAAGGTGGTATATAATGTTTGACCCTACTATTAGGTCTTCCAACACAGTGACCTGAAAAAGGTTGTATATAGCTTTATAAGCTTCTTTCTGGTTAGTCTTTAAGTCCTTGGAAGTGGAACTGCAGCCTTTCTTTGCTGTGCACCTCTGTTCCAGGTTGTCCTACCTGTCCTGGCCAATGAGAAGAATCGCCTAGACTGGCCCCACATGGTATATCAGGATGTCAGGCAGCAAGCCCACAGTCTCCATTGCGACTTCTTGGTTATCCTTGAGCAAGTGAAGGGAAAAACTTTGCTGCCTCTTCCAGCAGGCTCAGAAGAAATGGAGTTTGCAGATTCCAAAAGTGAGACAGTGTAAGTCCCGCCAGCCTGGCCATATGGGCCTCGGAGATATGGGAGATGCTGGTTATCAGAATGTTTTTCTTACGACTTTTCTGTTCCTGACTCTCCACATCTCCCCGTTCTGCACACAAGCCTACTGTCTGCTCTGTTTGCCAACAACCTCAGACTGTGGACTGTGTGTTTACCCTGATTACTCCCCGCCCCATCCACTGCATGAAGTCTTTCAAGGCTATTACAGCAACGTGGTCTTTTTTCTTTTCAGAATCATTTCAGGGCTGAGCACAGCCATACTAGCTTTCAGTATTTTGCTTATCAGGATAGTGTCTCATCATTGGCAAAGACCCAGGTCCAGTCCGGGAGGCAGACATGCCTCTTCCCAGCATTTACTCGGTACATAATGTCACAGAACTAACTCTGGCAGCTCTTGTTACAGTTCCAGACTCTCCTCCCCCAGCAGCTGAACACTCTTTACAGGTCCTGGGGACTTTTTTCTTTTTTCAAATAGTAACAAGTCTGGCTTTGTTGGGATCTGGCTTTGTTGGGAGTTCATGCCTCCTGCCCCTGAGTGGGTATTAAAATCCCAGCCTCGTCTCCTTTTAGAAGTTAAATCCACCATCAGCTTCTGTTGACCATGCTGACTTTCGAATTGTCTTTATTTCTATCCCTTGGGAATTATTTTACCCTTTTAAGCCAGGCTACGAATATAAATATTAATAGTATATTTTGTTATATTTTATCCAGCATTTCTATGTGCTTGGGGCAACAGAAAGCCTTCGTACATGAACTCAGTCTGCCACGTTGTCAGGAATTTCCCAATGTATTACTGTCAACATTGTATATTCAGGATCCATGATTTGATCTGAAGAATAAGTAATGCATTCAACTGATTATATGCATGCAATGCATTATAAAATACAACAATATACTTTATAATGAGTTTTTTCTATTGGAAGTAATTTCCTACACATACAATTTGAAGTAATTTCCTGGTTAACTAGAAAACTTATTGTGGTTTAATAAAGAGATCTAATTTTCAAAATAAATTCAAATTACCCCTTTCCTAGTCCCTTTATATTTTAACTTAATAATATTCAATGTGTGTTTATAATCATTGCTGAATTCATCTCTTTGTTCCAGTTTGATAATTTCCCAAAAGGCTGGATCATTTTGGGGGAAGTGGGTGTCTTCTTCCTTTAATACCTTCCACAATCACTTATGCCGTATCATTTCTCAGCAAATATAAATTTAATTAAGTCAAAGTGGGTTTCTGACATAAAAATGGGAATTGTGTGTCCTCCTTGTCATTGTGTCTTTGGTTCTTTGCATGTATAGTTTTCCATTAAGACTGTGAAAAAAATGACCAAAATGTATTTTTAAAAATTTAACCTCTTCCAAATATAGCTAAGTTACTTTCTTTAAAAGTTGTATGAGGAGGAAAGTTTGGGAATTCTATTCTTCACTGGACAGATGAGAACAAAGTGAAATCATGATGGTGGTATTCATATGGCTGATTGTTAGCCTTGTGAAGGAGGAAATAACCCACTTCCTCTTGCTGCAGAGGTCACAGCTAAGACCTAGATGAGGAAATCAGAGGGATGTAGATATGAGACAAGCTTTCTCCTTGAGAGAGCCAACCTACTGAGAAATGTGCTGCTTTGTGACAGAGAGCTTGATGTCACTGGTAGGATTTAAGCAAGCACTGGATGGTTATCTGAATGTTTTCTGTCCAGAATATTTCTGCATTGACAGGACAACATACTAGCATTCAAAGTTCTTAAACTAGTCATCAGAATATTGATGATCCCTGAATCTGTATGAAAAATGTACATGTACACCTAAGCATTTTTTTCTGGGGAGGGGATCTATAATTTTCATTGACTACTCAACAGAGACTATTCTCAAAGTAAAGAATGCATGGGCTAGATGAAATTTCTCGCCTATTTTTTAAAATTTGGGATTCTCTTTTGGGGGTGCACCCAGGGTTATTTTCATGTTTCAGGGTTTTGGTTTTTGTTGCTATTGCTGCTGTTCTTTTGTCTTTCACAGCTTAGATTCTATAGATAAGTCAGTCATCTATGCCATTGAGTCTGCAGTGATCAAATGGAGCTACCAAGTCCAGGTGGTACTCAAGAGAGAGTCTTCCCAGCCACTCTTACAAGGGGAGAATCCCACCCCGAAGGTGGAGTTGGAGTTCTGGAAGAGCAGGTAGGCAGGAAGGCACATGCTCGGACTCAGGCAAAGATGTCTTACAGAGAATAAAGCTGGAGCTTTCCTGTGTTAAGCCATGGTTCCTCCCTATAGGTATTTCACATCATCCCTGGGGTAGACAGCCCTGTGTCATTGGATCAATACAGTTTTTTGATAGACTGGGAGAGGCACACTTTCCCCCAGATTCAGTAGTCATTTTTTTCCTTTCCTGGGCTACCATCAGTATGTCTTCTCTCATTTTTTTCAAAGGCTCTTTGGACTACATGTAAAATTAATCAACTCTCTTTAACATTTTTCTTCTAACTTGTCTGCTCTCTTCTCGAACAATTGAGGCCACATGCGCACACCTTTTGCAAAGCTCTGAAGACAGAGGGGATTTGGAGATTCGGCTGTAAAACAGCCTTTCCTGTGCCCTGGCTCATCAGCAGCAGGGCTGGAAAGTTCATCATCCAGGGTGTTTGTCCAGAAAGCCTTCATTATTGCTCCTGCTCCTGCTGATTCGCCCTCCTCCTCCCCATTTCCTGATTCCTATTTATTATTGTGCTGATAAATCCTTTACTCACAAGGAGACAGACAGATGTTAGAGGCAGACATGCCTCTCCTCGCATAGAATCGAGATTATCAGTGTCACAGGACCAGGCATGCCTGTAGGGCTCCAGCCCTGTCTGTACCACCCTGCTGAGATGCCTCATGCTCTTGCCTGGCTTCTGACCATTCTGCTCACCTACTGCAAGACACTTCTCTTAGCACCCTTGCTCCAATAACGCCTCTCTCACCCCGACTCAACCTTACTGCAAGAGCTAATGACCTCCAGCTGCCAAGCTCTTTGAGCCACCAGATGGTCACAGCAGTGTTTCCTGGAGCTGCCCCTTTGAACCTGTGTTCCCGACTCAGGCTTTTGCCCTCATTGTGCTGAGAACAGATGTCCAGGCTCTTTGGGCTGGAGCACAGTGTCTGTGGAAGCACCCTGAGGCAGGGCTCCTCTCTGTGTCTGTGAGGATGGGTCATCACAGTGTGACTTGCATTTCCTGATGCTTACCTGGATTCACTCTCCTTCATGTTATTGCAGGTATGAAGATCTGAAATTCATTTATCATCAACTGAGAACAATAAAGGTGAGGGGCATGGCCAGGCTCCTGGACAAGCTTCAGAGTAGCTACTTTCCAGCTTTCAAAGCCATGTACAGAGAGGTTGTTACAGGTGAGGACCAGCAAAAGTTTTCACAAATATGTTTGACTCAAATTTATCATTGAACGATGCGTTCACTTCTCTTTGTCTGAATTTAGCAACTTGAAGTCCTTGTAACTTTCCAGCCCGACACAAACCAGCATGGTGGCAAGAATATCAAATCTCAATACAGGAGAGCAGATAAACAGAGCTATGCTGTTTGCAGATCCACTGCTGTATGTCCTTGGGCAAATTCACCTACCTGTTCTGAGCTTTAGTACATATGGTAGTTATGAGGCATACACTTCTGCCTACTTTTCTAGGCTTGTGGGAAATTATGCAGGTGAAAGAGCTTACTGACTGAACACAGCAGTATTCCTGGAGCTGCCCCTTTGTGTCTTTTAAACACTGGGACCAGGACATGCAGTTCTGGGATGGCCATTATGGAACTTGTGTGGTCAGATGAGTCCCTCTGTCCTAATCAAGGCCTGCCATTCTCGCAAGACAGCCTTATCCTGCCTTCCAGGACCTGGGACTATTGGCTAGGACCCCTCATTAACTAAGTGCTTGTACCTCCCTAGCACACGGGCACTTCTGGGTCTGGTCAAAGATCCTAATGGGCCCTGTCTTCAGGGTCTGGAAACTACTGGGAGAAAGTTCTTCCATCAGCTCTGCCACCTGCTGCTGCTTTGCACCGTACAATGCATGTCGTTATCTTTCACCTCTGGAACTCAGGTCCCTCCACCTTTGGCTTGTTCAGAAATCTCTGTTCTATTTCTAGCTTCATTCTGCATTTTCTGTTCCTACTGTCAGATGGGACTGCAATTTCCTGGCCATCTGAGCACGAGACAAGATCCACTCTTATCAAAATTGCAAAGCCAGCAAAGTCTATGGTTAGAAGTAGGTAAATTTTTTCAAGACTCCGTCTCCCTTCCTTGGTGTACTGTGTTTCTTCACCCTTTTTCTTATAAAATCTCCTCTTTGCTCTTCAGTGCCATAGGTCAAAATGTGCTTTTAAAGGTCTTTGCAATTTCACATGGTCTAAGCTTAATCTAAGCAGTGATTTTCAAACATTTTACCTCGCCCAGAACTCTTTCTTTAAATACAATCTTCCATGTAAGTCCACTATATAAAATGAATCCAGGTATGTTTAGTCTGGTAAAGAGGGCAGTGTCCTGTGTCCAGAGCCCATTGGCTACTCCTGCGTCCCACCTTCCCCTCCTCATGGCAAACAACTTAGCTAAAGGAAGAAAGGTGCAGGTGTTAGTTTCCAACATCAGCAATATCACAGAGCAGACTGGCATGAGTTGTTAGTCTCTGAGGTCCTCCTGGGCCCTGAAACCTCATTGCAGAGATGGCCCTGCCAGCACATTTGGCTGGCTTGGGACCAGGTGTCTCTTGAGGCTCCAGTTTGCTGCTTTGCTGAGAGATTCTGTGTCCCCAAGGAGTCAACTTTTGTTCCCAGTTTACACTTCCAGTGGACAGGTGTCCCCAAAAGTGGTATGCGTATCCCTGTTGATGTCAGAAATGACTAGGGGAAAGGTTTTTTAAAAAATGAGTTAAAGGGTAATAGCCCTGGTTTTGACAAGTAATACCAGCTTTCCATTTATGGTAGGGATTAAATGTTTTCATGTTGTGTAATTTAGTTAGGTTAAACTGGAAGTCAATGTAGAGATAAATATTAAGTAAGTCATATAGTGCTACAGATTGTACAACACATATAAAGGAGATTTGTGAGTGCCTGAAATGTGGGGCTCTGAAAAAGGTATAGTAAAAATGTTATGAATTTGTTATGTAATGCCCCAAATATACTTTTCACATTAATAGATCAATAGTCTGTAATTATTCACATGAATTATTATTTATAAGATTCACTTCCCCAGGCCAGTTTCAAAAAGTTATTTGCAGTAGAGAATATGCTGGCAATGAATTTTTTGAAAAAAGATACCGTTACAATAGTGCCAGATAAACAGTACTATAAAAATAGAAATTATTTGAATATGAAATTCAGTGTTGATGATGGAAGAAAATTTGATTAGGAGTGTTAGGTAGAGACTTGGTGAGAAAATTTAGCAGGATCTTCTAAGCTGGTGACTGATTTTCTCATTTCTAACTGAATTTCAGAGCATCTGGCTTTAAAAAAATCCTAAATAGATATACTATGTGCATTATTCTTATTAGCCATGGTCAGAGTTGTTCATTGGCTCACTGATGAACTGAAATGAGGGAGAGGAAAAGAAACATTTCTGGATTAGTGGGCATGAATTAGAAAACAGAAGAAAAAAGGAGGTTAAAGTTTGGAGTCAAATATGTGGGAACAAGGTGGTATGAAGTAGTATTGACTGAGCAGTAAATAACCTTGGAAAACAGGAAGCAACAGACCCCTTGAGAAGGAAGAACAAGGGCAATGAAGACTAATAAGGGAGTTTTCTTTTCTTGCACAGGATTGGCATAGTACAGCCTGGTTGCCAATTTTCTGAGTCTATTTGTGCTGCTCTAACAGAATACCACAGCCTGGGTAATTTATAAAGAGCAGAAATTTATTTTCCACAATTCTTGAGGCTGAAGTTCAAGATCAAGGCACTGGCAGGTTGGGTGTCTGGTGAGGGTTTGGTCTCTGCTTCCAAGATGGCACTTTGTTGCTGCATCCTCCAGAGAAGAGGACCTCTGTGTCCTCACTTGACAGATGATGGAAGGGCAAGGCAGCCAAACTCTATGTGAAGTCTCTTTTATAAGGGCCTTAATCCCATTCATGACGGAGGAGTTCTCATGGCCTAATTGCGTCTTAAAGGCACCACCTCTTAACACCATCACATTGGCCATTAAATTTCAACACCTGAATTTTGGAGGGGACACATTCACAAAGCAGCAATTAAGGATGTGTGTAGGTGGATATGTGTGTGAAGGAAGGCACACAAAGAAGAGCTGTGCTGGAGCCAGTGCGCACTGGTTTCAGTGGCTCATGAGGGGCTGCTGTATGCATTTTTTTTTAACACTTGCACACCCATTCTCCCAAGCAGCACTCAGCAAAGTCAACTTGGTAGCCTAGAAATGGACATGGTAGGAATTCTGGGAATATTTACCCCATAAAAATTGGCAAATACTACAAATAAAAGTTTCTGTCCTTAAAGAACCTATTGTTAAAGACTTTCCAGCAAACCACTGGAGATCATTATGCACCTTGCTGTTACATTTACATTCTTTAAAAAGGTATGAGCAAGGCCAGGCATGATGGCTTATGCCTGCAATCTCAGCACTTTGGGAGACCAAGGCGGGTGGATCACTGAGGTCAGGAGTTCAAGACCAGCCTGGCCAACAGGGTGAAACTGTCTCTACTCAAAATACAAAAATTAGCTGGGCATGGTTGTGCATGCCTGTAATCCCAACTACTAGGGTGTCAGAGAGGCAGGAGAATTGCTTGAACCGAGGAGGTGGAGGTTGCAGTGAGCCGAGATCACGCCAGTGCACTTCAGCATGGGTGGCAGAGTGAGACTCCATCACAAAAGAAAAAAAAAAAAAAAGGTTTGAGCCCAGCGCTCGCGCTCGCTCTCTCGCGCTCTCGCTCTCGCTCTCTCTCTCTCTCTCTCTCTCTCTCTCTTTTCTTACACCTTGCCATCCAAGGGTGTTACATCCTGGGTTGGTTGGCCAACCTTTTCTAAAATATTGTGCTCTTAAAAATCAAGGCAGTGCTAATTGGTATAACTAAAGGAGATTGTGATTTTTTAAAAAGGTTTCAAAACAGGGCATCATAAAGAGAAAGCTTCTGTAGCATGATATTCTCAGCCTTTTTTCTCTCAGCACTTATGGAAGCAAGAGCATATGCTGATAAGAATGACTGTTGGATTCTGAAATCCCCCACCCCAACACAGGGGTTCTAATACTCACCATCAGCTCCTCCACTTGAGAATCCCTGCCACAATCAATTTACTGTGACATTTGACTTTGCAAAAATTCAGTTCACATACTGCTTTCCACAACCTGATTTGGGATATAAAGTACAAACATACATCAACCTATTTTTGTGTATGGTGAGCCTCCATGAAGCCAAGGTTCAGTGTAATCAACTCTGGGTCGTCTTCCTTTTGCTCAGCTGGACAGAATTGGTTGATTCACGGCAGGGTCCTAGGAAAGTTATTTGGGCCTTAATTTCTTCACTTATAAAGTGGGAGTACTAAAGCTGGCTTGCAGAGTTTACTATGAGATGGTAAATATCTCATAGATAGTAAGTAGAACAATTCCCAGCATATTGAAACTGTTTCCTAAATAATGTATATTTCAAGTTCCCTTGAGGATGAAGGCACAGCTTCATCCACATACTATTACCTGAGACCACTTGCTCTCCTGTGATACCACCTGCCTTTATAAACCCACTCTTCCAGTTTAGTTTGTCGAGTGGGCTCTTAAATTCCCTCTAAGTTGCTATGCAGATATTAGCATCCAGTGCTGCCGAGTTTCCTAGTTTCCCCTGTCAATCACCACAAGATGACTGGTTAAAGGCTCGCTTTTTTCCTTGGTTGTATTCAGAAGAGATAAGAGGTTTTTCTGGCTTTGAAAACCAGAAGGACCTTGCCATAACCCATCTATGTTATGTCTCTATGCCTTGTGACTTCTTTATAAGTGCTCAGCAAGATTCTTTATTATAAATGAATATTCCTCAGAATCACTACTATTTATCAAGCACCTGCATTGGCCCAGGCGCTGTGCTAGTTGTTCATAAAGATTCCTGCTGAACTACCTTCAGCCTTCACAAGGACCCTTTAAACTGATTACAGCTCTGCCTGTAATCAGTTTTTGAGGCTCAGAGAGGGTAAATGTGCCCAAAGTCATGCAATGCTAAGCGTCTAGGCCAGCATTTGAAGGAAAGTCTTTCTGATTCTAAAACTTGCCCTCTGTCATCTATTTTGTATTGTCTCAGAGATAGCATCAAAGTAATTTGCAAATATTTTCTACTCACCAAGCACCAGATGGAGGCTGGGCGGGCCAGGGAGAAGTCCATTTAGAGGAATGTTACAAGACAGAACTCTTCAGAACTTTATCCAAGTTGTTCGAGGCTCTCTGGTTTCCATATTTCCTCACAAGAGCTAGGAAGTTTTCTGGAACCAGCCTTCTCTCTGCCTTCTCAGTTCAGGTAGAAATTGTATTCTTTGCTTTGCAGATCTTTTACTTCCCAGGGACTAGGGCTCCACCAGGTGAGCATTAGGCTCCAGATGAGAATGGTGACCATCTCCAATTCCTTCCAGCTCTAGCAGAGGCGCAGGACATCCATGTGCATCTGATGCCACTCCAGCGCCACGTGGAAACTCTGGAGAATGCAGAATTTCTGGAGGTGAAGTCCAGGCTGCAGCCCCTGCTTCATGTGGTCTGTCTGATTTGGGCCACGTGCAAGTGCTACCGCTCCCCAGGGAGGCTGACTGTGCTGCTCCAGGAAATTTGCAACCTTCTCATACAGCAGGTGGGCTGTTTCAGGATTCCCAGCAACTGCTCCCTGGGGGCTGGTTGGCATCGAGTCAAAGGAAAGAGACAAGTGTCCTTTTTTCTGGGCAGGGAAATAATTACGTTCCAAAGAGTTCTTACATTTGGATTACAGTATTTTACTCTCATCAGCCAATAATTTACAAAGGCATTTTCAGTAATATTGGGACACCTGAGCCGTCCTGTCTTCCTTTCCCCTATGCCTAAGAGGGAATAAGTAGATAGGGGTGGTGAATTTTAACCTCCTTAATGATCTATGAAGAAGGGCTGGTAATGTGTTAGCAGCAAAGCGTAAGCAGTTAAGAGCACAGCCTCTGACGTCAGGTAATGTCAGGCGATGCTGTACCAATTCCTGGCTTCACCACTTGTCAGCCAGTATGCCACTTGTGTGCCAGGACAAGTCACTTCCTGTGCTGTGCCTCACTCTCCTCCTCTGTACAATAGTGGAAATAAAATGTTGTATCTCTTTTTGGGTTGCTGGGTGATTTGAGGCTTCAATGTGGTAACACATATGTCCTCCACAGGGTAAGAACCTGGTACCCGTAAGCAATTGAGAAGCAGCTTTTTAGATACACTTCATGCTCCTCCTTCTTAGGAACCCTTGTAGCACCAACCAGGGCAGTGTAAACCTCAAGGAGTATATCTTCAAAAAGAACTAGAGGGCTTAAGGGGGTTTGGGTGATTTCTTCAAACTGGTTTTTCTTCTTAGCAGCTGTGTCTCAGAAAATAATGAACAAGCTTAATGAGTAAGAATAACTAACATCTGTAGGGTACATTGCAGGCTGCAAACTCCTGTTACATTCATGATTTCCATCAATCATCAGATAAACCCTGCAAGGCGGGCAGGGAAGGTCTTATTTATTATATTATTTAAAGATGTGGGCTGCGGTTGAGGGAGCTTAACTGACTAGCCCAAAGACACCCAAACCAGGACCCAAACCCAGGCTGTTGAACTCCTGGACTAGTGCCCTTCCATTACATCATGTTTATCAGCCAGAACTCTTTTGATTGAAAGTGTAAGAACACCCAAACCAATGTAAGAAAACTCAAACCAAAAGTAGGGGACACAAAAAGAAAACATACTGGCTCATGTACCTTGAAAGTCCAAGGTAAGACTGGTCTCAGCCCCAACTGGCAATGTGGCCTTAGATGATGTCAGCCAGACCCAAGGACCCACCCTGTGGTGGTGAAGGTGGCTGTCCCTGCAGCTCCAGCTTCCCAGTTTTCCAGGAGTAAGCCTCTCTGAGGCACAAAAATAATTATGGTCCAAATAATTCTTGCAGTCAAATTACTTTGCTATTGAAAGCCAATAAGTCACAAAAGAACACCTGGGAAAGAAGAGCGCCTGCTCCAGCCCCAGCTAGCCCAACAAAGTCTCACTGTGTTTCTTTGCCTCTGGTTACTTGCCCATTCCTGAGCCAATCACTGTAGCTTCAGTCACTAAGACCCAGGTCTTAGTCCACATGTGGAACTGAGTGTGAGGTCAGATGTTTCCTCTATTATCCCCATGAAAAATATTACTTGGACAATGATTCAGTTCAGAGTTGGTGTTGCAAAGTTATAGGATGTCTGCACCTGCTCCATGATAATCATCTGTTTGTATACCAGGCCTCTAATTATCTCAGCCCAGAAGACCTCCTGAGAAGTGAGGTAGAAGAAAATCAGAGAAAACTGCAAGTGGTCTTGGATACTTTGAGCTTCTTCAAGCAGGTGTTTCAGGACAGAAGGGAAAATCTCCATACTTACTTCAAAGAGAACCAGGAAGTCAAGGAGTGGGATTTCCAGTCTTCTTTGGTCTTTGTGCGATTAGACGGCTTCCTGGGACGACTACACATGGTGGAGGTGAGTGTGTTCCTCACTCTAGGCTCTCAGCCCCAACAGAAAGAAGCAGTCCAGGGGTCCAAAAAGTAGAATAGGAAAATGCACAACACAACCTGATAGCCAACCCTCCATCAGCTGGAATAATCCATAATAAAGGTTCAGTTGGCCAGCAGTGTCTCACACCTGTATGATGGAGCACTTTGGGAAGCTGAGGCTGGTGGATTACTTGAGCCCAGGAGTTTAAAATCAGCCAGGCCATCATGGCAAAACCCCTTCTATACCAGAAATTTAAAAAAAAAATAGGTATGTGGTTGTGTGCACCTGTAGTCCCAGCTACTTGGGAGACTGTGGATGGGAGGATGGCTTCAGCCTGGGAGGCAGAGGTCACAGTGAGCCGAAATTGTGCCACTGCACTCCAGTCTGGGTGACAAAGCCAGACCTTATCTCAAAAAAACAAAAGAAGTTTTAATAAATAGTTGTTATTTGGATTGATGATCACATCACATAATGGTGGTTCTAGTAGAAGTTTAGAAAATTCTGATCACAGACCCATTTAGGAAGAAGGCCCGAGGAATCAATGAAATAATTCAAGAGGTTTGGAAATTGCCCATAGCCTTTGAACTAAGTTTCAAATAAAATCTGCCTAGAAAGTACAGTATGCAGGGCCAGGCACAGTGGCTCATACCTGTAATCGCAGCACTTTGGGAAGCTGAAGGGGGAGGATCACAAGGTCAGGAGTTCGAGACCAGCCTGACCAACATGGTGAAACCAGTTCTCTCCTAAAAATACAAAAATTTGCTAGGCACGGTGGTGTGCACCTGTAATCCCAGCTACTCAAGAGGCTGAGGCAGGAGAATCACTTGAACCCAGGAGGTAAATGTTGCAGTGAGATCGTGCCACTGCACTCCAGCCTGGGCAACAGAGCAAGACTCCATCACATACACACACACAGACACACACACACACACGCACGCACACATGCACACACACACAAAAGAAAAGAAAAGAAAGTACAGTATGCAGAATGACACTGAGCAAATCTTTATTAGGCTGGCCATTCCCACAAAGCTAGTGCTTTTAACTTCCTCTCCTCCACTCTCCTGTCTTCAAGGCAGCTCCCAAAAGTCCAAATCAAATGAGTCCCTGTGCAAAAGAAATGTGAATTTTGCTCAAAGTTATGTCTTTCTCTCAATTATTTCAAAATAAATATGGATGTTAGTTGAAATATTAGAATGAGAAGACATACTTTTTCTTTTGTTTGAATTCTCAAAACTTAATATGTTTAACATGTCTCTCAACATTTTACAGCTATCTGTTTACTGATTGGACTTGAAAGAGAGGGTAATGGGCCTAATGAAATACAAACTTAAAATTGATTTGAGAAATTCAGGGTTGAGTTCAAGATTAAGACAAGAGCCAGAGGGACAGAGAAGGAATGAGAATCATATTCCCATATAACTTTTTTTTTTTTTTTTTTTTTGAAGCAGAGACTCACTCTGTTGCCCAGGCTGGAGTGCAGTGGCCCAATCTCAGCTCACTGCAATCTCTACCTCCTGGGTTCAAGCAATTCTCCTGGCTCAGCCTCTGAGTAGCTAGGACTACAGGCACACACCACCATGGCTGGAATTTTTTTGTTGTTGTATTTTTAGTAGAGATAGGGTTTCACCATGTTGGCCAGGATGGTTTCAATCTCCTGACCTTATGATCCACCCACCTAGACCCCCCAAAGTGCTGGGATTACACACATAAACCACTGTGCCCGGCCATTCCCAGCTATCTTGAGCAGGTTTGGAGGGAAAAGAGAGATGCTGGGAAGAAGCCGTGATGAACAGAGCAAACCATGGGAGGACAAAGACAGGAGAACATAAGATTGGATCTGTTACCGGTTCAAAAAGTATTGACTCAGCATAACCATGTGCCAGGCACAGAGCTAGGGACTGAGATACAAAGGTCCCAAATCCAGTTTGCCTGTAAGAAGCTGGTGGACCTGCAGCCACTGCAGAAGGAAGACAGGCTAAAGGAGGAGATCAGGGGAAAGACACGGAATCAGGAAAGTGGGAGATACCAAATGCCATCATAAAAGTGAGATTGACGTGTTACTACAAGTAAGAAAGTGGAGTCTCTAACCCAGCAGGACTTTGACAAAAAGTGGGGAGCACAAGAGGAAATCAGTTGTGAAACTGGAGTAGGGATTTCCCAGGGAAAACAAAGATGAGAAGAGAATAAAGACAGAGAAAAATGTGTGAGAGAGAAAGCCAGAAGACAGATCTTATGAAAGGCACACCTTAAACCCTTCATCAGGATCACAGACACTATAAATAATTGATTATCTAGCTTTATCCTAAATGCCTCTTTTTCCCTCTGCTGTTTCCATCACAGTGGACGCACAGCCTGTCCACTCCTCCTCCTGCACTCTGTATTCCTCTCATATCCATCATCGATTCATTTGCTGCTGTTTAGTGAGAGGTGAGGGACACTCCAGCCCAAACCCATGCCTGGCCTGGGCCGGCCGCAAAGACCGAATCGCCATCACTGCTTTGCAGCGGCCACGCTTGCAGGTGCTCCAGCCCTGCAGATGGCCCTGGGAATGGCAGCAGAGCATGGCTCTGAAATGACTCCCCGGACAGGGCCCTCAGGCCCTGTGCACACATGCTAATGATTTGATTTTGCATATAGACAGCTATTCTAACATCAGGGCGCCTGATCTGCAGGGTATATTCAATAAATATAAGCAGTGATGGCCACCAGCCTCCCTAGAGCCATTACCCTCACAATAAGTCCTTTATCAGGCTGCTGCTGCTGCTTTCTGAATCAAGGGCACAGATGCATAAAAAGCAGTTGCCCCCATTTAATTAGAGGATGACGTGAATGTCACCAAGCTCCCCGCCTCGCTGCCGCTTCTCTTGAGTCTTGTTCTGTCCTTTGCTCTGGTCAGCTTCTTTGCTCCTGTGCCCAGCTGCTCCATCTCTTTTCTTGACTGTGTTTCCTGCTCCTTCCCTGTCTCTAATTCTTCCTCCTCTTTTTACTTGGTCCCCCTTTCACTTTTTTCTCTTTCTCTGTTTTCTAACTTCCCTGACCTCTTTGTTGTTGTTCCTGAATTTCCATACTTTTTCTTCTTGCCACAGCTGCCCCTTGCCCCCGTTCCTCCTATTTCCTCCCCTTTTATTTTTCATCTCCCAAACATCTGCTTAGATGCAGCGCCCTTGCCCTTTGCTGTCTTCCTCCTCCCCCAGCTCTTCCCTCCTGTCTGTGCGGTGGAACACAGGACTATGGACTGTCCTCTGGCATATTTCATGTAGCCCTTTAGTTAACATTCCGTGTATCTCTGTGATAGATGCTGTTTGAAATGGGATTAATCTGCTTCTCTCCAGTAAAACTTAGCATGAACTCAGCCTTATTCATCTTCTATTCTAATACAGTCTATGGCCACTGAGCTGATGGTAGCTGTAATTAAAAAATACACGAAAGCAGGTTAATGAAGTGACACCAATGTGTTTATCTCTCTGCATGCTCACATCAAGGGTTATAGTGTGAAGGGCTGGTTTTTAGTCCCCACAATTGTCCTAAATTTCATTCCTCTGATGTGAGTTGCCTTTTATTCTTTCACTCTCTTTGCACAAAAGCATATCGTTGTGCAGATCCAGTCTTCCTGTGTGGGTGCCTGCTAAATGCCAGAAGTGGAGGTGGCTTGGAAGAAGGGGTATACATTGCTGAGTAGTTTTCAGTGTCTGCAGTAAGTGGAGTAATTGCATTTTCAGGATACCACCATCTTCCTCTGCCTTCTTATCACACCCGTGATACAGCTAGTCTCTTAGAGATCTAACCCTTGTGGGGTGAAGAATGAGGAATAGGAAAATAAAAAACTAACATGTTTCAAGAACCTGTCCCATGCCAGAACCTGTGTCCTTGCAATCATCTTAAGAACCAGGTATCAGTATCTTTTCTTTAACAAATGAGCATAACTAAAACTGATACGTAAATGAACTCACTCACAGTTATATAGGTTGGAGAGGTTTAGCTGAGATTTGTACCCAGGGGGTTGGGTGGTTCAAAGTACTGTCTTTGCACCAAACTCTGATATCTTCCAGGGAGTTGTAAATGTCTGTTTCCCTCCTTTGATCCTTTTCTCCATTCCTTTCCTCTTTCTTTCCTCCCACTGTCCTGGTTTGAGGGTCCCAAACTGGTTTTGTGGTTTTATTCTGCCCTTATACACTCTGGTCTGCTTTTGTATGCTCAATTTTTACCATATGATTTCTAGGACTTTATATGTAAATAAGGTACTCGGGTAAAATTATAGTTCCCATCCCATGAAAGGATCTTATTTGACTTTACGACTTACTAAGAAAACCCCAGAAGTAAATAAAATCTTTGCAATTTGAATGAACCATCATAAATCGAAGAGAAAAAGAGTTGTTGGGTTGCCTCTTGATTCCTTCTTTCATTCTGCCTTCCTGCTCGATGTCTCAGTGCTCACACACACACCAAGTTCAATTTTGTGTCATAGAGTTGTATGTAGATTCTACAGATCCCTGTTTGAGTTTCTGCCTGCAGCCTTTTTCCTCCGAACAATGCAGTAAGCACCTTAGAGAGATCTCTCATTTCCTTTATTATAAAACTGCAGTAAAGCTGTGATTCACTTGGAGACAAAATGATTTCCTGCTGAGGCTTTATGCGAAGTGATTAGCAGGTAGATAGGTAATAAGCTGACCTGATATCCACACCGTGCTTCCTTTTGCTCTTTCTACCATCTCCAGGCACTCTCCAGCCTCCTTTCATTCTGAGCCTAATTGGGCGGCTTCCCTTTTAGCCCGGCTTGAATATGTGGTCACATAGAGGACCATTAGCAGCATCAGGTCGGTGGCAGTTGGAAGGTAAAGAAAACAGTCTTTTTCCAAATGACCTTTTGAGATTTTTATCTATGAATGTCTGCTTTGCGCTCTCCCTTAATGAATTCCCAAGGTTTTCCGTTTAAGATGGGAAGTATGGCTTCTTCTTCAAGAATGGGGTTGTCATTGAAAGCTCTTGCTTTTACTCCTGATTTTGATTCTTCATCTCAGGGGCCACAGCACATATTGACACAGATTGAATCCTCCCTACATCTTCCCACCCACCACCACCATTAAGTGTTGCACTGTTTTTTCGTAAGAATAGAATCTGATCAGCCCAGGAAGTGGCCTGGGACCCCAGTGCTCCTTGTTCTGTCTTGAAAGAAGCACGCAAGTCTCCCCTAGATACACCGTTACACATATAATATCCATTAACCTGATCTAATGACTTCAGCCTGATCATGGTTAATTATAGTGGCTGCCTTTTACTGAAGTCCTACAGGGAACTTCCCATAAACTTGGTAACCCGATGGCAACTTAAGTGTTACTGTTCCTATCTACAGGTTAGGAAAGTGAGGCTTAGAAAAGTTAGGTGTCTTGGCCAGGTGTGATGGCTCACCTCTGTAATCCCAGCACTTTGGGAGGCTGAGGTGGGCGGATCACAAGGTCAAGAGATCGAGACCATCCTGGCCAACCATCCCATCTCTATACAAAATATAAAAATCAGCTGGGCATGGTGGTGCATGCCTGTAGTCCCAGCTACTTGGGAGGCTGAGGCAGGAGAATCACTTGAACCTGGGAGATGGATGTTGCGGTGAGCTGAGATCCTGCTACTGCACTCCAGTCTGGTGACAAAGCAAGACTTGATCTCAAAAAAAAAAAAAAGGGAGAATAAGAAAAGTTAAGTGTCTTGCTATTTAAGCCACATAGCTAGTAAATGATAGAACCAGGACTGTGTCAACTCAGGAGTTTTTTTGACTCTAGATCCTAGGGGCTTTCCACAGTACCATATGTCGTATCTCTGAAGTGGATATTTTGGCCTATGTATAACATGATGAATTTCAGGTTTACTACTGTGATTAATACAAATAGATATTTTAAAAATATCTTTTAAACCTCTTACTAGTTTAAATTGCCTTTTATCTGTTTTGTGAGAACTTTTAAATAAACAATGAAAAGAGCTTAAAATTATTTTCATTCTTAAATCAAAGATTTAAAGGCCAATCAAAGATATAGCCATGGTCAGTGCAATAGATCTGGTGTCTGTAGTTATAAGACAATTTCCCACCTGCTTCAGGAACCTTTTCTACTATGCCTCCAATTCAAACTTACTGAAACCCGTTCAGTGATGGAGAGCTCACTCCCTCTCTTCATAGCCCAATCTACAGCATTAGATAGTTGTGTTTTATTAAGTGAAATCACAGGAAATGGCCATTTTTTAGGTCAAGATGATCCATATCAGCAATGTAATAAGTTCAATCTATACGGTGAGGTCGCATCTGCTTCTTTGCCCCACTCATTTGCCGTCATTCTGCCTTCAGTATAGCACCAGGAAAGGTTCCCCCTTGCATGTCGGTCCTGTGAACACCAAAATGCCCGTCTTTATAATTCTCTTCTCTTGTCTATTTTTTTTTTTTTTTTTTTACCAACTGCTCTTCAAAGGTTAGGGTTCCTAGCTCCTCTATCACCTTGTTGCCTTTTTTTTTTTCCTGGAAGTACTATAGCTAAGTCAAAGAACAAAGAGCACATATTCCTTCACTTAACAAATATGTATTCAGGGTCAGGGACCCTTACAGGTACTGGAAATACCGAGGTGTCTTTGGAGCATTTACAACTTATTAGACAGATAAAAGCAATTAGTATAACATAACACCAAATAATATCATTGCAGAGTGTGATAAGAGCTCCAAATAAGCAGAAGAAGGGATGGAGAGTTTGGGGGAAAGCTGGATGGGTACATCTCTTTCTAAAGGAGGGTGAGGAAAGGTCTAAAACCTTGAATCGAGCCCCAAATAAAGTGGCATCCACCATGTATGTATTAAGTCACATAAAACAATGTAAGTATCCATCTTTTTTTTTTTTTTTTTTTTTTTTTTGAGACGGAGTTTCACTCTTGTTACCCAGGCTGGAGTGCAATGGCGCGATCTCGGCTCACTGCAACCTCCGCCTCCTGGGTTCAAGCAATTCTCCTGCCTCAGCCTCCTGAGTAGCTGGGATTACAGGCACGCGCCAACATGTCCAGCTAATTTTTTGTATTTTTAGTAGAGACGGGGTTTCACCATGTTGACCAGGATGGTCTCGATCTCTCGACCTTGTGATCCACCCGCCTCAGCCTCCCAAAGTGCTGGGATTACAGGCTTGAGCCACCGCGCCCGGCTCCCATCTTTTTAAGTGACCAGACTTTCTCCAAAAATAGAATACTTAAATAAATATAAAATAAACAAATATAAATAGAATCGTTAAATAAATGCCCTGATACCTAGGATATTTAAATTGACGATGAAACACCTTCCTGTCACATCCCCTGCCCCCAACCATGCTTTAAGTATCCTTGAAAAATAACACAGTCTAACAAAATTATCATCTGGGTTTCTGATGTAATCAAACATATCAAAATGCATCTACCTTTTAAAATGGTTAGGAAGTATTTCCTAAAAATTGAAATTGACATTCACAGAATTACGAAGAATGAGTACCAAGGTTGCATTTCACAGCACAAGTATGACTCTCCCTATAAAACCGATTATAGCTAAGCCCTTTACGAGATACTTGAATTACTATTGAAGTCAATTTCATTTCCATAAAATTCGTTTCGGTTTTCTTCCCAATACATCAAGTTGAACATATTTTTAAAGAAAGACTGCCACTTTTTCCACCATTAGTGGCAAAAGTCCCTCACTGGTTTTGGCACATGTCTTCCCCTGCCTTGGCTGGTGTCTTGCCTCTTCTCTCCTCACCCACTTCAACTGCTTGCTGCCAGCCAGGCACAAACATAGCTGAGCAAAAACAGGCTTGTTAGATGGGTGCCTAAATCTGCATGGGTACCCTCCTGGCCAAGCAGGGAAAGCCAGCCATTGTCCCCACTTCCCAGTATCTCTGTCACTGCGGCTGGAGTTGGCGTCCCAGCAGGAGAAAGGAACCAGGAAACCTGTGCTTGCCTGATGGGTCACCCATACCAGCAGCCATGGACAGTGAGATTCCCTGCAGTGGTACCAGGACCTGCTGGATTTTACAGCATCGGTGTCATGGTGCACCTCTTAAACCTCCAGAGGAGAGGACCCCTCCCTCAGTCCACACCAAATGTTAGCCCAGATGACACAAAGGGAACTTTGACCTTCCTCTTTCCTGCCTAAGGGGCATGCATGCAGATTGGAAGTCATCACAGGAAGCATATCTTGGTTTGCAGGTTTTGTGATTTTAGGTAATCACGAGAGATAAATTCAATCTGTCCTGCTAGACATGCTCAGGAGGAAGCTCCCATCCTATCAGTGGTGAAGTAGCTTCCGTGGACTCAGGAGGGGTTCCTCCCCAAGGCTTCTGGGATGTGCCATCCACCTGTCATTGGATCCCAAGTATACCTGGGACATTACCACATCAATAACAGCAACAGTGGTAGTGTCTTGGTACTGTGTATTTACTGTGTGTGCAGACGTGGCCTAAATCCCAAGCTTGAGTTAACTGACTTAGCACTCAGGATCATGCTACAGGTGTTATTATTATTCTGCAGCAAATGAAGAAGCCCAGCACAAAGCTGGTAAATAACTACTCACTGCCATCCAGCTGGCAACAGAGCGTAACATTCTGTGCACACCCAGCAAGGGCGCCCTGCAGGAGATGTCTTTGCTTGGCAGAGAAGTTGCCAAGAAGGCCAATGTCACCCTCTGGGCACGTCCTCAGGACTATTTGGAGGCTCTGCTTTCTCATCCACATCCTTTAGGATTGCTGTCATTCTAGAACCAGATAACATGGTCCATTTGAAATGAGCTATTTTAGAGAAAGCAGTAAAGCTACCAATTACATAAATCGTTTTATTATTATTACATTTTATTATTTACTAAAGACTACAAAGGCATAGCGAGGCGGAAGAATACATTTCATTTATTTATGTATGTATATATTTATTTGGGTTTGTGTGAATTTTACTTGACTGTTCTTTCTCTTTGCTTTGTTACTGAGTTTAACCAAGAGTTATTTTTACCAACCCAATCTAATAATAAGGTTACAAAACTAATCAGACTTCACAATTTCCTAAGCAACCACCACCCCCGTGGTTTCCAACTCTTCTCATCCACTGTTGTTATGATGATGATGATGATTTTAACTCTTTTGTGAATTGTCCCCATAGAGTGTTCTGAAGACGGCCTTGGATTTCCAAAAACTGGGCAAGGTGGAGTTTAGTGGCATCAGAGGAAATGCCCTGAGCCAGCAGGTCCAGCAAATGCATGAGGAATTTCAAGATATGTACAGGCTTTTCTCCGGGTCCTCCTGTGACTGCCTGTACCTCCAAAGCATGGTAGGGCTTCGAAGGGCTAAATCACCAGCTCCATCTCTGTTCCAGATGCCTCTCACCTGTAGGGTCTAAGTATTGACTTGCATTTTCCCTGTGTATTTCTTTGGCTCTGTGGTCCCAGCGGTTTTGCTAATTATTCTTTGTGTCAGGAGAAATTATTATTCCTTGTGCCAAGAGAAAGATTTCAAATTGTTCTTTGTGTTGAGAAAAAGATCAAGGAGGCCTCTCCCAATGGTTAACTGCTCCAGACTACTGACAACAGGGTTTCAGAGATGCTGAGGTGGGTATGAGGTGACAGTGGAGGCTAAAAACTTCAAAAGTTATAAGCTTCAAAATTTATAAGCTTCAAAATTTCAAAAGTTAAAAACTTCAAAAGTTAAAAGCTTCAAAAGCTATAAGCTCAGTGAAAGAAGCCAGACCCAGAAAGACAAATGTTGCATGGTCTCACCTATACAAGGCATCTGAAATAGTCAAACTCATAGAAGCAGAGTAGAATGGTGGATGCCAGGGGCTGGGGGAGAGGGAAATGGGAGTTGGTGGTCAAGAGTATATTCAGTTATGCATAAGGAAGAATTTCTGGAGCTCTAAGGTACAACATGATAAAGATGGTTAACAATACTGTATTACATTGTTCTCACTCGTAAGTGGGAGTTGAACAATGAGAACACATAGATACAGGAAGGGGGACATCACATACCTCACACACCAGGGCCTGTCAGGCGGTGGGGGGGCAAGGGGAGGGAGAGCATTAGGACAAATACCTAATGTAGGAGAGGCTTAAAACCTAGATGACAGGTTGATAGGTGGAGCAAACCAACATGGCACATGCATACCTATATAACAAGCCTGCATGTTCTGCACATGTATCCCAGAATTTATAGTAAAATAATAATTTTAAAAACTGTATTACATACAGTACTTAAAATTCACTAAAAGGGTAGATCCTAAGTGTTCTCACCACACACACGAAAAGCCAATGGTAACTGTGTGAGGTGAAGAATATGTTAATTAGCTTGATGATGGTGATCATTTCATAGTGTATACATGTATAAAAAAGTCAAGTTGCATACCTTACATATATACAATTTTTATTTGTCATTTATAACGTAATAAAACTGACGGGGAAAACAGTTTTAAGCTTTGGGCAAAAACTGCTAAGGAAAGGACAGGCACAGCCAGACAGAATTTTATTAGTGGCTTGGAGAGGTGTAAGTGAAGCCATAGCCTGGGGTTTCTGATCTGAACCTGGTTCCCAACAGAACACACAGGGTAAGAATAGGGCCAGGAAAGCATTTTCCAGGGCAGGAACAAAGAGCCCAAGTCTCACTTGTAGACCAGGAAAGCCGGGAGCTGTGAGTCCACACCCACAGGAGAAAAAAAGAAGAGAAAGGACCAGTATGAAAACAGAGAATGGAATTCCCAGAAAAAGGAATGGCAGGATGGCTGGAGAAAGGAATGTTAAGAGTGTACGCATGAAAAGGAGAAAGAAATTAGGGCAGGAATCTGCTCCGAGCACCTTCAGACATCCAGGGGAATCTCAGTTGGCCAGACTCAGGAAGATACTGCCTTTTAAGAATTCCATTAGTCAAAAGTAGACCGAAAAAAGGTAGACTGCAAAGCAGCCTGTATACGATGTATTTGCTCCCATAATAAAAAATAAAAAAAAAAATCCTATGCCCAAGGGAAAAACGAACAATTAAAAAGAAACATACCACAGTGTCATCATGTTTAGAAAGTAGGACTAGACTATGTTTTCCTACTTTTTTTTCTTTCACACACACACACAGTGAGATTCCATCTAAAAAAAAAAACAAACAAAAAAAAACTGATGTTAAGTGAGAGAGAAGGGGCTGCTTCAGGAAGAAGAAAGGAGGACCATGGAAAGGGCAGAAGAACACTAAACTCGCATCTAATTCACCTCGCCATTTTGCCTGGAGACTCTAGGTGAAAATGCTGCAATCATAGGGTAACTCTACATGGCTAAAAACTAAGTCATGCCAAGGTGAATTTCAGAAAATTAAAATAAATTCTTTGGTATAACCAGTTCAAACACAAAAGTTAGCTGTAAGGAGCATAGTGGGGTTGGCTTTCAGAAAATTATGTTTTCCTTATGTGAATATATGGTGTCTCTTCAGGACTTCGAAAATGGTGTCTCTGAATTTAACCAGAAAGTAGAAGATCTTGACCGAAGACTGGGAACTATCATGATTCAAGCTTTTGATGATGCATCTGATTTGGAGCATGCCTTTAAGGTTTGTGTAAATGGGGCAGGAGCCACTCTGTCCTGGATACTCCCCTAGCCCTCATCAGAGGATGATACAGATACCTTTCCAACTGTCTGTTCCTGCAAATATTAATTATTCTTGTTAATATAGTAGAGAAGGATATGGGAATCCTTCTCATGCCAAGAAAGTGTGTAGAATTAGGATTCACAGGCTGATTACTCACGCTTTCCTGAAAATGTGACAATGTAAAAATACTTTTAAAAAGCACTCCTGCAGTGATCCCTTTAGGTGCCATACCTTTATCAGTAGAAAAAGCATGACCATGCAATACCATGGCTATTTAACCATGGCTACTAGGTTGATTCAATCTGGAGCAAACCACCTCCCAGGTAATGAGCGATAGGTTTCAAGCATCGATAACTGGAATAAGATTTGTGCTCTTACCATATCACGCTTAGATCAGGTAGTACAAAGTGTATGGAGGAGGTAATTTAGGACAAGTCATAGATGATGAGTAGGTAAATGGCTGCACAACTGGAAACACTGCCTCGTGAGACATGAAGACTCAGTGGAACACACTAGGTCTTCCACAAGCAATCAAGAGGCTTACTTGATAAAGTCTTAAGGGTTCCACTAGTTGGTGGAAGTTACAAGAAGTCAGATTTTGGTTCAGTAGAGGAAAGAGATTTCTGTCAAAGCTGTTTAAGATGTAATGGACTTCCTTAGCAAGTAGTTAAGTTTCTGGGCACTGAAAATGTTAAGACACAGTATCTGTGATGGGTGGGACAATTGTAGAAGAGGTTTAAATCCTGGATGGATGGATCTGTGCTATTTTAGAATATTTGGTAACCAAATGTGGCAGGCCCCATTAGCCATTGACTACATATAGAGAGAGATTCCCCTCCAAGCATTTGAACCAATTCCAAGGAAAAGGCTTGCATGCATCTACAAAATGATCATGTATGGCATTAACTGTCAGGGCTAATTGAAACTCTGTTGCTCGGGTAACTTGTGGGTCTGAAACTCCATTCATGCACTAAGGATGCCCAGCCCTACCCATCATATAGATCCTTCTCTACCACAGATGTTCAGGAGTCTTCAAGGGATGCCCTCAGCAAGTATTCTCAAGTCACTTTAAAGTCTTTGAAATCATGGCATCTGTTACATGTCTACAGATCCCCTTTAAATTTTATCTGCCAAGAAAAGTGCTTGGAGGAGTCTTGCCATTTTTTTCTTCTGATGGTCCGCACCATGAAAACATCTCTGTGTTTGCTAACCCATACCTCTTTGGGTTGCAAAATTCCAGTCCTTAAAATGTTATGGTAGAGTAAGGTTCTGGGTAGAACTAGAGGGAGACCTTCCCCCTACCGAAGCAGCACTGCCATATCCAGAGCTTCAAAGGGTTTATAAAAGTAGATTATTTATCTTCTGACCTTGACTCCTCTTCTCAGCAGAGCTTCCAACCCAGCCTATGGGAACTGGTAGGAAAACCACAACCCTCTGATCCCTTCTGCCTTCTTTGTTTCTCCCTTTTTAGTGATCTCACCAATAAGAAACTAAAACTGCCTTCCTCCCCAAGCAACAGCAAAAGCTCCAATGGATATAAGCTCATGCAGAGAAGAGCTTTTTCAAAGTTGGGGAGTAGGGACCAGAGAGAATACCTGACTGGATCCCCTGTTGCTGCTGTAAGATTATCTAACCAGCCAGGCAGGTGGCTCATGCCTGTAACTCCAGCACTTTAGGAGTCCGAGGCAGGTGAATCACGAGGTCAGGAGATCAAGACCAGCCTGGCCAATATGGTGAAACCCCGTCTCTACTAAAAATACAAAAAAATTAGCTGGACGTGGTGGCACGCACCTGTAGTCCCAGCTACTACTACTAGGGAGGCTGAGACAGGGGAATTGCTTGAACCCGGGAGGTGGAGGTTGCAGTGAGCCGAGATCTTGCCACTGTACTCCAGCCTGGGCAACAGAGCAAGACTCTGTCTCACAAAAAAAAAAAAAAAAAAAAAAATGGCGGGGACACGAATCCCCAAGTACGTCCAAGTCAAGACTGTGAATAGAGGGTGCAGGCTGGCCATGGTCGTCCCTCAGTGCACACATCTGTACTTCCCCAACAGAAGATTGGAACTACAGAACTCGGTGGGGTCCTGCTCTCTTATGCTTCCATTGAGGCAGAGCTACTTTTTACTGTCTCCAGAGATCTGGGTGATTGTTTGGTGGAAGAAAGTGTGACCCTAGAGCCTTCCCACTGGAAGGCTTTTTAGCACCTTTAGAGTGTTCTTAGAGTGCCTTGGAATCGTTACAGAAATCCAGTCAAACTGTCAGACCCGGAAAACATCTGACCAAGGACCCCATATTTGGCTTTTCTCTGTACTTGGCCATTCCGCATAACATGGCCTAGAGACCTCAGACTCCTGGGAGCCATCTAAGATTGTGAGCTGATGCCAGACGGCTACTAGAGCTTGCAATCCCTCCAGGCTTTGAATGTCTGTGAAGCAAAGTGGCTCAACCTGAAGGAAGGAGGTAGAATAAAGAGCATAAGTTCTTAGACAAGTGCATACTACTCAGCTTCCAGTTTTAGGACATGTGGGTGTAATTTTACATCATGTTTCTCATGTTCATTGACTTAAAGCAAAGGTTTCAAAATTTTTTCTACAAAAGGACAGAGAATAAATATTTTAGACTGTGGGTACATGTGTTTTCTGTCACATACTCTTTTTTCGTTTTTTTATTTATTATTTTTATTTATTTATTTTTGAGACAGATTCTTGCTTTGTTGCCTAGGCTGAGCACAGTGGTGTGATCTCGGCTCATTGCAACCTCCGCCCCTGGGTTCAAGCGATTCTCCTGCCTCAGCCTGCCAAGTAGCTGGGATTACAGGCATGAATCACCATGCCTGGCTAACTTTTTGTATTTTTAGTAAAGATGGGGGTTTTGCCACTTGGCCAGGCTGATCTTGAACTCCTGGCCTCAAGTGATCTGCCTGCCTTAGTTTCCCAAAGTGCAGAGATTATGGGCACAAGCCACGCGTCAAGTCCTCTTTTTAATTTTTTAAATCTTTTTTTAAATCCAACAACCATGCACTGAGGCCACAGTCCAGGCTTGGGCGAGTTTGGCTGCCCACTGCTGTACTTTGTGACCTCCTGACTTGACTCACCAGGTGGAGATGAGAGGTTATCATGGAAGGCATGTTTAGAAGCACTGGATTACTATAACCTAAGTCTAACTGGAGTCCTACATGGCCTCATCTCAGAAAAGCATCACAATCGAAACACGCAGGAGCCAGAAAGTAATTAAAAGCATTTCACATCTTGATTTTGCTGCTCTAGGAAACACTGAGGGGTTGTAGCCATTTTAATCCCAGGAACACATCTTCAGCACAAGCTCAGCATCACTGCCATTCTCAGGGCACCTGCTCTCAGAAACTTGTTTTTTTGTTGTTCCCATTTCCATAATCACTTTCCTTCTGTTCTAGGTTTTTGTTTTTGGTTTTTTGGTTTTGTGTGTGTGTGTGTGTGTGTGTGTGTGTGATGGAGCCTTGCTCTGTCGCCCAGGCTGGAGTACAATGGTGCAATCTCAGCTCACTGCAGCCTCAGCCTCCTGAGTAGCTGGGATTATAGGTGCCTGCCACCACGCCCAGCTAATTTTTGTATTTTTAGTAGAGATGGAGTTTCACTATCTTGGCTAGGCTGGTCTTGAACCCCTGACCTTGTGATCCACCTGCCTCAGCCTCCCAAAGCGCTGGGATTATAGGCGTGAGCCACCGTGCCTGGCCTGTTATAGGTTTTAATTATGTAGCTCAACTTAACCTTTCTGGCATCTTTAGTCTCCCTTTATTTAATGCTTTATCCAGATCCTCACACCAAGTAGAGCTGGGGGTAGGTAACTCAGCAGACAGGAATTCTCTGTTAGAAGCAAAGGAGAGGAGAAAGACTATGAATATCCATATATGAATAATTACTGGTCCAATTCCACAATAACACTGTTCATCCTTCTCACATTGGTAGGCATATGGAGGAAAAACCAGGACCCTGGATGTATGTAAGCATGGAAAGGTTGGGTCTATGATTTTTTTTTTTTTCTTTTTCTTCTGCCTTCTCTACAGCTGCTAGACATAGCAGGAAACCTCCTTGAAAGACCACTGGTAGCAAGGGATGCGTCTGATAAATATCTGGTCCTCATCCAAATGTTCAACAAAGATCTGGATGCAGTGAGGATGATCTATAGTCAGCATGTCCAGGAGGAAGCAGAACTTGGTAGGCTTGTTGCGGGGGATTTTGGTGGGGATGTTCTGTTACTCGGAAGAAACAACACATTCCTCTTGTATTTGTTGAATGTCCCTATATGAATCCATAAATTCTCAAAGAAGAGCAAGCACAGTCTTCTAGCTTGAAATTCCAGACCCCCGTGGGTGACTGTGGAGCTCTCTGAACTGTGGCTTTCCCTGTTTCTGGGACTGAAATTGGCAGGCTGACCCAGCGTGGTACAGTCTTGACTGCCTCTGTTCAGCTGAGACCTTGGCATAATATATGAGTTGACCCTTGATCTGTGTTGCTACACTGACTAATCTGCAACATACCTCCATTCCAAAATAAATGTTCACATGCCTGAGAGACGTTTCTTTCGCCTTCCAATGCCATAGCAACCATGGTCTGGTGGGAGGAACCAGCACTAGCCCTCCAAATGGCAGTACTGTGCCAAGGTGTGACGTCTCCATTTTTATTACAATGCTTAGAGTTGAAACAAGTGCCTTTCAGTTTTACATACATTTATTGAGCCCTTGCTACATGCCAGGCAAGCCTATGGGTATGGTATAATGTGGCAGGTCAAGGTAAGGGATAAAATAAATTAGTACAAAAAGGTGGTTGTTTATAGAATGTGAGCACTGCTCAACTTGAGTTACAAAGAATGGTAACAAGCTGGGAGGGATGGTGTGAACATAGTCCTGGTTCCTCAGGAGGCTGAGCGGAGGATTGCCTGAGTTCAAGAGTGAGAGGCTGTAGGAACTGTGACCCTACCACTGCACTCCAGCCTGGGTGACAGAGCCAGAACCTGTCTCTAAAAATAAAATAAATAATAAATAAAATACATTTCTACAGTCAGTCACACAGTGCTTGCACATTGTGGATGCTCAGTAAGTGGTTATTGGACTGAATAGCTTATGGCATCTGAAAAATGATGCCATTTGGATGAAACAAATTATTAACTCCTTACGAAAGAATTTCTGCAGTGATCTCTTTATGAAAAGAAAACACTAACAAGATAAGATGCATCATGGCACCTTGAGATTCGAAGGTAGGCTTATGGAACAGGGAGTTGAGCTGAGCCCTAAAAGTTGGGAGATCAACAGTAAAGGAGAAGAGGCAGAGGCCTTCAGAGTAGACATGGGAGGATGCGGGAGGTGATCGGCTGGGACTGCCTATAGCCACACAAGGTGTGCAGAAGACACCCAGTCGGCCACAACATTAGGGTCAGCTTGGGAAGTGCTCAGAGTGCCACGTTAAGGAATTTGGAATTCGTCATCGAGGCTATGGGAAATTATCAAAGACTTTTAAGTAGCTGAGTAACAGGATCGCTCTGCTTGCAAGTAGGTTTCACGGTGAGATCATCAAGAATTGCCTCCACGTAGAAGTCATTTTGGGAAAATCTGTTGGCCAAGCATTATGTGGGATCATCCTAATGACTTCTTAGGGTCCAATACAGAGTCTGAAAACTCTAATGTCTTCAGAAGCTATATCGGTCACAAATGACCATGACCTTGGTACCTTAAAACACCACCACCCATCTTTCAGCTCACCCTTCTGTAGGTCAGGAGTCCAGCATGGTGCATCTGGGTTCTCTACTGAGAGAATCCCAAAACTGAAATTAAGGCGTCAGCCAGGCTGAGCTTGCATCTGGAGGCTCTGGAGGAAAAATCCACTGCCAGCCTCCTTTCTGTTGGTAAAATCCAGTTCTTCATGACTGTGGGAGTGAAGTCTCCACTTCCTGTTGGCTGTCAGCCAAGGGCCATTCTTAGCAACTAGAAGCCACCTCCATCTTCAAGCCAGCAACAGGACGTTAAATCCTCTTATGCACCAAATCTCTGCCTTCCTCTCCTGCTACCAGCCAGAGGAAACATTCTGCCTGTTTTGTTTCTTTTTTTGAGACGGAGTCTCACCCTGTAGCCAGGCTGGAGTGCAGTGGCACGATCTCAGCTCACTGCAACCTCCACCTCCCAGGTTCAAGCGATTCTCCTGCCTCAGTCTCCCAAGTAGCTGGGACTATAGGTATGTGCCACCATGCCAGGCTGATTTTCGTATTTAGTAGAGATGGGGTTTCACTGTGTTGGCAAGGCTCGTCTCTATCTCCTGTCCTCCTTGGACTTCCAAAGTGCTGGGATTACAGGTGTGAGCCACCGTGCCTGGCCAGCATTCTGCTTTTAAGGGCTCACCTCCTTAGGTCAGGCCCACCCAGGGTCCTCCTTCTCCTCCTGCTGTATAACATAACATGACCACAGGAGTGAGCTCACATCATAGCCACAGTTTGTGCCCACGCTTAAAGGGGAGAGGATTATTTGAGGGTGAGAGTAATTGGGGGTCATCTTAGAATTTTGCCTGTCAAGGAGCACAAGCGGGAAATGACAATCATGGATCTGGACTGAGTGTGGTGACGCCAGGGAAGGGTGGCATCCGTGGTGAAATAAAGGAAGTGACTACTTCTCTAGTTGCTGGTTAGAAATGCCAGCTGATTCTTGCTAATCTTCTCATTTTAAGAGAGAAGCTGGAAAGTGAGGTTCTTTAAAAAGTGAAATCTCACATTCGTTAAATCCTGACTACTAAATATAAGCAAACACACCCAATGCCTGGGCCAACATAAGCATATCTCGTCTGTGCTAACTCGAGTCCAGGGCTCCATAATCCACATGGCCTGCCTCATTTATCATCTTACTAAATTCTCACGGGAACCCTGGACATTAATTAAGCAGGGAAGATATTATTCCCATTTTACAGAAGAGAAAATTGAGACCCAGAGTGATTGAGTTGTCTGTTTAAGGGATTGTTTCACCCGTGACTGTTCATTTAGAGTCATGTTGAGAGCTTTTAAAAAAACACTCAATGGCGGCTGGGTGCAGTGGCTCACACCTGTAATCCCAGCACTTTGGGAGGTTGAGGTGAGTGGATCACCCGAGGTCAGGAGTTCAAGACCAGCCTGACCAATATGGTAAAACCCCATCCCTACTAAGAATATAAGAATTAGCCAGGCGCGGTGGTGGACACCTGTAATCCCACCTACTCAGGAGGCTGAGACAGGAGAATCGCCTGAACCTGGGAGGCAGAGGTTGCAGTGAGCTGAGATTTCGCCACTGTACTCCAGCCTGGGCAACAGAGTGAGACTCCTTGAAACACTCATGGCTGGGCCCCTCCAAAGAGCAATTAAATCAGAATAGCTTGGGCTGGGGACCCAAGTCCCTTGAGGCTGTGAGTGTTGTCTCAGTCAGGCTTGCTTTCTCTTTAACAGAAGCTCCCCTCCCTACAGGAACTCCATTGTGCTCCCAGGTGACTTTAGTCTGGAGGTAGATTAGGTAAAAGAAGTATCTGGCGGGAGGCGTTTGCAGGGTGGAGAGGGCTGCAGTGCTCTGGACCCATTTCCGTCTGTCTGTGCCGTGTCCCCAGGGTTCTCCCCCGTGCACAAGAACATGCCTGCCGTGGCTGGGGGCCTCCGCTGGGCACAGGAGCTGAGGCAACGCATCCAGGGTCCTTTCAGAAACTTTGGACGCATTACACACTCGTGAGTATTGTGTTCCTGAAAGCTGGGTTTGTCCTGGGCTGCTCTTCCTGCCTTGGAATCCGAGTGCTGTAGAAATGAAACCCCCTTCACAAAGACAGGAAAGTCATCTTCCTTTCTTTCCATTTCCAGCAAGGGATTAGATACCTGTTGGCCAAGCAGTCATGATATTGACGCATTTGGACTGACAAGCAGGCCCCTTAGTGTTAAGTGAGGTGTAACTGGCTGACTCCTTTTGCTCCATGGGATTCATTTCTAGTGGGCAATGAGCCAGGGATTTCAAGGTCTGGGGAGTTCTCCCACATGTCTCCTTGCTGCTGAGGCCACTGGAAAATAATGAAGCCCAGTGTTTCCTCGGGTGCAGTATGAGGTCCTTGTAAATCAGAACAACCCTAAGAAACCTGTTAAAGATGTGGGTTCCAGGGCCTCACCTGTCACTGGCTGAATCTGAATCAGCTGTGGGCTGTGAATCTGCCCCTTCAGCAAGCTCCTCCTGTGATTCTGATGGTGACCAGGTTTGGAAACCATCAGCTTGCCTCACAGCTAAGGTTAGAAGCTGAGCTAGAAGCATCTCAGCTGCCAATTGTGCTGTGGTGTTTAAGATGCTGCCTGAGGAAAGGCAGTCTTTCTTGGTTCTCTGTTTCTAAAAGACTGAATCTTGCTAAGAGCACACAGGTTTTGGAAAACATAACAGAAGGAAAGGAATGAAAGTCTGGCCTTTGGACTCACAGGCTTTTTGGAGTTAGGGAAAGTCTTAGAGACCCTCTGGCCTGGTCCAAGTAGGAAGACTCAACACCATCAGAGGCCAGACAAATGCAAATGAGTTAGTGAGGCAGGTGCTGTAGGACAGCCAGGATGGGGTCTGCAGGGAGCCACCAACACCCCACTCCAGCGTTGCCAAGCCGAAGGGCAGACCCAATGTGGGCAATATCCTGACTGTTGGAGGTAAGCTGGAAACTGGATTTTGAAGGTGAACATCCAATTTTCCAATGATCAAGGATTCAATTTTTTCTCAAACTGCGCAGATCTAACAAAGCACGCCTGTGAGGCAGGTCTGCCCTGTGGGTGATCCATTTGTAGCATCTGCTTGGGTCTGGGCAGGCTCTTTATTTTCAGATGAAGAAACGGAAGAATTGAAGAGAGATAACTTGTCCAAGATCCTAGAGACAGGCAAAGAAAGAACTGGGGAAAAAATGCCTGGTTCTCCAGGCTCCTAATCCAGAACACTTCCCAGGGACCTCCAACCCTGGGAAGTTTGGGAGGGAGTAGGACTGAGCCCTCATGCGTGCCAGTTATGCAGTGGAAGGGTGAAGATATGTGAATGTGACGGGGGGGGCAGGGGGATGCCAGGGCTGCCTCTAAAATGTGGACTGCAGTAGCTGTCACAGGTCTGGTTCCCAGGGAGCAGATCTATGATGTGTGTGCAGGAATTTACAGAGAGCCTTTCAGGAACAGCACCCATGAGGGAGGGGCAATGGATTGGGCAGAGAAAGAAGCTGAGCTGCTGAGCTGCAAGAGAGTTGCAATGGAGGCCTCAGCCAGTGCTCAAGGGAGCTTGGGCCCTTCAGAGCTGTCCTGCCTCTGTACCCCAACATCAGCTGGTTGGATGTGGGCTTTCCGGAGGAGGGGTGTGACCTTTGGACCAGGCAGCTCGCTTTGGCCAAGGCTGTTCCCAAAGAGGGAGGCAGCATTGCTTCTGCAGCAGCCAACACTCCTGGCTGGAGGGGACAGGGTGAGGCAGGGGTGGAAGTGGGGAGGTTTGAAGGCACACTAGAGCCTGGTCCCACGAGGGGATCTGGAAGGCACACAACAGAGACCTCTGTAATTCCTGTGAAAACTCCCCCTTGCTTTTTTTTTTTTTTTTTTTTTTTTTTTTTTTTTGAGATGGAGTCTTGCCCTGTCGCCCAGGCTGGAGAGCAGTGGTGCGATCTCAGCTCAGTGCAACCTCTGCCTCCCCGGTTTAAGCGATTTTCCTGCCTCGGCCTCCCGAGTAGCTGGGACTACAGGCGCACCACCATGCCCAACTAATTTTTGTATTTTTGGTAGAGATGAGGTTTCACCATGTTGGCCAGGATGATCTTGATCTCTTGACCTCGTGATCCGCCCACCTCAGCCTCCCAAAGTGTTGGGATTATAAGTGTGATCCCTTGTTTTACAAATGAATTCAAAGGTATATTGTGCTCTATAATAGGAAGTGACTGGTTATTTAAAATGTTTTAGATTTCTCACCATGAGGTGACATGGAGGCTTCAGGGAATTTCACTGTGCTTATTCCTGTGACTCCCCAGACCCACTCGGTGACATGCCCACGGGAGAAGCCTCACTCTGCCCTGGCCTCATTCTTTTCTAGATACAAAACTGAGACCTGGGTTGGGGCCTGTGGGGCTGGTGGAAATCACACAGCCTGGGAGGGGAGAGCACCCATTCGGGCTGGAACATGTTCCACCTCTCCTTGCTGTCTGGCAGATGCATCTGCTCATTCACCACGAAAGTGGAATGAGTAACTGCGGGAAAAAAATGCCAGCAAATTCAGTGCTTTTTCTGCAGGCGTGAGGGCTTCTGTGGAAAGCTCAAGGGATCTAGTGAAGAAATCCTATGTTAGTTTAAAGAGCAAGCGGATTTTAAGGAATCTCTGCAGTAAGCTGCCTCATTTTGCCACCAGGACAAACAGAAATAATCCTCCACATAGTTAGTGTGAAAGTTTAGAAGAATTAAAGAGACTTTACCGATTTTTTTTTCCCAGGAGATGACTTTCATTAGTGTTGCAGCAAGTGCCAAAACCCGTTGTGCCTCGAGCCACGTGCTCCTCTGTGGTCTTTAGCATTTCTGCAGAAGCCTCCGTGTGTGTGTGTGTGTGTGTGTGTGTGTGCATGCACACACAAAGGCACTTGTGTTTATGTGTGTTATGTGTACATGTGTACACACATGTATGCATTACATATACACATGTTTCAGTGGTAAAAGCTGGGAGGGGCCCTCATGTAAAAACATGAAGAAGTGGTAGTGTTTCTGATCACATCTTCTAGATGGATTTCAGAAAAGGGGAAACAGACATATTTAAATATATATAAAAGGCCAGGTGCAGTGGCTCACGCCTGTAATCCCAGCACTTTGGGAGGCCAAGGCGGTCAGATCACAAGGTCAGGAGTTTGAGACCAGTCTGGCCAACATGGAGAAACCCCATCTCTACTAAAAATACAAAAATTAGCCGGACATGGTGGCACACATCTGTAATCCCAGCTATTCAGGAGGCTGAGGCAAGAGAATCGCTTGAACCTCAGGAGGTGGAGGTTGCAGTGAACCAAGATCATGCTACTGTACTGTAGCCTGAGTGACAGAGCAAGACTCTGTCTGTCTGTCTCTCTCTCTCTCTCTCTCTCCATATATATATATATATATGTAAATGTAAACATATATATATATTTTTTTAATATGCATGTACCTACCTAGATATTTACCTGGCATATAGTGTTATAAACAATCATGCATCACTTACCAATGGGGTTATGTTCTGAGAAGTATATTCCTAGGCAATTTCATCATGATGTGAATGTCAGAGAGTGTATTTACACAAATTTACATCTATGGTCTAGCATATTGCTGCTAGGCTACAAATGTGCTATGGTCTAGCGTAGCCTAGGAGCAAAACACTGTATGATCAATATGCTCTATGGTCTAGTGCATTGCTCCTAGGCTACAAATCTGTGCAGTGTGTGACTGTCCTCAGTATTGCAGGCAATTGTAGCACTGTGATAAGTGTTTGTGTATCTAAACATATCTGAACATAGAAAAAGTACAGCAGGCTGGACGCAGTGGCTCATGCCTATAATCCCAGCACTTTGGGAGGCCAATACAGGTGGATCATGAGGTCAGGAGTTTGAGACCAGCCTGGCCAACATGGCGAAACCCCACCCCTACTAAAAAATACAAAAATTAGCTTGGTGTGGTGGTGCGTGCCTGTAATCCCAACTACTCGAGAGGCTGAGGCAGGAGAATCGCTTGAACCTGGGAGTCAGTTGTTGTGGTGAGCTGAGATCATGCCATTGCACTCCAGCCTGGCAACAGAATGAGACTCCATCTCAAAAAACAAATAAATAAAATAAAAAGTACAGCAAAAAATATGGCATACAAGATAAAAAATGGTACACTTGTGTAGGACACTTACGATGAATGGAGCTCGCAGGATGGGAAGTTGCTGTAAGTGAGTCCATGAGCGGATGGTGAGTGAATGCGAAGGCCCAGGGCGTTACTCTACACTTTTATACGATTGGCAGCACAGTAGGTTTGTTGACACCAGCTTTACCACAAGCGTATGAGCAATGTCTTGCACTGTGGCACTAGGCAACAGGAATTTTCCAGCTTCATTAAAGTCTTATGGGACTGGTGTCTTACATGCGCATATATGTTGACCAAAATGCCATGTGGTGCATGATTGTATATAACAATTGATGGTCTTAAATACAGAGAACTATAGCACCTATAATTTTTTTCATATTTTCGATTTCCCTTTTATTGAAATTTTTGAAGGACCTCATTTACCTTGTGTGTGACTGGCTTAGGTAGGTGAGGGTGTTGGAGCTCCAGGCCCAAAAGGTTATGAGAACTCTGTCACTTGCAGAGCTGTTTGCATTTCAGGAAGTGCAGATGCCCTCTAGTGGCCAGAGTAGGATGTTCGGGAAGAAGAAGGGCTCTGTTAGGGCTATTTGGAAACCAGCCAAGGAGCTATTCACGCTCTTTTAAAGACTGCATTGCACTCCAGCCTGGGCAACAAGAGCAAAACCCTATCTCAAAAAAAAAAAAATGCAGTTTGTTCTTTGGATTATTGTTTTGACTTCTCATTCTGTGTCCCTTTTTCTCTTTGGTACGAATAGTTGCATGGAATCTGCAGAAGGAAAGCGAATGAAACAAAAATATGAAGATACGCTCTCATTGCTAGAAAAGTAAGCAACTTCCGGGATTGCGTTGGTCCGCAAATCACACAGCCTCCACGATGCCTTTTGCAGCTCCTAGTTTGTGCAGGTTCCTCAGTGGCTTTGAAGTATCACTGTGTGTTTTATGTTATAACCACAATATTTGTGAGTACGGTATTTCCGGGTTGCAGGCGTAGGGTCTCTGGTGGAATTCAGCTCTATTCTGGAAACAAATACTTTTCCGTTGTAGTTTTGCTGGGAGTGTGAACTAGCTCTAGGATTGGGGCGCTACTCGCGATACTCCCAAGATTGGCGTCACGGAACATTGCCACAGCTGCTTACTAAGCAGAAAGCAACAGTGCATGCTGCACAGAGAGGAAATAAGTTTAAAAATACATCCTGCATCATTTTATGAAGAAAGCATAAGAGTGAAAGTTTTATATGACTTCAGAGTTGTTCCTGCTTTGAAGCTGAATGAGTCTTTCGGGAGCTCGGGGTCTGAAAACAGCCATTTCTTCTCCTTCTGCCATTTGCTCTTTCTCCTGATTCAGAAGGCAGAACCAGGGGATGGTTCTCGTAGTTGTAGCGGTTCCGATTATGATTGTGATTACGCTTAGCATTGTTCCAGACAAATTAGCTCATAGCACCTCTACCTGCCAAGTAACACACATTCCACCCCTTTTTACCTCCAAAATAACTTCAAGTCCATCCACTTCTCTTTGTCTCCACCACCAGCATCTTCACAAGAGGCTGGAACTTCTCCAGGCTAAACTGCTGCAGCGGCTTCCTAACAGTCCTTGCTGCCTTCAGATCCGTTCCCCTCAGTACCCACATTGTTACCAAATCCAGTAATGTCATCACAGCCACCACCAGCTGGGAGGCCTTGCAGTGGTTCTCCTAGCCTCCTTAACATGACATGAAAAGTCCTCCTTGAGGTGGTCCATGCTTCCCCTCCCCGCCCCCCCACTGCACCATCATCTCCAGCCTCTGCCATGCTCTGTAGTTCTTGTTTCAAGTACTCAGCCATGCTGCTTCTCCCCTCTACCCATTGGCCATGCCAGGAATGCTCAGTCTCCCTTCGCCACCCAACCTCTGCCCATCCTCTAAGACTCAGGCAAGCATCCCTTCATCACTTCTCCTATGAAACCTTCCCTGACATTCTTCTTATCATCCCCAGCCCTCCATCTCTGCCATTAGGTGCCTGATGCCCTGTACATTTCTTTAGGATTGCACCTGCTGCACTGTGTCAAGGTGATCTGTTTACCTGTGATCCTCACCATTAACTGCCTTTACTGTTAGGTACTCATCCATCATTTTTATCCCCCAATCCCAGAACACAGTAGGTACTCAGTCAGTGTGTAATGACTGAATGATGAACGTCCATAAGCTACATAAAGATTAATGTGAGATGGCTCATGCCTGTAATCCTATCACTTAGGGCAGCCAAAGTGGGCAGATCACAAGGTCAAGAGATCGAGATCATCCTGGCTAAGACAGTTAAACCCCGTCTCTACTAAAAATACAAAAAATTACCTGGCCGTGGTGGCATGTGCCTATAATCCCAACTACTTACAAGGCTGAGGCAGGAGAATCGCTTTAACTCAAAAGGCAGAGGTTGCAGTAAGCCAAGATCACACCACTGCCCTCCAGCCTGGGTGACAGAGTGAGACTCCATCTCAAAAAAGAAAAAAATTAGTGTGAGAACAATTCTTCCCCTGTAATTTCTTCCAAATTTACTGAGACTAATCACAACTTCCTTATCTCCCTGAAAGGTGGTCTCATGGAGTCTTTCTCTTCTCTGATTGAAGCAATGCTCCCTTTAGAAATTTGTGGTTACCCACAGAAGCTGATTCAGCCTGGCTGGGTCACTGACTAGTAGCATCTTCAATTCATGTTGCAGATCATGACCAGGTACTGGGGAGTGGAGAGGGGCCTTATGAGGTGGCTGTTGTCTCTGACCCTTGCAGGTATGAGACAAGACTTTATGAGGACTGGTGTCAGACGGTGTCAGAGAAGTCACATTGCAATCTTTCTCAGCCACTTCTGAAACGTGACCCAGAGACGAAGGAGATCACTGTCAACTTTAATCCACAGGTCAGTCGGCTAATAGTAGCTCTCCTTTGGGTACCTGAAGAACTTCTTTGGACTCTGTTGATTTCAAAGGCATAAAGATTTTTTTTTTTTTGACACAGAGTTTTACTCTTGTCACCCAGGCTGGAGTATGGTAGTGCGATCTCAGCTCACTGCAACCTCCGCCTACCAAGTTCAAGATATTCTCCTGCCTCAGCCTCCCAGCATAAAGACTTTTTATAAGAATATGCAAAAGGCTGCTCAAAATAATTTGTACCCTGGATTTCTTTTGTGGGGTGAATCCTTGGGTATGGTGTTTTATTAAGTTGTCTATGTTCACATTTTTCACTGGGGTTGCTCAATATTTTGCTTTGATTTTGCACAACAGGAAATATTGCAAAAGGTCACCACTCATTTAGCAGCAAACATAGCCCACTGAACCTACCTTGAATACTTACCATGTCTGAAGGCCATTGACTGCTCACTGGAGGGCCAACCAAATGCATGTAAGACTTGGCTCCTGCCCTCAAGGAACCCATGGTCTAATTGGGGGTCAGAACCTTAGCATGCAAAATTTTATCTTCACTAGATGGCATATGGTAAATCCCAGGAGTGGCTTTGGAAATAAGACTCTAGATTAGTGGTTCTCAACTGGTGGTGATTTTGTCTTCCTGGAAACATTTTTGTTTTGTCAAACTAGGCAGGAGTGCCAATGGCATTTAGTGGATAGACACCAGGGATTCTGCTAAACTTCCTGCATTGCACAGGACAGTGTACCAGAACAGAGTTACTTGTCCAAAAATGTCAAAGTGCTGAGGTTGAGAAAGTATTTTAGATGATCAGAAGAGTGGAAGACCAGTGAGGACTATAGCAGCCACAGAAAGTTTAATGCTGGAGAAAAATGATAACTACAGGTTAGTTTGTATTAAGAATGACATTACTCAGGTCAAAAAAACTGTATTGGCCACACTGAGCTAAAAGCAGTCACCTACATCTCCCCTGATTGCCTGTGCTACAGGAATGCACTATAGATTGAGCTGAAAACCAACCTGATGGCATACTGGTGTCTTTCAAGAAAATTGCAAACGTCACTTCCTCCTCTGCAATCAAAGTCAACAGGGAATATGGAGAATTAATTTCTTCACTTTGGCAAGACATGAGTCTGTTTAACTTGCTGAACTCCTTGGATCAATTTTATTGGCATTCACTGTGAGCAATATTGAGTAATAAATGCCTAAAGAGATGAATATCTTGATTACCAAGCAGGCCACAGTCTCCATGTTGAAATATAGTAATTAAGTCCTTGATATAAGTCCTTGGTATAAGATATATTACTATATAGTAATTAAGTCTTTGGCATATGACCGTACTTGGTCCTGTATTGAAGATGGACCCGCCTGTATATACTCCAAGGGCAAGGACCTTATCTGTCTTCATGTGTAGCACGTAGGACATACTTTGTAGATGTTGGCAGGTGATAGAAGGGAAAAGAGGGAGACAGGAAGAAAAAGGTGGTGGAGGGAGGAGTAAAATTAATACCTAATCTATAATGTGAATTGATGGGGGACAACTACAAGCTTAAGACGTCCAAGAAGAGCACAAAACCCCTCGACACACAGCTTTAAGCAGTGTGGCCAAAGCTGGGCTATTAAGAATGAACAGTAACACGCTTATCAGTAGAGAGGGACATGATCAGAAATTTGCCCCTTTGGGGACAGGGTAAGAATTGTGTAAGTTAATTTTTTCAAATTTATGTAAATCACTTAAATTATTTTAAATGTCTTATTGTTGGGCATTTGCATTATTTTACGGTTTCACCAGTCTGCATTTCATTGATTCTAGGAGGCATCTTTTTACATATTTATGTCTCTGAAATGGGAATGTTTATAGTGTAATAGAATGCCATTTTTTCCTTCTTTCTTTTGTTACACATAAAATAACAGTGAATCTTACAATTGATGACATCTTAAATTGGATAAAGCATGGTATAAATAATGCTACAACAAATATCCCTAGTTTTTATTGTATGCATTCTTGATTATTTCTATAGGATAAAAGCCCAGAAGTGGCATTTCTGGGCCCAAGGGTATTCACATTTTGAGACTTTTCATGAATATTATCAACTTGTTCTTTAGAAAGATGAAACTCAGTCATTTTCCTGCCGAGAAGATACTGTTCATTTCTTCAAATAGTTTCTAGACTGTTGAACTAAAAAAAAAAAAAAAAACTCAATGTAGTTCAGTTTGCATTTATTTGATTACTGGTAAATTTGACTGTTTATCATGTGTTCATTACTCATGTATATTGATTGTTGTATGAACTGCTTGTTCATCATGTTCTTTGCCCGTTTCCTAGTGGAAGTACCCTCTCTTCCTGTGAATTTGCTAGGATATTTAGGAAATATGTGACAGAAACCAAGAAATCTTCTCCAAATATTTTTGCCAATTTAAATGGCCAAATAGGTTGGCCATTTTATGTTGATATTTTATGCACAAAAACATTTATGTTTTATTTTGTGGTTTTATGTTTGGCATGACTTTCTCTACTTCCCTACTACGTCAATAGCCACACATCTTTTTTTCATAATTTTCACTTTATGCAGTTAAATTTTTAATACCTATCTTGAGCTTAGTTCCAAGAAAACTAGAGACTGAGTCCATTTCCCCACAAAATGGTTACCATTCCTCTGCATGCTGAGCAGGGTTTGCCCACTGGCGTTGAAGAATTGGCCCAGAGCACTGGAAGGACAGCTAGGAGCCAGGTGTCTTTATGTGAGGTAGAGACAGAAAGAACCGGGGGCCATCTGTTTCATCACCTGTACCTATGCCCATCAGTCCTCATGGGTCCAGGTAGAAACATCAATAAATAAGGAAGGATGAAGAAGAGGGTGCCTGGAAACCCTGTTGTCTTACTAGACTGTCTTACTAAACCACCCTGTTGTTTCACTGGACTCTTTCTGCTTGGCTTCTTATTTCTTCAGTTGCTGCTAAATTTGGGACTCCACAGAAGTTCAGAGCTGCCTGGATGAGCTCCATTTCCTGACCTCCTAGCATGTTATGACAAGGAAATGCAGCAGAGGGTTACAGAAGTTGTGGGATATTCCAAATGAATACATTGAATAATTAAAGTTGTATTATGTGCACCTCCTCTCAATCCTGTCAGGGACTCGCTATGACTGTTTCATTTAGAAAGAATGACAGAGGTCTGAATTTGAGGCTTCTCATGAATGTTGGTAGCCCAGGCCAGACAATTCTCCTCCTTTAGACCACCCAGCCCGACTGGCTGGGCCAGCATGAGCCCATCATTTCCACAGTCGCATTGCCCAAAGCACAGAAGGCAGAGCCCTCCCCTGCCATCACTCTTGTCTCTGTTCTTAGTCTTTCCTCTTCTTTATCATTTACAGATTTAGGAAACCTTGCTGCTTTCTGAGACATCTTCCTTCTGCCTGATATTTGATTTTCCCTTTCTGAACTAGATTTAAGAAACTGATAGAAGCAGAACTTAAGAAGAGACCCAGAAGATTTTTGGGCCTCCTGGGATTGTTCAGTCCTTGAGCAGTGCTGCAGATTACTCATTATCACTGAATGACAGGCAATTGTGTTGCTTCTTTTCTCCAGCTGATATCAGTGCTGAAAGAAATGAGCTATCTTGGACCCAGAGAGATGAAACACATCCCAGAGACAGCAGTGGCCATGTTCTCCTCCAGGGATTTCTACCGGCAGCTTGTGGCCAATTTGGAGTTGATGGCAAATTGGTACAACAAGGTTATGAAAACTCTGCTGGAGGTGGAATTTCCATTAGTGGAAGAAGAGCTGCAAAATATTGATCTCCGCCTCAGAGCAGCAGAGGAGACTTTCAACTGGAAAACAGAAGGTAACAGGGCACCACCTGAAGTCTGACAAAAGCATGGGCATCCAGGGATCTAATAAAGTTCGTAGAACCTCAAATTATTCCCTGGTAATTTCATTTGGGTTTGAAATGAAAGTCTGTCTTCTCCTTTGACACCTATCCAAGCAGAGAAGGCAAGAAGGGTTGGTATTCCTTTTCTTCCTTCTCTATGGATATAGTTGGTAAATTTAGAAAACCTTGCTGCCATGCACGTTGGAAGCTCAGAGGTGGCGTAAGATCTCCTACAGTCTCCAGCGTATATTGGGTAATGCATGAGTGAGAGCTCTTACTATATTAGCTTTGCTATTTAATTTTCTTAACTAGATTGTAAGCATCTTAAAGCAGCATGCATTGACTTCTCTAGTATCCCTCAATTCAGTGAACATTCGTTGGTTCATTAGCATGGGCAGGGTACTGTGTGACAAGCTAGAGAGATTATGAGGTGTATGGGACATGGTCTCTACCCTCAAAGAGCTCACATTTAGTGGGGAACCACAGTCAGATATGCAACCTAAGTTATAGGGAGCCATCGTAGAGTTAAAGATAAAGTGTGATGAATCACAGGAGAAGGAGATTAATTCAAATTAGGGTCCTCAGAAGAGGACCCTAAAGTTTGAAAAAAGAAAAGATCACAATTGATTTATGAAAGTCTTCAAATGCCGTATTAAGCAAGTTAGAACTTTATTTCATATACACAAGGAAAAGACATTTTCAAAATTTAACACAATGAAAGTGCTTAAAACATTAAAAGAATGATTAACTCAAATAAGGTCATCAAGTCTCAGTGGTATTTGGATATAAAACTGTACTTCCTAGCAGATGTATCAACTTTTGTGTGCATGGTAAGTAAGTGTTACCTCTTTCTCTTCTTCCATAATCAGGATCATGGTAAGGGTTGGCTTTTTAATACAACTAGGAGGGAAAATATTCTGATGATAATGAAGTTACCTGCATAGAAAAGTCTTATAAAACTTGCAAGTATTAAATCCTTATCTTTCATAGCAACTAACTTTAGCTATGTCACTGCAGCCTATTTCAATTAATTCTGTTTCTTTTGGGGAGCAGGCATTTGGGATTATGTCACTCAAATCACCAGTAGTATTCATGATCTTGAACAAAGAATTCAGAAAACTAAAGACAATGTGGAAGAGATTCAAAACATCATGAAAACTTGGGTGGCTCCAGTATTTAAGAGAAAAGATGGAAAAAGGGAATCCCTTCTTTCTCTGGATGATCAGCATGATCGAATGGAAAAATATTACAATCTCATCAAAGAATCTGGCCTTAAGATCCATGCCCTTGTTCAGGTAATAACCCAGCCACACAGGCACACATACTATGAGTTTAGGGAAAGCATCAAAAAGTGTGTTTGGGCACAATAAGTGATTTGAAAATTAGGACAGTCAATAAATGTGGTATCTTCTGGAGTTAAGGATAGAGGTTTAGGCTGATTGCAAAAGACTAAAGCTAATATATGGGGCAAATGAAAAGTTACATTTTGGTATCAATGTGTTGAAATTGTTACTATCTTCATGGTGACAACACTTAATTGTCACATGACTTCAGTCTCATACCTACCTCCAAGGAAACAGAAGAAGATGACCAGGGCAGAATCCTAAATTATCCACTGCACTAATCATCCCCATCCCAACTTACCCACACAACCTAGTGTGCTTGTCCAGCATCATCTTTATAAGCCAGCTCCGTAGAGCCTAAAAAAATGAAAGATTATCATGGTATCCCTAACTGTGTGTGATAAGAAAAAAATGAAGAGTACTGCATTTTATGCAGGAAAGTTCTGCCCTGCACTGTGGTCAGGGAAACTTTATGTCCCATCATCCAAGACTGAAGCTTCCTTGTGAACAATGGGAAAGGGTTATAAATGGCCGCCAGCTTGAACCCCTACGCAAGTAGCCATAGGGCAGTGTCTGAAAAGCTGACTCCTGTGGGAAGTCATGAGTGAATCGCAGTTGTTATCTGTGGATTATCTGTGGTTTAAAGCACAGTCAAAATGTTGAGCCTTAGGTCTAGTGCCACCAGAATTAAAAGAAGATAATTACCCCAATTTTGTCTTTGAGAAATAAGGTCCCTCAATTTGATTTAATTTTTAACGCCTTCTGTCCCCATATCAGTAGCTGTTGTAGAACCCAGGCATCCACTTTTCATTCATCTTTCTTTCATCGAACCATTCATTTATCCACTCATTCACCCATCCATCCATCAGCTGTATTTCCATAGTTGTCCTGGGCCCTATATTGAATATCAAGAAAATGTAAGATATAGTCCCTGCTTTGAAGTAGAAGAAAACCATCAGGCAAAAACAAGAAACTACGTTAAGATTTTAAAAGTTTGAAATCTATCTATGATCCATCTATAATCTGTGTATCTATCTATGGGTTGGCATATGCTCAAATCCATGCTCTTGAAAGTCAGAATGAGAAAAAATTTAGGCAACTAAATTACCAAATCAGTGAAACACATACAGTGACCTAGAAAAAAGTATGTATTATTAACATTTTAATTATGCAGGGGTCAACCAGAAAATAACCAAAAATGACCACAAGCCAAAATACTTACCACAAAAGTCTCTAAAAGTTCAGACACTTTAATAATATCTCTTACTACAACACAATAATAGTAGTTGATAGTTATCTAGTATCTACCATATACTACATACAGTGCCAAGCACTGTCCTAAGCACTGTCCATTTCATTTAATTCTCAATAAAATCAGATACTTCCATTATTATTTTATTGATGAGAAAACCAAGGCACAGAGAGGTTAAATTGTCTATAGCTGCCCAGCTAATAGAAGGCAGAGCTGTCTAACTGTAGCTCTGCACTTATCCAGTATATTACACAATCTCCAGCTTAGTCACAGAGGTCCCTTAGGTCAAATATAAAACTTAGTAATTAGGCCTTAAATAATATTTGCCTTTGATAACTTAAATATTATTAAATAAAAATCACTGAACAGAAGCTCCACAAACAAAAGCAATTTTTCTGCTAGTTGGTGCATAGTTGGTGCTCAATAAAATGTATGCTAAATGAAAAAATATATTTTTTTTGAGACAGTGTCTGACTTTGTTGCGCAGGCTGGAGTGCAGTGGCATGATCTTGGCTCACTATACCCTGACTTGCTGAGCTCCAGGGATCAGGCAATCCTGAGCTCACATCCCTGGTCTCAAGCAATCCTCCTACCTCAGCCTCCTACACAGCTGGAACTGCAGGCATGTACCATGAGCCCTGGATAATTTTTAAATTTTTTTGTAGCAATGGGGCTCCCACTATGTTACCCAGACTGGTCTTGAACTCCTGAGCTCAAGCAATTCTCCCACCTTGGCCTCCCAAAATGCTGGGATTACAAGCATGAGCCACTGCACATGGCCAAAAGAAATACATTTTAAAAATCATATTCTATCTATCTTATATATAATTTTACAAAAATGTAATCATGCATTATAGTTCTGTCATGTGATTTTTAATTTCAATCGGTTTTAGGGAATAGTTGGTTTTTGGTTACAAGAGTAATTTCTTTATTGGTGATTTCTGAGATTTTGGTGCACCCATCACCCGAGCAGTGTAGACTGCACTCAATTTGTAGTCTTACCCTGACCCCCCTCCCACCCTTTCCCCCAGTCCCCAAAGTCAACTGTAGCGTTTTTATGCCTTTGCCTCCTCAGAGCTCAGTTCCCACTTATGAGTGAGAGCATACAGTATTTGGTTTATCATGTCTTGGTTGCTTCACTTCGAATAATGGTCTCCATTTCCATCCAGGTTGCTGCAAATGCCATTATTTCATTCCTTTTTATGGCTGAGTAGCATTCCATGATATATGTATGCCGCAATCTCTTTATTCACTCATTGACTGATGAGCATTTGGGCTGGTTTTATAAATTGTGCTGCTATAAACATGCATGTATGAGTATCTTTTTCATATAATGATTTCTTTTCCTCTGGGTAGATAACCCAATAGTGGGATTGCTGGATCAAATGGTAGTTCTACTTTTAGTTCTTTAATGAATCTCCACACTGTTTTTTATAATGGTTGTGCTAGTTTACAGTCCCATCAGCAGTGTAAAAGTGTTCCCTTTTTACCACATCCACTCCAACATCTATTATTTATTTGTTTGATTATGGCCATTCTTACAGGAGTAAAGTGATATTGTATTGTGGTTTTTGACTTGCATTTCCCTGATCATTAGTGATGTTGAGAATTTTTTTTATATGTTTGTTGCCTATTTGTATATCTCCTTTTAAGAATTGTCTGTTCACGTCTTTAGCCCACTTTTTGATGGGATTGTTTGTTTTTTTTCTTGCTGATTTGCTATAACTTGATTTTTAAAACAGTGTACTCGATAACTGTCTAGGTCACTATTTTTCTACAGTATCATGCATAATGTTTAATTGTATGGATGCACCATGATTTGACTAACTCATCCCACTGTTGGATATTTGTGTAGAGTTGGTTATTCATTTATTACAGTTGTAGTATAATGTACATCTAGTACAATGTACAAACAAGTTTACATAGAGTTCAGTGAGTTTTTTACAAATGTATACACTCAGGTAGCTATCACAATACAGAACATTTGTGATGACCCTAGAAAGTTTGCCTGTCCTTCTTTCCAACCAGTATATCCCCATTCTCCTACCAGCCTCAATCATTGATCAGCTTTTTGTCAATATAGATTAGATTTATCTTTTCCTATGAATGGAATGATCTATCATGTTCTCTTTTGTGTCTGCCTTTTTAAAAACTTAGCCCAGTGTTGTTAAGTTTTATCCATATTGTTGCATTTATTATGAGTCTAATTCTTTGTTTTGCTGGAATTCCATTGTATGAATATAACAGAATTTCTTCATCCAGTCCCCTAATGATGGTCTTTGAGTTATTTCTAGTTTCTATGATAAATAAAGCTCCTATGTAAAGTTTGATATAAGTTATTTCATGGACATATGTTTTCACTTCTCTTGAGAATTGCCAGGTCATCAGTAGGCATATGTTTAATGTTTGTAAGTAATAGCCCAGCAGTTTTCAAAAGTGATTGTGTAATTTATACTCCCAATGGCAGTGTAATAAAGTTCAGTTACTCTGCCTCTTCACTAAATTGTGGGTTTGTGTTGTGGGTCTTTAAATTTTTAATATTTTAGTCAGTGTATGCTGGTATCTCACTGAAATTTTAATTTGTCTTTCTCTGAAGATTTACACTTTTGAATATTTTTGCATATGCTGATTGGCCAATTATATGAATTCTTCTATGAAGTGTCTATTTAAGTCATTTTCTAATTTTAAATTGGATTGTTTGTAGTTTTAGGAATCCTTTATAGCTTCTGGATACACATCTTTTGACAGATATGTGTATTGTGAATATCTTCCCCAAACTGGTGGTTTACCTATTTCCTTATTGATATATTTTGATGAGAAACAGTTTTAAATTTTCATGTAGTGTGATTTCCCTTTTCTCCTCTTGTAGTTAGTACTTCTGAGTCCTAAGGAAACGACCCCAAATATTGAAAAGAGTTTTTTTTTTTTTTTCTGTTTTAACTTTTTTATTTAGGAGGATCGTCTGTCTTTAATCTTTTTTTTTTTTTTTTTTTTTTTTTTGAGACAGACTCTTGCTCTGTCACCCCAGCTGGAGTGCAATGGCGTGATCTCGGCTCACTGCAACCTCTGCCTCCCAGGCTCAAGCGATTAACCTACCTCAGCCTCCTGAGTAGCTGGGATTACAGGTGCACACCACTGTGCCCAGCTAATTTTTGTATTTTTAGTAGAGCCTGGGTTTCACCATGTTAGCCAGGCTTTTCTTAACTTCTGACCTCAAGTGATCCACCCACCTCAGACTCCCAAAGTGCTGGGATTACAGGCGTGAGCCACTGCGCCTGGCCCTTGAATTAATTTTTATTTAGGAAGTTACGGAAGTTGAGTTCATTGTTCTCCATATTAACATCTGATTGTTCCCATACCGTTACAAAAATAACTTTTCCTATTGAATTTTTGGCACCTTTGTTGAAAATTGATTCATTGTATCAAATGTAACTACAAAATATATATGGTAGAAAATACCAATGCCACTCGTTCTTGATTATTGATCAAGAGAATCAATTATTAATAAATCCTAAAATGAGGTAGTATATGTCCTCCAATTAGTCTTTCCTTTTCAAGATCACTTTGACTAGTATAGTTCTTTGTATATCCACATAAATTTTAGGTTCAGCCTGCCAATTTCTCTTCAGCCTGAAGAAATTTATTTAGTAGTTCTTCAAGTTCAGGTCTGCTTATGAGATATTCCCTCAGTCTTTGTTTATCTAAAAATGTCCTTATTTCATCTTTGCTTTTAAAAGACAGTTTCATTGGGGAAACATTGTGTATAGATCGTTTTTCTTTTTCTTTATGAAGTTATTTCATTATCTTCTACCTTCCAATGTTTTTTAATAAGAAGCCAGTCATAATTTGTATCTTTGTTTCTCTGTAGATAATCTATTATTTATCTTGGGCTGCTGTTAATAGATTCTTTTTTTCATCTTTGATATTTTTTCAGTGTTGACGATAATGTTTCTAAGTTGATTTTCATTGTGTTCTTCATGCTTGGAGTTAGTAAGTTTCTTGAAACTCTTTTCACTAAATTTTGTGAAATTATGATGTTCTTGTCTGCGAAAATTTCAACATCTATCTTATTTTCTGAGTCTATTTCTTTTCTTTTTTTCCTTTTTAATGAGACAGAAGTTTAACTTCTCTCACATAAAATAAGTTAAATGAGTAGGCTTTCCAGGGTTAGTATGACAATTATGAAATCAGAGACCTACCCTGGTTATTTTCTCAATTTGTTCTTAGTGACTGTTTTCTCTCCAGGTTAAATATCACATTTATCTGCTTCTTTGTATGTCTAGTAATTTGTTTTATTATGTGCTTGACTTGTTGAATGCCCCTTAAATGCCACTTGAGAATCTGGATTTTTTTCCTTTACAGAGTTTGAGTTTTGTTTTGGCGGCTACTAATCTACTGATGGATCACCTTGTTCCTATTGAGCCTCAATTTTTAAGGATCTAATGAGGACTTACTCTGGAATTGAGCTACTCTAATTCTAATTCATGGTGTTTCCAGGGTCTCAACTGAATTCCTGGGTTATCTGCAAGGTGGCTTCATTACTTCTGATATAACTCTAACATTCTCCAACACTCTATCACCTACATAATTTCCATTCAGCTTAGAGCCCTCTGCAACTATTCTTCACCAGGTCTTACAGAGCCTAGCTCTAAACATACACAGCTGATTCCTCAGTCAGACTCAAGAGGACCCGGCCATCACAGCAGCACCAAACTCCGGATTCTGTCTTCTCTGCCCATCAGCGTGAATGCTTTAACTGAGCTCCACTAACCTATGCCATAGTTTGGAAGGGATCTTTGGATAGAAAGCCAGGTGGTGGTGAGGCTCACCTTGAGTATGTCCCTTCTTTCGAGGATCATATCCTCGTTCTGTCTGTTATTCAGTTACCGAAACTAATTATTTCTTTTATTATTATCAGTTTTATGTTTGTTTGCAGAAGAAGAGCAAGTACAATCTGACTCTTTTCTGTTATGGTTAAAATCAGAAACTCAGAGTATTTCTTCCTACTTCATAGAAAATTCCAACACGTTTGTTTCTTAGACTGCAGTAGATTTGAAGCAGTAAACAAAGGTGAAAGATATAGATATGACATTGATAGCTTGACAATCAGAGAAGGTAGAACAATTATACAAAGCAGTCATAAATGCTAGAAGTTATTTAATGTGGAAGCAAACAAGTATACACATTGTAACACCTGAGAGCAACTCTGTATTGTCACCATGTTGTGATTTGCATGATGATGGACTTTAAGTCATGAAGAACATTCATCTTAAATCTACTTAGGAAAGAAAGGTGTGGGTATCACATCTTAGAAATTGTAGAGTTGTTTTATCTAAAAGCAAGATCATGAGATTATTTAAATCCAGGGGGATTTATAACATGGCAATACATCCTAAACGGGTAAATGTGAGTCATCTAGAAATGTTACCCTCTGCAAGTTAGTTCCTGCTTTCTCTGAAGATATTAGATAACTGGAAAACTGCTGTTAAGAAGTGTTAATAATGCAAATAATGAAAAGTAAATGGGATGTCTGTACTTGGCATTGCTAAGCATTTAGGCTTCCTTTCCTTGAAGCCCAAACGTTGTTACCATGGTGATGCTTGGCCACCAATAGGTCAAGAGTGAGTGTATCATGTAAAAGAGAAGGTGGGGAGGGAGGAGGGGAGAGAGAGAGAGAAACATTTTTTATTTGTATTCATTTTCTAAATCACTCAGAATGATTGAATGCCAACTGCAAAACACTTGAGCTCATTTCTGATAATTAACCAGAAAATGCTTTGCTTCTTTGAAGCTCAAGTTTTTATTAAAATGTGAACCTTAATACTGTCTACCCTTAAAATTCCTTCCTCTGCCTACCCTAACTTCTGCCCTGATTCAGCGTCCTCCACAGTGTATCAACCAACACTTAAGAAACACACACATTGTATCCATCAGCATTGCTTCTGAGAAGCTGGACCAACCCCATCCTCCTTCCTGAGGAACAGGCTGGCCCCTGTATTCCCGTCATGGACCAACTTTGCTGTCCTTTCAATCAATGGTAATACTTGTTAGGCAGAGTGGATTCGATACACATCCAATAACAAATTTTTCACAAGAGGGTTTTTTCTCTGTGTTGTTTTTATTTTGACTGTTGATTATGCCAGTTCTTTCCTGCTATTGAACAAGATTTTTATCCTTTCTTCTTTCTTTTATAGGAAAACCTGCATTTATTTTCAGCAGACCCAAACTCCAATATCTGGAAGACTTATGTTAACTCTATTGACAATATGTTGCTGAATGGATTCTTTCTTGCCATTGAGTGCTCCCTCAAGTATCTCCTGGAAAATACTGGTACTTACTGGTTTATGGATGCGGGTTATTATTGGAAAGATAACAACAGTAACATTTGTGGAATTATATTGAAGAGCAATTGAGTGCTCTGAGACTTTTCCCAAAACGTTGTAGACATTTTGTGAATGATACACAGTATAGTAGTAAAGGTTTTGAACTTCTAAATTGTTCAAAAACAAAAGATTTCTGATGCTTAAAATTAGATAATAAACCAAGCTCTAAGATAGTGACACACATAGCAAAAGCAAAAGCATAAAAGCGAATTCCCTCTAAATCAAGCTTCAATAAAGAGGAGTGACCAAGTTAAGCAGCAGGAAGCACTGCTGGTAATGAAGGCAGAAAGCTTCATCCAGGCTTGACTTGGATGGGGCAATGGGTAGGGGGAATTCTGTGCCTTCAGGCTTCATGTGCTTGATTTCTGTGGCCTTTTGAGAACACAAGGAGATTGTGGCAGCCAGGTTAAATGGAAGAAACAGAAGTTTTTCTGAGTGAAAGAGTCACGTAAGAAGCAGAAGAGGAGGTAATTTTCAGAAGAAAAATAAATGTTTAGAACATAATGGGCATTCTTTGTAGCTTTTAAAAAATAGTTAAGGGCTTTGAATTTTTAGTGGATAAACTGGGATAAGGTACATAGAGTTAGAGATACAGAAAGGGCTAACCTTGGCTAGGAAATGATGAGATGGACAGGGCAGAAGAGTTTAGGAGTAAAAGTTGAATTAAACTTTCACATTCTAGCAAATTCTGTGTGGCTTAGCAAGGAACTTATAGAAAGATTTGTCAAAATGAAAAGGCAGAGGTAAATATTTTGAAGCTAGAGGATGGAAGTAAGATGAGAGCTTTTAAGAACTCAAGGATCAAAATGAAATACTGATATAAAGTTAAAAAAAATAGTCCAAGGACAATGTCCAGATATCCAGCCCATGAAAGAGACTACGTGCAGATACCTAGGTTGAGAATACAGAGAGAAGCAAGGCCCAGCACCGAGTGTAGCCCCAGTGGCCATCCCCATGGTCTTGGTAGATAGAATGGCTGAGGTGTGAGGCATGGTCTTTGCTTGCAGGATACAGGGGTGCTCCAAACTAAGGAGATCAACAGCAGGACTCAGGAAATGCAGCATAGTCAGCAAGGTGGGAGATCATCTTCCAGAGCCTGGGAGCAACAAGCCAATGGGGCATGGAACACGGGCACCATGTCTGGACAACTGACTCTTCCAGACCAACACCGGTGGTGTTCACCTTAGTGAACTGACCAAACCTCTTCTTATGCTGGAGGTTCAGGGGACCTCATCACTCATCCTTCCATAGAGAATCTAGAAAGACACCCCAGCCATACTTGGGTGCAGGTAAGGTACTAGAAATGATGCCTTAATGGCTCCATCCTTGACCAGTGGCTATCTGGTTCTCCTGATCTGGGCTGTCTGATGTGTCATGTGTCCAGTTGTGGGAAGGACAGAGTGGGACCAAGGGATGGAGAGAAGAGATGGCAGTCTTTCTCCAAGATTGCCAAAGTGTCCGTCCCTTTGTGGAAAAAGGAGAGCAGGGAACACATTTTCTTCAATATAGAAGCCCTTCACATTCTCCTTTGGATGGACAGGAGCTAAATTTAGCAGCTGCCTGAGCTGAAGCACTATAGATAAAATTTAAAGGCAATGGTTATCTAGGGGGAAGTAAAGGAGCCTAAAGGGGCCTCTGAGAAGAAAATCATGGTGACTCTTTATAGTGGCTCAGTTGGATGGCTTTTTCATCCTAGGTCTACCTTACCATTTTGTTTTCTTGTATCTGGTCAGGTCCACAGTAAATGAGGATGAGGCCCTGGAAAATGGTAGAGGCACAGGACGGAAGGAACCTGTCCACCAAACTGAAACACTCACCTTGGACTGTTACTTGGAGGGGAGCCTACAGTGGGGGGGTACTTCTATGACATTGTTGAAAGCATTCCCAAGACTTGGGTTGATCTCCCTGTCATCTGTCAACCCAAACCCTACATATGTTTTATGCTTCCCACTCCATAGAGAAATGTTCTTTGTCCCTTTACCTAGTAAAATGATTAATGTGTGCCAAGATTGGAACCAGGACAATCTGCTTTGAATGATAATTACATTGGCATTACATACAATGTAGAGATTACAGTCCCATGTCAACATACAGGGCAAAAATCTCATACAGTCAAAACATTCTTTCAAGTCTTTTGAATTCTGCATACTATACGCAACCTTATCTATTAATTTATAAGTACATAATATGTATATTAATGCAGAATATGTCATGAGTATATATATAAAATAAATTATGGGTAATTTTATAAACTGTACTGTTTTATAAACATAATAGTTTTTATAAACTATACTGTTTTATAAATTTATATAATTACTTTGTTATAGGTAAATTTATGTTCCTGTCAGTTAAATATTGGGACTCTCCTGAGTCCAATAATGCAAATTTGTCATCCCTCCAGTTCTGAAGGCAAGGCCCTAGTCTTACATATTTCGAGGATCCTGCAGTATTTTAGTTAGGGTGAATGGCTAAGTTGTGGTAACAAAAACTCTATCAACAATATGGTTTAAAAGACAAAGAAGTCTACCCTTGAAAGCAGGAGTCCAAGGTGGGTGTTCCAGTTTGGTGGGCAGATTCCTTCCATCGTGTGGCTCCATTTTTCAGGGCCTTGTCTTCATTTCCGGGGTTGAGTTGACTCACTGCCACATCCAGTTCTAATCTGGTAGAGGAGAAAGAGAGTTAGTATAGAGAAAGGTCACCTATAATCTCAGGAGTCCCAGCCCGCAAGTGGCATCATCACATCTTCCTAACCTCCACTGGTGAGGAAATTTCACTGCCACACCTGTTGGCAAGCAGGGCTGGGAAATCTGGTCAAATCCCAGTTATCACTTATTTCTAGGGAAGACGACAACAATGGATTTCAGTGAACATTCTCTTGCTACCCATAGTATTCAGCCCTTAACAGGCTCCTAAATATGTCTACAATCAAAAAGTCATATAAAAATAAGTGGTTATTGATAAAAGTTTAAGCATATATCTTATACCTGGAACATCTTGCTCTGTGTTGTGTTTTGATTTAAATTTAGCAAGGCAAGTTGACCTAGTAAGTAATCAGGGATTTGTTAATTATTCATACTGTTTTTAAAATTTTTATCACTGCAGGACCACAGCAATAAATTAAGTTGTTTCTTAGAAAAGGAAAAGGAGCAGAATAGGCAGAATTGTAATTTCTCTTTGTAGTTGGTGTCTGTACATCATTGACAAGCTCAGCCGCATTTGCCTAGCGACGACCACTGTGGATAAATTGTGCCTAGGGAGAAATAACTTGCTTCCAAGAAATGGGCCTTGAAAAATCAACCTCTTCTCATCTGGGCGTGGTGGCTTACACCTATAATCCCAGTGCTTTGGGAGGCTGAGGCAGACAGATCACAAGGTCAGGAGTTTGAGACCAGCCTGGCCAATATGGTGACACCCTGTCTCTACTAAAAATACAAAAATTAGCTGGGCATGGTGGCAGGCACCTGTAATCCCAGCTTCTTAGGAGACTGAGGCAGGAGAATCACTTGAACCTCAGGAGGTGGAGGTTGCAGTGAGCCGAGATTATGCCCCTGCTCTCCAGCCTGGGCGACAGAGCGAGACTCCACTCTGTTGGAGGGAAAAAAAAGAAAAGAAAAATCAACCTCTTCTCAACCAGAGGCTGGACTGTCCCCAAGAGGCATCTGAGAATGTGGAAGGGGAGTCTGGCTTGGGCTGATCCAGCACTAGAATGTGCTCCACGAAGACAAGGAAAGTAAATATCCTGCAGTGCTCAGGAGAGCTTTGCACCAGAATTGGCCTATTCAAATGTCAGTGGTTCCCCAGTTGAGAAGCCCTGCAAGACTATCACCCTCACATTGTATGGGATGTAAACAGATTTTACATTTCCATTTCCCTACAGTCTAGCAGCTTATCTAAAGGAAAGCATTCATCTAGGTGCTTTTAAAACACTCCTGTACTTTGATCCACTCTGTTTTGTTTGTTTTCTGTGTTTTTCAGAGTGTAAGGCAGAACTTACCCCAGTATTTGAAGCACAGCTGACGCTAGCCATCCCAGAGCTAGTTTTCTATCCATCTCTGGAGCCTGGAGTGAAGGGGGGTTTCTATGACATCGTTGAGGGTCTCGTCACCAGCATTTTTGGGATCTCATCTCTGGTGCCACGGCTTTCCCCACGAAACGGCTCTCCTCACTATCAGGTACTGGAGCTGCAGCCACCTGCCCTCCACCTGTGTCCCCTCCAGCCGAATCTTGAACTTCGGGCTGCGCACTGGTGTAACCTGCCTGCTGTTGTCTCGCTTCCCCAGGTAGACCTGGACAACATGCCAGTTTTGGCAAACATGCGGCACACACTCATGGAGAGAGTCCAGAGGATGATGGGCCTCTGCTGTGGCTATCGGAGCACCTTCAGCCAGTATTCCTACCTCTATGTGGAGGACCGGAAGGAGGTTCTGGGTCAGTTTCTGCTGTACGGGCACATCCTCACTGCAGAGGAAATTGAAGACCATGTAGAAGACGGCATCCCAGAGAACCCTCCCCTCCTTTCTCAGTTTAAAGTGCAAATTGACTCCTATGAAATGCTCTATGAAGAGGTGTGCAGGCTGGAGCCCATCAAGGTGTTTGACAGCTGGATGAAAATTGATATTCGACCCTTTAAGGCATCTCTGCTGAATATTATTAAGAGGTGGAGCCTCCTGTTCAAACAGCATCTTGTGGACCACGTCACTCACAGGTACTACAGTTGTTTTCACTTTCTTCTGGCATGCTAGGCTGCGAGGAACACTGTGTTTTAATGTTTTTCATATTTTTCTCCACGGATATATTGGTTAAATTAAAAATTTAGACAGCAGCTGGGCACTGTGACTTACACCTATAATCCCAGCACTTTGGGAGGCCAAGGCAGGTGGATCTTGAGATCAGGAGTTCAAGACCAGCCTAGCCAATATGGTGAAACCCTGCCTCTACTAAAAATGCAAAAATTAGCCAGGTGTGATGGTGGGCACCTGTGGTCCCAGCTACTGAGGAGGCAGAGGCAGGAGAATCACTTGAACCTCTGGGAGGCAGAGGTTGCAGTGAGGCAAGATCATACCACTACACTCCAGCCTGGGCGACAGAATGAGATATCATCTCAAAAAAAAAAAAAACAATTAAGAGAGCTGGTCAGAGGTTCTAGGCTTTTGGACACCCTAGTAACTTACATCCTGCCCTTTTCTTTGTTCACCAGATAAAGCCTCTTTGTTTTGTTTTCCATTTGACATCCAGTGTGTGAAAGATATGTGGTTGAGTGGTAATGTTAGAGACAATAATAGCAGATCAAGCTCCCTTCACAGCCCCATGTGATCCCTTTAAGCTTGGGAAGCAGAGGGGTTCTAATGATCCTCTTAAAATTTACTTCTACCACATATTCCTTGTCTCAGATTATCCAACTGGGCAATGTGGACGTCATCAAAACCCCATGCTCCTGACCGCCTGTCTGTGCCATTCACTGTGCGATAGGCTGGATATGAAACTCTGGTCTGTCCTACTGAGACCTAGACTACGCAGCCCAGCAGTAGTCTCTCTAAACCAGAGTATCATCCTCTGCATGAATAATCCATGAGGTCAACAGTCCCCTGGTCACTTTACCTTGGCCTGGTCCCCAGAGACCCAACACAATTAGAATCTCGACCCCCATCTCAGAATCCAATGGGGCAGCACCCGTCCCTCTGCACAGCGATCACCCTTTGGAGTGCTGGACAACACTGTGGGGAGGCCAGCCTGACCCTGTCCTTAGTTTTGTGCTGATTTTGCTTAATGCTGCCACTGCCTTGCTCCATGATCTGGAGCCATAGGCAGAAAGAAAATGGCAACATCGAGAATTTTTTCTATCTACAGATAAACTTTGAGAGACTTTCCAAGGGTAATGTTCGACCACCCTAGGAAACCCCAAGAACGCTTTGTTGGGATGTCTTAAATGTGGCTTCCTGGGTATTCTTCCACATTCATGAAAGCTTTTGTTCCCCGAGGAACTCAGAGGCAAGAAGAAGAAATGCTGGTGGGTGGTAGGACTGTGACAGAGCCCCAGAGTGGAGCACTGTTGGAGGGGACAGATGCTTTGTGGTCCCTCGCCATTGCTAGGTCTAGTGATCCAAGGACAAGGCAGCATGTTTCAAAATGCCTATTTTATTATTCAGGCATGGCAAGGCCACAGAGCAGGGGACAACTGCCATAAAAAGGTAGATTGTTACTCACAGTTCCTAGGAGGATGGAGTATAGCATGCCATACAGGGCCACAGGGGGAAGCTCCAGGGTCTGTCAGGAGGCAGAGGGGAGTGGAGAATATAGGCAGGGGCCTTCATTGTGATTTCCATGGGAAGGAATAGGTGAGCATGGCAAGCAGGTTTAGGATTGGTGAGTTTGAACATTTCAGCAGCTCTGGGGCATAAAGACTATTCCTAATTGTCTGGGACCTGACCTTGGGCTGATTAGGGCAGCAGGATAATGGCCTAGAGCATGAGAGCCGGCTGGACTCTGGAATGGTTGGTTTGCATATGGAAGATGTGCTCACAGGCCAGCCACTGCTGTCTCAAGGAATTGCTCAGCCCTGCGTGGGGAAGTCCCTGCAGAGTTTCTAAGACCCCAGATGTGAAAGGATCAAAAACACATGGTTGATACAGGACATGGTAATAGCAGCTGTTATGGGCATCAACCAGGTAGGCTTCATTCAAAGGATCTAACACAGTTGGTTTAACAGGATGGACACACAGTAGAGTAATTAGGAGGCCTGAACTTGTGTCCTTGAATCCCTGTTTCCTCATCTCTGAAAGAAGACAGCCCAACTGGATTCTTCTAAGGTGGCTTCCGTCTTCCACCTTTAACAGTTGGTGATTCTAGAAACTGGCTACTGTGTTACACTTTAGGAGAAGGTTTTAGAGGACTTTTAGATAAAATAGAAATAATACAAAAAATTATTATTGTCTCTTTGTGCCATATAATTATGTGATTTCTACCTTTCCTTAATAGGTCAGGATGAATCTCACCTTTTGTTGCATCTTAGATACTTCATTCAATGCCAGAAGCCCAACCCTTTTTATTACTTAAATTCTCATCCTCATTCAGCTCTTCCTGTCTTAATCTGACTCAACCCCTTCCCCTGCACTTGCAAAGCTTTCCCGTGCCCTTGCACCAGACCTCAGGATCTTACAGCAGCAAATACCCACTGTCCCCTTCATCTTTTCTCATCACCTTTTTGCTCCTACTGAATCCTGGCTCCTTCTGCTGTCCCCTAAGGATACTGCTTCCCTTTTAACAGTGTTGCTTCAAGTAGTATTACATGTGATCATGGAGTAGGTGAGCATTCCTCTAGGGTGTGGAATTGCTAAGTCAAAGAGTATGCATATCATGCCAAGCTCCCTCCATAATAGAGACAGCCATGGGTGAAAGGTCTTACAGCCTAGCATCCTCCCCACCTTTTAGTATTGATAAATTGTTTAATGCTGGCCACTCTGGTGGGAGTGTAGTGGTATCTCACTGTGTTAAATATTTAGCACTACTCTGAGTATTTATGTTTTTGGCAAGTCATTATGTTTCCTTTTCTGTGCCTATTCATATCCATTATTCATTTTTCTAGTGGAGTTTGTTTTTTTCCCTTTTGATATTATGATTAGGAATTACTTATATATGCTGTATCTAGTCCTTTGCTATTGTATGTCTTGCAAATGGAGTCTACCATTTTGTGAACTGTCTTTTCACTCCACTTATAGTATATTCTGATAAACAGATTCTTACTTTCAGTGTGGCCCAAATGTATTCAACTTTTCCCTTACATTGTTCTTTCATCTTATTAAATAAATCCTTTTTTGCCCTAATATCCTAATGATCCTCTCCTGTATCCTCCTCTGAAAGTTTTAAAATTCTATCTTTCACAATTAGTAGTTCCTTATCTAGCACTGCATGAATATGAAGAAAACCTAATTACTGTAGCTTAGTGACAAATCTCAATATCTGGCAAGGCAGGTCTCCACCTGAATCATTTTCATCAAGAATGTCTTGACAGTTTTTGGTCCTTACCATTTCATATAAATTGTAATTATCAGTTTGTAAAGGAAAAAAGTCTGTTGAGATTTTAATTTTGTTTGTAGTGACTATAGATCAATCTGAGTAGAATTGACGATATTGAGTATTCTTGTCCAAGAACATGTTCTCTCTCCACTTACTTGCATCCTTTTTATGACTTTCAGTGAAATTTTGTAATTGTCATCTTTAAAATAATTCAGATATATTCCTCGGTATTTTTTTTTTTCGATTCCTAGCATAAATAATATTTTTAAATTGTATTTTCTGTAGAAATGGAATTGATTTTTGTATTTGACTTTGTATCAAGCAGCCCTGCTAAATTAATTTAATAATTTTGATAATTCATCTGTACACTCTTTGGTGTTTGCTGTGTTCATGGTCATCATCTACACATTTATGATAGTTTTATTTCTTCTTCCTTCTCAGACTTTATGCTTTATATCTCTGTCTCTTATCTTACTATCCTGGCTAGGACTTCCAGTAGAATGTTGAATGAAAGTGGGGATAACATACATCTTTGTCTTGTCTCTGATCTGAAAAGGAGTGCTTTCAACATTTCACTGCTGAGTATAATATTTGCTGTGAATTTTCCGTGGATTTGCTTTATCTGATTTTAAAACTTCCCTTCTATTTCTAATTTGTTAGGAGTATTTAGCATAAATGGATGTAAAATTTTATCAAGTGTTTTATCTATGCCCATTAAGATAATTCTGGTTTTTCCCTCAAGCTGTTAAAGTGGTGAACATATTATTTGGCTTCTAATATTAAAACAACCCAGCATCTGATATATACACAAAATATAAAATATTATCTTTTTCAATGAACTTTCTGGTTTATTTTGTTTGCAAATATTTTGTTTAGCATTGCTGCACCTGCTTGTGATTGAATTTGGCCTTCAATTTTCTTTCTTTCTTTTTTTATTTTACTGTCTGTATCTGATTTTTGGTTATGTAACTTTGCTAGCTTCATAAAACAAGAAGTAATCCTTCGTATTTATTCTCCAGTAGACTTGGTGTAATCTTGAAATTCTCTGATCTGTGAAAGTTTGTTTTAAATTTCTTACTGAGCCATCTGGGCTTGGGATGTTCTTTGTAAGAAGATTTTAGCCTATAATTTCTTTAGTGATTATAAAGATACTGAAGTTTTCTATTCCTTAGTAAGTCACTTTTAGTAAGTCATATTTTCTAGGAATGTATCCGTCTCATGTAAATCTTCAAATTATTGTTATAAAATGGATAATATCCTCTCAACTGTTTAATCTCAGCACGATCAATGTTGTCTCCTTCTTTCCATTTCTATCTATTTTTATTTGTGCTTTCTGGTTTCCTTTCTTAGTCTTGCCAGACACACAAAAAAATAATAAATTCATTGATTTTATTTCTTATAGTTTTATTATTTCAATAATTTTTTTATTCTATTATTTTCTTTACTACCTTGGATTTATTTTTTGTTCTTTGGCTAATGTTTGCTTGTTAATTTTGAGTCTTTTGTCTCTTTGAATGCTAACATCGAAAGTTAAATTCTCTTCTAAGTACAGTTTTACCTCCATCTTGCACTTTAGTATGTAATATTCTCATTTAATTCAGCTCTAAATACCTTTAATATTCATTATAATGGGTTCAGATTTTTTAATTTTTCAAATGTGGGACTTTTCTAGTTAGAATCTTGTTACTAATTTCCAACTTAATTGCACTGTGGTTACAGAATGTTATATGTAATAACAAGCTTCTGAAATTTGTTAAAGTTTGCTTTATTCACTATATATATTCAGATATTATAAATTTCTGGGCATATTTGAAAATAATGTATATTCTGTAAGTACTGAGTGGAATGTTCTCTGTATGCCTATTGGTTTAAGTTTGTTAATTATTCTATTCAAATCTACTGTATCCTCACTGCCTTTTTTTAATCTGCTTAATTTATCATCACTTACAAAGATAATTGTTTTAAAAATCTTCCATTTTGATGATATATTGTCAATTTCTCCTGTAATTCTGTAAATTTTTGCTTCATATATTTTAAGGTTATGTTATATAGGCATGCAGATTTTGACTTTTTATATCTTCTTGGAACATTGGACCTTTTAATCAAACATTAAATATCTTCTTTATCACTAGCAGTATTTCTTGTACTGAAGTATGTTTTGTCTTATATTAATGTAGCTAAACCAATTTTTCTTTGGTGGTATTTGCTTGGTGTATCTCTTTTTATATTTTGGCTTTCAACCTTGCTGTGCCCTTACATTAGAAGACATTTTTACAATCAACATAGAACTGATTTTTAAAATCCACGTTAGCAATACATATTTTTTTAACTGGAGGGTTTTGATCATTAACATTAATCATGGTATATTTTAATTTAAATCTACCATTTTATTATGTTCTTTTAGTTTGCTATTCTTTTTCATTTGTTTTCTTTTTTGTCTGCTTTGGGATATAATTTTTTATACTTTCTTTTTTTTTCTTTATTCCATTTTTCCCTCTGCTACTTTGAATGTAATCCCATATAGTTCTACTGTTCTAATGGTTACCACTGCTATTTTAATAAGCATATCATTAAAATAAATTTATTTCTATTTTTAATCTCTTCATAATGATTAAAAGACTTTAGAATAGTTTGATGTCTCCTGTTCATCCATCAAATTATATTCTATCTTTTCAAGTAATTTAGACTGTGCTCTATTATTTATTTAAGCCTCATGAATTATACATATATACCAAATGTTTATTTAGATTTACCAATGTACTTACCATTATTGTTCTATAGTCCGACATGCCACTGAGGTATATCCATTAGAAGTTCCTTTAGTAAAAGTCCATTGATGAAGTGCTCTCATTCTTTCCATATCTGAAATGTATTTATTTTGCCCTTGTTCTTTAAAAATAGTTTTGTGGAGGAGAGAATTCAAGATAACATGAATTCTCTTTGATTATTGAAAATATTATTCTACTGTGTCCTGGCTTCCATTTTTTGTTGCTGAGTCATCAGTTATCAGTCTAGATTTTTTTGTTTGTTTTTGTTTTTGTTTTTGATACGCATGTTGTTGTTTTAAGAAACTTGTCTTTGCTCTTAAGCTAATTTTAAGATTATTTTTTCTTTTTGGTAATCTATAGTTTCATAGTGAAGTATTTATTTATATGATAGTTTTTTAAATATTTATTCTGCCTGGGATTCGTTGAGCTTTCTTGACTTTACATAGAGTGTCTTTCAGCAATTCAAGAAAATGCTTAGCCAGACTCTTCACAAATGTTGCTTCTTGCTTGTTCTATTTTGTTCTTCTGGTGCTTTTGTTATACTTACATGTGATGTTTTCATTATCTCCTGTCTTTTAGTGACTTGCATATTTTTCCTTTTTTCTCTTTCTACCCTGCAGTTTGGAAACTTCTCCACATATATCATATGGCAGTCTAATCCCCTCTCAGCTTCATCAAAGTCTTCAGTGTAATCCACTCACTGAAATTTAAATTACAATTATATTTTCCATTTTTAGATCTTCTAATCAGTTATTTTATAATTTTGCTTGCTTGTTTTTATTCCTTGTTATTTTTCACATTTTAAGCTTTTTCTTTTATTTATTTTTTAAGTTTTGGAATATGTTTATTAGAGTATAATCTTAAGATAATTTTTGATTTGTCAACTTAAAAATGTTCGATTCTTCCTGCCATATAGTAAAGTGATATAAAGGCCTACTGAAAATTATTTGCTTCTTTCTCCTGGAATTGTCCATCAACATATGACCATTTTTGCATTGCCAGCAAACACCTGTTAGAAGCTTTTTTTATGCTTCTTTTCACAAAGCAATGCTATCACAAGCCATAATTCTCATGTAATCTACTTCATAAATTTTGCCACTTCTCTGAATCCAGCATTCAATATAAAGGTCAACAACACGCTATCACAGATTTCTAGAGTGCTCAGAGAACCTCTGAAATGGCCTCCATTCCTGACTCTGTTACAATGCTGGATTTATGCTTGAACATACAGGTCAAGCTGGGCCAGGGCCAGGACCAGGGCCAATAACCTGTAAGGACTATAAGAACAGATCAAGGCTTCTGAAAGCTGGTTCCTAAAGAAAGCATTTCTGTATAAACTGGTATGTCCTGCTTAACAGGAACAGGTTGTTTTTCGGAGTCAGTCTTACATTGATGTCTACCAAACTATAGAGGAGTCACTTTCTCCTGCTCTGTGGGACAGAAACGATAAAGCAATGCACCAAATAAAGGACCCTTTTGTCTTTTAAACAGATCACATATTGCAACTTTATATTCTGCATCTCAATCCTACTGTCTGAAGTCTTCACAGGTTTAGTTTCACTGTTTCTGCTAACTCCCACTCATGGTGACTTTTTTCTTGTGTATTTTGTAATCTTGGATTGTAAAATCATATCATTTAGAATTTAAGCCTTGGTGAATCTTTGGAGAACTAGACTGTAGTTGCCTTCCTCCAAAAGATTTGCATTTCCTCTGCCAGCTATCAAGGAACTCTACCAACCCTGGGCCATGGGGACTGTGCCCTACAGTGGTCCATCAGTGCCAAGGTCAAGACAGGCAGATTTTCTCAACATCCCTTTCTGTGCTGCGTATTTATTTTTGCTCACCCTTACAGTGTCCCAACTTTGTGTGCAGCCTCCTATTACCCTTCTCACTTCATGTGGGCCCTAGACTTAATTACTAGTCCTTCAGGTCCCACAAACAATTAAATAGAAACTCAGGGTCTCCAAGCTTCAGTAGAAGCTCTCATTTGGAAGCCAGCACCAGATCCTTTTTACCTCCCAGGTTCTTGCTTTGACTACATTTTCAGCCTCCAGAGATTCCTTAATTTCATGCTACCTTAGTGATGCATTTTTAAATGATTTGGAAATAGTTGCTTAAACATTTCATTGTTTTATCAGAAAGGCTACCCATATGATTATGTAAACTAAACAGTTAGAAATACAAGTCCACCATTTTCTAATTCAGGCTTTTGCCATATCACCCCCATTGAAGTTATTCTTGTCACACTCGCCATTGAATTTTGTATGGTCAAATTCAATGGTAGTTATCAGGCTTCATCTTACTTTTACCTCTCAGCAGTACTGGGCACAGCTGATCCTCCCTCCTTCCCAGTTCCTCACTTTTCTTGCATGCCTTTCATCTCACTGTCTATTTCTTCTTGGTCTCATTTACTGGACTCATCTCATCATTTAGGCCTCAAAATACTGAATTTTCTGAAGCTTTATCTTGGACTTTCTTCTTTATCTGCATTCATTTTTCAGGTGACACCCAGCCCCATGCTTTAAAAACATCTCTGTGCTAATAGTTACTAAATGTGTCTTTCAAGCCCCTTGTCTCAGGAACTCCAGATTTATATTTTGCTACCTAATAAATAGCTCCTTTACCTGTCTAGTGTCTGAGAGGCATCACAAACCTAAAATGTTTAAGATCTATTCCTCTCCCTTCCCCCACCAAAAACATTAACCTTCCCCAATTCATCCTCATACCTTTAAAGGTCATCACCATTGACATCATTGCCAGGAGTCATCATCAATTTCTCTCATTCCCTTACATTTCTCTTCCAATCCATCAGAGTACTGTTGGCTCTACATGCAAAATTATCTTGACTCTGCCTACTACTCACATTCACCATCCAGGTCAAAGCCAGTGTCTATCACCTGGACAAGCACACTGGTCCCTAACTGCCCTCCTAGCTTCCATTCTTGTCCCCCCACCACCAATACCACCGTCACCAGCACCACCACTTCCAGCTAAAATCTCTTCTCCATCCCCAGATCTTTTTGATGAAACAAATCAGATCATGCATTCTCCTACTCAGAATCCTCACTCTTAGAATAAAATCTGGACTTCTTGCCACAACCAATAATGCCCTACATGGTCTTGCCCCTCACAAATCCTCTGACCTTTCCTTCCTCTATGCCTTCTCTTATTCCCCTTAGGCTTTTGCCACCATGACTTTTTCCATTTTCCTCAAACCAAACTTTATCTAACCCCAGTGCCTTTGCTCATGATGTTCCCTCTGTCTGGAATGCTCTTCTCCGATTATTTCTGTGGCTCATTCCTTTCCGTGATTGCTCAATAGCATCTGCATATAAATATACCTCAGAGAAAATAATCTACCCCATCTCTAGTGTCTACCCTCTTATCCTGACTTATTTTTTCATTAGCACTCATTACTATGTGAAACTGTACAATTTATTTCATCATTTTTTTCTTTTTACTTTTTCCACTAGAATATAAGCTTCATGAGGGCAGGGTCTTCATTTCTCTTATTTGTTATTCTATTGTCATTTGTAATAGACAATCATTCTGTTGAATTTTTTTTTAATGAACCTATTTAAACTTTCAGAATAATCAGTGAGATAAATGACTTTTCCAATCTTATAGACAAGGAAACCTAGGCTCAGAGGTGACAAATGGCTTGGCCATGGTCACATGTCTAATAAATGTGAAAATCTAACTCAAACATGTGTGACGTTATAGGCCATAGTATTTTATTATTTCTTAATTTATCTTCTAACTTTCTGCTTTGAAATAATTTCAGACTTAACAAAAAGGAAACTTTACAAAGTTTTCTTTTGCTCTTCACCAAGCTTCCCCCAATGGTAACATCTCATATAAGCATAGTACAGTTATCAAAACCAGGAATTTAATATTAGTATAGAAGTAGTAAATGATCTATTGATCTTATTCAAATTTCGCCAATTGTCCCACTAATATTCTTTTTTCTGGCCCAGGATTCTATCCAGATCACACATTACGTTTAAATGTCATGTCTCCTCCTGAGTTTCCTCCATTGCAGGACAGACCTCAGTCTTTGTCTTTCATAACCTTGACACTTGTGCAGGAGGCCATATTCTTAAAATCAGAGCATAGTCTATGCAGAGTGCTTAGCATGTGGTAGGACTTTCGTAATGATAGATATTTTTGTTGGGGAAATCAATACATCTTCCTTTTGAGGAGTAGAACAAGCATGGCTCCTTACATTCTGTTTGTGTTGATTAGCTTGGCTGACCTTGAAGCATTTATAAGGAACAGTGAGAGCGGCTTACTCAAGAAAGTTGAAAAAGGAGATTTCCAAGGCTTGGTTGAGATCATGGGACACCTTATGGCTGTTAAAGAACGGCAGAGTAACACTGATGAGATGTTCGAGCCCTTAAAGCAGACTATTGAATTGCTGAAGACCTATGAGCAAGAATTGCCGGAAACTGTGTTTAAGCAGCTGGAGGTCAGTGCATATATGTCTTCTTTATAAAAGAAACAGAGGAAGCATTTTAGGATTTCAGAAGGGGTAAAGTGGAGTCCAGCAAGTTAAAAATAGAGCTTAGAGCTGACTCAAGATCCATGTTTTGGAACTGTAATATGCGGCATATTTGTAAGGTCTAGAAAATTCTGAGAACTCAGTACCTGTGGGAGAATGCAGTGCTGGAGATATATGGGACAATTAACATGGATAATTTTTTTCCCATAGAAATGAACAAGTGTTTCGACTGAGAGAGGAAAAGAAAGCAGATCTGAAAGATGTTAAGATGGTCCAGGAGGAAGTGTGGGACATAAAAGAAAATAACCAGGCAATCCTGAATCCTGAAGAATAGAGAAAAGGCAAGGGGTTAATGTAGTTTCAGTAAAAATAGATTAAAAGCAATAGAAACCAAAGATTGTAGAAACATCTTCCCTTAAAAAAATATCTAAAAGTTTCTTTAGCATTCTAAGTTTTCACAAATTTAGAGGGCTTAGAGGGCCAGTGGCTGAGAGCAAGAAGATTAGTGTTGAGAGCAGCTACAGAAGGAAGTCAAGGAATAGTGGGTAGAGGGCAGATTGTAAGGAACGGGAAGATGACACCATCACATTATCATACCATCTTGTAGCACAAATGGAAGCCATCTGGGCTCTGCCAGCTCAGGACTATGGGAAAGGAAAGAGCACCATGGGAATCTGATCACACTGAGGTCTCCTTTGCAGGAGCTGCCTGAGAAATGGAACAGCATAAAAAAGGTGGCCCTTATTGTGAAGCAGCAGGTGGCCCCACTGCAGGCAAATGAAGTGACACTCCTCCGCCAGAGGTGCACAGCCTTTGATGCAGAACAGCAGCAATTCTGGGAGCGATTCCACAAAGAAGCCCCCTTCAGGTATGGGTCAAATACTGCTGCCTCTCTTTCTCTGAACATTGCAGTCTTTGAGTCATGGGTAATCTTTCTGTTGAGCGTGTGTATTTTCCAGCACCTGCAGACCAGTTAGTAGTCTTCCCTCCCATTTAAGACTTTTGGTTGAAACGTGGTACTAACGTGGTCCAAATCCTATCATGACCTATAAGAAATGGTCAAGGATTGTAGAAACATCTTGCCTTAAAAAAATTCATATAAATCTAGAAGCATCTTGGTGCCTCCACGTTTATAAAGGGATTATAGGTGGTATAATTACTAGGATTTTACTAAACCTTTAGCATTCTAAGTTCTCACAGACTGTTCTTTTGGTTTTAAAAAGTGGCTGTTGGATTTTTAGAATTTTGCAGTGCATTTCATTTTGACAGCATAAAGGAAGGATTTAGCCGGAGGTTTTCTTCAGGAGTGTTCTCTCTGCTTGGTTCAGATGCCTGCCTGCTTGTTATGATGGGTCTTTGCACAAACAAAGCAACTCTGGGATGGGCAGCACCATTCACCTGTGCCCACACTGCACACATTGGGGCTCCTTTCTCAGGGGTTTCCTCCCATGGTGGAGAAGCGGTCTGGTCCTCGTCCACTGCTCAGCATCAAGGTCTCCAACCAGGAGGCCAAACTGGTGCTGAATGATCCTACATCTGCTGATGTGCCATCTAGATTGGGTCCCCCCTGCCCCAACACTCCTGCTCTGTGATTTGTTTCCTGTTTCTTTGAGCTTCATTTCTTGCTGAGTCTCCTCTATAGTTTCGGGTAGACAGACTTAGAAATCTCCAAACTGGAAAATTCTCTATGCTCACAGTGAGGAATGTTTTCATTTTCAAAGGTTATTTGCCCACAGAAATATTATAGCAACAAACCAAACAAAAAAAAATACAACTTCATAGCAGCGAAGTCCAATAAAAATTAAGTGCATGGATGCTAGATTCATATTGCTTGGAGTCCAATTTCAGATTGTCTACGTACTGCTTATGTTATGACAAGTTACGTAATACCTTTGTGCTTCAGATTCCTCATCCATAAAAAGCAGATAATAATAGTGCCCACCACATATAGTTATTGGTTGAATTAAAGAGATCATTCTTGAAAGTGTCTAGCATTGTGCCTGGTACTATGTTGCAAAACCATACTGGTTTGCCCAGGACTTTTCTGATTGTTATTTGTTTGTCTGTTTGATTATTTTTGACATAGCGTCTTGCTCTCTCACCCAGGCTGGAGTCCAGCATCATGATCATAACCTACTGTAACCTTGAACTTTTTGGGTTCAAACGTTCCTCTCACCTCAGCCTCCTGAGTAGCTGGGACTACAGGCATCCTTGTGTCTTGGGAAGCACCTCTGTTCTGGGCAAACTGGCTGGTTGCTCATCCAACCTGGCATGCCTATTCTTATCATTCATTCTTCAAACATTTCTTAAGCAGCTGTTCTCTCCGAAGCATTATGCTTGGAGTCATAGAGAATAAGATGAGTATGTAAAGAGGTAGGGAAGGACAAGTGTGTAAAACAGACATAAGATATAAATATATAAAACATATGACTCTAAAGCAATGTGCTGCCATGTGGGCTGCCCATCAGAATCACCCGGAGAGATTTTTAAAACTCCCAATGTCCAGTCTGTCCTGTGTACCAATGAAGTTAGACTTTCTGGAGGTGAGACCTGTGCATCAGTATGTTGTAAACTCCAGTAATTCCAATGTGCAGCCCAGTTTGAAAACCACTACCCTAAAGGAAAGTAATTGGTTTCCTTTCAAGCAATCATGCGGGGGAATATGACTCCTAATATAACTCCTAAGTCTGTATCCCCTTAGAATAACTGACTTAAGAGCCACACCCTTGTTCCAACGAAGCATCTGTTACTCAAAACCCTTATGGACTCCTTGGGGGACTGTCTTTCAGAGTCCAAGGCTTCTTCTTTTGACTCTTTTTTGGGCATGCAATTGAATTTTTGAAATTGAACACCAATTCAGAGCCAAAACTGCTGAGGGAGGTAAGTTCTCCAGCTGGGTAATACTACTTACACCAAAGACAACAGCCATAAAAATAAAGACACTAATGTCTTTGCACCAACAGTCTCTTAAAATAATTTCAAAAAAGAAAAAAAATTCAAAGATGTTGAGGAAAATGTCTTCTCAAAGAGAATTCTAAAACTGCTTGAAAGGGAAACAACACTGATGTGCCTTTGTGTCTGTTGGAAATTCAGTATTCTGGCTGGGCACGGTGACTCACACCTGTAGTTCCAGCACTTTGAGAGGCCAGCGAGGGTGGATCACGAGGCCAGGAGTTCAAGACCAGCCTGGCCAATAGGTGAAACCCTGTCGCTACTAAAAATACAAAAATTAGCTGAGCGTGGTGGCACAAGCCTGTTATTCCAGCTACTTGGGAGGCTGAGGCAGGAGAATTGCTTGAACCTGGGAGACAGAAGTTGCACTGAACCAAGATCACACCATTGCACTCCAGCCTGGTAACAAAATGAGACTCCATTAAAAAAAGAAAAGAAATTCGGTATTCCTCCTTCATGGGTATGTTTTGTGTATTGATCAGCTCCTGTTTGTTTTTTCATTTTATTTTTATTTGAGAGTTGTGTTCATTTTTCTTTCTTTGCACTTGTATCTGCTGGCTGTGAGGATGTTGCTACTCTTAGCTGGGTGTTCCAAATTCACATCTGTTAATTTGACATGCAGATGAATCCCTAGAAGAGGATGCTTTGAAAAGAACTGCTGGGAAACCAAACATTTCTGCAATTTTGATGTATTTCTCTTCTTGTCAAGAAAAACATCAGAGCTAAAATGGAATTGTAGATTTATTGTTAAAGCGAATCTTAGTGGATGTCAACTTATGTGTTTTGTTTTCTTTCTTAGTTTGGTGTGTGTGAGTGTTCAAAATTTGTAGGTATTGTGTGTAACATGTAAGTTTAAATCTGGTTTCTCTACTGTTATTTGTGAAGTTCTAAGTTGCAGACCCTGGAACATTTTTCCGTGAATTCAAGTTGGAGTTTAATTCTGGTTTCTTCACTTTTAGATCATTTATGAATTTCTGAAGTGCAGACCCTGGTACATTTCTCTGTGGATTCGTTTCTGCTCCTGATTAGGTTACATGGATTAAGCTCAGTTTTGGATGTTCTCATCTTTAAGTAGAGGGAGAAAAAAAAGAACCCAATTGTCTTATTAAGCCCTTGCAGTCTGACAGGTGCTATGTGAAGTCAAGTTGCATGGGTTAAGGTTCTTCATGTCCAAGTCAAATTTCAGGTCCCCCATTAGTTCTTAACTCTAAGTTATAATGCCATATTTCTAGCTGAGCTCTCACCACAGTAATAGGCTGAATCGTCCTGCACAGATTCCAGGGCTGTGTGCAACTTTTAAAGCTGGTGACAAATTCTCCCTCTTAAATGAAAGGAATGCCCACATGCTCTAGGGCATTTTACCATTTGGTCTTCCTGACCTTAAGCACAGTCTTCCTGACCTTAAGAAACAGCACCATGACATACAGTCTTCTTACCCACATCAAGACCAAGTTAATCGAGGGACTGCTGAGCCAAAATAATCTATCTCTGTGTGAGCTCCAGCTCAATGAAGACCATTCGTGTTTCCAGCAGGCAACCAGGTTCTATGAATGGCTGGGAGGGCTTTCTTGAAGTTACCTTCAGTGGGGTGCTGTCCTACATGACAACTGGAGAAAACAGCTTTCCAAATAGCCCAAGGCAACAGTCCTAAGGAAAGAAAGGGTTTTTTCCTGCTCGCACAATGTCTGTTGTTTCTTTAGTAGCTGCAGAAAAGGCTGGTATTCATCATTAAACCTCCAAGGGACATATAGATATCCTAAGATATGTCATTCATTCAGCTCAATCCTGTTCTTCCAGTTAATCTGACTCATTCAGATGATTTAGGCTTTCATGGAGTAGATGAGGTGTGGTCTCAGCAGTGGAGTTCAGAAAAAGCTGTTAGGATTTTGAGATGATACACCTTTCCTGACCTCAAGGACTTATAACCTCAGGGACAACTTGAAAAATGAGCAATAAGGCATGCACACTGGGACCAGCTTTAACCCCACCTGGGGAGGCAGTTCACACCTCCTGTGGAACATGGTGCTTGTAATGGTGAGCCAGAGCCATTGGCAAGTAGGAGCTGTTTCAGAGGGAAAAAAAAGAGTAGAAAATGAGGATATTCTGGGCAAAGGAAATAGCATATATGAAGATGCAAAAGGATGAAAATGTAAGAAACAGCTGGAAAACTGCCTGTGTGCATGGCTGGGATGCAGGAAGTAGGAGAAAAGAATGGAGGAGGCCATGTTTTGACCATAATTGTTGGAAATGGATTTATAACATTGGGAAAAATCCACACCGAGACAATGGATCTCTCCGCAAAACCAGTTTTACTTCTTATGGGAAGGGTGCAACTTGCTGGCAGTTTTGCCACAACAGCACACCTAAACAAAGGAGACAGGGACATTTATAACTTTTATAACCTGACACAATCGCCCCACTGTTGGGTCCAGTTTCCATTGGCTGGAACAGGACCTCACATTCTATGCTTGACCTGATTGGCTAAAAACTTGGAAATTTTCTAAAGAAGTAAAGGTAGAGGAGAACAAAGGAAAAGAGGAAGTAACTTGAGGAATGCTTAGGGAAGCGATAACATTTTCAAATAAGGAAGGGTAATAAGCTTTGACCCAAGACTTGCCTGGCCTTGTCCAGGTGTGTCAGGACAGATATCTAGGTTAAAGTACCTAAGAATATGGAATGCACTTATTTCTTTATTAATTAAGACTTACAGCTACTTTAAGATTATTAGCAAAAGCTTTAAAGTAAATTAACCTTTGAAGAAACTGTTATTTATTCGTAATGAACTAAGAGGAAAGCTTTAGAGAGGAACCTTTTATTTGTTATCATTTCCTACAATAATCAACCACTGAGAATCTAAGCATGACAAAAACATATAAAGACCACCTTCTTGTGGCCATCGAGAACAGAATGGAGCAAGGTAGGCTCAAGACCAGATGCTCAATGGGAGAGTGGTTCTAACAGCCCAGGTGAGCAGCAGTGAGGCCTGATCTGAAGCAGTGGCAGAGATAAGGGAGAGGGGAAAATGTGTTGCAGAGAACTTTAGGAAAATATCTGCAAGATTGATTGAACACGGGAGATGGGGGAGAAGGAGAGTGGAAGGTGATTTTTCATCTTTTAGCTTGGACAAGTGGTGGGAAGAGGTTCTCTCTCATTATTCACTGAAAGGAGCACCGAATGGGAGGAGTGGCCGTCACAAGGTCAGCGTTAGACACATTGAGTTTTACGCTACCTGGTGGGTATCAAGGAGAGGTGTGACACCGTTCATGCTATACACAGATATGGACGGTACTGAGGTTAACATTTACCAACAGCCAGTTTTGCAGGAATCAACTTAACTCACTTATTCCTCTCTCTCTAGGGTCATGTCTGGGTCAAGCCTGAATCAGTTATTTTTCTAGGATCAAAGAAATGAACATTGTATTTTCATTCCTTTTAATTATAGTTTCATTCATCCAAACTTTCCAGGCATTTAGAATAAAATACTTTTTGCCTTATTATTTCAATTTCAAAGGCTCAGCCCAACCTTTTCCCTCTTATTACTTTCTTGTTCTTATACTGTATCATTTCCCCAGGGTTTAGAGGATGGCTTCCAGTTTATTGGGCACATGAACCAAGTCTATGACTATCCTGACAATTTGATCTAAAGTTTAGAAATTGTAAGAGGGCTACCTTCCTCCTGTCTATGAGTTCCCTTCACAGCTTAGGCCAAGTTGGTTTTTATGTGTGCTTAGCTACAGAATATGACCACCCACAAATCTAAACTATAAACAAAAATTGCCCCAGGGTAGATGAAGTTTGGAATAGGTTTGATCAATGTTCATCCCTTATAAATATTTAAGGACCCAACATTGATTTAAGAATATTTATTGGTGCCAAAGAAAGAATGTTTAACAAGATAATGTCTAATCTCCTATGTGTACCCCCAAAATAGCTCACAGGTTACCTAGTAAGTTATTCCTGAATGGTCTTCCATTAACAAATTAAACAGGATGTGGCCTTTTAGAATTTGTTTGAATTTGAACTAATACTGAGAAGTTAAGTTCACATTCTAAGTTCACTCTGGTCAAGATAAAAAGTAGAACCTAAAGTACAATTAAAAAAATAAATAAAAATAAATAATTTTTTTTAAAAAGTAGAACCTGCACACACCAACAATTAGCCTTTGGAAATGAAGAAAAAACACAAGAACTCCTCACCCTTGGTCATCTTTTTGCTGGGCCCCTTGCCGTGAGCACATTCCGTTTCTTTCCTCCTAGTTCTTTCTTCCTCATAAAGGAGAAAGCTCCTTGTCTCTCTCTCTCTCTCTCTCTCTCTCTCTCTCTCTCTCTCTCTCTCTCTGTCTCTCTCTCTCTCTCCCCCTCCCTCCCTCCCTCTCTCTCTCTTCCTCCTTCCCTCCCCCTCTCCCTCTCCCTCCCTCCCTCCCTCTCTCTCTCTCTCTCTCTCTCTCTCTCTCTCTCTCTCTCTATATATATATATATATATATATATATATATATGTATGGCCCTTTTCGACTCTGAGCACTCCAACCTTGTGTTCTGAAATATGTGGGAGCTAAAGAATGGGGAAGGCATGCAAGTGATAGTCCCATTCTCTTAAGATGTAAATCTACAACCATAGCACCTGAGCCAAAAATGATTTAGATGGAACGAGCAGGATCCAAACATAACGAGTGTCGAAGTTAATCTGACACTAATTTAATGGTATGCATAACTGTTATTCTGTTGCATGGCAATTAGGCTTAAGTGGTAAACGTTCAGGTAAATGACTTCAATTAGGATTGCTTTCCATCTGTCAAGTGAAATATTTCTAAAGTCAGCAGAGAAAGGGCAGTTGAAAAAAAGGAGTTTGTATGTCATGCTCTTCCTTTTTCCCTCCTTTCGTATTCTACCTACCAACACGCAAACACACACATGCACACACACAAACACACACTGTAGACGGGAGGAAACGGCCAATTCTCTAGTCACTCATTTCCTCGCAACCTTCCCTTTGATGGTGAACCCCATGATGCCCTGTTTGATTTTAGCAGAACATACCATTCTCCCTTACCCCGTGGTGTGTCTGGTAGGTAGCCCTCCAATCACACACAGAAAACTTGAGCCTAGGGATGAGAGTGAGTATAAAATGGGGTTAGAGGAGAAAAATGAGAGGATCCTTGAGCACTAGGGTTATAAGTGCCCTTGACCATAAAAAAAGCTATCTGCCTATGTGGGTACCTTTGCATGTAGGGTCTTACATTGGGGAAAACACTATGCAGGAACGCATGCTTTGCGGGGTGGCAGCATACGGTTTGTCCACACGAGGATGAGAAGCAGTTTCAGGGGCATGCATCCCATAAACACTGGAGAGAAGAGGATGAGGAAACCAGACTAAAAAACTAGAAATGACTTACATTTCTCTAATGACCAATGGTGATGAGCTTTTTTTCATATGTTTGTTGGCTGCATAAATGTCTCCATGAGATACCATCTCATGCCAATTAGTATGGTGATCATTAAAAAATAAGGAGACAACAGATGCTGAAGAGGATGTGGAGAAATAGGAATGGTTTTACACTCTTGGTGGGAGTGTAAATGGGTTTAACCATTGTGGAAGACAGTGTGGCAATTCCTCAAGGATCTAGAACTAGAAATACCATTTGACCCAGCAATCCCATTACTGGGTATATACCCAAAGGATTCGAAATCATTCGTTCATAAAGACACATGCACACATATGTTTAATGTAGCACTATTCACAATAGCAAAGACTTGGAATCAACCCAAATGCCCATCAATGATAGACTGGATAAAGAAAATGTGGCACATATACACCATGGAATACTATGTAGCCATAAAAAAGGATGAGTTCATGTCCTTTGCAGGGACATGGATGAAGCTGGAAACCATCATTCGCAGCAGACTAACACAAGAACAGAAAACCAAACACTGCATGTTATCACTCATAAGTGGGATTTGAGGAGTGAGAACACACGGACACAGGGAGGGGAACATCACACACTGGAGCCTGTCGGGGGTTGGAGGGCTAGGGGAGGAATAGCATTAGGAGAAATACCTAATGTAGATGATGGGATAATGGATGCAGCAAACCACTATGGCATGTGTATAACTGTGTAACAAGCCTGCACATTCTGCACTTGTACCCCAGAACTTAAAGTGTATTTTTTTAAAAAGCTAGAAATGGTGCTCCTAGATGTCAAGGGCAGACCCAGAGGCTGCCCCAGGATGCAGAAGGGAGTGAACCAGGGAAGGGTAAAGGCAGAAAAGGGAGATCAGGGACAGCTTGGAGGAGGACCCATGAAGATGAGGAGCCAGACTTGAGGCACACGGTGAAGGAAAGTGACCACAATTATATATCAAAGACTTTGCAGCCCATCTTCATGACCACTCACAATGGTTCTCCAGCATGGAGTTCTGTTGCCTGAAGCTGATGCAGGCACTGGGGCAAGCTTCACCATGAATGAGGACATCACCCTGGCAAATGGAAATCAGCTGTGGAGTTTTCCTGTGTCCTGCCCCCAGGGATTCTGATTTAGATGGTCTATAGAGCAGTCTGGGCATGGGGATCTTTCAAAGCTTTCAGAAGATCCTAACATGCAGCCGGGGCTGATAGCCACTGCCTCAGAGTGATCAATGGAGGGAGGTCAGGGTCAGACTCCTGAGTGCCAGCCCTCCCACTTAAAGATTGCCTACCACTAGGTTCCTGGCAGGGCCCTTGGGTTTCCTGCTTCTGCTGTAATATGGCAGCTCTTTTGTGTCAAGTGGTCTTCAGAACCAACAACTAAATGAAGGACAGAGTCTAAAGGGGCTTGGATAAGGGGGTGTTCCCTTCTAGACCTGGGTAGAGGACATCCAAGCACAATGTTGTTCTTGTATTACCCTTTTTCCAATGCCCACTCCACCCCAGACTATCCTGAATGTCTTTTTTTTCCCCAAAAGAAAATCCTGGAGAAAAAAAAGACATTCTTTGCTTTGGTGAAAAGAATGTTTTTGGTGAAAGCCTCTGCTCTTTCCTAAACCACCAAGCCTGTAAAGATTTTAGCTGGTTGTTACCTTAGAGATGCTAGGAGGTGGGTCCCTGCATGCTGTACTTACAAAGGAACACACTGTGTTTTGTAGGTTTGATAGCGTCCACCCTCATCAAATGCTGGATGCCAGGCACGTTGAGATCCAGCAGATGGAATCCACCATGGCCTCTATTTCTGAGTCCGCCAACTTATTTGAAGTCAGTGTTCCTGACTACAAGCAGCTGAGGCAGTGCAGGAAGGAGGTCTGCCAGCTGAAGGAGCTCTGGGACACCATTGGGATGGTGACCTCCAGCATCCATGCCTGGGAGACCACACCTTGGAGAGATATCAATGTGGAGGCCATGGACTTTGAGTGCAAACAGTTTGCCCGGCATATCCGAAACCTGGACAGGGAGGTCAGAGCCTGGGATGCATTCACAGGCCTGGAAAGCACTGTGTGGACCACACTGAGCTCCCTGAGGGCAGTAGCCGAGCTGCAGAATCCAGCCATCCGGGAGCGGCACTGGAGGCAGCTGATGCAAGCCACTGGTGTGAGCTTCACTATGGACAAGGACACCACCCTAGCATGCCTCCTGCAGCTCCAGCTACACCACTATGAGGACGAGGTCAGGGGCATTGTGGACAAAGCTATGAAAGAGATGGGTATGGAGAAAACCTTAAAGGAGCTGCAGACCACCTGGGCTGGCATGGAATTCCAGTATGAGCCCCACCCACGGACCAACATCCCTCTCTTGCGCTCTGATGAGGACCTCATAGAGGTTCTGGAGGATAATCAGGTTCAACTTCAGAACCTAGTGATGTCCAAGTATGTTGCTTTCTTCCTGGAGGAGGTGTTGGGCTGGCAGAAGAAGCTGTCCACAGCAGATGCTGTCATGTCTCTCTGGTTGGAAGTACAACGAACATGGACTCATCTGGAAAGCATATTCATTGGGTCTGAAGATATTCGGGCACAGCTACCCCAGGTACCTGCTAAGGAAATCTAGAATCTCTCTCTTCTCTGATCCAGGTGGAGGGAAGGTCACCTCACTCCTGCATTGTCTAGGCTCTTTCCTTTTCTGCCTCCTTGCTTTGACTTTACTTAAAGGGACCTCCCACAAATGTTCACCTTACGTGCCACCAAAAAGCAGGCAGAGGAAAAGAGAGATGGCGAAATGCACATCAATCAGTTTGTCCTTAGATGGGTGGGAAAAAGAAAGGACAACCTCCCTCAGGAAAAAAAAAAAAAAAAAAAACGTGTATATGTAAGAAAGGAGATTTAAAAATACTGGCTATTGCAGTTTGGGTTGAGGTCTGCATGGGTTGCTTCTTGCTTCTTGGATCATTAAAATTCAGGTATCCACTGAAAATGAGTCTTGTTTCCAGGCAAATTCAGGATCCTTCTCAGCAGCATGCCATTCTATAAACCTCTGGCCTGTGCTAGCATTCCAACTACCCATTGTCAGCTAAATACCAAACAATGGATTTCCCTAAAATATGTGTCCTTCTGTGGTTATTACCTTCCCTGTGTTTGCTCCTTCTAATTAGTCCTAATTAATGTGCCATTAACTTACCCCTCTCTCAGTGGCCTCTGGTTCATTTTTAAATTTTTTTTCTTCAGAATCCCTCTGTATTATTTCAGTACAGCAAGTTCTTTGCTTACAAATTAGCCTGATTCCAAAACGTCACGCGCTGTCCAGGCTTTGGTTAGAAATTAAAGCACAGTCTGCCAAAACATAGTTTTCCTGCTAATCTCAAAAAGCGTATTTAGTGCAATACTGTAGATTAAAGGTTGTATGTTTGCAGTGAAAAATAATAGAAAACAATTCTGTATGGCAGTTGTAATTAAGTCAAATTGAATAAACCAGATTTTATTTATCTCAAATGCCAGCGATTGAAGCAGGCCAGGCTTAATGAGAGGGGGCAGAGATAGAGGTGGAGATTCTTGTAGAAACTTTAAGGGATATGTCTGAGGACTTTTAATTAAAAAATGGAAGATTCAGTATCGTTAACTCTAAACAGTGCCCCAGGTTTGTGTACAAAATATATAAACACATTTATTTTCTCTGTAATAACAATGAAACAGAAACAATTTCAAAACGTAATAAAATCAGCCAGACTCTTAACACCCTAACTGGTAACTATTTTCATTCATTATGAATTTTTCCCAACTTTTGCTCATGTATATATCTATTTTTACATAATTGCTCTCAGTGTAATTACAATTTCCTATTCAACTTTTTTCGTGTGAACCTTTATGCCAGATGTTTCAGATACTTCTACGGCCTGATACTGTTTCATTTTTAATTGGAGCAAAACATCTCCTGTAGGAATCATAATTTACTTTACCCTCTTGTTTTTAAGTCTTCTTGGGAGGAGGGGAGGATCACAGAGGGAGGGAATGGCACGCCTGGGCTTGAGTCCTCATTCACTAGCAGCTGTGGGACCTTGGCCAGGGTACTTAACCACTCAATGTCTTGGTTTCCCCATGTGTAAATTAAGACTAGTACTGGTATCTATTCTGGAGTCTTCATTAAAACAATACATATAGCACATACCATTATGATTGTTGTTATATAATAATAATACCCCAAGCTCTACCACCTCACCAGGTGCCAAGTATTTGGCTGAAGCATATTGCATATATTAATCTGTCAGTCATTTCAGTGATAACTGTGAGTGTGTATGTTTGGGAGAAATGACGACAACTGATCAGTTTTGACATCAAAGGGGTATATTTGCTGAGGGAAAATTCATTTTGATTATAAAAACTTTTGCATGGGTCCAGAAAGAACGTTAGATCCACCATCTACTTACGAATCAAGTGTTGGATGCCTGGGGCTTGGGGGTGGTCTCTGCAACCTTTTCAGGAAGTCCTCAAGGTCAAAATTATCTTAATAATAATATTAAGATGTCATCCCCCTTTTTTTCCTCTGGTTCTTCCATGAGGGTGCAGTGGGGTTCTCCAGAAGTTAGATGACATGTGATATCACAATAAATTGATACAGAAGCAGTTTTCTGTTAAGTAAGACGTTGCAAATATTTGGAAAAAAGAAAAGTGAAATGATGCCCTCTTTTCAACTGTTACTTTTTGTTTTGGAAAATATATTTACGTATTTTATTTACCCTAACATAGTGGTTTATTATTGTCACTTTTTAAATGCTTTTTTTTTTTTTTTTTTTTTTTTTTTGAGACAAAGTCACCCTCTGTCATTCAGACTGGAGTACAGTGGCGGGATATTGGCTTTTTGCAACCTCTGCCTCCCAGGTTCAAGCGATTGTCATGCCTCAGCCTCCTGAGTAGTAGCTGAGATTATAGGCATGCCACCAAGCCCAGCTAATTTTTGTGTTTTTAGTTGAGACACGGTTTCACCATCCTGGCCAAGCTGGTTTCAAACTCCTGGCCTCAAATGATCCGCCCACAGCAGCCTCCCAAAGTACTGGGATTATAGATGTGAGCCACTGCACCCAGCCTAATGTGTTAATGAATATTTTTTTAATTTATTTGAAAAAAAAAAACCCTTAGCTTCTAGTACAGAAAATAGAGATATGATAGATATTACCTGCATAAACAAAAGCTCTTTGGACTCCTAAATAATTTTTGAAAATGTACATGGGTTCTAAGATGAAAATGTTTGCGAACTGCAGCTTAAACTAAGGGTGTTTCCTTCTTTGAGTCTATTTTCTGTATTCGTCAACCCAGTAACAAGTTTCTGCTTCTAACTGGTTCCATGGAGGGAGCTTTTAGGAACTGAGTAAGGTGATGTTTAATTGTTTCCATATTTTTATTTGCAGGATTCTAAAAGGTTTGAAGGCATTGACATTGACTTCAAAGAGCTAGCTTATGATACCCAGAAAACTCCAAATGTAGTGGAAGCCACCAACAAGCCAGGCCTGTATGAAAAGTTGGAGGATATTCAGAGCAGGTGAGGGTCCAACTGTTACCCTTCTGTAATAAGAAGGCATCATTTCATTTTCCCCATCTGTCTCTGAGACCTGTGGTGGGGGAATGAATATGTGTGCCCGTGCATGTCCCTTGCTTTACCTGTTTGGGTAACATGAGGAATTAGAGGTGTTGATGCCAGTGTGGACACATTCATGTATATGTTTGCAAATATCTGTAAGTGTTTCTTGTGCTAATTTCTGCATATATTCCATCTATTGCATATATGTACATTTAGGTAATGTATGTGTATCTATGGGTCTAGTCATCCTTAATTGGGAAATTCTGTGTTCTGTGCCCTCAGATTGTGCCTGTGTGAGAAGGCCCTAGCAGAGTACCTTGACACTAAGAGGCTTGCCTTCCCTCGGTTTTACTTCCTCTCCTCCTCCGATCTGTTAGACATCCTTTCCAATGGCACAGCTCCGCAACAGGTAAGCTGGAGGAGCATCCACAGAAAGGTCTAGGAGGAAGGAGTGAGGGGTGCCCAGCAGGAGGCGGATTCAGGCTCCCCATCATGCCTTTTCTCTCTGGCAAGGTGTATACTTCAGACCTGTGTTGCCCCCAGAATCATCACATACCTCAGAGCTTTCTTATTTTATTTTTTTTTATTTTTAGATGGAGTCTTGCACTGTTGCCCAGTCTGGAGTGCAATGGTGAAATCTCTGCTCACTGCAACCCCCGCCTCCCGGGTTCAAGCAATTCTCCTGCCTTAGCCTGGCGAATAGCTGGGATTACAGGCACCTGCCACCACACCCAGCTAATTTTTTGTATTTTCAGTAGAGATGGGGTTTCACCATGTTGGCCAGGCTGGTCTTGAACTCCTGACCTTGTGATTCATCCGCTTTGGCCTCCCAAAGTGCTGGAATTACAGGCATGAGCCACCATGCTTAGTCTACTCAGAGCTTTCTTAATCCCCATCAGTATTGCTGCTCAGCATGCCCTCTGGTCCATCAGAGGCTAATCCCTAACGTAGAACTGAAAAACTTTGAGGATTGCAAAGGTGCATGGGGTTAAAGCTTGGCAGAGAATGCCTTTGATCTGGTTCTGAAGAGAGATCCAGGAAATACTGGCCAAAAGTGATAGCTAAAATTTTGATAGGGAGATATAATTGGAAGTTGTATTAACTGAATATTGAGGTCAGGCTTATTGGCAGAAGCATATGTGAGAAGCCCAAAATTTCATTAGCCATATCATCTTGGGAATATTGCTTTTTTGCAGCAAACTTTCCTCATCCATAAAATAAAGAAACCTGCTGTGTTTGAAGGTTTTTTGAGTATTAAAGTAACTAATTGAAGCAGTGTTGGTATTTGGAGCTACAGACATTGGTTTTGAAATTTGGGAGTGCATCAGAATCCCTTGGAAGGCTTGTCAAAGTACAGATTCTCACTCCCACTGTTTCTGATTCACTATGTCTGGGTGGGGCTGGAGAATTTGCATTTCTAAGAATTTTCCCAACATGCTGCTGGTCTAAGGACTACGCTAGAGAACTTCTGCTAACAGCCATCGTCTCGGTCTCAAAATTCTTGGATGAGTTCTTTTTCCTCATATGATTTTGTTACTCATTTAAAGTATAGTTGGGCTCATTTGCTGTTTTTTGCTTTCAGTGTTAAGGGTTTTTCCCATCCTTGTTTATTTGATTTTTTTTTTTTGAATATGTATGATGCTGCTAGGATTCCAAAAGTCAAACTAAGCAAAAAGATATATATATACTCAGAGATGTATCCTTCCCTTCTCTATCTTTTTCATCTCATCACCACTTCTGCTCCACCCCGTTTAGGTAACCAATTTCATTAGCTTCTGGGTTAGCTCTCCTATGTCTATCTTTACAAAAGTAAGCAACTGCATATTTACATTCATATATGGTACACTGTCTAATTTTGCCTTCTTTCCTACACAAAAGGTAGCATGCTGTGCCTTCTTGTCTGCACTTTTCTTTCTTCTGCTTAGCTACGTAGCATGGAAATCACTCCATATCAAGTCAAAGATATCTCCCTCATTTTTTAATATTTGCACCATACTCCATGGATTGATATACCATAGTTTGGACATAGGTTATTAATAATATTTTTGTAATTACAAATAATGTGGCATTGAATAACTTTGGACTTTGTATTGTTGGTCATCTGTCTTCCAGATAAATTCCCAGAAGTGAGATTGCTGGCTCAAGGGGTAGATACATATGTAGTCTTATTAGATATTGCCAAGTTTCTACCCTTTTGTTTCACCACAAGCAACAGATGAGAGCTTCTCAGAGCCAAAGGATGGAACCATGCATAAGGTTTCTGTCTTTGACCTACCCTTACTGACTTAGTGAAATTATGTTTTGATTTGTTAATAAGAAGCAAGTACTGGCCAGGCGCAGTGGCTCACGCCTGTAATCCCAGCACTTTGGGAGGCCGAGACGGGTGGATCACGAGGTCAAGAGATCGAGACCATCCTGGTCAACATGGTGAAACTCCGTCTCTACTAAAAATACAAAAATTAGCTGGGCATGGTGGTGCGTGCCTGTAGTCCCAGCTACTTGGGAGGCTGAGGCAGGAGAATTGCTTGAACCCAGGAGACAGAGGTTGCGGTGAGCCAAGATCACACCATTGCACTCCAGCCTGTGTAATACGAGCAAAACTCCATCTCAAAAAAAAAAAAGAAGCAAGTACTAAAGAGAGATTATCCCTGATAGTTATAGAGCTTCTTTTTTTCATATAGATGGAAATATTTCCAAAGTAGCCCAGGTGTGATGGGGTTGAAATATTTATTATTGTTGGGCACTGTGGCTCACACCTGTAATCCCAGCACTTTGGGAGGCCAAGGTGGGAAGATCACAAGGTCAGGAGATCGAGACCATCTTGGCTAACACCATGAACCCCATCTCTACTAAAAATACAAAAAAAAAAAAAAAAAAAAAAATTAGCCAGGCATAGCAGTTGAACCTGGGAGGCAGAGGTTGCAGAGAGCTGAGATCGTGCCACTGCACTCTATTCTGGTAACAGAGCAAGACTCCATCTCAAAATGTATATATTTATTATTAATGTATTAGCATTCTGTATTATAAGTGTATTTTTATTCATTCTATGTATAGAAGGGGTCAGTTCACTACCAGATTTTTATACCTCATTCTTTTTAAAAATTAATTGATTTTTTTTTTTTTTTTTTTTTTTGGAGGTGGAATCTTACTCTGTCACCCAGGCTGGAGTGCAGTGGCATGATCATGGCTCACTGCAGCCTCAAACTTTTGGGCTCAAGCGATCCTGCCACACCAGTCTCCAGAGTAGCTGGAACTACAGGCATGAGCCACTACACCCAGCTAACTTTTAAAAATTCTTCGTAGAACCTAAAGTCCCATAAAAAAAAATTCTTTGTAGAGATGGGGTCTTACTTTGTTGCCCTGCCTGGGCTGGTTTTGAACTCCTGGCTTCAAGTGATCCTTCTGCTTTGGCCTCTGAAAGTGTTGGGATAATAGGCATGAGCCACCAGAATAGGTCTCATTCTTCAATATTTATTTTGATTTGTTTCTTATTTGATTTGAGTACATTTTTGAGTAGTCCCCACACTCTAAGAGATGAAGCATGGTGGAATACATTCTATTTCCTTCTGTATCTTGTGACTCTGTCATTTCACATGTGAGGAAGCAAATGGTTAGGGTTAGAATTTATGAGTCAGAGCAATTTCCTCTCAATCCATGCAGATATCACACTGCTGTTTGTTGTTCCAAAGAAGTCATCTGAGGCCTGCCTGCTTTAAAAAAAAAAAAAAATTCCAGCTAGGCTAATTTCTTTCTATCTAGGTCCCTATAGAGAAAAAAATTAAAATTAATTTCTAAACATTTGTATGCTTATATACTTGCTTTATTTTGTTAATTTATGCCTAAAACATGATGAGGTGTCCTATCTGAAAACCAGAGCTTTTATGATCTTGAAAAAGTCTTCTTCTTGTGTGTTTTAAAATAATGTATCTATTCCATTTATCTGTATGTTTTTTCATTTGGGTTTATTATACTCCCATAAGCTGAGATTCCACTTTACACATGTTATATACATTACCTTCTCTTTAATCATATTTTTATTTCTTAGTCCTCTTCCTTGGCATTTATCAGTAAGTTGCTCAAGTTCTTCCACCATATTTAACTTTTTGTATCAATTCAGCACTTCAGTGTTGCTGATACTACTATAAACTGTGCTCTGTCACTCTTAGTTTCCTTACTTTATTTCTCTACCTCTGCCAATGCATCTTTCACCGCGTATTTTATAAACTTCATGTTTAATTTAATTGAAAGTAAAACAAGGTGATGGTTTTCAAATTGATTTGTTTCCATTGCTATATTAAAGCTTTAAAATATATGTGCTCTTATTTGCCCTTTTGAGTCCTGTTTTCTTCTTTTAAATTTTGGAATATTTTCATAGGTTCTATATTGTTGTTGTTGCTGTTGTTGTTGTTGTAATTGTTTTTAATTTGCTATTTGTTTTTCAATAAAGAAAAGTCCATCTTGGTTTTTGTCCCAAATCGGTGTGGGTGGTGTCTCCATGGGTACCCTCACAGTTTACCTAAATACTCTTCGATTTGCCCTCTCATTTTATAAGCTGGAGAGCTGGTTGTTCTAAATTGAGCATTAAAAGTCAGGGTACCAGCAGCTGGAGGGCCCTCGGTAATTTTTCAAGACGCTCTACCAGGGGGCAGGTTCTATTCCTTCTTTTTCCTCCAGCCTGCCATTTTCTTCACCTCAGGACCACAACATAGCTCTGTCCAGCATCCCTGCTAGCACTGCGGCCCAAGGCATTCACTGCAGAGGACCTCTGCTCCTGAGATGTCATGCCTGGGAGCAGCCCGGCACAGCCAGACTGTATGCTTAGCATGAGCGTGCCTGCCCTGCTTGGAACCCTTCTGAGGTGTGTTTGTTGAATTGAAGAGGTTTTAAGAATGGGGTGGCTTCTTCCACAGGCCACTGTCACCACCACTCTTGACTCTCCAGATTCGGTGTGTATTAGCATTCTTTTGCCAGATGGTCCTCTGCTCATTTCCTGTGCCACGGTAGTGTTTTCTTAGGAAGAAGGTTTACAAACTGACCATCATATTTTTCGCGAATTTAGTCCTATTTATAGTAGACCAAGCAGAATTTAGTCAAACCATTGTGGCTTAGTTGGTTTGTAGCTAATGCACAACTCTCACTAGTTTTATTCAGTCTTCCTTTGGCCACTTCTGCAGATTCATTTTATTGCTGTCCTTACATTAGCATTGTTTCCATAAACTTAGTTCTAAATTTTGGTGTCCACCACTCTGCCTTTCACAGCGATTGTCACAGGTAGGCCTCTAAACAATTCTAATAAACAGCTTCCTGAACACATTCTATGACCCTTTGACCTGGTTTCCCTTCGTAGGTTCAACGTCACCTTTCCAAACTCTTTGACAACATGGCCAAGATGCGATTCCAGCTAGATGCCAGTGGAAGACCAACCAAGACAAGCCTCGGCATGTACAGCAGAGAAGAGGAGTACGTGGCTTTCAGTGAGCCCTGTGACTGCAGCGGGCAGGTAACATTATAGTCCTTTCCCCTCCTGGTGCTTTTCTGTCTCAAATGCCTTCATTCAAACCTGATCAGCATCAACTCTAGGAGGTCCTTTCTGGGCTTGGTCCAGAGCTGCTGTCCGTGTCCTCCGACAGCCAGCTTCTTTGACTTGAACTGATGGTGGAGCAGCAGCTGGCGCCCTGCTTTCCTCTTTCAGGGAAGGACACATGTCAAGATTCATCTCTTTTCCTTAACCAAAGACCTGTGCAGAGGGAAATAAAATGCACATAAACAACTAGCCAAGTCAATGAGAAAAGGATGTTAAAATGATTAGGGACACCAGGAGACATCAACATGGCAGCCCCTGGGGCACCCTGCAGGGGAATCTGGGACACTGACACCCTCCCGGGGAGAAAAATGTCCTTTTGTGAAACCGGCTGCTTTCCTGAGATGTCCCCTCTCTGCACAAATATGCCTCAGCGTCACTTCTTCCCACAGCCTTCCGCTTGGAGAACAAACTACCATCCTGCTCCAGGAACTGCTTCCTCCAAATCTCCACGTCCAATGCAAGGACACAAACCATGGGACCGTTTTCCCCTTAAGCCTCCTTCCCATCCTTTAGCACCACCACTGAAGTATAGACCTTTCTTTGTTTGTCGTCCTAAATGATGCAGCAAAGCATTGCCCCTGGGGATTCTCATCTAGTGCCAAATAACACCTGGAGTAAGAATATTTTACAGGGTTCTACCTTTATCACATGAATCTAAGAAAGCAATTCTAGTGCTGGAAAATAATCACTTCTCAGTTATATGAGGGTGGCCCTGGGGTTTCATTCCGAATGTGTTCTTTTTGTAGACCCAGAAAGCGTTTAGTTGGGGAATGCAATCCTGGTTTGCACTTCGTACTCAGGGTAGACAAGGTCATGACAAGCCACTGACTTATTTACACCAGCTCAACACAGATTTCTATTTCCTTGTACAAACTCTGGGTGACAGCCCCCAAACCCTTAACATGATACTCTGTCCTCCATATTACAAATGCACACATCAGCCTGCTGTTAATTATGTTTGGGTCTCACCCATCACCATCCCAATTATGTAAACACATCTCTCTTCACCTTCTGGCAGCCACTTGGGGCTGTGTACCACATCTGGGCTCCACTTCCTTCGCTCCCTCAGGCTGAGTGGAACAAAATGTGTAGTACTAATCAAAACTTTTTAGGCAACTGTCTAACCCCGAGTTGTTCTTTCAGGTGGAAATATGGCTGAACCATGTCCTTGGTCACATGAAGGCCACCGTGAGGCATGAGATGACAGAAGGTGTAGCTGCCTATGAAGAAAAGCCAAGGGAGCGGTGGCTCTTTGACTACCCAGCTCAGGTATTGTAACCAGATCCTGCCATCCTCCACTGGGCTGTTTTCCTTCGCAGCCTCCTCCAGACTTCAGCAGCTGACAGACATCAGGCTGGCTGCATGCTTCACAATAGGGGGACCTGAATCCCAGACCTCTGTGAGGGGTCAGCAGATAGGAGCAGGGAGATTGACAACCATGGCCTAAGTCAGTCCTGACCTTGGGAAATCAACGGTGATCTATTTTTGCCCTTATCGGCTACAGAAGGGAGAAAGTGTCAACAGTTCAACTCTTCGAGCCAGCCCACTTTCTATGTGCCAAGCCCTGTGCTGAGCACAGGACACACCAGCAGGGAACAAGACAATAAGACCTGTCCTGCTGGAGTTCACAGGCTCATATGGAACTGAACCACTGTCACATGTGACTGGCATTTTCATAGGGAAGGCTTAGGACACTCTGGGCGCATACAGCTAGTTAGTGAGGTTGAGGGACACCCCCATGAGCATATGATATGAAAGCTGCAATTTGAAGCAGGAGTTAGCAAGCTAAAAGTGGGAGCAAGGAGCAACCAAGCAGAAGAGCAAGCCCAGGCTCAGAAGCCAGACCATGTCTCAGCCAGAGTAAGCAGGGGAGGAGCAAAGGCTGCAGGTGGATTCTGGAAGCCAGTTCCTACGGACCATGTGAGAGAATCTGACTTGCTTCTGAGATACACCTGAATTCCTTATAGGTTTCTCAGGAGTGTGATAACAGAGAAGGCAGATGTAACAAGAAATGTTTAAAGTAACTCTGACTACAGTATACCACTCCTCCTTCCCTCGGTTAACGGTATGGTAGCAGTGTTGCCGTGTTTGGGGGTTGCAGATGTTTGGTAGTAATCAAAGCCATTTGGTACAGTAGATAAGATTGCCCTTGGAAAGTATATAGAATGAGAAGAGAGTGGAGAACAAATTCTTGAGCATCATTCAGAGCCTGAGGAGGAGCACGGAGGAGCCAGTAAAGCAGAATGAGAAATGGTGTTTGGGGGCAGAAGGAAAACCGGGAAGTAGTAATTATGGAAACTAAGCAAGAAAATGTTAGTAGCAGGTTAGAAATAAAAAATGTGAAACACTTCTAAGAGATCAAGCCAAATAAAGAGGATGAAGAAGGTTCATGGATAAGCTTGGCAAGGCCCTATCAGGGGAGTGGTAAGGAAGAGGCAGTATTGCAGGGGCTGAGGAGTGGAAGAGGTAGAAAGTATTCACCGTGAATGTGAATAGCGGGAGAAACTTGGCTATGAAGAAGAGAGGAGAAAGGAGTCCACACTGCAGAGAAGAAAAGGTATTTATTAACAGTGGGGTTCATACATACTCTCAAATTATCCCAGTAAGGCTGACAATGAGGAGGAACTTCTTTAACAAAACCTAATGGAACATACATTCAAAGGGAAAAATGGACAAAGAGGAATGGTGCTGTTTACTACAACCAAGTTCTCTATTCCACAAAGGAAATAATTCCCATCAGGCTTCCTTGCTTACCTGATTCAGAATTTTGAGAAAAGAGAATGTGTTGCCTCCCCCTATTGTAATAAATGTCATCTAGAGTGGTGTCTCCCAAACCAAATGATACTACAGAGGAGCAATGGACCTAAATTCTCCACCATGAATAATCAAAGTTATGCCTGTTCCACACAGAGTTTCCCAGAAAGCAGAAATACGTATTTGAATTGCTTTTTCTATTTATTTATTTTTAATCTCTGAAAATGCAAGTTGTATTAACCACACTGAATTTCAATATCTTTCATTGTGGCATTCAAAAATAGGCATTTTAAGGCTTTAAAATGTCTTTAAAATCTAGCAAAAGTATGGTAGAAGAGCAAATATGTGCCGTAGATGATCAGCAGAGGCTCACTGAATTAGATTATCAGACCACAGAGGAGCAGAGCAAAGACTGGGTGTTATTGAGATGCTTGGGCAACATACTGTCATCCTCCCAAGCTTGGGAAAGTTGCTGTCTCTGGGAGGTAAAGACTGAATCATCCACGTCACAGTTTCTAGAAGCGACCAGCCTTGATCAGAATCAATCTTGGGTTATTCTCAACCAAATGATTTATTTTTCAAGAGCAGAAAGTGCTTTTCCCACCTGTGTTATTATGACTTCACACCTCTAAGGCCTTAGAGCATATGGTTCACTTAGTCAATGCTGGTGGAAGAGGGAGGGATGGAGCTCATGTCACCCATGCTGTTACATCCTGGGCACTCGCTATGTGATGAGTGGGCTGGTTGGAAACAGCCACGGTAACAACAGCTTTACCAGGCAACTCTTGCTGCCACAGGTGGCCCTGACCTGTACTCAGATCTGGTGGACAACAGAAGTGGGCATGGCATTTGCCAGGCTGGAGGAAGGCTATGAGAATGCCATGAAGGACTATTACAAGAAACAAGTGGCCCAGCTCAAAACCCTCATCACCATGCTGATTGGCCAGCTCTCCAAGGGAGACCGGCAGAAGATTATGACCATATGCACCATTGATGTGCATGCCCGGGATGTGGTAGCCAAGATGATTGCTCAGAAGGTGGGTCCCAAATGTCCAGCGTTGCCCAGTTTTGTGTACAGCTACACCATGAGAATAGCTCGCATACGGCCAAAACATGGGGGCCCCAGGGTCTGTACAGCACTGGCTGGACAGCAGAGGGAGGATCACACTGGCCACTCTTACCTTTTAAAACCTCCAACAGAACCCTGTAATCAGAGCAGCTTATGCTTTCTGTGCTGTGGTGGCCACAGCGTGCTGCACACTTAGCAGCAGTAAACAGCCAAGACATCAGACCCCTATGTATCCTGTGGCCAAGGAACCACTTGCTTCCTGTGATTCACCCACCTACTCTATTACTCTCTCTTTAGGTAGACAATGCCCAGGCTTTCCTCTGGCTGTCTCAGCTGCGCCATCGTTGGGATGACGAGGTCAAACACTGCTTTGCCAACATCTGTGATGCCCAGTTTTTGTATTCCTATGAGTATCTGGGAAACACACCTCGCCTGGTGATCACACCTTTGACTGACAGGTGAGCACTGGTGTCAATCACTGACAGCCTTACTGCTGTTTGGTTCAGCCCAGCCAGTGGGCATCTAGGGTCAAAGTCCCTGTCACTTGCTATTTGTCCATAAAGCAACAGGGAAAGGACCTGACTCAACACAGCAGGTTTAAAGTGAAACTGAAAGGATGTAGGGCAGAGCCTTTCTTGGAACAAATCCCAGAGCAAATCAATGAGCCATGACTTTTTGAGGAATTACTTAGCGTTCATACATACCTGAGTTCTAACACGAGCCCTAACACATACCAGCTGTTTGATTATGAAAAAAAACTGACCTAATTTTTGGTTTCCTCATCTGTGAAACGGAGGTAGTAACTCATACCTTCATGATTATTGTAAGGATTAAAGACAGTAATGCTGGCAGGGAGGGGAGGAGGGAGATGAAGAGAGGTAGGTTAACAGATGCAAATATACAATTAGATAAAAGATACAAGTTCCGTCATTCAACAGCAGAATAGCATGACTATAGTGAACAGCAGTGTATCGTATATTTCAAAGTAGCTAAAAGAGAGGACTTTAGTTATTCCCAATACATAAAAATGATAAATATCCAAGATGATGGATAACTCAAATACCCTGACTTGATCATTACATTCCATGCATGTAATCAAATATTACATATACCCCATGAATATGTAAAATATGTATTGATTTAAAAAGCATACTGATAACCCCCTCACCTCCATTTACAAAACGCAGAGATATTTCTCTATATATTCATTAAAGCTAAGAAATATGCCATAGAATGTTATACTGCACAAAGATTATAATAACTTTCTAAAACTATTCTCTTGAAAATGTCATAGTGTAATTTAATGAAGAACTCTAAGTAAGTGAATAATGTATTTTGCTTTCCAGGCATATTTATAAAAATAAATATGGTTCATTAAAACAAGCACATAAAAAAGACAGTAATACTCCTAAAGAGGTTAGTATATAAGTGCTCAGTAACCGATGCCTATTATTATTTTCTTGTCAATCAATTGATCAATCAACTGGCAAATTGATTTGGTATCTCTTACTTTGGGAAAAAAAAAATAAGCAAAGTAGTTCCAACCATTAAGGAGCGTGCATTTTATTTTTTTTAGAAAGACATAATTTCTGTCACTTATATTCACACATGAATGAATTCACTGCAGTCAACCGAACAAGTCACTGGTAATACTAAGATGACTAAAACATTTTCTGCCCTTAAACTCCAGTTTTAATGAGGGAAATAAGACATATGTAGATTGAAAATTTAAATAACACCAAGGGGAAATGTTCAAGGCCATAGTATAAAATAGGGTACAAGGCCAAATGCAACACATTTCCAAGCAGGTGACTCAGCAGAAAGCCCTCAGAGCACAGAAGGCCCCACTCAGAGCAGGAGGAAAAGGACTGGAAAGGCTTCAGGGAAGAGATGGTATTTGATCTGAACCTTGAAGGATATACTGGGTTCCTGGAGGATTTCAATAGGTGATGAGATTACTGTCAGAGCGTCCATGAAATTGTATAAAAATCTGTTCACAAGTCACTTTTCCTATTAAGAGCGATACACAACATTCATTAATTGTTAAAATGCTAGGCCTCCCCAAAAGCTAAAGAGCTACTGATAAACATTGCTGGAAAATAGCATACCGTGGGCAAAGTCAGAGACATGGGAAAACTCAAGATATGTTTCTGGAAGACAGAGTTTAGACTTTGGGGGAGGTAGTCAGCCATAAAGGAGTCAGAATGTAGAGTGCGAAGAATATATTCTTTACCCAGTAAGTAGTGTTACACTATTGAAAATTTTCGTCAGAGTATGAAATCTGTACTTTATGAAGATTCATCTGACAGCAGAGCACAGGTAAAGGAGAGAGAGGGCAGAATAGTAAGTCGTGGTGCGTGCAAGAAATGATATTTTAATTCCACAGAGATTTCTGTAAATTCTGCTGGAAGTTCATACCCTTTGCTCAAAATTCCATTGAACATTAAATCTCCTCTTCTCCAAAAGGAATTTTATATCTGAATAATTGGTTCACTGAAATAAATGTCTTGTAGGTAATGAAGAGATTGTCATAAATTGTGAGTTAAAGTTAAAATGGCCAGATAGAATCTGCCATTTTTTAACTTTTCTCTCTTCCTGTTCTCAGTGATACCACTTTTATTTTAGTCAGATCCTCAGATATATTTCCAAGGATTTCATAAGTATTTCTGGTTCGGTTCAACTGTAGTCACTGTGCTCATGGAATGAATAGGTCATGAAAAATCCAAAGTACTTGAAAATCCCAACGTGATTCATAGATCAACATCTCAGCTTAAGGCCAAGGTGGTTCCTCTGCTCCTATGTTTTTCAGGTCTTTAATTCCTTTTTTCTCTCCAGTCTGGAAGGGGAGAGGAGAGTCCCACTCAAACTGCTTCCCTCTTACTTTGTGTCTCTCTTTTTTGTGGTAGCCCATAGAGGGCACATCACTGTCTCCAGCAGCTCCTCACTGTGCATGGACTAAAACGTGAACTCTGCATGGAACTTGGTAGTTTCCCTCAGCCACCCTGATGCCTCACTCCCTACACTCCAACCACATGACCTCCTTTCTGTTCCTCGATCATCTGGAGTTCATTCCACCTGAAAGCCTGCACACATGGGCTTCCCTCTGCCTGGAATGCCCTTCTCAAGGCCGTCTGTTCCACTGGCACCTTCTCATGCTTTTGTTCTACTCGCAGTTCTGAGAGGCCTTCCCTGACCACTCTTTCTAAAAGTCAACCTCTCCTACCACACACGCACACACACACACACACACACACACAGAGAGAGAGAGAGAGAGAGAGAGAGAGAGAGCGAGAGAGAGAGCGAGAGAGAGCGCATGAGCAGATAACCCTGACAGAGCCCTTGTTGGTCTTCCCAATGTTTCCCCCATTCTGAAATCACCTGGCTTGCCTCCTTGTTGTTGGCGTTCCCCTTTGGAATGTAAACCTCCAGCAATCAAGAACCTTTGTCTATCACATTTGCTGTTATGTTCCCAGCACCTAGTAGGTGTTGAATTAATATTCATCAAAGGAATGAATGGTGTTTAAATATTGAGCGCCCAGATCATAAGAATAGACTTATGATTAGAAGATAGATCATAAGAATAGAGAAGCAAGGGAAGGTGACTTAGGGGCAAGGTCTGTCCAAGGCTGTGTGTCTTGGTTCCCAATGAAGAAGCAGCAGCTACTCTGTGTTTTGCTCTTAGCTGGGAATCCATCTTCCTACCTACCTCAGCTTAAGACAAGTGCAAATAGCACCTCACCAGAGGGAGATGTCAGTCTCTCTGTAGCTAGATGGTAAAGGAAGCAGCAACTGGGGTTGGCGGGTGGGATAGGGTGGAGTCTTATGGGTCTTACTTGGGCTTTACTTGGTCTGATTAGTTGGAGGAGCTCATCCCGTGTGAGTTAAAAAGAAAAATGGTTCCCACCTTTGCATTCAGACTGGACCCCCTCTAGTATCTGTCTTTAGAGCCATTCTCAGTCATTTGCAGGAAGGAGGTCCTATACAATCTTCCTTACTGCAATGACTTTTTCTGCCTGTCTTGGAATATGAGCTAATAGTTTGGGAGTTTATATCACTTGGGACAGAATAATGAAGGCATTATGTATTTGAGCAATTTGGTAAATCTGTCCCCCATTCTAGACTTACATGTTCCAACATAACATTGACCTGTTCTCTACTCCCAGGACCTAGCACTGTGTCTAGCACATGTTGGGCATTCAAGAAATACTCCTTGGGTGAATGTGATGAAATGATTCCTGAACCTCTAGATATGTGCCAGGCTTCAGCTTCAGAATATTTCCATTCAGAATATTTCCATCCTTTCCACTGACATACCAGACATTATCATTTAAAGTGATAAAAAGTACAAGAGTTTTCTTTTCACTGGGCCTTCGCACTTGCCCAGGAATTGAAGATAATTATCTCTTTCAGATTTAGAGGTCTCCAGTACACTAGTGCTCAATACCTTATAGAAGGAAAGGGTAAAGTTTTGACAATGCGTTATATCTAAAATGGGGATTGATCGCCTCTTCTGTGAAATGATGCTAATAAGAACTTGAAAGGAAGGTTAGCCAAAATAGTGGTGAATACTATATAGACCTTCACCTCATTTACGCATTATTTACTTTTCTGACAAAGTGGTATGTAGTTGAGTATTTATATGGCAAATTCCACTTTCTCATGGACTTCCATTATTATCTCAAGAAATGTTTTGCACAGAAAAAAATTTGGCCTCCACACAGAAAATCACATTTTAAAAGGCATTCAGCTTTTACTGGTGTGTAGCCTAAGTACATTTAATTCTGTCCTGCCGGAAGAATTAATCAAATGGACAATTGATCCATACAACCTTTGCACATTCATTAAAAGCACACCCGTCTTACGGTACATCCAAATGATTATGCCTGTTTCTTTGGAATTTCCCACTGCCTGGATGGGAGTTGAATATGTAAATAGATGCAGTGTTTCAGCCTTTGTTGCAGGACTTCGACACCACACTAAGTTGAAGAACTAAATGGAAATATTTTTTCAGGCTGAACAAAGCAATTCTCGTAAGTCATTTCTCGACCTTTGGATGATCTCCTCCTGCTCTGCTCCCCTTCCTTCACCTTCACACACAAATGCCCCTTTCTGCCCTGTGTAGTGTTAAGTACTGTTTTAATCAACTGCTTATCAGTGTTGAGTACCCCTTAATTTTTCAGGAACTCCTGCAAGTAGGTGAAATATAATTGATGCAAGAGTCTTTCAAGGTGATTTTCTGGGCAAGGACACAGCTAGCAAAAGTCATACGCTTTCTCTTTAAGTTTTTCTCTGATTTTTTTTTTTTTCAGAGAAAATGTGGAAAGCTTAGTATTCTATGCCAAAGAAAATAAAAGTCACCCAGAAATAGCCACTGTTAATGTGTAGTTTGTTTCATTGTAGAATGTTGAAAAATGAAACTGAGATCATATGCGATATATATATAAAGCATCATAAATTGCTTGTTTTATTTAACATTATACTATGCATATTCTCTAAATATTTTTCTAAAACACATTAGTGGCTGAATTATAGTCTATTTATAAGTATTCCATAATTTATGTAACATAACCACATTATGGATTATTTAAGTTACATCTAAGCTTTCACTAGTAAAAGTAAAGCTGTATGAACTCACTTGTATGTAAATTTTTAAGCAGAAATTTTGTATTATCTCCTTAGGATAGATTCCAAGAAGCAGAATAATTAGATGATACATACTTTCAAATCGTTCTTGAAAAAAACATTACTCCTACTCTCACTAGCAGTTTATTGAAGTGTAATTGCACAACACCCTGACCAGCATTAAGTATTGCTGTTACATTTTTTATTACTTTTATTATTTAAAAGTGTATCAAGTTTGGATTTGGATGTCATTAATTACTCATAGGTTGAACATTTTATATATTTATTAGCTATTAGATTTTATTCTCCTGTTAATTATTTATTACTATCATTGTGCGTTTTTCTCTAGGATATTCTTTTATTACTTCTATGGTTAGAAAATCCATTCATTTGAAGATCAATTTAATATTCCTCTATATTTCATTCTAGTCTAGTTTAATTTTTCCTTTAACCTTTTTAAATTATTTAGTAAATCTTCTGATTACTGAGTAAAGTGAGTCAAAACACTTTTGTGAAAACATTTTTAGTTACCAGTGATAAATGTGACCCAAAAAAAGACTTACCTCACACATCTGGAAAGTGAGTCCAGCTTGCTGCAGTATAACCAGCTCTGGGACCTAAACTAGGAGATATCAGCGTTTGAACTCTCTCATATACCATGACTTTATTTCTTATGAATGTTGACTTCTTTCTTGCACAGGCTGGAAAGATGGTCTCTATACCTATGCCTTTATAACCCCTGACCCAGGAGGAAGAGAGACCCTCCCTTACCCAGAGATCTTGTATATATAACAAATTCCTTGAGGGAGGTTTCTGATTGGTCCTCTTTAGATCATGTGCCCATTTCTGAGCCAGTCACTGCAGCCAATGAGGTTGAATACTTTGCTCATCCTGAGCCTTGTCTCCCATCCCCAAGGATAGGAAAGATATGATTGATAGCCCATCAGAATACAAGCTGTGGAGGAGAAGTGACTCCGAAGTGTGAAATTCTGGGCAAAAAAAAATCCCACAGGAATGACAGTGGGGAGCATATAATGTTATTTCTTTTGTTTTCAAAGTGACTAGTGGGTTAATGTTTTTTGGTGAGTAATCAGTTCTTCTTAATGACTTATGATGTTTGCTCTACCATATTTGAAGTTCTAAGTTCATCAATCTACCTTAAAACTATATATTCTGTTCCATCAGTCTGTCAGTTCCTCTCTGTGCCACAGTATTTAAAGATGTTTGCTTTATCCTGAGTTGTAATATTTGTAGAGTAAGGCTCTGCATCATCTACCTTCATTTCCACTTTTCTTTTTAGCACTTCTGTTTCTTCCTTCAAATGACAAATTCCAAAATATAAATCACTGGGGTTTTTTATTGGTGTACCTAAATACTTTTAACTTCATTTGGAAGAAACAGCCATCTTTATAATATTTGGTATATTTCTGTTTATTTGCGTGCAGTCATGTTTCTTGGAAAAGTTTATATTTTGGTTATTTCTTAATGTTGTCTTTGGGTCTTTTTAAAGTTGTTGCTATTGAAGATTTTTATCATATATATATTTAAAACAACAGGGAAATAAAGTTGTTTTAAATATATATATAATAAAAACAAAATATTTTATCTACAATGAGATACTACCTTACTCCTGCAAGAATGGCCATAATGGAAAAATTAAAAAACGGTAGATGTTGGCATGAATGTGGTGAACAGGGAACACTTCTGCACTGCTGGTGGGAATGTAAACTAGTATAGCCTTTATGGAAAATTCTTTAAAGATCTTAAACTGTGAGAATTCTTTAAAGATCTTAAAGTAGACTACCATTTGATACAGTAATCTTCTGCTTATCTACCAAGAAGAAAAGAAGCCATTATTCAAAAAAGATACTTGCACATGCATGTTTATAGCAGCACAATTAACAACTGCAAAATCGTGGAACCAACCCAAATATGCCCATCAATCAATGGGTGGATAAAGAAACTGTGGTATATACATATGATAGAATAGTACTCAGCTGTAAAAAGGAAAGAATTAACAACATTTGCAATGACCTGGATGAGACTGGAGACTTATTATTCAAAATGAAGTAATTCAGGAATGGAAAACCAAACAGTGCATGTTCTCACTGATATGTGGTAGCTAAGCCATGAGGACACAAAGGCATAAGAATAATACATGGACTTCGGGGACTGGCAGGAAAAAGTGGGATGGTGCAGTGTATACTGCTCAGGTGATGGGTGCACCAGGATCTCACAGATAACCACAAAAGAACTTACCCATGTAACCAAATACCCCCTGTACCCCAACAACTTATGAAAAAATTTAAAATAAAAACAACTTTATAGGGGTATATTTCACATATCAAAAAAATTATTCATATTAAGTGTATGTACAATTCAATGATTTCTAGTGACTTTACTCAGTGCGACCATTACCGTAAATCAGCTTTAGAATATTTCAGTCCCCCACAATAAAATCCCTTTTGATCTGTTGCAGTTAGTTCTCATCCACCAGGGAAACACCTCTAGCCCCAGAAGCCACCAGCCTACTTTCTGTCTATTTAACATTGCTTATTCTGGGCGTTTCATATAAATGGAATCTTAACAATAGATAGTTGCTTGTGTGAAGCTTTTTTCACTTCACATAATATTTTTGAGGTTCACTTATGGCAGAGCATGTGTCTGTAGCTGGTTATTTTTAAATTTCTGAACAATATTCCATTTTATAGGTGTACCACATGCTATCTATCCATTTAACTGATAAGACACTTATTTTCAGTTGAGGCTGTTATAAACAATACCTCTGTGAACGTTTGCGTACAAATCTTTGTGTGGACATGTTTTTACTGCTCTTCGGTGAATACTAGGAGGAAAATTATTCGGTATTATGGTACTTTATGTTTAACTTTTTGAGAAACTGATAAACTGTTTTCTAAAGTAGCTGCACCATTTTACATTTACTCCAACAGCATGTGAGAGTTCCCATTTCTCTACATCCTTGATAATATTTACTGTTGTTCATTTTATTTCTTTATAGCCATTCTGGTGGCTGTTAAGTAATATGCTATTTGGATTTTAATTTGCATTTTTCTAATGATTATTGATGTTGAGTAACTTTTCACCTGCTTATCAGTCATTCATGCATCTTTGGTGTAGTATCTGCCCATATTTTTTGCCAGTTGTTTGGTCTGTCTGTCTTCTTATTATTGAGTTTAAGAATTCTTTGTATATTGTGGATATGTTTCATATGTGTTTGCAGATATTTCATACCAGTCTGTTGCTATCCTTTTTTTTCTTAAAAAAAAAAACTTTAAGAAGAAAATGTTTTAAAAAAACTTATATTTTAGGTTTTGGGGTACATGTGAAGGTTTGTTACATAGGTAAATTCATGTCACAAGGGTTTGTGGTAAAGATTATTTCAACACCCAGGTATTAAGCCCAGTACCCAATAGTTATCTTTTCTGCTCCTTTCCCTTCCCCACCCTCTACCCTCAAGTAGACCCTAGTATCTATTGCCTCCTTCTTTGTACTCATAAGTTCTTATTATTTAGCCCCCACTTTTAAGTGCAAACATGTCGTATTTGGTTTTCTGTTCCTGCGTTAGTTTGCTAAGGATAATTAACCTCCAGCTCCATCCATGTTCCTGCAAAAGACATGATCTCATTCTTCTTTATGGCTGTGTAGTATTCTGTGGTATATATGTACCACATTGTCTTTATCAAATCTGTCATTAATGTGCATTTAGGTTGATTTCATGGCTTTGCTATTGTGAATAGTGCTGTAATGAACATATGCATGCATGTGTCTCTATGGTAGAATGACTTATGTTCCTCTGGGTATACACCCAGCAATGGGATTGCTGGGTCAAATGGTAGTCTTGCTTTTAGCTCTTTGGGGAATCGCTATACTGTTTTCCACAATGGTTGAACTAATTTACACTCCCACCAACAGTGCATAAGTATTCCCTTTTCTCCTCAACTTCACCAGCTTAATGGTGTCTTTTGAAGTTTTGAATTTTGATGAGGTTCAGTTTATTAATTTTTATTTTATGGATCATGCTTTTGGTGTTTTATTTAAGAAATTTTGGGCTAACTTCATTTTATCTTTAACTTCCTTTTCACTTGTGTACAGGAAAAAAATGATTTTTGTATATTTATCTTCCATTCTACTCATTTACTACCCTGTCTTACAAATTCTGAAAGTTTTACTCTAGATTTTCTTGGGTTTTCTAAATCACTCCTAGAATTTCTAATCATATGTGAGACAGACAAATAATGAGAAGCGTAATTATAACTACTCAAGTTTAGTTACTAGGCGTGCTGCGATTTTTGCCAGAAAGTTGATATGTCTAGCATTGCTCTCAGTTCTTTCTGTTACATTTTGAGAAAGACGTTTACCAATTAGCATAGACAAAGAAAAAGAGGAGCAGTGGATGACGAAGAATCTCGTAACCAGTTGGTATAAGGAGTAGATCCTAGAATTAAGGGCATTTATGTTAAGAACAAAAAAATTTTCAAAGTTTAAATATTAAAGTGATAAAAGGAACAGATTTGTTTTAGGTCAGTGCAAAGGAAATTTCTATTAATGTGATTTCTCACGTTGAACTTGAAACCTATTGAAAGCTGTGGGTCTTTTTCATGTGAATTTTCATCTATCTCATGCCCCCAATCTGCATGTATGAAAGTGTGCAAGTGATTGGAAGATTACTTTGCATTTACCTCTCTTTAATTTGATTTTGTTGAGTCTGTCCCATCATTTTCGATTTGTTGGTTTTTTGTTTTTTGTTTGTTTTGTTTGTCTTTTGTTTTGTTTTGTTTTGTTTTGCGACAGAGCCTTGATCTGTGGGTAGGCTGGAGTGCCTCCCAAAGCGCTGGGATTACAGGCATGAGCCACTGTGCCCACCCCCATCATTTTTAAGGGTTAACATTCTTTAGAAATTTGTCCTATCTTCTATCTAGTAATTATATCTTAATTCAAGCTATGAGTAAAGACATTCAACATCAGTGAGCTGAGTATGCCTTGAGGCCTCCCTGAAGGTAGATATCGTTGCATTCATGGTCACTTCTCAGTTCTGGTTATTGAACCATGTGGTAGACAGAATTCTACAAATGCTCTCTGATGACCCTCACCCTTGTATAACCCCTGCCCTTTTGAGTGTGAGTAATAACTGTGACTGTGATGATATTATTCCCATGTTTGTGTTTTGTTATATGGCAAAAGGGAAATTATTCAGGTAGATCTAATATAATCATATGAGCCCTTAAAAGCAGAGCTTTTTCCTGGCTCCTCAGCCAGCAGAAAGGGGAAGTCAGATTTGAGGCATGAAAAGAATTTGACATGCCATAGCTGTTTTTGAAGGTAGTAGGGGCCGTATGTAATGTGGTAGAATGGCTTCCAGGACGTAAGAGATCCCCTGGACAACAGGGACCTCAGAAGTGAATTCTACCGGGAACCTGAATGAGCTTGGAAGCTGAATCTTCTCCAAAGTCTCCAGATAAGAATCCAGCCCGGACAACACCTTGACTTTGGCCTTGTGAGACCCTCAGCAGAGAATCCACCTGGACTCCTGGCCCACGGAACTGTGAGATAACAAGGGGCTGTTGTTTTAAGTCACTGAGTGTGCAGTAATTTGTTACACAGCAATCGAAAATTAATACAAACCAACTATGACTCCACCTACTCTGCTCTAAGATTATCTGAACCACTTTTCTATGATAAGCACAGGCTATTCATAGCTGAAATCAAGATATAGCAGCTTTGATACTTTCATTATCTTCCAGTTGAATATCTGTATCAAGAAAAGAATTTATTGCCTCAAAAATAATACCTTCAAAGTCGATTGGTTTCCTTCTTTTCAAGGTACTTTCAGATCTCGTGTATCATCATATCCTCGTAAGACCCTGGTGGGGCAGATAAGAACAAAACCTGTAGAAGTTATTTGCTCAGAGAAAACAAGACTAATTTTAGTTCGATGTTAGAACAATTAGAACCAGCCCACTGTGGAATGGGGTGCCTTCTAGAATAATAAACTGTGCCTCACTGGAAGAAAAGGCTATAATGGTCATATTTGAAGGATTTAAAGGGAGACCACTTGGCATGGTGAAAGAGTCAAACTGCCTCACCTTTAAAATCTCTCTCAACACTAAAGCTTTTGTGTTCCCACTAGAACCAAACTAAATCAATCTATATCCGTGCTGGGACTCGTTGGTCAGGATCTCTCTTCCTTAAGAATCTTTTGCCATTGCAACAATTGCCACTGCTTTAGAAGGAACAAATTTATCTCAGTTTCTCTGTACAAAGAAAATGCGATGTCATATATCTTAAGGATGCTTTTGTGTTTAAGGCACAAAGAAGTTTAAATGACTTGGCTGAGTCTCACAGACACTTTATAGTGAGGCAAGGTTTGAACTCATTCTGTTGCACATCAGAGTCCATGCCTGAAACAGCTATAGCATGGTCTACTGACCCATACTAAGTCCTTTCTAATAGTACCAGAAGTAGGCTTAAGCGGGAGCTCATTGAAAGAGCTGGCTTGGGTGTTCAAAGAGATGAGCCCTCTAACAGGACCTCAGAGAGAATCCTAGAGCAGGCACAGGTCCGAAAGGACTTGCTGCTGGCTCAGTGGCCCAGGCATCATGGCAGCCTCCCTTGTGACAAACAGAAATACTGACTCTTTCTTTTTTCTTTTCTTTTCTTTTTTGAGACAGAGAGTCTCACCTTATTGCCCAGGCTGGAGTGCAGTGGCATGATCTCAGCTCACTGCAACCTCTGCCTCCTGGGTTTAAGCAATCCTTCAGCCTCAGCCTCCTGAGTAGCTGGGATTACAGACTCATGCCACCATGCCCAGCTAATTTTGTATTTGTAGTAGAGATAAGGTTTTATCATGTTGGCCAGGCTGGTCTTGAACTACTGACCTCAGGTGATCCACCTGCCTCAGCCTCCCAAAGTGTTGGGATTACAGGCATGAGCCACCATGCCCGGCCCCCTCTTTCTTTTTTATGTGTTTTTCTCATGGCCTGAGTGAAAGGCCCACTGATCCTGCCTTCAAACTCACTAGACAGCCCACTTTTTCTCCCTGAACCCCAGTCTCCCCATATATAAAATGGTGGTTAGAAATCCCTTCCACCTCTGGAGTTCTTTTACTATGAGGGGAAGATAATGATATTTTGAAACTCTTCCCAAAAGATAATCAGAAGCTCAGTAGATGCTCAAAAAGAGATGGACCCAGTCCCACGTATTTATTTTAAGGAATTCTTAACTTTTTCTATGCAACTTCTATTTTTGCGAAACCTGCCATTTCTGGACTCCCAAGTTCCCTGAGAGCCCTGCAGCTCCAGAGAAAAGAGGCCCATGATTCGCTCTCAGCTGGCAGAGGGGACAGCTGTGAGACAGAAAGTCAGTGAGAGGGAAGGAAGGTAGGGAGGTGAGTTGTCGGGGGTTGACTCTGCTAGTTCAGGCAGCCTGTCTTCCTGGGAGGTATGGGGCTGTGGCAGGCCCTGAGCTGTTGTAGAGGAAGCCTGAGGCTGGGAGAGGTAGAAGACATCAGACCAATCTGGAGCCAGAAACTTAGAGACCAGGAGGGCAGGTGCAGGTGAGGCCTCACGCAGGGCTCTGTGAAAATCTAGCTAGGAATGCTTGAGAGAGAAGAGAAGTGTTAACGAGTGGTAACAGTGGCCAGGAAGGACAGGAGGAGACCCAGCTTTTCACTCGAACCCTGACTCACCTCATCGTGCCTTGTGGCAGGTCTGAAGGTCAACTTGCGGCCTTTCAAAGGCTAAAACAGATCAGGGAATTTTGCACTTAATTAAAAGAGAAAAAGGGAACTTGAAGACTTTCATTTGGGGGCTGAGCACAATGGCTCACACCTATCATCTCAGCACTTTGGGAGGCTGAGCTGGACAGATCACTTGAGACCAGGAATTTGAGCTAGCCCAAGCAACATAGCGAGACGCTGTCTCTATTTCTTCAAAGGAAAAGAAAAAACCCATTTTGGTTCAAGGTTTAGTCAAGTCTGTAGAAAACCAGCCACCATCTGACATAAAGGTGGTGTCTTCAGAGTCTCAGAGTTTCTGTTCATCTCATGACATCAGATTCAGAAATAGAATTAATTTTGGACACCCCCTCACATGGTACAGTATGTAAGTTGAGAGTCTATGTATTGATTTGCTAGATATTAAGAAAGTTAGAAAAGCGGCACTATCTTAACAGCTTTATTGAGGTATTGAGGCATAAATTACATGCCTTACAGTTCACACATTGCAGGTGTACAATGCACAACTGAATGATTTTTAGTAAATGGACAGAGTTGTGTAACCATCATCATAATCCAGTTGTAGAACGTTTCCTTCCCTCTATTTGCAATAAATCCCTTCTCTCACTCCAAACCTCAGGCAGCCACTGATATGCTGGCTATCTCTATTTGTCTTTTCTGGATGTTTCATATAAATTGAATGACAGCATATAATCTCTTTTTTGAGACAGGGTTTCACTCTGTCACCCAGGCTGGAGTGAAATGATGCAATCTCAGTTGACTGCAACCTCCTCTTCCCAGGCTCAAGCGATTATTCCACCTCAGCCTACCAAGTGGCTGAAATTACAGGCACACTGCACCATACCCACCTACTTTTTTAAGTTTTTTGTAGAGATGGGGTTTTGCTATGTTGCCTAGGCTGGTCTGAAACTCCTGGGCTCAAGCTATCCATCCACCTTGGCCTCCCAAAGTGCTGAGATTACAGGCATGGGCCGCTGCACCCAGCCTGACAGCATAAAATCTCCTGTATGTGGCTTCTTTCACTTAGCGTAATGTTTTTGAAGTTTATCTATTCTGTATCATGTTCAGTACTTCATTCCTTTATATTGCTGAAGTGTATTTATTACACTCTATGAATCACCACATTTTGCTGATCCATTCAAAGATTGCTACTGTGAACAAGGACTGTCAACAGGTGGGCACTGTGTTATGCACAAGTCTTTGTGTAAATATGGTTGGGTTTTTTTTTTAGGTGGAGTTTCGCTCTTGTTACCCATGCTGGGGTGCAGTGGCACGATCTCGGCTCACCACAACCTCCGCCTCCTGGGTTCAGACAATTCTCCTGCCTCAGCCTCCCGAGTAGCTGGGATTACAGGCACCCACCACCATGCCCAGCTAATTTTTTGTATTTTTAGTAGAGACGGCGTTTCACCATGTTGACCAGGATGGTCTTGATCTCTTGACCTTGTGATCCACCCACCTTTGCCTCCCAAAGTGCTGGGACTACAGGCTTGAACCACCACGCCCGGCCTGTAAACATGTATTCTTATTTATACTGTGTAAATTCCTAGGAGGGGAGTTGCTGAATCATACGGATGCTTTATTACTTTTTAAGGAACATAAGTCCTTTCTAATAGTACTAGAAGTAGGCTTAAGCTGACTTTATTTTATTGTTACTGGTAAAAAGAGTCCCAAAAGGATTAAATGGATTGAATGTGATCCATTTGTTCACAGATTCATTTATGTTTTATAAATAGTTTTCGAGGACCTATTTGTGCCTAGAGTGTGCTAAGTTGTGGAGATGAAACAATGAATAAGATATCGCCCTGCCTTCATGTACCCTATGGAGATAAATACTTAACATATATAAGTTAAAGTGGAGGACTAGCTCAGCTGAGGGAGCCTCTGCTCAGCCACCCCAGTGTTGGGGGATCCAGGAGCACTTAGTGGGTGAAGTCAAATGTGCGTCTTGAGGAATTAACGGCCATTAGCCAGGCAAAGATTGCAGAAGAACGTCATCCAGGTTGACTCACAGAGTTGGAAGATGGGTTGGGGGAGCAGTGGGGACAAGCTCAGTCCTAGTGTAGATGAACGTAGCTCTATATGGCTGAACTGCAGAGTGCTGCAGCTCAGAGGAGGAGAATGGTGAGAAATGGAGCTGGAGGAGCAAGCAGGACCAGAACAAGAAGAACCTGGCATGGAGCCTCTGGTACCTTGTGTGGAGGGAGCACTGTGATGAGCTTGCCCTCTAGATAGAGTCCTCCCCACAGTGCTGTGGGGAGCAGGCCAAAGGAACAGGGCTCTTGGCTTTCCTTTTCAGAAGCTGCGTCAGGCCTCACATAACCTTGGGCCTTAGTCCTATCATGCTGGGCCTCCAAAGATGATGACCTGTGTCCTCCTATGTTCGGCAGGTGCTACATCACCCTCACCCAGTCCCTGCACCTGACCATGAGCGGGGCTCCAGCAGGACCTGCAGGCACAGGCAAGACAGAAACCACCAAGGACCTGGGCCGTGCACTGGGCATCCTCGTCTATGTGTTCAACTGCTCGGAGCAGATGGACTACAAGGTACAGATTCGCCCAGCTTCCTGGGGAGCTCGTGGGGGTGGATAGGAACCGAGGGCAGCCAAACCAGGGCTGAGATGCATCCGTGCCACCCTGACCCAGCTTCCCCAGGTCTCAGAGCCTAGACCAGGATGTCTCTGCTTGCTCCTTTGTGGTAAAGGTGGACCTTTGAACCCTGGAGTTTGTTGGCCTCTCTATAAGCCTTTCATTTGATGAGAAAGCACAGCCTCTTGTATTCTAATTCGACCAATGAGCTCTGACCACAGATGGCTTACTTCGTCTTTTTGGCTCTTTCTTTTATCGTCTGTCAAATGAAGAAACTGAACATATATCCAAAGTCCTAATTTCCCTATTTGACCTAGAAACACAGAAAGGCTCACGAGTAGCCAAATGAAGGTACTTGTCTTCACATAAAAGCTCAACATATTTGTGTTCTTCTGTAGAAGTAGACAGTCACCAGAATATCAGCAGGGCAGGATATTCTGCAAGGGCAGGTGTGATTTCTGAAAGCAGGCTCATCAACCCCAACTCAGCGCATAGACGCCCACAGAAGACAAGTGCAAAGCTAATATTCATTCAGGCACTCACCATTTTTTAAGAACCAACATATTCTAGGTTCTGAGTCATGGAGAAAAGCCAGAGAAACGAAAGACCCATGAGGTCACATCTTCAACTAGAAACATTCTGCTCACAACTGAACCTTATGTAGATTCTTTTTTTCTAAAAAACAAATAAAACATGTAATAAGCAGATTATTTCCCTCTCTCATTTTTGTTATATTGTATGTGTTTTCATGAACTGCTTTAAGTCTCTTTTGTCAACAGGATGACATGCATATATATTTGGAGTGAAAAAAAAATAAGTTACATTAAGTAGATTAAACATTTATATATATAAGTCATGTGATATCATGACTAAAATAAATGTAATGCTATAATTTTAGAAATAACACTTGCAGTTACCACGTATAGCACTCTTTAAATGAGATTCATCCTTTCTAACTTTAACCATTTCTGTAGCATAATTTTGTTGTGTAGAGTGGAAGCATCCTGTGGTACCATGTTTCCTCATGTGAAGTAAACACAGCAAGGATCTAGACCCAAAAGACTTGTCTTCCACGTGGTCTTCATCCCCTGAATTTTAGCACAGTTGCTTGTATTGATGAACACATTAAGGTAATGTTTCTCTTTAAGTCAGGCTGGAAGAGAAAGGTGGAGCTTTTTCCCCCTCTTTAAAGAAATGACCTCAGCCTTAGAGATTATTTTATGTTTCTGGATTCTTCTGTAGTTGAGCAATGGCAACAACACTGCTGAAGTAAGTAGAGTCTCCCAAAAGGAACATTCTGAAAGATACACTCATTTGAATGTAGAAGATGTAGTGTATTGTTTGAAGAAGATCAGCCAGATTTCTTCAAGTCATACCCAGAATAGCAAGCCGGAAATGATAAGTTGGCTCCATGGCCAGGGGTCACTATGACCATCTTACTCAGCTCTCTCAAAACCAATCACTGAATCCTAACCCACTAATTCCTTTAAAAGTACAGGGTGAAAGGGGGAGTCTGTCTTTGTTTTGTTTCTGGTTTTGTTTTTTTCAACTGTAGGCTAAGCTTCCATGGAGTAGAGGCTAGACAGAAGTTAGAACATCCTAAATAGGCACGGCCACAGTGAAACACACCAGAAGGAAGGTGCCCCTTCCTGGGCATCAAATATCCCATGTAACCAGACAGCCACACTAAGCTATTTGCAGACTTCCTCTGCCCTTGTCTGACTGTTCAGGATTATTTTTTATGGTAAAACGCCTGCAATCAAATTAATTAATTAATTAATTTTGAGTTGGAGTTGCTCTCTTGCCCAGGCTAGAGTGCAACGGCATGATCTCAGCTCCCTGCAACCTCCCAGGTTCAAGTGATTCTCCTGCCTCAGCCTCCCAAGTAGCTGGGACTATAGGCACAGGCCACCACACCCGACTAATTTTTGTATTTTTTTTCTGGTAGAGACGGGGTTTTACCATGTTGGTCAGGCTGGTCTCGAACTCCTGACTTTGTGATCTGCCCACCTTGGCCTCCCAAAGTACTGGGATTACAGACGAGAGCCACCATGCCCAGCCAAATTAATTTATTGATTATTGCCATTGCTTAGCATGTTCGGGACATTGTGGAAGCGTGCCAAAAACAGATCATATGAAGAAAGAGAAAGAGAAAAAGAGAGAGACAGTCAATTGGAGGATAGATGGTAGATGGATTTCAGGTAGGTAAACGATAGATGGATGATTGATTGATTGATTGATTGATTGAGATAGATGGATAGAGTATAACCCACTTCCATTTGAAGGGACAAGGGATATATTATATCATTGGGGAGCTAGTTAGCACCCAGATAGCATAATCCTGGGTGATCATGTGCCCTACAAACTCTGGGCCCTGGAATATTCCAGAGTAGGGGGAGAGCCACAGAGTGGGCTGATCAGGAAAGGCATGTGGAAGACGTGAGACCAACCAAGGCTCAGTTTTGGGGTTGGTGACAGAGCTTGTGGCATTTTAACACATGCTAACCCATTAGAATGTCAGCTTTAAAGCCATGACCAAGTTCTGTGTGCAGCCAGTGTCTGTCCCCACCCCTCATTCTGACTTCACCCCATGAGCCTTCCTCATGGGACCAGGCTGGCAGAAGGAAAGAAAGGGTTTGAGCTTAGGAAGAGCTGCTGTGCACTTCTCCAGGGGAGATTTTGATGTGTTATTCGTGACACTCACAGCAAATACACTCTGTTCAGGTCTGTCTATAGTGAAAGCTAGAAATAAATGTGGAACAAGGACTAAGCTGCCTTAGAGAGGATCAAAAAACAGGAGATAAGGAGGGAAAGGCCTGAAAGCCACTGAAAACATCTCACCTTAAAGTGTGGGCTGTGGAAAGACCCTGCAGTCTTCCGAACCGGAGCAAAAGCATAGAGATTGGCAGTCAGATGAAGTGAGAAAGGAAGAGGAAGCAGAAAAAGGTTTTGGTGAGAACATCTCAGTCATTCAAACCAGAAGGAATGAGGAACCAGCTGATGCAGTAGCAGACATGGAAAAGAATAAGAGGCTTAAAATGTAACAAGGTAAAGATACCTTGGGAACATGGGGAGGCAGCGAGTGGTGAAGCAAAGGGAGGGGCAGCAGAGGAAGAGTCTAGGCCATGGTCAAGGACCCTCCAGTCCCCTCTGCCTTAGGAATCCTATAAGTAGCATCACTGCTGTTTGCTCACGAGGACTGGGTATGCAGTGGAGAGGACAGGAGAACAGTGCAAAGACTTGGAGCAAAGGGAAAGTTATTGCTTTACTCTCATATGCTGGTTGGAAAACCTATAAAATCGGCCACTTTCTCTGAAAATGACTGCCGTTTTCATGCTAAAACATCCTTTACATTACAGCTGCAATACCATCCCCTCTTGACCTCAATTTGGAGATGCTATTGCAGAAACATCAAATGGTTCCAAACCTGAAAATGTTTGGAATTATTTCCAGCCCTCTCTGTAGCAGCCGTATTGTGGATACTACACTCTTTCTTCAGACCCTACTTGCTTCATTTCTGAAATGCTAGACTTCTACAATCCTCCTCATGACTCTCTGGTCTTTTGGCTTCTCGGTCTCATTTGCTGATACTCTTATAATTTCCAGTGTGATGTGTATACCTATGGCTCCTTTATGGAGCCATATCTATTCTCCAGCTTCACCCAAGTCCTGGTCCTGTTGCTCTCTAACAGGGGAGTGGACGTCTCTCAAATGTCCTTCTCTTGCACTGTGGTTACCACTCTTTCTTTCTCCCTGCCAGACTCCTCACCATCAGAAAGGATCATCTAATTGTCCCTGAGATCTGATGGAAAGCTTAAGGCACCCTGGTTATGTCATGTCCTTCCTTCTTTCCTTCCCTACCTCTAATCACTCACAACGTCAATTCTGCCTTTAGCACCCTTCTCACTTCCAGGCCTTTGCCCTATTCTTGCCATTCTCCTAGGCCCAAAGCTCACCCTCCCACAGCAAGATAATGCCCCAGCCTAGCTGGTAGGAACAGGAGATGCATGGTGAGCTAAACACATGGGATGCTTTAGGGTCCTGGGGTTCAGCTGCAGGCCCTGAGGTGGTAGGAGAAATGTGGGGGTGACAAGCATCCACCTATGGAAACTCCTCTTCCTTTATTTTGTATTTTGGGTTTTCATTTTATAAAAAAGGTTCCACAGTTTTAAAAGCTTTCAAAACCACTGTTAAAAGTTGAATTTTTAAAACATCTTTTTTGTCAATACATCATAATTGTGCATATTAATGGGGAACGTGTTGTATTTTGATACATATATATATAATGTATAATAAAGATCAAATCAGGGTAATAGGATAACCATCATCCCAAACATTTATTGTATCTTTGTGTTGGGAACATTCCAAATCTTCTCTACTAGCTATTTTTAAACATAAATTATTGTGTTAATCATTAGTGTTCAATAAAATAAATATTGAGCACTATAACTTATTCCTTAGCTCTAGCTGTATGTTTGTACCCATTAACCAACTCCTCTTCATCTTCTCCTTCTCCCTGCTCTTCCCAGCCTCTGGTAACTATCATTCTACTCCCTAACTCCATGAGGTCAATTTTTTTTGCTCTCACATATGAGTGAGAACATGTGATATTTGTCTTTCTGTGCCTGGCTTCTTTCACTTAAGATAACATCCTCCAGTTCCACCCCTGTTGCTGAAAATGACAGCATTTTGTTCTTTTTAATGGCTGAATAATATTCCATTGTGTGAATACACTGCATTTTCTTTATGCATTCATACATGGATGGGCACTTAGGTTGATTCCATACCTTACCTATTGTGAGTAGTTGAACATGGGCGTTGATTTCTGAATTTCCACTTAGTATTTGTGACACTTGAATTGTTTTGAAAGTGAAATGGAATAATTTAAGGCAGTGGTCCCCAACCTTTTTGGCACAAGGAACCAGTTTCATAGAAGACTATTTTTCCATGCACTGGGGTAGTCGGGGATGGTTTTGGGATGATTCAAGCACATTACATTTATTGTGTATTTTATTTCTATTATTATTGCATTGTAATATATAATGAAATAATTCTACAATTCACCATCATGTAGAATCAGTGGGGGCCCTGGTCTTCTCTTTTTGCAACCAGATGGTGCCATCTGGGGGTGATAGGAGACAGTGACAGATCATCAGGCATTAGATTCTCATAAGGAGCACACAGCCTAGATCCCTTACATGTGCAGTTCACAATAGGGTTCACACCCTCATGAGAATCCAGTGCTGCCACTGATCTGACAGGAGATGGAGCTCAGCCAGTAATGCAAGTGATGGGAAACAGCTGTCAATACGAATGAAGCTTTGCTCACTCACCTGCCGCTCACCTAACGTGCATCCTGGTTCCTTAACAGACCACGGACAGTGTCCCACAGGTTGGGGACCCCTGATTTAAGGCACATAAACACAGCGCCTGGAACATCCATCACCTCCTTAGGCAGAATGTCCCTGACTGCTCAATCTGAAGTCTCCACATCACCCTCATTTTAAGACTCCAGTGGGACTTTATCACTGTCTGATTTGTCATTATTGCTCATTATCTGTTTTCTTCACTGGAATGTGAGGCCCATGAGATTAGAGGCATGGTCTATCTTGTTCACTGCTGATTCTTCATGACCTAGAATAATCTCTGGCACACAGTACATGCTCAATAGATATTTGTTGAAATGAATGAAAAGAGAAATATCTTAATTCCAGGATCTTAATGAAAGGCGGGTTTTATTTTTCTCTTCCTCTTTAAAGTCTTCCCTACAGCTGAGCACAGTGGCTCACTCCTGTAATCCAAGCACTTTGGGAGGCCAAGACCAGCAGCTCATTTGAGGCCGGGAGTTTGAGACCCGATTGGCCGACATGGTGAAACCCTTTCTCCACTAAACATACAAAAATTAGCTGGGTAGGGTGGTGCATGCCTGTAATCTCAGCTACTTGGGAGGCTGAGGCAGGAGAATTGTTTGAACCTGGCAGGCGGAGGTTGCAGTGAACTGAGATTGTGCCACTGCACTCCAGTCCAGGAAACAAAACAAGACTCCACCTCAAAAAAATAAAAATTAAAAAATAAAAACAATTAAAGCCTGCGCTACATCCAGCCTAGCCTACGTGGCAGTGAGACTGATCCTCTCATAATATTGCTCTGCTCTTGCTGTCTGCTGCAAACCTCCAAAGTTCCCTTATCATAACTCGAGGCTTTTTACAACCATGACTTTCGTTAGTAATCCAACTTTCCAATCAAAATGGCTCTGTCATTTTTCTCTGCACATTTCATTATTCTGATTATATTTCTTCCATAATCTTCCCCCTCCTGGAAAGCTTTCTCCTCCATTCTGTCTACACAGATACTCCTGTCCTATAAAGCCATCATTTCCCATGTGTGTCCTAAAACACATAGTTTTCTGAGAGATTCCCATATCTTCTGACTCTAATCTTTTGATTTTTCCACTATCCCAGTATTTGCCAGAGTGCATTCTGAGAAAATCAGGGGTTACATGAGGGAAAAATAATCCTAGCCATGTAATGAAGTAAAACTAATATGTTTGTTACAGGACCTCTCAGGGACCTTAAATGCTAATACAAATTGTTACTTGGCCAAAGTGGGTTGAAGAATGTGTTTCCCAAATTTGCTTGACCTAAAAGCCCTTTTTTCAAAGAGCATCTTTTAGGCCTGTGGTTCCGCAGAATAAACTTTGGGAAGTGCTGTTGTACTGCTATCTGACTTTCACCTCTTTGGCAAAACTGATCACTCGGAAGCACTCTGACCCACTCTTCTATGAACTCCTTAACATTTGTGGTCTGTATTATTCAATGGAACCACGATTGATGCCGTAATTTTCCTGTTTTTATTTATATACCTTATCTCCTCAACCTGACCAAAAGTTCTTAGAGAGACTGAGCTCCCCTGTGTCCAGCACATGATCTGTGCACAGAGCTAATAGTCAAAAAATGCCTGCTGAATCAATGAATGGGACTTTTCCATTACTTGCATTTTCTCAGCATTTTCATGATGTCTCCTTGCCAATAACCTTGTGTCTCTGAGAAGCCTATCCCTTTAGGTTGCCCCTTGGTTTACCGGCTAATATTGAATGCCCAGGATGATTTTTATTTTTAGGACAGAAATGCATTATTCCCTTCTAAGTTCTTTCTTTGCTCTCATTTGAAAAGGTTTACCTTTAGTTTAGTTTAGTTTTGTTTTAACAGATGTTATCACCTCCTGTCTTTGTCTCCAGCTCCCTCACCACTCTGGAAAACCTATGTGGTTGGACATAGATTTAAAAATACAGACATAAATTTTTCCATCAGTGCATGACAAAGGCTGAGTGGACGACTTTTTGTCTGTATAGCATAAGAAAAATCATCTTTTATTCATTTCCTGGGATTTCGAAAGCTACAGAATTAACAATAATGCAACCCTGATGACATTTTAAAGGGATTTTCATCCAAGTACCTTGAAAAGGTTCTGTTTAATCCTGTGACTTCTGTTGACACCCCATAACCATCCAAAATTTAATTGTTCTTGAAATTTTAATGCAAGCTTCTGACCAGTGGTCTTTAGGGGGACTAGAAGTATCTATAATAAAGGGGCTGGAAAATGACTTCAGCATGTATTGATAAGCCGACCTGTTGGTAATTTAATCTTTGTATATTTTCTTGCAGTCTTGCGGCAACATCTACAAAGGCCTCGCTCAGACTGGTGCCTGGGGCTGCTTTGATGAGTTTAATCGAATCTCCGTGGAGGTCTTGTCGGTGGTGGCAGTGCAGGTAAGGGACAGAAGTAGGTGGGAGCCTTGTGGTCTTCATGTCGAGCACTGTGGAAGTCTGTGCCCTCTTGTTTTCAACCTCTCCTTGGCATCTATGTCCCTTTTTCCCTTGTCATTTCATGCTCCTTTCTCCACCCTCTAAAATCAGACTTTAGGGCGGCTCTCCTACTAAATGGGTTTACTGCAGTTACCCACCAAAGTAGATCCATTTACTGGCTTTGGGACTCTGTTTTATCCTCTCTAAAATAGGGAGAAAGAACATGCATCCTACCTGCTTCATCTGGGTGCAGAAACCTGAAGATAGCAGAGCTCAGCTCCTTGGAAAGGGCATGTTCTTTGGTTATAAATCAAGGCTTAAATTTCAGTTCTTTTATTTCCTATTGGACTATTTGGGCAAGTTGTTCTACCACTCTCGGCTTAATAAAGTGAGGAATACCACATTAATGTTTTTTGAATAAAGTCACTTTTGGGGTGAGATTTTAAGTAAGCATGCCACTTGTCTTTCAAGTCATTCGGAAACCATTTATTAAACACCTGCAACATCGTAATTGCTATACTAAAGACAGGTGAAGTTTCCCAGTTGAGTAGAATATGATCTCCAACTTAAAAAAAAAAAAAAAAAAAGCTTGAGGTGACTTAAATTCTGACTGAGCCTGAGATTTCCAAATGCATTACCTTGAAAAGATGGAGAGGATTTGGATTTGGGTCAGGATCCCATGAACAATAGGAGCAGTAGAAGGGGGGAGGGGAACGTGAATAAACTTTTGTTGAAATTCTGCACCAGGTACTTTTCATATGTCATCTTTCACATCATGAAAGATCTTTCACACCTTTCCACTGTGGCCCTGCAAGCCACTATTCTTCCCATTAAATATGTGGAAAAACTGAGTATCAGAGGGGAACTGTGTCTTGTCCATAAGTAGACTTTTGGAAAGTGATAAGGTTCGTATGTGTACCCTGTGTCCCCAACGTTGTTGGGATGCAGATATACGCACTGATCTGGTGTCTAGTGAGTAAAATACCAGAGGAGAAAATAAGACTGGAGAGGCAAGCTCGATCCCAATAGTAGCAGGCTGAAATGCTTTCCTCAGCAGACAGCAGGGAATCCCCAGGGACACCTGGGAAGGAGACTGCCCCTCGATTTGGCAACAGTGTGAAGGAGGGGCTGAGCAGTAGGAAAGCTGGTGTCTGAGGGCAAATCAAGGGTCTCTCCCAGGGATTCTTACTGCAGCTGCTCAGGCTCCAGTCCCCTCAGGAACCCCATCTTCAAGATGAAGCACGCCCTTTGTCAGTACCTATTCCACACTCCTCCCTGTAGGCTGAGTGCCCCCATTTCCTGTTACAGGTGGCTGGTTTCAGAACCCCCATCCTGCCTTTATCTAAACAGAGCAAAGCCATCACAAGGGCACCATGTGATGATCAAAGCTGTGCCTGGTGCTCCTACTGTGTGCTGCACACTATACAATCGAAAGCAGTTTAATTTTGCTTGTGTTTGCTTTTATTTCCAAAGCAGTGTGCAAAGAGTACAGAAAAAGAAAAATGTAGCTATGACAGACTCTTTGGTCCCTACAGGTTTCTGTAATCCTTTCAGGTCCAGACAAAGGAATAAGGAAAGCGTTTAGCATGGCTGACATTTTTCTTGGGCAAGAGCGTGGGATTGAGGGGCAGATGGCAGAAGTGGGGTGGAAGGAAAGATCAAGCAAAAGGTCATCCCTGGCAGGGAAAGCTGGCTGAAGCAGCGTCATCCCTGTCCCCCCTCTGCCCTGGCAGGAGCCAGGTTCCATCCACATAGCTCCCACATGTAGTCACCTCTCATCCCACAGACTGTCCTTTTCACAGGTAGGCAGGACGTGGGGTTGTGGGCAGGGTGCTGAAGCAACCACAAGCTAAACAGCAGTGGGACTCACACCATCAGCAAATCCATGGTCACCTTCATCTCCAGCTGCCCCAGAAGCCATAGGTAGTCAAGGGGCTCTGTTGGGTCCCTTCACTCACCACTGCTCCAAGGTGGTCTGTCTTTCCATCCCTCGTGTTTGACAGCCACTGACTCTTGTCCAAACTGTTCCTTGGAGAAGCTCTGAAAGCTGCCAAAACGTGAGGCTCTTCTCTGATTTCCAGTGGTGAAATATGGTTTTCCCTTGCGTTGGGTTTGTTCTGTTCAACAGCAGTTAGTAGAGGAAGGAAGACAAATGGCTAGCCTGGACATCCTCTTGGACTGAAACCCTTTACCAGCTTGGCTGGAAAGAGCTGATTCTGTGCATCTCGTTGGCATCACATTAGTGTAGCTTGAAATGGACTATGGTGAGAGTACTTCGATCATGAAAACTGCCAAATTCTACAAATCAAGGGCATTTTTGCTTTCCTGGAGAGCTGGTTGTTAAAAATTTACCAGCATGCCTCTGCCTCATAAGGATGTAAGCTTAGTGTTGCCAGATCTTTTACATTTTGAAGAGAGACTGGACATCCAGATTTTTGTAAGAAATCAAACATGTTTTCTGACTGCTTTCACCTTTCAATGGTCATTTCACAAGCTGAAATAAAGAATAATACCAGTGTTCTATTCTGGCTTGGCCACCTACAAGCTGTGTGATCTTGAGCATATCCATGTCTCCAGATCCACATCTGTAAAGGGAGTTAATAATAGCACCTCCTTGAGGCAGTTGTAATAATTTTTAAATGGGTTAATATACCTAAAGCCCTTTTTTAAAAGAAAGCCCTACAGATAATAGTCACTCAATAAATGCTATGATAGTGATGATAATGGTGGCAGTGATGTTAGTGATGATGATGATGATGATGATGATGATGGTAATGATGGTGATGATGATGATGGTGATAATAATTATGCTAATGATAGCGGTGATGATGTTGGCAGTGATCATGGTGGTGATGATTATTCTAATGGTGATGATGACAGAGATGATGGTGATGGTGCTAATGATGATGGTGTGGTGGTGGTGATGTTGGTGGGTGGTGGTGGCAGTAATGATGGTAATGGTGATGGTCGTGGTGATGATGGTGGTGATAGTGATGATGGTGGTGATGATGATGATGGGGTGATGGTGATGATGATGATGGTGGTAGCAGTGATGGTAATGTTAACGATGATGATGGTGGCAACAGTGTTGATAATGTTAACAATGATGGTGATGGTGGTGATGATGGTGGGGGTGATGGTAGTGGCAGTGATGATGGTGATGATGATAGTGGTGGCAGTGATGATAATGTTAACGATGATGGTGATGGTGGTGGTCCTGATTATGGGGGTGATGATAATGGTGGTGGCAGTGATGATGATGGTGGGGACAGTGATGATAATGTTAGTGATGATGGCGATCGTGGTGGTGATGATGGTGGCAATGATGATGATGGTGGTAGTGACGGTGATGAAGATGATTACTGTCATAATAATCTGAACACTACAAGAAATGGGTTGAAGAGAACTAGAGGCTTAGATATACAGGGCAGGGAAAAAGGGTTCAAACCCTGGTCTCACAGATATTCTCTATGCCCTTCACTCCTCAGCTGGACCAACCTGGAGCTACCTTATCAAGCTTAACAATGTACTAATCAATGAGGCAGTGCCCAACAGCCGTTGTTCCCCCTGGGTAGTAGTTAGACACTGAATTTGCTTTATTTTGAAGCAGCTCAACACAAAGCCAGCAATGCATTCTCTAAGATCACTTAGTTCCCATTTGTTTCTGGAATCAAATGAAATAAGTTCAACTTGGGAGTCCCTGACGCTGTCACACACTGATCTAGGAACACACCCATTGGAGACATTTCTGAAGAAAGTGGTCTGACAACAGCCCAGGCAAAATCTGAGCTGGTTACATTTGAAATCGTATACCCATCCAAGGAGAAAATTGCACTTAATTATTCACATGGCAATCCAGGCTGGCATATTGGTTCAGAAGCCACACCAGCTGCTGACAGTTCTCCGCCACCCTCCCCTCTCCTCCTCTCCACTCCTCGCCCGTCTGTGCTCCTCTTCCCAGTAACTTGTACAAAAGTGACTTTGTTGCTGGTCTGCAGCGTCTTTGTCAGTGGATATTCTCATGTCTCCATCAGACTGGTCAAGCAAAGTCACATAACCACTTGGGAAAAACACCAGTGTGGCAATTCCAAAAAAAAAAAAAAAAAAAATTACTCTGCTATTTTTAAAATATCTGCAAGAGTACTTACTTTTTTCCAGAATCTCTTCTTTACTATTGCAATCAGCTGTCTATGCTTTGGGTTCTCTGTGCCTGGGGACATATGCCACCAGGACACACCCCATTGCCCTGTCTCCCTCCATGCCCTCTGGCCAGGCATCCCTGGCGCTTTCTTCTCTTGCCTGCAGCACAAGCCCTGATAATGGGTTGGGCAGAGGCAGGAAGCGGGTAGAAGCAGAAGATCAGTCAGCAAGGACTTGGGAACCCACCACAGTGAGGCTTAGAGTACTCCAAGCACCAAACAAATGTTCCAGTCTCAGAGCCGAGGGAGCTTCCCATGTAACACCCTTTATAGAGAGGCTTAAAATCTAATGGAAAAAACGCCAAAATGTTAAAATATTTAAAAAGTGGTGAGTGGGTTGCACTTCCTTAAGGCAACAGACTCCAATCTGCCATTGCAGTGGGAAGCGTGGAGTGGGCCAGGCAGAATGTTAAATAGCACATGGCATTTGGGGCAGAGACTTGAAAAGAGAATGACCACAGGGGACCACAAAATGAGGCACTCTCCTAGAATAGAAGGACCAAGGTAGAGGAGTGAGGAGAAAAAGCCAAGATCCCTGTAGCATAGGGCTAGCCCATGACCTCCTTAAAGTATGTCACCTGCACAGCGACAGCATGGCCTTAATACTTCACGGAGTGAGTCAGAGGCAAGGCCCTAGCCTGAGTGGGAGGATACAGGGACAGAACCCTCTGTGATCAGTAGCTTCCAGTCATGAGAGGAAAGATGTCACCCTCATGTGAGAAATGCAGCTCCTATGGTCAGATGAGCACACAAGGCTTGTGCAGATAACAAGGTTGACTGCTGGACATCAGGGCTGGCCTGCAATATATAGAAGTAAAACCTAGGCAAATTATCAAAATTATAAGGCAGAAAATAAGTTCCATGAAAGATGTGCAATTTTAAGGGCCATAGAGGCTGGAAAGATACAGTAAAACCATCTGGGTGAGGGACAATTGTGGGCCACGAGATTGGTATGGGGCAGCATGGTCCATGGGCAAGATCAGTGCATTGACTTTCAGTTAGGTGTTCTGAGAGTGACAGCGGAGGGTGCCGGGCATGGCTGGTGTCATCTAGCCCCATGCTACTCAAACTCTGAGCCAACAGCACCCGCATCCCCTGTTAGAAATGCAGAGTCTCAGGCCCCACCCGAAACCTGCTGAAACAAAATGTTCATGTCAACACATCCTGCAGTGATCTCTACGCACAATCAAATCAAGGACTGTGCCACTCTGACACAGTAATCTCAACCCTGGCTGCACATCAGAATGGCCTGGGTAATTCTATAAAGTAGTAATGCACAGTCTCCACCCCAAAAGATTTTGATTTAGTTGCTGTGGAATAGGACCAGTGTACTGGTACTTTCTAAAAACCTTCCACATGGTTCACATGTTCAGCAAATTTAGAGAACCAGAGCTGAGAGAGAGGATAACAAATGAGGAGAAACACTGCTGAGGACTGTAGAGTTTGGATTTTAATCAAGACCTCCAAGACTGAGCCCCGTTCGTCCTGGTCAGTACTCTGCAGGGACGAAACCTCTCCAGGCCAGCTAGGTAGGGGAGAAGGCAGTGGAGGACCCAGGCTCATCTGAGAGAGGGAGAGAGGGACCTCTGGCCTTTTCCAAGACCTGGACTTTATCAAGGCCTTCTGGACCCTGATCATTGTTGTGTGCCAGTGATTTGCTCTGCAGACCACAGTTGCTGCTAAAGCCTGTCCTGTACAAGTCAGGCTAACCAAAATTTCTATGAGCACTGATGCACCCACATTAACTGCATCTTTGAGTCTGTTCAACACTCTCCCGTCTGAGAGAGGGAGGTCAGTATGCAGCTGTGAATGGGGCCACCTGGGCCAAATTAGGGTTGAGTAGAAATGTAAGAATTGACTGGACTGCAGTACTTTTCAAATTTCAGCCTCCATCAGAATCACCTGGAGGGCCTGTTACGTCACATCTTGTTGGACCCCACTCCCAGAATTTCTGATTTGATTTATCTTGAGTGGAACTAAGAATTGGCATGGGAATTGGTTTGGACCCAAAAACACATGCTGTGGGATGGAGGTTAAGTATCTTATGTCTTCTCAGCCTCAGAGTCCTCACTGGTAAAATGTTTGGTCTAGATCAGGGTTTGTCAGCCTCAGCACCCCTGATGCTTTGGGCTGATCATTCTATTTTGTGAAGATCTAGCCTCTGCATTGTGAGATGTTGAGTAGCATCCCTGGCCTCTACCTACTGGCATGGCGGCAGCAACCCCCGCTCCTTGCTGTGACAGCAAAAGTGTCTCCAGACATTCCCACACGACCCTTAGGAGAGAGAGATTGCAAACTCATCCCCATTTGAGAACACTGGTTCCTACATAGCTTTCCATTTTTTTTTTATTTGTCTTTTTAAAGGGTGACAACATCTGACTTTGCGGAAACAACACCTCTAAATTATAACAAACATAATAGTTTTCAGAGTAAAACAAATTGCTCTGACAATGTATGTGTTTGATGAGAAAGTGGTCTGTGGCTGGCACAGTGCTCCTTCTGGCACAAGAGCGTTTGGGGGAAAGTAGCCAAAAGCATGTGCTCAGCACCAGATTGCCTGGATTTTAAACCTGAGCTGCTCCACTTACCAACTGTGGGGTTTCAGGCAAGTTTCTCTTTTTTTTCTTTTAACTTTTTATTTTGAACCAATTTTAGATTTATAGGAAAGTTGTAAAAATAGCATAGAATTTCTACATATCTCTCCCTCAGCCTCCCCTGAATGCTAACATCTTACATAAACATAGGACAGTTTCTTAACTGCCTTCTGCCTCAGTTTCTTCATCTGCAAAGTAAGGATCTAAGACTACCCGTCTCAAACAACTGTTAAAAGCTTGGAAGGGAGGCCGGGCACGGTGGCTCAAGCCTGTAATCCCAGCACTTTGGGAGGCCAAGGCGGGTGGATCATGAGGTCAAGGGATCGAGACCATCCTGGTCAACATGGTAAAACCTCGTCTCTACTAAAAATACAAAAAAATCAGCTGGGCATGGTGGCACTTGCCTGTAATCCCAGCTACTCAGGAGGCTGAGGCAGGAGAATTGCCTGAACCCAGGAGGCGGAGGTTGCAGTGAGCCGAGATCGCGCCATTGCACTCCAGCCTGGGTAACAAGAGCGAAACTCCGTCTCAAAAAAAAAAAAAAAGAAAGAAAAAAAGGCTTGGAAGGGAATAATTCACAGAAAGTACTCAGAACCGTGCCTGGTACATATTAAGTGCTCAGAACTGTCAGTTATTATTTTTTGTTTTTCACTGTGGCTTTAAGATCCTCAGAAAACAATGCATTTTTGATAGAGAAACAGATCACAGTGGGTGAGATGTGCCTGGCAGCCTTAGCTATCAGTTGCCAAACTACCTGTGTGTGTACCTCCATCTGGCTGGGCTTGCATTTAATCCATACGTCCCTAGTCGGCCTGCTTCTCCACTCTCTGCTCCCTGCCCCCAGGCATCCTGAAAGAACCTCTGGCCTTTTCCAGGACCTGGACTTCATCAAGGCCTCCTCGACCCTGATGGTTGCTTTGTTCCAGTGATTCGCTCTGCAGACCTCAGTGGCTGCTAAAGCCTGTCTTGTACAAGCCAGCCTAACCAAAATTTCTATGAGCACTGATGCTCCAACATTAACTGCATCTTTGAGTCTGTTCAACAGTCTCCCTCAAGAGCCCCTCTACAGAATTTTACACAAAAGCACAGATGCCTCCAATCCGAAAGTGCATCATAAATTCTTGCTGAGCGTGAGGTTTCTGGGCTTCGGTGTTTCGAGAGAGAATGCTGAGTCAGAATGAACAGCAGAAAAGGTCCCAGGCTCATGCCTTAGTCTTCGCCCAAAGGTAGCAGAGCAACTTATAAACGCTGATTAAACTTGCTTTCCCACTCCCTAATAAAGTGAGTGCTGTCTATATTTTGTGGGCAGGAAGACCAGGGACAAAGGAGAGAGCCAGCCTTTGCCAGTCACGTAACCTGGAGGTTGATGAAGGCCTCAAGAGGCTCCACGGCCGAGCTGGGCTGGGCTGTGAGCCCCAAGCAAACCAGCAGAGCTTGATCTGTTTGGCCAGAGTCCTGGCTGCTGAAGCCTGCCTCTGCCAGGATGGCATTGATATTCTGCACGTAGAAAAGAAGTCTCAGTTTCAAACTAATTGCTGTGAGCTCAAACGCATTCAGTCATTAGTGTTTTACTCTGGGAAGGGAGCTGAATCCTAATTGTAGAACTGTCATGCATCTAGGCAAACCGTGTACTCTGGAGACAGCCATGCCCAGTGGTAGATGGGCCAGCTGCCCTCCCCCACCCCTCCTACCATGTCACACACACACCCCTGCAACCCCATCTCCATAGCACTAGACTACCCTTGGGTCTTCTAGCACCCTGGACTTAGCCAGCCTGCTGGGGCTTATTCAAAACCTCGTACCAGCCCCAGCTTTTGGGTTTTGCTTCTGAGAACCTTGAGAGGCTGGAAATTTCCAAAGACCTTCTGAGGCCAGGCTGGACAAGGCTATGGGCTAGCCTGAAAGTGTGTCCCTTTTATCTTTGCTCTGTTGCTGATCATTTTTGTATATGTGTTTCCAAGCACCAGGTGTGACAATAAATCATTGAATTTCACTTCTGCCTCTCCTCCCACTGCTAGAGAGTCATTTAGAAGATAGATCTGACTGGGTCAAGCATCAAGATGAATCCTTCTCAGACTCCAGACTACGTTTAAGAAAAAGTCTGCTCTTTTTAGAAAAAACACTAACAGCCCCCTGGGTCTTACCCAGCCTACCTTTGCTCCATCTGTAAAGGGCCACCTGTTCTGGGGGTATAGTCTGGGGTGTGGCTTTGAGGAGTTAAACCAAGACAGGGACCACAGTTGCGATCAGGATGGCATATGGCTATCCCTCATGTCAGCTGGCATTTCTAAGCATTTTCTGTAGGCTATGTAACTTCATGGACTTTATTTACTTAGAACAAGCTCAGCAGGTAGCTATAGCATCCTCACTGTCTTGCAATATTTGAAAGCACAGGCTCTGGGATTCATTTGCCTGGATTCAAATCCTGATGCCCCAGTTAGTAGCTGTGTGATTTTGGGCAAATGTTTCCATCTCACCATGCTTCTGTTTTATCAGAGATGGAGATGACGTAATTAAAGTGCCCCCCTCAAAGCATGGTGAAGCTCAAATGAGGTAACACATAAGAAGTGGTCAGAACTGTATCCAGCTAGTGGTCAGCCCTAATACACTTCATCTATTGCTACAGAGAGAACCCACATTCAAGGAGTTAAATACCTGTTTGCTACCCACTCTTATTTTCTTACCCACCATGTCATAAATATGGATGTGGGCAGCCAGATTTTGTGTGTGTGTGTGTGTGTGTGTGTGTGTGTGTGTGTGTGTGTGTGTATGTTGGGGTGTTTTTGTTTTCGTTTTTGTTTTGAGATGGAGTCTTGCTCTATCACCCAGGCTGGAGTGCAGTAGTGCTATCTCAGTTCACTGCAACCTCTATCTCCGTGGTTCAAACAGTTATCCTGCCTCAGCCTCCTGAGTAGCTGGGATTACAGATGCACACCACCATGACTGGCTAATTTTTGTATTTTTAGTAGAGACAGGATTTCACCATGTTGACCAGGCTGGTCTTGAACTCTTGACCTCCACTGAGCTGCCCACCTCAGCCACCCAAAGTGCTGGGATTATAGGCATGAGCCACTGTGCCCTTCAGTGGTCAGATTTATTTTAGACATGTACCCAGGGCCCATCAGTAAAGGGTCTGGGGTGTGGTCATCATGCCTGTGTTTGAGTGAAAGGGGTCACAGAACACTCTTCATGTTGTGTGGGACTATGGGTTCCCAGCTTTAGTTATGATTCCTCCACCGAATTTCTCACTGATTGATTGGTTCACCAGGTAAAAAGCATTCAAGATGCGATTAGAGATAAGAAGCAGCGGTTCAGCTTTCTTGGGGAGGAGATCAACCTGAATCCTTCTGTCGGTATCTTTATCACCATGAATCCAGGCTATGCCGGCCGCACGGAGCTGCCAGAGAACCTCAAGGCTCTCTTCAGGTGAGTTTCAGCTCTGCCCCATGGAAAAGCCCCAAAAGAGAAGTTTTTTTCATTGTTTCCACTTAAAATGTGTGACATATATTTTACAGAAAATTTGGAATATTTACAAAAGTAGATTTTGTTTTGTTTTCTTTTTGAGATGGAGTCTAGCTCTGTTGCCCAGGCTGGAGTGCAGTGGCGCAATCTCGGCTCACTGCAACCTCTACCTCCCAGGTTCAAGTGATTCTCCTGCCTCAGCGTTCTGAGTAGCTGGGACTACAGGCTCATGCCACCACAACTGGTTAATTTTTTGTATTTTTTAGTAGACACAGGTTTTCACCATGTTAACAAGAATGTTCTTGATCTCCTGACCTCGTGATCCACCTATCTCAGTCTCCCAAATTTCTGGGATTACAGGCGCGAGCCACCATGCCTGGCCAGAAAAGTAGATTCTGAACAACCATCTTTAATGTCTTTAATGCAGTAAAATTGCTTTCTGCTTAATTGTGTTCTTTATACATATTTTAAATCCATATGTGGTCTATATTTGCGGTCTACATAGTTTTTGTTTTTTCATTTCGTAGTCTATCATAATCATATCATAAATATTGTCTTCTATTAGATATATTTGATAAATCTCACTTCATAGCTGCATATTTTTCTATCAAGTGCATGGCTTTCAATGTAATTAACTAGTCCCTCATGGTTAAATATTAAGACTTTCTAACATTTAAAATAAATTTATGCATAATGCTGTAATGTACATCTTTGTATATAAATCTTTTTTTTCTGTATGTGTGATTATTTTCCTTGGCTAGCTTCCCAGAAGTGGAATTACTGTGTTAATGGGTAGAAACATATTTAAGGCTCTTGATACACATTGCCAAATTGCTTTCTAAAAAGAGTAGTACCAAATTACCCTCCTCGTAGTGACGCATGAGAACACCTCTTTTATTTCACCCTTGCCACCGGCGGACATTGCCATATTTTAAAATCTTCTTTATTTTGATAAGAAAACACAAATATATTTTCCAGCAGGAGCTGGAGGCTGTGTTCTTTTTCCAGAAAAGATAAGTTGGCCCAACAAAGAGAAGACAAGAATGCTTCAAGGCTTCTGATTTTCTGCTTATTGAACTTTTTTTTTTTTTTTTTTTTGAGACAGAGTTTCCCTCTTGTTGCCCAGGCTGGAGTGCAATGGTGCGATCTCAGCTCACTGCAACCTCCACCTCCCAGGTTCAACTAATCCTCCTACTCAGCCTCCTGAGTAGCTGGGATTATAGGCATATGCCACCACACCCAGCTAATTTTTTGTATTTTTATTAGAGACAGGTTTTCTCCATTTTGGTCAGGCTGGTCTCGAACTCCTGACCTCAGTATGCTGGGATTACAAGTGTGAGCCACTGTGCTCAGCCTGCTTACGGAACTTTTAGCTAAGAGAAAGAGACTGTGGGGAACTATGATAGAGCTGTTTTGTCTCATTTTTGGACTGAGAAATACAGTACTGTCTACCCGGGGAGGCTGTCAACACTTCATTGGATTTCCCGAGGTGTAGGAGGTCACTGGGCAGCTCCCTGAGTACTTCACTCTCTCAGTCGTAGCAAATTCTGTGTCGCTTGAGTGATGTGGGCTGCTTCTTCTTCAGCCGGGTCCCTGTGTTAACCAAGAGCTGTTGGAATGCCAGCAAGCTGTCTAAACGGGTGCTACAGAATACTGCACTGTTGGCAGTTTGTTTTTACAAAGTATTTATTAAATCAGCCTTGTGTTACAAATGATTATAGAAGTAGGTTATCACCCAGATAAGAATTCTTTACCTTTTTTATTTTTCCTGAAATTTTTTGCTTGCTGGAATTGTCTTTGCTAGTTCAAGCTGCTATAATAAAAACACCACAGTCTGGGTGGCCTGAACAGCAGACATTTCCCACAGTTCTAGAGACTGAAAGTTCAAGAGCACGGTGCCAGCATGGTCAGGCTCTGGTGAGGGTGCTCTTCCAGGTTGCAGGCGGCCACCTTCTTGCTGTATCCTAGCTCTGGCCTCTTCTTAAAAGGGCATTAATCCCATTCATGAGTGCTCTACCCTCATGACCTAATGACCTCCCAAAGGCCCCATCTCCAAATAGCATTACATTGCATTTGGGGGGCACACAAGATTCAGTCCATACCATATATCCAGAAACGGAAATCTGGAAATAAACAAACATTTTTCAAAACAGTAAGTACAGACATCTACTTTTACATTTGATTTTTTCAAAGACCGTACGAGGTGGATAGTACTAGTTTCTCCAGTATCCAGTGAGAAAACAGATGCGTTCAGCAAACTCCTCAGGGTAGTAACCCTAGTTACTAGGATTAGCTAGTGAACCAGCTAGTAAGTGGCAGAATGCAGAGTTTGAACCCAGAGCCTCTGTTCCTCCTGTCCCCAGTCCTGTTATCCAGGGACCACCAGTGTAACCATTTGGCATTTTTCTTTTCAATACTCTATGAGTAGAGTATTTCTTTTTCAAAATTGGGATCAGACTCTATATAGTATCCTAGTTACTCTAGTATCCTACTTCATTAACTAATGTTTCCTTGTGTCATTGTATAATTTTTCTTTCACACCACTATTTTTCATGACCACATAATGTGCTGTTGTACAAATGTATATTTACCCTTATGTTCAGGTTGCAAAATAATTTTGAGAATTTCAGTATTTGGTTGCTCCTTTGAATTTGAATAGAATGTAAACTATTTCAAGAAAAAAATATGCTTGAATGAAATGTTTTTGAAAATGTTATATCAGTGTAGGGAAAATGCAATTGAAGATATGTAGCAACCTTAGGCTCCTATGACATATCTAACAAATTAATAAAATGTACTTTTAAAATCAAATGTTTTTAGTGCCAGAGGAAAGCAAAATCACAACAAAGCCTTCTATAAATCCCTTTCTGTATTATTGTATATTCTGTGTCAAAGTAGGGTTAATAAGTATTAGCTTGGTGCAATTGTAATTGGATTTTTTGCCATTGAAAGTAATGCCAAAAACTGCAATCACTTTTGCAGCAACATAATACATACTTTAGACCTCATCGTGAGAAATTTACATTTGTATTCAGACAAGTACAGGATAAGCCCTGGGTGTCTAAGCTTAGAGGAGACACACATTCTGAGGGTAAAGAGTAGGGGAATTCTCAGTTTCTTGAAAGTAATGGCAAAAAACAAAAACAAACAAACAAAAAAAACCCCACAATTACTTTTGTACCAACTTAATACATACTTTACACCTCATCATGAGAAATTTACATTCATATTCAAGTAAATACAGGATAAGCCCTGGGTGTCCAAGCTTAGAGGAGACACACATTTTGAAAACAAATAGGGGGACTCTCAGTTTCTCATAGATATGTAGAGAAACTCAATTCCTTTTTCTAAGCCTCAAATCTATTGTAGACAACCTGCTTGACTAATCTATCCCTTGTGTAAGACACACTGAATTCGAGTCACAAGACTTGAGTGGGAGCTCCAAGTCTGCACCTGCCTGCTAACAGTATCCATCACCTTGGGGAAGAGACTTCATTCTCTTTATCCTTAGTGAACTCATCTCTAAGTTGAAAGTCTTCATGCTAACTGCAGCAGCATGTAGAATAAATTGAATGTCTTAGATGAAATAATGGCTCATGTCCTTCTATGAGTTTTTGCACTCACAGATGCCTCCATGTGTGATCTCGGCCAGTATCTATTTTCTTGCAGTCTCCTCTTCAACGCTGTACTTGGGAAACTGACTAGGCTTTCTGTCTCCCTATACTTAGGCCTTGTGCAATGGTGGTTCCAGACTTTGAGTTGATCTGCGAAATCATGCTGGTGGCAGAAGGATTCCTCGAAGCCCGGTCATTAGCCAGAAAGTTCATCACTCTTTATCAGTTGTGCAAAGAGCTTCTCTCCAAACAGGTAGGTTGGATGACCAAGCACCGTGCAATAGCCCCAGCTCTGGAAAGGTTCTGGAACAAATGTATTAGGAACACATGCTTTCTCTTAGAGAGTCACTGTGCCCATAAGCATATCAAAAGCTGTGAACACTTTAACAGTAAAGATTTATATTCAATTTTTAGCACTGCATTTTTCAAAATTAACCTCAAAACTCCATTTTTTAATAGAATACTTAGCAACACCTCACAGACACCAGTATCCTATGAGGGACCTTACAGTGGCTAAGAAAAAACCCTGGAGTAAATGGTCTGTACCTGAAGGGACATAGATAGGGAGGGGGAGGGAAGCAGGTTAGGTGTTAACCAGCTTTGAGCTTCTCATTGTTACCTGTAGCTTCCCACTAAGACGAGGAAATTCACAGAAAATTGCACCTTAGCAAAACATGACCAAGTACCTGCAAGGTTTCCGCCTTGAATGGAGAATTTCTTTTCTTCAAGGGTCAATGTCCAAGCTTCCCTGTGCTGTCCTCCATGAGCGTTGGGATTATCTTGTTTTGATCACCTTTACTGCCATAGCACAGGCTCTCTCAGGCCTGTGAAGTCAGTCCAAGATGCAGAAAATCCTATTTTCCTCATACTTCTTTTCTCATTGTATCCTCTCTCTAGGTTCTTCCCCAACATTGACTTCTAGGCCAGGGACTCCCGCTTTTATGGCTTCATCCCAAACCTCTCTCTTGAGCTCTAAACCTGTGCATTCAATGATCTGTACCACAGCTCCCCCGAGTGTTTAAAAAGCTCCTCCAGCTCAGCACGTCTAAAGCTGATCTCTGTTAGCTCTCAGCCCAAGCTTCTTTCTCCTGTTTTCAGCTTCAGTATTGACCCCTCATTCACTCATTTGCTAACTCTAGGACCCTGGGAATTACCCTGAACCGTTTCCTCTTTCGTGGTCCTAGATATAATTTTAAATGAGCCCTTAATAATTCTATGTTCTGGATATTTCTCAAATAAGTCTCATTTCCTTCCCCCCTACTCATTGCTACCACTTGTGTTCCAAACACTCATATCTTTTGCTTAAACTATTGCAACTACCTTTCTACTAGCTTTTCCACCTTTATTCTAATTCCTTGGATCTGTGCTTTAGCCACTTGCTAGAGTGATTATTTAAAAATGCTCCTCACTGGTCCCAGGATAGAGACCAATGTCCTTATCACTCTTTGCTAGACTGCAGGGTATTCTGTCTCCTCTTACCTTGACAGCAGCAGCTCACGACTCTCTCCTTGTCATGTGGTGCTCCATCTCCATTGATTTTTTCTCTTTTTTTGAGACAGAGTCTTACTCTGTCACCCAGGTTGGAGTGCAGTGACGTGATCTCGACTCACTGCAACAACTGCCTCCTGCGTTCAAGCCAATTCTCCTGTCTCAGGCTCCCAAATAGCTGGGATTCCAGGCGTGCGCCACCACACAGGCTGATTTTTGTATTTTTAATAGTGACGGAGTTTCACCATGTTGTCCAGGCTGGTCTCAAACTCTTGACCTCAGGTGATCCACCCAGCTTAGCCTCCCATAGTGCTGGGATTACAAGCATAAGCCACCGCACCCGGCCATTGATCTTTTTAGAGTTCTTTGAAACTGATTGTCTTGTCACCTGAGCCTGTGGACATCCTGTTCTCACTTGCCTTGACTGCAGTTCTTTCTCATCTGTGCCTGACTGAATTCTACTCCTTCAGGGTCTTCTTTAATGCCATTTCCTAAGGAAGTCTGATCCATATCCTCAGTACAGCCACTATGTTCTTTGTCATTGCACATTGCATTTTTCCTTGGTAAGATTTACCACAGCTCTAATTAAATAACAATCTGCTACGAATCAAGTGGAGGAGCTGGGGCTTGAACAGAAGTCTTTCTGAGTTTATACTCCATACTGTGTTCTGCATGCTACAGCTCCTTTCCATGCCATGCTGCCTGAAGCCTGGCATCAGCAGTGTGGTCCACTCTCCCACAGACCCTACGTACAGCACTGTGACCAGGGGGTTCGTCTCTCATAAAACCCACTTTAAGGAGCTATTTTTTAAACCTCTTTTCCCACAGAATGTGAAGACCTCCAAGATGGCACATGTAAGCTCAGCTTCCACCATCTCTAAGAGCTAACATGGCCTCCTCCTTGACAGCCCTTCCAATTCTACCTGCTGAGTGTGCAGAGAGTAGCCAGAGAGGTTTGAGAATGGTTCTGTTTGATCCTTCTGCCCCCCCAAATCACTTGTATGTTCTGTGTCTGCCCTGCCGTCATCCCAACTGGAAATGTAGCCGGTGTTAGACCAAGAACTAGAATTCTGGGAACATGATTTTCTAAGTCATTCATCACTTCCCACGTCTCTGCCCAGGCTTCAGAAATGACCTAATGTTGATAGGTTATCTGTGATTCTGCAGACAGTCACTGCAGCACATGGTGTCCTGTCTCTCTGCCACTTTGGTCTAACACTGCCCACAGGATCACTACGACTGGGGCCTGCGAGCCATCAAGTCTGTGCTGGTGGTGGCAGGATCCCTGAAGCGAGGAGACCCTGACCGGCCTGAGGACCAAGTCCTGATGCGCTCCTTGCGGGACTTCAACATCCCCAAGATTGTCACAGATGACATGCCCATATTCATGGGCCTGATTGGGGACCTCTTTCCTGCCCTGGATGTCCCCCGGAGGAGAGACCTCAACTTCGAAGCTCTGGTTAGGAAAGCGATAGTGGATCTGAAGCTCCAGGCTGAGGACAACTTTGTGCTCAAGGTACATGTGGTTTTCCTCCCAGGATTTCTCTCTTACTTATTTTCCTGGACAATGAGTTAACCTTCATCCAAAATCCAAAGGGTTGTTTCAGATGTACAAATATGTTTCTAGTTAGTAATAATAACTCAATTCATTTCAATAGCTCTTCGCTAAAGACCCACAATGTGGAACGCATGGCGGGAATATAGGAAAAGTTGGAGGATCTTTACTTTATAGCCCTTCCATTCTGTTTGGGGTACCTCAGCCCGAGTGCAAACTCTCTGCTCATTCATTCACGAATGGAAGGACAAAGACAGAGGCCAAGGTGTGGCCACATCTACAGAGCCTCCACTCAATCCTACTACCCTGGATAGAGACTAGCAGAGGAGAACACCCCTCTCTGTCTCCTAGACAACACAGCGCAGCAATCTATTTAACCTTGAGGCTTAACAGATACTGGAGAAACCCAACAACATGTGAGATAAAGACAGATGAACAGACAGAAAGACAGATAGACACAGACACAGACACAAACACACACCAAAAACAACCAGTGAAAATAACAAAGAGAACATTTTTAAACTTCTAATTAACATCTTTGAAGGAAATAATGAAAATGATATCCATCAAACAAGAATTAGATGCCATTGTAAAAACAAAAAGCACTATCAGAGAATTATAAAGACCTCTTTTAAATGTAAAATTGTGTCATTGATGGCATTCAAAATTCAGTGAAAGGATGGAAAGATAAAGTCAAAGGCACCCTCCCAGGATAAAGCTATCAACAGTATTATGTATTATGTGTCTTCATATGGTAAAATAGTCACACATGCACACACACGCAGAGACAAAAAATGTGAGAAGCTAGATGATATATAGAGGATCAATTTAGGTTATCTAACATGTTACCAGTAAGAATTCTAGAAAAGGATCAGAAAGCTAACTAGAGCTGGAAAGACATGTATCAACATTGGAAAGACAGAACTGAGCAGAATGACTTTGAATGGATCTGTGCATTGACATATCATCATGGAATTTCAGAGGTCAAGAGTCAAGAGACAAGACTTAAGTCTCCTAGTTGAGTGAGGAAGTAGTACAAGTGTATTAGTCCAGTCTCACATTGCTGTAAAGAAATACCAGAGACTGGGTAGTTAGGAAAGAATTTTAATTGACTCACAGTTCTGCAGTGCTGGGGAGACCTCAGGAAACTTAGAGTCATGGCAGAAGGCAAAGGAGAAGCAAGTACCTTCCTCACAAGGCAGCAGGAAAAGAGAGAGAAAGAGTACAGGGGGAAAAAAGAGCTGCAGACACTCTTTGTGTTCCTTGTACCGTGCATTACTCCTTTGTAACATTTATCACAGCTCTATTTAAATAATGTTCTACTACAAATCAGGTGGAGGGGTCTGGGCTTGAAATGAAGTCTAAGTTCAGACGCCACGCTCTGTTCTGCACACTACACCTCCTCCCTGCACCATGCCGGTTATAAAACCATCAGCTCTCATGAGAACTCACTATCACAAGAACAGCATAGGGGAGACCGCCCCCATGATCCAATCACCTCCCTCGGACACATGGGGATTACAGTTCAAGATTTGAGTGGAGATACGAAGAAAGCTAAACCATATCAACAAGTGCTCCAGGAAAGGAATGAAATTCAGGAGGAACTCAGAATCTCTTATCAGCTAAACCGGATACTAGAGAACAAGAAAACCATTCCTTCAACTTAAGGGAAATGATTTCAAGACTAGAATTCTGTACAACCAAATTATCATTCATGCTATTTACAGATTTATAAATGTTACTTCTTATACACCCTCTTTGAGTAAGTTACTTAAGGACATACTACAGCAAAACAAGAATGAAAAACAAGAAAAATATTGTGAGATTCAAAAAATTCAAGAATTGAGAAAAAAAAAAACCTGAAATGACAGCTGTTAGCAGGCCTAGAAAGCAATCAGTTCAGATTAGGGCAGGAAGTCAGTAGTCTCAGAGAACAGAGAACTTTAAGAAAAGTAAACTTATTCAAAGCAAGAATACTTATTCAAAGTAATGAGCTGAAAGCTCTTATGTGTTTTATCAAACTTCTAGGTTGTGGGGACTATGATGCTTCATTTTACATGTAAATTTATCTGGGCCACAGAGTGCCCAGATGTTTGGTCAAACATTACTTTGGGTTTGTCTGTAAGGATTGTATAAAGTTCAAGTTAAACACGTGAATAAGTTCTGGAGATCCACTGTACAGCATGATGACAATAATTAAAAAGATTATTACATACTTGAAAATTGCAATGAGAGTAGACCTTAAATGTTCTTAGCACAAGAAAGTGGTAGGTATGTAAGGTGATATGTATGTTAATTACTTTGATTTAATCATGTCACAATGTATACATATATCAAAACATTATATTATACACCATAAATATATACAATAGTTATTTGTGAATTATACCTTAATAAAGCTTGGGGAAGAAGAGAAATACAATGTTTATACATTCTACAACATAACTGAAAACATCATTCTAAGTCAAAATGAACCAGTCACAGAATACCACATCATTATATGATTCTATTTATATAAAATGTACAGAACAGACAACTCTTTAGAGGCAGAAAGTAGTAGACCAGGGGATGCATAGAACAGAGGTAAGGTGGGAGTGGGGATTGACTGCTAATGGGTATGGGGTTTTCTATTAGGGGTGATGAAAATGTTCTAAAATTGGAGTAGTACTGATAGTTCCACAACTATGTGAAGATACTAAAAGTTATTCCGTTGTACACTTTAAAGGGTGAATTTTATGGTACACAAAATATGTCTCACTAAAGTTGTTGAAGTAAAAAAAGAAAAGATAATGGATCTAGAAAGCAATTTAAAATCTTTCCTGTATTGAGTATGGCATCTCTGTTACATCCCCTGTTTATGCAAACAAACAAAAGTCTAGAAATATAATACAATCTCCATTCAGGAGCCAGAGTACCATCTCTCTCTTTCTCTCCCTCTTCCTCCTCTTTCCTTCCTTTTGTCTTTCTTTTTTCTTGCTCCTTCCTTCCTTCCTAATGCAGTGACCTCAGGTCAATTTCATGCTTAAAACCTCCAAGTGCACCAAAAGACAGCCTGCATAACGAAGACAATCCTAAGCCAAAAAAAAAAAACAAAACTGGAGGCATCACACTACCTGACTTCAAACTATACTACAAAGCTACAGTCATCAAAACAGCATGGTTTTGGTACCAAAACAGACATATAGACCCATGGAATGGAACAGAGTCCTCAGAAATAACACTATGCATCTACAGCCATCTGCTCTTTGACAACCCTGACAAAAACAAGCAATGGGGAAAGGATTTTCTATTTATTAAATGGTGTTGGGAAAACTGGCTAGCCATAGCAGAAAGCTGAAACTGGATCCCTTCCTTATACCTTAGACAAAAATTAACTCCAGATTAAAGATTAAAGATTAAAGATTAAAATATAAGACCTAACACCATAAAAACTCTAGAAAACCTAAGCAATGCCATTCAGGACATAAGCATAGGCAAGGACTTTATGACTAAATACCAAAAGCAATGGAAACAAAAACCAAAATAGACAAATGGAATCTAATTAAACTTAAGAGCTTTCAAATTAAACCAAAGAGCTTCAGCCTTCAGCCTGGAATGCTGTCAGCCCCTGAGGCTCTCAGCTCAGTAGGCTGTTGGCTCCCAGGATAGACCCACTTTACTGTTCTATCTGGGAATCTGCCTCTCAGTTCCTTCAGTGCCACCTGAGTGGGGGTCTCTACAGCTGAGCTGGCTCATGATATTGAAGGATAAAACTGGAAGGCACACCCTTTCAGATGAGGAGACCTGTTAGAAGGCTTCTTTTGCTATTAATTAAACTTAATAGCAAAAGAAATTCATTAGAACAAACTGGCAACCAACAAAATGGGGAAAAAAATTTATAATCTATCCATCTGACAAATATCCAGAATCTACAAAGAACTTAAACAAATTTACAAGAAAAAAAAATCCCATCAAAAAGTGGGCGAAAGATATGAACAAACACTTCTCAAAAGACATGTATGCGGCCACAAACACACTTATAAAAGCTCATCATCACTGGTCATTAGAGAAATGCAAATCAAAACCACATTGAGATACCCTTTCAGGCCAGTTAGAATGGCAATCATTAAAAATCAGGAGACAACAGATGCTGGAAAGGATGTGGAGAAATAGGAATGCTTTTCCATTGTTGGTGGAAGTATAAATTGGTTCAACCATTGTGGAATACAGTGTGGCAATTCTTCCAGGATCTAGAAATAGAAATAACATTTGACTCAGCAATCCCATTACTGGGAATATACCCAAAGGATTAGAAATCATTCTGTTATAAAGACATGCACATGTGTGTTTATTGTGGCACTCTTCACAATAGCAGAAACTTGGAACCAACCCAAATACCCATCAATGACAGACTGGATAAAGAAAATGTGGCACATATAAACCATGGAATACTATGCAGCCATAAAGGATGAGTTCATGTCCTTTGCAGGGACATGGATGAAGCTGGGAACCATCATTCTCAGCAAACTGCCACAAGAACAGAAAACCAAACACCACATGTTCTCACTCATAAGTTGGTGTTGAACAATGAGAACACATGGACACAGGGAGGGGAACATCATGCACCAGGGCCTGCCATGGGGTTGGGGGCCTAGGAGAGGGATAGTAGGGGTTGGGTGGATTGGGGAGGGATAACATTAGGAGAAATACCTAATGTAGGTGAGGGGGATGGGTGCATCAAACCACTGTAGCACATGTGTACCTATGTAACAAACCTGCACAATCTGTACATGTACCCCAGAACTTAAAGTATAATTTTAAAATGTTAAATAAATAAAATAAAAATTAAAAGCCACTCAACAATGTAAAAAAAAAAAAACCCTCCAAATGCTTCCCATCATACTTAGGATGAAATTCCAACTACCAGTTTCTGCATCTCTCTCTCTCTCTCTCTGGCCCTTGCTTGCCTCTTTTATCTCATCTCATGCCACTCACCCATTTTTGCCCCTGGTCTTTCAGCCCTCTAAGCTTAATGCTGAACTTAAGGCTTTTGCACTCATGGTTATTGTACCTGGGATGGCTTTCCCTGCTGCCCTTCACATGGTTGACTCTTTTTCATGCATATCTGAGCTGAAGCCTCCTTGGAGGCTCTTCCCAACTCTCTCCTCACCCGGCTGAAAGTTACTTCTGAACAGACGGAAGAGTTACAGGAAAAAGCACAAATTAAGAGCTCAAGTAGTTCTCCGGCTGGACTCTGTGTGTTGCAGGATAAGAAATAAGAGTGGAGTCTGATGTTGGCCGGACTGCAAAAGGACCTTAAGAACCAATCTAAGGATTTGTATTTCACCGCCAAAGCCATGGAGAACAATGAATGGGACAGAGTGAAGGCAGTGGCTGGTCAGATTTTTATTCCAGTAAGTGTGCTCCTGCAACCGTGTGGAAAGCTACACCTAGAGGCAAGCCAGTGCAAGAGTGATGAGACCTTCAGTGCCTTGATTGTCCTCACGGGACTCCTGACTCCAGCCTCACCAAACTACCTGGCCAACCAACCACATCATACTCTGTCACACTGCAAGCCTTTGTCTGTACTGCTGCCTCTGCCCGGAATTTCCTTCCTGCTCATCTTCTGGGTAAACTCCTATTCATCCCTGGAGCCCTTGTTCAAATATCCCGCCTTTATGAAGCCTTTCTTGTTTGCTTTATCTGTACTACAACTGTACAAAATCAGTTGTTCCCTTCTCTCTCTATTTCCACAGCACCTTATAAATACCTCTAAGATAGTATTTATTTGCCATCTTACCTTAGAATAATTTGTCAACGTGACTTTCTTCTCCACCATACTATAAGATCACGGAGGGCAGGATCGCATCTGAATCCTCCACCTGGCACACTCTGTAGCACTTGGTTGGTAACTAATAATTATATCACTGAATGATGAATATGTGAACAAATGTATCATGTTGCCCATATATTTCAGACCTCCTCACATTCTTGGGGTGGATACTTCTTCCTCTGTTGACTTCAGGTCTCACTTCAGATACCAGCTGGGCTCACGGGAGAGCAGTTGGGATAGAGGTGAGTCACAGGCTGGTCCCGCTGGCTGAATTTCCTGCCTCCCCAGGTGGTCCAGCTGGAGGAGCTCCTGGCTGTGCGGCACTCTGTATTCGTGGTGGGTGGCGCTGGTACAGGCAAGTCACAGGTTCTGAGGTCCTTGCACAAGACCTATCAGATCATGAAACGGCGCCCTGTCTGGACTGACCTCAATCCCAAAGCAGTCACAAATGATGAGCTCTTTGGCATCATCAATCCAGCCACGCGAGAATGGAAAGATGGTAAGAGTGGGATTCTCCCAGGAGAAAGTCTTTGTTGTCCCTGTGGTGCACTTGGATGCAGTTGGGTGAATTGCAGAAGAGAACATTGGACTGATCTGTTTGGGACTGCAGAAGGCGATGAAAAGGCCAGTAGAAAGGAAGAAACCCAATTTTGGCTTGGAGAGGAACTTTAGTTTTTCAGATGTTCTTTCTCTTTGGGGACTTCCTCCTTCTGGAGAGTGCCTTTAAAGAGGATAAAGCAGTGCAGGCATTCAGCTGTAGTCACTGATTCTGGAGCATGAGCCATGGCACAGTGTTCACACTGCCGGCCAGGTGCAGTGGCTCACGCCTGTAATCCCAGCACTTTGGGTGGCCGAGATGGGTGGATCACAAGGTCAGGAGATCGAGACCATTCTGGCCAACATGGTGAAACCCTGTCCCTATTAAAAATACAAAAATTAGCTGGGCGTGGTGGCATGCACCTATAGTCCCAGCTACTTGGGAGGCTGAGGCAGGAGAATCACTTGAACCCAGGAGGCAGAGATTGCAGTGAGCTGAGATCATGCCACTGCACCCAGCCTGGAAACAGAGTGAGACTCCATCTCAAAAACAAACAAACAAACAAACAAAAAAAAAAACACTGCCTGGCAGTAGACTCAAAGCATGTGTTGGGTAGGGAAGCCCATGGCTCATTACCAAAGAAGTGGTACTGTCTGACTTCCTGCAAAGGACACCACTCCCCTATTCAGTGTTGCCCCAGCCGTGATAGGGAAGCCGCATGCTACAGAACCTTGTGGCCACACCAGGTCCCTGATGATTTTCTGTTAAATCCCAGGAGGGCCCCTAGTACCATATTCCCCTCTACAGTGATTCAGAGGACCCCAATCCTGTGTTTGCTGGGTGCTGATCTCAGCCTTACCTTCGAAGAACTAAACATCACCAGTAGACATTGTAAAGGGTCATTTGGCACTGGAAGAGAGCAGAAAAAAAGAGAGATCCCTGAGCTGATAAGGACCTCTTTCTAAAACCTATGTGGCTTCTGAAATGAGGAAATTTCAGCTCCCTTCTGATGTTTCAATGACCACATGGGGTCAAACTCTGGATTTCTCTCATTTAGGAACTTTCATCTGAGGTGTAGAACACAGAGATTTAGCAACCAGCGTCTAATTTTTATTTTGCTGTTAGGGAGACTTAGTATCTTTTCTTATTATTAATCTTAGTAATTTGCTCATGTTATTTCATGTTGTTTTTTGTCAGTTTGTAAGAGTTTGTGTATATCAAAGATATTAACCCTTTATCTGTCACATGCATTGCTAATGTTTTTCCAACCTATTCTTTGTCTATATATACTTTATTTTGCCATGCTCTTTTTAGCAAAGGAAATTATGTCTGTCTAGTCTTTTTAGCATATGGAACTTCTATTAGTTTATAACTCTTCAGCTGCTGATAAACTATCATAAATTTAGTCAAAAAAGATTCTTTTACATTAACATTTTTTATCCATCTGGAATTTATGTTAGGGCTTAGTATGAGGTAGGGTACAAAATCGACTTTATTTTCTTCCAGATGGATAATTGATTATAACCACACCAGTTACTGAACTATCATTTTCCTCTGAATTTAAATACCAGCTTGTCATTTATTAAATTCCATATGTATATTGAGATCTGATTCTGGGCTTTCTATTCTGTTTGACTCACCTCTTTATTTAATCCTATACTAATATCATTTTATTTCAGTTATAATCATTTTATAACATATTTTAATATCCAATGAGGTAAGTCCCTCCTCAATAATCTTTTTAATTGTCTTGTTTCAAGCACTTCTTTTTTTATATTAAATGTATGCTCAATAACGTAATTTAAAAATTTTAACTCTGAATTCTAGTTAAAATTTTATTCGATTTATACATTAAATTTGGGGAAATTGACAAGGAAGATATAATAATCACAAGTCTGTATTCACTAACCAAGATAACTTCAAAGTAAATGGAATGTAGCCCTTAAAAATGTTTAGGGGCCAGGTACAGTGGCTCATTCCTATACTGTAATCCCAGGGCTTTGGGAGGCCAACACGGGAAGATTACTTGAGGCCAGGAGTTTGAGACCAGCCTAGGCAACATAGTGAGACTGCCATGTCTTAAAATATATATATATTAGGAGGACTTTAAAAGAGTACAAATATAAAAGTTATTTTAATGTTATTTATTTGTTATTTGTTTTTTATTTTCAAAATTCCAGTGAACAGAAAAATAAGCACATAAAGGAATTGGCAATTATATCACTAAACTCAACATAATACAAAGTTACAGAACTTTTCATCACATAAATAGAAAGTAATTCTTTCCTGGTTGGTTCATGTAACATTTCCAAAAATTAAAAATATAATTGGCTACAAAGAAAACTATAATGAATTCAACAGCATCAATTTACAGTTCACATTCTCTGATAACAATAGAACACAATTTAAAAAAAATAGCAAGAAAGTCACCAAAAATGATTTTACTACTTGCAAATCAAGAAATGCTCTTAATTCCTGTATCAAAAAGAAAATTTAATTGCAACCTGTCTAGGACACAATAAAAAAAACTTCATACAAGAAAACCTATGGGATTCATCTAAAACCTGTAAGGGAAAACTTTTTCAACTCACTTTATTATAAAAGGTAGGCTAGAAGTAAAGGAAGTTAATATTTGTCATAAGAAATTATTCAAACTAAACACAATGAAAATGAAGGAAAATGAATTGATAAAAGCTGAAATTAGTCACTAGGAGGAACACAAAAAGATGTAAAAGATAAATAAATGTAAATAATGGTTCTGTAAAGAGCAATAAGATACATCTATTGTGTGAGTAATTAATGCGGGAAAAGGGTAAATATACATATAATTTGAAATTAACAGGCCGGGCGCGGTGGCTCAAGCCTGTAATCCCAGCACTTTGGGAGGCCGAGGTGGGTGGATCACGAGGTCAAGAGATCGAGATCATCCTGGTCAACATGGTGAAACCCCGTCTCTACTAAAAACACAAAAAATTAGCTGGGCATGGTGGCATGTGCCTGTAATCCCAGCTACTCAGGAGGCTGAGGCAGGAGAATTGCCTGAACCCGGGAGGCGGAGGTTGCGATGAGCGGAGATCACGCCATTGCACTCCAGCCTGGGTAACAAGAGCGAAACTCCGTCTCAAAAAAAAAAAAAAAAAAGAAATTAACAGACAAGACTAAAGCAGCAGAAGATATTTAATTAATGACACATACTTGAAAAACTAAAAGAAATAGATGAACCCCTAGAAAAATATAAATTAATACAGTTTCCTCATTAAGAAGTAGAAAACTGGCCGGGCGCGGTGGCTCAAGCCTGTAATCTCAGCACTTTGGGATGCCGAGGTGGGTGGATCACGAGGTCGAGAGATCGAGACCATCCTGGTCAACATGGTGAAACCCCGTCTCTACTAAAAATACAAAAAATTAGCTGGGCATGGTGGCACGTGCCTGTAATCCCAGCTACTCAGGAGGCTGAGGCAGGAGAATTGCCTGAACACAGGAGGCGGAGGTTGCGGTGAGCCGAGATCGCGCCATTGCACTCCAGCCTGGGTAACAAGAGCGACACTCCGTCTCAAAAAAAAAAAAAAAAGAAGTAGAAAACTTGGGCCAGGTGCGGTGGCTCATGCCTGTAATCCCAGCACTTTGGGAGGCCGAGGCAGGCGGATCATGGGGTCAAGAGATCGAGACCATCCTAGCGATGATGAAACCCTGTCTCTACTAAAAATACAAAAATTAGCCGGGTGTGGTGGCATGTGCCTGTAGTCCCAGGTATTCAGGAGGCTGAGGCGGAAGAATCGCTTGAACCCAGGAGGCAGAGGTTGCAATGAGCCGAAATTATGCCACTGCACTCCAGCCTGGCGACAGAGCAAGACTCCATCTCAACAACAACAACAAAAAAAAGTAGAAAACTTGAGTAAACTAGTGAAAAGGAAAATTTAAAGAGAATAAAACAAAAAACAGATAATTTCAGAATTATGAAGAGATAACTCAAATTATTTTACAGAACAATAATAATATTGATATCAACTTTTACGTGGAGCCAAAAAAAAACAATGTTACTCGTTAATATAGATACAAAAATCCTAAATAAAATATCAGTAAGTAGAATCAAACAGTATCTCAAAAATAATACACTTTGACCATGTAAAGTCTATTCCAGGAATTTAAGGACGGAACAATTATTTTTCACAGTATTAACATAAAACATTGACAAATTAAAGAGGGAAATCATTTGATCACTAAATAGATACTTCAAATGCAATTCATACCTAATGGAAGTTCTAAGTAAAGTAGGAAAAAAAGAAAACTCCTAAAATATAATAAATGCTCTGTATCTTAAGCTGAAATGAAAACAAAGTCATTCTGGATAATGATACAGTAAATCTCTATGAAAAATGAGGAACAAGTCAGTGATGCCTATTGTTGACATTATTGCTTATTTGGGTTCTAGAAAATGCAATAGGACAAGAAAATGAAATAAATGGTATAAATTGGAGGAGAGAAAAAAATAAGCTAGAGGAAAGGAGAGAAATTATTGTTCAATTTATTATGCAATTTTGTACCTAGAATATTTATGAGACGTTACTGAAGAATTACTAGAATTAATAAGAAAGTTTATTAAGGGTAATTAACATAAAGCAAATACACAAAATAAGGTAACTCTTCTCAATAATGACAAGAGTCAGCCAAAAATAGAAGTACAGGGGGAGAAAGAAAATTCCTTTCACAGTAGCAGTAAAAGCCATGAGATATTTAGGAACACATTTAACCAAAGACATACATTTAAAAGCTATAAAAATGTATTAAAACCATAAAACCATATGCAAATAAATGAACAGACATGCCATGCTGTTAACTGGGGAAGTTTTAATATCATAAAAACCAATTCTGCCCAAATTAATATATAAATTTTGGCTAATGACAATGAATATCGTATGAGTCTCCTTCCAAAGCCTGTGTTTGGCAAGATTCGGCAAGACTGCAGTTACAAAGCATGAAAACTCTAACTTAAAATGTTTAATGTAATTTCATCAAGTTACAGTTACTTGCTGAAATGATTCACTTTGTCACTTAAAAAGCTAGTACTATCAGGCATTGTTCTTGTTCTTGTTGATGTTATGAAAAGTCTAAAGCACAGGGAGAATGCACCTTGGGCACTGCCAGGTTTTTGCAAAGCAAGATACAAAAACCAGGTCTGATCTGCCTTTGCGTGTTCTATGTACACCTCCTTCTGTGTGTTGTAGCTAGAGGGGGAATGCTATGTTTAAGCGAAAGAATATGGATGATTAAATGGAAAATAAAGTATCAGTGGTTCCTTTTAGGATTGTTCTCTTCCATCATGCGGGAGCTTGCCAACATTACCCATGATGGGCCCAAGTGGATTTTACTGGATGGTGACATAGATCCAATGTGGATTGAGTCCCTGAATACTGTCATGGATGACAACAAGGTATGAAGTTGATCTCATTCTTTTTATGGCTGCATAGTATTCCATGGTGTGTATGTACCATTTTGCCAAAGATAACAGACTCCTATTCCATGCACATTGCTGCAAAAGAATTCTATTTTATGACTAAGTAGTATTCCATGTGGTAGACATAGATATATATACACGTCACCTTTTTTTTATTTTTGAGTCAGAGTCTCACTCTATCACCCAGGCTGGAGTCCACCTCCATTCATGTTCCCATGAAAAACATGATCTTATTCTTTTTATGACTGCACAGTATTCCATGGTGTATATGTACCATATGTTTTTTATCCAATCTGTCATTGATGGCATTTAGGTTGGTTTCATGTCTTTGCCACTGTGAAGAGTGTTGCAGTAAACAATTGTGAGCATGTGTCTTTATAGCAGAATAATTTATATTCCTTTAGATATATGACCAGTAATGAAATAGTTGGATCAAACAGTAGTTCTGTTTTTAGCTCTTTGAGGAGTTACCATACCACTTTCCACAATAGTTAAACTAATTTACACTCCCACCAGCAGTGTATAAGTGTTCCCTTTTCTCACAACCTCACCAGCATCTGTTCTTTATTGACTTTTTAATAATAACAATTCTGACTGATGTGAGATGGTATCTCATTGTGGTTTTGATTTGCATTTCTCTAATAATCAGTGATGTTGAGCTTTTTTTCCATATGCTTTTTGGCCACATGTATATCTTCTTTAGAAAAGTATCTATCTGTTCATGTTCTTTGCCCACTTTTTAATGGTGTCGTTTGTTTTTTCCTCATAAATTTGTTTAAGTTCATTTTAGATGCTGGATATTAGTCCTTTGTCAGATGCATAGTTTACATATATTTTCTCCCATTTCTTTAGGTCGCTTGTTCACTCTGTTAATAGTTTCCTTTGCTGTGCAGGGGCTCTTTAGTTGAATTATCCCATGTGTCAATTTTGCTTTTGTTGCCCTGGCTTTTGGCATTTTTGTCATTTGTCATCAAATCTTTGTTCATTATTATGGCCAAGATGGTATTTCCTAGGTTGTCTTCCAGGGCTTTTACAGTTTTGGGTTTTACACTTAAGTCTGTAATCCTCTTGAGTCAATTTTGGTATATTGTGTAAAGAAGGGGGCCAGTTTCAGTCTTCTGCCTATGGCTAGCGAGTTATCCCAGCACCATGTATTAAATAGGGAGTCTTTTTCCCATTGCTTGTTTTTGTCAGCTTTGTTGAAGATCAGATGGTCATAGGTGTGTGGCCTTATTTCTGGGCTCTCTATTCTATTCCATTGGTCTATGTGTCTGTTTTTGTACCAGTACCATGCTGTTTTGGTTACTGTAGCCCTGTAGTATAATTTGAAGTCAGGTAACATGATGCCTCCAGCTTTGTTCTTTTTGCTTAGGATTGCCTTAACCATCTCCACTCCTTTTTGGTTCCATCTGAATTTTAAAATAGACTTTTTTCTAGTTCTGTGAAGAATGTCATTGGTAGTTTCATAGGAATAGCATTGATTCTATAAATTGCTTTTGGCAGTATGGTCATTTTAATGATTTTGATTCTTTCTATCCATGAACATGGGATATTTTTCTCTTTGTGTAATCTCTGATTTCTTTAAGCAGGATTTTAAAATTCTTTTTGTAGGGATCTTCCATGAGGAAGTACTTTAAAAGAAACAGTATTCATATGAAATGTAAGTTATTTTCCTTTAAGAGTTCTATTGTTCCAATATGGTCTAGTTCATTCAAATCATTGACATCAATTTAAAGTGTTTGAATAACTTTTTTTTTCTGATTCAACACACATACACAAGCACATACACACACGGTAGAGGTGGTGGAAACTGCATAGGAGGAGAGAGGATTATTGTAGAAAATTTAGAAAATCCAAATCACAAAGAAGTAATGTACTAGTTCGTTTTAATGCTGCTGATAAAGACATACCTGAAACTGGGTAATTTATAAAGAAAACGAGGTTTAATGTACTCACAGTTCCACGTAACTGGGGAGGCCTCACAACCATGGCAGAAGGCGAAAGGCACATCTTACATGGCAGCAGACAAGAGAGAATGAGAGCCAAGTGAAAAGGGTTTCCCCTTATAAAACCATCTGATCTTCTGAGACTCACAACCACGAGATCAGAATGGGAGAAACTACCCCCATGATCCAATTGTCTCCCACCAGCTTCCTCCCACAACACGTGGGAGTTACGAGAGCTACAATTCAAGATGAAATTTGGATGGGGACACAGCCAAACCATATAAAGGAAATAATTATCCATAATTCTGACCAATAATGATCAGCCAAATTCCCACAGGCTGGCAAGGCACCTACCTTCTTCCTCACTGGCATGCCCTTCCCTGTTGTCTCCAGGTACTGACATTGGCCAGCAATGAGAGGATTCCTCTGAACCCCACCATGAAGCTTCTCTTTGAGATCAGCCACCTGTGCACAGCCACTCCAGCAACTGTCTCCAGAGCAGGTATGGCCCAGGAAAGGAAGAATCACAAAGCTACTCCATTTAGGGAGGTGCCTCTCACTTCACACATAGTTTTGCTGGCTCAGAAGGACTCTCCACATGGGAGTCAGAAACCTGATCATCCAAAACTCTGACCTAGTTCTCAGCCTTAATCCACAACCACAAGGATAAGCAAGCAAGCACTCCAAGGCCAGGGCTGTGCAGTTTTGTGAATTTGGAAATGATGTGGTAATAAGGAGGGAGATAGCTTTTGAGCTGCACAACTACCCTCTGCACAGAAGTGTCCAACTTAGGCTACTTTTAGGCTGGTTCTAGCCTCCATGTCAATGGAGAGGACCAACTATCACTGTTTCTCACTAACTCCTGGTGCACAATTGCAACTCATATACCCTTAACTTTCCTCTGTCTCCACTGAACAAATTTATTAACAGAGACTATAAGATTTTTAAAAAATTGTTTGGCAAAATCAAATGTGAAGAAGCAGGGAGTAGAATGTCAGTTGCCAAAGGGTGAGGGTTGGGGGAAGGGGCAGATGCTGGTAAATGGGTACAAAATTTCAGTTCTAGGCCAGGCGCAGTAGCTCACACCTGTAATCCCAGCACTTTGGGAGGCTGAGGCAGGAGGATCACCTGAGGTCGGGAGTTCAAGTGGATCACCTGAGGTCGGGAGGTCTCCAGACCAACATGGAGAAACCCCGTCTCTACTAAAAATACAAAATTAGCTGGGTGTGGTGGCACATGCCTGTAATCCCAGCTACTCTGGAGGCTGAGGCAGGAGAATCACTTGAACCCAGAAAGTGGAGGTTGTGGTGAGCCAAGATCATATCATTGTACTCCAGCCTGGGCAGTAAGAGCAAAACTCTGTCTCAAAAAAAATTGGTTCTGCAGGATGAATAAGTTCTAGAGATCTGCCGTACAAAACAATGCCTATAGTTAACAATACTGTAGTGTGCACTTAAAAAAATTGTTGGGCTGGGCTCAGTGGCTCACACCTGTCATCCCAGCACTTTAGGAGGCTGGGGTGGGCACAGAGCTTGAGCCCAGGAGATTGAGACAAGCCTAGGCAACATATCAAAACCCCATCACTACCAAAAAAAGAAATACAAAAATTTGTTAAGAGGGTGGATCTCATATTAAGTGTTCTTAACCACACACACGCTTTTGGAGGTGATGGATGTTTATTAACTTGATTGCAGTAATGGTTTCGCTGGTGTATGCATATGTCCAAATTCACCAAATAGTATACATTAAATATGGACAGCTTTTTATGTATCAATTATACTCCAATATAGCTGTAAAAATAATAATCTAATAAAAAGAAATAAATAGTAAAAATAAAATCAATAATTTAAAAAGAGATCTTGTTTGGCCTCTACCATAATATCAGGTTCCCTTTCAAGAACCTCTGCTACGATTGGTGGACCCAGGCCAGAAGAGTTGTGTCTCTCGTCCTAGGGGTACTCTAACAAGAGTAACGAATTTCCACGAACTTGGGGCTTTTAAAGCAACAGAAATGTATTTCCTCACATTTCTGGAAGTCAGACATCTGAAATCAAGGCCAGCAGGGCTGCGCTTCCTCCAAAGGCTCTAGGGGAGAATCTTTCCTTGAATCTCCCAGCTTAGGTGTTCCTTGGCTTCTCTGGCTTCTTCCCATGGCCTTCTATTCTGTGCATGTCTCTCCCCTCTGTCTCTTATTAGGATGCTTGTAAATATTCCACCCGGATAACCCAATCTCAGCTTAACATCTTTAACTTAATTACATCTTCAAAGAGCCTTTTTCTAAATAAGATTACACTGGCAAGTTCCAGGGATCAGGATATGACCTTGAATTTTAGGGGACTACCAATCAACCCACTGTATACTGCCTCATTCCCATGACAAGTATTGCTAATCTGTCACAGCCTTCTTTTCTCCTGAGCCTGGACTTGGCCTCAGGATCCTTCTCAAAGCTGCTCTCCATCCATCTATCACCAGTCTATTGGAGTTGGTCCTCAATAACAAACCCATTTACCCTCTCACATCTCGGCCAAATCTCTGTTTCTTTTCAGTCCAGTCTTGCATACATTTTCCAAACAGAGAAAATAACTCCCTGGGGTGAAAAATATACTGGTGTGTATGGAATATTCACTAAACAGTATTCCTTGTGCTCACAGGGATCTTGTACATCAACCCGGAAGACTTGGGTTGGAACCCTCCGGTGAGCAGCTGGATTGACAAGAGGGAAATCCAGACAGAGAGAGCCAATTTAACCATTCTGTTTGACAAGTATCTTCCAACCTGCTTAGACACACTCAGGACCAGGTAGGCCAAGAAATAAGGGAGATAGAGAGTTAAAGCAGCAATTCAAAGCCCATTGGTTCACACCTGGTGTCCCGCTGATGTTCTGTCCTGGCCCCAAAGTCAGATGTTCCCAGAGCAGTCCCCTCCAGGCATGGCAGATGGCAGAGGGGAACACACATTAGGATGGCCATGGGATGCCTGCTGTCAGCTCAGGCAGGAAGTGGGGTGAGTGAAGATAAGGAAGGTTGAAAGTCCCTTTCGTGAGTGTCACATGGCTGTCTCTGAAGGAGGCTGTGGGTTGTAGTATCAGATTAAAATCCAGAGACTCAGATCCTTCTGTTTACAGGGCAAGCCGCTCTGCATTTGTAATAAATGATCCACAGGCCAGATCAACACCTGGGGTGAAGATGGCACTTGTTGGTGACCTGTGGGCCCACTCCCTGTCCCTGGCCATGTGTGTTCAGGGCCCAGATAATGTGGGATTAGATATAATGCACCATCTGACAGTCCTGCCCTGCCGGATATTGTGAGTTTACTTTTCCTTTTATAAGTTTGTAAAAATAAGAGCAACAAGCCCTGACCACTTATCACTAACAAGAGATTAACCACTCTTGACCAAGAGGATACATATTACAGCAAGAATACTATCTGTGTCAGCACAGGGAGCTGCCCATGTTTAGAGCCTGCTTTTGTTTTGCATCATTCTGGTTTTTTTGTTTTACACTATTTATATATGTATATACATATGTATGTATATAACAAAATAATGAATATATGTATATACATGTATATATACATATATGTATATGCATATATACATGTATATACATATATTTATTACATATACATATGCATCTATATATACATATATGTATAAACATACATATGCATATACATATGCATATACATATATGTATATATAGATGCATATGTATATACATGTATATATAGATGCATATGTATATACATGTATATATACATATATACACGTGTATGCATATATGCATGTATATGATGTACACATGTATGTGCACATACACATGTACATGTATATGATGTGCACATGTATGTGCATACATGCATGTATGTGTATGTGATGTATATGTGTATGTGTGTAGGCATGTATGTGTGTATGGTGTACGCATGTATGTGCGTATGTGCATGTGTGTGTATGATCTGCACATGCATGTGTGTATGCATATGTATGTGTGTTTGATGCATGCATGTATGTGTGTATATGCATGTATGATGTGCACATGTATGTGCATATATGCATGTATGTGTGTATGGTGTGCACATGTATGTGTGTATGATGTACGCATGCATGTGTGTATATGCATGTATGTCTGTATGGTGTACACATGTATATCGTATATGCAGTATATGTATATGATGTACATATGTATATCGTATATGCATGTATATGTATATGATATACGTATATATAGTGTAAAACAACAAAAGCAGAATCTGACACCCATCCCCATAGTGGAACCAAGAATAGGCCCCTGAGGCTGGTGCTGTGAAGGCAGTGTGACTCAGAGCTCCATGAAGATGCCACAATTTAGGGTCAGGCTTATGTCTCCCAGAAGTTAAAGTCCAGCATTGAAGTTGATCCCTGCCTCTTTCTTCCTTGGCTTGTCAAGCATGGGATATGATTGTGCCTCCAGTGGCTTGCAAGCATGGAGGCCAAGGGGAAGGGAGCACTTCAGACTGCAGGAAACAACACTGCAAGAGGGTGCCAGGCACTCCCATCCCATCTGCCCCGCCCCTCACCCTGAAACTCCGCTCATATTCAAAGTGAGCTTTGGATAACTAAAAATTGAGTTGCAATCAAATAGGTGACATTGTGGCGTATTTTAGTTGTTTGATAAAACATTTCTTTTGATTTCATAGTTTTTCTATTTCACAGTTAATAATTATTCTTCCAACTCAATGTTTGTATAAGCCTTTGAAAAGCTTTCAGTCCCTGGTGGCCCATGGGCTCTGTGTCCTTGGGATGTCATGGGCTAAAGCAGCCCTTGTAGCTAACAAAGTCTGAAAGTGAGAAACAGTGGTTAATATCACAGAGAGACTAGGGCAGCAAAGAGTTAACAAACCAGAGAAGGGGCCTGGGGCAGTGGCTCATGCCTGTAATCCCAGCACTTTGGGAGGCTGAGGATGGCAGATTACATGAGATTGGGAGTTCGAGACCAGCCTGACCAACATGGAGAAATCTCATCTCTACTTAAAAAAAAAAAAAAAAAAAAAAAAAAAAAATGAGCCGGGCATGGTAGCAGGCACCTGTAATCCCAGCTACTTGGGAGACTGAGGCAGGAGAATCACTTAAACCCAGGAGGCAGAGGTTGTGGTGAGCCAAGATCACACCATTGCACTCCAGCTTGGGCAACAAGAGCAAAACTTGACCTCAAAAAAAAATCAACAAATAAAAATAAAAACAATTTTTTATTAAATAAGCAGGCCCATAAGGGGTGATTATAAAACAGCTTTGTTTTGTTTTCTAGTGTTCCTTTAAAACCATTATATGTGATTGCTTCTCCTCCTCCCCCTGCATGAGATCTAGGTCAAGGTCTGTGACTTTTCTGTAATTAAAAGGCATCTGATCACTTCTAGTCACACAGTCATACATATATGTGTGTGTTAGCCTAGTGAAAATGTAAAGAAACAAACTCCATTCATAATGGAGGCTTCTGCCCCACTCCTCAGCTCAAGAGTGCAGTGGGAAAGGGGTGTGTTTTTGACTTCTCTCCTTTCTCTGCCAGTGACCTCCTCCCTGGCTATGGCTTCTGACCCCTCAGTGTAAAAGAAGGGTGGAGAGAAGAGGGGAGGGGCAGGAGAGGTCTTAGCTGACTGCAACTGGTGTGGCCTTAGTTGCTCCAATTGCGGCAGATCTTGAAATCCGACTCCTTCTCTTTGGGAGCTCCTTGGCTTCTCCCCGTCACTGGAAATCTTTCATCTGTTCTGGAAGAAAGTAACTTCCTCTCCAGCCAGTCAGTTACCGCTCCACAAACCCCATCTGCCTCACCTTGTCCCTTAGCCAGCACTCAGACAGTGCCTCCTGCACAGAGCCCACATCTGGATTCCAGGAGATACTTGCCCCTTCTCTGCTTTGCCAAACTGGAGCACAGGCTTTCCCCGCAAGGTACCTCCCCACTCCCCACTGAGAGATCAGCAACTCTCTGGGGTATTGCAGGCAAAGATCCTTCACCGACTCAGAGTAGCCCTATTGAAGCCCCCTTTTATGACTATTAGGGGGAAACACCTGCCTTCTCTGTGGGGGAAGAGATACTCATTACCTACCAAGAGCTCTCTCTAGTATTCTCAATGCTAATTTCCAGGCCCTTCAGTGTCTCCCACTTTGTCCTCTGTGGTCTTGAGAGGGTGAGAAGCCAGGGTTGCAAAACCCTCTTCAAGTCCCCCCTAAGTTGTTTGGAATCTCTTTTTGGAATGGAAGGGCAGGTGGCACTTCTCCTCTTGGTGACTTATCCAGCACTGAGCCTGAGATAGTTGCATCGTATCAGTCCGTTACAGATACACATGAAACAAATGAGAGAATGCCCATTAAGGAGTCAGACTTCTTGTCGCTCATGGAAGTAATACCTAGACTAGTAGACTCTAACACCATCATAGCGTTTGCTGTAAGAATTGCAACTAGATTAAAAACAAGCACAAACGCTAAAAAGTGAATGGTGTGTTGTAAAACTCTGAGATTCGGTGCTGGGAAATGACTGCTAAGGTGTCCACTGACAGTGCTGCATGTGTTATGAAAACGGACTTTGCCTCTGTGCAGCCTTTGAGCACAGCATCCTGTGGGAGGTGGCAGTGTAGGCTGAGTGTGTGTGTGTACGTGGTGTACTGTGCATATACATGTGGTGTCATGAGGGTACCCATGGAAAGAAGAGTGTGTGTGTGTGAGCTTGTGCACGCCCCTGCTCCATGGGGCATTGATGTCTTTTGCGTATCTCTTGATAATCTGCCTTTCAGTTAAGGCCTCTAAAGCTAAGATTAAAAGTGCAAATGCCAGGCCAGGACAGTTACAGAAGTGTATTTGTACTTTCAGATGAAGAACTCCCTTCAGTGAATCATGATTGCATAAAATAACCATCTGTCCTGGTCCACTCTACTCCCCAAATAAGATTCTGGCCCCAGAGAAAGTGTTTTCAGTGGAAGAAAACCTCTGAGGTGAAGAGGTCAAAGGACAGGCCTCAGAATTGCACCCACATTGCCTCTTTTGGTGCTTTTTGACAATTGTAGAAATTGGGAGGCGAGTGAAAACATGAAGTTTTTACTCGTTGCTGCCACCTGTGCTCCCCAGGGACTGAGAGGGGCTCATCAACAGAAAGAGAAGCATGGAGAGGGAGGGTGTCAGAGGAAAGAAGATACGAAAGTCCTCAGGAGAGCTCTGGGCCCTTACTTCCTTACAAAGGAAGCTGGCATGAGAACAGCTGATGAGACTAAAGGTGTAAGTGGTGCTGTGGTCCTCTGTAATCCCAAAGGACTTGACAGGTCATGGGTTCGCTGAAACCATGTGGTTCCATAGCTGTCCATCAGCACCACCGGAAGGGAATATCCATTGTGTTTGAGATCACCTCGGCTCTCTCTTTGCAGGTTTAAGAAAATCATTCCCATCCCAGAGCAGAGCATGGTTCAGATGGTGTGTCACCTTCTGGAATGTCTCCTGACCAAGGAGGATATCCCTGAAGACTGCCCTAAGGAAATTTATGAGCATTATTTTGTGTTTGCTGCCATCTGGGCTTTTGGCGGAGCAATGGTCCAAGATCAGGTAAGGAGATACGTTGAGTTCAGCACCTACGTTGAAGTCTGTAGCAGCAAAAATGGATCCTTTAGCAAAGATCTGGAAGACAGGACAGCTAGATGTCAGGCTGGACTTGAAATCAGTGAACTATTTAGTCATTTACCTATTATTCTGCTAAAGACATCAGTCCCGCTAGAAACCCCTTATGGGGTGAGATAGATGAGATTGTGGTGTGTTCAGAGCTTTTCCTTTTTGAGCTAGTGAACATATCTTTGATTTCTTGGGAACTTATACGGTGTTTGAGTTTGAGCAACTGCTGGTATATATACCCTCTTTGCCGGGTGGTGTGTTTGTAGAGAAAAGGGTGGAAGGAAGCTGGAGTGGAAGGAAACTCTTCTGTTTTCTTACGAACTTCCAGAACAACGATGCACCACTCCTTGCCAGGCCAGAGTTAGCCAACATGTCTCCATACCCACGAAGTGCACAGCTGTCCAGAGAAGGCTGAACCAAAGTCCAATTAGTATCTAGGAGTGGAAAACCAAAGTAGAATTTATCTCCTGGTGTTGACTGTTATAGTCTCAGGTTGATTGGAAGAAGGGAGATGTGGGTTGAAAAATCTTTACATCCTATCCCCTCACCCTGCTGGTATTCCCAGCCTTTTTCTTTACTTATTTTCCTCCAAATAAGAGATACTTTATCTGGAAAGAAAAACATTCAGTGTTATGCAAACCAGTCTCTTATAACTGACTCTACCTATTAGGCAATATTATATGGCAGTTAAGAACATGGATTCTGTTAACAAATTCTAAGTATACAATACAGTATTGTTACTACAGGAACTTTCCTGTGCAGAATATTCATTCATCTTGGACTTAATCATTTGTATGACCAAAACTCTGTACCCTTTGACCTATACCACCTTCCATTGCCTCCTCCCCCAGCCACTGGCAACCTCAATTCCTCTCTCTGCTGCTGTGAATTGACTATTTTAGACTCATCACGTAAGTGGTATCATGGCCTATTTGTTCTTCCATGCTTGGCTTATTTCACCTCACATAACATCCTCCAGCTTCATCATGTTGTTGCAAATGGAAAGATTTCCTTTTTCTTTAAAAAAAAATGCTAAGAAAGAAGGGAAATCTTACATTAGATGTTCTTAGCACAAAACAATAATAATAACCATGATCAGTAAGAGCATGGAAGGGAACTTTGAAGGCCATATGTAGGTTTATGCATAGGTTGTGGTGATGGTTTCACAAGTGTATACTTTTCTCTAAACTCATCACATCGCATGCATTAAATATGTACAGCTTTTTTGTCTATCAGTCATACCACGATAAAGTGATTTTGTAAAAATAGCTGAGGAAAGCCAAAAATAAAAAAGAGCATGAACTGTGGATTTGAATTATAACTCTGCCACTATTACCTGGGGAACTTTGAGCAAGTAAGTAACTTAACCTCTCTCTACCTCCCACTCCCCATGTACACAAAGGATGTTGATGGAGTACCCAGCTCCTAGAAGGGTGGCAAGGATTAAATGAGTGTTCTAATCACCCATCATGAATACATGCAAGGCACTTAGCACAACCCATGTGTGCTTATCATTAATATTCTCCCAGTATAAATCTTCAATTCTATAGCAAGTATCTGGTGCCTCTCTTGCAACAGGGGATCAGTCCAAGCTGTAATTGTTGGAAAGTGATGATTTACTCTTCAGTCTGGATTGACTGTGAGCCTTCTTCAAAGAAAGGCAGAAAGTTTCAGCCTCCCAAGGTGAAACCATGTTCTAGAAATCCAAAACGAAAGTGAACTTGGACACAAAGAATCAGCAATTCATTTCTGGTTCATTTTCAATGGCCCTGGCTGTAACATCCATCCCACCAACCATCACTCCCTGATGTGTTCTTGGGTGCTCAAAATTCAGAAAGCAGCCTTCGCAGGCTCTTGGGAAGCATGCCTTTCTCTGCTGCCCTCCCCACAGCCAGCTGCTTTGGGGGCAGAAAGGGAAAGCTCCAAGGACAGGTGGATACCACGTACCAGGAGTTTGACATCTGAGAGTTTTCTGCTGTCGGTTCTGCCATCTTTGGAGCTTCTCTGTGAACTACTTTGACAGCTTTACATTTCCCCTTTGAGGCAAGGAGGCAGAGCTTTCAGCAGGATGGATGAGACCTAGCTGAACTGCACAGAGACCCCAAATGCTTAGGTTACTGCTTCCCATCAAATGCAGTCTCTGACCTGTGGGCTGGTGAAATGTCAGACAGGAACTGCAGGGCTTCTCTCTCATATTGGTGCTGAGCAGGCAGTGGGGTATCAAGATGAAAATACTTGATCGATTTTTCTAATTCTGGGTATAAAAATTTAAATCCCCTCAACCCTTTTAAAAGCCTCGGAGAAAGCATCCCTCCAGGCGTCCGGGGCACTGGAGCAGTTGAAGCCATCCACAGCCCTGCTGGCAACCTGGTGAGGGGACGAGGGAGAAAGCTTTTAGCAGCAGGGCACATCCCAGACCCCTACACAGCCTGCATTAAAGCTAAACACCAAAAGCAGTGCTGTAAATAGGAAGGTAGGAATTTGGCCAAAATATTCACATCAGGAACACCTGTGGTGCTTACATTGAAAAACCTGGCATAAAAGCAAAACAGAAATACAAAATGAACGTCTGCATCTGAGTAGACGTTCCCATTAAAAAACAAAAAATGGTCCTGACTGAATACTTTGCAGTCCTTAGAGAGAACGATCTCTCGGAAACATAACGTAGAGAAAACACCAGATTGTAAGACTGACAACGTGAGTTCAACTTTCAATTCTGCCTTTTCATGAAATCCCCACTTTATAAAATAGGAATCATTTTAAGTGGCCAGGATAATCTATAGCATGATAAAGATGAAGTGAAGTAAAATTGGGTTCCCAGCTCTGCTACAGTATGGTGGTAAAGTCCTTAGGTCCCCCTGGTTAAAAGGTAGAGAGAAAACAGTGAACTGTCAGAGCCCAGGGGATATGGGGATTTCAGAAGGAACCATGTTGAAGAGATACCATCGAGTAGAATTAAGAAATGGCCATTGGCTAGGCGCGGTGGCTCACGCCTGCAATCCCAGCACTTTGGGAGGCCGAGGTGGGTGGATCACAAGGCTAAGAGGTCAAGACCATCCTGTCCAACATGGTGAAACCCCATCTCTACTAAAAACACAAAAATTAGCTGGGCATGGTGGTGCACACCTGTAGCCCCAGCTACTCTGGAGGCTGAGGCAGGAGAATCACTTGAACCCAGGAGATGGAGATTGCAGTAAGCTGAGATCACACCACTGCACTCCAGCCTGGTGACAGAGCAAGACTCCATTGCAAAAAAAAAAGAAAAGAAAAAGAAAAAGAAAGAATCATTGGACTGGTCCATCAGAGGTCACCTGAACTTTACAGTGTCCAGTTATAGTACAAGGTGCAGTGAAGCACCAGCTTACAGGAAGGTGAGACAGGGTTGGTGTGGCCGAGCCAACGGCTTAGCTGAGAAATTGCCAGGCAGTTCAAGGCAGCATTGGAGGTGAAGAAAGGTGAAGCCTCACACTTCCTTCATTCTGGAGGTGGCCCTCATCTCAGAGTTTCCACAGAAAGCTAAAATCTGGTTTTCATAGAAAGTTGAAAGTCTTGAAGCATATTATCAGGTAGTTAAAAATGGCGGTTTCCTCTAGGCTTCTGGTTCCAGAGAACGATATTGGGAAATTATAATGTCCCCTTGATCTAAATTCAAATTAGAATGAGAACATCAAGCAAATCGTTTCTTATCTTAGCACCCATTTCCACTCTCATTTTAAAGCAAACGAATTCAATCCTCTTTACTTAATAGACAGCAAAATGAGGAGTCCCCTTTTTTCTGGGTTTCTATTTGTTACCAGGCGCCCAGCTCCCGGGTCTGTTCAGCCTTTGAACTCTGTCTGCATCCTGCCCTCCATGAATATTTTCTAAAACGTCCAGTATGGGACTTTTTTTTTTCTTTTAGGGTTTTTCTTAGTTCTATGTGTTCAAAGTGTGAGTTTGCCTTCCCAGAGAGGTGCTAGTAGCAATGGGTATGCTTTGGGTCTGAGAGAGTGAGTGAGTGAGAGAGAGAAAGAGAAAGAGAAAAAGAGAGAGAGTGAGAGAGTGTGTGTGTGTGTTTGTTTGGACACAATAAGATCAATAAGTTGGTTCCTGGACTGGGCATATAGCCCCATGTCTAAGGAGCCTTTTTCTAATAGGTATGCATGTGAATTACATTATTTCCCCTGCTACTCCTGAATTCTAGGATTTTAGCTCTTGCCAAAACCTTGGGAATCTTTCTAGAAACCTCATTTTACAGATGAAGAGACTGAGGCATAGAAAGAAGGATTTGCCTGTGGTTACCTACCTGACGCCCACACCCCTTCTGAGGCCCTTCTCACTGCAGAGCTCTAGGCCCCAGGTGTCAAGAGTCACCATTCCACTCCATCCACCCCAGGCTGCCATCCTGGGAACTGCAGAGAATCTCAGGCATCAAGGAATGGAGTTCTATCTATCTCCTCAGGAGTTCTTGGCCACACACGCCCATCCCTGGGCCATGGGCTCCCATTCTCCCCCATGTCCTTCTGCCTGCCTCCCTTAACCCTCTCCACCCTTCAGTGGCTGTAGGACATGGCAGTGCCAGGCTGGCTCAGCCGCATGGTCAAGCAAGAATGCCTGCATGTGCTCCCTGCATCGTCAGGCCTGGTCAGGGCTGGTGACCCACGGGGGCAGCACTGCCTTCCTGGAGGAGCTGGTCTATCCTTCAGGCCTGCACAGGGAGGAGCACGTTGTCCTGCCCTGACCTTCCATCGGACACCGTGGCCTCCTGTCTGGGCTCCTTGAGGTCTGGAGGACCTTGACCCCTGACTGACTTTGTTTTTGCAGCTTATGGACTACCGGGCAGAGTTCAGCAAATGGTGGCTGACTGAGTTCAAGACAGTCAAGTTTCCTTCCCAAGGAACCGTCTTTGACTATTACATAGACCCAGAGACCAAGAAATTCGAGCCCTGGTCCAAGCTCATCCCCCAGTTTGAATTTGACCCTGAGATGCCCTTGCAGGTGAGTGCGGCTGAGTGGCCCAGGACATGCATGCAGTTGCCCTCAAGGATCTGCAGTGGCTCCAGTAGCAGCCCCACATGGCTATCTGAGCATTTGTCCTTGCTAAGAGCTAGTCATTCCCAGCTTCATGACTTTGCAGAGGAGATGGTAGGTGTAATAAAGTGATAGATTCCCCTAAAGGCCAGGACATTTCCTCCGGAGAGGAGGAAATGTCAGGAGAAGTAGTTATTTTTTTTGTTTTTTTGCTTTTTTGTTTTTTTGTTTTTCCCAAGACCGAGTCTCACTTTGTCACCAGGTTGGAGCGCAGTGGCGCGATCTCAGCTGACTGCAACCTCTGCCTCCCAGATTCAAGCAATTCCCGTGAGCCACTGCACCCGGCCGGGAAGAGGATTTTAAAATGCATTAGAGAGGCCACAGGGAAAGAGGCCAGGTGGTAGAGGAGAGTGGGGAAGCCTCAACCCAACTGCAGGGAGGCCAGAGAGTGAGTCTGTAGGATGGTCCCTCTGTGGATATCAAAGAAAATACTCCTGACCTATGCTTATTTGGGGAGCTTCACCATGACAGAAGCCCATCTTGTGAAATGCTTTGGAACATTGGTGGAGCATCTGTTTCTCGCTGGAGCCCACCCTTGACAGGCTTATTGTACTCCTCTTCCAGGCATGTTTGGTGCACACAAGTGAGACTGTCCGTGTGTGCTACTTCATGGAGCGGCTGATGGCATGGCGGCGGCCTGTCATGCTGGTGGGCACAGCTGGCACTGGCAAGTCGGTACTGGTGGGTGCTACCCTGGCCAGCCTTGACCCCGAGGCATACCTGGTGAAAAACGTGCCATTCAACTATTACACCACGTCGGCAATGCTGCAGGGTAAGCGGCCCAGGGCACCTGGGCTGGGGGAGGCGGTGTCTGGGTAACCGTGTCCCCTGAGCTGAAGCAGAGCATCAGGTGCCTGTCTGGCTTGACTTCTGCAGACCCAAGTACTTCCTCCCACAGGCCCCTTCTCGCCTCTCCCCACACACCTCTTTCTGGGTCCTCCAGCAACCCTTAGCACTGCTTCCAGTCTTTCTTTCTACCTTCCTCCCTGGCCTGTTAAATTCCTCAAGAGCAAGGTGTTTTAACACAGAGCAGCTCAGCACCTTGATGACAAAGAGAGCTGTGAGCCATGGAGAGATTTGCAAGAACTTGCAGACTTCTGGCACTGAAAGTATCTCTCGAGATCATTTCATTCATCTCTCTTGTATTATGGATGGGGAAACTGAAGCTCAGATAAAAAAGGATGTGATTTCCTAAAGTCACCTCCAAGCGGCAAGGCAGGCATGACACATCTGTTCTTCTGACTCCACCTGGGGCTGCTTTAACCCGGTGTTTATACACAGAGCTCCCAAATAGACATGGACCCCCCCACCAATGTTTTCCCCTTGGCACAGTCTCTCTCCTCTTAATTTTAAGTCATTTATAACAGAGTCTCATTTTTTATGGGAAGGACACATTCATTAAAAACAGCTTTGTTTTGGAGAAGCTTCCAAGCCATTCTTGCAACAAAATGAGGGGAGAGGCAGGGCTGGGGAGAAACCCTGTTCTTACTTCCCAAACACCGACAGCCTTGTCCCACTCTGTTACTTGATGTGTGAGGGGACATTGCAGTGCCTCCCACACCTATATACGAGCTGTTTGCAGATGGATAAGTTACGAGCCATAGCTTATAATGTGAAAAGTGAACGTGGCACTCTTGTTATCTGCTGCATCACCCAGGCCTTAGCAAAGCAGGCTTTGTGTACACCAGCATTTGCTCTGCCTTGATCATTTTACCCAGTCCTTCTGCCATCCCTGCCTGCTGTGAACCCGAGTCAGCCCACGGTTTTGCCTCTGCTAGTATTCTACTTTCCCCAGTGCCCCTGGGGGAACTCTTTCTGCACCATTTTGCCAGCTGGTATAGGATTAGGGTCCAGCTAACTCAAAACACTGATGAGGGGAGTGCCGCCTCTGCTCTTTTGCCCCTCAGAGCAGCTAGGTGCCTGGAGCATGTGGACAGAGGCTCAGGCTTCCCCTACTTGCCCTTTGGTGGCAGAAACTTCTTCACCTGTTTCAAACTAACCTCTCCTTCCTCCACTGCTGAGCCAGTCCCAATCCAGCAATTGACTGTAGTTCAGACATGAATATTAACAAGTAAGAAAAAATAAAATGATGAAGATTTACATCAGAACTTTACTAGTTTGTCAAAGATGTAAACATCTTCTATTCAAATACTGAAGGAATCGTTCTTCCATTTTTTTGTGCTCTTCACAATGTCACAGCAACAAGCATGACACACTTTTAAGTATAATGTGTATTATTAACATTTTCCCTATTATGTTCACAAGTCTACAAAACAAATGAAGCCCTGGTTTGTAGTGTTTGCCAATTTCTGTGGTGTAAATACTCCCACAGTAGCTAATTGTAAGCTACCAATGCATTGTCGGTGAACATGGGGTCAGGAAGACATACACAGTAGCACACCGTTAGAAGGCATTTCCACTCTACAGATACAGTGAATGAAAAACCTCCTGAAAAACCTCCAGTACACACATGACAGTAAATGTCATCAAATAATTAAGATGTGATGAGTTTTGAATGTTTATTTTCAACGTAATTTACTTAATTATAAGTTTGTCAAATTTATTTTTTAGTAACGGTCATGTTTAACAACCAGTTTGCACAATCCCCTTGGTTTCAGTAATCAGCTCCAGTAAACCACTGACTTAGTTTTTACTACATGAGGCCTTGACACCATCACATCAAAACCTTCCATCAAGTCCGAAGCCATCACATCAGCACTTAGCAGTGGCCTGCAGCACATTTCACTGTCTGCCTAATTTAAATTAGGCAGACGTTAGACCTGTCTGCCTAATTTAAATCCGAGCACTCTGCTGTCTGCTTCATGGAATCCCTCTTTCTTGTTCAAATACCTACCCTTATTTGCAAGCCTTGAGTCCAACAACTGATCAGATTACCAGCTCTACCCATTTACCTCAGTTCTTACTATTGCTACAAGTACACACTACTGCTGCTACTGCCGCTGCTGCTGCTACTGCTAACAACAACTGACATTTATCAAAGACTTATTAGGAGTGTGAATCTGACTTAGACTTTTACACTTTTTTTTTTTTTTTTTACTTCTTGAATCTTGTAGAGTCCTGTGAATAAGTATTGATATTACCTTCATTTTATACATGAGAAAACCAAGGCACAGAGACGTTAAACAAGCTATGCCATGACACACAGTAAGTGGAGGAGCCAGGGTTTGACCCCAGAGAGTCTGACTTCGGAGCCTGTGCGCTTAACCACTAGGCTATACTGCCGCCCTGCTAAGAAAATACTTTGAAAACTGCAATAAATATTCAACATTATTACTGTTATCATTAGTAGAACTATTCAAGTATTCCAGAAGAATGATGTTTAATTTAATTTTATTAAATGGGAAAAATGATTTAATTATATTAAAGTGGCTTTATAAAATTTAAAAAGATCCTTTAAATAGAGGGTAAACGTACAGAACCAAGGAGGAGATGGGTTTCTCACACTGTCCTGACCTGTCATTCTCACTCTGGAGCTCTCACCTAGAGGGCTTTCTCCTTCCCTCTGTTAGAACACAGAGAATTCTTTTTTTCTTTCTTGAGACAGAATCTCATTCTGTCACTCAGGCTGGAGTGCAGTGGTGCAATCTTGGTTCATTGTATCATCTGCCTCCTGGATTCAAACAATTTTCCTGCCTCAGCCTCCCTGGTAGCTGTGACTACAAATCAATCTCAAAATGCTGTTAAATAGAGCCAGAATGAAAACTGCCTCTCACTGTAGTTGAGCATTCACCAAAACACAACACTTTCTGTTTCTTGTTAATTCCCTAATGGCCTCTCCGTAACATTAGACCTTGAAGCCATCCCTCCTCGCACTCTAAGGGATGGAGAAAGCTACTGTTTTATAACCTCACTATCCAGAGACAACCAGGAATTGGGGAGTCAGCCGAAGTCCGGAGTAGCAGCATACATGTAACAACATTCATGTGATAAAGCTCGCACCCTTAATTCTGAAAAATGCTGTGTTACCTTTTATTCCCTTATAGGAACTTCCTTCCTCTTTTCTCATTCACAGTGCAAACAATCTTGATTATTTGGGCTCCTTAGCCTAAAACGTTTTAGGAGCAACAAAACGGCAGGAGAAAGGGTGCTACCAACGATTTAAAAAGTGACAGCCAGAAACCAGGTATCAGACAGGGAATTGGAGAATGAGCTGAATGTAACAGAGATGCATAAACTCGAAAGACAGCTGCTCTGGTATCATTCAATGAAGAGGCAAGCTGTTGCACCTCCTTTGTGAACCCATGACTCTTTTTGCAGCTCAGTGTTTTTATCATTATTTGCATTTGAGACCCTGTGTATTTAAGAAAAAGTTGGATGTGAGGTAGCATAGCTTTAAAGGACAGTTAGCGCACCCAGACAGATGTACAAATTTATGTTTATGATGTGTCTGTAGTGATAAAAGGGGAGAAACAGCCTAATTGTTTGTATAATACAATACTAAGCCGCATTCAAAAGAATGAGAAAATTTGGTAGGTACTGAGTTGGAACTATTTCCAAAATTTTGTTGAGTGAGAAAAGGAAGATATAGAACAGTATATATAGTATGCTCCAAATTGTATCTTGTTTAAAAAGAAATATGTAAAAATTTACTTAGCGATATGACTTTTAAAAATATATAAAATGTACATATATATAATATATGCACACACACATTATTTATACTTATATAAAAACATAGACAATCTCCAGAAGGACACAAAAGAAATATAGACAGCAGTTGTCCCTGGCAAGGGAAACTGACTGGATGCTGAGGGTGGAATAGAGAATTATTTGAACCTTTTATGTTTAATTGTAAAATATTTTAAACATGTACAAAAGTACAGAAAATAATATAACAGATGCCGGTGTAGCACTATCCAGATTTAACAGATGCTAAAGTGTTACCATTATGCTAAATGGAACTTAGCATTGTAAGTACAGCTAATAGGCGGGGTGTGGAGGCTCACGCCTGTAATCCCAGCACTTTGGGAGACCGAGGCAGGCAGATTACCTGAGGTCAGGAGTTTGAGACCCGCCTGACCAACATGATGAAACCCCATCTCTACCAAAACTACAAAAAGAATTAGCCCACTGTGGTAGTGCATGCCTGTAATCTCAGCTACTCAAGAGGCGGAGGCAGGAGAATCGCTTGAACCTGGGAGGTTGAGGTTGCAGTGAACTGAGATTGTACCACTGTACTCTAGCTTGGCTGACAGAGTGAGTCCCCTGACACAAAATAAAATAAAATAAAAATAAGTACAGCTAATACACTACCCCTGTCACCCATTTCACCTCCTGCCCTTTATTAGCTAGAGTTCTAAAGTCAATGTGTATCATTCCAGGTTTACACTTTTGAAACAAATATGTAGTCATAAAATATATAGTGTTATATATTTAAACTTTAAATCAATCATTATCTACCTTTCTTTGGCAACTTACTTGTATTAGTCTGTTCTCACACTGCTATAAGGACATACCCGACACCAGGTAATTTATAAAGGAAAGAAGTTTAACGGACTCACAGTTCCGCATGACTGGGGAAGCCTCACAATCATGGTGGAAGGCAAAGGAGGAGCAAAGGCACATCCCACATGGCGACAGGCAAGAGAGCATGTGCAGGGGAACTACCCTTTATAAAACCATCAGGTCTTGTGAGACTTATTCACTACCATGGGAACAGCACAGGAAAACCCACCCCCACGATTCAGTTACCTCCCAGCAGGTCCCTCCCATGACATGTAAGAATTACGGAAGCTGCAATTCAAGAGGAGATTAGGGCAGGGACACAGCCAAACCATATCATTACTTTTTAAATTATCGTCTTAATACATGCAGATCTATTTCATTCGTTTTCACTGCTGCATAGAATTCCATTGTGTGAATAAATCACAGTTCATTTATCCTTTTTCCTACTGAAAGGCAGCATAATACTTTTTATGTTTTTTTCCTTTTCTAAAAAAGGCTACATTGAGTTATAATTGAGGTACAATAAACTGTACATATTTAAGGTGTACAATATAATACATTTTGAAATATTTATAAATCATGAAACCATCATCATAATTGAAATAATGAACTTATCTGTCACCTTCAAATGTTCCTCACATTCCTTTGTAATCCTTTCCTCCCAAGCCTCCCCGCCTGCTCCGTTTCAGACAACCACTGATCTGCTTTATATCGCTATAATTAGTTTGCATTTTCTGGAAATTTGTATAATGGGGTCACAAAATATGCACTCTCTTTTTGCCTGACTTCTTTCACTCAGCATGATTTTGATATTTATCCACATTGTTGAGCGAATTAATGGTTCATTCTTTTCATTCTTGAATAGTAAGATAAAGTATGCAAAACACTCAAAATGATTCTCAGCATACAGTAAGTACTTTGTAAATGGAAGCTGTTATTATAATAATATTAACACCATACTTCTCAAATTTAAGAATCTATTTTGAACAATAATTTCCAAGCCCCAACTGCCAAAAACAAAAAATAACAAAAGCAAACCTTTTTTTTTGCTTGAAAAGTAAGTTTAACATAAACGATGCTAAAACACAAATAATGTTTTTGGAAGAAATATTCCAGCTTTCAAATAGTAACTCCACCCTGCAGGTTAATTCCAAGGATCTCAGGGGGACATTTTGCAGCTCACATACCCTGCAAGCCCATCAGATGCTGTTTTTCTCAAAATCAGACGTTCTTTTATAGAGGAGGCAGCTGGTTGATAATACCTTCATCTCTCCTCTCTTTCACTACATCCAGTTCTGGAGTCTCCACTGTACTTCTCTAAACAGGGATTCAGAACTCCTTGATACCAATGGAGGCTATGATTCAGGCTCACAGTGTGGAAAGCACACAGTTAACATTTACAGTGGGTCAACTCTTGTGCAAAGGGCTTTCCTCACCTTAGTTTGTTTAATCCTCCCCAGCCTATGAGACTATTTCAGTATTGCTTGGACTGCAAGTCGCAGAAAATCTGACATTAGTGGCATAAATAGAGATTCTGTCTTTCACATGACAGGAATTCTGAAGGCAAGCAGTTGCTAATACCAGGTTAATGACAGTGATATCAATGCTAAAATATTTGCTGTTCTCTTGGCTGTTCCTTCAAAGTGGCAGAATAGCTGCTGCACCAGCCATCACGTCTGCATTTAAAAAAAAAAAAAAAAAGTGGTGGAGGAGATAGTGCCCATGTCATGACGTGATAGCTCTCCAGGAACTTCATAAACTTATGCCTATGTCTTAATGTTCAAAACTATTCCACATGACCACCCCAGCTGAAGACTGCCTAAAGAGAAGGAGGCTGGAAATGGTGTGTAACACAGATCTGATGATAGTCCCCATTTTTACAAGTTAAACAAATGAAGCTTAAAGGTGTTAAAGACTTATCTCAAAGTCACCTTATCAGTTAACAGCAAAGCTGTCTTATTTCATGAAGCTATGAAGACCTTTGACTTTGATAAGACTTTAAGTCATACATCTTAATTTTCACAATAGAATGCCAACTTTCCTTCCATTCATCTGATATCTAGAGCGTATGGATATCTTTTTTGGTGACAGTCAATATAATGGGCCCTATGGTCAGTCATTGAAAAACTCAGCATTTAATTGACTACTATGTAATGCATGCATAAACCACAGGTTCATAACATTGACATCTCAAGCTGAGAGGGACAGAGATCTGTGTTTATTCTCCATTCCAGCAGTTTCTCTGAACTCCACAAACCTAACTGTACTGCTTTCATTCCCTGCATTAAATTACAATATAATGGTCCACACTTGGGTTTTGTTGTGGGTTACTATAATAAAATATAATTTTAAGTTATTTTATGCCTTCTACAAAATTTCAGTTCAAGACTGTTCTGTAGTCTGATACTTGTTTTATAAGTATCTGTGATATATGCCTCCTGAAATTTGGTGCCTGCAAAATTTTTTAGAGGAAAGAAGAGATGGCTCTGTACCAGCAATCTGAGATGAGATGACATGGTTATTGTAATTAAACACAGATTTAGTTCTGAGCTTTCAGGCAAGCAGTTCATAAAGGAAAATGTCTGATAAATTTTTATATGTTTACAGTAGCTATGTCATCCTACATTACTGATACAATTAAGTTTCTTCTCATTCTGTATTGTTTAGCAATCCCTATTTAGTCTTTATGGTCTGTTTTATGTCTCTAAAGACTTTAAGTCTCTTCTTATTCTTTTTGAAAATATAAATAATTTTTTAAACAAAAAATTTATAAAGACCCACAGATGTGATAGTTTAGAAACAGGATCGTTTAGAAAGTAGGAGCAAAGACCTTGGTTATGGCATCAATGGGCTTATAGTTTTAGTGTACACAGAGAAGACCAAAGATCAAGCTCATCATAATTCTGAATTATCTTGCCATCCAGCTGTGATTTGCATTATTAGCTCAACAAATATTTGAGTGCTTAATTACACTAATTATATAGGAGCTTAGGTGTCTGAAACTTTGTTTACAATGAATCTCTGTAACCTGTTTATTATAAACCTCAAGGTTGGACAGGACCTTAAAAGATCTAATCAATTGTTCAATCTCAAAGGAGCACTGTGCTTACAATTATTACAGATGGACAGCTCTCTTCCACCTAATACCTTTCAGTTAATGACACAAATCAAAGTTAAATCAAAGATTTATCTAGTGAGCAAAACACTCTACTTGGAATTGCGGAAAGTTCAAATATAGTGCAGCAATGAAAGCACGTATTTCAGGCAATAGAAAAATAATTCCATTAATTTTGGTACATCCAAATTATGGAACACAGGAGAGCAACTAAAATCACATTTTAGGAGGATGTTTATTACCATATAAAGAGGTTTACAATATATTAAATTTATAAATACAAGCAGTATATTTAGTATAATTTTGATTGTGTAGAAAAAAAAACTAAGCAAAAAAAAAAAACCCTCAGAATAAAACATACCAAAATACTGAGAGTACTTACAATTAGTTGATAGAATTATGAGTGATTTTCACTTTTATTATTATAATTTTCTATGCTTTTTAATCGAAAATGAATATGTATTACTTTTATAATCATGCAAAGTATGTTATTTCTGAAAGAATAAATGCAAAGCCCTTACAAGATCACTGAAAAGTCTTAACACATGAAAATTAAATAATAAGAAAGGAAAAGAGTTCAAACAGATACACAAATCATATCAATGCATATGTGATCTCTGTCAAAAATATGGTGCTGGCAGTTGAGTTGACTAAACTGAGTATTTTCAAGGGCAGAAGCCATGTTATTATAATGTTTAAGAAGTAAATATTGCAGTAATGGTTATGTGAGGTTCCATAGCCAGGCAGACCTGGGTTAAAATCCTGGCTTTGACACTTAGTAGTTGTTTGACCTTGGATAAAATCGCTAAATTTCTCTAAGCCTCAGTTTTATCATGTGTTCAAAGACTTTTAAGAGGTAATGATAAGACGTGATAGGGCTCTGTGAGGGTCAGTGCTATAATGCATGTCAAGCACTCAGTCACTAGTAATGCTTCATGATAAATTAATGAATCCTCCAAGGTTCAGGGACTGGAGGAATCACTGGAACTAGAATTGTCAGGGAGGGTGGGAATGGAGGCTTACAAGGGCTCTTTTGCTGGGTACATGGAGAAGCTTTGGAATTAGTCTTTCTAAGGAGAGAATATCTAAAAACCTGGATTCTCATTCCAGCGAGGTATTTAATCTGCCTTAGCTTCTATGTCCTTAATTGCAAATGGGGAATGAATGTATTTTATTATTTTTACAACCCAATGATATAGGTAAAGACTTTTTTTTAACCTATCTATAGTTTCTTTACTTTCATTGGGTTTGTAATAATAATAAAATACATTCATTCCTTCCTTAATTTAATAAATGATTTTTGAACACCGTACTATATGCTAGATAATGCCCTAGGTCCAGGGGTTACGACAGTGAGAAAAACAGTAAAATCCCTGTCCTCATGGGGTTTAGCCTCTAGTGTTGAGGGGATGGATGGGGTAATACATGAGGTAAGTAAGTAAAGATATAGGATATTAAGTGGTAACAAGCACTGGAAGGAGATGTAGAGCTGGGGCAGAAGATAGCAGGTGGGGCTTTGAACTTTAGGGAGCATACCAGGGAAGACCTTACTGGAAAAAAGAGCACCTGGGTAAATAAACACCTGTTGGCATTTGGAAGAAGAGGATTGGAGGCAGGGGAAACAGCCAGAGAAAAGGCCTTGAGGCAGTGAGTGACTAATGAATCAGAAACAGTGTGGCTGGAGCAGAGTGTGGGGAGGAGAACAGGAAAGCAAAACAAAGATGCAAGTTTAGTGGAAGTCAACAAACTGGCTTTCGCCCCAAATGATATGGGATGCCACTTGGAGGGCTTGAAACAGGACGGACATATCCAGTTCATGTTTCACAAAGGTATCCCTGTCTGCTGTTTTGAGAATATAGTGTAGAGAGGCTAGGACAAATGCTGGAAGATCATTTAGGAAGATGCGTAGTTACCAGGTGAGAGCAGATGGACAAGGAGGGTAGCAGTGGAGATGGCGTGTGACATGGAGCAGAGCGTGGCCAAGAAGAGATAAAAAATGTGCCTGTCTTTCCTGGCAGACACTTCCTTTCTCTGGAGAACTTAATACCATCCGCCTGAGATAATCCCATGCGCTTCATGACCACTTCTTACGAACTGACATGGTTTTCTCCTCAATGATCCTTTAAAAGCATAAAGAGCTTAATCAACCCAAATTACAGGGTCTGCTTAATTCCAGGGGTTGATTTGAGTATCATTGCCTTTCGAGGAGGAGAAACAAATCTTTCTAAGGAGAGAATTTCCTATTAGAACTGTTCTCAAAAGCATGTCCTTGTCAACCCATTAATTATATTTCATTTTGACAGATCTCACATATAGTTGTTATATCTTTGTGGGGGAAGAAGGTGTTGTGTGATTAATTGGTTGATAGTGTATGTTAATTGGATGCTAATTAAATTTAAATTTCATTCATATTTGAAACACTTAATTTAACTCAGGACCAGAAAATTAGAATATTCAAGCTTCTTGAAAGAACTTCTTTCTATCTGTCACCTTCATATGTCTATTGACACTTTCTCCTTGTTTACAAACTTGTTTTTCAAGAGAAGGAATCAGATGGTTCTTAGAGCTTCCAGCTGTAACAGGAAGTGTTGGTTCTTGCAATTCATAAATATTTCATTGCTTTACTGGAAAAAAACACATGTATCTCCACCCTATTAAGTTTGTTCTAAGCAAGTCCTGTCATGCTGGAAAACTGCTGTTAGATTCCTTCCATTGGCTTAATAATTGAAGAAAGCACTCCAGAAGAGAGAATCTGTCTCTGGAAAGGCACCAAGGTGCTCAGACAGAGAGCCAGGAAACCTAAGAGCACCATTCATGACACTGGAAACACCTGGGAAATTCTCTGAGGCTGTTTTTTCTACAACCTGCTATGGACAACCCCATGAGATGAATTCTCTGTGAACACTGTTGGCAAAACACCTATTGCTGCCTCTCTTACAGCCTGGGAGAGGAAAGGGCATCTACCCAACCCTGGAAGGAGAGCAGCAGACTTTATACATTTTTGCCACCTTCGGTAGAGAGGACAGTTCTAACCAGGATTCTGCTATTTGTAAGCTTTCTTGGAGTGAAGTACCTGACCTTGGAACTGTAAAGATATTTTCCATTTTTAGTTTATAAACAAAGAAAACTGGAGACCACAAGTATGACAGAAGCAGCATGGTCTTTGAGCTTTAACCGCTGTGATTTGTATCCTGCCTTTGTAAAGTTTCTGAATTCTTTTAGGCCTCAGTTTTCTCATCTGTAAAACGGGATGATAGTAATCTCATAGCTTTGTTACAAGGATTAAATGAGATCATTAAATTTGTAAAAACTTAGCACCATGCACATACACGGTGAGGTGTTCAGTCCCTATTACTGCCTAGAAATTTCAGTTTCACTTTCTGGTCCTGCAGAATGCCTGTTTAGGAGCAGTGGTGGCTGCTACTATTGTTGTCTTTTTTGTTCCTGTCTTTTACACACACACAGGCAACACCATGGCTTGTCTTTGATATCTTTGCTGTCTTAGTACTGGCATCTGAAGGGTGACCTTCCTTTTCTCACTGACTGGCTCTCTCTCCCCAGCTGTCCTGGAGAAGCCTCTAGAAAAGAAGGGTGGCAGAAACTATGGCCCTCCAGGCAACAAGAAGCTCATCTATTTCATTGATGACATGAACATGCCTGAGGTGGATGCCTACGGGACGGTGCAGCCCCACACCATCATCCGGCAGCATCTGGACTATGGCCACTGGTAAGAGCACCTACGGGGGGGGACTGGCACAAGTGGGCAGAACCTAAGGCAGGGCTGAAGGCCAGTCTCTATTTGGCCTGAATGGCAAACCTCAGTGTAGCTCAGGTCCCAGATGAGAATCTTTGTGGGAAACTACATTTCTGTACAATTCTCTATTTCCCAGACTGGTTCCATCAAATAGGGGCATTTATATTCACATGAAAAGTTTAGTCAGAGAAAACACTGAGCTCTCATCTAAGGTAAAAAGCCTACTTTTTGCTTCAAGTCTCATCTCTGAAGTTGCCTTCTTCAAGTGCCCGAAGTGGAATTAACCAGTCCCCCTACACAATGGCCCCACAGCACTGGGCTTGCACTTCAATGGTAACACCTCACATCCGGTACCATGCACAGGTATCTGCAGACCTTCCAGCCTCAGTCCCTCAGGGCAACTCAGAGGGCTAGATAGAATCTCTTTTCAACAGCATAATTTTTAATGACAAAAGGTCTGAACATACTAGGGGAAAAAAAGCAAGTCACTGATTTGAGAGAACTTTGACTCACCTTTCTACCTCACACTGAATCTGCTGCTGAAAAAGAGTGAGAAGAGATAATTCATAGAGAAGAATGATAGTTATGATGGCAACTTGAGTTGCCTTTCCTTTCTTCCCAAAATCTTTATTGGATGCCTGGCATATGCATCCGTCCACACTCTCCACACTGACATTTGAGCAGCTTAATTTCACGGGCAGTAATTACAGTCAAGCTAACTGGTTTTACTTTACAGTCGTGGTCACAAACCTTAAATGGGAAGTAGAAAGCTCCTGGAAGTTCTACCACATGGCCTTAGTATGTCCACTCTCAGAAATGTCTGTTTCATTCCATCTTCCCTCCCTTTCATCTTCCCACCACACCTCAGCTGATGGCCTTGCCTTCTGAAAGAACACAGACACAGCCTCCATTTCTTGCTTCCACATCTATACATCTTACTGTGTCCCCATGCATCCCTCCTCCACCCCCCTGTTACATCTTACCTAAGGCCAAATCATCCACCAGCCTCTTCATTCCACTGTCTTCCACTCCTGAAGTGCTCACTTTATGGATCAGGCCCCATCTCCTCATTAGCTGCTTCACATCATTTAAACTTGCATAAACAGGCCAGGTGCGGAGGCTCGTGCCTATAATTCCAGCATTTTGGGAGGCCAAGGTGGCCAATCACTTGAGATCAGGCGTTAAAGACCAGCCTGGCCAATATGGTAAAATTCCATCTAAAAATACAAAAATTAGCCAGGTATGGTGGCGCATGCCTGTAGTCCCAGCTACTTGGGAGGCTGAGGCAGGAGAATGGCTTGAACTCAGAAGGTAGAGGTTGCAGTGAGCAGAGATTGTGCCATTCCACTCCAGCCTGGGTAACAGAGCAAGAATCCGTCTCAAAACAATAAATAAATAAATATAAATAAACTTGCATAAATTTCCTCTATTAAAGGGTTAAAAAATTACTTTCTAAATTTCCTCTCTTAGAGGGTTAAAAAATTACTTTCTAATTACTCTTCCGTCCCTACTCCCTTATCTCCCACTCACTCCTCAACTCACTATTATTTGATTTCTGTTCCCTCCACTTTACTGAACTGTTCTTGCTAATCATTATTGCAAAATCCAAGACATTCTTTGCAAGCTTGCCCAGCCACCTCATTTTGTTGTCGTTGCTCTGTTTTCTTTTGTTTTAGGTTTCTAGCAGCCTGAAGCCATGGTTTTCAGTTTCTGTCTATAGTGATACGCAGAAAAGAGGGATGAGAAAGGGGCATTACTGGTCCAACCAAAAATAGAAACTAAGAATCCATGACTGCGTTATCTCCCTTAGACTCCCCTGCTAGTGTCACTACCTTTCTTATTCTCTCTGCAGCCCTTGATGTGGTTGACCGCTCTCTTCTTTTGGAAATACTGGCTTCATTTGCCTTTTCGTATGGCACATACTCCTGATTTTTCTCCTACCATTTTGTCTGTCTTTTGGACTCTTCCTCCTATGCTATTTCCTTAAATACTGAGGTCCCTTGAGAATTTGTCCTAGGCTCTTATCTCTTCTCAGTCTCTGCCCAGTGGATTTAGACATTTTTTTTTTTTATCACCCAAACGCATACCAGTAGGGCACATCCTACCTCAGCCCAGACAAAGTACTCACCTGCATCGGTTCTCAGACACCTTTCACCTATAGTTTCTGACTGTTCCAGGTATGATCGGAGCAAGCTGTCCCTAAAGGAGATCACAAATGTACAGTATGTGTCCTGTATGAACCCCACAGCAGGCAGCTTCACCATCAACCCACGGCTTCAGGTACAGGAGGAGCCATGGGACCCGGGTCCTAATCCTACCTTACTAAGGCTGATGCCCCTTGATTATTATAAGTAATAATTGGCATTTTTCCCAATGTAGCCTCTCAAAATGGTAAATCAGATAGAATGCCAAATTGCATCTCTAGGGGAAAAGAGAAACTCCTAGACCCAGAGTCTCAAGAGCTAGAAGGAGTCATAGTGTTCATCTGATTTGATCCTTCATTCTTCAGATGAGGGAACTTCAGAGAGATAAATGACTTTCCCAAGGCCATATAGTTTCACAGTTTCAAATTCAGATTTGGACTCAGAGAATCTTGAGTCCCAAGGTTAGTTCTCTTCCTACTGCCCCAAGCTACCATCTTTGACTGAAGATGCTTTGCCTGTTATTCTCGCAGTCATTTTAGGTTAAACCTAAATTTGGGCATAGCATGAGAGATAGACCAAAGTATCGATTCAAAGGCCATAAAAGAATTCTTCGGCTGGGCGCGGTGGCTCACGCCTGTAATCCCAGCACTTTGGGAGGCCGAGGCAGGCAGATCACGAGGTCAAGAGATTGAGACCATCCTGGCCAACATGGTGAAACCCTGTCTCTACTAAAAATACAAAAATTAACTGGGTGTGGTGGCACACTCCTGTAGTCCCAGTTACTTGGGAGGCTGAGGCAGGAGAATCACTTGAACCAGGGAGGCAGAGGTTGTGGTGAGCTGAGATCACGCCATTGCACTCCAGCCTGGGCAACAAGAGCAAAACTCCATTTCAAAAAAAAAAGAAAGAAAGAAAGAATTTTTTGTTATCTCCAAATTCAGAAGAGGTATTTTCTACGCCAGGGTGAAGGATGTTGATCTCATGCCTTTGTTTCCTGTGCAGCGTCACTTCAGCGTGTTTGTCCTCTCCTTCCCGGGGGCAGATGCCCTGTCCTCTATCTACAGCATCATCCTCACTCGGCATCTAAAGCTCAGAAACTTCCCAGCATCCCTGCAGAAATCCATCCCCCCACTGATCAATCTGGCCCTCACCTTCCACCAGAAAATTGCTACCACATTCCTACCGACAGCAATCAAATTCCACTACATCTTCAACCTCAGAGATTTTGCCAACATTTTCCAGGTGAGTTCTTCAGCTCCAAGACACCCTAGTGACTTCGTGATTATCCAGAAACTTCGATTCTTAATAAAAATAAGTAGTTAATGCCCAGCTCTTAGGCACAGGCAAAGCCACTGTTCATATGCAATCATGAACATAAGCAGGTACACACAGTGTCATGAGCTCCATCAGGAAGGCCCTCAACAAAATAGAGTTTCTTTTGCCAATTAAATTATTTCTCAGTAAGCAGCATGCATCTCTGAGTTGCTTCCTGGGGGCTGCAGAAGGCTCAACATCATAGTGAGTCCAGTATGCCTGAGAAGAAAAATGACTCAAAAGAAAGAAAGAGAGAACTATTTTGGATCTCCCATTGGTACACCTACTGATCTTGGGATGAAAACGAATGTTCCCCAAACCATGCAAGATAGCTCTGCTTCCTCAAAAGCCACATCATCATACTCCTAAGATGCCATAGGCCAACCCCTGAGAGGGCCTCAGTCCTAAAATTCCCAGTTTCGTTTCTAGGCCAAAGCTGTTTCAGATCCTTCCAACTACTCATCCAAATGGTGATGGCATATCTCTGCCCACTGCTTCTAATTGCTTGACCCATCACTATCAAAGTCTCTAGAGGGCCATCTAGCAAACCCAGCCCCTTTCTTCCTTCTGATCAGATATGGCATCCTAACGTAGCCAAGTCCGTAACTCTCCCATTCTGGACAAGAATCTGCAGAAGCTCATTTACAGAGAGACCTTCCCCCAAGATAGCATTGGGTTACTATTGAGGGAAGCATGCCTTTTACACCAAGCAGAGGCCATACCCATAGAGAAATGTCAACGTGAAGAGATCAGGGAGTGACATCACCATCCAATGAGAGCCATGTAATTGGAATTAATTTCCCAGACCAATTGTGCAGGTAGAACTTTGACCCAAACCAGCAAAGATCCAGACGCTGACGACATAGGGCCAGCTTGTTCCAGCCAGAACTCCTGATTGTAAGGAGCAGAAACCTACTAAACCCTGGTTCAGAGACTCAAGAGCTGTGTACCAGGAACACTTCATCTGCAGGTGGAATCACTGAGCCCCTCAGAAGGATAAGTCTCTGAGGACACATCTAGGCTAGTTCAGGATACCACTCCTGGATCAGATGTAGCTCCCAAACATTAACTCATTTTAAAAAGTAAAAACAGAGACCCATATAAATCATATATATTTTCCCAGGAGCACAAGGAAGCCAGTAAAGGAACTGGAATCTAGGTCTTTAGGGCCCTGGCCTGGATGACTTTCTACCACACCATTCTATACTCATCTGAATTTCCAATGGGGAAACTAAGCATGTGATGGTGAAGGCAGCAAGAGGGACTTGACTCTGAGTCTGTAAAGCCTGCCTCTCTGCAGCCCTCAGGACTGGACAGCAGCAAAGTTTGTGCTTACCCACAACCAGCACCCATTTATTGAGCATTCATTGAGAAAGACTTTTTCACCACGTAATCTCTCTCTTAAATATTACTGCTCAGTTAAAGGTCTTAAGAGACAAAAGACTGAGGTCCCCACAGGAGAGGGAATTCTGCCTCCAGACTGTCTGCAAACTGGAGCTGCTACATAACTCTATCCTTGGTCTCCAGCCTGCAGACCTATCCTGCAGGTTTCGGGCTTACCAGCCTCCATAAATATGTGAGCCAATTCCTTAAAATACATATATATTTATGTGTATATATATATCTATATTATAGTAATAAATGTATGCGTATATTATGTAGACATATATACTTTGTATGTATACGTATTTTATTCCTTAAAATACACACACACACACACACACACACACACACACACACACACATATACATTCATATGTAAAAAAAAATTACTGCAGCACTATGAAGTGAGAGTGTTACTAGGTGGATTTTTCAAATAAAAAAAGGAGTTTAAGTTGTTTGATCAAATCTACACTGCTCATAAGTGACAGAACTGAAGGGAGAAGTATCAGTTATGCTCCATTTACCAGAAGCAACCTAACCTTAGCTTCTGCCTGGAACAATGTTCGTATTAGGTTTTATGTTTAAATCTTTAATCCATCTGGAGTTAATTTTAGTGTAAGGTGACAGGAAGCGGTCCAGCTTCTGCTCTCTGTACATTGCTAGCCAGTTTTCCCAACACCATTTATTAAACATGGAGTCCTTTCCCTATTGCTTGTTTTTGTCAGGTTTATCAAAGATCTGATGGTTGTAGATGTGCAGTGTTGCTTCTGAGGCCTCTGTTCTGTTCCATTGGTCTATGTCTCTGTTTTGGTACCAGTACTATGCTGTTTTGATTATTGTAGCCTTGTAGTATAGTTTGAAGTCTGGCAGTGTGATGCCTCTAGCTTTGTTCTTTTTGCTTAGGATTGTCTTGGCTATGTGGGCTCTCTTGTGATTCCATATGAAGTTTAAAGTGATTTTTTCCAGTTCTGTGAAGAAGGTCATTGATAGCTTGATGGAGATAGCATTGAATGTATAAATTACTTTGGGCAGTATGGCCGTTTTCACGATATTGATCCTTCCTAACCATGAGCAAGGAATGTTTTTCCATCTGTTTGTGTCCTCTCTTATTTCGTTGAGCAGTGGTTTGTAATTCTCCTTGAAGAGGTCCTTTACATCCTTGGTTAATTGTATTCCTAGGTATTTTATTTTCTTTGGAGCAGTTGTGAATGGGAGTTCACTCTTGATTTGGCTCTCTGATTGTCTGTTATTGGTATACAGGAAAGCTTGTGATTTCTGCAGATTGATTTTGTATCCTGAGACTTTGCTGAAGTTGCTTATCAGTTTGAGAAGATTTAGGACTAAGATGATGGGGTCTTCTAAATATGCAATCATGTCATCTGCAAATAGAGACAATTTGACTTCCTCCTTTCCTAATTGAATACCCTTTATTTCTTTTTCTTGCCTGATTGCTCTGGCTAGAACTTCCAATACTATATTGAATAGGAGTGGTGAGAGAGGGCATCCTTGACTAGTACCTGATTTCAAAGGGAGTTACTCCAGCTTTTGCCCATTCAGTATGTTATTGGCTGTAGCTTTTATCATTTTATGATAAATTCCATTGATACCTAGTTTATTGAGAGTTTTTAGCGTGAAGTGCTGTTGAATTTTGTTGAAGGCCTTCTCTGCATCTATTGAGATAATTATGTGGTTTTTGTCTTTGGTTCCGTTTATGTGATGGATTACGTTTATGGACTTGTGTATGTTAAACCAGCCTTGCATCCCAGGGATGAAGCCTACTTGATCGTGATAAATAAGCTTTTGATGTGCTGTTGCATTCAGTTAGCCAGTATTTTATTGAAGATTTTTGCATCGATGTTCATCATGGATATTGGCCTGAAGTTTTCTTTTTTAGTTGTGTCTCTGCCTGGTTTTGGTATCAGGATGATGTTGGTCTCATAAAATGAGTTAAGGAGGATTCCCTCTTTTTGTGTTGTTTGGAATAGTTTCAGAAGGAATGGAACCAGCTCCTCTTTGTACGTCTGGTGGAATTTGGCTGTGAACTCATCTGGGCCTGGACTTTTTTTCGTTGTTAGGCTATTGATTCCTGCCTCAACTTTAGCTCTTGTTATTGGTCTATTCAGGGTTTCAACTTCCTCCTGGTTTAGTCTTGGTAGAGTACAAGTGTCCAAGAATTTATCCATTTCTTCCTGGTTTACTGGTGTATGTGCATAGAGCTGTTTGTAGTAACCTCTGATGGTAGTTTGTATTTCTGTGGGATCAGTGATGATATCCCCTTTATCTTGTTTTATTGCATCTATTTGATTCTTCTCTCTTTTCTTTTTTATTAGTCTGAAAGTTTGCTAGCAGTCTATTTTGTTGATCTTTTCAAAAAACCAGCTCCTGGATTTCTTGATTTTTTTGAAGGATTTTTGTGTCTCAATCTCCTTCAGTTCTGCTCTGATCTTAGTTGTTTCTTGTTTTCAGCTAGCTTTTGAGTTGTTTTTTTATCTTACTCCTCTATCTCTTTCCATTTTGATGAGTGGGTGTCAATTTTAGATCTTTCCTTTTTTCTCATGTGGGCATCTATTGCTCTAAATTTCCCTCTTGAAACTGCTTTAAAGGTGTCCCAGAGATTCTGGTAAGTTGCCTCTTCATTCTGATTGGTTTCAGAAAACATCTTTATTTCTGCCTTCATTTCATTGTTTATCCAGTAGACACTCAGAAGCAAGTTGTTCAGTTTCCAAGTGGTTGTGCAGGTTTGAGTGTGTTTCTTAATTGTGAGTTCTAATCTGATGAACTGTGGTCTGATAGACTGTTTGTTATAATTTCCATTCTTTTGCATTTGCTGAGGAATGATTTGCTGCCAACGATGTGGTCAGTTTTAGAGTAAGTGTGATGTGGTGCTGAGAAAAATGTATATTTTGTGGATTTGGGGTGGAGCATTCTATATATGTCTATTAGGTCCGCTTGGTCCAGCTCTGCATTCAAGTCCTGGATGTCCTTGTTAATTCTCTCTCATTGATCCATCTAATATTGACAGTGGAGTGTTGAAGTCTCCCACTATTATTGCATAGGAGTCTAAATCTCGTTTTAGGTCATTAAGAACTTGCTTTAGGTATCTGGGTGTTTCTGTGTTGGGTGCATATATATTTAAGATAGTTAGCTCTTCTTGTTGGATTGATCCTTTTACCATTACATAATGCCCTTCTTTGTCTCTTTTGATCTTTGTTGGTTTGAAGTCCGTTTTATCAGAGACTAGGATTTCAATCTCCTGCTTTTTTTTGTTCTCCATTTGCTTGGTAAATTTTCTTCCATCCCTTTATTTTGAGTCTGTGTGTGTCTTTGTATGTGAGATGGGTTTCCTGAATACAGCACACCAATGGGTTCTGACTTTTTATCCAGTTTGCCAGTCTGTGTCTTTTGATTGGGGCGTTTAGGCCATTTACATTCAATGTTAGCATTGTTATGTGTGAATTTGATCCTGCCATTTTGTTACTGGCTGGTTTTCTTGTCCGTTAGTTGACTCATTGCATTTTTGGTCTTTGCTATTTTGTGTGCTTTTGCAGTGGCTGGTACTTATTCCTTTCCATGCTTAGTGTTTCTTTCAGGAGCTCTTATATATAGGGCAGGTCTCGTGATGATGAAATCTCTCAGTAATTGCCTGTCCATAAAGATTTTATTTCTCCTTCAGTTATGAAGCTTAGTGTGGCTGGATATGAGATTCTGGATTGAAAGTTCTTTTCTTTAAGGATGTTGAATATTGGCCCCACTCTCTTCTGGCTTGTAGGGTTTCTGCCAAGAGATCCACCGTGAGCCTGACTGGCTTCCCTCTGTGGGTGACCTGACCTTTCTCTTTGGCTGCTCTTAACATTTTTTCCTTTGTTTCAACCTGGTGAATCTGATGATTATGTGCCTTGGGGTTGCTCTTCTTGAGGAATATCTTTGTGGAGTTCTCTGTATTTCTTGGATTTGAATGTTGGACTGCCTTGCTAGGTTCAGAAAGTTCTCCTGGATGATATCCTGGAGCATGTTTTCCAGCTTGGATTCATTCTCCCCATCATATTCAGGTACACTTACCAAGCGTAGATAGGTCTTTTCACATAATCCCATATTTCCTGGAGGCTTTGTTCATTTCTTTTCACTCTTTTTTCTCATCTTGCCTTCTCTTTTTATTTCATTGAGTTGATCTTCAATCTCTGATATCCTTTCTTCTGCTTGATTGAATCAGCTATTAAAATTTGTGTTTGCTTTACATAGTTCTCATGCTGGGTTTTTCTACTCCATCAAGTGGTTTATGTTCTTCTCTAAGCTGGTTATTCTAGTTAGCACTTCATCTAATCTTTTTTCAAGGTTTTTTGTTTCTTTGCATTGAGTTAGAATGTGTTCTGTTAGCTCAGAAAAGTTTGTTATTATCCACCTTCTGAAGCCTATTTCTGTCAATTCATTGTGCTCTTTCTCGGGCTGTGGTCCCTGTGTTGTTGAGGAGTTATGATCCCTTGAAGGAGAAGAGGTGTTCTGGTTTTTGATGATTTCCTCTTTTTTGCACTGGTTTTTTTCCCATCTTCATGGATTGACTTGGCTGTGGTGTCAGGGAGCTGCTTGATGAGGTTGCCTGTCTGCCTGTTGAGGTGCTGTTGGGTTTCTAGGGACTCCTTCAGGTTACTAGGTAAGCTTCTTGTGTCTTTTTTGTTTACACTGGGAGGTTAGGCCCACCTCTTCCGCTGACCTGGGGGCACTGCTGGGTGGTCAAGAACACTGTCCGTTGCTACCTGTGTGTTTTGTTATATGAAGCTTAGTCTCACCCCTTTAATGGAGGGTTATGTCTTTCCTCCACAGGGCTGGATCATTCAGGGGTCAGCTCAGACTGTGGCACTGGCTGCATAACCCACTAGAGTTAGTGCTTCAGCCCTTTGGGATTTGTGGGGGAGAGGAGGGACCCACTCAGCCGCTCCGCCCGTTTCCCCTCTTTTAACTCACTCACTCCAGTCATGGGGAGAGGCCCACCCTACTGCTCCATCTGTCTTCCTGCTTTCAGCTCCCTCTCCCTCCAGGCTTGGAGAAGGGGCGATAGCTTAGTCCGCAGGATCTCTAACTGGCTTATGGGCTTAGGCGTTTGCTTAGATCTGTGTGCCAATCTGGGACACTGTCCTGGATTATTATTCAACTCTACTCATGTAATTCCCAGGGCTTGACTGGCAAAGATCCCCTGTTCTGTGTATTGCTGAGGCTTTGGGGGAAGTGTTGTATCTGGACCAGAGCGCCAGAGAGGGAGCCTCCGACTCACTGATCAGATGCACTTTCTGGGTGAAGCAGCACCCCTCTCTGCCTCAGTCTGCCCTGCCTAGGCTTTGCTCACCATCAGACCAGACCCATTCAAATGCACCTGGTACCTTGGTTGAAGCTGGGAGATCTCTCGATTTCTGTGTCTCTCTCACTGGGTGTTGTACACCAGAGTTGTCTCTATTCAACCATCTTGACTCCCTCCTATGCTATTTGTTTAATATATCCTATCTATTCTATCTTCTTTCTTCTCACTTCTTATATTCTATCAAACTAATTTCATGTTTTTATTATTTTTCTCCCTCTTTTAGCATAGTATATATCCTTTTGCTATTCATCTAATGATGACCAAAGGCATCATTTTATTTTTTTGTCTTTTATAAATTAGCATATTTATTAATTGCCATACAATGCAAGGATCTTGGAACAATTTACCTCCCTTTGACTTTTGTGCTATCATTTATTTTAATTCTCTGCATTTTGAAAACCCACTAATATCTGTATTTTAGTAAGTCAGCATTCCTTTAGAGTTACACATACATTACCTTTTCCATTGCTCTTTAAACCTGTACATTTCTGTTCTTTCATCTGGAATCATTTTTATTCTGGTTGAAGAACTCCTTTTAGTATTTACTTTATAGTATTTACTTTAGTTCATAGCTGTTGGAGAACTCTCTCTCAATTTAAATTGGACCAAAAATATATTTCATATTTTAAAAAATTTTTAGGGGTGGCTTGGATTTCTAGATTGGTAGCTGTTTTCTTTTCTTTGTTGTTTCTGTTGAGAAATTACCTTTAGTCTTATCATTTACTAAGTACTAATAATAGAATTATAAGAATGAGCCACAACCTAAATAAAGTCTGTCAACTTCCCTACCTTTGAGACACTTACTGTCACCTGAAAGTAGCAAACCTGTGCAAAGAAAAAATAATAATTTGACGATGGGTAAAGTGGCTCATGCCTGTAATCCAGCACTTTTGGAAAGCCAAGGTGGTGGATCACTTGAGGCCAGGAGTTCAAGACCAGCCTAGCCAACATGGTGAAACCTCATCTCTACTAAAAATACAATTAGCTGGGTGTGGTGGTGCATGCCTGTAATCCCAGCTGTTCAGGAGGCTGAGACACGAGAACTGCTTGAACCTGGGGGTGTGGAGGCTGCCATAAGCCAAGATTGCACCACTGCATTCCAGTCTGGGTGATAAAAAGTGACTCTGTCTCAAAAATAATATTAAAAACAATTTGAGACACTAAAACTTCTTCTATAATAGAGATGTATACATAAAGGCTATGTGAGGCACATGGGAGGGAATGCCACTGGACAGGAGGAAGTGTCTTGGGCAACTTCAACAAGAGGTTTCTAATGAACTGGATCTTCAAATATGAGCATGCCAAGCAAACTAAAAGGCATGAAGGCACAGAAAAGTGTGCAGATTCAGAACATAACTGGAATTTTATAAAACTGGAATCTAGGTTTTATGGGAAGTAGTGATAAGAGTGATCATGAGGAAGCAGACTGTAGTAACATTGTCATCAGACCTGTATTCTATGCTAATGGATGTGCACATCATTCTGCAAATTTAAGTAAAGATGCATTAAATGATCCCTTTCTCTCTAAGACACGAAATCAAGCCATGAAAACAAGCACAGACCTAGATGAGATTGAACTTAGAGAAGCTGTGGATGTTACTGAGGGGCTCTAACATCAGTGACCTCCACTTTTCAGTAAAATAAAACATGGTTAGGACTTGGGCTAATAGTAACAGAAAAAGATGACAGAGAAATTTGAAAGGAATGGTAAATATCTGAAACCATCCCTTTGGCACATAGGAAGGGGAACTGACAAGAGATAAATAAATAGATTGCTGACCCGCCAAGATTAGCTGTATCCATTCTAGCCCTGAGTTATAGTTCTGATTTTACATCGTCAATTGTTACCTGAATCCATTTTCAAAATGGCACTTGTAGAATTGACATATAGCAGAGAAATCACTTTTTCTTTCTTTGTGGGTAATTCAAAAAGTAGTGGTTAGAATTCCGGGCATTATAGTCTGGAAGACCTGGTTTCAAAAATGTGTGATTTTGAAGGGAAGGCAACTTACTCTATGACATGGGGCATGTTTTCTTTCTGAGTCCCAATTTCACATTATACAAAATGAATTTAGTAATAATTATTTCATGGGATCATTGTGAGTATTAAATGAGCTTCATCTGGCAAAGCATCTACAATGCTGGCTTTGATAGCATCTAGTCCACATAACTGATTTCAATAAATTATAGCTGTTATAGTTGTTTTTTTTTTTTTTTTTTTTTTTTTGAGACGGAGTTTCACTCTTGTTACCCAGGCTAGAGTGCAATGGCGCGATCTCGGCTCACCGCAACCTCCGCCTCCTGGGTTCAAGCAATTCTCCTGCCTCAGCCTCCTGAGTAGCTGGGATTACAGGCACGTGCCACCATGCCCAGCTAATTTTTTGTATCTTTAGTAGAGACAGGGTTTCACCATGTTGACCAGGATGGTCTCGATCTCTTGACCTCGTGATCCACCTGCCTCAGCCTCCCAAAGTGCTGGGATTATAGGCTTGAGCCACCGCGCCCGGCCTATAGTTGTTATTTTTATGATGAACACAAAAGAATAATTCCAATGCATCGAGTATGTACAATGAGCAATACTAGTTTCCTTAGGCATATTAATTTGGATTATTTAGACAACTTTAGGAAGTCAGTATTTTTATTCCACTTTGAAAAGTGAGCAAACTCAGGCTCAGAGATGTCACATGCCTTGCCCAAAGTCACACAGTTGCTTAGTGGTTACCCAAAGTCACAAGTCACACAGTGGTTGTGACAGCATCTGAGGAAAGGTCTGTCTAACTGCAACCCTTGGGTCTTTCTTTACAAACTCCCTTTCAGCTTTTCAAATGTTCCCTCCACTAGAACGATCTCCTCTTTAGCAAGACAAGCCCTAGGCATCATCTCAGGTTAGACAAAATGCTCCAGAAAGTTTTCCTAGGTATTGTACCTCTGGATGGTTACTAATGTTATTTTTTTATCTGTTCTCTTTGAAGGGCATTCTCTTCTCCTCTGTGGAATGTGTGAAATCCACACAGGATCTCGTGAGGCTCTATCTACATGAATCAAATCGAGTTTATCGGGATAAGATGGTAGAAGAAAAGGACTTGGATCTTTTTGATAAAATCCAGACCGAAGTGCTCAAGAAAATTTTTGATGTGAGTATTGCCCTATGGATTTTTTTGTATTAAAAAAAAAAAGATAATGATGCAGATAATCACACAAATGATGCAATCTAGCTCTTTAATGAAGAAAGGGCAGAATCCAGGTGAGGAAGGAAATTCTGCCATGATTTTGCCCAGTAAAAAATGCTGAGGCAAGAATAGATGCAGATTAATCCTAAAATCCCAGTGTTGAAAGGTCCATAGAGATCATCAAATCCAAGTCCCCACATTATACTTTGTCCCCTAGCAGCATTTCTCAGATTGGTTACCCCAATGATACTCCGGCATCCTTGAAAATGCATGATCCCATTGTTCTCAAGGTCACCATTTTGGGGCTGTTAATAACTGGAAATTTGGAGCAATTTTGAAACTTGGAACATTTAGAATAATTTTAGAGACTGAAAATTTGGTGTAATAATCTAGAAGCTATTTCTCTGTCTACTACCTACGTCTACATGCCAAACTCTCAAATATTTTGATACCATTTATCTCACTCTTCCTGAGTCCTTTCTTCTCTAGACCAAACAGCCTGAATCCTTTTAACGACTTCTGACATGGGTTGTGTTAAGTGCTAGCTCAGACCTAAAGAACTCTGATGTCCTCCTGATTGCTCTCACACCAGTTCTCCCTCTGAAATCCTGGTGCCCGACTTTTTGTTGCATAGTCTGGCCAGCATCTGACCAAAAGTAAGATCATCATTCCCCCTTTTCTTTTTTTTTTTTTTTTTAATCAGATTTTATATTTATTTATTTATTTATTGCATTTTAGGTTTGGGGGTACATGTGAAGAACATGCAAGATTGTTGCATAGGTACACACATGGCAGTGTGGTTTGCTGCCTTCCGTCCCCTCACCTGTCATTCCCCCTTTTCTTAAAGATTATAGTTTTGTTCCTGTGTTTCCCAAAATGTGTCCTGCTAAACAGTTTTACTACAAGATACTTCTTGAAAAAGAGTGTCTGTCATGAAATGAGTTGAGAATATGCTTCACTGTATGTGACTGTCTTGGAAATTCACAGTGGATTTAAGACATTCAAGTCCTGAAATCTTGAATTACTCTAATTCACATATCATTTCCCAAATGTATTGGATCCTAAAACTCTTTCCTTTTATAACCTAATTATAAACCTATTAATAATTTACATAATGAATGGCCCATGGATTATGACTTGGGAGGCACTGACATATTAGCACAGCCTAAGATCATATTATATTTCTTAGTTAACACTGAGCCTTCTATACCCAAAGCCCCATCTTCTCCACACATACTGCTTGTCTGTCCCCTCTGGAAATTAGAAATATTCAAATTTTGTATTTAGGTGTGCTATGCTGTCCTTATACTCACACCTTGTTTGGTTTTGCTCCATATTTTTTTTCCTGATGAGATCCTGACTCTATCTCTGAAGATATTTACAGTCCATCCCAACCTATGTGACAGCCTTTTGAATGTTTAGACAGCATTTTAAGTCACTTATTTTAGTCTGCTTTTTACTAAGCCAACCATCCTAAATTCTCCCATTTCTCTCAGCATTGTTATTGGGACCTGATGTTTGAGACCCTCATATCAGATGCCCTTCTCTGAGCATTGTAAAGTTAGCCAATTCAAGTAGTCATTGTTGGAACTGCAGATTCATCTTCATTGTCTTATACTTTGGTCTGAGCAAGCACTTCAGAGTAATAACACTTGGACTTTCAAACAGAGTTCAACGTGTGGGTCTGTACACTAAGGGCACTGCCTTTTGATCACAGACCCAGATATTGCCATTATCCTTCCCCAACAACGTTTGAAATGCCAGCCAACGTTTGAAATGCCAGCCAACGTTTGAAATGTGACCCTTGGTCACACCAAATCTTGGTATTGGTATCAAGTAAAAGTTGCCAGATTTCCACCAACGAAGTGATACAATCCTGTTTCCACTATTCAAAGCTTCAGCTTCTCTGATTCACGGCCCTGTGTGATTTGGCATCACTATTAAGGAATGTCTGATTCGCTGACTTGGTTGATTTCCTCTCTGCCTTCTACACAGCATGGCTGTGATCATAAAATCGAAGACTTGTTTTGTTCATCAAAGAGTCTTTGTAAACCAGGCTTTTCAAAACTGCACTTTGATTCCTCGTCCGCTAGATGGTTGGTGTCAATTGACTGCTATGAGAACTGATTCCCAGGATGTTACCCCATTCTCAAACTGGTTGAATGCCTTCCCACATTGAGTCCTCAGTCTTCATGTGTTTTCTTAATAGCAAGCATAGCCCTCCTGCACTGAGTTTACATCTTATCCAAACGTCTGAGCATTTATTGTTACTGTCTGGCAAAGTCAGAATAGTTTTGCAGTTTTCTATAATTTTTGAGACCACCTTCAAAATGTAATAACTTTTTGATTTTCAACTCTTTCTAGTCCTTTCTTCTTACACCCAGGCAGCAGCCCTGGTTTCTTTATAGACGTTACTGTCATCTCACTCTCCCTATGTTAGGTTTGGTGACTTTTGCCCTGTAGGCTTAGAAGGCTAACCCTGCAGTGACTTCTGCTCTGGGGCATGTCCCTGCTAGTAAATAAACACACTGGTTACCTCTTTCCCAGGTAGGTCTTCCAGTCTGAACTTTAGGAGGGAAAAATGACAGGCAGGGACCACTGCTCAGGCTGACATAACTTCCTACTTTTGTCTTAGAAAACCTATTATTTCTCGGATTTTTCCCCTCCTACCTCCAGTCTCAGGTAGTTGGGTTTTGACAGGCCAGGAGTTCCTTTTTGTCTTCTCTAACATGAAAGTTAAAAATTCGTTTTCTCGGCTGGGTGCAGTAGCTCACACCTGTAATCCCAGCACATTGGGAGACCAAGCTGGGCAGATCACAAAGTCAGGAGTTCAAGACCAGCCCAGCCAATATGGTAAAACCCCATCTCTACTAAAAATACAAAAATTAGCCAGGAGTGGTGGTGGATGTCTATAGTCCCAGCTACTCAGGAGGCTGAGGCAGGGGAGTCGGTTCAACTTGGGAGGTAGAGGTTGCACTGAGCCGAGATAGAGCCACTGCACTCCAGCCTGGGTAATAGAACAAGACTCAAGTCTCAAAAAAGAAAAAAAAAAAGAAAAGAAAAAAGAAAGAAAGAAAAATGGTTTTCTCTTCAGTGCTTAGAGGATAAACTGGTGAAGAGACATAGACTCCTTATCTTTCAAATTAATTGAGTTATACTAGGTATTTATTCAACGTGGTAACATTTGTTCCATGGGTGAGAGCTGACACACAGCCCTGAAGTTTTATAAGTAGGGAGTTCTACCATAAATGCTTTAAGATTACCATAAATAAACCAGTCACCTGAGGGTGGCTAATAGTGCATTCTTCAGAAACCAAACCCTCTGGACTGAACCTATGAAGTCAGGGCTGGCAACATACTTGTGTAATGTCTCAGGAAAAGACATTGTATGGCTTTGCTGTGGATTGAGGACCTAGATCTGTTGAAATGTACATGTAGAAAGTGAGGTGATTGGGCCATGATCCCCTTCATTCAATACTGGTGAAAGAGCCCCCATTTAGAGAAATCCACCCTTCCATTCCCATCCACTCTTCTCACAGAAGCACTTTCTTACTGTACTTGTGAGGAGACCCCATCCCACCTCCCACTTCCCATCCTCAGGCTGTAAGGAATAACAAACATCACCTGAGACTTCATGGAGCTGGTGGATGGATATGAAACATCCACTTGCAAGGGCTTCTCAAGAGGGGGATGTGTCAGAAATAGCACTGATGTTTAATTTCCAGGGAATGTGCAGAGCAAATCAGGTGTCTCTGCTCTGTGGAACCAGCACTAGGAGTCAATGAGGAGGGCCTTTATTCCTGTGTCTCATCACCAGGATATTGAAGACCCAGTGGAGCAGACCCGAAGCCCAAACCTGTATTGCCACTTTGCAAATGGTATTGGTGAGCCCAAGTACATGCCTGTACCGTCCTGGGAACTTTTGACCCAGACTCTGGTCGAGGCCTTGGAGAACCACAATGAAGTCAACACAGTGATGGACCTAGTTCTCTTTGAGGATGCCATGCGCCATGTGTAAGTGTGCTTCTCCTCTTCCTCTTCGCCGGTTCTTTCCTATTCCCAATGACAGGGGTCTCTTTTGGCTGTTTGAAGTCACTTCCATACAGCCAGGAAAGGAGCTCAGGTCAAGATGGCTGCTAGCATAGCAGCTGCAGCTCCTGCCACTAGCCCTAAGGGGCAGCACAGTGTCAAGCTCAGGGAGGAATGGGTTCATTTCCAGGTCCGCCATTTGCTATCCAAGGACACGATCACAGTGACACCAAGGAAACACTTGAGGTCATAAAACAGGACCCAGAACAGCTCACGACCTCCATTACCACCCCACTCAGTCCAAGGGCCATTTGAAAAAAATGAGATACAGAGTTTTTGTTCAAGCACATACATATTTCAAACATTAAGTATCCTTTTAGTGTTTTTGCTATCGAGTGAATCACTGAAAGTGATGACCAGGCCTGCAATACAGTCTAGCCTCACACCAACACCATCTCTACCCTGCTTCTTACATTTCCTAGTCTGACCCATTACCAGCCCTCACTGCCCTCCAGTATCCTTCCACCTTCCCACCAGGCAGTCACTGTCTCAGCAGCCACATCTGCTTCATTTCAGCTTCTCTGAACCTTCCCTTCACTGCTGAATTCTTACTGATACCTGACTGACCCCTGAGTTGAGGAAAGCTGTTTTTCCTTCCCCATTCTATGTGCCCCAGGGCCTAGAGAGGAGTAAGTAACCTCCTTACCCCCAGCCCCCACCCCAGTGGCACATTTAAGTCCTTTCTTCTCTTATCCTTCACAAACCCCAGTTCTTTTGAGCACAAGTCATCTGCCTTTCTGACTCACTTTCTCCTTGTCACTTGGATGGAGAGCAAGCCAATTACTCTCCATCATCGGCCAGTGGCCTTAGTGCCTGGCACCCTTCCTCCTCACCTATGTCTCGACTCACTCTTGTTATCTAGCTAACAATTATTTCTGTTCCTTGGACTGCTTGGCTCCCATGGTCTTTTCTTCTAGCCCACCTCAGCCCTCACTCTCATGTTCCTATCCTAGGAACCCACCTCCAGAATCCCAACTTCAGACATCTCTCTCTCTGACCCGTACATGCCACCCTCCAACTCATCTGCTCTAGTCTTTCATTCAAATTCATCAAGACTTCATTCACTGGACCAGCAGTTCCCCAGACTCCTTTATCTCTCCTCCTACCATGTCTTTCCTTTCCTTTTTTTTTTTTTTTTGAGACAGAGTCTTGTTCTGTTGCCCAGGTTGCAGTGCTGTGGCACGATCTTGGCCCACGGCATCCTCAGCCACCCAGGTTCAAGTGATTCCCCTGCCTCAGCCTCCTGAGCAGCTGGGACTACAGGCGCGTGCCACCACACCCAGCTAATTTTTTGTATTTTAGTAGAGACGGGGTTTCACCATGCTGGCCAGGATGGTCTCATCTCCTGACCTCGTGATGCGCCCACCTCGGCTTCCCAAAGTGCTGGGATTACAGGTGTGAGCCACCGTGGCTGGCCGGCCAACTTTCTCTTTTTATTTATTTATTTGCTTATTTAGAGTTGGAGTCTCACTTTGTCACCCAGACTGGAGTGCAGTGGGAGTAGGACAGGGCAGAGGAGGAAGGAGGTTGTGTGTGCCCTCCCAGGAACCCACAGGTCCAGGGAACCAAGATGAGAACCTATTTTTATGATAACTCCGTCCTGTTGTTTGTTCTCACAGCCAAAGCTCTCATCATCTCTTTAGTTACAGTCTGCTACACCCTTCTCCAGCTTTGCTGCTCTCTCTTTCTGCAGCTTGGATGCCAAACTCAGTAACGGAGCACTGTGTAGTGGTTATGGACACAGGTTCTGAAGATAAAACCAAACCAAAGTTCAAATCCTCGTTCTGCCACAAATTGATTGGGTTGCTTTGGGAAGAATACTTAACTTCCCCAAGCCTAAATTTCTTACCTGGGAAATTAGGATAGTAAGAATGCCTGCACCGTGGGGTTGGTGCTATCTATGCAAAGCGCTTTGCAGTCAGTAAATATTAAAGTCTTTTTCTTTGTGCTATTGCCTTATTTCCTTAGTAGTACCACTTTTCTACTGACTTTCTTCACCACTTCAGCAGATTTGTGTTCTGCTTTTTCTCCAAGCTTTAAACCAGATCTTTCCCCATGCTTTTGGCATAATCTCCATTCATCTTTTTCTGACTCTCTATTTTTTCACTCCCACATATATTTTCTTCTCTTAGAATCACTTAGCAATCATTAACGACGACGCCAAACCCTCAAATGTACTTCTTTTGTGCCCTGAGAATCTTATCCATTCTCTGGCAGTGGAGGGGGTATGCGTGTGTGTGTACACGTGCATGTGTGTCTAGTCCAATAAATCAGCTTCCTCCAGCTGTGCTGTGATGCATTTTCCGCTATTGTTTTTAATCTCCCAGAAATTCAGTAATGGACTTAACTTAGACTGCGTTGGTTTTCTGGCTCAGGAGCCCTTTAGAATATTGATCTTCTTTTTAAATTTTGTAATTTAAATGCAGAGTTCTTTGCCCTCATCAGAGGTTGGTAATGAATCCCCAGCTGGACTCCAGTGCTGACAGTTGCAGACTTAACCACACTTCTCTGGAAACTTCATCACTAATGATACATTTTCCATTGAGATATTGAACGACATGGGCCATGCTAAGCTGAGTTCAGGCCTTCAGAATAGGGCTGGGGTTTGGGTGACCCAGAGAACCCAGCTGGACTCCGACTCCTCCTCTTTGCCTGCCTCTCTCCTTCCTCCACGAAGCCTTTCCTGCCCCGCCTTTTCTGAATCAGGAGAGGACCTGGGTGCCTTAGCACCATGGCTTCTCCCTTCATCAGGCACCATCTCATGCAGACACAAAGCAGATAACCCCTTGCACCCAGCATAGTGAATCATTGTGTAGATCACCCCACTTGTGGGGCTAGGAGAAGGCATGGGTTGCTCTGTTTAAATTTAACAAAGATGTATTAGATACCTTTAATGTGCTATCACTGCCGAGAATACAAAATGAGTATATGCACTCCTCAGACATCTAGAAATTAGTTTCATAGGAAAGCAAGGGAAGTATAAATCTAACATATAAGACAGAGTGTAAGTATCACAGTTAAATAATTAAAGTGGAAAAGTAAAATCTTAAAACTACTGAATATAGGTCAATAAATAAGTCCTGAATATTTAAGTCAAAACATTTTAACTACATCCAATTTTAAAACCTAAAAATATTTGTATTTCTAAAGCACCTTAAAAAGATAAAGGTAAGAAATTGGACGATAACTGAAAACACACATAACGGGGACTCCACAAATTGAGAGGAACACTTCAACTGAAAGCAGACAATGGGCATGAACAAAAAGTTTACAAAATAAAAATAATAAAATGCTTCATAAACATTTAAAAACGTTCAATCCCTAGAAACCAAATAAATAAAAACGGTAATTTTTCTACCATTAAATTGGGAAAGATAAAAAATTAGATGTAAGGCTGGGCATGGTGGCTCACACCTGTAATCCCAGCAATTTGGGAGGCCAAGACAGGTGGATCACCTGAGGTCAGGAGTTTGAGACCATCCTGGCCAACATGGTGAAACCCTATCTCTACTAAAAATATAAAAATTAGCCAGGCGTGGTGGTGGGCAACTGTAATCCCAGCTACTCTGGAGGCTAAGGCAGGAGAATCACTTGAACCTGGGAGGCAGAGATTGCAGTGAGGTGAGATGGCACCATTGCACTCCAGCCTGGGTGAGAGAGTGAGACTCCATCTCAAAAAACTAAATTAGGTGTAAGATCCATCACCAACAAGCAGCAAACACACCCCACAGGAGAGATGGGGCAATGAGGACTCACAAACATTTAGTTCATTTATGTTAATTGTGAAAAATTGAGTTCATCTTGTATACTGAACACAGTGTTTTGAATTTTTTTTTCACTTAGCAATATACTGTGATTGTTTCACTAAGCCATTAAAAATTCAGCTAAACCAGACCTTTGAGGGTGAAACGATATTGTATAGAATAACAACATTATATTGGTAATAAGGATAGAATAAGTTGCCTATATGTAATAGCCTACTCTTGGATATGTATGTTATTTCCAACATTTTACAGTTATAAATAATGCTGTATTTTCAAAAAGTTTGTGTCTCTAATTACATTCTCAGGATAAGTTCTAGAAGTAACACTATTAAGCCGAACAGTAAGACAATCTTTAGAGACTGCTGCACAGAATGATGGCACCAATTTGTACTTTTCCTAAGTAGAGTTAATCAAAAGGTGGATCTGCTATATTGGAGGATGCCTGTGTCCCATCCCCCAATATTCTGGCTTAACTAGTCTGGGGAATGGCCTGGGTATCATGAAATATATTGACTTTTCAGGTATAATCAATGTATATACAAACAGATATGTATTGATAAAAATGCAGACGGATACTAGGAAAAAAAGGCTGGAAGAACCTATAATTCATGTCAGTAGTGTTTATTGCTAAATAGTAGAATTGTGGTTTTTGTTCTGTATTGTATGCAAAGCCATTGTTTTTAAATGTTTTTGTACAATGCAAAGTCATTGTTTTTAAATGTTTTTAAGATGAGAAAAGAAGAGGAAATCAGGGTTATTTTCATAAAGGGTGTAGCACTTTGTATAAGGTATATGGATACTGCTGAGAGGGATTAGACTTGATTGGAAGTGGATCCTGGAGGAGAGGCTGATGGAGGTTGGCCTTTGAAGAAGGGCTGGAGGGCAGAAAGAGTGGTTTCCTCTTAGAGACAGAATGTTCTTAGGTACCGCAAGGAAAAATTAGCATTCAGACAAACTGTTTTCTTAGCAAGGCAATTTTACTTTCTGCAGAAAGGTGCTCCCGTTAGCCATCTTACTATGAGAGTACAATGAACAAAGGAAAGGCAGGCATATTTATTCTCTACGCATTAGGTCTTTACTGCTGTCTGATCTCTGTTGGTTGGAGCTAGACTTCACAATCTAAACTGAACTTGATTGGTTAACAATTTAAAACTTTTCTAAATAGATAAAGGCAATGGAGAACAAAGGAAAAGAGGAAGCCAAAAGAGCATAGGCTGCGAGCTGGGACATGCCTGTGAGCACATCTAGCACAGATACCTTGATTAAAGTACAAAGACATCGAATGTACTGCGTGCCGGGGAGCATGTCTAAAAGCTACACAGCATAGGGCTTAACAAAGAGTTATTAGCAAAAAGCAAGAAGGCTTTGAAGAAAGTCTTCAAAACAAACTATTATTTCTAACATTTATTATTAGTATTCTTTAACAAGAAGAGAAACTTTGAAGAAGAACTTTTTTTACTTTCTACATTTCCTCTGAAGGGGCTGAGGCCTGGAATTGTCTTCCATTGCTGGGGGCAAGGAGAGAGGAATATGGGCACTGAGAGTGGTGAGCAGTAAGGCTGTGAAGGGAGGAATCCAGAAGCCAGGGATGCAGGTGTCTTACCTGTCGTTAATAAGAACCCACAACCTTCATGACAAGGGCATCGACGCCCAGGAAGGATTGAAGGAGGGAGACATAAGGGCTGTGTCTGGGCTCCCTGCTCTTCTCCTGCTGACTGGTTTTGCCTTCTCTTCTTTCCGAAGAGGAACCAACTTCTGCTCCTGCCTTGTCCTCCAGGCTTTCCTGAATTTTTTTAATTGTATGTTTTCCACTGTTTCTCTTTTTCCATCCCCTCTTCCTGCCCAAAAGAACTGAAGTGGGAGGTTTGGTGGGGTCAGGTATGGTGGGGAAGAAGAGCAAGAGCAATCCTAAGTCCCCTCCCAATCACATCAGTCATCCCCTACAATCCTGCTGCCTTCCGTGGGCTCCCCCAAGCTGTCCCTGATTCACTAGAGGCTGTGGCTTAAGGCAAAGCAATGGCGGCTTCAGTCAACTATGGCAAGAAGGTGAGGCTGGGTTTGGGGATAATCTAATTAACGTTTCCCACAGCTGAGCCTGTGACATGCCTCCAAGGAAGGCCCCTGCTCCCACTCAAGCCATTATACTTGCTTCTCACTGCAGAAAGTCTGATCAAAGCACCATGTGCCTGCTTCCTTCTCTGTAGCTGCCATATCAATCGCATCTTGGAGTCCCCACGGGGAAACGCTCTGCTGGTTGGTGTAGGTGGGAGTGGCAAGCAGAGCCTGACAAGGCTGGCAGCTTTCATCAGCTCCATGGATGTCTTCCAGATCACCCTGCGCAAAGGCTACCAGATCCAGGACTTCAAGGTAAAAGGTCAGATGGTTGCAGAGAGGAGACTCAGCCTGTCTTGAAGCAGCCACAACTCCCTGTCATCCTTTACTCATTCTCCAGTTCTTCCCTCTGGAGCCTCCCCTTCAGTATCTGTCCATTTCTGTCTTAGATTCTGAGCTGGTGATGTGAACAACTTTTCTCATCAGACACAGCTTGAGAACAGTTGCCTTTCCAAAGTCTGCCTTTGAGAGACCTTAGGTGCCCTAGTTACATCTCTGGGGCCTCTACTCTTGCTCAAATCAGAAGCACATCTATAGCAAATTCACCACACAGCTCACCAGCAGTGGGAGCTGACAGGTAGAATTCTGAAGGTCTGCCCGTTTCCTAAGAAATTCAGATTTTAAGGTGGGTCAGTAACCACTGGCATCTGGGACCTTCAGTGACGTATCCAGGTTTCAGACAGTCAGCACTTGGAGGCCTGATGTGTGCTCTGGAAAGTAAAGACACCATATTCAACCTTCAAAGGTCATTTTATCCAGTCCCCTTCCTTCTATCCATGGCCACAACAGTCTCAGTAGGAAGTCACAGGGTAACTTCTTTCAGGATGCTGCTGCTCTTGATGTTCCTGGAAGAACTCCAGCCAGGACTGAGCCAGTTCTACCCACTTGCCCTCATAATCAGCCAGTGAAAGAAGAGGGAGGCACTCACTTTTGCTCTAAAACCACAGCTCAGCCTCTTGATGACCGGCTGAATCTAAGGTCATACATCGTGTTCACATTAGGTCTTTCTTTAGTGCTTCCAAAAAAGACATGATAGTGTGATAGGAATCACACATTTACAGAATGAGCTGAGATTGTAGGTCTCAACTTTTACTTTATATGGGAATTGCTGGGGATCTGGAAATAATTCTGATGCCTCTGTCCCATCTCCCAATATTCTGGCTTAACTAGTCTGGGAAATGGCCTGGGTATCATGATTTTTCTAAGTATCCCCAAGATGATTCCAATGAGAATTGAGAGACACTGACTTAGATCACTTAGAGCATATAGCGAGAACCATTGATCTAAAAGGAAAATCAGTATCTTTAAAGGAGAGCTATTTGGACATCAAGGTAGCTCTGTGGTAAAGAAATGTGTGGGGTTGTTAGGAAATAGCTGTGAGTAATGTGAGAGAAAGGCAACATCAGGAACTGATGGCTGAGCCTGGGGAGGATGATACAGCTAAGGAACTGAGATTGAACAAGCTGATAAGTTCAGAACTTGGCATACGAGCCCTAAATGTCGTCCATCTGCAGTTTTCAATGGGTATAATTTCCTACAGGTGATTGCATTTGTGTGTGAGTGTGTGTGTGTGTGTGTGTGTGTTGCCCTGTATTTTTTTTTTCAACAGAAGTGTTTTGCTAGAGCTCGTCATAAGAACACAATACCCTGCTAGCATAAGATCTATCCATCCCCCATGCCAGTAGCCCCAAGTACATTATTCTCAGTCAAGACCTGCTTGCACTCGAGAGCAGGTCATTCACTTGTATGAGGATATAGGTAAGACAGATAAATAGGAGACCACCTCTGGGATTTGAAAAGCTGTAACCTCTTTGTACAAAGCAGGATCTCCAGAAGCTTTACCCTAAAGCCTAATTTCTAAATCAACCTAAGAGATGTGCAGGAGCTACCATGGTTGTATGAATTAGAGACCATCTCTATGTAGTTTCTCTTGCCCACCTTTGCTGCCACTGAAGCCTGGGGATGAGGCATAGTTTCTTGCCTGTCAGTGCAAGATAGCACTCCCCCAGCTTCCCACTGTCACCTTACTTTAATTCCAGTTCAAGCAGAGAAGAAAATGGTTCCATTTGTAAAGAATGGGTTGGAGTTCTCTTTCAAGGAGACCTTGTTTTCAGAAATTTCTGATACTGACTGTTCCTACAGATGGACCTGGCCAGCCTGTGTCTGAAAGCTGGAGTGAAGAATCTCAAGACAGTGTTTCTCATGACTGATGCCCAAGTGGCTGATGAGAGGTTCCTTGTGCTCATCAATGATCTTTTGGCATCTGGTAAGAGATTCCTTGCACTTGGTGTCACTAATAATTTCCCCCTAGAATCAGAGCTATTCAAACGTGGAGACTTGGTCCAGGGTCAGAAGAGCAAGGTCATAGGAATGAGGAAGAAAACTAACACACAAAGGACTGGTTCACTGAGGCCCTTCTCAGCATTGATGCTGGGCCTGCTCTCCTGGCTCTTTCATTCTTATTTCATTGCAAAACAGACAGTAATCATGGGGCTCTCTTAGTGGGACTCGATCTGACTACGGGAAAAACAGAAGGTTAAGGATCTGGTGATGTGCCGAGTGCAGAGAGGAGGTGCTATTCTGTATCTGTATCCAAGACGAAGAGACTAGAATGTGTGTAGTACTTGAGGAAGCTCAGGCATTGGCAGGAAGATACACAAAAAGAAAGCATGCACACATAAAACTTACACAGTAGGGCAAGATGAGGTTACCAATGTAATTAACTGGTGATTTAGAATCTCATGGGAGCAAAGTGGAAGCTCCACACAGTTTTCCTTGGTCCCAAAAAAGCTTAACAGGGGGTGTAAAGTACCCTGTGATGCTATCTGCGCAAGATAGGACTTCAGTGGAAAGTTCAGTGCTTGGTATTTTAGTGTCCTTTATTTAGGAATTCAGTATTTATACCAACAATCCCCCCCACACACACACACACAAAGAAAACTCATGCCTGTAGTCCCAGCACTTTGGGAGGCCGAGATGGGCAGATCACCCGAGGTCAGTAGTTCAAGAGTAGCCTGACCATCATGGCAAAACCCTGTCTCTACTAAAAATACAAAAATTAGCTTGGCATGGTGGTGCATGCCTGTAATCCCAGCTACTCAAGAGGCTGAGGCAGGAGAATCACTTGAACCCAGGAGGTGGATGTTGTAGTGAGCTGAGATCCTGCCACTGCACTCCAACCTTGGTGACAGAGCAAGACTCCATTTCAAAAAAACAATTATATATACATTCAAAAATATGACAGTATAATGCATAAATTATACATTTATATAAATGTGTGTGTGTTTATATTAAAGAGAGAATATGCTTTCCTGGCTTTTAAACCAAATGCAGCATCCACAAAACTAACTCTTCATCTGGATTGAGGAAAGTCAGTGTACAAATGTTGCTTAACAAAACTTCTGCCTCCAGACTTCCAGCATCTCAAAAGCCTGTCTCTCTCCACACTCTACTCCCTGGCTCTGATTAAATACTGTTTAATTTATAAAGTCCAAGGACCATGGTCTCAACTACCTTTCTCTGTAGTTTATCTACTATAAATAGATATAGTAGTATATACTCTATCTATATTGTAAGTCATATATTTTAGGATAGTTCCTGATAATCTCCAGGAATGTCCTGGCTTTGGAATCATTGTCTGCTTCATATTTTGTGATATTGCACCCCATGTTGTCATGCTGTAATTTTCATGAAGAGCCACTGGTCCCTGGTTCAGTGCATGCACTAGCAGGCATTATGAGCAACTTTTGGCTTCTTTCAGTTGAGATCCGTGTCCCAGGTTTCCTTGCTGTGCTGGCTGCTGGCATTGCAATAACACCACACTCATTCCTTTCCCTCCCTACCCTGTTCAAATTAGCTTTACCTACGAGAGTTTGCCTACTAACTCCTAACACCTTTTCTCCAATGCAACCATTTTTTTCCTTCCTTAAACACGATCTCTTTAACATCACCTTCTACAATAGTATTCAATGTACAACATAGTCTCATCTTTTATTATTCCACCAAATAATGCGAGAGGGATCCAGTTTCCCTCCTACCCTGAAGCTAACGTAAAGCCTAATTTCTAAATCAGTGTAAGAAAATATAGCTTTAGAGATGTCAGGCGTGTTGCAAGCCTCGCATCATTATGTTTCAGTTGGCTCAAATCCAGCCAGGTCACCTTTTCCTAAAATAATGTCTGAGACACAGAGTTGTTACATTTTTACCAATTTAAATTTCATTCCTCAATTAAGGATTGATAATTTTTCATTTAGAAGACAGCTTTTTTTCAAGTGCAAATTAATTTCTGAAGCTCTCCCAGTGAAAATACAATCAGCCAGCTCCAAAGTTATGGAGTTTTAGGCCCCATTTTAAGGCTTCTATATATTCTTTCTTTCTTAAAAAAAAAAAAAAAAAAAAAAAAAAAAAAAAAGGGCCAGATTTGTATATACATATTCAAGTGGAGATACAGTTAAGATGAACACTTTTGTCTGCTAAACCACTCCATTTTTTTCTTAACCATTTCAACAGGGACAATTAGAGTGCATCTTGGTTCTAACTGTCCCAATCAAATAAGTAATTTCTGGCTAGAAATTAACTGACTGCCAGTTCAGCCAAAGCTGAAGGGATTACTCAGAACCTCATTATCTCCCAACTTTTTCAATTTTGTGGGGTTATGCAATGACTCCACCCTTGGAAAACACTAGGAAACTATAACTTAGACTACCTTGCAATTGACTCATTCCTCTGTAGTTATGTATAAGTCCTACGAGGCTGAATATAAAGGTATAGTGAATGAGCTCCACAGATCAGTTCTCTCTTAAAAACGTCTCTCTCAGAAAACCAATGATCTCACGCCCTGGGCTGCTTTCTCTCATACTTCTTTACCTCATCGTTTCATCCCTTGCTTTCCTGACACCATTTCTAAAATTAAAGCATGATAGTAATTTGGCTTATGAATCCCACTTCTGACACCAACCATAGCATTTCAAAACCCATCTTCATGCCAGTCGTATCTCAGATGGGTTTTAGATGAACATGAAGAAATCTTATACACAAAGCAAAAATATTGGGTTAGCTTCCTGGTTTGATTAGCAAAAGATATGTAACTGTATAAGAAGTAGAATGGCTACCCAGGGTAAGAACAGATGAAACACATATTTGAGTCACTTCCCTTGGCTGCTGGGGTCCCTGATGGGGGTCATGTAACTGCTGGTGATGCTGTGCTGGTCCTTGCTGGATCTGAAAGGTTCATTACTTGCTATGTCCTTATTGACCTGTTATAATAATTCCTGAAGAATGTGTGCTGATCATCAAACCCAAGTATTTAAGGAATTCTTACAAAATTTGTTCTCTTTTTGACCTTGACTCAAACTCAGCATCATCAAGGCCCCACTCTAAAGGAAAAACAATCAGAATTATTCCCTGGCTTTCCAGGAAAACACCTCTTCCTCCGGCTTTCCAGCCTTCCAGAAGGCCCATTCTACTATGATGTCCCTGCCAGTTAGCCCTAACCAGCTAAGAAAACCTAGTCAGCTCCAAGTATGTCATTTCTTCTGCTCCTAGCTATGACAGATTTTGTATTTATTTTACTTTGAAATCCCATGTTAGGATTTTCCTTTAGCTTTACAAAAAGGCTTAATTGTTTTACTCAAAATTATAATATTTTTTTTCCTGTCCCAGGCTAGATGACTTTGCATGTATTCATTCATTCAATAATCATTTATTAAGTGCTCGTGCTCAGTCACTGGGTACTGTGCTTAAAGATAAATAACATGTAGCCTCTGTAGGGTCTAGTGGAAGAGTTTATAACCAACAGGGTCCCTCTCTTCTAATGGCATATTCTTATCGCTGAACCAGACTGTTCTTTTTATATATTTGTGGGCCAGATCTCCTCTTAGGATCTAGCACCTTGGTGCTTTAGGATCAGAGCCAGTGTTGATGTGTTAGTGTTCAACACACATCCTATGAGAATGCAGAGCCTGGAAATGTTCATAACAGACTTGGCATTGGATTGTTCTCCTCTGTAGCCCTCTGGAAGTGGACTTCCTGAGGAATCAGCTATGCTGTTAAATAAATTGAATTCTGGCTCAGTTTCCCTAGAAAGAAAAAAAACAACAACAATAAAGTTGGGGCAAAAGAGCAACCATCAATTATGTACTGATCCTCTAAGACGTGCTTAGTGGACTTATTAGATCTGCTCATCAGATGTGTCCTCAAACTACAGGCAGTGGAACTTTAAAGCAGGACCGGTTTGGTTCTCCATCTGCAAAACAGAAACTCCCAAAGAGCAATGCAAAAGAAGCTCAAGTAACCAGACTTTTCTTTTCCCTTTGTAGTAATAAACTTTTTTTTTTCTCCTGTGGAACTGAAGTGCTATACATGTTACTCAAAAGACTTTGTGTTCTGTGGATTCCCTACATTGCCAAGCTCTCCCTTACCACGTATATCCAAGAGATCAGCTGTTGCCACCAATTTTCCCCTTAACTAGTTCTGAATCCATATCTTCTCTATCCTCACTACCAGTGGTTTTGCCTTCTTTTGCCTTGACAAATACAAACACGCCTTAACTTAGCTCCCTACCTTCCATGGTATCCTCACTCCAGTCCATTTCCCTCACTGCTTTCAAAAGGGTCTATCTCAACTATGATTTCCGACCAGAAGCTTACACTGTAATCCCAGCACTTTGGGAGGCCAAGATAGGTAGATCACTTAAGCCCCCGAGTTCCAGGCCAGCCTGGGCAACTTGGCAAAACCCCATCCCTATGAAAAGTACAAAGACTATCGGGGCTTGATGTTGCACACCTTGGGTCCCAGCAACTCGGGAGTATGAGGTGGGAAGATTGCTTGTGCCCAGGAGGTTGAGTTGTGATCATGCTATTGCACTCCAGCCTCGGTGACAGAGCAAGAGCATGTCTCCAAAACAGAAAAAAAAAAAAAAAAAAAAAAACCACAGCAATTTTTTTTTGGTTCCCAACTGTTTGCAGAATGAACCCCAAGCTTCTTGGACCAGTGTCCTTCCTTCCTTGATAGTCTCATTCCCCACACTGCGATCTAGCAATTCCTGATTCCTTAAGGTAATACATTGTGTTATTTCCTGACAGCCTTAATTACTTATGCTGTTCGTTTTGAACCTCATGCCCTTCTTTGTCTGGATTAACTTCTACCCACAGTAGAAGACTTACCTTGGGTGTTTCCTCTCTAGAAAATCTAGAGACAGATCCACCGTCACTCTTAGGAATGAGTCCCCACCATGTTCCTATGGCATTCAAGGGCTACACATACCACCACTGTATTGGCACAAGATTGTACATTTATGAAAGGCAGAGACCACTGTGTTTGTTGTTGATTAATTTGCATTATTAAACATTCCAGAAATACAAAAAAGAAGGATTAAATGCCTACTTCCCAGTTTAGGAAATAAAGCAATACTGATATAACTACTCTGTGCAGAGACTGGTTTTTCATCATTTATGTTGTCAGCTGGTAATACATCTCCCAGGCCATGATTGACATTCAGGAGATACTTCTTTAAGGAAAGCATGAGAACAGTGTGCCATCTCACATGTTAAATATTACTATTGGACATGTGCTTTGGAAAGTTTTCCAGCAATGAAGAGAAAGGGATGGGGAACTGAAATAGCCACCACACTCCTTAGCTTTTTCTCCCTTAAGACTAGGGAAATGTTTTTTTAAGCTATCGGGCCTAGATAGGGTCAACTGTTTTCTCTTAATTGTATCAACTTATTTAATTTCTATTCTTTGAGATAGTTAATAGCATGCATATAAAATTCCCATATTATAATTTGTCAAAATCAAGATCTTACTAATAGAATGACTCATTTCAACTTCTTGTGATAAAAATCACACTCCTTACCCCAGTGTGAAGTGGAGACTCTAACCCTTAGCTTCACCCTTTTTATCACCAAGGTCCAACTAACTAAACCGTGTTAAATTATCGGGATCTCTTCCCGAAAAGCAGTTGTGGCCTTTAAGGAGTCCCATACTAACATACAGAAGGTAGTGATTAGTCTGGCTTCCAAAATATGAGAATATTTTAATACTGTTTCTAACTCCAAGTACTGCATGAAGCCTGAGAGTACTTGGAGTTAGAAACAGTGTTTCCTAACTTTAGATCTCAGGAGGAAACTTCTCAAATATTTAAATAGCCGCTGCCCCTGTTCACATCACAGAATCTCCTCTGGCAGCTGTTTCCTGCTTTCAGCATGACTACCTACATCACAAAGCAAGTGTCAAGAGGAATTAGAGGAACACATCCGAAAATGCAAATTTTGTTCCCAATTCAGAGGTGTTTATCCCCAGATACTCCATCTGATGTTCTTCTTAAAGGTTCTAGGGATCTTGTGACAAATTTGACCACCATGAGCATGAAAAATGTCTCTAAGTGACCCAGGTGCTTTCAACATCTTGGAATTCAGAGTATTAATAAACCAGGGTCAGTGAAATTTTTTTATAAAGCATCAGGAAGTAAATATTTTAGGCTTTGCAGATCATACAATCTCTGCCACAAGTACTAAGTTCTGTCCTTGTAGTGCAAAAATAGCCACAGATAATACCTAATGATCGTGGCTGTGGTCAATTAAAGCTTAAAGAACAATAAAATTTAAATGTCACATAGTTTTCACATTCTGTTAAATATTATTTAAACTTTCAACACATGCTAAATATCATTTTATTTTTTTAGCAGTTTTCTTTCACCCGTATTTTTATCAGAAAAGGCCGAAATGAGTCATTCTATTAGTAAGATCTTGATTTTGACAAATTATAGTACAAGAATTTTTATATGCATGCTATTAACTATCTCAAAGAATAGAAATTAAATAAGTTGGTACAATTAAGAGAAAACAGTAAATGATCACTTCCATGATAATTCATTTTTTTATTTCAACCTTTTAAATGACTAAAGCTAATTAGCATGAAACTCTTAGTAAACTCCCAACTGGGTTAGTGCTGTCAAACCACGAAGGCCATAATTTGTTGGAAAGTTGGCATGGGTTTCCTCCAACAATAGTTCAAGAAAGTGCAGCAGCTTCAATGCTGATACAATCACAGTTACTCACGGTCTGATTGTTACTGATCATTTGCTAGACTACTTACTCTGAGCACCTCACCGATGTTTATAAAAAAGTGGGATATAAGATGGTCCCCATGACTTCTTTCATCTCTAACATTCCTATAATGGTAACATTTCTGTCAGTTACAGAAGGAAAAAGCATGTGAGTGTGAACAGCTCTTTAAAAAATTTTTACAAAAGCACCATGTTGGTGAAAAATAGACAACTTTAAAGAAGAGCTTGTATATGACTCCACTTCCAGATAACTTCAACAGCTACCTAAAGACTTGTTCTAGAAATGGGAAATTTTTTTCTTTTCTGATACCCATTGCTTTTCCGGAGTGAACATTCACCTTCATATCATATCCAGTGTTTTTAACGTTTTAGCTATAATGTTTCCTTCATTCTTATCTCCCTCAATCTCATATTTTTCATTGAGAAAACTGATGTCCTTTAGTTTGGGCCTCATAGCTACTTTATACATCACAGTCTGTCTCCATTATTATTATTATTATTATTATTATTATTATTATGCAATTTTCTCTTTTCCTCCAATATTATCATTCCTCCTTTCCAAAGCCAACTTTTCGTCTGGGCTAGTAGCCCACCCCTAGTTCCTAACTCAGAATTTTACTCTATTCCATCTTTTCTTTCGATTTCTGACTCTCCCTCTTTTCTGCTTTCAAACATAACCCATTATCTCCATCCTGAACATTTTTTAATTAACTTTCTTTGACTTGAAGTGGCAACCAAACAATAATCCTAGAACTTTTCCCAGACAAAATTTTTAAAAGAGTAAAATATACGATTTTCACATGTTCCCTTTGCGTTTTTCTATATTTCCTTACAAAATAACTTGGACATTACTGAAAGCGATAAACACCCGTGTAATTATGAATACTGATGCAAAATAGAAACTTTTGTTCGGTGTCTGCAAGGGTTTCTTTCCAACAGGTGCCCAAAAACTAGATTACTAGTTCATCTGATGTGTCCATTTCAGCCTTACCAAAAAGTGCAATTGTTTCCATAGAAGTCATATCGTTTGTCTCTGACCAGTAGTGCATGACCACCTGTTTCTGTCTAACCTCACCGACACTTGGCTTATCTGACATATTCATTTTTGCCAGTGAGAATGAAATTAAATCCTATTATTTTCCTTTCCCTTTTCACTGCTAACACTGAGAATCTTTTTAAGTGTTTATTGGCTCTTACTGCTTCTCTTCCATAAGTCGTCTATTTACAGAGTTTGTTCTTTGGATCTTGTGCTTTTTGTATTTTTCTTATGAATTTCAGATGTTCTTTATGTATTTTGGATATTTAGATTTTTTGTTCATTATATGGACTGTAAATATCTTTTTGAAGTCTATATCTGACTTTTATTGTGCCAATTTAGATTTAATATTTTAGTAGTCTTTCTGTGCTTTTTGTGCTCTGTTTCACAAATGTTGTTTTATCCCAGTGCCATAAAAATAATTGCCTGTATTTTATTTTTTAATTATCACTGTTTTACTTTTCCTATGTATGTATTTTTTCACCTGAAAGTTATTTTTATATAGCAATCTAATTATAATTTTATATCAATATCGAATTATCTTAACATAACTTATTAATTAGCCCATCCCTTGTCTGCCCCCTGCTTTTTAATATCATTTTCCTGTTTATATCTGGATCTATTTCTAGGTGTTTTACTTGTTCTATTTATTCACCCCAGTATCAATTTCACAGGTTTTTAACTGAGACAGCTTCATAAGGAGACTTGATTTCTGGTGGAACAAATCACTCTTTCTGGTTCTTTCTCAACAATGCCATTTTTAATCCTTTGCTCTTCCATATAAATTTTGTGAAATATTTGTCAGAATAAGAAAGAAACCCATTTGATTTCTTATTGAAATTGCATATTTGGGGAAAGTGGTGACCTCATCATCCCTCCATGAACTCAATATTTCTCTCCATTTATTTATGATCTCATTTATTCCCTTCAATAGTATGCTATAGTTTGCGCATGAAGATCTGGCACATCCCTTTATATATTTATTACTTACTTGCTTTATGAGGGGTTTTTTTTTGGTATTTTAGTTGATAACATTTCAAATAACAATTTGTTTTTGCAGGATACAAAAATGTGATTTAATTTCCAGTATTAATTTTGTAGCTAGCAAGCTTGTTGTTAAATGCTCTTATGAGTTCTGGTTGTTTATGTGAATATTCTCTTAGATTTTCTTTTCTTTTTTTTTTTGTCTTTTTTCTGTTTGTTTGTTTGTTTTTGTATTTTTAGATATTTTGTTAATTTTATTTGAGGTATTCTCTATATATATAATATTTATGTTTCTATATTTATTTTGGATATTTATTATATATAATATACATCATATATTTAAAAATATGTATTATTTCAAAATATTTTTAAACTTTATTTTATTTGCCAAAATATATCTCTAGGTAACCTGTGCTTATTGATCTTAATAAATTACTTTTCAATTTCATTAAAATAAGTCAATTTCATCTTTCACAAGATAACATATAAAATGTAACAGACACCTCCTAACTTTTCTTCAAATTATGTTTCTTCTCATCTCTGGATTACACTCCAGTGTATTATGAAAGGAAGGTTCATCAAATACTATGTAAAAATATATAAAATTGCAAATATTTGACCATTTTTATTACTTTTAAAGACAAAAATTTCTCATGGTTCAAAGTAACACTTATAATATGTGTAGCCATCTATTGCATTCAAATATTCAAGTCAGGTTAAATACTCTATTGACTCCTAGATGCTCAGTTTTTGATATGAAAAGTGGCTTTGAGCTGACATGTGACCATTGAATTCTCTTAGATTTTCTATGTAGAAAATTAGATTTTGAACAATAGTAGTTTTATTACATCCTTAACTATCCCGATACATTTTATTTTATTTTTAATTTTTGCACAGTTTAGGGCCTCCTATATAATGATGAATAGAAAAATACAATAGCAGTCATGTTTGTCTTATTCTTGATTTGAAAGATAATATTTCAGTATTTTACTATTAGGTATGTTTGCTTTGTGTTTGGGAGTGATATCTATTATTAAAGAGAAATCTCATTTATTCTCAGTTTGCTAACGGTTTTCAGAAACCTTTTGCATCTATTTCAATGTCATATTGTTTTACTTTGTTAATCTATTAATGTAGTAAATTATTTTCATAGTTTTTATCTAGTATTTATCCTCGCATTTCCAGGATAGGGTTTACACTTGGTCATCATATACTAATTTATACATATTTAATTGGGATTTTTAAATTGTTATTCATCAGGAAGAATTAGCATATAATTTTACTTTCACATTTTGCCTCATTAATACAGTGTCTTCATCTAACTTTCAGATTTTCGCCAATCTGGTAAAAAAAAAAAAGTGATAATAAGGTGTAGTTTTAACATACATTTTTATTATGAGTGACATCGACTGTCCATGTTTGTTAACCTCGTTTGTACAAACAAAAAGTAACTAAGCATAGTTTTGATACAGAGTTCTGTTATTATAAGTAAGGTAAAGCATCTACATGTTCAACAGAAATTTTTATTTCCTTCACCATGAACTTTCCTTTCATATCCTTCACCCCATCTATCTATTGAATTATTGATTTTTTCTTTATTTGTAGAGCATTTCTTTGCATATTAAGATTAGCCACTTTAATCTGAGTTAACATATTTTCTTAATTTGTTATTTGTGTTTTGCAATCATTGCTATGCTTTGCCTATATTTTCATTATGAAATATTTTTATTTGTATGCAGTCAGATTTATCCATTTTTATGAATGCGTGAGATTCATTTTTTCTTTTAACATAGGTTGATTCAGTTAGAGTTAGAAAAATCCTTCCCCACTCAGAGATTATTTATCCTATTTTTTCTGTCATTTTTCTGCCTTTTTTTGCAGTTAAATCATCGATCCCATTGGCATTTACCCGAGTATACTGTACAAGATCAAGACCTAACCATAATTTTTTTCAGATCCCAGTTTTCCTAATGCAGTGCCATATATTGAATAGTTCATCTTCTCCCCATTGATTTAAGGCATCATGCTTACCATGTACTAAATTCCATGAAGCCATTCTGCTTTTTCCCTCATAAACAGTGATAGCTTGCTCTTGTTAAATATATGGACTTATCTGTATGTTTGTTACGACCCTTTTCACTGGGGGTCTTATGGCTGTTTTTGATCCCATTAGCCATGTTTTCTGCTAAATATTAAGCTTCTAGGGGGGCACAATTCAAAAGGAGCAAAAAATACAGTAGTTAGGACCCAAATGCTTTGAGCAAAACAAGAAAAGACAGTTGAAGGCTCTTGTACTACCAACTGTCTACCCCAGGACAAGAGGGTACCCTACACTCTGTTCTAGTCACTAAAATACTCATTCTTCTGCCCTGGTTTTGGAGTAGACATGGTGTCTGTCCAGTTTCACCAGCAAGAGAGCTGGAATATGACCTAAAAACCGTTGTCCTGTGTCCCAAGGAAGGATAACCTTCCATGTCTGATTGCATCATTTAGCAAGATGCCAAGGCTGCCCTATCTGTGCTCCATTTTTTTTCCCAGCAGAGATCCCAGATCTCTACTCCGATGATGAAGTCGAAAACATCATAAGCAATGTGAGGAATGAAGTCAAGAGCCAGGGTCTGGTTGACAACAGAGAGAACTGTTGGAAGTTCTTCATAGATCGCGTCCGGCAACAGCTGAAGGTAAAGAGCAATTACTGATGGGCAGGCAGAGACCAGAGATAATTCATGGGGAGTTTCCATTGATACTTCAGGCACAACTGTCCCTGTTGATTGTCTAGAGTGGATGGTGAGTGGGCAGCATCCTTCTCAACCTGAGCACAGTTGCAAAGACGCTCTTCTCATCTGTTTTAAGGGCAACAGCATCCCTTGTGGATCATGCAGTCCCAGCATTTTTGATCTCTTGGCTAGCGAAGCCAGCTAGCATTTACAGAATTTTGTCTCTATTGGATCTACTTCCCAATCTTCTGAGAGCTAGAGAACCCAAAGCTATATCTGCCTCTCTGTATTTCTCTGAAGCCTTCCTGGTTTTCCCCACCCTTCTGACTTCTCAGGTGACTCTCTGTTTCTCCCCCGTGGGAAACAAGCTAAGAGTCCGCAGCAGGAAATTCCCAGCCATTGTGAACTGCACAGCCATTGACTGGTTCCACGAGTGGCCTCAGCAAGCATTGGAGTCTGTCAGCCTCCGCTTCTTGCAGAACACAGAGGGCATCGAGGTGAGAGGGAAAAGGAGATTCTCCCAAAGGTCCTTCCCAGCTGGGGGTACAACGAATTCCATGTCCAGATGTCAGGGTTAAAGATGAAGCTTGAAGTGTAAGTTTCCATATGGTGGAGGAATGGGTCGGGGGTGAGCAGTTGCCTCCAATCTTCAACACGAGATAATCTTTTTATTTCTTGCTCTGTGGTTTTAGCCCACAGTAAAGCAGTCGATTAGCAAGTTCATGGCCTTTGTGCACACAAGTGTCAACCAGATATCCCAGTCTTATCTGAGCAATGAGCAGCGCTACAACTACACAACTCCCAAGTCCTTTCTGGAGTTCATCAGACTCTACCAGAGCTTGTTGCATAGGCACAGAAAAGAGCTCAAGTGCAAGACAGAGCGGCTGGAGAATGGGCTCCTGAAGCTGCATAGCACCTCCACCCAGGTGAGGAATGGGGACTTCGCAGGGGACTTGGAGGGGGCAGAAGCAGCCCTTTCCAGTGAACTGGAGGGATCACAAGATCTGAAAAATATTTATTGTTTTCCAGGGACTCGCATGTCATAGTATCTATTATGTTTTCATTTGTTGCTTTCATCTCTTTGGCATTTTTCTCTGCATTGTAGGAGAGCTTCTCAAGTTTATCTTCATCCATAGTAACAGTATCCTCACCATCAGAAACAGTACCAAAAGTTCAGGCTGAGTTCCCCAGCAGAAGGACATATGTGCCACTTAGGTTTGATCCACCCCCTCTCATTGATACTGGAATCCCCTGAAGCACCTCTTCCCTCTTCCTCCTTTTTTTTTTTTTTTTTTTTTTTTTTTGAGACAAAGTCTCCCTCTGTCACCCAGGCTGGAGTGCAATAGGGCAGTCTCACCTCACTGCAAGCTCTGCCTCCCGGGTTCAAGCGATTCTCCTGCCTCAGCTTCCTGAGTAGCTAGGATAACAGGTGCCTACCACCACACCCAGATAATTGTTGTATTTTTAGTAGAGACAGGGTTTTATCATGTTGGACAGGCTAGTCTCGAACTCCTGACCTCATGATCCACACTCCTTGGCCTCCCAAAGTGCTGGGATGACGGGCGTGAGCCACTGTGCGCAGCCCCTCTTTGTAGCTTCTTCCTTTTCCTTTCCAGTTCACTTCCCTTCCATCCTCAAAACCAAAAGAAATCAATGGTAAAAGGAAATGGGAAATGGCTGTATGGTTCAACCAATTTTGTTTGTTTGGTCTTACTCTATCATTTGTCAAAGAGCCATTGGAACCTCAGTTTTTCAAAAAATCCTGTCTCATTTCATGCATCTCTAAGTAGTGGCCTATCTCTATCTAAGTAGTTGGCCATTGAAAGAAGGCCCCTGTCATCCTGTCCTTGTTGTTGTTTTCTGTTTACTCCTCCAAATGGAACAAGTTCATTTCAGTCAATTTGTTCATCTTCCCTTGGGAGTTGGGGCCAACTCTTGCACCTGCGTCGCCTCTGCTCACGCCCATCAAATACTGCCTCCTTGATGACCCCTTTCTATTTGCTTTTCCCCAGCAGCAGAGCCAGCTTCTCATTAAGGTGATGAAATTTCATGAATTTGCACAATTAAACTAAAATTGGGATCCGTCTAATTCTTGGACATCACATGTTTCTGTAGTTATCTGAGCCTTTCATTTTGCCTTTGGAATTGTTCTATTGAACTTTCTCCTTTTGGCTTGTTTGCCCCACTTCAGTTTCTTGATTCAGAATTATTAAATGTACCTAAAGGATTTAAGTTCATTTAGTGGGACGCAGTGAGCCCTCACAATTTGTACACACAGTCTTTCTTCTGCTCAGGAAATGTTCCTTCTGTTACATGGTTTCACTCGTCAGATCTGGTCTCTCCTCCTGGAGCAATAGTCAGTTGGATGGGGTCCCAGTACCCTTTATTATGTTCTCATGTGTTGTTCTCATGTGTTGTTTTCATCCTGTTGACTTTTTTCTCTACATTGTGGGAGAGCTTTTCAAGTTTATCCTCACCAGTACTAATTTAATAGTGTGTAATATTGCTTCTGCTTCTTAGGCTTGCAATGAAGACTTTAATTATGCCATTGAATTTTTAATTTCCTAACAACCCTGTCATATTTTATCCTTTTCTTTTTTCAATGCATCCTATTGCTTTTTTATTTCAGCCTGTTTTTCTGGTACAGTTTCATAGAAACCATCCTATTGACAATTGATAATGCCGAACAGGTTCTTCCATGTTTTCTCTAGGTCTGGTAACAGATCATTTTCGGAACTTCCTTCTTCCTCCTCCTCCTCCTCCTCCTCCTTCTCCACCTCCTCCTATTCTTCTTCTTCTTCCTCCTCCTCATCTTCTTCCTCTCCTCCTCCTCCACCTCCTCCTCCTCACTTTTTTCTCTTCCTCTTCTTCTTCTTCCTCTTCTTCTTCCTCTTCTCCTCCTTCTTCTCAATGCTATTCCATTCTTTGCTCTGTAGTGTTATATAAGACTTTTTTTTTCTTTATTTACCTTCAGGCAACATGAGATTAATTCAAACTCAATGTTTGCCAATAAATGGCATGTGCAAATTATCTGTGACTCCCCATCCTTCCCTTTGTGTGATGACAAAAACCCCTTCCTAGGATTCCAGTTCAGGTCAGGGTAAGCTATACAGATCCCAATTTAGGTCCTAGGAGTTTACCTTTGCTGTAGAAAGGTAACTTCTTTTTTCCTCATCACTTTGTTTCAATCTCTGAATCTGTAGCAAACAGCATAGGCTACAATCTCAGAAGGCTGTACTACCAGATTTTTTTTTTTTTTTTTTTTTGAGACGGAGTTTCGCTCTTGTTACCCAGGCTGGAGTGCAATGGCGCGGTCTCAGCTCACCGCAACCTCCGCCTCCTGGGCTCAGGCAATTCTCCTGCCTCAGCCTCCTGAGTAGCTGGGATTACAGGCATGTGCCACCATGCCCAGCTAGTTTTTTGTATTTTTAGTAGAGACGGGGTTTCACCATGTTGACCAGGATGGTCTCGATCTCTCGACCTCGTGATCCACCCGCCTCGGCCTCCCAAAGTGCTGGGATTACAGGCTTGAGCCACCGTGCCTGGCCAAACCAGATTTTTTAAAACATCTTCCACCTCCCCATTATCCTTCCTCTCCCCCCACCTGCCATGCCCTTACAACATTCTCCACCAGTGCTATTCTCCCTCCTATTTATCCTCTGGGAGTTGCTGGCCCATCTGTGTGAAGAATGGTTGCCAGAGAATAAGGGATAGGAAAAATACTCTGATCCTCTTGTAGAGCAGAACCCAGCATTCTATTTTGTATAGAGCCTGGGTCTTTCAGCAGACACTGTAGAAAGCAAATTTCTGTGTTACTGTTTTAGGTGATCTCTATTTAACAAGAAGATGCCTGGCTATCCCATTAGGTGACTCCAGCTCTAGCTGCACATAGTGGAGAATCCTCTTAAGTCCTGGTCTTGCCCGGAGCCAGTACAGGTTCTTGTCTTTGCCAAACAAAAGAATTTGAAAGCAAGACCAAAGTGATAGTACAGAAGCTTTATGCACACACTCAAGAGAGGAACGGAGGCAATGCGAAAAAGAACAAGCCACGCCCAGCATGGTCAGGGCTCACATACTATATGGATAAGCATAATGAAGGCACAAAGTATTCTGTATAATCAGGGGAGAGGTTTTCTGGGAAATAGGCAGGTGATTCCCAGAATCAGCACTTTTCTTGACTAAATATGATTAATCTGGAACTATCATGGTGTCAGTTCCATGACGGAAGGGGGGAGGTTTCCCCATGCAAATTTTATGGTCATAAGGGTGTAATGAAGCCAAGGATTGACAGCTGGTCAGGTTTTTGGCCACCTTGGATTTAATCAGTTTCAGCCGGTTTCTTCTTTGTTACATTCCTGTCTGTGCCTGAAGTAGGATGTCTGCAATCTGTTTGTGTTGTTAAGCCTGTTGTAACAGTTCCTTTCTACTAGGAGATGGGTTCTGGTAGTAACCTGTTTGGCTTTGTCTGCATTGCTTTTAGCCACCTGCAAGTAATCATGCTCATTCCCTGCTAACTGCCTGCCTCATTGGCATCAGATTCAGGATCTGAGACCACCAAAAATGACCTTCTTATTTCATAGTCTCTACTTCAGTGAATGATGCTTCTATCTACCCAGTTCCCTAGGCCAGAAACTGGGGGGTAATTTTAGACTCTTCCTTTTCCTCAGTTTCCACATTTGAAATTTAGTAAGTTCTGTTGAACAATGAGAACACAGGGACACAGGGAGGGGAGCATCACACACTAGGGTCTGTGGTGGGGGACTAGGGGGAAGGACAGTGAGGGGTAGGGAGTTGGGATGGGATAACATGGGGAGAAATGCCAGATATAGGTGACGGGAATGGAGGCAGCAAACCACATTGCCATGTAGGTACCCATGCAACAATCCTGCATGTTCTTGACATGTACCCCAGAATCTAAACTGTAATAAAATATTTATATATATATTTAAATATGAAATAAAAATTTAGTAAGTTCTGTATTTTCTAATACCTCAATTCTTTCTTCTTGTTGAGTCCCTACTGTTTTTTTTTTTTTCCTCCTCTCTCACCTAGGCTGGAGTACAGTGGCGCAATCTCAGCTCACTGCAACCTCTGCCTCCTGGGTTCAAGCGATTCTCCTGCCTCAGCCTCCCACGTAGCTGGGACTACAGGCACATGCCATCATGCCCAAGTAATTTTTGTATTTTTAATAGAGACAGAATTTCACCATGTTGGCCATGGTGCTTTCAATCTCTTGACCTCATGATCCATCCGCCCCAGTCTCCCAAAGTGCTAGGATTACATGTATGAGCCACCATGCCCGGCCAGATCCCTACTTTCAACATCTTTATTTAGACACTGCTTACCTGGATGATTTCAACAAACCAAACTCTCAATCCAGACTCATCCACTGCCTCTCACATCATCTATTATGTTAGGCCCTTCTGGCATTGCTATGAAATACCTGAGGCTAGGTAACTTATAAAGAAAAGAGGTTTAATTGGCTCTCAGTTCTGTTGGCTATACAGGATGCATGGCACTGGCATCTGCTCAGCTTCTGGGAAAGTCTCAAGGAGCTTTTGCTGATGGAGGAAGGTGAAGGGGGACCAAGCATCTCACATGGTGAGAATGAGAGTAAAAGCAAGAGTTGGGGAGGAGGTGCCACACACTTTTAAATGACCACACCTCACAAGAACTCACTCACTATCACAAGGACAGTACCAAGGGGATGGTGCTAAACTATTCATGAGAAATAGGCCCCTGTGTTCCACTCACCTCCCACCAGGTCCCACCTCCAACATTTTACAATTTGACATGAAATTTCTCAGGGACATATATTCAAACTATATTGCCCATGCAGGTCAGAGTCCTTGGGATCGTCCTTAGTTCTTCTTACTCTCCTCTTACTCTCACACTGTCACCCAAACCATCAGAACATCACTCTTGGCTCTGACTTCCAAACATCCCCAGAATCCCACCACATCTCACCCTCTTCAATGCACTACTGCTGAGTCACGGGTATCATTTACCTTCAGAGCCACAAGACCCTTCTCACTAGTTTATCTGCTTCTACTCTTGCCCCTCTGTAGTCTGTTTTCAGCTGAGCAGCCAGAGTGGCCAACTTAGAACATAAATCAGAGGCCAGGCACAGCAGCTCACACCTGTAATCCCAGCACTTTGGGAGTCCGAGGCAGGTGGATCACCTAAGTTCAGGAGTTCAAGACCAGTCTGGACAATATGGTGAAACCTTGTCTCCACAAAAATACAAACATAAGCCAGATGTGGTGACATGCACCTGTAATCCCAGCTACTCAGGAGGCTGAGGCAGGAGAATTGCTTGAACCAGGAGGTGAAGATTATAGTGAACTGAGACCATGCCATTACACTCCAGCCTGGGTGACAGATTGAGACTCCATCTCAAAAAGAAAAGAAAAGAGCATAAATCAGACCATATCACTCTTCCGCTCAAAACGTGTGCCCCGTTGCTCTTATTCCAGTAACCTCCATGGCTCCTCCCCAGTCTGCCTACCCCATATCTGTGACATCCCTCTCCAGCCAGGATACCTCCTCCCTCCTCAGACATGCCAGGTCTTTGCATCCGCTATTCCCTCTGCCTGCAATGTCTTCCCTCTAATACCCTCATGGCTGAGTTCTTTGCTCAAATGCCACCTTCTCAGTGACTCCTATCCTGATGATTCCATATTAAAGCACAACCCCTTACCACTTCTTGTTCCCTGATTCTGCTCTATTTTACTATTTTCCCATAGCACTTACCCCCAGCTAGCATATCTTGTAGTTTACTTATTTGTTAAATTTATTGTCTGTTCTCTAGCTCCAGCTGTTGGATACAAGGTCTACAAGAGCAGGGACTCTTGTTAGTTTTGTCCACTGATGTATCCCAAGTGCCTAAAACAGTGCCCAGGCCAGGCACGGTGGCTCACGCCTGGAATCCCAACACTTTGAGAGGCCAAGGCGGGTGGATCACCTGAGGTCAGGAGTTCCAGACCAGCCTGGCCAACATGGTGAAAACCTGTCTCTACTAAAAATACAAAAATTAGCTGGGTGTGGTGGCAGGTGCCTATAATCCCAGCTCGGGGTATATATATGTATATATATATATATACATACATACATATACATATATATACACACACACATAACCAGCAAGTATATATATATATATATATACTTGTCTATGTATACTCAGGAGGCTGAGGCAGGAGAATCGCTTAAACCTTGGAGGCAGAGGTTACAACGAGCCAAGATTATGCCATTGCACTCCAGCCTAGGCAACAAGAGAAAAAAAAAGCAGTGCCTGAACAGAGTGGAAACTCATTAAATGTTTGTTGAATGAATAAATTACCGAATGAATAATGTTCTGTTTAGTTTCCCAGACAGCATGCTGATAGCACCCTAGACCAGCACCACTTGCCTATTTCTCCGTCTTCTTCGTCGGTTCTACCACACTGTACCCTAGAGTCCAACAGTACTCTTGCAGGGCCCCCAAAACTCTGCAACTAGTTCACATCTCTGATCTTTACGTGTGCCCTTCACCTTGTCATCACTTCCAAGAGCTGAACATTTTGCATCCTCTGCTCCAGAAGCCCTTTCTAAACTCTGAGCAGTTCTGCATTCCCTTCTTTCTGGTTCCCTCCTTGAATTATGTTTCTCCTGCTGCATATATCAGGCTATACTGCTATTAGTCCTTCAAGGGCAGAGACCAGGATTCATTTATCTTTTATCATCAGGAACTAACACGTAGCAAGCACTCTACAAATGGGTGAATAAATGGATAAGTAAATAGATGACGGGTGGAGAGGCAAATAAACACCGAACAGTCCCAACATCACCTGCGAGCTCAGAGTGGGGGTGGAGGATAACTCTTGGCAATATTGTGCACATGGTATTCGTTCCATAAACACTTAGTGATGGTTATAGTAATTCTTCTTCTGTTAAAAAAAAATGGAATACATGGTTCCTAACTCTATAATAAACTCTTAATCTGCAGTTGCTTTTTTTTTTTTTTTTTTGGTATAAAAAGACCGAAGTATACCACTAAAATATTGGTATAAGGCGAAGGACTTGAGTTATTTTGTGTTGGTATCCTACTACTTGATTATGAGAGGTTTTGATGCTCATAATCTGGTGGGAGTAGGCTAAATGAATGTTAGAGCCTTAGCTAAGAGAGAATACAGATCTATTTAGCAATGATAATTATGTTACAAATAGTAATGTTAATTGCAATAGTGACAAAATTAACAATTATTTGATAAAGTCAGTAAACTTATTTATTCATGTTCTTACTTACTTACTTATTTATTTATATTTGAGACAGAGTCTTGCTCTGTCGCCCAGGATGGCTCATTGCAACCTCTGCCTCCCATGTTCAAACAATTCTCATACCTCATCCTCCAAAGTAGCTAGGACTACAGGCCCATGCCACCACGCCCAGCTAATTTTTGTGTTTTTAGTAGAGATGGGGTCTTGCCATGTTGGCCAGGCTGGTCCCAAACTCCTAGCCTCAGGTGATCCTCCTGCCTGGGCCTCCCAAAGTACCTGGATTATAGGCATAAGCCACCATGCCTGGTCAAAGTTCATAAACTTCAGACTTATAATTTCATTCTTAGAGCTGTTCATAAATGTAGCTTTATTTTTCTATAGCTGAATTCAACATAGCTCTGGATCCATCTTATTCATTTAAGAGTAGAAAGTTCTTAATATTAATCTTGCACTGCATTGCGACTTAGTCACATCAAGTTAAAAACAGCCTTTGAGGGCAGTCATTTCAGAGTGAAAACTCCCACAGGCCTTTTCCCTCTGAAGGGTCTTTTCTTCCTTCTTCTCTCCGTGATGGGCTTGGGTTTCCAAAGGCAGCTTGTGATGAAACATCCTGTCCTGGTGGACTCCTCCAGTTCTCATTGGCTCTGGTGACAAGTGCTGGTCCTACTGGATCTTTAGGTGGCATCTTCTATTTTTGTATCAGTGTCAACTGAAGCCTCACAGCTGGTGTCACTGCATCCTTTCTCTTAGTATTATCAGGTTCCCCTTTCATGACTTAGGATTCACTTGTCCCTCACTGGCACTGCTCAGAGGCCAGTGTCCTCCCAGCTCCTACAGCTAACTCAGGGCATGAGGGAAGAGAGGGTTGTAGAATTGAAGAAATGTTTATAAAAGACCTAAAGGCCATTGCCAGTTGCCTGCATATAGGACTTAATCCACAATCTGTCAATCTGGAAACTTAAATTCAGTTTCTCTTGGGGTTTTCAAATAGTCTCAGGTCATCAAACTTACCTGAAGTTGACAGTTTAATAATTCATGATGACGTATTTAGAATTCTTTTGATTGTAAGTGAAAAGTTCTAACTCAAATTCATTTAGTGGGAAAAAACTAAAAATGAAAGAAAGGAAGGGAAGATGGGAAGGGATGGGAAGGAAGGTAGAGAGAGGAAAGAGAAAATCTTGAGTTTACATGATGTAGTTATCAAAACCTTTTTGATGTCAACCAATGAAAATCCAACTGAAGTTGGTTTAGGAAAAACAACAAAACAAAATAAATGAATCGGTTCATCCGGGAGGCAGAGGTTGCAGTGAGCCAAGATCGCACAACTGAACTCCAGCCTGGCAATAGAGTGAGACTCCATCTCAAAAAAAAAAAAAAAAAAAAAAAAAAAAAAAAAAGAATTGGTTTGTATAACTTAAAAGTCAGAGATAGAGCTTAATTTGAACAGGGTTGGAGCTAGAGACTTGCATGAGATTCTTTACATCTTGATTTTCTCATAGTTGAAGACTCTCTGTGACTTAGATACTCTCATTGGCCAAGTCATGATCAAATGACAGCCAGAATGAGCCCCACCCAAGCTGTAAGAATTTGGAAGGGGGAGTTCTCCAAAGGAAACTTAGACTGTGTTACCAGAATAATGGTGAACATTTATTAGGCAGGCAAACCTTACAGGCATAGATAGGACACATCTGTATCTAAAAGGAAAGCTTCTTTGAAATTGAAACTCATATCAGAAAGTGTTGGATGACTACATGAACACAGAGAAAGCAGGAAAATATCTCTACATTTCTGTTTTAGTCCAGTTTATGATGCTATAAAGGAATACCTAAGGCTGGGCAGTTTTTAAAGAAAAGAGATTTATTTGGCTCATGGTTCTGCAGGCTGTACACAAAGCATGGCACCAACATCTGCATCTGGTGAAGGCCTCAAGCTGCTGCTTTTCATGGTGGAAGGAAAAGTGGAGGTGGTGTGTGCAGATATCACATGGCAAGAGAGGAGGCAAGAGAGAGAGGGGAGGGAGACACCAGGCTGTTTAAAATAACCAGCTCTCAAGGGAACTAATAAAGTGAGAGCTCACTCACCCACCCTCACAGGAAGGGCATTCATCTCTATGACAAATCCACCCCCATTACCCAAATATATTCTACTTGTCCCCACCTCCAACATAGGGGATCAGATTTCAACATGAGGTTTGGATGGTCAAATATGCAAACTGTAAGAGTCTCCAGCCCTTATTGGAGACTTTACTGCTGCCGATTGCCCTGGGCTTTTTCTCCTTCTCTGGCAGCCAGTGATGCTATCCCATCTTTCCCCAAATCCTAGAGCTGCCAGAGGAAAGAGAGTTCACCGCCATAGGCAATGCGGAGAAAACACTCCTTTTCAGTTTGTCTAGTTCCTTCTCAGTTTTATGCCCAAGCTGACTGGTGCTCTGCGGAAACATCATGGGAAGCCTGACTGCTCCCTTTAGCATCATGAGCCTGGTTCTTGAAGAAGGGAGGGCCACCCGCCACCACTTCATTGTCACCTAACTCAGGCAGCACCATTTACCACCATGATACCGATTCAGGGGACCAGCAGGGCTGCAGAAAAGGGTCTCTTTTTTATTGATGGCATGCTCCCTTTTAACCTTCCCATCCAAGTGTGGGTGTGTCTAAATAAGGAGACCTACAGAGTATAGCTGGGATGTGTTTTCAATAAGGGAGAAGAAAAAGATTTAAAGTAACCATTTCAACTTCCCATTCTGTTGCAGAAGAACCATACAATGAACCTGAGTTATATCTCCTCTGAAACTTGGTTGGGGGAGCCCTAGTTCTAACTGATGGGACCTTCCCGTCACACCATGTCATGGTTTAAAACCTGCAAAACTCTTATACACAGTGCTGGTAGTTATTTACCTTGGGCCTGAGGTCATAAGCCATATCTGCAATCAACAAAACAAAACAACAACCAAAAAAAAAAAAAAAAAAAAAAAGCCACTTCAATTTTCTCAAATCTCCCAAGATTTAAAAAGGAACAAAAAGTTACTGGTGTGTTTGCTGACTGGAGTGATTACGCTGCTCAGTCATTCTGATTTACAATTGCATCTTTGTCCCTGTAGAAATAACTCTGTGCAGCTGAACAACGGGAGATGGAGACAGATTAACCTTCCCACTTGTGAATATAAGACAAGTTCTAGGGAGTAGGCCTCCGTTTGAGGTTAACACAAAGTCTCCCATTTCTATGAATACACCAAATTAAAGAGCATTCTCTTTTTTCCCTTTCCTTTTCTTTTCTTTTGATCTGCCATGAAAAGGGAATTAGCAGCAGCGTCTAAGCCTCAGTTGTATTTTTCCCCGTGTGCATTTTGCATCATAAAGCATTTGAATCTGTTTGACATGTTCCAGGAGCTCTGAAGTAACCTTTGGTTGTTGCATGAAATAGACTGCAGAGAAATGAGAGGCGGGAGGCCATTCTGGAATGTAAAGTTTATGGGCCATATTGCCAATACAAATAGCTGCTTTACTTTCTAGAAATAAATAGTTCTGCGTCTTTCCTTTGCATCTGAAAAGGCCACTACACTAGGCCAGTGACTCTCAAATGTAGACAGGCATCAGAGTCACTGCTAAAGCAGATTGCCACCCCCAGAACTTCTGATTCAGTACATCTGAATTAAGGCTTGAGAGTTTGCAGTTCTAACAAGTTCCTAGGTAATGCTGATGCTGCTGGTCCAAGGATCACATCACTCTGCTGATCCGAATGTAGACAGAAAACTATTCTTCTCTTCCCAGCTCATGAGCGAATAGACATTTTCTCAGGTGCTGATTTTCCCATCACATTATTACTGCCTCCAGGTGACATGATTTCAGAGGCTGGGCTAGATGGGAAATTCAGTTGGCCTGGCCCATTGGGATTCTTACTGTTCCACTTTAATCTGGTCATCTATTTCTAGTAAGGATTGTGTAAATAAGTGAAGACCAATCAAATGAGAACAGTCAAAGGCTATTTATTCAGAGCTTGCCCTACAAAAAGTCAGCCATCATCACTTGTGTTTAGCCACTCAAAGGCAGGCAGAAAAGTGGAAAAGCTTTATAGTAAAAAGGGGGAAGGCTTCCAGTGTGCTCTGCAGTAGGCAGGCTCACTGGAAGTCAAGTGTTCTATGTGATTGGTTAGGGGAACATGTTTGGCTCTCTCTGATTGGTCCATGGTTGGAAGCAGCAGTAGGCAGGCTCACTGGAAGTCAGGTGTTCTATGTGATTGCTTAGGGGAGCATGTTTGGCTTTCTCTGGTTGGTCCACAGTTGGAAGCAGCAGTAGGCGGGTTCACAGGATGTCAGGTGTTCTACGTGATTGGTTAGGGGAGCATGTTGGCTTTCTCTGGTTGGTCCACAGTTGGAAGCAGCAGTAGGTGGGCTCACTGGAAGTCAGGTGTTCTATGTGATTGGTTAGGGGAGCATGTTTGCCTTTCTCTGGTTGGTTCACAGTAGAAGGCAGGGATAAGAATTAAGGAAGTTGTTTATTATTAAGTCTTAGCCATTTGGGGGCCAGTTGCTGTAGGGGTTTTTGTTTGTCTTCCTGGAATATTACTAGAGATAGCAGTCTGACTTCCTACAAGTCTGACTAAGCAAGCTGGCTTCCTAGACTGGTTATTGTAGTAAAGGGGTTGGTTCCTAAGCAGATTGCTTCAAGTTGTGAATCAAAGGTCAGTTTTTATATATGTTCTGTCATTGTCCACTTGGACATTCAGTCTCTCAGCATTCACAGTAGACATTCTTTTTTTATATCTTGTTAAATCGTTGGCACACTCCACATTGGCCACTTTTAATTAAAGTATGACGGATCTTTATTAAGGGCCTAGTATGTGAAATGTATTATGTTAAGTATGTGAAGCTTTATAAGACATAGCTACCAATGTCAGTAAGAAGCAACCTAGGCCATTTGGGCATCAAGGCACCAAGGAGAAATGTCAAGTCACCAAGAGAAATGACTCATGCCTGTAATTTTAGCACTTTGGGAGGCTGCGGCTGATGGATCACCTGAGGTCAAGAGTTCGAGATCAGCCTGGCCAACATGGTGAAACTCTGGCTCTACTAAAAATATAAAAATTAGATGAGCTTGGTGGCACATGCCTGTAGTTCCAGCTATTTGGGAGGCTGAGACAGGAGAATCGCTTGAACCCAGGAGGCGGAGGTTTCAGTGAGCCGAGATCACACCACTGCATTCCAGCCTGTGCAACAGAGTGAGACTCTGTCTCAAAAAAGGAAAAAAAGAAGAAAAAAGGCCAGGGCACATGTTATTTAGGATATTTCAACACATTTACTATGAGAGAGGATATCCAGAGTTCCTGGGAAAGAAACCCAGATGGGGCAAGCCTGTTCCCATCTGAGAGCATAGCTTTGTACCTTTGTATCAGGAGCTGTCATCTGTCATCTCCACAGAGTTGGGTCCTCAGGTCATGCCCAAGAGGCCAATGACTAGTTCAGTGTGCAGAGTCCTCCTGGTCACGACTCCTGATAAATCCCATGCTTCTCCAATGCAGGTGGATGATCTGAAAGCCAAGCTGGCTGCCCAGGAATTGGAGTTGAAGCAGAAAAATGAAGATGCAGACAAACTGATTCAGGTGGTGGGTGTGGAGACTGACAAAGTGAGCAGAGAGAAAGCCATGGCAGATGGGGAGGAGCAGAAGGTGGCCCTCATCATGCTAGAGGTGAAACAGAAGCAGAAGGACTGTGAGGAAGACCTGGCAAAGGCTGAGCCAGCACTCACGGCAGCACAGGCAGCTCTCAACACCCTCAACAAGGTAGGACGACTGTTTGCCATACCCCTTCGGGGGCTGGTAAACCCAGAGACCATCTTGGCATTCCCAAGAGATGCAAGGACAAAGTTGTGAGGGTTTAGTTGTGGGTTCCAGCTGTCACTAACTTACTCATTAAGCAAGCAAACATTTCTTAGGACTATCTGTTCGGTTCCATGAGCTACCAATGATCCCAGAGATGGGAATCTTAGGACCAGCCAGAATGTGAAAAGGCAGCTGATCCAAACTCCTCACTTCATATGAGAAAACTAAGGCCCAGAGTGGAGGGCAGACTAGCCCAGAGCCATAGACTTGCAGAGACTTGAACTTACATCTTCAAAATTCAGTCCCAGAGATCTTCCTGCTCTGGTAACCCAGGACCATTTTGCCCATGAGGTTCTTTGGGACGCATGAGCCCTTTAAGGTTCTTACGTTAAATGTTTAAGATAAGAGAACAAAATAAGATGTTAACTTCAAAATATATTTTTTAATCTATAAAATCAAAATTAGTATTTAATTAAGAAGCAACCACATAACTGTGTGTCAACTAAATCAAACTCATATCCATAACCGTGTGATAGAAGAAGCATGACTTGTAAGATGTCTTCATGAAGCAATTTTATTTTGGTTTCGTTTAAATTTACTCTGGAAGGAAGGTGAAGAGGGCATGAAGCTTAGCCACTCATTTCTTTTCTGATTTTTCACAATTAACCTTTTTTCTCACTTGGATAACTATGGTTGAGAGGCAAAGGTGGAAGGAAAAAAGGGGCAGTCAGACTCAAGCCATTATGAGTTGGCACCAGAGATGGACAGAAAGCTGCCTCCTTTTCTGTTGAGATGCTCACATGTGTTTTTTGGAGATCCTCTGCCAGTCCCTCAGTACCTCATGCCTACAGATTGCTTTCTCTTCCTTCTCCCGAGAGTCTGGCAATTCCCTTTCTTCCTTCAGATGAAACACTTGGACAAGATCTAAAACAACCTGTGGCAACTCAGCCATGCAGGTTGCTCACTTCTGGTCCACTGGAGATTCCTATACCACCTTTCCCTAAACAAGCTCTACGAGGCCCCCAATGCTGAATACTCTGCCCACATGTCTCGGGGCTAGCCTGCTATTTGTATGCACTCTAGATTTCTGGGATGTAGCTTAGACCCCAGTCTACTGTGCTACTCAAACTGCAGGAGAAACATATTAAGCTCACTGAGTAGTCTTTTTGAAGCCCCTCCTTCCATATTTTATGTGAAAAAGGGTACCTGCCCCACATCCTCCCTTTAAGCCACAGTGGGTGGGATGCACCAGTAATCCTCATGAAAGATTCCTCTTAATCTTTAACTTCCTGACCCTCTTAAATCCTCAATTAGAGTAAAGCGTTGAAAAGTCAAAAAAGCTAATCTTCTGAAACCTTCTTTAATTCTGCATAGTCACCTCATACCTCACTTTGAAATGTAGCATCTATTGGCTTAGGGCCTCAACTAAACACATTGTAAAATCCTATTACATACGGTTATAATGAAATTGTATTTAATGTGAGATATGAGTGTGTTTTTGTGTTTTTTATGATGTGGTCTAAGGAAACCCTAAAAGTAAGGGCGTTCAAGGCCAATAAAGTTCTTAAATGGGTTTCTACTGCAATGAAAAACAAAAGATTTCTCCGTTAGGAATTTGCTATATCGTTGGGTAGGCCAGGATCAGAGATGTGACCTGGCTGTGCCACTACTTCTGAGCTTGAAGCTTTCCTACAGCCAGACAGGCTTCTCTCTGGCCCCTCTCAGCAACACTCTGCTCACCTGGAGGCCTTTGATTAGACTGTATCTATCCCCTTCCTCATTTAGGGTTCCCTCTCCTTTCATTCCATCTAAATCTTACCAGTGTTTCAAAATCAACCTTACATTCCAGATCTATCTCTTTGGTTTCTGATTCCCAGAACACAAAAGATGGAACCACTTTATTTATACACCTTCATGTCTTGTTCACTGATCATTTCCTGCCAAGAAGACAAGTGTCTTTCATAAGTTCTTTTGACATAGGCTTTATATTTCCTAAGATGACCTGAGTTCAAATACTGGCTACACTACTTACTAACTCTGCAGCTCTGAGAATAATGTTATCTTCTCTGAGCTTCCATTTTTTTGTCTGTGAAATGGAAGCAATGGTAATACCCTTCCCATTATGTTGTTACAAGGATTAAATGAGATCAGTGTGTGAAAAGTAGCTAACAGATGATAGCCACTTGGTAAATATTTGTTGTTGTTGGTGGTGGTGGTGGTGATGTTGCCATAATCAGAGTTATCACTTCTGTTTCTACAAAACTGGAAGCAAAATGAATATTCATAAATACTTTTGGTTAACTTGTTGGTTGGTTAATTTCATTAATTGATTGATTGATATAAGTCATAGGTATGTAACTTGAGAAGTGATGGAATAGGATACTGAAAAATCACACTAGATTTGAAATCTAGACAACAGAAGTAAAACTCATTTTTAATGAGTGCCTGCTATGTGCCAGGCAATATGATAGATGCTGTCCTCAAACTGGTATATAGCTTGGTACAAGTCACTGAAGTCCTTGATTCCTCAGTTTCTTTTCCCTATTGCTAGAGAGGGGCAAACAGGAATTAACAGATTCTTTATGTCACTTTACACTCCCATCCAATCTAACTACTTTAAAGATAAATCCCAAATTCAAATGTTTTGGATCCTGTCTTCTGCTACCACTCAGGTCCAAGCCAGCATCGTCTCTGCCTTGAACTGTGGCAGCAGTCTCTAAGTTGCTGTCTCTGCTTCCAGGCATACTCCAACACTGTCTTTGCCCATTACAGCAGTCTGAGTAATCTTTTTGTAAAACAGACATTTGATCATGTCATCTCTGTGTTCAGAATCTTCCCTGGTTTCCCATCACATTCAGAATAAAACCCCAAGACGTCACCATGGCCTAAAAGGCCCTCCATCATTTTGCCTGTGTCACCTCTTCTGCCTCAGTTACTACTCTTCCTTTTGCCATTCTACTCCACTCACACCAGCTCTCCTACTGTGTCTCAAATGCTCCAAGGACAGTCCTACCCCAGGACCTTTGAACTAGTGCTTGCCTCTGCATGGAAGGCTCATCTTCCAAGGCTCTCCATGGTCCCCCACTCTTCTTTCAGGTGTTTGCCCAAAAGTCACCTTATCAGCAAGCAAATAATAAAGGTATTTATTTCAGAAAAAAATAAAATATACAAGAAAGAAAATTAATTCAAAGTGAACAATATTTATAGTCCTATTGATGTGCATACTGAATTTTAATTTAACTAAAAGTTTGATATAACCATAATGGGAGGAGGGAAAGGAAGTCAGTAACAATAACTAAATATTCACACTCTACAGTAGGAAGTCATTTGATAATGTCTTAAATGAAAAAATAGCAGCATAAACGTGTTCTTTATCAATAGAGAATACAATTGAGAAGCAGTGGTGGAAGAAATTGTAAGTGGTGACTTCTGGAGAGACAGAATTGGTGTGAAATGGGTGTGTGATTTGTTCCCAGCCTTGTAGAGGTATTGCAGTTTGTAAACTATATGCATGTGTTACGTTAGCAGAAATAAAAATTTTCAGTGACTCGAGATCACAGAAGAAGGCATAGCCAACTGCCTGGCCAGGTAGGAAATACGGAAGAGAAACCCCATTCAGCAGATAGTATAAAGATGGGCATTTTACTAGATGGAGAAGGTGGTAGAAAAGAACATCCCAAGAAGGGACAGCATTTGCAAAGACCCAGATGAATAAAAGCTGTGTAATATCTGAGCTGTGGGTACAGAGTTAGGTGCCGCAGAAGGTGATGTGACAGGGGAGGCCCTAAAGTTGAGTTGAACAAGACAATTAACAGTCTATGCATCACTAAGAAGTTTAACTGTAGACCAGTCTACAATCTACAGGTGGAAATTCATTAATGGGTTGCAACAGCACTTTTTATGAGATAGAATGGCCCATAGTACACCACCTGTATAAGGACAAATATTGCTTCCTGAACCCGAGGACTCCTGGGCTATCCTTAAATCCTTCCGGACTCTCAGGACTCTGGTATTTAAGGACCGTTTCTCTGTTTTCTCGTTATTTTCTTTTTTTTTTTTTTTTTTTTTTTGAGACGGAGTTTCGCTCTTGTTACCCAGGCTGGAGTGCAATGGCACGATCTCGGCTCACCGCAACCTCCGCCTCCCGGGTTCAGGCAATTCTCCTGCCTCAGCCTCCTGAGTAGCTGGGATTACAGGCACGTGCCACCATGCCCAGCTAATTTTTTGTATTTTTAGTAGAGACGGGGTTTCACCATGTCGACCAGGTTGGTCTCGATCTCTCGACCTTGTGATCCACCCGCCTCGGCCTCCCAAAGTGCTGGGATTACAGGCTTGAGCCACCGCGCCCGGCTTTCTCGTTATTTTCAAAGTTAACAATAAATCTTTAGTTAATACATAAAGAATACCTATAAACCAGAGGTGGATAGTAAGTCTCTGCACATTTTTAGTCTCTATTTTGTGCAGTTTTGTTTTGTTTTTATAGAGGAACTAACATAAATCCAGTATAACTTTTTCTGCCTTCATTTAGGAATGGTTTATCTTGCAATTTCATGGTCTCTCTCACACCCTCACAACAGAGGAATAATTGGAATGTTCTGTTTATTTTGCATGCATTTTTTACAGTGAACTTATTTATTCTTATACAAATAACAGGTAACACAATTTTTGTTGTTAAAAATAACTCAAATAGGCCGGGCGCGGTGGCTCAAGCCTGTAATCCCAGCACTTTGGGAGGCCGAGGCGGGTGGATCACGAGGTCAAGAGATCAAGACCATCCTGGTCAACATGGTGAAACCCCGTCTCTACTAAAAATACAAAATATTAGCTGGGCATGTGGCACATGCCTGTAATCCCAGCTACTCAGGAGGCTGAGGCAGGAGAATTGCCTGAACCCAGGAGGCGGAGGTTGCGGTGAGCCGAGATCGCGCCATTGCACTCCAGCCTGGGTAACAAGAGCGAAACTCCGTCTCAAAAAAAAAAAAAAAAAACTCAAATAGTATAGAATATATAGGCTCAATATAAAGTCACCCTTACTTTCCACTTCAGCCCCGATCTCTCCTAAATGCTAGCTCCTATAATAATTTGGGATGTGTCTTATTTCTGCAGTTTTTCTACACATTTATATTTGAGTTAATGCTCATATAAAACAAATCTTTAATACAAATGGATATTACCAAATTACTTTCCCTCCTGTTTCATTGTATGTATTTAAGGTATTATACTTTTGGTATGCATATACATTGTAAAATGATTGCCACAGTCAAGCAAATTAACATATTCATCATCACCTCACATACATTTATGTATGTATGGTAAGAGCACCTAAAATCTGCTTTTTTTTTCTTGTTTTTAAGATGGAGTGTCACTCTGTCGCCCAGGCTGGAGTGCGATCTCAGCTCACTGTAACCTCTGCCTCCTGGGTTCAAGTGATTCTCCTGTCTCAGCCTCCTGAGTAGCTGGGATTACAGGCATGTGCCACCACGCCCAGCTAATTTTTGTATTTTTAGTAGAGACAAGGTTTCACCATGTTGGCCAGGCTGGTCTCAAACTCCTGACCTCAGGTGATCCACCTGCCTTGGCCTCCCAAAGTGCTGGGATTACAGGCATGAGCCACTGCACCCGGTGAAAATCTGCTTTCTTAGCAAATTTCCCATATACGATAGTATGTATTGGTGAAAGTGTGAAGAAAAGGGAATATTTGTGCACTGTTCGTGAGGTTGCAAATTAGTATAGCTGCTATGGAAAACAGTATATAGAGGCTTCTCAAAACATTAAAAATAGAAATCACATATGACCCAGCAATCCCTCTTTTGAGTAGATGCCCAAGGGAAATGAAATCAACACCTCATAGAGATATCTGCACTCCTTTGTTCATTGCAGCATCATTCCCAGAAGCCAAAATATGGAAAAATAAATAAATGTCCATCAACATTATACAAGAAAGACATCCTGCATTTACAACAACACTGATGAGCCTAGAAGACTTTATGCTAAGTGAAATGAGTCAGATGTAAAAGAAGGACATTGTCTGGTCTCACATGTGGAATCTCACTTTCTCTCTTGATACAAGATTATTTCATTTCATGCCAGTACATGTATTGAAACCTCCTTTACTTAATGCTTTGTAGTATTCTGTCTTCTAATAGTATTGCATTCTATTTAATTATTCATCTATTTTTGAACACTTATTTTATTATTTCCAATCCAGTTTTTCTTGTACATGTATCTTCATTGTTTACCTGTAAGGAATTTCTCTGGGCAAACAAGAAGTACAATTGCTTGACAGAACAACATAGTAGGCTAAATAATGCCGTTCCCCAAAGAGATCCACATCCTAATCTCTGAAGCATGTGAATGTCACCTCATATAACAAAAGTGACTTTGCAGATATCATCACGTTAAGGATCTTGAGACAGGGAGATTATCTGGGAGTATCCAGGTGGGCCCTAAAAGTAATCATAGGGATCCATGGAAGAGGGAGGAAAAAAATCAGAAGGAAGTGACATGAAAATGTTGTGTGATATGGGGCTGAGCCACAGACTAGGACAACCTCTGGAAGTGGAAAAGGCTTGCATCAGATTCTCCACTAAAGCTTCCAGAAGGCATCAGCCCTGCCAACCTTGATTTTAGGGCTTGTGACCTAAAGGGAGTAAATCCATGTTGTTTGAGTCAGGAAGTTTGTTGTAATTTGTTATGGAAACAATTGAAACCCCTTAAAATAATATGCTCTTTTTTAAAATACATTCGGCCACATTTCTATCCAAAATAGTTGTTCTTACAGTTCTGAACACAGCTTTTCCCACATCCTTGCCAACCTTAGATATTTTTAGTCACTTCAGTTTTACTCAATGAAATGACTTTTTAAATTCTCACTTTTATTTTACCTTTAAGTGGGTTTCATTCTAATGAGACTGGGTGTTAATCAAAGAAAATGATCAAGGCAAGTCTCAATCATTGTAGGTGGTTCAATTGCCAAGGTTAAGGATATGCCCAGGAAAGAACACAGAGCCACAGGAAAAAATGTGGTCGGTGCTTTTCCCAAAGAGGATCTGGGAGCCTCAATGTTTAAAAGGAAAGGAGCAGGTATTGCGGAAAGAGAAAAAAAGTTTTCAAAGGGTGTGGGTAAGTTAAGAGGCAAGTGGTTGCATCCTTTTCTAGTCTTCGTTCAGCCGTGCACATGTGAATGGAGGGTAGGGGAGTGGTCACTGACGTATCCATCTAGCTCAGTGAATCTACATTTTTACATAAGATAACATAAACATAGGGCAGAGGAAGCAATCAGACATCATTTGTCTTGGGTGAACAGAGGGATGATTTTGAGTTCTATCCTTTGTCCTGTACCTCTGAAGATAAGCTATCAATTTACATTGTCTGGGTGAAATTCAACAGTACTGTTTTAGGATGAAGATCTTGGGGCCCACAAGGAATTTCCTTGTGGACAAATTGTGAGGGAAGCATGTAGCTTTTTTAAAATCTCTGTAGCTATTTTATTTAGGAACCAAGTGGGAGGCAAGTTTGTGTGACCCACTTTACAGCTTGACTTTTCCCTTTGGCTTAGTGAGTTTGGGGTCCTGAGATTTATTTTCCTTTCACATGGGCATCTTTTCAGATCTTTACATTTCTTTTTCTGTTCATTACCTGTTCAGATCATTTGCCTGTTTTCTCACAAGGTAGTTTTCCTTCTTTTTATTTCCTTCATTTCCTTCTTTTTATGCAGTTTCTCCTTACAAACTTTTGCTGTGAGTCCTTTGGTATATATGTTGTAATATTGTTCCCAGTCTGTTACTTGTCCTCTGACTTAATATTAACAAGTAATAAAAACTAGATTTTATGATTAAATAATTTGGGAAATTCTAGGAGAAATCAGGGTCTTCATTATAAGCTGAATACTAAAAGTGATAGACATAGCGCAAGAAAATAAAACCTCAGATTAATCTAACTTATTAATATTGCTGTAAAATATCAACATGAAATACTGGTAAGTTGACTTTAGCAATTTATTCAAACAATATGCCACCAACTGGTAAAGTTAATTTTGTATATAATGCTATTTATGTATGCATACCCAACCATACATTAAAAAGAAAAGCTTTATAGTCACTGTGTTATTCCAGGTTCTCAATAGGGACAGAACTAATAGATAGATAGATAGATAGATAGATAGATAGATAGATAGATAGATAGATAGATAGGTGAAGTGGAGTTTATCAAGAAGTTTATTAAGAAGTATTGACTCCTACCACTGCAAGGTAAAGCTCCACAATAGGCTATCTGCAAGCTGAGAAACAAGGAATCCAGTCTGGGTCCCAAAACCACAAAAGTAGGGAAGCTGACAGTACAGCCTTCAGTCTGCAGCAAAAGGCCTGAGAGCCCCTGGCAAACCACCAGTGTAGGTCCAAGAGTCCAAAAGCTGAAGAACTTGGAGTCTGATGTTAGAGGGCAGGAAGGATCCAGCACAAAAGATGAAGGCCGGAAGACTCAGCAAGTCGGCTTCTACCGCCTTCTTCTGACTGCTTTATTCTAGCAGTGCTGGTAGCTGATTAGATGGTGCCCACCTACATTGAGGGTATGTATGCCTCTCCCAGTCCACTGACTCAAATGTTAATCTCCTTTGGCAACACCGTCATAGACACACCCAGGAACAATACCTTGCATCCTTCAATCCAATCAAGTTGACACTCCATATTACCATCACAGTCACCTTGAGAAATGTCAAATGATATTTAACACAATTAAATTTCTTGTTAAAACTCTCAGTAAAGTAGGAATAAAATAATATTTGGATATTTTGCTAGCAGATGGAAACCAATCCCAATCTAGGAGCAAAACATTCCATCTAATGATAGAACCCAAGAAGCACTGCCGTTAACCTAGAGAAAGCACAGTGACAGCCCCCTTCACTACTGTAATTCAAATATTTGCCCTAGATTTCTACCCAATGCAATAATAAATTTTAAAAGTCTTAATCACATAAATGTTGTGAAATATCAAACATAATATTATTCATGGTGGATGATGTAAAAAATAAAACAAAAGGGAAAGTTAAGGACTCATTGAAAAATAATTTTTTAAATGCAATAGCTTTCCTAATATCCGCAATAGCCAGTTAGAAAATATATTTTCAAAATAACAACCAAAACATATGGTACAAATAAGTGCAAAGAAATTTGTTGAAACTGTGAAGCAAACTACACATCCTTACTGAAGGATAGTTTAAAAGATGTGAATATATACCAAGTTTGTATACTGGGAGATTGAATTTTACAAAGATATCACTGTTTCTCAAATTTACTTAAAAGTAAAATACTACTCTAATTGCACTCCAATTTTATTTCTGGCATATTTGTCTCCAGTGTTATTAAAAGTTCTTATAATTCAACCAGCTATTAAAGATCTAATAACCTATGTGTTCAACAATATAAAATTAGCTAAATAAATTATGTATATCCAGATGGAAGAAAACTGTGCATCATTTATTTATTTACTTATTTATTGTTTATTTTTTGAGATGGAGTCTCTCTCTTTCACCCAGGCTGGAAAGCAGTGGCATGATCTCTGCTCACTGCAACCTCTGCCTCCCAGGTTCAAGCAATTCTCCTGCCTCAGCCTCTTGAGTAGCTGGGACTACAGGTGCGTGCCATCATGCCAACTAATTTTTGTATTTTTAGTAGAGATAGGGTTTCACCACATTGGACAAGTTGATCTCAATCTCCTGACCTCATGATCTGCCCGCCTTGGCCTCCCAAAGTGCTGGGATTATAGATGTTTATTTTAAATCATATTTGCAGAATAATTAACATGAAAAACTTTAAGATTTTATTTTCAGTAAAAAAGTAGGTTCAGGCTAAGTGCAGGGGCTCATGCCTGTAATCCCAGCACTTTGGGAGGCCAAGGCAGGTGGGTCATCTGAGATTGGGAGTTCGAGAACAGCCTAACCAACATGGAGAAACCTTGTCTCTACTAAAAATACAAAAAATTAGCTGGGCGTGGTGGAGCATGCCTGTAATCCCAGCTACTTGGGAGGCTGAGGCAGGAGAATGGCTTGAAGCCAAGAGGCAGAGGTTGTGGTGAGCCAAGATCATGCCATTGCACTCCAGCCTAGGTGACAAGAGCAAAAATTTGTCTCAAAAAAAAAAAAAAGTAAGTTCAAAATATAGTGATTGACATGTGTATTTGTATATATACATGTATATCTGTTTGTGTGTATGTATGTGTGTGTGTATAGAGAGAAAAAGGGAGAGAGAGAGAAAGAGAGAGAATAATAGAGAGACATAAAAAGAAGCTACTAAATGAATCACACCATGACATAATGTTTTATCCCTGGTTGGTAAAATTACAATTCTTGTTTTTATCTTTATCTTTGCTTAACATTCTACAGTAAGTATATACTCTTAATAAATGGACAAAACAGTATTATTTTATAGAACAGCTAAGAATAATCAAGAAATAAAACTGTAAAAGAACTAGAAAATTTCTCATAAGTTTTCAGATCAGTTTTTATGTATGTGAAAGGTCTTTCTAAATGCAGAAACAAAGAATCATATTATTTCATGAAAGCTTTAAATTTCTGTAGATCACAAAATACCATAAGCAAATTTTTTTGCATTAAACAGAAGTTTGATAATTTACTATAATCTTGAAAAGTCCACATTGTATTTTCAATATTTTGTGGATTAATATATTATTACAACATAAAGAAAGATTTTTGTGAAATTTTGTTTTAGTCATTTCATTTGAAGTCACATCATGGTAACACCTTTTTTTTAATTTTTTTATTGCATTTTAGGTTTTGGGGTACATGTGAAGAACATGCAAGATTGTTGCATAGGTACACACATGGTAGTGTGATTTGCTGCCTTCCTCCCCATCACCTATATCTGTCATTTCTCCCCATGCTATCTCTCCCCACCTCCCCATCCCCCTGTCCCTCCCTTATTTCCCCCCAATGGACCCCAGTGTGTAGTGCTCCCCTCCCTGTGTCCATGTGTTCTCATTGTTCAGCACCTGCCTATGAGTGAGAACATGTGGGGTAACACCTTTTTTTATTATTTAAGTTCAGGGTACATGTGCAAGTTTGTGATATAGGTAAACTTGTGTCATGGGGGTTTGTTGTACAGATTATTTCATCACCCAGGTACTAAGCCTAGTACCCAACACTGACGTGAGATTGTATCTCGTTGTGGTTTTGATTTGCTTTTCTCTAATTGTCAGCTGTGTTGAGCTTTCTTCCATATGTTCATTGGCCACATGAATGTCTTCTTTTGAGAAGTGTCTGTTCATGTCCTTTGTCCACTTTTTAATGAGGTTCTTTCTTTCTTAGAAATTTGTTTTAGTTCCTTACAGTTGCTGGATATTAGACCTTTGTCAGATCCAAGCTTGCAAAACTTTTCTCCCATTGTATAGGTTCTCTGTTCACTCTGTTGATAGTTTTCTTTGCTGTACAGAAGCTCTTTAGTTTAATTAGATCTAATTTGTCAGTTTTTGCTTTTGTTGCAATTGCTTTTTGTGTCTTTGTCATGAAATCCTTGCTCATTCCTATGTCCAGAATGCTATCACCTAGGTTGTCTTCTTGGGTTTGTATAGTTTTGGTTTTACATTTAAGTGTTTAATCCATTTTGAGTTAATTTTGTATATGGTGTGAGGAAGGGGTTCAGTTTCAATCTCCTACATATGGCTAGCCAGTTATCTCAACACCATTTATTGAATAGGGAGTCCTTTCCCCATTACTTGTTTTTGTCAGGTTTGTTGAAGATCAAACGGTTGTGGGTGTGTGGCCTTATATTTCTGTCTTCTCTATTCTTTTTCACTGGTCTGGTTTATGTGTCTGTTTTTGTACCAGTGCCATAAACAAAATTTTTAAAAAAATTTGCAACACATATGTGAAAAGAGTAAATATTCTCTATATCTGTAAAGCTCTTGTGAATTGTTCTGGGAATCTCCCATTTATTCTGTTCCCCTCCTCTTATTGCCCCAACCCAGTTACACTTTGCTCTTCCCAACTCTATTCATTCTGTAACCTAGGAGACTTGATTTGCATGAATTATATCAATGGACTGCCTTTGCCCTCTATCTTTTGGTGACCTTTGGCCGTGCTGCATACCAGAAGGTAATAGGAAGGAGAAAGAGTGTAAGATCCAGGTAGTCATTTCTTCAGCCTCCACCTGCCCTCTGTTAATGGTTACAGCTCTGATAGGGCTGCTTCTCCAGAGGGCTCACTCTGTCTCTCCAGGTTGTGCTAACCCCTCCTCTCCTTTGTCTCCTCAAGCCCCGAGTGGAAATGGAACCACCCCAGCTCCACTCACCCTAACATTACTACCCCAGAGTAATGTACTGTCTCATAGGTCTCTTCAATCTCCACTTTCATCGTCTTTAGTTAGCTTTCCTCACTGGCATGGTGGCTCACGCCTGTAATCCCAGCACTTTGGGAGGCCGAGGCAGGCAGATCATGAGGTCAGGAGTTTGAGACCAGCCTGACCAACATGGTGAAACCCCATCTCTACTAAAAATACAAAAATTAGCTGGGTGTGGTGGTATGTGCCTGTAGACCCAGCTATTCAGGAGGCTGAGGCAGGAGAATTGCTTCAACCCAGGAAGAAGAGGTTGCAGTGAGCCAAGATCATGCCACTGCACTCCAGCCTGGGCAACAGAGCCAGATTCCATCTCAAATAAATAAATAAATAAAGAGAGAGAGAGAAAGAGAGAGAGAGAGATAGTTTCTTTAGTTAACTTTCCTCAAAAGAGCTGGTGTATTATATCATCATTTTGCTTGCAGGAACCCTAACAAATAGAGTCATCAAAAAGAAAAACAGCCCAGTAGAAATGTAGGCAAAGGACAAGAACAAACAACTCACATAATAAAAACTTCAAATAGTTTATAAACATGAAAAAAAGTTTAGCATCACTAGTAAATACACAGATATATGCATAATATGCATATGTTAACTAAACCAATGTTGTGATCTTATGTTTAGTCTATTCTATTTTTTATTTAAATAATATTACCCAGTGTTGAAAAGGATAGGAGTACATATAGGTTCTCTCAAACACTGATGATTGGGATTGAAATTTCTGAGAAATAATAGTTATTCCTACTAATAATTTAATAAATTGAATAATTATTAAATAATATACTAATTATTAATGATAATCTAAACAAAGAATACTAAAAAACGTTTTTACTCTTTGACCCAGCAAACCTACTTCTAAGAAGATAACCATAAGTAACTAAAATTTTCACAGGGATTTATTATATAGAAAAATGTTTAGCAAAGCATTATCTGTGAGGTAAATTCTGGGAAATGACTTACGTTTTCAGAAATCAGGTAAATTTTAGATAAAGTATGGATTGTCCATAAACAGACTTTTAAAACATCTTGCTCTAGAATAACTAGTAACCTCCTCTCACACCCCTTTTTAAAACTATCCATAAGTTCTGCCTACACTAGCTCCAAAATATGTCCCAAATCCAGTCATTTCTCACCATCTCCCCTGCAAAAAACCTGGACCAAGCCACCTTGAGTTCTCCACCTCGACCACCAAACAGCCTCCTGAATCTCTTGTTCCTCATATCCACCCTCCCCTGCCACAATATGTCCACACTGCAATAAGCATATCTCAAAGCATCAGCCACATCATTCCATTCCCTACTGAAAACGCTCCAATGGCTTCCCAGTGAAATTGGAGTAACATCCATAGTCCTCCCCACAGCCTCCGGAACCTCTTGTGGTCTGGCCCTAACTGCCTCTCAGCCATCCTCTCCACCACTCTCTGGTCTGTCCTCTGTACATCACAGCCAAGCTTGCTTCTGCCACGTGCCTTTATACTTGCTTTACAGGACGGGGACCATTTGAATTGAGATTTTTTTTTTTTTGATATGGAGTTTTGTTTTTGTTGCCCAGGCTGGAGTGCAATGGCATGATTGCACTGAAAGAGTCTTCCTGTGGTCTGTAGAGCTGCCCATTTCCCATTATTTAGATCCCAGTGAAATGTAGCTTCTTGAAGAGGCTTTCCCAAAGAGACCTTCCTAGCTAACGTAGCATCATCACATTCCAAGAATTCTCTGTCTCATGAGCCCTTCTTCTGCTGGTTTTTCTCAGTATTTAAAATATCAAAGATGTATCTCTTTGCTGCCTGTCTCCCTCACCTGAATGAGCAAAAGGACTTTGCCTTTCTTTACCACTGTATCCCCGTCACTCAAACTGAATGCCTAATACGTACTAAATAATATTTGTCCAATGATGACTGCATGCATATTGACTCATTCGTTTATTCACTCAGCAAAGACTTTGAATGCCCTTTCCCTGCCAGGCACTGCTCTGGGTATGTGTGATACAACCCTGCCTCTCTGAAGCTTATGTTCTAGCAGAAGTAAGGGGCAAGAGACAATAAGCAGAACTTTAAAGTGACTTATATAATATAGTAGAGCATGACAGATGCTGTGGGGAAAAAAGAAAAATGTGGAGTAGAGTCGGAGAAGCACTGAGGCCGGGCATCTGGAGAAGATGGGTGGGAGGAGGCAGAGGTGGTAGGCCTTCTTAGGAAGAAGACATTAGAGAAAAACTGGGAGAAGAATAATTGCATCAGGCAGATATTTGGGGAAGAGCAGCCACACAGCTAAAACAATAGTCCTAAGACAGAAATGGAGTGGAACCCAGCACACCTGTGCCTAACAATTTCTGCCTTCTTCTGAGAAATCTTCTGTCCAGGCCAGGCCCAGTGGCTCACACCTGTAATCCCAGCACTTAGGGAGGCTAAGGTGGGTGGATCACTTGATGTCAGGAATTTGAGATCATCAGCCTGACCAACATGGTGAAATCCCATCTCTACTACTATGCAAAAATTAGCCAGGCATGGTGGCGGGTGCCTGTAATTCCAGCTACCTGGGAGGCTGAGGCAGGAGAATCGCTTGAACCCAGGAGGCAGAGGTTGCAGTGAGCTGAGATCACACCACTGCACTCCAACCTGGGTGACAGAGTGAGACTCATTCTAAAAAAAAAAATGTTTCTTCCAGCCTAGTGTTTCTACTTGCACCACACTGCTGTATCTATCTGCCTGCCCCGTGGGGATTGGCTTGAAGGCCCATGCTTAACCGAACAAGGTCTTTTCCCAGGGCTTTTTAAAATGTTGACTTGCCTTGGAGAAAGTCTCTTTCCCTTCTCTTTCCAGCCAATCACTCAACACTATATTCACAAGCATCTCCTACATAATTTCTTCTGTTCTTGGCACTGAGGCTTCCATGGTTAACAAGATAGATAGGGACCCCTGCTGTCATGAAGAAGAGGGATATAGTAAGTCAGCAAGGAAAAACTGAGAATCATTTCCAGTTCTCTGAAGGAAATCATCATGGCACTAGGATGGGAAATGACTAAGAAGGGGAGGTCGGCCGGGCGCGGTGGCTCACGCCTGTAATCCCAACACTTTGGGAGGCCGAGGCAGGTGGATCACGAAGTCAAGAGATTAAGACTATCCTGGTCAACGTGGTGAAACTCCGTCTCTACTAAAAATACAAAAAATTAGCTGGGCGTGGTGGCGCATGCCTGTAATCTCAGCTACTCAGGAGGTTGAGGCAGGAGAATTGCCTGATCCCAGGAGGCGGAGCTTGTGGTGAGCCGAGATCACATTATTGCACTCCAGCCTGGGTAACAAGAGCGAAACCCCATCTCAAAAAAAAAAAAAAAAGACGGGGAGGTTGGTGGGTAGAATCTTACAGGGTAGGGGTCGTTTGAATTGAGATTTTTTTTTTTTTTTTGGAGATCGAGTTTTGTTTTTGTTTCCTAGGCCAGAGTGCACTGGCATGGTCTTGGCTGCCTGCAACCTCTGCCTCCTGGGTTCAAGCACTTCTCCTGCCTCAACCTCCTGCTTCAGAGTAGCTGGGATTATAGACGTCTGCCACAACACCCAGCTGAGTTTTGTATTTTTAGTATAGACAGGGGTTTCACCATGTTTTCCAAGCTGGTCTCAAACTCCTGACCTCAGGTGATCTGCCTGCCTTGGCTTTCCAAAGTGCTGGGATGACAGGTGTGAGCCACCGTGCCCTGCCAGAATTGAGATCTTGTTGGATGCAGAGGTATCAGCCATGCAAATGGCTTAAGAGGAAGTGTTCAGGGCAGGGACCTGAGGTGCCAATGAGCTTGGCAAGTCAATGCACTGAAAGAAGGTGATCATGGCTACAGCCTAGTGAGAAAAGGAGAAAGTGGGCCATGGTCAGAATGTGCCTTCCAACATCAAGAAACTGGGGTGTAGAAAAGCAACCCACACACAGGGAGACAAGGAAGGAAGAGAAAGTCCACAGAGCCCCGCCAACAACATTCAGAATGGGATTCCACTCATCATACAGCCAGCTTCATGCCTGCCCTTGCCAGATACTCAAAGGAGAAAATCCCCCTCTATTCTTCATCTAGGGTTTCTGTCACTAAAACCAAAAGAGTCATGATTAATTTATAGATATATAAGAATATGAAAAAGTTTGGAAGGAGTTACTGTATATTGAAACATGGACAATGATATTTCTGGGTTATAAAATTCATTTTCATCTCTGTACAGTTGCTTAACTTATGCTATTTTAAAATCATGGCATGCCTTGGTTACATTTATATTTTCTCACTTTGCCGTCTGTCATCTCAGGGGGCCATGATGACAGGTGTGCTGGCATCCCTCTCACACCTGTGCTGCCCTCCTCCCTGCCTTCACAGGTGTGTCACGACCAAATGTGAAAACCATTGCAAGAATGAATGGAGCATCTGCCACAGTACTTCCATTAGGAGCTGGAAATAATTCCCCTTGTTTGTGGATGAAGAGCACCTCAAATTAATCTGGCACAAGGATCTAATTTTTGAAATCAAGATTTTTCCCCCAGAGACAAAATTAGTGCCATAAGCAAGTGGTTTCCCAGCATTTTAAGAGTCTCCAGCTAAACTGGGGCCCCACTGCCCTAATGGGATGTGATGACAAGCTGGGCATGGGAGTCTGCAGTATGCATTTTGTGGGTATTTCTTTCTTTCTTTTTTTTTTTTTTTTCTGAGATGGAGTTTTGCTCTTGTTGCCCAGGCTGGAGTGCAATGGTGTGATCTCAGCTAACTGCAACCTCTGTCTCCCAGGTTCAAGCAATTCTCCTTCCGCAGCATCCCCAGTAGCTGGGATTACAGGCATGAGCCACCATGCTCAGCTAATTTTTTTTGTATTTTTAAAAGAGACAAGGTTTCTTCCTTTTGGTCAGGCTGGTCTTGAACTCCCAACCTCAAGTGATCCACCTGCCTCAGCCTCTCAAAGTGCTGGGATTACAGGTGTGAGCCACTGCACCTGGCCCTCATGGATATTTCTTTCACCTGTCAGACAGCCTAATGCTTAGTTGTCTGACCAGGGGGGTCTCTCACATGGGAAACTTGTTTATACTGACAGATGCCCTTGTGGCTCTTGTCCAACCCATGTCCAGTTTATGCCTGCCTGATCATCGCTCTGAGCTGGGAGCTCAGGCCAGCACCAGGAGAAAATCCAGCCCAGAGCAGCCCCTGGTTCTTCAGATGGAAGGCACAAATTCAATATACCACCACAACAGGAAACATATTCAAAGATTTTTACTTACAGATCCTGGACAGGGAGAACACAATGAATTGGGAAGGTAGTGCTCTGTCCCCAGGTCACAAGAGATAGGAATGAAGAGTGAGGCAGAGAGAAAGAGAAGTGCATGGCATGGATCACTTTAAGTTTTCTGCAAATGCCTGAATGGTCTCTTTAAAGGAAATGACAGGAAAGCGGGGAGCCCCGTCTGCTAGGCAGGAGAGATCCAAATTCTCTGGCTACTGGCTTGAGCCATTTGGGTATGTTGTAGAACTGGAAACTGTGTCCGGGGTGACCGAGCCCTGCTTCTGTTATGAGAAAGTTAAACCTATATTCAACCTGGATGCCCAAGCAACAGAAAATTAAAATTCCCTACACATGGTTGTAGGCTTCTCCTTGACTGTCATAGCAGGCCTTAAATCAACTTCCTGTGCATTTATGACACCCTTTTCCTTACAGAGTAGCAAGTTCTTCTGCCCCCAATTTACAGATGAAGGTGGCAAGATCTGGAAGGTGCAAGTGATTTGCCAAGATCAAGTCTTTCAGGCATGTCTTTCTGAAACAAGCAAAACTCTGAGAGAAAGGACATACCCAGGACCAGGAAGAGAAGCTGACTCATAGGCTACGCCTTGCTTTCTGTCTGAATTATTTCTTGGCGGAAAATGCTGTTTTGCTATCAGGACAGTCAAGTGTAGTCAGAACAAGCTCATGGAACAAAGCAGTTTAATTAAGGGGAAAAAAAATTACTTGGGTTACAGTGCTATTTTCTTCAATCCGAGATGGAAATTAATTTATAATAACCTTATCTTTTATTCATAGCATGCTGCATATTTCCGAGTATGTCGGCATTCTTATATTTCCCGGCTGAATGTGAAATCATTGTGTATTTCTAATGGGCTGTGAGTTGGTTAAAGTGCTGAAAGAACATAGCTGAGTCTTGGCTAACCATTCAGAGAAGTCTGAAGCCACTGGGGAGTAGCTTTGGTTTCCTTTTGATGAGTCATGATACTTAAAATTCAGAGGGCTGCTGCAGGCTTCAAAGCAGCCCTTTCAAACTGATCACTCCACAACCTAACTCCATCAATGGCGGAGGACAAAGAAAGCCCATTCATTTTCCCCTAACAACCCCTTCTCTTTTTCTCAGACCAACCTGACGGAGCTGAAGTCATTTGGCTCTCCGCCTCTGGCTGTCAGCAATGTCAGTGCTGCAGTGATGGTGCTGATGGCCCCCGGGGGCAGGGTGCCCAAGGACCGGAGCTGGAAGGCTGCTAAGGTCACCATGGCCAAAGTGGATGGCTTCCTGGACTCTCTAATCAACTTCAACAAAGAGAACATTCACGAGAACTGCCTCAAAGCCATCAGGCCGTATCTGCAAGACCCCGAGTTCAATCCTGAGTTTGTGGCCACCAAGTCCTATGCGGCTGCAGGCCTCTGCTCTTGGGTCATCAATATTGTGAGGTTTTACGAGGTGTTCTGTGATGTGGAACCCAAGCGCCAGGCGCTGAGCAAAGCCACCGCGGACCTCGCAACTGCCCAGGAGAAGCTGGCCACCATCAAAGCCAAGATTGCTGTGAGTGACCCCAGAGCCCCCAACCCTGCTAGTCAGCCTCCAACACAAACAACACTATTCTGTCACCACCCGATACCTAACGTTATGGTTTTTAAAGAGAAGTGGGAAAACCGCATTTTCATGCCAAATCAAATCTTTCAGTAGAGGTAACCTTTTACCTTTCTTTCTCAGACACTGTATAGGCCAAACAAGACAGTTCCACTGGACCACTGGCTTACAAGCTATGGTCCTAAAAGATTTTCTCCTTTTCTGCCAAGGAAAGAAAAGATGACAGACGGATGTGTATAGTAGAGGAATTATATTCAGGGAGCCAGCTGTGAATTTATTGGCCACCTGTGAATTTAACATTTTTGCACATTCGATGGTAAAGAACAAAAATTTAAAATTTTGAAACTTTTTCTTTTTCTCCTTGGAAATGAAAGTTTCAGCCACCTTACTTCACCTTTTGTACCTATTTCCTTCAGTTCTAGCCAGCTGTCTGCCTGTCTCACTCTCACTAGCATGGATGTGTGGAAATGTGTCAGCTATCTGCATTGTTTTGTGGAAGCTCTTTAAAGCAAGCTATATACTGTGGCTTAGTGGGTGGCCACTTGTCCATAAATATAAAACTGTGATGGTCATTAGTTTTTACAAACCCATGTAGCTATTGTTATTGTGTCTGCTTCACCCAGGATTGGGAGATGGGGGTGATCTTGGATTCACACTCATTTGGGGAGATTTCCTTTGTCAACCTGAAATAATTGAAAGAATCAGAATCCATTTCTTTTTCTGTAGAGGCAGGGTCTCCCTATGTTGCCCAGGTTGGTCTTGAACTCCTGGGCTCAAGTGATCTTCCCGCCTCAGCCTCCCAAAGTGCTGAGATTACAGACATGAGCCACTGAGTCTAGCCCAGAATCCAGCTTTAAAGAATTAAGTGAAAAACTGGGAATGGGCATTTCGAAAACATGAACTCCAAGGAGATTGAATGAGTGCTCTAAAGTAAAAAGTTAAGGCCAGGCGCCGTGGCTCACGCCTATAATCTCAACACTTTGGGAGACTGAGGCAGGTGGATCATGAGGTTAAGAGATCGAGGCCATCCTGGCCAACATGGTGAAACCTGTCTCTACTTAAAAAAAAAAAATTATCTGGGCATGGTGGCAAGTGCCTGTAGTCCCAGCTACTTGGGAGGCTAAGGCAGGAGAATCACTGGAATCCGGGAGGTGGAGATTGCAATGAACCAAGATGGTGCCGCTGAACTCCAGCCTGGCAACAGAGACTCCATCTCAAAAAAAAAAAAAAGTTAAAGTGTTACTTATATAGACAGAAAACAAAGAAATTTAGTAGGATTATAATGTTTTCTATAATAGGTGGTTTATGAGTTATAACAACTTAGTTACAGGTTTCTGTACAGCTTATTTCATTTCCTTTCCAATTTAAAAGAGTATTTAACCTTCCATCTTAGATAATGTGAAATCTTTGTGTGAGAAAGGTAAGAGGAAGATTAATCTATAACACAGATCAGCAATGAAGCTGGAAGGGGTCTTCCCTGGTGTCCTTTACTTATTCACAATGTTTTACAAGACAATGCAGGTAAGGAAAAAGACCAGTCTATAATCAAAGAAACAAGGGTTACAACTGCCTAGGTTATAGCTGCCTGTCCTATGACTCAAGACATATAATCACATTACCTTAAGGCTCAAAATATTTTAAAATTCCAACAGCTTTCATCTTGAATTACCTACTTTCACACCCTTGAACTTCGCATTTCCCATAAAAATGTATACTAACAAAATAACAGATAAAAGTCAGTATCCTGGAGGATAGCATAGCAGCTAAAATTCCATCCATCCAGGTACCTTAGTTCCAATCCAAGCTGTAATATTGACTGGTTGTGTGGCCTTAGAAATATTTTCAAAATGCCCAAACCTCAGCTTCCTGAAGTAGAATGGACATATTAATAGTGCCTGCTTCATGGGACTATTGTGAGGATTAAAGGATGTGATGTGTATAAACTGTGAGACTAGAGCCTAGCCCATGATGAAGGGAGAAGCAGGAGCTGCCATCACTACTGCGAGTGTGACTATAACTGCTCAGCCACTACTACCCCATTTGACAGCATGTGCCATCTATCACATGCACATACAACCTCGTTCATGGACTCAATCACAGCTGCGATCAAGTTCAATCCAAAATATTTTCTGGATCTTTAATTTCTACATGTGCATTCTAGGCAAATAAGATTCTTGCTGCAAATTTGTCATGACGATAAAGAGGGTTTTACAAGTCCTGAAAGATAAAATGGTAGACATTTTGTATGCTTCACGTGACATGGGTTTATTGATTATTAGATTAGAATCTATGGGACAAGACTCTAGATCGAAGATCCTTGAGACCAATCTCTCTATTTAAAAAGATACTTTCACAAAGTGTAAGTTCCCCTCCTTTCAGTATGCTTGTTTATAAATGTACATGTTCCTGGACTACTTTACTTAAAACAGATGATAATCACAAAAATGGCTCCCTTCAAGGAATATCACATGCAAAACACCATAACATCCCTATTCCTGAATTTTTTTTTTTTAAGAGGAGGAGTCTTGCTGTGTTGCCTAGGCTGGCCTTGAACTCCTGGCCTCAAGTGAACTTCTCGCCTTGGCCTCCCAAAGAGCTAGGATTACAGGCACATTACAGGCAGGAGCCACCGTGTCCAGGCCATATTCCTACATTTGGGGATGAAAAGATCTCCCAATAATTTTTGTATTTTTCAGTCTCTCCAAGAAAAGTATAACAAGAACTGCATTTTCAAAGACTCTTGACTCAAGTTATTTTAACTAAAGGAACAGTTGGTGCAAAGAGAATGTTTTCAAAATGTTTATACCTTTTCAGTAGCCAACATTCACATGATGGGCCCACTCAACCTGTGAAAGCAATAAGAATATTTTAAAAATCCTTGGCTACCTTTGAAAGGCGCTTCTTTTCTGCCAAAATATTTTCTGGAAAAAAAATGTATTCTTGCTTTTAACAACCTCCACTCCATCCTCCACTTATACATAAGTCAACATCTCAGGAATGTGGGCACTCCCTGCTAATAACACAGGAGATGGGCTAACACCCATCCCTAACCTGGAGACCCACCCAGGGCAAGAAGATTCTTTCCTATATACTACAAGGCCATTCCCAGCCAGGACCAATCTCATGCATACATATCCAAGTCTTACTTTTAGGATTTTAGGGTAATTCCAAGTAAAGAACTTTATATTCAGAATACAGAAAGTCAGGGTGCGGGGAAGAATATTTCAAGATAGATTTCGATTTGATTATTGTATGTAGGACGTGATGTAGTTTAGATATTTGTCCCTGCCCAAATCTCATCTTGAATGATTACAGTTCAAGATGAGAGTGCCAGAGGTGACGCCTGGTGGGAGGCGTTTGGATCATGGAAGAGGATCCTTCATAGCTTGGTGCTGTCTGTATGACAGTAAGTGTGTTCTTGTGATATCTGGTTGTTTAGAAGTATGTGACACCTGCCCCCACAACTCTCTTTTGCTTCTGCTCTGCCCATGTGATGTGCCTGCTCTTGCTTTGCCTTCTACCATGAGTAAAAGCTCCCTGAGGCCTCCCCAGAGGAGGATGCTAGCAATATTCTTCCTCTACAGCCTGCAGAACCACGAGCCCATGAAACCTCTTTTCTTATAAATTACCCAGTCTCAGATATCTCTTTGTAGCAATGCAAGAACAGCCTAAGACAGAATAGAAATACATAAAAATGTGAACAGTGGTGGTTATCTCTGGATGATGAATTTTGGATGGTTGTTTTGTTTGATCTATATTATCTTTTGTTCTATAGTGAAGATATATTAATGTTAACGTTTATAAAACTAACAGAACAAGTAAGGCATTTTTCTTGAGTATGTAATCACACACAGAGTGAAATATCAAATAGTAGAGAAAGACTTCTCATGAGAAACAATAATCCCCTTTAATTCTTTTATCTGTTTCTGGCGCTGGAGATCACATCAAAGCCTGCTACCTAGCAGTTTAACTGTGTTCCACTTGGCCCATGCATTCTATTTGCAGATGATTTTATTAACTGCCAGTATTTAAAACAGCAGGTGCTTTTTTATGTAAAAATCTTATTTTAGGCCAGTCTACAAATAAACAAAAGATACCCATATGTCACTAATTGACCCTGGAGTTAAGTAATGGCTTCCCATACACATGGTTTTGCTGCATTTTGTCATAATCCCCACCAACTTGTATTTTTTTCAACACTAGACTCATCTGACAAGTTTCCATTATCTTTCCACTGATTACCTGGATTTTTGACTTCTGTCTGTGTATTATGCTGGTACCTATTTCTTGATGTATCTTGTTGAGGCACTTGACTTTCTGCTAGATGGCTGAGGCTATAAGTTGTTCATTTCCATGTCTTCCCAATACAGTTATGGCAACCAGTTTTATTAGGTCAGTGCAAAAGTAATTGTGGTTTTTGCCATTACTTTAATGGCTGGCACAGGGAGGGAGGAGAACATCACACACTGAGGTCTGTTGGGGCGTTGTGGGCTAGAGAAGGGACAGCAGGGGATGGGGAGGTTGGAGAGGGATAACATTGGGAGAAATGCCAGATATAGGTGACAGGAGGATGGAGGCAGCAAACCACCATGACATGTATTTACTCATGCAACAATCCTGCAAGATTTGCACATGTACCCCAGAACTTAAAGTACAATTTAAAAAAAAAAAAGACCTTTAATCAGCTCACAGTTCTGCAGGCTTTACAAGAAGCACGTGCTGGCCTCAGGAGGCTTACAGTCACGGTGGAAGGCAATGCAGAGCCAGCAAGTCATATGGCAAGAGTGGAAGCAAGAGAGAGAAGAGGGTGGTCCCAGACTCTTTGAAGCAACCAGATCTCCTCTGAACTGAGCAAGAACTCATTTACCAGCAAGGGAATGATGCTAAATTATTCATGAAAAGATCCACTTCCATGATCCAATCACCTCCCACCAGGCCCCACCTCCAACATTAGGAATCACATTTCCAGCTGAGATTTGGAGGGGACAAACATCCAAACCGTATCACAAGATGAAGCTCTTACCCCTGCCTTTAGCTCCCTTCCTTCTACATCCCAACTTCTGTTATCACTGCTTATCATTACTTTTGCTTTGTAATCACTAAAACTGAAAACATCTACATTCTGTTCTGTAAACAAAATTAAGTGACCCATGCTCTGTCCATACACTGATCTGCCAAGTTAAAAAATCAACAATTCCCAACGATGATAGACTGGATAGGGAAAATGTGGTAACATATACACCATGGAATATTATGCAGCCATCAAAAACGATGAGTTCACGTCCTTTGTAGGGACATGGATGAACCTGGAAACCATCATTCTCAGCAAACTGACACAAGAGCAGAAAATCAAACACCGTATATTCTCACTCATAGGCGGGTGTTGAACAATGAGAACACATGGACACAGGGAGGGGAGCACTACACACTGGGGTCCGTTGGGGGGAAATGGGGGAGGGGCGGGTGGGTGGGGAGGTGGGAAGAGATAGCATGGGGAGGAATGACAGATACAGGTGAGGGGACGGAAGGCAGCAAACCACACTGCCATGTGTGTACCTATGCAACAATCTTGCATGTACATCACATGTACCCCAAAACCTAAAATGCAATAAATAAAATTTTTAAAAAAAGTATTAACAAAAAAAAAATCAACAATTCCATTTCTATTCTGTGAACATGCCTATATATTGTTCATAACCAATCTAAGTGGTACACTAGAATTACATTTTCTTTTTTTACACAACCTCTTCACCCCCGCCCCTGGAGTTGCTACTTTCCTTTATTCTCTCTTTTGCATTAGTTCCTTTTGCATAGCATCCATTACTTTTAAACTTTCCATGCAATTAAGTATTCTTTGTCCTTCTTTGCTGCCACAACCTTTCTCTCTCTTATTCTGCTATGGCTCATTTTCAAAGGACTTTTTCAGAAATGTTAAGGAAGAGGTAAATTTTCTGCATTGTTACAGTCTGGAAATGCCTTCAGTTTATTCGTAAACTGAACTAACAATTCTGCAAAGTAATTGAATTCTGAGTTGCTAATTCTTTGTGCATAGAGCAACTGAATGTTTTGTTGTTTTGTTTTGAGACGGGGTTTTGCTCTTGTTGCCCAGGCTGTAGTGCAATGATGTGATCTTGGCTCATGGCGACCTCTGCCTCCCAGATTCGAGCAATTCTCCTGCCCCTATCTCCCAAGTAGCTGGGATTACAGGTATGTGCCACCATGCCTGGCTAATTTTGTATTTTTATTAAAGACGGGGTTTTACCATGTTGGACAGGCTGGTCTCAAACTCCTGACCTCAGGTAATCTGCCTGCCTTGGCCTCCCAAATTGCTGGGATTACAGGTGTGAGCCACTGCACCCAGCCAGAACGCTGAATGCTCCATGCTTTTGCCTGGTGAGAAGTGTTGTGGACGGTCAAGGGCCTGTTCCTTTCATAGATGCACTGTTTCCCCCCTTTCCTTGAAGTCTTCCAACTTTTTCCTTTCGGTTCTTGGTGTCTGAAACTTTACACTGATGTGCATAGCTGTTGTTCTTTTCTTATATTGTGTTTGGCATGTAAACATTTACTTTCTTCAGCTCTAGAAAATTATTTTGTATTATTTATTTGGTAAATTTCCTTCTGTTTATTTTTTCCTCTTATTTTCTGGAATGCCTCTTGGTCAGATGATGGACCTCCTATATCAGTTGTGTGTTTTCTCCCACCTTTTTATTGCTATTTGTTTTCTTATACTTTTAAGGAAATTCCCTCAAATTCATCTTTTAACCTTTCCCTTGATTTTGTTATTTTTTATATTAACAACAATAGTGATTTCCATATATGTTTCTCTCTTCCTTTTAATAACATCCTGTTCTTGTTTTGTGGATGAATCATCTTGAATCTCTCTGAGAAACTGTGAAACGTTTTAGCTTTGTTGTTGCAGTTGCTGTTTTTGTTGTTACCAAAATTTCGTCCTCTTCTTCCTAGGTCATTTTTTTCATCTTGTTTAACTTAATCTAGGCTTTCATTAAATTTCTTCTTATCCTTTCATGTTTACAAGAGTAGTGATCAAAAGCTAATTCAAGGTCTATAGGCAAGGGCAGAGCTGGTTGACTGGTAGAATTTGTTTTCAAGATCTGATGAGTTGTGCTGGATGCATCCTAAATGCCAGTATGTGGCACCTTTATTCTCTGCCTCTATTGACTTTCTTACATGATGACACAGGTGCCTGGTGGCATTGCATACTTGGCATGTGGTTGGAGATATGGGAGCAAGAATCAATAGGTTTCCAATTAACCCTCCTATTTTCATCTTCTCTTTCGATCACACCTGACATTTCTGAGGTCTCCAGTTTGTATAGGGCTCCGTAAGCTGATCAGTTTCCTCTTTGGTGAACTACGGCCAACTCTAAGTTGTCATGTCCTCTGTCCTGCTCCAGCAGTCTCCCCTCCTTCATCAGTGTGGTCCTCCACAGATCCATTGGACTCCCTCACCCTCTAAATGGCCGTCGCCCATTTGCTTGGTGTTAAGGGCTTATGACTATTTTAATTGCTTCATAATCATTTTAGAAAAGTCTTGGGAAGTGAAGGAGGTAAATGAGCATGGCCAGTCTGCCATCCTTCATTGGATGGCTCACCACCTGCTTTTTAAACTGCTTGGATGTTTAAACTTGGCCCTAAATTGACTTCTCTTGTGCCTTAGTAATGACCAACAAAGTAGCCTGGACCCCAGTTATTACACAGACATGAGATGTATTTGGAGGTGTCCACATGTCTTTACGTGTGAAAATATGTACTCAGAGGATGACAAAGGCTATGTGCTTCAATTTTAAATTCGTAATACATTTTTTAAAAATTTAAATTATGTCTTTTTTATGTTCCTGTACATTGTGATAATGGGAGAGGTTAGATGAGGTTAAGTAAAAGTTACCTTGTACTTTTTTCTTATCTTTTTTTTTTCTTTCCTTTTTTTTTTTTTTTTTTTTTGAGATGGAGTTGTGCTCTTGTTGCCCACACTAGAGTGCAATGGTATGATCTTGGCTCACTGCAACCTCCACCTCCCGGGTTCAAGTGATTCTCCTGCCTCAGCCTCCCAAGTAGCTGGGATTACAGGTATCTGCTATCACACCCAGCTAATTTTGTATTTTTAGTAGAGTCAGGGTTTCTCCATGTTGGTCAGGCTGGTCTCGAACTCCCGACCTCAGGTGATCCACTTGCCTTGGCCTCCCAAAGTGCTGGCATTACCACCGCACCCAGCCATTACCTTGTACTTCTAGGACCTTCGAGTCAGAGGAGGACTTTGATTCCAGACAGCCCAACCCCAGATCAGCTGCAGCAGATCCTATCAGTAGTCCTCCCTGACCCATGTGGGTTCCTGTTGACCATTTTCATGCTAACCCCAGTTTTAATGTGTTCTAATAGCACACATCACATTTGTTGCTTCTAAAAGCAGCACCTGCACCATTTTGTCAGGCGATTGGAGCCTATTTTTCTCCGACAGAAGCAGAGGCAGAACGTATGCACCCTTCTCCCTCTCCACATCCCTCACACCTTGTAGCTTTCAACACCTTGACGACTACGGTGGTGGGGTACGGAAAGTCAGCTCTCTCACCTGGGAGCAGGAGATCTCTGGCTGTCCGTGCCACACTGCCCCTGCCAGATCAAGATTAAATCCTCACTAGGATGCTGCCTAAGACATCCCCAAATATGCCTTCATTTCCTTCTCTGCTCTGCTTTCCCTGGTCCCATAGGAATGCCCCACAGAGTGCTTCCTTCAGAATCACCTCTGTGCGAACCCTCATCTAAGGTGCTCTGGCAGTGACATAGGCTAAAATGACTGACAGTCATTGCGTTCTTTCCTAAACAGCACCTTAATGAAAATCTGGCAAAGCTCACAGCCAAGTTTGAGAAAGCAACAGCAGACAAACTCAAATGTCAGCAAGAAGCTGAAGTGACCGCAGGCACCATCTCCCTTGCCAACCGCCTGGTGAGTGTGAGCTGCGGCAGCCCGAGCTGTAATTATATTAGCAGGTTTGTCAAGTGCTGCGGAGGTGCAAGATAGATGAGCACAGCACAGCAGCACTTTGACTTAGGGGGAAAGTATTAAAATGTGCTGAAATGCAGGAATTGAGCCCTGAGGAAAATGTGGATGCATAAACCCCGATCTGGTCAAAGGCGTTTTCTTACAGACATGGTTGGGAGGATGGGAGTGCTGGATCTATCAGGCAGCCCATGCAAGATGTGAACGCGCCTACATTCACGTGTATTGACCAGAGGAAACATTACGAGACAAAGATGGCATGTTATAGGCAAACTGTAACGTTCCTATCTATGTAATGTTTCATAATAAGGGTGTGACCAAGCTGGGCATGATGGCTCATGACTGTAATCCCAGCACTTTGAGAGGCTGAGGCAGGTGCATCACTTGAGGTCAGGAGTTTGAGACCAGCCTGGCTAACATGGTGAAACCACACCTCTACTAAAAATACAAAAAATTAGCCAGGCATGATGGCGGGGTCCTGCAATCCCAGCCACATTGGAGGCTGAGGCAGGAGAATCGCTTGAACCCAGGAGGCGGAGGTTGCAGTGTGCCAATTTCACACCATTGCACTGCAGCCTGGGCAACAAGAGTAAAACTCGGTCTCAAAAAATAAATAAATAAATAAGGGTGTGGCCAAGATTAGAAACTGAGATAGAAACAGAAAAGAATGAGACCAACTGACCCTGTTTCAGAACACACACACACACACACACACACACACACACACACACACGCACGCTCTGGTCTTCCTGGGAAAACAAATCTGAAGGTCAGGGCAGCCGTGCTTGTGTTATGAATGTTTGTTTCTGCATAACAAATCACTCCAAAACTTAGTGATTTTGCACAATAGCCATTTCTTTTATCTCACAAGTTTGTCGAGGGCAGGGTTCAGCTGGCCAGGTCTCCTGCTCTATGTCGTCATGACTGGGGTCACTCAGTACATTCAGCTGGTGGCTAGGCTGGAGGCCCCAACATGACTTCCTCCACATGCTCAGCATCTTGGCAGGGCTGGTTGGAAAGGAGGGTGCAGCTGGGCCTCTGTTCCTTTCTTTGTAGCCTCAGGGCCTCTCCATGCACTCTCTCTCTAGCAGGGTAGTTGGACGTCTTACACAGTAACTCAGCATATCAAGGGCAAGTGTCCCAAGAGGCAGGAAGTGGAAAGTCCCAATATCTTACGGGCTGGGACTGAAAACTGGCACAGCATCACTTCCGCTGTACTCTATAGGTCAAAGCTGTCACAGATTAAAGGGCAGAGAGCACAGACAGCAACTCTTAATGACAGGAATGTCAAAGAATCGGTGGCCTTTTTAAATCCCCCATGGCTTGTATCTCTCATCCTATATATCAGCTAAGACTCTGCAAAGCAGAGTCCAATGGATGCGATTTCTCTTCAAGCTAGAGACTTTACAGCACCCGCCTCACCAGGGAAGGAAGTACAATCCACACCTGTTGACATTTATTCCAGCCACCACTGATTTATACAACAAAGCCAGATTTTAATCTGGGGAGCAGTGAGTCATAGCCATCGCTGAACCGAGCTGTGATGTAACGAAGACCAGCCGTACCCACATGTGTATCTGTGCAGTTATCACTGGACCAGCTTCCATGTAGCTTTGAGATGATCACTTTAGCTGAACAGCAACTCTCTGCCAGTGTGCAAGAAGCCCTCCAGATCTTCTAGCTGGCCTGTCTTCCATTCAGCTCACTACTTGGTTTCTGAACATAGCACAGCCTTCTCTGCCTGGCAGGAGCACTTTTGGAGTCAGTTCTTGTGGGAGGCAGTGTGGCACTCTGCTTTAGGAGTCAGGATGTTCAGGTTCTGAAGCCACCCCCTGTCTCTACCGACCTAGAGATTCTAGTGAGATACTTGGACTTTCTGACCTTTTGTGTAATCTGAAAACAGGCATGGGAATGATTGGGTTGGAAAATCTCTGAAGTCTATCCCAGCTCTGATATTCTATGATGTTATCATTCAAAGAAAAAATAAAGGCTGAGTCTTAACACAGAAGATAAGCTCTGCCATACCATTCACAGTCCTCTGTAGAATGGATAGCTCTCCTCCCAGGGAGATTGTACCAACCAGAAGAGGGATGGGCGGGGGGCAGGGCTTTGTACACACCCATGACCTTACCATACTTCTCTGTGTCTCAATTAGCATGTCTGTCTCTTTGCCTGCTGTGTATTATCTATGGGGCATGGACTTGATTTTGTTTATTTTCGTTTCCCCAGCATTTGGAAGGGAGAAAGAAGTGCTTAATTTTCTAACATGTTCCACAGACCAGGTATTGTGCTAAATAATAAACATGCATGATTACACTTCATCCTCTCAACAACCCTCTGATTGGGTGGTATCAGTCTCCACACATAGAAAGAGCAGAGTCAACCCCTGTCATCTTTCTGTGGCTCATATGATGCATGACACAGAACAGGAGCTTTTGTACTGAAAGGTTTGCTGCAGGCAGTGCAAGTCCGCATTGATGGAAAGGGCCATGTAAGTGATGTTCTGCATCTTCCCTCTATGAAGCATGTAGTGGGCGTTCATGATGGAATCACGGCTCTGCAGCCTTCTAGGTAACACGCCTCCTCTCCTCTCTGCCTTTTGAAATGGTAGGTTGGAGGACTCGCTTCTGAAAATGTGAGATGGGCAGAAGCCGTGCAGAACTTCAAACAGCAGGAACAGATGTTATGTGGAGACATTCTACTCATAACGGCTTTCATTTCCTACCTTGGCTTCTTTACAAAGAAATACCGGCAGAGCCTCATGGACGGGACTTGGAGGCCCTACCTGAGCCAGCTGAAGGTATGTATGGCTTGAATTTCTCCCGATCACATCAGCCTCTGGGCACCAATGAGAAGACAGGACGGTCATAATTCACATCCTCTGGTGTCCTCCTGCACACTCACGTCCACCACCCACTGAGCACCAGGTGTGAAATCTGCATACCCATGTCCTTCCACACTGCCTTGCATTGGTGCCTGCTGCCTTCCAGGACACCTGGGAACAGCATCTCACCTCTGAATACAGTCTTCCATGCGGACACTAGTCCTCTACTCCGCAGGCTGTCTCCTAGCAATCCTTAAAGCTATGAAACCTGGGAGAAAGAAGGAAAATAACAAACCAGTTTCCTCTCTGATCTCCCCACTTCAGAGCCAGACTTCGTGGGAGCAGTCAGGGGAAATTCCCTTTCCCAGATCCTTCATTGCACCTTGTCACTAAGCCCCAAAGCTACACAGCTTGTGCTCATGACTCACAGATACCCTTCGTCGGCTTCTATCCTGCCTGATCCCATGAACAGCTGCTCACACGCTTCTTATGTGGGCTGTGCAGCTGGTCCTCTTCATGAGGCTAGGTGGATTTTACTCCCAACCCACCCCCTTCCCTCACTCACCCCAGCGTTAATGAACTGGGAAGCGGGGAAATACTGGTTTCCCATTAAAGGGGATTCAAAGTTGTACCTGGACCCGATCATCAGAAGAAGTCCTAATATTTTCCTGGTGCTTTCACATCACTCATAGCAACCCACGCATACTCCCTGTGTACTGAGGATGTCCTGCTACTCCACCACACAGGGCACACAAAACGTTCAAGACCAGGATACCATTGGCAAGTTCACAGTCCAGTGGAGGAGATTAGGTTCATCAAAGTCAGCTAGGGTGAAAGTCAGCCCCAGATGTCACAACGTAAGGTAAACACTGTATTCCAAATCCGTTTGTAAGTGGAACCTTAGAACATAGTGACGGTTGTTTTCCCAGATCAGCTCATAAAACCCTGCTCAACTGATGATTAGCTGAACAGTTGTTTAAAAAATGTTACAATGGCTGGGCACAGTGGCTCATGTCTGTAATCCCAGCACTTTGGGAGGCTGAGGCAGGCAGATCACAAGGTCAGGAGATGGAAACAATCCTGGCCAACATGGTGAAACCCCGTCTCGACTAAAAATACAAAAATTAGCTGGGCGTGGTGGTGCGCACCTGTAGTCCCAGCTGCTTGGGAGGCTGAGGCAGGAGAATTGCTTGAACTCAGGAGGCAGAGGTTGCAATGAGCTGAGATCATGCCACTGCACTCCAGCCTGGTGAGAGAGCAAGACCTATCTCAAAAAAAAAAGTTACAGTGCTAGCAAATAAACAAAAAATAAAGCAGCTATTTTACTCATCCTAAACACTTTTGGAAAAAAAGGAAATTGTTGAAGGAACCATCGTTAACTGAGTGAATGAAGATGAAGAGCTCAGTAGCAGCTTAGTGAGGATTTTTCTGGCTTTGTTTGACTTCTTAGGACTTCTTTGGCGGTCTGGTAAGGCCTGTGGATTCCTTCTCAGAGTAATGGTTTTGAGCATGTAAAATAGAATGCATGAGATTACAAAGGGAAAAAATATATTGGAACACATTTCTGGTCCCAGATAATAATCCCCAAGGGGCTGATTTCCCTTCAGAGGTTTGCTTGATGCTGTAACTGGCCATCTGTGCCCTTGGTAGATGCAACTAAGAGGATGGAAGTTGGTGTGGAGAGGTTTCCCTGGGATAACTGGGCAAAACAAATTTGAGAGAGGAGTGAGATGAAGGGGTTAAAGGTTATTTGTCTAACAACCTTGAAAGGATTATGCTAAGTGAAAGTAGCCAGACACAAAAGGTCACATATTGTAGGATTCCATTTATAGCAAATATCCAGAATAAGAAAATATATTCATAGTTTCCATGAGCTGGGGGTAGACAGAAATCAGGGGGACTGTTAAATGAGTATGAGATCTGGGATGATGAAGTGTTTTGGAAGTAGAGCTGATGGCTACATAATGTGTGAATGGACTGAATACCACTGAATTGTGCACTTTAAAATGGTTAATTTATTTTGTATGTATGTTCCCTTAATTAAAAAGTATATATACGGGTCATCAATGAAAAAGATAGCCTGTAAAGCTTAATTGCTTAAGTGAGCCCGGCGTGGCAGCTCACGCCTGTAATCACAGTACTTTGGGAAGCCAAGGAGCATGAATTGCAGAGGTCGGAAGTTCAAGACCAGCCTGGCCAACATGGTGAAACCTCATCTCTACTAAAAACAGAAAAATTTAGCTGGGTGTGGTGGTGGACTCCTGTAATCCCAGCTATTCAGGAGGCTGAGGCAGGAGAATCACTTGAACCTGGGAGGTGGAGGTTGCAGTGAGCCGAGATCATGCCATTGCACTCCAGCCTGGGTGACAGAGCAAGACTCCATCTCAAAAAAAAAAAAAAAAAAAAAAAAATTAAGTGAGCAGAGCAGAGAAAGGCTAACAAAAAAAGAAAGTGTCTAAGGCACACACAGGAGCCCTGAAAAGGCACAAGAGAAACCACAGGCAAGTTCTCAGAATGATAAATGCTTGCCAGCTTCCCCACAGGTACCAGCAGGTGGATTTGCAGCAAAGAGTCCTGCATGCAGCCTGGGAGTTGGGTGTTTGGGGAAAGGGGAAAGAAAACCCATCCAGCCTTTTGCAAGCTGGTGAAACAGACGAGAGGAAAGTGTAGTTTGTGCTGGCTGGTACAGACAGGAGCAAACCAACTAGGCATGGGACCTGGTGCTGGTTCACAGTGTGCACATAAATAACAGACATATAGCAGAGAAATACCACTGTTAACATGGGTAAGAGTGTGCAGGAGGTCGTAGATTAAAATACAGATAATCTAGTAGAATTGATTTAGGTAAAGATACCAAAAAAGAAAGGATCAACCACACGAGCTGAATTTCTGCAGTTGTCCATCCATGGAGAGGGGGGAAAAAAAAAGGCTATCAGGACTTTAATAGAGCCTGCTTTTAGAAATAATCACACAGCCAGAAAAGCATTCTTTTGTGGGATATTGATCTTGCTTTTAAAGGAGATGTGTCATTTGGTGAGGAACTGTGCATTCACCCCCAGCTGAGAATGTCTTCTTCTTTTCTGATTGTGGGGTGGTGGTTCTTCCTCATCAGACTCCTATTCCAGTCACTCCAACCCTGGACCTCCTGAGGATGCTGATGGACGATGCTGACGTGGCTGCCTGGCAGAACGAGGGCCTCCCAGCCGACCGCATGTCCATAGAGAATGCCACCATCCTCATCAACTGTGAGCGCTGGCCACTCATGGTTGACCCTCAGCTGCAAGGCATCAAATGGATCAAGAATAAATATGGTGAAGATCTTCGGGTCACACAGATTGGTCAGAAAGGGTAAGTGGGTGAGCACGCAAGTTCTCACTTTAGCCATTTGTGCAGGAAAATGTATGTAACTTGAGCAGATTTTAAGCCCCATTCAATGGTTTGTACACTCTCTCCATGAGGCTTCTCAGGTTTCTCCTCTCATTTTTGTAAACAGCTCAGTGAAAGATGCCTGGGTACTAAGTCTTTGCTTTTCATCCCCATCAGAAATCATGTGCTGCAACCTCCTGACCCATTCTGGGGTCCTTTCTTCACCATCCCTGAAGCTCATCCTCTCATCACCACTGCCCCTCAAACACTTCCTCCCCAAGCCTCACATCCCATTGTCACACAGCTCTGTACTTTAGAAAGCCTTCCTTACTCTTCCTCTTTTTTTTTTTTTAATTTTGGAGATGGAGTTTCACTTTTGTTGTCCAGGCTGCAGTGCAATGGCACGATCTCGGCTCACTGTAACCTCCACCTCCTGAGTTCAAGCGATTTTCCTCCCTCGGCCTTTCAAGCAGCTGGGATTACAGGTGCCCGCCACCACGCCTGGCTAATTTTTTGTATTTTTAAAAGAGACAGGGTTTCACCATGTTGGCCAGACTGGTCTTGAACTCCTGTCCTCAGGTGATCCACCTGCCTCAGCCTCCCAAAGTGTTGGGATTATAGGAGTGAGCCACTGTGCCCGGCCAAGTCTTCCTCAATTTTAGCCAAAAGCTGCCTCCTTTATCTCCCCTCTACCTGCTATTTCTGCCTCTGCCCTGGAGCCACATAGAACGACCTAAACTCTCCTCCTGAGGCACAATTGGACATTTCAGTAGGTCTCGTGGAGCAGCTGAGTTAGTTATGAAACCATCAGAGCCCTTGGTACCTGCCATGTGGCTTTGTACTTACCTGTGGGAGAGTTACCACATGAAGGGATGTGAAGGGCACAGAGAATGTCTGGCCAGCACCCACCAGGCTCCAGCGGCTTGGGTCTCGGCATCCCTCAGGCATCCCTTCATTTTAGCCTTGCAGTTTCCATACTCATCATGTTGTGAGTCATTAGGACGCCTGGGGAAACAGGCTGGGGCAACGTGGAAGAGGAAGTGAGGCAGACAACATTCGTTGGGAGGTTGATATGCATCAGTCTTGGTGTTAGGGATTTTATCTCAAATGCCTTCCTTAATCCACACAGTTAATAAGATTAGTAACCCATTGGTAATAACCAGTAAGGTTATTGGTTCCATTTCACATCCAAGGAAGCAGAGGTTCACAGAAGTTAAGTAATTTCCCCAGGAGTACATCATTTTAAAAGTGATGGAAATTTTGCACTAGTGTTTACAGCAGTGCTGTTCAAAATAGACAATGGTGAAGGGAACCCAGGTGTTCACTGACAAACAATGTGATGTACACATGCAGCGGAATATTATTGCCTTAAAAGGAAAACAATTCTTTTTTGTTGTTGTTGTTTTGTTTTGAGATAGAGTCTCACTCTGTCACCCACACTGGAGTGCAGTCACTCAGTCTTCGCTCACTACAACCTCCACCTCCCGAGTTCAAGTGATTCTCCTGCCTCAGCCTCCTGAGTACCTGGGACTAACAGGCATGTGCCACCATGCCCAGCTAATTTTTGTTATTTTTCAATAGAGATGGGGTTTCACCATGTTGGTCAAGCTGGTCTTGAACTCCTAACCTCATGACCCACCTGCCTTGGCCTCCCAAAGTGCCAGGATTATAGGCGTGAGCCACCATGCCCTTCAGGAAAACAGTTCTTAAAAGAGTATAATTAGATTGTTTGTGATACAAAGGAGAAATGCTTGAGGACATGGATATCTCATTTTCCATGACGTGATTATTATACATGGCATTTCTGTATCAAAATAGCTCATGTACCCCATAAATATATACACCTATGTACCCACAAAAATTGAAAGTAAAAAATTTGTTCAAGAAAAACATAAAATAAAATTGAAGTAAAAAAAGAAGAGAAAAAATTTCGGACACATACCACAACATGAATGAGTCTTTAAAGTGTTAAGCAAAGTAAAATAAGCTGGTGACAGAAAGACAAATGTGGTATGATTCCTCTCATCCAAGGTACCCAGAGTAGTCAAATTTACTGAGACAGAAAGTAGAATAGCGTTTGCCAGGGACTGGGAGTGAGAGGGGAATGGAGAGTTAGTGTTTCACAGGTGCAGAGTTTCAGTTTTCCAAGAACAGTTCTGTGAATGGATGATGGTGATGGATGCACTACAGTGTACTTAAAGCCACTGAACTGTACACTTTAAGATGGCACATTAGGCTGGGCATGGTGGCTCATGTGTGTAATCCCAGCACTTTGGGAGACCTAGGTGGGAGGATCACCTGAGGTCAGGAGTTCAAGACCAGCCTGGCCAACATGGCAAAACCCTGTCTCTACTAAAAATAAAAAATTAGCTGGGTGTGGTGCTGTGCGTCTCTAGTCCCAGCGACTTGGGAAGCTGAAGCAGGAGAATCACTTGAACCCGGGAATCAGAGATTGCAGTGAGCTGAGATCACGCCACTGCACTCCAGCCTGGGTGACAGAATGAGACTCCATCTCAAAAAAAAAAAAAAAAAAAAAAAAAAGATGGTACATTATATATTATGTATATTTTACCATAATTTAAATAAATTAATTAATTTGTTTAAAAAGGAATGGAGGCAGCCGGGCACAGTGGCTCAAGCCTGTAATCCTAGCACTTTGGGAGGCCGAGGCTGGCAGATGACTTGAGGTCAGGAGTTCAAGACCATCCTGGCCAACATGGTGAAACCCTGTCTTTACTAAAAATTTTAAAATTAGCTGGGCATGGTGGCACGCGCCTGTAATCCCAGATACTCGAGAAGCTGAGGCAGGAGAATCGCTTGAACCCAGGAGGTGGAGGTTGCAGTGAGCCAAGATTGCGCCATTGCACTCCAGCCTGGGGGACAAGAGCAAAAACTCCATCTCAGATAAAAAGTAATGGAGACACTATTTGAAACCGGGCCATCCTAACTTATAAACCTAAGATTCATGCACTCTAGCTCACTGCCACCGAAGTAAGCTTTATTGCTCTGGCCTCATGTCCCAAGAATGCTTGTACAGAGGTCCAGATTACTCGAGGTTGTTTAAATCAAACATATAATGTTAAAAATAATAGTTAACCAGAGCAGATATTAAATATTAGAATTACTTATCTTATAGAGCAAACTTTGTTGAGATATGAACGCAAAGGCATGTTATAGAGACAGATACATAGATACATAGAGAGATAGATTTTTTTCTCTTTTTGAGATGGAGTCTCACTCTGTTGCCCAGGCTAGAGTGCAGTGGCGCTATCCCAGCTCACTGCAAACTCCACCTTCTGGGTTGAAGCAATTCTCTCATCTCAGCCTCCCAAGTAGCTGGGATTACGGGCATGCACCACCATGCCTGGCTAATTTTTGTATTTTTAGTAGAGACAGCGTTTTACCATGTTGCCCAGTTGCCTCCAACTCTTGACCTCAGGTGATCCACCCACCTCAGCCTTCCAAATTACTGGGATTATAGGCATGAACCACCACGCCCAGTCAATATGATATATTTTTTATTCGAGTCTTCAGTGGCGTAATAATCCAACCCTGGCTTTCTCTCCAAACTTTAATTAAAATATTCTTTTCCAGTTGACTAATAATGCATTTTAGGCATATGTATGTTCTTTTTGCTCATTGCTGTGTCCCTAGTATCTAAAACACTGCCTGACACACTCTAGGCCCTTAATAAATACATTCAATCAATTCTTAGTTCATGACCGTTAACTACTTTCCTGTTGGGTGGTTCTCTAGATTTGTTGTATATTATTTGAATAGAAATGTTGCATTATGTATAATGTGTACAGTCTTCTTTCATCATATGAATGAAAATTTGTTCAAGCGTCTCATTTGTCTTTTAATTTAATTTTGTGGAGTTTTACATACCACCACGCCCAGCTAATTTTTATATTTTTAGTAGAGACGGGGTTTCACCATGTTGGCTAGGTTATCTCAAACTCCTGACCTCAAGTGATCTGCCCGCCTTGGTCTCTCAAAGTGCTAGAATTATAGGCTTGAACCACCACACCCGGCTGGCTCCATTACTTTTTAAACAATTTAATTTTGTGAGGTTTTACCTACTACAGTTCATTTTATTTTAGTTTTTATTTGATCAGAGTTGTCAGCCATTTATTCTATAAATAATGCCTAGAGGAATCTTTCCTCTCCAAGAATTTTTAAAATATTCACCTACATTTTTTTGTTTTGTTTTGTTTTGTTTTGTTTTGAGACAGGGTCTTACTCTGTCACCCAGGCTGGAATACAGTGGTGAAATCATGGCTCCCTGCAGCCTCGACCTCCAGGGCTCAAGCAGTCCTCCTACTTTAGACTCCCAAGTAGCTGGAACTACAGATACACAACACCATGCCCAGCTAATTCTTGTATTTTTGTAGAAAGGGTGTCTCACTATATTGCCCAGGCTGGTCTAGAACTCCTGGCCTCAAGCAATCATTCCATCTTGGCCTCCCAAAGTTCCAGAACTACAGGCATGAGCCACCAGTCCTGGCCCATTTTTTGAGTTTTTTCTGAGTTTTCCTTTTACATAGAAATCCAATGAATTTAAATGTATTTTAAGCTATATGTGGTACAGACTAATTTTCCAAGTGGTTAGCTGTTGTTTCAGTACCATCTATTAAAATTTCCATTCTTTCCTCAATTAAATAGAGATGTCATTTTACTATATATTAAATTATTTTATTAAATAGGTTCATTATTCTTTTCTATTTATCTAATACTATGCCAGCCCTTATTTACTTTTATATTTAGTAACATTTATTGTGGTGTTTCTCATTATGGAGGTAATGTATCATCATTGTAAAGAAAAGTGAGGGGGTGGGGTAGGAGTTCCCAAAAAAAGAATAATAATAAAAAGCAAAGAAGTAAAAACTTCTATAATTCATCTTTCAAAAACATTGCTAACTTGTTGGTCTATTTAGGTCTATTAAAGGCTGTCCTTTAAGCCTTTCTATATTGTCAAAGTATATAAGATACTTAGTATTAGATCATATAAGTCCCTCCTCTTCTTCATTACTGGTTTTCTCCTTGCCAGCCTCATTGTGTTCTTTTAGATAAACTTTAAGGGTGAGTTCCATAAAGTTTTATTGTTATCGTTTATTTGAATTGTATTATATCAGTCTTACAGATAGACTTTAAGAAAATCAACCTACTTACATATTTATAAACTCTACATAACACTGAAAAGGTAAAAGTAACCTAGATCTTTGTTAATTGATTGATAAATTAAGGGGTATCAATATGGCCTAATACCCAGTCATTTAAAATTACATGGAAGAATATTTAATGACATGGTGAAATGTTTACAATATATTTTATGTACCAAAACCAGGTTAGAAAACAAAACTGCCGGCCGGGCGCGGTGGCTCAAGCCTGTAATCCCAGCACTTTGGGAGGCCAAGGCGGGTGGATCACGAAGTCGAGAGATCGAGACCATCCTGGTCAACATGGTGAAACCCCGTCTCTACTAAAAATACAAAAAAATTAGCTGGGCATGGTGGCGCGTGCATGTAATTCCAGCTGGGCATGGTGGCGCGTGCATGTAATTCCAGCTACTCAGGAGGCTGAGGCAGGAGAATTGCCTGAACCCAGGACAGCCTGGGTAACAAGAACGAAACTCCGTCTCAAAAAAAAAAAAAAAAAAAGAAAACAAAACTGCCATATGAATCTCATACTATCAAAGCTAAACTTGACAATATAATATATTCAAACATACATGGTATACACCAATGTATTAAAGACAAATGACCTGGCACGGTGGCTCATGCCTGTAATCCCAGCAACTTTGGGAGGCCGAGTGAGGCGGATCACGAGGTCAGGAGTTTAACACCAGCCTGACCAACATAGTGAAACCCAGTCTTTACTAAAAATAGAAAAATTAGCTGGGCTTGGTGGTGCACACCTCTAACCCCAGCTGCTCAGGAGGCTGAGGCAGAAGAATCACTTCAACCGAGGAGGCAGAGGTTGTAGTGAGCGGAGATCATGCCGCTGCACTCTAGCCTTGGCAACAGAGTGAGACTGTCTCAAATTTAAAAAAAAAAAAAAAAAAAAGATTATCGTTTTCATCTTTTTTTGTATTTTGTAATTTCTCCCTATTTCTAAAAATGTATAGAATCACATAAATATCACTTTACATAGGGAAAAAATGTGGCCTCTGAAAACATTCCAAATAGCTCTGCCTCCACGTATACTACCATATCTTAGAGGTCATGCTTGTCTCATTAAGTGGTCTCCAACTCCATAGCTTGCCAGAAGCTCATTCTGCCAACTCATCCTTGCTTCCCCAGCTACCTTCAAACCATAGAGCATGCACTGGAGGCTGGAGATGCGGTGCTGATTGAAAACCTAGAGGAGTCCATTGATCCTGTTCTGGGACCCCTGCTTGGGAGAGAAGTCATTAAAAAGGGACGGTAAGACTCAGCTGTGTTGCTGACCCTTTGTGAGGAGCTGGTTCATGGCCCCAGTTAGAATCATGGAGAGGTCTGCTCTTCCTAGAATTTCATCTCTTCAGTTGATGTCACATAGCTCCCTGCAGCATGTCCACCTTTCTTTCTTCCAGCAGAAGTCTATTTAGTGGCCTTTGCCTCCTAGAGAAAGTTTCCTGGAATAACTTTGCTTCCGTCAGCCAATGTCCCATTGACTTCCTTCTAAATGGCCACAGTGCACAATTTTGGAGAAACTTGAGAAGGAAATTGTTCAGAAAGCGGACTGACTTTTAAGTATGAGCATCTTATACAAGCCAGTCATCTGAATTCTGACAACTCGGTTCCTTGTCAATTTGATGAGCCTCTGCTACTTTGAGTGCTGGCTCATGATGAGGGCTTAACAAGCATAAGGCCAAGCAGGGGGTAGTGTGGAGAGGGAAAGAGAAGAAGGAGATAGATGGGCAGTCGGTTCGTATGAGGGGCAGAGTGATTATCAGGAAGGGGTGCTGGGCTCAGGAGCCTCACCCACTGCTGGGGCCATAGTTGCCTTTACTATCCTTAAGCTGTGCTCATTTACTTGCTTAATAATTACCTCCTCCCAAGTCAGCCTTGAGAAAAAGTAAGCCCTATTGCTAGCCTAGAAAGCACCTTTGTGGAAAGTGTAAGGTGGCTCCCCTTCCTACAAACACTCCACTGCCATCTGCTGGAGATTTCTCATAATGTGCTGATTTACATGGACACAACAGGAACAGCTCTTCCTAGAGTTGCACAGTGCAGAATCAAACACGGTGGCCACGGGGAGACGTCTATCCCCCTCCACACCTGTTCCCCACATTAGTGCAGAAAAGAACCCTAGGACTCATGTGAGACATACTTAGGAGGTCTCCTGGGAATATGGCAATATTGTTTGGAAAAAAGTCTCCAGTTCTGACCCTGACCAAATTTTGCAGGAAGGTACCTCACCTTCACGTGAGCCTTTATGTTCCAGATTCATTAAAATTGGAGACAAAGAGTGTGAATACAATCCCAAGTTCCGGCTCATCCTCCACACCAAGCTGGCTAATCCTCACTACCAACCCGAGCTGCAGGCTCAGGCCACCCTGATCAACTTCACCGTGACCAGGGCTGGCCTGGAGGACCAGTTGCTGGCCGCTGTGGTCAGCATGGAGAGGCCAGACCTGGAGCAGCTGAAGGTGAGGACAGGAGGGAGAAAAGGCTCTGCCACTACAGCCTGCCATGCACCTCACTCTGGGAGAGGTTGCGGAGGGGGCTGTTTTTCCTGGACTGAACAGGGTAGGTTCTGCTAGACCCTGGAAGAGTGCCAACCCCATGTAGCAACCTGGGAACAACATACTGGGGAAAGAAGGATGGGGGAGCTGAAGGATGGAAGCAAAAACAGCTTCGAGACTGGACACTCCTATGACCAACAGCAGAGCCTGGCATGGGATGTGAACATGAGTGCCGCTGATGACACATGTCCACGTGCCAGAACTAAGTGTAATGAAATTCTACAAGGGTAACAGAACTAGGTCCAACCATTTTAGGATCATGTCTTAGTCAGCTTGGGCTGCCATCACAAAATACCATAGGCAGGGTGGCTTGAATAACAGATATTTGTTTGCCTGTTGTTCTGAGGGTTGGAAGTCTGAAATCGTGTTTGTTTCTGATGAGGCCTCTTTTCCTGCCTTGGAGGCAGCAGGCTTCTCACTGTGACCTCATGTGACCTCTTCTTTGTGCATAAAGAAATAGAGAAACCTCCCTGGTGTCTCTGCTATGGCTGGGCACCACTCTGATGACCTCATTTAACATTAATTACCTTCTTAAAGGCCACAGCTCCAATATAGTCATGTGGGGAGTTAAGGTTTCCACATACAACTTTTAGGACAACACAATTCAGTCCATAGCAGATGATGTGCTTTTTGTGCTCTCTTTAAATGTGATTAGATTATATAACATGGGATTTGGAGGGGGCAGAATTCCAGTACATGAGAGATTGAGTTCAGGGCTCCCTGGGATTCTGCTTTCCGCAATCATTCAGTCATTGAACAGATACCTATGGAGCACCAACTCTTTAACAGGCAGGATTCGAGGTATGGAGGATTCAGCAGTAAACAAAGAAAACCGTGTCCCAGCCTTCGTGGAATCTGCACTCTAGTGGAGGAACACAGAAAACAGCAACGTAAACAGATAAACAATATCATTCAGATAGTAAGAATAATTTTTAAGAAAATCAAACAGGGTAATACTGGAAAGCCAGAGAGCAAATTTGATTAGTGGTGGTCAGAAGAAGATTCTATGAGGAGGTGGCATCTGAGCTAATTCCTAAATAATTGTAAAGCCTCTGGGCATAGAGCATTCCCAGCCCAGACAACAGCAAATCCTGGTCTTAAGGCAGGATCAAGGTATGTGGTTTTAAGAAACAGAAGAAAGGTCAGGGTGGCTGTAGCTGGAACCTTCAACAAGAAGGTTGTTCTTCCCACAGATCCAAAGGCTGTACTAGGGCAAAGACACTACAGCTGTCTGAAGCCAGTGCTTTAGAATACGGAGCAGAAAGGGAAGATGAGATGAGACCTGCTTAGATACCAGCACCCCACTCCAGCCTTGAAGAAGGTTTTACACAGTGTGCCATGGTTTACATAATCTGAACTGTGTAAGACAGATTCTGCTGATTTTTTTTTTTTAAGTAAGCCATAGGAGAGTTGTTCATCTGGGGAAAGTAAATTGGTGATAAGAGAGAACTCTCCAGAGAACTAAAACTGGACCCTACCCCCTAGTCACAGAAATAAGCTCCGTTGGCCGGACACAGTGGCTCACGCCTATAATCCCAGCACTTTGGGAGGCCGAGGCGGGTGGATCACGAGGTCAGGAGTTCGAGACCAGCCCGGTCAACATAGTGAAACCCCATCTCTACTAAAAATACAAAAATTAGCTGGGCATAGTGTTACGTGCCTATAGTCCCAGCTACTTGGGATGCTGAGGCCAGAGAATTGCTTGAACCTGGAAGGAGGAGGTTGTGGTGAGCCGAGATCACACCACTACACTCCAGGCTAGGCGACAGAACAACACTCCATCTCAAAAAATAAAAAAAGAATAAGCTCCATTTAGTGAACACTGACAATACAGTGTGTTGTGCATTGTACATTGTGCATTAAGCATAGCACAGAAATTCTACAAGCAGGGACTGGGATTACAGAGAAATAAAGAGAGTAAACTGGCTGAAAGTCATGTGCCTAGAATATTGTGCAGTTGGGCACCAATGTTGACTCCTCTGCTTGTCCCCTGCTCATGGTCTGAAGCTCTTTGCCATTCTGTCTCCAATTTACTGTCTCTAAGAAAAGGGACTCTGTCCCTATTCAGACCTATCCCTGTAGTAGGATGCTCTGGGCATCTGCACCTGACTCTCTGTTGCTTGATATTTGCAGTCCGATCTCACAAAGCAGCAGAATGGATTCAAAATTACCCTGAAAACACTGGAAGACAATCTTCTCTCTCGCCTCTCCTCTGCCTCTGGGAACTTCCTGGGAGAAACAGCGCTGGTGGAAAACCTAGAGATCACCAAGCAGACTGCTGCCGAAGTTGAGAAAAAGGTAAAACTCCTCTGGCTAGTCTGGGAAGGCAGCCTAGGTTGGAATCCTCCACAGTTCTCCCTCCTCTTAGACAATGAGTCTGACTTTTAGAAAGAAGTCAAAGTAACACATGGCTTTTTTGTCTTAGCTTGTATTCTTCTAGAAAGTCTACCTAGGCAGGATTCCTGAAGTGACCTCGTACATCCTGTATTATGTAGTTCCCACCTTCTGGAAAATAGTTTTGATGTCTCAACTCCATCCACGTTTGATGAACACTTAAGCCTTTGCAGGGCCTGGTATTCTGCACAGGGAATGGTAGCTCAAAATGGATACCTCAGGTAGTGTGCGGAATTGCCCTGAAGCTAAGGAATCGCATTGCTGGAAAAACCAACTGGTTTGGGCATGATTGCATCCTGACCAAAACACACCTGACTGCACAATCTCAGAAGTCTGATTTTAATGAGAAAACATCAATGACTTCCTAGGAAACTCAGGTCTCAAAAACTGTATCATCCTGGGAAGCAAAGATACAGTGCCATACTGAGTATAGCTTCCTTTATTTTACAATGTTTGGAAGGCCCTTGTTCCCCACTGTGGGGACTAGAAGACACGATGTGATGGGAAAGAGACCCACCCCCTGCTCTATCCCAGCAGACCACCAAACCTCCAACAAGCCTTCTGCAGTCTCAGTCCTGTGGTTGGATCAGAAGAGCATTGGACATACTGGCTCTGAGCAGGTCAGGGCATATCTCTAACAGTGTCTGGGAACAATATAACTTTGAAGGAAGATGCTTATTGCCAGATTATTGGGATTTCTCCAAATATGAAAGACTTCATTCTGGGTAGAGACAAGGTCGGAAATAAAAAAAGCAATGATGGGGTAAGCAGATAAACCAGGTCATACACTCCCTGGGATAATGGACAACTCAGGTTGGAGTGATGAGATTGAAAGGAGGAAAAGCCAGCCTAACCCTGGGCCGACAGCTGTGATGTGACCACCAGGTTTCACTACCAGTTATCTGTGGCCTCCGTATCTCTGGTTGGGGATGTGAGAGTTTGTAAAGTAATTATGGTAGACCTGCCACTGTCCTGGATAAGAGAGATGGGGAGACAGACCCAACTTACTTAGAGGAAGTAGGTCAGAGGATGGGATCCGCCACACTGATCTCTTCTCCCTGCCCCCTCATCTCTTATTTTTTTAATCCTTTTCTTTAAAATCAGTGAACATGTACTGAATACCTGCTGTGTGCCAAGGGTGTATGAAGCCTTCTTTTTCCTTTCGTTGTTCCTTTTCTTTTTGTCTTCTTTCTCTTTCTCATTTATTCACCCCATGAGTACGTACTTGAAGGCTACTGTATTCCAAGGTCCATGATGAAAGTTGGAGATACAACAAGGAATTTGCTATAATCCTAGGCTTCTAGGACCTGGCCCTCTGAGGAAGAAAGACAAGTAAACAGGCAGTTACAAAACAGGGCTGGTGGCTGAGGTCGAGAAAGCACAGGGAGGGGTAAACACACAGCAGAGGAACACTCAACCCATGTTGGGTGAGAGGGAGTAGGGGCTTCCCTTGAGTGTAACTGGAAAGTAGAGGGGGTGGGAGCTGGAAGTGGTCACTGGCGATGAGGCAGGAAAGGTTCCCTGAGTTTCCATCTTATAGGGCTGTGTAAACCATGCTGGGGAAATTGGGCTTTGTCCTGATGGGCATCAAAGATCATGAACCTCTTTTACACATTCTCCATCTCTGTTTCTTTCTGATTTGCTTTCATAACAATTTCCTGAGATTTCTCTTTTAGTTTGCTGATTTTCTTTTCAACTCCAGTCTATTTAAACTGTATGCTTTATAAATTTAAATAACTATATTCTTATTTTTAGAAATTCAAGTTAGTTCTTTTCCAGATATGCCTGTTCTTTTTCATAAGGTCCTTGCTTTATGCTTTCTTTTGTACCTACTGTTCTAAACATACTTTGTTAATGGTGAGTTTTAGGTTGTTCAGTCATTCTCAGTTCATGAGTGCTAATCCTTCTGGGGTGTTTTGGGTTTTAATTCTGTTTTGGAAAGGGGTCTTCTAATTGTTCCTTTTGGTAATACTCCTGCAGTTTGTAATTGTTTATTATGAGAACATCTTCAGTAAGGATCGTTACCTTTTCCTGTGGTGCTCCCACAAATTATTAGTAACTTTCCTCTATTTTGGAGCATACGGGCAGAGCATATTGAGGTTTGCATTTAGAGGCACAGTCTAACAGAAATCCCTATTCCTAGGGCCAGGCGCGATGGCTCACACCTGTAATCCCAGCACTCTGGGAGGCCAAGGCGGGCGAATCACATGGTCAGGAGATCAAGACCATCCTGACCAACATGGTGAAACCCCGACTCTACTAAAATACAAAAAAATTAGATGGACATGGTGGCATGCACCTCTAATCCCAGCTACTCAGGAGACTGAGGCAGGGGAATCACTTGAACCCAGGAGGCAGAGGTTGCAGTGAGCTGAGATCACGCCACTGCACTCCAACCTGGGTGACAGAGCAAGACTCCGTCGAAAGAAGGAAAGAAAGAAAGAGAGAGAGAGAGAAAGGAAGGAAAGAAGGAAGGAAGGAAGGAGAGAGGAAGAAAGCAAAGAGAAAGGAAGGAAGGAAGGAAAAGAAAGAAAAAGGAAGGAAGGAAGGAAGAAATCCCTCTTCCTGGTGCCAGGGTCTCTTTTCTTATTTTTACCTGTGATAGAAAATTTTCTGAAAATAGAATATTCCAACTGAAAGAGATCTTTGTAAATTTACATATGAACTATTTCATAAACATTAAGAAAAAAGCCTATACTATGTTTCTTTCCCTGGATTTCCACTGCTTGGCTCATTTTTGAGTCATGCATATTTTTTTGCATTTCCATGCAATCTTCCTCATTAGAGATGGAGCATGGCAACTTGCACAGCTCACACTTCCCAGCTGGGAGAGCTGACAGCTCACCCTCAGAAAGGACTAGAAGTTTACCATCTCCTTTTTCATCCCAGCTCTAGGAAGGAATACCATAGTAGCTTTTCAACTTTCTAGCCATCATCCCCATCCCTGTTCACTCCATCCCCTAAGCAGACACATGTCTGCTCACACAGAGAGGCCAAGTTGGTTCTCAGGAAGCCCTGATTGGTTGGACCACTGGGCTGCTATTTATTTTTCCAACAGGTCCAGGAGGCCAATGTGACTGAAGTGAAAATCAACGAGGCCCGAGAGCACTACCGGCCAGCAGCTGCCAGGGCCTCACTGCTCTACTTCATCATGAATGACCTCAGCAAGATCCATCCGATGTACCAGTTTTCTCTCAAGGTGACTTATACCTGGAGTTTCTTGCCTGATCGTAATAAAGCAGTGTAATATTGCCAATGCAGCTCTCTGTGAAAACATATCCATGTAATATCATTAGCTGTGGCAGGTCTGAAAGATCAAAGCCAGGAGAGCAGCTGTGTTACCTTGAGACCTCTCTTAACCATCCTCTTCTCTTTAATTGGGTCTTACATGATTCACGGGTGCTTTGACTGGAACAGAAGGGGACACCACAGCAAGTCTTGGCTCATTCTTTCAGTAGGCACACGTGATGTAGTGGGTACTATGCTTACTGAATGTGTGGAAGATGATACCAAAGAAATATGAGAAGTGATCCCTGTCCCCCAAGAGCTTAAAATATAATGGACAATCAAATATGTCACTTGTATCGATTAAAATCTAAAGCAGGCAATAATAATACACCAACTTTAAATTACTTTTCTTATGGCCCTAATATCTCCAAAACTCCTGCTTTATGAGTGTTGAAATATTCCTAAAACCAAAGATGTTAGCAAATTGTAAGTGCTGACTAAACTTATCTTACTCATGAAAAAATAAAAACTTATAAATTTTTAGTGCATCTCTGAAAGTACATCTTTCTCCCCTAGGGCATTCATCGAAAGACCACAATTGAAGAGGCAGTAGGAGCTAGTGGAGCATTTCTAAACTTCTTTGGTTTGAACCAACAAAGAGGACATGCACACACATATACAGAGAGAGATAGGAGAGAAAGAACATATGTATGTATATAGACACATGGAGATTTCACACACACACACACACACACACACACACACACACACACACACGGAGAAAGAGCACACTTCAGATCCAGTGTTTTCAGCTAAACCACCATGTGGAGTCCAAGATGGTGGGGATGGTGATGAGCAGATGAGAAACCAGGGGGCCTCCAGTTCCTGGGGCTCATTTGATTGAAGATGGCATTTTATCATTTCCCAATCTTTTTCTTTTAACTTAGAATCTCTGCCGGTTGGATAAACTGTGTTTATAATATTTTATGTTTTTAAAAGAAATCCGATACTTGGCCTCATGTTTAGTCCAAGGCGACATAGGAAAGAATCATAAAATCTTTTAAAACAGCATAAAAGCTGGCATGATAAGCCTAATAACCACAGGATCACCTCCCTAGTTCCAAGAGTAGTTGAAATTGACTATAGGTACCCATCAGAAGCCTACCACAGTACCTCTTTCGGGAAACAAGAAATGAGATGAGGCCCATGATAATATGTGTTCAAAATCAAGATGTTCGGCCGGGCGCGGTGGCTCAAGCCTGTTATCCCAGCACTTTGGGAGGCTGAGGTGGGCAGATCACCTGAGGTCGGGAGTTTGAGACCAGCTTGACCAACTTGGAGAAACCCCATCTCTACTAAAAAAACAAAATTAGCTGGACTTGGTGGCATGTGCCTGTAATCACAGCTACTCGAGAAGTTGAGGCAGGAGAATCGCTTGAACCCAGGAGGTGGAGGTTACTGTGAGCCAAGATTGTGCCACTGCATTCCAGCCTGGGCAACAAGAGCAAAACTCCATCTCAAAAAAAAAAAAATAATAAGATGTTTGGCAGCAATAGTGTCCTGATAGGAAGTTTCAAAGCTCCATTTTTAAAAGTAGATGAGATGGAGTCTGGGTCACCTTACTGATATTAAGAATTGCAAAAACAGCTGTTCAATGACCAACTTGATCATTAAAAGCAGATTTAACTGCTTTATGATAAGTAACCGAAGTAAGGGTGTTAAAAAATACTAAAACCACAATGCGTTTTAGAAGCCTTCTCTAATTTGAAGAAAAATGAGCCATTGTAGTTTTCATGCTCTTGGCTTTTGTCTGAGGTTGGGTTTTACAGTTCCCCTTCCTGGCAGAGAAAGAAGAGACATTCTCAGCATATGGAAACCCCAGATAGGCCAACGTGGCAGGAACCATTCATCCCAGCTTCTAACAGTATTTTTAGCAGAAATCTATTAAAATGTGTGTGTGTGTTTACGCATGCAAAAACTCAGGAGCCAGGTTTTAAACTTGGAAGTTTATAACATGGTTAAGATGGAATTTAAGTGGCAGTAATTTTTCTTCAAGATGTAGCCAAAGGCTCGGCAAAGTTAATAAGACACATTCACAGGGTGCCTCAGAGTGAAAGACACCTCACTGGGGTCTCCTGCAGATTGAAGGGAGGCCCAGCTTTCTCTATTGTGGGCATTCTGCAGAGAGGCTCGGCTGGGGGAATAACACTTCTCAAAGAGGTTGGAAGAAACCGCATCGGATAGGCAGAGGCGAAAATAACACAGCATTGGTCTCAAACCAGAAGCCCAAGAGCCTACTGTCCTGTTTTCTTTGGTCCTTGGAGGACTTTCCAAGTACTTTAATTGGTTGCCAACATTTAAAAATAAGGAGAAGTTATGTAAGTTCCAAATTATGGCTTCTCATGAAGGTCTGGAAGATTGACAACACTAAGCTCACGTCCCACGTGGTGCAGTTTTGCTGGAACCAAGGAATGTTGCCCCCTAGATTGGCCTGTGCCCCCTGTGTTGCCAGTCCTTATGCCTCCCTACTTGGCATTAAACACCTGGCTCCTGAAGGCATTGAGTTTGATCTAGAGCACTGCTCACACTTTGCCTAACTTCTTTTAGGCACTGGCAGGACTGTGTCCTGCCATCTATCTGATGCTGCTGCTTCTAACCTTCTAACTCCCAGCCATGCCTCTCTGCAGAACGCCCACAATACAGAAAGCTGGGCCTCCCATCAATATGCAGGAGACCCCAGTGAGGTGTCTTTCACTCTGAGGCATCCTATGAACATGTCTTATTAACCTTTGCCTAGCCTTTGGCTAAATCTTGAAGATAAATTACAAATAATTTTTTTTTTTTTTGAGGCAGAGTTTCGCTCTTGTTACCCAGGCTGGAGTGCAATGGCGCGATCTCAGCTCACCGCAACCTCCGCCTCCTGGGTTCAGGCAATTCTCCTGCCTCAGCCTCCTGAGTAGCTGGGATTACAGGCACGCGCCACCATGCCCAGCTAATTTTTTTGTATTTTTAGTAGAGATGGGGTTTCACCATGTTTACCAGGATGGTCTCGATCTCTTGACCTCGTGATCCACCCGCCTCGGCCTCCCAAAGTGCTGGGATTACAGGCTTGAGCCACCGCGCCTGGCCTACAAATAATTTTTAATGCTCGCTATATGTGAAGAGATGGGAAATGTAAGACAGTGAGTAAGGCCCAGGATGCACCCTGTGTGCTCATAACCTGGTAAAAAGATTAAAAATACCAAAGACAGAAGACAATGGATAAGGGCCCTACAAAAAAAATTACAAGTTGATGAGTATCTACGAGGGTAGTTTGAGTGAATGATGAGACCTTCTGGAGGAAGCTGTGGAAGTGGGGATCAGGCCCAGCACTAGAGATGTCCTGACACCAGAAGTAAGAGGAAGAAGCTTGGCCAGGCATGGTGGCTCACGCCTGTAATCCCAGCACTTGGGAGGCTGAGGCAGGTGGATCGTTTGAAGTCAGGAGTTCGAGACCAGCCTGGCCAACATGGTGAAACCTTGTCTCTACTAAAAATACCAAAAAAATGAGTCAGGCATGGTAGTGCTGCCTGTAATCCTGCTACTCGGGAGGCTGAGGCACAAGAATTGCTTGAACTCAGGAGGTAGAGATTGCAGTGAGCCGAGAGTGTGTCATTGCACTCCAGCCTGAGTGACAGAGTGAAACTTTGTATCAAAAAGGAAGAAGCTTTTTTATTTTTGTTTCTTGTTTTAGGACAGAAAAGAAAAAGAGAGCCACAATTAGTTTAATATAAAGAAAATGCTAAATGTACCTAGGTTTTTACATTTTTTAAGATATTTTCCTGAATTGTGAACCACTTTGTTTAAACTTAAATAACTAGAGATTCTTTACTGATCACTGTTATTTTGATAAAGAGAGAGCTTTAGGGAAAAGCCATAGGACTGCCAGGAGAAGGCTCTCCACTCTGCCTCTATGGAACTGTTCTGGAATCTTCCCAGATTGCTCTCTGTGATGCTGGGTGGACATTATCAGCCTCTAATGAGCTATTATTTCTATCTAAAATCTATCAAGTGAAGGTAACCATCACAATGGATTGGGTTGAACATGGGCAGAAGATTTTGCAAAGATCATTAAAACTAAATAAAGAAGGAAGGCTGCAAAGGCTTTGTTAACAAGAAACACCCTGGAACCATGGAATGGAGAGAGAAATTCACATTTTCCTGCTTTGCAAATGAAGAGATATTGAGCCTCAAATCTTATATGGTTTTTATTAAAGTTCAAATACTTGGTGTTAGAAAGACTTAAGATTTTTTTTCTTATTGAAGCCACAAGAGGAAAGTAGAGAAAAGACTGGAAATCTGCGTAACGCAAAATTGAAAAGTTTCAATTATATCTTGGCTTGTATTTTATTTTGTTCTGTTTTTGTTGTTCTTTGTTTTTGTTGTTGTTGTTGTTGTTTTGTTTCTTAGGTTATTTTGAGACAGGGTCCCACTCTGTCACCCAGGCTGGAGTGCAGTGGCACCATCATAGCTCATTGCAGCCTCAGACTCCCACTTCAGCTTCCCAAGTAGCTAGAACTACAGGTGTGTGCCACCATGCCCAGAAAATGTAATTTTTTGTAGAGACACGGTCTCACTGTCTTGTCCAGGCTGGTTTTGAACTCCTGGCCTCAAGTGATCCTCTCAGCAGTACCTCCCAAAGTGCTGAGATTACAGGAATGCACCACTGCACCTGGCCTTGGCTTTTATTTTCTTTGTTTGTTCTATTCATATCACATTTCAAATGTAACATTCCAAATGCTTACTTTTTTAAATAGTCAATATCTAAGTTTAAAACAATGGAAAACTGATTCACATGATTTTCATATTACATTATACACGTAATGTGTAGTTCAGAAGATGTAACCAAAGCAGGCTATGCTCCCCCTGCATTGCAGGAGGGTCCATGAGAGAAGAGGCTGCTTGCAAGGACTCATCATATGACTGCAGGGATATATATGCCTTATAGCAAAGTAATAATTCACATGAGCAAACTAAGAAAAGATAATAGCATGTTTTCTTGTTACCATTGTCCTTCTTGGCAGGATATTTTGGAAAAACTTTTTTTTTTTCTTTTTGAGACAGAGTTGCTCTGTCACCCAGCCTGGAGTACAGTGGCGCCATCTCAGCTCACCACAACCTCCACATCCCAGGTTCAAGCGATTCTCCTGCCTCAGCCTCCCAAGTAGCTAGAATTACAGACATGCACCACCATGTCCACTAATTTTTGTACTTTTAGTAGAAACAGCATTTCACCACATTGGCCAGGCTGGTCTTGAACTCCTGACCTCAGGTCATCTGCCCACCTCCGGCTCCCAAAGTGCTATGATTACAGGCATGAGCCACCGCACCCAGCCTTGGGAAAAGATTTCTATGAGCTGGGACACTATTGCATTCTTCGCAGGTAAGACCACTAGTATATAGTAAGAGGGTTGTGTACCTTACCAGTTTCCTTCCTTCTGTCCTCAGGCCTTCAGTATCGTCTTCCAGAAAGCTGTGGAGAGGGCTGCTCCCAACGAGAGCCTGAGGGAGCGGGTGGCCAACCTAATAGACAGCATAACCTTCTCTGTGTACCAGTATACTGCCCGTGGGCTCTTTGAGTGTGATAAGCTGACCTACCTTGCCCAGCTCACCTTTCAGGTAAAAGTGGATTAAAGAAGTTTCCAGAAAGCAGGTTATTTTTAGTGCCCAGCCAACAGGTGTTAAGAGACTTTCTTCTTTCAACATCACTTCCCACAGCATGTTTAGACTATCTGTCTTTGGATAGAGGCATCAGACAAGAAGTTCCAATATGGTATATGCATCTGCCCCCACCATTTCCCACTCATGGCAGACATACTTAATCGATCATTGTACTTTTTCTTGCTGATCCTGGATGATCTATGATCTTCCTCAGCACAGCCCTCCAGCAGCCACTACCAATCAATCAAAACTGGCACTGAACATGAAACTAGATGAAACCATACCAATAACTAGATGCTTTTTGAAATACAGTGAGAAATTTGGTAGAGTATCCATCATTGTGTATTTACCTTTAGATTGCGAGTTTACTGATGCAGTCATCCCCTGGGAGAAGAAACTGCCCAGGTCTTTCCACAGCTGTAGCAGCCTTGGCCTTTGAGAGTTTTCAGTAACTTTTGTTCTCAAGGGTTTGGGAAGCAGTAATTTCTGATTTTGCTGCATCTTTAAGAAGAAACCTTTGTCTTCTAGTTACTCTCAACGTCAAAAAAACATGACAATTTACTTCCTTTTTGTTTTTTTGTGTGTTTTTTTTGAGATGGAGTCTCACTCTGTTGTCCAGGCTGGAATGCAGTGGTGTAATGATCCTGGCTCACTGCAACCTTCACCTCCCCAGTTCAAGCAATTCTCCTGCCTCAGCCTTCTAAGTAGCTAGGATTATAGATGTGCACCACCACACTCAGCTAATTTTTTTTTTTTTTTTTTTTTTGTATTTTAAGTAGAGGCAGGGTTTCACCCAGGCTGGTCTCAAACTCCTGACCTCAGGTGATCCACCCACCTCACCCTACCAAAGTGCTGGGATTACAGGCATGAGCCACTGCATCCAGCCTAATTTACTTCCTTTTACATATCTCTCAAATCATTTAGAATTGGAATTTTTTCCAGTATGTAAATTGGGAGCACAGACTATCTCGAAGGCCCTTTCCAGTTCCAAAAGTCAGATATTTCATCACACTTCCCTGCTGGCTCTGTTTGCACCTGTCAGGTCCTGCCTGAGTTCATGGCTGAGTGTTGCTGTGCCTCATGCCTCTTATCCTCTGTATTTCCCACTCCAGCCCAGAAGACAGCCTGGCCTTTGCAGAGAAAAAAAAAAAAAAAAAAAACATGGACCCCACCTCTCAGTGTGAATCACGAGCTCAAACCAAGCCAGATGTTTTTCCCTCCCTGTACACAGCTCTCTAATTCCCCATTCAAGCCTCTGCACTTTCCATTTCCAGTCCAGGGAACATCTTCCCTTCCCGCGAAAATATCCCTGTCTCTTAGCTTCTCCAAGACCCAGTCCAAAACTGCTTATAGGAAATACATATGCACACATATGTTTATTGCAGTGCTGTTTACAATTGCAAAGACTTGGAACCAACCCCAATGCCCATCAATGAGAGATTGGATAAAGAAAACGTGGCACATGTACACCACGGAATACTATGCAGCCATAAAAAAGAACAAGTTCATGTCCTTTGCAGGGACATAAATGAAGCTGGAAACCATCATTCTCAGTAAACTAACGCAGGAACAGAAAAACAAACACTGCATATTCTCACTCATAAGTCGGAGCTGAACAATGAAAACACATGAACACAGGGAGGGGAACGTTACATACCAGGGCCTGTTGGGGGGTGAGGGGAAAAGGGAGAGATAGCATTAGGACAAATACCTAATACGTGCGAGGCTCACAGCCTAGGTGACAGGTTGATAGGTGCAGCAAACCACCATGGCACATGTATACCTATGTAACAAACCTGCACGTTCTACACATGTATCCCAGAACTTAAAATTTTTTTAAAAAAAACCACTTATAGGAAGGTTAGTCAAATTAGTTTCTTTCTGCCCCTCACTTGCTGGTAACTCCTCTATTCTGTAACTCCTTTAGCCTTAGTGATTCCCATCTGCATTTCTATCTGGCATGTATTCATATATCACTTTGACGTTCCCCTCAGATCATGCCACTTGTATGTGTCATCTGCTCAATTAGATTGCAGAAACATACTCTGTGTCCTTTATGATTGATATATAATAAATGCTTATTAACCAAGATACAGTCACTCACTATGTGCAGTTAAGTCACTCTGATATTTGGGGTGAAAATAGATGGACGTAGAAATAATGTATGTGAATACACTCCTCCTTCCATCCTACCCTCACTAAACTACCAAAATTGATGGGAAAACTCTAGTATTAGAGGCAGCAATAATTATTCTGAGTGACAACCCCTAAGATTTCTAAGACTCTGGCTACAAGCTATAAGAAATGCAGTGTCATTTCTCCACATTGCAGATTCTCCTCATGAACCGAGAAGTCAACGCAGCAGAGTTGGATTTCCTGCTTCGATCTCCAGTGCAGACAGGCACCACGAGCCCTGTGGAGTTCCTCTCCCATCAGGCATGGGGAGCCGTCAAGGTCAGTACTGACCCCCTAGAAAAAAGCCAAGCTCTCATCTCTCACAGTTGATCCCAGACACTGGTCCCATGAAGTCAGCAGGGCTCTCTTTTGGTTCAAGCACGGAACTGTGTTAAACATGGGTGCATCCCTTTCCTTGCATCCCCACAGCAAGCTCATCTTTCCTGGGCCTGCAGAGAAGAAGCAGGTGCTTGCTGGTGTATGAGGGCTCTGCCTCCAGGGAGTGAGGAAACAGGAGGTTCCCGCAATCTCCTCTGAGTTAGCTGAGCTGCTACCTAACAGGGCTTAAGGCTGGAACATGGGCTCCTTGGTGAGTCCCTGGGGTTGATGCGGAGAGGCTGCCACAGCGTTTCCATAAAACAGGCAGGTGCCAGGGTTCTATTCAGCATCTGAATCCTAACTCAGATTCAAAGCAGAAATGCATTTCAGCCTGGGATGCACGGCAGTTAATAATAGTTCTTATATATCGAGTCCTTTGGAAATGCCTTACCTTATTAAATTCTCATATCCACCTGGGCAATAGGTATTATTTGTTCCCATTTAACATATGGGGAAACAGCTCCCATGCTTACCAGACACCCAGGACACAAATTTTGGTCTCTCTGATGGCAGAGCCTATTTTCATTCCATGTCATGCAGCTTAGTGTAGCTGGAATTCTGTCAGTGTTGAAAAGATCACAAACTATAAGTTCCAGCTGAGCCCAGTGGCTTATGCCTGTAATCCCAGCACTTTGGGAGGCCAAGGCAGGCAGATCACAAGGTCAAGAGATGGAGACCATCCTGGCCAACATGGTAAAACTCCGTCTCTACTAAAAATACAAAAAAATTAGCTAGGCATGATGGCACACACCTGTAGTCCCAGCTACTCAGGAGGCTGAGGCAGGATGATCGCTTGAACCCAGGAGGCAGAGGTTGCAGTGAGCTGAGATGGTGCCACTGCACTCCAGCCTGGTGACAGAGTGAGACTCCATCTCAAAAAAAAAAAAAGCAAAAAACTATAAGGTCCTTTCAGTAGGTGCAATGCCTGTACTCACGAATACTGCCACAATGCCTGGCAGGGAATGCCGAGTGAGGCAACACCAGCTCACTCCAGAGAGGCCAGGCCTGCACTCTATGCAGGCAGTGAGCATCCAAGGAAGGTGTCAGTACCGTGTGAGGAATAGTGTCTGCAGAGGATGAATCTTGTTCATGATCTGCCATGTTTGTTGCATTTTATAGATGTTTAGTAGCACAAAGAAGTATTAGAGTGAAGTAATATGATTGGCTTTCTTTCTCTTTATTTTTTTAAATGGTTTATTTTGAGACAACAATTCATATCCAATTTTAAGAAATAGGCCAGGCGCGGTGGCTCATGCCTATAATCCCAGCACTTTGGGAGCCCGAGGTGGGCAGATCATGAAGTCAGGAGATCGAGACCATCCTGGCCATCATGTTGAAACCCCATCTCTACTAAACTACAAAAATTAGCTGGGTGTGGTGGCTCACACCTGTAGTCCCAGCTACTTCGGGAGGCTGAGGCAGGAGAATTGCTTGAACCTGGGAGGCGGAGGTTGTAGTGAGTCAAGATTGCACCACTGCACTCCAGCCTGGCGCCTGGTGACACAACAAGACTCTGTCTCAAAAAAAAAAAAAAAAAAAAGGAAAGAAATAATACAGAGATATCCCTTGTACCGTTTTCTGCAATGGTAGCATCTTGCAATACTATAGTACAGGCATCCCCAGACTTTTTACACAGGGGGCCAGTTCACTGTCTCTCAGACCGTTGGAGGACTGCCACATACTGTGCTCCTCTCACTGACCACCAATGAAAGAGGTGCCCCCTCCTGAAGTGCGGCGGGGGGCCAGATAAATGGCCTCAGGGGGCCACATGTGGCCCGCGGGCCGTAGTTTGGGGATGCCTGCTATAGTACAATAACACATCTGGGAAATTTAACATTGAAACAATCCACTGATGTTACTCTGATTTTGCCAGTTTTACGTGTATGTGGTGTAGATTCCTCTAATCACACCACACTTACAGAAAGTTCCATCAATACAAGGAACTCTCATGTTGGCCTTCTATTACCACATCTTTCCTCATCTACTTCCTAATACCTACCAAGCACTAATCTGTTCTCCATTTGTATAATCTTCTGTCATCTCAAGGATGTTACATAAATGGAATTATACAGTATGTAACCATGTGGGATTGGTGTGCTCATTCAGCGTGATTCCCTTGATGTCTATCCAAGTAGTTTTGCTTTATAACTAAAGTCTAGAACTTAATCATTTATATGCATTCTGTCCCCTTCAAAGGAGTCATCTCAGGAAATTCAAGGCTCATTCCCTTAATGCTACCATCACTCAAAAATCATTTTCTGACTTCTTTTTCAGGGCCTCTATTGTTTTAACCAACTTTAGGACTGTATCTAAATCAAGGGTTATCACACTTTTTCTGCAAAGGGCCACTCAGTAAATATCTCCATCTTTACATCTTCACCTGGCTGCCTTCCCTCTGTGAGTCTCTGTCTCTCAGCTTCTTATAAGGGTACTAGTTATATTGGATTAGGGCCCACACTAGTTACTTCATCTTAACTTGATTACATCTGCAAAGACCCTGTTTCCAAATAAGGTCACAGTCACAAGTCCAGGAGGTTAGTTCTTTAGTATGTATTTTGGAGGGACACAATTTACTCCAAAACAATTATGAGGGCCACTTAGACTTTGTAGGCCAGACTCTGTAGCAACTACTTAACACTGCCCAAAGCCATACGCAGTATGTAAATGAATGGATATGGCTGAGTTCCAATAAAACTTTATTTACAAAAACAGGTGGTGGGCCAGATTGGGCCTGTAAGCTATAGTTTGCCAATCTCTGATCTAAATAATAAAGTTGTAATTTGATTTTTATTTCATTGTATTTGTCCTTCTGGACCCAATCTGGTGAATGAGAAGGGAAATAATATATTGGAGAAAAAATAAAGGGGAACTCCATCCACAACAGAAACCCAAATTACAAAGTTACAAAATGCCTACGAATGATTACAGTAAATGCAGAGAAGTAGAAACCATCCATTTTCCTGGGCTACATAAGATACAAATGAATAGACAAACTTTAGAGTAGCACTGTTCAAAAGAAATATAATGCAAACCACTTAAATAATTTTAAATTTTCTATAGCTGCATTTAAAAATGGTTAAAATTGACTGGGCTTGGTAGCTCATGCGTGTAATCCCAACACTTGGGAAGGCCAAGCCGGGCAGATTATCTGAGGCCAGGAGTCAGAGACCAGCCTGGCCAACATGGTGAAAACCCATATCTACTAAAATTACAAAATTAGCCAGGTGAGGTGACGTATGCCTGTAATCCCAGCTGCTTGGGAGGCCGAGGCTGGAGAATTGCTTGAACCTGGGAGGTAGAGGTTGCAGCGAGCTGAGATTGCACCATTGCACACTAGCCTGGGTGACAAGAGTGAAACTCCATCTCAAAAAAAAAAAAGGATAAAATTAATTTTAGTAAGATATTTTCTTTAAGCCAGTATAGCCAAAATATTATTTCATTATGCAGTTGTTATAAAATTATTACTGAGATATTTTGTGTTTTCATACTAAGGCTTTGAAATCTGGTGAATGTTTTTTATACTTATAGCTCATCTCAATTCAGATGCCAAATTTTCATCCAAAACATTTGTATTGAGATTTCATAAAATTTAGAGTTAAAATGGTTGATTCATATACCCAAGTTGTTCCAACAATCTTTAGAAGTTTTCCAACTAATAAAACAAATCCTATTTTCTACACTTGAATTTTAAGGCCATTAAAATTAAATGCAATTGGCCGGGCACGGTGGCTCAAGCCTGTAATCCCAGCACTTTGGGAGGCCGAGGCGGGTGGATCACGAGGTCAAGAGATCGAGACCATCCTGGTCAACATGGTGAAACCCCGTCTCTACTAAAAATACAAAAAAAAAATTAGCTGGGCATGGTGGCGCGTGCCTGTAATCCCAGCTACTCAGGAGGCTGAGGCAGGAGAATTGCCTGAACCCAGGAGGTGGAGGTTGCGGTGAGCCGAGATTGCGCCATTGCACTCCAACCTGGGTAACAAGAGCGAAACTCCGTCTCAAAAAAAAAAAAAAAAAAATTAAATGCAATTAAAAATTCAGTCTCTGAGTCCCACAGCCACATTTCAAGTACGTGGGAGTCACTCGTGGCCAGTGGCTATCTTGTAGGATAGTATGGCCCAGAGCTAGAGAATAATTTATTGCAGTCTGGTGCCTTTACAGAAAATAAGTTAGGTCTGTAAAGCAGTTGTGAATGAATCCCTTTTGCAGAATTGGAGCAATGATGGAGATGGACGAATTAATGCAGGCTCTGGAGTCAGACATTCTTGGATTCAAGTTCAAGCTTTTGTGTGTGGTTTCTGATATGTTGTCTCATTCCTCTGAGTCTTGGTTTCCTCATCTGCAAAATGGTCATTATAACACCTTTCTCACAAGGCTACATAAGACACAGAGTAAATGCTAAATCAATGGAAGCTGATTGGTTATGGTTGCTGTATTTGTTTCCTAGAGCTGTTCTCACAAAGTACTGCAAATTGCATGGCTTAAAACAACAGAAATCTGTTCTCTCACAGTTGCCAAGGCTGAAAGCCAAAATTAAGGTGTCAGCAGGGCCGTGCTCCCCCCAGAGGCTCTGGGAAAGGATGCTTCCTTGCCTCTTCCAGCTTCTGGTAGCCCCTGGTATCTTTTGCTTTGTGGCAGCATTAACTCCAGTGTCTGTCTCCATCTCCACATCTTCACATGGCTGTCTTCCCTCTGTAAGTCTCTGCCTTTCCACTTCTTACAAGGGCACCAGTCATATTAGATGAGGATCCACACTAATGACCTTATTGTAACTTGATTACATCTCCAAAGACCCTCTTTCCAAATAAGGGCATATTCACAAGTCCAGGAGATTAGTTCTTCAGTATATATCTTGGGGGATACAATTCATCCCGTGAAAATGATGATTATTAATTACCCAGCTCTCTGGTGTCTACATGTTGTAGTAGATATGGATTGTACAACATAGAATTTTCCCAAAGAAGGAAAAACTTTCAGGAACTGCAATTGGACCAAGTACAGTTGCCTCTCTTTGTATTACTCCAAAAAACCCTCTGCAGCAAAAGTCATAAGGAATAAATGATTCAGAAGCACTCTTCGGTGCTTTCATTTCACAAAGCTCAACCCAAAAGCTTCGTACAATTTAGTTTCATTCCTCTTTTCACAAAATGGATTGTTTGGTTCACTTTACCTTGCTTCACTTTGCTTTTTTGTTTTGTTTTGTGGCTAAGCTCATCTGGCTGTTCAAAGGCTTTTGCCAGCTAGAGCTTATCTCTTTGTATGAATTTGTTAGGAAGAGTAGCAAAGTCCAGACCCATCAAACTCAAGCACAGCACAGGATGTGAGCAGGTGAAACACAATGCATTATGTAGTACTCATTGGCGAAGCCTTTGATGAATGCTCTTTTTAAGTGTTTGGTTGGATTTTAGCCTAAAGAAACGAAATAAGTATAATTGAATAGGACATGATTTTTTTAAAAAAAAAATTAAGCATTCTATCTCATGAGGAAAACTGATTGTCTTGTTTCCCCAGAAGAACTAATAAGCAGATAATGAATGAAATATTTGTGATAAAATACTGCTTTTATTAATATCCTTTGTAAGGGTTTTCTAGGTCCCATCAAATATGGAACTTGCAGGTAATGGGCACGTGGTGTTGTTCATTAGAAAATCTCATCTGTGATGAAGGCCTTTGTTAGCCTTTGAAAAGGCCCCTCACTACCACTCTGGTTGCCAATTTAGCTCAGTTGTATTTTGCTACACAGCCCAAAGTAATTAGGTTAATTAGTCATTTCCATTTAGCTTATTAGAAGGCTAGAAATCCCTTTTCCTCATTTGGAAGATTAAACGTTGCAATTGTATTCAATCTAGAGCTTCAAGAAAGTGTGTTTCAGATCCAGTCCTGGCAGCTGGGAGCACTGATCACAGTGTAATTTGCTCAGTTTTGTGGAGATGCCAGAGGGGGTTCCAGGACTGCAGAAGGGTTAATAATGATGCATACTGGGAAGAGGTGGGGAGTGGCTGCCTGGAAGAAGGTGAAAGTCAGCTCCTCAGCACAGAGAGGAATAATTACAGCAGCTGCAGCTTTCTTAGCCTGTCAAGAGCCCTCCTGCTGACCAGGCAGATGTCAAATCTGATTAACTGAGTATTTCCTAAGTGCCAGGCACCCTGCTAGGCCTCAGGCATACAAAGAGGCCTACAAAAGTTCTTGCCCGCAGGGAACTCACAGTCTTGTGGGAGTAACAGACAAGTAAATCAGCAACTGCAATTCAGTAGCCATAGGAGCCCCCAAGGAAGGAAAAGGAAGAGTGATACAGACTTCAAAGCACTTGTGTCTACATTAGAGTATGAGATATGGCGGACCACATTACTCAGCCTCATCTTCCAAATGAAAAACAAAACAAAACAAAAACCTCACAAGGGTTTTACAGCAGGCTCCAAGTGCATTGACTCAAAAGTGGTGGTGCTGGGGCCAGATCTCCAGTCCCCCGTGCCACCTACACCGCTGTGCACACCACTCCACACTACTTACCGGCACCAGTGAAGGAGCGCTCCCTGGTCCAAATGGTCCACAGAGCCCGTGTGAACGGATATGTAAAGCCAGGACACGTGTTCATTTCCATGGGACAAAAGTCTCTGCAAGCCCATGTCACATGCCTCGGTTCCTCTCTCACTGTTCCTGTTGCTAGGAAAGCAAAAGACTCCTCTGTAGCAATCACGCTGCTTCCTATCAGGCCTTATACTCCCCCTCCTCCAGGCTTTAGCTCTTCTTGATCCTTCCCCCACCAAAAAAAAAAAAAAAAAAAAAAAAAATTCCTTTCCTTCTCTCTACCTCTCTCTCTGCCCAGCAGAATTCTACATACCTACCAAGGCCTCCCTCATCTCCTTTCTGCCTAGCCTAGGACTGCAGGCTCCTGGAAGGCTTGTTGTTTGTGTTGCTGTTGCTGTTTACCATTGCCTTCCCAAGTATCTGGTAGGTAGTAGGAATTGAATAAATGTCAAAAGAATGAATGAATTAGTTCACATAAAAAGATTATATTGGGTTCCTAAAAACTCATGGCACTGTGGTAGGCACTTTAGACACACCATCTAGTCTAGCTTTTAATGTCCTTGGGGAAACCAGGCATGCAGGCACAGTTGAATAATGAAGGCAAGAGTGCAGGTAATTAAGTATCTAAGTGAGTGATGTTGTTGTGGGCATGCTGAAGAAATAGAGCAGACCTCCTACTCACACACCCAAAATATGGTTCCAACCTCAAGATGGATGATGCTACATTCATACTAAGAGAATATGAGAAAGTTGATTACCCAGATAATGTGGTTTTCTAGAAAGAGCAGAGGATCTCCCAAGCAGACTTGAGTATTATGATGCTTAGGAGGTGGGGCCAGGACGAGGGTACCTGTGCATGGGCAGGGGCTTGCCTGGTACCACTTCCCTCCAGAACCAAAAGAGGGAGTTCCCAGGGCAGAAGGGGAAGAGGAAAAATGAGGTTTAAAAGCTATCAGCAGGCCGGGCGCGGTGGCTCAAGCCTGTAATCCCAGCACTTTGGGAGTCCGAGGCGGGTGGATCACGAGGTCGAGAGATCGAGACCATCCTGGTCAACATGGTGAAACCCCCTCTCTACTAAAAGTGCAAAAAATTAGCTGGGCATGGTGGCACGTGCCTGTAATCCCAGCTACTCAGGAGGCTGAGGCAGGAGAATTGCCTGAGCCCAGGAGGCGGAGGTTGCAGTGAGCCGAGATCGCGCCATTGCACTCCAGCCTGGGTAACAAGGGCGAAACTCCATCTCGGAAAAAAAAAAAAAAAAAAAAGCTATCAGCAGTCAAACATCTAAAATCCAAACTCTTGGCTGGGCATGGTGGCTCACACCTGTAATCCAAGCACTTTGGAGGCCAAGGCAGGTGGATCACCTGAGGTTGGGAGTTTAAGACCAGCCTGACTAACATGGTGAAACGTCGTCTCTTAAAAAAAAAAAAAAAAAAAAAAAAAAAAAAAAATCGAACTCCTTTTATTAAAGCTATGAGCAGTCAAACATCTAAAAAAAGTCAGTCTTTTGGTCTCCCTTGGCCACATTTAAAGAAGAATTGTCTTGGACCACACATAAAACACACTATCACTAATGATAGTTGATGAACGAGATGTGTGTGTGTGTGTGTGTGTGTGTGTGTGTGTGTGTGTGTATACATACATTGTGGCTGGGAGCGGTGACTGGTGACTCACGCCTGTAATCCCAGCACTTTGGGAGGCTGAGCTGGGTGGGTCACCAGGTCAGGATTTCAAGACCAGCCTGGCCAATATGGTGAAACCCATCTCTCCTAAAAATACAAAAAATAGCTGGACATGGTGGCATGTGCCTGTAATCCCAGCTACTCAGGAGGCTGAGGCAGGAAAATTGCTTGATCCCAGGAGGTGGAGGTTGCAGTGAGCCAAGATCATGCCAATGCACTCCAGCCTGGGTGGCAGAGCGAGACTCTATCTCAAAAAAAAAAAATATATATATATATATATATATATATGTATGTATGTATATGTGTGTGTGTGTATATATATATGTGTGTGTGTATATATATATATATATGGCCAAGACTCATAATGTTTCATGAAAATTTATGAACTTGTGTTGAGCCACCTTCAAAGCCATCCTAGGCCAAAGGCCATGGGTTGGACAAGCTCGCTCTAAGTGGTTTGCAAAAGGATGGAGGGTCTACATGTTCTACATTAGGAAAGCTAGCCCGAGGGAGGTCGCAGGTTTTGAACTGGACTTTAACAACTTGTAGAGCCTTAACATATAACAAGGAAAGGAAGAAGTGGAATGTGGCAGAAAAGAAAGCAGGAGTTTACATATGGTGGAAGCAGTATGAACAAGGAATTGAGTTGGGAATGAGTCAGGTGCATTTCCAAGGTTGGGGGCAGATATGCTCAGAGTGGGACAGAGTAGGACCCAGGTTTACTGGACAGATTGAAGAGAAGCACCGAACGAAGAGATCTGTCTTCCAAGTTATGCATTTGGACTTAATCCTTATAGACATAGACAACCCATAGAAATTTTAAGAGCTGTCATTAACACAGAGTAAAGACATTTCGGAGGAAAATTGACAGGGTTTGGTGACAGTTTGAGAAGGAAAGGGAGAAGTCACTAACTTTTTTTTTTTTTGAGATGGAGTCTTGCTCTGTCGCCAGGCTGGAATGCAGTGGCATGATCTCGGCTCACTGCAGCCTCTGTCTCCCAGGTTCAAGTGATTCCCCTGCCTCAGACTCCTGAGTAGCTGGGACTACAGGCGCATGCCACAACGCCCAGCTAATTTTTTGTATTTTAGTAGAGATGGAGTTTCACCAGGGACAGGATGGTCTCGATCTCCTGACCTCATGATCCACGTGCCTTGGCCTCCCAAAGTTCTGGGATTACAGGCGTGAGCCCCCATGCCCATCCAGAAGTCACTAACTTTAGGTGTCCAAGCTTCATGGCCAGAATAACCATAATGCCTCTTCTTGTCCCTTTTGTCCATGTACACACCGACACGCAGGGTGGCTCAGCCTCTGCTGCTGATAATACCCCAAACATTTTATGTGCTAAATCTTGCCTATTATTGGGGCACTTTGCTAAGTTGACCAAAATCCTTCCTCTTTCTTGATTTTTCCTCGGGGACGATCCACAGCTCTAGACAGGAGTATAAACGAGACAGAACTATGTATATAATACCATCTTGCTCCTCAGTCCCCCAACACAATGCAAATGACAGCTCTCTGGAGAAACTGCATTTCAGATTCTCTGAAATTTCCCAGGTACTTTCATCAATGGAAGAATTCTGTAATCTGGATCGGGACATAGAAGGATCTGCTAAGAGCTGGAAAAAGTTTGTGGAGTCTGAGTGTCCTGAGAAAGAGAAGCTCCCACAGGAGTGGAAGAACAAGACAGCTCTGCAGCACCTCTGCGTGATGAGAGCCATGCGGCCCGACCGGATGACCTATGCTATGCAGTAAGAAACAGGGTAGGGGAAGGCCCAGCACAGGCACGAGGCAAGGGCAGCCTCAGGACAGCTGGACTAGCAGGGCTGAGCTCCAGGGCCATATGTCTATAGTAGATTCCTGGAGCTAGAGGGTGGGAATCGAAATTAACTAAATAGCCATGAAGAATATCCTTGGTGTGATGTAAATGTCCTAAAACTGGATTATGATAAAGATTGTACAACCTAGTAAACTTATTAAAGATTATTGAATAGTACACTTAAAATGGGAAAACCCCATAGTATGTCAATTATAACCCCAATAAAGTTATTTTAAAAAGAAAAAAGAAGTTATAGGCCATGGAGTCTATACTGGCTAGGAAAGGAGTGATTAGAATAAGGCCATGATAGAAAAAATACCAGGGGGGGCCTGAGTGCGGTGGTTCACACCTGTAATCCCAGCACGTTGGGAGACCAAGGCAATTGATCACTTAAGGTCAGGAGTTTGAGACCAGCCTGGACAACATGGTGAAACCTCGTCTCTACTAAAAATACAAGAAAATTAGCTGGGTGTGGTGGTACACACCTGTAATCCAAGCTACTCAGGAGGCTGAGACAGGAGAATTGCTTGAACCTGGGAGGCAGAGGTTGCAGTGAGCCAAGATCACACCACTGCACTCCAGCCTGGGCAACAGAGAGAGACTCTGTCTCAAAAAAAAAAAAAGAAGAAGAAGAAGAAGAAGGAGGAAAAATACCAGGGAGGGCAAGATACTGAAATTCCTGCATTCATAGTGGCCCCCAATACAGGCAAAGAATAAGTGAAGTCAGGTGTACATTGCTAAGGAACTGTAATGATAAAACGCTTGAGTCAAAGAATGGGATGTTCCCATTTTTGTTTCCTGCCATTTAACAAATTCCCAAGTAATGACAGCGATGACTGTGTAGCCATAGAATTAGATTGCTAAAAGGGAGAAGAAAGAAAGATCAGTTGAGCTGAGGTCACTAAGAATCTACAGGATTGTCCATATGGATGTTATGTCACCCAGGCTGAAAGAGAGAAAGTCAGTGAAGAAGGAGAGTGACCGAAGGGGAACAGATGACATTGATGTGCAGGGGCAATGGTGACACAGCCAGGGGAAATGAACCCCTGAGGAGCCACAAGAGTGAGGAGTGAATGGCTTGAAAACTGGTGGGCAGTGAGCTGGACCTTGATTCCACTTGCCAATCCTAAGGCAAGTGTAGGAGAATGAGCCCAGTCAAGAAGGCTACAGGAAGAATAGTGTTCCCAGGGGAGAGTACAAGTCTCCGTTAAGAACAGGAGCTGGGACCAGACCCAGTGGCTCACACCTGTAACCCCAGCACTTTGGTAGGCCAAGGCAGGTGGATCCCAGGTTCAGGAGCTCTAAACCAGCCTGACCAACATGGTGAAACCCTGTCTCAACTAAAAATACAAAAATTAGCTGGGCATGGCAGCACATGCCTGTAATCCCAGCTACTCAAGAGGCTAAGGCAGGAGATCCACTTGAACCCAGGAGGCGGAGGTTGCAGTGAACCAAGATCACGCCACCGCACTCCAGCCTAGGTGCAGAGTGAGACTCTGTCTCAAAAAAATTTAAAAAATTGAAAAAAAAAAAACAGGAGCTGGGTCAGACATTCAGTAAATGGTTATAGCTGGGAAGATTTGTTTAGCACAAAATGTCACACTTTGGACAGGAGCACTGGTAAGTAGAGTGAGATGAAAGGAGAGAGAGAATAATAAAACATGAGAGAATAGAGTAGCATAAGGCCTTAAATCTTGGGCAGGGATGGGAGATGGCAGGGATAGAACATATGGAGGATTTAGCCTACAAACTTTCTGAAGCATCCTGCTGGGTGGGGTGATATGAGAAGCCACCAGGGTCCCCAGAGGGAGTCAGCGATAGTCTGGCTGGATGGGGCTTCCAAGGGAGCCCAGATCCAGGTGAGCAGCCTGGCAGCTAGCAGCACAGGTTGTAAGTGTGGACTTAATAAGCAGTAAACTTGGAGCCAGTCCTAGCTCTGTAACTACCTAGCCCATGACCTTGAGCACGTTCTTTCATTTCTATAGACCTCCATTTCTCAAATGTTACTGTTCTGTGGCTGCTATGTATGTATAAATATATATGTGCTTTTTTTTCTGGCAGAAATTTTGTTGAAGAGAAGTTAGGAAGCAAATACGTGGTGGGAAGAGCGCTAGATTTTGCAACCTCATTTGAAGAATCAGGACCAGCCACTCCCATGTTTTTTATCCTGTCTCCAGGGGTGGACCCACTGAAGGATGTCGAGAGTCAAGGTGAGAAAGGCACCATCTTGGACAGGCGTCCCCAAACTACAGCCTGCGGGCCACATGTGGCCCCCTGAGGCCATTTATCCGGCCCCCCGCCGCACTTCAGGAAGGGGCACCTCTTTCAGTGGCGGTCAGTGAGAGGAGCACAGTATGTGGCGGCCCTCCAACGGTCTGAGGGACAGTGAACTGGCCCCCTGTGTAAAAAGTTTGGGGACGCCTGCCCTAAAGACTGAATAAGATGCATATAATAAAATCTATAATAGAGAAGAATTAAAAAACGAGAAGCAACAGCCCCCAGCTCCAGCCTTCCCGATACTCGGTCCCCTTCCCAGGCTCTATGCTTTTGTCCATTTCTGAATTTAGTTCTTTCGAGAATGACTTCTCATTTCCTCATAACAATCTTATATCACCATTTTTGTATTTCGCAATTTTAGATAAAGTAGCTATTCCTGATATGAAAAATGAAGATTCAGCACCCACTGTGTTCTCTCTGTGTCATCTTAAATTCTATATGTATCTGTTTGGCACTGAGGCGTCACAGAGCCCAATGCAATAACTATGCAGTCGTCCCTCCACATATACGGCGTGGGGACTGGGAGGTATTGGTTCAGTCCTTGCATATGCAAGTCCCATCGTCAGCCCTGCCATCTGTATACACAGGCTTCACATCGCTCAGATACTGCTGTATTTTCATCTGAGTTTGGTTGAAAGAAATCCATGTATTATTAGACCCACACCATTCAAACCTGTGTTGTTCAAGGGTCAACTGTACCCTTTTTCTATATTCTTTTAAAACAAAATTTTTAATTGACAAATAACTACATATTAATGAGACACATAGTGAAGTTCCTGTACACATCATACACAGTAGTCAGATCAGGGTGACTAGTATCGTGAGCAGCACAAAGACATAACCAGGTTCCTGCACATTTTGTGTCTTTCTGCAGTATCAGTCTTTTACTGATGCTATTCCAGTCATAAAAGCCACACGCTTCGTGGAGTTCTCAAGGAGGTAATTCTTCTTAGTATTTCCCATTTTCTCAGTAGTCAGAGCTGTAGGCACATAGGCTCAACCCATTCCAAAGTCAGTCAATATTGCAAACCATACATAATGGTACACGATTAAATCGATATAAATGTTATAAATTAAACATTCTGCATCCACCAAAATCACATCTAACATCAAGAGAAAGGGGATGGAGGGGTAGGAAAATGGGTTAACGAACCAATCCAAAGAGAGCAACATGGACAAAAAGAATGTCCTGTCCTGGTCTGGGAAGTCCTTTAATGAACTGCAAGGAAGAGTCTTTGATGTGGGCTGAGCCTTCTGTGGATGCTAGGTGCTTACTACAATTAACAGCAAGACAGCGTCTGTCAAGATGGCTCTTTCGAGCTGGTGAAGTCCTCTGGTGAAGACCAATAGTGGGAGAATGTGCCTGGTTATGTCCTTATCTGGTTGGGTGCAGTCTCAGCTGATTAAGCAAACATCTGGTCCCTGTTGGTACCATCCCTTTTAAAATGTAAGACGGAGTCTTTTGCTAAGATGGAATTAATTATGCTCCAAACATTAGCATATTCACCAACTCAGACATTTAATCATTTCCGTTTGTTGGGAATGTTCCGTATCCACCTTCTAGCTACCTGAAACTGTATATTATTGTTAACTATAATCTTGATGCTCTGGTATTTGTGGCGTCACTGACTAGAGAGAGACTGCTGCTCCCAAAGCTAGCCAGTTCTTAGAGACCGCAAAAGGCTCGTCTGGGAGTATGCAAAATAACCATCCAGAGTCCACACTCCCAGTCATGACCTTTATCTAACTCTCACACACCAAGCCAATATCCTTGCTGGCCTAAATCAACACAGGGCCAGGTACCAGACTGGTAAGGACAGTCCCTATGCTCCCAAACCCACAAAAATTACTCAAATTACCCAGTCCTAAACTGTTTCCCCTGCCCTGCCTTTGCTTCTCAGGAAAACCCCAAGACCCTGGCCTATACTATCCCCATGCTCCTTTCTGCCTCCTGACCAACCTGGTGCTCCCCCATATGGCTTTGCATGTATGGTGCATCACCTGCTCTCAGGAAATGTAAGGAATAAAAATCTTTCAGTGGCATTTGCCCCTCCATAACATCATTCAGACTCCTCCATCAATGAACATCCCCCACAGGTGCAAATGAGACACGCTACTCCCTACCAAGACTCTCCTCTTTCTCCCAAATTTTTCAACGGCTGCACCGAGATATAATTCACAAACCATACAATTCATCCTTTTAAAGTGTGCAATTCAAAGCATTTTAGGATATTCATAAGGCTGTGCAACCATCACCATATGCTAATTTTCAAAACTCCTGTTTTGAAACCCTACATCCACTAGCAATCACTTTCCATGACATCTCACCACCTCCCAAGCCTAGTCACCCATCAGTTTACTTTCTGTCTCTAAATATTTGCCTGTTCTGGACATTTCACATAAATGAAATCATGTACAATGTGCTTTCTTGTGATGAGCTTCTTTCAATTAGCATAATTTTTCAAAGTTCAACCATGTCGTAGCATGAGTCAGAACTACATTCCTTTTTATGGATGGGTAATATTCCATTGTATAGCTAAACCGCATTTTATCTCTCTGTTCCTCTGTTGATGGACATTTGGGTTATTTCATCTTTTGGTTGCTATGAATGATGCTTCTATGAACACTCATTTACAAGTGTTTGTGTGGACATATGTTTTCAATTCTCTTGAGTATATACTGGGAATAGAATTGCTTGGTCAGGTGGTAACTTTATGTTTAACTCTGAGGAACTGCCAGACTGTTTTTGAAAACAAGTGTACCATTTCACAATCCCAACAGCAATATGCAAATTCCAGTTCTCCAGGTCTTCACCAACACTTATTATCGATCTTATGATTATAGCCGCCATAGTGGATATGCAGTGGCAGCTCACTGAGGTTTGGATTTGCCTTTCCCAAATGATGTTGAGTGTCCTTTTCATGGACCTATTGGACATTTCTCCATCTTCTTTGGAGAAATGTCTATTCTAATCCCATTTTTAAAATTAGGTTACTTGTCTTTTTATTGTTGAGTTATAAGAGTTTCTTACAAATTCTGTATACAAGTTTCTTATCAGATATATGATTTCCAAATATTTTCTCCCATTCTTTGGGTTTTCTGTTTACTTTTTTAATGGTATTCTTTGAAGCAGAAAAGTTTTTATGTTAAAATCCAATTTATCTATCTTTTTCCTTTGGCTACTTGTGCTTTAATATTGTATCTAAAAAACTATTGCTAACCTAGGGTCACAAAGATGTACTCTCATTTGTTTTTTTCTAAGATTTTTATTTTTAGTTAATACAATTAGATCTATAATCCATTTTGAGTTAATGTTCGTGTAAGTAAGAAAAGGGTCCAACTTTGTCCCTTGACATGTAAATATCCAGTTGTCCCTGCTCCATTTGTTGAAGAGACAATTCTTTCCTGACTGAATGATGTTGGAACACTTGTCAAAAATAGACCATCAATGTAAGAGCTTATTTCTGGACTATTATTTCTATTCCATTGACGTATGTATCTATCTGTATGCCAAATTACTGTCTCAATGACTGTAGCTTTGTAGTATGTTTTGAAATCAGGAAGTATGAGTTCTTCAGCTTTGTTCTTTTCATGATTGTTTTTGCTCCTCTGGGTCTCTTATATTTTCTTTTTTGTTGTTGTTTCTTGTTTGTTTTCCTCGTTCCTGCTGTCATCTTAGGATTAGCTTATACATTTCTGCAAAAAATAATAAATGCAGCTTGAATTTCAATAAGGACTGCAATGAATATGTAGATAAATTTAGAGATTATTGACATCTTAATATAAGTCTGATCAGTGAACATGGATTGTCTTGCCATTTATTTAGTTTTTTTAAGTTCTTTTAACAATATTTTGTTGTCTTTAGTGTACAAGTCTTGCTCTTCTTTTATTAAATGTATTCTCAAGATTTTTTTATTTTAGATTCTGTTTTAAATGGAATTGTTTATTTAATTTTAGTTTCATTGTTAGCGCATCTTTACATATTGATCTTCTTCAAACTTGCTGAACTTTTTTGTTAGTTCTAATATTCTTTTTAGTGAGTTTCTTAGGATTTTCCAAATACAAGACCATGTTATCTGCAAATTCAGATAGTTATATTTCTTCTTGTTTTATCCTCATATGTTCTTATTTATTTTTGCCTAATTACCCTGGCTAGAATTTCCAGTACAATGTTAGGTAGAAGTAGTAAGTTCAGCCATCCTGGTCTTGTTTCTGATCTATGGGGAAAAAATTTAGTTTTCACCATTAAGTATGATGTTACCAGTGGGTTTTTTGTAGATGTCCTTTATTGGATTGAGAAAATGGCTTTCTATTCCTGGTTTTTTGAGTTCTGTTTTATTGTGAAAAGTTGCTGGGTTTTGTCAAGTGCTTTTTCTGCATATATTGTGGTGATAAGATAGTTCTTTCTTTATTCTATTAATATTGTATATTATATTATTGATTTTTAGAAGTTAAACCAACTTTTCATTTCTAGGATCTCAATCAGTACTAGTGTGTAATTCTTTTTATATATTACTGGATTCAATTTGCTAACATTTTGTTTTCTTTCTTTGCAAGATCCTTGTCTGTTTTTGGTATCAGAATAATACTAATAATCTATACACCAGAATTAATTAGGAAGTATTCTCTCTGCTTCTATTTTTTTGAAAGATTTTGTAAAGTGTTGGTATTAATTCTCATGAATGTTTGGTATAATTCGGTGATGAAACCATCTGGGCCTGAGTTTTGTTAGCAGGAAGTTTTTAAATTATTAGTTTAATTTATCTTTATTAGTTATATATTTACTCAAAGTTTTTTTCCCCTTTGAGTCAGTTATAGTAATTTATTTCTTTTTAGGACTTTATCCATTTCATTTAAGTTATATAACTTGTTGATAAACGCCTCCTAAATTTTAATATTAAAGTGTTTAGCTCGTCTTTTGGTTACAACTAAATGCTGTTAGAAAAACAATTTTTATTGCACAAATTTTAGATAATTCTTTTGACTTCTTTCTAGGTAAGCTACGGCTTCCATTTCTCAACTTGTGTCAGCTATGTCTTTATTTTTACATAGTCAAGAATGAATGCATATTCATTCTACTTTGTTACCATCATTAATTTATGCATGCCTAGTTGATGAGTTAATTTTTAAAGTTGAAAGCCAATAAACAGCACATATATCCTAATTACTCACTGCAAAAGCAAGTGATATCTAAGATTACATTTTCTTCTTTTTGATCAAATGTCATACTCTCTAGGGGTCTCTAAAAGAATAATGTTCTTAGCATAGATGTTCAAAACATGTCAAATTTCAGTTTACTTTATACATGATGATAATTTTGGTAGCTTTTAGTTTTTTTTGGAATTGCAAGTTGCCTTTTATTTATCTTGGGAGAAGAAGTAAATGCTTCACTTATCATTGCCACTAACTTTTTATTCATTGTATATTTTGAAAGACTCCACTTTATTCTTGAAGATTCTTTTCCTGGAGCTCACTGACATCTTCTTCTAATATAGATAAATTGTATTTCAGCCTTCTAGGAAGCTATCATCTTGGAACCTATTTTCTTTATATTGTAAATTAGTTCTACTGTCTTTATATACCATGTCTTTTATTTTCAATTTTTTATCCTTATTTTGCTGGCATAAATTATCAGAAAAGAATAATGAAAAGTAAAAATTCAGAATCTTTGGGTGTCTAAAAATGCTTTAATTTTGCTTATATAGTTGTCTGATAGTTTTTCAAGGTCCAAAATGGTTTTTATCAGAACTTTGGATACATAATTCTATTATCTTCTAGAACCCAGTTTTGTTCATGAGATATCACATGCCAGTGAAATTATATTCTTTCATTGTTTCTTTGTTGGTGACCTATTTTTATTCCCTGAAAACTTTAGAATAATCTTTCTCCCTTGTGTTCTGAAATTTCATAAGCTGTGCCTAGCTGTGGGTCCTTTTCATTCATCTGCCGAGCAGTCAGCATGTCATTTCATATGGAAGAGCCACTAAAACTTTTGAGCTCTAGAAATTTTGCTCTATTACATTTAGTAAATGCCACCACCATTTACTAAGTTTCTTATGCCAGAAACTTGGGTGTCAATCATCCTAAACACCTCTTCCACCACCCACGCCACATTTAGTTCTATTGATTCTATCTCCTAAATGTGTTTCGAATCCATCTAATTGTCTCTTTTCATGATTACCACCCTTGTCTGAATCACCGTAGGCTTTCACCTGGCCTATTACACTGGCCTCCTAGCTCATCTCCACTCTCCTCCCTCTGCAAACCCTTGCCATTCGGTAGCCAGAGTCATGTTGCTAAATCTCAAATGTGATTGTATCACTCTTCTACTTAAAACTTTCTTTTATTTTCTTTTTTGTTTTGTTTTGTTTTGTTTTTTGAGATGGAGTTTCGTTCTTGTACAGGCTGGAATGCAGTGGCACAATCTCAGCTCACTGCAAGCTCTGCCTCCCAGGTTCAAGCAATTCTCCTCTCTCAGCCTCCCAAGTAGCTGGGATTATAGGCGCCCACCACCACCCCCAGCTAATTTTTTGTACGTTTAGTAGATTTGGGGTTTTGCCATGGTGGGCAGGCTAGTCGCGAATTCTCCTGACCTCAGGTGATCTTCCCACCTCGGCCTCCCAAAGTGCTGGGATTATAGGCGTGAGCCACTATGCCTGACCCTCTTTAAAACTTTCTTATGAATTCCCATTGTTCTGAAGGTATAGTCCAATATCATTAACATGACCTGTGTGGCCTGCATGGCATGGCTTTTCTGTCCAGCTTTTATATCCTGTCAACACCATGAGTCTTCTTAACCTAAGACATTGGCACAAATGATTCCTTTTATCTGAAATATTTTCAACCATCCAATGCCTACTCATCCTGCAAACCACCTGCCATTCCTGTCCTCCCTGTAAGACCATTTGATTCCCAACTAGAGAGTCTTACAGCACTCTATACATTTGCTTCAGAGCATTTAATACAATTTGAATTTAATCACTCTTTTATCATTGTAACTTACCTTTTGCCTACCTGCTTCTCATTTAGCATCCTTGAGAACCATGTCATCTTGTTCATTTTTTTCCAGTGCCTAATATCGTAACTAGCACAGAGAAGTATTGTTGAATGAACTAAGAAACGAATGAATGAATAGTAGCCAAACAGTTATCAGAGCTAAGTTATTCCTGACTTTCACACTTTATAGAGTTTGTGTTCCTTCTGTCCCCTGGAGGCTTTGTTCCTTTCATACAGATAAATTTAGTTTCCTTATTTTTATTCAGTATCTTCCCTTTTGGAAGCTTTCATATACCCTGTTTATGAGCAATTTCCTGTTGTTCCTAGCCAATTGACCTCCATCTATTCCATCATGTACTTTGCAGCTTCCTGTCATCTCAGGCAAACTGACCCGTCCCTGATCTATATTCGTTGTTTGTCTCTGCATACGTTATCTCAGCCCTGCCCTTGGCCCAATCTTAATGGATATTTTCTTACTAGAAGCAATATTGCTGTTCATCAGCTAGAGATTACTTGGCACCTGTGCTTCTCTTACTCCCTTCCTTCCTCCCGGCCTTCTTGGTGCTTTGATTTATTTTCTAATTCGCCCATTTAGGACATATATTCTAGTGATATCCACATTTCCCACAACTTGAATCTAATCGGCTTGCCTGATGGGCTCTTTGTCTCAAGTCTGGAATCCACATGGCTGATCTAAACACTTTCCCCATGTCCCCTAGGCGCAGTTTATTAAGTAAACTTACTGTTCTATTGTTTATGCGGAGTCTGTGTATCACACAGTTCACTGTCTTCCTCCATTTAGACTCTTAAAAAGCTTGGAATCATTTCCCATCTTTGGGTATTTGATTTAAGTTCTTTACTCCTTCATTTATGTATTCCTGGACTTCAACAAGGCAACTCTTAATACTGGGTAGAGTTTTTAAATCCCTAGATTCAGATGCAAGATTTGTTCCCTGGTTCTTACTCCAATCCCAAAAAAATACATATACCCAAAGACACACAACATTTTGTATACAATTTTGAGCATTTCTTCAGCCCCTGAAGTTTATCCATTAGCCAATGAACAATTAATAATTCCCCTGTTTAGGAATCTATAATTTTTAGGCACTTTTGTGCCACTCCGTCTCCTCCAGGATTTTCTTTTCTCAACAATGGTGAAGGAGGAGGAGGGGAAGGAAAGGAAAGGAAAGGAGGAGGAGAGGAGTAGCAGCAGAGATGGAGTGGGGAAGTGGGAAATTCCATCCCTTCTTCTTGGCCTCTATTTAAACGTGAAAGCTACCACCATCCATCCTCCCTGCTTTCCTTCTTGCCTTCTCTGATTAAGCCTTTAACAGCGCTTTCACTGTACTCTCTTTTCTTATTATCTCTTTCCCTAAATGAGCCACACTTCTTTATTTGCTTTTTTATTTCTGCTTTTGCTTCATCTACTTCCCGCTTGTTCTCAGTCACCTATGATACCTGCCTCCTTGGATTACTGTGAAGATGAAAACAAAATCTCAGATGTGAAAAGGCTTTGAAAAGCTGAGAATACAGTAGCATTGTGCGGTGTTACGACGTGGATGATGGTTTGTCTGTTCTTTGAGGCAACTCAGTTTGCCCTTCCTTCACATTTTTTTCCCACAGCTCCTCAAAGAACAGTCTCCTCCTTGGCCCTCCCCTTCCTGCCCTGAGGCCGGTATCTCCTCTGGTCCTTCTTTCACTTGTCTGCAGCATGAATTTGCTTGGTCTTCCTCCTTCTTTGCCCAGTTACCTGGTTTTAACAGAATGAGTTGTGTATTTCCATTTTCTGATCAGAAAGAAGCTGTGTATACCACCTTTGCCTTCTCCTATCTCCTTTTCTCTCTTTCCATCATTCTGAGATTTCTGTAGGTCTGCCACCAGCTATGTTCAAAGTAACAGTTTTCTATTCAGTGTCTTTGCAGCCAGATTATTGAAACTTTGCCCTGAGTCTCATTTTTATTGTTCCTGGTCCCGTTCTCTTTCCTTGTTTTTGGTTGGTTTTGTTTTGGTTTGGTTTGGTTTGGTTTTTGAGACAGGATCTCACTGTGTTGCCCAGGCTGAACTGCAGTGGCCCAATCTTGGCTCATTGCAACCTCCAACTCCCAGGCTCGAGCGTTCCCCCCGCCTCAGCCTCCTGAGTAGCTGGGACTATAGGCATGTGCCACTGTGTCTGGCTAATTTTTTGTAGTGATGGGGCCTCACTGTGTTGCCCAGGTTGGTCTTGAACTGCTGAGCTCAAGCAACCTGTCCACCTCAGCTTCCCAAAGGGCTGGGATTATAGGCATGAGCCTCCATGCCCAGCCCTCTTTCCTTTAAAAAGCAAGTAAAAGGTAGATAAGCTGAGGCAAGTACGGTCTTTAGAGAGAGGCTTCAGGATTCATGGCGTATTGTTTGTGTGTGTGTGTGTGTGTGTGTGTGTGTGTGTGTGTGTGTGATGAGCAAAACTGATTTGTGCATGTGCTGGGGAGCAGAAGAGTGAATAAAGATAAAAGTTAAAGATATCAAAAGAGGGGCAGGTGCAATGACTCACGCCTGTAATCCCAGCACTTTGGGAGGCCGAGGTGGGTGGATCATCTGGGATCAGGAGTTCAAGACCAGCCTGGCCAACCACATCTCTGCTAAAAATACAAAAAGTAGCCAGGAGTGGTGCCAGGTGTCTCTAGTCCCAGCTACTGGGGAGGCTGAGGCAGGAGAATCGCTTAAACCTAGGAGGAGGAGGAGGTTGCAATGAGCCAAGATTGTGCCACCGCACTCCAGCCTGGGTGACAAGAGGGAAACTCTATCTCAAAAAATAAGGTACAAAAAGAGATGGGATTTTAAGGACAGATAAAGTGTCAGGCAGGTAGGGAGGACATCTTTTCCATTGAGAGAGCGGTATGCAGAGAGGCAGACAAATAGCAGTATAAGAAAGAGTGACTACCAGAGGGCTTTTTTTTTTTTTTTTTTTTTTTTTTTCCAGAAAACTAGACAGTAGCACAAACTGCTGAGCATAAGAAGAGGGGTCCATTAGGAGACATAATGACAGAGGGAAATGGGTAACATAGCCAACTTCTGGACACATTGAAAGAGTTCCAAATAGCTTCGAAATTGAGAATCACAAGCTTGTGATGGTGCCACTTCACCAAACGTGTTAATTATCAGTTTTATTAATGCTTCAACTCAGACTTGGGTATTAAAAAGTTGAGTAGTGAGTGCGGAAGTAGAAGGGGGCAATGGAGTTGAGGGTTTTGTAATTTGAGGGCCACACAGCTGCGGACCTGGGCAGGAGCAGTTCTTACTTTAGTCCGTGGAGCTGGGGATCTGTGCAGGAGCGGTTGTTCCTTTAGGTTGATGGCTGCACAGCTGGGGACCTGGGCTCAGCAGTTCCTTTTGTACTTTGAGGTCCATGCAGCTGCGGACCTGGGCAGGAGCAGGAGCAGTTCTTACTTTAGTTTCAGGGCCGCACAGGCGCGGACCTCAGCAGGAGTGATTCTTTTTTAGTTTGAGGGCCGCGCAGCTGCAGTCCTCGACAGGCGTTCTTACTTTAGTTTGAGGGCCACGGAGCTGTGGACCTGGGCGGGAGCAGTTCATTTTGTAGTTTGAGGGCCGTGCAGCTACGGACCTTGGCAGGAACAGTCCTTGCTTTAGTTTGGGGTCAAACAGCTGAGGGTGTGGGCAGGAGCAGTTCTTACTTTAGATTGAGGGCCGCCCTGCTGCGGACCTGGGCAGGGGCAGTTCTCTTTGTAGTTTGAGGGCCGCTCGGCTGTGAACCTGGGCAGGAGCGGTTCTTACTTTAGTTTTAGGGCCACGCAGCTGTGAACCTGGGCAGGAGCGGTTCTTACTTTAGTTTTAGGGCCACGCAGCTGTGAACCTGGGCAGGAGCGGTTCTTTCTTTAGTGTGAAGGTCGCACAGCTGCGGACCTGGGCAGGGGCAGTTCTCTTTGTAGTTTGAGGGCCGCTCGGCTGTGAACCTGGGCAGGAGCGGTTCTTTCTTTAGTTTGAAGGTCGCACAGCTGCGGACCTGGGCAGGAGCGGTTGTTCCTTTAGTTTGAGTCGGAGATCCCGGAGAATCCAGTGCTGCTGTTGTAGAGTGAGGGTCGGTTAGCTGGAATCCTGGGGAGGAGTCAGGGATGCTGTTCTGTCTGAGGTTCTTGGAGCTAAACATGGAGCCAAAGTTGAAGAAGGAGAGAGAGAGAGAGTCACAGGAGGGCACCAGAAACTGTAGATGTAGCCGTACCCCAAGCAACTAAGCCTGGGAGTCTCAGTCCTCGGTATCAGTGCATTGTTTCCTCCTACACAGTTGGGATTTTTTGGTCTCACGAGACAGAAAGACCCTGATCAATAACCTCAGGAATTGAAAAGCTTAAAAAAAAAACTAAATGGTGTTGGCAATAATAATAATAATAATAGTAGAAATTTAACCAGGATTATCCTGACTGACAAAGACAAAATCGCACATACACACAATATATATCTCTTCAGTAGTTAGTAAAATAAAAATAAATAGAAAAACAGGTCCAAGTAAAGCTCTATAAAATTGTTTCATGGAGAAGGGGTGAAGGATAGAGGTGAATCTGAGAGTTGCTAGTAATGAACAAAGAGAACTTACCATTTTCCCCACGTGGTTTCAGTGCACAGTCACCTTCTGTGAGACCCGGTAGCTGGGTCGCTTCGCACAGCCTGGGGATGCAGTAGATGTCACAGAAGGACCCTGTCCCAGCTGGTCCTGCCCCTCTGCTGTGATGAGTGTGGCCTCTGATCTCCGACAACTGCCTGTGTTTTGAGGGGAGGCCAGGCCTGTGAGCACAAGGGTATCCATGGCGAGGTTCCATGGGTGGAACGTCTTAGATGTGCTTGGTGTTCCTTCCTGATGCTCATCTGCCATCTTGCTCTTGAACGCATCTTGTTTATAACTGTCTCCTCAATACTGTATAGAAAAAAAGCACTTGTATAATATGGGTCAGGATTAAGGAATATTCACACATTGGACACACGGGACCTCCGCCAAGTTTAGGGAATAGAATCTGAAGAAACCAAACTTTGCATGCTCCCTGGAGGCCCCTCCTGCATCCCAGTCCCTTCCCTTCTCCTTCAGAGGGAGTCACTTTCTGCTTTAGTCTTTACCATTCCTGTACTTTTCTTCATGGCGCGTTTCCTTCCGCGGGTATGTGTGCATCTCTAAACAATACTGCATGTGGTTTTGGAACACTCTGTTGTATTTGTGAGACAGGGTCTTGCTCTGTTGCATCGGCTGTAGTTTTGAACTTTGATGTGAAGAAAGTCTCCTGTGTGGCTGCTCCTCTGCTGCACTGGCTCTGAGCATTTGCTCCATGTCTGTTTTTGTCCTCTGTTCTCTTTTTGAGACCCGTCCCCACACTGACCCAATTCATTTTCATTGCTGCGTGATCTCCCGTGGTGTGAGGGGACCGTGGGAAATGTCTTCATTTTCCTGTTGATGAGTGTTTGGCCAGCTGCGGCCCCTAGGACTGTGTTGCTGTGAAGGTTCTTGGACATTTCTTTTGTATATAAGTGCAGTTTCTTCTGGTCAGTAGCTTTCAATTTTAAAATTTCATATCAGTAAGAAACGTAATTTTCCTCATAACCCACAACACACACCCTTTCATAAGCAAGCATAGCAAAAATGATTCACCATCATTCTTAGCGTTGGGTGAGTGTTCCTGTGGCTCTCCATTCTCCCCATTACTCTCACTGATTGTGTGATTTTTGCCAGTCTGGTGGGTGTCACCTGATATCTAACCCTGTTAGGCTGAGACCCTCTTCATGTTTTTATCGGCCATTCCTCCACATTTTTTCTTTTGTGAAGGGCTGGTTCAACTCTTTTGCCATGTTTCTGTTTAGCTGTTTAAATTTTTGCCTTTTTCTTTTATAATTACTATGATTATGTTTTTGAGATGGAGTCTTGCTCTGTCGCCCAGGCTGGAGTACAGTGGCACAGTCTCAGCTCACTGCAACCTCTGCCTTCTGGGTTTAAGTGATTCTTCTGCCTCAGCCTCCCGGGTACCTGGAATTACAGGTGTGTACCACAATGCCCAGCTAATTTTTGTATTTTTACTACAAACAGAGTTTTACCATGCTTGCCAGGCTGGTTGCAAACTCCTGACCTCAGGTGATCCGCCTGCCTCAGCCTCCCAAAGGTCTGGGATTACAGGCATGAGCCACCATGCCAGTCTGCCTTTTTCTTTTTCAACAGGACTCTTTATAGACTATCTGTGTGGCAAAGATGGGTTTGAATCCACCAGTATGAATGTGGAGAATCTTTTCTCTGGTGGGAGAGGAGACAGTGAGGGGTAGACAGGCACAGAGAATCAGAGCCGAGAGGATGTGACTCAGGCAGGGCTTGTAGGCTGCCATGAGGACTTGGCTCCCTCTCCGAGTCAAGTAGGATTAGCAGAGGATTTAACCAAGGAAACATAGGATTGCCCTTATGTATTTCTGCCATGGTTGGCTCTCCTGAACGCACCTCTTGAACAAGACTTGGCCTTGGACACCCAGAGGCCTGTGGTTGAGGGTTCCCTCCTGGCGTGGCCACTGACACATCCACGTTTGGTGCTCACACAGCGGGCAACCCAAGACCTGCTCTACCTGGGCCTCTCACCGGTGGCATTTCTCAAGTTCATCCCCTCCCAAGTTTGCCCCATCTGGAAAACCAAACGCCTCCCTCTGCTACATGGAAACCCCCGTCAGCACCTTCCTGACTCACAGGGCATCCTGTCAGCATCACAGTCCTGACTTTCCCACGTGGACAAGCCCACAGGACCCCCCAATGGACCAGGGCAGCACCAGCACTAAGACATCCCCTGAAACTCACAGGAAGAGCAGACCAAGAAGACAGGAAGAGCACAGGGCGCAGGGAGTGGCAAACGCCCACGATACTGTCAGAGATGAAAGAAGAAATGGCCACGGCTGATACAAAACGCTACTCAACGTTTGTCAGTGGCCTAAAACATAGAACATGATGCTATAAAACCTTTAGATGAAAACACAGGGGAAATTTTGCATGGCCTCAGGTTTGGTGAAAAGTTCTTAGAACTGACACCAAAAGCATGATTCATAAAAGAAAATATTGACCAATTAAATTTAGTCACAAATTTAAAATTGTAACTCTATATAGCAATGTAAGAATATAAAGAGAATGAAAGTACAAACTATGGTCTAGAAAAAAACATTTGTGAATCACACATTTCACAACATACTGGCCTGCGGAATATGTGAAGAACCGTCAGAACTTAACCATAAGAAAGTGAAAACCACAGTATAAAAGAGAGGGCAAATATTTGAATGGAGGCCTCATCAGAGAAGGCATCAGGAGGGCAGATTGCTCAGGACAGACACTCAGCATCACAGAGATGTTGGAGAAATGCTGATCAGCAGTCCCTCTGCAAATCCATTAGAATATCTAAAAACAGACAGAAACCAACAGCCAGCCTAGGCTCTAGTGATGACACAGAGGACCTGGGACCCTCCTGAGCTGCAGTGGGAATCGGGGCAGGGGGTCCCGCCATGCTGGAAAGTGGTCCAGGAGTTTCTTATTAAGTTAACCCATCCTTACGACATCATCCAGCAATCCCATTCCTGGAATTCCTCCCAAGAGAAAACTTAAATGCGTGCACATCAACCTGCACATGAGTGTTTAGGCCTTTTCCTCATCACCAATAACCGGACGAGAACAAAGTGTCCATCGGCAGGAGAAGGTGTGAACCAACGTGACGCTTACACACAGGGGGCTCCAGCCAGCGTGGAAAGATGCGCCCTGAATGCAGGCCAAGGTGGGTGGATCGCTTGAGGTCAGGAGACTGGCCTGGCCCACATGGTGAAACCTTGACTCTACTAAAAATACAAAAATCAGCCAAGTGTGGTGGCAGGCACCTGTAACCCCAGCTACTCAGAAGGCTGAGGCAGGAGAATTGCTTGAATCTGGGAGGTGGAGGTTGCAGTGAGGTGAGATCGTGCCATTGCACTCCAGCCTGGGTGACAGAGAGAGACTCCATTTCCAAAAAAAAAAGAAATAAAAGGAAAAAAAAGTATATTGTTTTGTTTAATGAGGACGAAGAAGAAATAACCTCCAAGTAGCAAGAAAACACTAGAAAAATGTTCCCCTGCCAACACCATAGGGATACGGTGAGGACCGTAGGAGTTACAGTGTCCTCAAAGAGACTAGAGGTCAGTGACGCACACTAAAGATGTAAAAGAGTTTCCAGTGGGGCACAGTTCCAGGTGACACCACCATATGTGAAGCTAGAAGGAAAGTCAGGAAAGGAGAGATGAGTCACAAGCAGTAGGGGTGGAGGCAGGGAAGCAACAGCCTAGAACAATCTGAAGGTGAAATCATGAGAACGTGAAGGGGCTTGCTCAAAGCTCACCAAGCCACCTGAGAGCCTCACAGTTGCAAAGGGAAAGGCCTTGCAAGGTTACCTCCACACCCCATGAGGCCCACGTGTGACGCAGCCGTCTTTGGCTGAGTGTTCATTCATTGAGAATCCCATCCGTCTTTCCCCTTCTCAGTGTTCCCAAGATCCATTTCTTTCCTCTCTGCCTCCTTGTCATGCCACAAGCCCAGATTAACGCAGACTGATCCTAGCTAGACTCTGCCGTGTTAAGCTTTGCCCATGATGGTCCCTCCAGTCTGGAGTTTTCAAACTCATCTTTATTAAATACCTCTGTGCCCATACCCTTTTGTTGCTAATAAACAAAATAAACAGGCTCTTTTGTGAGCAGAAATGTCACAGAAGACATCTAAAAATCCCAACACTTTTTATCCTGGCATTTTCTCTGGAATGAATTATTTATCTTAATCTTCAATATCTGTTTCTTACTACAGAAAGTCATTATCTTGCTTTGTCCTGTACATTTGAATGACAGTCTGTACATTTTTATATTTAAAAGAAATATTCAACACTTGTTTCCAAAATTTTTCTTGCACAAGTGTCAAACTACATCTTCAGTTTTGGTTCCTCCGAAGCTAAATTTTTTTAAGTATGGATTTTTATTGTTTCTCTTTTTAAACTTCTCTTCTTGTGTCTACTTCAACTTCCTAGAAAAATCGCTTAATGATTCCTTCATGGTATTATACATTTTTATGATCCTTTTATCTAAAGAGTATTATGTAATTTCTCCACACTTTATTGGATTGTTCTAAGAGCTGACGTTCTCTGTATTAGGGTCATTTCTTTGTGTTGTTTTCCTTGGGGCTTGGAGAGCAGCTGAAGCCCTTGACCTTGCTTCAGTTATATGGCTACAATGTTTGTGTGTGTGGTCATTCCCTTAATCCATTTGCACAGCTGCAACCCTTGTATACATCCAACAGAAAATTCACACCTATACAACTAACGAGTTTCGTGTCTGGCCCCTCTTCATTCTAATTTATGCAAAATGATGAGAGAACACTTTTCTACGTGTTGGGAATGATAGGAGAGGAGGTTAATGGGGCATAAAGTACAGAAAGCCAGAACTACCTGAATCCTGCCACTTCGGGCCACGCCTCCCAGTCAAGTTCCAGGGAAGACACAATATTTATTCAGAGGACAAGGCAAGCCACAAGGGAGCATACCCACAGGCTTGCTACTCTTTCACCCTCTTCTAGAGTAGTGGACCAATATCTGGCCTGCAGGTAAGAGCCATAAGGAATAGCATCAGCACACCTACCCAGCCTTAGGAATTAAGAGGGAAGAGTGAAGTGGTTTTGGTCTGAACAAATGCTTCCTTTTACATGAGAACAAAAAGCTGGAGGAAGAAGTAGCCCCCTGCGAAGGAAAAGGGTCGGTATATGAGGCTTGGGTTATAGATTTGGACATGCCTACATTTGAGAGGTGATCTGAGGGTGTGCATTTCCTTATGAACATCATTCATCATTAGGCACAATAAATAATACTGATGACTGCATCCTCCTTGTAGGAAAAAAACTTGGATATACCTTCAACAATCGGAACTTTCACAACGTGTCTTTGGGGCAAGGACAGGAGGTAGTGGCTGAGGCTGCGCTGGACATCGCTGCCAAGAAAGGTCACTGGGTTATTTTACAGGTATGTTCCTCGGCCCTAGTCTGGGTCGTCTTGACCCATCGTTGCCTTATCCCGCAATCACTGGGCATCTCTACCCACTCTTAGTTTCTACCCACCTGCCCTTTCACACTCCTGTCACCTTCAATTCTTCATCTTCTCTCTTTCCAGTTCTCCTCACTCGTGTGTTCTCTTCCGCAGACCAGCTCCAGGAACAAGCCTTCTCCCCGTCACCCGCTCTGCCACTCTCTAGTTTAAATAGCTCTACTTACAAAAGGAATGGATTCCCACTCTGGTAGGCGTTCAGGAAGTTAGCATTTATGTTGAAGGCCCTGGCAGCTGGGTGCTTTCGGCAGCTGGTTTCTGTCTGTGAATTTCATGGCACGTTCCTCTGCTGTGCCTTTGTATTGCGCCGTGTGTCATATGCTCTTCGTCATGGGCATGACTGGGATATGGGAGCAACCTTAGCCTCTTCGCTGAGAGCTCATGTTGGTGTTTGGAAATCTGGAACCCCTACTACTAATAATTTCACCAAACAGTTACAAGGAAAAAAAGGCTACCTCTCTTCTTCATAAAAGAGGGTTAAAATAAATAATTTAGCCCTCTCTATTAACCCCCATTAAGTCCCTATTAAATTCTGTTTAACCCCCATTAAATTATTTCATTTAACCAATTTTCAAATTTTCACTTCAACAATTACTATTAACTTTTTTTTTATTTTTATTTTTCTGAGATGGAGTCTTGCTTTGTTGCCCAGGCTGGAGTGCAACGGCATGATCTCAGCTCACTGCAACCTCTGCCTTCTGGGTTCAAGTGATTCTCCTGCCTCAGCCTCCCGAGTAGGTGGGATTATGGGAGCGCACTACCACCCCCAGCTAATTTTTGTATTTTTATTAGAGACCATATTGACCATATTTCACCGTGTTGACCAGGCTAGTCTCAAACTCCAGCGTGATCCACTCACCTCGGCTTTCCAAAGTACTGCAGTTACAGGCATGAGCCACCACACCCGGCCTAACTACTACTAACTCTTATATAGTGTTTTACAGTACACAAAACCTTTTCAAATCCAGCTATCAGAGCCTGCCCTCTTAATCCTCTTGTAGGCCACTTGTACAGATGCTGGAGTTGTGGCAGAATACATAGCTTGCTCCTCGTTTCTCCTAGAACATTTTGAAATCTTCTATTAGAGATCCATTGCTATGTTGACATGATTTAGTTTATGATTGTATTCTCCACTAAATTTTTTAGGTAAAGAGGTATACCTTCTTTACCTTTTATCACCCAGCCCACTGCCTTGAACATAGTAGACACTGAAACAAAATGCTGGTGGGTGAAAGAATCCATGAAGAAATTAAAGAATAAATGTAAAAGCCAGTCACTCCCATTCATCCTGGCTTTCATTGCCATAAACCTTGTCTGTCTGCTGATTACTGGCAACATCACATCTTCCTGCTGTGTCTTTGTCCTTAATTATTCTGCTGTTTACTTGGAGACTAGCAACTGAGAGCTCTGCCTCTCCCTGGGCCCCATTTTCCAGAAACCTCAGGAAGTTCAGGAGAAAAGATAATGACAACTGAGTTTCCTCCTTCCTCCCTCATGAGTCAGCACAGTGCTTGAAGGTGTGGCCTCCCCACCCTCTCAGGCACATTTGCCAAGAGACCTCTCTGGACGCCAGTGCTGGGAACCCAGGCACTTGTCATGGACATACGAGTCTGTTTCTGAGCACCTCTGCTACACCCATCCTCCCCCAGCACCTGCTGGCCATGCAGGGCACCAAAATCTTGTGCTGATGTGATTGTCAGAGCTCTCCAACATTGAACTCAGTATTCCCTCTTTAATTCCTAGTGATTAGACATTTCCAAAGGAAAATTGTGCCAAACAATCTGGATGCCTGCCTTTCCCCCTGAATAAAGCATTTGAGTATTGAATAGACATAATCTGTCTGAAGTGTAAAGTGCTAACAGAAACGAAATATCCTTACTGGTTTGTGAAATCTCTTGCAGGAATCATAGTGAATCATAGCTACCTGGCTCTAAGAATTTCCTGATGTACTGAACTAGACTGGACAAGAATCATATCCAACAATGTTTTCCAGCCTGTAAACCTGAGAGATTCTCTGAAAAAATGAAAAAGGGGGACACACTTAACAAGTTCCTATTTCAAACATTGGAAAATACTACATACAAATTCCTTTTAAGGATATTTTCAATGATATCAATAGGTTAATGGTTCTAAGAATCCTTTCATATAGAAATCTTGTTCCATCCCGTGTTTCCCAATTGAACACAGACCTTCTTTTTTTTCCTTCAACTTTTATTATACGTTCTAGGGTACATGTGCAGCGTGTGCTGGTTTGTTACATAGGTAAATGTGTGCCATGGCGGTTTGCTGCACAGATCAATCTGTCACCTAGGTATTAAGCCCAGCATCCATTAGCTGTTCTTCCTGATGCTCTCCCTATCCCCACACCCCAGCAACAGGCCCCCGTGTGCTCCCCAGCCCATGTGTTCATGTGTTCTCATTGTTTAGCTCCCACTTATGAGTGAGAACATGCAGTGTTTGGTTTTCTGTTCCTGCGTTACTTTGCTGAGGGTAGCAGCTTCCAGCTCCATTGACTTCCCAGCAAAGGACATGATCTGGTTCCTTTTTATAGCTGCATAGTATTCCATGGTGTATATGTACCACATTTTCTTTATCCAGTCTATCATTGATGAGCATTTAGGTTGATTCCAAGTCTTTGCCATTGTGAGTAGTGTAGCAATGAACATACACATGCATGAGTTTTTTGTTTTTTGTTTTTTTTTTTTTTGAGACAGAGTTTCGCTCTTGTTACCCAGGCTGGAGTGCAATGGCGCTATCTCGGCTCACCGCAACCTCTGCCTCCTGGGTTCAGGCAATTCTCCTGCCTCAGCCTCCCGAGTAGCTGGGATTACAGGTGTGCGCCACCATGGCCAGCTAATTTTTGTATTTTTAGTAGAGACGGGGTTTCACCACGGTGACCAAGATGGTCTCGATCTCTTGACCTTATGATCCACCTGCCTTGGCCTCCCAAAGTGCTGGGACCACAGGTGTGAGCCACCGTGCCGCATGAGTCTTTATTGTAGGATGATTTATATTCCTTTGGGTTTATACCCAGTAATGGGATTGCTGGGTCAAATGGTATTTCTGCTTCTAGATCTTTGAGGAATTGCCACACTGTCTTCCACAATGGTTGAACTAATTTATATTCCCACTAACAGTATAAAAGCATTCCTTTTTCTTTGAAATCTCACCAGCATCTGTTGTTTCTTGACTTCTTAATAATCGGCATTCTGACTGGCATGAGACGATATCTCATTGTGGTTCTGATTTGCATTTCTCTAACGACCACAGTGTTGAGCTTCTTTTCATATGTTTGTTGGCCACAATGAATATCTTCTTTTGAGAAGTGTCAGTTCATGTCTTTTGCCCATTTTTTTAATGAGATTATTTGTTTGTTTGTTTTTTTCTTGTGAATTTGTTTAAGTTCCTTGTAGACTCGATATTATACCTGTATCAGATGAATAGATTGCAAAAATTTTCTCCCATTCCATAGTTGTCTTCATTATGATAATAGTTTGTTTTCCTGGGAAGAAGCTCTTTAATTTAATTATCTCATTTGTTAATTTTTTATTTTGTTGCAATTGTTTTTGGCATTTTTGTCATAAAATCTTTGCCCATGCCTATGCCCTGAATGACGTTACCTAGATTTTCTTCTAGGGTTTTTACAGTTTTGGGTTTTACATTTAAGTCTTTGTTCCATTTTGAGTTAATTTTTGTATAAAGCATAAAAAAGGAGCTGAGTTTCAATTGTTTGCATATGGTTAGCCAGTTCTCCTGGAACCACTTATTAAACAGAGAATCCTTTCGCCATTGCTTGTTTTTGTCAGGTTTGTCAAAGATCAGATGATTATAGGTGTGCAGGAACACAGACCTTTATGTAGCTATATCTTTTAATATCCCATGGCACACTTTTGGGAAATGCTGCCTGAGGACCCTGACCCAGATGAGCTAGGGATGGATTCTCTTCTGGGAGAGCTGGCTTCTCTGGCTGTGGGTGAGAGAGCAAGGCTCACAATCTTGCCGCTCTTCCTTCCTGGCTGTAGGAGCTGTTGGGTGGGTTTCCCAACCCAAGCCCATCAACCCAGTGGGGCAGCCTCAGGGATCTCTGAATCCACCCCAGGGTTCTATACCCAAGCAACAGACATTCTTTCTCCCAGATCTGCCCAGTAGCAGAACTTGGAGTTTCTAAAGAAGCAGCCAAATTACCCACATGCTGGTTGCTGGTAATGCTAAGAGGAACCCTGGCTCTCAGGTAGCCAGCTAAACTCTCTGCTCCAGTTGATATGATTATAAGTAAATTCTTTAATTTAACCAATTTTCATCTCAACAACTACTACTACCTTTTATGTAGCATTTTACGGTATACAAAACTCTTTCTTTTTTATTTTTATTTTATTTATTTTGTAGAGATGGGGTTTTGCTCTGTTGGCCAGGCTGGTCTCGAACTCCTGAAGCAATGCACCTGCCTTGGCCTCCCAAAGTGCTGGGATTACAGGTGTGAGCCACTGCAATAACCCTACAAAACCCTTTCAAATCCATTTCTTTGGTTATTTGCAGCCACTCTGTGAAATAAGTATGACAGACATTGTTATTTCTCTTTTTGCAGAAGGGAAGGCAGCACTCAAAGACTAAATTACTGTGGTCCAAGTGCTGGGCTCAGCTAGGATCTGTGTATTTAAGGCTTTGCATGCTTACTTCCTCAAATATTTATCAAAGAGCTTTTATCTACCCATTATAGTGAAACACATTGCTGTGAAGCCAGGTGACTCTCTACTTCCTAAAGTGAAAGGTGCATTCTGCAAAGCAGTAGTAAGAAACAAATGTACGTTTTGATTGATAAACAGATAGCAATCAAATTTGAGGGGAGGAGACAGGCTCAAACACCAGACGGAGGAGCTTGGGATTGGAGTAGAGAGCCTCGTTCAGTCTTTGAGCAGCAATGACTCAGTGTTTTAGGAAGATAAGTTTGGCAACAATTAGCAGAACAGTTTGGAGAGTGGAGAGAGAAGACTCAGGAAAGTGAGCTAGACAGAGTTTAAATCAGTGCCTTTGAAATGTTAACGTGCATATGAATTACTGGAGGATCTCATTAAAATGTGCTGATTCATTACATTTGGGCAGGACCTAAGGTTCTGATTTCTAACCAGCTCCCAGGTACTGCCATCAATGTTGATCTAAGGGCTCCAGTTTGTACTGTCAAGGCTTCAAATAGTCTAGCTGTCAGGTAATGGGGAGTTAGACTTGGAACAGGACTATGTGTTACACTCTTAAATTGTGGTCCCAGGACCAGCAGCATCTGCATCACCTGGAAGCTTGTTAGAAATGCACATTCTTGTCTGGGCGCAGTGGCTCATGCCTGTAATCCCAGCACTTTGGGAGCCCTAGGCAGACAGATCACGAGGTCAGGAATTTGAGACCAGCCTGACCAACATGGTGAAACCCCGTTTCTACTAAAAAATACAAAAATTAGCTGGGTATGGTGGTGTGTGCCTATAATCCCAGCTACTCAAGAGGCTGAGGCAGGAGAATCTCTTGAACCCAGGAGGCGGAGGTTGCAGTGAGCCGATGTCGTGCCACTGCACACTCCAGCCTGGGTGACAGAGTGAAACTCTGTCCAAAAAAAAAACAAACAAACAAAAACGCACGTTCTTAGGCCCCATCCTGGACCTGCTGAATCTGAAACTCTGGGCTGAGGCACAAGAATCTGTTTTAACAAGCCCTTCAGGTTATTCTCATGCACAGGCAACCTTAAAAACATATGCTGGAAATCCTTAGGATAGCAAGGGATAGAATTTAATTGCAGAATAGTGGGAGGTCCCCACTACTGGGCATCCCAGAACTCTTTTTCTGTGATGGGATTTAAGACACATCTGCCATTAAAAGTCATTGGGTTGCACAACGTGTGAGTGCATGTAATGCCATTAACTGTACCCTTAAAAAGAGTTTGAGATGGTAAATTTCATGTTATGTCTTACCATAATTTTTTTGTTTTTGAGACGGAGTTTTGCTCTCGTTGCCCAGGCTGGAGTGCAATGGTGCAATCTGGGCTCACCGCAACTTCCATATCCCAAGTTCAAGCAATGCTCCTGCCTTAGCCTCCCGAGTAGCTGGGATGACAGGCATGTGCCACTCCATGTGCCACCCGGCTAACTTTGTGTTTTTAGTAGAGTTGGGGTTTCTCCATGTAGATCAGGCTGGTCTTGAACTCCCGACCTCAGGTGATCTGCCCACCTCAGCCTCCCAAAGTGCTGGGATTATAGGCATGAGCCACCACACCTAGCTGTCTTACCACAGTTTTTAAAAATTATTTGATGCTAATCCCAGTCCCCGCTCTGGCTACCTTCCTGACAACTGTTTACTGCTAACAAAGCTAAGCAGATGCCTGTTTGGGGGGGCTTCTTCCTTCCCACTAGAACATTCACCTGGTGGCCAAGTGGCTCAGGACCCTAGAGAAGAAGCTGGAGGAGCACAGCAAGAACAGCCACCCAGAGTTCAGGGTCTTCATGAGTGCGGAGCCGGCACCCTCCCCTGAGGGCCACATCATCCCCCAGGGCATCCTGGAGAACTCCATCAAGATCACCAGTGAGCCCCCCACGGGCATGCATGCCAACCTGCACAAGGCCCTGGACAATTTCACTCAGGTACAGCCCCGGGAGGGAGGCAAAAAGAGCAGCCCACCTCGCGATCAGCTGATGCAAACTGGTGTGCGGAGAGCATGTGACTCAGAAGGGAGTGGGGTGCTGGCTGGGCTACGGAGCAACGCTGATGTGGATAAAATGTTCCCACCTGATGCCCACTCAGGACAACCCCACTCTCCATTACCAGATAAACCAGGGCAGTAGAGCTCAGGACATTTCTTTGGCAAGAAATGTAGGGAAGCCTTCTGCAAGTCTACTGTTACCTAATATTCCAAGATGAAGAAGGGCACGTTGCTATAAATCTAATTGATAAGATATACGGGGTCACATACTGATGGGCTATCTTCAAGCAAGTGATGACACTCTCAGTCAGATGATATCACCTGACATCTACATGAATCTTGAGTATCAAGTGTTCAAAGAATCCTAGTGTCAGGTAGTGGGGATGTGGACTTGGAATGTAACTGCATGTTAGACCTTTAAAGTGTGACCCCTGGACCAGCAGCATCAGCATCACCTGGAAACTTGTTAGAAATGCAGATTCTCAGGCCCCAATCTGAAACTCTGGACTGGAGCCCAGGAATCTGTTTTAATGAACCCTCCAGGAGATTCTTATATACAGTCAAATCTGAGAATACTATGCTCCAGAGAGACCCAGAATATCAAGGCATAGTGTTCAAATGCAGGCAACTGCATTTCCATTACTGGAAATTCCAAGGCTTATGTTGTAGCATATTTATTTAAAGCCAAATCAAAGCCCATGGTGGCCAACTTTGTATATGAAGTTGCACTGTCAAAGTCTGCATCTCAGGCCTCTTTGATCTTCTCAAGAAGGTACCATTGGCTGGGCACGGTGGCTCATGCCTGTAATCCCAGCACTTTGGGAGGCCGAGGTGGGCAGATCATGAGGTCAGAAGTTCAAGACCAGCCTGGTGAACATAGTGAAACCCTATCTCTACTAAAAATACAAAAAAGTTAGCCAGGCATGGTGGTGGGCACCTGTAATCCCAGCTACTTGGGAGGCTGAGACAGGAGAATTGCTTGAACCTGGGAGGCAGAGGTTGCAGTGAGCCAAGATCACGCTTCTGTGCTCCAGCCCGGGTGACAGTGTGAGACTCTATCCCAGAAAAAAAAAAAAAAAAAAAAAAAAAAAGGCACCATTTCTTGTTGCCCACCTTCCTGGGCAGGGGAGTACACAAAGGCATGAATTCTAGAAGAGTGAGTGCCATGGGATCACCTTAAAGTCCATCTGCTGCACCACCCCTTGGTAGAATTCAAGGAGAAGGTCCCAGCAGCTGCTGGGGAGGTTGTCATCTCTGTAGTCATCTTGTAATAGTCCCAGCACGTCCCTGGTTTCCCAGCAGCCCCGCTAGCTCACGCGTCCCAGATGGATCATACAGGTTATTTGAGATAGACCCTTTAACAGGGTGACTATGCCAGCTAAACCAACATAAACCCCTGAGCCCTGGTTTAAGCCTAAAGCAAGATGAAGACCATGTGGTAATCAGAGTCTCAGAAGGTTTTACCGTGTGACACCCTTGCAGTATGAAGTCTAGCAGCCCAACTCTGGCAGGGAAGCTCCCACAAAGATTTGAGATGCAAAATGCGTTCAGTCCCCTCTGTACCCTTTTTCCCAACTTAACCCCAAGGCAGTGATTACCCCTACTAAGGTTCCACAGCGGGCAAGAAAAGCATGGTAGGAAGGGAAGAGACTGGAGATGGTGCCGTGGGATGTGTACACACACCCTGGTACACAACATTCTCGTTGCATGCTTCGCTGATCCCCAGCAGCTACATTCGTGAACCTTATTAGCACATCCGTATGCACAAACTTGAACCCTAAACCAAACCCCGTTATAACCTGAATCTAAACCTCAATTCAATGCTCAACTAAAGTCCAGCCCCTCCATACGTTCCCCTAGGCTGTAGTCTCACTGTAACTCAAACCAAAATCTATGGTAACGTTTTCCAACACCAACCCTGATTGCAACCCCACGCTATCCAGCCCCCATATAAGAGAAGCTGTGTGTGAACATTAAAAGTGATGCTCTCATTTCAGGACACTCTGGAGATGTGTTCCCGGGAGACGGAGTTTAAGAGCATCCTCTTCGCTCTTTGTTACTTTCACGCGGTGGTGGCAGAAAGACGAAAATTTGGGCCTCAGGGATGGAATCGCTCCTACCCCTTTAACACTGGAGACCTTACTATCTCTGTGAACGTCCTCTACAACTTCCTGGAGGCCAATGCAAAGGTAAAGGCCATGGACATTCAGGGACCAGCCAGGTTTGGGGAGGGTTAAAATTATTTGACTTTGAGGTGTGAATCAGAAGGGTCTAGGATGGGGCCTGACAATGTGCATTTCTAACAAACTCCCCAGTGAGGCAGATGCTGCTGGTCCGGGGACCACAATTTAAGAGTGTAACACACGGTCATGTTCCAGATCTAACTCACAACACAGACAGACTCTGTCTCAAAAAAAAAAAAGAAAAAAGCAATGCAGAATCTTAGGTCCCACCCGAACTTACTGAATCAGTGCATTTTCACGAGGTCCCCCGGTAGTTTGTATGCACGTTAGGAAAGGCCACCTCTCACAAGGATGATTCAGTGCCATCACACAGAAAGGGCATGTGCACTCTGGAAGGGCTGCACCCCATACAGATGGGAGGAGGCCGGGCCAGCCCCAGGACTAGCCCAAAGGATGAGAATAGTACAAAGTTGAGGTCAGAACCATGGATGCTCAGGAAGTCTAACTAGAGACCCACACCCTGTGAGAGTCAGTCCCATGAGAGCTTGTCCCGGGTCCTGGGGCCCACCAGACCATACCTGTGTCCTTACCACATGGCAGGTAGCCTGTGGATCAGTAGGAAGTGACTTCACACTCGCCTGATACAAGTTCCCAAACTTAAGATAATAATCAGTGCTCTTATAAGGGAATATTCACCTCATCAAGGTTATTCTAGTTCAGGAACCAAACACAGCATCGACAGGACCACCATCTCTTCCTCGTAGGGACAGTGAACCAGGCCTGGAAGCCCTGAGAAATCCTTCTGCCTCCAGCTGTTGGGCCTGGTGAGCCCACTTCTCTCAGCAGTATTCTTTCATTGCTGGCTTTCATCCAGTGACCTCCCTCCCTAAATGTCACACCAAGGAACTTGTGGGCTTTGTTTATTCACTTTGAACTTTCAAAGGGGACAGTGAATTAATCTTGTCATGAAAGGCAGAAAATTAGAAAAGTAGTCTGGTCCTCACTTTTCTCCGTTTGACATTCACCTGTTTAAAGGGCTTCTAGGTAAAGCCTGACTTCACTGTCACAGTTAATGATCATGGAAGAGGGAAGGCATATATATGTGGCACGTGGGGTTGGCATCTTTCCCCTCTTGACTCTTTGATGTAATTCTTCAGGCTTTTAATGAACTCCCCAAACACTGTTAACCCTGCTGGGCACTAGGGGCGTGAAGGTAAATAAGACATTGCTCCCAGTCTCAAGAAGCCTACCCCTCTTGTGGCTTTCTGTGCTGCTCAGATGGTAAGCCAGCCCTGGTGCCTGTGTGGAGGTCTTTCTTTTTTTTCTTTTTTTTTTTGAGATGGAGTCTTGCTCTGTCCCCAGGCTAGAGTGCAGTGGCGCAATCTCGGCTCACCGCAACCTCCACCTCCCAGGTTCAAGAGGATTCTCCTCCCGAGTAGCTGGGACTACAGGCGCGCTCCACCACACCCAGCTAATTTTTTGTATTTTTAGTAGAGACAGGGTTCATCCTGTTGGCTAGGATGGTCTCGATCTCTTGACCTTGTGATCCACCCTCCTCAGCCTCCCAAAGTGCTGGGATTACAAGCGTGAGCCACCGCGCCCAGCCATGTCTTTCTTCCTTCCTCTCTTTCCTTCCCTCACCTCACTCAGGTCCCCTATGATGATTTGCGCTACCTGTTTGGAGAGATCATGTATGGAGGCCATATCACAGACGACTGGGACAGAAGACTCTGCAGAACCTACCTGGGGGAATTCATTCGACCAGAAATGTTAGAAGGAGAACTGTCTTTGGCCCCAGGGTTCCCACTCCCAGGCAACATGGACTACAATGGTTATCATCAGGTGAGGTTCTGCTCTGTGCTGCTGACGGTGTCAGGGCGCTCACAGGGACCTGGGTGTCCCTCCTACACTGAACTGCACCACCAGGAAAGCTTCTGCTGGGACATCACCTTGGGCTGCAGGCAAGGGCCAGGGCAGAAGGGCTTAAAGAGCTGACATCTGGGCCGGGCGCGGTGGCTCAAGCCTGTAATCCCAGCACTTTGGGAGGCCGAGGTGGGTGGATCACAAGGTCAAAAGATCGAGACAATCCTGATCAACATGGTGAAACCCTGTCTCTACTAAAAATACAAAAAATTAGCTGGGCATGGTGGCGCGTGCCTGTAATCCCAGCTACTCAGGAGGCTGAGGCAGGAGAATTGCCTGAACGCGGGAGGCGGAGGTTGCGGTGAGCCGAGATCGCGCCATTGCACTCCAGCTTGGGTAACAAGAGCGAAACTCCGTCTCAAAAAAAAAAAAAAAAAAAAAAAAAAAAAAAAAAAAAAGAGCTGACATCTGTATTTTTAGTACAGATGGGGTTTCATCGTGTTGGCCAGGATGGTCTCAATCTCTTGATCTCGAGATCCGCCCACCTCAGCCTCCCAGAGTGCTGGGATTACAGGTGTGCGCCACCACGCCCAGCCACGTCTTTCTTCCTTCCTCTCTTCCCCATCACTCATGTCAAATCCGGTCCTCTGCCCCAAGTTTGCCCTGTTTCAGGTGAGAGATACAGGATTTCTAGCCTCACATTAATAATGAAATGGAGCCTTTGGAGATTTTTCTATTCTTGATGTTTGGTTCAGTCATTCTATTTGTTGCTATTTTCTACAAATAACATCTGGGACAGTTATTTGGTTTTCACTAGGGATGTTGACAAAGCCATTTTTCATGGAGCAAAATTTCAGGTAAGATCTTAGCCAGCTTTTTGTGAAGCTTCTGTCGGTGATTCTGAATATCCCTGGAGGAGCATGATCTTGTGGCAAGGTCACTCAGGTCACTCAGCCCTCCCACTCCCTGTTTGTGGCTATGAGCACAGGCACATACCACATACGCATGTATGCCACCATCTTCAGCATTCTCATGAAGGTTTTCTTTTCTTCTTTTCTTTTTGAGATGGCGTCTTGCTCTGTTACCCAGGCTGGAGTGCAGTGGCATAATCTAGGCTCACTGCAACCGCCACCTCCCGGGTTTAAGCGATTCTCCTTGGCTTAGCCTCCCTAGTAGCTGGGATTACAGGTGCCCACCACCATGCCCAGCTAATTTTTGTACTTTGTAGTAGAGACAGCGTTTCGTCATGTTGGTCAGGCTGGTTTTGAATTCCTGACCTCAGGTGATTCACCTGTCTTGGCCTCCCAAAGTGCTGGGATTACAGGCTTGAGCCACCGTGCCCGGCCTGGAGGCTTTCTTACTCTTACCTTAGTCTTTTGTATTACTATTACCACAGCTACATTTAAAGTATTCATCTTTGCCATTTTCACGTACCATGGAAAACATTTCAAAAGATATTTTTTTTAACAGTTTGTATTGCTAGACTTTTGAACATGCCTAGAAAAACTCTTGATTACAAAATATAAGGGAAATATTGATCATAGGAATATTAACTGCAAGTTTTAAGACGTTTTGTTTAATTCATATAACTTAAGAGCAAATCGTAAAAGTCATTTGATCCTGAAAAATTGGACCTGTGCGAAGAGATTTAAAACAATAAAGCTTTTTAAGGACAATAAGAGGAAATGTTTTTAACTACTTCACCAAAGGCTAGAAAGCTTTACCCAGGAAAATTGTGCAAGAGCGTCCCCTAGTGTCCATGGGATAATTCGACAGGAGGCTAGAGCGGGTGACCTGCAGAAAATCCTTCAAGGAAGTCTGGTTCTCTTATCAGCAATAACTTCATTTGCACCCTTCTAAATGACTGAGGTACACTTTCTTTCTTTATACTTCTCTTTAATTTGTCAGTTAATAGATGGTTCTAGGGCATCTGCATAGAATCCAGGCCTGCACAGAATGCCAGAGGAAATAAAAAATTGAACATACAAATCGGCATTTGAAGAATGAGCAATCTGTGAGACTAGGTGTTAATAACACCAAGGAATCATCAAAATCGTATCAGGAGCAGAACTTGAGGGATGTTTTCCCACCATTGTAAACAGAGTCGTGAAGAAGCACTCAAAGCATTGAGAGCCAGGCATGGTGGCTCCTGCCTGCAATCCTAGAATTTTGGGAGGTCCAGGCGGGAGGCTGGTGTGGATGATGGGAGGTACGTGTTGGTTTCTTTTTAAGTGAGCTCGCCCTTGACTTTCAGTACATCGATGCTGAGCTGCCTCCAGAATCTCCCTACCTCTATGGCCTCCACCCGAACGCAGAGATTGGCTTCCTAACCCAGACCTCGGAAAAGCTCTTCCGCACTGTGCTAGAGCTGCAGGCTCGGGACAGCCAAGCTGGAGATGGAGCCGGGGCCACGAGGGAAGACAAGGTGTGTGGTGGGGACCGCCTGCCATCATTCTGGGGAGCCCGAGGATCATAGACGCACACCCTTCCCCTGCCGGCCACGTTGGCAGTACTCGGCATAGACAACACACAAGGCACTGTCTGCAGCCTGGAGATGCTTGCCTGTCCCCGCCCAGAGACCCTCCCCTCCCTCGTCCTCACCATGCTGCCTGTCAGTTAAATCCTAGGAAGTCCCTGCCGTTGGGTTCAGCAGTTTGCTTTGCCAGTCCACCCAAAGTCCATTTTATTCAGCTTCTCTGCTGAAGTGAAGAAAGGCCAGGGCGGAACAGTGATGACCTGGGAAACTTGAACGTGACTTCTTAATTTCCTGGAGAACCAAGCAAGGATGGGCAAGGAGCTGCTCCTAAGCACCCCCACCTCAGTTCTCCAACCAGATGCCCCTGGGGAGGAGCACACTCCTTCAAAATGAAAATGCCTATAATCCCAGCACTTTGGGAGACTGACGCGGGCAGATCACCTGAGGTCAGGAGTTTGAGACCATCCTGGCCAACATGGTGAAACCCCATCTCTACTAAAAATACAAAAATTAGTTGGGCATGGTGATGCATGCCTATAATTCCAGCTACTCAGGAGGCTGAGGCAAGAGAATCCCTTGAACCAGGGAGTTGGAGGTTGCAGTGAGCCGAGAACACGGCAACACACTCCAGCCTGGACAACAGAGCGAGACTCTGTCTCAAAAAAAAAAAAAAGAAAGAAAGAAGTTAACTGCTGCTAAGCACAGGACTTCCTGAAATTTTAGCAAGGCAGAAGGGAATTATGGAGGAGAAAGACTAGGGTGAGGTGTAGGTTTCAGGACAATCCAAGGCAACAGGGGGGCTCTGATCCTGGTGTGGGGGTAGCTGAGGATACAGAAAGAATGTGCCACCCAAGGAAAACTTCCCCGTGAAATTTCTCCTGAGACAAGCTAAGCAACTTCCTAGAGATGTACTTGTACTAGCTCACATGCACCCCGTGGATTTTTTTTTAATTTTAAAACTTTTCTAAGAGTCAGATTTCACTCCGTCACCCAGGCTGGAGTGCAGTGGCATAATCACAGCTCACTACAGCCTCCAACTCCCAACCTTAAGCAATCCTTCCACCTCAGCCTCTTGAGTAGCTGGGACTGCCAGGCGTGTACCACCACGCCCTGCTAATTTTTTAACTTTTTATAGAGACAGAGTCTCACTGTGTTGCCCAGGCTGATCTTGAACTCCTGGGGTCAAGCAATCCTCTCACCTTGACCTCCCCAAGTGCTAGGATTTTAGGCATGAGCCACCGCACCGGGCCTGGTTGGGTTCTTTAACTTAAAGATACCGCTAGGTTTACAATTAAACATCCTTGGTAAGATTCTTCAACTTTTAGGCTCTAGAGACTGATTTTAGGAAAGCAAACTGATTGATACTAGAAGAGTTTGACTTTTATATAAAGGTATGAAGTCATGTCATCCAAATAGTATTTCCCAAATTTTAATGCGTCTAAGAATGTGCCAGAGAGATTGGAATTCTGATTCTGAGGCCTGGGGTTAGGTTGCATTGGCAATCTAGCTATTTTGATGAGGTGAGCATACTTCGAGAAAGCTGCTCTGTATTGTTCTAGTCAGGCTATTCCACTATTTAATGTATAATTTTAAAATAAAGGGAAGAACTCACCCAGAATGAATAATGTTCCTAGATCTAAAACTGAAAAAGGCTAAGACTGTGTAAGTAATGGACTTAGAATTCGTCAGTCAAGGTTCAAAGAAGGTTCTAACACTTATCATTTCCTTATCCCCTCCCCCAGCTAACCCAAGAACAGGTGTGTGCGTGTGTGTGTGTGTTTCAGAAGCGATATGAACTGTGATTACTTGCCATGCATAATGCTGCATGGGACAAGTGTGCAGGTTACTGGGTGCACATCTGATTGTGCCATATCCCAGCATTTGGCCATGGTGGTGTTTCTCACATAGCTCACATGTTCCTATGAGCTATGTTCCTTCCTGTCCACAGAGTAGCTCAGCTCAAGATGAAGGGCAAAGAGTCAAAGCCCAGAGAGTATTTTCTTGTTAAGTAGTAAATGACTGACAGGTTGCACACTCCACATACACTCATGAACTCTTGACTCAAATCTGCTCCCATATCTAGATGAAGGGAAGTTGGAGATTTTAGTATATAGCTAAAAAGAAAGGGAAGAAAGGTTGGCATGATAGACACATGCATGGATGGATGGAGAGGATGAATGGGTGGATGGATGGGTGATGGATAGATGATGAATGGATGTATGGGTGATGGGTAGATGGGTGATGATGGATATATAATTGATGGATGGGTGATGGGTAGATGGATGATAGATAATGGATGGATGGATGGATGGATGGGTGGATGGGTGGGGGATGGATAGATGAGGGATGGATGGATGGGTGAGTGGATAGGATGGATGGATGGGTGATAGATAATGGATGGATGGATAATGGGTAAATGGGTGATGATGGATAGATAATTGATGGATGGATGAATGGATGGATGGGTGATAGGTAGATGGAGGATGATAGATAATTGATGGATGGATGGCTGGATGAGTGATGGGCAGATGGGTGATGATGGATAGATAATTGATGGATGAATGGATGGATGGGTGATAGGTAGATGGATGACGATAGATGATGGAGGGATGGAGGGATGGATGGATGGATGGATGAGTGATGGGTAGATGGGTAATGGATGGATAGTTGATGGATGGATAGATGATAGATAGATGGATGGGTGAATGGATGAGTGATGGGTAAATTGGTGATGATGGATTGATAATTGATGGGTGATGGGTAGATGGATGATGATAGATAATTGAAGGATGATGAATGGGTGGGTGATGGGTAGATAGATGATGATACATAATGATGGATGGATGGATAGATGGATGGATGAGTGATGGGTAGATGGGTGATGGATAGATAGTTGACGGATGGATAGATGATAGAGGAATAGGGTTATGTATACTGAAGGGCATCTGCAGGAATATATACAAAAATCTAATAGTTGAATAGTGTTTTTCTCCCATTAGGGAAAGAGTTAAGACTGTGGGAGGACTTTGCTTCTAATATCATATGTATCAGAAATGTTTAGATTTTTCTGAAAAGCATTTATTACTTTTCCAAAAAGGAAGAAAGTAGAAGTGTTTGTGGAAATAAAGTGTAACTCATCCTTTGGAACTCACTCCTTCCATCCGAAGGAGTCTCTGGGTTCCCTGAGAAAAACAGGGCCCTGCATACCTGCAGACCTGGGCCCTTCCCTATCAGCCCTCTGCCTCCTCAGCCCCTACACTCTTGACAGTCTGATCAGAGATGAAACAGAATTCTGCATCCCCACATCCTATGTATTTTGGAACAATACCTCTAGACTATCTTTTCATCTCTTTGTGAATAATGTCCAAATGGAAGCTCGCTGATATAGAGCTGCTTTTTCAAACTCTGCTCCAGAGGAAAAAATATAATTTTAGACATTTGTCTTCTACCCCAGCAGTAGCTCTCAGGTACCATTAAAATCCAATTCCAGTTCTTGCTATGACAGCACCAAAGACTCATTCATGACAGAGTGATGGGTTTTTACTTTCTTTTTTTCTAACATCAGTTCTTTTCCCAGAAAAGGCATTGTATGTTAACAATACAAAGCAAGGTGAATATGTATCATCCTTTACACTTACATAGTTCCCTATAGCTTTTGGTGACTGCCACACTCATCAGCTCATTTGATTTAATCTTTGTATCAACTCTGGGAGTTGGGAAAGGGGACAAGTGGAGAAAAAGACACTCTTGGAAGGTTTACAGTTGGAGAAAATTGAGGCCTAAGCAACTTGCTTACATTCACATGGGTAATGCATGGCAGAACTGTATTAACATGGCTCCTTGGTTACAAGCAGTAGACACCAATGTAGCTTTACTAGGCAAGAAATAGCTCACTATATCAAGAGAAACAACCTAAGAACAGATAAAAATCACGATGGCTCTAGAGTCCCAGGTAGAAGGAAGGGCAGGCAGTCGTTTCCAGGCACCTCCATCCTGCCAGTGGTTCCTTGGATTCCAGGCTTGAGATTTCAAATCGTGTTCCTGGGAAACAGAATCTGACTGGCTTAACTTGGTTCAGGGGAAACTGGGCCCAGGGACTGTCCCTTAAAACAATGGGGAAGAGTTGGTTTCACATAGGAGATAGGGAATTGTTCCTAGAAGGGAAGAGAGATAATGAACAGACAAAAATAACAGACACCCACCACAGGCACCTAGAGCTCAGCTCTCAGGACTCCAGAAAGGGCTGGTGCTCGCTAGCTCCGTCCCTCCCTCCTTGTCTTCCTGTGTCCCAATCTGCAGGTCGTGTGGTCTGCTGTGCCCGCGCTTGCTTCATTTTTCTTTCTTTGCTGACAGATCTCCTGGGCTCACTCATTTATTCCAAAATGGCAGACTCAGCCTCCAAGTGCTTGCCCCAAATTAACTCAGAATCTCTGAGCCTCAATTCCAATTTTCCAGGAGAGAGACCCTGGTTGTTCCAGTTCCCCTGATCTAATTAGCTGACAGTTTGTATGGGAAAAGGAATTATGGGGTACAACAGCAGGTTTACATGATAGATGAGGGTGTTTCTTCCAGAACTCAAAAGAGAAACTGCAGTGTTGCCTCATAGAAGTTCAGAACTGAGTGGATGAACAGATAGATAGATAGATAGATACATAGATAGATAGATACGTAGACAGATGATAGATTAGATGATAGGTAATTGATAGATTAGATTGATAGATTAGATAGATTGATATATTGATAGATGATTGATAGATTAGATAGCTGATTGATTAGGTAGATGACTGATAGATTGGATAGATAATAGATATTATAACTGTATATAGATATACTGTATCTGGATATAGATTGATAGATTTGTCATTGCTGCTCATCACTTCAGCGTGACCCAAGTCTTTCTTACAGCTTTCTAGTCTGATTCCCATAGCCAACTGGGTCAGCCTCTTAAGTTTTTCATTTCCCAATTCTTAGAGAGGTATCTGTGTTAATATTATCACACTAGTCACACAAGTCCCAGGAACTTGGCCAGCCTATGAAGAGGTCCTACTGTGGTCACTCAGTCCTCAGCCCTGACCTAGCTGACCTAGGCAAGCAGGCGAGAGTCTGGCCAGGTCAGTGGGTGGAGGGGCAGCAGATGATGGACAATTAGTATCTCTAGTCCCACACTGCAAGAAAACGGATTCCTTCTACAGAATAGAGCCCTTTCTTAATGCTGTGTTTCCTTCTGTGGGGCAGGTCAAGGCACTCCTGGAAGAAATATTGGAGCGGGTGACAGATGAGTTTAACATCCCTGAACTGATGGCCAAAGTGGAGGAGCGCACCCCCTACATTGTAGTTGCCTTCCAGGAGTGTGGCCGGATGAACATCCTCACCAGAGAGATTCAGCGCTCACTGAGGGAGCTGGAGCTCGGCTTAAAGGTGAGTGTGGTCTTGTAAGGCATGGAGGCGACATTGCCAGAGGACATAGCTGGACCCCCGTGGGGAAGGAGGAGCACTGGGGGACCTGGAAGCTGGAGATCAGTTGTCCTGCAGCATCCTAGATGCCCAAAAGGTATTACACCCCAGAAACCAAAGTCTGGCCATGAGGCCGTCTGCAAGAACCAAGATATTATACAATCTTTGACATTTCTCTTCAACAAGAAAAGAGTCTACTATTTCTACTACCACTTACTTAGGCAAGTTTACTTTCCTCACCGTGACGATGTAAAGTGCCTAGGACAGAGCCTGTTATTACTGTTCACCTGGATGACAGGTCACTGGGAGCTCTTGCTGCCTTTCAGGAGCTGAGGAAGATGACTGCTGTCAGTTTACATTGGCGTGTTTATTTAAAGAACTGTAAATGAATACTCAGCCCTGAAAAGTCCAGGTGTGGAACATACTGCTGCCTTCATGTCTGGCTCTTGGGGTTAAACCACCAGGGTCACATGCAGATAGGAAAAACGTGTATGAGTTTTTTCACATAGAGTCACATAGACGATGAAACAGACTGCAAAATCTAGGTTAGGGTTTCTTTGTTTGCTTAATCTCTTAATTTTCTTTCTCCTTCCTCCACCCCACCTCAACATGGGCAGAGGAAATAAGAAGGAAGGATTGTGGTGGGCGTGGTGGCTCACGCCTGTAGTCCCAGCACTTTGGGAGGCCAAGGAGGGTGGATCACCTGAGGTCAGGATTTCAAGACCAGCCTGGCCAACATGGTGAAACTCCATCTCTACTAAAAATACAAAAATTAGCCAGGAGTGGTGGGGCTTGTCTGTAATCCCAGCTACTCGGGAGGCTAAGGCAGGAGAATCTCTTGAACCTGGGAGGCGGAGGTTGCAGTGAGCTGAGATGGCACCATTGTACTCTAGCCTGGCGAAAAGAGCGATGCTCCATCTCAAAAAAATAAAAATAAATAAAAAAGAAGGAAGGGGAGACAGGAAGGGAATGATGAAGATGGACAATGTTTGGTAATGTTTCCAAATTCTGTACCAGCTTGTAATCAAATGAAGTACAGAATTCCACAGAGCAATATCACATGTAAATAAGAACACTGCCTGTCATGCAATGCAGTTCCATTACTGAGGTACACAGGTGAGTATTAGTAACGCTCTTGAGTAGGTTTGCTGCAATGTTAAAAGCTTATGGAACTTGTGTAATGTGATGCATCCTCTTTACCCATTCGACTTCCAATTCATTCACTCATTTTTCCTCCAAGAGCCTTTGCTGCAGTGTGTGCCGTGAATCTCAGAGCTTGCCTGGGCAAAGATGAAGGATGGAGGAGGGAGGTTCTCTTTTCTTTCAGTCTGATTCAAGCAATGTTGATTGATGAGCTCCTTGGGCAAGTCTCTGCACTGCCTGCTGGAGGGTGCAAAGGAGATTGGCCAGAAATGAGAACAGCAAGGAAAACAGCTGAAGCAGGTGACTGGGCAGGAGTGGTTCACAGGATGGTCTGGCCTGTGAGTGACAGGTGGAGGGCCCCATTGGGTCAGGTCCCTCAGATGGAACAGCAAGGAACATCAGCTCCGAGCTCCACCCAGACACTGGTGGAAGGCATGCTTGGCTTTGCTGACCAGCGTACCTGGCGGGGTGCAGGGGAAGAAGAGATTCTGTTTGAGGTTTTCCTTCTTTACTTTCTGTGTTTAACAATCACTTTATGCCGGGCACCGTGGCTCACACCTGTAATCCCAACACTTTGGAAGGCCAAGGTGGGTGGATCATTGAGGTCAGGAGTTGGAGACCAGCCTGGCCAACATGGTAAAACCCTGTCTGTACTAAAAATACAAAAATAAGCCAGGAATGGGGACAGGCACCTATAATCCGAGCTACTACGGAAGCTGAGGCAGGAGAATCACTTTAACCTGGGAGGCAGAGGTTGCAGTGAGCCAATATCGCACCACTGCACTCCAGCCTGGGTGACAGAGAAAGGCTCTGTCTCAGAAAAAACAAAAATCACTTTAAAGTTCTAGGACTGTTGGGGCTAAACGATGGGAATACACAGACATAGAGAGTGAAATAATAAACATTGGAGGCGTCAAAAGGTGGGAAGAAAGGAGGGGCGTGAGGAGTGAAAAATTGCCTATTGGATGCAGTGTTCACTATTCAGGTGAGGGTGCACTAAAAGCCCGAATTGCACCACTATGCAATATATGCAGGTAAGAAATCTGCACTTGTACCTGCTAAATACATAACAATATTTTAAAACTGAAAAAGGAAAAATATGCTTGCAACCAGAAAAATAAAATGTTCCAGGACTGTTTCAAGTTGAGCATAGGGAGACATAGGGTAACTCATGTTATCCAACGCATTAATTGGACAAACACAGATGTTTCTAATTCGATTGCCCTGTGGTCTGAGAGACTGTTTGTTATGATTTCCATTCTTTTGCATTTGCTGAGGAGTGATTTACTTCCAATTATGTGGTCAATTTTAGAGTAGGTGCAATACAGTGCTGAGAAGAATGTATATTCTGTGGATTTGGGGTGGAGATTTCTGGAGATGTCTATTAGGTCCACTTGGTCCAGATCTGAGTTCAAGTCCTGGATATCCTTGTTAATTTTCTGTCTCGTTGATCAGTCTAATACTGATGGTGGAATGTTAAAGTCTCCCATTATTATCGTGTGGGAATCTAAGTCTCTTTGTAGGTCGTTAAGAACTTACTTTATGTGCCTGGGTGCTCCTGTATTGGGTGTGTATGTATTTAGGATCATTAGCTCTTCTTGATGCATTGATCCTTTTACCATTATGTAATGCCCTTCTTTGTCTCTTTTGATCTTTGTTGGTTTAAAGTCCATTTTATCAGACTAGGATTGCAACTCCTGCTTTTTTTTTTTTTTTTTTCTCTCCATTTGCTTGATAAATCTCCCTCCATCCTGTTATTTTGAGCCTATGTGTGTCCTTGCACATGAGATGGGTTTCCTAAATGCAGCACACCAATGGGTCTTGACTTTTTATCCAATTTGTCAGTCTGTGTCTTTTGATTGGGTCATTTAGCCTGTTTATATTTAAGGTTAATATTGTTATGTGTGAATTTGATCTGCCATTTTGATGCTAGCTGGATGTTTTGTCCATTAGTTGACACATTTTTTTCATTGTGTTGATGGTCTTTACCATTTGGTACGTTTTTGGAGTGGCTGGTACTGGTTGTTCCTTTCTTTGTTTAGTGCTTCTTTCAGGAGCTCTTATAAGGCAAGCCTGGTGGTGACAAAATCTCTCAGCAATTGCTTGTCCATAAAGGATTTTATTTCTCCTTCGCTTATGAAGCTTAGTTTGGCTGGATATGAAATTCTAGGTTGAAAGTTCTTTTCTTTAAGGATGTTGAATATTGGACCCCACTGTAGCTTGTAGCATTTCTGCTGAGAGATTCACTGTGAGTCTGATGGGCTTCCCTTTGTGGGTAACCCAAACTTTTTCTCTGGCTGCCCTTGGCATTTTTTTCCTTCATTTCAACCCTGGTGAATCTGACGATTATGTGCCTTGGGGTTGCTCTTCTTGAGGAATGTCTTCATGGCGTTCTCTGTATTTCCTGGACTTGAATGGTGGCTTGGCTTGCTAGGTTGGGGAAGTTCTCCTGGATAATATCCTGAAGAGTGTTTTCCAGCATGGATTCATTCTCTCCGTCACATTCAGGTACACCTATCAAACATAGATTAGGTCTTTTCACATAATCTGATATTTCTTGGAGGCTTTGTTCATTTCTTTTCATTCTTTTTTCTCTATTCTTGCCTTCTCATTTTATTTCATTGAGTTGATCTTCAATCTCTGATATCCTTTCTTCTGCTTGGTCGATTAGGCTATTGAAACTTGTGTACGCTTTGCGAAGTTCTCGTGCTGTGTTTTTCAGCTCCATCAAGTCGTTTATATTCTTCTCTAAGCTGTTTATTCTAGTTAGCATCTCATCTAACCTTTTTTTCCAGGTTCTTAGTTTCTTTGCATTGGGTTAGCACATGTTGTTTTAGCGCTGAGAAGTTTGTTATTACCTACCTTCTGAAGCCTGTTTCTGTCAATTCATCAGATTCATTCTCCATCCATCTTTGATCCCTAGCTGGTGAGGAGTTGTGATCCTTTTGAGGAGGAGATATGTTCTGGTTTTTGGTGTTTGCATCCTTTTTGTGCTGGTTCCTTCCCATCTTAGTGGCTTTATCTACCTGTGGTCTTTGTAGTTGGTGACTTGTGGATGGGGTCTCTGAGTGAATGTCCTTTTTGTTGATGATGACGTTATTTCTTTCTGTTTCTTAGTTTTCCTTCTAATAGTCAGGTCCCTCTGCTGAAGAACTGCTAGAGGTCCACTCCAGACCCTGCTTGCCTGGGGATCACCCACAGGGGCTGCAGAACAGTAAGGGTTGCTGCCAGTTTCTTCTTCTGTTATCTTAGTCCCAGAAGGGAATCTGCCAGATGTCAGCCTGAGCTCTCCTTTATGAGGTGTCTTTTTGTGTATATGGGGGTTGGGGAGCTGCTTGAGAAGACAGTCTGTCCCTTATAGGAGCTCAAGTGCTGTGCTGGGAGCTCCGTTGTCCCTTGCAGAGCTGCTGGGCAGGTACTTTTAAGTCTGCTGTAGCAGAACTCATAACCGCCTCTTTTCCCAGGTGCTCTGACCTAGGAAGGTCCACTTTATTTATAAGTTCCTGTCATGCTGCTGCCTTTTTTCATAGATGCCCTGCCCCACACGGAGTAGTCTAGTCACAATCTGCCAGCAGAGGTGTTGCTGAGCTGCTGCAGTCTCTGCCCAGCTGCTGTGAACTGCCTTGGTAGTGGCGGACTGCCTCAGTATTGGGGGATGCCCTTCCCCTCACTGAGCTGGACCATCCTGGGTCCAGCTGCACTTCCTGAGAAACTCAATCCAGAGTGTTTCAGATTGCTTGTTTTGTGAGGGTGGTACCTGCTGAGCCAGAGCACCTGGCTCCCTGTCTCTGCCCCCTCCCTTTCAGTTGAATGGGTGGCTCTGTCTCCCAGGTGTTCCAGGTGCCAGTTGAAATGGCCACCCAGACTTGTGTGAGTTTCTGTGTGCTAATCCAGCACCAGCTGAAACCGCCATGCTGAAAACTTGTGGTACTTTTCGGCCCAGGAATCTCCTGGTGTGTGAGCAGTGAAAATTTGTTTGGAAATGTGGTGGGCACTCACACTCTGTGCTGTTCTTGCTGGGAACTGCACTCTGGAGCTGTTCCTATTCAGCTATTTTTCTGAGATGGGAGTTTTGCTCTGTAACCCAGGCTGGAGTGCAGTGGCATAATCTCAGCTCACTGCAACCTCTACCTCCCAGGTTCAAATGATTCTCCTGCCTCAACCTCCTGAGTAGCTGAGATTACAGGTGCCTGCCACCATGCCCCACTAATTTTTATGTTTTTTTAGTAGAGATGGGGTTTTACCATGTTGGCCAGGCTGGTCTCAAACTCCTGCCCTCAGGTGATCCACCTGCCTCAGCCTCCCAGTGCTGGGATTACAGGCATGAGCCACCACGCCCAGCCTAGTCTGGCTCTTTATTCTGATGCACTGTGTGTTGACTTAATAGTTCAATTCTGGAAGGGTGGGCCATGATATGGCCCTTTACTCTCCACCCACTGGGCAGCTGTTCTGGCCCATATGCCTTTGGCCTTCCAGTACTCTACCAGAATACCTGAATAAAAAGGCTGCTGCCAACCCAGACTGGAAGGAGTGGGATCCTTAGCACTTTTACTTCTTCCCACATCCTCAGCTCCCAGTGTCTTAAACAAATGAAAGCTCCTTGCAAAGAACATCTTCATAGGGAAGAAAAAGCAGGGAGGAGCTAAGCCTCAGGACAGGCTACAGCATGGAGTCCCCCCAGGAGGGAGGACCTGGGTGCTGCTGCCCTGTCTCCTGGCCCTCTGTGGACTGAACACCCACTGTGTGACTGTGAGCCCAGGGCAACAGCTGCTTCAGACACACCAGAAGTGCCCTTTTCAAATGGAGGTCCCTGGCCTCACTCCTAGAGGTATGAGTCCTTAGATATGGACTAGACCCTATGAATCCAAGCCTTTTTTATGAATCCAAGCCTATGTCTCCAGGCTGGAACACAGTGGCGTGATCTCGGCTCATGCAACCTCCACCTCCCGGGTTCAAGCAATTCTCCTGCCTCAGCCTCCCAAGTAGCTGGGATTACAGGCACTGTGCCACCATGCCTAGCTAATTTTTTGTATTTTTAGTATAGACAGGTTTTCACTGTGTTAGCCAGGATGGCCTCCATCTCCTGACATCGTAATCCACCTGCCTCAGCCTCTCAGAGTGCTGGGATTACAGGCATGAGCCACTGCACCCAGTGAATCCAGGCTTTTAACAAGCTCCTTGATTTAAAAGAATGAAAATGTACAGGAAAAATGAGGTTTTTAACTTTGTATTATGCCAAAGAAAGATTATGAAAACATTTATGTATAAGGGATGAATTAAAAGGTTAAGGTCACAGCCAGATAGCCCGCATATCCTGAAAAGGTGCCACCAGCCTGTAGTTCTCCCAAGTTTCCCTGCAACGCCAAACTAAGAAAGCACATTATAGACCTTAAAATGCAGCATTGAATGAAGGGTCCAGTGTTTTCTTTTGGTTGACTCTTGACCTGTGAGCAAGTAAGTATGAATATTAATCACTATTACATAGGATTCAGGCCAGAGGAAACTGACTGAATGAACTTAAGTAGTTGTCTTTGCTGTAGTGTAGCTTGAGTCTTTAAGAAGGGGCCCCGTACCCAGAGTTTAGGCACAGGATCTTCCTGTCCACCCACCCCTGCCTCCACCAATTTGGCAACATCTTAGAAAACTAATTTTCTGAACACCTTTCAGGAAACACTGGCCTGGAGTTCGTAGATGTATTCTTGTCCTCTTAAGAAAGGACACAGGTACACTTAGAGAATTGGGGGTGGAGTTCTCTCATTTCTTCTCAGCTCCTCCTCTGCAAATGAGTCCTTTCTACTTCTGCTCAAAGTCATGGAAATACCCTATTTCAAAAACCTAACTACAAAGTGAATGATTTTATATTTTCTTCTTTTCCTAAATAGCTCCTGGTTCTCTTCCCCAGGGCTGTCCTTGCTTCACTGACAAGCTGAGAGACAGAACATTCTTTAGGGTTCCATCATTTGCACGTTTAATTAGCATGTGTAAAATTATTGTCAGAATACATTATAATCTTATTATAAGCAGATGTGAGAAATTTTTAAGAAAGCCAAGTTACACATATTATGTTCCTCTACTTTCAAAATGATTTCAGATTTCTGAAGGGTGTTAAAAATTAAGTATTGCATGTATTTTTAAATTTATCAGACCATATTTGTTAGAGTAATTTTACATTCACAGCAAAACTGCACAGAAGGAATGGAGATTTCCCATATACCTGCTGTCCCTAAAGACAAACTGTCCCTCTCCGACTCTGAAATTCCCACCAGAATGGTACATTTCTTATAATTGATGAATCTATACTCATACATCATTATCACCCAGAGTTCATGGTTTACATTGGGGTTCATTCTTAGTGTTAGACTTCCTGTGGGTTTGGACAAATAATGACTTCTATCCACCATCAGAGTATCGTACAAAGTAGTTTCACTGCCCTAAGACTCCTTTGTATTGCATATATTTTAAACTTCTTTTTGTTTTCAGAGATGGAGTCTTTGTTGACCAGATTGGAGTGTGGTGGTGAGGTCATGCCTCGCCACCTGGCTCAAGAGTGCTTCCCACCTCAGCCTCCTGAGTAGCTAGAACTACAAGTGCACATAACCACACCTGACGAATTTTTTATTTTTATTTTTATAGAGATCAGGTCTCACTATGTTGCACTGGAGTGCAATGGCGCAGTCTTGGCTCACTGCATCCTCCACCTCCTGGGTTCAAGTGATTCTCCTGCCTCAGCCTCTGAGTAACTGGGATTACAGGCATGTGCCACCATGCTTAGCTAATTTCGTGTTTTTCGTAGAGATAGGGTCTCTCTATGTTGATTAGGCTGGTCTCAAATTCCCAACCTCAGATGATCTGCCTGCCTCAGCCTCCCAAAGTGCTGGGAGGTGGCATGAGCCACCTCGCTTGGCCAAAGAAAAACCTTAAAAGCAGCAAGAGGAGAAAAATAAATATCATGTTCAAAGGATTAAAGAAAAGAATGACAGCAGACTTCTTGTCAGAAGCTGTGCAAGCCAGGAGAAAGTAGAAAACTATCATTAAAGTACTAAAAGGAAAAAAACAAAAAACAAAAAACTTAAACTTAGAATTCTTTGCCCAGGAAAAAATATCTTTTAAAAAAGAAAACTAAGTAAAGATGTTTTCAGACAACTAAGATAATTCATAGCCAACAAGCCTATGGTACAAGAAATGTTAAAGAAATTTCTTAGAACCCAAGAGATGAAGGCTGTGGTAAGCCGAGATTGCACCACTGCACTCCAGCCTGGGCAACAGAGTGAAACTCCATCTCAGAAAAAAAAAAAAAAGAAAGAAAGAAATATACTTAGAAAGAAAGAAAATGATATCATACAGAAATTTGGATCTAAACAAAGAAATAATGGTCTCCACAGATGGTAAATATATGAGTAATATAAAAGATGTTTTTACTTGTCCAAAATCTTTTTTTTAAATAATAGTTTACAACAAAAATAATAAAAATTTACTGTGGGCTTTAAGCATATGTAGAACCAAAATGTATGCCAACAACAGCATGAAAAATGAGAGGAGAGAAATAGAAACATATTGTATATGATTTTTACACCATATGTGGAGTGGTATAATTTTGAAGTTAGGGTGTGATGAGTTAGAGCTGTGTATTGTAAATGCTAGAATAGCATTCAGCAAACTATTGGCCAACAGGCCAAATCCAGCCCACAACCCGTTTTGGCAAGTAAACCTTGGAACACAGCCACAATCATTCATTTCTACGTTATCTATGGCTATCTTTGTGCTACAATAGCAGAATTGAGTCATGTCAGCAAAGACTATGTGTCTCACAGAGCCTGCAATGTTTACTTACTATTTGACACTTTACAGGAAAAAAAAAGTTTATCAACTCTTGCCCTAGAGCAGCCATAAAATAAATTGATAATCCACAATTATTGTAGTTATGGTAACTACGTTAAATATAAATGATTTAAGTGCCCAGGGTACTGATTAGAACTGCCAGATCAAATTTTTAAAAAGCAACACCTAGCTATATGCTGTTATGTCAAGAGTCCTGTCTCCGCACCACTCCTCCGTTTGGAGATTTGCTGGAAGGACTCGTGAGTCTCAGCATATGATCGTATTAATACATATGGTTAAAATTTGTTATGGTGCGATGGTAAGAATACACACATAGCCAGATAGTAAGGAAAAAAGATATAGGTGCAGTCAGGAGAAATCCATTTACAGGTTTCCATATGCTGCCTCCCCCTCATGAAGGATCCCATAGAGGTATCCTCTCTCCAACACTGGAAATGGAGTAACATTTGCCTAACATTTCTGCCCCCAGGGAATCCCATTAGAGACCCCAGCACCCCAAAATGTTATTAGTAGGTGGTCACATAGGCACCCTCTGTCTAGCACATTCCAAAAATCCATGCCTCCAAATGAGAAGTAGATATTCAGTGTAAACCAAATTGTTTGCACAGTCTGGATATAGTCAACCACCCTTATCTATTAACCATTAATGAGGAGCTAAGTTTCTAGATGCCACCTGCAGGCCAATCTTGCTAGCATGCTAGCAGGCATTTCTTTGTTTTTCGTTTTTTGTTTTTTGTTTTTTTTTGTTTTGAGATGGAGTTTCGTTCTTGTTACCCAGGCTGGAGTGCAATGGCGCGATCTCGGCTCACCGCAACCTCCGCCTCCTGGGTTCAAGCAATTCTCCTGCCTCAGCCTCCTGAGTAGCTGGGATTACAGGCACGCACCACCATGCCCAGCTAATTTTTTGTATTTTTAGTAGAGATGGGGTTTCACCATGTTGACCAGGATGGTCCCTCTGCTGCCAGGCTGGAGTGCAGTGATGCAATCTCAAGCTCACTGCAACCTCTGCCTCCTGGGTTCAAGTGATTCTCCTGCCTCAGCCTCCCGAATTAGCTGGGCTAGTAGGCATTTCTAAGGATAGCAGTCTCAAGAATGCCCCTTAACTCTTTCAGCACAGCTGACCACCAAAACAAAGAGCAAAAAAACTTTACATATCAAGCTATAAAATATAATATGTAAACATATTTTTACATATTTATCAATATATGTAACAATCATATATAACACAGAAAAAATATAATATGTAAACACAAATCAAAAGAAAGTTGTAGAGGCTATATAAAAATCAAACTAACTATATTTAAAAATAAGCAATATTACCAGGAATGAGGAGGAGTATTATATAATGGTAAATCAATTTGTGAAGAAGGATATAACAATCTTGTGTTTAGCCACCTCATAACAGAGCATCAAAATACATAAAGCAAAAAAATAGTAGAATCAAAAAGAGAAATAAACAAATTCACAATTATAGTTGGTTTCAAAACTCCTCTCTCAATAATCAGTAGAACCAGTAGACAGAAAACTAGTTAGGATAGAAAGACTTAGCAAATTTATCAACCAACTTAACCAATGTTACAGACATTCCAACAATGGCAGAATCCACATACTTTTCAAGAGTACACAAAGACTCACCAAAATCAACTATATTTTATAAACAATGTGAGGGGATTAAAATCATATACAGTATATTAACTGACCATAGTGTAATTGAACATTAATAATAGATATCAGAAAATCCACAGTATTTGGAAATTAAATAGCACATTTCTAAATAATTCTATTTTGAAAAAATTAAAATAAAAAATATATAAAATCCATAACATGTAGCGAAAGCAGAACTTAGAAGGAAATGTATAGCATGAGATGCAAATATCAGCAATGAAAAAAGTTCCCAAATCAATGATCTAAGCTGCACCTTAAGAAACTAGGCAGCTGGGCGTGGTGGCTCACACCTGTAATCCCAGCACTTTGGGAGGCCAAGGTGGGCAAATCACCTCAGGTCAGCAGGTCGAGACCAGCCTGACCAGAATGGAGAAACCCCGTCTTTACTAAAAATACAAAAATTAGCCAGACGTGGTGGCAATTGCCTATAATCCCAGCTACTCAGGAGGCTGAGGCAGAAGATTGCTTGAACCTGGGAGACAGAGGTTGCAGTGAGCCGAGATTGTGCCGTTGCTCTCCAGTCTGGGCAACAAGAACAAAACTCCATCTCAAAAAAATAAATGAAATAAAATAAACTATGAAAAAGACAGCAAAACAAACCCAAAGTAAACAAAAGGAAGGAAATAATAAAGAGCAGAATTAATGAAAATGAAAACAAAAAAATTATAAAACTTTATGAAACCAAAAGCTGGTTTTTTAAGCAAAGGAATAACATTTACCAGAATTTATAAGAAAAAAGAGAAAAAACAAAAACAAAAAAAAAAACGGGATAGAAGGGAAGATATCATCATAAATTATATAGACATTAAAAGCATTATAAGAGAATTATATGAATAATTTTCTGCAATTAAATTCAACCACTTAGATGAAGTGAACCAATTCCCTTTGAGACTCCATCAAAGCTCACTCAAGTAAAATATATAATCTAAATTAGCCCCGTGTCTATTTAAAAAAATTGAATTCATAATGCAAATTTTCCCACAAAGAAAACCCCTGATCCACAAAGTATCCCTGGTAAATTCTCCAGACATTTAAGGATGAAATAATACCAATTTTACATAAACTCTTTCACTTCCAGGAAGATGGAATAGACATCGATTTCCCTATTTCTCCTGCTAAGTATAACTAAAAAGCATGGTCATTTTATATAGGAGAAACGTAAGACTCTGAAACATGTAGAGAGGAATGAAGACTATCATCTAGGAACCTCAGGACTCGAGAAAGGACATGATATTGAGTTTCTTGGATTTTCTTTATGCTTCAGAGTCCTTGGAGTGGGAGCAAAAAAAAAAAAAAAAAAAAAAAAAAAAAAGCCAGCAAACCAGAAATGCCAGTGGAGGCAGCCAAAACAACAAGAAAACTGTTCTCTTCAGCAGAGAGAGAGGACCCAGGAAGGAGACAGCCTAGCAAGACAGAAAACTTTTAGACAATAAGCATGCTACTTCAGCCATACACCACGAAAAAAAATCACAACAGGAATCCCTATCATGATAGAAATGTTTTGTATCTCAACTGTATCAATGTCAATATCTTGATTGTGCTATTGTAATACAGTTTTGCAAGCTGTTACCATTAAGGGAAACCCGATAAAGGGTACACAGGATCTGTCTGTATTATTTCTTACAACTCTAAATATACCTGTAATTATCTCAAAATTATAAATTTAATTTTTTAAATCATTACAAAACCTGCACACAGACATTTATAACAGCTTTATTCATAACTGCCAAAACTTGGAAGCAACCAGGATGTCCTTCAGCAGGTAAATAGATAAACTGCAGTACATCCAGACGGAGGGTTATTATTCAATGCTTTAAAAAGAAAATGAGCTATCAAGCCATGGAAAGAAACAGAGGGAACTTAAACGCATATTACCAAAAATACAAAAATTAGGCAGGTGTGATATCAGGTGCCTGTAATCCCAGTTACTTAAGAGGCTGAGGCAGGAATAACTTGAACCCACGAGGTGAAGGTTGCAGTGAGCCGAGATTGCGCCACTGCACTCCAGCCTGGGCGACAGAGTGACACTCCATCTCAAAAAAAAAAAAAAAAAAAAAAGTAAAAATGGTGTTCAGTGTAAACCTTTCTCTATCTAGCAGTTGAGTGTCCCGTAAAGTTGATTATATATCCTAGCCGCTTGATTTCTGAAGGAAATCCCTGATTTGGGGGAATATAGATCTTCGTAGGTGTTGGCTAATTGCGTTTCTAAGCTGCATGCAGGAGAGCCGTGGAATTGAAGCTTTAGCGTCAGGTCACGTGGCACAGAACCCACAAGTTGTTTAAGGTCTGCAATGGGAAGGAATCTTCTGCCTTTTGTGTTGTTTTTTTTTTGAGACGGAGTTTCGCTTCTTGTTACCCAGGCTGGAGTGCAATGCGCGATCTCGGCTCACTGCAACCTCCGCCTCCTGGGCTCAGGCAGTTCTCCTGCCTCAGCCTCCTCTGAGTAGCTGGGATTACAGGCATGTGCCACCACGCCCAGCTAGTTTTTTGTATTTTTTAGTAGAGACGGGGTTTCACCATGTTGACCAGGATGGTCTCGATCTCTTGACCTCGTGATCCACCCGCCTCGGCCTCCCAAAGTGCTGGGATTACAGGCTTGAGCCACCGTGCCCGGCCCTTTTGTGTGTTTTTAAAAACACTGTCAGTAGACAGGTGAGACTCTGATATCACCAGAGCAGGGAGAGTTTTCAAGGACCAGCTTCTGTGAGACAAACCTTGCAAAGCAAGTACTAGACAGGACAGTCATTGTGTCACCCACCCCTGGAGTCATGTTCAGATGAAATGAACGAGGATGAGTTAACTCTTGTCTGCCTGGGTGCCATGAGCCAGGGGTCTCTGAGGCCAGTTGTTTGCAGGGACTTCCCACCTTCTCACTCTTTCCCCGTCTCGTTTTTATCTCCAGGGGGAGCTGACTATGACCAGCCACATGGAAAACTTACAGAATGCCCTGTACTTCGATATGGTGCCAGAGTCCTGGGCTAGACGAGCCTACCCTTCCACCGCAGGCCTGGCCGCCTGGCTCCTAGACCTCTTCAACAGAATTAAGGAGCTAGAGGCTTGGACGAGTGACTTTACAATGCCCTCCACTGTGTGGCTGGCAGGTTTCTTCAACCCCCAGTCCTTCCTGACTGCCGTCATGCAGTCCACGGCCCGCAGAAATGAGTGGCCACTGGACCAGATGGCCCTGCAGTGTGATGTGACAAAGAAGAACAGAGAAGAGTTTAGGAGTCCTCCTCGGGAAGGGGTCTACGTCCATGGCCTCTTCATGGAAGGCGCCCGCTGGGACACACAGGTAAAGCCTGGGATGAACCAAAGGGCATATTTTTGGGGGCTGATTAAATACACATTGCTTCTGTGAAGTCTGACCACTAAAAGAGATACCCCTGAATCTTTTTATCTAGATAACCTTTCTTTCTCTGAGGCCATAAAGCCATTTTTATCTAGCCAGCGGGGGTACAAAGAGCATAGGCTTTGCAGAGGGAGTAGAGCGGAGAGGTTAATAGCAAGGGCTTTGGAACCAGACTGGCTGGATCTGAGTCCCAGCACCATCATTTATTAACTCTGTGACTTGAGATATAGTTTCACCTTTCCAGACCTCACCTGTTGGATGGAAGAATAGTGTCATCATAAAAATTAAGTGAGTTACTATGTAAGACACCTGAACGGTGCCTGGCATATAGGCAGTGCTCAAAAAGTGTTGGAGTCAGCTATCTCTGCTGCTGCTGCTGTGTGTGTCTGGGGGATATTAGTTCACCTCCTTGGTCCACTTTCTTTATTCATGAGCTCTCAAAAGGGCAGGAATCTTCTGCCTTTCATGTTGTTGTATGTCGGCAAAGAGGAGCCAATAGGTATCGCTTAAAGTGGCATTTTGAAAGGACTCCTCATCAAAGGCTAATAACAACGTGAGTCACCATGAGATTGGAGAAGACGTTTTGTCACAGATAAGAAACTGGAAAACAAGCACAGATGTCTGGGATAAATGAAATGAACAAGAATGGATAACTCTAGAAGTGTACCCTTGTTGTACACAATCTGGAAAGAGTACATAGTCAAATATCCCACTTGACAGGTGACACTAAACTACTCTCAGCAGTCAAGATAAAGCTAATGGGGCAAAATCGTTAGAAGACCCAGAAGATCCCAGGAGGCCATGTGAATATGCACATAGAGATATACTTGGTTCAGTAGTACCCCAAAAAATTCACGTTTAGGCATAACCCCAGAATGAATATTTAGACATAAGGTATTTGATTAGTTAAGATGAGGTCATACTGGATTATCATGAACCCTAAATCCAATGACCAGTACTCTTATACAGACCACACAGATGGGCATAGGTATAGGAAAAATAGACACTGTAGATTATTAGAGGGTGGAGGGAGGAGTGGGGCTTAATAAAAACTACCTGTCCAGTCCTATGCTCACTAACTAGATGAGGATTCATTGAATCCATACTCCAAACCTCAGCATCACACATTTCCATGTAACAAATCTGCACATGTACCCCCTGTATCTAAGAGTTGAAATTTTTTAAGAAAGAATCTAAAAGAAAAAGGAGATGGAAAATTTTGTTGGGACATGTTTTATAATGGTTACCATTTTGTTAGATATAGCAAGTAACAGTCTCTTGGAGTTACTGTCAGCAGTAGGAAATGTATTCATTCATTCCATACAGGCTTGCAGTTAAACAAATTACATTAAACACACACACACACACACACACACACACAAAGACCATGTAGAGACACAGACGAGGATGCCCTATGAAGGTGGAGGCAGAGATTGCAGTGATGCATCTACAAGCCTAGGAATTCCAGGGATTGCCAGCAACCATCAGAAGCTAGGAAAGCTATGGGCATGGTTTCTGCCTCAGAACCTCCAGGAGGACCAACTCTGCCCACACTTTGACTTAGGACTTCTGGCCTCCAGAACTATGAGAGAATCTGTTGTTTCGAGCCATCAAGTTTGTGGCATTTTATTGCACCAGCCCTAGGAAACCTATCCAAGAGCCAACAGAACAGTAAAGCAGGACAATGTTCAGACAGCCTGCATCTAAGGTGCCTCTTCTCATGTTTTGTCCTCAGGCTGGGATCATTACAGAGGCAAAGCTGAAGGATCTGACACCCTCTATGCCTGTGATGTTCATCAAGGCCATTCCTGCAGACAAGCAGGACTGCCGCAGTGTCTATTGCTGTCCTGTGTACAAGACTAGTCAGCGGGGACCCACCTATGTGTGGACTTTCAACCTGAAGACTAAGGAAAACCCATCCAAGTGGGTTCTGGCTGGTGTGGCCTTGCTTCTCCAGATTTAGCTTCCTGCAGAGCCACTGAGAAAAGAAAAGGGCTGGGCTTGGAGGCTGCCCAGAGGGACAGGTGGGTGAAGGGTGACCGCAGACACTTAGAAAGATAACCAAGCATGAGCACTCACAATTCTGTAGAATTCCTCTAGGGAACTTGGAGAGATATGCCTAAAGTGAGGCTGAGCTGGAGGAATATGGACCCAGGAACTAGAAGAGGAGAATTTCATAATGCTAAACCTTTCTTAATAAAATGATTTACTCAACTGTGTCTGGCCCAGGATCTGAGAGCTGCTGAGTCACAAATGATCACGTAGAGACCAAGAGAAAGAAGCCACAAACACCTGGGCCCTGACCTTGTTACACATACTGTCCTAGGCACTCTTGCTCCAGGCTACTCCACTCAGTCCTTGGACCAGTGGCATTGGCGTCAGCCATGATCCGGAATCTCCATTTTACCAATCTCTCCAAGAAATGTGTATGCATGTTATAGTTTGAGAAACACGACCCTGGAGCAGGGTCACCACAATTTTTCTATAAAGAGTTAGTTAGTACCTTATTATTTGCAGGCCACAATGCCTCCGTTTGAACTTTGCAACTTTGCCACGGTAGGACACCCATAAATGATGAGTAAATGAAGGAGTGTGACTGCATTCCAACAAACTTTATTTACAAAAACAAGCAATGGGCCATATTGCCGATCCCTGCTGCAGAGGATAGGGAGGTCGATACTGACATTTATCCTTCATTAATTCATGCATCCACTCAATACGTTTTAACCTAACACCTACTATTTGTTGTGGATACAACTGTGAACAAGAGGAAGTATCTCTGCCATTCTTTAAATCATTTCACAGGAAATGAAGAAGAAACCTTTAAAGTTTTTTAATCTAAAAGTCTTCTAGATTTATCTCTGTGGAACAAATTTTCACTGCAAGTCTGATGGGTTCCACCGTTTTGATGAGTTTTAAAAAGCTCTATGAGGCAGCTTATTTGTAAGAAAAGTATGGGAGGACCCAGTATTCCTTATGTGTCTGTTCCCACAGACACCTAATTTTTTGATTACTATTTAGAACAGTGGTTCTTAAATTTGAACAGGCATCAGAATCCCCTGGAGAGCTTGTTAAGACAAAGATTGCCGTGACCTGCCCTTCAGCATTTCTGATTCAGTAAGTTTAAACAAATTGCCCATGCTGCTGGTCCGGGACCAGTTTGAGAACCCATGATTTAAAACCTCAAATCCCATCATCCTATAAATCTCTGCCATCGAGAATATGGAATCTAATGCTAATTCCTCTGTAATTTTCCTGCTTTCTTCCTTGTGGTTCCTGCACCCCCTAAGTGAGGCCTTATTTCATATCAGCATGATGTAAGGGAGTTAATAAATTTTACTGCTGGAATCCAAGAACTCCAGCTTGGGTTTTGTCCCTCCTCTCCCATCAACTAGTAATGATCTGTTTCCAGGGAAGTAACTCTGTCCACATTGGCATTATCCTTCCTGGGCCTCACCCAGAGTAGATCAGGCAAAAAGGAGGAGGTGGAAGATGGCGGGGAATGGGGAAGTCTCACTCTACGGGCAGGACACTTTGAGGCATGTAACTTGTGGAGACAAGGACATTTGGACAGCTTAGATACATGTGTTAATAAAACTCTAGACAGTATTATAAATTAGATCAATACTATTGACTTCTTCCTAACACAGACAAAATGAGAGTATAATAAAGGTAATTTTAAAGCATAGAGCACTTTGGCAAAAATGATAGCCCATGTGGGATGCCAGGAGAAAGAGGGGCGGCTTGAAGCAAGAGATCAAGTGGAAGGTTGGTTCACAAAGAGGCCACCAAAAACAAAGTGACCTGAGATAAAGGCATTGCCAGCACTGGCCAGACTCTCATCCTCTGAACGTTAGGCTAGCACTTTCCTATTACTGTTCTGCTACACAATGAACTTGATAGGTTTAAAGGGGCTGATTTTGGAGCTCAACTGCCTAGGGTCCTCTATGAAATAATGTGCTTTGAAATACAGTCAAACACACAGTGAATACTTCAAACAAGATAGGAAGAGACTCTGCTAAGTTTATTTCAAACAAGGAACACTTGAAGTTAGTGTTTCACCCCATCACAAAGAACACACATGAGCTCACTGCTCCTCTTTGGGTCTCCCCTTCTCTCCTGGAACAGAAGACTTGCTCTAGAACCCACTTTAAGGGGCTGATCTCAGGTTCTTCCCATAAGCAGTGACTACAGCTAATCCCATTAAATGCCTCCCAGAAAGCACTTCTAAAACTGGATCTCCAATTTAGACTTTTTCCCCAATAAGTCCAAAGGAAGCATGAGTGGAAACATGAAGAGTTTTTCTCCTGAGGCAGAATCAAGAATTTAAGCCATTGTGAAATCCAATCCAAGTTATCCTCCAAGTCCAAAGCCATGTCCAGATTCTTTCCTCTCCAATCCATGAAAAAAGGAGCTATCAGGGGTATCCTCTTAGAGACATAATTATTCTTGACGGAGCTGAGTGTTGTTGTTTTTTTTTTTTTTAATGGGCTGGGAGATGGAAATGGGCAGACAGAGTATGGTGACCAGCTATTGAATGGGCTTCTTTCCTAGGTGGGATCTTTGATGTTTGTCAAGACTTGAGCTCCAGCTGAAACTTTTCCCACAATGGGAACACTTATAAGGTTTCTCTCCTGTGTGAACCCTCTGATGTCTATTAAAGTTTGATCTTTGAATGAAACTTTTCTCACAGATGGGACATTTATAGGGTTTCTCTCCCGTGTGGATTTTCTCATGGTGGCGCAATCCTGAGAAGTCACTGAAGCCTTTCCCACAGTAATCACATTTACAGGGCTTCTCTCCTGTGTGAGTTCTCTGATGCTTCACAAAGTCTGAACTCCGCAGAAAGGCTTTTTTGCAGATGGTACACTGAAAGTATGTCTCTCCGGTGTGAGTTCTTTGGTGAAAAACAAGCTGAGAATTCCTATAAAAAGTCTTCCCACACTCCCTACAGGTGGGGAGCTTCTGGGCCATGGGGGCTCTTGGCTGCCCCCTCTGGGAGGTCTCTCTCTTCTCCTCAAGCCACATGGTGGACACTTCTCCTGAATGAGGATTAGGCAAATGCTGACCGAGTGGTTTCTCAGAAATCCTTTCTTGAGAGAGCTGTTCCCCTGTTCCCTCATCCTGAATGTTCTGCAGAGCCTCAGGGAGATTCTCTCCTTCAAAGCACCCTGGCTCATCCTCACTAAAGAAGCCCCTCAAGGAAACCTGAGAAGGTACCTCTCCTGAGGCTTGACAGGAAGCGTGCAGAAGCTCCTGGTCTCTGTGATTTTCCAAGTTTAGGTTCTCCTTGTCATTCTCTTGTCTGTCCCCTAAAAGAAGAGAGACGATTTGAAATGGTTCAGGTGCTTTGCCCTGTTTTCTAACTCATCTGTCAAAGAGAAGGTCATCAAAAAACATTCTTTTTTTTTTTTTTTTAAGGCATTAGTAAGAGGGCATTAGTAAGTGAAAAGAAAACTACCATATGGCCTGAATGCCGGAACTTACTTTCCCTGTCCTGGGTTCAGTGCTAACTGGCTCAGCTCTGGAGCTGAGGACTTTTAAGCAACAGAGGGGCACTCAGAGTGCTGTCCTGATCCCTCCATAAATAAGCCGCATGTATCTCTTAAGGCCCTGGAAAAAAAACAAGGATACTACTGCTTTTAAAATGATTTTATCTGATTATATAAAAAAGATAAATACGATCAAAAAAAAAACTGAACAGATAGAAACATATACAAAAGAAAACCAAATCTACCTCAACCTTACTACCCAGAGATAACAACTATGAGCATACATTTCCTTTCAGTGTTTTTAACCTATACGTATGCATGTATATGCTATTTTCTGACATAATTTGTGCCATATTGTATATACAGTTCTATATCCAGCTAGGCAGCATTTAATTGTAAATGGTGGTATTTATTAATCAATTTAATATGGAGTCTCCCTCTCCCATTCATAAGACACCCCAAATTTGTGAGATGCATTGTGTCATTTTACCACAGTCACAATGCAGTGAGGCTGTACTATAAAAGTAAACCCTTTGACCTGTGCTTGAATATAGGATTTACATGCACTTTATTAAATCACACTAACAACTGGAAGTTTGCTTTTCTCACCATAACTTGGGTTTTTGGTTATACTACTTAATGATGCATATAGAAAATGTTTATTTTGGTGGTAAGATTTTCAACTTTTATAAATTATTTTATCTGTATAGATCTAAAGATGCCATTTACCTTTCTCTTTCATATATTAGGGTCTTTTCAATTGTCTGCCAGGGATCTGGGCATCTTCTAGAGAACTAAATCCAAACTTGTTAGGTCAAAAAGCCTTAAATTGTCCCTGAATCTAAAAATAAAATTAAGCCTCAGAACATATTCCTCAAATGGGACAGGCACTTTCTCTTGTCTTTAAAAAAAAGCCTTTATAAATATCATTTTAAAAAGCTGAGCAATGGCCCATCAAGAAGATGTCACAATAAACACATAATTTGTTCTCCTACCATGGAAATCTAATTTGTTTTATTACGTTTTTGCTACTATAAATAATGCTGTGATCAGCATTTTTCTTCATAAGTTTTTGCCCACATTTCTCATCAATATCTCAAAGGAATTTCTCAAAGTAGAATTACTGTGTCAACTGGCATAAATATTAAGGCTCTTGACACCTACAGACAACCCAACTTCCAGAACAACTCTGCCATCCTCTCATGCGAAACTGGGCAGAGCTGGAAGTGGGTATTCAATACTTAAATATTGAATATTTTTAAACATATGCCATTTAGATGGAAGAAAAATGGTTTTTCATCATTTTAAATTTTACTTTTTAAGTTATAAAAGGATGAATCTTTATCACATTTATAAACTATTTTTCATACTCAAAAACTGCTGCCCATATTTTACTGGGAAAGTACGTTTTTCTTATCAACTTGCTTTCACTCCTTCTGTATTAACAAAAATAATCATTTATCTGTCATGTTGATGGAAGTGTTTTTTACCAATTTAGTTACCCTAATTTGGTGGTGGGGTTTTTTTTTTTTTTTTTTCTTTTTGAGACAGAGTTTTGCTCTTGTTGCCCAGGCTGGAGTGCAATGGTGCGATCTCAGCTCACTGCAACCTCCACCTCCTGGGTTCAAGCAATTCTCCTGCCTCAGCCTCCTGAATAGCTGGGATTACAGGCATGCGCCACCACACCTGGTTAATTTTGTATTTTTAGTAGAGATGGGATTTCTCCATGTTGGTCAGGCTGTGGTCTTGAACTCCCAACCTCAGGTGATCTACCTGCCTCGACCTCCCAAAGTGCTGGGATTACAGGCGTGAGCCACTGTGCCAGCCATGATCATGTTAAATTCTTATACAGACCACCATCTCTTTCTAGACTCCCTTTTCTGTTCCACAGATCTGTGCATTTATTTTTATATCAGCATCACACCATTTTAATGATGTTTACCTTTATAATATAACAGACAATATTTTCAGATCTAACGCTCATGAAACATTCTTCTTACAAAACTTTTTTTTTAATGTTCTTGCATGTTATATTCTTCCAGATAACTACTTTAAAAACTTTAATCCTTTGGATTTTGATTAGAAGTGTTAAGTATATGGCTTTTTGAGACTGCCCCCTGCTGGCCTGTTTTAACTAGGAGCTGTTCTTCCATATGGTCAACTGTAAGAGCACATTCACTTGCTGCATGGACTTTTGCCCCGATCTGAGTCCAGATCTGGTAAAGTGGCAAACTGTTGAATTTTTCAAACCAGGCCTTTCCCGTCTGGTTATTGTGACTTCCACAATTATTCTAGGTCTCTTCCCTGCACACGTGGACTCCTGCACTGACTATCTGCAGGCTCCTCTTCTCCAAGTGTTCCCTTCCTATCTGTCCTACACTTTGCTGCCAGATTCATCTTCCTAAACCTCTTTCCACTTTTTTTTTTTTTTCTGAGACAGAGTTTCATTATTGTTGCCCAGGCTGGAGTGCAATGGTGCAGTCTCAGCTCGCTGCAATCTCTGCCTCCCGAGTTCAAGCAATTCTCTTGCCTCAGCCTCCCGAGTAGCTGGGATTACAGGTGCCAACCATCACACCCAGCTAAGTTTTGTTTTGTTTTGTTTTGTTTTGTTTTGTTTTGTTTTGTTTTTCAGTGGAGATGGGAACCTATAATAGCTTTTTTTTTTTTTTTTTGCCTATCATAGGCAGGATGGCCCTTGTAGACTCCTCACATCTAGTAAAAGGCAGGATCTACTGGGACCATGTCAGCAGGTGGGATAAAGGAAAAATAAACAAACAATGAGTAGGAATACAGTGAGCTATATATTGCAAATAAGATTAGACTACTAGGAGTGATATGGGAAATCTCTGTACCTTCCACTCAATTCTACTATAAACCCAAAACTGCTCTAAAAAATATGTCTATCCAAAAAAAAAAAAAAAAAAAAATCCTATTGCAACAACCTCCAAAGCAGTATTTTTTCTGACTACATGGTAAGTTCTATGGACTAAATTGTGATCCCCCAAAATTCTTATGTTGAAGCCCTAGCCCCCAATATGATGGTATGTGGAGATGGGGCCTGGGACCGTTGGGAGGGCTTAGGTGTAGATGAGGTCCTAAGAGCAGAGTCCTCATGATGGGATTAGTTCCCTATCCCCCCTCTGTCTCTCTCACCTCCCCCTGCATCTCTCCCTTGCTCTCCCCCTCTCTTCTCCACTTCTCGCCAACCCCCCTCTCTGCTATGTGAAGATACAGCAAGAAAAGTGAGGTCAGCAAACCATGCTGGCACCCTGATCTTGGACTTCCCAACCTCCAGAAACGTGAGAAATTAATGTGTGTTGTTTAAGTAACTTAGTCTATGGTATTTTGTTACAGCAGCCCAAGCTACAGCAGTAATCAATATATTTACATAGAAACACAGTACACAGATACATATTTTAAACAATTATTTCCTGAAACACGACCTACCCCCTGCATCTGATATTTCCTATTCAATCTTGTTGCTTCTTTTTTTTTTTTTTTTTTTTTTTTGAGACGGAGTTTCGCTCTTGTTACCCAGGCTGGAGTGCAATGGCACGATCTCGGCTCACCGCAACCTCCGCCTCCTGGGTTCAAGCAATTCTCCTGCCTCAGCCTCTTGAGTAGCTGGGATTACAGGCATGCGCCACTATGCCCAGCTAATTTTTTGTATTTTTAGTAGAGACGGGGTTTCACCACGTTGACCGGGATGGTCTCGATCTCTTGACCTCGTGATCCACCCGCCTCGGCCTCCCAAAGTGCTGGGATTACAGGCTTGAGCCACCGCGCCCGGCCGGCTTCTTTTTTTTAATGCTGGTTGTAACTCTATCAAATGATTCCACAACTCACTAATTGGTTATGCAATGCAGTTTGAAAAAGACTGTTCCAGAAGAAATCGTTGTGAAAGCATGATAAATATGTTGCGTAAAATTAAAATCAAATATATCTCAACTAATAATTGCTCTGTGGCATATGAGCAAAAGAAAATAATTAATTAGATCCCACTGGGGAGAAAGAATGGCTTGCCCAACAATACCCATCCTTGGTCCTCTTCTTCCTCTGAGGTTCTGGGATTTACTGTATATATAAAAGTGTGTGTGCGTGCGTGTGTGTGTGTGTGTGTGTGTGTGTATAGGTTTCACAGTTAGGTTTCACATAACTTGAATGTTTTGGAAAAAGTGTAGAAAGCAAAGGTTGACTGCTGTTTTCCAAGAGCACAAGTTCAGATTTCTTCTTCTCCGGTCTTAAATTATTTATAAGAAGTATTTGTTGATGTTGCTGTTTAATAAATATTAGGTGCATAGGAATTAGATAAAACATGTTTTTCTGTTTGTTTTATGTCTAGATACTTTAATTTCTTGCTAGGAAGGGTAATAATGGCTGTGACATAATCCTTTGCAGTGAAATTCTACTCTATTTGTATTGGTCTCAATTTGTGTGAATCTTAACTCTTTCTGAGAAAGAACGCTAAAACAACAGACAAGATTAAAGGCAGCAGGTCTGACGTGTGGTCTTCCTTCCATGGTTAAGTATGTGTCAACAGCCCAACAGCCAGAGATAAGTAGACTCAATCGCAATATTCAAATCGAACCAATCAGATCATGGCTAGTTATAACAAACATAATGGAATATTCCCTCCCCCAACACACACTTCCTTCACCACCTCCCCAGTCACCTCCAATGTAATGACAGGCAGTCAGAAATGATTCCAGACCAATGAAAGATTACTCACCTATGCAGCTGGGTCTTGGGATCTTCTCATTGACATGAAGGTACAGTCCTGCCAGCTCTTCCCCATATTCTATTGAATTAGTCAGGTCAGGTTTGGAATGGGAAATGCCTGCTGTAGAAAGAAAGATGTATGGTGGGCCTTGATGAATGGGAAAGCTGGGAGCTCAAGCTGTGTCTTTCAAAGGAGCACCTTACGCATCAGGGAAAATATGAAGTCTCTGGACACTTGTAGAAACTCACCTTAGAACCGCGTGTGGAGCTTGTAAGACACCAGTACTCACAGGATGACCTTGACAGATGGTAAAGGCCACAAAAACAAGAGTCTAGGCAGGTGAACAGAAAGGTCTGTAGACTGCCTGGCAGGCTGGCGTAAGAATCATGACTGGCATGCCACTAATGGTTGGCTGACAAGGGTGGTTTATTACAAAAGAGCATGGACTCAGAGCCAGCCACAACTGAGTTCCATCATAACTCAGCCCACTTACGAGCTATGTGGCAGTGGCTAAGTATTTGATCTGATACTCACTTTCATCTGGCTTAAAATGAGAATACCATCATCCATTTCAGAGATTAAAGAAGTTACTCCATGCAACGTACCCACAAACAGTTCCTGGCACACTGAATACTTTCAATACAAGGAAGTTCTTACTATAATTCTATCTCCAATTTGCCCCAGTTCCCAATTATGCCTCTAATGATTTCCTTCATCTAGCAATTTTAAGTTCAGCAGATGTCTCTAAGAGTGCATAGAAAATGCCTGTTTTCCAGTACTTCCTTCTCCTTTCATAAGGCTAACCCACGCCCTCACCTCCTGAGACCATTTTCCCATAGGTCTCCAGCATGAGATCCCAGTATTGCTCCTTTTGAGTAGAATCCAGGTGTCTCCACTGTTCCTGGGGGGAAAAAAATACAGTACCATGACTCCAATGAGATACCATGACTCCAAATATCCAATGAGGGTATTTGAACCTGCCTTCCCTGCCTAAAGGAAAGCTGTGAAGAAAGAAATGTGCCATAGTATCCTGGCCATTGCAAGACCTAAGAAATCCCAGGAGAGTGGTACAAGGAATGAAGAGGCCAAAGGGAAAACAACAGTCTCTGCATCAGTATTTCTTTCCCTAATTAGAAAACGCCTAGACTTTACGTTCTGCATTTTTTCAGCTGAATTATTTAAAAATGGAGAACATACAGAGGACAGGAGCCTTTTCCATACTATTTTTTTTTAAACTCAAGTGCTTGTACTAGGGATCTTTGAACAGGAAGAGCCTGGTAGTCCCACTATTTAGTTAAAATCAGGAAATTCAAAAAGCAAAAGACAGAAGTTAGAAAGGAATCTGTTGGAAAAGCAACTGCAAATCAGTAAAATGTAGTTAAAGTCAACTGCATTGTAAGCTTTACCCTGAACATTGCTATGTTCAGAAAAGAGAGAGATGTTATAGCCATACTTGAAATCTCTTATAGTTCTACTCTTAAAGTCTTACATCAGATAGTAAAAAACTGGTGGGTTCTCTGGAGCAAGGTGTCCCCCGACAATCTCCAAAAGAAGGCCTGCTTTTCCTATGCAACAACAGACTGGAGACATAAAACTGGGAATACCATAAAGCTAGGGTCTGCTTTTGTGAATTCAGATTTCAATCTTCCACCAAGAAGTTGACTACTAGATGCTCAGATTGTAGAGCAGAGGGATCAGCAGCCCATTTTCTGGAGTCAGGCAGACTGAGTTTTAAGTCCCTACCTTGCCACTTTCTAGCTGTGTAACCTCGAGCAAGTTTCTTAACCTTCCGGAGTTTCAGGCCTCACCTAATGATGACACTAAACTCAAACAAGCGTTGGGAGGTTTGGGATAAATCATGCAAGTGTCACCTGTGTTCACTGCACACTGTACTTGTTTTATTCACAGAATGTATCTGCTTGTTAAATATTTATGTGTATGTACACGTGCATATGCACACATGTAAGTATTTGATTGATTGCTGCCTCTACTAGCAATGTAAGCTCCATGAGAAAAGGACTCTGTCTGTTATACTCTCCATTGTATAATACCTTCCCAGTTCCCAAGACTCTGCCCAGGACAGAAGAGGCACTCGATATATGTTGCTGGGGTGAAATAAAGCCCTTAGCAAACAGGTCCTTAGTAGGTAATATATATTATTACTATCACATGCAGCCTCCCAAACTCACCCCAAGGGTTTGCAGAGAGAATTAAGGGATTCTGCACCCTTTCAGAAACCCCAAAATTGACAGTCATGAATAGCCAGGCTTCAGAGAACAGAAATGAGGAGAGGAATTACTAAGTCATCCTCCTACTGTACACAATATACTATTCAGGGAAGGCTCTCTGTGCTATGGTTTGGCTTTGTGTCCCCACCCAAATCTCATCTTGTAGCTCCCATAATTCCCACGTGTTGTGAGAGGGACCCGGTGGGAGATAACTGAATCAAGTGGGCAGGTCTTTCCTGTGCTGGTCTCGTAAGAGTGAGTAAGACATTATCTGATGGCTTTAAAAACGGGAGTTTGCCTGCACAAGCTCTCTCTTTGCCTTCCCCCATCAACGTAAGACGTGACTTGCTCCTCCTTGCCTTCCACCATGATTGTGAGGCCTCCCCAGTCAATTGGGACTGTAAGTCCAATTAAACCTCTTTCTTTTGTAAATTGCTCAGTTTCAGATATGTCTTTATCAGCAGTGTGAAAACGGACTAATCTACTCTCAGTCCTAATCAAGTCTGCCCCCTAGCACATCAAAGGGAAGTAGAAATAGCTCAAGGAGAAAGGAGACACCAAAAAGTGTTTAATTAGCAGGTGCTAAGCCAAACAAACAAGCGAAAGAGAGTTTGGATGTTTTTGGGTGGAAGGGATAGAAAGCTGAAAAGTGACCTCATACTTAATTACATAGTCAACTATTTATTTATTTACTTATTGAGACAGAGTTTTGCTCTTGTTGCCCAGGTTGGAGTGCAATGGTGCGATCTTGGCTCACCGCAACTTCTAACCCTCAGGTTCAAGTGATTCTCCTACCTCAGCCTCCCGAATAGCTGAGATTACAGGCACCTGCCACCACGCCCAGTTAATTTTTTTGTATTTTTAGTAGAGACGGGGTTTCTCCATGTTGGTCAGGCTGGTCTCAAACTCCCAGCCTCAGGTGATCTGCCCACCTTGGCCTCCCAAAGTACTGGGATTACAGGCATGAGCCTCCCCACATGGCCTACAAAGTCAACTATTAATTATAACCACATTTTTAATGTGACTTTTAAATTTTTTAACTTTTAATGTATAAACAGCTAGCAGTTTATTCTTTTAATCTTCTGTGAATGCAGCTATTTCAACAAGCTCCTAAAAATAACCACTTGAGCAAACATTGCTGAATATAGGAGTTCTCGGTCTTTTTGGTCACAGTAACATCTACCTGGCTGCCTGGCTTGCTGACACAGGACCTATTCCATGAACAGCAGAACAGTAGCTACCAAGAAGAGTACAAGGCAGCAAAGGATACAGCCACCAAAATCAGCTCAGGAGCTGAAAAGTTGCTTCAGGAGCACTAACAGGGTACCTCCAGCTTAGACACAAATTTACTCAAAGAACCTCCGAGGTGGGCCGGGCGCGGTGGCTCACGCCTGTAATCCCAGCACTTTGGGAGGCCGAGGTGGGTGGATCACAAGGTCAAGAGATCGAGACCATCCTGGTCAACATGGTGAAACCCCGTCTCTACTAAAAATAGGAAAAATTAGATGGGCATGGTGGCATGTGCCTGTAATCCCAGCTAGTCAGGAGGCTGAGGCAGGAGAATTGCCTGAACCCAGGAGGCGGAGGTTGCGGTGAGCCGAGATCGCGCCATTGCACTCCAGCCTGGGTAACAAGAGTGAAACTCCGTCTCAAAAAAAAAAAAAAAAAAAAAGAACCTCCGAGGAGCTGGGGACATTCAAATAAAATCTCCTACTGAAGAGGCAAGATACCAGTGGCAGCCAGCTTGCCTTTTCCTCTTCTTTGGAAGAGAAGGGAAAGCCTAACTTTCCATCCTGAAAGACACAAGCAAGGGATTTGATGGGAAAATTCTTTTTTGTGTGTGGAAGCAGCACCATCTTGTGGGTTTATGAGGTATTACCACAACTGACTTGCACTGAGTTACTTCCGTGTTCCTTTCCTTTAAGTTTGAAAATGCATTGCTGGAGTCTATGTGAGGTTCCGACTGAGCCATGGTTTCTACTAATGAAATACTACTGTGTAGTGGCAGTGATACCATATCATTATTCTGGCATTATTTATGAAGTTCCTCATTTACTTAAGAGATTAGAGAGAGTGACTAATTTAAAAATTCCCTTTACTTCCAGAGGATTCCATTAAATATCAAAGTCTTTCTGATGCAAATAACTGTTGCTAGTTTGGAGGGGATATTCAGATTGGGTAGGAATGACTTTTGTTTGTTTGGCTTGAATGGTTGCTAACTAAAATGTAGGGAAATACAGATACACACGTATATTTAAATACAGTTGTCAAAAACAAATTGGTGCTGATGAGGATTTTGAATCTTTTGACTTTAAGTTATCCAGAACAGGTGAGGATACTCTGTACATACTACAGAAACAACAATAATCCTCCAAGCCTGGTTGACGTATTTCACAGAATACCCAAATCTTTTTTACCTAGCAATGTCCTGCTTAAGAATCTGGTTTCTGAAGACCTTGAAAGCAGGCAGAAGGGTACCTCTGATTCACTAAAAAGGCATGTCTCTCCGCTGCCACCTCCCGATCCACCTTTCCCCAGAGTAAACTATGAAAATGGTATTCGAGTTTTTTATCTCTGAGCATGGAGAGCTGGAGCTCAGACCCTGGTCTGAAACACTGCATTAAGCACCACCTACTGCCTTCTCTGTTTTCATCTTCACTCTATGGTACATTGCACGCCAAGTCCCAAGAGTTCCCTCAGTGTTTCAAACATTTTAATTAGGTATACAGGTTCCTGAAAAAAAATTATTTTTACAAAATTCAACTTTTCAGAATTGTTAACTACATACCAAGATAAATCTATCCCAGAGACTTCTATGTACAGCAAAAATGAAGTATTAGGAGTTATTGGATTTACCTTCTGTCTGAAACAACTGAAAACGGGACAAAATGTATGAAACAATCGTTTTCAGACATTGCACATTACACAGAGCAGAGCAGAACAAGATCCCTGAACGTGGGAAAACAAATTCAGTGCGCTCTAGTTATCCAAACATACTGCCTAGACAGAGGGTCCGGGCAGCGGCACAGGAATGGGAACCCCGGCTGAGCCAGGGATCCTTCCCGAGATGAGCAAAAGGAGCTTAGAGTCTGAGAAGGCCAAGATGGTTAGAGCTGACAGGGTAGAAAAATCTGAGAGGAGGAAGCTGTGCAAACAGAAAGCTCCAGAGATCGACAGAGCGCCCCCTCCAAAGTCTGGGAAATAACCGCCCAAAAGAATCAGAGGAAACAATCCTCTAAGTTCACACAGTGCTGGAAATAGTTTATATTTCCACCAGGCAGAGTGGAAAACCTGGTATATGAAGGGGCATCAGACTACTCAGAATACTCCAAAGAGAAGTGCCTTGGCATGGAAAAAAATAATACTAGACTAAAGGTTTCTCTGGTGCCATATAACAAACTGTGTCCAAATAATTGCATCCTATAGAAAAGCTCAGGAACATTTATAGTAATACAAAAACATCTAGCACCCCACAAGGCAAAATTCACAATGTCTGATGTCCAATCAAAGATTACCAGGCATGGGCACAATAGTAAGACACTATCTCTACATAAAAATTTAAAAATTAGCCAAGCATTGTAGCACATGCCTATAATTCTAGCTACTCAGGAGGCTGAGGCAGGAGGATGGTTTGAGCCCAGGAGGTCAAGACTGCAATGAGCTGATTACACTGCTGCACTCCAGCCTGGGTGACAAAGTGAGACCCTGTCTCAAAACGAACAAACAAAAAAGACAAAAATTACCAGGCACACAAGCAGGAAAACAATCTCGTAATGTGAATAATCAATCTATCAAAACTGACCCAGAACCAATACAGGTAGTAATCCATAGATAAGGATATGAATACAAACGTAACTATATTCCATATATTAAAGAAGCTAGAGGAAAGATTGAACACATTAAGTATAGACATGAAAGATAAAATAAAGCCCTAAATCAAACTTCCAGAGGTGAAAAATTTATCTAAAATGAAAAATAGACTGGATGAGATTAACAGCAGATTAGATGCTGTAAGAAGAAAAGATTAATGAACTTGAAGACATAAAAATAGAAACTGTCCTAAATGAAACACCAAGACTTCAAAAACAGGATGAAAAATATACTGGATGAGATTAATAGCAGATCAGATGCTATAAAAAAAAAAAAAAAGGTAAATGAACTTGAAGACATAAAAATATAATTTTTCAAAAAAAAATCAGTAAGCTGTGGGACAACTTGAAGAGCTCTGATACATATATATACATTATCATTATACACATTCCACAGATATTATTTCCCAAGTCCTTAAAGGAGAGAAGAAATAAGCAAGACAGAAAAAAAAATGCTTTAGAAATAATGGCCAAAAATTTTTCCAGTTTAATGAAAACTATATACCCACAGATCTAAGAAGCTCAATGAATCCCAACTACATGAAATGTGAAAATTATTCCAAGGCACATCAAAATCAAACTGTTTAAAAAAATGAGAAAGAAGCCATATATATACACATTATATGCATAAGAACAAAGATAAGAATACATTTGGCATGATTCTATTTTTACAAAACTCTAGAAAAAGCAAACTAACATATGGTGACAGCAGATCAGAGGTTTCCTCAGGATGGGGAATGGGTGAAGAGAGGCAGGAGAAAGAGATCACGAAAAGTAGAAAGTTTCCCCTGCACCTTTTTTGTACCTCAGCTCACCTGAGGTGCTGCTGGGAGCAGTGAGGTTCCGAGGTCCTGGTCTCTGATCAGCCTTTCCGCCAATCCGGCAGGCTGGGAGGCAGCCAGGGCTGAAGTGAGGAGAGGAAGTTTTCAGAATCTGGTTGTCTTCCTTAACCACTCCCCAGAGGCAGCAGATAACATTCTTCACAAATCAGAACAATATCTGTACTGCCATCTATATTTCAAGACTTGTGTTTATCTTCCTGACAAACTCCAACTCCTTCCAACCTTCCAGTCTCACCCATATTTTCTCCCACCTCCTTCCTCTGAGCCAAAATCCAGATGGTCTGGCCCAGTCATAAAGCAGTTTAACACACAGACTTTGCCTCTCCAAACAAGATTGGTTTATTTAGGTCTACCCTGTGTGCAAACCTCTCAGGGATACCCCAATCTGAGCATCATACCATTTCAACTCACACTTAGGCCTACTAATCACAGTCCCAAAATCTCTCCAAGAGAATACCATACAGCACCATCCTCACCTAATTCTGCTTCTGCATCAGATTCCTCTTTCACAATGTGGCTCAGAAGCTCCCCAGGCCCCGAGGATGAATTCTCAACTCCCAGCTCCTGAGGCACCACTTCAAGATGGGGCTCCACTTCCCCCACTTGGCTGCTTTGAGATTCCATCTTCTCTGATAAGATGTCCTGTCCTAGGACCTGGATACTGATCTAGAGACCATATGTTAATTAATAATTACTTAAGAATCCAGAGTACGGATCTCTAAAAGATACAAAGCTTACCCTCTACAACATAACATAAGACAGTGTCTAGGGATGTGGAGTAGAGAAAGAGAAAACCAGCTTTTACTTCTAGTCCAGCAGGAACCAGGGAAAGAAATATCCCAAAGACACCAAAAGCTGAGGCCTGAACCAGGAGTGGGAGACCTTCAAGACATCCCATGAATGTTGTGCCTCTACTGGACATACCCCACCAGTTAAAACTCAGGTATCTTTTGAATAACTTCTCAAATATTCTAGCCTGAAAGTGGAATGTGCTGGGAGACTTTACCCTCAATCCCCAATAGCTAAAAGGTGTTCAGAGTCAGAGAGTATTAGAATTAGGTGAGGTATGGGGGGGACCCAGATGTGGTATAACAAGAAATATACATTTAGTCTTTGTCCCCAGTTCCTGCAAAGAGCTCCTAAAGCCCTGGTAATTTCCTGAGTGACAGGAGTGAAAGAAGAGCCTCTGTTATTCATAATGAGCCCTTCTCAACCACACCTGAATTTATGCTAGGCTCCTAGACAGCTTCAGTATGGGGGCTGGTTGCCAGAGGAACCAACCAAGAGATTAAAGGGTTGGAACTTGGCCGGGCACGGTGGCTCAAGCCTGTAATCCCAGCACTTTGGGAGGCCGAGGCGGGTGGATCACGAGGTCAAGAGATCGAGACCATCCTGGTCAACATGGTGAAACCCCGTCTCTACCAAAAACACAAAAAAGTAGCTGGGCATGGTGGCGCTTGCCTGTAATCCCAGCTACTCAGGAGGCTGAGGCAGGAGAATTGCCTGAACCCAGGAGGCGGAGGTTGCGGTGAGCCGAGATCGCGCCATTGCACTCCAGCCTGGGTAACAAGAGCAAAACTCTGTCTCAAAAAAAAAAAAAAAAGGGTTGGAACTTCCAGTCTCTCCCCACATCTTCTGAGGAGGGGAGGGCAGCTGGAGATACTCAATCACCAATGGCAAATGATTACATCAAGTGTGCCAAAGTAGTGAAGCCTCCATAACAATCCCTAAACCATGGGGTTCAGGAAGCTTCCAAATGGTTGACCTCATTGAGGTACTGGTAATGTAGCATGCCAGGATAGGCAGGGAAGCTCCATACCCTTTCCCCTACACCTTGCTGTACGAAGCTCTTCTCTCTGGCTGTTAGTGAGTTAAATCCTTTATGGTAAGTCAGTAATACTAAGTAAAATCCTTCCCCAAATTCTATAAGTCATTCTAAGTAATTATCAAACTTGAAGAGAAGATGGTGGGAACCTCCGAATGTATAGCCAGTTTGTCAGAAGTACAGGTAGCCCCTGGCACTTGTGATTGGCATCTGAGAGCAGGAGTAGCCGTCTCGGATTGCGCTCTGAACCTGTGGAGTTGTGCTGACTCCAGACGGTTAGCTTCAGAACTGAATGGCTGAGCACTCTAGTGGTGTTAAGAGAATCAGAGAATTGGCCATTGGTATGAAAAGCCCCACCCAGTTGGTGTCATAAGTGGTATCAGAAAAAAGACAACACACTTGATAGGACCAAAGAGGAGCTCTATTTCACTCCCAGATCATAATACCCTCTGCTTACCCATTGCCACAGTCTCTGGGGGTCCCCCTTCAAACTCTCCACAAGCGTCACTGCCTCTTCTCCACTTCCTGGACACTGTTTCCGCACCCACATCTGGATCTCCCCAGGCAGGATGGTCAGAAACTGCTCCAACATGAGGAGCTCGAGGATCTGCTCTTTGGTGTGAACCTCTGGCTGTAGCCACTGGAAACAGAGCTTCCGAAGTTGCTTCAAGGTCTCATGAGGCCCAGACATCACCTGGTAGCGGAACTGCCTGAAAAGCTGGCGTGCAGTCTCAGGGCTGGAGAGTTCCTCTTGAAGGGCAGCATCTGATCCAGAGAACTGGGAGTCCTCGGCCTTCGCCAGTGATGGCAGCAGGCCTAGGGCCTGCCCCAGGTCAATGGGCATTGTCCAGCCTGGCAAGTCCTTTTAAGTAAAGTGCTTCTGAAGTGGAACTGTCTCTGGAAAGAACTAGGTCCTCACCAGGAATGAGACTAAAAGGAATGAGATTGAGTTAGGTATACACAGGAGGGGGACACATTTCCAGAAAAAACAAATTCATATGCCCTACCCAAGAAGCCTTGGAGTCAACTATGGAGCTTTTGAAATTGCTCAATGGATACATGATTCTATTTTGAAAGATTATAAACTTGAAGCCACAAAGCAAACTACTGATACCATACCATACATAAACAGCCACAATCTCCCTGCCCATTTTCGAATGCTCTTTCTTGGTCTTCAAATGCCCAAACAAAATGAAGAGTAAAATGCGTCATAAGAAGCATTTTCATTACAGATTTGCAGGTAAAAGGCTCTTCTACAGAACACTTCTACATCTTCATCTATATATCTGCATTCTAAAAAATGAAGCTGGAAAAAGATGTTAGTGCCCCAGGAATAAAAGCTAATGTTGAAACATTCAGACGCTTTCCTAATAAATAGAAAGTTAAAAATAACAAGTCTTCCCAAAAAGGTATAATGAAATTTCCAAGAGACCTCTTTTGAGTACCATATTGAAACAGGTCTGTTTGAGAATCTGTGAAAAAAAACAAGTATCATACCTGACACTTTCAAGCTCGGGGTTAAAGAGAATTGAGAAGACTAACTACCTTGAAAATACTCCTATAGCCTTGATATAAATAATCACTATTTTATGTGAACAGTATCAAAATTTAGAAGAGCACAACTAAGACAGAAGGAGAAATATTAAATGACAAAATATTGTTATTTTAAACGGATCATCCACTATTTCTAGTTAACTTTCTTGCAAGTAATCATAATACAGGATTATTGGGTAAATCCTTAAATGTTATGAAGAATTTGGTGGTCATCATTTCTCCCTACGACTAATCACCACAATAAATTAAAAAATACCCACTGACTTGGGGATCCAGCTTAGAGATCAGTACAATACTCCAGCTTTTTGTAGCTGCTTATTTCTTAAGGCGTAGGAAACAATGTCTTCATCCTTACCATTTCACCCAAATAATTTATCCTAATAGGAAAATCATTTAAAAACTAAAACAAACAAACAATACCAAATTTTTTCATTTTTCCTTTTTTTTCTTTGAGACAGAGTCTCACTCTTTTGCCCGGGCTGGAGTGCAGTGGTGTGATCTCAGCTAGCTGCAACCTCTGCCTCCCGGATTCAAAGGATTCTCCTACCTCAGTCTCCGAATAGCTGGGACTACAGGTGCCCACCACCATGCCCAGCTAATGTTTGTATTTTTAGTAGAGATGGGGTTTCACCCTGTTAGCCAGGATGGTCTCAATCTCCTGACCTCGTGATCCACCCACCTCAGCCTCCCAAAACACCATATTTATTTATTTTTTTTTTTAGACTGAGTTTCGCTTTTGTTACCCAGGCTGGAGTGCAATGGCACGATCTCAGCTCACCGCAACCTCCACCTCCCGGGTTCAGGCAATTCTCCTGCCTCAGCCTCCTGAGTAGCCGGGATTACAGGCATGTACCACCATGCCCAGCTAATTTTTTGTATTTTTAGTAGAGATGGGGTTTCACCGTGTTGACCAGGACGGTCTTGATCTCTTGACCTCGTGATCCACCCGCCTCAGCTTCCCAAAGTGCTAGGATTACAGGCTTGAGCCACCGCGCCCGGCCTCCAAAACACCAAATTTTTCCAAGGGCCAAGAAACGAAACAGTGAGGTCAAAAGAATTATAGTTGACCTTTGCATAATGTAGGAGTTAGGGGTGCCAACCCCCACATAGTAGAAAATCCATATATAGCTTCTGATTCCCCAAAAGCTTAACAGCCTCCTGTTGACTGATGCTTTAAATAGTTAACATACATTTTGCATGTTACTGTATTTTTCTGATAAAATAAGTTAGAGAAAATATTATTAAGAAAATTAGGCCGGGCGCGGTGGCTCACACCTGTAATCCCAGCACTTTGGGAGGCCGAGGCGGGTGGATCACGAGGTCAAGAGATCGAGACCATCCTGGTCAACATGGTGAAACCCCATCTCTACTAAAAATACAAAAAATTAGCTGGGAATGGTGGCGTGTGCCTGTAATCCCAGCTACTCAGGAGGCTGAGGCAGGAGAATTGCCTGAACCCAGGAGGCGGAGGTTGCGGTGAGCCCAGATCGCACCATTGCACTCCAGCCTGGGTAACAAGAGCAAAACTCCGTCTCAAAAAAAAAAGAAAGAAAATTACAAGGAAGAGAAACTACATTTACTATCCACTAACTGGAAGTCAATCACCACAAAGGCCGTCATCTTCACCATCTTCACACTGAGTGGCCTGAAGAGGACAAGGAACAGGAGGAGGAGAAGGAAGGGTTGGTCTTGCAGTCTCAGGAGTCACAGAAGCAGACAAAAATCCATGTATAAGGCCGGGTGCGGTGGCTCAAGCCTGTAATCCCAGCACTTTGGGAGGCCGAGGCAGGTGGATCACAAGGTCAAGAGATCGAGACCATCCTGGTCAACATGGTGAAACCCCGTCTCTACTCAAAATACAAAACATTAGCTGGGCATGGTGGCGCGTGCCTGTAATCCCAGCTACCCAGGAGGCTGAGGCAGGAGAATTGCCTGAACCCAGGAGGCGGAGGTTGCGGTGAGCCGAGATCGCGCCATTGCACTCCAGCCTGGGTAACGAGTGAAACTCCGTCTCAAAAAATAAAAAATAAAAAATTTAAAAAATTTTAAGCCGGGCGCGGTGGCTCAAGCCTGTAATCCCAGCACTTTGGGAGGCCAAGGCGGGTGGATCACGAGGTCAAGAGATCGAGACCATCCTGGTCAACACGGTGAAACCCCGTCTCTACTAAAAATACAAAAAATTAGCTGGGCATAGTGGCGCGTGCCTGTAATCCCAGCTACTCAGGAGGCTGAGGCAGGAGAATTGCTTGAACCCAGGAGGCGGAGGTTGCGGTGAGCCGAGATCGCGCCATTGCACTCTAGCCTGGGTAACAAGAGTAAAACTCCGTCTCAAAAAAAAAAAAAAAATTTTAAAAAATCCATGTATAAATGGATCCCTGCAGTTCAACCCTGTGTTAAGGGTCAACCGTAACCCAATACCAAATTTTTTTATGTGGTCCTCATTATATTTATTTTTTGCTTAAAAAGAAACTCAGGCCAGGTGTGGTGGCTCACGCTTGTAATCCCAGCACTTTGGAAGGTCGCAGTGGGAGGATCACCTGAGGTCAGGAGTTCGAGACCACCCTGGCCAAGATGGCAAAATCCTGTCTCTACTAAAAATACAAAAATTAGCAGGCCATGGTGGTGTACACCTGTATCCCAGCTACTTGAGAGGCTGAGGCAGGAGAATAGCTTGAACCTGGGAGACGGAGGTTCCGGTGAGTTGAGATTGCACCACTGCACTCCAGCCTGGGAGACAGAGCACGACTCCATCTCCAAAATAAAAAAAAGTCAGTAAAGGCAGAAAATCTGAACACTATCAACCGACTTGCTCTAATTGACTTTACAAGAACTGTGAAGTATATATTCATTTCAAGTGCAAAAATGATATTCATCAAAACAGACTATGTGTATAATTTTCAAATGATTTATACCTTAAAGTTAGCTCTAAAAAATATTACACAAGGTAGTATTGCTAAAAAGCCATTAAAGCAATACCAAAAAAAAAAAAAAAAAAAAACAACCCACCACTGACAAACGCAAAATCTGATAGAAAAGGAACACAAGAGAAACAAAAACCAGAAAGGTCAAATGGAAAACTTTAGAGGTTCCTGGGTTGGAATATATTCTCTGATCACAGTGCAATTAAATTAGAAATCAGTAAGGAGATAACTAGAAAATCCAAATTTATGGAAATTATTAAATAACGTTGTTAACTAACCCATAGTCAAAGAAAAAACTCACAAAGGAAATTAAAATATGTTTTCATACTGAGTGATAATAAAAACAGCATATCAAACCACCAGGAAAGCAGCTGAAGCACTGCCCACAGGTAAACCTGCAGTTTCAAGTAACATTTTAAAAAAGGAATATATTTTTTTAAATCCTTCACTTTGTAAATCCAACCTGCTTGGCTCAAGAGTTTCAAATTACAAGTGGCAACATTTTAGATAGAAAGATACTAACCTGTAAACTTATTCCAATTTGTTTCCTAAATTAAGATAGCACTTTAGATACTACTTAAGTGAAATGACATTTTGGGAAAACTACAGATTTTATACAATATTTAAATCTTGTTTTAGTAATATTATGCTCCCAGGTAACATAGTAAGAAAAATGTCTCGGCTGTTTAAAATTCAATTACTGGCCGGGCGTTGTGGCTCACGCCTGTAATCCCAGCACTTTGGGAGGCCAAGGCGGGTGGATCACGAGGTCAAGAGATCGAGAACATCTGGTCAACATGGTGAAACCCCGTCTCTACTAAAAACACAAAAAATTAGCTGGGCATGGTGGCACGTGCCTGTAGTCCCAGCTACTAGGGAGGCTGAGGCAGGAAAATTGCCTGAACCCAGGAGGCGGAGGTTTCAGTGAGCCGAGATCGCGCCATTGCATTCCAGCCTGGGTAACAAGAGCGAAACTCCGTCTCAAAAAAAAAAAAAAAATTAAATTAAATTACTTTAGAGAGTATTAAAATTGTTTAATAGCGTTTACATCCCAATGACCTCATGAGGACTTGCCCCCATTAGTTATGAAAAAAATTAAAGTTATCCCTTACACCTGTTATTAAGCCTTTAACAAACAGAATGAATTTTTAAATGTGCATCCTAGGTAAGTATACTTAATATATACACAGTTACACACATGGTTACATATATAAGTAACCATTTGTTAAGCACATACTATGCATCGGCTCATTATTAGGCCCAGCTCATGTATTTCTAATTGTCACAATCGTCCTGGTGTACAACTCAGGAACCTCTGAGGCTCACAAGGCGCAGCCAGATTAAAACCCAGGAAGATCTAATGCCTTTGCTTTGGGAAGAACTGCCAACGTCTGGTGATTTGTGGGGGCGTTTTGTGGTTGTCACAAGCAGCTGGGGTCACCGACATTCAGTGCTCGAGGCCAGGGCAGCGCTGCTCATCGGAGTCGTCTCCACCATGCGCCCCCCAAATGCCAACAGCACTCTGACGAGAGGGAGAGACTCCGAGCATCATTCCATCGAGTTTCCTCTTTCCTAAGCTCATTTTCAAATAACATCTTTAAAAATGCCCTCGGGGGAAGGCAGCGGGGAGGACCCCGCCTTCTGTCCCAGCGCAGAGACCCGGCCGGTCCCGCGGGGCGCACAGGCGCAGGAACGCAGGGCCGGGACTGGGTTCACAGATCCCCCCGCACCCAGGGTTCACTCCCAGCCATGGCTGCCCCGGCCCCGCGCTCGCCAGGTCCCCCGCGCGCGCTCCCAGACGCACGGGCGCGGGAGCCCGCGTAGACACTCCACCGCTCCGGGGTGCCCAGCCGAGTCAGGTGCGGACGCCGATGGCGCCAGGCCTGACCCAGAGCGGACGGAGGCCGGGACCGCCCCGCACGCGCGCTCACCTCGGCTCGCGGCGCCGGCTCCGGGCGCACTTCCGGGAGCTGGGCGGCTGCGCGCGCCTCCGGCGACCGGCGAGCGACGTGCGGCACTGGGCGGAGCTAGGGGCGAGGGCGGGGCTGAATCCGTGGTTCCTATTGGCCGTCGGGGAAGCCCCGCCCCTCTCGGCCGCCGCGGCCGTGCAGGTCCCGAGCCGACGTCACCCTCCGTTCCTGCCGTCACTCACTCACTGCCCCTGAGTGTCTTCCTTGCTCACCGTCATTTGCTGCCCGCCTTTTCTGTGCCAGGCACTCGGCCAAGCACTGCGAGGCCTTCAAAGAGCATTTGTCTCTCGCGAGCCCTTCCTCCCGGTCCCACACCCAAAGCTGCAAAGCTCTGCCAGGATCCCTGCTTCTTCTTTTTTTTTTTTTTTTTTGAGACGGAGTTTCGCTCTTGTTACCCAGGCTGGAGTGCAATGGCGCGACCTCGGCTCACTGCAACCTCCGCCTCCTGGGTTCAGGCAATTCTCCTGCCTCAGCCTCCTGAGTAGCTGGGATTACAGGCACGTGCCACCATGCCCAGCTAATGTTTTGTATTTTTAATAGAGACGGGGTTTCACCATGTGGACCAGGATGGTCTCGATCTCTTGACCTCGTGATCCACCCGCCTCGACCTCCCAAAGTGCTGGGATTATAGGCTTGAGCCACCGCGCCCGGCGGATCCCTGCTTCTTAACCGGCACCTTTCTCCACCTTTCCGTTCTTTCCTCATTTGGCCTCCCTGAGGCATTTGATTTGCTCCAAGCTTCTTTCTCTGTCTTGATTCTCCCGCGCTCACAAGCTCTGCAGCCCCTGGGTCCTCTCCCACTTCTCCCCATTCCGTTGGGGCTAGTCCAATGTGGTCTCGTCCTCTTTCCATCTGCCTCTTCCTCTCCCTCTCCGCAAATGTCATCCGTGACTCTTCTCCTTCCCTTTCCCACATACCAACAATGAGACACCTCACCCTCTCTCCCTTCTCTCTACCCCTCCCTCGGCTTAGCTCCACACCTTTCTTAAGTGAGAAGGGTAAGGCCTTCTTACCCTTTCCCGAGCGTCCAGTCTTGCTGGTGTCCCATCCTGTTCTGGGCCGCATCAGTCATCTTGCGATACTAAGTTGCATTAATAGAAGTATGATGTCAAAGTTCGGGCGTTCCATCTTGCACAACTGGCAGAGAAGAGGGTATTCGAAAAGAAAGAGCTGTCAAGTTCCCCCATAACCTACGGAAATAAATAATAAAAATTTTAAAAAGAGTTGTCTGTATGGTGATGTGTCCTATCCCTGTCCCATGTTTAGAGGAATTGAAGACATCGCCTCTGGAGAAATAAAGCTTGGTGCAGGGAAGGGATTATATCCTCATGTACCTGAAAAACTGACCAGCGGAAAAGGGATTTGACATGTTCTCTTAAGTCCCAGGGGCTGAACAAGATCCCATGTGTGAAACTACTGTTTCAGTCTGACCTAGTGGAAGTTTCTAGTCTTTTTTTTTTTTTTTTCTGTTTTTTGAGACGGAGTTTCACTCTTGTCACCCAGGCTGTAGTGCAGTGGCCCAATCTGGGCTGACTGCAACCTCTGCCTCCGAGGTTCAAGTGATTCTCCTGCCTCAGTGTCCCAAGTGGCTGAGATTACAGGATCTGCCACCATACCCTATTTTTTTGTATTTTAGTAGAGACAGGTTTCTACTAAACCCAGGCTGGCCTTGAACTCCTGACCTCAAGTGATCCTCCACCTCGGCCTCCCAAAGTGCTGGAATTACAGGTGTGAGCCACCACACCCCGCTGGAAGTTTCTAATATTCATGTGATTGATGGTGCTGCCTTGAGTTCCCAAGGACAACATGGCTAACAATTTACCAGGCACATTTAGAGGGACACCTTCATTGGGTGTTGCCTCCAACATCAATGTACTTTGCTTCCAACAAAGTCAAGAGATAAGGTGGTTTGGAGGGGAAGATTATATGAGTTTTATCTTCAATGTGTTCAATTTTAGCTGATCAACATCCACGGAAGATAACAATAATTCAAAACCATTAATTGGGTTTTCACTCCTTTGTGAATCTGACGGAAGCTAAAACTTTTCCCAAGGAAAATGCACATACACATCTACATAAAACACTTTGCACTCAAATTCAGGGAGCTAACAGAGTCCCGAAAGCCATCCTTGGAACCCACAAACCTCAGGTGGAGAACTCTAATCCCAGTAGGTGGTTCCGATATGCAAATGACACTTTAAAGTTTAATAATTTCTTTATAAACTGGCACCTTAGGAAAAGACATAAACACTTCTTTTGGAACAGGCTGAACAACCAAAAGATTTTTTAAAATAGGGAGATACCTACCTCAGCTTGGGAAATAATTCAAAGGTGTCATCTAGTTCTATTATTCCACTCACTCATTCAATAAATATTTACCAGATGATGTGCCCAGCACTCTTCCAATAGCTATGTAAACAAGAATGAACTAAACACACAAAGTCCCAGCCCTCTCAGGACTTATATTTTGTAGCATGAACTGGGCAATAAATAAACACACAAGTAGTAAATACAGGTGTTATGAAGAAAATTACACTGGGGTAAAGAGGAGAGGTAGTGTTAGAGATGGAGGGCAAGTTATATGGGAATGTCGGGGAAGGACTAACAGACAAAACAGCCTTGAACGCAGACCTGAAGTTAAAAAGCAAGTCTTGCATATATCTGTAGGAACCTCCAGGGAGAGGAAATTGCAAAAGTTGTTTTTGTTGTTGTTGTTTGAGACAGAATCTTGCTCTGTGCCCAAGGCAGTGCCAGAATCTCAGTTTACTGCAACCTCGGCCTCCCAGGTTTAAGTGACTCTTCTGCCTAAGCCTCTTGAGTAGCTGAGATTACAAGTACTTGCCACCACGTCCAGCTACTTTTTATACTTTTAGTGTAGAGATGAGGTTTCACCATGTTGGCCAGACTGGTCTCAAATTCCTGACCTCAGGTGATCTGCCTGCCTTGGCCTCAAAGTGCTGGGATTATAAATGTGAGCCACTGAGCCCACCCCATCAATGTTTAAACCCTAAGACAATGAGTGACAATAAAACGAAGAGATAAAAAGACTGAGCCCTGGACCAAACCAACATACAGGGTCAAGGAAATAAGAAAAATCTGTCAAAGGAGAAAAAGATTAAGGAGCTACTGAGGTAGAAGAAAAACGGAGAGTGCTATCTGGGAAGCCAAGGGCATAAAGTGTTCAAAGAAAGAGAAAATCATCAGCCAGGCACAGTGGCTCATGCCTGCAGTCCCAGTACTTTGGGAGGCCGAGGTGGATAGACCACAAGGCCAGGAGTTCAAGACCAGCCTGGCCAAGATAGTGAAATCCCATCTCTACTAAAAATACAAAAATTAGCTGGGGCTGGTGGTGGGCTCCTGTAATCCCAACTACTTGGGAGACTGAGCAGAGAATGGCTTGAACCTGGGAGGCGGAGGTTGTGGTGAGCCTAGATCGCACCACTGCACTCCAGCCTGGGCAACAGAGTAAGACTCAATCTCAAAAAAAAAAAAAAAAAAAAAAAAAAAAAAAAAAAAAAAACAGGGAATTATCGACTAATCAAATGCCATGATCAAATGTAAGATGAGGATTAAGCATTGACTATTTAACAACAGGAGAGTAAAATCAATGGTGACCTTGACTAAGAGTGATGGGGAGTATAGAAAGCCTGAATGGAACAAGGTGAATGAGGAACTGGAAGAGAAGAATGACCACAGCAAATAGAGACTGGTCATTCAAGAAGTTTTGCTATAAAAAGAAATAGCAAAATGAGACAATTAGGAGATATTACAGCATGCTTAGACGCTGATTAGAATGATCCAGCAAGGAGGAAAAACGTATATGGAAGGTGCGAAAGTGGCAATTACTGAAAAATGTTCTTGAGTAGAGGAGAGATTGATTTTTGAATAACAAAGTGCCTGGGTACTCACGTAATCTAGGCTGTGTGGAATACCCACAGAAAACAATCTCCACTTTAAAGGAGCTTAAAGTCAAAAGTTAAAGCCACACCAAAAACAGTTCCTCAAACAGAGAAAATGGGGAATGGAGAGGTGTTGATCAAAGGGTACAAAAGGTCCAGTTAGACCAGAGGAAGAAGTTTTAGCATATTGCAGTGTGGTAACTGCAGTTAATAATAATGTGGCTGGGCATGGGGGCTGATGTCTGTAATCCCAGCACTTTGGGAGGCCGAGGCAGGCAGATCACAAGGTCAAGAGATCGAGACCATTCTGGCCAACATGGTAAAACCCTGTCTCTACTAAAAACATACAAAAATTAGCTGGATGTGGTGGTACGCACCTGTAGTCCCAGCTACTCGGGAGGCCGAGGCAAGAGAATTGCTTGAAGCCAGGAGGAGGAGATTGCCGTGAGCTGAGATCATGCCACTGCACTCTAGCCTGACAACAGAGCAAGACTCCACCTCAATAATAATAATGATAATATATATTTCAAAATCACTAAGAGAATAGATTTTAAATGTTCTCACCACAAAAAATAAGTAGGTTAAGTGATGAATATGTTAATTAACTTGATTTAAACTTTTACAATGGATACCTATAACAAAACATCACATTGTACCCCATAAATATATAATTATTATTCATCAATTTAAAATAAAAATAAATTTTAAAAACTCTATTATAAATGACAATCACTAATTACCAAAAAAATGAAAGCACTTGCACTCCCAAATTCAGAGATAATAGAGCAATCTGAAAGATATTTCAAAATAAAAATTCTGAGTTGTCCAAAGAGGTTTAAAAAAAAAAAAAAGCAAAAGCCATAGACCAAAAAAACATTGTGGGGGAAAAAAGAAGAAAGAAGGAAAAGATGAAAGGTGGGAGAGAGAAAACAAAATAAAACTGCAGGATCAAGTCTTTTTCTTACAAACTACAAGATAGTAACTTTTTTTAATTAGAAAAAAAATAGTCTAACACCCATGGGAATCAGACATGGTGAATATCTTTGTTCCCATTGTAGAGATAAGAAAATCGGCCAGGCGCGGTGGCTCAAGCCTGTAATCCCAGCACTTTGGGAGGCCGAGGAGGGTGGATCCCAAGGTCAAGAGATTGAGACCATCCTTGTCAACATGGTGAAACCTCGTCTCTACTAAAAATACAAAAAATTAGCTGGGCATGGTGGCACGTGCCTGTAATCCCAGCTACTCAGGAGGCTGAGGCAGGAGAATTGCCTGAACCCAGGAGGCAGAGGTTGCGGTGAGCCGAGATTGTGCCATTGCACTCCAGCCTGGGTAACAAGAGCGAAGCTCCGTCTCAACAACAACAACAACAACAAAAAAAAAAAAAAGAAAAAAAAGAAAAAAAAAAAGAAAAAAAGAAAATCGAGATCCAGAGTGTGTAAGTACCTAACTCAGAGTTTGAGACCAGCCTGGGTAACGTGGTGAAACCCTGTCTCTACTAAAATTACAAAAATTGGCTGGGCGCAGTGGCACACACCAGTAATCCCAGCTACTCAGGAGGCTGAGACAGGAGAATCACTTGAACCTGGGAGGCGGATGTTGCACTGAGCCGAGATTATGCCACTACACTCCAGCCTGGGCAACACAGCGAGACTCCATCTCAAAATAAAAAAAGTGAGGTTCTTACATTTTCACTTATTCAACATATTGAGACATATGGATGTTAATATGTGCAGGAATAAATGGATTTGTGGATTATATTACCTAGTTTTAACTAAACTAATCCTAGCAAAATGGGCCCATAGTTTTATGTTTCTTGCAAAATAATCTGAATTTGAAGATAACAGTAACAATGCATGCACATGTAAACAGCAAATAAAATAGCATAGCTGCACTTCTAACTTGAGTCCTTTTGCAGATTCATTAGAAAGTAATGATAATGCCAACAAATCAGATCTGACCAAAGCCAAGAAAAATAATTTCAAATATTAAGAAGTCTACTAGAAATGTGTGTTTATATCTCTATCACTGTACTGAATGACACCTTAACAAGATGTGTATTTATGTGTATGCATTTACACTGTGTGTAAATTAGATTTTAAATGTTTAAATATATATTTCTAGACACACTAAGCATAAATACATGTGTTGTATATATTTTACCTATATATGTTTATATACTATATATATGCATGTATGTGTGATGTATGTACATTTATGCAGGTTATGGACACAGAATTTATATATATACAGATAATACATATACACAGCTACTAATATATGCACATATAGAGAGAGAACATGAAGAAAATTCAACAAAGTTTAAAGTCATATAATATTCTTTTTTTTTTTTTTTGAGACGGAGTTTCGCTCTTGTTACCCAGGCTGGAGTGCAATGGCGCGATCTCGGCTCATCACAACCTCCGCCTCCTGGGTTCAGGCAATTCTCCTGCCTCAGCCTCCTGAGTAGCTGGGATTACAGGCACGCGCCACCATGCCAAGCTAATTTTTGTATTTTTAGTAGAGACAGGGTTTCACCTTGTTGACCAGGATGGTCTCGATCTCTTGACCTCGTGATCCACCCGCCTCGGCCTCCCAAAGTGCTGGGATTACAGGAGTGAGCCACCGCGCCTGGCCAGTCATATAATACTTTATCAACTACTTTATGAAACTTAATTAAATCAAATGAAGACTGTTTCATGCCCTCTTTTGAGCTTCCAATATATGAAAATCAGTACACAAAATATTCCAGATAAAAAGTTGTATGCTTTTCACTTTAAGCCCATTGGTAAAAATTATGAAAATGGAATGTCTCTTCCAATTAATTTGCAAGATTTACTGACTCACATCAGGGACTATAGAAATAGTAGCCACATTTCACCAAAATTTTTTGCTTAATTAGCAGATGGCATTGAAAAATGAATATCATTTTTAGTATCTGCTGCCAGTGATATATTTTATCCATTTGGAGGTTTGGGGAGGTTTCTTTTTTCACTTTTTTTTTTTTTTTTTTTTTTTTTTTGAGACGGGGTTTCGCTCTTGTTACCCAGGCTGGAGTGCAATGGCACGATCTCGGCTCACCGCAACCTCCGCCCCCTGGGTTCAAGCAATTCTCCTGCCTCAGCCTCCTGAGTAGCTGGGATTACAGGCACGCGCCACCATGCCCAGCTAATTTTTGTATTTTTAGTAGAGACGGGGTTTCACCATGTTGACCAGGATGGTCTCGATCTCTCGACCTCGTGATCCACCCGCCTCGGCCTCCCAAAGTGCTGGGATTACAGGCTTGAGCCACCGCGCCCGGCGCTCTTTTTTCACTTTTGACAACCGTTATAACTAAGTGTTAAAAATAAACTGAATTGACTGGGCGCAGTGGCTCACGCCTGTAATCCTAGCACTTTGGGAAGCCGAGGTGGGAGGATTACAAGGTCAGGAGATCGAGACCAACCTGACCAACACGGTGAAACCCCATCTCTACTGAAAATTCAAAAATTAGCCGGGCATGATGGCATGTGCCTGTAATCCCAGCGACTCAGGAGACTGAGGCAGAAGAATTGCTTGAACCTGAGAGGTGGAGGTTGTAGTGAGCCAAGATTGTGCCACTGCACTCCAGCCTGGGTGACAGAGTGAGACTGTCTCAAAAAATAAAAATAAATAAATAAATAAACTGAATTTAGAACCCAACTTTAAAAATCTCTGTATCACAGAGTATTAAAAGTTTGCCCAAAAAATGAGACATATTATATTTTTAGTGAGAACTTTATTCAATAAATAAGATATATATTTTTAAATACTATTTTTTCCATTTTTACCATAGCCTTTTTAACTTTCAGTTTTGAATATGTTTTGTAATTGTTACGTATAAAATTTTTCTTTTTGGTGTCACAAAGAAAAACTAGTACTTGGACAAAGGATCTCTCAGCAAATAATTCATTTTTTACTTCCTGCATAAAGGATACTCCCACTAGCAATCTTGCAACAAACAAAGGAAAGCAGACATATTTATTTCTTACACATTTGGGGCTGTCCTCACTGCTGGGTCTGATCTCTGTTGGCTGGAGCCAGACCTCACAATCTAAACCAAAACCCAATTGGCTAGTAACTTGAAACTTTTGTAAACAGATAAAAGCAATGGAAAGCAAAAAAAAAAGGAAGTCCACATAAGGAAGGGTCATAGGCTTCCAGCTGGGACATGCCTGTGAGCACATCCAGCACAGGTATCTTGGTTAAAGTACAAGAACATAGAATGTACTACGTGCCTGTAAGCATGTCTAACAGCTACATAATATAGGGCTTTTAGCAAAAAGGCAAGAAGGCTTTTGAAGAAAGTGTTTAAAACAAACTATTTCTAAGACTTATGAATTATTCTCAAACAAGAAAGGAAATTTTGAAGAGGAAATTTTTACTCCCCACAATAATGTACAACATGCAGGCAAGATAATACATGTATATATTATTTATGAATAAATACATATGCAAACAGTGGCTACACAGCCTCAAAATACTTTTACTAGAAAAGAATGATTAATCAAAAGAGTGTAGAGCTCCCTGTTCTAGATCTAGGAGCTTCTTAAACTGGGCTGCACATCAGACTCACATGGAGGGCATGCTAAATCCACATTATTTTGACTTCTTTCCTGAATCAGATTATCTGCAAGGTAGAGCCTGGAAATATGATTTTTTTTTTTTTTTTTTTTTTTTTTTTTGAGACGGAGTTTCGCTCTTGTTACCCAGGCTGGAGTGCAATGGCGCGATCTCGGCTCACCGCAACCTCCGCCTCCTGGGTTCAGGCAATTCTCCTGCCTCAGCCTCCTGAGTAGCTGGGATTACAGGCACGCGCCACGATGCCCAGCTAATTTTTTGTAATTTTAGTAGAGACGGGGTTTCACCATATTGACCAGGATGGTCTCGATCTCTTGACCTCGTGATCCGCCCGCCTCAGCCTCCCAAAGTGCTGGGAATACAGGCTTGAGCCACCGCGCCCGGCCTGGAAATACGATTTTTTAACAAGTTCTGAAGTGATGCTTTTGGCACTGATATGGGAATGGCATTAAAATCCCTGCTTATAAATAAAACCCCTGTCTATTAACTCAAACTTCAGGACACAAACAGATGTTAGTTGCCAAAACTTATTTGGGCAGAAAGGATAATATTACAGGGAGCAATATAATTAACTGGTGATCAGGATGCTTTTGGAAGAGGTTAAAACAGAACAACGTTTCTGGGCTGATTTTTATCCAGGAACTCCTAACATAGACATCCCCAATATAACAATATATTATAGTCATCTTTATGCATCTCAATTCTTTCATTAGTAAAATGAGAGAGAACAATGCTATTTAATGCTTAGGATTGTTAAGAGAATTAAATAAGATAGTATATGGAAAATACCTAGAACAGTGACTGGCACACAGCAAAATCGAGCTGTTATTGAGATAACATCATTTGTATCTATCATCTTTTTAGGATAGGTGATTCCTGGAAAGAATAGTAATAAAAAGTTATTAGAACTGTGCGTAAATTAGCTGGGCACAGTGGTGTGTACATATGGATCCTGCTACTTGGGAGGCTGAGGCGGGAGGGTCACTTAAGCCTCAGAGGTTGAGTGAGCCATTATCTCACCACCACACTCCAGCCTAGATGCCAAAGCTCAAAAAAAGAAAGAAAAAAAAAAAGAGAGAAAGAACTGAGCAAAAATATTACCACACTGTGTTGTTGCTGTTGTTTGCCACAGTGTTTCAATAGTATCCAGATACCCCAGAAGAAAAAAAAAATGTTGTCATGATCAGAAACACGATAAAAGTCTCAACCAAATGTATTTAATTATGCAAATTGTAAGACATTCTATAACAATGAAATAAATATCATATTTTTACCTCAAAATTAAAACCCAAAGGAGTTCTGTGAATGTGGCCTCATAGAGACACCTGACTACCATTAATGTACTTATCTGTGTTAGGCCAATGTTTTTTATTTTATTTTATATTGTTTTGTTTTGTTTTATTTGTTTCTTTTTAGAGTCCTGCCTGTGCCTCTGAGCTTAATCTCTGTTCTGGTACGATGTCAAGATTCTGGCCTCCTCCACCAAGAAAGGCGGGTGGGTTCAGGGTTTCAGCTTCAGAGTTTCACCACCAAATGTTGAGACATCATGGTTCAGTCAGGAATCTTTCTATGTTGATCTCCCTTTTGAGCTTCAGTTCCTGCCAGAAAAAGCTACAGCCTTCAGATGCAGATTTGGGAAGCTTCTGAACTCTTTAGGTTTCTTTATCTCTTTAGCCAGGAACCCTTTAAAACTTAGGGAGTTCTATACAGGTAACAATCTTAGAGTGATTGGAGAAGAGGCCTCGTGTGCCCTTTAACCTTCTACCACCCAGAATTCTTCTTTTGTCCTCCTAAATGTCTCACTTTGACCCCTTGTTAGCTGAATTCTGATTTTTGTATGATCACTTTGATGCTGCCCATGACCTCCTTCACTTTAAGGTGCCTGACTCCTGGCTGGACGGATGGTCTTGCTGACTTTGGACAGTCAGACTTTGCCCTTGCTGGGCCTGTGACATCTATCTCACCTTGAAAGCCAGGACTCCTGAAAATCCCATCAGCACTGAGCAGTGGGAAGCCCCATCTGTCCCTGCCGCCTGCTGCTGGGGATGGCTAGACGCCTGCCCACATTGAGATTTTCTCTGCACTCTGTTTTTCAGATTTCTCCCTCTGACACAAGCTTCCAGGAGCATGTGGTGGCTCCTGAAGGTCTCACAGATCAGTAAAAAAAAAAAAGCAAGCTTTTTCTTCCCCTGGAGAAACAGCAAGATTGGTGAGTCATCTGTCACTGCTAATTAGCACAAAGGGTCTCAACGTTGGGGAACACAGAGAAAACGATTGGAATTAACCAGACGCCAGGGTTGAAAAAAAAATCCAGAATGTGGTGGTGCTCAGAGAACATAAAGAAAATGAAGTTAATCAGCAGCAGTGGTCTGTTGTAGAAAGTCTTGAGGAGAGCCACTTAGAGTGCCTCGGGTTGCCCATGGAGATATGAAGAAGGAGCAGCAGGTAGCCAAAGGCACAAAACAGAAGCCCCATCTTGGAAGAGCCTGGTTACCAAGAATTAAGTAAGGAATGCATTCATTCAAGCTTACAGAGTTCTACCCAAGATCAGTTCTCTTCTCTGAGGCTGATGTGGACCCTTACAACCAGGAGTTGGAAACCGGCAGCATGTATTTTCTTTAGCAAGCACAATTTAAAAAATTTATCTGAACTGGGATGCCTTTTAGTGGTGCATGCAATTTGCAGTTGGTCATAAGTCTGACCATCCCATTATTATTATTATTATTATTATTATTCAGAGATGGGGGTCTAGCTATTTTGCCCAGGCTGGACTTGAATTCCTGGACTCAAGAGATCTTCATGACTCAGCCTGCCAAGTAGCTAGGACTACAGGCTCAAGCCACCATGCCCAGCTTTGACCATCCCTTTAGATCATGTCTCTTTAACATACTTAAAGTACCATCCGGACCCTGAAGGCATTTGAGCAAGATTGCACTTAAATATTCTCCAGCAGCCAGAGGAGTTAAGGTTAATGATGCTCGCCTTGGAGTCTGAGTTACAGAGCTTGCTGGGGATGCCTGAGGCTTTGCTGGTCAGAGGATTTAGGAGCTGACTATTGCAGACTGGATAGGGTGCTGACCTTGCCAAATTCCTTATTCCACAGTTCACTTGATGCTTACTTATCAGTCTGTTGCCTCCAAGAGATGGTAGGCATCTAGGAACTCTTGCTCCCCCAAGATCCTTATTATTCAGGGAACTCCCAAGACAGAAATAGGAAGGAATCCAGTCAAGGTCAATAGATAAGAATTTAGCCCAGGTGGACGGGCGCAGTGGCTCACACCTGTAATCCCAGCACTTTGGGAGGCTTAGGTGGGCTGATCACGAGGTCAAGAGATCGAGACCATCCTGGCCAACATGATGAAGCACCGTCCCTACTAAAAAATACAAAAATTAGCCAAGCGTGGGTGGTGGTATGTGCCTGTAGTCCGAGCTGCTCAAGAGGCTGAGGCAGGAGAATTACTTGAACCTGGGAAGCGGAGGCAGAAGTTACAGTCAGCCAAGATTGCACCACTGCACTCCAGCCTGGCGACACAGCAAGACTGTGTCTCAACAAAAAAAGAAGAAGGAAAAAAAAAAAGAATTTAGCCTAGGTATACTGTAACTGTATCCCAAGAACCAAAATTTAGATCCCATGGTCCAAACCTGGGAGCATAGTATTTACAATTGTGACATCCCTGGAAAATTCCTGACTTTTGGGCACAAGCTATATAGACATCAGCCCATGTTCACTGGAGGAAATAAAGGAAGGGAAGAAAGGAACTTGAATCTCAAGCCCTTTCTGGGAGAGGGAGGCAAGTTTTCAGGGTTATACTCAGTTATAAACTGGAATTGGCCTTTTTCCCAGTGAAGAATCCACTGAATTCTTAGCTTTCCTTCACATGTCTGAAAACAGATATATTCAAGGAGACATGGATTGGTGTAGACAATGTTCCCCCCACCCCATCCTTTTTATCCTTACAGGGTTACTCCTAGAACTGCCTGTTCCACTCAGAATTCCAGGAGAACAGACTTGGGTTAAGGATAGTCATGTTCTTTTTATTCCAAATTGTACCATTTGGACCTCTAGAAGACAGGGTCCTCTGGTCCTCCATGATCAGATTCCACCTATCCCTGTGCCATACATTCCTAAGCTTTAAATCATACCTCCTTGCCCTTGCCTGCCTAAGATGTAAAAGAAACAACAAATACCCTACCTTTGCTTCTTGAAAACCACTAAAACACACCAAATGATCTATTAACATATATTCCTAGAATTCCAGTACACGGATTTGCAAGATGGTAGAAAAAGTACCTAAAATATGGCTTATCTTTGTAATATTAGAAGATGGTAGTTTAGAAAAGACTAAAGGAACATCACCTTTTCCTTGACGGCACATGTGGCTTGGATTTAATAGACCAAAATAGGGATGAAAGCTTTATTGCAGTGCCTGTCGAGAATAGATTAGAATAGACAGTAATGCTGGGCGCGGTGGCTCACACCTATAATCCCAGCTCTTTGGGAGGCCGAGGCAGGTGGATCATGAGGTCAAGAGATTGAGACCAGCCTGGTCAATATGGTGAAACCCCGTCTCTACTAAAAATACAAAAGATCAGCTGGGCATGGTGGCACGTGCCTGTAATCCCAGCTACTCAGGAGGCTGAGGCAGGAGAATTGCCTGAACCCAGGAGGCGGAGGTTGCAGTGGGCCGAGATCGCGCCATTGCACTCCAGCCTGGGTAACAAGAGCGAAACTCCATCTCAAAAAAAAAATATATATATATAATATATATATATATACACATATATGTATGTGTATATGTATGTATATATGTATATATATGTATGTATATATGTATATATATGTATGTATATATATATGTGTATATATATATATATATAATATAAAACTCTTTTCCTGCTGAGGTATGGAAGGGGCTCCCTGTTTTTCTTCATCCATCTTTTCTAATCATTGGCAAGTTGTGTTGATGTTTTGAAAGAAGTATTTGATTTGATTTTTTTATACTTATGTCTCCAGGTACTAAAATAAAAACCCTAAAGAAAAGAAAGCCACTTTTTAACCTGTACCTTAAAAGAAGAGAATGTTAGGAAGCCCCTTATAGCTTCTCATTTTCTTTGTCATTTATTGTTTTTCTTTCCATCTGCACCATGGAGAAGATGTAGACAGAAAATTTAGCCTGTATTCTGAGCTTTTTTTTTTTTTGAGCTTTTTTTTTCTGTGACCCAAGCTGGAGTGTGCTGGTGTTATCATCGTTCACTGCAACCTTGACCTCTTCAGGCTCAGGTGATCCACCTCAGCCTTCTGAGTAGCTAAACTACAGGCGGTTGCCACCATGCCTGGCTCATTAAAAAAATTTTTTTTTTTTTTTTTTGCCGGGCACGGTAGCTGAAGTCTGTAATCCCAGCACTTTGGGAGGCCGAGGCGGGTGGATCATGAGGTCAAGAGATAGAGACCATCCTGGTCAACATGGTGAAACCCCGTCTCTACTAAAAATACAAAAAATTAGCTGGGCATGGTGGCTCGTGCCTGTAATCCCAGCTACTCAGGAGGTTGAGGCAGGAGAATTGCCTGAACCCAGGAGGCAGAGGTTGTGGTCAGCCGAGATCGTGCCATTGCACTCCAGCCTGGGTAACAAAAAACTCCGTCTCCAAAAAAAAAAATTTTTTTTTGGGTAGAGACTGGATTTTAGCATGTTGGCCAGGCTGGTCTTGAATTCTTGGGCTCAAGTGATCTGCCTGACTCTACCTTCCAAAGTGTTACGGGGTGAGCCACCATGCCCAGCCTGAGCTGAATAATTTGGATGGGAATGTTTCCTTTTGTGTTCTTATAAGATTTCTCCTTCAAGGGCCTCACATTTAGGATGCCCTAGGAGCATAAAGAGCAGGGTGGGTGACTGATTTCCTGATGAGAATCCAGCGATGTTTATAAGACCTGGACTTGGAGATATTTTGCAGTCAGCTAGGCAGAAGGAGGAGAATTCTGTCAGGCTCCCCACTTAAGTACATCTGCCTGCTCTCACCTTCAGTTCCTTTAATGCCTCTCCACTTGACTTTTATGGCTAGTCACTTTTAGGATCTGAGCAATCAAGGTGATGGATGAACTTGGGTTTGGAACAGGAAGGCAGAACTATTTTGACCTAGAACATTTTCCCAACAATCTGTGAGGAACTCTCAGCATCAAATAAGGTCTGGGTGGAAGGAGTTTGGGGAAGGAGGTCTAGGCATACATCACACAATGCTTCTAAATGGCAGAAAATGTCCATCTCCATGGCTTAGATTCTTTGGGATGTAGGATAGCTGGTCATTCTATTTTAGGCAAGACTGTCTGGCTAGAAACCCATGTCTTACCATTTCAAGTACATTGTGGTTGGTTCTCAAATTCTAGTCTCATAAAGAACTAGTTTTCTTCGTTTAGCTACTGTCTTCCTAAAATAAAAGGCTCTGTGCAAAGCAATGGAAGAAATCTCATACTGCTTTTTGGGGTTGCCATTTTATGTAACTTACAGTAATGACTATGGCTAGTCTTATACAAGATGTAAACGATTTGAGGGCGGGAATCCAGTCTGCCTTTAGCGGAAGATGGTGATGTAGATAGCATTATTTCAGGAGGCTGGAGAGTGTTGGGTGCTTAAAGATATGCTTCTCAAATTTAATGAGCATGTAAATTACCTGGCGGTATTGTTAAAACGTAGCCTCTAATTCAGTGGTTTTGGGATGGCTTCATGGTTAGCACTGGTTAGCACCCCATAGAACTCCCCCTTCCCCTCAGAGAAGTGTAGAGGGTTGGGGTATTGAGCTTAAGAGGAGCTCCAGACTGTAACCTAGCTACAGGTAACTTCCCTCTGGAAGCGATGCTTAGCGACTGGAGGAGAAAGGGATCCTTGGGATCCTTTTCAGCTTTACTATTCTGACATTGGGTTCTGCGATTCCAAGAAGGGGGACTTTTGGGAGTCCCACACTTCCATGAGAATGATGAAAGCTGTGTACCCTCTCTCCCCACAAATGCAGAACGATTTTTAATTCTGCAAACCACTTTAGGCCCCGCGGGCCCGCAGCCCTGATCCAAGACGGCTGCTGGCTCCCCAGGTCGCGCACCCCGAGACGGGCGGGTCCTGCACGCAGTTCAGCATCTGGCGCGGGCTGCGCCTCGGGCTCGGGGCGGGGGCGTGTCCAGAGGCGTGTCCGGGGCGTGTCGGAGGCGGGGCCAACGCGGGCAGGCCGCGCCCCTCGGCCGTCCGAGAGGCCGAGCTTGCTGCATTGCAGCCGCCGCGGCGCCGCTCGGCTCTTCACTCCCAACAATGGCGGCTCCGAGCCCGAGCGGCGGCGGCGGCTCCGGGGGCGGCAGCGGCAGCGGCACCCCGGGCCCCGTAGGGTCCCCGGCGCCGGGCCACCCGGCCGTCAGCAGCATGCAGGGTAAGGAACGCGGCCGCGCCGAGACCCCGGCCCCCCTCGCGCGGCAACCCGCGTCGGCGCGGCCTGCCCCAGCGGACGCCCCCGGACTCCGCTGAGGAAGCCACGGCAGCCGCCGGCGTCTCCCTCTCTCCCTCCCCGGCTTCCCGCCCGGCTCCCGGCCGCCTCCGGCCCGGCTTGGATCCGGGCTCCGGCCCGCGCAGGCCCCGGCCTCGGCCTCTGCCTGCGCTCGGCCCCCCTGGGCCCCGCCGGGCTCCCCGCCGGCCCGCGGGGCCCACCTGGCCCGGGACCGCCCCCGCGGCCGCCCCCATCGCGCCCGCCGCTTACCTGGCGCCCGCCCGGCCCCGGTTTCCGGGAACGTGCGGGCCCGGGGCTGCGGCGGGGCGGGAGGGGCGTCGGGCCTGGCTCGCGGTCCCCGGCGCCGCTCAGGTAGGCGGCGGAGACGGCGCCCCTCGGCCCGGTCGCCGCGGCGGGCCCCGCTCAGGGCCATCTTGGCTCTCGCCGGGCACAGCTGGAACCGGACCGCCGAGTTGACCTCGGGCTCCGCGGGCCTCTGGGAACCTGCGTTTTGAAACTTTTGCAGGGTTTCCGTGCGCTGGCAGGGATGGCGGTGGGGGGGCGAGCGGCTCAGTCCTGTGCCACCTGTAAGGTAGGTAGGTAGGTAGGTAGGCTGCCGTTGGCCTGGGAGAGGCATTTTGTTCCAGGCCGGGGATTTCTGTGTTAGCAGGAAGGGGGGAGAAAAAAAAAAAAAAACAAAAACAGAAAAAAAAACAGAAGACTGAATTCGGTTTAAATAAAGAGATACAGGAAATAGACAGGGGTCAAAGTGATACTGTCGTGTCTGGACATCTGAGGCAGCTCTGCTAATTAATGGCTTTGCCCACTGAGAATGCCTGTTAGCCCTGTATGGCTCTTGATAGGGAGTGTTATGAAAATATCAGGCCTGAGCCTGTTGGGGACCATTTCCTTAAATTTACTGGGGAATTTTGAGTAGTGATGCTATTTTTAAGACAGGGAATCTCAGAAATCTCTTGACAACTTTAGCAAACTGCTTATGTTGAATTGGTAACAGAATAAGGGTCGGGGTACCTTTGGTAGTCAGTGTGACCATGGTTACTTTTTGATGGCATTCTTCTTAAAGGGCTTCTTGTATTTAGTTAGATTCAACAGACATTTATTGACTATTTCATGTTTATAGAGCATGCCTTAATTCAGGAAGAAGAGACAGGATTTTATTTATCTTTACATCCCTGTCACCCTCGCCGTGAGATAATTTTAATATACATAAAAACCAGTGATAGATATATAGGCAGGATGATGTCAGAGCTTAGAGGACACTTTCTGTGCTGGCCTAAGAGAATTCATTCAAATTGAATTAGTTATTGGATGCCCACTGTGTTGTACAGCACATTATACTGATGAAGAATACGATTGGCTTCCTGACGGGACAGGTTTACCATCTAGGTGATAGTGGGGGGAAATGAAGTGGCAAAATGACAATTTAGGATTGTATTTCTTGTGCCAGATGGGTGACTTAACCAACTTATAAAAAGAAGGTGGTTTGTTTGTTTTATTGGTGGGGAAGCTGACAGTTTGAAATAACTGGGTACAATTTTTTTTTTTTTTTGTTCAAAAAATATTTATTGAACATCTGCAAAGAACTCTCATGCTGAGTTTATAGAGAATTGGATAGTTTCTTCCCTGATGGAGGTAATCCTCCTGTGAAGATCGGGGAGGGAAGGCTATTTAGCTAAACATGAAAAATTCCTAGTTGGGAAAGTAATAAAGGTAACAAGCTGGGTTTTGCGATAGAAGATAATAGAGGGCAGTCCGTTTGATAAGATGGTCAGAGAAGGCTTGTCTGGAAAGCGAACTGTCTTTTACTGGAAGACAATTCTAGACAGAGGGAACAGTGTGTATGAAGGTTCCAAAGCAGGGAAGCCCTCGAGTGTTCTAGGAACTCTTAAGTCCTGTGGTTAGGAATTTTTCTGATGCTCTCCATTCTCCTCAACCCTTGTATGTTGATACCCAGTAAACTAAACTTTCTAATAAGCAGAACCCATTTTAGATGGGAAAAGGACCTAAGACCTCTCTTTGAATTATTGCTGAATTTTTTTTGTATCAATATTGTGTCTAGTCTTAATTGATTCAGGAATTTGTTATATTTTGTTTTTGAAACTCTTGATTTGTCAGAATGAAGAGAAGTGCTTGAAATTCTCAGAATCTTGTCTAGCACAGTCTAAGTTATAAAGATTGATCTTAAGCAGCAATTTAGGATCTTCCTTTTTGTTTTGTTCAGTTAAGAGTCATACCTCCCGTACCATACTTCATCTACCAAGGATTTTCTTTTCCTTTAGATCAAACTTTACAGAGTGGGTCTTAGAAGATGTTTGATGTGCTTCCATTCCTTCTTCCCCAATCTGGTTCTACTTGTCACTCAGAAAACTTCCTTTCTGGGAGTTGTTAATGACCATGCTCTTTGAAACAGCAAGATTCAGTTGTGGGACGTAAGGAGTGTTTCATGCAGTAGACACTGGACATCCTCTTACGTGATAAGGACTGTGGTGGGCACTGGATAACCTTGGGTACTTTTTCGTGGCTTGACGTTTGTGGCCCAAGAGTTGTCCAGGCTGGGCAATGTTGTTTTCTTAATATGCTGCGTAAGAGTCAGAGCTCTGGAGTTCTGGGTTTGAATCCCTTGGCCAGGGTTTAGGTTTGCGTTTTGTGACCAAGGGCAGTGTACTTAACCTTTAGTTTCTCACTTGGAAAGCAGAAATGATGGGTACCTCACAGGTGGCCTTGAGAATGCTTGTAAGTAAGCCTGGGACCTGGCATGTAGTAAGGATGCAATACACATTAGCCATCATTGTTAGTAGCTACGATACTGTTATAGTCTCTTTAATGGTCCCTTTTGTTATTAGTAAATGAGTCCCTAACCTCTCACTAGTTACCATACAATTTCTTAAGCTTCATATTACTGGGTCCCATCCTTTTCTCTAGCCTGTTGATTTCCCCACTTTTCATTATTGAGCAGTCTTTTCAGAGTATCCTAGAGGAGATTGTATTCTGCTTCGAACTCCAAATCTGTTTTTTTTCTGGATCTGATGATTCTCAAAATAATTATAATGTGAACAATATGAAACAGAAATCTAGCTATCAGGCCGGGCGCCGTGGCTCATGTCTGTAATCCCAGCACTTTGGGAGGCCGAGGTGGGTGGATCATGAGGTCAGGAGTTCGAGACCAGCCTGTCCAATATGGTGAAACCCGGTCTCTATTAAAAAAACCAAACCAAACAAAAATTAGCCGGGTGTGGTGGTGCATGCCTGTAGTCCCAGCTACTCGGGAGGCTGAGGCAGGAGAATCGCTTGAAGCTGGGAGGTAGAGGTTGCAGTGAGCTGAGATGGCGCCACTTCACTCCAGCCTGGGTAACAGAGCAAGACTCCATCTCAGAATAAATAATAATAATAATAAGATAAAAGAAATCTAGCTATCAATTTGCTGTACTCTTTTTTTTTTCATAGGGGATGGCTAGATGGTTGGAATGGATTCATAGTGAATTTGACTTTATAACAGTAGTCAACAGATCTAGTTTTGGTTGCATGTTTAACAGTTGTGGCTTCTAATCTGACCGTTTTACCACTGTCCCTCAGATAATAGGGAATAGCCGCTAATTTTATTACTCATAGATTTGAGTGTTTTCACTCTTTCGGACTCATTTTTTTCTCATATCCATTCACAAACACACCCAACCTTTATAAGTTGAGTAGTTCTTATGCTTTGGCTCCTTGGTGACTAAAACTAACAAAATGTAAAGCTGTTTGCCAAGTTAGATAAATGGTTTTATAAAAGTATATTTGACATTAGGATGAGTTTGCGTTTGAGAGAGGAAACAATACTCAAATGAGCTACTCTGAGAAATGTTTTTATTCCTAATGTTTCATCAATAATTTGTTAATTTAGATAGATTTAATAGGGACATTTCTTGCGTACTAAGGCCTCATTCTGTGGAAAAGTATGATTCTTTAGCCCAAGAAATTGTAGTCAACTTAAAGTATGGAATTGACTTGTAACATTCAAGAAGCTTCCTAGCCATGGCTTGAGTTTTCTCTTGTGACAAATCTAAAGCCTAGTGACTTTAACTAGGTTAGTGTGAATCCTATATAGAGAAGATCCTGTCATACCAGGTAATTATCTGAGATATGGATAGCAAATACTATTAGATAGTATCATGGTTGGCATGTTAGAGAATAGCGTATTCTGATTAACTGAGCTTGCCAGTTAGTTGGGAATTCAGCAGCTTCTCTAATGAACTTGCATAGGCAGAATCATTCCTTCTGCACTAGTAGCTGTAGCAGCTAGCTTTCCCATAGCATGCAGTAATGTTTAAGAAACAAAAGGATGTTGAAGTGGAAAGACCACTGGTCTTAGACCCAGAAAACCATGGTTAAGGTAACTGCTCTGCTTTTTACAAACACTGTGACTTTAGGGAAATTACCTAACTTTTCTGAACTCTCTGTTCAGAAATTTCTCATCTGTTAAAATAGGGTTAATGCTTAACCTGTAGGGCTGTTTTAAGAATCATGTTATTAATGCATGTGAAAATGCTTTGATTATTATAAAATATTTGTAAGTATATACAGATTGTTATTAGACATGATTATTTGCCTGCTATAGTTACTAGTCATTTAAAATGCAATAGATTTTAAAGATCTCTTGCCTGAGAAATGTCAGTTTTCAATAGATGTTTTCCTAAAATGGTTAGAATAGAATCTGTAATTGATTCGGAAAAACACTGAGCCTGTAAAATGCTTGTTACAAGTAATAGTTACAAAGTATATGTTGTAGGTACTTGTGATTTTTTTTTTTTTTTTTTTTTTTTTTTTTTTTGAGATGGAGTTTCGCTCTTGTTACCCAGGCTGGAGTGCAATGGCGCGATCTTGGCTCACCGCAACCTCCGCCTCCTGGGTTCAGGCAATTCTCCTGCCTCAGCCTCCTGAGTAGCTGGGATTACAGGCACTCGCCACCATGCCCAGCTAATTTTTTGTATTTTTAGTAGAGATGGGGTTTCACCATGTTGACCAGGCTGGTCTCAATCTCTTGACCTCGTGATCCACCCGCCTGGGCCTCCCAAAGTGCTGGGATGTGATTTTCTTAAAGTGCTAATCCAGGCAGTTTTTTTTTTTTTTCTTCTTCTCAGGTCTTAAATATAAGTATATAACAGAAAACTTTGGGACTCATCCAGTCCTTAGCTATTTACCCTTAGCTGAGCATTTCTATATATTAATTTAAGTAAAAAGATGATAGGTTTATTCTGCTTTAGAAAACACACCAATACTTTAGAATGTAATGAGGTATATCTGTTAAGAAAAAGTTAAAGAAGATTTAAAATAAATGTAGTTATTTCTCCCAGTAGTATTTAAATATAAAATGATATGAAATGTCCTTTTGATTCTGTTTATCTGTTTTTACCAATTAGTCTGGTTTTCGAGAACCATGGGAGAACTTTATCTTAATTTTAAAGAACTAAATTGTGCAGACAGTGAAGTTTCAAACCCCAGAACTGCTTGCTCTTCCCAGTGTGTTGCATAACATTCCTTTTACTGTTTAACCTAACCTCATACAAGTTCACCTCAGCAAGTTAGTACCCCCTGAAAGCACAGATTGCATTTCTTTTTATGTTCCCTTAAACATTAGAGCAATCCTAGTATTAAAGTAAAAAAATGGAAAAACATCTTTCTTCACTTTTAGAATACATATTTTTTCACATTTCCTCTAATATACCTTACTAGAGTGAATGTATGCTGAAACCTGAAGATGGGATATTAGTTAACCCTGTATTTTGAGTTATTTTCTTTTTTAGTAAATTTTTCTTTTTTTTTTTTTTTTTTTTTTTTTTGAGACGGAGTTTCGCTCTTGTTACCCAGGCTGGAGTGCAATGGCGCGATCTCGGCTCACCGCAACCTCCGCCTCCTGGGTTCAGGCAATTCTCCGGCCTCAGCCTCCCGAGTAGCTGGGATTACAGGCACGCGCCGCCATGCCCAGCTAATTTTTTGCACCTTTAGTAGAGACAGGGTTTCACCATGCTGACCAGGATGGTCTCGATCTCTTGACCTCGTGATCCACCCGCCTCGGCCTCCCAAAGTGCTGGGATTACAGGCTTGAGCCACCACGCCCGGCAATTTTTCTTCTTTCATGAATTTGAGAAGCTGGATTGATGTGAGCCGACCGGTTCCTTATTTTTAGGGGTCTGGATATCGTAATCCTAACTCCATTCTACATAATCCAGGTCAGTCTCCTTTGTAGTCTCTAGGACATGGAGAGGGCGCAAATGATACAACCTGAGAAACTTTAATTGAGGCTTAAAAAAGAAACTGTTAACAAACACAACTCTTTTTTTCACTGTTCTTACCTAGTTTGATGCTCACAACCATCTGTAAGGGTAGGTGGGCATAGTCCCTTTCATAGATTTGGAGATAGACATTTATTTGTTCCAGTAAGGGTGGGTTTTAACCACCTGCGTGACTGGTAGCCTTTGCTCCTCTTAGTACTTTACTACATGGTTCTCTGAGCTCTCTTTAAGTCATTTTGGCCATTCAGGTCTGAAGGAAGAATCTTTGCCAGAAGTGATGCAGATTCAGGAATAGAAGAGAGAGATTATTTTAGATTTCAGTCAGGGGGCGGAAGCTCCAAGCAACCAGTCACCTTTCGAGATGATTTTGGAGCCTTGGTGCTCCAAGAATGGTGCACTTTATGTTACAGTGTTCTAAACTTGCTGGAGGGTTTACAGTGTCATTTTGAATCTGGAGACATTTTGATTGGGAATCTCCATGTAAGTAGAAGACTTTAATTACAGGAAACCAGTGCAGATTTGAAAGGTAATGGAATCCTCTTAACACTATATATATAAGAAACTCATTTGGCATAGAATTTAACAAATTTTGGCGTTCTGGCTAAATTTGTAATCTGGGCAACTTACTGTTTTTGCTAATGGGTTAGCTTCTAGCCGTTTCCTCCTAACTCCAGAAAATCTTCTTCATACTCTTGGTAAGGTTGGGAGTTTAATGTATGCTTATATTAATGGAAGGTATTCAAGTACAAGGAGTCATAAGATTGTCCTAGCTTGTGGCTACACAGTGAAAGGGAGATGAGCCGGTAGTTTACACAAGTCAAGGTGGGCCTTTTCAATCAAGAAAACAATTACATCATATGCATCTTGTTTCTTTAAGAGCAACACGTTATTCCCCCTCATGGAGAAAGAAGATTAAAGTGGACATCACAGCAGCTTTTTTTTTTTTTTTTTTTTTTTTTTTTTTTTTTTTTTTTTGAGACGGAGTTTCGCTCTTGTTACCCAGGCTGGAGTGCAATGGCGCGATCTCGGCTCACCGCAACCTCCGCCTCCTGGGTTCAGGCAATTCTCCTGCCTCAGCCTCCTGAGTAGCTGGGATTACAGGCACGAGCCACCATGCCCAGCTAACACAGCAGCTTTTTAAAGCTGTATTATATTTCATCTTACTCAAAATTGCTCAAACATTTATAAAAGAGGAATCAAGAAAAGTGTTGCCAGACATATATTTATATATATAACTTGTCTTTGACTGTAATGTGTGTATATATATATATATATATATATATATATATATATATGACTTGCCTCTGTTTATTGATTGCCTGGCTTTACTAAAGAAATAAGTAGGCCAGGCGTGGTGGCTCAAACCTGTAATCCCAGCACTTTGGGAGGCTGAGGCGGGTGGATCACGAGGTCAAGAGATCGAGACCATCCTGGTCAACATAGTGAAACCCTGTCTCTACTAAAAATACAGAAAATTAGCTGAGCATGGTGGCATGTGCCTGTAATCCCAGGTACTCAGGAGGCTGAGGCAGGAGAATTGCCTGAACCCAGGAGGCGGAGGTTGTGGTGAGCCGAGATCGCGCCATTGCACTCCAGCCTGGGTAACAAGAGCAAAACTCCGTCTCAAAAAAAAAAAAAAAAAAAAAAGAAAAAGAAATAAGTGATGTTAAGTGGCTCCCCTGATGCTTTCGGCAGTTTTCCAGGGATCTGGTTATATGCCTGTCTTGGGGAAATATCCATCTTTTTGGGGTTGTTAGAGTCCTCAGGATACCAGGCTGTGCCTAGGAAGGGTTGTGGTAGAAGTATAGAGTGTGGGTTGGGGATCCCCAGGGCTGTTTGGAGTCCTTCCCCTTTAATTCTCTCAAGGTGACTGGGAAAGAAAGGAGAAAGACTGGTTTTGTGTAGGTGAAGCTGGTCTGATGAGCCACAGAAAGATAGGGAAGGTGCTATTATTGCTCCCATAAGGGAGAGAACAGGAATAATAATGCCTGTGATGATGATAACCTGCTTTAGTCCAGGCTCTTGGTTGGACATTTTAGATATATTTTCCCATTTAATCATCAAAGCTCTTTTGGATATTATTTTCTTTTTCACAGATGAGGAAATTAAGGCTCTTAGAAGTTAGATCCTTGCCCAAAGGAACATAATTGTAAGTTACTGTCTCAGAATACTGTGCTTCATTGAATGGGCTTGAGAAGGTAATGTGGCAAAAAAAAAACAAAAAATTTAGTTTTGTGGTCAAAGAATAAATAAATAAGTTGGTCATTGCTGAAAGGAAGAAAAAGAGCTGGCATTATGAGGAGGACAAGATCTTGAATTTTAAAAGTGTGGAAGGGATTTGATTAGTATTTTATCAAATCCTGACTGGTTTTCCATGATGCAAACAACCTGGAATTGCCAATTTAGGGTGGCTTCCTTTTGATAAAGTTTGAGAAAGCTCAACTAAGAAAATCTGAAAGAAATAAACCAGCAGGAAATAAATCTTATGGAACTTGCTCTAAGCACAATGAAAATACAAGTTTAGGGTAAGTTTAGGTAATACCTTAGATAGTAGAGCCGTAATGATAAACTATGGGTAGCTGTGGTTTAAGGCACACGACATAATTTTGAGGCTGGAAGTTTGAAGGTGTCAGACAACTAGACCCTTCATGCTTGTGACGGAAGAAAGACTGTGGCATGGTCTATGAGCCTGACCCAGTAAGGCAGCTCTGATTTTCTTTACATTAGTGTGGGTTCATATTGTAGTTCATAATGCACTTTCAGCAGCGGAAAAGTCTAGAGTGTCCTACTGAGGAGGTAGGAAACCGCTTATGCCCCGCCCCGGACCCTCTCTGATTATATCATCAACCTGGAGGAATGGGAATGGAGATAACTACAAAACTACACAAGCAAAATTAGATTTAAGCACACTGTTTCCAAACTCTTAAGATAATAATCTTTATTTAAAAATGACAAAACTAGGGCTCAAGTGAAATGACTTCAGTTTCACAGTTGGAACTAGAACTCTGGTCTCCTAATACGCTTCATTTTTTTTTTATGTCATCAAATACTATTTGCTTTGTGTTTTTATAAGCACTTACATCCTAAACAGTCTCTTACCTCACTGTATTTGGTAAGAAAGTAAATTGTGGGTTTCAAGTTATGGCCACATGAAAGATCTTAAAATTGAGGTAAGAGGGTGAGAATGAGGGGCAAATGTGGAAATGAGGGTAGGAGTGACCCAGAGAGAAAGAGGAGGAGGAAAAAACCCCATGTAGCTTTATTTCTTTTATAGGCTTACTAGCATTCTGTCCTATGCATTTTGATATTGATTCTTAAATATCAATGCCAAGAATTAAGAATTTAAATTCTTAAATATTATTATTTTATTTTATTTTTTATTTTTTTTTTTGAGACAGAGTTTCGCTCTTGTTACCCAGACTGGAGTGCAATGGCGCGATCTCGGCTCATCGCAACCTCCGCCTCCTGGGTTCAGGCAATTCTCCTGCCTCAGCCTCCTGAGTAGCTGGGATTACAGGCACATGCCACCATGCCCAGCTGATTTTTTGTATTTTTAGTAGAGATGGGGTTTCACCATGTTGACCAGGATGGTCTCGATCTCTTGACCTCGTGATCCACCCGCCTTGGCCTTCCAAAGTGCTGGGATTACAGGCTTGAGCCACCGCGCCAGTCCAAATATTATTTTTGATATTTATTCTAAGATTTACTTAATCTTGCCTGGGGCCAGGAAAAATGAAAAAGACTCAAATTTACCCTTGCTTGCAATGGGGAAAATGTAAGTGGAGGATCATGTCAAATTAAGCCCCAGGGTACAGATAGTTCACCCAGATATAAAAAAACTGAGGCACACAAGACTTTTAAACCAGTTACTGTCAACAGGTTCAGCTGATTATCTAGTACTTCCAGAGATGTAGGACTTAAAGTAGGTGGATAGGAAGTCAGAATTTCGGAGTCATGGGAGACCAAAAATTGAACATATGGGCCAGGTGAGATGGCTCATGCCTATACTCCCATCACTTTGGGAGGCCGAGGCAGGAGGATTGTTTGAGACTAGCCTGGGCAACATGTTGGGACTTCATCTCTACAACAAAAAAATACAAAAATTAGCTGGACATAGTGTCTTGTACCTGCTGAGATGAGAGGATTGCTTGGGCCCAGGAGTTTGAGGCTGCAGTGAGCTGTGATCATGCCACCGCACTCCAGCATGGGAGGCAAGACCCTCATTCTAAAAAAAAGGAAAAGAAAAAATTTAACATAAGTGAGTGAATATTAATGAATATTAAAGCATAACTGTGAACTTGCATTTTGTAAAGTTGAGGATATTGGGAATTTTCCTCAATTTTCCTTCCCACCATCTTTTCTTGTACAAGGTTGTTGGTTGTCCCCTATGTCTACCCTTGCTCCTTGAGTACGAGCTAGTGGAGCTATTTGATACTTTCCCTCATCTACTAGAAGCACTAACTTTCTGACTTTTGCAGGTCTTAGAGGTTTAGACAGTTTAGCTAAAAAAAGCTTCTTACCTAATTTAATTGATAATGTTAAGAAAGTTATTGAATACTATAGAAAAGTTGAGCCAGTGTGTTCCAGTTTATTTAACCCTTGCTTGTCAGTAGACTCTGGGCTAGTTACCTAGTATTTTCTTAGTGAGAAATAATGCGGAGAGATGGATGTTTGGATGAGACTCCAGAATTCATTCACCTGGTCACTTCCTCCGTAATTAGATACAAAGAGCAAGTCTGTACTTATGCTTTGAAAATTTTAATCCCCTTCCCACCTCCTTTTTAGCTACTTATATAGACTCTATACTGTGACAGAACTTCAGGTTTTGAGAATTTTTTAGCACTTAAACTGGGGCTTAGCTTCTAATGTGTTAGAGCAGTCATTGGTGACATTCTGTCCTTCTCAGTCACATACATCTTAACATTTTTAACATAGTATACACTGATTAAACACTGTAACTTTTTTTTAACACAACCTTACATACGCATTTCATCTACCTTACAAATTTGTTTTCTTGCTCCTTTCAGCATCCCCTTTACTATTTTGTTCACCTCTTCTCTCACCTTTTCGCTACCTAGTTACAATCAATCTCTGTATTTAGAGCTACAAAGAAAAGAGTAATTACTGCTTTAAAGCTGTTTCTCCAGCCTCCTCTCCAGTTGTAAAAGGTGAGTTTCACCTTCCCTTTTCCATGAGATTCGGGGAAGACTTGTCTGCTACTTCCAGAGAACCCTTTTCTTCCTGAATGTACTCAGCTCATTTTGCGTGTTAGGAGGGGGCTTTTAGTTGTTTAGGCTTAGAAGACCCATAAACCTCTGTTTTTCTGTCTGAGTTCTGTTCCCACTGAACGTTTGGTGGGGCAGCATATTGACCTTCAGTGGTAGCGAGACCAGGGCCAGACTTTGTAGGTTTGCCCTGCTGTTTCTTTGCCATGAAGTCTCCATTCTTACTTCTTCCTGCATTGTCATTTGTGTGATTAGGTAGTCAGCAGTGGATTACTTTGGTGGTGCACCAAAGACACTTTCAAGTCAAAGTAGCTACATTAGCATTTTTCAGCTTTTTTTGCTTTATAGATGATATTTTAGAATCCTAAGAATTTTGATAACCTGATAGGAAAGACTAACTATCCTTCCTTCAGTCCTGGCTCTTTTTTCTGCAGGTTTTGAATTTGTTTAAACACAAAGTTATAAGATTACTTCCCCCATTTTGTTCCCCAAAACAATAATAAACACAAGCATAGATAGACCGCTAACCAGATAATCTACTCACTAAACTAGGAGTGAAAGAATATTTTGTGAAGGCTTTTGTTTTAAATGGCTTATTTTACTGGGTGCATCTTATGAAAACTTATATCTGTATACAATGTATACGTAAGGTATAACCAGATCCAACTGGGTTTGGAAAATGTGTTTAGGTTTCTAGGGGGAAGTCACAAGTTTTCTTCCTATAACTTCTGAAGTACTTGGCTTTCTCATTCCTAGGGATAGTACCTTTTTTCATGCCTATTTTAGAAGAATTTCAGCCGCTCTTCAGCAGTTCTTTGTCTTACTGTTTGAAGTTAGCTAATTTACTAGGAAATGTTTTATGTGTGTGTAAGTTTCACAATTTATGAACCGCTAAAACTTTGGAATCATAAATGGTAATTAATCATGGGTAACTCTAAATCAGTAATTTAAGCTAGTTAAGTAACTCATATTTTGTATTTGTAGGTTGAAAATATTGAAAAAATGGGCATAACTATCTTAAAGGTTACTGTTAACTTCTAAGGGCTTATAGCTATTCTTTATTAAATATGAAAAATAAAGATTCAGACAGTACAGTACAGTTTAAACTTGATTTCAGTGCTATGTAATACAGTACATCTACCTGTGAAATAGCTAAGTTTTTAAAGAAAGCTCATGTGTTATCCTTGTCTCTGGGGGGTGTAATGTGATTTGATCTGTTTATTCTTGAATTCATTTTATTCAAAACGTAATATAAAAATGCAATGTCATGTTCCAATTTTGGTTTGTTTGATTTACAGTAAATGAACTGGAACTTATCTTTTTTACTTTAGGGTTTCAGATAAACTTCTATGAAAAGGCACAAAGTAAGCTACAAATTTTATGATATTATGCTATTTATTTTTTTTCATATCCATCTTGGTTTTGGGAATGTGTGTCCACTATTGTTTCAGCTAACCGACCATGGCAATTTTACATTCAAAGAGCTTCCATTTTTCATTCTTCTTTCAAATATGAAAAAAAATGGTATTCTTGATTGTAAATTGTTCTTTTCTCACTTGAAATTGAAATGGCAAAATATATATAGATATTTAGATGTATATAATATGGAAATATGTATTTAGGTATAGAAAAGTATATATAGGTATTCAGACTTAACCATAATTTAAATTAAAATTTAAAGAGAGTTCACTTTTAAGATTGTGGTGCAGAAAGTATAGAATTATATTCAGAGATCTTATGCTTTAAAATTGAATTATTATAAACCATACATTGAATATATTTTTACTTTTTTTCTTTTAAACAAAACAGTGTTTTTCTCCTGTCTCCCTCACCATCCTTATTCTGTATTAGGACATTAGTCTTCATATAATACAGAATAGACTTTTTTTTTTTTTTTTTTTTTTTTTTTTTTGAGACGGAGTTTCGCTCTTGTTACCCAGGCTGGAGTGCAATGGCACGATCTCGGCTCACCGCAACCTCCGCCTCCTGGGTTCAGGCAATTCTCCTGCCTCAGCCTCCTGAGTAGCTGGGATTATAGGCACGCGCCACCATGCCCAGCTAATTTTTTGTATTTTTAGTAGAGACGGGGTTTCACCATGTTGACCAGGTTGGTCTCGATCTCTCGACCTTGTGATCCACCCGCCTCGGCCTCCCAAAGTGCTGGGATTACAGGCTTGAGCCACCGCGCCCAGCCCTTCAGAATAGACTTTCTATATTAAAAACAAAGTTATAAACCTTGCATTTTATTTTATTTTTTTGAGACAGGGTCCCACTCTGTTGTCCATGCTGGAGTGCAGTGTTACAATCATAGCTCACTGCAGCCTTGACCTCCCTCAAGGGATCCTCCTGTCTAAGCCTCCTAAGTAACTATACAGGTGCATGCCTCCATGCCTGACTAACTTGAAACTTTTTTATAGAGACAGGGTCTCGCTTTGTTGCCTAGGCTAGTCTTGAACTCCTGGGCTCAAGAGATCCTCCTTTTTTGGTCTCCCAAAATGCCAGGATTACAGGTGTGAGACACTGCACCCAGCCAAAAAAAAAAAAAAAAAAAAAAAAACCTTTAAGTTTAAATGTCATCTGTATAAAGTCATCTGTATAAAAAAATCTCATCTCAAGGAGATTACTCTCCAGTTAACATAAAGATATCCCAGAATGTGATATAGGCTGTTTCAGCATTTGCTTCTTTATTCATGAACTGGAGAAGAATGATGCTTTGATATGTATCATTCTTAGGTAAATTGATTCAAAGGCAAAAAACATCTAACCTGGAAAAAACATTTCTGCTATGTTTAAACTTTTTTTTGGATGAGAATGCTTAATTTCCACTGGTTGACTGTTGTGACTTCTTTGAAATGTAGTTAGCAAAAATTTATTTCTTGAATGGTTCACCGACGATGTAATTTAATATAAATAAGAGATCAAGCACCTAGACCCTAGGAAAAAATTTTTTATTTGGTTCATTACTGTTACTCTTCCCTTGCCTTAAATAACTAGCTAAAAATAATACATGATTTCCTGCTTATAGTGAACCTTTATATATGATATATATCTATATATAATAAAGTTACAACTTCTATTTTGTACTTTTAATTTTGACATATTCACTGTGATAATTTTTAGCTTTCACTTTTAAAAACATCTCCTTAATATTTAGCATGACAGTGTTTAGCTTTTATTTGTATTTTGACCTAAAATCTAATTTATGGGGAAAAAAAAAGCCTGTCTTGTATTTTTCTTCATTTTCGAGACAGGGTCTCACTGTGTTTCCCAAGTTGGAGCCCAGTCTCCGATTCCTGGGCTTAAGTGATCTTCCCATCCCAGCCTCTAAAGTAGCTGGGACTACAGGTGCACACTACCATGCCCAGCTCATTAAATTTTTTTTTTTGTAGAAATCGGGGTGAGGTGGGGTCTCGCTGCATTGCCCAGGCTGGTCTCGAACTCCTGGCTTTCGACACTCGCACTTTGGCATCCCAGAGTGCTGAGTTTACAGTCATGAGCCGCTACACCTGGCCTGACTTTTTAAAAATTTTAAGTTGTATTCACATTATTGTTCTTTTATCTAACTTAATTTTATTGAAGATATAAAACAAGAGAAACATTAAGTATAGTAAGATTGTATATACAGTGTACAGTGTCTATAAGTAGCTTTGTATATGGATTAAAAATGCCTTTGAATCTTTAAATGGTTCTGTTTTTTCTCTTTATAGAATGATAGGTTTGCAGTGTGACCTGCTTTGATGCCTATGGAAGAATTTAACAATGGAGGCTTGGGATAGCAGAACCTATTATCACTTAATGATGTGGTGGGAGGGGCATATTTTTTCCCCACTTCGATATTTACCTTCATTGCCCTCACTGTCTCTTTACACTGGGGCTATTTTCTCCTGGCTTTTCACATCTCTCTTTTCATTTCTATCTCTTCCCGTTGGGAGGCTCCTCCTCTTTATTTTCTAGCTTTTGGGATTCAACACAGTTATTTATATACATTCATTCATGAATCACATATTGGCACTTAGAAACCATACAGTAAGCAAGATTCTTGGTACAGAAATGAATGGAATAGGCCTCTGCCCTTAGCAAGCTCATAGTGTGGTGGACTAGAGTTGATCCTTCATTGATTACATAAGTGTTAAACCACCGATGTTACATAATGATTGATTTTTAGTTGGAACCATGGTGAGGATGGTGCAGTAGCTGATCTGTCCTGGGCACCTTTGCTCCTGCTGTTCTCCCAAGAGAGGGAATGAGCATAAAGGGTGCTGTGAGTCTCATAATACCTGCTTTCTTGATTGGACACCATGTCTTAGGGATCCAGCAATGGGCCTATCCTACTTTGGGGTTAAGCAGATCTGTCCCTGCTGGCTCAGACCTCAGTGAAAGACTCAGGGAGCAGGAGTGCACACATCAGGGAGGGGAGCTGGACACATGGTAGAGATGGCTAGCTGTAAGTTGATAGTATTTATTTTTGTACTATCAGTACCTATATGTTAGTGCAAGGTTTCAGTTGCTTACACTAATGCTTTTTTTTTTTTTTGAGACGGAGTTTCGCTCTTGTTGCCCAGGCTGGAGTGCAATGGCGCGATCTCGGCTCACCGCAACCTCCTCCTCCTGGGTTCAGGCAATTCTCCTGCCTCAGCCTCCTGAGTAGCTGGGATTACAGGCACACGCCACCATGCCCAGCTAATTTTTAGTATTTTTAGTAGAGACGGGGTTTCACCATGTTGACCAGGTTGGTCTCGATCTCTCAACCTTGTGATCCACCCGCCTCGGCCTCCCAAAGTGCTGGGATTACAGGCTTGAGCCACCGCGCCCGGCACACTAATGCTTTTAAGTCCGGTCCTGTGATTTGCATGACTTAAAAAAATTAGAAGTGCAAATTCGTAATGTTTGTAGACAATCTGCTGCTTTGCTCTGGAATACAGACGTTAACTTTATGGTTAAAGTGGTAACTAATTTCTTTAAAGGTTAGAAATCATCAAAGGACTGATTTCTCTGCAGGGGCACATTGTAGTTCTAGAGTCTCCACCTTTATTCTAAGGGTATTTCAGAATTATCAGATAAACTTATGCTTAATTTATTAAAAAATTATATATCATACAGTAGTTGTAGGAGGGTATAGGGCAAAGAGCACACAATTAGGTAATCATTCAAGTCTGATACGTATGAGTACTGGCTGCTTCAGATGCCCAATTCTGTATCACAAATAAAGATTTATTGTAAGGTGATTCTGATGACTAATGGAAGCTCTGAAGGATTAATTTTTTTCATTGTTTGACTTTCACGTAGTTTCTGCTCTTTATATTGCTGCATCACTCTTTTAATCACTTTATTATGGTTGCCTGTTACAAGTCAGTGAAATTTTATTGGAGATGTGTGTGTATGTATTTACATGCACAAACAGATCACATATTTAATTTGGGAACCAGATTTCTGTAGAAAATCAATAACACTTTGTTCCTCACAGTCTTCCTTTTATAGATTATGGTTTATGCGTTTATCTACTCTTCAGTTTATTTTATAAATAATATGTTTTAGATAAAATAAAATTCAAGTTATATTTAAGACCATAGCGTCATGCTGCTTTTAATACTGTTGCATCACTGAATTTTTCTGAAGTCTGAATGTAAGGCTACTTTAGGGAAAAAATATTTTTACATTTGCAAATGTAGAGTTGTAAGCGTAGAGCTCCTGCTTTAGGAGGTTGATTAATTTATCAGTTACCATTTGGAGATAATGTTTTTGTACATGTAAAGGTATTTATATAGTTGATGATCATATCTCACTGGCTTTAATGAGCTAACCTTGAACATAGTTGTTTAGAAAAACTGCTTTATAAAACCAGTTTTTCATTTTTTTTGAGGAGAGATGATTTGCCTGTTAACTTTTTTTCATGATCTGCCCAACTCCACCAAAAATCATTCTTCCAAAATCTCCTGATGTTGATTCCTCATGAAGAGCAATTGAGTATGTACCACTCATGACAGAAGCCCCCTTTTTTAGAAACATAGTTTTTGAGGCTGAGCGCAGTGGCTTATGCCTGTAATCCTAGCACTTTGGGAGGCTGAGGTGGGTGGATCATCTGAGGTCAGGAGTTGGAGACCAGTCTGACAAACATAGAGAAATTGTCTCTACTAAAAATACAAAATTAGCTGGGTGTGGTGGCGCATGCCTGTAATCCCAGCTACTCCAGAGGCTCAGGCGGGAAAATTGCTTGAACTTGGGAGGTGGAGGTTTCGGTGAGCGGAGATCGCACCATTGTACTCCAGGAGCCTGGGCAACAAGAGTGAAGCGAAACTCCATCTTAAAGAAAAAAGAAAAAGAGAAAAAAGAAAGAAACATGTTTTTATAAAGTTGAATTTACCTTAATGTCAGCATTCTAATTTTTTTTTTTTTTTAGATGAGAATCATGACCCATTAAGGGCCCTTGGGCATAGGATTTTTCCTCAAAAAATGTGTAACCGAATTGTGTGCTAATCAGAGTGATAGTAGTTAGGAGTTTGGCAAATACTCTTTTAATAATTTATTTTTCACATAAAGGCACTTTTAGCTCCCCCACTTTTTTTTTTTTTTTTTAAACTACAATATATTATCAGTTCATGGCTGAAGAGTTCTGGAGCTCTAAATATTTTGGGTAGTGGTAAGTTTCTGTAGGTTTGTCTTTTACCTTTTTGGTGGCCTTAAAAACCTTCTTCACATCTAAAAAATTGCTCATGTTGGAAATGCTTGCATAGCGACAGGATATTTATTTAGAAGATTAGATGCTCCAGAGCTGTTATGCTGGATTAGAGTACAGGTGGTGGTGGGTTTTGGTGGCACTGCACATCAGTATGTTTGGAGGAAAAAAATGAGGCATCTTGGAGACTGATTTTTATAAGTAACCCTAATTGTTTTTTAAATTGATAATAAAAGGAAACTATGAAGAGGAAGAAGGATGTTTTGTGAATCTTCTCAGAAATTTGGGAAAGATACTAAGTTTACTGATTTTTCAAGAAGTATCTGTAAATGATGATGTTTTGACTATTGGAGTGGAATATAGAAAAACAGGGAAAGTAAGGAGTGGAGGGAAGGTTAAGTCATTCTTCATTTAAAACTAAGAACTTAGAAAATTCAGCTGGTTAAATTTCTGATTCCCCATTTTATGGAGCAAAAGTCTGCAGCCAGTGACAAAAATTATATTATTTGAAATTTACTAAATTCAACTGAGTCTGTCAGCAATTCTAAGAAACAAAAATGTCATTTACTGCTCTTGGAGGTTTATACAGTTTATATAAGTTTGTATATATATATATAGGTAATGAAGTTAGTTGAAAAATGAGACTTTTGTAGGATTACCCATAAGTCAGACTAACATCCAATATTCATCACTGTTTGTGGAGATCATGATAAATTGTCAATGGGAAGTCCATCTGCTTGGAAAAAAGTTTTTATACTGGTTAAAGCCCAGGAATTGTAAAAGTGATATGTTGGCAGAATGAGGATTCACCTATTCCTCTTATACCTTATACCATTCCGAAGGGAATGTTGCTTAATTGTCTTTGACCTTGGAAATGGTGGGAACATGAATTTGTCCTGAAAGTGCTTTTTGTTGCTAGGAGAAAAAAGATTTCTAACAGCCATTGTGCCTTAAAATAATTTGGGGATGCTTAATGTGTGACATTTTTGATAAGAAAATAATTAAATAGTGACTTTCCCACATTGCAGAAAGTTTCCATTTACATGCCACTTGAACTTTACTACTAGCAACAAAGGGATGTTGACAGAACTTTCATAGTTGAACAGATACAGAGTAGAAATGATATGGAAGGTTTCCAGAGACTATTCCCAACGGAATCACCAACTAAAGTGGTTTTCAATTTAGCTCATGCATTTAGGGTGATGGTTTTCTAATAAGGTGTAGTAAATATTTGGATTGTCACTACATGGTTTCATGAGTTGCAGATCTAGGCAAAAATGTCCAGTTATTAAGATGCACTAAAAAAGTCTTTTGACTTTCATCTTGATGTTCATTTTCTCTGGGTAGAACTGCCAAACGAACATTAATCAGGAAGGAAAATCAAGTGCATACAAACATATTCACTCCCCTTTATCTTACAAGGAGAAGGAAACAGAGGCACAAATGTAACAGTTAACAAATCTGTATCTGTATATATACCTTAGATAGATAAAGATATTACCAGTGATAAGCAATGGGATCCTTAAAGATGAATTAAATCTAGAGCCTAGTCTGAAGAAGTATATGTTCCTTGAGAGATTGAGCATGTATAGGAGCTATGTGGTAGAAATAATAAGTAACTTTTAGTGTGTGTCCAACCCTGCTCTAAGCACTTTATATTAACTCCTTTAATTCTCACAACAACCTTATGAAGTAGGTATAAGAGTATAGATGAGGAAACTGAAGCATAGGCTAAATAAAATTTCCAAAATCATACAGCTAATGAGTGGCAGAACCGTGTTACTTTGGTCTGGTCACAGTTTACATGTTGTAAACCGTAATGTTTTGCTAATTCTTGAAAGTAGTTGGCACTTACAGGAATGATTTTCTAAATGAAATGGCTTTTAAGGAGTCTTCATTTGCACTAGGTTATGAGATCTGGACCTACCATTTATATCTTTGTAAGCCATTTATAAGGCTTATCAAGGTTATCCAGTAAGCCTTAACTGAATACTAAAGTAGAAAGATTTGTGTTGCTATGAAGCTAGGAACACAGGGGATTTACCACTAGGGAAAACATGTTTAGTGAAAACCCAAAACTCTACTGGCCTAGACAGATGCAAGGAATAAATTGCTCTAGGATTCTCAGATGACTTGTGTGCCTGTATGTAGCTGAAGAAGATTAGTAGGTTAGGAGACTGTGAAGTTAGTGGACAAGGTGGCACAGCCATGAGCTCTGTGAGTACAGACTGTCTTAAGAACCAACTGATGCTTTTAGCAAAGTTTTTATGCATCCCTACCCCACTTTGTTTTTGGCAGCGTTAGAAGAAAAAATACTGAAGGTGTGAAAACGTCTGATAGTAGAAAATTTCAAGCATATTCAAAAATAGAGTAGCATAATGAACCCCCATGTACCCATTATATAGCATCAGTAATTATTAACATTTGGCCAGTCTTACTCCTCCTCCCTCCACCTATCTTTACTGAAATATTTTAAAGCAAATTCTGAGTATCATTGTTTTATCCACATAAATGTCAGTTACGTGTCTTCTAAGTAATGAGGACTCTTAAATACATGACCTCGATACAATTCTTACCATTAAATGAACAAAACAATATTACTAGATAGCTACTCAATGTTCACATTTCCCCAAAAGCCTTGTAAATACTTTATTTACAGTTAATTTCTTCAAGTCAAGACCTCAGCAAAGTCTATGCACACATTGTGTTTGGTTGATGTGTCTCTTAAGTTTCTTTAACTCTATGGTAGTTCCCTCTTCTCTCTTTCCCTTACCATTTAATTGTTTTTTAAAAAAATAATTAATTTATATTTTGTAGCATTTTATACATTTTGAATTTGGCTGATTGTATCCTTTTAGTGTTTAACATGTTTCTTCATGCCCTGTTATTTACCTTTAACTGGTTTGTAGAAACTTGATTAGATTTTTGGTGAGAACACTTACTTCATAGACGGTGTTGTGTGCTTCCTGTTGTATCACATCAGGAGGCATGTGATTACTTATTGTAGCTCTTGTTAAGATCAACCAGTGGGCTTAGGTGCTGCCAATGTGATCCATGTAGTGTAAAGTTCTCCATCAGCCTTTCATGTGGTAGTTTTGGCCCATTAAATTTGTCTACATTAATTATTTCCTTATGAATAGATTACCTCTCATTTTCAGACATTTGTGGGCTTTGGAGATAGTAGTTGTGTCCAGCCAAAAGAAACAAAGTTTGTGTTTGGGGAATACCACTGAAAGCAAATTGTAGTTAAGCCTTGGTCATCTTTAACTTAACTATGCCAGTACTGAAGGATATGAAACTATACTTATATACACACTTACGATATATAAACATTTATTAGGATGTTCGGTATTTTGATAGAATAAAAACTGAATACCTGTCCTTTGTACCTTGGAACATGAGTTGACCCATTCATTAGGGCCTGTTAATCTTTGCAGATAATCAAATGCCATGTCAAGTAATAAGACATTCTTGGGTGAAGTTGAGGAGCCAGTGGTTAGACAAGTTAGTCCTGCCAAATGAAGATCAATCCCACACGAGAGTCCAGCTTTTAACATTTGTATTCAGTGCTTAGAATGCTCAGATCCTGCAGGGCATTGCCTTCCCAGTACTTGGAAATCAGATTTATACATCAAAAGTCAGTTTGGTGAGGATTAGAAGTGAATAAAAGTTCTTATCCAAGATTTAATAATAAAAATCTGATGACCTACTTGTGTTCCAATTAATGGTCACCTTTTTAGTGACCAAATATTGTTGTCCAGTTGGTGTCATTCACGGTTTAGCAGTAATAATTTCTTAACCAGCTTTCCTTTTTTCCTATTCCTATTCCATCATCTAACTAACTAAATAATTAAAGTCTCTCTCTCATAATGTTCTACAACTGATTTGCTCTTTTGATTTTCTTTTTGGGTCTTTGTAAGTAACAAATTAGAACATTTTAGTCAGGATTCTCTCATGCACTTTATACATGTGAAGTAGATAGAATACAACCTATCTTCTGTGAATGCCATTCACTCTCTTGATTATTTTTAATTTAGTCCAACCTTTTAAAACTTTCAGTTTGTAGAATACATTTGTGGGCAGCAAGTAGTTTTTAATAGTGTCCACTAGGGAATAAAAGTGTTATTCACAGGCTAATGTTTTTGAAATTGGGAGTCATCATTTAATGAGGTCAAAAGAAGCCATTCGGATGGGAAGAGGAGTATAATAATGCTAGTTACTATAGTATTACCTTTGTGTGGAAGATGCCTGCTCATTTTCTACCTCACTTATTTGCTTTTGTGGTGGCATAGTTGGATTTTAATTTAAATTTCACTGTGAATTGTTACCTAACATTTCTTAAAAGTGATTATATAGTGTAATGTAGCATTGAAATGGAAAGTCGGTGGAGTATACAAAAGATCACCACATGTCTTATGACTCATGGCAGTTAAAAATGCCACATATCTTTTTCAAAGCCAGAAGATAACCTGACTAATTTTTGTGTCATGAAGTTCTATTGTTAGGAACATTTTTCTTTTTTTTTTTCTTTTTTTTTTGAGACAGTCTCACTCTGTCACCCAGACAGGAGTGCAGTGGTGCAATCTTGGCTCACTGCAACCTCTGCCTCCTGGGTTCAAGCGATTCTCCTGTCTCAGTCTCCAGAGTAGCTGGGATTACAGCTGCCTGCCACCATGCCTGGCTGATTTTTTTGTGTTTTTAGTAGAGACGGGGTTTTGCCATGTTGGCTAGGCTGGTCTCGAACTCCTGACTTCAGGTGATCCTCTCACTTTGGCCTTCCAAAGTGCTGGGATTACAGGTGTGAACCACTGTGCCTGGCTCTTAGGAGCATTTTTCTATTAAAAGCTTCTGGTAACTTTTTCAGAGAACCTACATAACATCCAGTTATACATATTTTGATTAGTAAGGAAAAAAAACCAAACTGGACCCATCAGGAAATACAGATAAAACACCCTATTGTGTCTCTTAGTGAAACTATTTGTCTGAAAGATGTTAAATCAAAAACTTGAACTTTGATTCCTTATTTATTGAAGAAATATTTGAGTTCCTATTAGATGACAGGTGCTATTATGAAAAGAACTGAGTTGTCAGATTCACTGGAGTGTTTTATCTTATTTCCAGTAGTCAGAAGTCATGCAGATTGAGTCTGGGCACAGTGGCTCGTGCCTGTAATCCCAGCACTTCGGGAGACTGAGGCAGACGGGTCACTTGAGGTCAGGAGTTTGAGACCAGCCTGGGCAACATGGCGAAACCCTGTCTCTACTAAAAATTCAAAAATTAGCCAGGTGTGGTGGCAGGCGCCTATAGTCCCTGCTACTTGGGAGACTGAGGCAGGAGAACTGCTTGAACCTGGGAGGTGGAGGTTGCAGTGAGCTGAGATTGTGCCGTTGCACTCTAGCCTGGGCAACAAGAACAAAACTCTGTCTCAAAAAAAAAAAAAAAAAAGCACCATGTAGTAGTAACAGGTTATCTGAAGGCTATCTAAATGGTCTTAATTAAAATATAAACAAAATTATGTGTATGACTTAAGTATTATTTTGTCTTTCTGGATTCCAAAGGACATGTCATAGTGAAAAACAGAGTTATTACAGGTAAAGTATAAAGTGGTGAATTGTTTGCTTTGAGAATAAAGTAATTGGTCAGTTAGATAAGGTAGTCAGGTGTGCCCTGGAGAGTGAAGAGAAGTCAGCTTGGAATAAAAAATTAACTGTGAACCTGGGCAACATGGTGAAACTTTTCCTCTACAAAAAATACAGAAATTAGCTAGGCATGTATGTGGCTGGTAATCCCAGTTACCCAGGAGGCTGAGGTGGGAGTATCGCTTAAGCTCTGGAGGTGGAAGATGCAATGAGACGTGATCATGCCACTGCACTCTAGCCTGGGCAACAGAGTGAGACCTTGTGTCAAAAAACAAACAGACAAAAAACTGTGATTCATTGTGGAGTCTAAAGGAAGGAAGGGAGACTCTCTGTCTGACTTTACTAAGCTAGGATAATATGGACATACATGCTCCTTCTTTGCTTTAAGAGGATGTTCTTGAAAGGAGTCTGCTAGGTATTTGAAGGACATCTGGCTTGATAATCCTTGCTAGTATTTTCACGTCAGTTTGTAAATCAACTTTGATATATGATGGAGAAAAATATATTCATAAACCATATTTTCCTATTTTATCCCTAATTCACTTAGAATTATTTTAATTGTTCTTAGGCTTGTTTATGTATTTGGGTCTTACAAAAATCAATTACAAATATTAATGGAAATAAAGAAATTTTTATTTCGTATTTCCAATATTGACACCTTGGGGTGTTTTCTGACACCAGGCAGTTCTCCAATTCTCTGAAAACAACTGTGTATTCAACAATTGAATTCATTTCTGACACTATGTACCTGTAGTTAGCTTCAGATCCCACAAGTTAAAGGACTCAGTGCTTCAAGATTCTCCCCACTTAAGATGCTAGTCACAAATGGAGTATTCAGGATACTCGTACTCCTGCTTGGATGACTACAAATTTGGGGGTTCCCGTTATCAAACTTGACCATACCCTCCATCAAGTTTGGTAATTTGCTAGAATGTCTTACAGAACTCAGGAAAGAACTTTACTTGCAGTTACTGGCTTATTATAAAGGTCACAGCTCATGAACAGCCAAAACGAAAGAGATAGGACCTTGCATAGGGCAAGGAATTAGGAGTGAGGGGACAGTGAGGTAGCACAGAGGTTCTGTGACCTCTCTAGGCACACTGTCCTTGATTCGTTTGCCAGTCTGGAAGCTCCTCAAACTCTGTTGTTCAGGGGTTTTTATGGAGGTTTTATTAGGTAGGCATGATTGATTGTACCATTGGCCATTGTGGATTGAACTCAGTCTCTAGTCCTTTTCCCCTTCCTGGAGTTGTGTGTATGGGGGTGTGGTAGCTGAAAGGTTTAACCCTCTAATCACTTGTTTTTTTTTCTGGTGACCAGACCCTATCCTGAAGTTATATAGGGGCCTTCTGAGAGTTACCAGACTCTTGCACAAACTCAGGTATGGTTGAAATTGCCACATTATCGTTAACAAAAGACACTCCTATCACTCGGGAAATGCTAAGGGTTTTAGGATCTCTGTGTCCCAAACCTGGGACAAAGGCAAAATCCAATAATGTTTTTCATTACACTATAGGCACTTCTGTAGCAAAAGTACCTTGCACACAATTGGCCCACAGCTTTATCTGGAAAGGAGTGGGAACCCAATAATGTTTTATCTACTGGATGGCTGACTTTTCTGTTGTTTAAAGGATGAACGTGGTATGTTCCCTGGGAACGAATGCCTGTACTCATGCTGTGAGGTTGTCTGTGTCTTATAGCTTTCTTTATTCTAATCTACTTGCTAATGAAGTTCATATAGAATTGAAGTACAGAAGAGTTAATTACTTATGACTTATGACCAGTCTGGCCATAGTTAATATCATTATTACTTAAAATATAAAATATCGCCAAGAAGGAGAAGTCAGACCTGATTGTTTTGATATAAGGAAAAAACTCAACCTTTTTTTTTTTTTTTTTTTTTTTTAAAGACTCAGTTTCACTCTTGTCACCCAGGCTGGAATGCTATGGTGTGACTTCGGCTTACTGCAACCTCCCGCCTCCTGGGTTCAGGCAATTCTCCTGCTTCAGCTTCCCAAGTAGCTGGGATTACAGGCATGTGCCACCATGCCTGGGTAATTTTTGTATTTTTAATAGAGATGGGGTTTCACCATGTTGGCCAGGTTGGTCTCAAACTCCTGACCTTCGGTGATCCACCCGCCTCAGCCTCCCAAAGTGCTGGGATTACAGGTGTGAGCCACTGCACCTGGCTGTGTCATTGTCCTCGAGTCAAGAACAGCCTTGTATTTCTTTCATTGTGTTGTACACTTTTTTTTCCCATCGTATCATACATATGTAAAAAAGGTTTGGAAGCAGTGATTGAAAAAATATTGATGTTATAGTTGTAAAATACGAGTTTTTGTTTCACTTATGGGTGGTGAAAAGTTGTTAAAACAGTGTGGTGATAGGATGTTGTGGCATTTACCAAGCAGGAAAAATAAATGTGATGTAAGACCTGTGGGCACTTGGTTCCTTGCTAGGATTCAAGCAAGCTGTTCTTCAGAGAGTATCTGATATGTGCCTCTGTCTCTACAGTGAAGTCAGACTAGAAACCACTCTGTGGGCTCTGGGATATACATGGAAATCAGAACAAGCCTTTTGACTTTTCTTGACATAGCTTTCGTAAGTTTGCATCATTACCAAAAAAAACACATCAGTTATGTGGATGGTTTTCCAGAAATCCAACTATCTTGTTCTTGGTACGTTGTGAGACAGTGACTTAAAACTTTAGGGTGCTCATGAGGAACTTAATTAGAATATTGAGTTTGATGAGGAGGCAGAGGTTATGAAAATGCCTATATATTATGAAGTAAGAGAACACTGTTGACTCTTCTACATAGAAAATTTTGTTGGGGTTGATCAGTTTGAGTTTGTGTGGGATTTCTGTTGATATGTTCACAAGTTTGAGGCTTAAAAACACAAATGCCGTGTGGATATGCCAGTTTTAGGCATCACATAGATTTAAAGTGGTCTGAGCACCTGGATAAAATGCTGAGTACCTTTACTGACTCTTGCTATGCTATAAATGTTACCTCTTCCTGGCTAGAACTCTGAGCACTGTGTATAGCAATAGTGCTTCTATGTGAATGGAATTAATGCAGGTGTATAGCAGATCAGGCTGTTTTTATTAAGGACTGTGAAAGATGATGGTATAAGAGAACTCTTTAAATGAGTTAGGGACAAATTAAGGATTCAGAAAACTATTAACACATTCTCTTCTGCCCTGAACCAAAGGTGGAGATGAGTTAACAGTAATGGCTGTTTCTTTTTGAGTATCCATTTGGAACTGTCTCAGGTTGGTGTGTAATTGTGGAATTCCAACCCTTCGGTTCCCATGAACTCTACTTGCAAAATCAATGGAACATAGAATTGGGGGTTGGGTGTTATTTTGGATAAGCTTCTCATATTTTGTTGGCGATTAAAATTTAGCAACATTTTAAACTACAGTTGGGCCTTCTTGGATTAGCTGGCTCCTGGGGTAATTTTTTTTTTTTTTTTTTTTTTTTTGAGACGGAGTTTCGCTCTTGTTACCCAGGCTGGAGTGCAATGCTGCGATCTCGGCTCACCGCAACCTCCGCCTCCTGGGTTCAGGCAATTCTCCTGTCTCAGCCTCCTAAGTAGCTCAGATTACAGGCATGTGCCACCATGCCCAGCTACTTTTTTTTTGTATTTTTAGTAGAGACAGGGTTTCACCATATTGACTAGGACGGTCTCGATCTCTCGACCTCGTGATCCACCCGCCTCGGCCTCCCAAAGTGCTGGGATTACAGGCTTGAGCCACCGCGCCCGGCTTCCTGGGGTAATTTTTATGGTGTTGGACTAATAATGACTTGGCCAGAGAGATTTTCAGTGTAGCCTGTGGAATTACATATTTGCCTGTTGGTAGTAGATGTCTGGCTCAGAGTCTGATAGAAGGTGATGCTGTTACTGGCTTTAAGTGATAGCTTAAAGGTGTGGCTGGCTGTGCCGTAATAATGGCACTGTGCGTAACTGATGTGAAATAACTGGAGATCAGAGAGGGGCTATTATAATCAATGGCATTGGTAGTTAGTTGAATCAGTGAATGATGAATCAATTATCATTGATTTAAAAGGAATTTAGGGTGTTTTGTGAAACTCCATAAACCCCTTATTTTAACTGAAATGAGTTAATTTTTTTTTTTCCTTGTTGGATGAACACCTTGGGAGCAAGTTTGAGGCTTTTAATCCTTCAAACTCTCCCTGAAGACTTGTTAAGGAAACAAGGACCTCATAGTAAGAAGTAGTTTTCTTTTGCCTTTGTTTAGTATTCTAAGAATCTCATAGGAGCTGTTAAGCCTTTTGTTGTCTAAAGCAGTACCCTTTCACTAACTGATAAGAGGAATAACACAATCCTTGGTATTCTGGGTTAAAATTTTTTTTTTCCTATCCAAGGAAGGGACCATGAATCTTTTGCCAGAGGTCAGAAATGCTGAGGGTGAACTATTTTGTTTTTTCCTTGGCATCAGAGCCTCTGAGGCCCAAGTGTGTCAGATGGGGAAAATGTTTACTATTTAGGAAGCATGGCTGTTAGCAATCTACTTTCATCCTAGTTTAGGACTTTGCCATCATAAATGTAGACAGTTATCATAATTGTTAATAAAGCTTCGAAGAAATGAGTGACTAGCTCACTCTGTTATGCATAGTAATGCCTTTACTCCTCACAGTGCACTTCTCGGGAAGGTAATAATAATCCCATTTGGCAGATACGGTACTGAAACACAGAGGTGAAGTCATTTACCCAAGAGATGTTCTATAGCTAGTAAGTAGCAGAGTTGAGTTTCAAAACTAGGCCGATTGGCACTACTAGTCTACATTGCTTTTTTCGGTTTCTAATTTAGTACAATTAGGAAGGATCCTGGCTTAGGATAGGAATAGGATTTTTATGGGAAAGTGGTTTTAAACAAATCTACAAAGCAAGATGAATTCTTTGTTGCTAATGTATTTTGGTGGTTTAAATGCTATTAGGCAAACATTCTCTACTTCTCTAGAGAACTTAATTACTTTCTCAATTAGGTTTTAATATGTACTTATAACTAATATCATAGTAGTTACCACTTTTCATGTCTACTGTTTGCTAAATCTTATAGCATATTTAAGATATAATAATTTTTATTACAACAGTGCTGTGTAGTATACTAGACCACAGAAATATTCCTGTTTTTATCTTTATTAGTATTTCAGTGGTGATCATTCGCCATCTAGCAAAAGAATATTTTTCCTATCCTTACCCTTTAACATCCTTGAATTACATTTCTTTGTTTTTCTTTTTTCTTTCTTTCTTTTTTTTTTGAGACTGTCTCACTATGTTGCCCAGGCTGTTTTCGAACTCCTAGGCTCAAACGATCCTTTTGCCTCAGCCTCCCAAGGTGCTGGGATTACAGGTGTGAGTCACCATGTCTGGCCTCACATTTCTTTTTATTTTTTTGGCAGAGTGCCCAACAAAACAGTCTTTGTGGAGGGGTCAGCTACCTTATCTATCGTTCGTCTCCACTGCCTGGCATAGTCACTTGTTTGTAATTGTGGTGTTTCCGTACTTGTGGTTGTGTAAAGTATTACATTGGGCTTTCTAAAAATCCATTTTACATATAAAAGTGTAAAATGTGCTAAAAGTTGCTGTTGGGATATTTACTTTATTTCTTTTTTTTATCTTTTGAGACAGAGTCTTGCTCTGTCGCCTAGCCTAGAGTGCAGTGGTGCGATCTCTGCTCACTGCAACCTCCGTCTCCTAGATTCAAACAATTCTCCTGCCTCAGCCTCCCGAGTAGCTGGGATTATAGGCACCCACCACTGCACCTGGCTAATTGGATATTTACTTGATTTCTTAAATGCAGAACTATCCAGTTTCTAAAATGCTTAGCTGTGTGGATGAATAGCAGTGCTTTATTGATGAGAGTTCAACGTTCTGAGTGAGGTTTTATGAATTTTTTAGTAATTGCTCACTCTTACGTATCAAAGGTTGCCAGGAGGAGACAGGGGCAATATAATATTAGTTGATAGCATCTCATGTAATACATGGATATATGGAACATCTGGTATTGCAAGGCTAACATCTCTATTTCTTTTTTGAGATGCGGTTTCGCTCTTGTCATTCAGGCTGGAGTACAGTGGTGTGATCTCAGCTCTCTGCAACCTCTGCCTCCTGGGTTCAAGCGATTCTACTGCCTCAGCTTCCCAAGTAGTTGGGATTATAGGCGTCTGCCACCATGCCCAGCTAATTTTTGTATTTTTAGTAGAGATGGGGTTTCACCATGTTGGCCAGGCTGGTCTCAAATTCCTGACCTCAAGTGATCCACCCACCTTGGCCTCCCAAAGTGCTGGGATTACAGGCATGAGCCACCATGTCCTGCCTATTATCTCTTTCTTTTGAGCTTCTGAAATATTAGGCCTCTCATTACTGTGGTAATTTAGGGAGGAAAGAGAATGAAAGTTATTTTCTACCACTTTATTTCCTCATTTCTGAAATTGTTTGACTATAAAGTTGTACAGTGGGAATTTCGTGTTAACTCATTTCACAACTAGTGATTACAGATCATTAAAAAGTTATTCTAGATAATCTCTCTTGTTTTGAAAATGAGGTACTAACAATGAGAGCCAAGGGAGAAATGAGAATTTAAATGACAGTTCCCCTCTGTGCAGTGGAATGTTCTGAATACTTGTAGGTCAAATGCCAATATCTTTAAAGGTATTCTATAAATGACTTGTATACTGGAATTCCAGTTTTCTCTTTTTTGTGTCATTGGTTCTAGGGAATACACTGTGGTGTCAGTGGGTGGGTGTTCCCTAAAAGGGATTGCTTCAGATTGTATTTTGATAATTTCTTCCTGGCTTCTTTCGCAGGTGAGTAGTGGCTTAAAAGAGCAGCTATTTAATTTTCATGATTCCTTTCATTAGTTGTATGGTAGTTCTGTCTCACCTGAGCTTGCTTATGTGTATTTAGTAGGTCTGTTAGGATAACGGGGACTGCTGGGCCTTTTGTTCCGTGTGGTCTTTCATCAGGGAGGCTAGACTGAGCTGCTTCACATTTAAACTCAGGGTGGCTTTCCAGGAGGTTGAGAGTGGAAGCTGCAAGGCCTCATAAAGGGCTTAGATTTGGAAGTCGTACAATATTCCTTCTGCAATAGTATTGTGCTTAAATTAAGCCAGAAGGCCAGCCCAAATTCTAAAGGTAGGGAAATAGACTTCACTTATTTAGGAAGGAGCAGCAAAGTCCCTTTGCAGCTGGGTATGGACTCAGGGAGCTATGATTCCTTGGTGGTTATTTTTCTAACAGTGTACGAAATAACCAGTGAACTCAGCATTATATCAAAAAAGCTATACATTAGGGGCAGCTAGTATAGATTTTTCACTGATCTTTATTGCCATGGACGATAAAGTGCTTTGCTGTTACTACAGCAGATGTTAAAGAAGGGCTACCGAATATGATGATATCAGTGATGAAGATGCCGGGACTGGCTAAAATGTTTTAGAGATGGTCTCCATTCATACAGGCTGGGTTGGAGGATTCTAGTTCTTCTAGTTCTCTGTTTCTGACCACACAGGTAACAGAATCTTGCTTTCCTATGATATAATGAAACAAAACAAGCCCATTAGATTTGGGCGGGGGTCGGGGGGCAGTGAAATATTGATAAGAAAAACAATCTAATAATTCTAATTCAGTAAATATTTGTTGAACTGCTATTTTGTCTGAGGTACTGTTGTTATAGGTGATTTGCAGAGCTCAGAGGTAAATCAAGATAGTTAAAAATTTAAAGCAGAAAATCGTTTAATGGGAACAGACTTGAGGATGAGAGAGGATGGATGGTAAAATGAGCCCAGTGTAAACAGTGTTTCTGAAGGAAAGACTGATGTTTTTGGAAACTAAGTAATGCTGGCTCTTAATAGAGGAACTGACACCTTTTGCTCATCTGTAGAAGGTGAAGGAGAGATGCTTTTGGTAACCTAGATTGCAGAAGTTCCATAGATTTTGTATTGAGGGGTGGACTCTCAGCTGCCCCTGTTGGGGTTTTTGGCTAACATTGAACGAAACTAGGTGCTCAGCTTAGCTGGTTGTGGAAAGTGATGTTAAAGGTTTGTATTAGTTGATAAGTTAGTGGAGGGAGAGTATTCAGGGCTCTTTATCATCTTGTTTTTAAAGCTAAATAAAGCTGGAAGGTGTTTTCTCTCCAACTTCAATATTCTGTGAATCAGTGAATTGCTTACAATTAGACAAAGGATGTTCCCAGGCCTCAATGAATGTGGATACACTTGACCAAATCCCTGTCTTCAGAATTATAGTTCTTAATATTCTTTTTTTTTTTTTTTGAGACGGAGTTTCGCTCTTGTTACCCAGGCTGGAGTGCAATGGTACGGTCTCGGCTCACCGCAACCTCTGTCTCCTGGATTCAAGCAGTTCTCCTGCCTCAGCCTCCTGAGTATCTGGGACTACAGGCGTGCACCACCATGCCCAGCTAATTTTTGTATTTTTAGTAGAGGCAGGGTTTCACCATGTTGACCATCAGGATGGTCTCGATCTCTTGACCTCGTGATCCACCCGTCTCGGCCTCCCAAAGTGCTGAGATTACAGGCGTGAGCCACTGCTCCCGGCCTAGTTCTTAATATTCTTGATGATTCCATGCTTGGGAGTGCTTTTCTCATGAGAAGTTTGAGGAAGACACTGTATGCAGAAGCTGTGAAAAGCTGGTTTGAATGGTGCTGGCTGTTAAGGCAGAGTTTTGAAACCAGAATTTCGAGGATGATTCTGACAGATTGTTCCCCACAGTCTTGGAGTGACTGAGTTAGGGACAGGACTGCTCAATGCCTAGGCCAGCCCCTGGGCCAGAGGCACTTCAAATTTTTCCAGTGTGTTGAAAAAATATTCTCATTTTCTAAACAAGTCATGGCATGAAAAAAGGTAGGTAGTATTGCCCTGAGGGGTAGAACAGTGCTTTGGAAGTGTCATGAGAACAGGTACCATTTTCCTAAGTCACAGTTCTTGGTTGCAAACAACAAAGATTTACTCCAGCCAATAACCCTATAGACTTCAGTTGTCTGGGGCTGTCCATGTCAACTTTATTCTCAAATCAATAAACATTTGAAAGTGTTTTCTGTATCAGGCACAGATCTAAGATTTTAGGTATACAAATAATCTCTCACAGGAAACTGCTTCTGTATAAATATTTTAGGATGCTTGATGCCTCATTTCTCTCCTGTTATACTTAAAGGGACGATGTTTATCTGTGTTGACTGGTTAGAAACTGATTATATGACAGGCCCACCAAAGGGATAATTATAATCACAAATTCATAATCTTTTTGATCAGTTATTTTAAACCTTGTATGAATACTTTAATCTTTGTTAGCATCTAAAAATATTCATAGGCCATTATAGTATCACTTCCCTCCTTTCTCCTTGTGAAAGTTGTTTTAGGCTTTTGAAAAAAATTTATATTGTATTTGTAATTTTTTGTAATTAAAAATATCTGAATACATGGTGACAGATTGCTTTTCAGTTTTGATTTTTTTTTGAGGGACCCTTGAGAAGGAAGTAAAGGAGAGAAGGACCCAGCCCCAGTAGAGGCTCTGGTACTTAGAGAAAGTGAATGGGAGAGGAGAAGATGCTTTTTTCTTTTCTTTTTTAAAAAAAGCTCATGCCTCCAGATAGGCAGAAACAGCCTCTCTTGAGTATTATAAGAGCTGTTTTCTACTTTTCTTGAATCTCACCTTCAATTGACATTTTGGGGCCTTCCTTTTCTTCCTCAAAAGTGCCTTTCAGGTTCATCTTAAACTGATCATTTGAAGAGGTGGGGTACACAGATGACACCCAGCAATGTAACTTGATCATATGCTAAACTTCTGGATTAGTCACTGGTTTTAGGCTCGGAGTGATCTTGGCTTGGAAAGACTTTGAAACTTTCAGAATTATTTAGTGTATTTTGTTAGTAAATGATCAGAATATACTTTTGGGCTTTTTCAAGATAATTGCAGATGTCTCTGAAATGTAGAGTGTTTTAAAATCTGATTTATGTAACTTAAGTTACATTCTGTTAATCATGGTGTACATTTACGAAGTTAATAGCCTTTAAAGCTTTCAATTTAGTTTTTATTTAAATGTGAATGCCATGCTGAAAAAGAGTCTCTCTGTGTATGAATATTTATGCTTAAGAAAACAGTTTAAGCTTTAATTGTAATATATTTTATTGTTTATCTGGTAAAGTTAGCTGCTATTCTGTTAAATTGGGCTTTTGAAGAAAGGGCTAATTTTGGTCTTTTTTTTTTTGAATGGTTTTTACAATAGTTCTTTGTTCTGTCCTTGTCTTGCATTTTATCTTAGTCTTATATTCATTTTTCTCCACATGGAGATAATGCATGATGTGCCAGATTGTTTCAAACACGAACTACATGACATATGCTCAGTTTTTGATTTGGGGAGTTTGTAAAGATTGAGTTTGTTCAAATTATGATAGCAAAGTTCCTTAACTTAATCTTTTCTGGAAACGATTTGCCATATTAAGATAATTCGTACGTTCATGTTCTAGAGATTAGGAGCGTAATATCTTTGGGGACCGCCCATTCAACCTACTACAGTCTGCCTTCTGGCCCCCAAATATTCATATCCTTCCCATGTGCAGAATACATTTACCCTACCCAGCGTCTCCAAAATTTTGACTAATTTTAGTATCTACTCAAATGTAAATCTCACCTAAATATTATCAGCTCAAAAATCCCAAACCTTTATTATCAAAATCATTTAAATCAGGTATGGGTGAAACTCGTATTATCCATTCTGGCACATAATTCTCCTCTATTTATGGACCTAGAAACTAGAAGACAAGTTATCTGCTTCCAAAACACCATGGTGGGATAGGCATTGGATAACAGTTATAGACATTACAATTTGAAAAGGGAGAAAATGGAAGGAGGGGATCAGTAATCCCAAGCAATTTCAAAATCCAGCAGGGAAAATTCCTTTTGGTTTCAAGACTGGGAATAATCCTCTGTCTTTAAATATTTTCTAAGACAAATTTTCAAGAGGTAAAAGAGCATATTTACTAAAAATAACTTTTTTCTATATTGCTGAATCTCTCATAGAAAGTTGTATCAATTTATTTTTCTGTCAGCAATTTATTTAATTAGTGATTCTTTTACCTAGCCATTCTCATCATCATGTTATCTTTATGTATATATAATATAAAACCTTCAAACTTTGCCACTTTCACATGAACAACATTTAAAATGTTTTTGGTAGGGTTTTTTTATATTTTTTCTCTTAATATGTCTTTATTGCTCATATTCTTGCCACATTTTTTTTTCTATTCTTGATTTGTGTGATGTCTTTATATATTTAGAGCTACTGATTTTGGTATTGCAAGAATTTTCCCAAGTTTTAATTTTTTTAAAAAATAATTTTGTTTTTTGATAATATACTGAGGGTTTTTTTAAAAAAATACAGTCATATCTGCAATTTTTCCTAGTGTACCCTTTGCACATATTGTTTGAATGTCTTTCCTCTACATTGTATGGAAAAGTCATATTGTACTATCCTTATTTCTGAAAATGGATGTGTCTAGTCTTTGAGGGAATTCACATGATCTGGTAGGAAGGAGGGTCATCTTTGAAAGCCGATCTAGGAGACATGGCAAGGAGCTCAGTGCTCTTGTCTCTTTGCCATTTTCTTCATCGGGTGGCTCTGTCAGAATTTCAGATCTCACGTTTACAGTTTGAACCCTCTATTAAATCCTCATCCACTGAGGTCAGGAAGTGTTTGGATTGCAGAGATATTTTTTGAGTAGTTAGATAAATGTATAATAAACTCGAGAGTGAGTGCAGGTAAAAGTGTTCCTAAGGTAAATGTGGAACCAAGATTTGCTGCAAATGCTTAAAAAATTCAGTTCTGTTACAAAGTATCCATATAAGTCCTAAATAAATGATTCCATAAGACTTATTGATATAGAAAGAAATGTCAGTGAGTAAAGCATTTTACAAAGCAGTTTCATGGTCTGATTTTATTTGTAGTGAAAAAAAATACATGTCCATATCTATGTATAGAAAAAAGTCTGCAGTAGAAAGTAAACTGATTATTTTGAGGTACTTGGATTGATAAGTTTATGTAAAATTTTAACCCTAGGTATTATGTAGATGTATATATAAGATCTTTAATATGTTTTATCTTTTTTTCCATTTTCTGCTCTTCTATAATGGATGTTTCACTTGGGTAATACAAAATATTGGTACCCATTTCCTTCCTACCCTAGAGAAACTGCTTCACAGAAATAATGGTTTAGAATACTTGTGTTACTGACTTGAAGTTTACTCTACCATGATGTTTTTAGCTTATTATGGTTGGGGAATTTTTTAAATTCTTCACTGTGTTGCTTATGTTAATTAAAATGAGGGAAGATGATACTTATTAAACTGAGGGCATTAAATATACACTGGATAGATGGTAATATTTTTAGAATTTTTCAGTATATCTACTGAAATAAATGATTTATATAGTAGTATTTTCATTTGCAAAAGTATTAACTTTCCTGCACAATGGAAACTTGGAAGTGATAAGCATTTTTATCTATAGTATCATAACCTAGTGAATGATTTGTAGTTAGTAATAATTTTAGATAATTTTATTTTTTCTTAGTTCTGAGAAATTCCTTGTTGCCTTTCAAAATATTGTCCTATATTATCTGTTAAAGCAAGTTCTCCTGCCTTTTGGTGTGACTTTCTTATGCCCTCAGAATAGTACCTGTTTTGTAGTACTTGAAACTTTTACTTTTTATTTGTTATTTCTCAGGTAAACGCAAAGCACTGAAGTTGAATTTTGCAAATCCACCTTTCAAATCTACAGCAAGGTTTACTCTGAATCCCAATCCTACAGGAGTTCAAAACCCACACATGTGAGTATTCTTGGTAATCAAATAAAAGGCTCAACTGAAGCAAAGGTGTTAAAGTTACTGTATTTTATAAATTTTTCCAATCGAGGGAATGAAAGATATTTTCATTTTATAATTATTTTTCCGAGAATGCTATCAGTTTTATTAGACTGGTGTTGATAATTAGACTTCTTGTCAGAGCTCAGTCTAGAGTCCCACCCTTTTTACCTTGTCTGAAATATCAAGTAGGGGCTATCTTGAGGAAGGAAACTTAGTACTTATTAATTATTCTGAATTTCAGCAGCAAGGAAACAATTCTTAAAAGAACCTCCTTCCTTATTTCTTAGAATTCGTAGTGAAAGCTAGTACAAAACTAATTCTTTAACGTAGCCCATTTCTGTTACCTTGGTTACTTACTAGCTGAACCATATGTTTGAAGTTTAAGAAGAAAAGGATATAGCAGTAATCACCAAACTTATCAGATCTTTCTTTTTTAAAAGCCTTTTTGGACAAGGAGAAAGACAACCTGACTTAAAATAGAACTGGAAAAACATTCATCTGTTTGTACTGTTTTCCCTCTGGAGTTTCTTTATGTATGTGGAATTCATGGAGAAAAATTGTTTAAAAACAAGTAAACACAGGGTGGAAAAAAACTTTCTTCCAAAGGTTGAGTTCTGGTTTTATTTTTTGTTTTGTTTTTAGCTAATGCTTTGTAATAAACCTATAGGCAGCTTGGTTTCTCTTGGTTTGTTTCTTCCCAGCAGGTATTTACAATTTGAAAGGACATGGTAATGGGTAATGGGTATTTTTACCTTATAGTAGAATCTTTATTTTATTTATTTATTTATTTATTTATTTATTTTTTGAGACGGAGTTTCGCTCTTGTTACCCAGGCTGGAGTGCAATGGCGCGATCTCGGCTCACCACAACCTCCGCCCCCTGGGTTCAGGCAATTCTCCTGCCTCAGCCTCCTGAGTAGCTGGGAGTACAGGCACTCGCTACCATGCCCAGCTAATTTTTTGTAATTTTAGTAGAGACGGGGTTTCACCATGTTGACCAGGATGGTCTCGATCTCTTGACCTCGTGATCCACCCACCTCAGCCTCCCAAAGTGCTGGGATTACAGGCTTGAGCCACCGCGCCTGGCTATAATAGAATCTTTAGAGCTTGATTCCGGTATGTAAAAATTTTAGACCCAGATTTTGTTGGGAGTTCATTATTGTCCAGATCAACTGTTGTAGATTAGGAATAGGTAACTACTAGCATTGATACTAGTCAGAGATAATTGTTTTATTACTTAGAACAGCATTATTTCCTCTGCCTTCCCAGCCCCTTCCAAGAGGTATCCTTTTGTACTTTTCCTCCGAGTTGTTTGCCATCAGCGACTAAAAACCGTTGTTGGTTTCTGTTTAGGATGAGTATTTGGAACTGAAAAACATAACTTGTAGTCTGTGGGGGTTTTGAAATAAGGTGTCTCTTACCATTTGTATGTTTTTTCTCCTACAATTTCCTTGAATTTTAATACTTACGGATGTGAATATAAAACTGGTTCATGGATTTAGGAAAATATAAGATGAAATATGCAACCTAATGATGTTAAGATATGTCACAGGAACTGGTTTCAGATCTCCTGGATGCAGGATCCTTTAAAAGATTTTTTAAAAATTGTAAGACAGTGTTCTTTTTTTCTCAAAACCAACAGTTTAAATAAAATTCCAAGAAATGACAGTTGGCTATGGTGATTTTAGTTAGGCATAAGGTAATAATGGATTGAATGTCAAATGAGAGGTGCAGGAGGGGTAAATCATTTTAGATAACCTAACTGATGAAATGTTTCCCAAAAGAACAAGATTTAACTGGATTTTGAAAGACAGGCAGGGAAGGGTAAGTGAAGACAAGGCACAATGGCATTCTGGTGGGCATAAGTACAAGAGAAGTTTTGAGAACCATGTGTAGATTTGTTTAATTGTAGCAGACGTGTTATTTATAATTACCTATTTCTGTCTCTCATTGGAAGCTTTTAGCATTTTTTTTCTTTATTCTTGATATTCTGTAATTATATGAGGATAAGCCTCAAATTGCATCCTCTTCCTATGTATTAGATTAACCCTTTTAAAGATTCATGTTATCTCTTTTTCTGGGAAAATTGCTGCTGCTTTCCTTTTGATACACTCCTTCATGTTTTTCCCATCATCTCCTCCTGAAACTTGTGTTACTAGGATGTTGGACTGCCTGTAGCCCCTCTATCTTGGACTTTAAAAAAACGTTTTCCATCTCCTTGTTTTCTTACTCTATATTCTGGGAGATTTTCTTTATTTTCCAACCCCTCTATGGAATCTTAGCAATCAATTTTAATTTCCAAGTGTTGATCATGGCACTTTCTTAATATTCTATTTTTAATTTATGAATACAAATGGGGAATTTAAAGATTCTTTTCTGTTGTTCAAATTATCGATTTCCTCAAGGGTCAGTTTTTCTTTTACCTCTGTCTTTCTTCTTTATGTTAGTTTTTTTCCCCACCTCTTATAATTTTTTTCTTGTTCTTGATTGTCCCTTGAATGGAAGCTTTGGTTATGGATCATCACCTGGTGGGCTTGGCTTTACATTTCTGTGAGCATTTTCAGAGCTAGCTCTCTTAGGCCAGGAGTATTACAAATGCTAGAATTGGTAGAGCCAACATTTACCTTAGTAAGCCTGGTTCTCTCCAGATATGTTTGTTTTCTTTAAAGATGTGCCACCTTTTTATTTTAGGGGAAGAGTAAAGAGGAAAAGTGGAACTGACAGACCTTTCTTTGTTTTTTAGTGACAGGGTCTCACTATATTGCCTAGGATGGTCTTGAACTCCTGGACTCAAAGGATCCTCCCACCTCAGCCTCCCAAAGTGTTGGGATTGTAAGGCATGAGCTACCAACACCTGGCCTAGACCTTTCTTATAGAAACAAGTTTAATTAACTCTGGTTTCTAGGACTTGACCATGAATCCTCTCTGATCCAGGGTTCTATTGTAACCATGATTTATCTCTCATATTTACTGCATTCCCTACTCCTACCATTTGTTATAGGTTATAGTTTTTTCTATTTTTAAACTTTTATTAGGGAAAATTGCATACCTACCCAAAAGTAAAGTGGTAGATGTAATCTCTCTTTACTGTCAATCAGCTTTATCAGCTTCAGCAGTTAATACCATGGCCAATATTGTTTTATCTATTCCTCCAACCCCTCTGTTTTAACCAAACCTCAAATGTTATATGACATTTATAATGTCATATAACATGTATAAATATTTTAGTATGCATTTCTAAAAGATAAGAGCTGCTTTTTAAAGACATAATCACAGTACTATTGCTACATCTAGTAAAATAAATAATTATTTAGTATCATCAAATAATCAAATGACCTCATTAGGTTTTTTTTTTCCAGTTTGAAGTCAAGTCTACACAAGGTCCTACGTTCTATGCAGTTAGCTGATAAGTCTTTAAACTAGAGTTTCTTCTCTTGAAATTGATTAGTTTTTGTTTGTCATACATTTTTATCTACTCTAAGGCATTCAGAAATTTGCTTAATTCTTTGAATTTGTTCTTTTTGATTTTTTTTTTTTTTTTTTTTTTTTTTTTGAGACGGAGTTTCACTCTTGTTACCCAGGCTGGAGTGCAATGGCGCGATCTCGGCTCACCGCAACCTCCGCCTCCTGGGCTCAGGCAATTCTCCTGCCTCAGCCTCCTAAGTAGCTGGGATTACAGGCACGCACCACCACGCCCAGCTAGTTTTTTGTATTTTTAGTAGAGACGGGGTTTCACCATGTTGACCAGGATGGTCTCCATCTCTCGACCTCGTGATCCACCTGCCTCGGCCTCCCAAAGTGCTGGGATTACAGGCTTGAGCCACCGCGCCCGGCTCTTTTTTTTTTTTTTTTTAAGGATTTTTTGAGGATTCTAGGAGGATGAGTAGACAACCTGAACAGGAAACTTTGATTTTTATTTATCATTGGTTAAAATTATAAATATTTGTAACAGAAAATGCATATTATAATGGAGACTCTTGTACCCACTAACATTTGCCCTTTGACTTTTAAATAAAAGATTAAACTGGTTAGCCAAAGAGTACAAAGAAAGATCCTCATATTTCAAAGGAAAAATATGTGGCTACCATTTAAATTTTCATTAGGTTTGGATTATACTAGACACTGTAAGTCTTTTTGATACTCTACAGATATTCTTATAAATATGGCCAGTTTATGTTAAAATCATGTTGTGTATATGAATTTGACAAACATAAGTAGATATTCTACTCTTAAACATTCTGTGTATTTATAATGGTGAGTTACGGTTGAGAGCTGTCAGTGTACTGGATCATTTCGAATGTATTCGGTACAATTGTTACTCTGAGAGAACAGCCCTTTTATCTTCATAACATATCACAGTTGTCAAGCAAGAAGAGACACTAGCTTAAAAGTTAACACTGAAAATAAATAGTGATAAATTCAGATAACATTCTGGGGCTTAAGCATTTTGGAACCACATGTTTTAAGTTTAAAGGGCTCTCTTTTTAGACCAAGAGGATCCCTAGGATCTCCCTTATCTTTGTTTATTACATTGGAACAGACAGAGACTCAGTTGTGCTATAGAACATATATAAGTAGTTTAAAGAGGTTTCAAAGTCCCTAGTTAATCACTAATATTCCTTATATTTCTTGATGAGCCGTCTCAGTAGAACTTTATCTTAAAACTTAGAATTTCTTCTTCTGTTCGTTAAATTGCGGAAACTTTGTCTTTTAAACCTTGCTGTCTTAGAGTTAAGGCTGGGCACAGTTGCTCATGCCTGCAATTCAGCATTTTGGGAGTCCGAGACAGGAGGATTGCTTGAGCCCAGAAGTTCGAGACCAGCTGGGGCAACATGGCGAAACCCCATTTCTACAAAAATAGAAAAAATTAGCCTTGCGTGATGGCGTGTGCCTGTGGTCACAGCTACTTGGGAGTCTGAAGTGGGAGGATCAATTTAGCCCTAGAGATTGAGGCTACAATGAGCCGTGTTTGGGCCACTGCTCTCTAGCCTGTGTAACAGTGAGACCCTGTCTCTATTAAAAACTAAAATAAGTTGTTTTTAAAAAGAAATAATAATGGGTAGAAATTTAGGAGCCTTTATTTCTATTCTTGCATTGTCCTAATCTCGGTGACCTTGGCTGTATCACTTAATTCTGATTTCAGTTTAGGCATTGAATTAGAATAGCGACATTTCACTATTTTATTTAATGAGTTGGGGAGAGAATTAAGCCAGCTTTGCACTACTTCCTTTAAATAAAGTCTCATGTACAAGATTGATAGGCTAAAGAGATAAAAAAAGGAACTGCTCTGACTGAAGTGTTTGTGAGGTGGGAGAGGACTTTGTAGCATTATCTGCCTTCATTCCCCAGAATAGTCCCAGGACATCTCTGGTGAATTTCTAAGTGTGGATACCTTTAATCTACCTGAACTTGGAAGTTTTTTTCTATCTCTGAATTTTTTTGAAGCAATCATGATACTGTGAAATTGCTACATTTCTGTGGTGGAACGCTTTTACAAAATAGCAGTAATGATAGAAGTGTTTATGGGTATGTATTAGTAGATGATGTTTAATCTCAAATGTGTTAAATACCATGGGATAAGAGAGTGATAGTGAGTGTGCATGTGTGTGTGCCTCTCTGTGTGTGTGGGTGTGTGTGGCTGGTTTGGGCCTACTGCTGCAAATCTCTTTTTTCTTACTGTAGTAAATATACATAACATAAAAATTTTTTATCTTAACCATTTTTTAACCATTTCAAGTATACAGTTCATTGGCATTATGTTCACATTGTTGCGCATCTGTCACCATCATCCATCTCTAGAACTTTTTTATCTTCTCAAATTGAACTTCTGTACCCATTAAGTGATAACTCCCTATTCTCACACTCTTCCAGCCGTTTCACCTACCATTCTACTTTCTGTCTCTGAATCTACTTTAGGTACCTCTTATAAGTGGAATTATAACAATATTTATTTTGTGTCTACCTTATCTCATTCAAAATAATGTCTTCAAGGTTTGTTCATATTGTACAATGTGTCTTTCTACACCCTTCTTTTTAAAGGAGAATAAATATTATTTTATTGTTATGTGTATGCAGCATTTTGTTTAGCCATTCATCTGTTGTTGGACATTTGAGTTGCTTCTACGTTTTGGCTCTAGTAAATAATGATGCTGTGTTTGGGATAATCTTTAAAGGTTAGATCATTATGCTTCTTAAAGTTACAGTTCAGGGATATTCAGTCTTTAGTCCCACATTCTACCTCAGAGTACCTGAGGGTGTGGTACACTTCCTTAAATCAGCAATTCATTGGAGAAGTAATTCTCGGCAGAGGTGGCAGTGGTAATAGGAGTGATAGAACTGATTTCTCTTTTTGGGCCCCTACCCCCTTGAGAGTCACATTCCCTTGAAGCTGGATGTTTATAGCTGAGGTGGTGAATGCTAATTCTGGAATATATATTTGCATGGATTAGTGATTCATGCTGTTGAGTTGTGTGCTTTTGATGTTATAAATCATCTTTATTCTTGAATCGGAGACTGAGGCAGACGTTAGAAGATAGCCCTGGTTTTTTAACTCACAGTACTCTCAAGTGCTGCTCTTTGAAGATACATGTGACTTCTTAGCTGTTGATGAGTTTTCCAACCACTTCTAAGCAGGCATTTGTGTTTTTGAGTTCTGATTTTGTTCAGAATATTATGAGGCCTTTTGCCTTTGTAGTATGTATGTTTCTGGAAACTTCTATCTATTATTTGGGAAATTTACTATATAAAGGTAACATTTTTTTCAGTGTTGTTTTTTTTTTTAATTATCTACAACTAACATGATTATATTATTATTCTTAAGCAAATTTGTTTTCCCCAGCCTTAATTGCCTCATTTATGGTTCACCATGAATCTTCTCTGAACCTAAGTAAATATTTCAGTTAACCACTCAGTTCTCCCCTTTTCCCCTCTTTTTTTGTTGAGTTAGCTACCCATCCATACTCTTGCTGTTTTCTGGAGTGGTTGTACTTGAGGCCTGCTTCACACTGCTGTTCCCACTGTTTTGTGAAGGTCTGATTCTGATTCTCTGTTTCTGGGATTTCATCTTTTTGTTTTATTTTTTCCATTTCCACTCTACCAAAATGAGAGTAGAGATATATTCTTATCTCAGGAAGACTTAGAATATATACTCTACCAAAATATACTCTCATTTTGGTACAGTATACTAAGTCTTCCTGAGATAAGAGTTCTGTCTTAGTAGTTTTTAATTATTTCTTAAGCTTTTTGGGTCTTTCTGTGCCTGAAAATGCCTTTTTCTTTTTTGAGACAGGGTCTTTGCTGTTGCCCTGGCTGGGAGTGAATGGTGCTGTCATAGCTCACTGCAGTCTTGAACAGCTGGACTCAAAGTGATTCTCCTACCTTACCCTTTTGAGCAGCTGGCACTACAGGCATATGCCACCATGCCTGGCTCATTGTTAAATTTTTTTGTAGAGGACAGGGTCTTGCTTTGTTGCTCAGGATGGTCTTGAACTCAAGCTATCCTCCTGCCTCGGCCTCCCAAAGTGCTGGAATTACAGGCGTGAATCACTGCCTGGCCTTGAAAATGTCTTTAAATAATTAACCCTAATAATAGATTAGTAGTTTTATTGGATATAGAATTCTGGGTTAGAAATTTTTTTCCCGGAATTATGTTTGTATTTCATCAGCGTTTTCTGTTTTACATGGTTACTTTAAAAGGTTAGATGTAATTTTGATCCTGAACCTTGGTATGTGACCTTTTTTTTTCCTTTTGTGATTTATTGTGGGGATTCTTCTTTTTCCCCAGTGTCTGAAATCTCACTATATTTGCATTCTTCATCCCCCTCCCCTCCCCTCTTCCCTTTTCCGAGTCTTTTCCCTCCTTTCCCTCCTCCCCTTACCTTTCTTTTTCCTTCTAGTTTGCTCTCAGTCGACTCTTTCAATCTAGAAACCACTCTTTCATTCTAGGAAAGACAGTTTTTTATTCTGTTATTCATCTGGGATGTCTTTTCTTTTTATGTTGATGTATTGATTCAGTGAAATCTCATCAGACTTTTAAAATACATACAATGTGACATTTTGATTCCAAAATATGTGTGAAAATGCAAACTACCTAGAATAGCCAAAAACAATTTTGTAAAACAGTAAGTTGGAAGACTTAAACTACCTGATTTCAACTACTACAAGCTACAGTAATTAAAGCTTGGTGGAAGGATATTAAGGATAAACAAATAGAACAATAGAATATAATAGAAAGTCCAGTAGACAAATACACATGTATAGTCCATTTATTTTTGACTATGGTGCTTATACAGTTCAGTGAGAAAAGGGATAGGCTTTTCATAGTGATGGAACAAACTGGAAAAAGGTTTGAAAGGATAAATCTTAATTTCTACTTCACACCACATGCAAAAATTACCTCAAGATGGATCATAGACCTAAAAGTAAAAGCAAAAACTCTATAAAGCTTCTAAAAGAAGATATTCAAAATATATTTATCGCACATAGGCAGAAATTTCTTTGATAAGACAAACCACTAAAAAAAAAAAAATAAATTGGATTTTATCAAAATTAAAAATTTCTGTTCATCAAAAGTTTTTTTAAGAAAATAAATAGGCAAGGCCAGGTGTGGTGGCTCATGCCTGTAATTTGGGAGGCTGAGGCGGGCAAGTCACTTGACGTCAGGAGTTTGAGACCAGCCTGACCAACAGGGTGAAACCACATCTCTTAGCTTGGAATGGTGCTGCATGCCTGTAATCCTAGCAATTTGGGAGGCTGAGGTGGGAGAATCACTTGAACCCAGGAGGCGGAGGTTGCAGTAGCCGAGGTTGCACCACTGCACTCTAGCCTGGGTGACAAGAATGAAAAAACAACAAGGAAAAAAAAAAAAGGCAAATTACATATTAGAAGAAAACATTCACAATGTATACTTTTGACAGAGAACTTTTGTATGTGTAATGAACTACAACTCAAAACAACTCAGTTTACTTTTTTGTTTTTGAGACAGAATCTTGCTCTGTCACGAAAGCTGGAGTGCATCATAGCTTACTGTAACGTTGAACTCATGGGTTCCAGCGGTCCTCCCACCTCAGCCTCCAGAGTAGCTGGGACTACAGGCACATTCCATCAATCCTGACTCATTAAAAAAATTTGTTTTGTATAGATGGGATCTTGCTATGTTGCCCAGCGGGGTTTTGAACTCTCCTTAAGTGATCTTCCTGCCTCTGCCTCCCAAAGTGCTGGGATTACAGACATTGAGCCGCTGGGGCTAGCCCAAAGGACCCAGTTTAAAAAATGGTTTAAAGACTCTGATAGACACTTCACAAAGAAGGTATTGGAATAGATGATAAGTATGCGAGAAACATCCATAAGAACATTAGTGATCAGAGAAATGCAGACTAAAACAGAAGGTGATAACCACTACAGCTCCACCTGAAGTAGAATTTAAAAGACCAGGCAGTATCTTGGCAAATCGTGGTGTGAGCAGAATTCTCCTGTATTGTTGAGGAAGTAGAAAATGGTCCAACCACTTTAGAAAACTGTTGGCTAGGTGTTTTATAGAATGAAATAAGCATCTGCCTCATGACCCAGCTGTTTTACTCTTTGTTATTTACCTAAAATGAAAATAACCTCAAATATTTTTAAGTGAATGTGCATAGAAACTTTATTTGTAATAGCCTCTGAATTAGAAACCCATAGTGTTCAGTAATGGAAAAATGAATAAACAAATTATGGTATATTATTCAATAAAATACTCTTCCTCAGTAAAGTGGAGAAAATACTAATAACTGCAGCCATATTGATGGATCTCTGAAAATGCTGAGCAGAAGAAGCCAGACACAAACACACTGATTCTATCTCTATGAAATCTAGAGTAGGCAGAAAGCATCTGTGGTGATTGAAATCAGAGCAATGCTTGCCTCTGGAGGAGATTGACAAGAATGGCATTAAGGAACCAGGAAATTTTCTGGGGTGATGGAATGTTCTCTATCTTGCTGTATTTTGTGAGATAGAAAGGTGTCGGCTTTTGTCAAAGCGCATCGAACCATGTATGCTTATGATTTGTGTATCTCACTATATGTAAATGATACCTCAATTTTAAAAGCAATGCAGAACAATAACAATTATGTATACATATATTATTATTATTATTTTTTTAGGCGGAGTCTTGCTGTGTCACCCAGGTTGGAGTGCAGTGATGTGATCTCAGCTCACTGCAACCTCTGCCTCCTGGGTTCAAGTGATTCTCCTGCCTCAGCGTCCTGAGTAGCTGAGATTACGGGTACCCACTGCTACGCCCGCCTAATTTTTTTTTTTTTTTTGACGTGGAGTTTCGCTCTTGTTACCCAGGCTGGAGTGCAATGGCCCGATCTCGGCTCACCGCAACCTCCGCCTCCTGAGTTCAGGCAATTCTCCTGCCTCAGCCTCCTGAGTAGCTGGGATTACAGGCACGCGCCACCATGCCCAGCTAATTTTTTGTATTTTTAGCAGAGACGGGGTTTCACCATGTTGACCAGGATGGTCTCGATCTCTTGACCTCATGATCCACCCGCCTCAGCCTCCCAAAGTACTGGGATTACAGGCTTGAGCCACCGCACCCGGCTAATTTTTTGTATTTTTAATAGAGTCAGGGTTTCACTGTGTTACCCAGGATAGTCTTGATCTCCTGACCTTGGATTCACCAGCCTTGGCCTCCCAAATTGCTAGGATTACAGGAATGAGCCACTGTGCCTGGCCAGTAACAATAAAAATTATATTGATAGATTTTTTTTTTCCTCTGACTGAACAGTATTTGTGGTTTTCTCCTTGTTCTCAAAGCATCTGTATATTTCAACAATTGAGATGACTCGATAAATATATAAACCCTGTGTTTTTATTAAATTCAGCTTTTATGCCTGTGGAACAATATTGCGATAAATTTTATTTCTGCCCATTTGGTTTCCCTTTTTGTGATGTTTGTGAAAGAACGCTAGAGTTAAATTTTTAATATCTGTTGCGCCACATCAGGTATGGTGTACCCATAAGTAGTTAAAGTCCCCTAAAAAGTGTGTGGAGACTTGTTTTTGGTGTGCTTTAAAAATTTACTATTGTTTTTTTCTCTTTTTTTAATACAGAAAAAGTATAAAGAAGAAAGCCAAAATGGCCCATTATCTTATCATCCAGGTAGTTCATGTTACTCTTTAAAAAATCAGTAGTACCTGCTTCTGGTAAGATAATTCAGTTGGTGCAGAAAGTTATAAAAAAAAAATAAGCTTCGTGCCCTTAATATTTATCTCCATAGATAAATGTTACAAACCCTATTTATAATAGGGTTAATAGAGATAACACTATTAAATGTAATATGCTCTGCAGAAAAGCTTATTATAGATCAGAATATATAATAATTTATATAAATCCTTAAAGAATATTTATACACAATACCAGTTTTGTTCTGTAGTTTTTGTAGCTTGATTTTTTTCACTTAGTAACTTAGTACATCTTGAAAATATTTCTGAATTAACACATAGCCTTTTCTTTTCTCCTCCTTCTCCTCCTTTCTTCATTCTTCTTTCTCCTCCTTTTTTCTTTTGGAGATGGTCTCACTGTGTTGCCCAGGCTGAAGTGCAGTGGTGTGATGTCAGCTTACCACAGTCTCTGCCTCCTGGGTTCAAGTGATTCTTGTGCTTCAGCCTCCCAAGAAACTGGGTTACAGGTGTGCACTACCACACCTGGCTAATTTTTGTATTTTTTGGTGGAGATGGGGTTTTATCTGTTGGCCAGGCTGGTCTTGAATTCCTGTCCCAAGTGATCCACCCACCTCGGCCTCCCAAAGTGCATAGGGGTGAGCCACTGCGCCCTACCCACATACTCTATTCTTGGTTATATAGCATTTATTACATTGTGTAGGTGTATTCTGTATTTAACTAGTTTCTTATTAATAGCTATTTAGATTATTTTCATCGTATAATTAAAAACAATGTTTTAAAGAACAACTTTGTGCTGGTGAAACATACTTTTAAAAATTAACCAGTGTTTAATTGTTCATAGATTGATAACGAAATTGGAAGTAGCTGTGTCTTCTCAACCTTGTTACTACAGAGATACTAGACTGGAAAATTCTTTGTTATGGGAGGCTGTTGTCCTGTGCATGGTAGAATGTTTACTGGCATCCCACTAGGTGTCAGTAACACCTGCTGCCTACTAGCTATGACAGCCAAAAATGTCTTCAGACATTACCGAATAACCCTTGGGGTGCAAGTTTGCTCCTTCTTAGGACCACTGTTACAGAGAGCACTGCAGGTTTATATAGATGAATCTTTTTCCTGACTGAGGAGCTGCAGAGGTCAGATATAAGAGATGTATTCCTTATCTTGGGGTTTGAATGGATGTCAGAAAGGGGAATTTGGGGAATGGGTATAGGGATATCTCATAGAGTCCTGGGAGAACATCAGAGCTTTCGGAGCAACTCATAGTTGCCAGAAACCAAAGCAATCCGTGTGTGTTCTTTCATACATTTAGCAAATGTTTGTTGAATGTCTACCATCTGCTAGTTACTGTGGTGTGGGCATGGGTATTTCATTTTGAAAAAAGAGATGTGATTATTACTTCATGAAGATTGAGATTTAGAGGTAGACACAGGTGTGCGTGTGTGTGTGTGTTTAACATTATAGTCACCTATATGCTATTAAAGGAAAAGAACCGGGTGATAGGAGAGAAATACAGGCCTAATTTAGAATGAGGGTGGTGAAAAGGTAGTCAATGAAGGTTTCTAAACTTGGGTGAGTTTTACTAGATTTGGGGGCGGGATTGATGAGTGTTCCAAGTGGAAGGAATAGCATGTATTTGACATTGCCAAAGTGGGAAATATTCAACTTGCCATGGAATGGAAGGAATGACAGTTTGCACGGAAGATGACTGAATGGGAAAGGTAAAGTGGCTTTAAATTAATGTGGAGAGATAGGTGTGGAGAGATGGGCCATGTAATGTAGGGCCTTGCAGATAAAGAGCTGGATGACATCCAAAGTGCAGTGGGGAGCTATGGAAAGGTTATAAGCAGGTGAGTGATTTACAATCTCAGCTGATTATTTACAGGCTAAAGTAATTATTCTGGCTGCCATGTAGAGTATGTGTTGAAGCAGGTAAAATAGAATTAGGGAGACCTGATAAAGTTATGGTAATACAGCTAAAACAGTGATCACTTGTAATGGCTTTAATAATATTAAATTGATGACAGTAGAGGTAGAGAGACTGTGAAGAGATTTTGGAGATAAGTAATAAATATTGGTAATAATTTGAATGTAGGAGGTGACAAAGAGGAAGGTGTGCATAGTGACTTGTAGAATTCTGGCTTGAATTAATGGGTTCAGTTGCTATTACTGTGATGGAGGCAACTGGGTATGGAGCATCTGTAGATAGGGGTCATAAAAGGGCAAGAGTTGAGTTTTAGATATGTTACGTTTGAGTTGTCACGTATTTTATTAGAGATATAAAAACGTATATAGTGTGTGTGTACATATATGTATGTATATGTATTATATGTGTGTTTGTGCTTATGTGTATATGTTGCATACTCTGGTGTTGAAAATAGGAATCTAGTGCCAGAGGTGAAGTTGTAGATTAGAGGTAAAAAGTTGAGAATTGCTGGCGTATAGATGATAGGGTTGCCTAGGAAGAGAGTGAGAATGATTTTGATGAGAAAATTTGGTCCAGGGCTAAGTCCTGAGGAAATCTAATATTTAGAGGTTGGATAGAAGAGGAGGGACAGGAATAAACTAAAAGATACTTGAGAATTAGAAAGCAAACTGGTAGTGTGTGATGTTATAGAAATCTAGCATTGTTTCAAAGTGCAGGTGGGAAGGAATTACGGTTGGCTGCGTCTAATGTTCTGAGAATACTAGTAAAGCCTTGTTGGTAAAAACAACCCGTTTTTAGAGTATGTAAATATCCTGAGACACACTCTAAATGACTCTTAATTTCTTACATACTTGGGAAGAGGTTTCAGCTGCCACTGGAAATTGGGGCCTAAACAGGGAAAGCATCTTATGAAAACATGTAACCTATAGGTTTAGGGCAGCTTTCTTTACCTTTTCTTGAAGAAGCACAGCCCAGAAAAACTATTCTAATGGTAAACTTTGAGTACAGCTGACACAGGATCAGGTCTTAGGAAACAGTCAATAGCAGCAGCATGATGCAAACATGAATGTTTGTCTTGTCCTCTTTAATATTTCTCTTTTCCATGGTGATAAAAACATTTTTTGTGTGTTTTATAAATCAGTACTGCTTCAGAATACTGCAAACTTATCTAATTTGTCTAATACATCCTGTCCACTAAATGTCAATATCAGAATTTGAAATTTTCTGTTTAGAATGTTTGAGCCATTCTTCTGGACATTTCATTTTTCAGTTTTTCCTTTTGCCTCATCTTAGATCACAGCAAAAATACTCATTTGTTAGTAGTGCCAGGAAGCAGGCAGTTTCCATGGTAACTGACAGACCGAGTTTACTGTGGAAATTTCCGGAATTAACAGAGCTGCATTGCAGAAGGATGCATAAAGCAGTATTCATCTAGAGATTGTAACAGTACGGACACAGAAGAACAGTTGCAGTGGTGTGCAGGGTATGTGTTACCTTTATTTTCCTGTCTAAGGAAGATTAGTCATCTATCTATCTATCTATATATATATATATATGCCGAGGAGAGAGCAAAACAGCTTGGGGCATTTTAATATATGCTGGCTTGGTAGAGTCAAAGTTGCTTAGGAAAAAGAAGGAAAAAATGATTTGGGAAAGAAGGTATGTTTGATAGCATTGGGAAGAAATCAAGATCAGATAGATGATCGAGGTAGAAGAATGTGATAGTGAAATAAGAGGAGAAAACATACTTCAAACTAATTTAAATAATAGAAGGTTCTTACGGATAGGGGTTCTAGGCACAGGAAGATATTTATTTATTGAAGGAAAATAGTAGACATTGGAAAGTTTGAGGAATCAAGTTCTCATGTCCAGGAAGAAGAAATCTGTTAAGATAATTAGCTATTACTTGCTGAAAGATACGTAGATATGAGAGATGCCCAAGACATTAAACAAGGAGGTTTGCTGCCATCTTAATGTACTTCCCTAAGTGATGAGAGAATCCTAGAAGGGTTTCTGCCCGTAATTCCACTCTCTGTTGATTGGTGGGGGATTTTCAAGAAAAATTCTGAAATGTGTCTTGAGATTAAATTCTGGGAACAAAACTACAGAATTTGGGCACATAATTGAAGGTGCTTATCATATACATCATAATTATAAATTTAAACGAGAAAAAGGATATAGAAAATATGATTTAGATTACTTAAATGATAGATGCAGTTTAGATTGCTAGATACCATTTAGGTGTCATTTATATCATGTAATCAATAAACTATAGCTCATCAGCCAAATCCATCCTGTGTGCTTGTTTTTGTAAGTAAAGTTTTATTGGAACATAGCTACACTCATCTGGCTGCATAGTTGCAAGAGAGACTCCTGGCTCACAAAGCCTAACATATTTGCTATCTGGTTCTTTATAGAAAAAGTTTGTGACTCGTGATTTAGATAGTGTACTGGATTTTTCAAGGCTGCTGTGAGATTACCATGAAATTAGTGGCTTAAAACAACAGAAATTTATTCTCTCACAGTTCTAGAGGCCAGAAATCTGAGATCAAGGTGTTGAGAGGGCCATGCTTCTCCCTAAGGTTCTAGGGAGGATCCTTCTTTTCTTCCTGTTTCTGGTACTGCTGCTCTTCCTTGACTTGTGGCAGCATAACTATAATCTCTACAGCCTTCTTCCTTGTGTCTGTCTTGGTGTCTCTGTCTTCTCCTTTTGTTTGTTTGGTCTTGTATAAGGACAGTTATTTTATTTAGTGCCCACCTAATCCAGGATCTCTTTTTTGAGATATTTAATTTGATCTGTGAAGATAAAGTTACTTTCTGAGATTCTGGATGGACATTCTTTTTTGTGTGTGATGGGTGGTGTATAGTTCATCTTACTGCAGGTGGTGTTGAAGAACTGAGTAATGACTTCTTAAGTCACATTGTGTATTAAAGATAGCCAGTTCTTATTGTTTCCTTTGACCTGCTGGAGAAGATATTAAACTCACTTTTCAAAGGCAAGGTGATCGAAGCATAGTTGAAATCATAGAAGATAGCCCCTGTGATACAAATATAAGCAGTAAAGGGAGTACTAGAAAATTCACAGGAAACTGACAAAGACCAGTGCCTGATGCTTTGTATTATTCTCTTCTTGTGTCTTCATATCTTTCTCCACATAACTCCCACCTCCAAAAAACAACAAAGTGAATTTGAAATTTTAATGAAGAATAGTTGGCACAAAACCAAAAATCAGTTTTGAGGGATGAGACTCATGGCTAAATTATGGCACTGGGAAATATATATATATATATCTATATATATCTATATATATCTATATATGTATGTATGTATATGATTCAAAAGAAGTAGACTTAATAAGCAAGTGGAGGAGTGGCAGTGTAGAAAGTACACACCAATGTATAGACCAGTGAACCTGAAACTTGACTTTTCTTGACAGGGTACAAAATAGTGGCCTAGGTAGGAGAGGTCTGTGATACTTTCTTTTTTTTTTTTTATCATATGGGCATATTTGTAAACCATAGTAACAGTGATAGATATCTATCTTTGCATTCTCCAGAAATCTCATTTAGCATATTTGGGTATATTCTGAAATGTTTAAAAAGTGATGAATTTACATGGTGAAGAATCAAATAGTAGGCAAGGGATTCCGATGCAGCTGGAGCTGCAGAGAAAACTCACCTAATATTGCCTATATCTCATGTGCGCACTTTGAAATGAAGCTTCTGATACAGACTTTATGGAGATAATCATCAGAGGAATTAAACAGAAATGGTTAATCCAAATTAGGGTTCACTAAGAGTAAGTAAGCAGTACCAAACTAGCCTAATACACCTTTTTGAAAGTGTTACTAGGACTGTGGATCTGGAGTTTGGAACAGACTAGGTATATCTTAGAGATTTCAACATTCTTGGGTACAGAGGAGGAACATGAAGCCCAATCCAGTATTTTCAAGAAGTTTCGTAGAAGGATAAAACTGAAGTCTGCATTTTCTTTCTAATCAAATTCTGTTAGTCTGTGACTATGTATATTCTGTACACCAAATTGAGACTTTGGGAAGCCATGGGAATGAAAGTTTTCTGTTTTCTTCCTTTAACAAAACATTGAATTGAATTGTATGCTTAAGCCTAAATAGCTTCATAGAAAGATTCAAATTCCCTTCAATCCAACTACAGTTAGACTTTAACTTTTAGTTTTTCTGTTAATATCATGACTATATGATAAAAATATCAAAAGGAAATAGAATGAAATAAGGTTTAAAGCATAGATTGGTATTAAATTATGCTGGTTGATCATAGTTCATATGTACAGGCTAAAAATGTAAGGAGTATAAGATACTCATAAATACCCTAGATTTTAAGTCTTTATATGATGTAAATACATGTGTTCCTAAATGTGTCTATACATAAAATTTATTTCTATAAAATTGTTTTTCTTTTCTCATTGACATGTTTAGATAAATGTCTCAAAAACGATAAAAGTAAATTTGAGAATATTTGATAATTAGGTGTTCAAAACACAACTCACATAGTAATAGTATTAAGAATTCGCAGCCGGGCGCGGTGGCTCAAGCCTGTAATCCCAGCACTTTGGGAGGCTGAGGCGGGCGGATCACGAGGTCAAGAGATCGAGACCATCCTGGTCAACATGGTGAAACCCCGTTGCTACTAAAATTACAAAAAATTAGCTGGGCATCGTGGCGCATGCCTGTAATCCCAGCTACTCAGGAGGCTGAGGCAGGAGAATTGCCTGAACCCAGGAGGCGGAGGTTGCGGTGAGCCGAGATTGCGCCATTGCACTCCAGCCTGGGTAACAAGAGCGAAACTCCGTCTCAAAAAAAAAAAAAAAAAAAAAAAAAAAAAAGAATTCGCTAACAGATCACAAATGAAAAGTAGCTAAGACTCTTGGTTCTTAATTGCTTCAGGAACTAAATTTCTGACTTCATAAAAGCAATTTGAAGTTTATAGTACAAAACAATATATGAGTAGCCGTGTCCTGCTAAAATATTTATTAAGAAACAATGATGAAAATATGAAACATTGAAAATTAAGGTGACTTAACTCCCTGTTGGATCTAATAATAGATACTAATAGTAACACAGCCAGATTAAGGAAAATTTTTACCCAAGGTTTGTTTTATAGCAGAGACTTCATCCCATCCCTTTTCATGCTCCTTCCTCTTCCTGCCCACACTGGTAACTACCAGAAAAAAACTGGGGAGGGATGGGAAGAGGGAGGAGAAATGGAGGCTGATGAATTTTATCTGGAAAGTGTGGTCATTATGAGTAAGGTGTTCTAGGTGGAAGTAGAGAAGGATTGTAATAATAGTAAAGTGCTACCCAGTATAGACTTAGGATTGTATTTTTATATTGCTGTTGTCAGTTCAGAATACAGTATTAGAGACCAAGGCAATTTGAGAGAGGCGAATTTATCATGGGAGCAGTGAGCTCTAATTGGTAATATACTAAGCCTTAGAGATCTCAAATCTGCCTTTGAACCATAGGCATGTAATGGGCAAATCCCTATCAGACAAGTAGAGTTCGGCCCAAGGATAATCTATCTTTTTCTTTCTCTCCTTCTCTCAGCAGTTTTATTGAGGTGTATAATTGGCATAGAATAAACTGTACATATTTAAAGTGTATATGATTTGCTAGGTTTTTACATGTGTACATCTGTGATGCCATTACCATAGTCAAGTTAACATAGCTATCATTCCTAGAATTTCTTCCTTCTCATTGTAGTTTTTATGTTTAGGCATTTGATTTGGTTATTTTTTTTCTATTTTCCATATCTATATTTAACATACTTTATCCATCCTTTGTTTTTTTTTTTAAGATATGAAATATGTGTTTCATTGTCTTTGTCTACTAATTCTAGTATTTCTGGGTCAGTTTCAATTGGTTGATGTTTTTCTCTTCATTACAGGTCATGTTTTTCTGCTTTTTTGTGTACTGTAGTAATTTTGGATTGCATGCTGGAGATTATGGTGTGATGGCTGATTTTGTATTTTCATAAATGTTTTTGAATTTTGTTCTTAAGTTACTTGGAGGTACTTTGATTCTTTCAGGTCTTGCTTTTTAGCTTTGACAGGTGTGATTACTCTAGAGCTAATTTTGTCTTACTAGTAAGGTAAAATCTTTCTAAGTACTTGATTGAAGTCCAGTTAGGAAGTTTTCCACTCCAATGAATAGGAATAGGAGCTGCCTTGAATGAGCCTGAGTATCATTCCCTCTTAATCCTTTTAGGTGGCTCCTTCTTCAGGCTTCTGTAAGTTCCTCACAAGAAGCACTGATCAGGGAGGGCCCTCTGCGTATCTGTGGGGTTCTCTTTCTGTGTAGCTGTCTCTTATCCTGCACTCTGACTTGTGAACTCTGGCTGGCTTGGTCTCCCCAGATTCCCAGATCCTTGTTCTCAACATAACGGTACTGCCAGGGTCTGCCTGGATCCCCCTCCCTGTATCACAGTTGGTGAACTCTTCAAGCCCTACAGTTGTAGGGCTCACCTTATGTATTTCCCATTTTTTCAGGGTCTGCTGCCTTTTGTTTCCGGAGGACTTCCAGTGTCTTCCAGATTGCCTCATACATTCTGTTTTTTTCCGTTGTTTTAGGTATAAGGGTAAGTCTCTCTCCTGATACTTCATAGTAGGACAAGTGGAGGTGCCACATGTGAGATGGGAACAGGAATTGTGGAACTCGGGAATACTATCTTGACGTTGAGAAAGAGCATCTCCAAATAAGATATTTTGCAAGATTCAAAATAGTTTTTCTTACAGTAGTGACTGACATTCTTAATACAGTGAAAGAAGTCTTGCCATTTATAAAAATGGATTGGAAAATCTCGAGGAGAGAACAGATTCGATGGATAGGCAACAAGATTATAGAAAAGGGTGACAGATGAGGAAAAGACATAGCTAGGGACCTGAAAATGCAGTGGTAGAGTAAAATCCCTTTTGCATGCAGTTGTGAATATAAATGATACTGCATGACAGCAAAAGAAGAGAATGTAAAGGCAGTTATTGATTTGACAGCATACAAATTACTGAATTTTTTCTAACAAGTTAAATCTGATACCAAAATACAGTTTCTGTACATTATACTTTTAATAAGGCCTGTATTATATGAATTCATGCCCCATATTAACTGTTACCTTGCATGTTTTGCAAAAGTTGGGACCATTCATATTTCACTTATTTTGAATGTCTGTAACATCTGTGGCAGTTTTTCTGGGTGTGTGTGTGTTTTCTCTAGAATATGGAAATGCTAGATCTCTGGGAACCAAGAATTATTAGATGTGGAATAGTAAGGCTCTGAAATCAGGGACGCCAGAGTTAAGGATTTGTGTGTGTGTGTGTGTGTGTGTGTGTGTGTGTGTTTGTGTGTTTGTGTTTGTGTGTGTATGTTAATCAAATTGTATTGCTTTATTCATATGGTGTTTTTTGCAGGTTTCTGTGGTATGGACTAGAAAACTTGGAATGATTCATGAAGAAACCTTGGAGTGACACATGAAGGATGATAGGAAAGTCATTCTGAGGCAGGATGCTTTGCTGAATTGTTTTCAACCAGGGTATCAAGCTTCAGGAATGAGTTCAGGTTAAAATTCACAGAGGAACAGGAACATCTTAGATGCTCTTCACATTCAGAGAAACTTCTCTAGTAATGAACTATAGAAATGACCCCCTGAAAGTATAGTCTTAGAGTCAAGTATACTATTTAAGGAAATATTTTTGGCCTGTTGTCTGGAACTGCTCTGTGAATTTGAAGATAGCATCATTGGTCCCCAGCCACTAAATGCTAATTGCACTTTGATTGTCATGACCAAACTGCTGCTGCTGATGGAGGTGTCCGGGCATTACCTCCTTTGAGAGTTAGTGGGAAATAAAATAATGCTAGGCTGTATTAATTAAAAGTAAGTTTGTTTGCATCTAAACAACAACAAGGATAGGAACAAATAGTAGCTTAAACCAGATAATTTATTTCCCTTTTCCATAGATAAGTCTGGAGATAGGAAAACTAGGGCTGGTGTAGTGGCTTCATTATTTTTGCAGATGACTGGAGCTCTAGTCATTACCTACATTCCAGGCAACAAGAAGGAGATTGGAGGAAAAGAAAGTGTTTTTTTTTCAAATGAGTTAGCTCTTTTTTATATTCAAAAAAAAATTTTTTTTTTTTTTTTTGAGACAGAGTCTCACTCTGTCACCCAGGCTAGAGTGCAATGGTGCGATCTCGGCTCACTGCAACCTCCACCTCCTAGGTTCAAGCAATTCTCCTGCCTCACCCTCCTGAGTAGCTGGGATTACAGGCTTATGCCACTGCGCCCAGCTAATTTTTGTATTTTTAGTAGAGATGAGGTTTCAACATCTTGGCCAGGCTGGTCTCGAACTCCTGACCTCATGATCCACCCGCCTCGGCCTCCCAAAGTGCTAGGATTACAGGTGTGAGCCACCGTGCCTGGCGAGTTAGCTCTTTTTAATAGAAAATAGAACCTATGTTTCTATTTTCCACCTCTAACTGCAAGGAATGTTGGTAACTTAGATTGGGCTGCAAAATACCATACACTAGGTAGCTTAAACAACATAATTTATTTCTCACAATTTCAGAGGCTAGAGAGTCCAAGATTAAGGTGCTGGCAAAGTGGGTTTTAACATGAGGCTTCCTCCCTTGGTTTACAGGTGGCCGTCTCTCACTGTAAGCTCAAATGATGTCTTGTGCATATAAGAAGAGAGTGAGCGCTGTAGTCTCTCTTCTTATAAGGATACTAATCCCATTGCATTAGGGCCCCACCCTTCATTAACCTTCACTGAACCTTCAAGGCCCTGTCTTCAGTACAGTCACATTTGGGGTTAGGGCCTTAATATGTGGATTCTGAGAGGGAACACAGTTCAGTTTATAGAAGTTGGGAAATGTAGCCTTTTAGGTGGGTGTATTGCTGCCTCAAGTAAAAGAGGATTCTGTTAGGGAGAATGAAGAGGAGATTGGATATTAGGTAACAGGTAACAGTTACTGCCACAGTGGCTGTTGGCTGAGTTTTCCAGGTTGGTAAGGAGGACCTTGGGGTTGGAACCTTCTGGAGTGTTCACTGGAGGCAGGTAAGGGTGATCTGTATGAAATAATGCACAGAAAATCAGGAAGGGAAAGATGAGGGATATTTAGGAATTATTATTTTTTAGGTTACATAGGTATATATATTTATGGAGTACATGAGATGTTTTGACATAGGCATGCAGTGCCTAATAATCACATTGGGAAATTGGATATCCATCCCCTCAAGCACTTACCCTTTGTGGTATGAAGAATGCAATTATATTAGGAATTATTTTTGATAAAATATAATCCCCGTTCTCAAGAAAGTGATATTCCAAGAAAAAGTCAGGGAACTTTTTTTTTCTTTAAGAGTATAATTGTAGGCAAATATGTATCAACAAATAAGGGCAACTTTGCATCTTCATTGGTTTTTATTTTTCACCAGTCTTCTCATTGGGCGTGTTTTCTACTGTTTATGTTCTTTCTTTCCTAGGCCTCTTACGTAGTTTAGGACAGAAATTGATTGACTACAGAGTTTAATGGTAAGGTTCTGGCCCAGTTCATGGATCTAGTCAGTCCAGTGCTGTATCTGTGTGTAGTCCTTCCGTGGAAGTACTGACTTCTGTGGTTGTAGCAACTATTGAAGCAATTGCTGTGAAATGGACTCAGTTTTACTGGAAAGATTGCTGGCCCAGTATAAAGACAACTGTATGAACATGCCTTGGTGATGTTGTAACTGTGGCATATTTTTCTGTGGTTTTTACAGCACTTTTTCTTTCTAAATGAGAAACTTGGAACTCTGGGCAGGAATCACATTCTGCTCTTTTAACAGTTTTACTGAGATATAATTCACATATTCTGCAATATACACATTTAAAGTGTGTAGTTCAGTTGCTTTTAGTGTATTTACAGAATTTTGCATCTGACACCTTATTTAATTTTTGGATATTAGCCCAAATAGATACCCTGTATCACTTAGCTTTCAACCTATTCATTTTTAAAAAGTAAAAAAGGACTTTATCCAGAAACTATACAAAAAGCTATAGTGAGCTAAGCTATTAGTAGAGATATTCCACAACACTGAAATTTGATCTTTAAAGTAATAGAGATAATATTGTAACTATTTTCATTCTGTAATTTCTATGTAGTAATGAAATATCTTTCATTTCAGTACTCAAGAATGCTAGCAATAAGTATTATATAGCAATGTAGTCATGAGAGTCATATTATCTCATGTTTACCATATTCTCTTGGTTAGATGTAAGTCACAGGTCCCACTCACACTCAGAGAAAAGTGCTTACACAAAAATATGAACTCTGAGAAGGTGGGGATCATGAGGACTTCCTGGAGCCTGTCTGCCACAGCCCTTAAATTAGTGAACACTTAAAATTTTTGCTTTTGATTTATAAGTAGCTTTAACTTTTTTTTTCAGCTTCCCTCAGTGATAGGTTGGTACTGTATGTTTCACCAGTGATTAAACTGTGCCATTGAGATGGTATTTGCCAAAGATTATAGAACAATAATCATTATACATGGAACTTTTCTTCATGTTAGTTTTTTTTCAGGCTTACTCTGTCTACTTCATGAAAATGATGACCAAGAAAGGTTTTCTATTTTTGCCTATATCTGATTTCCATCTTAAAAGATCAGTTCTGGCTTCATCCTCACCTAAATGGTCACTTATGCCACTGATTTCTGGGCTTCTTGTGACTCTGGGTGCTAGAGTATCAAATAATATGGGTGAAAGGATTTTGAACTGAAAAGCACTTGTATGAATGAAAGCTGGAGTTATGACCTAGTATGATTTGAAAGTCTGCTGTTTGTAACACTGATTTAGTAAATTGTTATTTAGACCGAAAGTATGAATCTTTGAAGTGTAACTTTGGACCTTAATTTTAGTACCTATGATTATTCTCGGGGTAGGGGTGGATTTTAAAGTGCTAAGTTTTTTGGGAACCTTAAAAGTTGCTACAGAAAACCATTCTAATTGGAGAAAACATTCCTAAATTTTGGAATAAGAAAAATAAATGACCAAGCACATAACTTTCCTTGTTTGTATCATGGGATCAGAATTTAAAAGAGATACTGATGATTTAGTATGAAACTGAAAAATATAGTTAATATTTAATGAATTTTTTTTCTTTAAGTGTATGGTTGATAGAGTTTGTTCCTACATATTGGGGTTTGGTGTGTGTGAGATTGAGAGAGAGCAAGAGCGAGAAACAGATTGATTTTACATTTTTCATTGGATTTGCTATTTTACAAAGCATGGTTAGAAGCTAATACTTTGATCTCCAGGTTGAGATTTTGGAGATGATTTTTTATTTAATGGAAATATGTAATGAGTGAGCTCTTTTGTCTACGAGCCACTCATTTTTCATCCCATTGCTTTATTGAACAAGGGCCAAAAATTTTAATTTTGAATAGCACATGGCAGTTTTTCTCTTAGAGCTAGCTGGCTATTCATTTAACTGTTCCCCCACTTCAGCATGGTATAAAGAACAGGACGGTATACTAAGGCACTATCTAAACATTACTGGAATCATCTGGGGGTCTTTAAAAGTACTGTTTTCAGACTTCTGTCCCTGGATAATTCAGATTTAATTGTCATGGGATGATACCTGAGCATTGAGATGTTTAAAATCTCCCCCAGGTGATTGTAAGGTCCAGTAAACTTTGGGAATAGTTGTACTAACTGAAGATTGAGGCACTGGAATAATGAATGTTGGGTAAGACACAATAAGAGCTTTTTTTGCAGTGAGGTTTGCAGCTCTTGGGATTCTCACTTGATGCTATTTGATGCTATTTGACCAAATGCTATTTGACCAAGTTTAAATAAGATCTTATATTTAAAAATAAAGACTGATCTACAGAATTAGTTTAATCAATAAATGGGAATTTTAAAAAATCTTCTTGGGAATTTGTTTTTATGAATCCCATTGAAGGTATATCTGTTGACTCCCTAAGTCTAGATCATTCTCCATCCAGTGTGTAAAAAACCAGGATGACACAAACGAAAACTTCAAAAACCTGGAGGTCAGACTATTTTAGTAATTTAGAAAACATTTTTCCCACACATTAATCAGTACTAAAAGAAAAAAGTTAAAACCTATTTAAAATGTGGAAAAATTGCTTCCCAATATTTTAACAGAGAGAGACTGAGAACACACAGCATTGAGTCATCAGGAAAACTGAAGATCTCCCCTGAACAACACTGGGATTTCACTGCAGAGGACTTGAAAGACCTTGGAGAAATTGGACGAGGAGCTTATGGTTCTGTCAACAAAATGGTCCACAAACCAAGTGGGCAAATAATGGCAGTTAAAGTAGGTGATGCCATGATTATTTTTGGTACTTTAATCCATTAGGTGAAATTTCATGGTGCAGTAATACCACTATTGTTCTGTTCCTACTTTTGTGGTAAATGTGGGCGTTTAAAAAATTGTTTCTCCAACTCCTTTGAGGGTGTTTTGTGGAGAGGTTGTCTTATTGATGGCACATTTTCTCTATGGAAACATGAGTGTATGAAGTGTGCATGTTTATTGCATTTTTGGCATGATGCATTAACATGTTTTAAACTTCAGGCCCTTCTACTGCCAAGGTGAGTTCAGGCTGGGCGGCCGCACCCCTGGGAGCAGGGCAGTGCTGCACTGAGCCAGGCGGGAGCTGGAAGAAGAGGCAGCACACTGGGTTGGGCAAGGTGCGGGGCTAGGGCTAACAGCAGTCTTACTGAAGGTTTCCTGGAAACCATGCACATGCTGTTGCCACTAACCTCAACCTTACTCGGTCCTGACCGGCTCGGCTTCTGTTTGTTTATTTCATCTCTACTCAGTACTGCCCTGTTCCCTGGTTTTAAAGTTGTACTGAAATGCATACCTTGTGATAATGTTGTCACATTTTGTCCTTATTGTGAGTGTCATGCCACTTAATATATTCATTAAAAAAAATTGCCAGAAATGGAGATTTGATCCATAGATAATACCTGGCAAGCTTATGCTGGTACCTATTATGAACTGGTGGTTTCCATCTGATTCCTAGTGGTTTCACGTAGTTGTGATTTATTCATTTGTTTGTTTAGATGTTTAATAAATCTTTGCTGTATGTAAGCTATTTCGGGAAAATCAGCAAAAGGGGGAACAACTTATAAAAACAAAGGAAAAAAAGCTAGCTATGGCCACACCCTCACTGAGCTTAAAATTCCTATGGGAACAAATAATGTTTGTTTATAGGAATTGAGAGTGGGTTTACATATAGTTTAAGCTAATCATCTTCCTATTAGTGTCCTGTTTTGAGTTTGTCAGAGTAGCTTGATGAGAGTCCTTAGTTTTTTCTTGACATTTGAGAATGAATTTATATCATATTAAAATAAAGTGCTTTCTGTTTGTTGTGAGCCAAACTTACTGTAACTATTTTAGTCTCCTCCGTTGTTGAGCTTTTCTTTTTGCTGGGTCATATGAAAGTAATGTTAAATTAGTGGTGGGGAAAAGCTTTATGATTCTCTCCATGGGTTCTTAACATTGTTTTTGGCTGTATTTTTTAATGCAGTGAGAACTGCAGACTTTTCATAGGCAGATGTATATAGACACAACATTTTACATATAAACCATAGACCTCTAAAGACGCACAGGTTAAGAACTGTTTATTATGTGTTAACATAAAGTGTTCTCTTGGAATGTGAAATGATTTCTGTATTCCTGTTTTGTGCCACTGCAGTGTAAGTGGAAAGAGTCATTTATTTAGATCCCTGGATGAGTGTTGTGTTGTCCTTATGTGCTATCTGTGTGTGACATCCAGTTTTAGTTGGCTAGATCTTAAGGGAAAGGTTTCCTGTATAGTTAAAGTTGTAAACTTTTCTTTCAGTTATTAGGGAAAGTAGTTTTAAAAAATTATTTCCTGCTGTTATATGTGCTTCAACTTTGTTGATGAACATTATAAACTGTTTTAGTAATATGGATTGATTTTAGCCATTGTTAAAAAGGTCATTAAGGTAAAGAAGGTACTTCATTTTGACATTTAAAAGTTTTTCTCAGTGATTAATTTGATAACATTTTCAGTTGTATAATACTCAAGTTTTGAAGGAATTCAAGAATGAAAATAGGAAATTGTTGTCCACCATTCATAATTTGAACTTATCAATGGCTACAGTTCCAGTTGGGATGCTATTAAAAATCCCAACTGTACTTGAAGAACTTTCAAGGCAGTCATGAGACCTCCAAACTGGTTGCTGTCACATCTGTACCTACCACATGGTACTATCTATCTTTGTTTACCATCTTGAATTCTTGAACAAGCATAGCAGTTGGGGATGGGAGAAGATGGCAGTACAACACATCAATGAACGTATAGCTGAGGAATACCTTTGGATTCCATGACTTTATTAATACTGGAAGTACAAGTGTTTTTGCATTAATATGCATTCACATTTGATACCAATTGGTGACTGATGTATGCCATCTCTGAATTAAAAAATGTATTTCTTGTCGGTTTCTTCAAAGAAGCATAGTCTTTGATCACACTTGAGAGAGTTTGTTCATTCCTTACCTAGGTACATTGACCGGATTGACAGGCACAGATACACAGAATCAGTGTATGACTAAGGAGAAGTTTGATTTGAGAGTTTATAGTTAAAGGAAGCATGAGACAGTGGTTCACATGGCTGAGGGCTTTCCATTGCCGTTGGTGAAATGAGAAACACAGTTGAAGTAGTACTGTGCCAGCATCTTAATATGCATTTTGGGAATAAAGAAGGATTGCTTCATTAGATGTTAAGCTGGAAATAATCCTTAAGATTTATTTGCAATAATTGTAGAAAAGTGAACTGTGGTATTAGCTTGATTTTTTTTCTTTGCATTATTCCTCATTTTTAGTTTTGAAGAACTACTTCTCCAAATTTATTTTACCACATATAAGAAGTATTTGAAAAAGGTGACTTCTTAGTAACTAGAAATAATTACCACAAAAACTTAATCTAAAAATCAGTTATAGTATAATCAGATTTAGTGAGGTAACATTGTAAGAGTTATACTAAAAACAAGGATAGTCTCCCAAGCTGTCAGTGAGTTTCCGTGTTGAGACCTAAGATGTGAACATTTTTTACCCTTTAGTTTTAATTGCACATGCCTGAGGAATGGGTCTTGGTCTCCTGTGAGTGAGAGTAATTTTATATACTTGTGCCTGAATGACTAGTCTTAGGGCTGCCTAGGGCAAAGCCGTTGTTGCCTCTGGGGTTTCTTAAAGCTCAGGGAGGACAACCTTCAATACTTACTGGGTATTTGCTTTTGACTGTGATCAATATCCTTTACAAATAACATTTATTTAGTGTCCTGTTTTGCATGGTCGTGGGGTAACCACTGAATGAAAACATTAGACGTGAATAGTCACCATCCTCTATGTAAAGTAGGTGTCTTCTCGGCTCTCTGGCAGGGTTAAATGTAGTGGGGTAAAGCCCAGAGTTCAGAGCAAATGTTTGAAGATGAAATTAAGATTAGGTTTCTGAGCTAGGGTTAGAGAAATTCAGATCTGGGAGAAACACCCAGCATCATTGATCAGAATCACAATGATACCGCAAAAAATCTAGGCACACAGGAGAAAAGAAAAAGAGTAAATGAAATGTCACAGCTTAGAGCATGGACTTACAAGCTGAGATGACTGCCAGAGGGAAGAATGACTGTCTGTAAGCCTCCAATTCTTGGCAGTATGTTCTCCACCTGACCCTGCGTGCAGTATAAAAAATCCTGCATACCTAGAGTACCAGCTTCCCTGCTGTTTTCTAGCAGACTCATGTCCATGTTGACTTCTTGAAGGTATGCATGCCCTTTTCATGTTTGTACAGTATGTGTGAGAAACCAAAGAAATATGGAAAATTAAGAGTGAAAATGAGAGGGAACACAAGGGAATGAAGTTCCTGTCACTAAAGCGGAATCTGAATTGTTGTAGGAAAGGTTAATGCTGTAATAAAACTGTCATCTCATTGAAGAATGAATAATATTGAGCAGGTAGGTGGGAATAAGAAGGTGTCATGCTAAATTTGTCATGGTCGATCATTACGATGACTTTTCAGTCTTCTGCTTGAGAAATTATCTGGGTTAATCAGGAAAAACAGATCTGTTGTTTGAGGGTAGGTGTATAGACCAGACTGAGTTAGCAATGTGACCTGGTATGCAAGAATTTCAAGTGTTTTCTTTCTGTTGGTGATCTGCCTAACTTGTGTTGTTCTTTTAAACCTCATCTCTACTCTTTCAGCACAACTATTTTATTGATTTGAATCTTGATGATCCTGCCCTGTTAACCTGATTTTGATTCCTGCATTCCTGCCTCTCCTTGGTATTTGCATTTTGACTTTAATGTCCTTGACCTGGAATTGAGATACAGCCTAATCCTGATGCTTGATGGGAAGGAATAGAGCCCTCCGCTGACAGTATCAGCAGCCCACAGCTCAGCTGTTTGCTGAGCAGAATGGAACCTTAATCTGCTGGTTGGATAGGCCTCGCTGGTGTAAGATAGTATGGAAGTATGGGAAGTCGGGTATCAGAAAAGTATGGCTTGGCTTGTTTTCCTGCCACTGGAGAGACCATGCCACTTCTGTCAAAAGTTCGATTACCGAATGATTTCAGTGAAGATTATGATGATAAATAATGATTTGAGGAGGTTCATTTTAGTGTTTAAACGTTGGTTTTGCATGTTCTGAAAGCACTAGAATGATATTGGGGTGGCCTCAAATTGGAAAAGTTCCTTTTTAATGGCATAGAGTGCTTTGTTAGGCCATTTTATTCACTTCCAGCAGGCCAAAGTGATCATATTTGATTATCCAGATCACCTGTGGGATGCAGATGTCAAGGCTCTTTTGTTTAGAATTGAGACTGGAGTCTAATATCTTACACTGTTGTTTGGTCAGACTATGTGACTTAATTAAGGCATCTGTGACTGACGGAGCCATGTTCTTTTGTGCTTCCTAATGTTGCTTAAAAGCTGTGATGTTCATATGAAAAGTGTAAGCAGAGCATTTCCAGGAGTGGGCACATTCCAGGGATGTGGCAGGGCTGTCCTCTAGTCAGCCTTGATTTTGAACTCAGGTACCTTATGTAGATGGGGTTGGAACTCCCAGTATTCATGTGTGTTTGTTTTGCTGTCATTCCAAGTTAGTGTTTTTCAGACTGTGAGTTTGTTCCACTAACAGAATTGTATGTGCAACCCAAGAAATAACCAAAATTAGTATTGTTCGGGGTCATATGAGGGTGGGAAGTAGAGACTCTGCCTACAGCCTTCTTGGAAGTCCTTGGCACACTAGCTCTGAGGAAGTAATAGGGGTACACAATTAAGACAGTTTGGAAATGGTTGCTCTAGGTGAATTTTAGTCAAGCATTACGTATTTTTTAACATTCTAGAGATCTGGTTTCTGAAACTTACCATCACTTGGTTAACCTAAATGAATTTTGACTTTGGACTAAATCCCAGCTTATATAGTTATTTGGAGAAAAATCTGTTTTTGTTTTTTTTTTTTTTTTTAAGACACAGTTTCACTCCATCACCCAGGCTGGAGTGCAGTGGCACTGTCTCAGCTCACTGCAACCTCTGCTTCTTGGATTCAAGTGATTCTCCTGCCTCAACCTCCCAAGTAGCTGGGACTAAAGGCACGCATCACCACGCTCGGCTAAATTTTGCGTTATTAGTAGAGGTGGGGTTTCGCTATCTTGCCTAGGCTGGTCTTGAACTCCTGACCTCAGGTTATCTGCCCGCCTCATCCTCCCAAAGTGCTGGGAACAGATGTGAGCCACCATGCCGAGCCAAAAACCTGTCTTACCACAGTTCATTCTGCATGGTGTCATTTGAACCAGTATTTGATATATTTCGTGCATATTTTCTATCATTCTTTGTCATTTTATGGCCATACCTCTGAAATTTGTTGTTATATCAGATTTCTACTGTTATCTCACTTTATGTCGTAAGTACTGAAGTGATGATCTGTCATTTATGGTCTTTAGACCCTTTAAATTTTCAGTGCTAAGATTGACATTGTTTCTTTAAATGTGGATGATGTAGTTAGTAAAGAGGAAGATGATACCACTTGTACCAAGGCACGTCAAATTTGTTCCGTTAACTTTGTCCTCAGGGCAGCGCTTCCCACGACATAATATAACATGTGCTTTTGGAAATGATCTCCCAAGTGCTTTAATAATACATAGCAGAAGGTAATGTAAAAGGAATTAAGTGGATCTCAGTATCCCCAGTGAGAAGAATGGGGTATTACTATTAATTAATTAATGAGGCTAAGTAAGATGCAACTGGGAGTTTAAGTTGATTTTAAAAGACTTGGATGGTTTTTGCAATTATTAATTAGCATTCTTCCACATTCCAGGAATGTAGCAGAACTGTGGAAAACCATATGTGCTTTCATAATTTAAAACAATTGACTTAACAGACACTTATTTTTTCACAGGAAAGCAAAATTTACGTCTGTGATCAGCATTCCAGATAACTTGTTTGCTTCTTTTACTGTTTGTTTTGGTTAATGTCGCCATCTGCTTTTACCTTATTAATGATGGCATTCTGAGATATCATGCCCATTTGTGTGTGTGATGATCTTTTCAGAAGACGCTAGCTGATAAGGAGGAACTCATACTGCAAACTAGGAAAATAAGATTACTCATGATTTCCTGCAGCCCAGAGGAAGGTGATAGGATATTGATGTGCTGCTATGGTTTCTAGGATTTTCCAACTTTGTATTACAACTGAACTCTGGACATTTCTACTGGGAAGGCAGCATATTTGTAGGGATCAGAATAGTGGGGATTCTGTAGGACTGTGATCCTTGCTCTCCTATCCTCTACATCACTGACTTTGGTTGATCTGGTGTCAATCATTGACCAGCAGTGGACTCCCCTTCACATTTTATTCGTAGACAGTAGCCTTAAGAGGGATCTTTAGCAAGTATTGCTTGATGAACAAGGAAGGGTATGTTTATGGCATAGCAGTATTGGTGTGTGTAGATCACAGAAACTGGATACATTTTCAAAATATGATTATAACTACATTAATTAAGATAATCTTTCTTCTTTTCATCTTTTGATTTTTAATGCTGAACCTTTGCTATATCAGTCATCATTTTCTGTGGAGAAGAGGTCCCATATGCTGTGTTTGCTCATGTACTAGTTCTAGGATTTCTGCATGGGTGATAAAATGTTTACTAATGTCTACCTGATACAAAAGGTAGGCAGCTGTCATAATAGGGAGCTTTCAGTTTGGTTCTTGTTTTGGGTGTCATGGTTTTAGCCGTCATATTAATTTGACAGGACAATTGGCAATTACTTGAAATATGGAATACAGATTCTTTGGTAACCTTAGATGACAGTAGGTACTTATGTTGCAGAATGAGCCCCTGCACTGAAGTGTGGCCTTTAGCTAACTTAGTTATAGGAGATTCCGTATAGATTGCTGAAGAGTAAATACCTTCTGGTATTCTGATTTTGGTTGCTGGTCAAAAATGATGCTTTTCCTTCCTGATGGCCAGATTACTAGTAGCTTGCGTTATTTTGTCTTGTGTCAATTTGTTTTAATTGGTGTCTGGAATAATCTCCATACCCTTTTACTGATTTTCTCTAATGATGATTGAATTCATCACCTTGCTGAGTTTCATTATGTCTGCGTTCTATTTTCTTATCCAGGAACTCACCTGTATTTTACTTTGGAATACTCGCATCTGCCTATTCCTAACTTCTCTAAGTAGCTACACGTGTACCTGTGTGGCAGGGAGCTGTGTCTCCTGTTGTGCTCTTACTGTCTTTTTATACTGCCCTCTGGACCCTCAGCTGAGCCATACAATCACCTGACAAGAATTTGTCATGTGAGAATTTAGAGATCCGTCAGGATAGATGATCATGCCCTTCCACATCAGTTTTCCCATTTCTTAGGCTCCTCGCATCTCATTCCTTCATGTGTTGTCTCTATTTCAAAACAAAACAAAAATAGCATCAGTTAGAATTAATAGCCATTTTGTAAGTTTATTTGATTGTATCGCTTCTTTTAAGTGTGTCTATGGCACCACTGCTTTCTAAACTTGTTTTCTGGACTCCTGAGTTCTTGATTCCTTACATGTTTGCTGATGACTCATATCCTTTTTGCCTAGAATGTTCAGATCCTAGGAATTGACACCTGTAATGGCCTCTGTGGAACTTCTGTTTTAATGAAGTGCATATATGACTTGTCATCCAATGATGACCTGTTTTCCCTTTCTCCAAGCAGGAATGGGATCAGGTAACCCAGAGTGCCTCTTACACACATTGTTTAAGAGACAGCATTTGTTTTCTTTCTGACAACTTTCTTTCTATAGCTTGACTTGATAGGAAGAAAAACTGGGTTGATCTGGGATAATCAGTAGTTGTCACATCAGTACACAGGCAGTTACAGAACGGTCATTTCAAGGCAGGCCCTTGTGCTTTGAGGTATTTTTGAGCACCCTAACATGGAGCTGTTAGGGTTAACTCTGAATCCAGGTGATTGCCAAGGACCACTATCAGAATCAGCCAGGTATTTATTGAGCACCTAGGCACAATGCTATTTGGTGACCTGCTTCTTAGGACTTACAATGTGAGCCTTTATTTTGCTTCCTCTGCAATTCCACCCTTAGCCATTACGTTGTCAGCCTGCCTGCCTTCCTCTGCCACATTTATGTCTTCCTAACCTTACCCCTGTAATAGTGATCATTTCATCATCATGCTCATTTCCACTACCCCTTCTCCCTCTCTCTTCTCACCCCTGCAAACAAATTTAGAAAAGGAAGGGAAACAAAGAAAGAAACAAACAAACAAAAAGTCACCATTATGATGGGATTAAGGCATAATATCTCAGTAAGAAGGGGTAAATTAGTTTTCCTTCATGGTATATACTGCCTGTTTCTATCCATCCTCTTTTTTTGCTGCTTTTTCTTTGCTCTTCCACTCCAGTCCTTAAGTGAATTGAGTTTTATTAGTTCCTCTAATCCCTTTTCATTATAACAGTGTGCCATAATCTGCTTGAAAGTTTTTCATACTTACCGATGTTTTATTGCTAGTCATTCATCCCTGATGAACACCAACAAATTGTATGTGAGAGATGGATTTTATAGGGTTTGGATACAAGGCTGGAGAATTGTGTCAGTGTGAAAAGAGGGCCCCCCTGGAGATCTCAGTGTAAAATTAGAGGACATCTAGAACAACACCACATTTACATAGTTCTTCAGTATTGGTAAAAGGGTTATTTATACTTTAAATTCAAGTTGTCAAAAATGGAGACGTTGCACATGAGGCTAAATATTATTCAAGGTTTTTATCAATTGATGTTATAAGCTGTCAACATTTAAATCTACCAATGACTTCTGATGCCATGTTGTACAAAAAGAAGGAAAACACCCTTTCAACAACTTGGGATTTGAGCCATTTCTGTATGATTGGGGCTGTTCACTAAGTGAATGTTGTGTTTTGTGATGAGGTGGAGCAGAGGGCAAGGGATTTTTAACTGAAAATTTTTAGCTTGTCCTGTAGGACTTGTTAACTTTCTATTACTTCAGCCTAATCCATACAGAACTCCCAACAACTCAACTTGTGGCTGATCCAACCAGTGGCATGAGGTGGACTGATAGTTTTAGAAAAATTACACTCTTTGGATTTTTTTTTTAGTTGGACAGGAACCATGTATTATATTAATAGTCTTAAAGCCAGAGAACTGGGAATGTAATCTTTTTTCCTGTGTCTCTAAGTGACTCTGAATTGGAGTGAGGTTGGCATTTCTGACCTGTATCTACCTGCTGTTTTTTATTGGGTTTATACTCAACCTTGAATACAGATTTGGACACCAATTTAAAAAAATTAACTTTTTCTGTTATATTTCAATTTAATTTTTGATTTCAAATTTTTTCTTTATGTTATATTTCAAATAAAGTGAAACTTGAAATGATCTGAAAATACTTTATTATTGGGAAAAGAGATGTGGAATTTTTTTTTCAAGAAACACAATTTAATTTGTCCTGGGGCATGTAATAACTTAAGCTAAGTTAATAAAGTAGTATTAAGTAAAAAGAGCTCAGTAACCCCATAATAAAAAAGAATGATTTTGATGACTTCTGATATTTAGATGAAAATAAAATAAAAAACTTAATGTTCTTGAGTTGATTTTCTTAAGTATGTTATGGTTTCCTGTAGTTTTGATTCTGCCCTTTACTGATAGAGAAAAAGGGTTTGCTGAGCTCAAGTAAACATCAGCCTTATATAACTTTTAAATTTATATAAATAAATGAAATTGTCCTGCTAGTCAAGGTTTTTTAATCAATGGCTGTTACTTCTGAACATTGTGACTGTGAGAATTTCAAGTCATATAATTGGCATCACCTTTGTATTTGCATTTTTCTGTGCCCTTAAGGACAGCTTTATAAAGGGAAGAGAAGTTTGTTCTTTTTGATATGTTAAATTTTTAGGTGTGCTCCTTTAACAAGACGCTAGACTCACTTGTTTAAAATGTAGAAGTCTTTTCCATAGATATTGTTTTGATGGTCCGTTAGAAAAACTTTCTTGGTAGTAGCTTTTGTCTCTAAGTATTCTCTTATTTGAATCATTGATTGTCACTAAGTATTCTACTTGAATTATTTATTGAGTTATTAAAACCACTAATTTGAAGTTACTGCTTTTGTAGGCATGTGCTTATAGTTAATCCCCATTTGGGGTCCTTTAGGTCTTTTGAAATAGTTTGTTAATTGCTCACATGTGATAAATGTTACAGTTCAACCCTGAAACGTTAGAATAATTAAGAGTTAGCTGTACTTGCTTAATTCCAAACAATTCAGGTGCGATACCAGCAGCTACTTTTCTACCCACTGCCAGATACTTAGACAAAATGTTCGGAGAGTGTGGGGAGGTGCTGATCTGTTGAAAAGCACAAACAATTTTATTTTAGGCTAGTAGGCCATTCAACTGCTCGGTGTTCTGTTTTGTACTAGAAGTGACATTAAAGAATACTTACAGATGAATAGATTTTGCTGCCAGTGCTGATGATCTCAAAGGTTAGAGCTGTGCTGGGAACTCTCTACAGTCTGGTTAATAACAGTTCTGTCAGAGATTGTCTCAGTATTAAGTATCAGTCAGATGTTGAAACTTCAGTTAGGCCTTTAGATCATGTAGTCCATATATCCTTTCTGTAGCTACAGTAGGGTTTTTGGACACTGGCTCCCAAAAGTCAGTTGCTGATGATAACTTTTGAGGTTTTTACTATAATATGCTTTCTAGTTGAAATATTAGTATTTGTACAATTGTATATTTAGCATACCACACAACTAGTTTTGTGAAAAAATAAACTAATAAAGAGTATACCTTTTATGTATTGTATATGTGTTAGTGTATTTCCATTTGCCAATATATTCATACTAGTAAAAATTGGAAAAAAAAAAACATTTTTTAACACCTTGTAACAGTGAAAGTACTTTAACTAGTAGGTGGAAATCTTCCCCCAACCAAAGGGTTATTTGATATGTAACCAAAGGGTTATTGGATTTTTCTTCCCTGCTTGTCTCTAATTAATAACTCTTTATTTTAAATTTAGATATACAGGATTATTAAGATTCCTTTATAAATACTTACCTGAATTGGCATTTTCACAGCCACACTTCTAGAGTTTTTCTTTTTTAAAGGTATAAATGTAGCCAAAATATTAACAAAAATTATCAAATCATGCTGTGAACAAATTCACATCACATCTCTGGGCTATTTTGGCTTTTTAAAAATATCATTTCTGAGCAAACATGCTGAAGTCGATTTAAAAGTAAAATTAGTAATCCGTAAACTATGAAAATAGCAAAATGAGAAAGGGAAACTTTCCTTAACATTAACAGAACTAGTGTTACTTTGTTTCCATTTTTCATTCTTATTTTAGTCCTTGTTTATCTGAGCATTGATATTTAATATAAAAGTTACAGGTAAATCTGCATATATAACATAGATGCCAGTTAATAAATTTTATTTGCTTATAAAATACTGTAGCTAGCAAGCTGTACATTTTAAGTAGCAAAGTTAAATTTGTTTGGAATCTACGGAATTTCTCAAAAACGAAACTGAGAGAACCTACTTCTATTCCTTAAAAAACTGCTTCTTCTCATGTCACATGAAATACATCTTTTGTATCTCTTTGTGCCTCTGGCTTCTTTTCTGTAAAATGGGCTCAAGAATTTAATTGACTGCCTTCATCCCTTTCAAGAACATTGACAGATACCTCGAAGTCTTTGGAAGACAAAATGCCACCTTGTGTATTTTTTGATACTAACTTGCCTTGTAGGTATGTACTATGTATTGTACACAGTGGCGTGGTGTGATACTGTGAACTTTTTTTTATGAGAACAGAAGTTGTTTGCATGCTTTGATGTTAAACTATAATTTCATTATTAATGTTTTATAATTTCTGAACATGATTCTCTCCTCTGTCTCCAGTGCAGTGGGCATTGTCCCTCCAAATACCTCTGTGTTCTATGCTGTTCTTGAATAAGAGGTGGGAGGTGGGGTACTTAATGTTTTCTGGCATTCTCTTAGAAATGTGCAAAAAATTGTTGTACACCTTGGTTAGGAATATATCCCTGGTACAGCTTGGTTAGGAATATATGGAGGAGGGCTTTGTTAGTTTAGGAATAGACAAAAGAGTCCTCTGTTTTCTCATTTTTAGGTTTTCTTCCACAGGTTTATGCTGCCCTGCATTTTGTTTTTAGTGTATAGAAAGTACAGTTAAAGGACAGAGTCCCAGTCTGGGATTTTGGGGACCCGGATTCTTGTCTGTGCACTGCTTCTGTACTAGTATTCACTTTATCCAGTTCTGGACTATTTCCCATCTTTGTGAATGAGGACATTGTGGTATGGTGATGCTAGTGAGTGAAGAGGGATGTTCTTGCATTGAATGCCTAGACTCCATACCATTTTGAAATGGTGATTAAAAGTATGTATAAAGCTACCTATAATTATTCATATGAAACTGTTACAACTCATTATCATTTTCTCTATATTTGCATTTGGAGGTTAATTTTTCCTGCCTAAGAACTTTGTTGTGTAACTCCCAACATTATTAGTAAATGCTTGTGGTTAAATTGCCCTGTCTCCTTTAAAGGATTTCTAAGTGCTGTTTGTTAAACTTTCTGTGGTAAAAATTATTCTTGTAAAGCATAAGAAAAGATGATAATTTTCATATCTAGTTAATATTTGTCAAGTTTACTTGGTAATTTTTAGTCTTGTGGTAGAGGTTTTTCTCCACCACAAGACTAAAAATTATTATTATTTTTTGACAAAATTATTATTATTATTATTATTTTTGACATCTTTTGTCATTCTTTTCCAGAGAATTCGGTCAACAGTGGATGAAAAAGAACAAAAACAACTTCTTATGGATTTGGACGTAGTAATGCGGAGTAGCGATTGCCCATACATTGTTCAGTTTTATGGTGCACTCTTCAGAGAGGTAGGAATAAACTGGGTTTTAGCTGATGAATGAGTATCTAATTGGTTCAGATGACGATGGCAGGATTAGATTCTAATCTTAAATGCCATACGTTAGTCATAAGTTAATATCTCTGTATCTTAGTATGTAACCATGATAATCTACACAGTAACTTCTGATGCTCTTTTCGAGGTAGTGGGTAAGGGGTGAATCACATATATTTTGTGTGTGTGTGTGTGTGTGTGTGTGTATTTTAGTATTTGTGGCTATCATTTGTAAATCTCATATTTCCTTTTTTTATTTACAAATATTTTCTTTAAGAACCTGCCAAATCAACTGACTTCTAAATATCAGTGCTTTTGCTGTAGGTTTAGATTTTCATTGGGCCTTCAGCAGTGCCTCCCCCAACTTTGCTTTTTTAAATTTACTCATCTGTCATCAAGTGTATGTCTGCATTTAGTATAAACCTTTGTCTGTCTCTGCCCATAATCCTGAAGTATACCCAACAGACATGGAAATTAGCAGTTACAATAGAAATTATTTTTTTCTGATTCTCTTATCCAGATTTTTGTGTAGAAACTAAAGCTCTAATTTCTTGGTCTTATAACCATGTTTCTTCTTTTGGCCTCTGGTTATTCTGTATCCTAACTTGGATTATCATTTCTGCCTCCAGCTGTCAGTCCACTTACTCATTTCCGGTCATGCAGCTGCCTGTAGTGTGGAATTGAGTTTGGGCTAGGAGCAGAGCTGGAGCTGTAAATGAGTCAGTGCATTATGGTATCCTAGACTATCATCAAAAATTGTGATACTTAGTTGAGTAGGACTTGAACTGAACTGCTAAGCATTGCAAATACTCTTTAAAAAAATACCTTTCTCATTTTGAAAATGTTAGGATGAATAGCTGGGTTATAATAAACTGGTAAGAAAAAGCCTCCCACTCCTCTCTTCTTTTTGGGATGGGATCATAGAGTGTAGCCTTGGGGTTTTTGCTGTTAATGGCTTTAAAATGAATACATTTTTTTTTTTTGAGGCGGAGTTTCGCTCTCGTTACCCAGGCTGGAGTGCAATGGCGTGATCTCGGCTCATCGCAACCTCTGCCTCCTGGGTTCAGGCAATTCTCCTGCCTCAGCCTCCTGAGTAGCTGGGATTACAGGCACGTGCCACCATGCCCAGCTAATTTTTTTTTGTATTTTTAGTAGAGACGGGGTTTCACCATGTTGACCAGGATGGTCTCGATCTCTTGACCTCGTGATCCACCCACCTCGGCCTCCCAAAGTGCTGGGATTATAGGCGTGAGCCACCGTGCCCGGCCATGAATAGATATTTTTAAACAGGGTTGAATGTGGTACTGAATAGAAATATATGAAATCTTATAATTGGAAAATATGTTAGAGGTTAGTTAATTCTAAACCTAATTCTGAAATTTTTATTTGTTTTTCTGTGCACTTAACTAGGTAACTAGTAACAATGCATTCTACTTCATGACAGAGCCCATTTCTTTGTTGAGTCACTAATTGTTAATTCTGGACTCATGTAGTTTCTTTTTATTCCTGTCTTGGTACTTTTTATTCATTTTTATGACCAGATATACTGAATTTATTAATTTTCTTCCATCATTTCACATCAGCATTATATTAAATCAGTATACAGTCATATATTCATGTGTATGACTATATCTTGGACCTAAATATTACATAATATTATTCTAAATGTTTGGGACTTTCTTCATGTTGCACAAGAATCTTTCCATCTCCTCCTCTGCCTATTCCCAAACTGTGAACTTTTCTTCACAATCATTAAATCATCACACTGTATGCAGAACAATAGTTAATTAGGGATTGAACTAGGTTTTCTCTCCTAACCAGATTCTCTGATCAGCTTTTTCATTGCTGTATTCATTTTCGCTATAGACTTTCCCCAGCTCTATCTGAACCCTAAATCGCCTCCATAGTGCTGGAATATACCAATTTATTTCACTTGTTCACTTATTTAGTCATTCATTTAAGTACCGTTTACATACCTAGCCTTGGGCTAGATAGTGTGCTAGTCTGATTGTATGAAAAGAAAGCCGAGTAAGTCATATCCATGATTGATAAAAGTGTGGAAACAAAGCACAGAAGCTTAGAGTAGTACCTGAACAATATTCTGATGGTTTTCTTATGGACAGCTGAGTAAATTTGATTTTATGTCTCGGAAAAGTTGAAGGGAGTTGGCATATGCAGCTGTAAACACTGACATCTGTTGAATGCTTTACAGTTTTCACATATATTGTCTTCCCATATATGCTTTATAGTTTTCACATATATTGTAATCTTTGGGATTTGGTGGTATTATCCCCTATTTCCAGATAGGGAAATGAAATTTAGTGTTTTTGACAAAAGTTACATAGCCAACAAGTGGCAGAGATGGGATTCCAGAGACAGAAATCTCACTGTTCTTTCTGTTTTATTAGAAGTGGCCCAGAGATGAAGATATATATGCTTTTTAAATAAGAATTTTGATATAAGATGTATGATAAGATGAAGGTTACTTCACACTAAGATGAGATGAAGGAACTACACAGTTAGGTTGTAGAAAAACACAAAATGCCTAAGTAGATGAAACACGAGCTTTCCCCCCAAATTAGAATGGAATCTGTAATAGGTACTTTCTCAATAATAAAAGATTAAATTTTAAAAAAGCAGAAAGTAGGGCTGGGCATGGTGACTCACACCTGTAATCCCAGCACTTGGGGAGGCCAAGGCAGGCGGATCACAAGAAGAGGAGTTAGAGAGCGGCCTAGCCAGCATGGTGAAACTGTGTTTCTACTGAAAATACAAAAAATTAGCTGGGCATGGTGGTGTGTACTTGTAGTCCCAGCTACTTGGGAGGTTGAGGCAGGAGAATTGCTTGAACCCAGCAGGCGGAGGTTGCAGTGAGCTGAGATCGAGCCACTGCACTCCAGCTTGGGCAACAGAGCAAGACTCCGTCTCAAAAAGAAAAAAAGCAGAAAGTACAACTTTTACAATAGTGAAAGTGTTACTTTTATTATTTACCTTTAATGAGTGAATAGTAAAAGTGTATTTCCCGAAGTTACAAAGGGTTAAAAATACTAAAATAATGAACAGACTTAGTAAGAGTTTAAAGAAACGTTTTTCTTTTGCAGTAGATAATTTACATGCATCTTTTTTTGGTAACGTGACCTTCAGTTCCAGTAATAGAACACAAAATCTGAATTCATGAAAGGAAATGATAGAAATGAATGTACATAGTCAGGACTTTTTACTTTACCTTACCATCATTGTGTATGAGAGAGAGTGCTTTCAATTCCTGTTATTGTGAGACACCCTCCAGGGATTCATTTCACCTAATTTGTACAACCACTAGACTTCAGCTCATGTTTTGGTTCAGTCAGCCATCCATCAAGGAGCTTCTGAGATGTTATTTTTCTTATTCTTGCAGCTACTATATATTTATTTAAATTTAAATGTTATTTAAATTTAAGGGGTACAAGTGCAACTTTGTTACATGGATATGTTGAGTAGTGGTGCAGTGTGGGTTTTTAGTGTATCCATCACGCGAACAATATACATTGTACCCATCAAGCAATTTTTCATCATCCACCTTCTCAACTCCTCCCACCCTTCTATGTCTCCAGGATCTCCAGTTCTGTACTGTGTCCATGTGTGTACATGATTTAGCTCCCACTTATAAGCAAGAGCATGCACTATTTATCTTTCTGTTTGTGAGCTGTTTCACTAAAGATAATGGCCTTCAGTGTATCTGTGTTGCTATAAAAAATAATTTTTTTAAAGGCTGAATAGTATTCTGTTTTGCATATATGCCATGTTTTTAAAAATGTGGACATTTAGGTTGATTCCATGACTTTGTTATTATACATAGTGCTGCAGTAAGCATAACAGTGCAGGTTATCTTTTTGATATAATGATTTATTTTTATTTGGGTAGATACCCAGTAGTAGGATTGCTAGATCAAATGGTAGTTCCACTACTTAGAGCAGGCGTCCCCAAACTGTGGGCCGCATGCGGCCCCCTGAGGCCATTTATCCATGCCCCCCCTCCCCCCTGCCTCACTTCAGGAAGGGGGGCACCTCTTTCATTGGTGGTCAGTGAGAGGAGGACAGTATGTGGCAGCCCTCCAGCGGTATGAGGGACAGTGAACTGGCCCCCTGTTTAAAAAGTTTGGGGACACCTGACTTAGAGATTATCTTGCTGTTGGGTAGTATTGAGCATCTGAAAGTTCTGTAACTTATTCAGAGCAGTGAATAATACTTAATATTGAAGTTAGTAACTTCTTTATTGCCATTGTCTTCAACCATGCATACTTCTTCCTAGGATGGAACTGGACTCAAAAGTCCAAAGTACAGCTTGGATTTGGTTTAGATAAGTTACTAGATCGCTCAATTGCACAGGTTTCTAAAAGTCATTTTTCAGGGTTTGTAGGTAGGTGGGAAAAGAGCTTGATAATAGTAGAATAATGGAAGTAACTTTTAGCCTATATTTTACAAAAAAGACCTACCACTTAATCTTAACAATACTGAAACTTAGTATCACTTAAAAATCCTTTCTTTCACTTAAAAATCCTTTGCTTATGAAATAACTATTGCTAGCACACTATACATTTTAAGTAGCAAAATTAAATTTGTATGGAATATATGAAATTCCTCAAAAATGAAACTAATGTCTTCTAATATATGAAACTTGAGAATTTCATAGCAGGTAAACTCTTATTTTAAACCTCTTTGGAGGTTGGGAAATAAATTCTAGTTGAGAAAGCACTGTTCTTAGTAACTTGTAAATGTAGAAATTCATCTGACTATAGAGGCAGTGATGCTGGCTGAAGTGAGCCTTTTCTATCCTGACTTCCCCTTTTCTGTCCTTATGTCCCCCCCCTTCTCCTGTCCCTTTTATTTCTCCATGCAAGTTTTAAATGCAGCTTATGGAGGTAAAATTGACTGATAAACTTCCCATATGTAAAATGTACAGTTTGATATGCTTGAATAAATGTATATACCTGTAGAATTATCACCAAAATCAAGATAATGAATGTACCCATCAGTCACGAGTTTCCTTCTGCCACATAGGTAATACCTGCCACCTCTCTGTTGTCCCCATCCTCAGATAAGCACTGATCTGCTTTATGCCACTATAGATTTATTTGTATTTTCTAGATTTTTATATAAATGAAATCTTACAGTGTATACTTTTCAGTTTGTTGTCTTTCACTCGATATAATTGTTTTTGCATTTATCAGTAGTTTATTTCTTTTAATTGCCAAGTACTATCTGTGATGTTACATTGTGCAGATATATCAGTTTGTTACTCATTTACCTGTTGATGGCCATTTGGATCGTTTTCCGTTTTTGTCTATTACAAATAAAGTTGCTTTGAGCATTTATGTCTAATTGTATAGACAAGCTTTTATTTTTCTGGGGTAATTACATGGGGGTGGAATAGCTAGATCATACTGTAGGTGTGTGTTTAACTTTTTAAAAAATGTGCAAGCCTTTTTCTAAGGTAGTTATATCATTTTATACTTTTGCCAGTAGCATTTGAGAGTTCTGTTTCTTCCATGTCTTTTTTTTTTTTTTTTTGAGATGGAGTCTCGCTCTTGTTGCCCAGGTTGGAGTGCAATGGTGTGATCTCAGCTCACTGCAACCTCTGCCTCCCAGGTTGAAGTGATTCTCCTTCCTCAGCCTCCTGAGTAGCTGGGATTACAGGCATGCGCCACCACACCCAGCTAATTTTTTGTATTTTTAGTAGAGATGGGATTTCTCCATGTTGGTCAGGCTGGTCTCAAACTCCCGACCTCAGATGATCCACCCACCTTGGCCTCCCAAAGTGCTGGGATTACAGGTGAGCCACCACGCCCAGCCTCTTCCATGTCTTTTCTAACACTTAGTATGATCTTTTGTGTTAATCTTTAGCCATTCTAGTAAATGTGTGGTGCAGTCTCTGTATTTTTAATCTGTAAGTTTTTAATGACTTACAGTGTTGAATGTCTTTTCATGTGCTTCTTTACCAACTTTATATCTTCTTTGATGAAGTTAGTTAATATCTGTTCTACATTTTTATTTAAATTGGGATATTTATTACTCAGTTTTGAGAAGTTTTAAAAAATATGTTTTGAATACAAGTTTATCATCAAACCTACAATTTGCAGATACTATCTTCTATCTGTGCTTATTTTGTTATATTTTTAACAGTGTTTTTGGAGAGCAAAAGTTTTTAATGTTGATATAGGCCAATTTTTAAATTCATGTATTGTGCTTTTGATGTTGTTTATAAGAGCTCTTGTCTAACTCTCTTACGTTTTCTCCTAGCAGTTTTATAGTTTTAGGTATCACATACTTATCATCCATTTGGAGTTAGTTTTTATATATATTGAGAGTTATTTATTGATGATTTTTTTTTTTTGCATATGGATATCCTTTGCCCCTTTATCAGATATCAGTTGTCCATAGAGAGGTGGGTCTATTTCTGGACTATCTGCTCTGTTCCGTTCATCTGTTTTCTGTCTTTACACTAATCTCACATGGTTTTGGACTACTACAGCTTAATAGAAAGTCTTCAGATTTAAGAGTGTTGATCCTTAAACTTTGTTCTTTTAAAAGTTGTTTTGGCTGTTTCATATCCTCCATTTTCATGTGGATTTTAGAATCCACTTGTCAATTTCTACTAAAAAAAGATGCAAACAGGCCGGGCGCGGTGGCTCAAGCCTGTAATCCCAGCACTTTGGGAGGCCGAGGCGGGTGGATCACGAGGTCAAGAGATCGAGACCAGCCTGGTCAACATGGTGAAACCCTGTCTCTACTAAAAATACAAAAAATTAGCTGGGCATGGTGGCGTGTGCCTGTAATCCCAGCTACTCAGGAGGCTGAGGCAGGAGAATTGCCTGAACCCAGGAGGCGGAGGTTGCGGTGAGCCGAGATCGCGCATTGCACTCCAGCCTGGGTAACAAGAGCAAAACTCCGTCTCAAAAAAAAAAAAAAAAAAGATGCAAACAGCAACAACAAAAAACAGCCTGCTGGGATTTTTGATTGGGATTTTGCTAAATTTGTATGTCTACTGGGGAAACATTGATACCTTACAATAATAAGTCTATTGACCCTTTAATGTGGCATCTCACTCCATTATTTTACATCTTTAATTTTTCTCAGCAATATTTTATAGTTTCACTGTGTAACTCTTTCATGTTCTTACTAGAGTTGCCTTTAAGTGTTTAGTATTTTTAATGCTATAATATATATTTTTAAATTTAATTTTCTCTTGTGACTAATATGCAGAAATATCATTTGATTTTTTTATATTGATCTTGTGTGCAGCAACCTTGTTAAACATATATTCTAGTAGCTTTTTCAGGTTCTTTCAGATTTACTACATAGATAATCATTTTGTCTGTTAATAAAGAGAGTTACTTCCTTCTTTCTCAATTAGTGCCTTTATCTCTTTTTGTCTTGCCTTATTGCACTGGCTAGAACCTTCAGTATGCTGTTGAATAGATGCGGTGAGAGTAGGCATCCTTGTTTTCTCTTTTCTGATTTTAGAAGAAAAGCATTCATGTTTTCATCATTAAATATAATATTAGCTATGGGCTTTTGATTTTTTTTTTTGTAATTGGTTGAGAAAGTTTCCTTTTACTCCTAGTTTGCTGAGAGATTTTGTCAGGAATGGATGTTAGATTTTTGTCATATTCTTTTTCCACATCTTTGATGTGTTTTTGAGATACATGATTTGTTTATTGTTTTAATAATGGTAAGTTATATGGATTGATAACAGATATTAAACATAACATTTATTTCTGGGAGCAATCCACTTGGTTATGACTTTTTTTTTTTTTTTTTTGGTCTATCATTGGATTCAGTTTGCTAAATTACTAAAATTTAGATAATTTGCTAAAATTCATTAAAAATTTTTGTATCTTTAAGATGCATTGATGTATGGTTTTCTTATTTCTCTCTGACTTGTATCAGTGTAATGCTAGCTTCATAGGATGAGTTGGGAAATATTTCCTCTTCCTGAATTTTCTAGAAGAATTTATATAGAATTGGTATTATTTCTTCTGTAAATATTTGATAGAATTTACCAATGAAGCCACTTGAACTTGGAGATTTCTTTGTGAGAAGATTTTTGACTGAGTATCCAATTTCTTTCAAAGATAGAGTTCTGTTCAAGTTATGTGTTTCTTGTTGAGTGATCTTTGGTATTTGTTTCTTTCAAGAAATGTATCCCTTTTATCTAAATTATCAAACTTACTGGAATAAAATTATTCATAATATTCCTTTTCTATTAATATTGGTAGAGTCTGTAGTGTATTACTTTTGTCTTCCCTGTCCCTCCTTCCCTCCCTCCTACTTGTTTCTGATACTGGTAATTTATGTCTTTTTTTCTTCCCAATTAGTCCAGCTAGAGGTTTATCAATTTTACTAACCATCTGTATGAACCAGCTAGCTCTCAGTTAAATGATTTTCTTATCTTTCTCTCTCTCTCTTTTTTTAAAAGAGTTAGGGTCTAGCTCTGTGACCCAGGCTGGAGTACAGTGGCGTCATCCTAGCTCAACACAACCTTGAATTCTTGGGCTCTAGGGATCTTCCCACATCAGACTCCTGAGTAGCTGGGACTATAGGCATGCACTACCACCACCTGGCTAATTAAATTATTATTTTTATGTGTATTTAGTTGGGGTCTTGCTTTGTTGCCTAGGCTAGTCTCAAACTCCTGGCCTCAAGCCATCCTCCCACCTTGGCCCCCTAAATCACTGGAATTACAGGCATGAGCCATTGCACCCGGCCTTAGTTATATGATTATCTGTGTTGCTTTTCTGTTATTATTTTTTGATGGGGGGGTCATTCTGATTGTGGTTCCTTCCTTTATTTATTTATTTATTATTTATTTTACTTTAGGTGCATACTGTATTTGGCATTTCTCCCCATGCTATCCCTTCCCACCCTCCTCTCCCTCCCCACCTCTTGCTGTCTCTCCCCTACCCCACCTCAACTGTCCCCAGTGGGTGATGCTCCTCTCCTGAGTCCACATGTTCTCGTTGTTCAACACCCACCTATGAGTGAGAAGATATGGTGTTTGGCTTTCTGTTCTTGTGTCAGTTTGCTGAGAATGATGGTTTCCAGATTCATCCAAGTCCCTACAAAGGACATGAACTCATCGTTTTTCATGGCTGTGTAGTATTATATGTGCCACATTTTCTTTTTGCTTAATTTGCTTTTCTTTTGTTTCTTAAGGTGGTCCATGCTCTTTTTATACTGTGAAACATTTTAAACATAGACTAAATTACAGAAGAGAAACAACTACCCAAATCTTATATTGGCATATTTATTCTTTATCTGTCTTTAAATATTATAAATACAATTAAAGCCCTGATCACATTTCCGTTTACAGATCTAAACACTACCCTGAATGTTTCCTTCAATTTGTTTGCTTGTTTAGGTTTTCCACACGTGCATTTCCCCCTACATTTTACGTTATATTGCTTTCTGTATTTTCAGTTTAAGTAAATGGAATCCTATGTGCATTCTCTATTGTACATTTTGTTTGGCATAGTTTTATTCAACATAGTTTTCAAGGTTTATGTAAATACAGATTTGTAATATATAGACTTAGTTAATTTATTTTAACTACTATGTAGTATTCTAATGATTAAATATACCCTATTTTATTTTATTTTTAGAAATCCTAATGTAGATTGCTTCTAATTTTTTATAATTATAAACAGTACAAAAATGACCAATTGTTTTGCATCTCTTCTTGACAATTTAGGTTACAGATTATTTAGCATATGTCCATGGAAATATAATTGCTATATATAATGATACAAATGTCTCCAACTTGAGTACTGACTTACATTTCCGCCAGAATTTCTGTATCAAGAATTGTATTTGATATTAGTTATTCCTGACTATTAGTAGTTTGCTTAGTTTATAGTTTCAATTGTTAGGGTTACCTCATGGTCGAGGTTGGCTCCTAGAGTTTAGCTATCATGTCGATACCAGCCTGGCCAACATGGTGAAATTCCGTCTCTACTAAAAATACAAAAATTAGCTGGGAATGGTGGTGCATGCCTGTAATAGCTACTCAAGAGGCTGAGGCAGGAGAATCACTTGAAACCGGGAGGTGGAGGTTGCAGTGAGCTGAGATCACACCACTGCACTGCAGCCTGGGTGACAGAGCGAGTCTCAAAAAAAAGAAAAGATATTTGGTGTCAGTCATTCCTGACTGTTGTAATAGCTAGCTTAGTTTATAGTTTCAGTTGTTAAGATTACTTCATGGTCCACATTGGCTCTAAGAGTTCAGCTATCATGTCCATGTGAAGGAAGAAAAAAACGGAAGAACTAAGAGGATTTTCCTGGAGTCATGAACCAATGGTTTTGTGTTGATACCGCTTTGGTTGCCTTGCTTTACATTTAAAGACTGGGAAATGTAGATTTGATCTAGGTACATTGTACAGAGGAAAGGGGGAATGTTTATTGAGTATGCCATCAGCATTTACTGTCACAGGTCTTTTTTTTCCTGGTCTGTACTAACATTTGATAATAAACATTTAATTTTTGACAGTTTGAAATGGTATCTCACTTTTAAAATTGCATTTCCTTGATTGGTGAGATACAGATTTTTTTGACACGTATTTAGGTTTTTAAAAAAATTGCCTTTGATGTTATTCTACTGTTTTGTTTTTTCCTAATTAATTTAGTGTAACTATTATTCAGGAATATAAAACAATCTATAATGCAAGTAATATTTGAATAATACCATTTAATTATAGCCAGCATCCAGTTGTTTAACAAGTATTCTTTGAGTCCTTGCTCTGGCACAGGTTACATTCTAGTAGGGAATATATATGACGATCATAATAAGTAAGTAAATTATACTTTATATTAGAGGATGGTGAGGGCTTCACAGAACAGAGCAGGGTAAGGGAATGCCTGGTGGGATGACTTGCACTTTATGTCAGTACAAATGCACTTTATATCAGTGGTATTGATCTTTTGATTCTTTACGTCTAAATAGATGTTTTTGTCTTATTTTTAAACTTTTGGTACGTTGTCCTTGTTTATACAGAGGTATTCATTATAATGGAGATAAATTTAACAGGTCTTATCTTTTGGGATTTGTTGTTTTTATGTGTGTTCCTGGGAAAAAAATTTTTCTGACATAAGAGTCATGGAGAACTCTTACAAAAAAGGTTTTAAATGTTTGCTTTTACAAAATCCATTTGGAAGTTTTTGCTTATATATTTGTCAATGATTTGATGCCAGAATTTAATTTTTTTCTATATGGAAGGCCAGTGGTCCCAGCAGCATTCATTGAATAATGCATTCTTTTGCCACGATTTGCTTTGTTACTTCTGTCATTTGTCAGACTTCTGTATCTGCATGAACTTTTGCATCTGTTTCTTTGGTGTATTTTATCTTTTATTTGTGATGGTTTTATAAAAAGTCTTTATATGGTAGGTCAGTATTTCTTTACAATTATCTAAGTTATTCTTGGCTCCACTTTATATAAGCTTTAGGGTCAGCTTGTTCAGGTTCTTGAATTCTTAGATTAATTTGGGAGAATTTGACATGCTTATGAGCTTCACATTTGTAATCATGGTCTGCCACTCTGTTCAGGTTATTGTTACGTCCTTTAGTAACATTTTATATTTGTTTTCATAAAGGTTCTGCCTATTTTATTATATACATTCCTTGGTGACGTAGTTGGTATCTTTATCGAGAATGACATCTTTTTTACTGTATTTTTAAATTGGTTATTATTAGTATATGTTATTGGTTATATGTGGATCTTTAGGAACTATTATGTTACCTTTGTAGTTCAGATTTTCATTATTCTCCAGCCTTTTTTTTTTTTTTTAAACCCAATAAACCCACATTTATTAACTTTTTCTGTATTTCAGACCTGTGGTCATATTGTTTTCCCCTTGAGCACGACAGTCATGCTGCTGTCACTACTTTTTCAGGCAGCTCACAGCATTTCATTTTTTTGAAATTGCATTTTAGGTTTTGGGGTACATGTGAAGAACATGCAAGATTGTTGCATAAGTACACACATGGCAGCATGATTTGCTGCCTTCCTCTCCTTCACCTATATCTGGCATTTCTCCCCATGCTCTCTCTCCCCAACTCCCCACCCCCTGCTGTCCCTCCCCTATTTCCCCCCGACAGACCCCAGAATTTCATTTTTTAAAACGCAGCTCATTGCTATTGTCTTCTTCTCTGTATGACCAAAAGGAACTGTCAGAGAGATAAGAAAGTTACATTAGGTTATGTTCCTTAAAAATTACAAAGACTTGTCGCTCTGGAGCTCATTGCTCTTTTCTCTCCCCGCTTCTCATCTTCAGTTCTCAGTTTACTTCTTACCTTTATTCTCCCACTCTCATATCCAGCTTTCTCTTTTGTTTGTCCATATTTCCCTTCCTTTCCCCTTCCATTTGGTAACGATAGTTTTTAGCACCTGCCACTCAGTTTAGTTTGTGCTTTGCCTATGTTAACTCATTTGATGTTTGTCACAGTCCACTGAGGATGGTGGGACAGTCTCATTTCATAGATGACATGAGGAGGCCCAAGCTTATGTAAGTAGAAAGTAGGAGAGCTTAGATAATATCGGGCCTTTCAGACTGCTAACATCTCTGTGTGTGTGTGTGTGTGTGTGTGTGTGTGTGTGTGTGTGTCTGTGTTTTCAATTTGCTGTATTATAGAGGTTGTTTCTATCTGCTATTTTTATAAGTGGATGAGGTAAATATTCGTCTCTAATGAAAATTTTTAGTAACTTTTAGACACTACCTGTTTAGGTAGTGTCTCTAAAATAAAGCTGTATCTGTTTTGGGTGGAGGGTGTTACTCGATCTTCCATGAGAGCCATTTTCACAGTGCACTCTAAAGAAAAAGAGGTTTACAGAGAGAAGAAAGATTAAATGCAGAAAATGTAAAAGTTCACCATGTCAGATATGCTTTACAAAAACATATTATGTATAGCCATTTAGCTACATGATTGTTCTAGAAAGTGGTCCTGTTGTAAGAGTGCATTGTAAACGTTGATGGAAGAAAAGCATTAGGGACACTGGATTCTGTTCATGGGTAGTGTATTTTTCTGGACAAGTAATTTTACTTTTAATAAGCATTAATCTCTTAGATAATCCAAGGATAGGATGGATTATATAATTATTATATAATTGAAGAATAGGAGATTAGTGGGTAGAAAATCTTTGATGATAACAGCTGTCTTTATAAGTAACAACACAGGACTATTTAAGATAATTTTTAAAAAATTATTTTGATAGTATTTTCGCTTTTGTAAGGTGCTTTGTAGTTCTTGTTCATCTGTGTATTCTATACTTTTACAGCTATAATCATGGTATTTGCTTATAGTCTTTATTTTTTCACGACTCACGCATACTTCTCATGAACTGTACTGTTTCCAAAAAAAATTGATTTTAGATAATCTCTTTAATATTATACTATTCCCTTTTATAAGATAGTTTATCAGTTTCTAGTTTTGTTTTTTCTTTTTGTAATTTATGAAATAGTTGCTTAAGTTACATTCCCAGTCATAGGATGATTCTGTAAAATGGTATCAACACATTTATTTCTATTTTATTGCCAAATTGCTTTCAAATTGGTTTAAAACAATCTATAATGCAAGTAATGTTTTAATGATTCAGTTTAATTATAGCCAGCATCCAGTCATTTAACAAGTATTTATTGAGTCCTTGCTCTGGCAGAGGTTACATTCTAATAGGGAACATATAAGACAAACATAATAAGTAAATTACACTTTATATTAGAGGATGTTGAGAGCTTTACAGAACAGAACAGAACAGGGTAAGGGAATGCCTGGTGGGATGACTTGCACTTTATGTCAGTTAAAATGGGCCTCACTGAGAAAGTGGCATTTGAACAGGGTCTTGAGGCGAGGCATAGAATTTACTTTATGTATTTTTGTCTTTTTCCTTTTTTTGGCTAATTTAAGAAGTTTATATAGTCTCTTAAGATTACGGTTATCTATTTTTATTAGTAGGAATGAATGGTTTTCCACATATTTCCTGTTTTTTTGTTTGTTTTTTTCAATTTTGGCAAAATTTGAAATGTATGTAAAAGCATAAAAGTTTTCAATATAAAGCTGTCCTTGTCCATACAATTAAAGAGTGGGGAAAATTGGCTTTAATTACATTGTGTTTAAACCTGAGTAGAATATTCCGTTAAGGGCTTTAGTAAGAAAACAAAAATTATTACTAGTTTGAGATTCGAAATAAACAAGAAAATTGTTCCTTTCTATTGTATTTCCATTTTAAGTAAAGGCATGGTGATATATAAGATATATAAGAATAACAGATATTTGTTATTTTATAGGGTGACTGTTGGATCTGTATGGAACTCATGTCTACCTCGTTTGATAAGTTTTACAAATATGTATATAGTGTATTAGATGATGTTATTCCAGAAGAAATTTTAGGCAAAATCACTTTAGCAGTAAGTACCTGGTCTTTAAATTATTCATTGTATATATAGTTATATAGAGATGCTGCTGGAGTTTTGAATGCACGTATCTGAGTGTCACTCACAGTACCTTCCTGAAAATAATTTATAGTTGATAACCAGAGACACAGTCACTTCTGTGGGGTACTTAATACAATAGATCATAATGGTCTAGATAAATACCACCAATGCTCTTTTCCTTTGAATCTCAATGAATCGTAACAGACTTTTCTTTAAATAAGACTAGAAAAAGCAATTTTCTGTTCATTTTTTCCTGTTGCTTTAACTATTTTTAAATTGGTTATATTACTACACTTACCCTGAAATTAATCAGAATCATAGCAGTCTCCTTGAAACCCCATAATTGAAGTCCTTGGACAGAGTATGTTTACTGTGATTTAAGATTTTGGTTATTCAGTCTAAACTATTTAAAATACTGACTAGCGGTTTTAGGGACCAGGCTTACTACTAAATTTGGTTAATTCACTTTTACCAGAGTACCAAAAAAGAAAAAGGGTACTCTTTTACATATGTGTTTATAGTTTTGAAAGTGAATTCGTTGATCAATTTGTTTCTTGCTCTGAATCTTTAAGTTGGCAAATGTTTATACATTTTTTTTCTAAAGAAAAAAGATAATTTACTTTTTATAGAGCAAAATTTATAAGATTCTTGGAAACTCCTGAGAATCTGAGCTAGCATGTTCTGGGTTAGTTGATATATAAACTAAATCATATAGGAAGTTGTAAGATAGATACTTCGGTTGCAGGTAATTTCCTAGCTCTTCCTTAACAGCATACTCGCCCTCCAACGTAGTTCACCAAGATATATACTCTTTCAAATAATGTCATAAAAATATTTTATCAAGTCATTTTATTTTTAAATTTTATAAAAATAATTGTATAAAAAGTAGCTAACTTAGACTAGAAACTTATTCATTATTTAGCTGGGTATATGATATTTTACAGTTATTAGTTTAGCCATCACTTCCAATATATTAAACCAGTATTATCTTGAAACTTGTTACTATTCATAATTATAACAGTAGAAAAAATGATAATAGCTAATGGTTATAAATGCTTATTTGCACCAAACTATTGGTGACATTTAATCTTCATAGCAACTCTGTGGTAAATAGTGTTACCTCATTTTTATGGATGATAAACCTGAAGCATGAACAGATTAAATAATTAACTTGCTTTGAAGTGTATGCAGTTATAAGTGGTAAATGATTTAAATCCAGGCAGAACCCTGTTCTTAACCACTGTATGACATGGTGGCCATGAAATTAGAATTGCAATACAAAGAATATATACTGTAAAAAATGATTTATTCCATATTTACCTAAGTTAAGACTTGGTCATCACCTCGTATATGTATTAAGCACACATGTACAGTTTGTGTTTAGTTTCTTCTTTGTAATCAATAAACCAGCAAACACAAAAGCATAGCTATTCAACAACAAATTTATGTGTTCTACATTTATCGTACCTAGCAGCTTGATGTCAGCAAAGACTTGACCTTACAGCACATGGTTGGTCTGTTGTGTAGTTCTACCTTAGTTTGAGGTGTGTCTCTGTTCCTTGCCTTCCTGAAGAAATGCATAATTTTCCGATCATGATCAGTGACCAAGCAACAGGATAAATTCTGGATAAATTCCCACATGATGAACAGAGATACACTAGCTCTTCGAAAATCACCTTGAAGACTTAGCACCCAGTGAGGGTGAATGATTGTGAGGAACTGAGAATTTAGGAAACTTTTTATTTGCTACTGGACTTAGAAATTGAAATAGTTTTTGCTTTAAGTTTTTAGTACTCCTAGTTGAAATGGAACCAATTCAGTGATCTTTGTTGTCCTGTTTTTTCATTTTGAACATTTCAGAGGCCAGGCACAATGGTTCATGCCTGTAATCCTCACAGATTGAGAGGCCACGGCAGGAGGATCGTTTGAACCCAGGAATTTGAGACCAGCCTGGGCAGCATAGCGAGAACCTTGTCTCTACTAAAAATTAAAAAAGTTAGCCAGGCATGGTGGTGTTTGGGAGGTTGAGGTGGGAGCAAGACCCAATTTCAAAACAAAAAGGAAAAACAAAGACAGGAAGTTTTCGGTTGAAGATACAAAACAAAGATAAAATTTTAAGTGAATTATTAAACAAATTATACCTCTAAAAGTTACTGGGTTTTTTTGTTTGTTTTAGCTGTCTGGGAACATCATACAAAGGCAACTAAGTTTTTAGATCTAAACTTAATCAGTATCTTTAGTTAACAAGAAATGACAGAATATTGAAATATTAAGCTTAAAATGTATGCAAAAGACTACATGGGATGTTACTTGTAATAAACTGTTGTGCTGTTTGAAAAAAAAGAAACAAATTGTTTATCCCATCTCTTCTTTTTCTCCCTAGACTGTGAAAGCACTAAACCACTTAAAAGAAAACTTGAAAATTATTCACAGAGGTGGGTATGGATTGGTATTTTTTTTCAAATAGAAATGAACCTTTTTCTCCTAATTGGTAAAACAGTTATTCAAAATTACAGTGTCACTGTATGAGCTTTCCTAAAATATTGCTATTTTTAGCAAAAATACTTTATGTACTCTAAAACTGTTATTACTATTTTTGGGGGGATTCAATAAATTTTACTCTAACTTAGTTGGACTTACAAATTGAAATAGATTTTGCTGCAAGTTGTTATTACTGTTAGTTGTAAAATAATTATTCATTTGCCTGATAGATAATTAATGTTTTACTACATACACGTAAGGCATCGAGATGGTCTCGTGGATGTTCAGAGAATAATCCGAGGAATAGTACCCTCAGTCATTTTTAAGGCACGCTACTATCCCTGTTTAGTGTTTCTTCTTCACATTAGAAAATGTTTCTAAATTGAGAGAAATCTTTTAATTAGTATTATAAATTGAAATTTCTCGAAAGCATGTTGTATTTGTGTAAACAGTGATCTTGCCCTTATTAGACACACAATTTAAACATTGGATGTAGTTGAAGGCCAGACCTAGAAAAGCAGTAACGCTGTGGGAATCTGGAATTTAATCCAGCAAATAGATGAAGTACTTGTTCTACTTACTCCTGTGTTAGACTCAGGGTAATAAGGTTCTGGCTTTGAGGAAACACACCAGGTCTCACTACCCTTTAGCAAATTCGTAATGGAAAAGCCTAAGAGAGTACATGGCAGTGTGTGATTTAGCCTGACAATAAATAGGAAGAAAAGTAAAAGGTCAAAATCAAGAGAAGTAAAGCATTTCTAATCCTGGGAAACAATTTCTAGTGGTTAAAGAAATTAGTAACTGGGCTCTTTATTTAAGTTCTTTTAGTTTGTGGTTGACACTAGGCCAATGAAATTAGTTCATCTTGAACATCAGTATATTTTAATTTGTTTGGCTTAATACTTGTTAGAAATAACATTTTCTCTTTTGGCCTAAAATTATGTACAATTAGGTTCCTAAACAAAATTCTTTGTTTCTCTTGTAGTTCTTCTCATTCTTGTCTTGATTTTTTTTTTTTTTCCTTCTTCATTAGCTGTGTTTTATAATTATGAGAGTGGCACCTTTTGGGCATTTGTTAGTTACCTTAGGGATACTTACTGATTGCAGTAAAGCACCAAGGGTACTGCCTGGGGAGTGGTTGAATAAAAAGTCTTCAGAAGTAACTTTGTTTTTCTTTTCCTAAATAAAATGATGAATTTATAGCTGTCTTTTATCAGTTAGGATCAGTTAGCTTTTTTGTTGGAGTCGGTATTTTTGATTACAAGTAATAAAAATCCCAATAACTCTCTTTAAACTTCAAGGAAATTCATTATCTGTCGTAGTAAGTCCAAAGATGGGGTGGTTCAAAGCACGATATGACTAGGAGTCAAGCTCGCTCCTTTTGCTTTTGTCCTTCATGTGTTGACTCTGTCCTCAGGGTAGTAATAACTAGAGCAGTTCCCACTATCATATCTAGATGTGACTGCCTTTTCAGAACCTGTGCAGCTATATTGGGAGTATGGAAACTTTCCCCACATCTCTAATACCTTTTCTTGGCTCATTCACTAGAAGTGTCTCGTGCCCTTAAACCTTAAACCAGCTACCATCAAGGAACATGAGACGAACCTTATAAAACTTATATCAGCCAACAGCTAGGTTTTGGAGGTGTGGATGTTGAGGAGAAGAGATAACCTCAATAAAACACAGGTTCCATTAGAAAGTATGGATGGGGCTGGGCATGCTGGCTCATGCCTGTAACCCCAGCACTTTGAGAGGCCATGGCAGGTGGATCACTTGAGGGCAGAAGTTCAAGACCAGCCTAGCCAACATGGTGAAACCTCATCTCTACTAAAAATACAAAAATTAGACTGGCATGGTGGCACATGCCTGTAATCCCAGCTACTTGGGAGGCTGAGGCAGGAGAATTGATTGAACCCAGAAGGCGGAGGTTGCAGTGAATAGAAGTTGAACAACTGTACTCCAGCCTGAGCGAAAAAGAATGAGATTCTGTCTCAAAAAAAAAAAAAAAAAAAGTATAGATGGTTAGGAATGGATGTTTGATAGGCCGACAGCTGTTTTAATGATAGTAAGAGATCTTTACCGAAGTTTTTTATGGGTCACCTTCTGAGTTACATTTAGATGTTTTCTGCATCCTATATTTTAAAACCATATTTTTTATTCATTGAGCCAGGATAGTGACAAGGACATGGATGGAACAACTGAGATATGGATAGAGAATTAGTTGGTATGTACTGGTAGTGACTTGATTGTCAGTGAATGAAAGGGATTTGGCATTCCTTATATTTTGACTGTTATGCAGTGAACCTGAACTAAGTAAATGAATTTGTAAGCCTCTTGATGAAAACAATTTAATGCCTAAATTTCTTGTGAAACTTTTTTTTTTATATTTAGTTTTTAAGCACTGGCATTCAGAAAATTGTTTTTCTTTCTCGTTTTCAGTAGAAGAAAACCATCGTTTTGTCTGTTTTTTATAAATATGAAGATGTTAAGAGAAAAATCAATCCACATGTATATCTTATGGATTAATAAGATGTTAAATGACTTTTGCTGTTATATTTGCATAATTATAGTTATTAAAACTACATGTTTAAAACATGAATAATTATTGTATGTGACAAATGAAGATGTTTTACTTCTTATATATCTGAATTTAAAAAGTTGGCCACTTATGTTGCCTAAGGTTTTTCAATATTTTTGCTTAAAGTGAAGCCTTATGTAACTTAGGACGATATTAATTATATACTGAATGGCATCTGTCTCTTGTAGATATCAAACCTTCCAATATTCTTCTGGACAGAAGTGGAAATATTAAGCTCTGTGATTTTGGCATCAGTGGACAGCTTGTGGACTCTATTGCCAAGACAAGAGATGCTGGCTGTCGGCCATACATGGCAGTAAGTGTTAAGTCTAGGCCTTCTTGCCTGATAATCGTTGCACAGAGGGCCTGTGCTCTTTCGTGCTGTAATCCTAAGGAATCTGCCATTAGTCGTGGTTTTACAATGAAACTGCTAGAATATTTCCCTTACTCTAAGGCCCAAGCCCGGGTCCTACCATCTCCACGAAACTTTGCTACATTATCCCACTCAGCTCCTGTTTTCATGGTCTTGCTTTATTTCTCTTACTTGGTATTTAGTAGTTGCGGTCTTTTCTGATTATTGTTTTTTCATTTTATTCAATTCAACTCATCAAACAGTTGGTAACTTCTCAGAAAGTTCCCAGCATCCCTTAGTGAGACAAATGGGAAGCCTTGAGTTCATAGCAGAATTCACTGTGTAACAGTCTGAAGCTATATGTTTTAATATTGTTAGTCCCTTTTTCAGGGGTAGATGAAGCACACCAACAAACGCAAAGGTGGAGGCTTTCAGTATTTTGCGACCTGAAGCCTCTTTTCCTGCAAAGAGACAGATGTACACTGTCTATCCATAGATACCACACTCATCTTACCCTAGTAAATTTGTATACAGTGTTCCTGCAGCCTGGATTTTGATCTGTATTTTAATGGGAATTTAGTGTCTGTATTTTAAACATTCCCCTAGGTGTTGATGTCTTTCTTCAGTGTTACCATGTTCTTTGGGGACCAGCACACCGTTCTAAATGTGACACATAAGGTGTTGTGTTTATTTCTTGAGGCCTTCCTGCCAGCAGCATTTCTTTCTGTCTTTGTAGACTCTTTTAAACTAAAGATAACTTAGAATTGAATACAGTTTTTCTCTTTTTTTACTTGTTAGTTTCCTCTTGATATATATGCTTTCAAACCTAATGCTATAAATAATATAAAAATAAGAATCACAGGCTAGATAGTACAGGTGTTCTATATTGTATATGAGTGGATAGGCTTAGTGCTACTAAAATTTATCACATTGCATTTTTTAATACCTCTTTTGGTTTTGTTATATCTTTCTGTATCACCTTTTATTCAGATGAAAATGTAAAAGGTGTATGTGTGTTTGTAGACACCTAACCTGTGTGTTACGACCTTCTTTTAAACTTTTGGTTTTATGCATATTGACTGGCCGGGCAGATTCTTGATTCAGTTGGAAGACTGAATGTGTCTGTTATGTGTTTATCATGATAACTAGGGATAAATGGCACAATAGTTTCAAAGGCAAGAAATAAAAATAATTAGACATGGAACATTTGGAAAGTGATGTGATTTACACATTTATTAAGGATATCCTGAGAATGAACTGAAATTGTTATCTGCAGTTTTAAGGCTTGTCCCAGTACTAACAGTTACTAAATGTTTTTGTTGTGTGACACTGGCTAAGAATTATATTTGATGTAAGCAGGCTTTAAAAATGCAGTTGCAGCTCAGATAAAGTAGAATATTTTGAATTCAGCTTTTAAAGAAAGATGCAGACTTTCTTTAAAACAGACTTTCTTATTCTTGTGCAGAGATATGCTTTGCAGACCCAGGAGATGTAAGACTTCTGTTTTCCTGCTGGCCTTCATCTGTGGAACACAAAGGCTGATAAACTCTCTGCCTCTAATCTTTACTGAACCAAATGAAATTCTTCTGTCCATTCTCATCTTTCAAGGCCTATTTTGATAGACAAGAACTCAATCAATGTTAATTCAAGTGGTTTGACTTTTCTTTGTATATTGACAAAACATATCAGAGGTGTATCATTCTATTTGAGATTTAGAATTGTCTAATCTACAGGACTTAGGATTACTCATTAGATTGTGCAACATCAAAAAAGTATATAAAATACAGAGTTTACACATAAATTTTTCCATAAACTAATTTCCTGTAAACATTTTCCCAACTCTACACCCTCATATAGGTATTCAGTTATATATTGCTTAACCATGGGAATATGTTCTGAGAAATGTGTTGTTAGGTGATTTTGTTGTTGTGCAAAATCATAGAATGTACTTAGACAAACCTAGGTGGTATAGCCCACTACACACATAGGATATATGGTATAATCTATTGCTCCTAGGCTACAAGCCTATACAGCATGTAACTATACTAAATGCTCTAGGTAATTTTATCACAGCAGTAACTATTTGTGTATCTAAATATAGAAAAGGTACGGTATAAATATGGTGTAAAGGAGGTAGAAAAGCGACGTGCCAGAGAAGATAAGGAAGATTACCAGGCTTCGGAGGAGACTGCTTTTGTTATTGATGAAGTAAGCAAATTGTAAAAGAAGCTATAAAAATTGTTTGGTGGTAACACTTATCAACACAGCAAAGTGAACCAGTGGACCACAAATGTAACAGAACAAACTTCTTTTTTTTTTTTTTTTTGAGATGGAGTTTCGCTCTTGTTACCCAGGCTGGAGTGCAATGGCGCAATCTCGGCTCACCGCAACCTCTGCCTCCTGGGTTCAGGCAGTTCTCCTGCCTCAGCCTCCTGAGTAGCTGGGATTACAGGCACGAGCCACCATGCCCAGCTAATTTTTTGTATTTTTAGTAGAGACGGGGTTTCACCATATTGACCAGGATGGTCTCGATCTCTTGACCTCGTGATCCACCCGCCTCGGCCTCCCAAAGTGCTGGGATTACAGGCCTGAGCCACCGTGCCCGGCCAGTCCTTATTAATTCATATATGTTGGCTGAGCACAGTGTGTTATGCCTGTGTATTTGTCCATTTTCACATTGCTAATAAAGACATATCTGAGACTGGGCAATTTGCAAGAGAAAGGTTTAATTGACTTACAGTTCCATATGGCTGGGGAGGCCTCACAATCATGGCAGAAGGCAAGGAAGAACAAGTCATGTCTTACATGGATGGCAGCAGGCAAAGAGAGAGAGCTTGTGCAGGGAAACCCCCGTTTTTTAAAAACATCAGATCTCATGATACTTAGTTACTATCACAAGAACAGTGTGGAAAAGACCCTCCCCGTGATTCAGTTATCTCCCACTGGGTTACTCCCATGAAATGTGGGAATTGTGGGAGTTACAATTCAAGATGAGATTTGGGTAGGGACACAGCCAAGCCATATCAGCCTGTAATTCCATTGTTTTGGAAGGCTGAGGTTGGAGGACTGCTTGAAGCCAAGAATTGAGACCAGCCTAGGCAACATAGCAAAATCTTGTCTTTACAAAATAAAAATAAAGAGCATTGGCAGGCCATGGTGGCATGTGCCTAGAGTCTGTCTACTCAAGGGGCTTAGATGGGGGGTTCACTTGAGCTGGAGAGTTTGAGGCAGCAGTGAGCTGTGATGGCACCACTGCACTCTAAGCTGGGTGACAGATGAGACCCTGTCTCTAAAAAGAATAAGAAAGAAAGAAATATGGAAAACATCTGTGTTGTTGTTAGTTATATTTATTCAACAGTTTTTTTCCTTTTTAATTCAAAAATATTGAGGCAAATTTGTTCAAAATTTATTAAACATTGGGATTGTCAATTTTTCCTTTTACTTGGCTTTTATTTCATATATTTCAATACAAACTAATTTGGGTTGTGTATTGTAAACTATACAACTGCATACTTTTGACGTAAGAGCATCTGGTTTTTGTTAATGTTAGGTACTCTGTTCTCTAATATTTTCTTATAGTTTTTTTTTTTGCATTTTTTTAATTTATATTTTATTCCAGTAGTTTTTGGGGTACAGGTGACTTTTGATTACATGGATGAGTTTTTTAGTGGTGATTTCTGAGATTTTGGTGCACCTATCACCTGAGCAGTGTACACTATACCCAATATGTAGTCTTTTATCCCTCACCTCTTCCTCATCCTTCCCCTGTAGTCCCCAGAGTCCATTTTATCATTCTTATCCCTTTGCTACCTCATAGGTTAGCTCCCACTTGTAGGTGAGATCATATAATATTTGTTTTTCCTTTCCTGAGGTACTTCGCTTAGGATAATGGCCTTCACCACCATCCATGTTGCAGCAGAGGCCATTATTATTCCATTTTATGACTGAGTGATATTCCATGACGTATATATATCACATTTTCTTTTTCCATTTGTTGGTTGATGGGCATTTAGTTTGGTTCCATATTTTTGCAGTTGTGAATTGTGCTGCTGTTAACTTGCGTGTGCATGTGTATTTTTTATATGACTTCTTTTCCTTTGGGTAGATGCCCAGGATTGGAATTGCTGGATGGAATGCTATTTCTCCATTTAGTTCTTTAAGAAATCTCCATACTGTTTTCCATAGTGGTTGTACTAATTTACATTCCCACCAGCAGTGTAAAAGTGTTCCCTTTTCACCATATTCCTGCAAACATCTATTATTTTTTGATTTTTAAATTGTGACCATTCTTGCAGGAGGTAAGGTGGTAGGTATCTCATGGTTTTAATTTGCATTTGCCTAATTATTACTGACATTGAGCATTTTATATATTTGTTGGCCATTTTTGTGTCTTTTGAGAATTGTCTATTCCTGTCTTTTCCCTACTTTTGGATGGGATTATTTGTTTTTTTCCTCACTGATCTGTTTGTGTAAGAGAAAAGAAAAGGAGCAGGTAGGGGAATAGTCGATTATGTGTTTCTCTCATCCTCAGTAAATCAGCACTTTAAATAAGATAAGGTGAACAGAGTAGCTACCCTCCATCTCCCCCATGCTGCCTACTTTTTCCCTTTAAATACTGAAGCCCTCAAAATCATCTTTGGAGAAAGGAGCAAACTTCCGTCTCAGGCATGTCCTTAACCTTGCCAAAATAAACTTCTAAATTGATTGAGAACTGTCTCAGATTTCTTTTTGTCTTAGAATACTGTTACTAGGAATGGAATTAAAAATATTTTCAAATATCTTGCTATTATTATATATAGAAATACAGCTCCTTTGCATATGTTAACATTGGATCCTGTGACCTTATTAGTTTAGTTTTACTCTTAGTTTCAGTAGGAATTTTCTGTGTCTGTGAATAAAGGTAATGCGTTTCTCTCACTTGCCTTTCTATACTGGAGGCATTATCCTCCAGTATAATGCTGAATAGGTATAGTGATAGTAGGCATGTTTGCCTTATTCCCAATATTTATTAAAAAGGAAGTGTTCTGTATTTCACCAGTAAGTATGATGTTAACTCTTGGTTATTTTAGGTGCCCTTCATGGAAATGACGATGTTTTCTTCTCTTAGTGTGTTGTTGTTATTGCTGTTGTTATTAGTGGTTTTTAAATTTTGTCAGATGCTAATTCTACATTTATTGAGATGATCACATGATTGTCTTCCATTATTCTGTAAATAATGGTGCATTGCATTGATTTTCAAGTATTAAGCTAGTATTGCATTCTGGAGATAAACTCTACTTGGTTATTATATATCACCTCTTCATTTGTTCCTGGGTAAGATTTGCTCATATTTTGTAATTTTTGTGTCTTTGTGTACAAGGGGTATTAATCATCTTGTAATGACTTTGTCAGGTTTTCAAAAATGATTATGCTGGCCCCATGAAATGAATTGCGAAGCATACCCTCTTTCACTTTTTTGAAGACAAAAATTTGTGTAAGACTAGTGTTACTTCTTTCTTGCATATTTGAGAAGAGTTCACCAGTGAGCCCATCTGGGTCTAGACTTTTCTTTCGGGGCAGGTTTTTAATAACATTTATTGAGTAACATAATTTGAAGGTTATTCACACTTTCGTATTACTTTTGGTAGTTTTCATTTTTGAAGAATATTTATCTGTTTATCTGTTTCTGTAAGAACAGTAGTAATGCCCCCTCTTTCAATCTGATTTTAGTTATTTGAATCTTTTCTTTTTCTGTGGGTCAGAATAGCCATAGGTGTGTCAATTTTATTGATCTTTCCAGCGTATTCTTTTGGTTTTCTAGACTTTTCTCTACTGTTTTTCTATTCCTGTTTTATTTGTCTTCACTTTTGTTACATTCTTCCTCCTGCTTGCTTTGGGTTTTGTTTGTTCTTTTTTTCTATCTCTTTAAGCTATAAAGTGGTTTGATTTGAGGTGTCTTCTTTTCTAATGTATGTGTTTTACACTATAAATTTCCTTCTGAGCACAACTTCTGCTTTGTCCCACAAATTTTGACAAGTTATAATTCATTTTCATTTAGTTCAATTTTTAAACTATTTCTTGAGACTTTTTTGATTTATGTGTCATTTAGAAGTGTGTTGTTAAATCTCCAAATATTTGAGGACTTTGCAGATATCTTCCTGTTACTGATTTCTAGTTTGTTTATTTTATGATCTGAGAGCATGCTTTGCATGCTTTCCATTTTTTTAAAACAAGGTGTGTTTTATGCCCCAGAATAATGAATGTTCCATGCTGGTTTGGGGAAAATGTTGATCTTGATGTTGTTGGATAGAATATTTTTTCTCTTGGTTGAATATCTGGGATTTTAATGTGTACCTTATCAGACAACTACATATATTTCCAACAATAACAACAACAAAACAGTAGCTTACAGTGAATTTTATGCAGTGCAGTACTCATGCTCAAAGCAAGATACAGAGGTCTCCAAAGTAGTTAGTGCTCACAGGCAGAGAATGTAGTATGAACTCAACTATTAGGCTTCTCTGGACATTTCTTTCAATAGCAGTTACTCTCAGACTTAGCAAAGGATCCATTGTCAACTCTGTGCCACCAAGACCCTCTCTCTTTCTTCTCTTTCCCTGATATACCATATAAATAAATTGTGGTCCTTAATTTCAAGGAAATATAAAGATGTTCCCTTCACAGAAATTACTAAAAATGATTTCTGCTGTACATATAATAGGATAATATATTACTGTCTTGGCAGTGCTTTAATTTGGCTACAAATCACTAACATATCTTTACGCAAATGTGTAATGATAAATTTAGCTTTATTGTGAAGTATGGATGGAATAATTGTAATAAATTTAGCTCTTGTTTTGCTTTTGTGTCTCAAATATGTTGTGGTATGGCCTTATCCACTGAACAAAGTCTTTTAAAATCAGAAGACAGTCTTTTTTGTTTGCCACTAATGGCCACAAATTTGACCTTGTAATCCTTTATTTTTTCCAGTTTTCTTCCTTTCTCTCTGTCAGCTTCAGCTTTGTAAATGCTTTTGAGTCTTTGCGGGGAATAGTTAAACGAGTTGCTTGGTGTTCTCTTTATGGAAGTAGCCATTAAGTTTTTTGTTGTTTGTTTTTATGGTAATAATGGCTTCCTATTACTTCCAGTTTGACCCTAGACATGGATTCCTCTAGGAATATACTGGCATTTTGGCTGTCTACCCAGCTGTTGCTTTCATTTGCTTATTCCTTGAGAATGAGGCAATTAATAACTTACACTTATCTGTATGTTACAGCCTGAAAGAATAGACCCAAGTGCATCACGACAAGGATATGATGTCCGCTCTGATGTCTGGAGTTTGGGGATCACATTGGTATGTTTATGTTGATTCAACCTTGCCACAGTAGTGTAACAATGAGAAATTTAGAAGTGAAAGAAAATCATACTTTCACCCCCTCATTAAGAACTACTTTTTTAGTCTTTGATTTTGTTCACTTATTTTTTTTCTGCCATAGCTATAATCACAGACACAATGGTTTTAAGTTGTTGAAAGAAAAGTATGTATGTATATACTTTAAAAATCAAATCAGACTTATTTCCCTTGATATTATGTGAAGTATCTAGAGCCCTTTAATGTTTTAGTTGGATCTCTTGGCCACAGATAATAGGAGTGAACTATTATCTGCAACTGCACTAAGAATGGGAACAGGAGAAACCAGCTTGCCTGCAATCAATTAATTGATGAGGACATATAGGCATCTCCCATCTCAGGCAAGGTGTAGTATGTCCAGTAATATTGTATATAGTGTGTATATTAAGTATACATATTTTTGTATATGGAAAATAGTCTTCTTAGAATTTTCTATTCACTTAATAGAAAAATCACAAGTGAATGAGCTGAAAGGAATTCAGTTTTTGAGGGACAGTATATTAGTCCATTCTCACACTGCTATAAAGAACTACCTGAGACTGGATAATTCATGAAGGAGAGAGGTTTAATTGACTCACAGTTCTGCAGGCCATACAGGAGCAGAAGAGAGAGAGAGCAAAGGGGAAGGTGTCAGACACTTAAACAGCCAGGTCTCATGAGAACTCTATCATGAGGCAGCACTAGGGGGATGGTACATTAGCAACCACCCTCATGATCCAGTCACCTCCCACCAGGCCGCTCCTTCAACACGTAGGGGTTACAATTCGACATGAAATTTGGGCATGGACACAGAGCCAAACCATGTCAGACAGGAACTATCTAGGTGATAATTCTAAATGAAAGTTCTACCTTAGAATAACACTGAGAAAGAATAATAAGAAAGCTGCTTAATTTACAACAAGCAAGCACAACTATATAAATTCTTCTTTCTTACCTATGGACTGTATTGGAATTTTGGTTTCATTTAAAGTGCCTGTATTAGGTGCTGACAGATTTGGTACCTAGTGAGGGCTTGCTTCCTGATTCTTACACATCTTCTTGTTGTGATCTCCCATGGCAGAAGGGGCAAGAGAGCTGTCTGGGGTCTTTCTTACAAGGGCACTAATTAGATTCATGAGGTCTCCATCCTTGTGACCCCATCACTTCCCCAAAGATCAATCCCTAATCACATTAGGAATTAGGTTTCAACCTACGAATTTGTTGTGGGGTGGGGATACACATTCAGTCTCTAGCAGTATCTTTATTTGCTCATTTACTTTTTACCAAATTTTGTTTCGAAGTCTTAGGTTTATTTTCTTGTGCTTGCTGTTCTACCAGGACTTCCTGGGTTTTTCTGATTTGGGATAGCTTCGCTAGCTGCTTCTACATTGAATGTCAATTTTCTATACCTAGATGAGGCTGTCCTGTTAGGTAGGCAGGCCAATCCTCTTCTTTCATATTCTCCCATTTTCAGTTTTTGCTACCTAACACTCTGCAGCCCAGAAATACATAGGTTCAGAGCAATGAGCTTTTTTGGTAGCTTATTAAATAAATTTATTTGTTCATTTATTTGTTCATTTGTAGCTTATTAAATGAACATTCTTTGTTCATGTTTCTTGATATTGTATGTTCCTAGGATCTTCTCTGTGATCAGAATCACATACCCTTTATCGATAGTCATTCTTAATGAGTCACATTGCCAGGCCTAGAGATTTTTTTGTATAGAGAATTGAAGGCTAACAGCTCACCTCTGCAGAGGACTTAATTTACTTAACTTTGTGACCAAATATAGGAAGTACCTTCTGGAATCTTTTCTCACTGTGAAGCCAACCAGCTAAAGAAGGGATTCTTTCTTCTTTAGGCAGGAGAGAACACGGATTTGGGGCATCTTTTAGGTTTGGCAACTGGTCCCAAAGACTGCAGGAAGACCTAGAGCTTCCAGCTGAGGCAACTATTTGCATATACGGGATATTTATGATTCAGAAATAGCTATCCCTGACTAAACAATTACTTTTCTAAAAAGCAAGTATGTACTTCCTTACAGAAAGAAAATTTTGATTTGTGAAAGCTTTTAACCTAAGAAAATTTTTTAGCAAGTTTAAGTTCTTTTAGCTAAATCTTGTTGCTTGTTGTTTAAAAGGTATTCTGTACTTACAATTGGTTCACAATTTATTCTTCATAGGGATAATCTTACTAAAATTATGAAATGCATGAAATTAATTTCTGGGATTCTAAGTCTTTTATGATGTGCAGCCAGCTTTTCCTTCTATTATTAAAACACAAGGAGGAATCTAATGAACTTACTCCTAATTCTGTGAATAACCAGGAAGGTTTATGTCTTTAAAAGCATTTATAATTTTAATTAAAAGAAACCTTAGCTAAAGGAATACATTTTTCTGTGTGTGTACGCATTCATGCCTGCTTACTTTTTGTGCACATATGTTTGTAATTAGAAACAACAGTGAGCTGACAGAGGCATCTTTTAGGGAGGAAACTGAATCAGTCTTCTGAGTAACATGCTCTCTTCCTGTATGCCGTCTTCCTCTGTAGTATGTTTGGAGCCTCATCCTCACGTATCCGTCACCTGTCAGTGCACGTAAAATGGGATTTATTATGCCTGGGTGCAGATTTAGATACGTTTCTTGGAAAAAGCAAAATTTGTAGGTTTTCATTATTTTTCAGAACAGAATGGGAGATAGATGAGAACACGATTCACTGGTTATTAGATAATATTTTTGACCCTTAATGGGATTGGGACCTACGTATGTAAGACTCTTCACATGTCTTCTGGTGTGGCTTAGAGGTACTGTCCTGAGCCCTTTATTGGGGCTTCAGGGTGCAGGGTTTGACCCTGACTTGATTTATTCACTACTTGTAAAATCTGGTTGTGGTTGAAACTGTAGTAACTACTGAATAGCTGTAGAGGAGGATTTGCACATTGATTCCTCCAAGCTCAGATTGGGCTTTTGTTTGTTGGATATTCTTTTGCCTTAAAAAGGAATGTAACCACTGTTCTGGACCAGGGCCTTCCACTAAGGTGCCTACAAATTGTATGTATTCTATACTAAAAGAGTTCTAAAACCAGTCTTCCAGACTTTCTTATAAAGAAGTCAGAATCAGAGGCTATCCTGGAGCATGTGTAGGGACATTGTCTAGCCTTAAGTTTTGTGTTCCCATTTGTTTCAGGTCCTTGAATTTGGTTGATTCAGAGTTCTCTATATTATCTTGATTTTTAAATATAACTTTTACTTAGCCTTTATGATTCTGAAGCTTCTTCCCCAAACTAACCTGTGTTTGATTCACGGCTTTACAAGAGTTTTGCTTGTAGTTTAGATTTTTTTTTAATGGCCATTCCGCTGGGGAGTAGTAAATAATGCCTGGCATATTTTGCTCTTTCCTCTTTGTTCTCTTTAGTATGAGTTGGCCACGGGCCGATTTCCTTATCCAAAGTGGAATAGTGTATTTGATCAACTAACACAAGTCGTGAAAGGAGATCCTCCGCAGCTGAGTAATTCTGAGGAAAGGGAATTCTCCCCAAGTTTCATCAACTTTGTCAACTTGTGGTGAGTACCTGATTTATGAATGCTCGAACATGCATGGTGAGAATAGCAAGGTTTACTTGGTCTTAGCAGCATTGATACTTCACATGGAGGAAGGGGACCCTTTGTCACGTCACCCTACTTTTCAAGCTGGGACTCTGGATCACTATGGCTGTATGGAAGGTTACACCTAGCTGGGAGAGGCATCACCTTCTTATTCTGCTACTCAGGTATTGGTGAAAAACAGCCATGAGTGGTGGAGAAGCTGCTGTCTCCAGGCTTCCAGTACCTGGTACAAGAAATACCAGGTTAAACTTCTAGGTGAGACTGATCATCTTACTCTAATGTGGTTCTCACAATGCAGTTACACCAGAATCACCTGGAAGCATTTACTCAATCTAGTGAATCAAGTACCTTGCCAGATCAGACATTCAGGGTTGGGTCTTTGTTCTGACTAACATAGAAAACAGTTGGGTGTATGTAGTAGGATCACATCCATACCCAAAGCGTAGTTGGTAGAACTATATATTTTTGCACTTTGAAATCTTATTCCAAGGAAGGTGTGAACCCCACACCTGTAGTTGTTTGTCCACCTTTTTAATAGGTTTTTTGTGTGTTTATGTATGTATGGCACCTAAGAATAATTATATGCAGATACGGCAGTAATATAATCATGCTTCATACTGTTTTAGTCTCTATTTTAAATAAGAACTTTTTGTGTTGTCATTTGAATATTTTTGACATTTATTTTGTCTATTCCACATGATTTAAATGTAAGACATAGTTATGAACAAAAAACCTCAGAGCATTTTGTATATCTCTGTTTACTCCTGAAAATACTTTGTTTCTCTTAATTTTTTCCTGCCAAGAATACTCTTTCTCTCTGCTCTTTTTGTGGCTTATAAGTGTATATCAGGGTCTAACATTGTCCTCCTCTGTATGAAATTTTAAAAAATATTTGTTTGGCTATAGTTTTCAAATCTCTTTGATCTTCTATAACCAAATTCTACTTTTGTGTTGGTTTTTCAGAGGGCAGAGGAATACCTCCAGATTTTCTAGGCAGAAGGAGGACCTCACATTAGCTGCTTCCTCCTTTTAAAAAACAATCAATTTTTTTATTAATTTCCACACAAAATGAATAGTTTATGTAATTGCATAAATGTGATCATTTTCTGTATTTCATTTTTATGACGTATTTGCTTAAAAGTATCTAAGTCATAGAGTATAATATCTAAAACGATCACCTGTGAGCCTTCCATCAGGGTTGCTTTGTTTTTAATTCTTTGATCTCTTTATTGGTTTTGTTCTGTATATGTGTGGTACTTGTGCATTTTTATTTCTGTTTCCCTTGATGCCATAATACAGTAACAGTTGTAGACATTAGCGTCCCATTGTTTTCCCTGAGTACATTCGTAGTCATTGCAAATCATTCTGGTCTACATTGAAGGATATTTATGTTTATAATATGCTCATATTACCTCTCCATATTTGTCCATTCTTTCTGCTACTCTTTGTTGTGGACATTGCCTATAATCTCTAACCTAGATCATATAATCTCTAACCTAGATTTCTCTTAATCGAATACTGATTTTCTTGTAAACCAATATTGCCTTATTCCACATCATTCTCTTTTTTATTAGAGTTGTATTTTTTATGATGTATATCTGATCATATTACTTCTCTGTCTAAGGCATGCATTCTTAACAGGGTGATAGTGACCCTAAGGAGGCAAAACTGATTTTGGAGAAATGAAGATCTTGTGGTGGTTTGTCCTCCAAAGGGCCATAGAATTTAAACAGATATGCACTATGGCTATGATATTTGAAGTTCATGATGGAGGGGATAAACAATGAAAAAAATACTGACAAATACTATTCTACAGACTTCCTCTTGCCCTTATAATAGTCATTAATTTAGACTTTCAAAACCTGTTGTGATCTGGACTTAGTTATTGCTCTGGCCACTTTTTTCTTTTTCTTTTCTTTTCTTTCTTTCTTTTTTTTTTTTTTTTTTTTTGAGACAGAGTCTTGCTCTGTTGCCCAGGCTGGAATGCAGTAGCATGGTTTAAAATACTGACATAACAAGGATTGGTGAGGATCCGAAGCAACTGGAAGTCTCATATTTAACTTGTAGGAGTATAAATTAATACAGTTCCTTTGAAAAACAGGCAGTATCTGGTATAGCTGATCTAATATGGTTGATGTATATACCATGGTTCAGCAATTCAAGTTTTAACCATATATCCAACAAAAGTGTAGACATAAGTACACTAAAAGACATATATAAGACTGTCTAGAAAAGCACATTTATAACCTACAATTAGAAAATCTATCAGCAGTAGAACATAATAAATTGTAGCATTATGTATACAACCGTATATAGCATCAGAGAAGATAGTACCATTGCTTCAGTTAACAACTTCAGTAAATCTCACAAATGATATTGACTGAAAAAAGTAAGACATAAAGCAGTATGTATGGTTCTATTTATATATGAATATTAAAAGCAAACAATATAAGGTATTGGAAGTCAGAATATTGTTACTTTTTTTGTAGTTCTACATGTAGTTGTATTTTCTGTATGTCTGTTTCAATTAAAAGTTTTCTTAAGAACAAAAAGGAGCGCCGGGCGCGGTGGCTCAAGCCTGTAATCCCAACACTTTGGGAGGCTGAGGCGGGTGGATCACGAGGTCAAGAGATCGAGACCATCCTGGTCAACATGGTGAAACCCCGTCTCTACTAAAGATACAAAAAAAAATTAGCTGGGCATGGTGGCGCGTGCCTGTAATCCCAGCTACTCAGGAGGCTGAGGCAGGAGAATTGCCTGAACCCAGGAGGCGGAGGTTGCGGTGAGCCGAGATCGCGCCATTGCACTCCAGCCTGGGTAACAAGAGCGAAACTCCGTCTCAAAAAAAAAAAAAAAGAACAAAAAGGATAAGATTTATAGTTTAAAAGGAAGATCATGCCAGCTGAGGTGCCTGAGCCCCCAGCAATGGGAAATGGTCGACTCATTGGTTGATAAAAAGAATTTACCAACAACAGTATAGGTTTGAAAAAGGAAAGTTTATTAGAAAGAAAGAGTGTTGCAGAAGAGTGCAGTGGGGTGCTGGGAGTGCCACAGTGGATTTTTCCTTAGGGGTATTTATGGACCTTAAAGTTTGAGAGTAATTTGGACCACATTAGCTAGGTAGGTCATGATAAATGATTAGTAGAGTGTTTTGCCACGTTGGCCAGGCTGGTCTCAAACTCCTGACCCCAGGTGATCCACCTCCCTCAGCCTCCCAAAGTTCTGGGATTACAGGCGTGAGCCACTGTGTCCTGCCTCAAGTGCCTTTTAAAATGTTAAAGAGTTGGTGCAAGACAGAGGAATCCATGGAGCTATGAAATTGAGTGAAATTCAGGGAGAGAAGGAAGAGTCAAAGCAAATTAAAAAATGATAACCCAAGCAAATGTAGATTTGCTGTCTAAATTTATATTGTATATGGTATAAAATACTTAGAGAATTTAATTTTAAAAAAAATTGTTTTTTAAAAGTCCCTGGTTGGAAAGATACCCTTGTCCCCAGTTGATGGGCAGAAGCAAAAGCGAATCATTCAGCCTAGGACTAAATAATAATGAAAGATAAAATTAAGTGGAATATGTAGTCCACAAAAAAATTTCAACAAATGAGAATCAGAAACAATGGATAGTAGGAATAGATCTGCAAAGACTTCAAATATTGGAATGAAAGGAAACAAAAAATTTAAAGAAAAGTTTAAAGAAAAAGTTTAAAGAAAAAGAAGTAGCTTGGAAATATAATCGGGACAGATTTATAAAGAACCAAATAGACCTTCTAGAAATAAAAAGTGTAAACTTAAACACTTAATAGCTGGATTAAACAGATTAGATATAATTGAAGAGAGATTAATGAACCCAGATATAGATCTGAAGCTCTTTCAGTAGAACTTTTTGAGATGATGGAAATATTCTATAATCTGCTCTGTCTTAGTTTGGTAGCTACTAGCACTTGAAATGTGACTAATGTAACTACGGAAGTACATTTTTTTAATTGGAATTAATTTGGCTAATGGCTACCTTATTAGATAGTCTTAAGAAGATCTAATATAATTATTGATAACAGATTATTAATGTCAGCTGTAATTCAAAAACATAAGACAGTAGTTTAAGATTTCCACCCAAATAGCATAATGAGTTTATACACTGACATAATTTTCTGCTCCAGTAGATGAAATAGAAAAACACAAAACCAGAAAGCTATAGCAGCTTTACAAAGAAAGCAAACATTTGTGTGGGTGAAAAATGCAACAAAAATACTTACAAAATGTTGTGTAGATCTGAAGCCATGGGCTTGCTATATTGCAGCTCACTTTTCATTCTGGAGAATGAAAAAAATGATACCAGTTACTTCCTGGGCCACAGCTTTAAGCAAGCTGTGGTACTACACAGTGACAAGGATTTAGATGCTGGTTTTGCAACCAGAGGACTGGAACTGTAATTGTCCTAATACCAACACAGGAATGGAGCTTGAAAGGTCCATTATAGGACCTTGTTCTATACTGGTGGCCCTGTACAATAGAGGCATCTGTAAAACTGCTCTGTATTTGTGATTAGGCACTCAGACATTTCTTGAACAAATGAATGGATATGCATGGAGGGTAACCATGTTATTTCAGAATGAGTCTGCAAATCAAAATTCCTAAATACTGAAGTGTAATGCTAAGAAAGCATCTAACAAAATGGAACAGACACTTACTTTAAGTTGAAATAGATTTATTAAATAGTCTGAAATATGCTATAAAAGAAAAACAATATATTTAGGATGCTCAAGGAAATAAAGTATAAATTCAACTAAAACTGAGGGAGAACTAAAATAAATGAAGGAGTAATGAAGCAGTTGGAAATAGAAATCTTGGAAAGGAAAAATCTTAGTTGTTGATATAAAAGACACAACAGACTTGATGTACTCTAGACTGGAAATAATTGAAGACAAAATTAAGGAGATAGAAAATGGAGCTGAGAAGTTCCCCCGGCATGACACAGATTTATGAAAAGCAGTAAAGAATCAGAGAGAATATAATACAGAGTAAGAAGTTCTAAGATGCATGTAATGGAAATAGAGAAGGCAACTCTGAAAGTAGAGAAGCAATATTTACAGATATCATAGGGAAAAGAAAACATTTGAGAACTGATCGAGGATAGGTTTTTAGATTGAAAGTGAAGTCTCTGTCATGTAGAATAAACAAAGGTATACATTTAAAGGTAAATTTAAATGAAATTTAAAAGGTATGTTTTAATTGATGCTGTTCTGCAGTGTTGCTTCAGTGCATAAATGATAAAAGTACAAATTTAAAGGTAAATGTATAAATTTAAAACGTAAATTTATGCCTTTGTTTATCATTTATGCATTGAAGCAAAATTACAGAACAATATCAAAAATCAGCAGGAAGAGAAAACAGATTATCTGTTAAGGATTGATAGTTAGACTGACGGCAAATTTGTTCCCAGCCAGAATAGTTGCAGGAAAAAGTGGAGACACAGCACCAGAGTGCTAAGGGAAAATAACTGTCAACCTGGTCTTAAAGTTTTACACTCAGGCACTCAAATATTTACAATAAGGAAGAAATATAAGTATTTTAAGGAATGGAAAGCCTAAGAGTTTACCATTCATAGACTGTTTTGATCCTTGAATGGTGTGGAGGTTAGGGATGCTGACCCCCTGTGCAGTGAAAAATTCGCATATAACTTGATTCCCCCAAAATTTGACTACCAACAAATAGCCTACTGTTGACCAGAAGGCTTACTGATAACATAGTCAATTAACATATATTTTGTATATGTATTACATACTGTATTATTACAGTGAAGTAAGCTAGAGAAAAGAAAATGTTATTAAGAAAATCATAAGGAAGAGAAAATATATTATTCATTAAGTAGAAGTGGGTCATAGTAAAGATCATCATTTTTATTTTCACATTGAATAGACTGAGGAAGAGGAGGGGTTGGTCTTGTTGTCTCGGATGGCAGAGACTGAAGAAAAACCCACATATAAATGGATTTGCACAGTTCAAATCTGTGTTGTTCAAGGGCCAGCTGCACTTACCTAAGAAGAAAAGTTAACCCAGAAGGATGCCACAGATTGCATCCCTGGAAAGCAGGCTTTTGAGACAGAGATAAGTGTGTAGGAAGTTGACTAGATAGTGATCTTGGAATCAGCACTAGAGATAAGAAGGAAACAAGATTGGGCAGAAGAAGTTGAATTGCAGCATTCTCAATGAGGTCCTCAGCCACCTCTGTGGGAATCTGTGAGGTCTTTAGTGTTGACCCACCTTGGAATGAAGGTCTTGGATTTTTATACACTTTTGTAGATCACCCCAGGAGGGCTAAAGTGGCTCTCTTTAGCTGTGGTAATCCTGAAGAGGCCAATAGTAAAGCATTGTCTGATGGCAGCCTGCCACTCTGGCAGCATGCCCCACAATGGAAGAAAACATCCTTCCTTCTTGAAGAGGGAATCTACAATAGCACATTGCAGGATCCATTACAGAAGATGTGGGATACGGAAAACAGCAATGAGTTTAGAAAGAGGTGAACTGTGTTACCCATATTAATGTTTGATAGTAAAATATTAATTGAAGTTGAAAGGGAATGGTGATTAAGATATTGGCCAAGATAGATGAAGTAAATATAAACAAAATGAAAATACTTTTGGGAACTTTAATTAGGCAAGATAGAATTCAAGGAGAAAACGTCAGCAGGGCAGAGATTTTTATATACTGACATAGTCTTTAGTGAGGTTATATTGTTTTCAACTTCTGGACCAAAGAAGGTATCATTGAGATACAGAGTATACATTTTTTAAAAACGTAAGGATAAATTAATAAAAATACATATATAATGTACCTCCCAGAATTATTTAATTGCTGGTTTCTCTTGGGTAGTCACTGCATAAATATCTGTCTACTTATTTATTCACATTTAGAAAAGCATATATGTATACAAACAGTTTTATACTTACAATTTCATATATTTAACTGTAGTATTCTGTGTAGCCATGCCATAATTTAGTCAATTTTCAACAATTAATATTTTTTCTAATTTTTAACTAATCATCCTACACTGACTATCCTAGAAATAAATCTTCAGATTATAGATTGTCATAATTTTGTGTATGTGCTTTACTATGTTTAGAAAGCTTTCTACGTTGTTTGTTACTTGGGATCTGAAGGAAAAACTATTGCATTCATTGTAATATTTCATCTGCTAAAAGAAAAATAATTGGGCAAATGAATCTACATTTTAATAATGTTATTTTTACATTATTTTAGCCTTACGAAGGATGAATCCAAAAGGCCAAAGTATAAAGAGCTTCTGGTGAGTGTGGGACTGTGGGGATTGTAGATGCATCCTCACCCCGGAACTCTCTTAACATGCTGGTTCACTAAGCAAGCAGTGGGCCTCTCTGTCATAAACAAACATCTCAACTTTATTGCATGGTTTTTTTTGTTGTTGTTGTTAATGTTTTTAAACAACGATTTGGAAACAACAAATTTGTAGTTATTTTTCTACTAATACTAGCTAAATTCTCATGGAAAATTTTCATCTTAACATGTAATAAAAATTACCCCCCAAGAATTCTTTCACTTTAAGAAGCCATTTTCCACTGCATAGTCTATGTATATGTGATGCATCCATAAGAAAAAAGTTAGTGAAAAGTTTGTGTTTATTCTGCCTTTATAAAAACTTGCATGAAAATTTACATCATACAGCCTATTCCCATTTCTTTGAAAGTTCTTATTCATCTCATGGAAACTGGGTGTTTTAAGCAGTGTACTGGGTGTGGCATTGGTCTGGGTGGTGGAGATTGTATTGTGACCTAATAATGTGGGAATATTTTAAGAAAAGATCCATTTATTTGTCATATTTAGCAACTAGCTCTCCAAAAATTGTGTCAAACTTATGATATCATAGTCCAGCAATGACTGTTAGTATACTTTGAGAGGCTGTAAAAGAAAACTGTTGATAGAAATGGAGTTTTAAAAGGTGGTTCAGTGAAGCAGATACTGGGGCCCTGGTTCTGGAGAGTAAAGGGAAGAGGCTTCTAGGGCAAATTTCTCTTGGGCTTCTTTTGGAGAAGAGGTCAAAACGATTACAACCTCTTTGTAAAAAGGTTCTCCTGTCACATGTGGGGGAAATGGAAGTTGAGATTTATACTGGTGTCCCAAGAGGAATAGTGACTGAGAGTATTCACGTCATTCTTCTTAGCTCCCAGATGGTGTGGTGGAGGCTCCAGCTATGTTTTGTGCTGAGTAACAACTTGGCTGTCTTCCTCAACAAACAATCCCTGGTATACAGATAAGCCTCCAGACCTTACTGCCAAAGTGGCATCTCCAGATCATGACCACGTATCCTCTCTAGGCATGCTCATCATGCCCATTAGCATATCTGAGTGGAATAAGGGCTGTACTTGCCTCTCTGAATTTGTGGTGTTGCAGTATTTCATCACAGCCATTTGTGATTGGGAACCTGGAGTTCTGTGTTCCGCAGAAATTGGAAAATGTTCAGAGTGGGCTGTCATACAAACTTCTGACTTTTTTTTTTTTTTTTTTTTTTTCAATTTTCTTGCAGAAACATCCCTTTATTCTGATGTATGAAGAACGTACCGTTGAGGTCGCATGCTATGTTTGTAAAATCCTGGATCAAATGCCAGCTACTCCCAGCTCTCCCATGTATGTCGATTGATATCGCTGCTACATCAGACTCTAGAAAAAAGGGCTGAGAGGAAGCAAGACGTAAAGAATTTTCATCCCGTATCACAGTGTTTTTATTGCTCGCTCAGACACCATGTGCAATAAGATTGGTGTTCGTTTCCATCATGTCTGTATACTCCTGTCACCTAGAACGTGCATCCTTGTAATACCTGATTGATCACACAGTGTTAGTGCTGGTCAGAGAGACCTCATCCTGCTCTTTTGTGATGAACATATTCATGACATGTGGAAGTCAGTACGATCAAGTTGTTGACTGTGATTAGATCACATCTTAAATTCATTTCTAGACTCAAAACCTGGAGACGCAGCTACTGGAATGGTGTTTTGTCAGACTTCCAAATCCTGGAAGGACACGGTGATGGATGTACTATGTCTGAATATAGAGACTCGGGCTTGAGTGAGAAGAGCTTGCACAGCCAACGAGACACATTGCCTTCTGGAGCTGGGAGACAAAGGAGGAATTTACTTTCTTCACCAAGTGCAATAGATTTACTGATGTGATATTCTGTTGCTTTACAGTTACAGTCGATGTTTGGGGATCGATGTGCTCAGCCAAATTTCCTGTTTGAAATATCATGTTAAATTAGAATGAATTTATCTTTACCAAAAACCATGTTGCGTTCAAAGAGGTGAACATTAAAATATTGAGACAGGGCAGAATGTGTTCTTTTCTCCTTTACCAGTCCTTCTACTTTTCATTGGGAAGACTCAGGAGTCTGCCACTTGTCAAAGAAGGTGCTGATCCTAAGAATTTTTCATTCTCAGAATTCGGTGTGCTGCCAACTTGATGTTCCACCTGCCACAAACCACCGGGACTGAAAGAAGAAAAAAGTACAGAAGGCAAAGTTTACAGATGTTTTTAATTCTAGTATTTTATCTGGAACAACTTGTAGCAGCTATATATTTCCCCTTGGTCCCAAGCCTGATACTTTAGCCATCATAACTCACTAACAGGGAGAAGTAGCTAGTAGCAATGTGCCTTGATTGATTAGATAAAGATTTCTAGTAGGCAGCAAAAGACCAAATCTCAGTTGTTTGCCTCTTGCCATCACTGGTCCAGGTCTTCAGTTTCCGAATCTCTTTCCCTTCCCCTATGGTCTATTGTCGCTATGTGACTTTTGCTTAATCCAATATTTTGCCTTTTTTCTCTATATCAAAAAACTTTATAATTACCAGGGATGTTCCTTACCAAGGATTTTTAGCCCCAAATCTCTCATATGCGCTAATGTTTAAAAGGCTAAGAATAGTGGGGCCCAGCCTATGCGGTAGGTGATAAAGAGACATCTTTTCTAGAGACACATTGGACCAGATGAGGATCTGAAATGGCAGTCTTTATGTTCATCACCTGCTAGAACCTCTCGTAGTTCACCACCATTTCTTGGCATTAGAATTCTACTGGAAAAAAATACAAAAAGCAAAACAAAACCCTCAGCACTGTTCAAAGAGGCCATTGAAGTATCGTGTGCTTCTTCAGTTCCCCATTAGCCAGGTTCCCATTAGGTTTTGCTCGGGCCTCCCTGGCACTGAACCTTAGGCTTTGTACGACAGTGAGGCAGCACTGAGTGGTTCAAGCACACTGGAATGTAAAACAGCCATGGTCTGAGATGCAGGTGACGCCATTGCAGAACCAAATCGTGGCAAGTATTGCCGTGTCTCCTCTCAGAATGACAGTCATAAAATACTAGAAAACAATAAAGGGAGAATGGTGCTGTTTAAAGTCACATCCCTGTAAATTGCAGAATTTGGAAGTGATTATCTCTTTGGTCTACTTGCCTCATTTCCCTATCTTCTCCCCCCACGGCATCCTAAACTTTAGACTTCCCACTGTTTTGAAAGGAGACATTGCTTGATGTCTCCCTTTGACCACAGCAAGCCATCATCCTCCATTGCTCCCAGGGACTCAAGAGGAATCTGTTTCTCTGCTGTCAACTTCCCGTCTGGCTCAGCATAGGGTCACTTTGCCATTATGCAAATGGAGATAAAAGCAATTCTGACTGTCCAGGAGCTAATCTGACCGTTCTGTTGTGTGGATGACCACATAAAAAGGCAATTTTAGTGTATTAATCATAGATTATTATAAACTATAAACTTAAGGGCAAGGAGTTTATTACAATGTATCTTTATTAAAAGGGTGTATAGTGTTCACAAACTGTGAAAATAGTGTAAGAACTGTACATTGTGAGCTCTGGTTATTTTTCTCTTGTACCATAGAAAAATGTATAAAAATTATCAAAAAGCTAATGTGCAGGGATATTGCCTTATTTGTCTGTAAAAAATGGAGCTCAGTAACATAACTGCTTCTTGGAGCTTTGGAATATTTTATCCTGTATTCTTGTTTGAATTCCTCCTCTATTTAAGATATATACATGGAATCGAAGTGTTTATGTAATAGTTCTATCCTTTTGCCTGCAGGTCAGTTGTAATAAATCTAGGATGTGATGATGACTTTGTAATTTGATTTTCTGAAATCAGACCCTGAGAGGGGAAAATCAAGTAAATTACATTAAATTATCTGCATTTCACCCTGGGGAAAATTACCTCCTTTTGAAAGTGTGTTATGGCTGCTTTCTCTTTCTTCCTTCCCCTGGCTACCCTTTTTGCTTAGCCTTCTTGAAACCACAGATGTATATGTGAAGCATAGCTCAGCTTTAACAGGTGTAATACAGTCTCTGAGTTTCTTTGTTCGATGTCCTGACCTGCCCCAGCTTTCTTAATGCTGAAGGAAGTGGGTACAGCTCTTCAACCTGTGTCGTGCTGGAGAGGTACAACTTCTAAGTCTATCTGGGTCCCGCACGTGGTTTCCAGCCATGCTCTCTGCTCTTGGTGCTGCAGCTGCCAGGTAAACATTAGATGTCAGGTTAGATAGCAGTTTGGAATCAATCACTGTTACCTTAGAAGGGTAGGAAGGATTGTGGGTAAAAGACCTCTGGGGGTCAGACCTGGGAGGTTTACGGATGAGAGGACAATGGAAGTGAACAAAGAGCCATGGGAACCTGGAAACTGTTGGAGAAAAGCATTTTGTAGCTCCAGCACTAAATATATCTGCTGTAGTCTACCACCTACCTGTGACTGATAAGAGACTCATTGATCATATGGTAATTCAGCACTTCACTTTTCTGGTGCCTGCTCCTAACTGAATCTCAGATACTATTAGAGAGCCAGATGTGGTATCAGACATTTCCCTGAGAGGGGCATGAAAGCAGGAATTCTGGCCTCTCCAGCTAAGCCTCAGCTGCTAAGGGAAAGGGTACCCATTGGGTTTCATGACTGAGTGGCATGAGAGAGACTACACACTGCATGTTTCGTAGGACACTACCTTGTATTTGTTCATTTCATTTGATCCCAAATGCATTCTACTAAAATCAGGTGGCTGTATCCCCTTTTAGATATAAGAAAACCAAGGTCCAGAGAAATGAAGTTCTGGCCCAAATAACAGTAGGGAGCAGAGAGCTGACATTCAAATTCAAGGCTGTAACACATTGCCTAAGAAGTTACAGTAATTTAAAAACACTGCTATTAAAGAAGTGTTGTGGAGTTGAGAAGTAGAATGAATATAGTTGGGGATATTCTGTTCCTAAACCTGACTAGGGCCTGCTTTGTTGTTTTGGAAATGAGTTGAAGCAGAGGTTCTGGGGGCCACAGTGGGGCTTAGTGATCCAAAGGCAGCTGTGTAATTACCTTAGAATTAACTAGAGGAACTCTAGGTTGTAATTCCTAAGTGTGACACCTGAGAATTCAGTGTCATGGACTGAATGTCACCATTAGCTTGATAACATTATGTGGCAATCACTGAGAATGAGTAAAGTGCCCCTTGGTTTATTTATATATTTTATTTTTATTTTTTGAGATGGCATTTCACTCTTGTTGCCCAGGCTGGAGTGCAATGGCGCGATCTGGGCTCACTGCACCTGTGCCTCCTGGGTTCAAGCAATTCTGCCTCAGCTTCTCAAGTGGCTGGGATTACAGGTGCCTGTCACTACCCCCAGCCATTATTATTATTATTATTATTGTATTTTTAGCAGAAATGGGGTTTTGCCATGTTGGCAGGCTGGTCTCAAACTCCTGACCTCAGGTGATCTGCCCGCCTCAGCCTCCCAAAGTGCTGGGATTATAGGTGGGAGCCACCACGCCCAGCCGCCCTTTCATTTATTGATTCAATCCAACCGTCTTAGCTCAAGAGGATGGAGAAAGGACACATAAAGCCTTGAAAGTACCCTTGGGACACTGGTTACCTGTCTTGGTAGTGTGTAGTGATTATATGACTCCATCTCTTGTCCAGGGCTGTATGCTGTGCACCAGTCACATCTATTGTACCTGGGCTTACTGCTTGGGATTTGAGGGACAGAGAATTTGAAGACTTGGTCTTAAAATTACTGGCTTGCTTTTAAATACCTCATTAAGTGGTTGAGGGAAAATGTAATCAGCAGTAATAACTCTTAGGATGAACTTAAGAACCACGTGTCATGGAAAATGGATACTAGACGACATCATATAAAACACCTGTAGAATGGGAAACCGCTTGTCCTCCGTGAATTTACTACTGAATGGAGTTATCTTTATTTTTTGGTTCTTCCCATCTTTGATAAATAAATGTCCAGAAATTCTCATCTCAAACCTTGAAATCATAAGGATGTGGTTTGGTATCTGCTTTTGATACTGTTTTTTTTTGTTTTTCTGATATGCCAAAATGCATTTATACATCTTAAATGTAAAATGTAATCCTGCTGTTGAAAACTTGTTAACCCATATAGCACATAGTCACAATTCAGTAATTGTAATGCAAAATGAGTCAAATTTTTGTCTGCATTTGAAATTTCTATCTACATAGGCATTTTGCTAAAGAACCGTGTATTAAGACTTCCAATGTTTCCTAGTACTTATACAGATTTAATGTGAACACCACTCTTTAAGGTAGATAGGGAGAGCATTTTGTTGCTTCAGTCCTACACATGGGTAACAGTATTAAATAATTAGATAATTTTCCTAAGTTAATACATCAAGAGGGTATATAGAGCCCAGGTCTCTTGATGGCTTGTTAGGATTTTTTCTTTTTTCTTTTTTGTGACAGGGTCTCACTCTGTTGCTCAGGCTGGAGTGTAGTGGTGTGATCTCTGCTCACTGCAGCCTCTGCCTCTCGGGTTCAAGCAATTCTCCTGCCTCAGCCTCCTGAATAGCTGGGATTATAGGCACCCACCAGCACACCTGGCTAATTTTTTGTGTTTTTAATAGACATGGGGTTTCATCACGTTGGTCAGGCTGATCTCGAACTCCTGACCTCAAGTGATCCACTTGCCTTGTCCTCCCAAAGTGATGGGATTACAGGCGTGAGCCACCACACCTGTCTTAATAGGGTTCTTATGAAACTGTGCTTCCTGTTTGACAAGGTGATGAATTACAAGGTTTAAAAGCAAAGGCTTTTTTCTTACATACTCAGTCATAAAAAGGAATGAAGTAATGGCATTTGCAGCAACCTGGATGGAATTGGAGGTTATTCTAAGTGAAGTTACTTAGGAATGGAAAACCAAACATCATATATTCTCACTCATAAGTGGGAGCTAAGCTATGAGGATGCAAAGGCATAAGAATGATAAAATGGACTTTGAGGACTCAGAGGAAAGGGGAAATGATGGGAGTGGGGTGGGGGTTAAAAAACCACACACTAGGTAAAGTGTACACTGCTCTGGTGATGAGTGCGCCAGAATCCCACATATCACCACTAAATAACTTATTCATGTAACCAAACACCACCTGTTTCCCAAAAACCTATTGAAATAAAAAAAATTCGTTAATTGTGGAAAAAAAGAAAATAGGGCATCAGTCTGAAAAAGGTAGATAGAGTCATATAGGAAATTGTGCATTGTGCCAATAATGTTGAACTTTAAGTGCTGGAGAACCATATGGGACTTTAAGCAAGGAGATTGTTTGATCTGATTTGTATTTTAGACAATTCATTTCAGTGACCCTGTAGCCTAAAATGAAAGTGGGGAGACTTGGATGCCAATTAGGAAACTTGTAATATTCCAGGCAAAAACGAAAAAAAAAAAAGCAAAAAGTTAAGAGAGGTAAAATGGTAGAACTGGGAAGGGAGAAAAGAGAATTTCACGAGATACTTTATCAGTTCCCAATCAAAAGTGCGGGGTAAAGGGGCCTGGAATAATGTTTTCTGGTTTGAGTGGTTTGGGTTGTTTCATACCATCTGTTGCACCATGCATAATCTTTCATGGCTTACCAGATCTGTTTTGCTCTTTTATGCCTTCTTGTTGCATAAACTGGTTCCTTTTGTCTGGAATTTTTTTTTTAACCTTGCCTTTTGAAAGCACATATTCATCTTTTAAGACCTAGGTTAAATGTCAGACACTTCAGGAAGGCTTTCCCAATTCTTTTCTTTGAGCTCAAGAGAACAGAATATGTATTTCTACATCTATTTATGTTACATTTGATCATGTTGAGTTATGGTCAAGTTATTAAACTAAAGAGCTGCTGCCCAGCAAAATAAACTATCCTCAGACTAAAAAGATAACCTACAGGATAGAAGAAAATTTTTGCAATCTATCCATCTGACAAAGGTTTAATATCCAGAGTCTACATGTAACTTAAACAAATTTATAGGAAAAGAAACAACTCGTAAAAAGTGGGTAAAAGACACGAACAGGCACTTTTCAAAAGAAGACATACATGTGGCTACCAAACATGAAAAAAAGTTCAACATTGTTGATCATTACAGAAATGCAAATCAAAACCATAATGAGACACTATCTCACACCACTCAAAATGGCAATTATTAAAAAGTCAAAAAAAAAAAAAAGAAAAAAAAAAAAACCCCAGCAGATTAACCATTGTGGAAGATAGTGCGGTGATTCCTCAAAAACCTAGAGGCAAAAATGACCATAGACTGGATAAAGAAAGTGTGATACATATACAACATGAAATACTATGCAGCCTTAAAAAGAAAGAAGACCATGTCCTTTGCAGGGACATAGATGGAGCTGGAGGCTGTTATCCGTAGCAAACTAATGCAGGGACAGAAAACCAAACACCACATGTTCTCACTTATATGTAGGAGCTGAATGATGAAAACACATGGACGTATCAGGGGAACAACACACATTGGGGCTGTCAAGGGTGGGATGTGGGGAGGGAGAGCATGAGGAAGAATAGCTAATGGATGCTGGAATTAATACCTAGGTTGATGGATAATCTGTGAAGCAGACCACCATGGCGTATGTTTACCATGTAACAAACCTTCACATACTGCACATGTACCCATGAACTTAAAAGTTGAAAAAAATTACAAATGCACAAGATACCATGAGTGAAAATTAGCAGAGCAAATAAGCAGTAAGAGTTACTTGAATTGTCAGATGCAGAATATGAAATGAATGTTTAATATGTTAAAATAAAAGGTAAGCTGGTCTCAAACTCCTGACCTCAAGCAATCTGCCTGCCTTGGCTTCCCAAAGTGCTGGGATTACAGGCATCAGCCACCGTGCCCAGCCATTATTTTTTTTTTAAGATTGTTCACTGTTGGTATATAGAAATGCTACTAACTTTTGTATATTGATTTTGTATGAATTACTCTGTCAGCTATAACGGTTTTTTAGTTTAGGTTTTTCTAAATATAGGATCACGTTGTCTGCAATGGAAGATGATTTGACTTCTTCCTTTCCAATTAGGATGTGCCTCATTTCTTTCACTTGCCTAATTGCCCTGTCTAGGATTTCCAATATTATGTTGAGTAAAAGTGGTGGAAGTGGGCATCATTGTCATGTTCCAGACCTTAAAAGAAAGCCTTTTAATTTTCCCCCATTCAGTGTTATATTAACTATGGATTTTTCATATATGACTTTTACTGTTTTGAGGTATGTCCCTTTTATATACCCAGTTTGTTGCATATTTTTGTCATGAAGGAATGTTGAATTTTATCACTTTTTCAGCATCAAATGAAATAATCATACAGTTTTTGTTTTTTGATTCCTATAAAGTGATATGTATTTGAGTTTAGGTTCTATTTTTATATTTTCTGAAAAAGCCATATCTATAATATTTTGGGATTTTTCCCCTTAATAATCTTTTGCTAAGCTTCATATTGCTTTTTATAAATGCATAATCTTTCATTACATGATCTTTTTAAAAAAATCTACTTTCCCATTGATGAATATTTTGGTTATTTCCAGATTTTTCTCTAGTGAATGATACTACTATGAACGTTCTTGTATATGTGTCCTGTTTTACAAGTGTCAGAGTTTCTTTTGATATAGGGAACTCTGCTGCTATATAGTCAAATTGCTGGATCATACAGCATGTGAATGTTCAACTTTAAAAGGTAATGCCAAACTCTTTCCCAACTGGTTGCACCAATTTATTCTCCAGATCTTCCCCAACATTTCGTATCTCAGACTTTTAAGTTCTTCCCAGTTGACAACATTTAAAATAGTATTGCATTGTGATTTTGATATGACTTTCCCTGATCAACAATGGTGAGCAGCCTATGTATGGGTATTGGCCAGATATGTTTCCTCACTCAGGTTTCTGCTCATCTTCCCATTAGGTTACTTATCCTTCGCTTAGTGGTTTGTTGTTGTCATTCACTTATTATTAATCCAAATTATTAATGGATGTTATTGAAAATACCTTCTCATAGTGACTTATCTTTTCATTTTTTTGAAGATATGTTTTGAGGAACTGTAGCAGGAGCAGCCACGGGAAATGGATCTCTTGGACACCAAATACAGGAGGAAGGAGTTTATTCAGCCAGGAGCAAGGTGGCTTAGTTGCCTAACAGTCAAGCTCCCCTAACAAAGGAAGGTTCCTTCTTTATATAGGCTTATGCTTTAGATGTTACACGCGGAAGAATCTTAGGTTTATAGCTTAACATATGAAAAGGATCTAAGTTTACATTCTTGGGAATTACATATGAAAAGGGTTTCAGTTTACCGTCTTAGGGATTACATATGAAAATGGTTTCAGTTTACAGTCTCAGGAATTACATATGAAAAGGGCTTTGGTTTACAGTCTTAGGAATGAAAAGGGGAAGTTGAGCTGAGATGCCTGGGTCTTCCTCTTCAGAACAATAGTTATGAACACCAATTATTCAGACAATAGTACTTTTAAAAATTAACAGATCTTGTATCTTATTAAAAGATAAGATTTAATACCAGGATTTAAAAATATTTACCCCATATTTTATTTATTTGTTTTACATTTTTAAAATTTCAACTTTTATTTTAGATCTAAGGGGTATATGTGCACATTTGTTACATGGGTACATTGGGTGACACTGAGATTTGGGGTACAAATGGTCCTATAACCCATGTAGTGAGCCCTGTACCCAATAGGTAGTTTTTCAGCCCTTGCCCTCACCATTAGTTCTCTGCCCACCGTCCCCATCTTTATGTCCATGTGTACTCAATGCTCAGCTTTCGTTCCTGCATTAATTTGCTTAGGATAATGTCCTCCAGCTGCTTCTATGTTCTTACAAATTACCTGATTTTATTATTTTTATGGCTATGTAGTATTTCATGGTGTCATTTGTACCACATTTCCTCTCTCCAATCCACCCTTGATGGGCACTTAGTTTGATTCCATGTCTTTGCTACTGTGAATAATACTGCAATGAACATACAAGTGCATAAGTCGTTTTGGTAGAAAGGTTTATTTTCCTTTGAGTATACACCCAATAATGGGATTGCTGTGTTGAATGGTAGTTGTTTTAAATTCTTTGAGATATTGCCAAACTGCATTTTTTTTTTTGGGGGGGGGTACCATATTTCTTTATTTGAAGGAATAGTACAAAGAAGTTAAGTGGATGTTTTGGTACAACTTATAGAAAAGGTAAAGGAAACCCCAATATGCATGCACTGCCTTGGTGACCAGGAAAGTCACCCCGGGGCAATCGGGAAATTAGCCTAAGGCTTACCTTTCATTATCACTGTCTCCCAGGATATGCTTGTCAAAGAGATATTCTGCCAAGCCAGATTGGGGTGCTCCCATCTTGTGCAAGTTGGTGACGTGGTCACCCAATTCTTTGATGGATTTCACCTGCTCATTCAGGTAATATGTCTCAATGAAGTCACACAAATGGGGGTCATTTTTGTCAGTGGCCAGTTTGTGCAGTTCCAGTAGCGACTGATTCACATTTTTTTCCAAATGTAACGCACACTCCATGGCATTCAGCCCGCTCTCCCGGTCATCATGGTCTGGTTTCTGGATATCCCGAAGGAAGATGTGGCCATCTCCTTGGTTCTGCAGCTTCCTCAGTTTCTCAGCATGCTCCCTCTCCTCATGAGAATAGTGAAGAAAGTACTTGGCAAAGTTCTTCAAAGCCACATCATCGGGGTCAAAGTAGTAAGACATGGAGAGGTAAACACAGGAGGCACAGAGCTCCAGGTTGATCTGGCAGTTGATGGCGGCCTGTGAGTCCCGGTGGTAGTTCTGGCACACCTGCGAGCAGGAGGCAGCAGTCCTGGCCCGGCTAAGGAGAGGCGGCGGCGGTGGCTGCGGGCGCTGGAGGTGCAGAGGGGCCCTTGGGGCAGTCCGAGGGCGCAGTGTGCAGGTGATGGAGGGCTGGCTGTGGGCGGCCGGCCAGGGTGGGGAACGAGAGCCGGTTAAGTCCAAGCACTGTTGAAGCAGGAAACTGCAGGGACTCTCAGGGAAGAACCTCTGGCCAAATTGCTTTTTTTTTTTTTTTTTTTTTAATAAAGAGATGGGCTTTCACCATGTCCGCTAGGCTGATCTCGAACTCCTGACCTCAAGTGATCTACCCACCTCATCCTCCCAAAGTGCTGGGATTACAGGCGTGAGCCACCGTGCCTGGCCTAAACTGCTTTTTAAAGTGGCTGAACTAACTAATTCCCACCAACAGTGAAGAAACGTTTCCTTTCCTCCACAGCTTCATCACCATCTGTTATTTTTTGACTTTTTAATAATAACCATGCTGACTCATGTGAAATGATATCTCATTGTGATTTTGATTGCATTTCTCTGATGATAGTGATGTTGGGCATCTTTTCATGTTTTCTGGCCACTTACTTGTCTGTCTTTTCTGTAGAAGTGTCTGTTTATGTCTTTTGCCCACTTTTAAATGGGATTATTTGTTATTTACTTGTTGAATTGTTTAAGTTCTTTATAGAGTCTGGATATTAGACCTTTCTCAGATGCATAGTATGTGGAGGTATTCTCCTGCTCTGTAGGTTGTCTATTTAGTCTCTTGATAGTTTATTTTGCTGTCCAGAAACTTCTTAGTTTAATTAGGTCCCACTTGTGAATTTTTATTTTTGTCTCAATTGTTTTCGAGGACTCAGTTATAAATTCTTTCCCATGGCTGATGTCCAGCGTGGTATATCCTAGGTTTTCTTCTGGCATTCTTAGTTTGAGGTCTTATATTTAAATCTTTAATCCACCTTGAGTTAATTTTTGTATATGGTGAAAAGTAGGCGTTCAGTTTTATTTTTTTGCATATGGCTAGCCAGTTGTCTCAGCACCATTTATTGAATAGGGAGTCCTTTCCCCATTTCTTATTTTTGTTGACTTCCTTGAAAGTCAGATGGCTGTAGGTGTATGGCTTTATTTCTGGGTTAGCCATCCTTTCCTATTTACCCTGTATTTTATACTAAGAGTTTTAAACTGTTATTCCTGAGTTTAAGTCCTCAATCCACTTGGAATTGATTTTTGTAGATGGTCTGTGGTAGGAATTCAATTTCATTTTTTTCCATGTGATAATCATTTTCTAGCTCAATTTATTAAACCGTCAACATCTCCTTTTCATACTGATCATGAAGTCCATATTTATCATATGAAAATATTCCTAACGTGCGTGGATTTTTAGGCTCTCAGTTTTATTTCATTGGCCAATTTATTTACCCCTGAACTAATACTACACTGTTTTTATTACAGCTCCATAATAAATCCTGGGAGGCGGAGGTTGCAGTGAGCTGAGATTGTGCCATTGCATCCCATCCTGGGCAACAAGAGCAAAACTCCATCTCAAAAATAAATAAATAAATAAATAAATAAATAAATAAATAAATAAATAAAATCCTAATATCTGATCCTCTCTCTGCTCTTCTTATCAGGTATCTTGGTTATTCTTGACACCCTTTTCTTTCATATGTATTTTAAAAATAGCTTTATTGAACTCTAATCAAATAATTCAGCTATTTAATGTGTATAATTGAATAGTTTCTAGTATATTCAACAATATGTGCCACCATTGCCACAATCAATTTTAAGTACCTCAAAAACAACAATAAAAAAAAACCCCATTCCCTGACAAACTCTCTTACTCTAACCCTGCCCAACCCTAAGTAACCACTAATCCACTTTCTCTCTATAGAATTCCCTGCTCTGGACTTCCGCAGAAATATGTGGACTTTTACGGTTGGCTTCTTTTTTTTTTTTGAGACGGAGTTTTGCTCTTGTTACCCAGGCTGGAGTGCAATGGCGCAATCTCAGCTCACCGCAACCTCCGCCTCCTGAGTTCAGGCAATTCTCCTGCCTCAGCCTCCTGAGTAGCTGGGATTACAGGCACGCACCACCATGCCCAGCTAATTTTTTGTATTTTTAGTAAAGATGCGGTTTCACCATATTGACCAGATGGTCTCGATCTCTTTTTTTTTTTTTAATTTTTTTTTAATTGCATTTTAGGTTTTGGGGTACATGTGAAGAACATGCAAGATTGTTGCATAGGTACACACATGGCAGTGTGGTTTGCTGCCTTCTGTCCCCTCACTTGTATCTGTCATTTCTCCCCATGCTATCTCTTCCCACCTCCCCACCTCCCCATCCCTCCCCCACTTCCCCCCAACGGACCCCAGTGTGTAGTGCTCCCCTCCCTGTGTCCATGTGTTCTCATTGTTCAACACCCACCTATGAGTGAGAATATGTGGTGTTTGATTTTCTGCTCTTGTGTCAGTTTGCTGAGAATGATGGTTTCCAGTTTCATCCATGTCCCTACAAAGGACGTGAACTCATCGTTTTTGATGGCTGCGTAATATTCCATGGTGTATATGTACCACATTTTCCCTATCCAGTCTATCATTGATGGGCATTTTGGTTGGTTCCAGGTCTTCGCTATTGTAAACAGTGGTGCAATGAACATTCGTGTGCACGTGTCCTTATAGTAGAATGATTCATAATCCTTTGGATATATACCCAGTAATGGGATTGCTGGGTCAAATGGGATTTCTATTTTTAGGTCCTTGAGGAATCGCCACACTGTCTTCCAAAATGGTTGAATTAATTTACATTCCCACCAACAGTATAAAAGTGTTCCTATTTCTCCACATCCTCTCCAGCATCTGTTGTTTCCAGATTTTTTAATGATCGCCATTCTAACTGGTGTGAGATGGTATCTCAATGTGGTTTTGATTTGCATTTCTCTAATGACCAGTGATGATGAGCATTTTTTCATATGTTTGTTGGCATCCTGTATGTATTCTTTTGTAAAATATCTGTTCATATCCTTTGCCCATTTTTGAATGGGTTTGTTTGTTTTTTTCTTGTAGATCTGTTTTAGTTCTTTGTAAATTCTGGATATCAGCTTGTCAGATGGGTAGACTGCAAAAATTTTTTCCCATTCTGTTGGTTGCCGATTCACTCTACTGACTGTTTCTTTTGCCGTGCAGAAGCTGTGGAGTTTGATTAGGTCCCATTTGTCTATTTTGGCTTTTGTTGCCACTGCTTTTGGCGTTTTGGTCATGAAGTCCTTGCCTACGCCTATGTCCTGAATGGTTTTGCCTAGATTTTCTTCTAGGGTTTTTATAGTGTTAGGTCTGATGTTTAAGTCTTTAATCCATCTGGAGTTAATTTTGGTGTAAGGTGTCAGAAAGGGGTCCTGTTTCTGCTTTCTGCACATGGCTAGCCAGTTTTCCCAACACCATTTATTAAACAGGGAATCCTTTCCCCATTGCTTGTTTTTGTCAGGTTTGTCGAAGATCAGATGGTTGTGGGTATGTTGTATTTCCTCTGCGGCCTCTGTTCTGTTCCATTGGTCTATATCTCTGTTCTGGTACCAGTACCATGCTGTTTTGATTACTGTAGCCTTGTAGTATAGTTTGAAGTCCAGTAGTGTGATGCCTCCTGCTTTGTTCTTTTTGCTTAGAATTGACTTGGCTATGCGGGCTCTCTTTTGGTTCCATATGAAGTTTAAGGTGTTTTTTTCCAGTTCTGTGAAGAAGGTCGTTGGTAGCTTGATGGGAATAGCGTTGAATCTGTAAATTACTTTGGGCAGTATGGCCATTTTCACGATGTTGATTCTTCCTAACCATGAACATGGAATGTTTCTCCATCTGTTTGTGTCCTCTCTTATTTCATTGAACAATGGCTTGTAGTTCTCCTTGAAGAGGTCCTTTACGTTCCTTGTTAGTTGTATTCCTAGGTATTTTATTCTCTTTGTGGCAATTGTGAATGGCAGTTCATTCTTGATTTGGCTCTCTTTAAGGCTATTACTGGTGTATAGGAATGCTTGTGATTTTTGCACGTTGATTTTGTATCCTGAGACTTTGCTGAAGTTGTTTATCAGTTTCAGGAGATTTTGGGCTGAGATGATGGGGTCTTCTAGATATACAATCATGTCATCTGCAAATAGAGATAATTTGATTTCCTCCTTTCCAATTTGGATACGCTTTCTTTCTTTTTCTTGCCTGATTGCTCTGGCTAGAATTTCCAGTACTATATTGAATAGGAGTGGTAAGAGAGGGCATCCTTGTCTGGTGCCAGATTTCAAAGGGAATGCTTCCAGTTTTTGCCCATTCAGTATGATATTGGCTGTTGGTTTGTTGTAAATAGCTTTTATTGTTTTGAGATACGTTCCATCAATACCTAGTTTATTGAGGGTTTTTAGCATAAAGGGCTGTTGAATTTTGTCAAAAAGCCTTCTCTGCATCAATTGAGATAATCATGTGGTTTTTGTCTTTGATTCTGTTTATGTGGTGAATTACATTTATGGACTTGCGTATGTTGAACCAGCCTTGCATCCCTGGGATGAATCCTACTTGATCATGGTGGATGAGCTTTTTGATATGCTGCTGCAATCAGTTTGCCAGTATTTTATTGAAGATTTTTGCATCTATGTTCATCATGGATATTGGCCTGAAATTTTCTTTTCTTGTTGAGTCTCTGCCGGGTTTTGGTATCAGGATGATGTTTGTCTCATAAAATGATTTGGGAAGGATTCCGTCTTTTTGGATTGTCTGGAATAGTTTCAGAAGGAATGGTATCAGCTCCTCTTTGTATCTCTGGTAGAATTCGGATGTGAACCCATCTGGACCTGGGCTTTTTTTGCGTGGTAGGCTCTTTATTGCTGCCTCAACTTCAGACCATGTTATTGGTCTATTCAGGGTTTCGGCTTCTTCCGGGTTTAGGCTTGGGAGGATGCAGGTGTCCAGGAATTTATCCATTTCTTCCAGGTTTGTCGTGGACCGTCTGGACGGGTAGGCACGTCTGCCCGGGGGTCTCTTGACCTGCAAGAGGGTCCCAATACCTGGAAGAGGAAATGCGCCTGAGAAAATAATAAAGACAGAGAGAGAGAAAGCGAGGCGTCTGGAGGGCTGATAGGCTGTGCCTAAACAGCAAATTTTATTTTTCAAATGCCAGGAATAAATACACTTTCTTGGCTTTGATCTACGTCATAGTAAGAGGAATGTAAATGTATGCCTCACATGGCCTATACAATAGAGAAGTCAGATATGCGATCAATGGTTGTAAAAAGTAACAAAATTTTCTACAATCACAAAGTTTGTTTATATCAAAACATTATTCAGGAGACTTGTTTATATCAAAACATTATTCAGGAGACTTGTTTATATCAAAACATTGTTCAGGAATCTCTGAGTCAGGAATCCAAGCCATCCCTTATGGTGGCATTTTTCTTTGCAGATATCAACAGTTAAACCATTATCTAGGGTACAAGGCAGTTAGGTAAGTAAAGGTTAAAACTTATTCTTAAAGTCATAGAAAGGTCATAGCAGGAACCGGTTGCTGGTAGGGGGTTACTTGGTCTAGCAGCAACGCATAATTTTAGGCCCAAACGATATTGTGGTTGATAATAGAAACTGATCATTCATCTTTCAGTTCCTATATTCCAGATAGCTCGACTGCCTCCAGTAGGAAACTGTGTTTGGGATCAAACTCACCGTATAGTGAGACTCACGCCTTTTAGGGGTCTCACACGAGAGTGTTCCCCACACAGGTTTACTAGTTTATGTGCATAGAGTTGTTTGTAATAATTTCTGATGATGGTTTGGATTTCTGTGGAATCTGTGGTGATATCCCCTTTATCATTTTTTATTGCATCAATTTGGTTATTCTCTCTTTTCTTTTTTATTAATCTGGCTAGTGGTCTGTCTATTTTGTTGATCTTTTCGAAAAACCAGCTCCTGGATTTATTGATTTTTTGAAGAGTTTTTTTGTGTCTCTATTTCCTTCAGTTCTGCTTTGATTTTAGTTATTTCCTGTCTTCTGCTAGGTTTTGAGTTTTTTTTATCTTGCTCCTCTAGCTCTTTCAATTTTGATGATAGGGTGTCAATTTTAGATCTCTCCTTTCTTCTCATGTGGGCACTCATTGCTATATATTTTCCTCTAGAGACTGCTTTAAATGTGTCCCAGAGATTCTGGTATGTTGTGTCTTCGTTCTCATTGGTTTCAAAGAACATCTTTATTTCTGCCTTCATTTCATTGTTTATCCAGTCAACATTCAAGAGCAAGTTGTTCAGTTTCCATGAAGCTGTGCGGTTCTGAGTTAGTTTCTGCATTCTGAGTTCTAACTCGATTGCACTGTGGTCTGAGAGACTTTGTTATGATTTCCATTCTTTTGCATTTGCTGAGGAGTGATTTATTGCCAATTATGTGGTCAATTTTAGAGTAGGTGTGATGTGGTGCTGAGAATAATGTATAATCTGTGGATTTGGGGTGGAGAGTTCTGTAAATGCCTATTAGGTTTGCTTGTTCCAGGTCTGAGTTCAGGTCCTGGATATCCTTGTTGATTTTCTGTCTGGTTGATCTGTCTAATATTGACAATGGGGTGTTAAAGTCCCCCACTATTATTGTGTGGGAGTCTAAGTCTCTTTGTAAGTCCTTAAGAACTTGCCTTATGTATCTGGGTGCTCCTGTATTGGGTGCGTATATATTTAGGATCATTAGCTCTTCTTGTTGCAGTGATCCTTTTACCATTATGTAATGTCCTTCTTTGTCTCTTTTGATCTTTGTTGCTTTAAAGTCTATTTTATCAGAGATGAGAATTGCAACTCCTGCTTTTTTTTGCTCTCCATTTGCTTGGTAGATCTTCCTCCATCCCTTTATTTTGAGCCTTTGTGTATCCTTGCATGTAAGATGGGTTTCCCGGATACAGCACACTGATGGATTTTGACTTTTTATCCAATTTGCCAGTCTGTGTCTTTTGATTGGGGCATTTAGTCCATTGACATTTAGGGATAGTTTTGTTATGTGTGAATTTGATACTGTCATTTTGATGCTACCTGGCTGTTTTGTTGGTTAGTTGATGCAGATTCTTGATTGTGTTGATGCCCTTTTACCATTTGGTGTGTTTTTGGAGTGGCTGGTACTGGTTGTTCCTTTATATATGTAGAGCCTCTTTTAGGAGTTCTTGTAGAGCAGGTTTGGTGGTGATGAAATCTCTGAGTGCTTGCTTGTTCACAAAGGATTTTATTTTTCCTTCACTTATGAAGCTTAGTTTGGCTGGATAGGAAATTCTGGGTTGAAAGTTCTTTTCTTTAAGGATGTTGAATATTGGCCCCCAATCTCTTCTGGCTTGTAGGGTTTCTGCTGAGAGATCTGCTGTGAGTCTAATGGGCTTCCCTTTGTGGGTAACCTGTCCTTTCTCTCTGGCTGCCCTTAGCATTTTCTCTTTCATTTCAACCCTGGTGAATCTGATGATTATGTGCCTTGGGGTTGCTCTTCTTGAGGAATATATTTGTGGTGTCCTCTGTATTTCCTGTATTTGAATATTGGTCTGCCTTGCTAGGTTGGGGAAGTTTTCCTGAATAATATCCTGAAGAGTTTTTTCCAGCTTGGATTCATTCTCTTCATCACATTCAGGTACACCTATCAGACGTAGATTAGGTCTTTTCACATAGTCCCACATTTCTTGAAGATTTTGTTCATTCCTTTTTGCACTTTTTTCTCTGTTCTTGCCTTCTCTTTTTATTTCATTGAGTTGATCTTCGACCTCTGATATCCTTTCTTCTGCTTGGTCAATTCGGCTGTTGAAACTTGTGCATGCTTCACGAAGTTCTCGTGTTGTGTTTTTCAGCTCCATCAATTCACTTATAATCCTCTCTATGCTGTCCATTCTCGTTAGCATTTCGTCCAATCTTTTTTCAACGTTCCTAGTTTCTTTGCGTTGGGTTAGAACATGTTCTTTTAGCTCACTGTAGTTTCTTATACCCACCTTCTGAAGTCTGATTCTGTCATTTCATCACCCTCCTTCTCCATCTGGTCTGGTTCCCTTGCTGGTGAGGAGTTGTGATCCCTTTTAGGAGGAGAGGTGTTCTGGTTTCGGGAGTTTTCATCCTTTTTGCGCTGGTTTCTTCCCATTTTTGTGGGTTTATCCACCTGTTGTCTTTGTAGTTACTGTCTTTCAGATTGGGTCTCTGAGTGAGCTTCTAGTTCGTGGATGCTGAAGTTACTTCTTCTTCTTCTTCTTCTTCTTCTTTTTTTTTTTTTTTTTTTTTTTTTAAGCTTTCCTTCTAACAGTCTGGCTCTCTGCTGTAGGACTGCTGAGGTCCTCTCCGGGCCCTGCTTGCCTGGGAATCACCTGCAGCAGCTGCAGATTGCTGCCAGTTTCCTCTTCCGCTTTGTCCCAGAAGGATGCTCGCCTACTGTCAGTCCGTTCTCTCCTTTATGAGGCGAGTCTTTGGATCTACGGGGGTCAGGGAGCTACTTGAGGAGACAGTCTATCTTTTATTGGGGCTTAAGTCCTGAGTTGTGAGCTCCGTTGTTCGTTCAGAGTGCTGGGCAGGTACATTTAGGTCTGCTGCAGCTGAACTCATAAAGCACTTTTTGTTCCCAGGTGCTCTGTCCCAGAGAGTTGGAGCTTTATGAGTTTCCGTTGCACTACTGCCTTTTTTGATTTTTCTTTCAGGTCTGACCCGCCCAGCTAGCAGCACGCCTACCCACTGCCTGCCCGCAGAGGCTTTGCTGGCTGCTGTGGGCTCCACCCAGCTGCCCTGTGCTCTTTTCTGCTGTCCTGTTTATATGGGCATAGTTAGAACTGTCTCGGCAACGGTGGCCCCGCCTCTGTTATGGTGGACTCTCTCTGTTGTGGCAGGTTGCCTTGGCAATGGCGGGTTGCCTCGGCAACGGCAGCCTGCCTTCGTAGCGGTGGAGAGCCTCAGTAATGGTGGAAGCCCCTCCCCCACTGAGCCGGACCGTCCTGGGTTCAGCTGTGCTTGGTTTGAAGGGCTCAACCCAGAGGGTTTCCAATTACTGTTTTTGTTTTCATTGTTGTTGGGGGTGGGAGGCTGGGACCAACTAAGCCTGATCACCTGGCTCCCTGACTCAGAGGCTTTTAAGTTGAACGACCCCATGTTCCAGTCGCTTGTTGAAAAGGCGCCGGGATCTCCCGTGCTGCGACTCACGGAGTCGGCTCAAACTGCGGCGCCGGCTCCTGGCGGATTTTTTGCCTAGGAATCTCCTGGCCTGACTCGCTATTTCAGATGAATGGGCAACTCTGCCGTCTCAGGGCTCTGCTCGCCAGCTAAGAGGGCTCCCAGACCAGTGGCTTTTGTTCGGAGAACCGCAGCACCAGGGAGTGGTCACAGCAGCCGCGCGGGCGGAATCAGCCCCACGAGGGCCAAAGCAGCCGCACCGGCTGGGACTGCGGCGCTGGCGACCCCTCTGCCTGGGTATCTCCTGGTCTGTGGGCAATAAAAATTCGTCTGGAAATGCGGCGTCCACTCGCCCTCTGCACTTTCACTGGGAGCTGAAGTCCTGAGCTGTTCTTAGGTGACCATCTTCCCAGCATTCCATGGTCTCGATCTCTTGACCTTGTGATCCACCTGCCTCGGCCTCCCAAAGTGCTGGGATTACAGGCTTGAGCCACTGCGCCCGACACAGTTGGCTTCTTAATGGATTTTTAGAGTTCATGTAAGTACCATATATTAGTACTTTATTTCTTTTTATGACTACATAATATTCCATTGTATGACTATGAATATGACTAAATAATATTCCATTATATGAATATACCACATTTTAAAATCCATTTATTTGTTGCTTAACATTTGTGGTGGTGTTTCCACCTTTTGGCTATTATGAGTAATGCTGCTATGAATATTCATGTGCAGGTTGTGGACATATGTATTCATTTCTTACAAATATTCCTAGAAGTGGATTTTCTGGGCCATATGTTAACACTATGTGCCACCATGTGAGCGGCTGGCAGACTGTTTTCTAAAGCAGCTGTACCATTGCACATTCTCAGTAGCAGTCTATGAATTCTTTAGAATCAAAATTCTAAAGAATTTTGATTTCTTTCCTTTTTTTTTTGTTCTCCCTAAAAGAGTTTTATATTCTAAAAGTATAAAGAGCAAAACTCTTATGCTTATATCTTTGACTCATTTTGAGTTAACTTTGTATTTGGTGTAAAAAAAAAAAAAGAGACCAACTTCATTCTTTGTATATAGCTATCCAGTTATTCTTTCTCTGCTGAACAGTCTTGGCACTTTTGCTGAAAATCAGTAGGCCATAGATGTATAATTTATTTCTAGACTCTCAAATTTACTCCATTTATTGATGTGTTAGTCCTCGTACTAGTATCACATTTTCTTGATTATCAGTGTTTTGCAGTAGGTTTTGAAACTGGGAAGTGTGAGTCATTCTCCTTTGTTATTTTTCAGGATTATTTAGTGTATTAGGCCATTTTATGTTGCTATAAAGAGATACTTGAAGCTGGGTAATTTATAAAGAAAAGAGGTTTAATTGGCTCAAGGTTCTGCAGGCTGAACATAAAGGAAGCATAGTGCCAGCATCTGCTTCTGGTGAGGCTTTTAGAAGCTTATAATCTTGGCAGAAGGTGACAGGGAGCCAGCATGTCCCATGGCAAGAGAAGAACAAGGGACAAAGGGAGAAGGAAAGTCTCAGACTTTTAAAAATAGCCAGATCTCATGTGAACTCAGAGCAAGAGCTCACTTACCACAAAGAGGATGTTGCCATGCCATTCATGAAGGATCCGCCCCCATGATCCAATACCATCCACCAGGCCCCACCTCCAACATTAGAGATCACACTTCAACATGAAGCTTGGAGGAGGCACACATCCAAACCATATCATTTTCTCCTGCTCCCCGCAAATCTCACATCCTTTTCACATTGGAAAATACAATCATGCCTTCCCCAAAGTTCTTCAAAATCATAACTCATTCTAGCATCAACTCACTCAAAAGTCCGAAGTCCAAAGTCTCATCTGAGACTCAGTCAAATTTCTTTTGTCTATGAGCCTGTAAAGTCAAAACTAAATTATTTACTTCCTTCCTTCTTTCCTTCCTTCCTTCGTTCCCTCCTTCTTTTTCCTTCCTTCCTTTCTCACAGTATCACTGTCACCCATGCTGGAGTGCCCTGGCACAATCAGCTCACTGCAGCCTTGACTTACCTGGGATCAACAGCTCCTCCCGCCTCAGCCTCCTGAGTAGCTGGGACTATAGGCATGCACCACCACACCTAGTTTTTTCTTTTTTCTTTTTTTGTTTCTTGTAGAGATGGGGTTTTGCCATGTTGCCCAGGCTGGTCTTGAACTCCTGGCCTCGAACTCCTGGCCTCAAGTGATTCTCCTTCCTTGGCCTCCCAAAGTGCTGGGATTATAGGTGTGAGCCAATGTGCCTGGCCTAGAACTGTTTTCTTAATTTCATTTTCAGATGTTCACTGCAAATGTATAGAAATAAAATTGATTTTTATATAGATACTATATCTTGCAAACTTGCTGAGTTTGTTTATTAATTCTAATACTTTTTTAAAAAAGTAGATTACTTCATATTTTCTATATACAAGATCATATTATCTGCAAATAAAGATAGTTTTACTTCTTCCTTTCCTTTTTTTTTTTTTTTTTTTTGAGATAAAGTGTAGCTCTGTCACCCAGACTGTAGTGCATTGGTGCCATCTTGGCTTAATTCAATCTCCGCTGCCTGGGTTCAAGTGATTCTCCCACCTCAGCCTCCTGAGTAGCTGGGACTACACACATGCCCGGCCCCACCCAGCTAATTTTTGTATTTTTTGGTAGAGAGGGGGTTTCACGATACCAGCCAGGCTGTTCTTAAACTGCCAACCTCAAGTTATCTGCCTACCTTGGCCTTCCAAAGTGCTAGGATTATAGTCATGAGTCACTGCATCTGGCCTTCCTTTCCTATTTGGATGTCTTTTATATCTTTTTCTTGCCAAATTTCTCTGGATAAAATCTCTGGTAAATGTTGAACAAAAATGATGAGTGGCCATCCTTTTCTTGGGGGTTTAAGGGATAAAACGTTCAGCATATCATCATTAAGTATGATGTTTGCTGTGGGTTTTCATAGACTCTCTTTTTCAGGTTGAAGAAACTATTCCTAGTTTCTCGTGTGTGTGTGTGTGTGTGTGTGTGTGTGTGTGTGTGTGTGTGTGTTGTTTAATACCATAAAGGCATGCCGGATTTTGTTAAATGCTTTCTGTGTATCCATTGGCATGATTGTGTGATTTTTATTAGTTCTATTGATATGTATGACATTAACTGATTTTCAGATATTGAAATAACTTACATTCCTGGGATAAATCCTAGTTAATCATGGTGTATAATTCTTATGTGTTGCTGGATTTGATTTGTTAGTATTCTGTCATTTTTTGTGTAAGTATTCTTTTTTTAAACTTTTCATGTATTTTATTTATTTTTTATTTTTATTTTCTATTATACTTTAAGTTTTGGGGTACATGTGCAGAATGTGCAGGTTTGTTGCATAGGTATACACGTGCCTTGGTGGTTTGCTGCCTCCATCCCCCTGGTCATCTACATTAGGTATTTCTTCCAATGTTATCCCTCCCAAATCCCCCCACCCCCTACTATCACTCCCCTAGCCCCACTACCCCTTGCTCTGACAGGCCTCAGTGTGTGATGTTCCTCTCTCTGTGTCCATCTATTCTCATTGTTCAACTCCCACTTATGAGTGAGAACATGCGGTGTTTGGTTTTCTGCTCTTGTGTCAGTTTGCTGAGAATGATGCTTTCCCGCTTCATCCATGTCCCTGCAAAGGACATGAACTCATTCTTTTTTATGGCTGCATAGTATTCTGTGGTGTATATGTGCGACATTTTTCTTATCCAGTCTATCTTTGATGGGCATTTGAGTTGATTCCAAATCTTTGCTATTGTAAACAGTGCTGCAATAAACATACGTGTGCATGTGTCTTTATAATAGAATATATTATAATCCTCTTGGCATATAACCAGTAATGGGATTGCTGGGTCAAATGGTATTTCTGTTTCTAGATACTTGAAGGAGTTGCCACACTGTCTTCCACAATAGTTGAACTAATTTACACTCCAACCACAGTGTAAAAGCCTTCCTATTGAGGGAAATCTTCTCTTTCCGGGTCCACAAGGGGGTGTAGTTTTAAGGGCAAGAACTCCCCAGCACCATGCCCTCCTCCCATCTCTCTCCTTCCGGAAGATTTAACGGTTTCTGTTTTAACTTTCACAGATGTGGGAAGGGTCAAAAGTCAATCACTCCAGCAGAAGTTCTAAGGAACTCCTTTCATTGGCCAGAGGTCTAGGAGAAGGTGGGGGTTCCTCCCAGGTTAAAAGTCCCCTTCTTCCACACTCCTTTGGACTCCATGTTTGTGTCCCCTTCCACAAATACTCCCTTTGTGGAAGCCATTTTTCTCTCTTGGATTTCCCCTCTGGAGTCCCCTTCCACACTCTCACACTCTCTCGTGGAAGCCTGTCTTCCCCTCCTAAACTCCATCTCTCTCTGTTCCCTTCTACTCAGTGTGGAAGCTGCTTTCCTCTCCTGGATTCCATCTTTCTGGATTCTCTCACTCAGTGTGAGAGTTAGCTGTTACTTTCTTTCTCTCTACCTAAATAAACACTTTCTACAAACAACTTTTGAGTCTGGCATTTACTGTGCACTGTGCCATGATCTCCTCTCCCATTCTTGAGGGTGTGATAGACCAAGAACCTGGAGGAATGTCCTCTCAGGGGAATTGAGGGCTTCCCCTGAATCCCCAAACCCTAACATTACACTGTTCTCCATATCCTCTCTAGCATCTGTTGTCTCTGGATTTTTATTTATTTTTTATTTTTTATTTTATTATTTTTTTAATTATTTAAGACCTTTATAAACAGGTGCTTGCAGTTTGTTGACTTTTTTGAAAAAATCAAGTTGTAAACTTTTATTACAAATTAAAAATGAAGTTCTTAAAAATCTCAACTTGACCAGATATGAAACAATTTAAAAACCTTTAAAGGCGTATTGAGAAAAACCAGGCTTTTTTAAAAAACATGTTTGTGGCCGGGCGCGGTGGCTCACGCCTGTAATCCCAGCACTTTGGGAGGCTGAGGCGGGTGGATCACGAGGTCGAGAGATCGAGACCATCCTGGTCAACATGGTGAAACCCCGTCTCTACTAAAAATACAAAAAATTAGCTGGGCGTGGTGGCGCGTGCCTGTAATCCCAGCTACTCAGGAGGCTGAGGCAGGAGAATTGCCTGAACCCAGGAGGCGGAGGTTGCGGTGAGCCGAGATCACGCCATTGCACTCCAGCCTGGGAAACAAGAGCGAAACTCCGTCTCAAAAAAAAAAAAAAAAAAAAAAAGAAAAGAAAAGAAAAGAAAAAAAAAACAACAACATGTTTGTTATTACCAAAAAGAGACATCTTTAGGTAAAAATAATAAAAACCCCATGCTGCATAGATAATGCAGATAGTTCTATTTATCTGGTCAACGGGCAAAAGCAAGCACTTAAGGTCTTCAGCTCCAATCTTTTGTTCATTTCTTATTGCTGGAATGTCTTATTTCTTCTTGTTGGATGACTAAACCGGATGATGGTAGAGATGGTAAGCCGGCATTTACTCAACCCCGCCCTGCTCAGCCTCGGGAGAGAACGAACTCTCAGCTGGTTCTCAGCTGGTGGATCGGCTGCTTTTGTCTCTTTGCCATCTTGTGGTTTAGGGTTTTCTGGGCGTCTGCGTTGGTAATTGAGGCAGTACCGACGTTGAGGTGGCTGCTGACCTTGGGTCTCATCTCCTTGATGTTCTTTCTCCTCTTCACCGCCGTCCTCTCTAGGCTGTCTTTGGCGAGGAGGGCCCCTGCGGAATCGTGGTCTGTATCCCCGATACATATTCTGCCTCACTGGTCTACCTTGTTCTCCTGCACCCTGGTTGTCAGCACCCTCCATCACTTCTCCCTGCACAGGAGGGTTGGAATATTGTGGTCGACGCCCGCAGGGTCTCCGCACGCAGTCAGCTGGGAACCTGCGCCTGCGGCAGGGCCGGCGTTGCTGGGCCTGGCCTTCGGGAGCGCTCTCTGATCCCTCCTTCCTTTCCCCACTCTCACTACTCTGGTAATTTTGCGGGTAATTGCGTGGAGGACCCCTACGACGTGGATAGCGTCTATAATGGTTACGGTCTGCTGCATATTGACTGCCTGGAACTGGAAGGCCGCCAGGACCTGTAACATTTGCTGCCTCCGCACCCTTTTCTCCTTAAACAACATCAAACTCCACAGTCTCTCCATCTCCTACACTGCGAAGGTACTTCCTGGGGTTCTTCTTCTTTATGGCAGTCGGGTGTACAAATACATCTTCGTTGGTGTCATTCCTGTTGATGAAACCATATCCGTTCCTTACATTGAACCGTTTTACTGTTCCCAAAACCTTCGTTGCGATGACCTTCTTGTCCCCGCCGGCAGGCGCCGCCGATGTGAGGCCGCCCGGGCCACCGCTCCCTGCGCCGCTGCCCGGAGTGCCGGGCTTGGTGTCGGCGGCGCTGAGGGCAGGGGGCGGCTGCTGGGTCTCGGCCTCGCTGCTCATGGTTGCAGTGATGGTGACTGGGGCCGGCTGCGGCAGCTACGGCTCCTCCCGGGATATGATGGTAACTAGGCCGGCGGCAGCGGTGGGGCTGCTCAGGGCTCTCTGGGGTCCGCTCTCCGCTCCCGCTACCGATCGAACTCGTCTCTGGATTTTTAAATAAACACCATTCTAACTGGTATGAGATGGTATCTCAATGTGGTTTTGATTTGCATTTCTCTGATAACCAGTGATGATGACCATTTTTTTTCATATGTTTGTTGGCTGCATGAATGTCTTCTCTTGAAAAGTGTCTGTTCATATCCTTTGCCCACTTTTTGAATGGGTTTATTTTTTTTCTTGTAAATTTGTTTAAGTTCTTTGTAGATTCTGGTTATTAGCCCTTTGTCAGATGGGTAGATTGCAAAAATTTTTTCCATTCTGTTGATTGCTGATTCACTCTAATGATAGTTTCTTTTGCTGTACAGAAACTCTTAAGTTTAATTAGATCCCATTTGTGTATTTTGGCTTTTGTTGCCTTTGCTTTTGGTGTTTTAGTCATGAAGTCCTTGCCTATGCCTATGTCCTGAATGGTGTTGCTTAGGTTTTCTTAGGTCTTGTGTTTAAATCTTTAATCTACCTGGAGTTAATTTTTGTATGAAGTGTAAGGAAGGGATCCACTTTCAGCTTTCTGCATATGGCTAGCCAGTTTTCCCAACATCATTTATTAAATAGGAAGTCTTTTCCCCATTGCATGTTTTTGTCCGGTTTGTCAACCATCAGATGGTTGTAGATGTGTGGCATTGCTTCTGAGGCCTCTGTTCTGTTCTATATCTCTGTTTTGGTACCAGTACCATGGTGTTTTGATTACTGCAGCCTTGTAGTACAGTTTGAAATCAGGTAGCATGATGCCTCCAGCTTCACTTTTTTATTTTTTTATTTTTATTTTTTGCTTAGGATTGTCTTGGCTATGTGGGCTCTCTTTCAGTTCCATATGAAGTTTAAGGTGTTTTTTTCCAATTCTGTGAAGAAAGTCAATGGTAGCTTGATGGGGATACCATTGAATCTATAAATTACTTTTGGCAGTATGGCCATTTTCACAATATTGATTCTTCCTAACCGTGAGCATGGAATGTTTTTCCATCTGTTTGTGTCCTCTCTTATTTCCTTGAGCAGTGGTTTGTAGTTCTCCTTGAAGAGGTCCTTCACATCCCTTGTTAGTTGTATTCCTAGGTATTTTATTCTCTTTGTAGCATTTGTGAATGGGAGTTCACTCATGATTTGACTCTCTGTCTGTTATTGATGTATAGGAATGCTTGTGATTTTCACACATTGATTTTGTATCCTGTTACTTTGCTGAAGTTGCTTATCAGCTTAAGGAGATTTGGGACTGAGATGATGTGGTCTTCTAAATATACAATCATGTCATCTGTAAACAGAGACAATTTGGCTTTCTCTTTTTCTAGTTGAGTACCCTTTATCTCTTTTTCTTGTCCGATTGCACTGGTCAGAACTTCCAATGCTATGTTAAATAGGAGTGGTGAGAGAAGGCATCCTTGTCTTGTGCCAGTTTTCAAAGGGAATGCTTCCAGTTTTTGCCCATTTAGTATGATATTGGCTGTGGGTTTGTCATAAATAGCTTTTCTTATTTTGAGATACATTCCATGGATACCTAGTTTATTGAGAGTTTTTAGCATAAAGCATTGTTGAATTTTATCAAAGGCCTTCTCTGCTTCTATTGAGATGATCATGTGGTTTTTGTCTTTGGTTCTGTTTATGTGGTGGATTACATTTATAGACTTGCATATGTTGAACCAGCCTTGCATCCTAGGGATGAAGCCAACTTGATCATGATGGATAAGCTTTTTGATGTGCTGTTGGATTCAGTTTGCCAGTATGTTGTTGAGGATTTTCACATCAATGTTCATCATGGATGTTGGCTTGACATTTTCTTTTCTAGTTGTGTCTCTGCAGGTTTTGGTATCAGGATGATGTTGGTCTCATAAAATGAGTTAGGGAGGATTCCTTCTTTTTGTATTGCTTGGAATGGTTTCAGAAGGAATGGTACCAGCTCCTCTTTGTATGTCTGGTAGAATTCAGCTGTGAACCCATCTGGTCCTGGCTTTTTTGAGTTGGTAGGCTATTAATTGCTGCCTCAACTTCAGATCTTGTTATTGGTCTATTCAGGAATTCAAAATAAAGTGAGGGAGGAATATTTGCCAAGCAAATGGAGAGGGAGAGAGAGAGAGAGAGAGAGAGGGAGAGAGAGAGAGAGAGAGAGAGAGAGAGAGAGAGAGAGCGAGCAGGGGTTGCAATCCTAGTCTTTAATAAAACAAACTTTAAACCAACAAAGATCAGAAGAGACAAAGAAGGACATTACCTAATGGTAAAGGGATCAATGCAACAAGAAGAGCTAACCATTCTCAATATATATGCACCCAATACAGGAGCACCCAGATACATAAAGCAAGTTCTTAATGACCTACAAAGAGACTTAGATTTCCATGCAATAATAGTGGGAGACTTTAACACTCCACTGTCAGTGTTAGACAGATCAACAAGACAAAAAATTAAAAAGGACAACCAGGACTTGAACTCAGATCTGGACCAAGTGGGCCTAATAGACATTTTCAGAACCTCCACCCTAAATCCACAGAATATACATTCTTCTCAGCACCACATTGCACTTACTCTAAAATCGACCACATAATTGGAAGTAAATCACTCCTCAGCAAATGCAAAAGAGTGGAAATAATAACAGACAATCTCTCAGACCACAGTGCAATCAAATTAGAACTCAGGATTAAGAAACTCACTCAAAACTGCACAACTGCATGGAAACTGAACAACCTGCTCCTGAATGACTACTGGATAAATAATGAAACGGAGGCAGAAATAAAGATGTTCTTTAAAACCAATGAGAATGAAGACGCAACATACCAGAATCTCTAGGACACATTTAAGGCAGTGTCTAGAGGGAAATTTATAGCACTATACACCCATACGAGAAGTAAGGAAAGATCTAAAATTGACACCCTCAAGTCACGATTAAAAGAACTTGAGAAGCAAGATCAAACAAATTCAAAAGCTAGCAGAAGACAAGAAATAACTAAGATTAGAGCAGAACTGAAGATAGAGACACAAAAAAACCTTCAAAAAAATCAATAAATCCAGGAGCTGGTTTTTTGAAAAGATGAACAAAACGGATAGACCACTAGCCAAACTAATAAAAAAGAAAAGAGAGAAGAATTGAATATATGCAACAAAAAATGATAAAGGGGACATCACCACTGATTCCACAGAAATACAAACTACCATCAGAGATTACTACAAACACCTCTATGCATATAAACCAGTAAATCTAGAAGAAATGGATAAATTCCTGGACACTTACAACCTCCCAGGACTAAACCAGGAAGAAGTTGTGTAAGTATTCTTAAGAGATATGTAGTTTTAGTTTCTTGTGATATCTGTCTGGTTTTGTCATCAGGGTATTAATGTCTTCTAAAATAATTTGGGAAGTGTTTTTTCCTCTTCAATTTTTGGAGGAGTTTGTGAAATAAAGAATTGGTAATAATTCTTATTTTGATAGAATTTATAGGTGAAGCCCTCTGGACCTGGTATTTACTTTGTGAGTAATTTTTAAACTACTAATTCAGTACCTTTATTTGTTATAGATCTATTCAGATTGTTTATTGCTTCTTGAATCAATCTTGGAATTTTGTGTCTTCCTGGGAATGTATTCCAAGTTATTTCATTTTTTGGCATATAATCATTAATTGGTATTCCTTTCTAATCCGTTTTATTGCTGTAGGTTTATAGTCCTAGATCCATAAAAAAGAACAAAATTATGTCTTTTGCAGCAACATTATCCTAAGTGAACTAACACAGAAACAAAATCAAATATTTCATGTTCTCACTTGTAAGTGGAAGCTAAATGTGGGGTACATATGGACATAAATATGGGAACCAATAGACCACAGAAACTTCTAGAACGGGAAAAGAAGTAGCAGTAAGACTGAAAAAGTCTCTAATGGGTACCATGCTCACTTCCTGGATGAAGGCTTCAGTCATATCCCAAACCTTGCACGACACAAAATACCCATGTACCAAGCCTGGACACGTACCCCTGCTTCTAAAACAAAAGTTGAAAAGAAATTAATTGTAATAAGCAGATTCACTCTTCAATTTATGCTTTATGCATTGCAACGAAATTCGTTTTGTAGACTTGAAAAGAAGGATATTATAGTTTCGATCTTGTTGGAGACAAGGGAACATCACTGTTTCAGAGGAAAGGTGATTCCCTGACATAACTGCATCTGTTAATAAGTAGGCCCTCTCATCTCACTGTGTACACTTTCTTCATAGCACTGACCTATATTGAAAGAATAGGTTCTTAATAATTTTTTTTTTTTTTTGAAATGAAGTCTCGCTCTGTTCCCCAGGCTGGAGTGCAGTGGCGTGATCTGGGCTCACTGCAACCTCTGCCTTCCAGGTTCAAGCGATTTTCCTGCCTCAGCCTCCTGAGTAGCTGAGATTACAGGCACACACCACCACGCCCAGCTAATAGATAAATATTTTAAAATAAATGAATGAATAAAAAGTAAAAGAAAATAGAAGAAAATTATGAATGGCAGAAATAAATGAGGGAGAATCCAATGATAAATTTTAATAGGGAGCATCAATCAAGACAAAAATAGATTTATCTGGAGGGGCGATAAAAGGATAAATCATTGGCAAGATTTCTATTTCTATATAAAGAAAGAAAAGATGCAAACCACATTAGGATTGAATAGGGGCCTGTAACTAGACTTGCAGAGATTAAACATTGGAATGTTAGGAAAAAATGTACACTGATAAACTTGTAAACTTAGTGGAAATTAAAAAAAAAATCAATAGAGAACTATAGCTTGCCAAAACGTATTCAAAAAGAAATAGAAAACATTAGTTCTATAATTATTAGTCAATGAAACATAATTTAAAAATATTTTTAAAATACCATAGCTTAATGCTTGTTTTTCATAGTAATTCTACCAAATATAATGAAACAGATAGCTTCAAAGTTTCCCAAATTTTCCAGAGAATAGAATAAAAGGGGACATTCTGTGACCTTTTCTTTTTTCTTTTTCTTTCTTTCTTTTTTTTTTAAGAAATTCAATAGAGCCACAAAAAGAAATTCATGCATTCATAAAAAACTTGATTTTTGGCAGAGTGGAAATTCTCTGTGGAGAAAGGTAAATGAACAGTTCTGAGACAATGTCTTTCAAATGGAAAAAAGTGATCTTACAGACCAATTTTATAGCATACACAAATATCAATTACATATACATTTAGAATGAAAATGTGAATGGCAACATTTTGAAACTTCAGAATACAATAGAAAATAATATCTTGAAGGCTTGGGGCATCTAAAATATATTTAAAAACTCCTGTGAATCAATAAGTGAAGCACAAATGAGTAAAAAAAAAAATGTGTAAAATCGTGTATAGGCATTTTTTGCCTTTCTTTGAGACAGAATCTTGCTGTCACCCAGACTGGAGTGCAGTGGCATGATCTCAGCTCACCGCAACTTCCACCTCCTAGGTTCAAGTGATTCTCCTGCTGGAATTACAGGCATGTGCCACCACACCTGGCGAATTTTTGTATTTTTAGGAGAGACGGGGTTTTACCACGTTAGCCAGGCTGGCCTCAAACTCCTGACCTCAGGAGTGATCTGCCTGCCTCGGCTTTGCTGGGATTACAAGCATGAGCCATGGTGCCAGGCCCATTTATAGGCATTTTAACAGGAGACTAACAGCATATGAAAAGATACTTGTTCTTAATTGGTATTCAAATTATAGATACCATTTTTATACTGAGCTATATGAAAATATATTAAAAGCTGGACCAAACCAAAGTTGGGAAGGATATAGAATTGTGAGAATTCTCATATCCTACTGTTGGGAGCATTAACTGATATAAATAATTTGGGGAGAAATGTTGTAATCTAATAAGTTTGAGAATAATAATACTTGATGACCCAGAGACCTGCCCTAAGTATGTATGCCAGAGAAACTCTTGCCAATGTACATAAAAAGTATGAACCAATGTCTATATTGCTTATAAAAACAAAACCCAGAAATGCTAAAATGTCTATGAACAGTGGAATGGATGTATAACTTGGCAAGTGTATAATTATACATATACTAAATAAGTATATACAAGTGTATAATTTTACCGATACTGTAGAATATTAACAAATTTATGATTATATATAGACATATATACATATAAGGATGTTATAAGGAATTAAATGTTATAAGGAATTAAAAATGAAGGCCTGGTGTAGTGGCTCACACCTGTAATCCCAGCACTTTGGGAGGCCTAGGTAGGCGCATCTCGAGGTCAGGAGATTGAGACCATCCTGGCCAACATGGTGAAACCCCGTCTCTACTAAAATTAAAAAAAAAAAAAAAAATCAGCTGGGAGTGGTGGTGAGAGTCTGTAGTCCCAGCTGCTCAGGAAGCTGAGGCAGGGGAATCGCTTGAACCCGGGAGGTGGACGTTGCAGTGAGCTGACATCGCACCACTGCACTCCAGCCTGGCGACAGGGTCAGACTCTGCAAGATGCTTCTTGCAGTCCTGATGGATCTTAGAAGCCTGCCTTCTTTCCGATAGCACTGGGGGCCTGGAGAGCATAGATAGCAATGGTTTTTCAACGGGACCTCGGTTGGCTTCTGAAATCCTTTCTGACCTCCGGAAGTGAGAAGAGAGCCAGCCAAGTCTCTCCACAGGCAGATAGCCATTTATAACCTCTCCAAGTCAAGGGCCAACACCCCAAAAGCTTCTCCAGCCTTGGCTGTTCATCCGTTCTTACCCCTGAACAGTGACTTACACTGGAGAGCTTAGTTGTTAAGAGTTCAGACTCTGGATTTAGACTGCCTGGGTTTGAATCCTGGATCATCATTTCCTGCTGCTATGTGGAATCCTATGTCTCAATTTCCTCATCTGTAAGATGACAGTATAAACGGTAACTGTCTTATAGTGTTTCGGCGAGAATTTAATAAGAAAATGCACCCCAAATGCTTACTACAGTGTCTGACATATGATGAATGATCAATAAATGAACTCATTGATAACCACTGCATAAAACACAAGGCATTCATTCCGGTTACATTTATTTCATTGGCCACTTGGGGGAGCCATATAGCTGTAAAACAAATAAGTTTCAGGAACGGTTGATTTTAGAAAAGATTTTAGTTGCTATTAAGAGAGGGAGAGAGTTAAGGGTCATCTAATTCCACTCCCTTTCTTTTTCTTACGAAGAAATAAAGGTTCAGAGAGCAGAAATGATTCGTTTGCAGTCATACAAGTAACTGGTAGTGTGAAGGCTAGAGTTCGCCTTTCCCAATTCATTGACAAATTGCTTAATAAAAATCAAGTGTAAGGTTTCAAGCACATCGAAACTTGGTCTCTTTGCTGTGTGTGAGAGTTTAAAATAATCCTACCGTTCTCAAATTCTCTGCCGATGAACTTGTGTTGTGCTTTTTACTTTGTTGAGGTCTGTGCTTAACGAGATCTGGGTAATACATATCATGATATTTATTGCCTTGATGTATACACTGTTCTTCTGAAACACAGGCAAACAGTGATTATTTTCAAGAAACTTAAACACCGAAATAAGGTCTCTCTCTCTCTCTCTCTCTCTCTCTCTCTCTCTCTCTCTCTCCCTCTCTCCCTCTCTCTCTCTGTTAATGATCACATTCAATTCCAAAGCTTTCAGTGGTGTTGTAAGAGGATAATTCTCAAATTTATGTTGTCAACCTGGATCGCTCCCCTGAACTTCTGGCTTATTTATCTAACTCCTCATGCAGCATTTCCACTTGGAAGCTTTCGACCATCTCATGTTCTCGATATTTAAAGCCAGGTTCCTCTCTTCTCTCGTGCTTGTTCCTCCAACAGATTTTCCCATTTCAGGTAATGGCAACTCTGTTATCCATGTACTCAGCCAAAACCTTTGCGTTTCCCTCAAACCTCTGCTTTCTCTCGTACTCCACATTACATTCAGCATCAACATGCTGGCTCTAGATTCAAAATAAATCCAGGATCCACCGACTTCTTGCTGCCTCCGTCACCCCCGCCACCATCTTACGCTGGTTATTCCAACAGCCTCTTAATTGGTCTCCTCCATCGAACCTTGCCTTCCCTGCCAAGTGGTGCCAAGTGACGCTGTTAAAAGTCCTCATAGTTATCAGGCAGGCTCCTGCTCAAAAGCCTGCAATGGAAGCTGCTATAGTCTGAATGTTTGTGTCTTCCCCAACTTCAGATGTTAAAATTCTCATCTCCAAGATAATATGACTAAGTAGAGGCTTTAATAGGAAATTAGGTCATAAGAATGGAGCCCTCGTAATAGGATCAGGGGCCTTATCAAAGAGACCTTGGGAAGATCCCTGGCCCCTTCTGCTGTGTTAGGACACGGCAGGACGATGACCGTCTATGAGCCAGGATGTGGGCCTCTTACACATGGTGTTGACCGAAACATTGCCTTGTGATGCGTGTATTTCTTTTCTTGTCTAGTTGCCTTGGCTAGAACTTCTGGCAAAATATTAAGTAGAAATGGCTAGAGTGGGCATCCCTGTCTTGTTCTTGGGGGGAATGCATTTAGTCTTTCACCACTAACTGTAAGAGCTCTGGGGTTTGTTTTGTTTTGTTTTGTTTTTGTTTTTTGAGATAGAGTCTTGCTCTGTCACCCAGGCTGGAGTGCAGTGGTGCAATCTCAGCTCATGCAACTCTGCCTCCCGGGTTCAAAAAGTTCTCCCTGCCTTAGTCTCCCCAGTAGCTGAGATTACAGGTGTGCGCCATCAAGCTTGGCTAATTTTTGTGTTTTTTAAATAGAGACGGGCTTTCATCATGTTGGTCAGGCTGGTCTTGAACTCCTTACGTCAGGTGATCTGCCTGACTTGGACTCCCAAAGTGCTGAGATTACAAGAATGAGCCACCGCACTCGGCCTAGAGCTGTGGGTTTTTAGATGCCTTTTATTAGATTGAAGAAGTTTTCTTCTGTACCTAGTTTATTTAGTGTTTTTTTTTTTTTTTATCATGAAAGTGTTTGATTTTGTCGTATGTGTTTTCTGTGTTAAAAGAAAAAACTTTCTTCTACACTCACGTTTCTGACACTAAATGTGGTTTTTCCTACACTAAGCAATTTTCCAACTCTCCAGATACCAACTGGTGTCCTGCAATTCAGTGATGACACTGATTACTCAAAGTTAGCACAGACCCTACAGGTTAAGGGATCGTCTCCACAAGACTGTCCCCAATTCAGATGCCAGACTCAAGCCCCGGTTGTCACTCAGACATCCCAATGAGCTAGAAATTGAGTTCCCACAATCCCATCCTCATGTTTAATAATTTTGATAAAATGGCTCACAGAACTAGGGAGGGTGCTTCACTTATGTTTACTGGTTTACTAGAAAGGCTACAACTCAGGAATAGCCAGATGGAAGACATGCAGAGAGTGAGGTTTGTGGGAAGGAGTGTGGAGTCGCTGCGCCCTCTTTGGGAAGGCCACCATCCCACTGCCTTCCTGTGCTCCCTCACCCGCAAGCTTTCCAAACTTCATCATTTAGAGTTTGTTTGTTTTTGAGACAGAGTCTCACTCTGTCACCCAGGCTGGAGTGCAGTGGTGGGATCTTGGCTCACTGCAACCTCTACTCTCGGGTTCAAGCGATTCTCCTGCCTCAGCCTCCTGAGTAGCTGGGATTACAGGTGCGTGCCACCACGCCCAGCTAATTTTTGTATTTTTAGTAGAGATGGGGTTTCGACATGTTGGCCAGGCTGGTCTCCAACTCCTGACCACAGGTGATCCATCCACCTCAGCCTCCCAAAGTGCTGGGATTACAGGTGTGAGCCATGGCCCCTGGCCTGTTTAAAGTTTTTATGGAGGCTTCATGATGTAGGCATGATTGATTAATTATTGGCCACTGGTGAGTAAGTCAAATTTTCACCCCCACTTTTCTCCACAGAGGCTACAGTTGGGGCTAAAAGTTCCAGCCCTCTAATCACATAGTTGATTCCTCTAGCAACGAGCCCCGCTTCTCTGAGGGTCTCCTCATTAACATCAGTTCAGGTATAGTTGAAAAGGCCTTATAAATAGCAAAACTTTTTTTTTTTTTTTTTTTTTTTAACTTCTGTCACTAAAAAAATTCCAAGGATTTTAGGAGCTCTGTGCCAGGAACAGGAGATGAAGACCAAATAGGCATTCTGTCTTATATCACAATGTCATATGTATCTATTGAGATAACCATGTGCTTGTGTCCTATATTTTATTAATACGATGTATTATCCTAATTGAAATTGGATGCTATGCCAACCTGCATTGTGGGGATAAATCTCACTTGATCATGGTGTATAATAATTTTTATACATTGCTAGGTTTAATTTGATAATACTTTTTGGGAGGGAGATTTTTGTATTGCTCTTTATAAGGTATGTTGATAGACTGCTTTCTTTTCCTGTCACACCTTTGTCCTATTTTGGTATCAGAATAACACTGATCTTATTGAATGCGTTGGAAAGTGTTTTCTACTCTTATTTTTTTGAAAAGTGTGTATGTGTGTGTGTGTATTTATATTGTTGGGTCTAAAACATATAGAAATATTATATATTTGACAACAGTACAAGGGAGATGGGTGATAATAAAACTGTATTGATATTAATTCTTTAATTATTTGGTTGAAGTCACCAGTGAAATAACCTTGTCATGAACTTTTCTTTTTGATAACTTTTTAAAATTACTGATTCTATCTTCTTACCTGTTATAGGTCTACTCATATTTACCATTTCTTCTTGTATCAGTTTTTATAGCTTGTATCTTTCTAGGAGTTTGTCTATCTTATCGAAATGATCTAATTTATTGGCATACATTGTTCATAATATTCACCTGTAATCCATTTTATTTTGATAATGTCAGTGGGAATGTTGCTTCTTTTATTCCTGACTCAACTAATTCAAGTCTTTTCTCCTTTTTAAAAGTCAGTCTAATTACAGATTTGTCAATTTTGTTGAACTTCTAAAGGGCAAACTTTTGGTCTCATTGATTTTTCTCTACTGTTTTTCATCTTCATTTTATTTGATTGGGCTCTAATACTTATTATATCTTCCTATCTGCTTGCTTTGAGTTTGGTTTGATCTTTTTTTACTTTTAAGGTAGAGGCTTAGGTTATTGATCCGAGATTTTTCTTCCTTATTAATATAGACGTTTACATTTACAATTTCCCCCTAAGCCTGGCTTTAGTTATGTCACGTAAGTTTTGGTATGTCATGTTTTTGTTTTTTTTTCACCCTGAACTATTTTCTACTTTGCATGGTCTCTCCTTTGACTCATTAGCTATTTAATAGTGTTGTTTATTTTCCCTGTACTTATGCAGATTCTGCCTCCTTATGTTATTGATGTCTAATTTTATTTCATTGTGTTCAGAAAACATGTTTTATATGGTTTCAATTTTCTTATATTTACTGAAGCGTGTTTTATGGGCTACCATATGGTCTATTCTGGATAATGTTCTATGTGCATTTGTGAAGAATATGTATTCTGCTGGTACTGAATGAAGGAGAGTTTTATAGATGTCTAATAGGCCTAGTTGACAGGTTTTCCTTTGTGTGTTTTGGTGCCCTGTTAGGTGCATTATATGTTTATAATGGTTATATTTTCCTCTTGGATGGATGCATTTATCTTGTAAAATATCTTGTTTTATCTCTAGTAACATATTTTTGTTTAAAGACCTAGTTTATCTGTTATTATGTGGCTGGTCCAGCTCTCTCATGGTTGCTATTATGTGGTATATATTTTTTCATTCTTTTGTAAACTATTTGTATCTTTAAATCTAAAGCATGTCTCCTGTAGTTGGATCGTGTAGTTAGATCTTGTTTTTTAAAAATCTAGTCTGGCAATCTCTGTCTTTTGGTTGAATTGTTTAATCCATTTTATGATGATATACTTTTTAATATAATTTAATTTATGCCTGATATTTTTCCTATTTTTATTTCTTTTGAGACAGAGTCTCACTTTGTCGCCCATGCTGGGGTGCTGTGGTGAAGTCTTGGCTTACTGCAGCCTTGACTTCCCAGGCTCAAGTGATCCTCCTGCCTCAGCCCCCGAAGCTGGAACTACAGATGCATGCCACCACACATGAGTAATTTTTGTATTGTTTTGTAGAGACAGGGTTGCACTGTGTTGCCCAGGCTGGTCTCAAACTCCTGAACTCAAATAATCTGCCCACCTTGGCCTCCCGAAGTGGTGGAAATAGAACTGTGAGCCACTGCACCTGGCCTTATTTTTATTTTCTATTTTTGTGGATACATAGTAGGTCTATCTAGGAGTTACATGAGACATTTTGATGCAGGCAAACAATGCATAATAATCACATCAGGGTAAATGGGGTATCCATTACCTTAAACATTTATTTCTTGTATTATAAACAATCCAGTTATACTCCTTTAATTACTAAATATGTACACGTAAATTAATTTTGACTATAGTCACCTTGTTGTGCTAGCAAATGCTAGGCTTTATTTATTCTTTCTCTCTATTTTTCATACCCATTAACTGTGTCTGATATTTTGTGTTCCATATGCCTCATGTATTTTTTCTTGTTTATTTTTTACTGTTTTTTTTTGTTAATTGAGTGAATTTCTTCTATTGCAATGTTAATTTTAGCTGATTTTTAATCTCTGTTTTTAAGACACTTTCTATATTTTGTATCTATATTTTTAAGATATTTTCTTAATGCTTGCTCTAGTGCTACAATATAAATCTTAAATTATCTAAACCTACTTCAGATTTCTGCTCTCTTAATTCCAGCATGATATAGAAATATCACACCTGTAAAGTTCTAGTCCCTATTCCCTACTCACTATTTGGTGCTATTGTTACATATATTATGTTTATATATGCTACAAACTTATCAATACATTGTTATAGTTATGATTTTTTAAATAAAGTATATATTATAGAGAGGCTGAGAGAACAGAAAAGAGCAAGTGTTTGTTTACAAAGTTTATTATATTAGTCTTCTTATTTAAATTTCTGATTCTTTTCATTTTCCCTGTGAATTCAACTTACTATACAGTGCTGTTTCCTTACTATAATACAACTTTATAATCACCATCTCCTTTGTACTGTTATTGTCAGATATATTATATTTCTATGTTATAGGCCCAACGATACAAATATGCACACGCATGGATACATAGACATGTGAACAAGATGTTGCAATTGTTTTTAAGCCAGTTAAAAGAATAAGAAAGAATAAATATACACATATACCGTATTTTACATTTGCCTGCATAATTACCTTCAGCAGAGTTTTTTGTTTTCTCTCATGAATTTGAATTATTATTTTGGGTCATTCATTTATTTATCTTGGAATGCCTTAATCTCTCTCTTGCTTTCGAAACATAGTTTTACTGGATATAATACTTTCTATTTTTAGTACTTTGAATATGGCCAGCTCACTGCCTTCTAGTCTCTGTTGTTTCTGATAGAAATCAGCTAATAATCTTGTTGGAATTCCTTTGTATGCAAACAATTATTTTTCTCTTGCAACTTTAAGGATTTTCTCTTTGTCTTTGATCATGTTGACTATTATGTATCTTTGTGTTTATCCCATTTGGAGTTTGGTAAGCTTCTTGTATGTATATATTAATTTAAAAGATCGTATTTGGGAAGTTTTCAGCTATTATTTCTTCAAATATTTTTTCTGGATCGCTTACGGTTTTCTTTCTTTCTAGTACTATCACTAGGCATACGTTGATGTACTAAACGTCTCATATTTTTGATGAAGCTCTGTTTATTTTTCCCTAGCCTCTTTTTCTCTCTGTTGATTTGATTCTTTCTTGTGACAGCTGAAATCTACAGCTGAGAGTCTCTAGTGAATTTTTCATTTTGGTTTCTCTAGTTTTCAATTCTGAAATTTCTATTTTGTTTTTTATTAAATAATTTCTACCTTAATTGCTATTTTGATTTTATGTGACATTGCTATTATATCTTCTTTTAATCATTTAAGTACTGTTTCATTTAGTTATCGGAACATATTTATAGTAGTTCCTTTAAAATCCACATCTACCAAGTCAACTTTGGGACCCCCACTTAAAGGAAGTTTTTGTTGTCTGCTTTTATTCCTGTGTATAAATTGCACTTTCTTACATCTTTGAAAATCTTTTTATTTATTTATTTATTTTTTGAAAACCAGGCATTTCAGATAATATATTATAGCAACTCTGAATTTCCTGTCTACCCCCACCCACCACCTCAGGAAAGGCTTTGTGGTGGTGTTATTTAATTGTTCTTTTGTTTAGTGACTTTGTTGAACTGTTTCAGTGAAGTTTCTTTTTCATGCAGTGTGAAACCTTTAATGTTTTTCCTCAAATGGCACAGACTTGTGCACTCTCATTTTTAGGGATGACAGTGATTTTTAGGCTCTCCTTGACTTTCTCTTTTACTGATAATCCTATAAGTTTCTGGCTGGTCTGCTTCTGTTGCTCTCTACTGATTGCTAGCTCATCGTTCTATTGTTTTCAACAATGCCCCGGGCATACATTGCTCTACAGTCTGATCCAATTAAGATCAAGCTCTGCAGGGATGAGTTTTTGAGGCCCATCTTTGAGGCTTGTTTTACCCCCATGATGGCCATTTTAGGTGCCTCTCTGTCTTCCCTGGTTCTCTCTGCTAAACTTATTTATTGCTATCCTGGAGATACCAGCTTCCTCTAATTGCTTACCAACAAAATCCTTCTTATTAATAATGCGAGTGCCCTTCTGCCTGAACTTTCATTCCCTCTGCTACAGATGAAACAAATCTCCTCTGACAGAGGTATGGAGTTCAGCTCTCTGTTCTTATGTCTCATGTTACCCACTGGGCAGAACCTTTGCATCATTGCTCTGGAGCTGGGGTTGAGGATCATCTTAGTCTGTTTGTGCTGCTATAACAGAATACCAAAGACTGGGCAATTTATAATGAACAGAAATTTATTTCACAGTTCTGAAAGCTGGGAAGTCCAAAATCAAGGCACCGGCAGGTTGGGTGTCAGATGATGATCCAGGTTTTGCTTCCAAGACGGCACATTGATCACTGCATCCTCTAGAGGAGAGGATTGCTGTTCCTCACATGGCAGAAGAGTAGAAGAGAGAAAGGAGAGAATCTACACCCACAAGCCCTTTTTATATGATATTAATCCACTCATTGGAGCAAAGTCCTCATGACTTAAATACCTCATATAAGGCCCACCTCCCAACACTGTTGCACTGGGGATGAAGTTTCTAGCACATAAATTCTGGGGGATACTGTCAAACCATAGCAGGGCAATGGTCCACTTCTCTTGATGAGATATCTCTGCTTTGTGAGCAGAGCTCTGGGCATGGGTGGTAATCTCTGTCTTTTTTTTTTTTTTTTTGAGACAGAGTCTTGCTCTGTTGCCCACGCTGGAGTGCAGTGGTGCGATCTTGGTTCATTGCAACCTCCACCTCCCAGGTTAATGTGATTCTCCTGCCTCAGCCTCTCGGGTAGGTGGGATTACAGGCGCCCACCACCATGCCCAGATAATTTTTGTATTTTTAGTAGAGATAGGGTTTTGCCATGTTGGTCAGGCTGGTCTTGAACTCCTGACCCCAAGTGATCCACCTGCCTCAGTCTCCCAAAGTGCTGGGATTGCAGGTGTGAGCCACAGTGCCCAGCTGGCTTATCTCTTTCACTATAGACTCTTCATTCCATAAGTGAACTAGAGTAAGGGTGATCTGAACCAAGCATTTTTGACTTGCTGTGCCTAGCTTTCACCCTATAAATGTGGGTTGGGTGGAGGAAGGGAGCCCCAGATCTCTGGGTATTATCCTCTGTGTTTCCAAAACATAGAGGTTGGGGAGAGGGATAAGAACTGCTGGCAATATGCTCCTCCCAGTGGGGAACTGTACCCCTGGACTGAGAGCTGGGGGAGAAAGAGCACTGTTCCTGGTGGCATCTGCCCAGAGTTGAGCTTTTGTCACACTGAGTTGCAGGGAGGGTGGCCTCTAAGGAGTTGACTTGCAGCTAAAATACCACAGATTCTCACTGTTTTACTGATATTTAGTAGATTTCTTCTAAAAAAATGTTTCTTCATTTGTTTTTAGTATTATTTCTGGAGACTTTAGTTGGTTGGTTTAGAAATTTCACCCACTGTGGTTGTTTCATTGGGAAGAGGTCATGTGGAGTTTCTCAGATTGCTGTTCTGGAGTGCTTCTTGAGTGCTATTGTGTTTATGTGCTGATCTTATGTCAGGAAATATTGCTATATTATCTCATTCATTCATTCATTCATTTTCACATTAATTCAACAAACATTCATGAGTTTGATTGCTTTGAGATTTCTAGGTAAATGAGCTCAAAGAATTGCAACTTTTAAAATAATTCTGGGCCAGTCACGGTGGCTCATGACTATAATCCCAGCACTTTGGGAGGCCAGGGTGGGCAGATCACTTGACGCCAGGAGTTCAAGACCAGCATGGCCCACATGGAGAAACCTATGTCTACTAAAAATATAAAAAATTAGCTAGGTATGGTGATACATGCCTGTAATTCCAGCTACTTGGGAGGCTGAGGCCTTAGAATCCCATGAACCTAGAAGGCAGAGGTTGCAGTGAGCCGAGATCATACCACTGCACTCCAGCCTGGGCGAAAGAGAGAGACCCTGTCTCAACAAAGAAAAATGAAAAAAAATAATTCTGTCTTCTGAAAGCTGAGATTTTCAAACAATTTTTTAAAAGTCTTTAAATAATTGCAAGTTTTCTTACTTTTTTCAGTCTTTTTCTTTTTCTTTTTTTTTTATTTGAATGAATTAGACAAGGACTTTCAAAGCTTGGCAAAAGTAGTGATTACAGCCAGTGTATTTGCTTTGTTTTCTACCTTCCAAGGTGGCTCCATTATGTGTGTTTGCTATAGGGTTTTTATAGGTAAGCTTTATCAATTTAGGAATCTCCTTTATATTCCTGTTTTACAAGAGTTTTAAGTGAGAATTTATTGACTTATAAAAATGATTTCCATTATCAACTAAGATAATTTGAGTTTTCTGTGTTACTTTATCCTTGTGAATAAGATGTATAGATGTTCTAATATTGAATCATCCTCTAAAATCTGGAAAAAGTCTGATTATGATAGCTTATTTTAAAATATATGTTGGATTTTAGTAGTCAATATTTTATTTAGGATTTTCATTTATATTCATAAGTAAAATTGGCCTATAATCCTCTTTCTTTGATTTGCCTCTGTATGGTTTTGCTATCAAAGTTATACTTTTTTTTTTCACACAGGAAAGACATCTTTCCTTCTTTTTTTATTTTCTTTGTGTGTGTGTACATGGCACAACTTGTTTAACATAAAGATCAGTTTTTATTTGAAAGTTTGGTGGCAAACCTGTAAAACCTGGACCTGGCTTTGTGTGGGCATGAGGTTTAGAGAGAGAAGTCTTTTTATTACCTTCTAAATTTCATAAGCATTACGGGTATAAATATATTTTCTATTCCTTTGTATTATTATTTTTTTTTTGCATTTTGTACCTATAAAATTATTCATCCATTGCTTCTGGATTTTGGCATTTGTTGGTGTTTGCTTGTTCATATTATTCCTTTAAATTATTAAAACATCACATATCTATAGTTATTTCTCCATTTATATTCTCTATTGTGTTTATTTGAACCTTTTTTTTTGTCCTTTGACCATTCTTTCCAAAGTTTTATCTTTATAAGCCTTTTCTGTAAACCAACTTCTTGTTTTGTTAGTTATCTGTAATTTTCCTTGTCATATGTCTTGTTGACCTTCACCTTTATTATTTCTGTTCTCCTTTTTTTTTTAAAATTAAGGTTTTCAACTATAGTCCATCATTAACACACAGTCAATGAGGTCATCAGACTCTTTTGTACATGGACAAATTTTGAGATATAACCCTGGTTGAAGAAAACCACAGATGTTTCAGAGCACTGAATTGTAAGCATGCTCAGAGATTATTTATTCCATTGAGGGCACATATTTAATGTGCTCGTTTTGAATGCATTGTCCACAATCATTTTCCCCGCACTGAGGTCAAATGCATCCTGGTACTCCCAGTGCTGTCGGAGATGGTGCTGCAGGTCAGGATTCTTTGCCGTCCCTAATTATTTTTCCTAAAGTGTGGACCACATTGCAATCACCTGGGAATTTTCTTTTTAGGAGAGCAGAATATAGGGACCTAGCCCAGGCCTACTCCATCAGAATCTATATTTTAACATCTTCAGCTGAATCATTTAGACATTGAAGTTTGAGAAACACTTGGTCTAACACCTTTACTTTGCAGGTAAGAAAACTAAGAGCCTCAGAAGTAAGGTAATTTACCCAAGACTATGAAGAAGAAGGAGGTTTTCATAGCAAAATTAGGCAGGGGAAGAGAGGAAAAGGAAAAGAAAGGGAGAGTAACAAAGCCAAGAGGCAGATGAATGCAATGGAAAATGAGAAAAATGAGTGAGAAGGGAGATGGGGAGGCAGGCTCCCCTCAGGAAGTAGTTCATCTGAGGCCAACTTCCGGGCATGCTGAGTAGCCAGAAGTTGTATTCACCATAATAGAAGCTTTTCTCAATGTCCTTGGTAGCAGGCTTGAATGACTGTCAGAAAACACACGCACATTTCAATAAACCTCAGGTTCTTTTTCTGATGGTGAAAGTAGCAGTAACAAAAGCTAGACGATGAAAACATCTGTCACATGGTTCTTGAGGTGTCAGGTGTCACAGCCCTAGGGCCAGCTGTCCTTTTGCAGCATGGCTTCCTTGGACCTCCCACCTATCTGCAGGCTTCTGCCCCAGGCTGTGAGTAGCCTGCTGCCTCAAGGATGGAGTCATAAATCTGCAGTGACCCTACCCTGTCTGCTCACAGAGCTCCTTTCCAGGAAGATCAGGAATTATTTATTGCAGCCCATAGAATTCTCTGTAAGGTTTTACCCCCAGATGCGGGAGATGCATGTTCTATTTCTGTTTGACATCCCATGTCAGAACTGAGCTCTGGAAGAGGAGTAAGTAATTCAGCATTATACACAGAGAGTAAAGTTATGTGGTTATATATCAACACGGGGCACTGGAAGTCCTTCGAAATCAGGAGAGTATAATTTTAGAATGAATGTAATGAAAATGTCAAAGGAGATCCATTTTTCTCTTCTACCTCTAAGATGTGCTAAAAATAATTGAGACAGTTTTCCAAGTGTGGATGCATGCCTTATACTAGAGTTACCGCGTGGGGACGACACTGAGCTGGGAGAACAGAACTTCAGGTCACCAACTGTGATCTCCATGGACATTCAAGACCTGAAAGTCCAGCTGCTTCTCAAATACCTTCCCAAGACTGTCCTGCCAATGGCACCTCAAACTCAACATTAGAAACTGAACTCATTATTTTTCCTTCCAAACTTCTTCTTCTTGATTTTATCTTTTTTTTCATGCAATGCACCAATGCAAGATCTTCTCAATTTCATATCCAGGTTATTAGCATCACTCAGTTCCCTGTTGGGCAAACTCCAAGAAATTGCTATCTTTGACTTCCCCCATTCCGCTTCTTCTCCCATCCAAAGAGTGGCTGGTTCCCATTAATTCTTCTTCCAGAGAGGTCCCCAGATCCATCTTCCAAGTCAGCTGCAGCTGTTCTAACCCCATGCCATTGTTTTTCACTGTATTATTGTGTATTGTGATGACCTCCAAAGGTTAGTCTCTGTCTACACCATCACTGGTTTATCTTCTGAGAGCATCAACACAGCCCATCTCTTGCCCCCTTAGAGGCCTTCTCTCTCAGGCAGAATCAAGAACTCGCTTAGATACTTGCACACGCATGTTTATAGCAGCACAACTTGCAATTGCAAAAATATGGAACCAATCCAAATGCCCATCAATCAATGAATGGCTAAATAAACCATGGTGTATAAATATGAAGGAATACTACTCAGCCGTAAAAAGGAATGGATTAATGGCATTTGCAGCAGCCTGGATGGGGATTGGAGACTGTTATCCAAACCGAAGCAACTCTGGAATGGAAAACCAAACATCGTATGTTCTCACTCATAAGTGGGAGCTAAGCTATGAGGATGCGAAGGCATAAGAATGACACAATGGACTTTGGGGACTCGGGAGAAAAGGATGGGAAGGAAAGGAGGGATAAAAGACTACAAATACTGCTTGGTGTATTTGTATAGTGTATACTGCTTGGATGATGAATGCACCAAAATCTCACAAATTACACTAAAGAACTTACTCGTATAACCAAATATCACCTGCTATGGAAATAAAATAAAATAAAACAAAAGAAGTCACTTAGAAGCATCTCCTGTCTTCTCTGTGAGCTGGCCCCATCCACCTTCTCCATGCTGTCTGTCACCATGCCCCTCCACACACAGCTTTGGCCATGTCAGCCTGCCTGTTCTTCCTTCACACGCTCACACCTTAGACCTTTGTGTATTCCCATTGCCAAGGCCGGGAATGTCCTTCCCTGCCTCTTACATATCAAAAAAACGACTATTTGAACAGTGCTATTCTTTCCTCCTCAGCTTTCTGGGGTTAATGCATCCTCTATATTTTGATGAAATGGTGGGTGGTTGAATCTGCCAGCTCATTCTTCGGAACTAAAAAGTCCTCCAGTCATTTTTTTTACCATGCAATACTTATTTTAGTAATTAATATATCCAGCCGAAGGCAATGTTTAAGAAAGAAAGGCACCCAACTGTATTCAAGGTTAAAATGTTTGTTCCCTTTTTCACCCCAGCTATGCCTGTTGTCAAAGTCATAGTGTGTGTGGATGTGTGTATATGTGTATGCATCTATGTGTATATGTGTGCACATAGGTGTATATATGTAGGTGTGTATGCCTGGATATGTATATGTAGGTGTGTATGTGTGTGTATGCATATGTATGTGTATGTGTGCATGTGTAGGTGTATGTGTGTGTTTGTGAGCCGATATGTGTGCATGCATGTGTATGTGTGTGCTTCTGTGTGCATGTGTGTGCATGCATGTGCATATGTATGTGTGCATTTATGCGTATGTGTGCGTGTGTAGGTGTGTGTGTGTGTATGTGTGCATGCATGTGTATACTATGTGTGTGCATGTGCACGTGTCTATGTGTGTACATGTGTACATGTGTGTACAAATGTGCATGCACGTGTGTGTCGATGTATGTGTGTGTATGGTGTGTGAGTGTGTGTATGCATGTCTGCATTGGGTCAGATGGGGAGTCGGGAGCAAGTGGAAAGCTTCTTTTCTGTTTCCCATCTTGTGCTTTTCTTTTTCCTGCCCTGCCACCAGCTTATTAGCTGAGGTTTCTGACCTTTCAGGTCAGAATGGAGGTGGGGGAATGGGGGATGGGTGAGGGCCAGGAGAAGTCTAGCACAATTGGTATTTACATAATTGTGAGTTGACTGCTTCTGACCACAGCAAGTTAGTAGAAGCAAAGCTGACTCCATTTGTTGGAGTACATTTGTGGGCTCTTTGGGGTCTGCACTGGGAATATTTGACAAAGTTTCTTATAGTATATGCCATTTCTGTTTTCTGCTGCTGTTCTTAGGAATCCAGGTCTAGCGTTCCACTCCAGGTTGGGGTCTTCATTCTTCCCCAGGCAGATCTCAGGGGCAGTATTTGAGTGTTTCTACAAATGCCCACTCTCTGCTATGGCCCGCACCTGATCCATTAGAAACAGTTGTGCATCTGTGCTGCTGATGGGGGTGGACATGTCTACCTCTTCTGGCTTCTTCTATTTAGACAGAGGCATCAATAGTTCCTGAGTACAGTCCATTGTGGTAGCCAAACTCCAGGATGCAAGGGAAGCACCCTGGAGGGTGCCTTGAAGTCATACTAGGCTTAGGTGAGGAGAAAATATCCCTCCAACGAGGGACCTCACCACCCCATCTCAAAGACAATTTCTCCCTAATTTCCAACTTTAACTCTTCAGCTTTTGGGTAGGTCAAGGTGGGCTATGGGCCACATAATGATTCTATTAATTCCTTTGTAAGTTCCGCAGAGTTGGGCAAAGGGAAAGCCTGTGTTTGCTCTTTTGGAGCACCTGCTGAAATTGACCCTGTGTTGATGTCTGTCTACACTGTCATTCAAGATTTTGCTCGAGTGTCTCCTCCCTAGAGTACCGTGAGGCTTCCATCCTCCTCAAGTGTGAATGATGATAGTGAGGTAGGAGGCAGGGCTCAACTCAGGAGGTGGAACCTGATTCTGGAGGTGGAGCTTGGAAACTGGATCAAACTGAGGACTAGCTAAAACAGGGACAGGGCAGAAGCACCTTTCCAGAAGACACACCCACCAGTGTACTAGGACAGTTTACTGTTGCCATGGTAATGCTTGAAAGTTACTGCCCCTTTCTAGGGCAACAACCTGATGGCCTGAAGTTACCACCTTTTCTACAAATTTCTCCATAATCCACCTTTGAATTTGTATATAGCTAAAGGTGAATATAAATACGATTGCAGGTCAGGTGCAGTGGCTCACGCCTGTAATCCCAGCACTTTGGGAGCCTGAGGCAGGTGGATCACTTGAGGTCAGGAGTTTGAAACTAGCCTGGCCAACATGGTGAAACCCTGTCTCTATTAAAAACACAAAAATTAGCCGGGCGTGGTGGCAGGTGCCTGTAATCCCAGCTACTTGGGAGGCTGAGGCAGGAGGATTGCTTGAACCCGGGAGGTGGAGGTTGCAGTGAGCAGAGATCACGCCATTGCACCTCAGCTTGGGTGACAGAGTGAGACTCTGCCACAAAAAAAGAAAAAAATAATGGCTGCAGAGCTGCCTCTGAGCTGCTAACCCCACACACTGCCTATGCAAGAGCACTCCAGGAGCTGTAACACCACTACCTCAATAATGCTTCTACCAATGGCTCACTCTTCAATTTTTCCTGAGTGAAGCCAAGAACTCTCCTGGGCTAAGCCCCAGTTTGGAGCTCGCTTGCCCTGCATCAGTGGCAGGGGGTTTTCTGGCATGAACCAGAAGTTACTTTTTCCTTAAAAAAAATGCCTGGAAACGGAAGGGGGTGCCTTTGGTCAGTGGAACTTCAGCCTGTCTTTTACAAATTATTTGCCAATACCTAGACAGATGCACATGTGCAACAAATGCCCACCCGGGAAGGGTCTTCTGTTCCCACGTCTGTGTCCTTCCAGCCTCACTCTGCCTTCTGAGCACCAGCTGTCTCTGAAGGAACAGGGCCATCACCCTAGAATATTAGAGCAAGATGGGAGATTTGTTTGGGATCTGTGCCTTATCTTGGTGCAGAGAGAGCCAGGTAAAAGTGATCCAATTAGTCATTCAAGAAATATTTGAGCACTAAATATGGCAGGCCCTTGGCTAAGTACTGGGGATTTAATGATTAAAGGAAAATAAAAAGAAATAGTTCTTACCTTCATGGAAGGTGTCATCCCCAAATAACGGAAAGCTACTATCATTTATAATTTTTTTTTTTTTTTTGAGACAGAGTCTCGCTCTGTTGCCAGGCTGAAGTGCAGTGGCTTGATCTCCGCTCACTGCAACTCCGCCTCCTGGGTTCAAGTGATTCTCCTGCCTCAGCTTCCTGAGTAGCTGAGACTACAGGTGCATACCACCAATCCCAGCTAATTTTTGTATTCTTAATAGAGACAGGGTTTCACCATGTTGGCCAGGATGGTCTCAATCTCTTGACCTTGTGATCTGCCCCCCTTGGCATTCCAAAGTGCTGAGATTACAGGTGTGAGCCACTGCACCTGGCCTATCGTTTGTAGTATTTTTCCAGACTAGAGCTAGTTGGTGACCTAGAAGCCAAATCCAGGTCATTGATGTGCATTTTTGGGCCCACACAATATTCTAAAATAAGCTGCATTGGTTGGTGACATTTAATAATTGGGAGATTTTACATAACCAAATCTTTTTTTCTTGTTTCTCCTGAAAATCAGCAGATCTGACAGCCCCAGGTTCTGATTTTTTCAGAGCAACAACCTGCTGGAGTTGAGTAACAGCTAACTTTTAGAGGAAGTGTGCACCTGCCAGTTTGCCACACTCCCCACTACTCCTTTTTGTATGCCCCTCAGCCTGCCTCACTCATTTAGGTTACTAGTGTGTCACTGTAGAGGTTTAATTTTTGGATCTGGCTCTGAATTAGTCATTTTCAATTTTTTTCCAAGAAAATACCTTCACAAAAAAAAGAAAAAACAAAATTTTATGCAAACCCGAATATATAAAATACTTGAAAGCAGAGCTGTTTAATTGGAGGAAAAGAGAGCTGGGAGCCTCGTCTCCCCTCCTGTCCACTGAGGGAAGTCTTGGGGCTCTGAAGGCTGTATTAATAGTTTGGAATCCCTTGCCTTTTGTTCAGACTCTGACCCTGCGGCCCCCTGCTGCAACCATCTATAACCATGAGTAGCAACCGAGTAGACCTTCAGGTTTGCCCCGTTCCCTTTGCCATCTGGAGCCCCGTCTAGCTCACACCACCCTCTTTGCTCTGATGAGCTTAACAGCCCTGTATGCCTGGGTCTGAGTGGCCTCGAGGCTGATGTGGTCAGTGCGGGACTTACCAGGAGGCATCTCTCCAGAAGGTTCCACTGCATTTTGTGCTTCCTTTAGCATTTCAACAAACTATTGGATTTCGCTGTGACTTTAGCTTCTGTTTGATGAGTTTAAACAAATGAGGCAAATATGAATCAAATCCTCACCTATAATAAAAACAATTCAAGAGAAGGATACTTGGTCTTTATATACAATAGTCCCCAACTTCTTTCCAAAATATTTGCGACTCTTTATGCCAAAGGGTGAGCCCACAAGTGAAGAATGTGAGCTTGGAGGGTAAGAAAATTGTCTTCTTTTGCATTTATGATATTTTGAGGCCAACATGAGGCCCTGCCTTAGGTTTGGGCTTGGACAGTTCTGCCTCTGTCTTCCTAAAGTCCTATTTTAGGAGTAAAGATTGCTCTTTTTTTTTTGATCTGTCCCATATGTGTGTCTCATCAGAAGGTCAGAGGCTAGGTCAGGGGTCTGCATGTCTTCACTTTCCTCCTAATTTGTCTTAGAGACAGTGGGAATTCAAAATTTTATGGCCTCTTTGGAAAAGAGCTTGGCAATTTCTCATGCAGTTAAACATTTATCTACCTTATGAATAGGTTTTTACTCAAGTGAAAGAAAACATGTTCACAGCAGCTTTTCTCATAATTGCCCAAACCTATAATAATCCAGGTGTTTATCAGAACGTGAATGGTAAGCAATTGTGGTGTACCCATACCGTGGAATACTACTCAGCAGTAAAAATGAACAAAACTTGAAACATGCAAAAACATGGATGGATCTCAAAGGCATTATGCTAAGGAAAGAAGCCAGACACAAAAGACTAAATCTTGTGTGATTTTACTTCATGTGACATTCTTAGAAAACAAGCTAAGCTATAGTGACAGACAGCAAGTATATAATTAGCCATCTGGAGTTCAGGCTGGGAGAAGAGTATTGACTACAAAAGGGTGGGAGGGAATCTCTTGGGATGAAGTGTTGTGATTTTAGCTTTTGTATTTATATTTGTGCTTCATTATCAGTTAAATTTTGCATACGGTGTGAGGTAAGGATTGAAGTAGGTTTTTGTTTTTTGCATGTGGATATCTGTTGTTCCAACACATTTGTTGAAAATGTTCTCATTTTTCTATCAAATTCTTTTTGCATCTTCCTCAAAAATAAGCTGGCCGGGCCGGGCGCAGTGGCTCAAGCCTGTAATCCCAGCACTTTGGGAGGCCGAGGCGGGTGGATCATGAGGTCAAGAGATCGAGACCATCCTGGTCGACATGGTGAAACCCCATCTCTGCTAAAAATACAAAAAATTAGCTGGGCATGGTGGTGTGTGCCTGTAATCCCAGCTACTCAGGAGGCTGAGGCAGGAGAATTGCCTGAACCCAGGGGGCAGAGGTTGCGGTGAGCCAAGATCATGCCATTGCACTCCAGCCTGGGTAACAAGAGTGAAACTCCATCTCAAAAAAAAAACAAAAAAAAAAAAACAAAAAAAAAACAAAACAAACAAAAAAAAACCAAACAGCTGGCCATATATATGTCTGTGGATTGTAATTATTTGCCAAATGATAGATTTGACTTTAAATTTGCAATGAAAAAATCTGACTTTCCCTCTAGTTGTAGACTCTGCCTTTGACATCACTGCTTCCTGATAGTAATAACTGGTGTCATAATAGCTAACATTTACTGAGCACCTACCATCTACCTAGTACTATTCCAAAACTTTTACATCTATTAATGAACATAATCCTCACAACTACCTGGTGAAATACATTCTATTATTTCCATTTTACAAAGGAAAAAACTGAAGCTCTGTAATGTTAAATAATTTGTGCAAGTTCCAAAGCTAAAATAACAAAGCTGGGATTTGATCCAGGCCATCAAACTCTCATGGACTGCTTAAATTCAACACTTCAACTGTCTCTCCATCTCTCCCCAGCTCCTGGCATATAGTAAGTGCTCAACAAGTGTTAATGGAATCAACAAATATAATAATAATTTATAACAGCATGTCATGATTATTTACCTGTTTATCATTGCAACTTGATAGTGTGCTCCTTTGTTACAGAAGGAACTGTGCCCTTGACTAATTGTAAAACATTTAGTGAGGCTTTCTATTATGTTAAACAGTGTGCCAGATGGGAGGAACACAAAGATTAACACATGGACAAATGATTAAGTGAATGAACAAACACATTGGCTTCAACTGGTAGATTCTGTTCCCAAAAAGGTTAACTTAACTTACAAAACTATCCCTAGGATTTGGATTTGGAGTGGGAACCCCATTGCTTGCTGTAGCTCCAACTTTCTGATCTTCAGTTTGATCATCCATGGCATGGGGCTAATAAAACCTGCCCTGCATTCCTCTTAGGGTTATTGTGAAGTCAAAATAATACTGCCCATAAAAGAATTTAGCAAACTATACAGAGCTAAGCAGATGTCAGAGGCTGTTACCTTGACTTTAAACTTGGTCCAGGTGGTGCAAGGCCAATTATGTGATTTGCTCATATGTATGTTTTGCAGCCTCTGTCTCAGGGCAGCAGAAGGGGTGCTGCAGAGAGCAAATCTACAAATGGTGCACAAGGAACCATAAGGTAGACGTTAACTCCGGCCTGGAAAATGATCAACTGATTCTGTGCTGCTCAGGGGGGCACTGACAGTGTATCCTCATATCCTGGCTTGTGGCTGGAATATAATCCCCACAGATTGGAGTACCAGGTGTAGGTATGTGTTAGGTGCCTGTGTGCCTGGTACTGCATGGCAGAGCTGTACAAAGAAAAGCCCTGGTGCAGGAGAATGACAGAGAAGACTGGACAGAGGCCTTCAGGTCCTGCGGATGTTGGGAATGAGCGTTAGCTTTGTCAGTATCAGGAAGCTGGAGACTTCTCTCTTGATAAGAAAGAATGTAACACGAAAATCTACCTTTTTATTCAATTCAATTCAATAAATGTTCATTGAACACCTACTGTATGCCTGGCATCGTATTAAGTACTGTGGGGACACTAAAGACGAACAAGATCCTAACCATGTCCTCTGGGAGCAGATGTGCCCTCAATAAACAGAAGTGTGAAGGGACAGGACTTGTAAAGAAGCCAGCCCACTGAAGTGTCCTCTGAGCCTCACGGGCTTTCTTGGTTTTGGCTTCCGCTGGATTTCAACATAAAGCTCATCTTCGTCCTTGGCCTCCATTTGACAATCAAACACTGTAAGCATGCATTGCTGAGCATCAGTGAGTATGTCTGATGCTTTACTGAAGGTGTGGGATGTCATGGTGGAGGAGTAACATTCTCAGCACTTAGGGTTCACCTAAAACATTCAGCTTCACAGGTTTCTCCCTAATCTCCCCTCCCAACCCCAGTCATGAAGCCTGAACTTCTTCCATCCTCCCCCTAAGCCTCTGCCCCACTTCTTCCATTTTACCTTGGCATGTTAATTTCCTTCCATAGAAACCCTGGGCTCCAAACAGGACTGGGAGATTCCTTCTCCCTCTATAGACCCCTCATCAATACCAAGTGTCTTCTTTACCAAGAAGCTCTTTCCCTGCAAAGGAATGCTAAGAGCAGCCTTGGAAAATATACACAGACATAGGATTTATCAGTTGCTATGTTCTGCACTCATGTGTACCCTCAAATTCACATGTTGAAACATAACCCCCAATGTGATGGTATTAGGCAGTGTGGCCTTTGGAAGGTATTAGGTTATGAGGACAGAGCCATCACGGATGCGGTTAGTGCCTTAATAAAGGAGATCCCAGAGAACTCCCTTGTCTCTTCTGCCGTGTGTGGACTCAGCAGAAAGCCATCATCTGTGAATCAGGAAACAGGTCCTCTCCAGACAATGAATCTGCCCATGACTTGATCTTGGACTTCCCAGCCTCCAGAACTCTGAGAAAGAAATTTCTATGGTGTGGAATATTATGCAGCCATCAAAAACTATGAGTTTGTGTCCTTTGTAGGGACATGGATGAACCTGGAAACCATCATTCTCAGCAAACTGACACAAGAGCAGAAAATCAAACGCCGCATGTTCTCACTCATAGGTGGGTGTTGAACAATGAGAACACATGGACACAGGGAGGGGAGCACTACACACTGGAGTCCATTGGGGGGAAATGGGGGAGGGATGGGGGGTGAGGAGGTGGGGAGAGAGCATGGGGAGAAATGCCAGATATAGATGAAGGGGAGGAAGGCAGCAAATCACACTGCTATGTGTGTACCTATGCAACAATCTTGCATGTTCTTCACATGTACCCCCAAACCTAAAATGCAATAAAAATAAAAAAAATTTGCCAGGCGCGGTGGCTCAAGCCTGTAATCCCAGCACTTTGGGAGGCCGAGGCGGGTGGATCACGAGGTCAAGAGATCGAGACCATCCTGGTCAACATGGTGAAACCCCGTCTCTACTAAAAATACAAAAAATTAGCTGGGCATGGTGGCGAATGCCTGTAATCCCAGCTACTCAGGAGGCTGAGGCAGGAGAACTGCCTGAACCCAGGAGGCGGAGGTTGCGGTGAGCCGAGATCGGGCCATTGCACTCCAGCCTGGGTAACAAGAGCGAAACTCCGTCTCAAAAAAATAAATAAATAAATAAAAATAAATAAATAAAAAAAAAGAAATTTCTATGGTGTATCAGCCACTCAGTTTATGGTATTTTGTGATAGTACCTTGAATGGACTAAGACATTAATTACTAGTTTTTTTTTTTTTTTTTTTTTTGAGACGGAGTTTCGCCCTTGTTACCCAGGCTGGAGTGCAATGGCGCGATCTCGGCTCACCGCAACCTCCGCCTCCTGGGGTCAGGCAATTCTCCTGCCTCAGCCTCCTGAGTAGCTGGGATTACAGGCACGCGCCACCATGCCCAGCTAATTTTTTGCACTTTTAGTAGAGACGGGGTTTCACCATGTTGACCAGGATGGTCTCGATCTCTCGACCTCGTGATCCACCCACCTCGGCCTCCCAAAGTGCTGGGATTACAGGCTTGAGCCACTGCGCCCGGCTAGTTTTTTTTTGATTGAGGTAAAATATACATGACATAAAATTCAACATTTTACCCTTTTTATGGTGTGCAATTCAATGGCTTTTAATACCGTCACAATGTTGTGCAACCCTCATCATTATCTAATTCCAGAACAATGTCATCACCCACAAAGGAAACCCTGTACCTATGAAGCCTCCGGTCCTGACTTACTGCTCCCCCACCTACCCGCAGTTATTTGGGTTGACAAAACTGGTTCAATTGACATGGCTCTATGATTTAATTCTCTTACTTGAGGTATCGGAAACATCCCTTTCAGTTTAAAAGTCGATTTGTTTTTCATGGCTGCAAGGTGATTTTGTAACTTGCCTATACCACAGCTAGTGGACATTTTCCTATTGATGGTCAGTTGTTTTCCTGTCTGAGTCTCTTCAAAGATCCTTGTCTGCATGTTCTCATGTACCGCTATTACTGCTTTTTTTTTTTTTTTTTTTTTTTTTGAGACGGAGTTTCGCTCTTGTTACCCAGGCTGGAGTGCAATGGCGTGATCTCGGCTCACCGCAACCTCCGCCTCCTGGGCTCAGGCAATTCTCCTGCCTCAGCCTCCTGAGTAGCTGGGATTACAGGCACGTGCCACCATGCCCAGCTAATTTTTTGTATCTTTAGTAGAGACGGGGTTTCACCATGTTGACCAGGATGGTCTCGATCTCTCGACCTCGTGATCCACCCGCCTCAGCCTCCCAAAGTGCTGGGATTACAGGCTTGAGCCACCGCGCCCGGCTTGCTTTTTTTTTTTAAATCACCCTATCACTCAGGCTGGAGTGCAGTGATGTGATCATAGCACATTGCAGCCTTGAACTCCTGGGCTCATTCTATTATCCCACCTCAGCTTATTGAGTAGCTAGGACTACAGGTGTGCACCACCGCATCTGGCTAATTTAATTTAATTTATTATTATTTTTTTGCAGAAATGAGGCCTCTCTTTGTCATCTGGGCTGGTCTTGAACTCCCAGCCTCAAGCAATCCTCCTGCCTTGGCCTCCCAAAATGCTGGCATTATAGGCATGAGCCATATGTCTGGCTTGCTATTAGTTGTTGTTATTTTTCTTTGAGATAGGGTCTTGCTCTGTTGCCCAGGCTGGAGAGCAGTGGTATGATCGTGACTCACTGCAGTCTTGATCTCCCTGGGCTCAAGCAACCTCCCACCTCAGCCTCCCAAGTAGCTGGGACTACAGCATTCATCACCATGCCTTGCTAATTTTTGTATTTTTTGTAGAGATGGAGTGTTGCCATGTTTCCAAGGTTCACTTGAGGCTTGAACTTCTGGCCTCAAGTGAACCTCCTGCCTCAGCCTCCCAAAGCACTGGGATTACAGGCATGAGTCACTGCACCCAGCCCTATACTACTTTTTTTTTTTTTTTTTTTTTTTTTTTGAGATGGAGTCTCGCTCTGTCACCAGCCTGAAGTGCAGTGGAGCAATCTTGGCTCACTGCAACCTCCGCCTCCCAGGTTCTAGCGATTCTTCTGCCTCAGACTCCTGAATAGCTGGAACTACAGGAGCCTGCCATCACGCCCAACTAATTTTTGTATTTTTAGTAGAAACGGGGTTTCACCATGTTGGCCTGGATGATCTCGATCTCGACCTCGTGATCCGTCCGCCTCAGCCTCCCAAAGTGCTGGGATTACAGGTGTGAGCCACCACTCCCGACTATACTACCAGTTTTTAAAAGTTGAGTCCCATAGTGAAACTGCTTTGTCAAGGGAGTATTTTTAAATGTATAGATATTCAAGTATGACTTTCCTAATGGTTTATACAGTATATGTTTTTGTATCACATGACATTTTATTCTCTGTTCAGAAAGACCTTGCACACGACTCACCTAAAGTCACACATCCTTCACTCTCTGCCTTTGTATGGTGTCTTCATTTTCACATAGTTGAGGACATCTGAGCCCCTAAAGCACTTGGAACCAGGATGAACAAGAAGGGTTTGTCCCCAGGCACCTGTTCCCTGTGCTATGGGCTTTTCTGTATACTCTCCTGGGGCAGATGAGGTTGACAATGACTGTCTGTTTATTTTCTCATTTTCAGCAGATTCAACTATGGTGGTCCTTTCTGTTCTTCCGTAGCAACAATGCAGAAGGCTAGCAGAGGTGTTGTTGTTGTTTTTTTTTTTTTAATAAGTATTTTCTTTTAGAACAGCTTTAGATTTACAGAAAAACTGTGATGATTGTACAGGGCGTTCCCGTATCCCCCACACCCAGTTCCCCCATTATTAACATCTGACACTGGTGTGGTACATGCGTTACAATGAATGAACTGCTATTGATATATTACTATTAACCAAGGTCCATCAGCTACTCAGATTTCGTCAGCTGTGTTTTTTTTTTTTTTTTTTTTTGAGACAGAGTTTTGCTCTGGTTCTGGCTTATGTGTTCTTTCCGTTTTCAAATCACTCTAAACAAAACCAAATTTACCTCTGCCCCAGGAGAGTGTAGAGAAAAGCCCAGAGCACAGGGAACAGGTCCCTGGGGGCGAACTCTTCTTGTACATCCCGGTTCTCAGTGCTTTAGCGGCCTAGATGTCCCCAAATATGTGAAAATGAAGACATCATACAAAGGCAGAGACTGAGCGGCGGCATGATCTCGGCTCTCCGAAACCTCCACCTCCCGGGTTTGAGCAATTCTCCTGCCTCAGCCTCCTGAGTAGCTAGGATTACAGGCATGCGCCACCATGCCCAGCGAATTTTTTGTATTTTTAGTATAAATGGGGTTTTTCCATAGATCAGGCTGGTCTCGAACTCCTGACCTCAGGTGATCCACCCACCTCAGGCTCCCAAAGTGCTAGGACTACAGGCGTGAGTCACCGCACCTGGCCTTAGTCAGTTTTTATCTAATGTGCCTTTTCTGTTTCCGACTCCCATCTAGGATCCCGTATTAGATTGAGTTGCTTTGTCTCCTTAGGTTCCTCTTGGCTGTGACAGTTGGTCAGATTTTCCTTGCTTCAAACGACCATCATATAGCACTTTTGAAAGAGAAGATGTCTTCTCTATCATTACAGGCATTATATAAAGACCAGAGACAGAAAAATTCTGCCGGGGATGATGTGAAAAGGCTTCGTGGAAAACGCAGGATTTGAGCGGGGTCTTAAAGGATGGCTTTGTAAGAAGAGATGCTGCAGAAAGCTTCTGGGCAGAAGCGATTGTGTGCGCAAAACCACGGCAGTGGGAATGTGCTGATAGGTTCTGAAAGTGGCAATTAGCTTAGCAGGGCTAACTTGTGTGGGGGCCCTAAGAAATGCTCTCAGTGCAGTAAGTGGAGTGCTCAGGGCACGCAGGCATGGCTGGTTTAGGAAGAGTCCTCACCTGCTTTCCCTACTTCTATTTTTTTTCTCTCTTGTTGCCCAGGCTAGAGTGCAATGGCACGATCTTGGCCAACTGCAACCTCCGCCTCCTGGGTTCAAGAGATTCTCCTGCCTCAGCCTCCTGAGTAGCTGGGATTACAGGCATTCACCACCACTCCCGGCTAATTTTTCTATTTTTAGTAGATGGGGTTTTACCATATTGGCCAGGCTGGTCTCGAATTCCTGACCTCAAGCAATCCGTCACCCTCAGCTTCCTAAACTGCTGGGATTACAGGCAGGAGCTACCACACCCGGCTTTCCCTACTTCTTCCTTACCTCTTTTTCTAGTATGACAAAAGAAATAGCTTATCAGAGAAAGAAGAGATCCTGCCCAACATGGCCTGATGTGGTGTTTGTTGGAGGGACTTGTCACACAGATGTACTCTGATCTTGTCAGTCTCGGTAATCAAGTTCCCAGTCTGAGCCTCTCTCTGTTATTGCAGATGTCTGTAGCCTTTGTGGGGTAAATAAGGGACACCATTTCTAAACTATTTTAGAGATTACTTTACAAAGTCATAAAAATGCACAATTCTACCAACGTTATATTACAGTTGCTAAAAATATCACATGACCATTGGTTAGCTCACAGCAATAGATATCCCACAGGCTAATTTAATCATTGGCAGGAGGCCACGCGGTCTCCAGACAGGATCAGAATCAAACTGGGGGCTGCTAAATATAGAAATATAAATTTGGGTTTGTTTAGAATGATTTGAAAACTGAAGGAACACATAAGCCAGGATGCAAGCATGGTCCTCTGCTCGGAAGGCAGAGCCCCTGCAGCCTTTCTTGATTACCTTGCACTTGGGTCTGTCCTGCAAGCCCAACTCTGCTTTCAGCTTTTCATTGGAAATAGTAGGCAGAGATCCATGTTTGAAAGTCAGAGCAGACCCTTGATGTCGTCTGGGTTGGACACACATTCTTCTGGGTATGATACCGTTTTCATTGGGTTGCTATGAGGCCTCTATGACGGATTGCTTTTAGAGATGACCATAACAATTCTCCTATTCCTCTCTTTGACCTTGTGTCAATGCTACTTTTCCCACCCAGATGGAAGAATGAGTGTCGGCAGAGTCGCCTTGAAGTTTCATCCAGGGCCAGGGGGCTCATGAGTCCTGAAGGGAATGACTAAAAGGGAAGTAAGAGATAAAGAAAATTTGTGCCCTACACGCTCCTCTTGTTCAGTGTTTATTGTGAAGAGGATCTTAAGGCACAAATGCCCTTAGCCAGAGGAACGCTGGTAGGTGGGGATTCAAGCTGGTGATGGCCAGGTATGGAAAGGGGAGTGGGGAGGCTCACTCATGTTACTATTTGGGATGTTGCCCTTAAAATCATGGAGGAAATCAGCATGGTTGAGTTAAAGGGCTCTCGAGTTCATAAAAGCACAACCAGCCAGCTTATCCAGTCCCAAGTGCTTCTCACATGGCCTTCAGGGTATCTGCGACTCCCCTCTTTCTTGCTCAGGATGCAAGACGATGAGCTCTCACCCACTTTCCCTACTTCCTCTTACGTCTCCCTCTTGCTGTCCTTCAGACACCAAACACTTCCGTGTCTAGGCTTTTGTCTTCACACACTGCCTCGAATGCTCTTCCAGTAGATACTTCCATGGGCTTCTTCTCTATTTAGGGGTCAGTTCAAATGTCACCTCCTCTGAGATCTCTTCCTGGAAGTCTTATCTACGATAGCTCTTTTATAGCCACATTCTCTCTTCCTGTTTTATCTTCTTTGATATAATCCATTATTCTGTATTATATATCACATCATATTGTGTATATATATATAATGTGATATTATGTGTATATATAAATAATATATATTTAAATTATATATATATATATATATATATATATATATACACACACACACACACACACACAAACATGTGTATTTTAGAGATGAAGTCTCCCTCTGTCACCAAGGCTGGAGTGCAGTGGTGTAATCTCAGCTCACTGGAGACTTGAACTATCAGACTCAAGCAATTCTCTTTCTGGGACCACAGGCACACACTGGCTGGCATTCTTGGCTAATTTTGTTAGGGAGATGTTAACATTTTGCTGTGTTGCTCAGGCTAAATATAATACATTTATTTGTTTATTTTCTGTTTCCTTCACAAAAATGCACACTACAGAAGGATGCTCAATAAGCAGTTTTTGAGTGAATAAATGAGTGAATGAGGGACAATAATGTCCATTCGTTATACTTGGATAAAACTTTACTGCAAACATGGCGGGACGTTGGCATGCAAATTCAATCAGGAATTCACTCCTCATTCTTTTAATATGATGTTTATTTCTTCCATGGTTGTAACCATCCTTGTAAACGAGTAATTACAGACTGAGATAGAGGCTCTGAAGGGGGAAGCCAGATAGACCAAGGCTTCCCCCAGAGAGAGCAATCCTTGAGCTGGGAACTGAATGGCGGTAGTTTAAATATAACCCATTACTCTGTGCTATATATCACATCTACTGACTGGGTGAGGTGCAGAAGAACACTTCAGAGAAAACATCAGGGTTCCTCCATGTTACGGCACACATTTTCAGATCTTCACCTTTCTGACTTCGGAATGAGCCTTAGAATTGATAGCCATCTTACGATCACTTTTGGTCAGGTGGCAGCCATAACATATCGTCATTGCCTGCACTCTTGAGAACTCTACTCCTGTTGGTGATGGCATGGCTGGACAACTGAAGAGCCATTTGAAGAAGGCTCATCAGTCTTGATTGTCCTCTGAAAAACTCCCATTGACATCTTCTGGTTAGATCAAGAAAGTAGCAACATCAAAAATTTGAGAATGCCTGTCCAGGGCTTGGGAAAGAAAAATCAAGAAGGCTATAGAGGACGTGGGAACTGAAGATACTGACTCATCAATACTCTTGAGGGCTCAGAGAAAGAAAGCTCAGAGGATGTGAAATAACACAGACACTGATGCCTCAGAACTGAAAGCGATTTGGAAGTGCCAGACTCTCAACGTGACGAGATTTTAGAAATGCCGTAATCAATGGATCCAGCATGTATTTTCATTTTTTATGTAGGCAGAAGAGCCTGCATAATGATTCAGTCCTATGTCTAAAGAAGGCTACAGAAACTCTTTTGAGAAGCATAAAATAACAATTCTGAGCATTAATCATGAAGAAAGCATAGTGTCACAATTTCACTGGCAGACATTTTTATTTCTTAAAGTTACATAAACTTTAAGAAATAAAAATTTTAGAATTAGTCAAATCTTGGCATTGGATGAAATACGGCAAGATTGGTTTGAAGACCTGAGGGTTGGGTTGGACAGTACCAGGGAATGTGAGCAAGTGGGTGGTAAGGAGCACCCACGTTGGCGGGAGGAGGCTGATCAGTGGTTGGGCACGTTATGCCCTGAGAAGGGATAGCTTCTTTGAGATGGAACAAATGGGCTATTTTCTGCAACACGAATGCATTATCATCTTAATAGCCCTCAGTACAGTTTAAGTGTAAGAATTACTTTGCCACTGACATTGAGAAAAAACACATGGCAGATAGACACAATACTCATTCTCCAAATCACCCCAAATAAATACAAGAATGCCGAAGGGACCCCTAGGGTTATGCAGGGAAGAGAAAAGGCAAGGCTGACTTAACAGCTATGGGCCAGGGAGAGGAGGTCAGATTCTTTGGAAATACTGTTTCGCTCTCCAGGTCATTCAGTATTTGCAAGCAGTAAATGAAATTGCCCAAATTTGTTTTCTCATGAAAATGTCAGCTTAAGAGCTTAAAGTGAGTTATTCTTTTCTTATGGTCTGAAAAAAGAAGCCTGTTTTATTCTGTTGCCCTCAAGACAAAAGAGGCTTTTTGTTCTTGTTCTGTGTTTCCAGTTTGCTGGTACTTCTCAGCGTTGCTTACACAGAGCGATGATGTAGGTTTTCAGGTGGAAGCAACTAGATGCTGACATGTTTGTTTGGTTTAAGCCAGAGCTGTCATCACCAACCTGCTGGGCCTAGAGGGATGGGGTTCTTGGTTTCCCCTTTGCTCCCCAGGTGAGATCTGTGACCCACAGATGACTTTTTCTTTGCAAGACGTTTTAATAGGATGGCGCATAAAAGGGATATGGCTACATAATTCTTGTTAATAAATGTCTGTTTAGTTACCTCATGTTAATTAATCTCTAAGCTAAGACAGTTGTCAGATTTTGTTTGGGTTCAAGTCTGAAGATAACCGTGTAGCTTTAAAAAATGCGTAGTCTTCCTTTTCCTCTTTCTTCCTCTCCCTCTCCTCCTCCTCTTCTCTTTTTTCTTCTCCCTCCATTTTCTCCTTCTCCTTTCCTTTCTCTTCCTCTTCTTTCCCTCTTCCCCTTCCTCCTTCTCTTCCTCCCCTATCCTTAACGTTTCTTTTTCAAAGAATAGAGCAGAAACCAATATGTAGTCATCTGGCTCATGAAGGAATCAGCAGCTGTCATAGCTGAAAAGGAGGTCAGAGTGCACAGAAGGTGGTGGTTTCAAGCTGCTCTGAAGAGTTGAAGGGTTTTAATACCCAGTCTATGGGAGGCCTGAAGGGCGGGGCTGCCACCCCTCCTCTGATTCAGCCACAGTGTCTTAAATTTCTTTTTGATTCTACGTATGTGATTTCTGTCTCAGGTTTTGCAAGGAGAAGAAGCTTTGAGTCTCGGCAAGGTCTGAAAGCTGCTGGTACAAATCAAACCTCTCACTTACAGATGAGGAAGCTCATGTCCAGAGTGATCTGCCTAAGGTCGCAAAGCTTCTTGGTAAGTGAGTTGAAGTTAGGAGTACTTTACTTTTCCCTGTTGTCTGGGGCTGAGTAGAAAGAGATACTATTCTGAGAAGCAGAGGTAAAATTGAACATAGGAAAATGTCATGTGTTTCCATCTCTCTGGGATGCACAGTAAGACAAGTCTCTTGAAACACCTCTTGGGTGACAGAAGATGGCATCTCCCTGATGGTCAAAAAGAACAACAAGTCATGTGTGAAATCCTTCTTGGCCTTTTGGCCAAGATGAGATGCAATGCATGTGTGACCTCTGGTCCTCTGGTGTCTCTGATGATTAGATGAAGACAGGTAAGTTCTGCTGTAAAGTCTTCAGAGTTTGTGCTGTGGTGCTGTCACCATTTTCCAGTTTCACAGCCAATACAATTTTCTTCTCTACTTTTTGGTTTATTTGTTATTATTTTTGGTGGTTTCCTGGGAGAGATTTATAGAAATGTGCACCAAGTCTACGATATTTCCCGGTAAGATTTAGAGTTAAGTCATACATCAGTCTACTGACCAAGGAAGAGTTTTAAGGTAAATAATGAGACATAAATAAAAACATTACACCTATTTATTTTTTAATAATAATTATTATTGAGATGGAGTCTCGCTCTGCTGCCTTGGCTGGAGTGGAGTGGCATGATCTCGGCTCACTGCAACCTCCATCTCCCAGGTACAAGCTATTCTCCTGCCTCAGCCTGAGACTACAGGTGTCTGCCACCACGCCCAGCTAATTTTTGTATTTTTAGTGGAGATAGGTTTCACTAATGTTGACCAGGCTGGTCTCAAACCCCTCACCTCAGGTGATCAGCCCACCTCAACCTTCCAAAGTGCTGGGATTACAGGTGTGAGCCACTGCGCCTGGCTAACATATTTATTTTTTTTTAAAGCAATGCCTTTGTTATTTTATTAAAACTGTGAAGATTTTTTTTGAGAAGTTATACGACACTGTAGTAGGAGACTGGAAATGACCTCTTCTCCTTGTTGGTTGTATGACACTGGGAAAGTCACTTACCCTCTCTGTGCCTTGAATTTCCTCATCTGTAAAATGCTAATAATAATAGCACCTCCATATGGATTGCTATGAGGATTAAATGTATTAATACATAAAGCTGTTATAATAGTGCCCAGCTTGGGATTCATTGTGCTTCGTTAATCTGAGTATTGGTATCTCTCTACAATACAGGGAAATTCTTGTCCTGTATTGCTTAAAGTGTTGTTTCTACCCATCTGACTGCTATAGACTGAATGTTTAGTTAAAATTAATATATTGGAACCTAATCCCCAGTGTGATGGTATTTGGAGGAGAGGCCTTTGGGAGGTGATTAGGTCATGAAGGCAGTAACCTCATGAATGAGATTAGTGCCCTTATAGAAGAGACCCAAAGGCTGGGCGTGGTGGCTCACACCTGTAATCCCAGCACTTTGGGAGGCAGAAGTGGGTGGATCACCTGAGGTCAGGAGTTGGAGACCAGCCTGGCCAACATGATGAAACTCCGTCTCTACTAAAAATACAAAAAATTAGCCTGGCATGGTGGCACATGCCTGTAGTCCTAGCAACTTGGGTGGTTGAGACAGGAGAATCTCTTGAGCCTGGGAGGTGGAAGTTGCAATGAGCCGAGATCGGGCCACCATACTCCAGCCTGGGTGACAGAGTGAGTCTCCATCTCCAAAACAAACAACAACAACAAGAGACCCCAGAGAACTCCCGTGCCTCTTCCATCATGTGAAAACACGGCGAAAGGACGGTCATCTATAAACCAAGAAGTAGACCCTCCCCAAGAGCCAAATCTACCAGCCAGCACCTTGATCTTGGACTTTCCAGCATCCAGAATGGTAAGAAATAAATTTAAATTGTTGATAAGCCACCTAGTCTGTGACATTTTTGTTATGACAGCCTATCGGACATCCTTAGGACTCAGAACATCTCTTTCATATTTCTATTTCTTTGTCTCTGGAGGAACTTCTGAACTATTTTCTTGTTTTTAGCCTTTAAGCTATTACTATTCTGATGTACTCTGTCCAGTATGTTTAGAAATCTATTTGTGATGGAGACAACTTGCTGCACGCAGTAGTCCACTATCTCCTTTTGAATGAATGGTATTGTACTTGGACACCTGAAGACTCAGCTAGGTGATATTTCTCAGATACCTTTGCAATTGGATGTGGTCATGTGGCTAACACTTAACTAGAATGTGAATGGAAGTCATGTGGACCATGTTTTTCTTTTTCTTTTCTTTTTTTTTTTTTGAGACAGAGTCTTGCTCTGTCGCTAGGCTAGAGTGCAGTGGCGTGATCTTGGCTCACTGCAACCTCTGCCTCCCTGGTTCAAGTGATTCTACTGCCTCAGCCTCTTGAGTAGCTGAAATTACAGACCAGTGCCACCATGCGCAGCTGATTTTTGTAGCTTTAGTAGAGATGGGGTTTTACCATGTTGGCCAGGATGGTCTTGACCTCCTGACCTTGTGATCCACCGGCCTCGGCCTCCCAAAGTGCTGGAATTACAGGCGTGAGCCACCGCGCTGGCCCTGTGGGCTATGTTAACAGAGAGAGCACATCTCTTCTGTAGCTCTTCTCCTTATTGCGAGCTAGAATAATGCTATCCTAAAGTTGTCTGTCGAGCACAGCAAGTCCTTAAACTGTCACTGGTTTGCAATGGGATAAGTTGGAAAATGAAAGAAAAGCACTCAGAGACATGGCAGCAGTTTAACGTTGTCACAATACCCAAACACGTAGTCCTTTTTCTGGAAATTCATTGATTGCATTTTAAAAAAGTAATAGTTCAAAAGGATTGAAAAATAAGAACTATCCTATCATCTGTGCCTGTGACCAGCTGAGATTAATATCCTAGGGGATAACTGAGAAACAGGAAGGAAGGCACCTGTGTCCCTCAATGACCATCCAGAGCAGAGCTGTCTGCGTGCTGCACTGTTCACCTCGGACTCCACCTGAGAGGGAATTATCATCTTCTTTAACCTGTTGAATGATTGTTAGGCCTCTCTCTGTGGCAGTCAAACCTTATCTCATCACACATCCATCCCATTTGAAATCCCAGTTCTTACTTACTTTATTTCTATAAATTGTATTTGACTCTTTTAAATATCTCTTAATCTTTAAAAATAGATTCTCACTCCTTGATTATATTTGCAAGCCTCTGCTGTTTTTAAATCTTTCAACAGTTGTTAAAACAAAGTCTTGTTTAAGCACCAAGATACGACCGATACGAACTTTCAAACAGAGGTGCCAAATCTCCACGTGCAGATGTTCATCAGGAATTTCTGAGAAACTTGCTCTGCAACACTGCGACGCTCTCAACTGCTTGGAGAATAGAAAAGGATTAAGAGCATGGACAAGAAAAGATGTCCAGGGGATAGCTCAGAAACAAGAAGGAAGGGACTTGCATCCCTCAACTTCCTTCCTTCTTCTTCTTCAAGTTCCAAGATCTTGGTGAAGAAGATCTCTTTAGGAAAATGGATATTGAGATTTCCCTCCTCTCTTCGCCCCAAAGACAATCCTGCACCAAAGTTGATGGGAGGCAAAATCAGAGCCTGCCCCGGGGTGGCCAATGTCTGCATAGACCTTGACTAACTTAGAAACTAGTTGAAAATATTTGTTGTTTTCTTTCTCTTTCCTTTAATTGACTGAGGTTAAAAATTATAAAAGTAGAGTATATTACCACAGTCTGGGTACCATAAAACAACAAAAATTCTTGCCTCAGAGTTCTGGGGGGCAGAAGTCTAAATTCAGAACATTAGCAAGGCCGTGCTCCTTCTGAAGCCTCTACCATCCTTCCTTACCATTTCTGGCTCCTCGTAGCCCCAGGTAGTCCTTGGCTAGTGACAGCAAAGCTCTAATTTTTGCCTCTGTCTTCTCGTGGCTGTCTTTCCTCTGTGTCTATGGCACTCTCCTCCCTGTGTATGTCTGTGTCTACATGTCACTTTTTTTTTTTTTTAAATTTTGAGACAGAGTCTCACGCTGTTGCCCAGGCTAGATAGAGTGCAGTGGCACAATCGCAGCTCACCGCAACCTCTGCCTCCTGGGTTCAAGCAATTCTCCTGCCTCAGCCTCCCGAGCAGCTTGGATTACAGGCATGCACCACCATGCCCGACTAATTTTTGTATTTTTAGTAGATGCAGGGTTTCACCATGTTGGCCAGGCTGGTCTCGAACTCCTGACCTCAAGTGATCTGCCCACCTTGGCCTCCCAAAGTACTGGGATTACAGGCGTGCGCCACCGCGTCTGGCTCAAATATCACTTCCTATAAGCACATCAGTGTGTTAGACTAAGGGCACAACCTCCTCCAGTATGATCGTGTCTTAACTAATTGCATCTGCAACAACCTCATTTCCAAATAAGGTCACTTTTTTGAGGTGCTGGGGATTAAGACTTCAACATACATATTTTAGGAACACAATTCAACTCAGAGCATAGGGAGAGAAAGTAAAGGGCTTAGGGGGTAACAAAAAGCTGAGAAGTCCATCTTCTGACATCCATCTTCCTAAAACCCCTGCTTCTGCTCTACTTAGCTGGTCTGTGACCTTGCTTCCTCAATAAACTTTTGGTAGAAACTTCCTGCTTTAAAGACTCTTGACCTTCTGAACTTCTATCTAATTCTCCATCCCTGAAGACTGCCATCCACCCTCACCCCCACTTTATGCCTTGGTTGCTGTGATGGATCCTGCTCACCATCCCTCCTGGGCGCCCCCCGACCCCACCGCCCCGCCTTACCTACGTCTGCTGTGCACACAAGGTCACAGCCCTGACCTTCTTGCACTCCCCAACAGGATACACGTCTCGCCTCTTTGGCTTCTTGCCCAGCACACATTGAGCCTCACATGTCCAGAAGTCTTGCCTTAGAGTCTCCTTCCCCACTGACCTCGCTGATCCCACCATCTGCTGGAAGCCGAGCTCCGGCCACCTGCTTGAGGACTCTGTCTGTGTCTCAGGGCTGGGAGTCCCAGGGTAAACTGCTAGGGTGAGAACGTTCTCACGCTGGCCCTTGAAATTTCCCATATTTTTTCTTTAGGACTAGTATGGCAATTACATCCATTTGTCAAAATGCAGGGATCAGTGTTTGTAAAGGAGGAAAATCAAATGGCTGGAGAAACATTTAACGTTAGAAAATCTTCATGTAGTGTGTATAAAATTAAATTGAGGCTCAGAGTTTTTAAACTTCTTTCCCTGATTAATCCTTTGTGTTACTACGAATACACTAGTAAAATGCAAGTCCAGTATGTTGGAAAAACAATACGTGAAATCTTTGAGGTTGACCCAGGAGCACTCAATAGCTTACTTGAGATGGTAGCTTCCTGAGAAGATACCTCGCAGAAGAATATTAAGGTGGTGAGAGCTTTGAGTTGGGCATTAGGGAACTGAAGCAAGTCTTTCCACCATTCTGCATGTCGGTTTCCTTACCTGCAATAGCACAGGGTAAGTGATCCTACTAGTTCTTTATTTTTTATTTTTTTATTTTTTTTTAAGACAAAGTTTTACTTTTGTTGCCCAGGATGGAGTGCAATGGCATGATCTCGGTTCACTGCAACCTCTGCCTCCTGGGTTCAAGTGATTCTCCTGCCTCAGCCTCTCAAGTAGCTGGGATTACAGGTATGCACCACCACGCCTGGCTAATGTTTTTATTTTTAGTAGAGACGGGGTATCACCATGTTGATCAGACTGGATGGTTTTGAACTCTTGACCTTGGGTGATTCACCTGCCTTGGCCTCCCAAAGTGCTGGGATTAAGGTGTGAGCCTCCGAGGCCAGCCGAGGCTATAAATTTCTTTCAGCCTTACCATTCCAATTATTTAAAAAAATGATCAAAATCTTTTAAAGTGCATGAAACACATTAAACCTATTAAATATTTATATCCCAAATCAATACATTTATACACTTTTGTGGCCAGAAAATAATAAAGTGAACTTTTATTTCTGTAACAATACTCACTCTACCCAAATCTAGGAGATAAATACATCTGCAAATTATTTACAAAAAATTAAAAAACTGTATGAACTTGGAAAACGTATACTCTCAATTAATCTTTCTAAAATTCAGTGTTTCATTTTCTTCCCCCAAACACGTTAGCCAGTCTAAATTATTTTTTGTCTGAACACATTGTCCAGATACATCTTGATCCATCCCTCTCATGAAAGACTGCAGCCAAAAGTTTCTTCCTCCTTGAAAAGCAATTCTCTAAATCAAGACCAACTATTTAATAATTCAAAGGCAAAGAAGCATTTTGGATGATGCAAAAAGCCATTTAGACATAGGACCCTGCTTCTCATTTGCCCTAATGAAGCAGTGGTTTAAGGTTTGGGAAAAGTTATTTGGAGATTATGTACTACTATAGCTACAGATGGGTAGGGTCATTCAAAGGAGAGTTTTGCAACCATATTTTCAGGAGATCACAGAAGCCTTTCATAAAATTCTCTCAGTTCTTCGTTTTTAAAAAAATTACGTTATTTAAAGTATAATATATGTGTACACAGACTAATAATTTGACCAGAAATGTGTGCAGCCAGTTTGGAACTCAGGAGTGCAGTGGTGACCTGGAAACAGATTTGGGGTTGGCTGGTAGCTGTGGACATTCACTGGTGGCACATTTGATATCCATTACCTTTCTGCTTCCTTCCCCTTTGGGGGAAGTGTCTCTCTGCATTTCGTGGCTGCCTAGCATTTTGTTGGGAGTTCCAGGGCAAGACTTGCTTGGAGTAAGCATATCTAGGAAATCCCATCTCATTGGCATTAGCCAAACAGGTTGCTATGGTCTAAATGTTCGTGTCCTCCCAAAATTCACGTTGAAATCCTACCCCGTAAGGTGATAGTATTAACAGGGCACACTCTTGGGAGGTGATTAAATCATAAGGGTAGAGCCCTTATGAATGGGATCAGAGCCCTTATTAAAGAGGCCTGAGAGAGACCCCATTGGCCTTCTTACCATATAAATTGACCCTCACCAGACACCGCCTTTTCTGGTGCATTGATTTTGGACTCTCCAGGCTCCAGACTGAGAGCAATAGATTTCTGCGGCTTAGAAGCTACCTACCCGTATTTTGCTATAGCATCACCAACAGACTAAGACACAGCCCATAGCTTTTCTCTGGCCACAGGGATTGGCTCAGAGTTGCTCAGTAGCATGAAGAGGCTAGGTGCGGTGGCTCACGCCTGTAATCCCAGAACTTTGGGAGGTGGAGACACATGGATCATGAGGTTGGGAGTTCGAGACCAACCTGACCAACATGGTGAAACTCCGTCTCTACTAAAAATACAAAAATTAGCTGGGCGTGGTGGCATGCACCTGTAATCCCAGCTGCTCAGAAGGCTGAGGCAGGAGAATTGCTTGAACCCAGGAGGCAGAGGTTGCAGTGAGCTGAGATCGCACCACTTCACTCCAGCCTGGCAACGGAGCGAGACTCCATCTCAAAAAACAGAAATCAGGATTTCTGTGGGAAATGGCTCTCTTTCTGTAGATAGAAATGAAGAAGGATAAAGCCCTAGTTTCTGCTGCTGTTAGCCACTTTACCATCACGAGGAAGGCAAAGCTGATACGAGTCAAGATGAAAACCAGAGCTCACTGCAGAGAACTCTTGTGGTGACAGTGGGGAAGAGCAGAAGTACGGAGGAGACACTGAACACAAACAAGTAAGTCAGTGAGGTGAGCCTGCAACACAATTAAATGGGGTCATGTGATGTGTGGTGAAGAGAGGATGCCAGCCTGCCTTTGACAGGCTGGGCAGGGAAACGTGGACGCCTGGGGACTGGGCGAGGGGGGTTTCACATGAATGAGGGCCTCTGCCATGTGTCTTTGTAACAGACGTGCAGTATGTCCGTGTCAATTCCTTGGGACTCCATGGAGCTGACCCTCTCGTGTCCTTCCTGGCCTCTGGTGCCTCCAATCCCGTGCAGTGTCTTGCTCGCTTCAGTGGGTCCAAGTTTTGTTTTTTTGCAGTTTCACAAAAAGGTGTATGAACAAAAGGAAATGAACACATCTGTGCCTCACCCTTAGTCTGTGTCTGCTGAAAGAGAGGGAGAGACAGATGTTACCTTGAAGCTTCTTTCCTGGCAGGCTTGCCGAGGAATGCACTCTGGACTGGAAGAGTGTCCGCAGCTGTGTGGAGGGTGGTGTTCTGATGGCCGGGCCCCAAATGATGCTGTTGGCCCATGTGGAAGACTTGATCTTTGCAGGGAGGTCAAGGAAACCTAGAAAAAATGATGGAAGGTAGGAAGGCAAGAATGGTAGGAGGAATGTGAAAAGAATTGGGAGTATTTCTCCTTGAGCAGAGGCATCTGAAAGCAGACAACTTTTACATAGTAGCTCGATTTTGAGGAAGCCCTTTTCTCTTTCTGGGCCTCAGTTTGCTCATCTGGGAAATGAAGGAGATGAACAATATGATCCATACAGTTGCCTTTGGCCCTGAATGCTGTGATTCTAGGAATAATATTTACAGATATGAAAGATTTTTATGCAGCAGCAAGGGTCTGTTTTCCAACTCCATTGTAACAAAAGAGGAAAATATGAGATCTGAGGTAGAGCTTCTTGACTTCGAGAATTGTTTTTCTCTAGGAGAAAACAAGTTTTAAAATGTCAGTTTCTTGGAAATTTATAAGGAAATAGTACACTGCTATTTTTTTCTGGTATGAAATTATCTAAAGAACCCACCCCCTAATAATGTGAATTTGAATTTGCATGGAAGTTAATATATTAAAATGTAAATGCCAGGTTCTAAGTTCTTAAAAAAATTTCTTGCATGCCAGCAGGGGAGGTGTGAGCTGACTTCCTTTAACAAGTGAGCTGTGCATTTTTAGCTATATGAATCCCTCTTAAAGAGGAGATGCTTTCTAAATTGAGCAAGTGGGATTTATAATCCCAAGATGGACACAGAGCAAAATTTAGGAGCATTAGGTTTATAAAAATTATCATTAAAACAATTCTCTAAGTTTAAAAAATGTGGAAGGCAGAGTAATGCACCCTCCATCTCCCCAAATAGCCTAGCGCTCATCCCAGGAGTTTGCAACTATGTTAATTTACAGGGCTAAAGAGAGTTTGCAGCTGGGCTTAAAGTAAGGCTTTCCAGATGAAATTAACCTGGGTTGCTCAGTGTAATCAAAGGAGCTCTGAAAAGCTGGAAGGGGAAGGCAGGAGGGTCAGAGAAGGAATATGTCGACAGAAACTGAACCTGGAGTGAAGTGATTGCTGGAAGCGGCATCAGGTAAGAAATTAACCAGTCTGCTAGAACCCCGAAAAGACAACAAAGCAATAGCCACACTGTCTTCCACAATGGTTGAACTAATTTACACTCCCACCAACAGTGTAAAAGTGTTCCTATTTCTCCACATCCTCTCCAGTATCTGTTGTCTCCAGATTTTTTAATGATCGCCGTTCTAACTGGTGTGAGATGGTATCTCAATGTAGTTTTGATTTGCATTTCTCTAATGACCAGTGATGATGAGCATTTTTTCATATGTTTGTTGGCCTCCTGTATGTCTTCTTTTGTAAAGTGTCTGTTCATCCCACTTTTGAATGGGCTTGTTTGTTTTTTTCTTGCAGATCTGTTTTAGTTCTTTGTAAATTCTGGATATCAGCCCCTTGTCAGATGGGTAGACTGCAAAAATTTTTTCCCTTTCTGTTGGTTGCCGATTCACTCCAATGACTGTTTCTTTTGCCGTGCAGAAGCTGTGGAGTTTGATTAGGTCCCATTTGTCTATTTTGGCTTTTGTGGTGATTCCTCAAGGACCTAAAAATAGAAATCCCATTTGACCCAGCAATACCATTACTGGGTATATAGCCAAAGGATTATAAGACATTCTACTATAAGAACACATGCACACGGATGTTCATAGCAGCACTGTTTACAATAGCAAAGACCTGGAACCAACCCAAATGCCCATTGATGATAGACTGGACAGGGAAAATGTGGTACATATACACCATGGAATATTACACAGCCATCAAAAATGATGAGTTTGTGTCCTTTGTAGGGATATGGATGAACCTGGAAACCATCGTTCTCAGCAAACTGACACAAGAGCAGAAAATCAAATATCGCATATTCTCACTCATAGGCGGGTGTTGAACAATGAGAACACATGGACAGAGGGAGGGGAGCACTACACACTGGGGTCTGTTGGGGGGAAATGGGGGAGGGATGGAGGGTGGGGAGGTGGGGAGAGAGCATGGGGAGAAATGTCAGATACAGGTTAAGGGGAGGAAGGCAGCAAATCACACTGCCATGTGTGTACCTTTGCAACAATCTTGCATGTTCTTCACATGTACCCCGAAACATAAAATGCAATTAAAAAAAAAAAAAGACAACAAAGCAAATTATCCCTCAGAGCTCCGGCAGGCAGCGTGACCCCACTGACACCTTGATTTTGTCCCAGTGTACCGGTTTCAGACTTCTGAATTCCAGCACTGTAAGGTAATAAATGTTGTTGTTGTTTTGTTTTTTGAGACTTAGTCTCACTCTGTCACCCAGGCTGGAGTACAGTGGCTCTATCTCGGCTCACTGCAACTTCTGCTTCCTGGGTTCAAGTGATTCTCCTGCCTTAGCTTCCCGAATAGCTGGGACTACAGGCGCGTGCCACCACGCTGGGCTAGTTTTTTTTGCATTTTTAGTAGAGACAGGGTTTCACCATGTCGGCCAGGCTGGTCGCAATCTCAGGCAGCCTTGGCCTCCCAAAGTGCTAGGATTACAGGCGTGAGCCACTATGCCCGGCCTAGCTTTTATATTTTTACTAGAGATGGTGTTTCACCGTATTGGTCAGGCTGGTCTTTAACTCCTGACCTTGTGATTCACCCGCCTCAGCCTCCCAAAGTGTTGAGATTACAGGTGTGAGCCACCAGGCCTGGCCACGTTTGTTATTATTATTATTTTTTAAAGATGGGGTTTCACCATGTTGGTCAGGCTGGTCTTGAACTCCCCACCTCAGGTGATCCACCTGCCTTGGCCTCCAAAGTGCTTGGATTACAGGCATGAGCCACCACACCTGGCCTTAAATGTTTGTTATTTGAAGCACTACAATTGTGGCAATTTGTTGCAGCAGATAGGGAATTAATACAAAGAGAGAAGGCCAAATGAATCGATGCAGGAAAAAACACTTAAGGAGCAGTAGAGTCAAGATGAACAGGAAACAGGAGATGCAGAACTGGGCTCTGGAGGGGCAGGGGTGCTGCTGGGGCGCTGGGGACCTTGACTGCTGATCTCCTGGAGGCAGGTGAAATGTGTGGGGCAAGAGAGATGAGAGAGGAAGGTGATGAGCTGTGAGGACAGTCAACAATGTTCTCTTCCTCAGAGATAGGGCTTCAATGATTGGAAGAACACCAGGGTTCTTAGCTTCACGTCAATTTTGATAGAACCACACAAACACATGTGGAGTGATTTTAAGGAGCTAAAAGTTTAGTAGGTAAGAAAGAAGGGAGGAAGACGAAAACAGCTCCCCTGTACAGAGACAGAGGGACGGTGGATTCGAACAAAGAGAAAACCTGTGTGCAGTGGAAAAGTGGCTGCTTATATGCTGATGCTGGCAGAGGTGGTGCCTGGTTTGCAGAAGGCCCAGGGATTGGTTTGACCAGGTGTGTCATTTACGTAATCCGAGAAAAACCTGGCCCTCCCGGTTTAGGCCTTTAATATGCAAATCCAGGTTGCCAAGATGTTCTGAACACATGGTGTTATCTGGAGGTGGCCATGACGCTTGGTATACCTAGTGACAAGGAAAAGACAGCGGGGACCGTCACATTGAGTGAACTCAGTTTCTAATAACTGTCATTTGCATATTAAAGGTTGCCTGCCCGGCCTTTCAAGCCACCCTTTCCGTTAGGAAAGAGATGGTTCATGGGTTGTTTTTTATTACAGGAAAATTTCCACCGAGAACCTTTACCCTTACTCTCTGCCTAAAAATTATTTCTTAATAACTCCTGTATCACCAGCCTGCATTGCCCTCAGAGCAGAGCCTGAGGTAAAGGTTTCTGTGTGAGTAGTTTGTCTGAGAATGAGAGAAATAGTGAGAGAAAGAGGGCTGAAGCGAGGAAGGAAAGCTGTTGCCAGTATGCAGAATTGAGATGGTCCTTGCTGCAGGTGGCTGGTTCTTGATGATGGCAGGTGCGCAGCCAGGCCTGGCGAGAGGGGCTCTTACTTTTGTTTTAGAGACAAGCCTCCCTGTGCTCTGCCGTGCTGTAGATTTATTTCTATTAATGAGTTGCTCCTTCAATATTAACTCACATTTGGTGACAATTCTTTTCTTTTTTCTTTGAGACGGAATCTTACTGTGTCTCCCAGGCTGGACTGCAGTGGCCTGATCTCAGCTTGCTGCAACCTTTGCATCCCAGGTTTAAGCAATTCTCTCCCTCAGCCTCCCGAGTAACTGGGACTACAGGTGTGCACCATCACACTCGGCTAATTTTCGTATTTTCAGTAGAGACGGGGTTTCACCATCTTGGCCAGGCTGGTTTTGAACTCGTGACCTTGTGATCCACCTGCCTTAGCCTCCCAAAGTGTTGAGATTACAGGTGTGAGCCATCACGCCTGGCTGGCAATTATTTTCATTAAATAATCAGATGAACAACCTCTCTGAGTATCTGAGTAAAAAACAAACGCCATTTTGGAGGAAGTCTGACCTGAATGGGTCATGGTGCACAAGGAAACGAGGAAGCAAGAGAGAAGAATTCAGAGGAAAAAGAGGGATTCACATAGGAGACAGGTGAATCCCCCCACATACACTTTTCTACTGTTTGTTTTCTCTCTCTCTTTTTTTTTTTTTCCTTTGAGACAAAGTCTCTCTTGTCACCCAGGCTGGAGTGCAGAGGCGTGGTCTTGGCTCACTGCAACCTCCGCCTCCCAGGTTCAAGGGATTCTCCTGCCTCAGCCTCCCTAGTAGCTGGGATTACAGGTATCCACCACCACGCCTGGCTAATTTTTGTATTTTTAGTGGAGATGGGATTTCACCATGTTGGCCAGGCTGGTCTTGAACTCCTGACCTCAAGTAATCCACCCATCTCGGCCTCCCAAAGTGCTGGGATTACAGGTGTGAGCCACCACGCCCAGCCTAATGTTTGTTTTTTTCTTAGGGGGGGCTTCGGTGCTGCTCCACACATTGCAACCTGTTCACTGTGATTTGTGGTGCGTATTATCTGGACAGGTTGTGGGAGTGAGCTGCAACTGTGACTTCTGCACCCAATTCAGTGAATTTGTTCTGGGTAGGGTCTTTCAGGAATCTCATTCTGCCTTAGTGACCTCTCTGCATTTTTTGAACATGTGCCCATGAGCATAGAACAGTTCGCAAATGGGGTGGGCACTTCTTTTTTTTTTAATTGCATTTTAGGTTTGGGGGTACATGTGATGAACATGCAAGATTGTTGCATAGGTACACACATGGCAATGTGGTTTGCTGCCTTCCGTCCCCTCACCTGTATCTGTCATTTCTCCCCATGTTATCTCTTCCCACCTCCCCACCCCCCTGCCCCTCCCCCATTTCCCCCCAACGGACCCCAGTGTGTAGTGCTCCTCTCCCTGTGTCCATGTGTTCTCATTGTTCAACACCCGCCTATGAGTGAGAATATACGGTGTTTGATTTTCTGCTCTTGCGTCAGTTTGCTGAGAATGATGGTTTCCAGGTTCATCCATGTCCCTACAAAGGACGTGAACTCATCGTTTTTGATGGCTGCGTAATATTCCATGGTGTATATGTGCCACATTTTCCCTATCCAGTCTATCATCGTTGGGCATTTGGGTTGGTTCCAGGTCTTTGCTATTGTAAACAGTGCTGCATGAACATTCGTGTGCACGTGTCCTTGTAGTAGAATGATTTATAATCCTTTGGATATATACCCAGTAATGGGATTGCTGGGTCAAATGGGATTTCTGTTTTTAGGTCCTTGAGGAATCGCCACACTGTCTTCCACAATGGTAATTCTAACTATCCAGCAAGAAGCATCTTTTTCAGATCCCCCATGTTCTTCTTGGATTACTAGGGTTAGGACCCAGCATCCGTCAGCAGGGAAAGTGGTAATATCACATACTTAGTAGTATATTAGTTACCCACTTTGGCAGGAAGAAACAAATCCATATTACTCCCCATTCCTATGAAATCAGCCATCCACATAAGCACCCATTATGATAGGGATGAGACATGGTAATGAGTGGTAATATCATATGCTCAGTAGTACCGTGAGTGGTAGTATCACATGCTCAGTAATATCTATAAAGTGACTAATTAGAGAGAAAGGGGTAAGGGAGACCAGTGCTCTGAGACTAAAGGGATGCAGGACCCATGTGGTCTTGTCCCATCCATAGATGAGGAAGTTCAGGATGGCTCCTACATCCAGGAACAAGCCTCGCCCAGGGGAGTTTTGGTCCCCTTCTTTTTTTTTTTTTTAGACGGAATTTTGCTTTTGTTGCCCAGACAGCAGTGTAATGGCACGATCTTGGCTTGCTGAGACCTCTGCCTCTCAGGTTCAAGCATTTCTCCTGCTTCAGCCTCCCAAGTAGCTGGGATTACAGGCATGTGCCACAACACCTGGCTAATTTTGTATATATTTTTTTTTAGTAGAGATGGGGTTTCTCCATGTTGGTCAGGCTGGTCTCGAACTCCCAACTTCAGGTGATCCACCCGCCTCTGCCTCCCGAAGTGCTAGGATTACATGGTCCCCTTCTTTAAAGCCTCATGATGGGGAGTCAGAACTCTTGGAAAGTAGCTCCTCCCACAGGCTCTATTGAGTCAAAAGTTTTAGGCTCAAGCCTCGGTTATTTCATGGCTCCCTGATTTTGTGTCCTATTGTGGAGACATGCCACGGGTTCACTTGCTTTGCATTTCCCTCTCCCTGGACACAGGGGAAGACTGTACTTCCAGCCTTCCTAGAAGGTGGGTTGGGAGCATGTGACCAATTCTGGCCTATGGGAGAAGTGGGAGACATGTGTCACTTCTGGGCTGAAATGTGGCTGAATGGGAACGAAGTCTCCAGGCTTTTCCATCTCATGCAAAGACTCCCACCAACCCCTTCTGGATGTGTAGCATAAGGGGGAAGTCAATCCTCACTGAGTTTTGAGACGCACTTGTTACCACAGCGTAACCTTGCTGATCCTGACTAATAGCAAGGATAGCTCCTGTGATAGTTTGGACATTCGGAATTTTTTTTTTTTTCCTCATTGAAATTTCCCACATTTTCTTTTCTTTCCTTCTTAATGCATTTAAGTGCTTATTCTATGTCAAGATTATAATGGGAGAAGACAAATAATTCCTGAAAGGAAAGAGAAGGGGCAAAATGGGTGATGTTTTATTGGTGTCGTTTCATGCTTGGTACCCTGTGGGGGCATAACTCGGATAGTGGAGTAAATGGATAGTGGCACAGATTTGGGTCAGATAGAGCCAGAGGGAGTGACATCTGGGGCAGGGCATATTAACGCTGCCAAGATGGCATTTCTGGTCACAGCGGCCTGCTTTCCTTTTAATAGTTCCTACGTTCTTACTCTATATAAAACACTCTGTGTTTAAGTGTGAGCATGGAGCCACAGGTCATATTTGGCTAGGATTGGAGAGAGCAGGGGAGGAAGAATTCATTGGCAGATGTGGACACAGCACGCATTTGGCTCTTGGCATGCGTTTTCAAGCAGTCGCATGAAGGAAACCCAGTCTTCCCTACAAGGCATCCCGTTTTTGTCTTCCACCTGGATTTGTGCTCGGAGATCTGCTTGCCGGTCCAAATGGACTGTTTCTTTCTGTTCCTGCTGATGCCTGTGCTATTTGTGATTTGCCGTGATGTCTGTTGCTATCTTTCCTTTAATTCAATTCCATCCCTGGGCGTGGCCTTCTAGGATGGCTCTCCATGCTCCCAACAGTTCTCTCTCCCATAACTCCAGCCATTCCTCTGTTTTAATGTCATGGTTTGCTGGTGAAAGTTGCTCTTTGCTTTCCAAAATGACAGCTAGCTGATGTGTTTGTCTCATCCCTAACATTGTGGGTGCTTATGTGGATGGCTGATTTCATAGGAATGAGGAGGAAGATGGATTTGTTTCTTCCTGCCAAAGTGGGTAAAAATATACCACAGTACTTCCCCCAAAGAAGTAGATATTCGAGCTAGTTCTCTATCTGACTCGGAGCAAGGATTCTCAGTGCTGGCTGTAAAGTCGAACCACTGCAGAGCTTCAATAATACTAACATCAGCTCCACCTTAGTATAAAGAGATTCATTTTCTTTTCTTTTTTTTTCTTTTTTTGAGACGGAGTTTCACTCTTGTTACCCAGGCTGGAGTGCAATGGGGCAATCTCAGCTCACCGCAACCTCCACCTCCTGTGTTTAAGCAATTCTCCTGCCTCAGCCTCCTGAGTAGCTGGGACTACAGGCACGCGCCACCATGCCTGGCTAATTTTTATATTTTTAGTAGAGACGGGGTTTCACCTTGTTGACCAGGATGGTCTCGATCTCTTGACCTCGTGATCCACGCGCCTTGGCCTCCCAAAGTGCTGGGATTATAGGCTTGAGCCACCGTGCCCGGCCCATTTTCTTTATTGAAGTTAGGTATTGGTGTTCATTTAATCATTCGCTAATCAACAATCAACAGTGACTGATGAATGGTTATCAAGTGATGTTGTATGCTATAGACTGTCCTAGGGCCTGGGGATATGGGGGTAAGAAAGACAAACTGGCTTCACCGTTCCAGGGAGTTTCGGTTCTAGTTGAGGAGTGAGGACACACAATACATAAGCCACACAATAAGTAACCAGAGTAATTTCAGACGGTGACATGTGCTGTAGATGAAGGTAGGGAGTGTAATGGAGGGTCCAAGGGAGGTGTGTTGCTAACTTAGTATAGATGCTTCTGGAAGGTTCACGGAGAAGGTGACAAATGCCAGACAATGAGGCTGGTATTTGAAGGACAGGAGGTAACCTGTCCTGAAATGTCTGGGGCAGAGTGGTCAAGGCTGAGGGAACTGGGAATTCACCTTCCTCTGATGAGAATTGGCTTGTTATACTCCAGGACCAATAAACAAGGCCCGTGTGGCTTGAGGAAGGAACTGACAGCAGAAAATCAAGCTGGAGAAATAAAAGAATAGGTAGCCATAGAGTCAAATCTTCAGGGTGCAGCCTTGCTGGGAGAAATGATTTGCCTCCATAGCAGTGATTTCTTTCTTCCTTCTTTTTTTTTTTTTTTTTTTTTTTTTTTTTTTTTTTGAGACGGAGTCTCGCTTTGTTGCCCAGGCTGGAGTGCAGTGGCATGATCTCAGCTCACTGCAACCTCCGCCTCCCGGGTTCAAGTGATTCTCCTGTCTCAGCCTCCCGAGTAGCTGGGATGACAGGTGTGCGCCACCATGCCTGGCTAATTTTGTATTTTTAATAGAGGTGGGGTTTCACCATGTTTGTCAGGCTGCTTTCAAACTCCCGACCTCCGTTGATCTGCCCACCTCGGCCTCCCAAAGTGCTGGGATTACAGGCTTGAGCCACTGAGCCCGGCGATAGCACTGATTTCTAGGTGAAAGCAGGCAGCCTCTCACCACCTGCCAACTACCCAGCTATTCGGAGGCAGCTGTGACTACAGGCAGGTTCCTTTTGTGCCCCTCACCCTTTCCTCCTGTTTCTGGGACCTGCTGGGACCACCGTGCAGGTGGGACAGGTTGCTGTGGCAGTGCTCTGCCCTGCTTTGCCTGGGACCTGAAGTCCAAGTCTTCTCTTCCTTTAAGAGGAATGTGGATCAGGTTGTGTGTTTTCTGGACCTCAGTTACTTTGTAGAATGTGGTGAGGATGAAAGAATATAGCATACATGAGGCTGCCTCCCGTGTCTGATCATCTGAGACACAGGACACACCTGGGGAACACTGGTTTCCGTTCTTCCCTCTCTGAAATGGTGAAAAAGGAGAGAAAAAGATACTTTCTTTTCCCAACGGGTTGGAATGACAGTAACAGAACTTCATATATCTTATGGAAAAGCAATTTTATTGAGATTCATTTGATATATAAAAAGCTGTACATAGATAGGGCTGGGTGCGGTGGTTCATGCCTGTAATCTCAGCACTTTGGGAGGCAAGGCAGGTGGACCACCTGAGGTCAGGAGTTCGAGACCAGCCTGACCAACATGGTGAAACCCTGTCTCTACTAAAAATACAAAAATTAGCTAGGCGTGGTCCTGGGCACCTGTAATCCCAGCTACTTGAGAGACTGAGGAAAGAGAATCACTTGAACTCGGGACGAGGAGTTTGCAGTGAGCCAAGATTGTGCCATTGCACTCCAGCGTGGGTGACAAGAGAGAAACTTCATCTCAAAAAAAGAAAAAAACAACCCCCCCCCAAAAAAAACAGCTGTACATGTTTAATATATACAACTTGATGAGTTTAGGGATAAGAATAAAGCATGAAACTATCATCCCCATCAAGGCCATAGATATATTCAACACCTTTCAAAGTTTCTTCACACCCCTTATTATCATGATCATTATCTTGGTAAGAACACTTAAGACAAGATCTAGTCTCTTAGCAGATCTAACTGTACTCCCTGTGCTGTGCGTTATATCTCCTACATAACCAGAACTTTGAACTTTGACTATCTCCCCACTTCTCCCACTCCCCCCACTCCCCAGCTCCTGGAAACCATCTTTCTATCCTCTGCTTCTGTGAGCTGAACTATTTTAGATTTTACACATCAGTGGACTCATGCAGTATTTGCCTTTCTGAGTGTGGCTTATTTCACTTAGCCTAATGTCCTTTGGGTAGATCTGTGTAGTTGCAAACAGCAGGATTATCTTCTTTTTAAAAGGCTGAGTAATATTCCATTGTGTATATATGCCGCATTTTCTTTATTCGTTCATCTGCAGAAGGACATTTAGGCTGTTTCCATATCTTGGCTATCGTGAATAACACCACAATAAGTCTGGATGAAATCTCACTGAGAAATAAACAACGTGTAACTATGATTGTTTTCAAACCTGAGGAATGGCTGCTGACCAGACTGAAAGAAAATCAGAAATACTGTTGTTATCTGACTCCCAGAATAGCCGGCTCCTTCTTACTTAACTCTTACATGGTTAATCTCCAGCCCCCAGAGGTGGGCCTCTTACATCAGAGCTTTCTCCACTGCCTTATCAGAGGATAGAGCATTTCTTGGATGCTCTTTTCATATACAAAGGACTGTAGTTTTAGCTGCAAGATCTGAGGGAGATGATGCTTATGTCTAGTTTTAATTTAACAAACAAATGCGTTCTAAGCTGCGTTTTGCTTCCCACTTCCTGGAGTTAATAACTATTCTCACTGCGTACTCCTTTCCCTACAAAAAATTGTGGGCCTTGAATAATGGAGTATTTTCCTGTCTCCAGTTGGATGGCAAAAACTTAAAATTAGTTTTAGAAAAGCAGTTGCCCAGAGTGAGTGTCATTCTAATAGGGTTGTCTCCACTCCCTGTTTGTTTTGCTGGTTCTCACTATGTTTGAATGAGAGCATAGGCCAAACCACAGTCAGCTCTGAATCGTTGTAAAAACCCCCATTCAGTACCTTCTCCCTAGCTCAGCCGTTGAAGGGTGCTTCAGGTAATACCCTGTATTGATGGTTTCCTGTTGTGTGATCATTTGCCCATATACATGTCAGTCACATATTAAGATTCTCCAGAAAAACAGAATATCTATATCTTTATCTATCTATCTATAGATATGCTTCTATCTCTATCCATAGATATGTCTGTATCTGCAGATATCTCTGTGTAAGAGGAGATTTATTATAGAAATGGGCTTACTTGGTTATGGAGGCTGAGGAGTCTGTGATCGGCAAGCTGGAGAACCAGAGAAGCCAGTGGTGTAAAGTTCAGTGAGAGTCTGAAGGCCTGAGAATGGGGTGTTGCAATGATTTGAGTCCCAGTCGGAGTTCAAAAGCTTGAGAGCCAGGAAGGCAGAAGCTGGATATCCTAGAGCAAACATAACGAGAATTTGCCCTCTCTCTGCCTTTTTGATCTATTTGGGCCCTCAGTGGATTGGATGGGCCCTCAGTGGGTTGGGTGGTCCCTCAGTGGGTTGGGTGGGCCCACAGTGGATTGGATGGGCCCTCAGTGGGTTGGGTGGGCCCGCAGTGGATTGGGTGGGCCCTCAGTGGGTTGGGTATGTCCTCAGTGGGTTGGGTGGGCCCGCAGTGGATTGGTGGGCCCTCAGTGGATTGGGTGGGCCCACAGTGGATTGGGTGGGCCCTCAGTGGGTTGGGTGGGCCCTCAGTGGATTGGGTGTTGCTAACCTGTGTGGATGAGGATGGATCTTCTTTACCTACCCCACCAATTCAAATGTTAATCTCTTCCAGAATCACCCTCACAAACAAACTGAGAAATACTGTTTTATCCCTTAGGCCTGTCAAGTTGTTACATAAAATTAACCATCACAGTCACTGAATACTGTCCTATACTCAAGTCATAACTTGTCACGTAGACAAGTTAACATACCTAAGGTGCAGCGGTCACAGAATCTGAACACTTGTCTGGGAGTCATGGCTTTGTCACTTTATAACCATGTTAACACCTTGAAATGGAGAGAGGACCCCACCACACTCACAGTTGAATCAACCTCCTGTGACCTTTGTGAGAATTGAAATCTGGGTTTTGCAAACTCTGGAAAGCCTCTGAATACCAGAGGTTCCTGAGAGTCTTCCTACAGCTCAGGAGTGTGCTCAGTTGCCAGGAGGGAGGCTGAGCTCTTGGGGCATTCAGAGTGCGAGGAGGTTCCTAACACTTCGTTCTAGCTGCTCCAGGGTGCTAGACAGAGAAGGGGGAAAATGAGAGAGCGCACAGGCTTGAGTTGGTGTAAGGCAATGGCAGGGGGAGGCAACAGCTTGTGAGGACAGGGAGGAGAAGTAGCCCTTCCCGCATTTCCTGGATGATTGCGCCTGCTGTGTGGTCTGGCCTCGTTACCCGTTCGGCTCCTCCTTGCCTCTGTTTTAGCCAACACGGGAAGTTGCTGCTTCTCTCCTGCTCAGGGCCAGGTGGACTGTTAGACTCTTAAGGCTCTCCAAGAGGGGAACTTGCCGCCTCCCCTAATTGCTTTCATTCTTGTGTTGTCACGTAGAAAATCATTTACACCGAAGTGGAATTTAGCCGAGCTTAGCTGCGTGAATCTGGATGTCCACTTTCGTAGAATGTAAGGGCAAATGACAGCATCGTAAATAAGGGCAGGACCCTGGAGATCTCATGACTTTTCAGGCTCCTCTCTTGCTGGTGTGCACTGTGCTAAGGCTGTGGTGAGGGTTAAATGGGACCACAGATGTGTCACTGGTCAGCCCTCAGTGTGGTTTGGAGGGATGTGATAGAAGAATAATGTAGTTTCAAAGTTTCAGCCTCTAGTTTATAGATGAGGCCATGAAAATGATTTGTCTAAACTCATAGAACTAGTTAGTGGCTGGTCTGGGACAAAGCTCTGATCCCCTGATAGCCACGCAAGGCACGCTTCTCACTGGTGCATGGCTGAAAACACAAGGAAAGGAGAACCTGTCTCATCTTTGTCGCTAGGGACAGAGCAGAGTGACGTAAACATAACTGGGTTTACATGTCCCAAAAGATGGAGGGCTGCCAGGTAAAACAGGACACCCAGATCAGTAAAGGCTTTTTGGGATATACTTACACGAAAAATTTATTTGCTGTTTATCTGAAATTCAGACTGAACTGGGCATCCTCCATTTTTATTTTCTAAATCTGGCAACCCTGTGACAGATGAAATTCACATGAAAACTACTTAGCGAACCAGAGGATGGCTGTGTAGCCTCGTCTTGGGTCTCTACGTAGAGGCAGAATCCCAGTGCTTTCTGGAAGTTCTTAGGAGGGCTGTAGCTACATCTGCAGTGGTGCCAAATCGCCATATGAAACCAGAACAATTCAATCGCTTATTCACAGTCCAGCTGTTTGCACCGGGTAGACAAAATATTGAAATGTTTGGCCGAATTGCTCACTTGTTCTTTGGGAGTCTGGCATCTTGCAGCTGCAGGCTTGGAGTTCGCCCTGTACTGGGACAGTATCTGCAGCCCAGCTCTCTGATTTGCGATGACCCTGTAGCGTCTCTCTCCTCCTTTCTTAATGAGGGTGGGACATGCTACTAGAATTTTCAATGATTTAGCTGAAGTCTGGACGTGCTTTGCATTTTGTTCATTTTTTGGACTGAGACTCACACGTATGTACAGTTGTTTTACTTCAGTCTGCTGATAAAGCTCAGACTTCTGCAGACTCCTTTTTCTTTCTTTATGCTAGGCAGGAAACCCAGAAAGAAATTCAGACTTTTTTTTTTTGCCCCAAGAGCACAATGAACTGCAATAAATCCCATACATATAACAACACTTTGACCTCGTTAAGAAGATGGATGAAGAACAGTGATTTCAAACAGCGCTGGAAACCCCTAGCAGCTCAGGGCTCCTTCTGGAGGAAGGCACATTCATTGATTCAGTTATTCATTCATTCAACCGACTTTAGTAACTCTGTGTGGCACAGGAGAGAGACGAGCAGCTGGGGAACGCAGCAGATAGATCGCAGACTTGATGGCCAGGAGGCCTGGCTTCTGTTCTTGGTTCTGTCACCTATTAGTTGGGTGATCTTGACCAGTTACTTCATGCCTCTGTACCCCCATTTGTTTGTTCATCTGTAAAATAGGATGAATAACAGTTCCTGCTTTGTAGGGTTGTTCTGAGGATTAAATGAGAATTCATGTAGTTGCTTAAGAACAGCGCCTGACATTTAGTAAGTACTTGTGAATGTTAGCTATTGTGTTGGACACATAGCTATGGAGATGCTTTGATCTCAGAAAGAGCAGGCTCTTCTCCCTAAAGGTGAAATTCAGAGTTATTGTTTGGCAAAGCTGGCTCTGAGTCATGGCTGAGGAGCCTTGTGCTGTGTGTCACAACTAGTTGTCTCATTCCCCTTGCCTAGCAATTGGTCTAGGAATGGCCCTGATCCCTAAGTTCTGGCTAATGGGATATAAATGAACACTTTCTTGCTTTTCTGACCAATAAAGGAAAAAAAAAAAAACAGAAAAGAAAAGAAAGATCTCTTTGGCCTGGAAACTGGTTATGATGCTTGGAGATACAGCAACCATTTTGTGACCCTGAGGTCACAGCCTGAGGACAAAGGTCAATGTGCTGACCGTTGTAAAAAGAAAGAACGCAGGTCTCTAAGGCTATGTTCGAGTAACTTCACCCAATAGCCTACCTCCAGGTCTTTTATTAAATGATGAAAATTAACATCTATGTTTTTAAACCACTGTAATCACATTTTCCATCATTTGGAGCTAAATGGATTTTTCCTTGATAAAACCAAATAAGCCAAAAAGCAGTCTCTTTCCTCAAGGTAATCACAGCCACATGCAGGCAAAAATGCAATGTATTCTAGTGCAATCAAACGGACTAGCAAATTCAACAACGTGCTTTGTGTACGTAAAAGAAACGGTTAGTAGGCAATGGGGGTATTTTGTTGGATTATAAAGATGCAACTCTGGATGATCTCAATGTATGACTTGTCCTCCATCATCTGGTTCTCCATCAGAGTACCCTTCCACAGAAGAAAGAGGCAAAGCTCTTCACCTCGATGCCAGATGATGTTCTCTCAACTTTGCGCTTCCCAGGTCAATGCTGAAGCAGCCTTTTCCGTTTCTCTCTTGGTCCCAGCTCTCAGGACACTGACCCTCACTGTGTGGCCTGAACCTTGTTGCTTTATTCTTACGCTGAAGTCTGGCATTTCTGCTTGCCATCTGTTCCTCCCGCCTACTTCCAGCCTCCAGTCCTTGCTGGAAGATTTGTTGCTTGTGGTCTGTGCTTGGCTTGGGTCAAAGACAAAAGAAAAAAAAATTTGTAGAGAGAAGAGAACAGTCTGGGGGCTAAGGATGTCACAGAAAGTGTCCTGGAGCCAGGGGTGAGCAGAGAAGTTGGTCAGAGAAGATAAAATGAGTTGAAGAAGAAGGAGAGATGACTCTGGAGGGGTACAGAGAGGCTGATGGAGTGAAGGTTTTGGAGGCTGAGTCCACACTTGATGAGACTAGCAGTAGCGGGCCACTCGAGGTCCTGAAACGAGAATGTAATGACTGTGGAAGGTTCTTTTGGCCGTTGTGGAAAGGCTAGTTTGAAATAGTATTGACTAAGGAGTGAAGGAAAATCTGTCAAAAGATTTACGGTCATGAAAAAAAAGGAGGCCGGGTATGCTGGCTCACACCTGTAATCCCAGCACTTTGGGAGGCCAAGGCAGGCAGATCGCCTGAGCTCAGGAGTTCAAGACCAACCTGGGAAACATGGCAAAACCCCATCTCTACAAAAAATACTAAAATTAGCCAGGCATGGTGATGCATGCCTGTAATCCCAGCTACTTGGGAGGCTGAGGTGGGAGGATTGCTTGAGTCTGGGAGGTGGAGGTTGCAGTGAATGGAGATTGCGCCACTGTACTCCAGCCTGTGCAACAGAGAAAGATACCATCTCAAAAAAAAAAAAAAAAAAAAAAAAAAAGAAAGAAAAAAGGGAGACTCTTTCAAATAATTTCAGAGGCATAATTGACTGTTTAAGTTAGATATGGACACCGCTGGGGGCTTCACTTTGCCATCTACAGCATTAGCCTTGCTAACAGAGTTCATTAGCAAGGCTTTGCTGAAAACAACTGATAACAAAATGAAAGCTTCAATTAGTTAATGTTTTGGCTGCAGATTTTGTTTTTTCACTTCATTGACAAGTGGTTTCTGTGTCTTAGAGACACAGCCTCTGAGAAGGCCTTCTTGCTGGATTGGCCTGTCTCTGTTAGGAGAAAGTCATGACAAATGAAAAAATTGGAGGTGTTGGGTAATACAGCAGTTTGAGGAATAAAAAAAATTTTTATTACAGAATTAACTGAATTCAGACCCTGGTTTAAGAGCCTTAACATGTTTGAACTCATTTAATGATCTGAGAAACTATGAGGTCGATACATATCATTACCCCATTTTTTTTTTTTTTTTTTTTTTGAGACAGAGTGTCGCTCTTGTTACCCAGGCTGGAGTGCAATGGCGCGGTCTCGGCTCACCACAACCTCCGCCTCCTGGGTTCAGGCAATTCTCCTGCCTCAGCCTCCTGAGTAGCTGGGATTACAGGCACACGCCACCATGCCCAGCTAATTTTTTGTATTTTTAGTAGAGACGGGGTTTCACCAAGTTGACCGGGATGGTCTCGATCTCTTGACCTCGTGATCCACCCGCCTTGGCCTCCCAAAGTGCTGGGATTACAGGCTTGAGCCACCGCGCCCAGCCCATTACCCCATTTTATGGATTACATTCTCGTTTCCAAACCTGGAGTGACTCCCTACTGTTAGTCCCATCAAGTCTGGACTCTGCTAGCCTCCAAAGCCCTCCCTCCATCAGAGGAAGCTGAGGCTGAGAGAGGCTAGAGAGATTGCTCAGTATCATGTACCTACTTAAATGGTGGAGGCAGCATCTGAATCCATGCTACAGAGGCTGTCATCTTAACCACTGCTCTTGACAGCCTCCCACTTTTTAAGTCACAATGACCAAGAGTATGACTAAGTCCCCAGGGCTTATGATGTTATGATGGCCATGCCAAAGTCTAGATGTTCCCTAGACATTAAAGGGAGCACGAGTAGAAAAATGGTCCATCTTCTTCACCTCATTATTGTGGGTACAGTTGTGCTCATAGATTTCAACTATGAGCCCTATTGATGAAAAGTGACCCGGGGGACCTTACAGAGCACTCACAGCCAGTGAGCGTGACTTCCAAATCCTAGGACGCTGACAGAGCCCATGATGAAGGACCGAGTCGCCTCCCTTACAACCAACCAACAATTGAGGGAAAGGCACTGATCTAAAAAGGACATTGTGTAACACTTAGGAGAGTTTTTGAAAATAGCAGAAGGTCATGTTAAGGTCAAATGGATGCTTAAGCCTTTTGCATATGGGTGCAAGTTATATGTCAGTGCAACTAAAAATATCTAATTTGACATTCAAGTCATCATTGAAATTTTTAGAGTCAACAGAGGCTGTTTTATGAGAGATAAGGGAATGGCTGGTAGATATGAAGGGAAGGGATGGGCGTGTTGCCAAAGCAAGTCTTACAAAGTGTCATGATATTCCATCTGTAGGAAAAAATGCACAGGGATCACATTTGATATGAAAGTCATCTTGGGCCAGGTGCCGTGACTCACGCCTGTAATCCCAGCACTTTGGGAGGCTGAGCTGGGCAGATCACCCGAGGTTGGGAGTTCGAGACCAGCCTGACCAACATGGAGAAACCTTGTCTTTACTAAAAATACAAAATTAGCTGGGTGCGGTGGTGCATGCCTGTAATCCCAGCTACTTGGGAGGGTGAGGCAGAAGAATCACTTGAACCCAGGAGGCGGAGGTTGTGGTGAGCCGAGATCGTGCCATTGCACTCCAGCCTGGCCAACAAGACCAACTCAAAAAAAAAAAAAGAGTCATCTCTTTTAGGTAAATAAGTGCAAACTTAATGAGAATAAATGGTACAAGAAAAAGTTTTTTTTTAAGATGGATGAACACACTGTAATTCCTGTAGCGTGAACTATCAAGTTGCATGCCTATGATGAAGGGCATTGTACAACAAGTTATACTTTAGTTAAAGGACTGAAGTCATTGTTCATTGTGCCCTGAGTTTGTAGTCTATTGCTAATTTGGGCAGTCAACAAAGGGTTGCAAAGGGTTTTGTTAATAAAACAAACAGCTTCATCTTTTTTTTTTTTTTGGAGACAGTTTCACTCGTTACCCAGGCTGGAATGCAATGGCGTGATCTCAGCTCACCGCAACCTCTGCCTCCTGGTTTAAACAAAATTCTCCTGCTTCAGCCTCTCGAGTAGCTGGGACTATAGGCACACACCACCACACCCAGCTAATTTTTGTATTTTTAGTAAGCATGGGGTTTCACCATGTTAGCCAGGCTGGTCTCAATCTCTTGACCTGGTGATCCACCCTCCTTGGCCTCCCAAAGTGCTGGGATTACAGGCATGAGCCACCACGCCTGGCTGAAATTGGGCATGTTTTATAGAGGTTGTTTTAAACAAGATACTGGTTTTGATGTGAAGGTACCAGAAATCCTAAACCTTTCATAGAACGGTTTTAGGATTTGCCTTGATGAAAATGTACAGATGTAGAAAAAATAAAAGAGAACACTCACTAGAAGAAGCTAGGTGTTGGACCCCTAACTTGGAGCCTGATTTTGGTCTGATTTCCTGAAGTTTTTATTCTTTCACAGGGGAAACTTAAATGCTACTTTTATCTTCTTAACCTTAGGTGGAACGCCATGCCTCCAGCTTATCAGCTTCCCCTGAAATCACGGATGGGAGCTTCTTAAAGCATAGACACACCCCACAGATCCTATAAGCATCTAGGTCACAGACTGTAAATTTATTTTTATTTTTTGTCTTACACCTCTCCTGTATCTATTGAGATTATCATAAACATTTTCCCTCTTACCTTTTTACTTATAGTTTTAATTTTGAAATAGTTTTAGATTCACATAAAAATTGTAAAGATAGTTTAAAGAATTCCTGGCTACCCCTCACCCAGTTTTGTATGTTACTATGGTGCATTTGTTAAAACTGAAAAACAGACATTGCTCCCTTACTATTAAATTAACTCCAGACTTTATTTGGATTTCAACGGTTTTCTATTAATGTTTTCTTTCTATTCCAGGATCTAGTTCAGGACACCACATGACATTTAGTTTTCATGTCTTCCCAGGCTTCTGTGGTCTGTGAATTTCTCAGTCTCTTCTTGTTTTTAATGACCTTGAACGTTTTGAAGAGTACCGGCTGGGCATCCTGTAGGTTGTACCCCAGTCTGAGTTTGTCTGATGGATCTTTCTCCTAATTTGACTGAGGTGATGGATTTTTGGGAATACAACCATAGATATGAAATGCACTTCTCATCACATTGTATCAGAGGGAATCTTGTTCACTTAGTTAAGGTAATGTTGGCAAGGTCTCTTCATTAGAAAGTCACTTTTTTTTTCTCTCTTCTCTATTCATTGGAACTGAGTCACTAGATGATTTGTAATTTCTAATTCCATCCTTTAGAATGACTTGGGAATTTTGTTTGTTTGTTTGCATGAAAGTTCCAGGTAATTCACTCACAACACCATCTGGGTCTAAAGTCTTCTTGGAGGTAAAATTTTAAAAAGCTTTTAAAAAATTTTTCATGATTTCTGCTGTAGGTTTGATGGCTCAAACCTGTAATCCCAGACCTTAGGGAGGCTGAAGCGTGAGGATTGCTTCAGCCCAGGAATTAAGGCTGCAGTGAGCTATGATCATGCTTCTGCACTCCAGCCTGGGTGACATAGCGAGACTCTGTCTCTTAAAAAAAACAAACCAAAAACCAAAAAAAAATTTAAGATTTCATGTCTATAAAGGTCTTCTACATCTTCTAAATGTCAGAGTTTTGGGTAATGAAAAAAAATAAAATGATCAATTTCATTGTGATTTTGAAATTTTATAGACAGTGTTTGCCTAGCATATTTTTATTCTTGTATGTATGTTTGGTATCTTTTCTTCTGGATTTCTAATACAGATATAAATTTTCTTTTCATTTGTGGAGGAAGTGGTAGGGGCTTCCAGATTTGTAAATTGAATGCATGAAAGCCCAGTAATGGGAATTGGTAAGGTATAAGTCTTGCAAAAGTGAGCTTTGCTAGGCTGAAGCTTACTTCTCTTAGAAGCTCTTTTTGGCAGACATTCTAGTTTGGAAGTATAGAGGCAACATGGAACCCTGGGAGAGACAGAGGACTACTGTTTCTACCCTTTGGTGCTACTTCCCAGACTACTTTCTGCTAATAGCTACACAAGATTTGGTTATGTTTTCTGCAAAGGACCTTCTGCCCAGCTTGAGAATTACAGCTATTTTTACCACTCTACTGATAGGATCAGGTATTTGGGGGTATTTGGGCAGGAAAAAAAAATCATAGAATGTGAAGTCTGCATAGAACCTCTAGTTCAAGGCTATCTTCCTTCCTCCTCATTTTCTTTTATTGTGAATCTTTTTTTTTTTTAAATTATACCTTAAGTTCTGGGATACATGTGCCGAACGTGTTACATAGGTACACATGTGTCGTGGTGGTTTGCTGCACCTATCAACCCGTCATCTAGGTTTTAAGCTCCACATGCATTAGGTATTTGTCGTAATGCTGTCCTTCCCCTTGACCCCCACCCCTCACCAGGCCCCGGTGTGTGATGTTCCCCTCCCTGTGTCCATGTGTTCTCAGTGTTCAACTCCTACTAATGAGTGAGAACATGCGGTGTTTTTCTTCTGTTAGTTTGCTGGAGATGATGGTTTCTAGCTTCATCTATATCCTTCCTTTCTCCTCATTTTAAGGATATAAGAACTAAGGTTAAGTGAGGTCAAAAGGATATTCTAAGATCACAGGAAAAAATCAGCGGTGAAATTAGGACCCGCACCCCGATTTCTTTAATCCCGGTGTCCGGCCTGCCTGGACCACTTGTTTGCTGAGACCCCAGGAATTAAGCCAATTGAGCTAAATGGAGCCGAATAAAACAGAATGTTCAGGCTTTATTGGAAAAATCCCCGGGCGGACTGACTGGACCCATACAGCAGGGGAGAGTCAGCAGTCTCGCGCCGGTTTTCTTTGTTCCGTGATTTTTATAGAGGTGGGGAAACCAGGGAGTGAAGGAGCTGATGTGACAGATGGTGATTGGTCAGTTTGACCGTCAGGCGGGAAGTCAGCGAAGGGCTGATAAGGTGGTCGGTGATTGGTCTGATCGGTTGCTGGGCAGAAAGTTGCTGAGTCACCCAGGGTCGTTTGTACTTGGGCCTAGGACGCTGGGCAGTGTGAGACAAAGGATATCCACGTGGTGAGGTTAGGTATTTTCCACGTGGCCGGGGCCTGGGTGGGAGCAAGAGGGGATCCAAGGGTCCTCTACCAGACACCCAGTACATTGCTCTCTCTTAAAGCCACACTGTCCTTGCTTTTGACCTAACAGACCTAGAGGCCATCCACACAGAGAAAAGACAACGATCAATGTGGTGGAGTTTAAACACTCTAAGTCCAGGGAGAGTTTCATAGAGTGGGTGCCTCTGGACTCTGCCGTGGAGATAGAATTGCTGCAGGACCTGACCCAGTCAAATTGCTCATAAAGGTTTGACCCTGCAAATCTCCATCAACTGCACTTTACAAATCCCCAGGGAAAACAAAGGCATGTTTGGAGGAGTTGCTTTATCTCTTCAATCTACTTGTGAAGTAGTCCTGAACTTTTAGAGCACAGCCAAGGGCTGGGACACTTGCCAGTCCATATACACAGTGTCCATCTGTAGGGATAGACCAGAATTCAGGCGAAATGGAGATTCCCTCTTTTGGCTGCTGTGTGCTGTCTCAGACTGTGTATCTTGAAGCAGGATCCACATTCTTGGCAGGTCAGCTGTGAAACGTGTTTGACGTTGGTGGAAAAGGGCAGTTCTCAGATACAACGCCTTGCTGCTTGTCTGTCTGCACTCCTGAGGAACTCTGTGGCCGGAGCCAACTTTTTGCGAGTCTGTTTGGCTTTCTCTTTGACACTGATGGAGCAGGGTAAGCTGACTCCAGGCTCAGAAAGGTCCCTTCCCTCCGCTTCGTGTCGAACACGTACAAACCCGCCTATGTGTCAAATGGGTATGTTCAATGCCTATTAGAAGTCACTCATCACAAAGAGTAATGGGAAATGCAAAAGGAAATGAAGGTTACGCCATGATGTTATGGATGACAAGGATTTAATGAAGGGAAGATCATTTCTTCTCTCCTCTACCTCTAGGACCCAGGTGTGTTGATTTGTTTATACCGCTTTCTATCTGTCTGTAGAATCACAGTACAGCGGGACAGATTTTAGACCTCAAATTCTGGGATCCTGGCATTAAGCCCAAAATAGATCTGGGATTTCCCTCGAACACCTATTGCTTTAATAGTTTCTGATGGCCCACCTGGAGTTTACCTGTTCCCCAGGTAAATAACCCAACCGGCCTGGAGTGGAAGCATCCCATTCATAGGGACACAAACCCAGAGAAGACAAACAAAGGTAAGAAAATGCCTTCCCCTGAGACTGTGCCTGTACTTTGTCAGATCGATTCCTGGGGATACTGTGAATGGTGTTCCCTCAAATCATGCCCCATGTCCTCTTCCTGCCCTGGCTAAGACAAGTTGACTGGCAGGGTCCACTGCAGTCTTGAGATATGCAAGAGAGGGCAGAGGTCATGCTGCATAAAGCAAAACCATCTGCGTTAGCAAAGCATGCGCACAGTGGAGTGAGAGAAGGGCCAGGCAGGTGATGGAGCAACTCTCTCATGACAGACATTCAGCGTGGCTCAGAGGACCTGTGCTGACCAAGTGGCTTTAAATCTCTTTCTCCTCCCATGCCAGCAGTGACGGGTGCCTGACAAGAGGCTACCCTAACTTTGGTCACTTCCAGAAGAAATGAAAGTGAGGGAGGGACAGGGTGGGCAAGGAATGTAGGAAAAATGCAGAGAAATGAGACTTCCCAGGCCTAGGTTTTGCTGTAAAAGTATGGGAAATCTCCCCTGGTCAGAGGCATTACTGAGCTTTACTTATTCAGCTAATATTTATACAGAAAAAAAGAAATAATAATAAAAAAAGAATTTAAAGCCTCTAGCTTTAAGTGTTCTATCATCTCTTTTTGTTGTTGTTGTTGTTTTTGAGACAGAGTCTTGCTCTGTCACCAAGCGCTGGTGCAGTGGCGATCTCGGCTCACTGCAACCTCTGCCTCCCAAGCTCAAGCAATTCTCCTTCCTCAGCTTCCCAGGTACCTGGGATTACAGGCACGTGCTACCACACCCAGCTAATTTTTGTATTTTTTAGTAGAGATGGGGTTTTATCATGTTGGCCAGGATGGTCTTGATTGATCTCTTGACCTCGTGATTCACCTGCCTCGGCCTCCCAAAGTGCTGAGATTACAGGCGCGAGCCACTGTGCCTCGCCTATCATCTCTTATCTGTAGTTGTTTTTTTTTTTGTACTTTTTATAAATATAGAAGTTCAAATATGCACAAAGATGTATGTTTTCATGCTGACATCTTTGAGAGACTTTGATGTTTTCACACCTCTGTGTATATACTATTGGAACTATTTATACTCTGTGTATAAAATCTTGCAAGTTAGAGGTGAACCAGATTATTATCCTATGTTCAAAATTCTGTCATATCTGCTATTTCAATTTGAAACTGGAGCTTCAGGAAAAAGTATCAAAGTAGCTTCTAAAATATTTGCTTAATATTAACTTTAGAATTTTTAGAAAACACAAAAAAGAAAAATTAAGAAATTAAAAATATGGTTCTATCACTTAGACTTTATCACTTGGTGTACACAATTCCAGTCTCTCTTTTTTTGGGGGGGATGTATAGATACATTAAGATAAAATCAAATTAAAAAATACCTTTAAGAGTCAATTTTACATGTTTTAAACTTTTTTTTATTACTTTTTCTATTACATTATCTTAATGGGTATATATCATCACACCATATAGCTATACCATAATCTATTTAATGAATCTCCTATTGTTGGAAATTTAGATTATTTTCAATAATTTATCATTACTGGCAGTCCTGTGATGTTAATCATTGTAGCTATATCTTTATGCACAGTCATGATTTTTATTTTTATTTTTTGAGACAGAGTCTTGCTCTGTCACCCAGGCTGGAGTGCAGTGGTATGATCTCTGATCACTGCAACCTCCACCTCCTAGGTTCAAGCAATTCTCCTGCCTCAGCCTCCTGAGTAGCTGGGACTACAGGAACACACTGCCACACCTGGCTGATTTTTTTGTATTTTAGTAGAGACGAGGTTTCACTGTGTTGCCCAGGCTGGTCAGGAACTGAACTCAGGCAGTCCACTCACCTTGGCCTCCCAAAGTTCTGGGATTACAGGCATGAGCCACTGCGCCTTGTCATGATTTATTTCTTTATGATAAATTCCTGGAAGTAGAGTTGCCGGATCAAAATGTAGGCAAAGATTCTAAGACACAAAAAGATTGCCTGAAAGTTGTATAAATTTATCTTCCCACTACCTATTTGTGAGAAGGCTCATTTTCTTCTATACCTGACAAACTATTATTTTTTACTAATTTGATAAATAATAAATACTACACTGTTATCTTTTTTTTTTTTTAGATGGAATTTCCCTCTGTCATCCAGGCTGGAGTACAGTGGTGTGATCTCAGCTCACTGCAACCTCCACCTCCCAGGTTCAAGCAGTTCTCCTGCTTCAGCCTCCTGTGTAGCTGGGACTACAGGTGCACGCCACCACGTCTGGCTACTTTTTTTGTATTTTTAGTAGAGACAGAGTTTCACCATGTTAGCCAAGATGGTCTCTTGTGATTCACCTGCTTCTGCCTCCCAAAGTACTGGGATTACAGGTGTGAGCTGCCATGCCTGGCCACCATTGACTTACTAAGCACTTATTTGATGACTAGTGACAATACATTTTGTATGTTTACTGTTAATTTAACTTTCATGGGTTTAAATTAGATTTTCATGTTTTTAAGTTTTTGTTTTTTAAACTACTTCGTAAATAGTCAACTTAATTGAATCGTCTTATTAGTTGAATATCTTGGTTCTTGCTTTTAGGTTTTTTTGAGCAAATGACAACAATGGCAATTTCTGGGAAGATGACATCTATGCCATTTTCAAATGATGATAACTCATTCCTCTGTTTCAATGTTTATACTTTTCTTTTTCTTAGTTCATTGGCTGAAACCTCTCTTTGTTCTTTGCTTCAAATCCTTGGAGAATGTCTTGAGCTAGTGTTAATTCCCTGATTAATTCTCTTCAGTACGCAAGATGTTGCTCATTACCTCCACTGTGTTTTAAAATTTGGTGTTTATATTTTCCATCTCCTGGTATTTATACTTTATATTTTCCAAGTTTTTTCTTGATTTCAGACTTTTTTTCTGCTTCTCTTCCAGTTTTATAGATACAATTTGCTCTTCACTCTCTTTGAGATTCCACTCAGAAGCAGTTAGTTTATTTACCTTGTGAACAGAGGTTTAAGATGAGACTGGGTAGGCTGACACATTTTCCTGAACGTTTTCTCTTATTTCATGGACTAACACATGTTTTTAACTTATGAGTTTTCTTCTTTTGAATTGCTAGATATTTTCATTTTATTTTATGATTTTTCTTTGTTCATTCTTACAGCAGCAATGTTATGTTTGTCCAAAATGAAGAGTAGAGATGGCCTTTGTCAAACAGAGTGAATGTTTATTCAAACTCTTTAGTCCTGAAGTTGAGAGCCAGCTCGACCGTGTCCTCATTTTTATTAGTGTGCTCTTTATATGTGTTCACTGGAGTCTGCATATTTCTAACTCTTTCTAATTTTATCAGAGAAGCTGATTAATATTGATCCTTCATTGACTACCCCCGGCTTGCCCACCCTATTAGCTACCAGGGTTAACTCAGACTTAAGGGCCATCTGTAGTGACTCCTGCTTTCAACATTTCCTTTTTGGTCATCTCTTAAATGTCAAGGTTCTGTGGACTCTACCTTTGTTCTCTTTTCTCTTCATTATTTAAACTTTTCATTATGTCACCTTCATACACGGCTTCAATCATCTCCTATATGCAGAAGACTCCCAAGTCAATGTCTCCAGCCCAGACAGTCCTCTTAAATATAAAACTGGACATGTCCATGCAGCCGTCCCTCAGCTGATCAAGCAGAGCATGTGCAAAAATGATTTACTGCAGAAGAGGCCGTCTTAATCAAGCTTCATTACCCGATTTTGGGTTGAACAAATTCACCCCATCCTCTCTGTAAGTCACAGTGACAATGGCAGCAGAACTCTGGTGAGCTCTGGCACCACATCAACCCTTCTGTTTCTACTGGCGTGTGCTCCTCAAGAGTGAGCGTGGTTACTCTCAGACTTGGTTATGTAAGTTAACCTGGTACTGAGATTTGTCATATAAAATAATGAAATTTGAACAAGAAGGGCTGTTGATGCTATGAAACCATATTGGAAGCTTTGTAAAGACTTTGATAAAGTGAATTTACTTTAAAAAATGCTACGAAACTGGATATGGATTGGTTAACTGTAAGAGTGAAGGATTAAAAGAAAAACGATGAACTTCTGTTAGAAAACCCGGGGAACTTTTAATTTAGATTGCTTTACAAGTATCTGTAAGTTCCCACTCTACTTCAAAGATATCAAAACTGAGAATTACTGGTGATTCATTATGTGTGTTGCTTCTGTGAGAAAGGTGAGATAAAACTCCCAAACTAGCTAACTTGCTCAAAGCCCTTGGCCCTGCATCAAGTGACTGATGATTCATTGATACATTTGAATGTTAAGATAAAATGAACGGTTTAAGACATGCTTATTTCATTTTCAGAAATTATTCTCTTAAAAAAATTTTTTTTTGAGACAGAATTTTACTTTTATTGCCCAGGCTGGAGTGCAGTAGCATAAACTTGGCTCACAATAACCTCTGTCTCCTGGGTTCAAGCAATTCTCCTGACTCAGCCTTCCAAGTAGCTGGAATTACAGGTGCCCACCACCACACCTGGCCAATTTTGTATTTTTAGTAGAGTTCGGGTTTCACCATATTGGCCAGGCTGGTCTCGAACTCTTGACCTCAAGTCATCCGCCTGCCTTGGCCTCCCAAAGTGCTGGGATTACAGGCCCACCATATCTGGCCCAATTTTCAGAAATTATTCTCCTATCATTGATCTCTTGAACAATTTTATGGATCCTGATTTATCAAATTAGAGGGCTTATATTATTTATATCTTTTATTCCCTTGTACTCTATCCTAGCAGAAATCCAGCATGCAGTACAAGCTCTATAAAACTTGAGCTGCTGAGCTGGTGTGCCAATGAGCTAGCTGCAAAGACTGACTTGGATCTGTACTATCACAGTTCTATATAATTCTCTAACATTCTCTTGCAGTTTCTGCAGACACAGAAGAGGGGGCATCTTTCGAGAAATTTCCATTTTTAGAGACTGTTATTGGTAAAGCCTTTTTAGCTTGTAGTTTTTACACTTTCTACTTCATTAAATGTCCATATTTATCATCATGGTTCCCAAGCACTTGTCAGTTCCTATTGGTAGGGACAGTAAATTTGGCACAGCTTAGAGAACTACCCTTCACTTTCTTCATTAGCTACAATCTAAGACAGAATTGTCCACATGGACACAACTTTATAAAGAGCAAATAAACAACATATTAGAAATATTAAATATGAAATAGTACTAATATAGTGGTAAAACGTAAGTGTGCAAGACTTGTTTAATCACTGGCCTGAACTGAGTAGAGTTCAAATGAGAAGAGTTTTTTAGATTTTTCACTCTAAATGATGCCTCCAATCTTACCTCCAGCTGCATTTTTCTGGTTTTTAATGAATCTTGAGCAGAGATCATAATTTCGGGGTGATTCGTCACTGTCAAATTTAAGTCCAGGGAGCTGGGCGTTACAGGTAGGTTAAACCTGTAATCCCAGCACTTTGGGTGGTCAAGGCAGGTGGATCACGAGGTCAGGAGTTTGAGACCAGCCTGGTCAACATGGTGAAACCCTGTCTCTACTAAAAATACAAAAATTTAGCTGGGCGAGGTGGCAGGTGCCTGTAGTCCCAGCTACTTAGGAGGCTGAGGATGGAGAATTGCTTGAACCCAGGAGGAGGAAGTTCCAATGAGCTGATATTGAGCCACTGCACTCTAGCCTGGGTGACAGAGTAAGGCCCCAGCTCAAAAGAAAACAAACAAACAAAAAATTAAGTCCAGGGACTTTTGCTCTGGCCATGACGAAGTAACTAGTAGTAGATTTGCCCTTCTATCAGAAACAACTAAAAAATAAGACAAGATATATGCAACAGTGGTTTTTGGACATTAGACATCAGGTAGCAGAGGACAGGGATCAGAAGGAGGGAAACACAAATGGTGAGCCCCATGATGACCCCAGCTTGCTACCTGGAGATAGTCTCCAGGCTGCAGCACAGGGAAAGGAACTCGGCGGAGCTGATGATCTCTGTGTTGATAAGACAGAGATGGGAGTGTGGGAATATAAGGTAGCTATATATACAAGGGAGGAGAGGGCTTTATGGAGAGAAAGCTCCTGAGATCTGCAGAGGGTCCCCCTCGAGCCTTAGATGAGAGCTGAGTAGCTCCTGTATGTGAAGAAATGCCCCCAAAGCTGGGGAAAGAACCACCCCGAAGGACTAAAGGAAACAAATCCCCGTGTTCTGGATTTGAGGGTCTATTAGAGATACAAAGGCAGACGTGGGAAGACCAGGGACTCTGAGCTTCAACAGGACATTGATGAGGAACTGCGTTGGGGAGGACTCATCTTTGGGCAGAGGACTTGCCCCACGGCTCAGGCTGGAATGTAGTGGTATGATCATGGTTAACTGCAGTCTCAACTTCCTGGGCTCAAGTGATCTTCCTAAATAGCTGGTACTATAGGTGCACGGCACCATGCCTGGATAATGTTTTTAAATTTTTGCTAGAGACATGGTCTCATGATGTTGCTTAGGCTTGAGTGTCGTTTTTAAAAAGTAGATTATATATATGTGTGTACGTATTTGTTTTTGAGACGGAGTCTCGCTCCGTCACCCAGGCTGGAGTGCAGTGGTGCAATCTCGGCTCATTGCAACCTCCACCTTTCAGGTTCAAGTGAGTCTCCTGCCTCTGCTTCCCAAGTAGCTGGGATTACAGGTGCCTCCCACCACACCTGGCTTTTTAAAATTTTTTTATATTTTTAGTAGAGATGGGGTTTCGTCATGTTGGGCAGGCTGGGTTTCGAACTCATGACTTCCAGCGATCTGTCCGCCTTGACCTCCCAAAGTGCTGGGATTATAGGTGTGAGCCACTGCAACTGGCTAAAAGTAGATTTTAAACTGGAGTACAACATTCAAACAGAAATGTGCACTAATCATCCTGTGCTCATTGAGTTTTCACTAGCACACTTGTGTAAATCAGATTATGAAACAGCTCTTCAGAAGCTCCTTTTTCACCTCTCCCAATCATTAACGCTGCTCCCCCAAAGGCTACTATCGTCCCTCACCCCCATCCGTCACCATCACCAAGGCAAACCTTCCTCCTCATCTGGACCCGTTTACAATCCCCTCTGGAGCTGCTGCTTCTCTGGCTGACACTGCCTGGCTCAGTGCTGGGTGGCAGGTGTCCAAGTGCTGGCTGTCTTAGGGGTGCTGCTTGAGTTCTTTGGAAGACCCTGTGGGGTCTCCTCACTGCCCAGTTCCCTGACACAGGCACTCTGGCTCTGGACTGATGTCCATTCTTCATCAGCTCCATTATTAAAGTCTGATCGCCTGGCAGGCAGCCCTCTTGGTGGGGTACCGGAAAGATGGCTTGAGCCCAGCTACATTCCACAGCGTCCGCTCAGCCCATGGGAAACTTATGTATCCTGGCCATGCCAGTGGGCCAAAGGCTGCTCCACGACCCCCTCCCAGGCTTCCATTCCCCTCCAGCTCTCTTTTCTCTTGTTATTAAGGCTATGATGGATGGAGATCTCCAACTGGAGAACGGAATGCCAGTGCCTGTACCCCTTCCTGCAGGCCCCCATCATTCCTGTAGGAGACAATCTCAGATAATGCCCGTCACTTGGCTTTGGCGGAGAGTGAGGGTAGCCACTGCTTGTCACGAGGCTGACAATGGCCTATGCCTAATCAATTCTCCCTGACTCATTCTCCGTTTTTTTTTTTTTTTTTTTTTTGAAACAAAGTCTCACTGTCGCCCAGGCTGGAGTGCAGTGGCAGGATTGTGCTCACTGCAACCTCCACCTCCCAGGTTGAAGTGATTCTCATGCCTCAGCCTTCTGAGTAGCTCAGATTACAGGCGCCTGCAACCATGCCCAGCTAATTTTTGTATTTTTAGTAGAGATGGGGTTTCACCATGTTGGCCAGGCTGGCCTTAAACTCCTGACTTCAGGTGATCCACTCACCTTGGCCTTCCAAAGTCATTCTCCTTTTAAAGGAGAGTGAGGTAGGGAGTGTCTGTGAAGCAAAGAGTGTTTTAGGGGTACCTAGGATTTATTTTACCTAGGTATGGTAAGACACACAAACAGGGAAATAACAGTCATGAAGGGAGAAGTTTTTTATACTCACAGTTCCCTACAAGCAGGGGGCACTGCCTGCCATGTACAGCCACACAGCAAAGCACCAGGTGGGTCAGAAGGCAGAGGGAGAGGGGGAAGTGTGAGTAAGAACCTCGAACCTTTACTGGGGTTTTCACAGAAGGAACAGGTAAGGCAGGGTGAGCAGGGTTAGGATTGGGTAGTTTGCATAATTTCAGCAGGCTCTGGGACATAGGGGCCGACCCTAGTTGTCTGGGACCTGGCTCTGGGGGGATTAAGGACAGGTGGAGAGTGGCCCAGAGTGTGGGGGCCCAATGGAGGATGTGGCTGGGGATGGAGGCTCTGGATGGGTTGGTTTGCATTTGAGAGACATGCTCGGTTGGGCGCTGTGGCTCACACCTGTAATCCCAGCACTTTGGGAGGCTGAGGCAGGAGGATCACAAGGTCAGGAGTTCGAGACCAGCCTGAACACCATGGTGAAACCCCGTGTCTACTAAAAATGCAAAAATTAGCCAGGTGCGGTGGTGCGTACCTGTAATCCCAACTACTTGGGAGGCTGAGGCAGGAGATTGCTTGAACCCAGGAGTCGGAGGTTGCAGTGAGCCGAGATCATGCCACTGTACTCCAGCCTGGGCAACAGAACAAGATTCTGTCTCAAAAAAACAAACAAACAAAAAAGATTCTCAAGCTGACCCATTTGCTGTATCTAGGAATGAACTAACCTTGGGAGGGGCAGTCCAAGGGTCAGCAAAGTCCCAAGAAATCAAAGCATCCTAATGCAGAGAAGAAAAGACACGATTAATAAAGCCAGTCTGATGGTCTCATAGTGAGCTCTGGAGGCCTGGGGCTGGAGGTGGAAGTGTTCTGGTTGTTGTTGGGTCTTTTTAGGATGTATGATACCTTTTACCTCTTCATCCTTAGCTTTGAGTCCTGGCTGTTAATTTTGAGACAACAGAAAATACCTCAACATTCTGCTATATAGTGATTAGTGAAAAACACTATATTGCATACTATCTGACTTTTATATTATAAATGAAAGCAGCAAATGCTGAAATGGGCTACACTTTTGATTGGGGCTCAGGGTCCACATTCTTTGGTTGCAAGCAATACAATTCACCTGGTTGATGTCCACAAAACCACCATTTGTGAAATGTGTGTAGAGGAGCTCAAGGGGAAGGAAAAGTGACTGTCAGGCTTCTGAAGACAGAGAGCTATTGTTGGCTTCCAGATGCCACAGCATTTTGTATGCCCGGGAGTCAGGTTCCAAGGAATGGGGATCCTTGGCCAGAGGCTTGAGGTTGGAGGGAATCTTTGATTGACATTCTCATCAAGACTGTCATAAATGAGTGGCTTCCCAGAGGAAAATAAAGGGCTAGTACCAAAAGAAGAGGATATGAAATCTGGGTTGGAAAAACGGAAAGATATTCACTACAGGCAGACAGGTGCATAAAGCGTCCAGATCTAGTGTCAGAAAAGCCGCATTTGAGCTTCGTCTCTGTCGTCGATTATTTTGGTCATGATTTTATGGACTTCTTAGTCCATCTATAATATACAAGCTATAATACCTACCTTACCATATTGCTGAGACAAGTAACTAAAAATGTTACAAAAATGACAAGCCACTATGTTATTCATACCATGTTGGTACAAACTCCATCATTTCTTCTGTTCCCGAAGCTCCATCATCTCGTAGATGTTGTGTGTTCTTGCGTATGGATTCGCTATGAACACAAGCACTGATTTGATCGTAAAGCACAAAAACTTTAAACATCCCATGGAAATGCCAGCGTGTTCTAGTCTAATACATTTTTAGGCTCTGAATTCCCAAATGGAGCCAGTTTGACATCCTGTTGTGCAGGTAGAGTACCGTTAGAAACCCAACCCTTTATTTACCCAGATTCTCTATTTATCTTGAAATGAAAAGCATTTGAATTGAGAGGACTTCGTGCTTTTTAGCATGCAAAATGTCAAACAGATCTTATCTGACCTGTTGCGGCCCCTGTGTGCAGCCCTGAGTGACTCCAGGATCTGTGTTGACAATATTCCAACGTGTTCAGCTGACGTGCCAAAACCTATCGAAAACCCTAGGCCTGGATTGTACTAACAGCACCCTTTCAAGTTCTTGAAATCCAGGCACATCCTGGGAGGAAAGAGGCCTGCGAGGTGTCTCACTTCTCTTACAAGAGAGATGGGTGGGAAATGAAAGCTCTTGGGATCCAGACAAAGCCTTGGCTATTACTAGGGACATGCTCCTTTGCTAATGGACAGAAACTTTTGTATAGAGACATTCCAGCTTAACCTGGAGCTGTGTTCTCTGCTGGGATGCTGGCCCTTTCCCATGGGGGCCTTTGCTTGAGAGTCTAAAGACTTTCCAGTGAGAAATCTGATTCTGAGTGAGTACAAGGGTCAGGCACATTCTTCGTTGCCTGTAATAGTTGTTGGAGGAATGAGTAATTCTGAAAGCAGAACATGTTATTTATTTATATTTATTTACTAGCCCAATCTCCGCATGATTGAGGGGTATGGGCGAGGGGAAGTGTGGATTTCTAATGTGGGTTGTGGATGTGAAATAAAATCTACAGTCTTAAGGAAGGCAAGACGCAAATGATACACTGCTTTGGTACTAGAGTGAAACAGCAAAACGGCGAAGCAGACAGAGACAGGCTGTTTCAATGATCTGTTTCTGTGGAACAGTCTATTCTAAAACAGTGGCTTAACACAACCACCACTGTATTAGCTCTCACGGTTTTATGGGTGACGAAGCTGTGCAGGCCCTGGCTGGGTGATTCTTCTGCCTCAAATGACGTCTGTTGGGCCACTTGATGGTATCTGGCCAATGCTTGTCTAGGCTAAGATGGCTTTATTTACATCCCCAGCATGTTGGCAGGGATGGCTGGAAGGCTTGGCTCAGCTAAGTCCTGTTTCTTCTCTGGGGCCTCTCTGCGTGGTACCAGGAGGGTACACAGCTTTAACGTGGCAGCTCAGAGCTTCAGGAGACCCAGTTAGCAACTGCTGGTTCTGTTCCAGGCTGAAATGGAGTCAATTTCACGTACTCTCTTGGTCAAAGTAGCTGCAGCGTGGCTCAGATTCGAAGGCAGAGAAAGCAAGCCCAGCTCTAGTGAGAAGGAGGGTCAAAGGATTTATGGTAATCGTATATTTGCCATACAGGTGTTGTTTCTTTTGCAGGCAGTTTAGAGTAGCTTCTGCCTAAGGTGGGTTCCTAGGAAAGCAATGTTGTCCCTGAGATGGTAGAGTCTGGCTGTCGAGTATGGACAGTGCCCTAACGAGGTACCTCGCCTGTGTGTGACACGGGCGTCCCCTCATGCAGTGAGGGAGGGAGAGGGGCTGACGCAGGTGTTAGCTGTCTGGACTTGGGTGTATCACGTGGAGACACCCTTTGGGAGCTCCCAAAAGTACTTGGCGGGTGGGAAGGTTGTTGTATAAAAGCTCTGTACACGCTCTGCCTGGACCTTGAGGTACAAAGCAGGTAAAAAGACAACAGAACCTGGGATGTTGGTGTTCATGACGTACTCCATCAGTATATCCTATCCACCTTACTTGCATACCCACAGGCAGGTATGGTTTGTGAAAAAGTTGATTATGGGATTATGTGTGTTGAAGATTCAGCCCTAGCCTGGTAGTTTCTCTTTTCATTTCCCCTTTTCCTCCCCTCCCCTCTTTTTTTTTTTTGAGATGGAGTTTCACTCTTTCACGCAGGCTGTAGTGCAATGGCAGGATCTCAGCTCCCTGCAACCTCTGCCCTCCGATTTAGAGCAATTCTCCTGCCTCAGCCTCCCAAGTAGCTGGGATTAACAGGTAACTTCCACCACACCTGGCTAATTCTTGTATTTTTAGTAGAGACGGGGTTTCACCATGTTGGCCAGGCTGCTCTCAAACTCCTGACCTTGTGATCTGCCCGCCTCAGCCTCCCAAAGTGCTGGAATTACAGGGACGAGCCACTGTGCCTGGCCGCCTGTTAGTTTCTTGAAGTCCTATTCCTCAGAGGGCAGCAATACTGTGCAGGCATGGCTCCTCAGACCCCAGTCTCACCTCCATGGTGACGTCACCTGGGATGTGGTGAATACTCATGAAAACAAGCTCTTTGTATTGAGGGCCCAGCCCTCACTATTGCACCTTCCTGTTTAGTTCTCACAGCTTCTTTGAACTACGGTGTCCAGACTCTCGTTTTTACAGATGACGAAACGGAGGCTGAGAGATGTTAAGTGAAGTGCCAGGCTCACAGAAGTCAGGTGGATCTGAATGTCTGACTGCAATTGACTTTCTAGAAGGCCTCACCTCACGAGGAGCCCTTTCAGGCACCGGCACTGTAAACTCTCTAAGAGGAATGTGCTTATTTTTCCTCTGCTGCCAACGTGCATTTACAAACCTGGTGATGGTGCCCATTCACTTTCTTTCTTTTCCTTTTTATGTTTTTGGAGACAGAGTCTCATTCTATCCCCCAGGCTGGAGTGCAGTGGCGTGATTTTGGCTTACTGCAACCTCTGCGGCCTCCTGGGTTCAAGCGATTCTCTTATCTCAGCCTCCCAAGTAGCTGGAATTTCAGGCGCCCACCATCATGCCCAACTAATTTTTGTATTTTTAGTAGAGATGGGATTTCACCATGTTGGCCAGGCTGGTCTCAAACTCTTAACCTCAGGTGATCCACTTGCCTCGGCCTCCCAAAGGGCTGGGATTACATGCATGAGCCACCACACCTGGCACCCTTTAACTTTCTTTGGCTCAAGAATCTGGTGGGGTTCCTGTAGGTCAAATGCTTTTTGTGTGTCATGTTTCCCAGTCTGGCACGATCCTGCTGGGTTTCAGTGGGTCTTATCCATTGTGAGATGATGCTGAAGGAGATAGCAGCAGGGTCCTTTGATTTCTAATTTCTTTTGTTTCTAAAACAACCTCACTTAAGTTCTCACAGTGTTGGACTCCCAGGAAAAAGGGTTGGTTTTCCTGGCTTTTGATTGAGCTTCTGATCATAGATTCTGCTGCACATGTGGGAATTGCGACACGGATGTGCCCAACTGCTGTCTGGTGTCTTTACCCTGTGCAAAGATTTCATCCTTATTGTTTGGGGCGTTCTCTATTTTTAAAAACTGTCAGCTTTCAGATGACACATCAGCTGCTATTTCTCAATCATAGTCACTGAAGTGCATTTCAAAATCCATTTAAAGAAGTAGTTTTTAAATGTGTTAGTGTGTATTCAGGCTTCGGCATCCTCCAGAAATCAATTTCGAGGAATTCCATCTCCAAATTCTACCTGCAAATAGTTGGAACAGGTTTGAGCTCCAACTGTTGCCTGACAGTTGGAGCTCAAACCACATAACTGGGCAGCTGACAGCTGAAGGCCGTCATTAAACCTTCCTCTTTTTTTTTTTTTTGAGAGGGAGTCTTGCTCTATCACCCAGCCTGGAGTGCAGTGGCGCAATCTTGGCTCACTGCAACCTCTGCCTCCTGGGTTCAAGCAATTTTCCTGCCTCAGCCTCCCAAGTAGCTGGAATTAGAGGTGCCTGCTACCACGCCCAGCTAATTTTTGTATTTTAGTAGAGATGGGGTTTCACTTTGTAGGTCAAGCTGGTCTTGGAACTCCTGACCTCAAATGATCTGCTCGCCTTGGCCTCCCAAAGTGCTGGGATTACAGGTGTGAGCCACCACACCTGGCCAAACCGTCTTTTATCCCACCTTCCCTTCCTCTCTCCCTTGACTTCTCTTCTTGCCCCTCCACATACCTTACAAAACTCACAAAACAAACTCTGTAAATGTCTGGGGTCCTGGTATAAAGTGAGAATGAGCTCCTCTCATGCCCATCCAAACAACCAAACTCTTGGACCAGCAAGCACATCACCTCTATCTGTCCTGCTTTCAGCTGTGGGTGTTCAGTTTCTCCTCCGGAAAGCCTTCCCCATTGCACAGGGTGGACAATCCACTGTGTTCACGTGCGTTCAAGGACCTTTGTGTTCCCACTCCAGCTTATCTTTCAAGGCTCACCGCTCCCACATTAGGACAGCCCAGACCCTTCGCCTTCTCTAAAAATGCTTTTGACTTCTGTGCCTTGCTAGTATTATTTGTCTGTCCAGAATGCCCTTCTTTGCCGTATTTCATTTTCAAAAGCTAACCAGTTTCTCAAAGCCATGCACAAATTTTTGTCTTCTCAGAGAATCCCTCCTTGAATTTCACAGCCTGAATAAATCTCATCTTTCTCTGTCTTTTCATGGCATTTTCTAAGTACCTTTTTTATAGGCCTTCTTACATTCTGACACAGAGACTGGCATGCTTGGAAGTGTTTGCTGAGCTGTGAATCAGTTATTTGTGTACCTAATTAATTACTGATGTTCAGAGACTATGCTCTTGCTTGTCTTTGGGGCCTTTTCTGAAAACCAGTAGTAGGTAGGTGCTCAATAATTGCGGATAATTGAATGATAGTGGTTAGCATGCACATGTCTTTCCTCTGGAATGGATTTAAATTTTCCTAAAATGTTTTTTAACTTTCGGTCATTTTAAAAAAAGAGACAAATTTTTGCTGTTCAAAAGTAGACAATCCCTGGTTTACATATTTGTTGAATAATTGGCCTATTAATCTGAGGCACTGACTTTTATTTCCACATCAGCATGGCATTTACTGCCACTTGGTGGCAGTGTACCCCAATTACAAGACTGTCTAGGTGACTACTAGACCCTGATAAGTGCTAAAATTACAAACCAGAAGCTACGAAGTGACAGTCTGTAACAAATCACATCTAGATTCTATTTTAGTGACAGAGATTCTAGTACAGTACCATAATACTTAACTACTTCCTAAAATTAATACCTTTGGATATGTCACTATTCTGTCGAATATGTCTTAATTATCTTGTACTTATTGATGAGGAATAGAGATGAAAATCTTGTGAAGAATTGCCAGAAAATTAACCCCTGGCAACATTTTATTAAGGTCGTTTTAAATGTTTAAGATAAGGTGTTCGCATATGACTAGACAGGTTTAACCCTTCACCGTGATTTATAAAATCTGTGCAGAAGGAGGAGTTCTATGTAAACTTTCTACTCCTCCAGAAAGTAATGCAAATATAATTCCAAAAGGAACAAGGGGCATTCTGGAACAATCAAAGCCCACAAATCCAGGAAGCATCAGCTGTGGGAGTGTTATCAGCAGGGGCAGTTTGCTAGTCCGTGGGAGGAAGAAAAGGTGATTCTGGAAGCTGGGTCTGGATACAAGTCACATTTTCTAAACTCGCATTTGTCCTTGCACACGCGAAGTCATGCACTCAGGTTGTCACGAGAAAAGATGAAGCTGTGTTTTGCATTTGAGGGGAGTGGTAGAGAGATAAACAGCAGCAAGACGAGGGACCTGGAGAACGAAGCACGTTCTCTTGGATGAAGAACTGGGTCACTGGAGACTTGTCCTTGGGCAGAGAACACATTCTTGGTGTCTCCATTTATGTAAGATTTTTGCTACTGCAGAGGTAAACAGAGCTGCTTAATGGCACCTTTATCTGCAAACCTAATCATGGAGCTAACGCTGGGAAGCCTGAGTGTGGCAGGAACTCTGGGAGCAGCAGGCATTAAGCTCTGCAGGGTTACCCAAGGCTTGTCTTCTTTGTGTAGATGGCTGAAGACAAAATAGGGAAAGAACATGATGATATGTTTGATGCTTAGAGGAATCTGATTGTACAAACTTTAATGATAATTGAAATGTATTTATAATTTTAATATAATATATTTTAATTGTTTACAACTTGTAACTTATTTATAATTAAGGGGCCCCTGCATGTAGGGAAAGCTGGCATCTTGGAAGCACAACATTCACTAAGGCCATATTGTGTCACCTACAAGACCTGCTTTGAGCTCAGCATCATTTAGCATCATTAGCCCAGAATCCTTCTGGCTAATGGATCTTGCACTGAAAAATTAAATAACAAACAACACAAACTGCTACTCTTTTTTTTTTTTTTTGAGACAGAATCTCACTCTACCACCCAGGCTGGAGTGCAATGGTGCGATCTCAGCTCACTGCAACATCCGCCTTCTGGGTTCAAGTGATCTTGGCTCACTGAAACATCCGCCTCCTGGGTTCAAGTGATTCTCCTGTCTCAGCCTCCTGTGTAGCTTGGATTACAGGTGCCTGCCGCCACACCTGGCTAATTTTCTGTATTTTAGTAGAGGTGGGGTTTCACCATGTTGCTCAGGCTGGTCTCGAATTCCTGAGCTCAGGCAATCCACCCGCCTCGGCCTCCCAAAGTGCTAGGATTATAGGTGTGAGCATCACCCGGCACAAACTGCTACTTTAATAGAACCACCGGTGTGATGACCAGACTCTTATAGGTCTTATTACATGGTCATTTCACTTAATTTCCCAACACCTGTGTGTGATAGTCATGACAATCTCTGTTGTAAAGATAAATAGCACCGGGCTCAGAGATGTTAAATAACCTGGTGAAGCTCAGACAGCTCCTCAGCTGTGAAACTGGGACTCAAATCATTGTTTCTGATCCAACCTTTGTTTTCCCAAGGTGATCAAACCTTGGAGGACAAATGGGCCACAGGAGGAGGTGAGCAAGTGTTTGTTGGCATGCCAGCCACATTGCACAAGTCCCAGAGATGCCATTCAGAGAGGCTACCACTGTGCATGCTCTATTCTGAGACTAGTACCCCTGAATTGGGCAGCGCTGTGAGCCTGTTTATTTAACTGCCTTCTGATGTTGTCAGAGATAATGCAATAAGCTACCATTTTTGCATACTATAAATTATATAATCAGAACCACAGCCAATAATTATGCCTACCTCTCTGGAGTGTTGAGGTGCTTCATTGATCAGTATCTGGATTTTATCTATTTGCCTGGCTCCTAGAAACTTTACCATTTGAGATTTTCTTTTCTTTTCTCTTTCTGAGTTGGAGTCTTGCTCTGTCACCCAGGCTGGAGTGCAGTGGCGTGATCTCGCTCACTGCAGCCTCCACCTCCCGGGTTCAAGCGATTCTCCTGCCTCAGCCTCTTGAGTAGCTGGGATTACAGGCACCCAGCACCATGGCCGGCTAATTTTTGTATTTTTAGTAGAGATGGGCTTTCACCATCTTGGCCAGGCTGGTCTTGAACTCCTGACCTTGTGATCCACCCACCTTGGCCTCCCAAAGTGCTGGGATTATAGGTGTGAGCCACTGTGACTTGCAGCCATTTGAGATTTTCTTAGCCAGAGTCTACAGTGACATTCCTCATATGTGCAAGCACCATATAAGAATAAAGTGAATGTGAAATAATTGTTTATTATATACCAAGTGCTTTCCATGCATTGTCTTACGCAGTCATCATGATGTGTTTTTATTTAAATCTTTATTTTACGGGTGAGGAAATGGAGTCTCAGAGTGATGATCAGGATACTAAGTGTCAGCGCCAGGGCTTGAACTCGTGATGCCACAGCACATCTCTAATCAGTACTCCCCGCTCCATTGGTTAATGATGCAATTTTACATCAGGGGATGGAGATGATATTGTCAGACAGGACTCACTAGCTCAAGGAAAACTATCCATCTGACTTAGAAAGTCCAGCCTAGGAAATGTTTGAACCATACTAAACAGTGTAACAATCTATTCCTTACCAGCTGTATGATCTTAAGTGCCTTATTTATCTTTCCTGTGCCTGTTTTCTCATCTGTAAAGTAGGGATAATAATAGTAACTACTTAATATTACTGTCAAGAATAAATGAGATAATGTATGTAAAATACTTAGCAGAATGCCTGGCATATAGCATTAATACATGCATTAATAAAATGCTTAATAAATGTTAGCTATCATATGCTCAATAAATGTTAGCTATCATATGCTTAATTATCAGGAGCAGTGGCATTGTCACAATCATCATTATTATTAGGCAAGAGCAGGACATTTTAGCTACTGTGCTCAAGAGGAAGCAAGAAAGTAAAAATGATGTGAAGTCAATAAAACCAAGATACAAGGACACTATCTTTAGAGATTTGACATGTAAACAATGAGACTCTTCAGGAAACAGAAATAGTTGAAGATCCTAAAGCCCAAAGTGTCCCAAGTACCCTACCTGGGGGAGGTGTGTTTGAGTTCAGTTGCAGAACTTCCTGAGCATTCTAGAAGTTCTTCACCATCGCTGCGTTTGGACCAGATGATATGAGAGTCTCAGGTATTCGTCACCTAATGGGCGTTTGCTGTTGGAAAGCCCATGTATGTTTCCATTTAAAAAGGTTGTTGTGGTTGGGTGAGGTGGCTCTCTCCTATAATCCCAGCACTTTGGGAGGCCGAGGCAGGCGGATCACGAGGTCAAGCGATCAAGACCATCCTGGCCAACATGGTGAAACCCCGTCTCTACTAACAATACAAAAATTAGCTGGGTGTGGTGGTACATGCCTGTAGTCCCCACTACTTGGGAGACTGAGGCAGGAGAATAGCTCGAACCCGGGAGGCAGAGGTTGCAGCGAGCTGAGATCGCTCCTCTGCTCTCTAGCCTGGCTACAGAGCAAGACTCCATCTCAAAAAAAAAAAAAAAAAAAAAAAGTTTGTTGTGTAAATACAAGATCTTTCTCAGAGAGAACAGTATCAGCAGGAGAAAGCTGTCCTCAAGATTGGAGCTCATTCATTCATTCATTCATTCATTGAATTTATTGAGCATTTTTTTCTGGGCACTACAACTAGAAAGATTAAGAGGGCCACATTCCTCAAGGAAGTCACAGCCTGGGAAGGGAGATAAATGTTATTAAATAATTACAAAACAATGCAATAGGAGCAATGTGCTAAGGAAAATGGTGGGATAAAGTAGGGAGAAGGCCGGGTTTCCTACTTGGCTTTGGGAAGGCTGGATCTCAGCAGTGTACGCTCTGAAGGCCTTGACTGTTGAGGGCTGCACTGTCATCCCTATAAGATTCCCCCACTGCTCCCTCCAAAACACAGGCTGCCCTCTCCGCTCTAGGTTGCTGCAAGAATAGCTATGTTCTTTGCCAAGAGATCTGCCCTCAGTGCTTCCCTTTCAGGGGTCAAAGTGGGGCCACCTGGAGCTACAGGCTTTGCTAGATCTCAGAGTTTTTGGAAGGGGGCACACACATAATTTGGCCAAGTCCAGGCAGCAAGGCAGGCTTCCTAGACCTGGGAAGCTAGGCAGGGGCTCTTCAGTGTCTTAGTAGAGGGAGCAGCATTTTCCATTTAAGGCTGACTCAGATTCTCTTTTAGGCCAAACTGAAATGTGTCTCCTTTAAGAGATGTGAGAGCCCATGGGTGCCTCAGAGAACTGGGTGACAGCTAGTTCAGAGAGGAAAGCACACACTCAGCCATGAAAGGTTTTGCACACCGTCTTTGGTGCATTTTCCCGTTCCTCTCTTCCTTCAGTTCACCATGGAGACCGTTCACACTAGCTGCACAGACTTCCAGGCGTCCCCAAGCAAACTTCATCGTCTCCTGCAATTCTTCTTCCTGGAGTGTGTGGCTCCTTAACACCCTTACCTGGTGGACTACTTGACTTTGGAGGTCCAGTCAAGCTACCCAAATGTGTGTTCATCTATGATGCCTTTTCTGCTCTTCTTGATCTGAAGTTATTTTTATTTCTGAACCCAACATAAAAAAATTAAAATTGTGTAGAAATGCAAATAACAAAATTTATCATCTCGCCCAGGTGCGGTGGCTCCCGCCTATAATTCCAGCACTTTGGGAGGCCGAGGCGAGCAGATCACCTGAGGTTGGGAGTTTGAGACCAGCCTGACTAACATGGAGAAACCCCATCTCTACTAAAAATATAAAATTAGCCCAGCGTAGTGGTGTATACTTGTAATCCCAACTATTCAGGAGGCTGAGGCAGGAGAATTGCTTGAATTCGGGAGGCAGAGGTTGTGGTAAGCCAAGATTGCACCATTGCACTCCAGCCTGGGCAACAAAGTGAAACTCTGTTTCAAAAAAAAAAAAAGATCATCTCAAAAGAGTCCAGTTCAGTGGTGTTAAGTGCATTCATAATGTACCTAATGGTGGTCTGTTGCCAGCACCACCATCCATCTCCAGAGCTTCTTTATCTTCCCATGCCGAAACTCTGTACCATGAAACACTAAGTCTCCATTTGCCCTATTCTCAGGTCCTGGCAACCACCTTTCTACTTTCTGTCTATGAATTTGATCACTCTGGATACATCATATAAGAGGAATTATACAATATTTTTTGTTTTGTGACTGGTTTGTTTCACTTGGCATAAGTTCTCAAGGTTCATCCATATTATAAGATGTATTAGAATTTCCTTCATTTTTCATATATTTCACATGTATGCCTAGCTATGCAGACTTCCATGGCTCACCATATGTATATGGCAGAACTTTATATGTATCTCATATATTATATATATGCTATTCACATATATATGATCTATGTATCATATATCACATATGTATCACAAATACATCATATATATGATATATCTCACATATATATCACATATATATCAATCACATATATATCACTGTATATTAATGATGGTGTAATTATATATCACACATATATAAATGGTGGTGGAATTATATATATATAATGTACATATAAATCATGGTGGAATTAGATATATATTACATTTACATATAAATGGTGGTGGAATTTAACCTCTGGGATGAAATAGGCTGACCACAAATGGCATGGATTCTGAGAAAAGTGCAGTTGGTAGAGTAGTAATAAAAATATTTCCCTGCAGGGAGCCTCCAGTTTAGAAGAGATTTGGTTCTTCTAAGATGGTAAGGCTATCTGTCTTTTAAAGACATACCTTTTCTATTCCTGTGTTCACTTATCAAATCTTTATTAGGAGTCTCCCGTGTGGTGTATAGGCATCATGAGGAATATTTACAAGTGCAGTGGGGCTGGGTGCGGCGGCTCACGCCTATAATCCTAGCACTTTGGGAGGCCAAGGCAGGTGAATCACGAGGTCAGGTGTTCAAAACCAGCCTGGCCAACATGGTGAAACCCTGTCTGTACTAAAAATACAAAAAATTAGCTGAGCATGATGGCAGATGCCTGTAATTCCAGTTACTTGGGAGGCTGAGGCAGGAGAATCGCTTAAATCCAGGAGGCGGATGTTGCAGTGAGCTGAGATTGTGCCACTGCACTCGAGTGTGGTGACAGTGTGAGACTCTGTCTCAAAAAAAAAAAAAAAGATGCAATGCTTCATTTTTCATAGCTTTTATAATTTAGAAATAATACAATAATAATAATTAATGCAATATGACGTATAGAAGAAAACAGTGGACAAAGCAGATGTGATTGAGTTCAACTTGTGCAAACACTGTGATCTTTGCCTGCTGAGGAGGGAGAGCCTTTAACTCAGATGCATTCTGGGAAGGCTGCCTGGAGGAGGGAACATGTTGGAGCTGGATTCTGAGGAATGCCGTTTTCGAGAGTCTGTACTCGTATATTTCTTTGTTAGACATTTTGATGATTTCTCAGCCAGGAAAAGAAAAAAACTGTGAGGTTTGACTCAAACTAACTGCTGCTATACCTAGGGTATGGGAGTTGACATTCATCATTTTGACTTTAAAATTTGAGACTTTCTGAGTCCGTTTAGATTTAAGGTTTAATTTTCCCAGCACTGTCATGAAGGGGAGGAACACAGCCACACACTTGCAGGACAGTTGAAAAGAAACAGTTACGGAAAAAGTCTTGCAACATTTCTCTTTTTCTTCATCAAATTTATATCAAAGTATTTTCTTTTCACCAGATTCTCATCTTTGAATCTTAATCCGTTAATCTTCAGGGAATTTAAGAAATGAAGGGGCTGGTGCCCCAGCAAAGATGTGAGTGGAGAGTTTGCAGGAGAGGCTCAACTTATGTAAAAAATGAGAACAGGAACAAGAAAATCACTTGAAACCCATACAGTATAGGTGAGAGAGGTGGTGTTTTTTTTTTTTTTTTTTTTTTTTTTTTTTTTTTTTGTAGGGAGAAGGAACCATCGGTTATAAGATTCAACGGAATAAAAAGGAAGTAATTGAGACTGGTTTGCTCACAAGATGCCTTGTAGCATAATTTAAATAAAAAATAAGGGAATCTTGGACACATTTCTTTTTCATGAAACAAGAAAACCACTTCATGAAACAATATGGAAGCCCAGAACGGTGAGGATATGACTGCTTGGGGAAGGCTCATCAGGCTGATTGTTAAGGAGTTTAGAAAAATACCGAAGCTGGGTAGGCCGTAAAGTGTGAAAGGAAATGTGTCTCTGTCTCTAAATGCATTTCTCTTGTCTTATGATGTCACAGTGCTCGGCTCAGTTCTTCACACAGAGTAGGCGGACGATTTCTGTTGAAAGAATTCATACATTCCCTTAATTATTCAGCAGAGATTCACTGAATATTCCTAGGTGCAGGCAGGCAATTTTCCAGGCTCTGGGAATTCGGCAGTATAGAGATACAGTGCTATATGTTGTCCAGAAGGAATTTGCCAGCCCCAAATATTCTCTCTCTCTTTTTCTCTGTCATTAATATATCTATTCAGAAAGAAGAGAGAGAGAGAGAGAGAGAGAGAGAGAGAGAGAGAGAGAGAGAGAGAGAGATAGTTCTCTAGATAAAAAGAATATAGTCTCTCCTGTCTTCTGTAAGAAAACAATTATTGGTGAAGTCAATAAACAAAATAAAAAAAGTATCAGCTGGGTGTATGGTCTAGAGAAAAGAAATAAATCTGGGAAGAAGGATTGTATGACTTTGCTTTGAGATTGCTGCGACAAAGTACTACAGACTAGGTGGTTTAAATGACAGGAACTTACTATGTCATAGTTCCGAAGTCTAAGATCAAATTCACTGTCCCTCTGCTAGGAAGGGATCTGTCCCAGGCCTCTCTCCTGGCTTCTGGTGGTTCCTTGGCTTGTGACAGCATGACTTCCATTTTCACATGGCATCTTCCCTGTGTCTCTGTCTCAGAGTCTCCATTTCTTCTTTTTAAAAGGAGACATGTCATATTGGATTACAGCCCATCCTAATGACCTCATCTTAATGTGATTATCTGCTGAGATCGCACTTCCAAATAAGGTCACATCCACAGATACTGAGATTAGGACGTCAGCATTTTTGGGGGAGACACAATTCAATACATAGGAAAGTTAGGTGGTTGGCGGGTTGCTGTTTTATAGGGGTGGTAAGGTGAGGCCTGATAAGGGTCATTTGACCATGGACCTGAAAAAATGGAGAAAATGAGCCATGCAGATATCTGAAGAAGGAGCCATTTGGGCAGAGAGTGGGAGAATACTCTGCATGCTTCAGAAACAACAAGGGGGCTCATGTGGCTGGAGCCAGGCGAGAGAGAGAGAGAGAGAGCGAGCGAGCGAGAGAGAGAGAGAGATAGCACACGCCGAGGAGGTTATGAGGTTTTCCCACTATGTGAGATGGAGAGCCCTTGATGGTTTGAGTAGTGGTGTGTCATAATCTGTCATACATTTTGAAAGGCCCCCTCTGACAGCTCTCTTGGGGTGAGGGTGGAAACGGGGGCCATTGCAGGGGAGACTTGACAGTGACCTGGAGCAGAGCGATGAGAGGCGACTGGACTTGGGACACGTCTTCAAGGCGGAGACAACAGGATTGTGGGGTGGATTAGACGTAGGATGTAGGACCAAGAGGTGACTCAAAGATGATGCTCAGGCTTTTGGCTTCTGCAGCTGAAAAGATGGATTTGCCATTTATGGAAATGGGGAGAATAGGTTTTACTGGGACAGAAGCAAGAGTTGAATTTAAGTTATGCAAAGTTCGAGACGGGTTTTGGCATCCAACTGGAGATAGCGAATAGGCGGTTGGAGATACGCAGCCAGCATTCAGGAAGTCATCAGTATAGATGGTTTACAGCTATGATTTGGACTTTAATCACCAAGGGAATGGGTACAACTGGAGAAGGGACTCCAGGACTGATGCTTGTGTTCTCCAGCATTTAGAGGCTGCGGAAGTGAAGTAGAACAAGCAAGGGGACCAAAAATACATGGCCAGTGGGGTAGGAACAAGAAGAGAGCAGATTGCATGGAGTTAAGTCAAGGGAGTGTTTGGAGATGGGGCGGAGAATCTGCGTCATGTACGATAAGGACTGGATACTGACCATGGGATCTGGCAATGTGGAAATACCTGGTGACTTTAATATAAGGACTTTTAGGGAGCAAATGGAATGAAAAATAGATCATAGTGGGTTCAAGAGTGCCTGGAAAAGAAATTGTCCACATTCAGCACTTCCAACTCCTTTAAAAATCTGCCTTTACAGGGGAGCAGAGAAATCACTGCTAAAGGTGCATGTTGGGCCAAGCGGGGATTCTTTTTTTAATGGATGGTAATATGGCAATTTATATTCTGGTGGAGATGATGAAGCAGAGTAAAACTTAATGTTGGGGAGAGATGGCAGAATTGGTGAAGTCATAGCTTTGACCAGGTGAGAAGTTATGGGAATCCAGCATCAAGTCCAGGAGCAGAGGCAATTAACCCATAAAAGCAGTAAGGCAGGCAAAGGAAGGAGGTTCCGAAGGGCAGCTTGGTAGAGAGGGTGGTAAGAGTGTGTGGACAGTTTGCTGCTGTGACTTCTGTTTCATCAGGTAAATTAGAAGTAGGGGCACTTGTGAAGAATGAAGGGAGTTCTTTAAGACTTGAAGGCAGAGGTGATGATGTGAAAGGGTTCCCCAGGTGCATGGGAGAATGACTGGATTTGGGAAACACAGTAGGATGGCTGAGCAGCTTCAAGCACTTGCTTGAAATTGGTGGTCATTGATTGAAAAATGGACGCAGGTCAGCATGATTGGATAGAGTTCTGCAGCCATATTGAGCTGCACAGGATCGGGGTCAGAGAGGGCAAAAGATAGATGAATGGAGAGAAGAAAAGGAAAGGAGCTGAGGGAAGATACAAGTAATGACAAAGATAGAGTCTGGAATCTAAGCTGGGTGAGGGGAAGTGAGGGCGAGGGAAGGCTGATGGACAGTGGGCACTGATTGGGTAAATGGACTGAGGCCCTGGTGGGGTTGAAGGATGCTGCAGTTGGGAGTCATTCAAAAGAACTAGCTGAGAAAGTAGGTGGCAGTCATGAGAGAGTCGTTAGGTGCCAACAATTGGGATGGTAGAGTAGTGGGTGCAGTTATTGGTGATAATCAGGTCTGAGCATGATCGTAAGTTGGTGGTTGGGAAAAGGCAGAGGAAAATATAATTAGAGGTAAGCATGAGGATTTGGGAAGCCAGGCTTCTGGAAGGATCATTGACTTGGATTTTAAATAATTATTATTTTTATGGCAGGAGTATGATTAGAGAATTAAGAACTAAATCGTCAATGAGTGAGGAGTCAACTGAAGTCTGTCAGTAACTAAAGCATGGAGGGCCACCCTGTGGTGACGTCCAAAGGCATGAACTTTGCAGTTGAGTATGCTGGGGAGGAGGGAAGGATAGTGGTTTGAGAATAGTTGTGAGGAGCAGTGAGGACAAATGCCACGTTCAGGTGCAGTGGCATGGGAGTGAGAGGCAGAAGCAATCAACACTTCACAGATCTTCAGGGAAAACTGTGTCCTCTGGGTAAGCCAGGTTTTAGTCAAAGCAGGGTGATGGGAACGTTCAGAGGAAGGTTGAGAATACAGGGAGTCTGCTGATATTGGATGAATTCAGAGAGGCGAAGACGTGTGAGAGATGTCCAGAGTGCGAGTGACAAGCTTTGAGCAGAGAACTATGGGATTCCCACAGTGACTGGCTTTAACAGGGACACAGGCCATCATGGCTTCCAAGGCAGATTGCAGTAGTGAGGTCACTGGAGTGGCATGGGGCCGTGGAGGAGGGCTTTTGTCAGGAGCAAGGGGGGCTCTGATCTCCCCTATCTTCACTCTACTTCTGGCATTTGGTGGCCTGGAGGGGCAACGTCACATCTGGAACTCTGGGACCTTCCTTGTGTTAAGGCCATGGAAGGAGGTTGCCAACCTATCTCAAAGTTCTGCAGATACCACATGGGACAGCCTGAAAGAGGAGGAGAGGCACCTTAAAATGAGATAAAGAGTGACGATTGGCTACACCAGGAGGTAAGCTTGCAGGCACTGCGTGTTGGGCCTGGTCTTTAGTTACTGCTCGTTGTAACTGGGCTTGGAGATTCTGTTCAGTCAACTCAACAGAGCCTAATTATCCAACTATATTCACAATTTTGTTTCAGTATATAAAGATAAAAGACCGTTTTTCCCTAGTGATAAACAAAAGGAATGTTTTCTCAGCTGAATAAAAGGTTAAGCTGTTATTCATGATGTTTTGTCTGAAAACCTTTCATAGGAGAAACTCTGGTTCTTACCATTTATAGCTACATAAAAAAGATAGAGTTTTGGGTAAGTACAGTTTATGAAAAATTTCAACACATATGTGATTTGAACAGAAAAAGTAAAAGAAGCAGAGTCAATTCCATAGAAGGGCTGAAATACCTCTTCAGTTTTGTTTTCTTTTTAATGGCTTCAGAGATGAGAATCGCTACTTAATTCTAGAGTAACAAAGGGAAGGGACTGTGAGAATATGACTTTTGAAATATGCCTTTTAGGATGGGAAACATTTAGGAAGGTGTCTGGAGTCATATAGGGAGAACAGGGGGCAGAAGAATTTTGATAAAGAGCTAGACAGAAAGTCCTTTATCAAGCTTCTTAAAAGCAAGTTTATATAAAGAGTTCATGCATTTTTCTTAATAGAAAAGCAATATGTGGAAGACTGCCCAACAAAATGGCAGGTCTACCTGACTTGTACGAGACATTCCTTTCTTACCAGGAACACAGAGAAACTCTGTGTCAATTATTTGCAAATGATGTTTTATAATCCCTCCTCAAGTTGAGGCAAAGAAGAGGCTATCACAAGGGGACAGAAGTTAAGAGATAGATCCAGGCCAGGAGAATAAGTGAGAACTGATGCTACCCCTGCCCTCTGAGGATGTGAGATCCATACCGAGGCCCTTGGGGTCGTGGGCTGCAGGTTGATTGTCTGCTCGCTGAGCAGATGAGCCAGAGCAGACCTTCTGGCATAAATCCTGGAGCTTGCAACTGTTGCTTCTTTGCTAAAACCACTCCCGCTACTAGGCTGGGGAAAGCAGCAAGGGAGCTGGGCCCTTGGGTGGGAGAAGCAGAAAGTCACCCTTCTGCCTGGGATTTGAGTTTCTCAAATTCTAGGCATGTACCACAAATTTAGGTCACTTCCTTAGTGTGAGAAGACTAGACCAAGAAATTAACATGAAAAAAACTCCTCTAGAGAGCTTTGGTGCTGCAGCATAAACCAATTCAACACTGCTCTATTGGGGTTAGTTTTCCAACTCAGAGCACAACGGAGGAAAATATGAAGAATGTTACACTGCAGAAGGGAATTTACATATACTTTAAAAAAGTCTGTATTCACTCCCTAGGTGACGTCATCTAGTATTATTTAAATGTCCCCTTTATACTGTTCATTTCTACATGTATATCACCATTCTGAACCTCTCCCCTTAATTCCAGATGGTTCTTAACTCTAGATTATTTTCAAGATAGCACCTCTGAGGAGTCTAATAAGCATCTCAAATATAATGTGTGTGTTAGGCAGACTCCCAAATGGCCCTCGGGAATCTTGGCTCCTGGTTTTCACATCCTGTGTAGTCTCTCCCACAGTATGCTAAGGGGTTGGCCTGTGTGATCGATGGACTTGAGCAAAAGGGATTATCAAGTCCCTTCTGAGATTAGGTTATAAAATACACTGTGGCTTTTATTTTGGTTGCCCTTGATCGTACCCTCTCTTAGATCGATTGCTCCGTGGAAGCCAGCTACCACGACTTGACACCCTGGCAGCCCCACCTGGAGAGGAACAAAGGCCTTCAACCAGTAGCCAGCGTGAACTTGGCAGGCATGTGACTTTGGAGGCAGATCCTCCAGCCCCAGTAACACTTTCAGATAGTTGCAGCCCTGGTCCAGTCTTAACTGTCATCTCACGAGCCATCCTAGGCAGAATCACCCAGGTAAACTGAGGTCAGATTCTCAACTCTTAGACCCATATCCATGGCAGCAATGCTTAACTAATACAATGTGTCCAGAAACGTTCTCTGGTTCTCCCTGCAAGCTCTCTCCTCCTGCAGTTTTCCCCGTCTCTGTAAATAACTCTATTCTTTGAACAGCTCAAGCCAAAACCTATTGTCTGTGCTTCTGACATTTCACATCCAAGTTTTCAGCAAATCCCTGTTGGGTCTACCTTCATAATCTATCTGGAATCAGACTACTTCTCACTACCCCAGTTACTCTCTTGCTCTAAGTTGCTATCATCTCCTGACTGTTTTATTATAATAGCTCCTTTGGTCTTTCTAATTTTGCATTTGCTCAATTTCAACTCTATTCTCAACAAAACAGCCAGAGTTTTCCTTTTTTTTTTTTTTTGAGATGGAGTCTTGCTCTGTTGTCTAGGCTGGAGTGCAGTGGCATGATCTCAGCTTACTGCAATCTCCATCTCCCAGGTTCAAGCAATTCTCCTGCCTCAGCCTCCTGAGTAGCTGGGATTACAAGTGGTGTGCCACCACGCCCAGCTAATTTTTGTATTTTTAGTAGAGAGTTTTACCATGTTGGTCAGGCTGGTCTCGAACTCCTGATCTTATGATCCGCCCACTTCAGCCTCCCAAAGTCCTGGGATTAAAGAGGGGAGCCACCGCGTCCAGGCCTAGAGTTATCCTTTCACAGTATAATCAGATCATGTCACTTTTCTGATCAAAGGCTTTGAATGGCTTCTGACATCACTTAAGGTAAAAGCCCAATCCTTACATGGGGTCTGCTGCTCTTTATTATTATCCTCTCTGCCCTCATCTTTCCCCAGCTTTCTTCCCTCCAGCCACACCGGCATCCTTGTTGTTCCAACAGACCAAGAATTATCCTGTCTTAGGGCTTTTGCACTCATGGTCCCCTCTGCCAAGAATGTTCTTCTCTTTGGTAACTGCAGGACTTGCTCCCTCATTCCCCACTGGACACCGGTCTCTTCCATGGCAGCCCTATTTAAAATTCCAGCCTCCTTTCCTTCTTTCCCTCCGCCTTTCCTGGTTTATTCTCTCCCTAGCTTTATCATCTCTGTCATCCTATACGTTTTACGTATCTTATGTACTGTCTCTCTTCCTCCACTAGAATGCAAGCTCCATGAAGGCAGAGAACTTCATGGATGCATTCCAAATCCCAGCAGCAATGCTTGACATCTAGCAGCCAGCCGCTCAAATAGCTTTTGAAAAAGGAAGTGTTATAAACAGGACAGATAACATCATATTTAGATAAGATGGAAAAATCTAAAAGATACTATAAAGTAAGTGTGTTTAAAATTGTTAAAAGTAAAAGAAGTAAAAAAAAAAATTAAGGCACTTTTGAAACCATTCAGTTTTGAAAAACAACCAAGTGGAACTTCAAGAAATGAAAAAATAGTAGCCAAAATTAAAAAAAAACAAACAAACAGCTAAACAAAGGATCAGTTAAAATCAGCTTGATTTAGAGGGCAGATCTGAGGAAACCACCTTGAAGGTAGCACAGGCCTATGACAAGACTACAATTGTAAAAAATAAACCAAAAGACTTAGTGTGAGAAGGGCCAAGTATGTATTTTATAGGAGCTCTAAAAGGAGAAACTAGTGAGACAGTATTTAGAGACAATAGCAAACAATCTTCTTTTCTAAAAAATTTTACTTTAAGTTCCGGGATACTTGTGCAGAACATGCAGGTTTGTTACATAGGTATACATGTGCCATGGTGGTTTGCTGCACCTATCAACCCATCATCTAGGTTTTAAGCCCCGCATGCAGTAGGCATTAGTTCTAATGCCCTCCCTCCCCTTGCCCCTCACCCTCTGACAGTCCCCAGTATGTGATGTTCCCCTTCCTGTATCCATGTGTTCTCATTATTCAACTCCCACTTATGGGTAAGAACATGGGGTGTTTGGTTTTCTGTCCCTGTGTTTGTTTGCTGAGAATGATGGTTTCCAGCTTCATCCATGTCCCTGTGGACATGAACTCATCCTTTTTAATGGCTGCATAGTATTCCATGGTATATATGTGCCACATTTTCCTTATCCAGTCTGTCTGCTGGATAATTGGATTGGTTCCAAGTCTTTTGCTGTTGTAAACAGTGCTGCAATTTTAAACTGTGCATATGTCTTTATAGTAGAATGTATTATAATCCTTTGGATATATACCCAATAATGGAATTGCCAGGGCAAATGGTATTTCTATTTCTAGATCCTTGAGGAATCGCCACACTGTTTTCCGCAATAGTTGAACTAATTTACTCTCCCATCAACAGTGTAAAAGTGTTCCTATTTTTCTATATCCTCTCCAGCATCTGTTGTTTCCTGACTTTTTAATAATTGCCATTCTAACGGGTGTGAGATGGTATCTTATTGTAGTTTTGATTTGCATTTCTCTAGAGCCAGTGATGATGAGCTTTTTTTCCGTATGTTTTTTGGCCACATAAATGTCTTCTTTTGAGATGTCTGCTCATATCCTTTGCCCACTTTTTGATGGGGTTGTTTGTTTTTTTTTCTTGTAAATGTGTCTAAGTTCCTCATAGATTCTAGCTATTAGACCTTTGTCAGATGGGTAGCTTGTAAAAATTTTCTCCTATTCTGTAGGTTGCCTGTTCACTCTGATGATAGTTTCTTTTAAATAGCGAACAATTTTCTAGATTTGAAAATAAGACATAAATTATTGTATTTAAATTTTTGGATTTAAATGGTGTGTAGAATCTCAAGCAACATTAAAAAATAAGCTCTACCTAGACACATTAGGCGAAAACTGTCTAACATTGAAGACAATGAAAAAATGCAAAAACAATGAGAATAAAAGATGAAATATCTACAGAAAAACAACTGAGATAGGCAGACTTTTCATAAGCAGTATGTCAGCATACAATGTAATTATGTCTTCAATGTGCTAATGGAAACAGCCATCACCCTAGAATTCTATACCCAGCTAAAAGTGTCATTCAACATGAGGGCCAAATAAGAACATTTTCAAAAGAAAATGACTCTTGCTGAAATAACTACTAAAATATCAGCTTCAGAAGGAGGAAATTCAACACAGAGGACTGGAGTGGAATTGCAGTTACATTGGTACAAAACACATTGGCAAACATTTTGATAACTTGAAATAAACAACATATAAACAAAGAGCTAATTTGGAAGAGAGGATTAAAAACAAGAAAGAATTAATATATTAAACATAAAATGGTAGCTTGGAAAAGGTGATCAGAACGGAACTGTTTCTTGCCTGAGTTTGATTGGCTTTTCTTTTTTAATGTTGAGTGTGCATTTTAAATAACTAAAAGAACAGATTAGAATGTGTACTTTTCAGGCTAGTAGAAGGGAAAAGTAAGAATGAAAATAACCAAATCAATTTAATAGAAGGCAGGAGAGAATAAAAAGGAAACAAAGAAAAAGCATATTAATTGTAAATGCAAAATAACAGAAGTATAGTTGATTCTTGAACAACATGAGTCTGAACTATGCGGATCCACTTATACATGGATTTTTCTTTCACGTCTGCCACCTCTGAGACAGGAAGACCAACTCCTCCTCTTCCTCAGCCTAATCCATGTGAAGGCAAGAATGAAAATCTTTTATGATGATCCACTTCCATTTAATGCTTAGTACATATATTTTCTCTTTCTTATGATTTTAAAATATGTTAGAGAAAATAACATCTTTTCTCTAGCTTACTTTATTGTAAGAATACAGTATATAATACATATACAAAATATGTGTTAATCAACTGTTGATATGTTGTACATAAGGCTTTCAGTCAAGAGCATGCTATGTGTAGTTAAGTTTTTGGGGGATTGAAAGTTATAGGTGGATTTTTCACTGCATGGGGTTGGTATTTCTAACTCCCATGTTGTTCCAGGATCAACTTAATACTAAATGTACCAGCAATCATCATAAATATAAATAGCTTAAATTATTAGTTAAAAGAACTTTTAACTTTTCAAATTGGAGTAAACAATTCTAATTTCATTTTATTTACGAAGGAAATTATTAATTGATTGATTGACTTAAATATTGACTTCAGATATAATGGCTTAAACGAGTAAGAAGTGGTCAAAAATATGTACCAGGAAAAACAAAACCAAGAAAATTTGAATAGTGAAATTTTTCTTTTTCTTTCTTTCTTTTTTTTTTGGAAAAAAACTTTATTAAACACTCAAGATTATTACTTCTCAAAATCACAGAAGGGTTTCCAAATACAAGTGTTAGAAGGAAAAAACAACAACAACAAAAAGCTAAAAGCCAATCAGAAACGAGGTCAGGAGTATAGGCCTGGAGGAGGGACATGGGCAGCACATGGAAGGAGCCACCTCTGGACTTCATAATTTGATCTTGTTGTGCCAGAATGCATGCTTGCTTTTTTTTCCAAATGAGGAACTCATTTCAAATAGGGATTTCTTTTATTCCCCGGGAACTGAAATGCTTAGGGCTCTCCCTAACACCAACCTTGGGATTTCTGAAGTTATCCCGAATTTGCAATACAAAGCACTTTTATGTATCTTCCAGTTGTAGATCGGAATAGCAAAAGTGAATGCTAAGAACAAAGTTTTTACCCTTCCTAAACAAAGACGTTCCCTTCTAGACATCAAATCTATCATAAAATGTCAAAACTAGAAGAGAATAAAATGAAAGGAAAAACCTAGAAAAATATCCTAAAATATCAAATGCAGTCATTTCTAAATATAATAAGCCGTAAGTATAGCTTTACCTATTGTTCTTACTGTTCCTACACTGCTTCTACAATGTTACATCAACTATACTGTTACCTTTACTCTCCCAAAATCTTGGTGACGAAGCCTTCTGGGTGTGCTTTCAATGTGCCAGAACCAGAAGGGCATTCCGAGGCTTCCCCATGTTTCCTCCGTTTATGCATACAGCTGTTTCACTAACTTTCAACACTTGTAAATGCTCTGAAAGCTGATCATATACTATATTCTTGACTTAATACTTTGGTAAGCCTGGATATATATCTTTCTATAACCCTTACCTAATCTTTGATGTTACTGTAACCTTATCTTTGATTTAACCCATATACATTTACTCATCATAATCTTGTTTAAATTCATGCTACAAAACTGCAGCACAAAAAGAGATTTCTTCTCTTTAGTGCTTCAGGAAAATCAGCTCATGGTCTCCTGCCAACGAAAGTATAGGAGATTCTTTAAACAATGTAACGCTTTATACGTGCAGACTCCCACAGACCTCACATCCAGGGCTCCCATCCTTCCCAGGTTCTGCCAAGGATGTTGGGGTCTGTTGCCTGGTCTATCAAGCACTTCACTTGAGTCTCTTCTGAAAGCCCACCCTCTGGTTCTCGGGCACGAACGTTGTGATCTTTGCTTCCTAGTGCCACAGCCACATAGTCTCTGAAGGCAGGTGCCTTCTCATGGCCCAGAAGCAGCTCATCACAAGTAATGACTGCTGGATTGGCACCTGCTAACTTTCTCTTAGCATAACATATTTTCTTTTGGGGATACCAATTTTTTTTTCAGCAACGTTTACTTCTTGAATCCATGATCCTCCTTTTTTCAGCATTTTTTGTTCAAAATTCTTCCAGTCAAAGGAGGGATCCTTGACAAACACATCCATGGTGTTGGTGAGCAGGCCAGGGTCTGAGCGGAAGGCCCGGAGCACGTGTACCATGATACTGTATATAAGGCCCATTTCCTTCATTGGTAACATCAGATTGGTAAACTGGCGAGTTAGCCAAAAAGGCATCAACTCAGGAACTGGCAGAAACTGCGTAGCGGATCCAAACGCATGCCCAAAGTCTTAGACAAAATTGATTTTAAGACAAAATGCATTGGTGTGGATAAAAAACATTACTAGTAATTGTAAAAGCATTCATGAGAAAGCTACAAAAATTCTAGTCTAATGATATAGACTTAAAAATATAAGGGAAAATGGGCTGGCTGTGGTGGCTCATGCCTGTAATTCCAGCACTTTGGGAGGTCAAGGCGGGTGGATTACTTGAGGTCAAAAGTTCAAGACCAACCTGGCCAACATGGTGAAACCCCGTTTCTACTAAAAATACAAAAATTACCTGGACATGGTGGTGCGTGCCTGTAGTCCCAGCTACTCAGGAGGCTGAGGCAGGAGAATTGCTGGAAACTTGGAGGCGGAGGTTGCAGTAAGCAGAGATCACACCACTGCACTCCAGCCTGAGTGGCAGAGTGAGACTCTGTCTCAAAAAAGAAAAAAAATAAAAAAGCATACACACACTCACACACACACACAGGAAAATGAACAGAATTATAAAGAACATTAACACATTCACAATGATAGATGTCAACATATCTCTATCAGAATCTAATAAATCAAGAAGACAAGGGATGACTCAGTGTCTGTTCTTAAATATATATCCATAAACAACTTTCCCCAATTTTTTTCAAGCATACATAACCATTATATTTACTGACTACAAAGACCACATAATTGATATTGTACTGAATATATTCTTTGACTACCATACGTTAAAATAGGAAATCGTTTCTTAAAAGTAAAAAATAACCCCCCCAAAAGAATTAAAAACAGGGACACGATTGCTTATATGCCAATGTTTATTGCAGCATTATACACAATATGTAAAAGGTGAAAGCAACTTACGTGTCCATCAGCTGAGCATAAAATGGTAAATACATTCAGTGGAATATTATTTAGCCACAAAACCTGAATGAAGTTCTTATACATGCTAAACCCTGGATGAACTTCGAAACATCATGCTAACTGAAATAAGCCTGACATGAAAGAACAAACAGCGTACGGTTCCTGTCAGTCCATCTGTGTTGCCATAAAGAAATACTTGGGACTGCTGGGTACTTTATAAAGAAGAGATATATTTGGCTCAGAGTTCTGCAGAGTTCTGCAAGAAGCATGGCACCAGCATCTGCATCTGGTGAGGGCCTCAGAAACCTTCCATTCATGGTGAAAGGGAAAGAGGTGCTGGCATAGAGAGATCGTATGGAGGGTTGGGGGATGTTCCAGGCTCTTTCTAACAACCAGCTCTCACAGGAACCATTACAGCAAGAACCCACTCATCATCTCAAGGACAGCACCAAGCCATTCATGAGGGATCTGCAACCGTGACCCAAACACCTCCCATTAGGCCCCACCTCCAACCCTAGAGGGTAAAATTTCAACATGAAGTTTGGAGGGTCCAGTTGTACAAACAATAATAGTTCCTTTAGATGAATAAGAAAATGCGTAGTGGAAAAAGTAGGTTAGAGGTTATCAGGGGATGGGTATGGGGAGTCATTGCTTAATGATTACAGAGTTTCTGTTTTGAGCTGATGAAAAATTTTGAAAATAGGTTGTGGTAATAGTTGGACAACACTGTGAATGTCATTAATGCCACTGAATTATACACTAAAGTGACAAATTTTATGTGACATATATTTTACCACAATAAAAGTAATTTTTAAAAATTAAAAAAACCCATTCTTGGATGGACATGGTGGCTTACGCCTGTAATCCCAGCACTTTGGGAGGCCGAGGTGGGTGGATCACGAGGTCAAGAGATCAAGACCACCCTGGTCAACATGGTGAAACCCCGTCTCTACTAAAAATACAAAAAATCAGCTGGGCATGGTGGCGTGTGCCCGTAATCCCAGCTACTCAGGAGGCTGAGGCAGGAGAATTGCCTCAACCCAGGAGGCGGAAGTTGCGGTGAGCCGAGATCGCGCCATTGCACTCCAGCCTGGGTAACAAGAGCGAAACTCCGTCTCAAAACAACAACAACAACAAAAAAACAAAACCCATTCTTTTAAATAGATACTACATTTCTAAGAAGTATTTAAAAAAATCATCTCAGGAGTTCTGAAATATTTAGAATCACACAACAATCACAGCAATATATGTGATATATAGATTTATATACTAGAAAAAACAAAAAGTTGAAAAATCAATGAATTAATTATTTGACTCAAAAAGTTAGTAAAAGAGAAAACCTAAACAAAGAAGACATTGCAATAAGAAGAAATTAAATAAAAAAAGAAATAAGGAAGATAAACAAAAGGAGTGCATATTTATTTGCTATTATTTATTTATATTTATTTTTTGAGACAGAGTCTTGCTTTATTGCCCAGGCTGGAATGCAGTGGCAGAATCTTGGCTCATTGCAACCTCCACCACCCAGGCTCATGTGGTTCTCCTGCCTCAGCTTCCCGAGTAGTCAGGACCACAGGCATGAAGCACCACGTCCAGCTAATTTTTGTATTTTTTGTAGATACAGGGTTTTACCACATTGGCCAGGCTGGTCTCAAACTCCTGACCTCAAGTGATCCGTCAGCCTTCGCCTCCCAAAGTGCTTGGATTATAGGCATGAGCCATTGCATCCAGCCAGTGGTGCATATTTATTAAAACAGAACAATATACAAAGAAAACATAAAACTCACTGTACATCTCATTCTGCACCAATTTTTTTTATTAACACTTCCATGCAAATCCTTCCTGTTTTACATAGAGAGATGGAACAAATGCTCATTCTATGACAAAGATGGAGGAAGAGAATTGCTGTCTTTCCAAACACAGACTGAATTTCTGAAGCAGGAAACGTGGTTTGCAAGAGGCAGCGGGGAGAAAGGAAGACTCCTACTCTATTTCCTGGTTCTGGCACTTGGGCGTGAGAGGAATACACCAACATCATAGAGTTGTAGAAGTCTCAGTGGAGACCTGGGTTCCTACTGGGTGGGAAAGAGGCAAGGCTTTCAGAGAAGAGATTGAGGATATAGGGAAGTATGCTGGTCGTAATCAGGAATTCCAGAGACCTCATTGAAAGGGGTTAGAGGGCAAGGGGATGGTGGTGAATTTTTGGATCAGACTGGAGAGATTACAAAATATGGGGAAAGACAGTCGCAGTGACAATGGATCATTTTAGCACAGTTGGACATCTGAAAGGGACCGAGTCACGGGGAGGAGGGATGTGACATGGTTGTTCCTGCTGTTCTTTTAGATAACTGATAAGTTATTAGTTTTAACTGTGGTCTTCAAACTTGAGTGAGATGGTGGGAGGGTCTTAGAGAGAGCGCTCTTTCTTAAAACTGACGAAGGTGCTGGGAAAGGGGAGGAAGGGAGAGGGAGGCTGCTCTCTTCACCATTTGATCACCCTTGAGGTTTGTCTTTCTGTATTTTCCACTAATTTCTGGTCTACCGAGAACACCTCTTCTTATTGTTGAGTATAATTATGCACTACTGTGTTTAAATGTTCTCCTGCCAATTCTAGGAATGGGGCAGTAAGAAAAGTTTGTAGCTTTAGCTCAGTGTCCCATCTAGATCTGAAGGCAAAACTTCCGTTTTGTTCTTATTTCCCCTTGATTATGGGGTCCAAGTTCTCCTTTCTGTTTAGCTACTTGAAAAAAGAATTTTCTCCAAAGTTCACAGCTCCTGATTAAAGCTGCCTAATATATGCAACAGAGCAGGGCAGGATATCAGAAAAAAATATTGAAATGAAGAGAGTTGAATTAAGATTCATTTGTCATTCTATCAATTATATTTCCCATGTCTTCTCACTTCTAAAATGTCCTTGGGCTTGGTCTCCACAAGATTGATTTTCCCTCATGAGCTGAATGTGCTCTCTGTGGACCCAGTAGGAGTCCTTACACCTACTGCAGCCACCTTCTTTGATTAAAATTCCTTTCTAACCATCATTCTCAGCAAACACAGGAACAGAAAACCAAACACATGTTCTCACTCATAAGTGGGAGTTGAACAATGAGAACACATGGACACAGGGAGGGGAATATCACACACCGAGGCCTGTTGGGGATTTGGGGGCTAGGGGAGGGATAGCATTAGGAGAAATACCTAATGTAGATGATGGGCTGATGGGTGCAGCACACCACCACGGCATGTGTATACCTATGTAACAAACATGCATATTCTGCACATGTATCCCAGAGCTTAAAGTATAATTTTAAAAAATGATATAAAAAAATTCATTTCTGTATGTCGGATGACTCAGACAGGACATGCCTGTGCAGTTTTACAGGTGACAGTTTTTCCGAGTGCTCACAAACTCTGTGTTTTACAAGTGCATTTGTTCGTTGCAGACTTTTGGCTGCACTGTAAGCTTTGGGCTGAGAGAGAATAGTTGATTCTGGTTATCAAAGCTTTGTCTAAATAAACGAGGACCTCACTATATCTCTCTTGGCTATAGAGCTAGGTATATGGATGATCCATCTTGGAGGCTCTCCAAAGTGAGAATAGTTATTGAAGTCTAAAAAAAGACCTCCTTATAAGGAAGTTTCACCTAAGAAGAAGGCCCCCAGCGTTGGCTTAGCAAATAACATTCTAGTGTAGCTCCAGGATATTAGAGCCAAATATGAGTCTTCCTGCCCTCAACCAAAGACCCAGCCTGGTTTTTATAGGCCAGATATAAATCTGAGAGAGTGTTTATAAAATAGACTGGGTCTATCTGGAAGGCTTGAAAAACAGCTTTTATAGGTTAATTCTTAGGAAATCGATTTGAGGATATTTAGGAAAGTTACTCTTGTGTGAAATGGAATCCTTCTCATTTTATCTCTCCCTGTCCAGTTGGGCTGCGTGATTCATTCAACAAAACAGCACCATTACTTTCAGGCTCCTCGTACTCTTATGGGCAGGGAGATCTGCCTTACTGAGGCCACCACTAAAGGGCAGAGGGAACTTTTATTAAATATTTATTAGTGGACCTCAACTCTCAATGCTTGTCTTTCTACCTGGTGACATCATTTCAGGTTTGTATTCTCACTTGGTATTCCAGGATCTTATCCATAGAAATTTTGCTCTATAAGTTCCTCTGAAGCACATTGTGCCAAACCTGCCAATTTTACAGATGAGGAGGCTGATGACTTAAAAGAAGGACCCTCTTCTTTCAGCAAACACCATTATGTACAAAACATGACGCTTGACCCTTTGTGGGATACAAAAATACATGGGTCCATGTCCTTGTCATCAGTGACTGTTACTTAATGATAAATATATAAATAATTGTAGTATGTGATGTGGTAAGAGCTGTAAATGAAGGAAAAATACAAAATGTATTTTGTATTTAGATAGAAGTTAGCATATTTTGAGGGGGCAGGGTGGCAGGAAAAGCAACCTGGTAATTGTTTCTTTTTAATTTTCCACATTTTTCTTTTAATTTTTATTTTAGGTTTGGGGTGCAGTTGCAGGTTTGTTATGTAGGTAAGCTAGTATATGTTTATACATATACCAGTTATATGCTATATAGGTATATTTACAAGGGTTTAGTGTACAGATTATTACATCATCCAGGTACTAAGCATTGCATCCAATAGGCTTTTAAAAAAACCCTCTCCCTCCTCCTGATTGCTACTCTCAAGCAGGACCCAGTGTCTATTGTTCCCCTCTTTGTGTCCATGTGTTCTTAATATTTAGCTCTCACTTAAAATACGTGAGAACATGCGGTATTTGGTTTTCTCTTCCTGCATTAGTTTGCGAAGATAATGGTCTCCAGCTCCATCCATGTTGCTGCAACTAACATGCTCTTGTTCTTTTTTATGGCTGCATAGTATTCCAAAATGTATTTGTACAGCATTTTCTTTAAAAAAAAATTTTTTTAATTGCATTTTAGGTTTTGGGGTACATGTGAAGAACATGCAAGATCGTTGCATAGGTACACACATGGCAGTGTGATTTGCTGCCTTCCTCCCCTTCACCTATAACTGTCATTTCTCCCCATGCTATCTCTCCCCAACTCCCCACCCCCATCCCTCCCCCATTTCCCCCCAATGGACCCCAGTGTGTAGTGCTCCCCTCCCTGTGTCCATATGTTCTCATTGTTCAACACCCACCTATGAGTGAGAATATGCGGTGTTTGATTTTCTGTTGTTGTGTCAGTTTGCTGAGAATGATGGTTTCCAGGTTCATCCATGTCCCTACAAAGGACACGAATTCATCGTTTTTGATGGCTGCGATATATAGCATTTTCTTTATCCAGTTTGCCACTGATGGGTATTTAAGGAACCTGGTAATTATTATGATGTACTTGGTGTTTAAGGGCAATTGGGCGAATCTTGGGATTTTTGCCCTCTGCAGATGGGAGTTACAAATAAACCTATTGTATTGGAAAATCCTCTGGCATGAAGAGGAAACACTAGGAAGTCCAGTCTGGTCAGAGTAGACCAAAGTAAGAAAAGAATAATAAATAAGATTGGAGAAATGGAGTGGGACAAGATTCCAGGTGAAAAGGAATGACCGAGACATACTGAGCAGGAGCCAGTTTTCAGGGGACTAAGTAGTGAGTGGTTGATGAGAATACCAAGACAGACAATCCAAAATCCTTATGAGTCATTTGCTAGTAGAGAATAATAAAGGTTAGTAGGTAGTTTGTGGGGGAAAACAAGGTCTACAGGGAATGATCATAGGTAGAAAAGTTGCAATGAAGCTAGTTGCAATGAAAGCTAGCATTTTCTGATGGCTGGAACCCCAGCGAGGGTACACGCTCTGCTCCTGAATGCGTTGGTATGGCAAGCATTTCTCTGCTTCTAAAAACCTGAAGGTGGTATTTCATCTCTTGTGTCATCACTAAGAATCTTGAATTTAGAAATCTAGAACTGAGCTGGCCAATTATGGTGCTGAGAATTGCCCCCACCTGAGTGGGACACTTGAGTGATGTACAGACTGACAAATGGCACGCCAGGGTGGGCTCACAGCTCTGTATTCATGCATCATCTGGGGACACTGAGGCTGTGCAGTGTCGTGATGGCAGGCACTCACAAAGATCTGCAAAATACAGCGAATAGCAATTTGGATTATCCTGACTCTGCAGATCAGATCAAAGGAGATTAAGTTGAAGTGTTGCCCCCTTTAGTTAAGCACTTGGCAAATGTCTCGATTCTTTTAGAGATGATTTTGAGTTTTGTAGAATTAAGTCTTCTTCTTTTTTTTTTTTCCCCCAGGCACATTTCTCCCAGTTTTCAAAAGGTTGGTTACTTGTGGGAAATTTAATCCACATGTTTATGACTCACTTCGACTCCACTCCTTTCAAATTTATCTTTAGAGCATGAGTTGGTACTTGAGAAGCCTTTTAAAGTTCAGGACTTTTTAGAACTGGGCAGTTATTTTGCTAGATGTGTCTTGAAAACACATATCAAAAATTTTTGAAAAATCAAAACTCAGACTTTGGAGGGTGGTCTGAATGTCCCAAACTCCCAACTCTTGGTAATGTAAACACTCCTATGTTTACAGGAGTGCCATCCCAGTCTCTTAAAATATTCCCAGAGACAGCAGGCCTGGGAAGCATCATGACATTTGTGTCCTTCCTGGTAGGCATACTTGCTTTTAATTATGGCTTCTTAGGCTTACATCCCTGGGCCTCCAGAATAATTCCAGGTCACCTAATGTCTAGTGCAACCTCTTCATTTTATAGATGAAACTCAAAAAGTTTCAATGTCTTGCTCAAGGTTTCACATACTTCAGTGTTAGAATCTCTTCAAGTACCCCAAAACCTAAAATGCAATTAAAAAAAAAAAGAAAAACCAAAATTAACAGGATGTGGAACAATGTGCCTGTCCCAACTACTTGGGAGGCTGAAGTGGGAGGATTGTTCAAGCCCAGGAGGTCAAGGCTTCAGTGAACCATGATCACCCCATTGCACTCCAGCCTGGTTGACAGAACAAGACCCTATATACAATCCAGAAAGTGTAATACTAGGCATTTGATATAATACTCAAAATCCTAACAATGCTGCTATTCAAGGTGCCTCATAGGAAAGCTTAGTCTAATAAATTATTCCACAATGGCTGTGGTAGCACGTGTCACACTTATGCATTTTTAAATATTTGGTCTACTTGCATTTTCTAATATTTATAACATAAAGTAAATTAACTTAAAATAAAAAAACAAGAATCCCTTCATATGTGCATATGCATAGCACACATTCAGTGTATATAACAAATAAATAAAGATGAAATGAAATTGAACTGAGAAAAAAGAAAAGAAAAGAATCTCTTCAAGTTTCCACTATGTCCATTTCATGCCAATGAGAAGGAGCTTTGATAAGAGCAAGGTCATTCCACTGAGACTAAGGGAGGAGCGTGGGCAGAGTGGTGGAAGGTGGAGAGAAACTGAGCACTTCCTTCCACCTGTGCTGCCCTCTTTGAGTTTCTTTCTCTTTCAGTTTATCTGTTTGTTTTGAGTTGTTTCTCGCCTTTGGAAGAGGGAGGTTTCTGCAAAAGTATACTGAAGGAATGGGTTCTTAAAGTCTGACATCAAAAGAGGTGTCCCATGGGAAGGGTGGAGTACTCTGTGGTGAAGTCCTGTTTCTGCAATCTGATTTAAGGGGTACTGGGATCCAGCAGATTGCTCTGTAAACAAATGCCTTCACTGCTCAAATGGATACATATTTCCTGTTCCAGAACACTAATGCTTATTTGATGAGTCAATGGGTGACCATTCTAAGTATGTTGGATCTACGCAGTCACTGCAGGGGAAATCTATTGAACTTGGACACTAACTTTGGCCCAGAACGGCTACACTTGGTTATTTAATTTAGTTGTAAAAAATGTGGGAAATAGATGCTTATCAGCAAAGGTCTTGGTCTTTGTTCAGCAAGGAAACTAGTGAAATTTATGAAGGGTTTTTATCAGACTGAGGTCAATGGAACATGTTCACACACATGCCATTTAAAACAGCATTTATTTGTTTTATAAATGATTATAAAAGTACTATATGTTCATTGTGGAAAACTTGAAAAATGCCAAAAGTATAAAGAAGAAAAAATAAACAAAACACTTATAATTTCACTACTTAGAGATAACTAATGTTAACATTGATATTGGAAAGTTTCCTGTCTTTTTTAGTGGATTTACAGATTTTTAATTTTTTTTTTTACAAAACATACGTTTTTCATAGGTTATGAACTGTGTTTTTGTTGTTGCTGTAAAGATCAAAAAGAGAAAAAGATGTTTCATAAGCCACTAAGACCAATAACTGTGGTTTCATTGGGTCTCCAGGACTCGTATGAGATCTAAAGCATTTGCAGGGCCCGAGGCAGCTGAAGTTCACGAATCTTTCCTCTAAAGCGCCCCCTATTAATGTGACTCACTTACTCACCCTGGGTTGCTTTCCTCTCTGTCTCTTACTTCTCCCACCACTACTTACCAACCCCCGTTTTTCTCTACCTGCTAGCTTCTTCTCACATACAACCTTTCTTATATTTTTGGTCTGCTGTGACTCACACACTGCCCCATTCTACCCCATGGCCTCTCTTTCCGCATACCATTTGGGTGACATTTTCCAGTTCAAACAATTCAGAGAGAGAATCAGATTTACTTAGCTAATGACTCTTTTTCTCTATTTGAATACATCTTGCCCTCAGTTGCTGGCCAGTTGGGACAGTTATTTCTCTAACTCATTCAGGTATGGGCAGATGATGAGGAAGTTCAGGTAACATTTAGAAAAGTATATAGAAGACAGTAAAAATTTACCCCAGATCCTGCCACTCAATAGTGACTACTGTTAACAGTTTTGTGATTTTTTTTTGTCTTTATTTATTTATTTATTTAAGATGCTGTTTCGCTCTAGTCACCAGGGCTGGGGTGCTCACTGCAATCTCCGCCTCCCAGGTTCAAGCAATTCTCCTGCCTCAGCCTCCCAAGTAGCTGGGATTATAGGAGACTGCCACCACACCTGGCTAATTTTTGTATTTTTAGTAGAGAGTGGGTTTCACCATGTGGGTCAGGCTGGTCTTGAACTCCTGACTTCAGGTCATCTGCCTTGGCCTCCCAAAGTGCTGGGACTACAGGCGCTCAGCCAGTCATTTTTAATGTAATTATGTATGTGTCTATATGTGCATGCATGTGTGAGTATATATTTTAAAACTTGATTAGATTTTGTTTTTGAGCTGAACATTATAGCTTGAAATATTTTCTGATACTTTCAGCTATTTTTCCAAAACCTGATTTGAAGTGGTGTACAATAGTCAATTTATGGGCATAGCAATTCCAGTATTACTAGGCACTTTCTGGTATCTGCTGTGTGAAGAGCCTGCATCCTATGTCATATAATGGCAACATTTCCTAACATTAGAAAAGGTATTCTGTTTCTAGGTGGCCAAAAAATGCCAAATATCTACTATACGGTCTCAGGTAGACAATGTAGTTTTATGATAATGAGGACACATATTCTGTCTTGTTGATTTTTTTTTTCAAATTTATTGTCTTAGACCATATGAAATCTATTTTGCCATATAGTGTAAGGAAGGAATTTAACCTTAAATTTTTTTTTTCTAAAAGTTTAACTTGTTGTCCTAGAATCATTTATTCACTTAACCATTCTCTCTCAACTGTTTAGAATGTCATAGGATTTGTTTCCTTGATTCTCAGGTTCAAATGACTATGAGATTCACCCCTAACTTAGAAACCAAAGCAAGTTGAATTTTCTTTTCTTTTCTTTTCTTTTCTTTTTTTTTTTTTAATAGAAACACAGTCTTATTCTGCCGCCCAGGCTGGAATGCAATGGCATGATCTCAGCTCACTGCAGCCTCCACCTCCCAGATTCAAGCAATTCTCCTGCCTCAGGAGTTTACAGACCATGCCTGGCTGATTTTTTGTATTTTTAGTAGTGACCAGGTTTCATCATGTTGGCCAGGCTGGTCTTGAACTCCTTACCTGGTAATACACCCACCTCGGCCTCCCAAAGTGCGGGGATTACAGGTGTGAGCCACCGCATCCGGCCAAAATTCTTGAGTCACATCCTGATATCAGAAATATCAAAATGAAGGCAATTTGGTACTAACTTGTCATGCCAATCTCTGCTCTTTCTGGTCTCTTGTATTGACCTATTTTGAAGCATAGTGTTTATTTGCTTATGACATTTATATTATGTTTCTTTGTTTATTTATTTATTCTCATTTATTCCTCTACCCTATTCTCATTCTCTTTCTTCCCACCTCCTATAAACAGCTATTCTAACATTTTAAATTTGCATTTGTTTATTTGATGCTATCATTTAGAATGTGTATTATCATGTGGCCTGTACTGCTAATGTTTTTCTGTGGTAGATATCTTTCTGTTGTCATTTTTTAAACTGCATCCTATGTGTCTAAGGGCCATTGTGTTGCTGTTTCTGATAGCTGGGTAGCACTCTGTGGTATGTTCACATAGGTCATCTCTTCAGGGTTTGTATCATGTTATACCAGGTCCACTAAATAACTTTTTAGGTTTTCCATGTTTTGCTTTTTAATAGTTTTGCAAACTTTAACGTGTACAGAATACTTGTTCCTTGAAAGTTTGAAAAATTTAATCCATAAAACTATTTGTGTCTGGTGCCATTTGGGGAATAGTTGCTAAAATACACACACACACACACACACACACACACACACAGACACACACCCCACCCCATCCTCCTTTCTGATTTATTCAAGGTATTTCTCTTATAGAGAAATTTTTAAGAATTAATATTCTTGAGGAAATGTACTTTTCAAATTTCTTGATTGTGGTTACATTGCTTTTTTATGTTCCTCATGCTTCATATTTGTATTTTTGCTCTGGCTTTTTAAAAAGTTAAACTTCTACTCTTTTCTGATATAAAAGTAATATATGCTTATTTAGTAAGAGGTCTTTAGCCATTCTCTCTCTGTGCAACTAGCCTGGTCTAGAAGCTGTTTTATTATATCATTTTTATTAAAAAACCAAGTTTTAAAAATCAATTTAAAGCATTTTTAGTTTTACCTAATATATTTAAAAAATAATTTTATCTTTGTCTATTTCTTCTACCTGCATTTTTAAGATTTATTTTTTGTTCTATTTTAGCTTATTGAATTGGATACTTCATTCACATACTTTCTTTCTTGTTTAATAATAAAATCTCAGTGCTATTAATTTTCCTCAGTATATCTTTGGCCCCAACTCCTACGTTTTACATGTTCTGTTCTTCTTTGTCATAATTTTTTAAATAAGCTGTACTTGTAGTTTTTATTTCTTCTTCGTCTCAAGAGTTATTTAAGAGCATTTGACATTTCTAGTGTTTTTAAAAAATTCTTCTGTTATGAATTTCTGGGTTTATTACATTGTGGTTAGAGAATGTGAGAATGTGGTCTGCATTGTTTCTACTTTTTGGAAAATAGTAAGATTTTCTTTGTGGCTTAATATATGAACATATTTTGTTAATGTTCCATGGCACTTGAAAGAAATATATGTGTTTCCTGAGTATATCTGAGGCTTGATATACATCTATTCAATCAAACATATTAATGTGTTATTTAAATTCTTGATATCCTTTTACTCTTCCTGCATACCTGTGTGTATGTATGTTTGATCTTCTTGAACTGGAGAAGCCTGAAGATGTTATGTGAATGACTCCTCCTGCAACTATAGTTTTGTCAATTTCTTCATGTGTTTCCAAGGCTTTTGCTATCTCTACTTCATTGGTGGAATTGATAAAGCATCTCCCTACATTTGATTAGTTGTGTTCTCTGAAATGTGGAAAGTTCAGGCACATCAGGAAGCCAAACAATGTCTGTATTTTACTTAGTCTGGTTTGACTGGTGTTATCATAGGGGAAATTTGGGCCCTATTCTAACATTAATTCAACCTTGGTCATCATTGGTAGGTGAGTTCCTACTTTTCTGTATCTTTGTGTCTTCCTTTATATATTCCTCAATAGGTATTTATGGAAGACTTCTTCCATCTATCTCCATTGAACACTGACTATATATTTATTGGAAACCACTTTAAATTTTGTGTGCCTCTCCCTGTGAGAGGATTGTTCATTCTCATCTCAAGGAAATCTGGTTCTGCCACATGACTTGCTTTGGCCAATAGACAGTGATCAGAAGTGATGTATGCCACGTCGAAGTGCCCTGCTTTCAGCATCATTACACTGTCCTTTTCTCTGCTCTAGTTTTCAGGTCCAAATAGGGGCCACTCTCTCATCCTGGTCCCTGAACGGATACAATTAGGAGTGTCAGTCAAAACTGAGAGAGAGAGAGCTGACTAGTATGGACGTGTACTGTGTACTGGTCCTGTTTTAGGCATTGCAGATCTAACCATAATGGAAACCAGCATAGCCCTGGTTCGCTTAACGCTTATGGAAGGTTGGAGAAGTCTGTATGAAATGCTGTTAGCCGCTATTTTTATAGGTCTCAGTCATATTTGATAGTTTTCTTGATATAGAATCTGTATACTTCCTGTTTGACATTTCTAAAATATTTTTTGTTATTGTAAATATAACCTTTTTTGTTAGGTTCTTTCAGAACTCATGGCTGCTATCTTGAAATCTATAGATTTGTATTTTTACCTATTTTGTCTGGACACTTTATTAAGCTCTCATACTTATATAGTTATTTACTAGATTTTCCAGGTGTATAATCATGTTTTCAATCAATTAGTAATTTGCTTTTTCTGTGTAATGATTATAAACCAACTTCTGTTTCATAGCTCATTTAATTGGCCAGATTTTCAAATAAGTGTTAAATAATAATGGTAGTAGTATTTTCCCTGATTTTTAATAGGAAAGTGCCCAGTGTTTGACTCTTCAGATATGACTTATTTGTTTAAGACAAATGCTCTTTGCCATGTTGAGAAGATCATTTTTATTTCTGGTTTTCTCTGAGTTCTTATTCTGAATATGTGTAGCAATTAAAAAAATGCCTTTCTAGCATCTACTGAGATTATTACATGCCTATGTATGATGTATTTTGTTAATAGATTTCCCAATATTAAAATACATCAGCATTCCTTGGATAAATCTAGTTGATCATGGTAAATGATCTTTTTAGTATACAATTTTGTTCAGTTGTCTTATATTTTATTTAGCACTTAAAAATTTGGGTTCATAATTTATTTTTGTGTAGGATTTGTGTGTGTGGGTGCTATCTTTGTGAGGTTTTGGTGCTAAGATTATACTTATTTGTAGGAGACAGCTTAAATTTTATATCTTTTTTACTATTTAGGAACAGTTTATATTGTGTGGGGATTATCTGTTCCTTGAAAGTTTGAACCGACTTGATAATAAAACTGTCTGGGTATACATCTCTTGAGGAGGTAATACGTAAGTAATTTCCTCGGTTTCTTTGATGGTTTTATTTTTCAGATATGTATAGCTTTAGTCAGCTCTGTGGTGGCTCCTTGGGCTAGGAGCTGGTTTAGATCTGAGTCTGTTGCCTGATGGAAGGTTACATCACCTGGTCAGACTAGATGTTTAACAGAATTCAGCCTCTCGCATCATAGTATTTACCTTGAGTGAGAATTTCAGTTAAGCACTTGTTAAATTGCCTATAGGACAGAGAGCTGAGACGTCGAGTTGCTTGCCTGTTTTTGTTTCTCTCAATTAGCCCATATTTTTATGTGTGCTAGAATTTGATTTGAGATATACTTTCATGGTAACATATATCAGGAAATGAAACTGGTTGGGGTGCAGCACGCCTAGATCCCTCCTAGATTTCTAATTATTGGAACTTGCTGGTATTCACAAAAGAAACTGTAAATTATGAGCAACCCAATTGGTTTGGATTGGTGTGTTCTCAACAGTCCTTTTGCTCTATATGAATGGAGTTGGCCAAAGAGTGTTCTGGCTGCCTCGAAATCATGCTCGGCACAGAGAAGAAAGAGCTGCCATTGGTACTAACCTTAAGCACCCAAGTGAATTGGTTTTTTGGAAGTACCATGGTAAAGTACCACACACAGGGTGACTTAAAACAACAGAAATTCATTGTCTCACAGTTCGAGAGGCCAGAAATCTGAGATGAGATGAAGATGTTGGCAGAGCTGGTCCGTTTCGCAGGCTCTGAGGGGGAGTCTGTTCCAGGGCGCTTTCCTAGCATCTCGTTGCTCTGATGGAGATCTTCGGTGTTTCTTTGTTGTAGATGTATTGTTTCATCTTCACATGCTTCTCCTTACTCCCGGCATCCCTTCACAGCTGCTTCCCTCTATGCACATCTGTCTCTGTGTCCAAATTTCCCCTTTTATAAGGACAACAGTCTCATTGAATTAGAGCCCACCCTAATGACCCCATTTTAACTTGGTGACCTCTGTTAACATCTGATTTCCGAATAAGTTCACTTTCTGAGGTTCTAGGGGGTAGGACTTCCACATGTCTTTTTTCAGGGAATATAATTCAGCCCATAGTTCTGAGTAGGGCTGCCGAGAGAAGAGAAGGCAAGAAGGGCTTTCCTACTATTGCTTGAACTGATGGCAGCCTCTGTTCATGCAATAAATGTGAGTGGGCAGATCATTAACTGTCTTTCTTACCCCCTCTACCAGCCGTCTCAGTAGAGAGTCCTTTCAAAATCGATGAACAGACGGTTTCAATATTCCCAATGTGAAGCTTCCAGGAAATCTTCAGCTTTGGGATTTGCGTTGTCTTTATCAGTGTTTTACTGGGATGAGGAGAGGGGCCATAGCAGGCTTTGCCATAGCTTGTAGTCAGTTAAACCACAAGTTGTTTTTTCTCCTGGCTCTATGTTTTGTGTTTTTTTTGAGATGGAGTTTAGCTCTTGTTGCCCAGGCTGGAGTGCAATGGTGTGATCTCGGCTCACTGCACCCTTCACTTCCTGGGTTCAAGCAATTCTCCTGCCTCAGTCTCCTGAGCAGCTGGGATTGTAGACATGTGCCACCATTCCTGGCCAATTTTGTATTATTTTTAGTAGAGATGGGGTTTTTCCATGTTGGTCAGGCTGATCTCAAACTCCCGACCTCAGGTTATCCACCCACCTCGGCCTCCCAAAGTGCTGGGATTACAGACAAGCCACCGCGCCCAGCCCCTCCTGGCAATATTTTTCTGCTTCTTCTTTTTTCCCTGCCCAAGGATCAGCAGGTTGCCTCTCCCAGGCCACACCTCTGAGAGCATCCTTGCATTGGGGTGCTCTGCTGGTTGTGGCAGAGCTCAAATCTAGGCAGGCATCATTCACCTGGATTGCAAAGGCAAGGACTTTTGTGGAAGACCATTTGTAGGTCTGGAGCCACTCTCCACTCTTGGGATATCATACTGATGGTCTCTGTGCAACCTCTGCAGGGATCCCCAGCTGTTTATTGCTCACAACTTTATTATCTTCTGAAGGCTTGAAGCTTATAAAATAGCAGTTTTGGCCAAAGCTGTACAATAAAGAATCATATTTGACTCTCACATTTCGCCTCCTCCTTTGCTAGCTAAATAATGTGACATTTCGAATTTGGAATCTTCAAGTTTAGCTTACATTTTTGGCTTTTACTAATTTTATCAAGGTCTTGCTGGGATGCTTGTCAGTTTCCAAAATGCTTTGATATGATCTCATCTTATTCTTGCAATAAGTTGCTTTTTCTGCTCATTTTTCATGGCAATAACTCACAGAAGTTACTGGAGGCACGGGGGCGATTTGGCCGAAGTCACACAGATAGCAGTAGAGCCAGGACTCCAACTCAGGTCTGCTGACACTCAGCCCAGCTCCTTTCCATGAGGTCATCCTGCTCCCCGCCTACCTCATGGCCAGGCCAAGTCTCAGCTCACACTCAAGATCCCAAAATACCACCACCTCCTCCCAGAGCCTTCCCAGATTAAGCTAATAACTGACAGCTTTCCATTATATTGCCCAGTCTATCTAGAACAGGGGTTGGCAAACCACTGGCTCCTTGCCCTGATTTTGCTGATCTACAAATGTTTTTTTACATCTTTAAATGTCCATTTAAAAAAAGAAGAAGAAGAATATTGTGACAGAGACATAAGTGGCCCTCAAAGCCTTATAACTATTTACTATCTGACTCTTTACAGAAAAAGGTTACCAGCTCCAGGTTTAGATAAATGTACCTCCCATTATCTGCTTTTAAATGTCATCTACTGTCTGCTATGGAATGAATAGCCCTCAAAATTCTTGTGTTAAAACTTAATACCCATTGTGGTGGTATTAAGAGTGGGGACCCTTTGGGAAGTGATTAAGTCATGAAGGCAGAACCATTGATGTAGATGGATTAGTGCCATATTAAAGGGCAGAAGGGAACTATGAAAGCTTAGGCCTTCCACCAAGTGAGCATGAAGCAATAAGATACCATCTTTGAAGCAGAGCACAGCCCTCCCCAGACACCAGATCTGCCAGTGTCTTGATCTTGGACTTCCCAGCCTCCAGAATTCTAAAAAAAAAATACATGTCTATTGTTTATAAGTCACCAGGTCTTAGGTATTTCATTATAGCAACCTAAATGTGGGAAGACACTGTCCATCTGTATTTATTAAACCAATTTTTGTGCTCTGTTTATTTATTTACTATGAACTGAGGATTGCTGCTTTGAAATGGTCAAATTTCCTGCTTCTTCTCCCCTAATATTTTTCCTCCCCCATATATCAGGCTCTGAGGGATAGATACAACATGAAATATATCATAGCTTATCTGGAAAGGGAGGCAGGGAGGGCCTTGGCATCAAATACATGTTGGATCTGTTAGATGCCCTTGAGTAGTATATACAGGAAGAATAAGTGTGCATACCAAAGGAGAGGAAATGCTTGAGGGCTAGAGGGTAAACCCCACAGGAATATATCTTTCTTGCTTACTGCTCTCCTTGTGTTTAGCACAGGTGCCTGAAAATGATTTGTTGACCAATGATTGAGGCCTGAATTACCTGAGGAAAATTTTGGGTAGGCAATGGGACTTCTGCTAAGATGTGAAGAAAGGGTAAGATTTGAATAAACAAATGAAAGTGAAGGTTGTCTTTCGGGCATGTTATAAGAAGATATAGCCCAGCATATGTCTTTACAGATTTGCTACTGTTGAAATGAATAAACAGTTGGTGTATTTAATTATTGATTCAGCGGGAAATGGCAGGCCCCCTGAGCGGAGAGACCTTGGCTTTTTCACCATGTCTGCCCACTTCTTAGCAAAGTGCCCACAATTTAACAGGGACTTGATAACTCTCTGTTAGAAGTAATAATGATTTATCGGACTATGACAGCTGATTAGAGCCTTAGAATGGGTAATCTTTCATGCCAGGCCAATTACTTTGAAATTTATCCTTTCTGTGGTCCAGGGGTCCACAAACTACAACCCACGGGCCCAATCCACACGTTGGTTCACCTATTGCTTATGGATGCACCTGTACACCAGTTGCAGAACTGAGTGGCTGGGACAGAGATGGCATGTGGCCCCCTTGGCCTACAAAGGTCAAAATACTTGCTGTCTGCCCCCTCGACAGATAAAGTTCACTAACCTGTGCTGAACTTTGGAGAATGGCACAGAAAGCCTGATGCTTTCATGAGGTTGGTGCTAGGTTCTCATGGTTGGCAGGCTGAAATTGTATAGCACACAAAGCTACTAATGCCCTCAGGTCCAAGTCCCTCATCCCTCCTTTGATCCAGAGATGACTTGGGGATTCCAGTCTTGGCTTACAGTTCTCATGGTCCTGTTCAGGGAGGCCTTTGATTCTGAGGAAACGTGATGAGCTTTACTGGTGTCTAGATAGCTCCCTCACATCCTGTACATTTACTAAGTTTATGATTTTCTACGAGGGATCTAGCAAATGATTTCCTCTGGGATTCCCCAGCCTTCTCTATTGCTCATAACTCTCTTAGCTTCAAAGGTTAGCAGGTTATAAAATGAGATGCTTTGGCCAAAGTTGCATAACAAAGAATCGCACTGGCCTCTCTGCTTCCTCCCCTTCTCAAGGTAGCTGAGGAACATGGCATTCTGAGATTTGAATCTTCATGTTTAGCATATATTTGCATCATGGCCTAAAATTCTGAGCTTAAAGAGTGTCTAATGGACCACCAGAAAATTGCCTAAGATGCTGCCTGAGTGATAATTTACTAATAAAATTGGAAAAGATGCAAATATATGCTAAACATGATGAAGGTACTATTCAAAGGAAGGTATAAAGAGTTAAGAGAATTTCCAAAGAAAGTTGGGTAGACCTAGAGAAACTATCCAGTCCAGGTGTGCGATGTTTTTGTGACTTCTCCTGCTCAGCTGTGCCTGATACTCTATAAATATGGCTTATTTATCTTCTTTTCATTTTCTTTTTCTTTAATTGCATTTTAGGTTTTGGGGTACATGTAAAGAGCATGCAAGATTGGTGCATAGGTATCCACATGGCAGTGTGATTTGCTGCCTTCTTCCCCATCACCTATATCTGGCATTTCTTCCAGTGCTATCTCTCCCCAACTTGTTATTTAATGTTCTTCTTTAAACAGATGGATAACTTTTGGGACCCCTATATTACCCAGTTATAACTCTTTAAGTTTTTATGTTCCAACATAACTTAAAGTGATTTCAGGGCCTTTGGTAATCAATAGTGTCATCACGTTGAAGGAATAATATGCCAAAAATGTGTGAGTTACCCAACAGGCCAAGTATTGAATCCCATGGGATTCCATGGGACAGCAGATATTAGCCCATCAGGAGGCCAAAGCCATTGTCACTTTCCTTATTTTTAGGGACTCCTAAGTCTCATCTTCTCTCATGCCCATCCTACTAGAATTCTATGGTTTATATGATAATCTCTCCCAGTCCATGGGCTTTTTTGCTTACATTTCTAAAATTTGAAAACTTAACTCCCATAGGATGTTTTTTAAACTTGAAGATTTTGATTTGAATGGACATGGGCAATGGGGTATTTTTGTAGCGTAGGAACCAAGACCCAAACCCTCTGGGCAGGGGAGTTAATCTCATTCCCCAACCTTCTAATCCCAATTGGGTTGGGGGGTGGAGCTGCTTTGACTCATTTGCATAGTGACTGAGGGTTTTACCTGGGGATCTAGGAGCTGGAGATGAACTCCACTGAGTTTTAGGGGTATAAAAGCATTTGGGAGATTGATGTAGGTTCAGAATGAGACCAGATTATAGGACAAAAAACACCAGAGGCTCTGAAAGGGAATGAACCCTAAGGCAAGAGGGGATCTGAAACATGAAGTGGAAGGTTTGGCAGCAGAAGGACCCTGCTGGTTCTGGGCATAATCTGTAACTGAGACTAGAAACTCCCTGTTTCTGTTTCAAGCAGCTAGAATCTTTGGGACTAGTAGAGCATTCGTGTTTGGAAGAAGTGACTTAAACATAAAATAAAATCCTATCTGAATGGCCCAATATTTGTGTGACCTTCTTACTGTGTGTTTAACATAAAACAGAGCAATGCAGCTCATTTCATGAAAATACAAAGTCTAGCTAGGTTGAATTGTATACAGTTCTACTCACAGGCGCAACACACATTGTAGCTGATCTCATTTTTCTCTTGAGCCTCCATCACTTTCTTCTTCAGTGGCTGGAAAGAAGCCATATTTTGCTTTCCCTTTTCGGATGGTTATTCTTTTTCCTCCCATGTTTCCCTGCCTCTTGTTAGTCTCCTGCAGCAAGATAATCTGGTAATTTTAATAAGTGAATGAATGTATATGTTTTATACTTTTCTCTAGACACATATAATTAAAAACAGAATATATGTGAACTAACAAACATGCACATACACATATATACTGAGGGGTTGATTATTCAAAATTGGGATACTATTGAATACACTTTTCTGCATCTTGATTTTTTTTTTTTTACTTAATTATACCTAAATGAAAATCCCAAGTCAATGCAATCAAATTTTTTTCTGTGGTTGTGTCATATTCCATGGTGTAGATGGATTACAATATATGAAGCTGTTTTTTTTTTTTTTTTTTTTTTTTTTTTTTTTTTTTGAGACGGAGTTTCGCTCTTGTTACCCAGGCTGGAGTGCAATGGCGTGATCTCGGCTCACCGCAACCTCCGCCTCCTGGGTTCAGGCAATTCTCCTGCCTCAGCCTCCTGAGTAGCTGGAATTACAGGCACGCGCCACCATGCCCAGCTGATGTTTTGTATTTTTAGTAGAGACGGGGTTTCACTATGTCGACCAGGATGGTCTCGATCTCTTGACCTCGTGATCCACCCGCCTCGGCCTCCCAAAGTGCTGGGATTACAGGCTTGAGCCACCGTGCCCCGCATGAAGCTGTTTTTTAATGGAGTTACATACACATTTTTCAATTTCTTTCCTCAGATATTGCTACAGTAAACATTCATCTTATAAACTAATAAATTAGTTTCCAGCTTGGGGTTGAAAAGTGGGTGAAGACATAGTCTCTAGAGAAAGTCTAAGAATCAGAATTCCTTAAGTTGGTGAAATTAAGCCAAGTCTAAAATAAGCCAGACATTAAAGTTCCTTACTCTACCAATCCATTTTTTACAATCTGATTTCTACTTACCATAGAGGAACTATATTCATTCATTTGTTTATTTATTCTTTTGTCCATCTATCCATTCATCCATCCATCCACTCAATTATCCATCCATCTATCCAAGCATGAACTGAACATCTACTATGACCTAATACTGTTTTAAGGGCAATGGAAGATATAAAAAGTATATATAGTTATAATATAGTTGGGAAGCAGCCATATCTATGGGAATAGCTGTTTAGCAGTAGTGGCTGCCAAAGATTGGGATTGAGATTCAGGACACTGATCAGAGTCCTTATTCTGCCTTTGCTTTCCTCTTGCTCATTCTGGGACTGTGAGGAAGTCAGTTTACCATTCTAGTCCTCAGTTTTCTCATCTGCAAAATGGCAGGGTGGACTTACATGCTAACTGAAACACCAGAGGACCTACAAACCAAATCCACCCCATAGCCATCTTGTCTGGCCTGTCACAGTTGGGGAAAAAAAAAACAAACCCAACATTTAAAAAGCAATAAATTTCTTGAAGAAGTATAGATTTTTGGCTTCTTTCAAAAAACAATGGGAAGATTTGTTAACAGAGTGTCTATATGCCAGTCCCATGAAGCAAAGATTCACTAAAACTGGGAAATGTTGCTCACTTCAAATGAGAAACTCATTCTCCAGTTCACCACAGTCCCTACCATGCCCTAACACTGCCCTCCTGTGTGAGTTCTCAGTGGCCAGTTATCACTGTGCTAGCATAGTTGATAGTTCTTTTGGTAGAAAAATACACTGCTTGCATCCATGTCAAAAGTAGGAATATGGAAGATCTACTGAGAAGTCCTCCCATTTCAGGAAAAATGGGAGAGATTATACAGATAGAGACAAAGTGAGAAATACTCCTAGGTGTTTTATACTTGAACAGAAACTGTGTTGCACACCACACTTGGAAGTCCCAATGCTTGGGTCGGGCTGACCAGGGTGGCTTTTGCTGAGTGGCAGCCTGCCCCTCCCCCACCACTGCCAGCCCTTGTCACTGCCTATTAGACACAGCCCGTCAAGCCGCACCAGAGGAGAGCCGGTTTAGAGCCAGCTCTACACAGGAAAAAAAAAAGAAGGAGAGCAGGCTCTGCTATTTAGAGAAATGTCCTTTCTCCTGCAAAGACTGTCTTGGAAGGCTTACGGTCTCTGATTTCTATATGGTGTTTGGCACATCGTTTTAATCAAAAGAAGAAAAGGAAACACCGCGATGCCTTCAAACTCTAAGCACAATGAGCTGGCAATGGAGGACGCAGTTAAGTCATTCCAGTAATATGCCAGGCTCCGAATAACAACATCTGTTCTTGCAGGGCAGCTAGCAGAGGATTAAAAACAAGAAAGAAACCGTAGATTTTAATGCAAATAGATTTGCTGACTGGCGGCATGGAGTGTCTTTCTATTAGGCAGGTCGTTACTGTCAATAGCATGTCTTTGCCTAATTGTAGGCTGCATGGGGCTAGGTGCAATGGTGGGTGAGTTGGAGGGAAACGACCTCTGACCTCCATAGTTTAAAATCCACATACAGAAACACTTTGATGCTTTATAAAGTGCCGTGCACAACTATTATATATAAATATTTTTAAAAAGGACCCTGGCTCTTGTGGGAGGGCATCAAACTCTAAAAGACTCCCTTAGCTTCACATAGGATAGGTTCAGAATTCCCCTGTAATAAGCAGATCCACAAACGTTTGCCCTGAGTATCAATGTAGCAGACAACTGTAAAGTACTCCCTTGTAATTTTTCAATTCCTTTGAGTCCATCCAAGAGAGATCTCAATTAGGTGTTAATGATTAATGTATAATTTTCCTCACACCCTGGGGCAAGTCTTTCTGCTTCCAAAAAATCTAGGGTTGTAGAAGTGATAAATTTGATACTGTAAGGTCTTTCCAGCCAGGCGTGGTGACTCACACCTGTAATCCCAGCACTTTTGGAGGCTGAGGCAGGTGGGTCACGTGAGGTCGGGAGTTCGAGACCAGCCTGATCCTTATGGAGAAACCCTTGTCTCTACTAAAAATACAAAATTAGCCAGGTGTGGTGGTGCATGCCTGTAATTCCAGTTATTTGGTAGGCTGAAGCAGGAGAATTGCTTGAACCTGGGAGGCAGAGGTTGTGGTGAGCCGAGATCGTGCCTTTGCACTCCAGCCTGAAATACAAGAATGAAACTCCTTCTCACACACAAAAAAGATCTTTCCATGACCACTGTCCCAACCCCTTCTCCTGTGCTCCTCTAACTTACACCACAATTTTAAACTTCCTAGATTCAAACCCAAGATATGCCAGCATCTTGGTCATTTTGTGTTTTATCCGTCGTCTCTTCCCCAAACGCTTATCCTCTAGTATATGTCATTCATTCCTCTACTTGGATCAGCCTTCCTCTTCACCAGTGTAACTCCTGCATATTCTTTAGGGATCATTGAAAGGTTGCCCTCTCCTGAGGACTCAGGCCTCCTTCTCAGACTCAGATAAGTGTCTCTCCTGTGTCTTCTCTTGGTGCTTGCTGTTTGTGTGTGTCTGTGCACTTAATACGCAGCAGCATAGAAGGTAAAGTTCCACCATCTAACTGTGATAGATACCATTTAAAGGTTAAGAAGATAGATGCAATCACTTGTTTAGCATTTACTGGTTTGTTTGTTTCTGATATTTGCTTTAGAGGCACGTAATGAAGAACCAGATTTTCTCTCTATGCTCAGTGGATAGGGGAGAAAAGCCTCGTCGCTCAGTCATCTCACGATCACAGGCATGTGATTGCCCAACGCAGCCTGGACCACAGCATACTGAAAATGAACTGATGACCCAGTAAGTCAGGAAGCATGGTTAATTTTTTCAGCATCATTAATGCTTCCCTTCCTACTCTTCAGTTTCTTGTAAAATGATGGATTCCCTTGATCCCTTTTAACTCTCAGAGTCTGAATTTTTGAACCACTTTTCTAGTTGTCCTTGACCTCTCACATCTGCACAGATTTCTGCAAATTTTCCCTGCTTATGGTAGAAAGATTTTGCTTCTTCTGTACGTGGCGTGGTCAAGAGTCTAAACTCTGACTACTCCGTTTAACATCCAAAATTCCTTTTCTTTCCCAAATAGCGTGTGTTTTGGTGTTAAGCAAACCAAGATTTGAACTGTGGCTTTAATTTTCAGTAGCTAGGTGATCTCGGGTGAGTTTCTTAATCCCTCTAAGCCTCAGTTTCCTCACTTGCAAAGTGGAAATAATCCCATACAAGTCACGGAGTTGTTGAAATTATCGAATAAGATAAAGCAAATCCTTAGTACGATACTTAGAACATGGGTAGTGCTTACTAAATGCCAGTTTTTAATTTGTGACCCCTTATTTATCCATTTGATAGGAAAGAATGGCTTTATTATTTGTATAACTATGTCGTGTGAAAATATTTTAGCATGAATATCGTGATATGTAAGAGCAAGTTGTTTCTATTTGACTCTTTAGGGGATATGAATTAGCCTGTGAAGTATTCCAATATGAACTAATACTAGGTTTGTCAAGTTACTATAAAAAAATAGACGTCGTTTTAGAGTGATGATACTAATAATGTTTAAGCTATGTGTTTAAGGTAAAGTAGTACAACAGTGTCCATCAATCTTGCACAAATAAGGTAGAAGGAACTGGCCAACTCTGAAGTCTGCCAATCATGCCAGTTGTGCACTGCTGGTCCTACACCTGTCTATATCAAAGGGGGACCTGCTGCCTCCTCTGCCTAACTGGGCCTGAGAACCTGTCTTCATCTTCTCCCAAGGGAGGTCATTCTGTAAGGGACTGGTGGGGGCACCTGAGACTGCCTCTCCCAAGCTACAGACATTCACAGTACTTACAATGCCTGCTTGCTAATAGAGATCTGATATTTTGTCTGAGGCTTGACTAGAACTGGTAGTAAGGTTACAGGGAATGGAAAGATTATATCACCTTCTCGAACCACCAGACTGCATAACAAGGATCTGTCCTCCTTGGATGCCAGACTGGCTTAGGTTGATTATTTCACCAAGTATTTCCCCCACACTTTGCCCGTAACTTGGTAGCTCTTTTCTCAACCAGTTCTTTCGGTTAAGTCTTAGGTGGAAGCTTTAGATTACATAAGTTTTCTTTATTTGCTCTATAAACAGTCAGGTATCATATGATGTTGGTACCTATGTTATCGTTAAAAATAAGAGCTTAAAATAATTTGTGAAAACTGTATTAAAGACATAGATGATATACTGACTTTAAAATTAATAATCGTAATAGTTACACTCTACATTTGTTGGAAATACCAAGATTCTATGTTGTATTTTTAAAAAGTTATGGTAGAAACAGGAAGAAGAGATTTTTTTACCCCTACCTTGTAAGGATTTGAACAATTTTTAATGCTATTTAATTTAATTGTAACTAATAAATAATTAAATGTGATGTCCTACCTCAAACAGGTAAACAAATGTAGAGTTAGGGGTAATGGAAATATAACAAGCAACCATTGTACAGTAGTTAAAGCAGAATTTCACAGGACAGTTTCTTGTAAACAAACTACTGAATTTTATGATGACAAGACACAGAATAACGTATAAATATGGCAAGAAAGAGCCTTCCCAGGACTTGGCTTACTGTTTAAATTCTCTGCAAGTTCAAGGTAAATGTCCTGCCTTTACCATTATCTATATAACAAGGCAAAATGGCTCAGTCCATTATATTTCTGGAACTTCATGCCAAAACAGCTCCACATTTCTCAGTCTTCTGCTATTATAAACTTGGCGGCCTTTAGCATGAATTTTAACTTTAATTGGTGCTAAGTTAAAGAATTTGTAACCTGTAACTTTACAGTCTATGTTTTTCAGTAACAAAGCGCATTTTACTAAGTAATGTCCGGTTGCTGTGTTCCTCCTCCTCCGCATCCCCACGTCCTACTCCAAGGGAGGCTTTTCTGAACCTCCCTGGGAGCAGGGGCTGAGACCAGGGTAGTTTTTCCTCTATGTGTTTATAAACTTTGCATTCTCTTGCCTGTTCTGGAAGTCACAATTTCAAGCACTGACTGTTTCTGGGTCTTCTCATTTTCGTACCCATCCTGCTACTTTCCTTGAGGCAAACAGGAGTGTGTAGGAAAAAAGTGCATCAAGATGAATATTTCAAGATTTTCTCCCGCAACTCACATCAATCCTCAGAACCACAACAGATGTGGTATAATATCCAGTATTATCTGCGTTTCATAGCCAAAGATGCTGAGGTTCAGAGAAGCTATATGCCTGCCCCACATAACTGTGCCAATCTTCACTCATACCCTGATTTTCTTCAATATACACATCGCACAGGAGCCAGCTAGCCAGACCCAGCATGAGCCTCCATCTTCAGTCTCTGAATCTCATGCGTCTGTATTCTACCTCACTGCAGAAATGAATCAGAGAAGGTATGATGATTAATACTGATGTCAACTTACTGGACTGAAGGATACAAAGTATTGATCCTGGGTGTGCCAGTGAGGGTGTTGCCAAAGGAGATTCATACTTGAGTCAGTGGGCTGGGAAAGACAGACCCACCCTTAATCTGGGTGGGCACAATCTTATCAGCTGCCAGCGTGGCTACAATATAAATAGGCAGAAAAATGTGAAAAGTGAGACTGGCTTAGCTTCCCAGACTACATCTTTCTCCTGTGCTGGATGCTTCCTGCCCTTGAGCATCAGACTCCAGGTTCTTCAGTTTTGGAACTCGGGCTGGCTCCCCTTGTTCTCCAGCCTGCAGATGGCTAGAACCTTGTGATCCTGTGAGTTAATACATTCCTGTCTGGGTGCAGTGGCTCACGCCTGTAATCCCAGCACTTTGGGAGGCTGAGACAGGTGGATCACCTGAGGTCGAGAGTTCAAGATCAGCCTGGCCAACATGGTGAAACCTCGTCTCCACTAAAAATACCAAAAATTAGCCAGGTGTAGTGGCCAGCGCCTGTAATCCCAGCTACTTGGGAGGCTGAGACAGGAAAATTGCTTGAACCCGGGAGGCGAAGGTTGCAATGAGCTGAGATCATGTTACCTGGACAACAGGAGCGAAACTCTGTCTCAATCAGTCAATCAAATCAACTCATATATGTATATCCCATTAGTTTTGCACCTCTAGAGAACCCTGACTAATACAGAAAGGCATTCTGTGGAATGGGGATTTTTACCAGGAGGTAGGATCCACTGACATCCTGTTGACTGGGAAGCCATGTAAATACCATTTGGAAAAACCATACATCTTAAAAATGTCAACAACAGATACAACAAATCACCAAAAGGACCAGGGAATCTAGACACAGACTAGAAATTTATATCACATGAAGCCCGGCAAGCTAATATCATGGTGATGCTATCAGACTTTGGGGGAGGATGAGTTTTCAGAGGCTCTTTCTTCCAGGCTCTGCCTGTCAGCGTCTCCATCTTGCAGCATTCTCCATGCTTCTGTTTCTCCTTATGTTTCTGAAGGCTGCTGTTCTGGCTGCTTTGCCTTCGCTAGCTAGCAAGCCCAGGATTTTGTTTGTTCAAGTGTCTAGTATTTTTGATTGTCATCACAAACTCTTCCAAGGCTCTGAATACAACGTTTTAAAATAGCCTCCAGGATCCCTGGGGGTTATTAACTTACAGTGTGGCAGTTTAGTCACCCTGCAACCCTCCCCATGCCTACAGATTTTTTTCACAGTTCTATTTTCAAACAATAGATAACTACGTGGTGAGCATCTGTCCTATAGTATCCTGTTCCATGGAGAGGCTGGAGATACGCCTGTCTTTGGGGCAGGCTGGGAAGAAAGTGGACTGAGGTAACGGAGTTTAAAATGAGTTGGCTGTGGTCTTTTAAAAAAATTGTAGTAAAACATATGTAGCATAAAATTGACCATTTCCATCATTTTTTTAAAAGTACAGTTCAGAGGCATGAAGTTCATTCACATTATTTGGTAACCATTACCACCCCACCATCCATCTTCAGACCTCCAGAGTAAGTTGTGTTGTTTTAAGAGGGCCTGGCCCCTGAGATAGTTAGGGAACTGCACTGGGCAAAGTGGGACTGAATGAGTTGGCTTAGGTTGGCATAACACAATACCACAGACTGTATGGCTTAAGCAATGGCCATTTATTTCTCACAGTTCTGGAGGCTGGGAAGTCCAAGATCAAGGTGTGGGCAAGGTAGATTTCATCCTGAAGCCTCTTCTCTTGTTTTGTAGGCTGCACTATCTTGCTGTGAGTCTGTATCATCTCCTTTTTTGTATGCTTGTGAAGAGAGGCAGCAAGTTCTCTGGTGTCTCTTCTGATAAGTGCACCAACCCCATCACATGAGGGCCCCACCCTCATAATCTCAACTAACCCTAATTACCTCCCTAAAGCCCCATCTCCAAATACCATCAGATTGGAGGAATTGGAGGTCACGGATTCAACAAATGAATTTTGGAGAGCCATAAACATGCAGCCCCTAACAGTGATTTATCTGATGATTATGAAGGACCCATTAGAAACTGCTGGGATTGACAGAGTCCCAATGATGTTACCAGAAAAACATCTGATAACTAGAAATGGAGCTGTTCTAGGGGAGAAGTAGACCAGCAGGTGTTGGGAAACTGTTGAGAAAAACAGTCAGCCCCTCAGTCTGCCCTGTTCATTCTGAGAGACATGGAATAAAAGCACCCAGCAGATTAAGAGGTCAGCCGATGCTCTGTGTGGACAATAAAGTGGCCACGTGTGGATTACATCACATTTCAGGGAACAGATGTTGGAAGCTTCTCTGCTGAAAATTGACCCAAGGAAGGAAGAGTAGGGAATCAACACCTAAAGTATGACTAGAAGTCAAACAGCAATTTTGCGAGCATGAATTGAAGAAGAAACACACAGCACTCACTATATTTGTAGATGTCCATTTTTTTCTTATGCCTTTAAAAGTTGCTATTATTTTGTATGATAGCATACTCTGATTTAACTATTGTTTGGGTATCTATCCACCCAAACATCTTTGTTTATTTATATTTTTGGCAGCTGCTTTCATGCATTACTTTATATTTAATACATGTACATGGGCACATAATCCCAAAGGTACAAAAGGGTACACAGTGAAATATAACTCTCCTTCCTACCCTGACCCTCCAGCCACCCAAAGACAGCTCTTATTTCCAGCTTCTTGTGTGTGTTGTGTGTGTGTGTGTGTGTGTGTGTGTGTGTGTGTGTACCTGCACGTGCATATGGAAAACTTTTACACAAATAGCAGAATTATACACATGGTTCTGCACCTTGCTTGTTACCCTGTTATATCCTGGAACTCACTTCATATCAATACATATACAACAGCTTCATTTTCTGAAACAGCTTTATGGTATTCCATTGTATGTGTGAACCAGGATTTATGTATTTTTGGTCTCTTTCATTTGTTTATTGTCTGCCCTCGCCAAAGTTGTCTTTCATGAAAAGAGGGAGGATTTTGTTGTGTTTTCTCTTGTATCTTTAGCAATTATAACAAAGCCTGATAAACACATAAATATTTGTACTCTGGAGTGTTGGCTGACTACCTAATTTCATACCTGAGCAAGCTGAATTTCTGGAACAATCAACCCTCCATGGAGGCTGTACCAGTGTACTCTTCCACCACTAAGGCTGGAGTATACCTGTTTTCCCACACCTGTGCCAATACCTATGGTAATGCCCATACCCGCCAACATAGGGTGCTGCCAGGGTTCTTTTTTTTCTGATAGAGGAGAAATAGTATCTTAAGGTTTTATATTTCTATGTTTTTATTTTTCTTTGTATTTTTGTATTTTTATTATGATCGAGTTGCACATGTTTAAAAGCTTTTGTATTTTCTCTTCTGTGATCTGTATGTGTTGTTTGCAGAGAAACAGATTTCTCCCTTTGTCTGCGATGTGTTTGGACAACGTTTTTCCCCAGTATGTCACGCCATTTGAGGCTGCATATAGTCCTAGTCAGAACTTCTGATTTTTTAGAACTTTTCATTTTGATGAAGTCAAATTTATCAGTCTTTTCTTTTGGGGCTTCTTGGCTCTTGGGAGGGGGACCATCATAATTAGAAAAGTCTTTCTCCGTGTAGAATGATTTAAAAAATGTTCTCATGTGTTCTTTAGCACTTTTTCTAGTTTGTTAAAGTTTAAATCTGTGATCATCTAAATGTATTTTGGTGTTAGGAGTGAGGTAGAGATCTTTCTCCACTTTCCCTAATTGGTTATGATACTGCTTGGTGAATGGCTGATTTTCTTTTTCACTGACATGTTGGGTTATCTTTATTATTTATGAAACTCCCATATATTTGGGGGTAGATTGGCAGACTCCTTTATCTTTTCCATTGATTTACTGTCTATTCAATCATGAGTGTCGCATGATTGCAATTACTGCAGCTTTTAGTAGTTTTTCAGTGTGTTAGTACTGGCTCCCATTTTTCCTTACTTCATAAATGACCCACTATCATTGCATGATTATTTATTTATGTAAATTTTAGAATAAATTTCTCTATTGTTTCAAAAACCTGTTTGTAACATCTGTTGCAATTACTATAGATTAGAAATATTTGAAATCTTTATAATATTTAGAATTCCTATTCAATAGCTTTCTTTTTTTTGTGGAAACTTAATTTATTGCAGAGGTGGCATTACTAATCATTAGGAAAAATGATGGATGACAGAGTATGTGAAGCTGAGACAATTGGTTATCCATATAAAAAATAAGTTTGTTATCTCACATTATACATAAAATAAATATCTTCCTGGGGCATTAAAGTATAAATGTTAAGAGCAAAACTTAAAAAATTTGAGACTAAAATATAAGAGAATATCTTTATGACATTGGAATAGGAAAGGGTTTCTTTTTTGAAGTTCAAATCTTCTCCTTTTTCCTTAAATAATCTTAAAAAATATTTTTTCAATCACTTTTGGGTTTTTTTTTTTTAAAAACGTGATCAGTTTCATTTTAATTTTTTCTTGAGATCTATTTTGCAGATTTTTATGACTTTTTAAAGGCACTTTATTTTTGTTGCTATTGTAAGTGAAATAATTTTTCTATTGTATTTTCTAACTTCCTGTGGTTTTTATATAAAAGGCTATTGTTTACTTACTATTTATAATAGTTTTAAGGCTTATTCTTTCGAGTTTTATGGCATACAATTATACAATTTGTAAATAATGAGATTACTTCCTTCTTTCTATGTTTTATAACCTTTTTATTCCTTTGTCGTATTTAATTGATTTTGCTAGTATCTCTATATGAAATTAAATAATGACAGTGAAAGCAGACATTCTTAGTTTGTTTCCCTTTTATTTGAGATGGAGTTTTGCTCTTGTTGACCAGGGTGGAGTGCAATGGCATGATCTCGGCTCACTGCAATCTCTGCCTCCCGGGTTCAAGTGATTCTCCTGCCTCAGCCTCCTGGGTAGCTGGGATTATAGGCATGCACCAACATGCCCAGCTAATTTTGTATTTTTAGTAGAGATTGGGTTTCACCATGTTGGTTAGGCTAGTCTCAAACTTCCGACCTCAGTGATCTGCCCGCCTCAGCCTCCCAAAGTGCTGGGATTACAGGCATGAGCCACTGCGCCAGGCCTCCTTTTTTAATGGTAGTGTTATTAGTATGTTTCCATTAAGTGTGCTATTGGCCTGTGGATAGATACAGAGCTTTATCTATTTCTATTTTATTTAGTTTTTTATTTGGTCATGACTAGATATTGAATATTATTAATAGATGCCTTCTAAGTATTTTTGAAGCTCTCATGATCTTTCACTGTTGAATAAAATATATTAATCAATTTTCAGTATCAAATCATCTTTTGATCATTTCTGATTGTAATTCCTGATATTATTTGAACTTGAACATTGATTTTAAATATGGCTTTGTCGTCTAACATCTTATGTAAGATTTTTTAACGTCAATATTTACAAGTTGAATTTACCTATTTTAGTAATGTTTACTTTGCAAGGGTCCAGCTTCATAAAAAGAATTGGAAGTTTTACTTATGTTTTATGCCTTGAACAATTAAAATAGAACTGGAATTAAACCTTAAAGGTTCCACACAGTGACTTTGTGAAGCTATCTGGAATACTTTATTATGGAGAGCAGGTTTTATTTATTAACTGTATCTGTGATTTCTACTCTAATTGTTCCATTTTGGTTTTCTTTGTCAGTCAGAGCAATCTTGTAAAAGGCAAAATTGGATAGTGCTCCTTTCTTTCTCTTTCTTTCTTCTTCTTTTTTCTTTCTTTTTCTCTCCTTTCTTTCCTTCTTTCTTTCCCTCCCTCCCTCTGCCCTCCCTTCCTCCCTTTCTCTCTTCCTTTCTTTTTCTTATCCTTTTAAGGCAGTGTATTCTTTTTGTTACTGTAAAGCAAAATAATTTTCCATTGTATTTTCTAACTTCTTATGGTTTTAATATAAAGGATATGATTAATTTATTAATTTATTTCTCCTCTCTCTCTTCTTCCCTCTCTTTCATCTTTCTATATTTATTCTTTCTTTCCTCTCCTCCCCTTCCCTCCTCTCTCCTCCCCACCCTTGCCTGTCTTCTCTGCTCTTGTCTCCTATCCTCTTCTCTCTTTCCTTTCCCTTCCCCTTCCCCTTCCTTTTCCGTTCTCCTTTCCTTTCCTCCTTTTTTTTTTGACAGGGTCTCACTCTGTTGCCCAGACTGGAGTGCAGTGATGCAAATATGGCTCACTGAAGCCTGGACCTCCCAGGGTCAGGCAATCCTCCCACCTTGTGATTATAGGCATGAGCCACTGTACTCACCCTCTTCCTTTCTTGAGAGCATTAGCTTCTCATGTCTTTAGGCTCTAAAGTTCAAGGTAAAATTGGAACTCTTTCCTTGAGTTTCCTAAGCTTTCCCAGTTCATTTCCACTTCTCCAGATTCACCTCCTACTGCATTTCCACCAACATTCTACTTCATGATGTGCTTCTCCCACAAGTTACTTCTACTTCTGTGGTCTTTTTTGGTCATTCCTACTTTTCTATTAAAACAACATGGCATCTGACTTCTTAAGTATATTGGTATAGTGCTGAGCAAAGTACAATAATTTCTTATTCTCACTGCATTTGTGCATATTTCTGCAGTTAATTTCTTATTTTGTGTGTTTACATAGACTTTTTTTCCTAATTAGGGTAGCTAATATCTCTATTTTGCCTTAGTTTTTAAGAAACCACTTTTGTTTACTTATTTATGTATTTTACTTTTAATTATTTTTTGAGACAGTGTTTCCCTCTGCTGCCTACACTGGAGTGCAATGGTGTGATCTCGGCTCACTGCAACTTCTGCTTCCTGGGCTCAAGCGATTCTCAACCTCCTGAGTAGCTTGGATTACAAGCATGTGCCTCCATGCCTAACTAATTTTTGTGTTTGTAGTAGAGATGGGGTTTCACTGTGTTGGCTAGGCTGGTCTTGAGCTCCTGAGCTCAAGTGATCTGCCCACCTCGGCCTCTGAAAATGCTGGGATTACAGGCATGAGCCACCATGCCTGGGCAGAAACCACTTTAGAATTTACCTATTAGTTTTACAATTTTTCCCTTTATTCTACCCTTCTACTTATTTCCCCCGACTTTGCTAATTCCTTATTTATGTTAATAAAGTTAATTTTGTTGTTTGTTTTTAGCTTCTGGAGTTGAATCTTTAATATATTTAATTTTTTAAATCTTACATTTTTATAAGTAGTAAGGCTATGAGTTTTCCTCTGAGCACTGTTTAAGTTATAACCCACAGGTTTTGATGGCAAATGTCTTTATTGCTGTTAACTTCTATGATCTATACTTTTAGTTTTGGTGACTCTTAGACCCAAGAGCTGTTTAAATCAACTTTTATTTTAGGTAAAAGTACATGTGTAGATTCGTTACATGAAAACATTGTGTGATGCTGAGGTTTGGAGCACAGATCCAGTTACCTCGATAGTGAGCAGAGAACCTGATAAATGCTTTTTAAGCCCCCTCCACCCTCTAGTAGTCCACAGCATCTGTTCTTCCCATATTTATGTCTATGTGTGCTCAATGCTTAGCTCCCACTTGTAAGTGAGAACATGCGGCATTTGGTTTTCTGTTCCTGAGTTGGTTTGTTTAGGATAATGGCCACCAGCTCTCCCCATGTTGTTGCAAAGAACAAGATCTATTTGTTTTTTTAAGGCTGCATGGTATTCCATGGTGTATATGTACCACATTTTCTTTATCCAGTCTACCATTGATGGCAATTTACATTGATTCCATTTCTTTGCTATTGTGAATAGTGCTGCCATGAATATATGTGTGCATGTGCCTTTATTATTAGATAGAATGGTTTATATTTCTTTGGGTATATACCCGGTAGTGGGATTGCTGGGTTGAATGATAATTCTGTTTGTAGTTCTTTGAGATATCTCCACATTGCTTTCTACAATGGCTGAGCTAATTTACATTCCCACCAGCAGTGTATAAGCATTGTTTTTTTTACACACCTCATCAGCATCTGTTATTTTTTCACATTATGATAATAGCTATTATGACTAACATGAGATGATACCTAATTTTGATTTTGATTTGCATTTCTCTAATCATCAGTGATGTTGAACATTTTTTCATATGCTCATTTGCCATATATATTTCTTCTTTTGAAAATTGCCTGTTCATTCCTTTGCCCACATTTTAGTGTGGTTATTTGTTTTTTGCTTGTTAATTTGTAGCCTTGTAATATAGTTTTAAGTCTGATAACATGATGCCTCCAGCTTTGTTCTTTTACTTAGTATTGCCTTGGCTATTCAAGCTCCGTATTTTTTTTTTTTTTTTTTTTTTTGAGACAGAGTTTCACTCTTGTTACCCAGGCTGGAGTGCAATGGCGCGATCTTGGCTCACCGCAACCTCCGCCTCCTGGTTTCAGGCAATTCTCCTGCCTCAGCCTCCTGAGTAGCTGGGATTACAGGCATGCACTACCATGCCCAGCTAATTTTTTGTATTTTTAGTAGAGACGGGGTTTCACCATGTTGACCAGGATGGTCTCGATCTCTTGACCTTGTGATCCACCCGCCTCGGCCTCCCAAAGTGCTGGGATTACAGGCTTGAGCCACCGCGCCCGGCCAAGCTCCGTATTTTTTATTCCATATAAATTTTAAAACAGTTTCCTTGAATTCTGTGAAGAATGTCATTGGTAGTTTGATAAGAATAGCACTGCATCTGTAAATTACTTTGTGCACTATGGTCATTTTAACAATATTGAGTCTTCCTATCTGTAAGTATGGAATGTTTTTTGTATCATGCTGTTTGTGTCATCTCTGTTTTCTATAAGCAATGCTTTTTATTTCTCATTGTAGAGATTGTTCACCTCCCTGGTTAGCTTTATTTCTAGTTATTTTCTTCATTTGTGGCTATGGTGAATGGGAGTGCATTGTGATTTGGCTCTGAGCTTGGATGTTGTTGGTGTATAGAAATGCTACTAATTGTTGTACATTGAGTTTGTATTCTGAAACTGCTAAAGTTGTTTATCAGATCTAGGAGCCTTTGGCAGATACTATGGAGTTTTCTAGGATAGAATAATATTATCTGATGCAAAGTGATAGTTTGACTCCTTTCCTTCCAATTTGGATGCATTTTCTTTCTCTTGCCTGATTGCTGTGGCTGGGACTTACAGTACTGTATTGAATGGGAGTAATGAGAGTGGGCGTCCTTGTCTTGTTCTCATTCTCAAGGGGAATGTTTCCAGCTTTTGTTCATTCAGTGTGATGTTGACTGTGGGTTTGTTATAGATGGCTTTTATTATTTTTGAGCTATGTTCCTTCAATGGCTAACTTTGTTGAGGTTTTTTAACAGGAAAGGATGTTGACTTGTATAGAAAGCCTTTTCTGCATCTATTGAGATGATTGTGTGGTTTTGCTTTTAGTTTTTTTCTATGTGATGAATCACATTTGTTGATTTGCATATGTTGATCCAAACTTGCATCTCACGAATAAAGCCTACTCGATGATGATGTATTTTTTTTTTTTTTTGAGACGGAGTTTCGCTCTTGTTACCCAGGCTGGAGTGCAATGGCGCGATCTCGGCTCACCGCAACCTCTGCCTCCTGGGTTCAGGCAATTCTCCTGCCTCAGCCTCCTGAGTAGCTGGGATTACAGGCACGCACCACCATGCCCAGCTAATTTTTTGTATTTTTAGTAGAGACGGGGTTTCACCATGTTGACCAGGATTGTCTCGATCTCTTGACCTCGTGATCCGCCCGCCTCAGCTTCCCAAAGTGCTGGGATTACAGGCTTGAGCCACCGCACCCGGCTGATGATGATGTATTAGGTTTTAGATGTACTGCTGGCTTCAGTTTGCTAGTATTTTGATGAGGATTTTTGCATCTGTGTTCATCAAGAATGTTGTCCTGAAGTTTTCTTTTATTGTTATTGTGTTTCTTCCAGATTTTGGTATCAGAATGATGCTGTCCTCATAGAATGAGTTAGGGAGGAGTCCCTTATTCTCATTTTTTGGTAACAGTTTCAGAAAGAATAGTACTAAGTCTTCTTTATACATCTTGGTAGAATTTGTCTGGGCTTTTTCTGGTTGGTAGGCTTTTTATTACTGACAAAATTTTGGAACTCATTATTGGTCTGTTCAGTGATTCAATTTTTTCCTGGTTTAATCTTGGGAGAATCCAGGAATTTATCCATTTCTTCTAAATTTTCTAGTTTGTGTGTATTGTCTCTTAGGGTTTTGTGTATTTCTGTGGGGTTAGTGGTAATGCCTCCCTTGTAGTTTCTGATTGTGTCTATTTATATCTTCTCTCTTTTTTTCTTTATCAGCCTAGCTAATGGTCAGTTGATCTTATTTATTCTTTCAAAAAACAAACTCCTGGATTCATTGAACTTTTGTTTGTTTGTTTTTTTTTTGCATTTCAATTTTCTTCAGTTCAGCTTTGATTTTGGTTATTTCTTATCTTCTGCTAACTTTGGCACTGGTTTGCTCTTGTTTCTCTAGTTCCTCTAAGTGTGATGTTAGGTTGTTAATGGGAGATCTTTCTAACTTTTTGATGTGGGCATTTAGCATTATGGAATTCTCTGTTAACACAGCTTTAGTTGTGTCCCAGATATTCTGGTATGTTGTATCTTTGGTCTGATTAGTTTCAAAGAATTTCTTTATTTCTGCCTTAATTTCAGTGTTCATCCAAAAGTTATTCAGAAGCAGATTGCTTAATTTCATGTAACTGTATGATTTTGAGCAATTTTCTTAATATTGATAACTATTTTTCTTGTGTTGTGGTCTAACAGTGTGTTTGGTATGGTTTCAGTTTTTTAAAAATTAGCTGAGGATTGTTTTATGACTGACTATGTAGTCAATTTTACAGTATATGCCACATATAGATGAGAAAAATGTATATTCTGTTGCTTTGGGGTGAAGAGTTCTGTGCATTTCTATTAGGTCCTTTTGGTCAAATGTCAAATTCAGGTCCCAAATATCTTTGTTACTTTTCTGCCTCAATGATCTGTCTAATACTGTCAATGGGATGTTAAAGACTTCATCTATTATTATGTGGTTATTTAAGCCTCTGTAGGACTCTAAGAACTTGCTTTATGAATCTTGATGCTCATTTGTTGGATACATTTATATTTTGGACAGTTAGGTATTGGGTATACATGTATCTGGAATAGTTCTTGTTGAATTGAACTCTTTGCTATTATGTAATACCCTTCTTTGTCTTTTTTTTTTTTTTATCATTTTTGGTTTAAAATCTGTTTTGTCTGAAATCAGAATAGCAGCACTCACTTTGTTCTGTTTTCCATTTGCTTGGTAGAATTTTCTCCATCCCTTTACTTTGAGCCTGTGGGTGTCATTGTATGTGAGATGGGTCTCTTGAAGGCAGCATACAGTTGAATCTTATTTCTTTATACAGTTTGCCACTCTGTACCTTTTAATTGGGGACATTTAGCCTATTTACATTCAAGATTAATATTGATATGGGTGAATTTGATCCTGTCATCATGTTGTTAGCTGGTTATGCAGACTCAAATGTGTGGTTCCTTTACGGTATCAATGGTCTATGTATTTAAGTATGTTTTTGTGGTGGCCTTTCCTTTCCATATTTAACATTCCCTTAAGGACTTCTTATAAGGCAGGTCTGGTGGTAATAAATTCCTTTAGCATTTGCTTGTCTGAAAAGGATCTTGTTTCTTCTGCATGTATAAAACTTAGTTTGGCTGGATATGAAATTCTTCATTGGAAGTTCTGTTTTTTGTTTAAGAATGCCAAAAATAGGCCCCCAATCTCTTCTTGCTTATAGGGTTTCTGCTGAGAGATTCACTATTAGCCTTTTGGGATTCCCTCTGTAGGTGACCTGCCCCTTCTCTCTAGGTGTCTTTAACAGTTTTTTTTCATTCTAACCTTGGAGAATCTGATGAATATATGTATTGGGGATGGTTATCTTGTGTAGTATCTCACAGGGGTTCCCTGCATTTCCTGAATGTGAATGTTGGCTTTTCTAGTGAGGTTGGGGAAAACCTTGTGGGTGATGATATCCTTAAACATGTTTTCTGGGTCGTTTGCTCTTTCTCCCTCTCTTTCAGGAATCCCAAAGAGACATAGATTTGGTTGTTTTACATAATTCCATATTCTTTGGAGGCTTTGTCTATTCTTTATTGTTTCTTCTTTATTTTTGTCTGATTATTTTGGAGAACCTCTTTTTGAGCTCTGAGAGTCTTTCCTTTGAGCTTGGTCAATTCTGTTATTAATATTTGTGATTGTATTACAAAATTCTTGAAGTTTTTTAGCTCTATCAGATCAGTTTCGTTGTTTCTTAAAATGGCCATTTTGTCTTTTATCTCCTATATCATTTAATTGTGTCCCTTAGATTCCTTGGATTAGGTTTCAAATTTCTACTGAATGTCAACAATTTCCATTCCTACCCATATTCTAAATTGTACTTCCATCATTTCAGCAATTTCAGTCTGGTTAAGAACCATTACTGAGGAACCAGTGCAGTTGTTTGGACGTAAGAAGACCCTATGACTTTCTGAGTTGCAGTAGTTCTTGTGCTGCTTTTTTTCTCAGCTATGTGGGCTGATATTCCATCAGTTGTAGACATTGCTGTCCTTTGGATGGGTGTTTTTTTGTTTTTGTTTTTTTTCTTTTATCTTCTTTGATTCCCTTGGGGGGTTGATTGTGGTATAACATAGATTCAGTTGACTGGATTTGTTTCTGGGACATTGCAGGGGGTCATGGTTCAGATCTACACACTCCTGGTCAGCATGCCATAACTCTGGGAAACTGATACTAGGCCCCCAGTTTTGTTCCCTGGCCCCTGAAGGTCAGCAACCTTCTGTGCTGAAGGGGCTAAGGCGCTCTGGGTCTGCTGGCCACCCATTCTATTGGGTGGTGCCGGCCAAATCACTTTGTTGGGGTGGTGACAGTGAGCTCTGTGCTTCCTCGTGTGTGTCAGCAGCTGTGGCAGCACAATGGGCTGTGCATGTTGGCCTGGGTGGGATACCATCAGAAGTTGGGTTGCAGGATTCCTGTGCACACTCAAGCTGGTGGTGGGGCTCAGGCAGGGGTGGGGTTGCTGGTGTCTGTGTTCACACTCATACCAGTAGCAGCAGCAGCAAGGTGTAGAGCTGGGCAACTGGTCTTTGTGTGTGCTTTGGCACCAGTGGTGGTGGCAGTGTGGGGGATGGGTGGAGCATCCAAGTGCTAGCTCATTTGCACTGGCAGTGATGGCAGCACTGGGAGGTAGGAGCTGATGTAGGGAAGGGCAGGGCAGCTGGCATCTGCAACATTTTGTAAATGCTAATAGCTATTATAAGCTCCATGAGCTCCCTGTTCACTCCCATATCCCAGTATTTGGGATTTGTTAAATAAATGCTTTTTGATAGCTTGCATTTCTTTTTAGCTAAAATTTATATTCATGGTCTTGCTCAGTCTTGTCTGTTGATTATATTACAACATCTTTTTTTCCCCATCTAGTATATTTGCTATAATTTTTTGGCTTATTATTACTTATTAATTTTTGGTAATTTGTGATAGAGGTTTTTTTTTCTTCAGGAAATCATAATTTCTTTCAGAGTTTTTTCCTTTCCTTTTGTGCTCAGTCTTCCACCACCTTAAGATCAGATGAATATTCACCAATATTTTTTCTTATTGTGTTAAGGTTTATGTCTGATTCTTTAACTCTCCTGCAATTTATATCAAGGGTATGCTTTGTCATCAGAACTCTTAAGTTTAAAAATATATTTTATTATTTGAAAAATTATTTTTTGGCGAGAGCTGTGATGAGAATGTAAAGTGGAGTATACTCATTTTTTTCCATTTAATATTTTCCAAACTAACCCATGACTAAATTCAATTTTGACACTAACAAAAATAAAGAGCCAGCATGTTAGACAAAATCGTAGGACTAATTAAATAGAACACCAAACTAGCTTCATCTAGAGAAATTTGAAAATCTCTCACTGAAGACTTAGAACATGGGTTATATTTTGGAAATTATCATGAAAATGAATTTCAACATTTGCTGTGAGACAGAATAAAAATAAACCAGGTTCCAAAATCAGCCCAACAACCTTCACATATGGTTTTAAGCTAATTGAATATTTTTCTTGACAATTGAAGTAAAACTAAGAAGCTAAGTAATGATTATACTCATTGATCTTCCTATATTATGGCTTTAATGAGGATTTTGTTTTAGTTTTAATACACATGAAATGGGACTCAAAATAAATGACTGTTTTTTGCAACAAGTGAGTGTTGTTCTGTTCAGTGCTGCCACTCATCCTCATAAAACTGCCATCATTGGAGACATCTCTCAAAGTTGCCTTGTAAAATTGCCTTCAGAGCTGACAATACATTCCATGTGCAGTCCTCAGTATATTTCTAGAGGGTATATAAGTTTTGACAACAGTCTAAAGAAATCTGGATTAAAGATTGGGGCATATGTTTTCTGATTAATAAAAAATGAGACTATAATGTTGTATTACTTAAAACGTTGTGTTCAGCTTCAAGTAATAGAAAAATCCACTTATGGTACCTTAAAAAATGAATTAATTTTTTTGACATACTAAGAAGTTCAAGACTTGTGTCATGGGGATAGGTTATGCAGTGATGTCAGGGCTCACCTTGCTGCAATATTGTCTTTTATTCATGACTGATGCCCCAGGCATCACTTCTATGTGTGTGGAAGAAAGGGAAAGAGCAAAGAACATTGCCAGTGTTTTTCCTATTTATTAGAGCAACTAGTGATTGCTCCATTGTCCTGATCAAAACTGGGTCACACTGCCATCTCATCAGCAAGGGGACTGGGAAAGCTGGGAATAGGCTTGCCATGATTGGCTTGGACCAAGCATAATCCATAGCTTGGACTGGAGCTGCGGATGTCTCTTTAGATTTTTTGAAGAATATATTGATTTAGTAATGTGTGTGCTGTCACTTTATTAGAAAAATATCAATAGTACTTTTATTCACACTTTCCATATGTTTTGTTAGTATTTTTGTTTTGTATTTTTTATTAGATTGCGTTTTTACTTAAGATAAGGACTATGTTTATTTTTTATACCACCATGTATTTAGAATTCTGTGTAATTTCTGGCACTAAGGACATGTCTATTTAGTGATTAAATGTGTCATTAGAATTCTGTGTAATTTCTGGCACTAAGGACATGTCTATTTAGTGATTAAATGTGTCAATCAATTGAATTCCACATTTATTAAGTTTCTTCAAAATGCAACATGCTATGTTTGATATCTTACACATTCACGGACAGTTATACATGTGGCATGCATGATATCTAGGGGACTCATCCCAACTCAGGACATGCCAGGATATTCTTAGCAATAGGGTTTGGCTAAAAGTCTCAGGATTGATTACAAAACTGAAATTATAGGAGCCTCAGAAATACTAAAATACTAACTTTACTAGTGCTTTTGAATAAATATTGAACAAAGAATGGGAAGTATAGTAGCTAGAACCCTTCAGCTTTATCTCAATAAGGAGGCATTCCAGATTCCTGCTTTTGATATTTATTTTCCTAGTGTTGTGCTTCAGAGTGTGAATAATCCAGGGAGTTATACAGGCGTACAAACAAACGTGTATTACCATGCTCCAAAAAATGAAGTTTAGGGTTGTATAGCATGAGATTTGTGTGGTAGAAGTTCCTGAGTTAAGTTAATTCCTGAGAAAAGAAACAAAGTAAATAGATGGTAGACTTGGGAGCATGAATTATTAAACATGGGCTTTAGGTGCGTGATTTATTAAACATGGATTTTAGGCAATTACACAGAGGGTCCTCCCTTAGCAACATTAAAATTATAAGAGGACTAAAGAACAGTAGGATTCTGTGCTATAAAAGCCCAGAAAAACCAGTGAATGATCCAGGATTCTTTTCTTACAAAGCGGCAAGTAACCCAGTTCAAGCTACTCTTGCAAAAGAGATAATTAATCGGCTCACATGATTGGTAAGGCCAGGGTCTAGCTGGATGTAGAGGTGCAAATATCTTCAGTAGAATCGAATTCTCACAGCCCCAACTTGGTTCTGTTTTCCTTGCTGTATTGGTGTCTTATCACCTAGGTTGCTTTTTCATGGGAACAAGATGGATGGTTGTCTCAAATCTTGGTGTCACATTCTTTGAGCTTCACATCTAGAAGGAAAAGAAGATTTCTCTCCCAACAGTGAAACCAGTGCCGAGAGCCTGGCTTATTGATGTGAGTAGGGTCACATGGCATTTCATCTCCAATCCCTCCCAGTGGTCAGGAGGTAGGATGTGCTAGTTAGTTTGATCCACCACTCTCCACTCAAGGCTCAGGGCTATCAGGCAACCCTCACACTCTTTTCTTTCCAAATCGTGTCAGAATATCTGTGGCTATACACCTTCTGCAGCTTGCCTAGAAGCAGTGGTTCTCAAAGTGGGATCCTCGGACCAGCAATGTCAGCATCACCTGGGAACTTGCAAGAAAATATTTTTGGTCCCACCCCAGGCCTGCAAAGTCAGGACACCTAGGGATGTGACTCTCCTGTGCTTTCTCAAATCACCTAGGTGTTTCTGGTGCACAGTAGCATTTGAGAACCACTGGCCTGTAGAAAGGGACTCCTTATGAGAAAGAGGCCTCGTTTAAGGGGAGAATACATTTTCATAGTAATAATGGCAGTTTAGCCAAAGGTCAAATTAGATGAACTTCTAGAATCTATCAAATGCCAGAAAAAGAGAGAGGAGGAAAATAACCGCAAGAGAGATTGTTGTGTGCTGTCTGAACATGGCTATTTTGACCCTGAAAAAATGCAAATGCATTTTTGTTCCCTTACCACATACTCTGCAGTCCAGTAATAATGCATTGTAAACAGACCATATTAAAACAAACAGTTCTCTCTAGATCTTTTTTCAATATTTTCTCTAAATAGTTATTTGGTAATACACATTTTTCTGTTTTGTAGAGTCCCTAAATAGCAGAGGTCTCAGTTCAGAGGAGCCAACTCGTGCCTCCGAGTGCCAGAATGTTCGTGGAGTTTTCGTTTTACTAAATAAAGAACTCGAGCTGATGTCGACCCTGTGGTGGCACTGGGCCCTCAACCCAGCAGGAAAAATAAGGAACTCACAGTTCTTTTCCCTTCCTCAACCCAGAGCTGGTCTTAGACTAAATGGCGCCAAAGGGGAATCGCATCCTCTGGTTTCCCATTTCTTTTTTCTAGGCATTTATCTTCAGAAGGCCTGTATTGATGGACTTTGTCACAAAATTGGATACATGTTTTTAAACATCAGGTGACGTTGCCTTCGTTTATGTCACATGGCTAACAAATTCTCCTGAAGTTAAGGTTTTCTTGACTGGGTGTGTTGGCTCACACTTGTAATTCCAGTGATTTGTGGGGCTAACAAGGAGGAAGGGAAAATTGTTTGGGCCCAGGAGTTCAAGACCAGCCTGAGCAACATAGCAAGACCCCATCTCAACAAAAAATGCAAAAACTAGCCAGGCGTGGTGACATGCGCCTGTGGTCCCAACTACTCGGGAGGCTGAGGCAGGAGGATCTCTTTAAGTGATCCAAGAATTCAAGGCTGCAGTGAGCTGTTATCACACCATTGTACTGCACATGGGCGACAGAGTGAGACACTGTCTCTTAAAACAAACAAAAAACCAAACAACTAAACATAAAAACCCCAGCTTTCCAGCATAACACTTACCTGAAAGGTTAATATTAAAAAATAGCTGTAATGGAAGCTGACAATGTTCTGATATTAACTCTGTTATTTGATACCAGATGGCAGCTTTGGCAATTTGTTCTTCGTGTTTATTCCTACAGCAACTTCATTTAGCTATGGGTTCACAGAGTGCCTGTTAACGCTTCATTTCCTTTGTCTTGGAAGCGGGACCACCGGCTCCCTTATGACTTACTCTCTTTTGCACTCTGGGCCTTACAGATCCATGATCTTAGAGGTAGAAAGGATTTTGGCAGTTGATCATTACTTGCTGATTTTCCCTGAGGCAGACTGTATGCCCAAATGCCACATGATCACTTAGGATTCTAGTCATAGAGAAGGAGGCCCTCCCTCATCCATGGTTTCTGGGGGCTTGTATTTCCTATCTGCCCCTCCAAGACATTCTCTGCCATTAGAACTATCCTGAATTTCCTTTCCCCTGACAGTCAGATGCAGTATTCTGCAAGAGTTTGTTTAGTGTTTAAGCATGTGAGCTCTGGAGACAATAGATGTTCTAATCCTTACCAGGCTGCCTGCTGGCTGTGCTACTTGGGCAGGTAACTTAACCTCTCTGATCTTGACTGTAAAATGAGTATTAGAATAGCATGAGAGGGTTATGATCGGCAAGAGAGGAATGAATAGACATAAGCTGCTTAGACTCACGGCTGCTGCATGGTGAGCAGTCAACAGAAGCATTAGCAATTGTTTGTACCTTCCTGTAATTGTGCTTTTCTCTCTCTGCCTCATATCCCAAGTTGGAAACATGACTCATGTTCCCTTACAAGATGGGAAGGGTCATGTGAAGGGCAGGGGCGGTATCTACTCATCCTTTAGCATCTAAACCTCAGTATGGCATCTGAGACTTAATAGAAGCTCAAGAAATGAGTTTTGAGTAAATTGAAACCCCTCTGACCCCACCCTGAGCATATTTGGCAAATTCAAGAAAAACAGGCATCTGCTGCTCCTCTCTTTCACCTAAAAGTGAAGTCCTCCGGCATAATCACCTACAAGATCCTTGCCAAGATTTTTTTTTTTTTTTTTTTTTTTTAAACAGAGTTTGGGCAACAACTCTTGCTGCCCGGGCTGGAGTGCAAGGGTGTGATCTCAGCTCACCACAACCTCCACCTCCCAGGTTCAAGCCATTCTCCTGCCTCAGCCTCCCAAGTAGCTGGGATTACAGGCATATACCACCACACCTAGCTAATTTTTTGTATTTTTAGTAGAGACAGGATTTCTCCATGCTGGTCAGGCTGGTGTCGAACTCCCCACCTCAGGTGATCTGCCCCCCTGCCCCCCGGCCTCCTTAAGTGCTGGGATTAGAGGCATGAGCCACCATGCCCGGCCGGACATGGAGCTTTTGAATTCTTTGTCATGTCCTGTAGGTAGTCCAATTATCCTCTTTTGTCTCTTTTTATGATCCTTTTGGTCCCATCCCCGCTTTGGAACTCACTTTCTCATTCAGTAGCCCAAGAGCCACCAGGTGAAAAAAGAAAGCCACCTGAGCGCTCTTCAGGCCACATCCGCAAAAGGTCTATCCGTCACTCTGTGATTCTGTGCCAGGTCCCCAGGAAGCCTTCATCTCTTTGTTCTGCTGTATATTCCTGATGGAATGACAAAAGGCCTGATCAGTGAAACAGGAGGGCAGAAATAAATTAGATACCAATGCAGTGTACTGCGAAAAAATGTACTCATTGGTGAAACCTTGACCAACTCATATTATCCCTTAGTTTTCACTGTTCTTCCCTGCTGTTGGTCTGTGGAAGTGTTGAACAGCCTGAGCAGTGGACGAGTGTATTCATTCCCTGGGGTTGCTGCAATATACATGGTAAAATGAGTGGTTTACAACAAAAGACATACCGTCTCTCAAAGGTCTGGGGACCAGATGTCTGAAATCAAGATGTTGCCATACTCTCTGAAGGGCTCTAGGGAAGAAACTTTTATGATTTTCTTGTAATTTCTGGTGTCCTTGGTAATTCCTGGTGTTCCTTGGCTTGCACATGTCATATCTCCAATCTCTGCCTCTGCCTCTGTCATCACGTGACATTCTTTCCCTGTGCCTTCCCATCATCTTCTCATAAGGATACCAGTCACGTTGGATTAAAGACCCACCTTTCTCCAGAGTGATGTCACCTTAACAAATCCCCACTTTGGAAGCTGAGGCAGGTGGATCATTTGAGGCCAGGAGTTCGAAACCAGCCTGGGCAACATGGCAAAACCTGGTCTCTACAAAAATTACAAAAATCAGCCGGGCATAGTGGTCCATGCCTGTAGTACCAGCTACTTGGGAGGCTGAGATGGGAGGATTGCTTGAGCCTAGGAGTTCAAGACTGCAGTCAACCACGATCACACCACTGCACTCTAGGCTGGGTGTCTCAAAAATCCCCCCCAAAAACCAAAAACCCAAAACCATATTCCATCTGCAACAAGCCTGTTTCAAATTATGTCATATTTGAAACAATTGGAGGTTAGCACATCAACATATCTCTCTTGGGGGGACACAATTCAGCTAATTACAGAATAGGAGATGCTTTGATGTAGTTGTATGATAAAAGTTTTGATGTCATTGTGAGCTGGGCTTTTTAATATCTAAAAATAATACTGTTATGTAAAACCTGAAAATGACTGAAAGAAAATATTGCTTCTTCCTGAAGGAAAAGAAGGGAGATATGTTGGGGCAGATTTGAAAGTATGATAGAGAAAAAATGAACTCACTGCAACCACACTGAATCCAGCTCACTTAAGCTAGAGACAAATCGCCAAACCCTAGGAAGTATACAGCATTGGGACAACTGGATTTCTTTAAAAACAAAACAAAACAAAACAGATTTTTGTAATCCCAGCACTTTGGGAGGCTGAGGCGGGCGGATCATGAGGTCAGGAGATCAAGACCATCTTGGCCAACAAGGTGAAACCCGCATCTCTACTAAAAATGCAAAAAATTAGCTGAGTGTACTGGCTTGTGCCTATAATCCCAGCTACTCAGGAGGAGGCTGAGGTAGAAGGATCACTTGAACTGGGAGGCGGAGGTTGCCATGAGCTGAGATCACACCACTCCACTCCAGCCTGGGTGACAGAGCAAGACTCCATCTCAAAAAAACAAAACAAAACAAAACAAAACAAAACAAAACAAAACAAAACAAAACACAGCAACAAAAAACAAACTTCTGTTTTTTAGTGTTTAGTGTTCACCCTGTTCTCTCATTTACAATTGAAGAGAAGTGATCTCTTCAGGTTTCAATTTCTAACGGGAGATGGCTTCCAGTCAGATTTATTGGTCAAGGCTCTGTTGAAAATAAAAGAAACCCACCTGAAACTGAAGTTTCATGTAATTGAAAAGTTCAGAGGCAGAGCTAAATGAATGCAGATGTCCTTGATCCCAGGGTTCCAGCAATTTCCCCAGGAGGCTGTTTTTCTCCATCTCTCAGTTCTGCTCTCCTCTCTGGCTTTATTTTCAGTCACTGCGACCACTTCTTCCCCAAAGGCAACTGACCCATTATCCTGACTTATATCACCATTGATTAGTTTTGCCTGTTTTTGAATTGTGTCTAAATGAAATCATACTATGCACATTTTATTGTCTGCCTCTTTTACCTGATTAAATCATTGCACAATGTACTGAATTCTAAGAGTTATCCATTTGTGGATGCTGCCTATATGCTGTGTTTATGAGAGCCATCCATTTTGTTGAACATGGTTGTATTTCATTTTCAGTGCTAATGGTGTACTGTGCAAATATACTAAGGTGCACAATTTGCTCCTGTTTTACTGTAGACACTTCCCCCCAAGTTTTCACTATTACTGATGTTGCTGTAAACATTTATATATATATAATATATTTTAATATTTATGTATAAATGTTTGTGTATAATATATATTTTATATTTGTACATAATTTTATAAATTTTATAAAATTATGTACAAATATAAATAAACATTGCTGTAAACATTTATATACATATGTTGCACATAAACATATATATCTTAGAATTGCTGGGTGAGAGGATTTGCATGTACCCAACTTTAAGTTTCTTTGTTTTTTTTTTTTATTATTTTATTTTATTTCTGGGTCTCATTCCCATCACCCAGGATGGAGTGCAGTGGCACGATCATGGCTCATTGTAGCCTTGACTTTCTGGGCTCAGATGATCCTCCCATCTTAGTCTCTCAAGTAGCTGGGACTATAGGCATGTGCCACCACACCCTGCTATTTAAAAAATATTTTTAGTAGAGATGGGGTTTCTCCATGTTGCTCAGGTTGGTCTGGAACTCCTGGCCCAAGTGATCAGCCTTCCTTCGCCTACCAAAGTGCTAGGATTACCGGTGTGAGCCACTGCACCCAACCAGCTTACGCGTAGCTTTATAAGATAGTGCAGGACAGTTATCCTAAGGTGATTGAATGAATGTATATGCCCACCAGCTCTATGTGAGAGTTTCATTTGCTCTACGTCAGTCTTTTTAAATTTCACTGCTCTTACGGTGTTATGATTCCCCATAGTGCTGTTATATATATATATATATATGTATATATATATAACTGTTTCTTGATTATCCATAGGATCCGTGGTGATATTCAACTTTTCAGATGCAATATTGGAAATTTGTACCTTCTCACTTCTTGACCAGTTGTATTATTTTTTGAAAAGGTAATTTAGAAAAAAATCAGTTGTTTTGGTCTTTTCAAAGAATATTTTTTGACTTTGTTAATTCTGTTTTATATTTTTTTCTATTTTGCCAATTTTCCTCTTCTAGTCATAATTTTCTTCTTTCTACTTTTTTAAGTTTGTTTTTAAAAATACAATATTGAGATACATGCTTAATATTGTTTTTTAGTCTTTTTCTAGTACATGTATTTAAGGCTATAATTTACCTTCAAGTACCACTTTAGTGGTAGCCTTAAGTTTTGATATGCCATATTTTCATAATCACTCTATTAAAAATGTTTTCTGGTCTATTTTTATTTATCCTTTCACCTATTGGTTATTTAAAAGCATTTTCAAGCATTTGAGCATATTATATTATCTTTTATGTTGATTTCTAATTATACTGAACTCAGAGAATATTTTCTACATGACTTCAGATTTTGGAAATTTATTGAAACTTACTTTAAGGGCTGTCATATAGTTTATAGATTAACTTTAACTTTATAATGCTCCATGTGAACTTGAAAAAAAAAAGTGTATTCTGCTGTTGTTAAGTTCAGTGATTTTTCTGTCAATTAGGTTAAGTTTGCTCACATTTTCTATATTTTAACTAAATTTTTTGTCTGCTTATTTTATCAGTTACTTAAAGAAATGTATTAAAGTCTCTAAGTTTGATTGTGGATTTATCTATTTTTTAAAAATTTCACTTTAGTGATGAATCAGCATTCTTTATTTTTCCACTTTTTCTCCTTTATTAATTGTTAGCCATATATTCTTTTTCTCTTAATTTAATGATTACTCTTAGTGACAAAAGCATATTTCCTGGACATGTAAGTGTACAAATTGGTACTTTTCTTGCTTTCTTTGTGACGTTTCTCCACCTTTTGGGTTTAATTTTCATGTATTTTAAGTCCACAAGGAATTATTATTATTCTACTGTACCTTAAAAATTTATTTAGATTTACTGCATATACATCATATATACTCTTTCTTTTGGTCCTTATTCTGTCTTATATTTCTGGGATTTCCTCTTAGGTAATTTCCCCCAACCTTTTTTTTTTTTTTTTTTTTTTTTTTTTTGACAGAGTCTTGCTCTGTCACCCAGGCTGGAGTGCAGTGGCATGATCTTGGCTCACTGTAACCTCTGCCTCCTGGGTTGAGGTGATTCTCCTGCCTCAGCCTCCTGAGTAGCTGGGACTACAGGTGCGTGCCACCATGCCTGGGTAATTTTTTTGTATTTTTAGTAGAGATGGGGTCTCACCATGTTATCCACGATAGGCTTGATCTCTGACCTTGTGATCTGCCTGCCTCGGCCTCCCAAAGTGCTGGGATTACAGGTAAAAGCCACTATGCCCAGCCTCCTCCAGCATTTAATAACTTCTTTCAGTATTCTTTTTAAGCGTGTTTTGTTGGCAATTGGTTATTTAGTATACTTTGTCTATTTTTTGGTTTTTTAAAAAAATATTTTCACAGGTTAGGTAATTAGGCGGCCAATAATTTTCTTTCAGTACTTTAAAGGATAATGTTCCGTTGTCTCCTGACTTCCATCTTCCCTGTTAAAAAATAATCTGTAAGTCTTATCGACCCTGTGAAGAAAAGCTTATCTTCTCCCTCTGTTGTTGCTTTTCAGCAGTTCTACTACGATATGCTAATGTGTAACTTTTCTTTAATTTTACTTGAATATGGTAGTGTTTCTTAACACTATGACTTTGTGTCTTCAGTTTTGAAAGTTTTTCTTTTTGTTAACCTTTGAAAAAAAATTTTATCTTCATTTTCTTTTCTCCTAGGATTTTAATTACACATTTATTACACTCTTTACTGTGACCCATATGCCTCTCATATGACTTCTTGTACTTTTCATCGTCTTTTCTTGCTGCAGCTCAGTCTGGGAGTATAGCCATATCCTTTCTTCAGCTGCACTTAGCCTGCTGTGAAACCCACTTATTGAGTTATTGACTTCATGTATTCACTTTTCAGTTCTAGATGTTATATTTTATTCTTTCTTACAGATTTAAGTTTTCTACTAAATATCTCTACCTTTTATATATTTTAGTGAACATATTAATGTTATTTAGGAAGCCATAGAGGATAACGAATATCTGTATCATCCGTGAGTCTGTTTCTATGGTCTTTTTCCCCACTCTTGATTTTTGGTCTTTTGGTTCTATGCCCTTGTATGTCTGATACTTTTTATTTATTTTTATTTATTTTTATTTTTTATTTTTTATTTATTTATTTTTTTATTGCATTTTAGGTTTTGGGGTACATGTGAAGAACATGCAAGATTGTTGCATAGGTACACACACGGCAGTGTGGTTTGCTGCCTTCCGTCCCCTCACCTGTATCTGGCATTTCTCCCCATGCTATCTCTTCCCACCTCCCCACCCCCCGTCCCTCCCCCATTTCCCCCCAATGGACCCCAGTGTGTAGTGCTCCCCTCCCTGTGTCCATGTGTTCTCATTGTTCAACACCCGCCTATGAGTGAGAATATACGGTGTTTGATTTTCTGCTCTTGTGTCAGTTTGCTGAGAATGATGGTTTCCAGGTTCATCCATGTCCCTACAAAGGACGTGAACTCATTGTTTTTGATGGCTGCATAATATTCCATGGTGTATATGTACCACATTTTCCCTATCCAGTCTATCATCGTTGGGCATATGTCTGATACTTTTTAACTGGTTGTTGGAGATTATGTTTAAGAAATCGTAGGAAAAGTCCTTGGCTGATTAGCCCAAATTAACATTTTTTATTATTCCATTGTTTCTCCTTTATCAGCTGTTACTTATCCATTCTTTTACTTTTCTTTGAATATAGAAATTCGAATTTTAGCACAGTGTTGCTTATAAAGTAGCAAATTCCTCGAGTCCCCTCTCTGTCTGTTATCTTGGTTTATCTCCTGTCTACCTTGTTATCTCTCTGATTTTTTAAACAGGTAACTTAATTTTTTTCTTTGTTAGAAATCTTAGTTGTTCTAGTTCTTAGTGGGAGATACAAGGTAGCTTGTCATAGCTAGAAGCAGAAATCTCCTAGACGTCTTCATCCTTGTGTTATAAAATGCTTTTCTCTAAATATCTTAGGCACCTGAAACCATAGGCTTAGCCTCATTTCCTTGTGCTCAGAGAAGACTGTGGAGGTTACATATAATAAATAAAATTACATTTATTTCTTCTTATTATACATTGTATTGGTTTTTAGGAGGTTAAATTTAAAAAAAAAAAAAACTTGCTAAAAAATTCTCCTAACTTTGAGTCTTTAAGGGATGAAGTCTTTGAGTCTGTTCACTCCTCTATGCCAGCAGAAGACTTGGTTGTATTTCCCAGATTTATCTGTAGTTTAAGAAGGTTATATTATGGATATGGATCTTGCGGCTTCTATTAATGAAAGAAAGTGGTTGCTTTCACAACACTTCAATAGGTGGAAAATAACACGTCATTGGAAGTGTTGCTATGCTGAATTATGTAGAACTGTAGGCAGACGGACTCTGTTTCTGAAACTTGGCCTTAGACTATACCATGTCCTATTTGGGTTTGATTTTGATTTTGATTTTATTTGTGGGAATATGTTGGATTCTACATTCTTGACACGTCTCTATTCATAAAAAAAAGATTCCCTCTGTATAGGATTGAATCACTTATCAGTTTCTGATAAGGAGGCTGCTGTTTTTATACAGAAGAAGGATGAGCATTGCACTTCCCTGAATCATGATTAACTTTAGATAATTAATTCAACATTTATTAAAGCATTGTTGCCTAAAGTGTCTGTAGACACTACCTCTTGATGTGATCAATATGTTAAATGGCAAAGATGTGGAGCCTGGATTAAAAAACAGTTAAGCAACGAAGTTTATTTACTGGTGACTTTTCAGGGTGTGTCTTTATAATATACATTGTGAGTCTCCAAGGTGGGAAAGGGTGAATATAAAAGTGTAACACTTCCTAAATGAATCTGAACTATGTCCAACCTTAACTTTTTTACTAGTTCACAGAAAACTTACACTTTTGTTATAAGCCCTAGGTTTCATGATAATGCCGGGAGAGTAGGAGTGAAGAAATGTTGAACTAGCGCTAGATGACATGATAAATTTCTTTTCTTTCTACTCCTTATATTCATTTTGACTGTTGTCATGTTAAGAAATGTTTCCTGCTCTTGGCAGGAAAGTTTCTATAGAAACTAAGCAACCAGCCAAACAGAATGCTCAAAGCTCCTTCCTTCCTTTGGGAGTTAAGTATAGGTGATGGAAAGAGAGACAGAAGGAGTAATAGCTCCTGGGTGGAGGTCCCCTTGGTTATACTGGACACCTCCTGTCATTTTTTTTTACATTTAAAAATTTTTTGGCTCAAGCCTGTAATTCCAGCACTTTGGGAGGCCGAGGCAGGTGGATCACGAGGTCAAGAGATCGAGACCATCCTGGTCAACATGGTGAAACCCCGTCTCTACTAAAAATACAAAAAATTAGCTGGGCATGGTGGTGCGTGCCTGTAATCCCAGCTACTCAGGAGGCTGAGGCAGGAGAATTGCCTGAACCCAGGACGCAGAGGTTTCGGTGAGCCAAGATCACACCATTGCACTCCAGCCTGGGTAACAAGAGCAAAACTCCATCTCAAAAAAAAAAATTATTTTTCCATGAGTTGTTGAGGGTAATAGTGGTATTTGGTTACATAAGTAAGTTCTTCAGTGGTGATTTGTGAGATTTTGGTGCACCCATCACAGCAGTATACACTGCACCATATTTATAGTCTTTTATCCCTTCGCCCCCTCCCACTTCTCCCCATGTTCCCAAAATCTATTGTATCATCTTATGCCTTTGTGTCCTCATAGGTCAGCTCCCACATATCAGTGAGAACATACAATATTTAGTTTTTCACTCCTGAGTGACTTCACTTAGAATAAATAGTTTCCAGTCTCATCCAGGCCACTGAAAATTCTGTTAATTCATTATTTTTTATGGCTGTGTAGTATTCCATCACACACACACACACACACACACACACACACACACACACACCACAGTTTATCCACTCATTGACTGATGGGCATCTGGGTTGGTTTCACGATTTTGCTATTGTGAATTGTGCTGGTATAAATATGGGTGTACAAGTATCTGTTTCAAATAATGACTGGGTAGATACCCAATAGTGGGATTGCTGGATCAAATGTTATTTCTACTTTTAGTTCTTTAAGGAATCTCCACAGTTTTCAACGGTGGCTGTACTAGTTTACATTTCTACCAACAGTGCAGAAGTGCTCTCTGTTCACTGCATCCTCATCAACATCTACTGTTACTTGATTTTTTTATTATGCTCATTCTTGCAGGAGTAAGGTGGTATCCCGTTGTGATTTTGATATGCATTTCCCTGATCATTAGTGATGCTGAGCATTTTTTCATGTTTGTTGGCTATTTGTATATCTTCTTTTGAAAATCGTCTATTCATGGCCTTAGCCCACTTTTTGATGGGATGTTTTTTTTATTTTATTTTATTTTATTTTACTGATTTGTTTGAGTTTGTTGTGGATTCTGGACATTAGTCCTTTGTCAGATGTATAGATTGTGAAGATTTTCTCCCACTATGTGGGTTGTGTGTTTACTCTGCTGACTGTTCTCTTTGCTGTGCAAAAGCTCTTTAGTTTAACTAGGACCCAGCCATTCATGTTTGTTTTTATGGCATTAGCTTTTGGTTTCTTGGTTATGAAATCCTTGCCTAAACCAACGTCTAGAAGGGTTTTTCCGTGATCTCCTAGAATTTTTATAGTTTCAGGTCTTAGGTTTAAGTCCTTAATCCATCTTGAGTTGATTTTTGTGTAAGGTGAGACATGACAATCCAGTTTCATTCTCCTACATGTGGCTAGTCAACTATCCCAGCACCATTTGTTGAAAAAGGTGTCCTTTCCCCACTTTATGTTTTAGTTTGCTTTGTCAAAAATCAGTTGGCTGTAGGTATTTGGGTTTATTTCTGGGTTCTCTATTCTGTTCCATTGGTCTATGTACCTATTTTTATACCAATATCATGCTGTTTTGGTGACTATGGCTTTATAGTATAGTTTGAAATCAGGTAGTGTGATGCCTCCAGATTTGTTCTTTTTGCTTAGTCTTGCTTTGGCTATGTGGGCTCTTTTTTGGTTCCATATGCATTTGAGAATTTTTGTTTTTCTAATTTTGTGAAGAATGATGGTGGTATTTTGATGGGGATTGCACTGTATTTGTAGATTGGTTTTGGCAGCATGGTCATTTTCACAATATTGATACTACCCGTCTGTGAGCATGGGATGTATTTTTATTTGTGTCGTCTATACTTTCTTTTTTCTTTTTTTTTTCTTTTTTTTTTTTTTGAGACGGAGTTTCGCTCTTGTTACCCAGGCTGGAGTGCAATGGCGCGGTCTCGACTCACTGCAACCTCCGCCTCCTGGGTTCAGGCAATTCTCCTGCCTCAGCCTCCTGAGTAGCTGGGATTACAGGCACACACCACCATGCCCAGCTAATTTTTTGTATTTTTAGTAGAGACGGGGTTTCACCATATACTTTCTATCAGCAGTGTTTTGTAGTTTTCCTAGTAGAGGTCTTTTGACTCCTTGGTTAGGTATATTCTAAGTATTTTATTTATTTTTTGCAGCTATTGTAAAAGGGGTTCAGTTCTTGATTTGATTCTCTGCTTGGTCACTGTTGGTGAATAGAAGAGCTACTGATTTGTGTACATTAATCTTGTATCCAGAAACTTTGCTGAATTCTTTTATCAGTTATAGGAGCTTTCTGGAGGAATCCTTAGGGTTTTCAAGGTAAAAGATCATATTGTCAGAGAACAGTGACAGTTTGACTCCCTCTTTACCAATTTGTATGCCCTTTATTCCTTTCTCTTGTCTGATTGCTCTGGCTAGGACTTCCAGTACTTTGATGAAGAAGAGTGGTAACAATAGGCATTCTTGTCTTGTTCTAGTTCTCAGAAAAGATGTTCTAACTTTTTCGTATCCAATATTATGTTGGCTGTGGGTTTGTCATAGATGGCTTTTATTACATTAAGGTGTGTCCCTTGTATACTGATTTTACTGAGAGTTTTATTCATAAAGCAATGCCGGATTTTGTATAATGCTTTTTCTGCGTCTACAGAGGTGATTATGTGATTTTTGTTTTTAATTCTATTTATGTGCTATATCACATTTATTGGCTTGTGTATGTTAAACCATCCCTGCATGCCTGGTATGAAACCCACTTGATCATGGTGGATTATCTTTTTGATATGTTGTTGGATTCGGTTCGCTAGTATTTTACTAAGGATATTAGCATCAACGTTCATCAAGGACATTGGTCAGTGGTTTTCTTTTTTGGTTATGTCCTTTCCTGTTTTGGGTATTAGGGTGATGCTGGCTTCATAAAATGAATTATGGAGGGTTCTTTCTTTCTCTGTCTTGTGGAATAGTGTCAAAAGGATTGGTACCAATTATTCTTTGAATGTCTGATAGAATTCTGCAATGTATCTGTCTGGTCCTGGACTTTTATTTTGTTGTTGGTAATTTTTAAATTACCATATCAATCTTGCTGCTTGCTATTAACCTGTTAGGGTATCTAAATCTTCCTGATTTAAGCTAGGAAGATTGTATTTTTCCAGAAATTTATCCATCTCTAGTTTATATGCATAAAGGTGTTCATAGTAGCCTTGAATGATCTTTTGTATTTCAGTGGTGTCATTTGTAATATTTCCTGTTTTGTTTCTTTTTTGTATCTATTTTGTTTCCAAATAGATAAAATCTATTTGGATTTTATCTCTTCTTGATTAATCTTTCTAATCTATCAATTTGATTTCTTTTCAAAGAAACAGCTTTTTGTTTTATTTTATTTTATTTTATTTTATTTTTTTGAGACGGAGTTTCACTCTTGTTACCCAGGCTGGAGTGCAATGGTGCGATCTCGGCTCACCGCAACCTCTGCCTCCTGGGTTCAGGCAATTCTCCTGCCTTAGCCTCCTGAGTAGCTGGGATTACAGGCTCGCATCACCATGCCCAGCTGATTTTTTGTATTTTTAGTAGAGACGGGGTTTCACCATGTTGACCAGGATGGTCTCGATCTCTTGACCTCGTGATCCACCTGCCTCAGCCTCCCAAAGTGCTGGGATTACAGGCTTGAGCCACTGCACCCAGCTGTTTTATTTATCTTTTGCATTTATTTTTTCGTTTTTGTTTCAATTTTATTTAGTTCTTCTCTGATCTTAGTTATTTCCTTTCTTCTTCTGGGTCTGGGTTTAGTATGTTATTGTTTCCCTAGTTCCTTGTGGTGTGACCTGAGAGTGTCACTTTGTGCTCTTTCAGTCTTTTTGATGCAGGCATTTAGGGCTATGAACTTTCTTCCTAGCACCACCTTCGCTGTATCCCAGAGGTCTTCATAGGTTGTGTCATTACTGTCATTCAGTTCAAAGAACTTTTTAATTTCCATCTTGATTTTGTTTTTGACCCAGACGCTCATACAGGAGCAGGTTATTTAATTTCTATGTCCTTGCATGGTTCTGAAAGTTCCTTTTGGATGTTGATTTCCAGTTTTATTCCACCGTGGTCTGAGAGAGTACTTGATGTAATTTCAATTTTCTAAATTTATTGAGGCTTGTTTTATGGCCTATCATGTGTTCTGTCTTGGAGAAAGTTCCATGCACTGTTGAATAGAATGTGTATTCTGCAGTTATTGGATACAATGTTCTGTATATATCTGTTAAGTCCATTTGTTCCAAGGTATAGTTTAAATCCACTGTTTCTTTGATTGACTTTGTCTGTCCTGATGACCTGTCTAGTGCTGTCAGTGGAGAATTGATGTCTTCCACTATTATTGTGTTGCTATTTCTTAGGTCTGCTAGTAATTATTTTATTTGGGAGCTCCAGTGTTAGGCACATATATGTTTAGGATTGTGATATTTTCTTGTTGGACAAGGCTTTTACCATTATATAATGTCCCTCTTTGTCTTTTTAAACTGCTGTCACTTTAAAGTTTGTTTTGTCTAATATAAGAATAGCTACCCCTGCTTGCCTTTGGTGTCCATTTTCATGAAATGGCTTTTTCAACACCTTTACTTTTTTTTTTTTTTGAGATGCAGTCTTGCTCTGTCATCAGGCTGAAGTGCAGTGGCATGATCTTGGCTCACTGCAACCTCTGTCTCCCAGGTTCAAGCGATTCTCCTGTCTCAGCCTCCCAAGTATCTGGGACTACAGATGTGCACCACCATGCCCAGCTAATTTTTGTATTTTTAGTAGAGACAGAGTTTCACCACATTGGCCAGGATGGTCTTGAGCTCTCAACCTCATGATCTGCCCGCCTTGGTCTCCCAAAGTGCTGGGATTACAGGCATGAGCCACCACACCTGGCCCCTTTGCTTTAAGTTTATGTGCATCCTTATGTGTTAGGTGAATCTCCCGAAGGCAGCAGATAGTTGGTTGGTGAGTTCTTGTTCATGCTGTGGTTCTGTATCTGTTAAGTGGAGCATTTAGACCATTTACATTCAATGTTAATATTGAAATGTGAAGTTCTGTTGCATTTTTCATGCTCTTTGCTGCCTGTGTACTTTCGTGTTTTTTTGTTTTTGCTTTTTAACTTGTGTTTTTGCTTTATAGGTCCTGTGTGATTTATGCTTTAAAGAGGTTCCATTTTGGTATGTTTCTAGGATTCGTTTCAAGATTTAGAGTTCCTTTTAGCAGTTCTTGCAGTGGTGGCTTGATAATGGCAAATTCTCTCAGCATTTGTTTATCTGAAAATGACTGTATCTTTCCTTACATATGATGCTTAGTTTTGCTGGATACAAATTCTTGTCCGATAATGTTTTGTTTGAGGATGATGAAGATAGGACTCCAATCCCTTTTTACCTGTAGGGTTTCTGCTGAGAAATCTGCTGTTAATCTGATAGATTTTCCTTTTTAGGTTACCTGTTCTGTCTTACAGCTCTGAAGATTCTTTTCATCTTCCTTAACCTGATGACAATGTGTCTAGGTGAAGATCCTTTTGTGGTAAATTTTCCAGGTGTTCTTTGTGCTATTTGTATTTGGATGTCAGATCTCTAGCAAGACCAGGGAATTTTTCCTCAACTATTACCCCAAATATGTTTTCCAAGCTTTTCAAATTTTCTTGTTACTCAGAAACACGAATTATTCTTAGATTTGGTTGTTAAACATAATGTCAGACTTCTTGGAGGCTTTGTTCATATTTTCTTTTTCTTTTGTCTTTGTCTCTATTGGATTGAGTTAATTTGAAGACCTTGTCTTCAAGCTCTGAATTTCTTTCTTCTACTTGTTCAATTCTATTGCCGAGACTTTCCAGAGCATTTCACATTTCTAAAAGTGTCCAAAGTTTCCCGAATTTTTGATTTTTTTTTCTTTAAGCTATCTATTTTCTTGAATATTTCTCCCTCTACTTCTTGTATCACTTTTGGGATTTCCTTGCATTGGGCTTTGCCTTTCTCTGGTTCCTCCCTGATTAGCTTAACAACTAACCTCCTGGATTCTTTTTCAGGTAAATCAGGGATTTCTTCTTGGTTTCGAACGAACCATTGCTGGTGAACTAGTATAAGTTTTTGGGGGTGCTGATGAACCTTTTTTTGTCATATTACCAAGGTTAGTTTTCTCGTTCCTTCTTATTTGGGTAGGCTCTGTCAGAGGGAAGGTCTAGCTTGGAAGGCTATTGTTTAGATTCCTTTGTTCCACTGGGTGTTCCCTTGATGTAGTACTCTCCCTCTTTTCCTATGGATGTGGCTTCCTGTGAGCTGAACTGCAGTGACTGTTGTTTCTCTTCTGGGTCTAGCCACCCAGTGAGTCTACCTGGATCTGGGCTTGTACTCGGCAGAGTCTTGTGATGTGAACTGTCTGTGGGTCTCTCAGCCATGGATACCAGTGCCTGTTCTGGTGGAGGTGGCAGTGGGGGTGCAGTGGACTCCATGAGGGTTCTTAGCTTTGGTGGTTTAATGCACTATTTTTGTGTTGGTTGGCCTCCTGCCAGGAGGTGATGCTTTCCAGAAAGCATCAGCTGTAGGAGTATGGAGAGTAATTGGCAGTGGGTTGGGCCCAAGAACTCCCAAGATTATATTCCCTTGGTCTTCTGGTACCAGGGTGAATAGGGAAGGACCGTTAGTTGGGGGTGGGGCTAGGTGTGCCTGAGCTCAGACTCTCCTTGGGTGGGTCTTGCTTCACCTGCTGTGGGGGATGGGGATGAGATTCCCAGGTCACTGGAGTTGTGTGCTTAGGAGGATTATGATTGCCTCTGCTGAGTCATGCAGGTTGTCAGGGAAGTAGGGGAAAGCCAGCAGTCACAGGCCTCACCTGGCTCCCATGCAAACAGAAGGGCTGGTCTCACTCCCACCATATCCCCTGCAACAGCCCTGCGTCTGTTTCCAGGTGGAGGGCATGATGGGCTTGAAAACTTGCCCTGAGCTATCCACTTCCAAGTAGTGAAAGAAAAGGGCTTTGTTCTTCCCCTGACTGTGGAGTCTGCACATTGGATTTGCTCCCTCCACTGAGTTCTGGCCAGGAGGCTTCTCACCCCATTCAAATTGTCACAAAATTCAGCTAGAGATTTCATTCTTCCTGTGGAGTTTTACCCCCTGCTCCTCTGGTCACCCTCCTGATGGATCCCCATGGTGCCAGGCAGGAATGGCCTGCTAGGGGACACAGCTCCCAGGGCCTTTTTGCTACTTCCTCTTCCCTTTTATTTCACTTGGCTCTCTAAATTCACTCAGCTCCAGGGAAAGTCAGAAACTTCTCCTGCCAACAGACCTTCAGCTCCTCCAATGGATGTGTGTGTTTTGGAGAAGAGGGTCTTTCTTTCCCATTTCTGCAACTGGGGCAATCACAATATTTGAGGTGCCTCTGGGTCCTATAGAAGCAGTCTGCTTCCTTCAGAGTGGTTGTGGGTCCTCTCGGGATTGCTGGTTTGTTCTTGCAGTTGATTTGGAGCTAAAATTCACAAAGTGAGTTTCTACACGCTACTATCTTCAGAGCTGCAATCTAGTCCTGTCTTCTATCTTCCATGATGATCGGAAATCAACAACTATCTTGAATTCACTAGATGGCTTGGTTTCCCAGCAGTGAGTTGGTTTCCTGGTGGTGACTTGGTTGCTAGAATTCACAGTGGTGGATGAGAGTAGGATGAACCTGAGATACCCTGAGTCCTCTTTGAAAGAAAACCAGGGCAAGCCACGTCTTAGAGGATGAGTTTTGAGGGTAAGCCATCCCAAACCATACCTTTATGCCCATCCCCTTACTCAAGGCAACCTGGAGGAGAAAAGAGGCTACAGAGTTATCCTGAGAACAGTGCCTTATTTATGTCACAAATAAATCTCTTTTAAGCCACCATCTGATTGTCTTCTCTTTTTCACGAGACCACAACATTTCTGAGTTATTGAATACCTATCACTGGAGTGTTGTGCATTTGTGTGTATGTATATGTGTGTGTGTGTATATGTGTTGGGAGGCTGGGGGATGTATGTCCCCATACTTAGTACCTCCAGATCCTGCATAGAATAGCAGCTCCTTGTAGATAATAGGGAGTCAGAGGTAATCTTGCCTTCTATTTGATAACAATAGTGTAGCCACTTCTCTAAGGTGCATTTGGAATAAAGGGAACACTTAGAGTGCTGGGGAGATAAATTTTAGATAACAACAGATGACATATCCCTTGCACTAAACCCACACCAGGGCACCTGAGTTGGCTGTTCCTGTCACTCTAAGTAGAGCTGCTTCAAATAGCTTTGGTGGTAATGGTGATGGGTTCAGGAGGAGAGGATGTTATTTTCCTTGAGTCTTCCAGAGAAATTTCATAAACAGTTTGCTTAGTGTGTTAATCTGTACATCTGGGAAGCATAATGCGTCCTTGGCACCACAGCCCACTGTGACGTTCGTCAGTTGCCTCTTGCAGAAAGAGAAGGAGTTGAGTCCCTCTATTTAGAGTATTGGGTATTTTGGTGTCTATTATTTAGAAAGTTGTGATTGGAATCTCTCTTCAAGCTGAAATTATTTTTGTCCTCAAATAATCAAAGCCAGACTCCCTACAGGAGGTTGCAGGGTGGTGGCTGGTACACTTGAGTAGAACCAATTGCTATCCTGCAAACCTCATCACTGCACTAGTGAGCTGTACTATGCAAATTGTTCTGGAGAGGCTTGGCCTTATGGTTTTGATATGTGGCAAGGCTGAGAATACAAATATACTTTCTCTAGGATAAACAACATAAAACTATAGCTTCGTTGATGATGTTTTGCCTTGATTTTAGAAAAGGAGATGACAAATTAGACATCAAGAGTAAGTTATAGTCAGTGGAATCTAGTTTTCAATTTCTTTCCCTACCCTACCATTGAGTGTTTGTTTCATTTTTGCAAGACTTTAACCCTCTTTCTGATATAGTCACTTATTTTTTCCATCTGAATCAAAGATTTGAGAGTCACTATGCCAAATGCTATGAAGATAAATTTTGAAAAGCAAAAGACTCTGACCTATGGATTTTCTCCTTTCCCCATTTTTCTGCCGCTTACCTTTGTCACAGTGATCATCCTCATTATCATCACCATCATCTCCTAAACAGTCTCATTGATGCTGGTATTATTAACACTTAAACTTTATTTCTGTCATTTACCCCACACATCATTACCAGATTTATCTTCCTCAGACAAGTCTTTGATCCTGATATCATTCTAGTTCCACACCTTTTCCTGGTCAGTGTCTTTGCATCCCTGAGCTTGAAGTCCTGTACGATCTAGACCCAACCTTCCTGTCTTGCTTCAGCACCCAGTGCTGCTGTGAGACCTCTCCTTGTACCATGCACACCCAGGACTCACTTGTCTTTGCACATGTTTCCCCCTGTAGCAGAAACACATTTTCCTCCATCTCTTTATGTATAAATGTCACTTCATGATGTAGCTGAAATGCTACTTTCTCTACCCTTCCCCGTGGCAGCCTTCCTCTTCTAATTTCCTTCCACGATTAATCTGTTCCTTTATGGTGTCACTTACTGCATTTTACACACACACACACACACACACACACAGACAGACACACACAGACACACACACACACACACACACACACACACACACATATATATATATATATATATATATATATATATATATATATATGGGCCTCACCCAGCTCCCATGCTAACAGAAGGGCTGGTCTCACTGCCACCATATCCCCTGCAGCAGCCCAGAGTCTGTTTCCAGGTGGAGGGCATGATGGACTTGAAAACTTGCCCTGGGCTATCTGCCTCCAAGCTGCAAAAGAAAAGGGCTTGGTTCTTCCCCTGACTGTGGGGTCTGCACACTGGATTTGCTCCCTCCCCTGAGCTCTGGACTGTGGAGTTTTACTCCCTGCTCCTCTGGTCACCCTCCTGATGGATCCCTGTGGTGTCAGGCAGGACTGGCCTCCTAGGGGTTGCAGTGAGCTCCCAGGGTCTTTCTAAAATATTTGTAGATAAAAATATTTTATCTTCTTGAAGCCTGAGTTAGAATCTTCTTGAAGGTCAAGTTGTTCACCTTGTTAGACTTGCATGTGTAGTACAGTGCAGCAGGAGTGGTACTTTTTTTTAAAAAAAACAAAACAAAACAAAATAGAATCTTGCTCCATCACCCAGGTTGGAGTACAGTGGTGCGATCTCAACTCACTGCAATCTCTGCCTCCTGGGCTCAAGTGATTCTCCTGCCTCAGCCTCCCAAGTAGCTGGGATTACAGGCTTGAGCCACCACACCCAGCTATTTTTTTTTTTTTTTTTTTTTTTGTATTTTTAGTAGAGACCAGGTTTCTCCATGTTGTCCAGCCTGGTCTCGAACTCCTGATCTCAGGTGATCCACCCGCCTCTGCCTCCCAAAGTGCTGTGATTACAGGCGTTAGCCACTGTGGCCAGCTGGAGTGGTCCATTTTTATCTTAACTTTATCCACACTTATTTCCCAGAGGGGACTATGTATGTTCTCAGTGTTTTGCTGTACTAATTTGTGAAGCAAGTCAGATGGCTCTGAATTGCTCTTCTAAACATATTGTACTTGAGGTCACTTTTTTGCATCTAGAGAAAAGGAATGGGGCAGGCCCGTGTAAGATGCGTTTTAATGGGCCTCTTAGGTATGGAGCAACAGAAGCACCATTCTCTTCCCCCTACCAACCCCCTCCAACCCATCCCACCTCACCCACCAGTCCCCACACCACATGCTGGGCTTTCCAAACTGCTGTCAATCATTTCAGTCTCCTGACAGCCTCTCCATGAGGAAGGTAGAACCAGCTGTGTAATCATCCCAAGTTTGAAGAATGGTGAGGAAAAAAGTCACAGAAAACCTTAAATGACTTGTGAAATTGCATAGCTTGCTGGCAGCCAAGTGAAGGAAGGACCTCAAAACCTTTTGGATTCTTATTCCATAGGTGCCTACCAGATGAGCTGGTGATTCCCACCCCTGCCTTTTTTAGAGAGGGTCTTGCTCTGTCACCCAGGCTGAAGTGAGGTGGCGGGATCATGGCTTACTGCAGCCTCAACCTCCCAGGCTCAAGCGATTCTCCCACCTTAGCCTCCCCAGTAGCTCTGACTACAGGCGTGTCACGCAGCTAATTTATATGTATATATTTTTGGTAGAGATGGAATCTTGCTGTGTTGGCCAGATGGGTCTCAAACTCCTGGGCTCAAGCGATCCTCCTGCCTTTGCTTTCCGAAGTGTTGAGATTACAGGTGTGAGCCACTGCACCCAGCCTGATTTTTCCCTTTTTTATTAGGACACAGTCATACTGGATTAAGACCTACCCTAATGATGTTATTTTAACTTGATTACCTCTTCAAACACCCTGTTTCCAAACAAGGTCATATTCTGAGGTACTGGGAGTTAAGACCTCAGTATATCTTGGTGGGAGAGACCCCATTCAACCCATAACAGAAACCAATTTGGATTCTCTGACCCATGACCAATATGATTCCCATACGGACCCTTCCTTTCATCTGATTCCTTTTCCTGTGTCCAGAGTCGAGAGCAAAAGGTTTTACATGTTAAGTGGAGGGATTCCGTAGGTGTTTTGGAAGCAGCTTGAGCTCCCCCTCACATTGATAATGTCTTCAAGGTGTCTTCTTTACCTTAGAGCAGACCGATTTGCTTTCAAAAGAAGAGGCTGGGTTGTCCCCAGTCACTCTAGCTAGGCCAGTTCAGAACCTCTGAAATGCACTTGGGAAACTTCCGGCGAATGCCATCCAATCCCTGAAGCAGAGGGGACTGCAAATGTGGTGGAGGGCAGGAGGAAGCTGGCACCCACGGTGGGAGGCAGGGCTCCGTCATCCCCTCTCGGCCCAGGCTCCTTCTCACTGGCTCCTGCTTTTTCCCGCCTGCACATCTCATATCTGCAGCTGTTTTCTTGGGCTCCTTGCTGCTGGAACTATGAAATCAAGTTAACAAGGGATAAACCCAGAAGGAAATGGGAAGGACCAGAGACTTGCTCAAGGCTCAGGTGGACTCTGGTTGGAAGAAACCCGCAGGTGTTCGCTTGGTTGGTCTGTGGTCCGGGTGGAGTGAGGGGCAGGGAAATGTGTCCCACGGGGTGGGGCTAGGGGGCCTGAGGTTAACGTAAATTGGATATTCTTGCCAAGAAGAGGGTATGGGGGGATGCCTCCATGAGGAGAGATCTGAATTCTCAGCTGTTATTTCTTCCCCTTCCTTTTTTCCTTCCCGAACTCCAGCTTTTCTAAAACTCTCTCCTTCATCTTTCTGCTTTTCTGCTGGCTTAGCCCAACCCCCTCTCCCTGACTCTCAGCACCGTAAAAAGAAGCCGAATCTCCTTGCCTGAGTTCAGAGCAGATAATAATATCAGTGGCTATAAAGACGACGTCTAATTGCGTGGTGTCTGGAGGTTTACACAGTTCTTTTATTTATATAATCTTATTTTATAATCTGATAAGGCAGACCTTTTACAAGCAGATCTGTGTGGAAGGACTGGGGCCCGGGGAAGACCAGCAGCACCCCCAATCCTCATAATGACAGGCAGGAGGTTTCTTGTGTGGAATAAGGAAGACCTAACCACAGAGAGGCTCTGCAGGCACAGGCGGCAGGACCTGCTGGGCACAGCTCAGCCGTTTCTGGGGCACTGCACTCTCTGGGGTATTTTGGAGGCTGCTTCTAGACACATTGGGCAAGTCCTTCCTCAGGCTTTCCAATATCCACCCTTCGGTGGCCAGGGACTAAAATGAAATTCACTTAAACACTTCCCTATAGTATCTACTCTATGCTGGCCCCTCCAGGGACATTGGAGACGGGACTAATGAAGGAGTCCTATATAAACATTTGTTGGACACATGTTTATACACAGAGCCTGTGCGGTGTATAAAAAGAGAAGCAAGGACGCACACCTGTAGTCCCAGCACTTTGGGAGGCCGAGGCAGGTGCATCATGAAGTCAAGAGATGGAGGGCATCCTGGCCAACATGGTGAACCCCCATCTCTACTAAATATACAAAAATTAGCTGGGCATGGTGGTGTGCTCCTGTAATCCCAGCTACTCTGGAGGCTGAGGCAGGAGAATTGCCTGAACCCAGGAGACAGAGCTTGCAGTGAGCTGAGATCGCACCATTGCACTCCAGCCTGGCGACAGAGTGAGACTCTGTCTCAAAAATGATAATAATTAAAAAAAATAAAAATAAGTTTTAAAAAAAGAGAGAGAAGCAAAATGCAGATAGTTTCTTCAGGGAAGACATTTGATTGGGAATGAAGAGCTGGGCAAAGGAAGGATTTATCTTTCCAACAGCTGCATGTTCTGGAGTAAGCCTGCTGGGGACTGGCAGCGGGGGCCATGGTTGCAGTGGATGTCTACAGGAAGCACGTTTCCTGATGGTCCCTACTCGCCTGAGAAGGCATGATCTCCAGGGCCAGACAAAGGGATAGTTGCTTGAACTGACATTCTTTACACACGGGCCCGGTAAGAGTGTGTGTGGCCAAAGCCCTCTTCTGTTTCTCTGTTCTTTGTAAACGGGGCCAATCCTATAGCTTCTGTGTTTTCCAGGCTCCCGGGTTGGCAGGCATCAGGCCAAGGTCTGTCAGTGACAGCCTCAAGAGTGGAGGAGGAAAGGAGAGGTGAGGGTATCTGCCTCCTTCCCGCTCTGCTTCTGGAGGCTTCTTCAGCAACCCCTGCCTCTCCTCCGTGGCTCTAGCTACCACCAAACAGGCTCCAGTGGGTGGACCCGGGACTCCTGCCACTCTGCCTCCTTCCCTGTCTCTCCAGCAGGAGGCAGTAGGAACCTCTAGCTTTTGCTAATCTTGGGGTTCCATCGTCATCTTCCACTTGACTTCTTAGGTGATCCGTCACCTGGAAATCCAGTTTCCTTCATGAAAGCCCCTCTGTTGTAAATAGTCTAGTGGTTTTGTTTCCCGGTTAGATCCTGATTGATAAACCCTTCTGATAAGAAAGAGCCAAAACTCTTGGGCATCTTTGGCAGATGGCTTGGCAAAGCCCCTCCCTCCAAAGTCCAGCCCCCTCCACAGAGCCAGGGCCCGTCAGCTCGGGTTAGCCTTTTCTTGGATCGAAGGGTTGGAAAATTGGGCTCTGTGATTTGTTGGACACATGTTTATACACAGAGCCTGCTCGGTCCTACAGATTTCATGACTCCGAGACGTTAACTGACTTCCAAGTTTTATATATTTCCATGTTTAAAAAATAAATTTGGCGCAAAGATGAAAGGGCTGGGAATAATTTCCATGCCCTCATTTGTGTGCTTCAGATACTGCTACTGACATTTCATAAATATTTTAAGACTTTCTTCACCTTCTATATGTCAAGATAAAAAAAGTCATTTTTAGATAATAGCTAGGTTTGTGGGTGGTGCTTCCTTCTTGATTGAGGACGGATGACCCATGAAAATACTAAGCAATGGTCAGTGGACAGTTTATGCAGCAGAGTTTTCCAAAGGCCACAGGAAAGACACAAATAAATGTGTGTTTAGTGGTTATAGAATTTAGTGGTGTGAGGATTTTTTTTTACTTCAGAATCTTTCTGTGCTGCATCCTCCCTTTCCCACTGCCTCCAAGTCTGTGATTTACACCCAACTTTCAACACAAACTTCCTCTGCCCCTCATCCCCACTCTGATTCTTCATCCAGCTTCATCTGTCTTCGCCCTCCCTCTCTACAGGCACAACACTCTCTGCTTTTGTTGGTTCTCATGGAGGCACATCGGGGATTTTTAGACCTTTTTTTTTTTGAGCAGTCTTATAAACTTGGAAAAATCATAAAATTGAGGACCCTCTGTAGGGTCACCCTCCTTAAATATTATGTATAAGTTCTGCAAGTTAATACTACTAAAAGCCACATGAGGATCACAGTTTAAGACTCTTCTATATAGTCAACATCTTTTATACTAGACTTTTTCTTATCTGCTTAACTAAATTGCTTTTTTTGTGTGACACATACCACTCCTCATAGGAACCTCTCTCTCTCTCTCTCTCTCTCTCTCTCTTTTTTTTTTTGACAGTCTTGCTCTGTCTCTCAGGCTGGATGCAGTGGAACAATCTCGGCTCACTGCAACTTCCACCTCCCAGGTTTAAGCAACTGTCCTGCCTCAGTCTTCCCAGTAGCTGGGACTACAGGAGTGTGCCACCACGCTCAGCTAATTTTAGTAGAAATAGCATTTTACCATGTTGGCTAAGCTGGTCTTGAACTCCTGACCTTAAGCAATCCACCAGCCTCAGCCTCCCAAAGTGCTAGGATTACAGGTGTGACCTACTGCACCCAACCATGAGCTTCTCTTATAGAAGCCCTTAATTGAATTCTATTCCATTCCATTTCACTCCTAATTTAATCCCGTTGTGGTCAGATAGCATACCTTGTAGAATTTCAATCCTTTTATATTTATCAAAGTTTGTGTTTTATGGTCTACCCTGGAGAATGTTGCAAGTGCTTCTGAGAATATTTTGTATTCTGCTGCTGATAGGTAGGGTGTTCTATAGATGGCTCTTAGATTTAGTTGCTCTACTGTGTTAAAATAGTCTATATCTCTGCTGATTTTTTGTCTACTGGTTCTACCTATTATTGAAAGTGGAATATTGAGGTCTCCAACTATTATTGTTGAATCGTGTCTTCCTGCAGTTCTGTTAGTTGTTGCTTCATGTATTTTTTGGTTTTGTTTTCAGGTGCGTTTATGTTTATAGTTCTTGTATCTTCCTGATGGATTAACCCTTTTATTTTTATAAAACATCCCTCTTTATTGCTGGTCACAGCTTTTGTTTTAAAGTCTATTTTGTCTGATATTATTGGTGTAGCCACTCTGGTGCTCTTATAGTTGCTATTTTCTAGTGTAACATTTAATTATTTTTGGCTATATTTTTGAGTTATTTTCTTAATTGTTGCTCTAGGACTTACAATACATGTCTTAGCTTACTAGAATCTACTTCCAATTTAAACTAGTTTCAGTGAGATATAGAAACTTTACTTCTGCATCGTCTATTTCTTCTCCTTTCCTTTTTGAGTAATAATATTGTCATATATATCATGTCTATGTTATGAACCCAACAATACAGTGTTATAAAGTAACAATTATAAAAGATTTTGCCCAGTCATTAAGTAATGGCTTTGTACTAATGTTTAAGTTGTTCAATAAATATTGCCATTCAGTGGACTAAATAGTTCCTTAAAACTGGTTTTAAAATATTATTTTAATAAAACAAAATTTTGAGTGCCCATTATAAAACATAAACTCGAATAGACTTGAGAACCATGGAGCAGAATTCCTAACCTCAAGAAACTGAATCCAATAGAAGAAAACAACCACTGATGACAACATAAAAAAGTGAAATACCTGTGGTGGCTGGCAAGATGGCTGAATAGGAACAGCTCCGGTCTGCAGCTCCCAGCAAGATCAATGTAGAAAACAAGTGATTTCTGCATTTCCACCTGAGGTACCTGGCTCAGCTCATTGGGACTGGTTAGACAGTGGATGCAACCCCTGGAGGGCGAGCTGAAGCAGGGTGGGGTGTCACCTCACCTGGGAAGCACCGGGGTCAGGGAACTCGCTCCCCTAGCCAAGGGAAGCCTTGAAGGACTGTGCTGTGAGGAACGGTGCGTTCTGGCCCAGTTACTGTGCTTTTTCTACCATCTTCACAACCCGCAGAGCAGGAGATTCCCTCAGGTGCCTATGCCACCAGAGCCCTGGTTTCAAGCACAAAACTGGGTAGCCATTTGGGCAGACACCCAGCTAGCAGGAAGAGTTTTTTTCATACCCCAGTGGCACCTGGAATGCCAGCAAGGCAGAACCGTTTACTCCCTGGAAAGGGGGCTGAAGCCAGGGAGCCAAGTGGTCTAGCTCAGCAGATCCCACCCCCACGGAGCCCAGCATGCTGAGATTCACTGGCTTGAAATTCTCGCTGTCAGCACAGCAGTCTGAGGTTGACCTGGGACATGCAAGCTTGGTGAAGGGAGGGGCATCCACCGTTACCGAGGCTTGAGTAGGTGGTTTTCCCCTCACAGTGTAAACAAAGCCACTGGGGAGTTCGAACTGGGCAGAGCCCATTACAGCTCAGCAACGCTGCTGTAGCCAGACTGCCTCTCTAGATTCCTCCCGTCTGGACAGGGCAGCTCTGAAAGTAAGGCAGCATGCCCAGTCAGGGGCTTATAGATAAAACTCCCATCTCCAAGGGACAGGGCACTTGGGGGAAGGGGTGGCTATAGGTGCAGCTTTAGCAACTTAAACGTTCCTGCATGCTGGCTCTGAACAGAGCAGTGGATCTGCCATTACAGTGCTCAAGCTCTGCTAAGGGATATACTGCCTCCTCAGGTGGGTCCTCCTAACTGGGAGATACCTTTAAGCAGGGGTCAACAGACACCCCATACAGGAGAGCTCTGGCAGTCACCTGGCAGGTGTCTCTCTGGGACAAAGCTTCCAGAAGAAGGAAAAGGCAGCAATCTTTGCTGTTTTGCAGCCTCCCCTGGTGATAACAAGGCAAACAGGGTCCGGAGTGGACCTCCAGTAAATTCCAGCAGACCTGAAGCAGAGGGATCTGACTGTTAGAAGGAAAACTAACAAACAGAAAGGAATAGCATCAGTATCAACAAAACAGATGTCCACACAAAAACCCCATTCAAAGGTCACCAACATCAAAGACCAAAGGTAGATAAATCCATGAAGATGAGGAAAAACCAGCACAAAAAGGCTGAAAATTCCCCAAACCAGAATGCCTCTTTTCTTCCAAAGGTCCAACTCATCATCGTTAGCAAGGGAAGAAAATTGAACAGAGAATGAGTTTGGTGAATTGACAGAAATAGGCTTCAGAAGGTGGGTAATAACAAACTCTTCTGAGCTAAAGGAGCATGTTCTAACCCAATGCAAGGAAGTTAAGAACCTTGAAAAAAGGCTAGAGGAATTGCTAACTAGAATAACCAGTTTATAGAAGAACATAAATGACCTGATGGAGCTGAAAAACACAGCAGAAGCACTTCAGGAAGCATACACAGAGAATACTATTAACACCTCTGTGCAAATAAACTAGAAAATCTAGAAGAAATCGATAAACTCCTGGACACATACACCCTTCCAAGAATAAACCAGGAAGAAGTCAAATCCCTGAATAGATCAATAATAAGTTCTGAAATTGAGGCAGTAATTAATAGCCTACTAACCAAACAGAGCCCAGGACCAGAGAAATTCAGATTCACAGCTGAATTTTACCAGAGGTATGAAAAGGAGATGGTATCATTTCTTCTGAAACTATTCCAAACAAGAGAAAAAGGGGGACTTTTCCCTAACTCATTTTATGAGACCAGCATCATCCTGATACCAAAAGCTGGCAGAGACACAACAAAAAAGAAAATTTCAGGCCAATATCCCTAATGAACATCTATGCAAAAGACCCTCAATAAAATACTGGCAAACTGAATCCAGCAGCACCTGAAAAAGCTTATCCACCACAATCAAGTCAGCTTCATCCCTGATGTGCAAGGCTGGTTTGACATATGCATATCAATAAACATAATCCATTACATAAACAGAACCAATGACAAAAACCACAGGATTATCTCCATAGATGCAGAAAAGGCCTTTGATAAAATTCAACAACTCTTCATCCTAAAAACTCTCAATAAACTAGGTGTTGATGGAACTTATCTCAAAATAATAAGAGCTATTTATGACAAACCCACATCCAATATCACACTGAATGGGCAAAAGCTGGAAGCATTCCCTTTGAAAACCAGCACAAGACAAGGATGCCCTCTCTTACCACTCCTGTTCAACATAGTATTGGAACTTCTGTCCAGGGCAAGCAGGGAATAGAAATAAATAAAGGATATTCAAATAAAAAGAGAGGAAGTCAAATTGTCTCTATTTGTAGATGACATGATTGTGTACTTAGAAAACCCCATCATCTCAGCCCCAAATCTCCTTAAACTGATAAGCAACTTCAGCAAAGTCTCAGGATACAAAATCAATGTGCAGAAATTACAAGCATTCCTATACACCAACAATAGACAAACAGTGAGCCAAATCTTGAGTGAATTTCCATTCACAATTGCTATAAAGAGAATAAAATAGCTAGGAATACAACTTGCAAGGCATGTGAAGGACCTCTTCAAGAAGAACTACAAACCACTGCTCAACAAAATAAGAGAGGATACAAACAAATGGAGAAACATTCCAAGCTCATGGATGGGAAGAATCAATATCATGAAAATGGCCGTATTGCCCAAAGTAATTTTTAGATTCAGTGCTATCCCCATCAACTTACCATTGACTTCTTCATGGAACTAGAAAAAACTACTTTAAATTTCATATGGAACCAAAAAAGAGCCCATATAGCCAAGACAATCTTAAGCAAAAAGAACAAAGCTGGAGGCATCACGCTACCTGACTTCAAACTATACTACAAGTCTGCAGTAACTAAAACAGCATGGTACTGGTACCAAATGTAGCACAACAGAAGCCTCAGAAATAAGCCACACATCTACAGCCATCTGATCTTTGACAAACCTAACAAAAGCAACCAATGGGGAAAGAATTCCCTATTTAATAAATGGTACTTGGAAAACTGGTTAGCCATATGGAGAAAACTGAAACTGGACCCCTTCTTTAGACCTTATACAAAAATTAACCCAAGATGGATTAAAGACTTAAATGTAAGACCTAAAACCATAAAACCCTCGAAGAAAACCTAGACAATACCATTCAGTACATAGGCATGGGCAAAGACTTCATGACTAAAACACCAAAAGCAATGGCAACAAAAGCCAAAATTGACAAATAGGATCTAATTAAACTAAAGAGCTTCTGTACAGCAAAAGAAACTCATCACAGTGAACAGCAAACCTATAGAATGGGGGAAAATTTTTGCAATCTATCTATCTGACAAATGTCTAATATCCAGAATCTACATGGAACTTAAACAAATTTACAAGAGAAAACCAGTAACCCCATCAAAAAGTGGGCAAAGGATATGAGCAGACACTTCTCAAAAGAAGACATTTATGCAGCCAAAAAACATAAAAATAGGCTCATCATCATTGGTCATTAGAGAAATGCAAATCAAAACCACAATGAGATACTATTTCATGTCAGTTAGAATGACGATTATTAAAAAGTCAGGAAACAACAGATGGTGAAGAGGATATGGAGAAATAGGAACGCTTTTACACTGTTGTTGGGAGTGTAAATTAGCTCAACCATTGTGGAAGACAGTAGGGCAATATCTCAAGAATCTAGAAGCAGAAATACCATTTGACCCAGCAATCCCATTACTGGGAATATACCCAGAAGATTATAAATCATTCTACTATAAAGACACCTGCACACATATGTTTTTTGCAGCACTGTTCACAATAGCAAAGTATTGGAACCAACCCAAATGCCCATCAATGATAGACTGGATAAAGAAAATGTGGCACATATATACCATGGAATACTATGCAGCCATACAAAAGGATGAATTCATGTCCTTTGAAGGGATATGAATGAAGCTGGAAAGCATCATTCTCAGCAAAGTAACACAGGAACAGAAAACCAAACACTGAGTGTTATCACTCATAAGTGGGAGTTCAACAATGAGAACACATGGACACAGAGAGGGCATCATCATACACCAGGGCCTGTAAGGGGTTAGGGGGCTAGGGGAGGGATAGCATTAGGAGAAATACCTAGTGTAGATAACAGGTTGATGGGTGCAGCAAACCACCATGGCACGTGTATACCTATATAACAAATCTGCACATTCTGCACATGTGCCCCAGAACTTAAAGTATAATAAAAAAATTTTTTTAATGTTAAATGACATCATTCTTGATGGAAAATCATAAGAGAGTGCAAGACTTATTCTAATAGGTGTAATCTAAAAAGGCTTTATGGAGGAAATGACATTTGAATTTAGGTTTATAGGATGATCCGGACACTGAAGAACCATAAGGCTGTTGGTTTGTACATACCTGTTTAGACTTCATGGTAGCATCCAAGACGAGGAGAACATGTGGTGGGAAGCAAAACTCCTGTCCCCTGCTGGGCCACCCTGTGGACCTGGCAGTCTGCCCACTACCCTCAGACCCCCCTTCTCTCCAGGGAGTACTGGCCCAAAAAACTTGCCAGAGGTCCTAAGTGTGGTTGGCTCTGTGCTGTCATTCCTGCAAGTTCAGCTTGTGGTCTGAGTGTATTTTCCATCAGATTTTTCTTTGCAAAGAGTCAAGGGTTAGACACATGGAACAGGAAACTGGGAAATTCTTCTAAAAGAGAGCTTGATGGGATCTTCATGGGTTTATGTGTGAGTCATGGACTTTCTGGCACAGTACAGGGCTACATGAAAAATTCTGTAGAGATATTAGTGCATTCCCCCGCTCACATTTTCTTACAATTTGCACTAAGAACCATGGCTCTGAGATAATTGGAGCTTGTGAAATATACGAACCTATCATGGGCTTGTAATGGCCTGGATAAAAGCATAGTGACTCAGCAAAATCTGGATGAAGTAAACAAAAAGAGAAGTGACTCAGCAATTCCCATCCAGTGACTACTCAAAGACTGGGGGGTTTGTAGGCACAGCACAGCACAGAGCATGTCTCTTGTCCTGCTCCTAAGAGTTTTAGTGCAATAAGATTAAATTAGAAGATAAACTGTGGGACACAGTGAGATGTTGGCAGTCTAGCAAATGACTTCTTAAAGTTGAATTCATTTAAGTGAGTACCATATCATAGCCTAGAGTCTGGCCTCAGATCCTAATTTTGTCAGTGTACTTAATAATTTTTCTTAGGGCTGAGTCACATGAATCAAGCTTTTTTGAGATCAGTAGATAAAACTAGAAGGATATCTGTGCTCTTCAATGAAAAATAATACAGTAAGATCAGTGCCTTCTGCCTGACACATTTTCCCACCTTTCCTCCTGCCCAGAGTCTTTGCACAGCTCTCTCCTTCTCCTCATTTAGGTTTAAGGTGCTATTTTCATTAAGGTAATTCTGTAGGAAATAAACCAAAATAATATATAATAGCTCAAATCTAATAGAGGATCAATTTTTGTTCATGTAACAAATGAGGAACAAGAAAAGAGGTCAGTGAGGGAGATTCTACTCCATGGAGTCATTCAGAGATCCAGGACAACAATGGTTCTTCTACTTTGAGAACTTGTTTTCGAGGTCATCTTAGAAGTTGTCTTCATTCAGTCAAAAAGAAAGAGAAAAAAGATGAAGGAATATGTGAGAGAGATTTCTATGAGCTAAGCCTGAAAATAAACACATTACTTGCACTTTCATTCCATTAGCTAGAACTCACGGCTAATTGCCAGGGAGGCTCAGAAATATATCCTAGCTATGAGTCAAGGAAGAAGAGTAAGACATTGATTTTGGTCAGCATTTCTTGCCATTGTAGTTCTGTTTGAGTGGATACTATTTTTACATAGACTATACTGTAAATGTTGCCCCTGGAGTTGTGTAATATGGTGGCCCTGTTATTGTATTCCTGGTACATTGAAGAGTGAGAGTTGATAGCCGGTCTTAGCAGGTCATCACTGTGACAATGCTTTACACTGGCATAGTAAGCATATGCTCTCTTTGTGTGCAGAATTTCTGGGCAAGCCAGATTGTAGCCCATGGTTTCTTTTGGGTGTGGGTAGTTACTTGAGAATTTAATGAAAACAAGGTAAGATAGTCATGTTGCTTCTGTCCCTGAGATAGTTAAATTATTGCTCCAAAGTCTGGATAAATTGAGGCCCTGAGTCACGGCACTCTTTCAAGCAGGTAATATTAGGATGGAGACTGCAAAAGTTTTCCGCCATTATCTTTATTTTCTACTCAACTCAACAACCGACTCAGTTTTCCAGAGCTGTAGTCAAGGAGAATAGGCAAAATCATGACTGCAAATTATCTGTTTGGATTTACTACATACATTTTCACAGTTGAACTCAGACTGATACATGAAGGAGGTCTCACCCAACCAAAGTGAGGTCCACAATGAGCAATTACAAGATACTTTATCATTCGCAGTGCACTTGCTCTTAAAATATGCAATTTGATTCTTCCAGCAATGCTGGGAGGAAGATCAGGCAGCTATCGTGGCCACAGTTTCACAGATAAGCTCAACGAAGTGTGAGATGTCCCACCTCACACAAAAAATGGGCACGATTGAGATCCCCATTTCTCCCATGTTCCTTCAGCCATTTTCTCTCTACTGGCTCTTTAACTTCAACATAAAGATATGCTTAAGTTTTATTTATCTTATTACAAAAGATAAACTCACCCCTTAATCCTGCACTCCCTTTAGTTTCTAACAGCCACAGGATTTTCTTGCCTTCTATTGCTATCAGAGCTTCTTCTACCTGACATCCCCTTTTTCCTAATTTCTTCTCAACCCATGGTAATCTGGCTGCTGCTGCCATCACTTATAGGGACCTCCTTGTTCCCAGCCAGTGACCCATTATTGACCACTCTATGCTTTTACTTGACTGTTGCCCCTGCACCGTTCTATAAATCTGTTCCCTATGAACAACAGGAATTCTGACAAATTATACTTCACTTCATTCTCATCAAATACATTAAAAATATATAGGATGGATTCATATTTTTCTGACAGGAGAAAATTCTGGTTTGGACCAAGTGTTCGAAATAAATGAATCCTCTTACAGTTGTGTATACGTAAAGATAGGCAGTCATTTTGCACACATATTTCAAACCTTATTTCTCTTCACTACTCACATATTTCTGGTGTCAAGTTTTGTAGGACAGAGATATACCATGATACAGCCTGTGGTCTCACACCTTCATCATATGATGCTGGGTGAGTCAGACAGTCGGCAGTAGGAATATTCCTAAAAGCCATTCCTATGCCAGGATGGCAAGCAGTAATTTAACTCTCTTTGGAGATGACCTTGGACCCCATAAACATATTCCATTAAGTAAAAACAAAATATATCTCCGACTAAACTTCTTTTAGCCTGATTCTAAAATTCCCACTCCAGCATCACCCATCACCAGGGTGTGATAGTGGAGTATCATGGAGGTAGCATTTGTGGCTGATTGAGTTTGCATTTTTATAAAACGTGCAGCCAGGTACACACATTGCTAGGTCCCCTGCTAGGACCCTGGGAGGCATCTTCTAGATAATGGTCTCTGGTCTTAGGCTTCGTTAGCCTCCTAGTGAATCTTTCTACTCTGGTTTGGTGCAAGACCATTGAGAACTAATGGAAACGAGCAGCATTGACCTAACTGCACCAAACACAATGGACTAAAAGTTGATTTAGTATCTACATAATCTCTTTCTTAAGTGTTGAAAGCCAGAAACGCAAAATAGGCTTTTGTTGCTAAGGTCCTGTGGCAGGACTGGGCCTGCCTGCCCTTGAATCCATTCCTGGTCCTTGGCCTGCTCCCCTTGGCATCACAGAGTGGCTGACCCCCCAGGGTGACCCTCTTCTAGCCTCCAGCCCTCACCGGACAGGCCTCTGGCTTAATCAGGTTCCCCTGCCCCGCGAGATCCCACGTCACCAGCTTCTTCTGTGTCCCTCCAGCTAGGATGAGCCCTGGTCTCCTGCTCTTGCCCGTCCCCAGGTTAACTCACCTCTGTCACATTGCTGCTGATTGTTTTGTGGTAAATTCCCCAGCTAACACACTTAAAGTGGTTTTTGTCTTCCTATTTTGACTTTGACAAGAAAGGCCCTGTTTCCTAAGTCATTTTGAAACTGCTGACTTTAAGATATAAATAGGTTGTTCAGAGCTGCATGCTTCAAGCAAGGCAGTTGTTGAAATGCCGTGAAGAACGCTCACTTGATGAACTGGAATGCACATGCTCAGATGGTCCTTACAGGAGGCAAGAGAATTCCACGTAGTCAGAAACCCTTTTGCTATTAAGAGTGACACTGGGCGGGTGCGGTGGCTTACACCTATAATCCTAGCACTTTAGGAGGCTGAGGAGGGTGGATCATGAGGTCAAGAGATCGAGACCATCCTGGCCAACATGTTAAAACCCTGTCTCTACTAAAAATACAAAAATTAGCTGGGTGTGGTCCCGCAGGCCTGTAGTCCCAGCTACTCACGAGGCTGAGGCAGGAGAATGGCTTGTGCCCATTCTCCTGAATAGAATGAGCTGAGATTTCACTGCTGCACTCCAGCCTGGAGACAGAGTGAGACTCCATCTAAAAAAAAAAAAAAAAAGTGACACCTCTGGAAAAATAACTATAAAAAGTTAATGGCTTTCCTACATGTGAGCAATAAGTTTTAGGTCATAATTGCATTCCCAGTAGCAAAAGAAACATAAAACAGCTAGGATTAAATTTAACATAGAAATATCCAGGATACACAAAAAATATGACCATATATTATCAAACAACCTAAATGATTTTACTACCTTTACAAATATATTTCTGGAATGTGCAGTATTGACGTTATAGCTTAAATTAGCTGGTATATTTAATGTAATTCTAAAAAATTCTGATAATGTTTTTTAGAGCTTGACAAAGTAGCCAAGAATATTTAAAAAAAATTATTGAGAATAAATCTTCACTTTCAGAAACTAAAATAGGTTGCAGATTTACAATAAATAAACCAGAATGAAAATAACATGAGATTAGTTGAAAAAGGATTAGAAATTGGGATGTGGTTGTGTCATTAAACTTCATAGATTACCTAATAATGGTGTAATTATTTTTTAAAAATAATTTGTTCACCATTTCTTATCTCAAAATAAGGTAAATTTCATATGGAAATTAAGATTTTAGCATAAAGAATTCTGAAAGGAGAGTCTCAAAGGAGATATCAGAGATGTGGACTAAAATTTATCTTCAGAGATCATCCCCAGTATATTTTTATAATGGCAAAAAAATTAGCAATGAACTAAATATCTGGCAGTAGGGTATGGATTAATAAATAATAAAAAATTCATAGAATGGACTACCATACAATCACTGAGCATGTTATATTTATTTATATGGGGAATTTTTAGTCTTACGTTGTTAAGTAAAAATAATTTAAACGCTATGTCTACCTTAAGCCATTTAAGAATATATTTAAAAAGAATATATATGAAAAAAGTTGTAAGACATATATCACAATGCTTATATATGTTTCCTTACTCTCCTTTTCTCCTCCCTCCAAGATTAGTCCCCCATCCCTCCTCTCTACTCCAGCGCACAGTTCCAGCAAATTTATACAGAAAACGGGTAGATGGGAAATGAGTGATTCCTCCAGCGTTTAATTTGTTCCATTAGTCTGTTCTCACATTGCTATAAAGAACTACCGGAGACTGCATAATTTATAAAGAAAATAAGTTGAATTGACTCCGTTCCACAGGCTGTACAGGAGGCATGGCTGGAGAGGCCTCAGGAAGTTTACAATCATGGCTGAAGGGTGGATGGGAAGCAGTCACGTCTTCACATGGTGGCAGGAGAGAGGGAGCAAAGAGGGAAGCGCTCCGCACTTTTAAACAAGCAGATCTTGTGAGAACCCATTCACTGTCATGAGAACAGCAAGGGGGAAGTCTACTCCCATGATCCAATCACCTCCCACCAGCCCCCTGCTCCAACACATGGGGATCACAATTCAACATAAGATTTGGATAAGGACACAGAGCCAAACCTTATCATTAGTCATTTTGCATTTTAATGTGCAAATATGGGACCTAAGTTACTTACATGGAGTTTTGCTAGGTTGTAAGCCTTCAGAAAAGTGTTAACTTCAGTAGAGTCTGTTAAGTTATGGGAGAACTCTTGATGTTTCTTTCCCATTCGGATTAAAGATCCTTTACGGGGAATGGCTGGAGGGAGTTATACTGTCCCACTGGCTCTTTATGATGCTTGGATCAGGGCTTCTCATCCTTGAATGTGCACACAAACCACCTGGGGATTTTGTTCAAAGGCAGACACCCCACTCTGATTCAGCAGTGCTGGGGCATGGCCTGAGATTCTGTATTTGTGACAAGCTCCCAAGTGATGCTGGTCCATGTTGAGTACTGAGGACTGAGCTGATTCTGATAAATCTTTTCAGTTGGATTCTAAATGGTTTTCATTTTTACCATGATCCCACACAAAACAATAATCTTTCTGTCTCCATTTTCTTTCTTCTGGGGCCTGACCTGTTTGTTTTCCATTCCTAGGAATGAGTGTTCTACCTGGGGTTTGAGTCAAATGTGGAGTTAATGCCTCATGGATGCCAAGAGCAAAGAGAGAATAAAAAATGCATGGAAAAAAGAATATTTTTTATCCTAGGCAAATACTTCAGTCAGATAAAACAGAAAATATCTTTATGAAACTATTAATAAATCCCTAAGACATCTCAAATTAAACAATGGCAAGAAATGTTATGTTTGTAGAAATACATAAAATTCATTTGAGGTCAGGACATTTTATGGTGTCAGCCAATAAAGCAGATGGGAGATTCCACTCATCTGAATGAGTCTGGGATAAAGCTGTCGGTCCCTGGAGCCAGGAGATTGGGAGTTCTGTTCTTAGTGGTTGGTCTGAGCAGTGGGTTCTTGTGTCCAGCACATCTGGAAGAAGGTTACAAAGACATAAGGTAGAATGGCTGAAATGCTGTTATGTGAGAGGCTCAGGGAACAATGAGTTAAAGTGACTCTGAGAGTGGGGCTGCACAGACCCATGACCAAGGAGAGTTGTATTAGGGTCATGCTAGACACTATAACAAATAGACCCCATATTGCTCAATGGCACAAAGACAGCAGAAGTTTACTTTCCCTCACATAACAGTTCAAGGTGGTTGTTTCCAGCTGGTGGGCAGCTTTCCTTCATGCAGTGATTCAGGGTCCCAGGCTGGTTCTATCTTGCCATCTCAATCTAGCCCACACCAAGGAAAAGAGAGCAGAGAGGTGGCACATCTGACTTTTAATTTTGGCGGTGTGGTTGGGGGGTGCCCAGATGTGGTCAGTTGAGTATCACTCACTTTGTATTGATGAGATCCCAGTCACGGAGTCTCTGTAACTCCAAGAAAGGCTGCTAGAATATAGAGGCTGGTTGTGTTTCAGAGGGAAGAGGAAACTGCTGTTTGGTGAGGATGTTTGCCAGAGTTGACACTTACTGGGCATGAACAGATGATCGCCTGAGCCCCCAACCACAAATCTCAGACTTAAAATAGAAAGGACAGTGTCAAATGCTACAAAAGGAAGCATCCTAAGGTTCTTCTTGGTAAAAGGGTTATATACACCAAATTGAGTGGTTAGGGGGATAATGATGAGAATAATAGTGGGGCAAGTACGTTTTGAGATTAATTGGGAGATAATTCATTTTCTCTGAGATATTCTGTTTATATTTAGGAGAAGCTCTTGTTAGGTGGTAATGGGGCTTCTTTTTAAAAAACTTTATGTTGTTTAAATTTTTATAGGTTGGGGGGGGTACAAGTGCAGCTTCGATCAATGGGTATGTTGCATAGTGGTGCAGTCTAGGCTTTTAGTCCTCCTGTCACCTGAATAGTGAACATCGTACCCAATAGGCAGTTTTTCATTCCTCACCCCCCTCCCACACTCCCATATTTTGGAGTCTCCTCTGTCTGTTATTCCACTCTGTATGTCCTGCATTTCTTTACAAAAGAACCACTGTGAAAGTTAAAAGCAGAGATCTCAAGACCTCCCATATAAGAGAGCTCCCCAGACAGTGCGCCGAGGCATGAATGGTGTGGTGCAGAGGTGACAGAGAGCTGCCAGGATGCTGACCGTCAGCTTTTGGAGTGGGCCAGTGCCCAAGCTGCAGTTCCAGACTTGTTGTCTTTGTCTGCATGAATCCCATTTTACCTAACTCAGTGTACTACTACTATTATTATTTTGCCACTAAAAGTAATGGCAAAAACCACAATTCCTTTTGCACCTCCTTAGTCTTATGACCCATGTATGCCTGGACATGAAAATATTTGAGAAGCATTTCTAGATATAAAAATATGCAAAGCGTTTTCTAAAAATGTCACACTTTTCTAGCTAGAATTGACTTACTGTAACATCATTTATTTTATTCTCAAGCTTCAACGTCTCTTTCTTTCAACGTTTATTGAGCATCTACTGTGTCCCAGGCACTGTTCTTCCACACGTTGACTCCTGCAGGCGTCCCCAAACTACGGCCTGGCTCGCGGGCTGCATGCGGCCCCCTGAGGCCATTTATCCGCCCCCCCCACCCCCACTGCACTTCAGGAAGGGGCACCTCTTTCATTGGTGGTCAGTGAGAGGAGCACAGTATGTGGCGGCCCTCCAACGGTCTGAGGGACAGTGAACTGGCCCCCTGTGTAAAAAGTTTGGGGACACCTGCTAACCTTCAATGTCATGTTGGCATCATGAGCTTTCACACTGTTTTGATTTCCTTTTTCTAGCTGTCTATATTGTTTTTCTCTTTCTTAGCCATGGGTGCATTTTTCCATTAGATTGATAAAAGTAAGTCAAAGCAGACCCTCACTGGCCCTTAACTGTGCTCCCGAGTTTTTGAGATCGCCTGTGTTTTTTTTTTTTTTTTTTTTCTGAGCTGTACAAACAGGGCACATGACAGGGAGATGAATCTCTATACTGAAAAAAAAAAAAGAACCTCACTGACAATGTTTTTCCAATCAAAAGAGAGGAATTTTCCAACCAAAACAAAGGGAAAAACCTCCATCTCTCGGCAGGTAGATACTAAGTAAAACGGTCACACGGCTGCCAGGTTTTTACATTAAACACTTAGTTTCTGTTTAATGTTTTCTTTATCAAGATTCTAATACTTCATCAGACACACTCTGCTTCAGGCAAGGAGTTCTTCAGAACTGATTTCTAAGAGCCTGCCTCCCTTCCAGAACCAAAGATGTTTAAACAACATTTAAACAAAACAAAACAAAACAAAAAACTTAACAAGGATTTTTAAACAGAGATTTATAGTGGTTTCATCACAGACTCATTCCTCCAGAGCTCTGCCCCGGGTGGCCAGCCTGCGCTGCCAAGGGCTGTGTGGCTTGATCTTGAGCCTGGCCCTTCTCCGACGACGACTGGCCAGTCTGAGGACGCCCAGCACATGCTACTCAGAGCATCCCAGGGCCCTCTGTGGCTGTAACGCAATAATCACCAGTGTACAGACACAGCTGCTGCTATCTGCACTCTTAACAAACGCTTCTCGGAGAAAATGGCTTCAGGGGAAGCCCAAATTGCAATATCTCAGGTTCTACCATCCAAGGATCTGGGAGTTTCCGCTCCACAGAAAGTGAAGTTTGCTGGTTGTGAGACAGACAATACTGTACGATAGGAGGTGGAAGTCTTGGAAGTACAGACTAACCCTGTAGTGTCATTACCTGAACTTGTTTAGTGTATCTTAAGGCATTAGCGTGGCTCTAGAATGCTCAAGTTGGCCTCAGACGAACCTACTTGCTTCCTCACACTGGGCCCCCGGGTGGCTTCGTTCTTTCTTTCTGGACCACAAATCCACCCCTCTCTTCCAGGTTTCAACTGTCTCTCTGCAGCAGTCTAAATATTGACATCATGCTTCTCCCTCCTCTTGACTGACCCTTCTTTATCAAGCCCATTTCTTTCCAGGCTCTTGCTAAGAGGCTGGGCACATGCTCTCAGCGTCTTCCCCAGTTCCCAAGGGTCTTGTGATTGACTTTTGAGTGGTCAGTTGTGTTTGATGTCTCAGTGCCCTGCGGTGTCCTCAATTGCTGCATTTCCCATGGCCCTTTCATGATGGATTGTCATTTCCTTTGATTCTTCTTCTTGCTCCTTTGCTTTTCCTCGGCCAGAACAATGGATCAAGAATGCTGTCTCCCCCTCAGATAATAATAACATTACTTTTTCTAGGGCTCACATTTTCACTTGAAAAAAAAAATTTAAACAGGAAACCAGTGCCATCTAAAGTAGACATTTAGGAAAAGGGTGTCCTCGCAGCTCTTAACAAATACTGTCTTCCCTTCTTTTCATTTGATGGCTGCTTTTCTTGCCGAGGAAGAAAGGACCTTATAAGTTGGCTACTTCTCTGTAAATCCAAAACAAGGAGACAGATGTAATTCAGTAGATTTGAAGCAGGTTTAACAAAGGATCTAGTTCAATGACTTGTTTTTGCAATAAGCTGTGTGCAAGATTTGGAAAAAGCAGCAAATGAAAGACTGCTCAAGTTTCATTTCTTTCTGTTTAGAGAATACCTATTAGACGATGTTTTGAGAGGATTTATGCATGGGGGTGGTACTGAAATGAATTAAAAGACTAATACTGGGCTCCATAACCTGGAGCATTTGGAAAATACACTAGCTGCTCTCCCTGCCTTGGAAGAGCTTATAAGCTGAGTGGAAAAGATGGGCATGGGTGGTACAAGGAACAGCTGCAAGAAAGCAGGATGGCAAGATGCCTTTAACTGATGTGGGCCCAATCAGATTACCTGCTACTTGTCAATCACTCTGTTCTACTTCATTGTATCTTACTGTGTGTAAGGTCAATCTGGCTGAGGTAGGGGGTGTGTGTGTGTATATATGAATGCATGTGTGTTATTTTTCTCTCTGTTTCTTGCAGATTAATTTCCTCCTCATTCCCCTGCTGCTTGCCTCCAAGTTCTTCTGTCCCTGATAAATATATGGTTCTCTAGCTTAGGGGCTATGCTACTTTAGTATTTCTTGTAGTCCACGCAAAATCCTAGGCACGTCTTAACCTCTCGGTAAATATGCATCGATCAATTGACTAAGAATGACCATTGTGACGGCAGTAAATGTCTGAGAGAAGGACCAGTCGACATTTTAAGTTCCAGAGTCATCCATCTGCTGGGTCAGGTTCTCTAGATGTGTGGGTGGTTCTGTTTCAGCAAGCGATCTTTTCACTAGCCCACATCAAGACAAGGACATGTTCTGATCTAGAGATGATGCCAAGTCTGGGCTTTGAAGACCACCCACAAAGACTTCAGTGGAAAAAAGAGAAGATGCTGGAGAGGCGTGAAACGGTTTGAGGATGAACAGACTGGACAGATGGATGGAGGACCATGAGGTGACCCAACCAGGGGCAAGAAGGGAGGCAATTGACTGCTGTAGGTCTTGGGCAGCAAGAAGTTTACATTGATCAGTTTATACTGTTGGATTAATACTGTTAGGCTGGGAAAATAGTATAAATAAGACAAATATAAGCCATCTGGTTGGTATATTGGTGCAAAATGATGACCCATAAGTAATTGAGAGAAATGTTGGAAAAAATAAGAAATGTGTTGTAGCTTTTTCAAAAAAGAATTAGCACAGCTTTGTTATTTATAATTTGGGGGAAATTTACTGGGTCACTACCGTAGTGATAATCACACAAAAAGCAATTAAGTGGTCTGAAGCATTTGGACTCATCTTACCATCATGATCACTCTTCTCTGAAGTTTCTCAAAGTTGGGAGCAGATGATAATGCCTCAGGGAAAGCCAACTGTGATGACTGAGCACATGCCAACAGTTTTGTGTTACAATTAATTAAAATTTACAACAGAGTTAATCTGGCAACATCCACATATTTAACAAAATGGATAATTGTTATTGTGCTGGGAGGTTTTTTCGAATGAATGGTGACCAGATCACGTAAGTGCCTGTAATTTGTGTTTCTTTACACAGTTGAGCTGAGCCTTTACAGATTTTTCTCCCCTTTGTTAAGGCTCCAACAAGCCAGAAACAAAGCCAATGTTAACAATTTTCTCTGACACTGAATTAATCCTACACATACACACACACACACACACACACACACACTCCCCTACCTAAAGAGACAAAGGTCTTGGATTAATTCCTTGGCAATGGGATCTCCATGGCCTAAATGCCCACCCCAGAGTTAGGACCCAGAGCCCACCCTCTCTTTTGTCTCTCCATCTGCCTCATGCCTTCTCAGGTTCATTCCTCATCCATCAAAAGCCCAGGGAAACTAAGGTCTAGGCCCAACCTGGCTATGGAGTAAAAGTTCAGGAGCCACTCTGGGAAGACCAAGGAAGATGGAACTCTGGGCTTCAGGGAGAGGACTGGCCTGGGACACAGCAGGCAGATGAGCAGGAGGGTTTCCAGCCCCTGAGAGTCTTGGGAAAGAGAAGAGAAAGGTGAAACATAATTCTCTAACATGCTTTGTTTTAAATTTTTTTCCTACACGATAAACTAATTATTTCCAGAAAAATTAAACAAATAAAGTCATGTGAAAAGAAGAAAAGAAATGTGAGATGCATTTGTAGCCCAAGTGATAATCACTTTTTTTTTTTTTTTTTTGAGATGGAATCTCACTCTGTCACCCAGGCTGGAATGCAGTGGCATGATCTCACCTCGCTGCAACTCTACCTCCTGGGTTCAAGAGATTCTCCTGCCTCAGCCTCCCAAGTAGCTGGGATTACAGGCCTGCACCACCAGACCCAGCTAATTTTGGTATTTTTAGTAGAGGTGGAGTTTCACCATGTTGGCCAGGCTGGTCTCAAACTCCTGACCTTATGTGATCCATTTCACTTGGTCTTCCAAAGTGCTGGGATTACAGGCGTGAGCCACCGCACCCAGCCAATAACCACATTTAACTGTAATTTGTCTGTGCCTATATGCACCTATAGATAGTTCCCCCTAGGATCATACTGATTTGAAATATACTCTGAATATATCATGAATAACCCAAGATATTTTATATACATTACAGGCATGATTTTAATAAAGACATAATGATAATCACTAATTGTATTGTGTGCCTACTAGGTATTGGAGGACTTACAGAAATGTACTTTTTAAGAAAGTTGAAATTGATACCGCAAAAATAATAAGAGAGGTGCAGCTCAAATATTACAAAGTTTTCTACACTGTAAAAGAGGACAAAGAGATTTTTAAAAAATCCAAGTGAACATGAATATTTTAGGGACAAACGATTATGCCAATCCAAAGCTTCTGGCACTCATGGGAATTTTCCATATTTTTATATTTCATAGGTGTTTGTGAAAAGATATGGAGCATGGGGCCAGATGTGTCTCTAAGCATCTACTCTTTTGGAATCCAAGCTTATTCCTTTGACATGGGTTTTGAGACCCTCCAGTTAAACTGGATCTCCAGTACCAGAGTGGCTAGCAAGCCTGCCCTAATGCAAAGTGATGGGAAGCTGGGCGTGGGAGTCCGCAGTGTGACTTTCATGGATATTTCTTTCACCTGGCAGACAGCCTAATGCTTAGTTGTCTGACCCACGACCAGGGGGTCCCTCACATGAGAAACTTGTTTATACTGGCAGATGCCCTTGTGGCACTTCTCTGACCCATGTCCAGTTTATGCTGGCCTGACCATCGCTCTAGGCTGGGAGCTTGACCGCATGTTCTCTTCAGTGTCCTGGGGGAAAACCTGGCCTAGGACAGCCCCTGTTCTTCATCTTGGAAGGCACAAATTCAATATACCCCCACAACAGGAAACATGTTAAAAGATTTTTACTTACAGATCCTGGGCAGAGAGGGAGCAATGAGTCGAGAGGGCAGTCCTTCGTCCCTTGGTCACAGGAGGCAGGAATGAAGAGTCAGGAAAAGAGAGAGAAAAGTGCGTAACAATTGGCAGTAAATATGAGTAGGATGTGGGTCACTTCAAGTTTTTAAACAAAGGCCAGATGGTCTCTCTTTTTTGTTTTTTGTTCGTTTATTTGTTTTTGAGACAAAGTTTCGCTCTTGTCACCTAGGCTAGAGTGCCATGGCACAGTCTCAGCTCATTGCAACCTCTGCCTCCTGGGTTCAAGTGATTCTCCTGCCTCAGCCTCCCAAGTAGCTGGGACTATAGGTGTACATCACTATGCCCAGTTAATTTTTTTGTATTTTTAGTAGAGATGGTGTTTTACCAGTCTCAAACTCCTGACCTCAAGTGATTTGCCTGCCTCAGCCTCCCAAAGTGCTGGGATTATAGGCGTGAGCCACTGCATTCAGCCGAGATGGTCCTTTTAAAGGAAGCGGTGGGAAAGCAGGTAGCCCAGTCTGGTAGATGGAAGACATGCTGCTGAGTTCTTATTTCTGGCACTGGTTTGAGCCATTTGGGTGTGATATAGAACTGGAAACTGTGTCAACGTGACTGATCCTGCTTCTGCTATGAGAAAGTTAAGTCTGGATTCAAAATGGATGTCCCAGCAACAGGAAATTGTAAGAATTCTCTTTCTGATACCCAGAATACTTCTTTGAGGGGACTATATTGTAACACCACCAAGTTTATGAGGTTTACACCCATTTATTAATATATTCTTTCTTCCAGTTTACAAAACCAATAATCACAAAGTTAATATTTTTCTTCTGTACAGTAGACAAAGAGGTGCTGAGAAGTCTATGCCACAAAACATGACTTAATTGTATTAGTTTGTTCTCACACTGCTATAAAAAACTGGCTGAGACTGAGTAATTTTATAACAAAAAGAGGTTTGTTTGACTCACAGTTCCACAGGCTGTAAGGTGGCATAGCTGGAGAGCCTCAGGAAACTTACAATCATGGCATGGGGTGAAGGGGAAGCAAGCACATCTTCACATGGCAGCAGGAGAGAGAGAGAGAGAGAGAGAGAGAGAGAGAGAAAGAAAGAAAGAGAGAGCGAGCGAGTGAGCAAGAGTGCTCAATGGGGAAATGCCATACACTTTTAAATCATAATGTCTCGTGAAAACTCACTCAGTATCAGGAGAACAGCAAGGGGGAAGTCCACCTCCATGATCCAATCACCTCCCACCAGGTCCCTCCCCTGACATTGAGAATTATAATTCAACATGAGATTTGGGTGGGGAGACAGAGCCAAACCATATCTCTTATCTATCATCCCCAAAATAATAAAATGTAGGACAAATAGCTGAGAATAGAGAAAGCAAAAGGTAGCCTTGGACAGAAGAAACATGATATGTATCAGTTAGCTACTGCTGTGTAACAATCACTCCAACAACCAGTGGCTTAAAACAACAAACATAAATTCCACCTATCTGTGTGTCTGTTGGGAGTTGACTAATCTAAGCTATATCCAGACTGGTCCACCTGGACTGCAGGTTACAGTTAGGTCTGTTTTACATATGTTCATTCTGGGACCCAGGTAGAAAGGGCAGCAGTTACTCAGAGGAGGCAAACTCTTTTTATAGCAATGGCAGAGGTGCAGGAGCTCAAATATCATCACTTAAGCATATTTCAAACTTCACTTATGTCATATTTGCTAAAATTTTATTGGCCAATGAAAGTTGCTTGGCCAAGCCCAAATACAAGAAGTGGGAGAGTCTAATTCACCCCAGTTTCCAGGGAGTTTCCTGGTTTTTAGTACTGAAAGCCACATCCTGAGAAATCTCTCAGTCCTGGGAAAACCAGAACAGTTGGTCATCCCAGGAGAAGCATACTCTGTCTTTAGTTGAAAGAATTGCAAAGTTACGTAGTGAAGACCATGGATGCAGAAAGGCATATGGGAGGGGATTAATAATTCAATCTACAACAGGATGGAAACTATGAGTCTAGAGCTACAAATTCTGTATCTATGTGTTGGAAATAGCTTCACACCCTACGTGGGTTTGTGATCTATATCTACCTACCTAACATTTGCATACCACTTGGTATATCCAAAGTGTGTTGGCACTCTCATGTGATTTTTTTAAACCTGTGAGATGGGCACAGGAGGCATTTTAGGCAGTGTCTGTTGACAGTGGAGGCCACTGTGTGTCCAGGGCTTGCATGTCTTGGCCAATTTGGAGCAAGACTGCTGGGAGCCTTGGTTAGTAAAGAAGAACTCAAGTCGATTTCTTTTGATGCTCAGCCTCCATTCTTTACATTCTTCCTAATAAGTAATTCTTTTTTTTTTTTTTTTGAGATGGAGTTTCGCTCTTGTTACCCAGGCTGGAGTGCAATGGCGCGATCTCGGCTCACCGCAACCTCCGCCTCCTGGGTACAGGCAATTCTCCTGCCTCAGCCTCCTGAGTAGCTGGGGTTACAGGCATGTGCCACCATGCCCAGCTAATGTTTTGTATTTTTAATAGAGATTGGGTTTCACTATGTTGACCAGGATGGTCTCGATCTCTTGACCTCATGATCCACCCGTCTCGGCCTCCCAAAATGCTGGGATTACAGAATAAGTTATTCTTTTTGATAAAAATTTGGGGTCATTGTCTGATAGGATTAAGCCGAAAAGCCACGTGCTGCCCTTTCAAATCCTTTAATTCTAGCCCTGTTTGTAAATAAGGTCACTTGCTTTGCTCAACTAAAGCAGCAGAGGAGGGAGGCACACATTACCTGCTCAGTATGGGATATGAAGTGCCTTTCCCTGAGTAGCTGAGAATGGGAAAGTCTGCCCTTTATGTCTGAGGACTCTTGAGAGCAGCCTGTGACACAAAACATAGTTTCTGAAGGGCTCTGAGAGTAGCACGGAGATTTAAGTTCACTTATTCACAGCAGAAGCGATAGAAAAAGTCTATGGCAACTGAATGACCCTAGGGACATGCTCCATCCTGACTTTGCCTTTTCTACCCAGGGCTTAATGGCCTAAGGAGGCCTGTATCTGTGAAATGCAGTGCCCCCATCCCCTTGGCAGGCTCTGAGGCTTACTTGAACTTGTCTGCCATCAAGGGACTGAGAGATTGCAGAGCTGGTACCCTGTGCACATCCAGCCTCTGACTCAACATTTCAAGGAAGTCAAATGCAGCAGAGGGTGGTTATTTATAAGGACTGATGTAAGTTGCTCCTTACAGATCATTTATTACTATTTAACTGAAAGTGATGAGCTCATGCCTGAAAAAAAAAAAAAAGATCTTCATGAAATGATGGACCTTTGGGGAGTGCTTCTCCTGGAGCCAGTTTGTTCTGCATGAAGGAGGGAGGGAGGAAAGGAGAGGAGTAAGCCTCATATTACCCTTCCAACAGATCTACCACAATCTTATAAAATAGGGGGTTTCAGCTTGTTTTCCAGTAAGCTTGGTGACTTCATTTACATGGCAAAGATTTATGGAACAAGTTCACTACCATAGATGTCTATGACATTGAGTCTCTTGACCTCGCAAGAATTCTCCCTCTGGTTGAAATTGTTTTCTAAGTCTGAAACCCTGGGTTTTAAAGGAATGGTCCTATTTAAGGAGGAACCATGTCTATGAAGTTTGAGTATAATGTGAAATGAGTTTCATGTGGCCAAAGCCCAAATACTCATGATTCCTCGCAAATATCTGAGACCAGAAATAATTTTGACATCATTTAAATCAAGAAAATGACCTGTTTCTGTTTTCCTGACCAAACTCCCCAGCTAACATGTTTATGGATTCACAAAAAAATCAAACTCTGTGATGTTTCATATGGTACCTCTCTTGAAGTTTCCTGAAACACACACACACACACATACCCCCACACACTCAGAGTCTATTATTGCTCAGAACAAAAAGGCAACATAGATTTTCATTTTCTTTTTTTTTTTTTTTTGAGACGGAGTTTTGCTCTTGTTACCCAGGCTGGAGTGCAATGGCACGATCTCGGCTCACCACAACCTCCGCCTCCTGGGTTCAGGCAATTCTCCTGCCTCAGCCTCCTGAGTAGCTGGAATTACAGGCATGCACCACCATGCCCAGCTAATTTTTTTTGTATTTTTAGTAGAGACAGGGTTTCACCATGTTGACCAGGATGGTCTCGATCTCTTGACCTTGTGATCCACCCGCCTCGGCCTCCCAAAGTGCTGGGATTACAGGCTTGAGCCACCGCGCCCGGCCTAGATTTTCATTTTCAAAAGTCAAAAATAAAATCATAAAAAGTTTTTCTTTCTTTTTTTCTCTTTTCTTTCTTTTTTAGATACGGAGTCTCACTCTGTCGCCCAGGCTGGAGTGCAGTGGAGTGATCACAGCTCACTGCTGCCTCAACCTCCTGAACTCAGGCCATCCTCCCACTTCAGTCTCCCCAGTAGCTCGGACTACAGGCACGTGCCACCATGCCCAGCTTATTTTTAAAAATGTTTTCTAGAGAGGATGTTCTTGCTGTGTTGCCTCGGCTGGTCTCAGACTCCTGGCCTCAAGCAATCCTTCTGCCTCGGCTTCTCAAAGTGCTGAGATTATAGGGGGGAACCACCACTCCTGGCCCATAAAAGGTTTTTCAAGCTAAAGGTTTTAGCTAGAGAATCAAGAACTTTAAAAAATTGTAACAGGTAGTACATGCAATATTTAGTTCAAGACGATGAATGATTTAGAAGACTAGATCATCAAGACAGCACTGACTATGGAAAAGAATGGTGCGAAGTGGAGAGCAGACGTTTATGAACAAGCAGGAGACAAGACACAGAGAAAATGTACATATACACATATATCACATGCCATACAATCCACTAATTTAAGCACGTATAGTGCGCAATTCAATGGTTTTTACTGTATTCCCAGAATTACACAACCATCACTACAGTTTTAGAACATTGTCATTACCCTCCCAAATCAAGCTTATTTGATGTATTTTTTAAAAAATAGCCTTTTAAAAAAATTGGCTCTGGAGTCTTTTAAAACTTGTTCCTCAAATTATTTTTGGAATAGCTTTTCTACTGATAATATATTAATAGAAAAATCTAAATTTAAATAGAAAAAAATGACCTGCTTCTAAAATGGAAAAAAATTATCACCCCTTTTTGCCCTTCCCCACACCCCTGATTACATGTTTCTTAGGTAAAATATGTTCTGTGAAATGTTGCATATCTGCAAGAAATGACCCCTGGAGTTTTTTCTGTTGGCCGGTTTGCATTTCCATTTGCAAAATGTCCTTTTCTCTTTATTGCAAGGAATGGTTTCTTCAGGCTTCTGGCATTTTTGGTATTTATCTCACATTTTACAAAGAGATTACAACAGCCTCTAAATTTTCTTATATTAATGGGTTTTAACACAACCGGTTTTTTTTTGAGACAGTCTCACTCTGTTGCCCAGGCTGGGTATAATGGCGTAATCTTGTCTCACTGCAACCTCTGCCTCCTGGGTTCAAGCAATTCCTGTGCCTCAGCCTCCCTGAGTAGCTGGGATTGCAGGTGTGTGCCAACATACCTGGATAATTTTTGTTTGTTTGTTTTTTAATTTTTTCTGGTAGAGACAGGGTTTGGCCATGTTGGACAGGCTGATCTCAAACTCCTGGCCTCAAGAGATCCACCCACTTTGGCCTCCAAAGTGCTAGGATTATAGGTATGAGCCACCATGCCAGTCCCTCTGTTTTTTTCTTAACAGAATGCCAATTATGGTTCCTCTCTTGGGACTTGAATAACCTTTGTGAAGAATCCTTTTTGGGATATCCTGTGAAAATAGGATACTGAGTTTTATTGTAAAGTTATCTATGTACCAGAAAGCCAACTCTCTGAGAAAAGGTCTTATTTTTATTTTGTACAATGGGTAATCTTCTAAAATTCCCAAGACATTTGCACATAAAATGTTCAAATTTATATTTCATTGATGTAGGCAAAAATTGCCTTTAATAGGGGACAATGGGTTAATTTTCTTATTTGGACTGTGACATGTTTTCTAGAATTACGCTGAAAGCTGAGGTTTGGTCCAGAGGCTGGAGGCTGTTTCTAACTAATTCAAATTGCCCTGAGGATTGTTTATGAAAGCTTCTAGAAGTGGAGAAACTAACAACAACAAAGGGACAGGCAGAATGAGAGCCACATTTTATTTTTCTAAGTCAGTTATATATATTTCTACAGGGTTTAGTACTAGAAAAATCTGAGGAAACTATGTGTAACACAGCCACTAAGAGCCAAGTGACTTATTTACCTAAAAAAAGGTCTCCTTAAGAATGCAGTTTCCAATATAGTTCCTATTCCTGCGGTCCAAATTTTCTTTTTTTTTTTTTTAACATGCTAAAATTAACCAGACAAACCTGATCGCTTGATCCCTGGGAGAATGTTTATTATCTGCTTCTCAGTGCTCACAGCATAAATGAAGTTAACGGTGATTGAAACCAAGCTGCATGTTTAAAAATCTTCCAAAAATCAGGTAAACCTCTCGTGAAACCACAGTCAGCATGCAAAGGTAGATGCTCTGTAGCCCTCAATTTTCTTCTTTCCATCTGGGCCTACATCATTGTTAAGCATTTAATCAACACCTGTTCAAATGGAACTCTCCCCTGACTCCCCAGGCCTGAAGAACGTTCCTCATCCTGCTCTATCTCTTGATCCTGCTTGATTGCTCATGCTAGTATTTATTCATAACTGAATTGGTTTTTTTACTCATCTCTTTATTTTCTGCCTGCTTTACTAGACAGTACCTCTGTGAGGCAGGGAAAACTGCTGTTTTTGATGTCTAGAATTGTGCATAAATAACCTAGCAGCTCAGTGACTAGTTACTGGCAACTATTAGCTACAGCATGCTAATACAGGTTGAGTATCCTTAACCCAAATAATCTAAAATGCTTTAAAATCCAAATCTTTTGAGTGTTGACATGGAACCATGTGTGTGGCTGAGGTTGCCTTCTGATGGCTTGATGTACACAAACTTCGCTTCATGCACAAAATAATTTAAAATATTTTATAAAATTACTTTCAAGCTATGTGGATAAGGTGTAGATGAAACATAAAGGAATTTCATGTTTAGACGTGAGTTGTATCCCTAGGATATCTTATTATGTATATGCAAGTACTTCAAAATCTGAAATTGGAGATACCTCTTCTTCCATAAGGGATACTTAGCCTGTAGTGTGTGTGTGTGTGTGTGTGTGTGTGTGTGTGAGAGAGAGAGAGAGAGAGAGAGAGAGAGAGACAGAGAGAGAGAGAGAAAGGGAATATTATAATTTCAATTAAAATCATCCAATGTTTGATTTGAAGAACAGATTTTAAGGGGATCAGAGAAGATGTGGAAAAGCATCTGAGAACTTATGACAGTCCAGATGGGAAAGGATGCAAGTGGTGGCAACAAAGTGACATAGAAGATGATTTGAGAGAGATGTATGATGTAAAATCAACAAGACTTGGTGATGTTGTGGTCATGAGAATCAGAGAGAGGAAGATGCCAGGTGCATATCTTTGAACTGATGTAGAAAAATGAAGTTAGGGATTTGGGGTGGGGAAGGACACCACAGTAGTCCCCACTTATCCTCTGGGGATACTTTTGAAGACTCCCAGCAGAACCTTGAAATTATGAATAGTAACAGGCCCTAGCCAAGGTCACATTTTACTTAAAGGGAGCACTTTATTTATTAGTATTGTTATTGAGACAGTCTCACTCTTGTTGGCCAGGCTGGAGTGCAATGGAGCAATCTCAGCTCACTGCAACCTCCACCTCCCAGGTTCAAGCGATTCTCCTTCCTCAGCCTCCTGAGTAGCTGGGGTTACAGGTACCCTTCACCACGCCTAGCTAATTTTTGTATTTTTAGTAAAGTTGGGGTTTCACCATGTTGGCCAGGCTGGTCTCAAACTCCTCACCTCAGGTGATCTGCATGCCTCAGCCTCCTAAAGAGCTGGGATTACAGGCATTAGCCACCATGCCCAGCCCATGAGGGACTTTATTATTTCTCTTTGGCATGTCCAAATTGCCAGCATCACTACTCTTATGTTTTAGAGTCATTACTAAGTCAAAAAAGGGTTACTTGAATACAAGTTCTATAATATTGTGGCAATAGATCTGATAACAGAGAGGGCTATTAAGTGACAATTGCAGAAAGAGAAACTGGATAAGGGAGGACTACTGTATAGGCTTTTCACAGAGCAGAACCTATCCCTTCTTTCCAATTCCTTCTTCTATAGAACATGGGCCCTGACTTGTTACAATATAGACTATTAATACATCATACTGCCCTTCTGTGTTTGAATCCATACTCCTTTCTTTCTTTTTTTTTTGAGACGGAGTTTCGCTCTTGTTGCCCAGGCTGGAGTGCAATGGCGCGATCTCGGCTCACCGCAACCTCCGCCTCCTGGGTTCAGGCAATTCTCCTACCTCAGCCTCCTGAGTAGCTGGGATTACAGGCACGCGCCACCATGCCCGGCTAATTTTTTGTATTTTTAGTAGAGACGGGGTTTCACCATGTTGACCAGGATGGTCTCGATCTCTTGAGACCTCGTGATCCACCTGCCTCGGCCTCCCAAAGTGCTGGGATTACAGGCTTGAGCCACCGTGCCTGGCCATACTCCTTTCAAATGAATATCCCTAAAATAGAACTTGGTACATTTCACACCCCTGTCAAAAATGTCAATGACTCCTCATGCTGTCAGGATAAATAACAGTCTTATAAAACTGTTTCTTAATTCTGTTAGTCTGAATTTTGTCCTTCTGACATTTCCTCTTTGGGGAATGCCTTCTTCTTCTATTTGTAAATGGAAATGATTCTAAAACTAACCTCTTTTCCCATGCCTGACCAATTCAGACTTTAGTGAGTTTATCTCCTCTGAAATTGTAGACTATTTACTGCATAGACCATTCAGTTGGTATTAAGCATTTAGTTCAATTGAATGAACATTTATTGGCTACCCACCACAATGTAGAGACTTGTACTAAGTAACATGAAGGTAGTAATCCTTCCATACAAGGGGACTTTAAAAAGTTTGTGGAAAATAAAATTAAAAGATAAAAATAAAAAAATACAAACTTTGTGTCTCAACATAAGCTTCATTATGTTCAAGACACTTTTCTAAGTGTTAATACCAGCCATTTGGTCCATCCCTAAGATGCTGGAGATCCTGGAAATTTAAGCATATCCATGCAGCCTTTTAAAAATATTATTAACTGAAGAAAAAGGTGTCCTTAAAAATTTTTTTTTAATTGGGAGACAAAAAGAAGTCAGAAGGATCCAAATCAGGACTGTCAGGTGGATGCCTAATGATTTCCCACTGAAACTCCTGCAAAACTCTCTTTGAGGAGAGGACTGAGCAGGAGCATTGTCGTGGTGGAGAAGGATTCTCTTGGGGAAGCTTTCCTGGGTGTTTTCCTGCTGAAGATTTGGCTGACTTTCTCAAAACACTCTTATAATAAGCAAGTGTTATTTTTCTTTGGCTTTCTAGAAAGTCAGTGAGCAAAATGCCTTGAGCATTCCGCAGACTGTTGCCAGGATCCTGGCTTTTGACCCGTCCACTTTTGCTTTGACTGGACCACTTCTACCTCTTGGTAACCACCGTTTGATTGCTCATTATCTTCAGGATAGTACTAGGAAAGCCATATTTGATTTCTTGTTATATACTTTAAAGAAATGCTTCAGAATCTTGGTCCCACTAGTGTAGAATTTCTATATAAAACTCTGCTCTTGTCTACAGAGGACCTAGGTACAATAGTTTTGATAGTTACTGAGTGACAAGTTTGGTTAACTTTACATTTTCAGTCAGAATTATATAAGCTGAATCAATTGAGATGTCTGTGGTGTTGGCTGTTGTTTCTGCTGTTAACCATCAGTCCTCTTCAATTAGGGCATGAAATAGATTAATTTTTTTTTCCTCTCACAAAATGATGTGAATGATTTGCTGCTGCTGGTTTCATCTTCATCATTGTCTTGTCTTTTCTTAAAACAAGATATCCTGTGTGAACTGCTGTTTTCATTGATGCTTTACGGTAAACTTTTCATAAAGCATCAATGCTTTTTCATTATTCTTTTACAAAGGGTTTACTATAAATTTGATTTTGTTCTTGCCCCAATTTTAGCAGAATTCATATTGTTCTAACAGGGGATTTTCAAACTGATGTCTTATTCTTCGTAGTGCTTCAGAGTGTATCTTGTTCAAAGACATGTTATAACAAGTTAGTATGAGTTTATTTTGGTGCAAAAAAAATTTGAAATCCATGCAAAGTTTTTTCATAGTAAGCATTTTCATGAACTTTTAAAAGACCTCTGACAACATTTTATAATTTACAATTAAAGTTTCCTTTATTAATAGTTTTTATTTCTATTTTTGTTAGTTATGGTGTTACATTTCTGATTATCTTACCACTGTTCAGAAAAGAAGTGTGGTGCATTTAATTATTGTATTTCTTCTTATTAAATCATGTATTGTCCTTTAGCTAAATCTTGTTAAGAAAGAGTATTCTTTTAATATTCTGATGAATTCTTTTTCTGAATATTTTATTGAGGATTTTTTTAAACTTTATGCATTAGAATGATCTATAATTTCTCTTTTATGCTACAATAATTAGTTTTTTTTTTAAAAAAATTAAAGAATGGATCAGGAACCTGAAAAGTTTATATAGTTTTGAAAATTTTTGGTCCTTAGTACACTGGCTCTCTTCTTCACACATTTTTAGGCCTGAAACTTGTTAGATGATAAATTCTTTGAAAATCTTCTCATTTTCTTCTAGTCTATTCAGATTTACAGGGCTTTGGGGGGAAACATTTTAGTGATTTCACAGTTTTCAAATCATGATTAATTTCATCAGAGTTAGAAATCTTATGGATTGATTGCAATGTGATATTTACTTACCCTCTGCATTTGTTGCTATATTCCATGTCTTGATTTTAATTTTACTTTCTTTAGCTTTTTTTTTTTTCCTGATTGCATTTGGTAGAAATTTGTCTATTTTATTGTTTCTTCTTACCACCAAATCAAACTTGTTGATTTATTTATTACTTTTCTTCTGGTTCTATTTTTAAGTAAATGAACTCTAATTCTTTTTTGCACTAATGAAAGCATTTAGGGTTGTTAATTTTCCTTCAAGGTAGCTTCTACTGCTACATATATTTTGGTATGATATATTCTTTTTTCTTTTAATCCAGCTAGCTTGTATTTTCAATTTTCATTTCCAATTTCTTTGATCCAAGAGTTATTCAGGAGTATGCTTCCTAATTTCTAACTATTAAAGGGTTTTTTCAACTCATATTCTGTATTTCTAACTAAGTCTATTGGTTTATGATCAGATAATACAGCCTAAAAACACTTTTTGCTTATTTGAATTGGTTAAGCTTTATTTGTGGCCAATTATGTAATTGATTTCAGTAGCAGGTCTATGGACATGAGGGATAACATACACGTCTTTATATATTTCTTAGTTATTTTGGGCCCAAAGAACTTAACTTTTTTGTTTTTTTGTATGCCAGAACCATCTGATTCAGAAGGAAAAAACATTAAAATATTTCATGATAGTTGTTTTTTAAGCCAAAGATTATGTGAACTTCTAATAATATTGTATACTTAGGTGCTATATTTTTATAGGACATGCAGGTTTATGATTATTGTTTCTTCTTCATAAATTGTCTTTTATTATTACACAGTGTTCCTCCTTATTTTGTTTAGTGCTTTTAACCTTAAGTTCCACCCTGGATGATATTAATATTGTCATTCCTGCCTTCTTTTTGTTTGCGTTTGCTTGACATCTCTTTGCTTATCCTTTTATTTTCAAAGTTTCTTTTCCATTTTTAAGAATTCTCCTTATAAACAGAATATGTCTGGGTTTTGTTTTTTAACTTAATATGACAGTCTTAGTTATTTAATTGGATAATTCATTCTGTTCACATTTACTTTAACATATACTACTTAATTTTATTAGGCCCATCTTTACGTTTAATATTTATTTACTTTGTGATTCTCCTTTATTGAGTTTTATTTTTTAGCTGATTTTATTTGCCATTCTTTCTATTTTGTTTTCTTATCTTTTGAAAGTAAAACTGTATTTTTTCATTCTTCCAGTGGCATTTCATTTTTTGAATCTCATAATGATGTATATTTTCCACTGTTCTATAGAAGTACAAAACTACTTTTCCCCCTTACGATGCTGTCTTACTTACCTTCCCAATACTGATTAGAATACTTTTATTTTCTTCCTCTACCCTGTCCTCTAACTCCTATGTTCTAAGACGTAGTTTAGAACTTTAAATTTCACAGCAATATTAGATTTTCTCTTAGTGTCTGTTTTTCCCCCAAGGATCTTTATTTAGCCCTTTCTAACATTATGGCAGAATATGTTATTAGGACCAATTCTCCTGCTAAAACCTAAAATTTCTGGAGAATATATTTATTAAAAATTATGCTCAATAGCATCAAAGAAATGACCAGGTTGTAAGAGATTAGGAGGCCATAATCTAAAGGATCTGAGAAGGGTAAACAGAGCCATGAAGCAACTTTATTCTTGAGAGCATTTGACAAATAAGTAAACATTCTTTGCAATTCCAGGGTATTCAAACTAGAAACAACAAACAAACTCAAAAGACTGCTCAAAGAGCAGTCTAAGAGTCTAAGCATCTTCTATCTTAGAGAAGATCTTAGAGCATCTTCTCTGAGCATCTTAGAGAAGATGCTTCTGTCATAAAATGGGAATCCCAAAGAGTCAAACACTTAAGGAAACGTGAATCAGATATAAATTTTCCACTCTAGTCGTTGCAGGGGACTGCAGGGAAATGTATGTTTGTTTGACATTGAGCAGAAAAGGTGAAAACTATCCCTAGGAAGTTGTAATCACAACCTTTCGCTTGTGAGCATTTCCCAAACACATCCAAAAACACCTAGTGGTCAATAACAACTTGATTTGCTAATTCATTTAAAAATTGTCCAGAATGAGTTAGTAGTGCCCCCAACATCTGATTGAGGCAAAAGCAAATTATCTCTTCTTCCCTGCCTCAAAGAAGTTTCACAAAAATTTTTCAAATGAAAATAAGTATTTACAGCAGTACTAACTGAGCATACACACTAGGAAGTACGGTACCATGACCAAGAAGCAGCAAAAACAACTGATGGTGCAGACTCATAAGTGTTTAGATATTGGAATTACCAAGAAGAAATAATAAAACAACTGTTCTCTACTATATTTAAAGAAAAAAAGACAAGATTAGAAATATTTTCTGGAAATAAGGAACTCTAAAAAACCGATCTGGCAGTTTCAAAGAAGAATCAAGTAGAATTTTTGGAAATATAAATGGTAAAACAATTGAAATAAATAAAATCAATGAATTAAATAGCAGATGAGACATAACTGAAGAGTTTGTAAACTGTTACAAATCAGATCTTGGAAAAATGTAACACAGTGGTACTAACTAAATCAAAGTCAACTGCCACCTGAATAAAACTTTTTTAAAAAAGAAAAGAAAGGAGAGAGAGAAAAAAAGAGAAAGACAAAAACAGATGGGGAGGGAGTGGAGCGGGGTGGAGGAGAAAGGGGGAAAAAAGAGACAAGAGAAAAAAATTCAAATTTTTTCCTAGAGAGATACCAGGAAAGTAATTTTGGATAGCATAAGCAACAATGAATAAATAGAATCCCCAAATTTAGTGACTTCAGCAGGATGAAAATTTTCATTTGCTCATATAACCACTCAAGTTAGGTACTCCTGGTCAGCCGACAGCTCTCTTCCATGTAGCAAATCAGGCTTCTTCTCTCATGACATTGTATCTTCATCACTGTCTGAGTTTAGCTGCTGAAAAGGAAAAGATGGTATGGGGAGGAATACTTGTTTTGTTTCTTAAAAGTCTTGTCCCAGAGTGACACCTATCCCTTTGTTTATAAATGAAAACCAGTTATGGTCAGAAAGGCTGCAATGCAGGCTGGGAAATGTAGTCTGGAGCTGGCCGTCAGTTCTGAGCTTGATCTGTGTCCCACTGAAGGGGAGTGCAGGTTTGGTTGACAGTCATCTTTGCCACCTTTGTTTCACCAGTAGATATGAAGACACAGTCTCGGAAAGCCCCCCGTAGGCACAGTAGAGGATTATGTTGAAATGGGTGTGACAGATGTTGTGATTGTTTTTTAATAAAATGTTTTATTAGAATGCACCAGATGTTGCAGAACTTTCTCCTTAGTTCAGCTAAAACCAGGCTCTTGTCACATGGCCAGGAAAGATTAGGCTCGCAGACCCATTGAAAGGTGAGGAGAATGGAATTTTTTGGGCGAAAAAGAACAGAAAAATAACTCTCAGCAAAGTGAGAGAGAGTCCTGCTAGCAGGTTTCCTGCCTCACACATTGAATTCCCAGGTCACCACGCAGTAACAGGTCAGGTCAGGTGCATCCTCCTCGAAAACGGCATGAACCTCCCGGGGCTCCACCCCATTCTCCCAGTACCCAGGTGAGCATGATTTAGAAAGAATCTGTCGGGAAAGGGCAGGCTTCATCCAGGACCAGGAGTCCAGTTTTTCAGCCTTCAGGCTGTTTTAGGTTTGAAGGCGGGGTTTCACCAGGGACCCTTGGCCACCTCCTGTCTCTGTCACATACATTCAGAAAAGTGTACCAATCCTCAGTGTATACAACTTAACCCTTTTCCTAAGAAAGAATTAGTGGCTTCAGCATTTATCCCAAGATCACTTTGTCATGAAATATTTCGCTTTTATTATTATTATTATTGCATTGCTCTACTGTATCAGCTTTGAATGCAAAAGACATCACTGTATTCATAGCATTCTATTTTTAGTAGTGATATTTCCATTTAGAAAATATAGTAATTCTCAATCACTGAAAATGTCAAATCCTAGAAAATGTAGCGTTCCTACGTGTGAGGTTCGCATCGTTCTCCAATACTTGCTGGCCAAAGATTCATTTGATGTATCCAACTTTTCTGAAATAGATAATTCTCATGATTCAGACAGCTCTGATGTTAGTTCTGTTTAGAAATAACTCCAAGTAGAACAGTTTTTATGTTTTATTTTTCTATTGAAAATCAGATTTGTTTCAGCCTCAAAGAGTGTGCTTAGGTAAAATTAAAAGAATGCGGGCAGTAAACTGCCCTTTTTTTCTGATCAGAAAAAGGGTTAATGAACACAAAGTGAAGGAAATACCCATCTGAATACCAGACTGAGAAATAAAATATTGCCAGCACCTGAGAGGCCCCCACTGTGGGCCCTTCCCATCACTATCCTGAACTTTCTCCTCAAAGATAACTACTATCTTGACCTAAAACACCACAGACTAGTTTTACCTGTTTGTGAACTTTATATAAATGTTATACTGTATGGTTTCATTCCTGTCCAGCTTCTTTTGCTAAAAATTTTCCTGGCAAAATTCATTTGTGGGAGCACAGAGGGCAGAGAAGATCAATGTTGAAGCTCAAACACTCTGTCCATCAATTCAAATGCTAATATCCTCTGGAAACACCCTCAGAGACACACCCAGAAATAACCTTTAATCAGATATATGGGCATCGTATGGCCCAGCCAAGGTGGTGCATAAAATTAACCAGGCCAATAAGGGTGTATTGCTTACTATCTTTGAAATCATAGTGTTCCCGGAATCCATTTGCATACTTTGGGGGAATAAATGGTGTTAGCTAATCTAGAACACTGGCTAGGTAGACTTTGGCTAAGGGAATTCCTACTCACCATGAATCCATCCACCAAGTGTTTATTGAGTGCCTACTGTCAGTCACCTGGTAGAGGTTCTAATTTGCCACAGACAGGTAAAAAGGTAGTTTACTCTTCCAAGCTGCACTTTGATTCAGGCCTTTGCACATTCTCTTCTGCCTAGTTAGTGTCCTTTGCATGCATCTTTCATCACCTGGGAAATTTCTGTTCGTCCTTCAACACATGCCTTAAAAATCACCTTCTCTGCTGGGCTGGGTGGCTCACGCCTATAATCTCAGCACTTTGGGAGGCTGAGGCAGGTGGATCATGAAGTCAGGAGATTGAGATCATCCTGGCTAACGTCGTGAAACCCCGTCTCTGCTAAAAATACAAAAAATTAGCCAGGTGTGGTGGCATGTGCCTGTAATCCCAGCTACTCGGGAGGCTGGGGCAGGAGAATTGCTTGAACCTGGGAGGCTGAGGTTGCAGTGAGCTGACATTGTGCCACTGCACTCCAAACTGAGCCTCAGAGCGAGACTCCATCTTAAACAGAAAGAAAAAAGAATTACCTTCTCAAGGAAGCCTTCCCTGCCCTCTAAGCTTGACTTAAAAGGTTTGCTGTTTTGCCTCATGCGTTCTTCTATAATAGCACCTATCACTCCGTATTCTAAAAACCAGTTTCTATGTCTCTTTTAGCTATGGTCACAGTCCTTAGTATGTAGAAAGTGTTCAATATACGTTTGTTAAATGAATGACAAAATGAATATGGCAGAGTATGAAATAAAAATACTGTACATATAGCCTTTGCTATTATTTGTATTTAAGTGATTTTTAACTTATAACGATTTTTCTCCATTTATTAATCCACAAAGCAGATAAAGGGAAGTATGGCCATCATTCTAGACAAATTTTTTCACAATTTTTCTTTCAGAAACATAATTAATTTATTATTTGTATACATTCTTTTTTTTTTTTTCTTTTTTTGAGACGGAGTTTCATTCTTGTTACCCAGGCTGGAATGCAATGGTGCAATCTCGGCTCACCGCAACCTCCGCCTCCGCCTCCTGGGTTCAGGCAATTCTCCTGCCTTAGCCTCCCAAGTAGCTAGGATCACAGGCACGCGCCACCATGCCCAGCTAATTTTTGTATTTTTAGTAGAGACGGGGTTTCACCTTGTTGACCAGGATGGTCTCGATCTCTTGACCTCGTGATCCACCCGCCTCGGCCTCCCAAAGTGCTGGGATTACAGGCTTGAGCCACCGCGCCCGGCCAAATTTTTGTATTTTTAGTAGAGATGGGGTTTCACCATGTTGACCAGATGGTCTCGATCTCTTGACCTCGTGATCCACCTACCTAGGCCTACATTCTTTTTTTAAAAAAAGCAATGATATATGTATGAGCCTCAATGTTCAAATAGTACTACATTCTTGTGCATGTCTTTTTGGTACATGGTTATATTATTTATCAGCTGCTGCATAACGGTATGGCCACAAACTTAGTGGCTTCAAACAATACACATTTATTATCTCTTAGTTCCTAGAAGTCAAACATCTAAGCGTGGCTTAACTGGGTCATCTGCTTAGGGTTTTACAAGGCTGCAATCAGTGTTGACCAGGGGTGTGGTCTCATTTGAAGTCTGACTGGGAAAGGATCTATTTCCAAGCTTACCATTTGTTGGCAAAATTCAGTTATGGGTCGTTGCAGGGCTGAAGACTTCACTTTCTTCTTGGCTATTGGCCAGAATCATAATACTTCTAAAAATTACATAGGAGAATGTCTTTGAACAACTTCCTTACTGTGTTCTACCTAAATTGCTTCTGACTGGAACAGTGGTGGCAATGGGATTGCTACAGGAAAGAGATCCTGATCCAGACCTCAAGAGAGGATTCTTGGGTCTCGTGCCAGAAAGGATTTGAGGTGAATCCATCAAGTGAAAGCAAGTTGATTACAGGGAGGGGAGCACTACACACTAGGGTCTGTTGGGGGGAAATAGGGGAGGGACAGCAGGGGGTGGGGAGTTGGGGAGAGATAGCATGGGGAGAAATGCCAGATATAGGTGAAGGGGAGGAAGGCAGCAAACCACACTGCCACGTGTGTACCTATGCAACAATCTTGCATGTTCTTCACATGTACCCCAAAACCTAAAATGCAATAAAATAAATAAATAAATAAACAAAAAAACACAAAAACAAAAAAAAAGAAAGTAAAGGAATAAAATAATGGCAACTCCATAGGCAGAACAGTGCCATGGGCCACTGCTTGCCCATTTTTATGCTTATTTCTTGATTATATTCTAAACAAGGGGTGGATTATTCATGAGTTTCCTAGGAAAGGCATGGACAATTCTCTGAGCTGAGGATTTCCCTTTTTAGACCATACAGGGTCAATTCCAAACACTGCCATCGGTGAACTGTCATGGTGCTGATAGGAGTGTCTTTTAGCATGCTAATGCATTATTACCACTGTATAATGAGCAGTGAGGATGACCAGAGGTCACTTTCCTTGCCGTCTTGGTTTTGGTGGTTTGGGCTGGCTTCTCTGCTGCAACCTGTTTTATCAGCAAGGTCTTTATGACCTGTATGGGTCATCCTCCTATCTCATCCTGTGACTTAGCATGCCTAAGTTACTGGGAATGCAGCCCAGCAGGTCTCAGTATCATTTTTGCTAGCCCCTATTCAAAATGGAGTCACTCTGGTTCAAACGCCTCTGACAGGATGATGGAAAAAAAAGAATCAGCATTGAGGGCTATCAAAGGAAGATTTGGCAGAATTGCTCCATAGTATTTTACTTATTCAGTAAACATTTACTAAGGGACTAGAATGTGCAACATATTGTGGGGGTGGGGGTTGTTGGCAGCATGAATAAGTGAAAATTAATGTCGTGGTAGAGGTCACAATTTCATGGGGGACTGATGTGTTTACATGACTCCTACTGTTAAAAAGTGATAAAGAAGGTCCTTAGAAACAATATTCTAAAAAAATGCCAACATAAGGACACTTTTCAAGAAGGACTGTCTCTTTCCATATTTTGATTTGTTCCTGTCACTTCATGTTTTTGACTGAAGGCAAATTATTTAATGTCTTTATTATTTGATTTGCCTCAGTTTCTTCATCTGTGAAACACTTTCCTCATTTCTTAAATCACGTAGCTTTGGAGAAACATAAATGAGAAAATTGCAGTACAGTCAGCCCTCTGTATCTATGGGTTGTTTCACATCTGCAAATTTAATGAATCTCAGATAGAAAACATTTTTAAAAGAACAATAAAAATAACAATACAATAAAAACGAATACAAATAATGCAGTGTAACAGTTTATATAGCATTTACATTGTATTAGGAGTTATAAATAATCTAAAGATGATTTAAAGTACATAAGAATGCATTAATCCGTTTTCGCAAGGCTGTAAAGAAATTCCTGAGACTGAGTATTTTATAAACAAGGAGGTTTAACTGACTTACAGTTCTGCATGGCTGGAGAGGCCTCAGGAAACAATCATGGTGGAAGGGGAAGCAGGCACCTTCTTCACAGGTGGCAGGAGAGTAGAGTGAGAGCACAGGAAGAACTACCGTTTGTAAAACCATCAGATCCCGTGAGAAATCACTTACTGTTACCAGAACAGCGTGGAGAAAACCGCCCCAAATCGTGGTGGAAGGGGAAGCAGGCACCTTCTTCACAGGTGGCAGGAGAGTAGAGTGAGAGCACAGGAAGAACTACCGTTTGTAAAACCATCAGATCCCGTGAGAAATCACTTACTGTTACCAGAACAGCGTGGAGAAAACCGCCCCATAATCCAATCACTTCCCTCCCTTGATGTACAGGGATCACCGGCCCCTCCCTTGACATGTGGGGATTATTACAATTGGAGATGAGATTTGGGTGGTGGGGACTCAGAGCCAAACCATATCAGGGAGAATGTGCATAAGTGAGATGCAAATATTACACCATTTTGTATCAGGGACCTGAGCATCCTTGGATATTGGTGTCTGTGTAGGCTCTGGAACAAATCCCACTTGGATTCTCAGGGATGACTGTAATGCACTTATCATAGTGCCTGGCACAACCCAGGTCAGATGTTATTGTTATCTCTTACAATTTTTCTTTGCGCTTTTTCCCCCTCCTATTCTTTTTTTTTTTCTTTCTTTCTTTTTTGAGATGGAACCTCACTCTTGTTGCCCAGGCTGGAGTGCAATGGTGCAATCTCGGCTCACCACAATCTCCCCTTTCCGGGTTAAAGGCATTCTCCTGCCTCAGCCTCCTGAGTAGCTGGGATTACAGGCATGCGCCACCACGCCAGGCTAATTTTGTATTTTTAATAGAGACAGGGTTTCTCCATATTGGTCAGGCTGGTCTTGAACTCCTGACTTCAGGTGATCTGCCCACCTTGGCCTCCCAGACTGCTGGGATTATAGGCATGAGCCACTGTACCCGGCTGCCCCTCCTGTTTTTTAGGTGTCCCTTCTATTTTTCCCTAACTTCTCTTTTGCATCTGTATAACTGACCATAATAAAGAACAAGATAATTATTTTCAGTGTTTTAAGAAAATTTTTCAAAAAGATGCTTTTTCTGTTCTTGATTTTAAAATCATATACATGAGTTGTCATTTAAAAAACTATTAAAAAATACCAAAAATTATTTTTTAATCTCGTGGTGTACATAAGGCTTACACACATTTCCCAATCATACAGTTATTTTTGTATCCCTCTTTAGTACATATGCCCTTTTATAGCCTAAATTTTTTGAGGGCAGATGTGGTCTTAAAGTTTTGGTATCTTCAGCTACAAATATAATATGAACTACTTAATAAATACTCTTTTCCGGGCACAGTGGCTCACATCTGTAATCCCAGCACTTTGGGAGGCTGAGGTGGGTGGATCACGAGGTCAAGACATCAAGACTATCCTAGCCAACATGGTGAAATCCCGTCTCTACTAAAAAATACAAAAATTAGCTGGGCATGGTGACACGCACCTGTAGTCCCAGCTACTCGGGAGGCTGAGGCAGGAGATTTGCTTGAACCCAGGAGGCAGAGATTGCAGTGAGCCGAGATCGTGCCACTGCACTCCAGCCTGGCGACAGAGCGAGACTCTGCCTCAAAAACAAAACTATTTTTGAATAATGGCATGCAAGAATAACTGCAGAGTTTTCGGCATAATTTGTCAAGGAAGAAGAGAATGCATAGTGACAGAAGGGGAACACTGAGGAAATATACTAGATTATACGGTAACATTTATATTCATGTCTTATCTTCCCTTTCCTATATATGTGGCAGGTAACATACCTTTGGCTCTTTTAACTCCAATTAAAGCATTTTTGTGTGTGCTCGTGTGTGTGTGTGTGTGTGTGTGTGTGTGTGTGTGCACAAGTCCCACATACGCATTTATTCTCCTTTTTCCTCAGAGGCACACACACATATTTATATACTTGGAGACAGTGAAAGCTATGATTTTCCAGATGCTGGAAAAGAGTTGCTTTGACATAGAATTGTGAGCTTCAGTGTTGAGTTCATGTTGGAATTCATTCCCACTGCACCCTGAGTGTGCAATCAGATAGAAAGTCAGCACTCCCACTCAGAGACAGTGACTGAAGGGGGAAGCCTTCAAGCAACCTGTCATCAGTCATCATGTTACTTTCTAGCTGTTAGAGACCATGTAGATGTCAAACCAGAAGGATTCCGCATGATATTAATGCACATTTTCATGGAGATCTGACTTTTTCTCTGTGAATTGCCCAAATTTTGAGACCACGATCAAAACAAAAACCTGAGAGCATCCCAGTAGAATTCCAAGGTGTGGAGGGAAATCAGATTTTAAAAAATGTAATGTGGCCAGTCTGTGGTCTTCTTTTATTACACAAAGATTTATCACATTCATTGTATAATTAAATCTCTACATCTGTGGGGCACAAATGTTTTATGTTTCCAACATTTATAGTTTGACATCGGAAACATCTGTGCAGGCCTAGTATACAACATCTGGAAGACATTTCTGAGCTTTTATGACATGCAGAGTGATCTTTGTTTTGGAACAAGTGTGCGGTTTTCTCCAGTAGCTCTTCCTGCTGGTTATGTCCTTCTAATTGGCATTTTGCTGGGGGATTGAAAGAAGCCTGGCTTCCTGACCTCCTGCTGGGTGGAAGGAGATGCTTCAGAAGAATCTTCACATAGTCAAGATTCAGGAAGATGCTGAGTCATGAAATTAGCTGGCTTAAACCCCGATTAAGGAGAGCAGGTTGAGAGCAGAGAAGGAAACAGGCATTATTGGGCCAGAACAGTCCTAGATGAGTCTTCATATGAAGGCATTGATGGCAAAATGGACATCATTGTCCTCACTTACCAATAAGGAAACTGAGTCTTTGAGAGGTTAGTTCACTTAAGATCACCCAGCTTATACGTGGTATATCTGAGATTTAAAATGAAGTTTGTCTAACATTGTATTGGAACATGGTATTCTTGCACGTGAAGACTGGGCAGGGTAGCTTAACATTCAACAAATATTTGTTTAGTACCTTTGGGGTGTTAGGAAATGTTCTAGGCACTGAAGATGGATCAATGGAAAAAAAAACAGATAAAATTCCTCATGGTTCTTAAATTAGTGCAATAAAATCATGCAACTAGTTTACCTAGGACGATAGAATGAAAATCAATAACACAGGTACATTACAGAGAGAAAGTTAGTGGTTGCTATGGAAAGAAGACAGAGCTACAGATGTGTTTCAAGAATGTTGTAAAAGAGTTTATTTTGGTTTGGGTTCCCCTAAGCAGAGCCTGAAACAAGGACGTGGAAGTGGGTAGCGTATTTGGGAGGTGATCTCAGGAAGCAAAATAAGGGAACAGAGAAAGTGACCCAAGGTGAGAAGAAAGGACAATAACAGACATATTAAATAATTGATTACCCTGGGGCTCAGTTCCCCTGGGAGTCCTCCGAAGGCCATGTAGAACACACCCCAGCATCATCCTATGGCAAAATGGGGGGCTTAGGGCTTTTATTCTTTGTTGATTAAAGGTTGCTGCTGAGGAACTTCCACTCTCCCAAACTTTCAGATGGTGTCTACATAGCATGAAGGGTATTCTGTGACTTCGAAGCAGCGAAACACAGAGATGTCTGGGCACGTGTGCAGTGCGGGGCACAGCAACTGTTGTCAAAACACACTGAATTCAAGTGTGGCATTTCTGCCACACTCGACCTACGGGTATGTGTAAGGCTGCGGGCATGTGTGCCGTCTACCCTAAGTGTGCCCACGACAGGGCTAACAGGTAAAGTGGGGAGGTCATTGTAGGTTTCCCTGTGTAAGTGATGCATAAACACAGACTCGAAAGAGGTTGGGAGTGGCTCTCTAGGCGGAGGTAGCGTCGGTGCAAAGGCGCCTGTATAAGACAGTGTCTAAGGACACCTGCTATGGTCAAGGAACACTGAATAGACCTGAGTGGCTAGAATGGGGTAAGCATGGATGGGAGTCATAAAACATGAGGTCGGAGAGTAGCAGAGGACCAGGTCACATAGGCTTTGTCAATTACTGTAAGGATTTTAGGCTTTTGCCATGAGAGGGAAGGTGAGTCACTGGAGGGTTTTGAGCAGAGGCATGGCATGATTTGACTTACACTGCACTGAAACAGGCCATTCTGGTCCCTACGTTGATCATTGACTGTAAGGAGGATAATGAGGGTGTCTGAGCCCAAGGTGGTGGCAGTGGAGGTGGTAAGAAGTAGATGGATTCAGCATAGGCTTTGCAGGTGGAGCCAATGGGATTTCCCAGTAGAGTGGATGTGAATGATGAAAGGAAGATTTGAGTGAAGGAGGCGAATGAGTATTTTAGCTTCAGAAATCTGAATAAGAGAGCTGCTATTAAGTGAAACAGGAAAGGCAATAGAAGGAACAGATTGAATGAGAAAGGTCAAGAGTTTAGTTCTGGATATTTACAGTGTGAAGTGAATATGAGATATAAAAGAAGAGATGCCAAGTAGGAAGTAGGACCTGAGTCTGGAGTTTGGGGCTGAGGCCTGGGGTGGAGACGTATCCGTGGGAATCATCAGCATACAGACGTGCTTCAAAGCCATGAGACAGAATGAGATCACTGGGGGAGGGGTGCTGCGGGAGAAGAGAAGCACTCCAAGGACTGAGCCCTGGGGCCTCCAACATTTGTTAAGTCAGGGAGAAGAGGAGGCCCACAGAGAGGATGGAGAAAAAACGTTCAGAGAAGAGAAGGAGAGCCAAGAGAAAGTTGTGTCTGCGAAGCCAGATTGGGTCAGACTTAAGAGAGAAGTGGAGGGAAGTAAATGCAGACAGGGAGGAAAACAACCTCTTTGAGATATTTTGCTGCAAAGAAGGGCTGACGGTAGAGGGTCAGCTAGATGGGAAGTGAAGACAAGAGGGTACTTTTCCCTTTAGTTGTGAGAAAGAACAGAAATTTGTCTGCTGATGGGAATAACCCATCATTTCCCTCCCGAAGCAGAGAAAAATGGAAGATTTGAGACAGGGTAATTTCTAGATCCACATTTTACCCTACTGTAGTCAAGAAGTGATGGGTATAAATCTCCCAGGTATTTTAGCCTCGGATAAGAACAAGCATAGGTCATTATTTTAGCAAAACAAATATGGGTTGTAGAATCTGGTGATGTGGAAATGCGTGTGTGGGTTTTTGTGGATGTTCGTTCTGATTGTTTCAAGCTTCTCTGTACAGCGGGACACGACATCATAGTGTTAGGTATTAAGAACAAAGCAGTGTGAAATATTTACCTAAGAGAAGGAGGGAGAGAATGAAATAGTGAAATGTAATTGCCAGGAAGCACCGCTAAGGGACCCATTTGAGGTTCATGGTCACACATAGATTTTAGCAAGACCCATGAATCAGTCATCGAAGAATGACAGAGAAGAATGAGGTCAACGCTGCTGGTAGTTCAGGATTCCCTGCTACATCTTCCCAGGGATATTTCTATCTGACCCCTCCTCAGATACTGTGAGGGAGCAGGGAACAGGGCATTCTTCTGCAAAATTAATGGCAATGAGAACTGATAGATCCTTCTTGGTGAGCAATTTAAAAATGTCAAATTGGGAAATATGTGCACCCTTTCATCTCATAGTATTGTTCAAATACCCTTCCCTCTGGACCCCACCTCTGTATCACTCAGGCACTCCTTTCTCTGGCTGCTGGGAGTGCTGATACCCTCTGCTGAGTTGCTCTCTGAGAATTAATAAGAGTTGCCTCAGTAGTTTGGAGCAGTCTGTATCTACCAATTGTGCAATGTAGACTGGGTAGAAAGGCCCACCTGTCTGCCTCAGGCTGGGATCATTCCAAAAGGCCATTAGAGTACCAGAGCTCCCTGTGAGATCTGCTGAGGTGCCTTTTGTTTTAGCTACACTGCGGCTCAACAACTATTTCTGTCCAGTTCTATTTCCTTCACTTCTCAATATCCTACAGGTGATGATGTTGAGGCCATTCCAACAATTTTTCTTTTTTCTTTTTTGAAGCAGAGTCTCGCTCTGTCACCCAGGCTGTAGTGCAGTTACATGATCTCGGCTCATTGCAACTTCCACCTCCAGAGTTCAAGAGATTCTCCTGCCTCAGCCTCCCAAGTAGCTGGGATTATAGGCACACACCACCACATCCAGCTCATTTTTTTTTTTTTTTTTGGATTTTTAGTAGAGATGGGGTTTTACCGTGTTGGTCAGGCTGGTCTTGAACTCCTGACCTCAGGTGATCCACCCACCTTGGCCTCCCAAAGTTCTAGGATTACAGGTTTGAGCCTCTGTACCCAGCCTCCAACAATTTTTCTGTACTGAAATCATTATCTTGGTCTGTTTCCAAAGAACCAACCCATGACCCCTCTGATTCAGAAATTCTACCATTAGGAATTGATCAAGAGGAAATAGTAAGGAGGCAAAGATTTTGCTGATATGTTTTCTATAATAGTGCAAAATGGAAATGACATTGATTATAGGAAAGATTGCCTAAATTATTTATGGTATATTTATATTATCGAGACATCAATGTGCTACATATGCATATTTTAAAGCAAAAGATTTTCACAATATTTTGCTGAGTGGAGAATGTCAGTTATATAGCAGTAAGTTCAAATAGGACCTCATTAAAATGATCTACATAAATACATGTGTGTAAAACATATACGTAGTAAGAGATCTTGAAGAATAAGCTTCAAATTCTCTAATGTGGTTAACTGGTTGTTAGAATTATAGGTAGTTTAAAGAATGTTTTGTTCATATTGGTGGTCTCATTTTCATAGGCTGGTCATAAGTTGCTTTTGTCACAAGATGAAGCAACGTATTATTTTAATTTGAAGACAAATGTATTAAAACGGATTGAGCTTCTGGGTAAGAGGAACAGATGTAGGAAACTCCCAGAACAGCAAGAGGAAGGTCAGCCATATGCACACCTAGAATGAACTTGGATTCTAGACCTCACTGAAAACATTCCAAGACTTCATATGAATGTGCCTACATTTTCACAATTCAGGGTGCATCTTTTAAAGGATGCATGTGTGGCTTGGCACATCTGTGCCAGAGGTGGTCTCAGAATTATAGTTTACTTGCTGAAATGTCTTAAGTTCCAGGACACTTCACGGATGTCTGGAAATAATAAACAGAATATTTGAAATCAAGATATTACACAAATCTAGCCTATTCAATCACCACAAATATGAATATTTCCACTCTTACCACAGAGACCATTTGAGAGATGCCAACATATGCTGCAATTCTGGACACAATTTATGTCACTGGTTCCCAAACTTCAGTCATTTTTTTGCTACCTTTTTTATTTTTTATGTATGTACCATCTGCAATATTGCATATTTAATCTTTTTCCTTAAATAGACTCTTTGTTAAATTGTAAGAACTTTCCTAACTTGATTCAGAGTAATATTATTCAAGATAAACTGACTTAATTTACTAGTCATAATTTTTAGATACACATTAAAATGAGTCCATAACTGTCAACATAGAAAACATTTGTCTGTGTACCTCTGCAGAATCATCTCTTGTATTTGTACCATGCTTTGAGAACACATTGCACCAGGTTGTCAGAATCTGAAAGAACAGACATTTTTGGGACCTACAGTAACTTGCTGAGCTGGAGGGAGAGAAGGAAGGCACTCTGCAATGTTTGGCTTGCTCTGTTCTCGGCATAGGCAAACCCTGACTCCTGCCAGAAATTTATTTGTAAGTCAGTCATGTGGAAAAAGAACATATTATATGTTAAATGGATTTTTATGGGCTGGTGGGAGAAGGTGATTGCCACATAGAAAAGTGCAAACTTTTATGGTCTTTTTTTTCTCTGAGGCTGCTAGATGCTACCACAAACATGATTTATGTATTTATTTTGGCCAAGGACAGTGTACCAGTTCCTGACACCTAGTTAACAGAGGTACATGTTTCTCGAGTTTAATTGATTAAAACTGTTTAAAACTGTCTTCAGTATCCGGGAAATTTCAGGAAGAGAATGATTCTCGTTTGAAATGGAAAGAAATTCAGAAGCCATATTGGGGCAAGGGACAGGAAGTGAGGGTGAAAACGTCTGTATGACTCACCATGACGGTTTGCTAACACTGTCGTATGCGGTGCAGTAAAGAGGCTGTTGAGAAGATCTTTGATCTCTGTTGGAGGATTATTGTTTCACCCTCCAAAAAATAGGTTGTGGCAATTCACATGGGTACCAAGGAATCAAATTCTTGACTTTAGGTGTGAGGCCCGATAGCTGGGAAACCCCTTATGCATTCCCTTGCCCTGGTTCAAAGTCCAACACTTGGCTTTGATTTTAAAATATCCAGTGTGGGAGAGACTCCTCTTCATTTTCATTTTCTAAAATCATCACTGGCTGGACTTCTTATTGGAACCTAAAACATTTAACAAGAGATGCTATTTTATTTTTATTTTTTTTTGCCATTTTCACAGAGTTTTCATTCTGATCCAATGTGCCAACCCAGAACATTGTTCTGTATGTAATTCTAGAAATGTACTACTAATAGTACATACATATTATCTTTTCATAATATGTCATATACAAATACTTTTATACCTGCTAGGTAGGAGCCTTCGAAGATTAGTCAAGTCAGTGGAAAGATAGTTATTAGTAGCCTGTCTAGTCACTGGATATTTATTTGTGTGTGAGCATGAAAGCTTGACTTGGGGAGGAAGGGTTTGGATTTGCTAAGATGATCACTTAGTAAGCTTTTAAAATTCTATGCAGAGATAAGGAATAATGATTATTATTGATCTGCTTTATTGACCACACGTCCTCTTCCCTATGTCAGTCATTGCTTTTTTCTTTCTTTCTTTCTTTCTTTCTTTTTTTTTTTTTGAGATGGAGTCTTGCTGTGTTGCCCAGGCTGGAATGCAGTGGCATGATCTTGGCTCAGTGCAACCTCCGCCTCCCGGGTTCAAGTGATTCTCCCGCCTCAGCCTTCTGAGTAGCTGGGACTACAGGCATGTGCTACCACACCTGGCTAATGTTTTAGTAGACACGGGGTTTCACCGTGTGAGCCAGGATGGTGTCGATCTCCTGACCTTGTCATCTACCTGCCTCGGCCTCCCAAAGTGCTGGGATTACAGATGTGAGCCACCAAACCTGGCCTACCTCAGTAATTTCTTGCTAAGTTCTCTATTTATTATATACTACTTACCTAAGATTTTGAATTCCAGATGTGGTAGACTGCTACTTCATGGCTCCTGGCATTCATGCCCGAGTGTGCACCCTCTCACTGAATCTGGGCTGCCCTGTAACCTGCTTTATCCATGAGCAAAAGAAAGTAGTGACCCTGATGTAGTTCTCCACTTAAGTCTTCAGAAGGTCTGGAACCTTTTGCTTATGCGTCAGGGGAAGCCATTTAATGTATAAGAAGTCCTGCTACCCTGAGACCTTCATGCTGTGAGAAGCCCAAATCAGCTAAGCTGAGAGTTCATGCGGAGGAGAACTGAGGCTCCAGGCAACACATTCAGCCATTTCCCAGCAAATTGCTAGCACCAACTCTTCAGCCATGCATGCATAAACCATCTTGAATATGGATCCTCTTGCCCCTCCTCAGACCTCCTCAGCTGAAGCCACAGGGAATGCAGGTGAACTGTGTTTACATTTGCTAGGGATTCTGTAGCAAGGAAACACAAATTGGGTGACTTAAAACAATAGAAACATATTCTTTCACAGTTCTGGAGGTGAGAAGTCTGAAATCAAGGTTATTAGCAAGGCTGTATTCCCCTTAAGGCTTTGGAGGTGTATTCCTCTTTGTTACTTGCAGTATCTGGTGGCCCTGGCTACTCCCTGTGTCAGTAAAGCCAATCTCTGCCTCTGTCTTCACATGGCTGTCTTCCCTCTGTGGCTGTGTCCCAGGTTCCTTCTTATAAGGACACCAGCCATTGGATGAGGGCCCACTCTAATGACCTCATCTGAATATTGTTCCGTCTCCAAAGACCCTGTTTCCAAATAAGGTCACATTCATGGTACTGAGGATAAGACTTCAACATATCTTTTTGGGGGAGACAATTCCATCCATAACAAACTGTCCCCATTGAGCCCTGTTTTAATTGAAGAATTGGGATCAAATAAATAGAATGATGTTTTTGGCCACTGAATTTTGAATGACTTTGTCATGGAGCAGTAAATGACGAACACAGTAAGTTACGGCCCTTTGATGCGCTCCGCTATAGAAGCACTGTCATTTCTTGCTCTGAATTGCAGGAAATCTTTCTTTCTCAGTCTTTTTTATTATTTTTTTCCTCAGGCTATTTTTGTGTATGTGTAGTAAATGTGGATGTACGCAATTTTACTTCTTTCTCATTTTATTCATTCCCAATTTTCTCCATCCCAAGCAAAGTTTCGTTAGGAGTTACATTATCTCTCTAGTATGATTATTCCAATATGACTGCAAAATCTTCTCCTCTGCATTCGCTGGTACCAATGTTTTCCCTATTGCCTCACTTTTTTAGATCTCTGCTGAATGTCTGGCCCTATGATAGCTACAAACATTTGGCTGATCTCTTCCGCACTACATCAGCGTGTACTTTCTCCCTCACTAGAAGGATTTGACATTGGGCATTCTCTTCTCTCACAGACCCAACTCCTTTTCTTTTTATTGGCTTGTGCTGAGGACCAGACATGTGAGATCTGAGCCACATCATAAGTATAAGGAATGTGGTTTTTAAAAATGCACGCACCCAGGATTATTCTCAACTCAGATTACCTTAATTGGAGGTAAGAATTGAAGCTGGAGTTGGGTAGTTAATGAAGATGCCAGGTGGAAAGGAGTGAAATACTGGAGCCAGAATGAATCTGTGGAATAATTCTTGTTAATTCCTATTTTATTCCAACCTAACTTCCTTGTCACTCTTATGCATCTAAATCCTGGCTTACATCATTTCTAGTTCTGAAAGTTACCTCCATCTAACTTTTGTATTTACCCGTATCATCTTCACCTTAAAGACCCCAGCCTTGAACTCACTTCTCTTTCTCCCCAACTCTTCAATCACCTCGAACCTCTGGCATTTCACCCATCTGTCCCATGCACTATTACTATATTGCATCAGTTCCAACACACACCCACATATTCACAGAGAAAGAATCTGGAGCCTCTGAAGGCTGACTGGTTGATCCAAAATATTACTGCTTGAAGATATTAAGAAATGGGAGTAAGAAAGAAGTGAACGATGATACCCTAGGTCTCAGGACCAAAGGAGATTCAAAAGCATGGGGAATGAAGCAAAAGTGTGAAGGCAGGTGGCTTCAGTACACATTGTTGTACAGCTTTGCAGGATCTAACTTTCAAGAAGTTATTATGTTTCATGAATTCAGAATGAAATTCTCTCACTCAAATAAACAGTTTGATAGGCCTTGCGGTACCCGATCTATGCACCAAAAAGAACAAATAAGGGTAGAAAGAGGAGCTTAATTTCCAAGAAAGTTATATCTATTCCTGTGCAGCTTGTGAGAAAAGTAGCTTTTCCTCAATTCTATCTGCATTATCACACGTGCCAACCTCTGAAGTAGAAGAATTCTATTACAGGGTGACACTGAGACTGAATTTCCAGGAAAAAGAATTATTCATACATTTATTCATTCATATCAACTGCTTTGTAGTTGGTGCTGGATGTCTTGGGTTTGGTTTTCCAGGAGAAAACCTGGGTCAGGGATTTGGGGGCAAGCTTTGTTTTATTAAGGTTGTTTTTTCAGGATAACCTGGAAAGGTAGTTGGATTCTGGCATTCCCCGAGAAATTCAGTGGAGATTATAGAGTTCCCCAAGCCAGGAAGTTTTCTTCATGTTCTGAAGAGGAAAGGAGAGAAATGGACAGTCAAGAGCCTTGGTCCAAGCTCTACCTCTGGCTCTAACCAGTGGCTCTTACCTCGAAACCTTTCCAAAAAGATTTTGAAACAATTAAGCAATGTCACATGCAATTTTAACAAATGGTCAGTGAGAGCCTTCTACAGGGTAAGAAGATAAAGTGGCAGAACTCAAGGCTCCTGCCCTTGTATGATTCCCAGTTGTGATAGAGTGGATTCTTTTTTTTTTATTGCATTTTAGGTTTTGGGGTACATGTGAAGAACATGCAAGATTGTTGCATAGGTACACACATGGCAGTGTGGTTTGCTGCCTTCCTTCCCCTCACCTGTATCTGTCATTTCTCCCCATGCTATCTCTTCCCACCTCCCCACACCCCCATCCCTCGCCCATTTCCCCCCAACGGACCCCAGTGTGTAGTGGTCCCCTCCCTGTGTCCATGTGTTCTCATTGTTCAACACCCGCCTATGAGTGAGAATATGCGGTGTTTGATTTTCTGCTCTTGTGTCAGTTTGCTGAGAATGATGGTTTCCAGAGTGGATTCCTGAGCCAGTGCAGCTGCCACATCCACCCAGTAGGGGCGCCAACTAACACAGGATTAAGATGGAAATATGACTGCTGATTCATTAAGGTTTCCACGTGTGACTTGTTACACAATGGAAATGTGCTTCCTCTTGGGCTGAGGAACATTGCACTCAAGCACAGAAATCTCTCTGATCCAGCCCCTACCCAGCAGGGTAAGTGTTAATGAAAGAACTGAAAACTGGTTTAAAGGAATGGCATCTAATTGCCTGGCTATGGCAACAAATCGTTGGTTTGTCCAAATCGTTTCACATGTTTAGATCTAGGCTTAATGTGAGAAAACTCCCACTAGGGGAAAGCAGCTAAGCTCCAATGCATAATAACAGTGAGGAGCTCTAGGGCACATGAATGTTGAATTGTTGGGGAAAAAATTCTGTACCTCATCCATCACTCTTTTGTTCACTCAATGAATATTTACTGAGTTTCTGCTAGCTGCCAGGCATTGTTCTAACTAAGCCATGGGAACTCAGCATATAAGTAGAACAAATATAATCCCTACCCTCTCGGAACTTACATTCTAGAGGGAAAGAGACATAAGTATAATAAATGAGGAAAGGTAACAATGTTTCAGGTGATGATAGCATGATGGAGAAAAATTAGTTGAGGTAGGGAGTAGGGTTGCTTTTTTTGTGAGTGATCAAAGAAGGTGTCAAAGATAAGATGGTGTTTGAGATGAGCTCTGAAGCAGGTGAACCGTGCATCCCTGGCAGTGTGTGTGTGTGTGTATGTATGTATGGTGCTCAGAGAACCAGCTAGAGTGGCTATGGGGAATCCAGCAGGGAGAAGAGTGACAGGTTATAGTGGTGGGTGATAGGAAAGGGTGGGTTATGTGGGACAATTGTTCTCAAACTCTGCTACACATTAAAACCACTTGTGAGTCTTTAAAACAGAAACCCAATCCCAAAGTCCAGGCCTTATCCCAGATCGGATTCTCTGGGGCTGGGACCCTGAGATCAGCTGAGAACCAGCAATGAGGGGCACGTAGGCCATTGTTAGGATATTTGATGGTTAATTATATGTACCAACTAGGCAGGGGTTATGGTGCCAAGATAGGTGATTGAACAGTACTCTGGACATTTATCTGAGGGTGTTCTCGGAGGATACTAACATTTTAATTGGTGGACGTTGAGTAAAGCAGACTGTCTTTCATACTGCAACTGAGCCTCATCCAATCAGCTGAAGGCCTAAATATAACAGAAGGCTAAGTTCCCACGAGTTAAAGGGAATTCTGTAGCAGACAGCGTTTAGGCAACTTGAACCACAGCATTAGCTCTCCCCTGGGTCTCCAGCTTGATGGACCACCCTGCACATTTGGAGTTGCCAGCCTCCATACCTGTATGAACCAATTCCTTAAAATAAACCTCTTTCTCTATGTAAATGTAATCTATTGGTTCTGTTTCTCTGAAGAACCCTCAGTGATACAGGAGGGCTATAAACAGAGGTGGGATAGAATCTGCTTTAAATACATCTCTAGTTGCTGTCATAAACTTTTTGTAGAGGGGGTACTATGATTTGGATATGGATCTCTTGTGCCCACCAAAGCTCATGTTGAAATTTGATCCTCAGTGAGTGAGGCTGGGAGGTTGGGTCTTGTGGGAGGCATTTGGGTTTGGGATGGATCTCTCAAGAATGGCTTGGGTTGTTCCGTCATAGTGAGTTCTGGCTCCAGGATTAGCTCCTAAGGGAATGGATGAGTTTCCACAAGAATGTGTTATTGTAAAGCCCAGAGGCATGTCAGGTGCGGCCCCTCTTTGCCTGTGTTCAATTCCCTTTTGGATTTCTTCACCATGTTTGGATGCACCCCAGAGTTCTTCACCCAAAACTGAGCAGATGCCAGATGCACCATGCTTCTGGAACAGCTTGCAGAACCATGAGCTAAATAAACCACTTTTCTTTATACATTATCCAGCTGCAGGTATTCTTTTATAGAAACACAAAACAAATTAAAAAAGGAGGTCGAGGGTCAAAATGGGGAAACTGTGACATGGTAATTGCCCTATAAACTGCATACCTCGACCATACCTCGGCTTTCTGTTGCAGCTGCTCTCTGTAACCCTCATGTGACGGGCAAGCAGCCCAAACCCATGCCATCTTGGCTCCTGCGACTTGTAATAAGTAACTAAGGTCTGTAATTTCCACCCTACCCAGACAATGCATAAACTAACGCTTATCTTGACTTCTGTGAACCACTTAAGTAGCAATCGGAATGTCCGAAGCCCCTCACCCTCATCTCTGCCCAGGAGGTGATTTATGGAATGTCCAAAATCCACTGGCCCTTGGAATTTCTGAAGTCCCTCACCCCCATCCCTACCCCCACCCTCATCCCCGAAGCGGTTTATGGGCATAAAAGGTCTTGACACCCTCCTTTAGGGGCCACGGGTTGGAGAGACACGAGTCCTCCGTGGCCACTGGCAGTAAAGACCCTGCAATTTGGCATATTTTTGTCTTGGTGTTGACTTTCTATGCTTGCTCCAGTACAACAAAACTACTTGGGAAGACATTGCAATAATCCAGACAAGAGTGAATGGTGGCCTAGTCCCAGCTAGTAACAGGGAGGTGGTGAGAAATTGTAGGATTCTGTATTCTCTACGAAGTTTGTGGCATCAGCGTTTGCTGTTGGATATTTTGCTACAGTTTATTTTGAAGATCTAGGGCTTCATCAAATCAACTGTTAGGTTAGTCACTTGTTTTATTTGCTTCGGAGCACATGAAACTAGGGAGAAAAGGGCCGTAAGTGTTAACAGACGCATGCAGCAAAGCGAAAGTCTGATCCTTAGAGAATTCTGGCCTCAACCAAATAAATTCAAACATTTTCAAACATGCTGGAATAAGCAAGAAACAAAACATACTTTGACAGATAATTTATTTCTAAACTATATGGATCTGAAGTGTAACTGAATCCAGCTGTTTCTCCTCCTTTGCTCTTTCTCTCTCCATCTCTTTGATGAGGTACTGACAGCCTCGGAACACGTCAAGTGTAAAGTTTGCACAGCGGGACAAAACATTTTGTTATTCACAATGACTCTGATCTCAGGAAGGCTGAGTTTTCATCTATAAATCATCACCCAGACATCCAAGTGCTGCAATAGTTGGCAAGGACCCTCTACCCAAAGTCGGGCATGCCCCAGGAAAAGCCTTTATCTCAAGGTAGAAGAATAAGGTCTCTGTGATTGTTCTTGGTTCTTCTATGTTTCAGCCCTGCCTGTACTACTCAGATCCGGAAACCTGCTTTCTGTCTTTCACCAAGGACTCTTTCCAGAAGCATCCCCTTTATCTGGTGGCCATGTCTTCCACCTGCTTCATCTGCTTGAGCCCTCCATCCTTTCTGAAGGGTCTTCGCAAAAGGTGAGGCAGACTGTGTCTCTCCAGTCTCCACTTAAAGGCTACTTCTGTACTGAAGCCTTTTTTAGGTCTTCCCAAACAGCCTGACCATCCCTTGTTACTGGCCTCTGTAGTCAGTGCAAGTGTTATGATCTGAATGCTTGCATTCCTTTCAAGCTTTAGATCCTGAAATACTCATCCCCAGGGAGATGGTTTCAGGAGGTGGGACCTTGGGAGGTGATTAGGTCATAGGAGTGGAGCCCTTATGAATGAGATTAGTGCCCTTCTACCATGTGAGGTTGGAGTGAAAAGATGACTTAGGTCTATGATGAATGGGCCCTCACTGTGCACTGAATCTGCCAGCATCTTGACCTTGGACTTCCCAGCTTCCAGAATTGTGAAAAATATATTTCTGCTGTTTGAAAACTTTCCGATCTGCTGTATTTTGTATAGAAGCCTAAACAAACTAAGACAACTTTGAAGATCCATATTTTTAGCACCTAGCATATCTGCAGGCATCCTTCTAACGTCTGTTCTATCCTCTGTGCACTGAAGCACTAGAAGAACAGCCCCAAGCCTCTCTGATTCACTCCTGCATGCCCAGCCTCCAGCAGAGTACCACAGACTCCTGAGCATTCAGTTCATAACTGAAAAATTGCTATGTGCCTGGCACTATGCTAGCCTCCGAGTATACACTGATGCTCGACAAAGATTGTGTGTGTGTGTGTATGTGTGTTTGTGTGTGTGGTGCTCAGAGTGATGAAACTCAGGTATATTTTACTAGGTGATGAAATTCAGATGTAAACATGTTCTAAATTCTCTATTATTTTACTGAAATTAGGTCTTATTTCCAAATTTCTACTATCAAGAAAAGGTATCATCATTATATCTCTAAATCTCCAAGGTGGAACTATTACTTTTTCCATTTTTGTATGAAGTACCCAGTCTTATAGTTTACTTCTTTCCAATAGTGCTTATAGTCATATTTTCTTATACTAATTTTAGGTCCTTTTCATGCCTGAATTACTAAAATAGCTATTTCATTCTTTCTTCTTTCCTGGAGGTAATCTGGTATATAGCATCATAAATCTAGTACATATCCAAATGCAATTCTACACTTTTGGTACTATATATATATATATATATATATGTATATAAAATACATATGTGTGTATATATACACATACATATACAAATACGTTTATATATGTTTATATAGTACATATCACACATATGCACACAAATATACTTATATATGTATATAGATATACAATTGTCTCTTTGTATCTGCAGAGGATTGGTTCCAGGACCTCTCATGGACCCCAAAATCCACAGATTCTGAAGTCCTTGAAATAAGTGGTGTACTATTTGTATATAACCTTTGCATAAGTAACCTCCTGTATATAACTGCAATTTATGAAGATGGGAAGCAGAGCAAGAAGGACAAATTACTTAAACGTCAAGGAGGAGGGTACAGTAAATATGTATCCTTTGGGTAGAAAGGAAGGGATGGGCAGGACAGAATTCAGACCCAGGACCCCCACAAGGTGAACAAAAGAACAGAAAACCTTCTATTATAGAGTTGCATTCTTAGGAGGAGGCTGACAGAAGTGAACCTATGATCAGCCTCCACCCCCAGGGACTGTGAGGAAAGTCACCTTGGCTTGGAACAGGAACAAAGAACCACAAGCCAGCAGTCCCATGGATTTGCCATCCAAATTCATATCAAAATGGTGGTTCAAAACACTTAAGCTTGTGAATTTTGTTTGCAGTGTTATTGGACTGACAGATACTTTGAGTACTTGGCAGAAACAAGTAAGAAATGGAAGCAATTATTAACCCCAGGAAAAACAAAAAGTTATGTAAAATCTGTTCAGTGGAGAACCAGTATTTCCATAGTTAAAATAATGGAAATGTTTAAATATAGATTTTTACCAAAAATTTAGATATAAATATATTGGGAGAATGACAGGAGGGGAACAGGAGTCACAAGTTAGCTAGATAGGGAGCCAATAGCTAATGTCTTCAATAAGTGAATATAAAGATTATTTCTATTTTTAGAAATTTGAGATTAAATAATAGTAACAGTTAAGGTTGCAACCCTTTAAAGAGTTGCTTCTGGGGACTTGAAGGTGGGAAACAGGTTGAGAAAAAAATACAACTTTTTTTTCTCCTATAAGTGATTTAACACTACTTCACTTTTCAGATTATTGGAATTTAATATTTTGTTTAAAATAAACTATAAATATAAAGCAGGCAGTACAATAATTTATGCAACTGCAAACCAACACATTGTGATGTTAACATAAAGTAGAATTCAAGACAAGAAATATATGGGGCAAATATTTCTTGTTTTCAGTGAAGCTTATAAAGAAAATATAAATCATAAATATTTGCACCTTCCAAACACCATTGAAATAGATAAACTAAAAACAAATTGCAGGAAAAATAGCTAGAATACAGAAACTTTTGTAACACTACATATTTCTCTTTGTCATTATTAAATAGGATAAACCAAAGGGGAAAGATATAGGGAGAATTTAAATGATACAGTTAATATGGTGGATTGAATAGACATGCCATTCATTAAACAGAAATTGTATGAAACATGAATTCTGATTATTAAAGAATATTACTAGAAATAAATAACCAAAACATAATAATAGAGCAATCCCAGTCATCTGAAAATTTTAATGTAGTGCCTTAAGTATGTCTTGGGAGAAAAGAAAATGTCAGTCCTTCAATTAAATTATATTTAGAGATCAATGAAAATATGAACACTATAAATTAAAGATTATGAGAAATAGCTAAGAAAGCACTGTTCAAAATTAATTCATAATCAAGTATTTTAATGACTAAAGTAAAATGAAAATAAACTGTATTAATTCAAGAAATTAGAAAAAAGAAAGGAATGAGAAAAATTATAATCAAGAAATATAGAAAAATGAAACAGAAAAAATATAATATAGTGAATAATATAAAAATAAAAATAAATTAGGTTTTAAAATAATACAGTAATAAAATAGTAAAATGTTTAGCTTGTCTAATGAAAAATAGAAGTCACTCAAAAACATAAATTTAGGCATTAGAAAGCATGTATAATTACAGATGTGCTGTAGATGAGATACTAAAAAATGATAAGGCACAAAGCTATTACATTTGAAAATTTTAGATAAATATAAATTAGAAAAGTGTGTTAAAGTAGAAAACCTGAAGTAAATACATAGTCAAAAGAAAAATGGAAAAAAGGCAAGCTATTACCAGCAATAGAGGATCCAGTTCTAGATACTGTCATTGAAGTATTCTTTCAACTTTCAAGGAACAGATAATTTCTATAATGTAAAAACTGTTTCACATTCTATCATTTTTAAAGTTTATGTTGGAAAAACAACTCAAATTCTCTCAAACTCAGTTTCTTAGTTAATTCAATTAAGGTAATAATAATAAATATGCTTGACTATAAAAATGTATGGAATCCTTTGGGAGGCCTAAGCAGGTGGATCATGAGGTCAAGAGATTGAGACCATCCTGGCCAACATGGTGAAACCCTGTCTCTACTAAAAATACAAAAAATTAGCCGGGCGTGGTGGCACATGCTTGTAATCCCAGCTGCTTGGGAGGCTGACAGGAGAATCGCTTGAACTCAGGAGGCAGAGGTTGCAGTGAGCTGAGAATGCACCATTGCACTCCAGCCTGGGCAACAAGAGTGAAACTCCATCTCAAAAAAAAGTAAGAAATCAGAGATACACTTAAAAAACTAGAATTGATAAGAAATTACAGTAATATGGTCAATTATAAAATAAATATTAAAAAACACCATCATAATAAAATAATTATAATTTGAAAATGTAACAGGGAAAAGATCCTATTGACACAAGTAACCAAAGAACCACAATAGAAATGGTATAATATATACAAATTTACTGAAGGATATAAAGTAATACTTGAATAAACAGAGACACAGATTTATAATTAGGAGAGGATTGACATAATTTCAATTATAGAAAATAAGAAGTACATTGGCAGTATGATGATTAACTTATAATTTTTCTGTAAAATTAACTTTTGCATGTTGAGTCATTTCTGTTAAAGTCTTGGCCAAAATATTTTCTTGATTTTCAACAAATAGGAGTATCTGCTCGCCTGTGATTCTCTAGCTTATTTTTAGTTTTCTACTGAACCCTAGCAAACAAACACGTTTCCTATGCTTAATTTGTATTATTAGTAGGGTTGCTTCTATATTCTGGAGAAATCACTTATCTTGCCCAGTTGGTGACTCACATAAATTAAATACATGAGGATTCAGGGACTAATGATTAGATCACCAAGGAGGCATGAGGGACCTCCCAGGAGGCCAGAGCAAACAAGCATCTCAACCACTAGTCTGGCACTCAGGGCAGCGAAAGGAGGACATTCGATCAGACCAAACACATCCCTGAGAAAGCCCAGGATGAATCTCCATTCCCAGGGATCTGTTTCTAAGAAAACCCATGACATAAGTGATGGCCAGATTGCAGCTGCTTCCTGAGAAGAGTCTTACGTAGCTGTCAGTTTATCATCTAGCAGAGATTGGAAATACTCTTCTACCGTGGAATTTGCTTAGGAAAAATGGGCTCCAGAGTGAGTGACTACTGAGAGAATCTTGGAATTTTCCCTATAACAACTTCCCACAGGCCAGAACATGCCATTCCAGTCAATGGACAAAGTGTGGGCAGGTTCTTCAGAGCAGGCTGAAATAAATTTCACATACAAATTCCCCATTTGTCTTTTCCTATCCTCATCTTAATTTATCTCCCTTTTATGTTCCAAAGGTAGACATTTTTCCTTGTCTAAGTTCATGTGATACCCACCTTGGTAAGTATAATTCCATATGCTGTTGTCCCCCGGCATATGGACAATCTTTTCTTTTAACAGTTCTTTCTTCATTGCAAAAAGACATTTATTGAGCACCTTCTACGTTCAGGAACCAGGGCTGGGAGCTAAAGTTACAGAAACATTTAAGGCATAGTTTCTACTATTGAGTGGTTTACAATCTTAGCTAGGTAATCTTGATTTTAAAACAGTATCAAAATAAAGCAATAAGGGCTAAGGGTTAAGTAACAGGTGAAGAGCACATTGCTGAAGATGTTCTGGGGTGGAGGGAATGAGCCTTGAGAGCTTAATGAAGGCAAATTGGGGAGGGGCTAGGCAGTTGATGATTGACAGGACAGGTATGGGCATCTCCCATGCTGGGGAAAATGGGAGACTAGGAAAATATTCTCCAAACCCCGAACTCCCATGACACTCCCACCGGCTGCAAACACACGCACTATAGCAGAACTCACTGCTGGGGAATGTGGCTTCCTGCTCCTGAATTTAAGGTGCTCTGGTTGGATACCCAGAGAAAGTCCAGGACAGAGAAACCGGAACAGGCTGTAAAGGACTAAAATGATGGAGGGTAGCATTGTCAGTGGGGTCTGGGATCCTGTACTGCACCACCTGGTCATGAGAAATGAGAGAGAGAAGCCAGAGGCCGAGATCTTCACATCTCAGCCCCTGATGGCCGCAAATGTTGGAGCTCTGACTAGTTTGCACCCCTTTCTCCTACAGTCTTTTCCAGTTGGCACCCAACTGCCTTAAACTGAGAAGCTAGAAGCCACATTCCAGGCAGAGTTCTGCTTAGGCTGGTGCAAAAGTAATCGCGGCTCTTGCCATTGCTTTTAACCACAATTACTTTTGCACTGACCTAATATTTGCAGCAGATGAAGTATGAGGTGGGAAAGGGGTCTGAGTGTATTTGCCCAGCCACTCATAAGGCAGCACTGTATTCCCCATTCCCCTAAGATGTAGGTGCCTTTGCCTGCCTTCACACCTTGACATTGCCAATTGCCCCCTCCCCATCTCGCTTGCATTAACCCCCCATTTCCTCATCCCAAAGCACCTTTAGCACTGTGGTCCTCACCTTGCCATTCACTTAGTCCTTGGCTTATATTGCTTTACCCTGACAATATTTGAAACTCATAGTTATCAAAAAAGAGGCTGAAGATCGGATTCTGGCTCTGCCACTGCACAGTTTCCTCACCTGTAACCTGGGGAGGTACTTAGAAAATCTCACCCAGGGGCCAGGCATGGTGGCTCAGGCCTACAATCCCAGCACTTTGGGAGGCTGAGGCGAGCAGATCACCTGAGGTCTGCAGTTCGAGATCAGCCTGAGCAACATAGAGAAACCCCATCTCTACTAAAAAGACAAAAATTAGCCAGGTATGGTGATGCATGCCTATAATCCTGGCTACTAGGGAGGCAGAAGCAGGAGAATCGCTTGAACCTGGGAGGCAGAGGTTGCAGTCAGCACAGATTGTGCCATTGCACTCTAGCCTGGGCAACAAGAGTGAACTCCAACTCAAAAAAGAAAAAAAGAAAAAAAAAAACCTCGCCCAGCAGGGCCATCACAGGAGAAGAATTTGCAATAGATCTTGAAGTTTGAATGAAAGTTCTGTAGTTAGAAGTACCCCAGAGGAAACTGTTTTAGAAAGGGAGAATAATGGGAGAACTTCCTTGGAGAAGAGAAATCATGTGGTTTGTTTGGAAAACGTAAAGCCAGTGTTGAAGGGTGTAGACCATAAGTGAGAGGCCTGTGGGAAGGCAAGCCTTCAGTGTTCAGCCGAGGACACTCACTAAGGCATTATGCAAACATATATTGAGCCATATTCCAGTCTTCCAGTGCACTCTTTCCACTTGGCACATAAAGAGTGGTCCACGGGCCAGCAGCATCAGGATCCTGGGGGAGTTCATGAAAGTGCAGAATCTCAGGCCCCACTTCAGACCTTTTGAAACAGAATCTATATTTGAGGCCAGGGATGGTGGCTCATGCCTGTAATCCCAGCACTTTGAAGGCCAAAGTGGGTGGATCACTTCAGGTCAGGAGTTCGAGACCAGCCTGACCAACGTGGCAAAGCCCCATCTCTGCTAAAGAGATAAAAATTAGCCAGGTATAGTGGTGGACGCCTGTGGTCCCAACTACTCAGGAGGCTGAGGCAGGAGAATCACTTGAACCTGGGAGGCAGAGGTTGCAGTATGTTAAGATCGTGCCACTGCACTGCAGCCTGGGCGACAGTGTGCGTGACTCCATCTCAAGAAAAATTAAAAAAAAAGAGAGAATCTCTATTTGAACAAGATTCCCAGGTGACTTGTGTAAGACTTGATGAATACTGTCTGTTCAATCACAGTTTATGAAAAGTGCGAGCCTCCTTGGAAGTCGTAGGCAGGAGCAAATGGCTTTGAAATATACCTGACAACTGGCCTTTAAGTCATTGCTTTGAAACTTCATTTCCCTAGCAACTCTCAGCATCATCCATGAATACAGGACATCAGAAGCTCTCAAACTTCAATAAGCACAGGAACAACCAGACGTGGGTGTTCACAGGCAGATTCTTGAGACCTACACCCCAGTCCTCCCAATGTTTTTGATATCGATTCTCCTGAAGCTACAATATGAGAAGCACTGGGCTAGAAGGATTGCTTATCATCATCAACTAAAAGATTCTGGAAAAAATACGGAATTTAAAAATATTACTTTTTTTTGCACCAAAAAGCTTTGGATTTGCTGTATTGGTCTGTAACTTGCCCTAGCCCTACTTTAACTAGACATTTATCATAGTTAAAATAGAAATAACACCATTAGCCTTCCAAGCAGTGATAAAATTAGCAGTGTAAACAAAGCAAGTAAGTGACCTTAGTCAGATCCCTTGTTGACTCTGACCCAACACCTACCAAGATGATTAGTCAGGGTAAATGAGAACAGGGTGAAGAGGGCCCTGTGGGGAGAAAGATCCTGTCCCTGTTTACTTCCTGAGCATCCTCTAGTACACGGGATGGTTCCTAAAATGCCTGCAAATGATTAGGGATCTGAATGTTTAGCGCTTTGGACCCAGTTATGTGCCAAACTCTGTCATGGTTATTTTTTTCCAGGAGAGAAAGTTCCTTCCAACTTGGAGTCTGACTGCTGTGAATATTCCAGCTTCCTGAGAAAGGGGTGTTCTCTCCTAGAGCTCCAGTGAGGCAGGACACAGGGTGGGAAATGGGCCACGAGGGTCATTTCCATTTTTTAGAAGATAGGCGCTGCATTGGGTGGATGACAACTGTCCTGGTGGGTCTGAGACAGACATGAGTATAAACCTCGTCTCTTCTGGTTGGCCTTCTCGATTAGCCCAGTTCAAAGTGAGCTCTTCTTCTAAACTGCTTGTCTGTGTTACTGACTTGGGCTCCTTCTGCTATGTTCTGTTTTTGACTGGATTGTTTCCTCTCCTAATTGCCAAGTTATTGAAGGCAGGGGCCCTGCATTATACTTCTTTCTGTCTTCCTTGTATAAAAAGTCCAGGATCTGACTCAAAGAGCCTGCGTTACTGTCATGGTTTTAACGTTGCTAAGGAGGGAAATGCCCTTTCTATCCTCCACCCAACACTTCCCAGGAGAATAAAATCTTATGTCAGATGACAGATATTAGGGGCTACTTTGACAGGTGAGCCATTTATTAAAAGGTCGAGGTTTACAGGCGAGAGTGTTCATGTGTGTTTGTGTGTATGTGCATGTGTCTGTGTGTGTACGTGTGTGCTCATGTGTGTGCCTGTGCATTTGTGTGCATACACTTAATGTGCACGTGCACACATGTGCATGTGTATTTATGTGTGTGTTTACATATATGTGTTTGTGTATGGGTGTATGCGTGCATTTCCCTGTTCCTTCCTACTTTTAGGCATTTGTAGCAGTAAGCTCAGTGCCTGAAGGCGTGACGGGGGCAACTCATCCCCCACATGCCCACGTGGATGTGGCCAGGAGCCCATTGAAAATTAGGCCAAGCTAGTACATGGTTATTCATGGCAAATGTAGCAAATATATGCCTTTCCCTGGCTGTTTGGGCTCTCTCTGGCTCTATCCTCCTCTGTCACTCCCTTTAAGCTAGCCTCAGTATCATGCTCCAACCTGGTAGAGCAGAGAATTTAGCATCAGGAATTAAGCTCACAAGGCTATCTGCCAATGCTTGGCACATACATTTTTCGATGGGAAACCTATGAGGAAGAGTATCTCAGGCTTGATCTCCTGGTCTGGTGCCATCAATCAGCCTGTGAATTCCAAGTTTTCCCTCGCCCTCAGCTCAGTTCCAGCACTGTGCCTTCTCATGCAGGACATAAATGCTCTAAACCACAGTTTTTGCCTCTATCAAACGGACATAACAGTAATCATGACCATGCTCATAGAGATTTAAATGTGATAACTTTGGTATATTCTTGTTTTTTTTTAGGTTGCTTACCTTTTAAGTTTTTTATTATACATTAAGTCCTGGGGTACATGTGCAGATCTTGCAGGATTGTTACATAGGTGCACATATGCCATGCTGGTTTGCTAGCTCAATCCGCCCATTACCTACTAATGGTATTTCTGCTAATGTTATCCCTTCTCACTCTCCCCACCCCCTGTTATCCTTCCCCTAGCCCCCCACTTTGCAACAGATCCCTTCCTGTGCCCATGTGTTCTCATTGTTCAACACCCACTTATGAGTGAGACCATGCAGTGTTTGGTTTTCTGTTCTTGCATCAGTTTGCTGAGAATGATGGTTTCCAGCTTCATCCATATCCCTGCAAAGGACATGAACTCATCCTTTTGTATGGCTGCATAGTATTCTGTAGTGTTTATGTGCCACATTTTCTTTATCCAGTGTATTATTGATGGGCATTTGGGTTGGTTCCAGGTCTTTGCCATTGTAAACAGTGCCACAATGAACATGTGTGCATGTGTCTTTATAACAGAATGATTTATAATCCTTTGGGTATATACCTAGTAATGAAATTGTTGGGTCAAATAATATTTCTATTTCTAGATTCTTGAGGAATCGCCACACTGTCTTCCACAATGATTGAACTAATTTACACTCCCACCAACAGTGTAAAAGCATTTCTATGTCTCCACATCCTTTCCAGCATCTGTTGTCTACAGATTTTTTAATGATTGCCATTCTGACTGGTGTGAGATGGTATCTCAATGTGGTTTTGATTTGCTTTTCTCTAATGACCACTGATGATGAGCATTTTTTCATATGTTTGTTGGCCACATAAATGTCTTCTTGTCCATATCTTTTGCCCACTTTTTGATGGGGTTGTTTGTTTTTTTTCTTGTATATTTGTTTTAGTTCTTTGTAGAATCTGGATATTAGCCCTTTGTCAGATGGGTAGATAGCAAAAGTATTCTCCCATTCCATTGGTTGCCAGTTCACATAGTTTCTTTTGCTGTGTAGAAGCTCTTAAGTTTAATTAGATCCCATTTGTCTATTTTGGCTTCTGTTGCCATTGCTTTTGGTGTTTTAGTCATGAAGTCCTTGCCTATGCATATGTCCTGAATGGTGTTGCCTAGGATTTCTTCTAGAGTGTTAAGTCTTATGTTTAAATCTTTAATCTATCTGGAGTTAATTTTTATGTAAGGTGTAAGGAAGGGGTCCAGTTTCAGCTTTCTGCACAAGGCTGGCCAGTTTTCCCAACACCATTTATTAAACAGGGAATCCTTTCCCCGTTGCTTGTTTTTGTCAAGTTTGTCAAAGATCAGATGGTTGTAGATGTGTGGCATTGCTTCTGAGGCCTCTGTTCTGTTCCCCTGTCTATATCTTTGTTTTGGTACAAGACCATGCTGTTTTGGTTACTGTAGCCTTATAGTATAGTTTGAAGTCAGGTAGTGTGATGCCTCTAGCTTTGTTCTTTTTGCTTAGAATTGTCTTGGCTATGCAGGCTCTTTTTTGGTTCCATATGAAGTTTAAGATGGTTTTTTTCCAGTTCTGTGAAGAAGATCATTGGTAGCTTGATGGGCATAGCATTGAATCTATGAATTACTTTGGGCAGTATGGCCATTTTCACGATATTGATTTTTCCTAACCATGAGCATGGAATGTTTTTCCATCTGTTTGTGTCCTTTCTTATTTCGTTGAGCAGTGGTTTGTAGTTCTCCTTGAAGAGGTCCTTCACATCCTTTGTTAGTTGTATTCCTAGGTATTTTATCCTCTTTGTAGCAATTGTGAATGGGAGTTTGCTCATGATTTGGCTCTCTGTTTGTTTTTGGTGTATAGGAATGCTTGTATTTCCGCAAATTGATTTTGTATTCTGAGACGTTGCTGAAGTTACTTATCAGCTTAAGGAGATTTTGGGCTGAGACCACTGGGTCTTCTAAATATACAATCATGTCATCTGCAAATAGATACAATTTGACTTCCTCTTTTCTTAATTGGATACCCTTTATTTCTTTTTCTTGCCTGATTGCTCTGGCTAGAACTTCCAATACTATGTTAAATAGGAATGGTGAGAGAGGGCACTCTTGTCTAGGGCCAGATTTCAAAGGGAATGCTTCCAGTTTTTGCCCATTTAGTATGATATTGGCTGTGGGTTTGTCATAAATAGCTTTTATTATTTTGAGATACATTCCATCAATACCTAGTTTATCAAGTTTGTAGCATGAAGAGCTGTTGAGTTTTGTTGAAGGCCTTCTCTGCATCTTTTAAGATAATCCTGTGGTTTTTGTCTTTGCTTCTGTTTATATGACGGATTACATTTATAGATTTGCATATATTGAACCAGCCTCATATCCCTGGGGTGAAGCCTACTTGATCGTGATAGACAAGCTTTTTGGTGTGCTGTTGCATTGGGTTTCCCAATATTTTATTGAATATTTTTGTGTCAATGTTCATTACGGATACTGACCTGAAGTTTTCTTTTTTAGTTGTGTTCCTTCCAGGTTTTGGTATCAGGATGATGTTGGTCTCATAAAATGAGTTAAGAAGGATTCCCTCTTTTTATATTATCTGGAATCATTTCAGAAGGAATGGTACCAGCTCTTCTTTGTACATCTGGTAGAATTTGGCTGTGAACCTGTCGGAATGTATAGTTTTATTGGTTGATAGGCTATTAATTGCTGTGTCAGCCTCAGACCTTGTTATTGGTCTATTCAGGGATTCAACTTCTTCCTGGTTTAGTCTTGGGAGGGTGTAAGTGTCCAGGAATTTATCCAATTCTAGATTTACTGGTTTATGTGCATAGAATTGTTTGTAGTAATCTCTGATGGTGGTTTCTATTTCCATGGAATCAGTAATGATATCCCCTTTATCATTTTTTATCGCATCTGTTTTATTCTTCTCTCTTTTCTTTTTTATTAGTCTGGCTAGTGGTCATTTTGCTGATCTTTTCAAAAAACCAGCTCCTGGATTTACTGATCTTTTGAAGTTTTTTCTGTGTCTCTACCTCCTTCAGTTCTGTTCTGATCTTAGTTATTTCTTGTCTTCTGCTAGCTTTTGAATTTGTTTGATCTTACTCCTCTAGTTCTTTTCATTGTGATGATAGGGTGTCAATTTTAGATCTTTCCTCACTTCTCATGTGGGTATTTAGTGGTATAAATTTCCCTCTAGACACTGCTTTAAATACATCCCAGAGATTCTGGTACGTTGTATCTTCATTCTCATTGGTTTCAAAGAACATCTTTATTTCTGCCTTCATTTCATTATTTATCCAGTAGTCATTTAGGAGCAGGTCATTCAGTTTCCATGTAGTTGTGTGGTTTTGAGTGAGTTTCTTAATCTTGAGTTCTAATTTGATTGCACTGTGGTCGGAGACACTGGTTGTTATGATTTCTGTTCTTGTGCATTTTCTGAGGAGTGATTTACTTTCAATTATGTGATCAGTTTTTGAGTAAGTATGATGTGGTGCTGAGAAAAATGTATTTTCTGTGGATTTGGGGTGGACAGTTCTGTAGATGTCTATTAGGTTGCCTTGTTCCAGATCTGCATTCAAGTCCTGGATATCCTTGTTTATTTTCTATCTTGTTGATCTGTCTAATATTGATAGTGGGGTGTTGAAGTCTCCCACTATTATTGTGTGGGAGTCTAAGTCTCTTTGTAGGTCATTAAGAATTTGCTTAATGTATCTGGGTGCTCCTGTATTTGGTGCATATATATTTGGGATAGTTAGCTCTTCTGTTGCATTGATCCTTTTACCATTATGTAATGCCCTTCTTTGTGTCTTTTGATCTTTGTTGGCTTAAAGTGTGTTTTATTAGACACTAGGATTGCAACCCTGCTTTTTTTGCTCTCCATTTGCTTGGTAAACCTTCCTCCATCCCCTTTATTTTGAGTCTATGTGTGTCCTTACATGTGAGATATGTCTCCTGAATACAGCACACTGATGCGTCTTGACTTTTTATCCAATTTGCCAGTCTGTGCCTTTTGTTTGGGTCATTTAGCCCATTTACATTTAAGTTTACTATTATTATGTGTGAATTTAATCCTGCCATTTTGATACTACCTGTTTGTTTTGCCTGTTAATTGATACAGTTTCTTCATTGTGTTGATGGTCTTTACCATTAGGTATGTTTTTGCAATGGCTAGTACTGGTTGTTCCTTTCCATGTTCAGTGCTTCCCTCAGGAGCTCTTGTAAGACAGGCATGGTGGTGACAAAATCTCTCAGCAATTGGTTGTCCATAAAGGATTTTATTTTTCCTTCACTTATTAAGCTTAGTTTGGCTGGATATGAAATTCTGGGTTGAAAGGATATTGAATATTGGCCCTCATTCTCTTCTGGCTTGTAGAGTTTCTGCCGAGAGATCCACTGTGAGTCTGATTGGCTTCCCCTTGTGTGTAAGCCGACCTTTCTCTCTGTCTGCCCTTAGCATTTCTTCCTTCATTTCAATCCTGGTGAATATGATGATTATGTGCCTTGGGTTTGCTCTTCTTGAGGAATATATTTTTGGTGTTCTCTCTCTATATTTCCTGGATTTAAATGTTGGCCTGCCTTGCTAGGCTGGGGAAGTTTTGGATAATGTCCTGAAGAGTGTTTTCCAGCTTGGATTCATTCTGCCTGTCACATTCAGGTACACCAATCAAATGTAGATTAGGACTTTTCACATAATCCCATATTTTTTGGGAATTTTGTTCATTTCTATTCACTCTTTTTTGTCTAATCTTGCCTTCTAATTTTATTTCATTGAATTGATCTCAATCTCTGATATCCCTTTTTCTGCTTGATCGATTCCGCTATTGAAACCTGTGTATGCTTTACAAAGTTCTAGTGCTGTGTTTTTCAGCTACACTTTAGCTTCTCTAAGGTGGTTATTCTAGTTAGCATTTCATCTAATCTTTTTTCAAGGTTCTTAGTTTTTTTTGCATTGGGTTGGAACATGTTCCTTTGCATGTTCTTGGTTTCTTTGCATTGGGTTAGCTCAGAGAAATTTGTTATTACCCACCTTCTGAAGCCTGTTTCTGTCAATTCATCAAACTCGTTCTCCATCCAGTTTTGTTCCCTTGCTTGTGAGGAGTTGTGATCCCTTGAAAAAGGAGAGGTGTTCTGGTTTTTGGTGATTTCATATTTTTGCACTGGTTTCTTCCCATCTTCATGGATTTATCTACCTTTTGTCTTGGAAGTTGGTGACTTTTGGATGGGGTCTCTGAGTGGATGTCCTTTCTGTTGATGTTGAAGCTACTTCTTTCCGTTTTTTAGTTTTTCTTCTAATAGTCAGGCCCCTTTGTAGGACTGCTGGAGGTCCACTCCAGACCCTGCTTGCCTGGGAATCACCCCTGGGGGCTGCAGAACAGCAAGGATTGCTGCTTGTTCTTTCCTCTGGTAGCTTCATCCCAGTTAGGGTACCTGCCAGATGTCAGCCAGAGTCCTCCTGTATGAGGTGTCTTTTTTGATTTACGGGGCTCAGGGAGGCTCTTGAGGAGGCAGTCTGTCCCTTATCAGAGCTCAAGTGCTGTGCTTGGAGCTCTGTTGCTCCCTTTAGAACTGCTGGGCAGGGATGTTTAAGTCTGCTGCAGCAGAACCCACAACCGTCCCTTTTCCCAGATGCTCTGTCCTGGGAACGTGGGGCTTATTTATAATTCCCTGATAGGCTGCTGCCTTTTTCCACAGATGCCCTGCCCAGCATGGAGTCTAGTCACAGTCTGCCTGCAGAGGCACTGCTGAGCTGCAGTGGTCTCTGTCCAGCTGCTGTGTAAACTTCCTCGCGATTTTTTTTACATAGAACTGCCTCTGCAATGGTGGACACCCTTTCCCTCAACTGAGCTCGACTGTCCTGTGTTGAGCTCAAACTGCTGTGCTGGCTGCAAAATTTTCAAGCAAGAGGGTGTCAGTTTGCTGGTCTTTGTGGTGGTGGGACCCGCTGAGCCAGATGACTTGGCTCCCTGCCTTCAGCTCCCCTTTTATCCGAGGGATAGGTGGCTCTGTCTCACAGGTGTTCCAGGCACCAGCCAAAATGGCCACCCAGATTTGTGTTGAAAACCCATGGTGCTGGCTCAATTGGCCACTCATATTTGTGCTGGAAGCCCGTGGCACTTGTTGGACTGGTGGGACTCTCCTGGTCTGTGGGCTGTAAAGACTGGGAGAAGCGCAGTATCTGAACCAGAGTGCTGGAGTGACAAAAAAGTCCCCAATGACTTCCATTGGGTAGCAGGGGGTCCTCTGGCCCGTTGCACTTCCCAGGTGAGGCAGCACCCCACTCTGCCTCAGTTTGGCTCCATGGGCTACATCCACTGCCCAACCAGTTCCACTGAGATGAACCTGGTAACTTGGTTGGAAATGCAGAGATCATTTGCCTTCTGTGTCACTCTCGCTGGGAACTGCGCTCTAGAGCTATTCCTGTTTGGCCATCTTGGCAGAAGTCCAGGTTGCCTACTCAACTTCGGTATATTCTAAAAGCGTATTCAAAAAGAACTTCTTTATTGTCCTATTCCTCAGGCTTGGTATGATTTCTTTATGGAGTAGAGATAACAAATTCTTATGGGATGGCTGATTGAACAGGTAAGATGTGATTCTCACCTATACCAGCTGAATTAGTGCATCTATTGAGAGGTGAATTTCTATTTTTAAAGAAAGTATCATGCAGTAGAACTACCTGGTAAGGGCATACATATCAACTGCTATTTGGCTCTAGGATGTTTAGTAGGTACCAGTTATCTAAGAAGTTAATCTGCTGGAGTAGCTGGTTTTTTGTTTCTTTATTTATTATTATTTTTTTGTTTGTTTGTTTGTTTGAGACAGAGTCTTGCTCTGTGCCCAGGCTGGAGTGCAGTGGCACAATCTTGGCTCACTGCAACCTCCACATCCCAGGTTCAAGCGATTCTCCTGCCTCAGCCTCCTGAGTAGCTGGAACTACAGGCAAGAGCCACTACTCCCAACTAATTTTTGTATTTTTAGTAGAGACGAGGTTTCACCATGTTGGCCAGGCTGGTCTTGAACTCCTGGCTTCAAGTAATCTGTTGGCCTCAATCTCCCAAAGTGCTGAGAATACAAGTATGAGCCACCACACCTGATCTGAAGTTGCTGTTTTTGAAGGGGGCTCTCTTAGTTAAACCCGTTTAGTTTGGCCAACTCATTAGGGTTGCTCTAAGCAAATTTTGATAGACTTTTATGCTGTATGTGTTTACAGAGAGCCTGACCTTCAGAAACATATTCTCCATATGGAAGAAAGGGAGAAACACACTGATGTATCCCTCTCACATCAGAAGAAAATCTAGGTCTTTTGTCTTGTCTGTTTTGTCTTCTGTACCTGAGCTTGCAGGACATCAGACACTTACAATGAGGATGGTCCCCCAATAAAAAGCTCTCAAGGAAGCCTGCTGTGCTCTGTATAGTGTCATTGCCTTGTGCATGGGACAGCTGATTCCAATCTTGACTCACACAATTGACTGCAAAGTGAGGTTGGATATGTGCATCCTCTCACTGCAAGGCCTCATGTGGACCTGTGCATTGTTAGAAATCAAAACTGGTTGGAGCCTCTGAGGATTTCAGTCCAACCTCTTCTAACTCTCTCTTTCTACCTTATTTTCTTCTCTTCTGCCTGCAAGCATATTCATATCTCTTGTCTACAAAAACAAGAAGAAATCTAACAAAACAAAATACATTTTGTCTTATCCTACTATCTTACTAGAGTGCTTTTGCTTGTCTTTGTTTTCATGTATCTGCAGAGTACTCTACATTATTGAACACTCTTTCTTCTCTCTCTCTCTCTCTCTCTCTCTCTCTCTCTCTGTCTCTCTCTCTCTTCCTTTCTTTCTTAAAATAAATTCTGCTGGCCAGGCACAGTGGCTCATGTCTGTAATTCCACCACTTTGGGAGGCCAAGGCAGGTGTATCATGAGGTCAGGAGTTCAAGACCAGCCTGGCCAAGATAGTGAAACCCAGTCTCTACTAAAAACACACAAAAAAATTAGTGGGGCATGGTGGCATGCATCTATAATCTCAGCTACTAGGGAGGCTAAGGCAGAGAATTGCTTGAACCTGGGAGGCAGAGGTTGCAGTGAGTCAAGATCACACCACTGCACTCAAGCCTGGGTGACAGATTGAGACTCAAAAAAAAAAAAAAAAAAAAAAGAAAAAGAAAAATTACTGTATGTATTTGAGGTTTACAACATGATGTTAGGGGATATACACAGATTGTAAAACAGTTACTAGAGTGAAGCAAATTAACATATCTAACATCTCAATTACTTTAATTTTTGTAAAAAGATCAAGTAGAATCTACTTCTTTTACAAAAAGCCCTAACAACACAGTGTTATTAACCCGTCTTCATGCTATACATTACATCTCTAGGCTACTTCATGCTACATACCTGCTATTTTGTATCCTTTGACCGCATCTCCTCGTTTTCTCCCACTCATTCCTGCTCCTGGTAACTACTTTTTTACTTTTACTTTTTTTTTTAAAACTTTCTTACTAATTATTAAAACCACACCCAACAAATGTTTTATATTTTAATAGAGGCAGGTTTCACCACGTGGCTCAGGCTGGTCTTGAACTCCGTAGCTCAGGCAGTCATCCGCCTCGGTCTCCCAAAGCGCTAGGATTACAGGCTTGAGACACAGCACTCAGCTGACCTTCTTTTTTTCTTTGAAAGATTCCACATACAAGTGAGATTATGCAGTATCTTTCTTTCTGTGTCTGGCTTATTTCACTTAGCATAATGTTCTCTAGGTCTATCCATGTTGTGGCGAATGGCAGGGTCTCTTCTTTAAAGGCTGAAAAATGTTCCATTGCATATATATGCCACATTTTCTTTCTCCATTCATCTGTCAATGGAATCTTAGGTTGTTTTCATATCTTGGCTATTTTAATAATGCCGTAAGGAATCTGGGATGCAGATATCTTTACAAGGTGTTGGTTTCATCTTAGACACTCTATATTCACCCACAACTTCTTAATCCTTTCTGCCCCGACCACCCTGCTTGAATTACTTCCTAAAAGTGCTCATACCAGCTACTTGACTGGAAAATCCAATACGTTTTTTTTTTTTTTATTCCTTGATCATTTTTGCAGCATTTAATATTATTACATATTATTTTAAATTGTATTCACCATGTCTTTTTATTTTCTGGTTTTTGGTCCTTTGATATCTGTGGCTTGCTGATGACGTCACCCTGGATGACAGCTCCTGCTGGGACTTGCCAATTCCTAGAGACAGTATATAACTTTCCCTGAAGTATGCCTTTCAACTCCAACCACCTCTTCTCCAGAAACCTCACGCTCAGGGCCAACATTCCCCCATTCTAACCATCCCAGGGCCAGGTCCCAGTCATTGAGGGATGGCCTCTATGCACCAGAGTCCACCGAAATTATTCAAACCACCAAATCCTAAACCTGCTAACCTGACTCTCTTACCGGAGTGCTGCTGCCTGTCTTCGTTTGCATGTATCTACAGAGTACTCTATATTATTGGACATTGTTTCTTCCTTTCTTAAAATAAATTTTACTGGCCAGGCGCAGTGGCTCACGCCTGTAATCTCAGCACTTTGGAAGGCCGAGGCAGGTGGATCATGAGGTCAGGAGTTTAAGACCGGCCTGGCCAAGTAGAAACCCTGTCTCCACTAAAAATAAAATAAAATAAAATAAAATAAAATAAAATAAAATAAATTAGCCAGGCATGGTGGCACACACCTGCAATCCTAGCTATTCAGGAGGCTGAGGCAGAGAATTGCTTGAATCCAGGAGGGTTTGCCCATTCCTTCCCATAGAAACCACAAGGAAGGAAGGCTCCTGCCCACATACCCCGTGGTCCCCCTGCCTCCTGAATGGCCCTGGTACTTCTCCCTGTGGCCTTTTATAGTGCTTCTGTTTCTAGGGATCTGTGAGTATAAAAAACATCTTCCTTCGTGACAGTCATCTCTGTGTCTGCATGTCTTACTAAACCTAATTGAAATAAATCCCGGGTACCTGAATATATATATTCAATTTTTGGAAAGTATCAGCTCCTGTGTTTTTGGAACCACTGTCTTTTAACTGCTTTCCATGTGTTTTTCAAATTCTTTCTTTTTTTTTTTTTTTTGCATTTTTCTTTTATTGTCGTTGTTTTACTTTTTGCATCTCTCGAATCAGAGTCATCCCTACAAGCTAAGAGATTTCTCACTGTGAGATGAGGAGGATGGTAAGTTAAAAAAAAAAAGAAAAAGTTTTGTGTTTGTTTTTCTTAAAGGGAATAGGAAAAAAGAGTTTAGAGAAGACAAAGTTCGGGACAAACTCTTGTAACGCATGCATCGAACATGTACTCCTGTAAGATGAAATCAGAAAGCGTCTTTATTTTTATTATTATTTTTGAGACAGTCTTGCTCTGCTGCCAGGCTAGAGTACAGTGGTGTGATCTCCACTCACTGCAACCTCCGTCTCCCAGGTTCAAGCAATTCTTCTGCTTCGGCTTCTTGAGTAGCTGGGACTACAGGCATATGCTACCATGTACAGCTAGTGTTTGTATTTTTAGTAGAGATGGGGTTTCACCATGTTGGCCAGGATGGTCTTGATCTCTTGACCTCATGATCCACCCGCCTCGGTCTCTCAGAGTGCTGGGATTACCAGTGTCAGCCACCGCTCCCAGCCATTATCCTTATTTGAACTCTCACCGTCCCTTTAAAGTGATTGCCATTGGATGAAAATGGCAAGACCCAGAGTTGCGTACTGTGATTCTTATGCTAATCTCAATTCAGTTATTAGAATGGCCAATACCATGTAGTCACCAAAACTCCAAACCTGACTTAGCATTGAGTCTTTTTTTTCCCTCCTTGCTAACAGTGGTTAGTCGACTCGGCCACCTGCTGCCTGGGAGGAAAGGTGTAGCCAACATTTTCTGTCTGGTTCATCTCTCCCAGCATCCTGCTAACTGTAGCTTTCATTCCTTCCAGGGCTGAAACACAGAAAGAGAGAAGTAGTGTGATTTCTTGCTTGACTGATGTTGTCACAAGATGGCTTTGCTTTCTGGTCTTGAGAAGGACAAAGCCGGCTCTTGCTCTGAAGAGTGCGTCTGTGGCTCTGTAGAGACGCTGCTGCTGTGGGGCTTCGCTAATTTCAAACCCTCGGCCTCTCTTTCGGTTACTGTACCACTTGCGGCCCCTGGATTTCTGGTTATTCTCTCTGTTCAACATTTTGTCTGTGGAACTCTTTCAAGCAGTCCTCTAAGGCAGGATTTAAAATGGCTCTAGGACATCATTCTTTTGTTATTGTTGTTGTTGTTACATGAATACATTTCTTAGCGGTGATTTCTGAGATTTTGGTGCACCCATCACCCGAGCAGGGTACACTTTACCCAAATTGCAACCTTTTATTCCTCACCCTGCTCCCACTCTTGCCCTCAAGTCCCCAAAGTCTGCCGTATCATTCTTCTTGCCTTTGCATCCTCACAGCTCATCTCCCACGTATAAGTAAGAACATACAATATTTGGTTTTCCATTCTAGAGTTACTTCACTTAGAATAATCGCCTCCAATTCCACCCAGGTTGTTGCAAATGCCGTAATTTTGTTTCTAGGACAGCACTCTTATTTAGGACCTATGGGTAATCCCTTTCCATTGGAGAAGGGCACAGTCACTTCTAGATGCAGACCTTGCCACTGCTGCCACTCACTGCTTTGCCTTTCCCTGCGTGATTATGGGCCCGGGTGCTGCCCACCTATAGGAAGCGCATCTCAGACCTCTGAGGGATCTCATTTCACCCCCTCTCACTAAGCTTGTGCTTACAAAGAAGCACCCCATCTGCCCTCTTGGTGGGCAATGAACTTCAACACAGCGACATCTCTTTCCCAGGAGATATTTTTCCATGGCTTTGGAGAAGAGCTTTGGAAATGCTTCCCCTGGCAGAGCACGGTGGCTCACGCCAGCCGAGGCAGGTGGATCACCTGGGTTTGGGAGTTGAAGACCAGCCTGACCAACATGGAGAAACCTCATCTCTACTAAAAATACAGAATTAGCTGGGTGAGATGGCGCATGCCTGTAATCCTAGCTACTCAGGAGGCTGAGGCAGGAGAATTGCTTGAACCCAGGAGGCGGAGGTTGCGGTGAGCTGAGATCGTGCCATTGGACTCCAGCCTGGGTGAGAGAATGAGACTCTCAAAAGAAAAAAAAAAAGAAAAAAGAATGGAAATGCTCCTCCTGGAACATTCCTTGGTATCTTTTCAATCTCCTCCAAGTTACACAGTCAAAACTTCCACTCTAACATCACATAACCCATTTTTTAAGAGTTAAAGAAAAGTAAGAATTCTTCAATGGTTTTAGTATACCTAGGTTTTTAATGATCTTCATTTAAACAATGCCACTACAAATATTTAAAGTTATATATGCAAGACGAGCCTTAAGTATGATGTTTCTCCTTACAAATGTAAAGAAAAATCAGGCTAGACTCTCTAACACTTGGTTTTCTATGCCTGTGTAAAATCTCTCTGTTTGGACAAAGCCATGATCTATATCAGTGGCCCTCAAACCTGGCAGTACATCAAATATAACCTGAGGGACTTATTTAAAATTCAGATGTCAGGCTGTATTCCAGACCTACTAACTCAGTCTCCAGGCCACTGGTGCCCTTATCAAGCTACACTTTTGATGCTCTTGCGCATGGAAGTTCAACCATCTCCTGGTGGTGGCCAGTCAGAAGTGCCAATGCCACCTTGAAAGATGTACACAGCCCCTGATGGGCAAGTCTGGCCAACTCAAACTTAAAAACTTCAGGCTCCCAAGTAGTTCTGTTGGGATCAAATTCCAGCAAAGTCTTATTTTTATGTATTCATCAAGAGAGTTTCTCTTGCTCTGTTCCTGAATAGTGCAACTCCACCTCCAGGTCTACTACTCAGCTCTCTGTTGAGTCCATTGTTATGGAATATCCCTGTTTAACAGGGTTGCTAGGAAAGCCTGACTCATAACCTTCAACCCCGTGGTTTCTATGTTCCAATGCTAAGTCCTTTATTAACCAGTTTATCTACTTGTTATTTACTAGGCTTGACTACTTGGGTCTCTGCTGCCAACTCTCTTGTTTTGTGTCTTGGTAGCCTTGGGGATTTTAAACATTTTACTCTTTTCTCTTACTCCTTAATCAGAGAATGGAAGTTCTCCATGGCTGTCATCAGTAACCTCTGGGTATGAAAAATTACATCAAAAGTTCATGGCCATTCAAATGTTTTCCTGGTCTGCTATGTTGATGTTGTCTTCTGCCAGTGGTAAAAAGTTTTCTGTCCTAATTCACAGTTTCAGCTTTCCAGCTGAGAGTGATTCTGGCTACGCTAAGATAGGTAGGTGGTGATGGCTAAGGCAGAAGACACGTGGCAGGGAGAGTCTAGGGTGTTTGTCGGAATATGTCGCTCTCCTCTTCATCACTCTGAGATCTAGACAACTGCAATCATTCTAACTCTTCTCTCTGCTTCCAATCACCCTCAGGCTTCACCTCCTTTTACTTCCTTAGTCGCACAGCTACTAGAGTTACTCTTGTAATCGAGGTCACTCCAGCCTAATTCTTCCCTACCTCACACCATTCTTCGTGGTTTCCTGTCATGCACTGATTGAAGTCCAGAATGGCCTGGTGCTTTGGGGTATTTCCAGTTTTGACTTCCATTTCTCTCTGCTCTAATCCTAAGTTATTCAACTTTCTCATGTTCCTCTAAATATGTTGTCTTAGCCTATTCTGGCTGCTATAACAAAAATATCGTAGACGGGGTAACTTAAACAGCAAACATTTGTTTCCCACAGTTCTGAAGGCTAAGAAGTCCAGAATTGAGGCTCCAGGTGATTTGGTGTCTGGTGAGGGCCTGCTTCCTGGTTCACAGATGACCCACTGTCTTCTCATTGTGTCCCCTCATGATGGAAGGGGACAATGAGCTCCCTCAGTCCTCTATTTTTATTTGTTTTTGAGACAGAGTCTCACTCTGTCATCAAGGCTGGAGTGCAATGGCACAGTCTCGGCTCACTGCAACCTCTGCCTCCCAGGTTCATGCAATTCTCCTCTCTCAACCTCCCAAGTAGCTGGGATTACAGGTGCTAACCACCACACCTGGCTAATTTTTTTCTATTTTTAGTATAGATGGGGTTTCACCATATTGGCCAAGCTGGTCTCGAACTCCTGACCTCAGGTGATCCACCCGCCTCAGCCTCCCAAAGTGCTGGGATTACAGGCATGAGCCACCGTGCCTGGCCCTCAGTCCTCTTTTATAAGGACATTAGTCACATTCATGAGGGTTTGACCCTCATTGACTGAACCACCTCCCAAAGCCCCACCTCCAAATACCATTGGAGTGGGGGTTAGGAACTAAATGAATTTAGAGAAGACACAAACATTTAGTCCATCACATACTCCATGCCCTTTCTTATAAACACGATTTTCCCCATGATTTCTTTTTTTTCTGGCTGAAATTGGAAAAGAAAATAGAACTCATTTGTTGAATTGCTATGACACTCCAGGCACTGCAATATGTATCTTTACAGATACATCATTCATTTCTCACAGTAACCCTCCAAAATAGTTATTTGCAGCACCATTTTGTAAATAGGGAAACAGATAGTTTAAAACATCTTGTCCAGAATTGCGTAATTATAAGGATCAAGCTGGAATGATCCGGCATCTGTCAATGTCAAGGGCACCTATTCGTCCTAAGCCTTCCTGATATCCATTCTTCTCAGCTGAGCTTGCATGTCACTTTCTCCATGAATTCTCTTTCTGCTTCCTTACAGTCGAGTGCCCTCTCCCTAATTCATAAGTATGTGTTGAGAACATACTTTATGTCAGACATTCTGCTGAGCCCTTAGGGCCAAAGGCTTGAAAGAAACAGAATGGATTTCTGCCCTCCAGGAGCTTACATTCTCAAGGGGAGATAAAGAATAAACAAGTAAAGAAATAACTAAAAAGATCAAGAGTGTATAAGTGCTGTAAAAGTGATAAATAAGGCAATAGCAGACAAGAGTATCTGGGAGGGATCTATTTAACATATACAGGATTAGAAAAGTTCTCCAAGACCTGGTATTTGAATTGTGACTTGGAAACTGTGACAGAACCAGCTGAATAAGGTGCTGGAAGATGAGCACTCCATGCAGTGAGAGAAGCAAGTGCAAAGGACCTGGGGTGAGCAGGAAATAGTTTTGCACATTTGAGCAGCAGTTTTTCGAGGCTGTTTGTGAGTGGTAAAAGATTAGCTTGAAAATGTCAGTAGGCACATGATCATGTAGAGCCATGAGGATACTTTGAGTTTTATTCTAAAAGTAATGTTAAACTTTTGAAGGATTTTAAAAATGACTTTATTGAGGTATAATCGACATGCAATAAACAACGTATTTGAAGTACACAATTTGATACCTTTTGACATGTTGTGTTAGGCTATTCTTGCATTGCTATAAGTAAATACCTTAGGCTGTGTAATTTATAAAGAAAAGAGGTTTATTTGGCCCACAGTTCTGCATGCATTATATGAAGCATGGTGCTGGCATCTGCTTCTGGTGGGGCCTCAAGAAACTTACAATCATGGCGGAAGGGAACAGGGAGCCAGCATGTCACACAATGAGAGCGGGAGCAAAAAAGAGAAGGGGGAGGTCCCTGACTCTTTAAAAAACCAGATCTCATGTGCAATGACTGAATGAGAACTCACTCATCACCCAGGGGATGGTGCTAAGCCATTCATGATGGTTCCACCCCTGTAGATCCAATCACCTCCCACCAGGCCCCACCTCCAACATTATGAATCACATTTCACTCTGAGATTTGAAGGGGGCAAACATCCAAACCATATCACACATGTATACTCCTGTGAAATGATCATCATAATCAAGAAAATGAACATACCCCTCATCCCCAAAAGTTTTGTCATGGCCCTTTGTAATTCCCCACTCAGAACCCTACCTGACCCCAACTCCAGGCAGCCATGATTTTTCCTTCATGTCCCTATAAATTAGTTTGTATTTTCTAGGATTTTACATAAATAAAAACATAAAGCGTGTACTTGTGTAAGTGTATGTGGCTTGTAGGTTTTCATAGATTCTTTTTATCTGGCTCAGTTCTCTTCTCTTCTTAGTTTGCTGAGAGTTTTCATCAGGAATGGTGCTGTATTTTATCAAATGCTTGTTCTCTATCTTTTCAAATGATCATCTCACTTTTTTTTTCTTTTTTAGACTATTAGTTGATTGTTTGGAATGTTAAACTAAACTTACATGCCTGGAATAATCCCTACTTGATCATGATTTATTGTGCTTTTTATATATTGTTGAATTAAATTTGCTAAGATTTTTGTTTAGAAAATTTGCATGTATGTGGTTTTTTTATTCTTGTAATATCTTTGACTGGATTTGATGTCAGAGTAATGCTGGCCTCATAAATTGAATTGGGAAGCATTCCTTCTCTTCACTATTCTTTAAGAGTTTATTCTAACTGGTATTACTTCTTATTAATGTTTGGGAGACTTCACTAGGGAAGCTGCCTGAGCCTAGATGTTTTTTTGTTAGAAGGTTTTAAACTACAAATTCAACTGTAAAGAATAGACACAGTATTATCTATTCAGGTTATCTTTCTCTTCCTAAGCAAACATTAGTTCTGTTCCTCAAGGAATTTGCCTACTTTTCTAAGTTTTCCAATTTATTGCCATAAGGCTGTTCATAATAATTTATTATCCTTTTACTTTCTATATAATTTTTTGTGAGGTGTCATTTTTACTGGTCTCTCACTCCAGATATCTTTCGTTTGTGTCCCCTTCACCCCCAAAGTTGATAAGTCTGGTTTGAGGTTTATCAAATTTATTGAAATTCTCAAGTAACTACCATTTGATCTCATTTTCTCCACTATGTTTTCTGTTTTATATGTAATTGGGTTTTGCTCTATTTTCATTATTATTTATTTAATTTTTTTCTGGAGATGAAGTCTCACCCTGTCACCAGGCTGGAGTGCAGCGGCGTGACCTCGGCTCACTGCAACCTCCAACTCCTTGGTTCAAGTGATTCTCCTGCCTCAGCCTCCCAAGTAGCTGGGACTACAGGCATGTGCCACCACACCTGGCTAATTTTTTGTGTATTTTTAGTAGAGATGGGGTTTCACCATCTTGGCCAGGATGGTCTCAATCTCCTGAGACCTCATAATCTGCCCCCCTCGGCCTCCTAAAGTGCTCCTACAGGCGTGGAGCCACTGCGTCCGGCCTATTTCATTTTTTTTAATTTGAAGTTTAACGTGTTCTTTTCTAGTTTATTTAAGAAGAAAGCTAACGTCATTGATTTGAGGCCCATCTTTAGGTTTTCCGCTCTGCCTGGTGGAAAGAGGAATGATTCCCAGTCTCATGTGACTTCTGAAGAATTGTTCTCTCTAATCTTTTCAACTGGTTCTTTCCCTGGCCTGGGTTTTCTCACAGGTATGCATTGGGCAGCAATCAGCACAAGACTCTAGGGGAGCCTGTGTAGGTCTCAGGAGCTCTCTGTGTGGCTCTCCCTTTTCCAGTGCTCTCCCCTGAATCCCGCAATGCTGACTTCCTTGGCCTCCCAGACTGCTAGTATTATCTCCTCAGCTCCACAAGGCGACCCAAGCCTTGCCTAGTTTCCCTGGAAATTCTCTTTAGGCAGTAGCTGGGGCAGTCATGGGACTCTCTCTTTGTTTTGCATCTCACAGGTGAATGTTTTATATACCCTCATCTTATACTCTTTGTCTGGTGTTTTAGTTATTTATTTATTAGTTATTGTTTACTAGTTATTTCATACCGCAGTCTAGGCCATGTTATTCCAACGCTATAAAAAATGGAAGTTGCATCCTTTTGGGGATTTTAAGTGGAGGAGTGGCATTAGATCATCCAAGGGTTAAGAAGATCACTGTTCCGGCTGGGCACGGTGGCTCATGCCTGTAATCCCAGCACTCTGGGAGGCCAAGGTGGGTGGATCACCTGAGGTTGGGAGTTCGAGACCAGCCTGACCAACATGGAGAAACCCCATCTCTACTAAAAATACAAAATCAGCTGGGTATGGTGGTGCACACCTGTAATCCCAGCTACTTGGGAAGCTGAGGTAGGAGAATCACTTGAACCCAGGAGGCGGAGGTTGCAATGAGCTGAGATCATGCCATTGCACTCCAGCCTAGGCAACAAGAGCGAAACTCCATGTCAAAAAAAAAAAAAAGAAAAAAGAAAGAAGATCACTGTTCCGTTGTTGCGTGGGAAGCAGAAGGGAAGTGGAGGACAGGTCTGCTATTGTAGGAATGCAGACAGGAAGTGCTGGGAATTAAAGAGGGATTTTTTTCAAGGGCCACGGAGACAGAGAGTGGCTCCAGATCCATTTGGAGGTGGAATCCAGAGAACTTGCCGATCAATTGGACGTGAAGTGGGGAGGAAAGGGAGTCAAAGCTGCCTCCTGGTGTTTTCCAATGGGGAAAGCCAGGGAAGGAAGGGGGCGTTGTGGACACGTGGAGGTCAGGAGTTACAGTTTGGACATAGCTTGAGATGTCTTTTTAATCATTCACATGGATCTAGTCAAACAGGAGGAGGGCTGTAAGAATGTGGACTCCAGGGAGGGGTCACAGCTGGAGACAGAAAAATGGAGTCATCAGCATAGAATTATTCAAAGCTCTGGGCTTGGAGGAGATCACCTACGGGAAGAGTGTAGACAGGAGAAAAGAAGGCCCAGGCTGAGTCCAAGGGACCTTCAGCATCTAGGTGTCAGGAGAGCAGAAAGAGATGAGAAGGAAACCGAGAAGAGGCACTTGTCTTCCCAGGAGACTCGGTTCCTTTATTTCACCGTGTTTTTCAGTTTTATGATTACCTGTTTATCCACCTGTCACTCAACTTGCCTGGGAGCCCTTGAGGTCAGATGCGCTGTCTTATTTTGCATTGCCCACATCTAACACAGTGTCTGACACCTAGCGGGACCTTGAATGAATGAATGAATGAATGAAGACTAAAGGGGTTAAAAGATTATTGGTATGAGGTCAAAAGGACAGAGCGTTTTTGTAGTTCAAGGGACTGCAAAAGGTCATTCTGGGAAAGTTAAGCTCAAAAAAACAAAACAAAACAAAACAAAAATCTAACCGTCTAGAAACATTTTCCTGAGTGCCAATTTCCTGATCTGTCAACTAAAACGTCCCGGAGAAGTGATCTTTCGAGTTACTTCTGTTTACATGCTGCACACAGACTGGAGCCCTCCGTCTGGCTTTCTCTGCAGAGTCCACAAGGAGACAAAACAACGTGCTGAAGTTAAGCTTCCTTAGGGGACGTTGCTATTCTTTTGGTCTTTTGTCTGTTTTCAAGCAGATCAAAGCACATCTTGTGAAATGTTCTGGCCCCAGATAAGAATTTAAGATGCACAAAGGGCATGAGTAGACATTAATTAAAAAAAAAATCGTTTTGACCCTTTTGCACTGGCAGCCACCATGGAGGTCAGAAGAGGCCAGGTATATTCCTGCCAGCCCTCCAGAGACATAAAGATGTCTTCCCTGAGGAATCAGGCTAGGGATTAGTGACAGGCTCCATGCTTGCCCCCTGCCACGCTGGACAGCTAAACCACCTTTTCTGGACTTACCGGACTGGCAAAGGCAGTGACAGGGGCCTGGCCGTCGAGCCTGGCTGAAATCCGGGCCCCAGTGACAGCCTGGAGGAGAGAAAGCTGTAGAGAAAGGCAACCTTCATAGGCTGACTTCGATATTTACACTTTCCCAATTTCTACGGAGAGCCGTGGTCTCGTGGTTTACACATTCAGCAGTTGCACAGACCCTGAAAGGTTTTAACTGTCCAGTTGAAACTATAATAAAGTTTATTGTGGTTAAAACCTGAAATGAGTCTGAGTTTGGATTTTTCAGCCCAGTGGCTTTGTGTAAACAGTTTACTTTACATCGTTTTTGGCTCTTATTCAATAAACCACCATGATAATCCCATTCACAGACAAAACAGATCACAGATTAGCAGACTGGCTGCTGTAAACCAGCGCATTACCTGCTATTTGTGTGAAAGGTAAAGATCTGTTTTGCAGAAAGCACTCGTCTATCTTTGTTTTCATAGTTGAAGTGAAGGAACGTTACATTGTTTAGCTCCTTTTTATACCACAAAAATAGATTTTAATTAAGCACATAAAGTGAGCCGGGCTTGGAGCTGTTATTTTCCAGAGAAGGCATGCTGGCTTTATTCAAATTGGAAGAGACCCCAGGCGAATGCCAAAATCACCTATTGCTTACATTTCATTTTAATGTGCTCAAGTTCAATAAAAGTTTATCATCTCCATTAAACCAGTACCTATTGGAACAGATTTAATCTCGTTAGCACAAAGAACCACATGAAAGAAACCAAGACCCCAGGACAAGATTGTGCATAGCACAGTTGTGGAGGGGTAGAAATTACATAAAAGAAATGAAGCATCCACTGACGGCAGACTGCCTCACCTGCTCTTGTGTGTGTGCGCTCGCTCGTGTGTGCAGAGTGTATGTGTGTGCACAGATCCACACACCCTGTAATGCAGGGCTCTGGCCACCTGCCACAGTGCAGCACACTAAGGATGCTGCCAAGTGTGGGGGTCCTCAGCTGCTCAGTGTCACAGCACTGCCACGCTCCCACATGGATTGTGAATTGTGTGACATTTGAACGAACACATGTCACATGTAGGGGTGCTGGTCAAACGTCTACTGGCAATAGCACAATGAGGCCATATATCTTGATTCTAGCCCCAGAGAGCACACATACACGCACTCACGCACTGTCACACTCACTCACACACACACACACACACAAACACCGGCCTTTCTCTACTGGGAAGAATCAGTTTGCTTTCCACCTTCAATATTTTCTTTTCCATCGACTGGAAGGCCTCCAAGAGCTCATGGCTAGATATGAGTAGGGTCCAAGAATTCAGGGGTGTTAGATCTTTGATTCAAGGTGTGGCTTGACCTTAGGACTTGGTCACAGGGGACACAAATGACAAGTTGGTGGCACCCTCAGGTGTGTACTTACCTGAGATAAATGCAATGAACAGGTGGATTTAGTAGATGATATCTGGGGCTGCAGGCAGAAGCTGAAGGATCCACTTCCTTCAAAGACTCAGTGAGCACTAAGGCATGAGTGGATTTCTTAGGACTCCCAGTGAGAAAAGCAGTGAATGGAAGAAATGGTTTCCCCCAGTTCTGTGCCTGTCACTCAGTGGCAACTGCAGGAAGCACAGCCTCATGTCGGCACCTCAGTAGTGTGTAGCTTTGGGAACAGAGTTTCACCCTCAGCCTGAACATTGCTGTCTTAGCTACAGGCACAGTGGTGAGGCACAGCTTTGAATGCAACTTGGCAAGGAAAGGAGTCTGGAGTGGAAGAACGTGCTGTGGCATTTTGGGGATGACCGTGAGACTCCCTTAGGATCTACCTGGTTAAACTTTGAGTCGGGGATTGGAGGTCTGTCTTATACTGGGTTGGGCATGAGCCACTAAGGACTGAGGGAATGTGAATTACGGCCCTCTGCCTCCATTACTCAGTTATTGAAGGGAATTTATAGATTTTCTATGGAGTGCCAGGCACCTAGTAGACCTGTATCAGCTGGCTTCGGCTGCTATGCCATAATGCCACAGACTGGGTGGCTCAAACAACAGAAATTTATTTCTCAGCATTTTGGAGACTGAGAAGTCCAAGATCAAAGTGTTGGCAAGGCAGGTTGTATTCTGCAGACTCTTCTCTTGGCTTGTAGACAACCACCTATTGCTGTGTCCTCATATAGTGAAGAAAGAGAGAGCAAGCAAGATAACTCTCTGGTGTCCCTTCTTAAAAGGGCACTAATTTCATCATGAGGGCCCCACCCTCATGACCTCACTTAGCCTCAAGGCCCCATTTACATCTCGTTACCTCCCAAAGGCCTCATTTCCAAATACCATCACAATCATATTGGGGGTTAAAGCTTCAACGTAGTAATTTTGGGAGGTCACATGCAACTCTATACAAAGACTCTGTGGGAGGCCGTGGCCCTTCAAGATGCTTACACAACAGCCAGGAAGAAAGGACCAAAAACTTCCCTGCAGAGGTCAGCTGGCTGCAACCTGCTTCTCCACTCTCTCTCTTTAGCACCTCACATTGCCTTGTGTGTGTTTTTCAAACATGCTAAGTTTGCCTGCTCTTCTTCCATCTTGGAATGACCTTGTGCACTTCTAAGTATGGCTGGCTTTCTCAGCCTTTGGCTGGTGGTCACCTCTTCACAGGGGTCTCTATCACCATCTGATGGAAACTTCCCTCTAGGCTCCAGTTGCTCTCAATCACCTTACCCTGTTGTATTTTCCCAATACACCCAAAACTAGTTAAAAGTATTTTGGGTATTTGTTTCCTTGTTTATCACTGAGATGCCCCTGTCCTCGGTACTGTGGACTCCATGACAGTAGGGACCTAATATCTCAAGATCATTTCTGTGTCCCCCAAAACTAGGAGAGTATCTTGACATAGTGGGTATTCAATATGTATGTGTTGATGAATCATAAATATCATAGGGAGGATGAAAATAATATTTTATGGGCATTTGAGGTGGGCCTTGAGGGGTGGGAAGGACATTGAAAAATGGACATGTTGGGTGAGGAGAGAAGGCAACCCATCTTTAGCTTTGGAAGGACCTTGGAAGGACCACATTTAGAAAACTTTTTTTTTTTTTTTTTTTAGTGCAAACTTATAAGCTTATTTAGCAAGAGCTCTTTCATGGTCTTGCAGTATATCAGAACTCAGACCATCAGAAAGCTCTTCCTGAAGTCTGACCTAAAGCTGAATGTCTTCCTTCACCCATTTCAGCCCACCTTTGTCTCCCATTCAGTGGAAACACCACAAACTCTACTCATCATCCATTATACATCTTTACATCTGGAAAAACAGACTACGGGATTGAAAACCAGTAATGCCTGTATTTTCAATGTCATCTTTTCTTTAAAATGATGCTAAGTGATACTGGGAGTACAGATTTGTGTTTTAGGGATATTGATGGCTCTGGATATCTGTTAGTTACACTCTTTGGGTTTTCAAGGGATTATAGTAAGAAAAGTATAGCAAGAAAGCTTTAGTAAGAGCCATTTCCTTCAATACTGTGTTTGCGAGCATCATAACCTAAATCCTAAGGGCACAGGCACTGTATCTGAAAGCTTTGCTATGCAGACATCCGTTCAGCAAACATTTAACAGCAATGCTCAGGGGTCAGGTATTGCAGTTGGTACTGACTCACGCCTATAGGTAAATGAGACATGGTCCCACAAGCAGGGCAGGTGAAGTGAAATGAGAATCCTGTGGGTGGTGCTTAAGTGTGTAGAATGGCACATCGCACAGGTGAAGCAAGAAGGTTGCAAAGCAGTGCCCAACAGAATCTTCAGAGAAGCTCCTTTTCAGGATGCACTAGAACACCAGCTTCAGGTTAAGTCTGGAGCACACCATGCCAGAGCCAGGGCCTTCTAGAGCTCATAAAGGCAGTATGATAGGGGCAACTGCCACTCTCCTACCAGGCATAGTGCCTGCTCAAACAGAACGGGAGGTGCCCGCTGTCTCTGCAAAACTCGCTCCAGTGTTTCTTCTCATCTTTCCCAAGGGCCATGTGCCTGAGGCCCTGTTGTTGGGTTAAGGTCTGGTCTACTCCTGAGTATACAGACGACATAAATTCAGGTTCAAAAGCAGGACAGCAGCTAAGAGGAGAGCTGACTTTGAAGTTTAGAGCCTTAGGTTGAAGAGAATTCTTTTGGCTGAGTTACAAAGAGAATAAGATGCTGTCATAAGGAGAGTAGCTTTAGATTTCCACTTTATCTTCAAAATAAAAGATTAGGGACACGATTCTGGTTGAGATGGTTAAGCGGGTGCCTGTATAATTGAATTTCATGCTCATTATTTCCCTCTGAAGTGGTGTACACAAGCAGTCATTGGAAAGCAGGTTTAGCAAATATATTGGTCAGGGCTTTGCTGAACTTTACAGCTTTCCAAAATGTCCGAATTCCTTGTCTTCTTCATCCGCCGTGCAAGATGTAAGAGATGACACTGATAGAGCCAGTGAGCCACACGGTTTCAAGGCAAGCTTCTCTTCCATCTGCAAACTTGTCATAGGATTGGAACGTTTTCTTTTTTTGCACAAGATTAGACATGATCCGAGGAATATTTTATGCTGCATTGAATCAGCAATCTGCCTGCACCTTTGACATCTCATAATCGAGGTGTGTCAGAGTCCAAAGTAAGAATACATGAAAGCTCTGTGTATGATACCATCGCAGTGGGTTCATGTGGTTCCACACGTGCCCAAACCCATAAGATGAACAGCACTAAGAGTGAACCCTAACGCAAACTATGGACTTTGGGTGATAATGATGGGTCAATGTGCGTTCATCTACTGTAACAAATGTAGCACTGTGGGAGAGTGTTCATAATGGGGGAGGCTGTGTATGTTTGGGGCAGGGCATAGATGGGAAATCTCTGTATCTTCCTCTCAGTGGGCTGTGAAACTAAGACTGCTCTAAAATATAAATTTTTTTTGTTGTTGTTGAGATGGAGTTTGGCTCTTGTTACCCAGGCTGGAGTGCAATGGCGTGATCTTGGCTCACCACAACCTCCACCTCCTGGGTTCAAGCAATTCTCCTGCCTCAGCCTCCTGAGTAGCTGGGATTACAGGCACATGCCACCTTGCCCAGCTGATTTTTTGTATTTTTAGTAGAGACGGGATTTCACCATGCTGACCAGCATGGTCTCGATTTCTTGACCTCGTGATCCACCCGAAACATAAAATGTGTTTTAAAAAGAAATACACTAAAGCCATAGTTGTGATGAAAAGTGGGGGAGTTGGTCTTCAGTGGCCCCTTGTTTCCTCTTTGCTACTCAAAGATTTTTTTAATGATGCTTAAATGACGTAGTGCAATGCAAATTAATGAATTGTCTGTAGTGAAAATCCAGGATTCAGTAGGGAACAATTCTCAGCTCCTTGGAAATGACCACATTAAGCATTTGGCCCTCTGGATCTGTGGTTGCTTCATCTGCCAATTCAACCAATCCCTTGAAAATATCTAAAAAATAATGCAACAATAAAAGACAGTACAAATACAAATAAACACAACACTTACAGTATAACAACTATTAACACCGCATTTGTATTGTATGAGATACTATAAATAATCTAGAGATGATTTAAAGTATACCAGAGGATGTACCTAGGTTATATGCAAATATTACACGATTTTATGTAAGGGACTTGAGCATCTGTGGCATTTGGAATCTTCAGGAAGTCCTGGAACCAATCCTCCATAGGTACAAGGGATGGCTATATTAAAGCTTGATTTGGAACAAATATTTTCTATGGATCCATGGGATGGGACCCCACCTAGGTTGACAGAGAAGTGGCTTCTTACTTGGACCCCGCTGGGTTCACTCTCAATTTGGCGACAAAGGTCACAGGCACATATTTCCTCCCAAAGACTCCAAATGCAGCACGTTGGTAGGGCTCATCCTCTTATTTTCTGTAGGAGCGAGTTAAGAGCTTGGTTCTCATGTATTGCCTGCAGGATTCTGAGTCTTCCTGGAAACAGATGAATGGAAGGAACCAACCTTTCCTGATCACTTACAATATGCCACTCCCTGCTGCAGTGATTCATGTACATTCTCTGAGAGGGGTGGATACCATCATCCGTTCCAGTTCTTCTCAAACTTTCTCCAGAGAAATACCAGGTGGGTTTTGTTGTGGTGGTTGTTCTTTGTTTTTGCTTTCTCTTTCCCCATGTTGTCACACACCTGTGTTTTGGTCCATATCCTGTGCAATGAGACAAGTCCAGGGATCGCGTGCTTGGGTGATGCAGCAATGTCCAACTGCTGAAAGGTTTCAGGTTTGTTTGTTTTTGAGAGACTCTGGGTTCCTCTGTCATCCAGGCTGGAATGCAGTGGTGCGATCATAGCTCACTGCAGCTTTGAACTCCTAGGCTCAGGTAATCATCTAGCATCAGCCTCCCAAGTACCTGGGACTACAGGTACTCACCACTGTGCCCGACCAAGGTTTCAGTTTACATGCTTCCCTTGGCATGACCAGTGATTCACAGGGCATGGCGCCCAGCACCAGTCTGTGCAGCACACATCTTTGGGCAGCAAGAGGTGAGTGACCATCAGAGAAGGTAACCAACCAGGGTTATGCAGCAGGTAAAACCTGAATGTCCACTGCAGGTCAGAATAACTCCAGCACCTACGCTGTATGCCTAGAAACTGCAAAAAGGGCTGTGAAAATAATTCTCCCAAAGTTACTAGATTTCAAATTAATTATCTACAAAAAGAGAATGGAAGGAAGGATAACCTCTGACTTCTATTCACTCTACTGTCCTGATTCTAGTCAAAGGAATTAGGCCTCTTCCCCTCATCCCTCCCACAGGGGTATCAGGGGTCTTGGGGGAGATCTTCTTCCCATCCTATCCTCTGATGCAGCTGGCCCACCCTTACCACTTCCCATCAACTCTCTCAGCGTAGAACAAGGAATTCAAAAGTCAAGGCAGAGCTGCACGAGAACAACGAAATAAATCATAGTGTCCAAAGAACTCTCAGGAATCCAAACATAGCAAAATTATTATGTTTAATGTAAAAATTGAACTTAAAATAATTCTGCTCTGTGTTTAATAACAACAGGTATGGCTAAACTAAGCCAAGTCAGCTAGGTCCTCACAGCCAGGCAGGCTGTCTTCTCTTAACAAAAAGATAAAGCAAACGAGAGGCTCTTGAAGGTTAATAGAATCTATCACCTCCTAAAGAATGCAAACTGTATAAATATTCAGGTTTTAAAATAAAATCCCCCAAAGCCAGCCTTGCAAAATAAGGTCTGCTTGGTCTGGCTGGGCTGGTTGGCTTGTCTTTCAGCTGCACGGCGGTGTGTCTTGCGACCAGAACATCCGTGACATATAGACACAGTCTTTGCCTCTGTGTTGTATATTGAAACTGTGAAAGTAGAACTCCCATAGCTCAAGTTTATAGAAATACGTGACAATGTTTGAAGTAGCTTAACTGAGACTAAAACAGTCTGACATCACAGCCTTGGGGAGGATGATGGAAATTTCTTAATTTCTTTGAAAAATTAAAAAAAAAAAACATTCTTTTCAGGTACTGGATTGGCCACCCAAGTGTTCTCTCTTCTGGTTTTAGAAAATCACACAGAAATACAGAGACTCTGCACAAGGCATCCACTACTCTAAATCTCTCGTGTTTCTTGAGGCAGTCTGGTGTCATTCTGTGTATCAGGCTGTGCTGGCTGTTTGCCATTTACCCCATGGATCCATTCTCTTTCCTTCTGCTCCCTAGAAGACTGATCCCGATTACATCACTTGGGCTCCCCTCACCTCTGACTTTCAATTGGATTTGACCTATGGGAGTCATCAGCAAGAGATAGGAGGGAAGGAGGCGAAGAGAGAAGTCAGGTACTATTCCCTATCAGTGGTGCTTTTTCCATACCTCCACCTTCTCTAGTCTCTCCCACACAATTCCCTGACATTGTCCCTTTTGGTCAAAAGATGGTAATAGTGTCACATTGTTGCTGGTCTCCAGGTGAGTCACCCTCTCCATCTCTTAATCCCGCTGACGGTCCTGTCTATTTCCTACTGGAATGTGGGATGCTATGCAAATTTATCCCTTAGTTTTAAGTTTCTGGTCAAGAGCTTCTGTTTCCTCATCTTAATTTGGTATTCTCGTTCTACAATATAATGATTGTGCTGAGGATAAATGAGGCAAGCTCATGTCATTAAGATCAAAACAAACATTTCTTCCTGTCTCTTAAGCTTTTTTATTTTATTTTTTTGAATTTTGCTTTCTTTCATTTGTTGATGATGGAAGAAAACAGCGCTTTCTTTTTTGTTTGTTTTTTTCCTGTTTCTGAAATAATCTACCTTTAATCATCATCTGGTTATTTTCTTAGCAAAGTCGGATGTTTACAATCTATATTTACCATGTTTCAAATCATTCCATATGCATATGAGTTTTTATTGCCACTGATTATGTGTGGGGGATTTAGGCAGCCGTTTTCAGTTGAAAGTGGTGTCTTCCAGCATCTTCCTGTTCATCTTCTTACAACTATCTTCACTTCTCTCTTTTGGTCAAGTAACATATGGGAATAATGGGAAGTTGATGGGTCCTCACGGCAGTAAGACAGCGACCCACGGTGGTCTCTGCCTTGGCTTGACTGATTTGATCTAATCCCTGGGCATTCACAACCACATCTACTCACACAGTCCGAGCCCATCTGGCCTTTTGCTACAGCATGCTCGCATTCACCGTTGATATATTGCTCCTCAACTTTGCTCATGAAGGTTTTTCATTCTGTTCTGGCCCCTCTGTGAATCCGCTGGTATTTCCAGCCCCTTTAAACCCACCTATTCACAGGAGCTTCTAGGACACTCTAAATCTCCTCCATACTACATATCAAGTATGGAAAGCCCAAAGTCTACCTTCACGCCCCTCACAGAAAAGCCCACCTCAACTCCTGGGGTCCACGTTGCTTTGGCACCTAGTTAAATGTGAAGTATTTTAAATGAGGCTTAAAATGGTCCCAGTACGTGGCCAGAGAAGTGAGGAACAAACTTCCCTGATCTGGAATTCCCCTCAAAATTCACCTTTTTTTCCCCCCACTGTGAATTCTATGATGATACTTTTGAACTCAAGAGGATGGTCATGACTCATGTGTGACTTTTTGTTCCTCTCCTTCCCTGCACTACGCTTCCACCTGCAGCTGTAGATTCTTCTTCACTTCTTCCTTAGACAGAGTGGGGACTTCTCTCGCAGAGTATTGAGTTTTATCTACCCATGAATTATAGTAAAATTTGATATTTGAATCTCCAGACTCTGCTTATAAAATGTCAGGGAAATTTTGGCAGTTTGTAAGCTTTTTTTATTTCTTAACAAAGACTGGCTTTCAAGACTCTCATTTCTCCAGGAAGAAGAACTTATAGCTGGAGGGCTCCTGTGTTTCTTTGCTCTTTCTCCGCCTTTCTTTTTTTCTCTACTTCTTTCAACAAATATTGATTGAATGCCCACTATTTCCTCTTGAAGCCTATTTTAGTTGGAGTAGAGAATATTGTCCATTCATTGTAGAATTTTGAAAGTGGATCTACACGTATACTAGTTGTGTTTCACTAGGAAGAACAAGACTGGGATAAGAAATACTGTCAGGCTGTTTAGTAGAACTTTTTTTTTCTTCTCTCTCTCTTTCATAAGAGCCAGATCCTGTGTTTAATTTAGCTACAACTTATAGTCACTGTCTTGCCCTTAAATTGGATTTTGATTGCTATGGTTATTTAGCTAGTTGGTGAGAAGCCAAAGTCATAGTTTTCATTCAAGTTTAAATGGAGCCTGTAAATGTTTTCATTATATTATAGACACACAGATTTGAAAAACATGTGTTTAGGTCCAAGAAAAGAGAGAAAAGATGATTATTAAAATCTTCTGAGGGAAAAGACATTGTAAATACAGGATGTGATGACAGTCACTTGGTGTGTCATCTTCACAGAGAGGGAGTACTGCTGTCATCCCTGTCATCTTGATAGCAAACCCATAGTATCTATCCCCTTCTCTTCTTCCTGTGGTCACCTCTGGAGCTCAGCCCCTTGCTTGTCTTGATGATAGCAGCCTGCTAACTTCTCTCCTTAACCAGCCTTCTGTCATTCCCCACCAATCTGTGTTCTGTGGTGCAACCAGAATCATCCTCCTAAAGGAGGATGAACCTAATTTTAGAATGTAGCCTGGACCTTAGAAGCAATATTTTTACAACTCAAACCAAATTTTTGAAGCTAAGGGGTTGCTATTAAGAGATGCGTGACTCAGCAATGGACCATTGTCTATTCCTTACAAGTCTCCAGAAATACCATGTAAAAGGATGTAAAAGGGAATGAGAAAAAGGTTAAGCAAAGGACCTTATCAGTTCTGAGTGACAGTGGAAAGTACCAACTCCATTGTGACCAATATGGCCTTGGAAACTAAGAAGCGGATGGGAAGATAGGTCTCCTCCACCTTTAGAATGAGAATAAGGCTAAAAAGCTCATGAGCCTTACAGTCTGTTTTCAGACAACAAGGAGTGGCTGAGGCGATGACATGCTGCAGAGACCATTATGCAAAGGAGCTGCCGCTGCTCAGCTCCGGGGCAATGGACATTTTTCATTTTTTTTTTTTCTGAAGAATCTGGAGACTTAGATTTTTACATGAAATTTTATATATATTTTTTTTCATGCAAACTGTATGTTAGATTTGGCCAAGGGACTTCCAGTTTGTGATTTCTGGTTTCGACTGTAATATACCTGAGAGTTAACGCTTGTTCCTGGGAGGTGGTGGTAGTTTGTGATGGTTGTAGAGGCAATAGTGTGTGTGATGAAGTAGTTCTGGATAATTAGAGGATGAAAAGAAAGTCTATGAGTCGTCTTGGAAATGAAAGGGCTGGGGATGCTCCCTCTATCTCCAGCTGCTCATTCTGAAGTGCCATTCACCCTTGCCCATCCTTCCTCCATATGCATACACATAAGAACAGACCATTCTGCAGGACTTGAAGTGTCAAGTCTGTGAAATGTTGGCTCCCACCCTCTGGAGTATTTTACAGCTTGAATAACTCAGATTTGAAGAAATGTACCACCAGTGAACAGATCATGGCTTTTAGCATATGACTAGTCTGGGTGGATATGGGGTGGTGTATCTAGAAAACTTGGTATGAAGGCTCACAGTGGAAATTTGAGTAAGAATTGATTTATTTTTTCTGAGAAAGGTAAACATGAGGGCTGAGAAGCAAGGGGCATAAATGGAACTTTAGGGTACATCTCGTTAGGGTTATGAGAAAACTCATACCGAACGTACAGTTCTGAGGGTTCCCTCCATGTTGTCCTTTTAGTCTAATAGGAAAGACTGATGTTTTTTTTAAAAAAAGTTTGAATGAATGAGGTAAGGGCAGAATATGATCCTAAGAGATTATGTGTACAGGAGAAACTGACCTCGATTTGAGGCAGGTGGGCAAGCATCAGAGTAGACCTCCCCAAGAAGTGAGGAAGCTCTGAAGAAGGATGGGACGGGGGAGAGGAGATGGGAAAGCGTTCCAGGCAGTGGGGCCACCATAAGAAAGCCTGTGGCAGGAAGAAACACGGGGCATCCCAAGACCTGGGAGGAGATTGGAGTGGACGATGGGTCAAGAGCAAGGGTGGAACATAGTGGGAGGTGGACTTGGGAGGAGGTGGAGCCACACTGTGCGAGGATTTTCATTCCCTGAGCACAAGGAAAATTCCAGAAAAAAAAATTCAGTAAGGTAGACACAGCATCAAAACTGACATTGGAAAAGAATCTCCTGGTGTCAGTGCAGAAAATGGATTAAAGCAGAAGAAAAGTGGAGACAGGGGAACCATAGAAAGCTTATTTGGGCTAATATTTTTTGATCTCTTGCAGTGCATTGAATGCTGTTTTAAATTCTTTTTAGCATTGGGATGACTAATTTCGTCTATCAGCTTGACTGGGCTAAAGGATGCCCAGATATCTGGTGAAATATTATATTTGGTTGTGCAGCCTGAAATCCTCCCCAGAAGGAGATCCTGGCACCGTGCTTCCTATACAGTCTTCCCATATGGTGAGGGTGCTTTTGAAAGACGTGAACATTTGAATTGATAGACTGAGTCAAGAAGGCCTATCCTTACCAATATGGGCAGGCATCTTCCAATCCATCAATGGCCCTGTAGAATAAAAAAGCTAGCAAAGGGAAAATTCACTCTCTTTTCTGGAGCTGGGACATTCATCCTCCCCTGGCCTTGAACATTTGTAATTCGGGTTTTTGGGCCTTTGAATTCAGACTAAATTACACCACTGGCTCTCCTGGTTCTCCAGTTGCACATGACATATCATGGGAATTCTAGGTCTTCATAACGTGGGAGCCAATTCTGTAATACATTTCTTGTTATACGTATCTTTCTATTGATTCTATTTGTCTGGGGAAACCTAACACAAGCATAAATGTATTAAGTCTTCACAAAGTTCTTTGAGGTAGGTGATATAATTTGGATCTGTATCCTCTCCAAATCTCATGTTGAAATTTGATCCCCAGTGTTTGCAGTGGGCTCTAAAGGGGGATGTTTGGATCATGGGGTGGGTCCCTCATGAATGGGTTGGTGCCATCCTTGTGATGATGAGTGAGTTCTCTATTAGTTTTTGCAAGAACTGACTATTAAAAAGAGCTCGGCACCTCCCTCCTCTCTCTTCCTTCCTCTTGCCGTGTGATGCTGGTTCCACATCACTCTCCACCATGAATGGAAGCAGCCTGAAGCCCTCCCCAGAAGCAGATCCTGGTACCATGCTTCCCATACAGACTGCAGAACCATGAGCCAAGTGAGCCTTTTTTACTTACAGATTACCCAGCCTCAGCCGTTCCTTTGCAGCAACACACATGATCAAAGACAGTAGGTAGTATGCTCACTTTACAGATGAGGACACTAAGTCACCAGGAAAGTAACTTTCCCAAGGTCATACAGCAGCTAAATGGCTTGGACTAAGGCAGTGCCAGAGGAAAAGCTGAGAAGGGAGCACACGAGAGAGAGATTCAGAAGCTAAGACCTGTAGAACTCGATGGATTCGAGATGGCAGGCTTTAGAGAAGTGTGTGCTAGTGGGTGGATGTTGGAAATGCTCCTTAACATTGAATAGCTCAGGGAGCCCAGGTCACACAGCTAATAAGAGAAAGAGGAGGAATCCACCTAGGTGTTCTAGCTCCAGAGTCCCTGCTCCCTAACCAGTACAGTAAAATCTCTCCTGGGGAGACAGAGGAGACATAGCATAGCTCCCAACAGTGTAATTAAAGTCCTCATTAGACAATTTTTCTTTCTTTTCTTCAATTCCTGTTGGACCACCAGTTGCCAGTCATCGGGCCCTGGTCCCTTGCCCTCCACGGCCTCCCTCCTGCCCCACCAGTGAGGGCTGCCCTCCCCAGTCCTGCCTCAGGATGCTTCCACATCTCTCTCCCTTTTTTTGAGTGACTTACTTAGTTCCGGCCTGAGCCATTTATTTTCTCTATAACCTCACGTCCCATGCATGCCAAAGCTTTCTGCAAACTAAGCTCTCTCGTGTTACTAAAATGTACTTCATGAAGGACTAGAGATTATATATACAAGGTATAAACACACACATTTATATACAGACGTGCATATACATATATATGTATACGTATGTATGTATATATAAACATATATATATATGTATATATAAAGATAATTTACAAAAACCTAATTTTCTGGCAAAACCCAGTATTTTTCTATTATAGTGCTTCCTTTTACTCTCATTAAACTACAAAATAATTAACAGTTAATGGGTCCTCAGGAACCATGTAGTCCAAGGCATCCATTTCACAGAATAGAAGGAAATAGAGCCCTAGCCCGGGGAAGGGGCTTGTCCCAGTCTACCCTCATCCCTTTGTGATATTGTACCATTGCAGTCCTTTTCTCAAATCTCTTTATTCCTCAGTCCATCCCAAACACCACTGCCAGATTTTTTATCCTCTGACTTTCTTGGTCAGACATCTCAGTGGTTTCCCCTGATCCTCGGGGTAAATCTAAATGTGATAGCAGAAGGCTCTAATCCTAACTTGGCTCCCGGAAAAAGCTAACATGAGCCGAAGTTTACTTGGCCATTGGGTGTGTGGCTTGGGCACTAAATTCTTCTTTATGCCTTAGTTGTGCTCATCTAGAAATAATTTTACCTTCCTCATGGGAGTTTTGAAAGGATTAAATGAAGAGATAGATATAGATAAAGATATAGAAACAGATGTAAATAAAGGCATAGCTATGAGCTGTTTACTTTATAATAAGACCTGGTACACAGTGAATGATAACATGAATGTTATTATTATTTCTGTTGTTGATCATATTAACATTTGTTTTTACGCTGGTACTTCTCAGACTCTGTAATTGGTTGCGCTGAGTTCTTTAATACTCCACCCACTTCCCTTGTTTCATTTTTCAAGAATGTTAATGTCTGCTCTGTGTACCCCATTCTCACTACCCCCACTGGACCTTGTATTAGGACTCCTCATTTTATGGGATTGTTTGTAAACTTCTGCATGTTGATTGTCAACAGTCTGAATGTCGCGAGGGAGGTCCGACATTGTGGTTGCAGTTTACATATAAATTGTTAAGCTATTTCAAGTGTCCTGAATCTCTCTTGACTTAGAATCTAGGATTATGGTGACTTCTCCCGTGTTTCACAATCAATGCAAAAATGTAGGAGTTAGATCAGTTTTTATTCATTAAGTCCTGGGATTTGTGCCTGGTGATCCTAAATTCATTTATTTATTGATCCAACAGATACAACCAAGGAGTTTTTTTTGTATGTAAGCACAAGATCCTCAGCTAGGCAGGCTGGAGGGAAAAGACAGTTGAGATACAAAGTTTGACACAATAATGCCATACACTTGTGAGACCTTGAATGCATATTTCAGGATAAAAGAACAGGGATGTCACCATTTGCAACAGTTGTCTTTTCCTTTTGATGTTTCGAAGACGTAATTGAAATGACAATACTTTCATTTACTTTTCATTAATTTTCATTAGCTGACATCTACCTATTGGGCGTGTCACAAACTATGTTAAACTCTGTGTATTTTATCTCATTTGACCCTAAAGATGAGGCTATGATACAGGCATTTTTATTTTCTCCACTTTACCGATAAGAAAACTGAGGCTTAGAGCTGTTAAAAGACTTTCCCAACTTCACAAAGTGTTGGAATAATTGAGGTATTAATTTGAGTATTATCTCTGAGGGCAGCAAAGTTCCCTCATCGTCATTTTTCTTTCTTGCTTGCTCTTCTTTGTTATCAGCATTTCCCGGACAGTGAATTTCTTTGGGAGTTTCACTTTACATTAGTTGCTATGTCCTTGATGTTCACCATAATTTTTACTTCATGAAGCTGTTTCTCTGCCATCCAGTTGTTTAACATATATTCATTATTTCCTCTAAGTGAATTAGTTTTTAAGTAAAAATAATTAAAGTAAGTAAAAGTCCTTTGGGTGTCTTAATTTGAGCAAATCCCAGTAACTGTTACTCTAGAAAAAGGTGGCTGCTTAGAAGCAGTGTTTGTAGACTTTCCTCTCTTACTCCAACAAAAGAACAAAACACGAGTTTTTGAAATTTTAAAAACATCAGTAAGCTGGGCACGGTGGCTCACATCTGTAATCCCCGCACTTTGGGAGGCCGAGGTGGGTGGATCATGAGGTCAGGAGACTGAAACCATCCTGACCAACATGGTGAAAACCCGTCTCTACTAAAAATACAAAAATTAGCTGGGCGTGATGGCTCATGCCTGTAATTCCGTCTACTCAGGAGGCTGAGGAAGGAGAATCCCTTGAACCAGGGAGTTGGAGGTTGCAGTGAGCTGAGATCACACCACTGCACTCCAGCTTGACCACAGAGCAAGACTTTGTCTCAGAAAAAACAACAAAAAACAAACAAATACACACATAAAAAACTAGTAGCCCTCATGTCAAAAAGTGGGTACAGTCTTACATCCATAATCTTGGAAAGTATCATTAATCTGTAATGATGCTTTGTGATTTTAAATGTCTCAAAATGGAGTCACTTTTGACAAGTGACTCAGCCTCCACTGAAATTGCTGACTTCTCAGAGTGATAAGCCCAGGTGTGGTGATAAGATGACACCTGTTGTGTCCAGACACCCTGCAGACCTGACAAGAAAGTAAAGCCAAAAAGCAGCTGAAGATAATGACTTTAGACATTCCTGCAAAGGGCCACAAAAACACCAAAGAAACTGTCCATGACCAGGACGCCTGAGGAACTCCACCCAAGAACTCTGAGGCCTCATATCCGCTGCAAGCTCTGCTGGGAGAAGACCAGTGACCCCCATCCTGGTTGGGGTGAAAATCTTCTATTGGGTGGAAAACCAGCCCTTCCCCTTGGTCAGTCAGCCTGCAGATTTCTTGAGTTACTCCCTGTGCTTCCCTTCTTCTCTCTCATTACCACCTGTGTGTACCGAGTCTGTTTGCATGATTGCTGGTGTGTGAAAGCCTGGCAATAAGCTGTGAATTTGTAAGTATTTAATTGGCTGTGGAGTCATTGTGAAACCTCCCAGCCCCTAGTCTGAGTTAGCACAACTAGGCTGTGGATGTCAGATGTTGATCCCTCTAGAAACAGAAACTGGCCACTGATAATGGCTCTGATGAGTGGAGGAGCACCAGGGCTACTGTCTCACTCCGAATTGGATAAAACAACACGGACACATAGGGAGTGGTTTTAAGGAGTGGAGAGTTTAATAGGCAAGAAAGACGGGAGAAGAAAGAAGGAAGAAGCTCCCTTGTACAGAGACAGAGGGAATAGGGCTCCAAAACCAAGAGAGAAAACCCCAAGTGTGACAGAAACATGGCTGCTTATATGAGGAAGGTAGAGGAGGAGGTGGTGTCTGATTTACATAGGGCTCAGGGGATTGGTTTGACCGGGTATGTCAACCACATAGCAGTGAGAAAACTGGCCCTCTCACCCTAGCCTTTTAATGCGCAAATGCAGGGGGCAGTGATGTTCTACATGCCTGCAGGATATGTGGAGGCGGCCATGTGGCCAGGCACATGTAGGAGCAAGGGCAAGGAGAAGAGGGTGGGGTCACCATGTTTGGGTGGACCCAGTTTCTAATGGCCAGCATTTCATATCAAAGGTTGCCAGCCAGCTCTAAGAGCTGGGGCTTTCCTTCTAGACAAGAAACATTTCCGGAGCTGCTTTAAAAAGAAACAAAATTTCCCAAGGACCCCCTTTCCTCTCTATCTGCCTAAAATAATTTCTTAATAACTCCCATGGCACCACTATGGGAATCAACATCTGACATCCACACCTTAAACACATCTTAACCTTATGGAGGGAAGAAGTAACAACAACAGCAAAATATCACTGGTATGCCCCAAACCACGGAAGTTCATTAAGGAGAATAAAAAGGCGATCTAGGTGAAGATTAAACCAACTAAGCATGAAACAAATTTCCTCAGAATGGAAGTTCCTCCTGACTACCGTGATGAAACTGTGAATGGAGAGAGGTTGGCAAAATATAACTGTCAGGATTAACTAGTCTGTTTTTAGAAGGGCAGGCAAATCTCCCAGAGGTAATTATTTCTCACAACAAACTGAGGTTATCAGAATAGACAAAAGAGAAAAGAAACAATTCAAAGAGAAAAGAGAAAAAAGAAGACAAAAGAGAAAGACAAAAACGAAAAGAACAGAGACAAAAGAGAAAGAAAGAGCAAAGACAAGAGAAAAGAAGCAATTTGAGAGCCATGGAAGAAGTGGGTATGCAGGTGGAAAGGTAGTCACAAAGTCCCCTGAAAATTAACCTGTTCATTAGCAGTGCAAGTCAACACCAAGATATTTCTCCCATCTTTTTTTGCCATTTGCCTCTTAAGGGAGTGGAAGTGCCTCTAGCTATGGGAAAGGCGGTAAACTGAGACAGGATATGCTCAGGATTCTTTCTATCAGAGGTGAAGACTTGATGGCATTTGGTAAATTGGGAAAAAACTTCCAGAAATAAGGGTGCCATTGATGGATATGAGCTATCTCCCCAACTAGATAGAGAGAATATTAGCATAGAAAGTTTTACAAATGTATCATTAAAAATAACAGACCCACTTTTATGGTCAGTGGGGCCAGATAATTTCTACCTTCTTCCCACCGCCAAACCCTGTCACCAAGCAAAAAAAAAAAAAAAAAAAAAAACAAAAAAAACAAAACAAACAAACAAACAAACACACACACACACACACACACACACACACACACACACTTGCATATTAAAGAAAGACCACATGAAACTTACTAAAGCCAAAGTGAATAAGATGAATAGAAATCACATTGGTGGCCATGCAAAAATACGATGAGTTTCCATACCTCTTATACCCACAAAATCTCTCTAGCATGCAAAAGGCTGATGAAGAATTCATTCTAACTTGTACTCAAAGAAATATGACTAAAATTCTGCAACAAATTCTTACTCCTCTAAAAGAATTTAAACAGACCAAAAATCCTATGAAACAAGGGATAAATAATGTAATAAAACAACAAGATTAGATAAAAAGGGGAAACTGCAGACTAAAGAAATACATGGGGGATTAAAAAATAAGGGTGGACGGGGGAACCATTAGAAGACAATAAACACATTACAAACAGAAAGATAGACATAGCTGAAATGGGAAAGAAAAAGAAAAGGAAGTCCTAGCAAGAGTGATTAGATAAGAGAAAGAAATAAAGGACATTCTAATTGGAAAGGAATAAATCAAATTATCCTTGTTGGCTGATCACATGAAAAAAACAACAACAACAACAACTAAAGACTCTACCAAAAAGTTATCAGAACTGATAAACAAATGTAGTCAAGTTGCAGGATTCAAAATCAACACACAAAATCAGTAGCATTTCTATATGCCAATATTAAGCAATCTGAAAAACAAATTTAAAAAGTAAACCTATTCACAACAGTGACAAATAAAATTAAATACCTAGGAATTAACCAAAGAGGTGAAAGATCTCTACATGAAAGCCATAGAACACTGATGAATGAAATTGAAGAGGTCACAAAAAATGGAAAGATATGCCATGTTCATGGATTAGAAGAATGAATACTATTAAAATGTTCATACTGGAATAAGAACAGCTCCAGAGTGCAGTTCCCAGTGAGAGTGACACCAGAGGGCATGTGACTGCTGCATTTCCAACCGAGGTACCAGATGCATCTCGATGGGACTGCTTGGACAGTGGGTGTAGCCCAAGGAGGGTGAACTGAGGCAGGGTGAGCTGCCGCCTCATGTGGAAAGTACAGCGGACCGGAGGACCCCCCCCCAACCCCCAGCAGTGGAGGCCTTTGGGGCTTTTCTGGCCACTCCATCAATCAGGTTCAGATACTGCACTTCTCCTGCAGTCTTTATGGCCCACAGACCAGGAGACTCCCACAGTTGACAAGTGCCATATGTTTCCAGCCCAAAAACCCATACAAATCTGGGTGGCCATTTTAACTGGCACCTGGAACAGCAGTTAAAAAGGCCACCAGGGTCTGGAGTGGACCTCCAGCAGTCCTGTAACAGAGAGGCCTGTTAGAGGAAAACTAAAAAAAGAAATAGTTTCAATATCAACAGAAAAGATGTCCACTCAGAGACCCGACCTGAAAGTCCCAACTTCAAAGACCAAAGGTAGATAAATCCACAAAGATAGGGAGCAACCAGTGATAAAAGGATGAAATCACCAAAAACCAGAATGCTTTTCTTCCCCCAAGGGAAGAAAACAGAATGGCAAATGAGTTTGATGAATTGACAGAAGTGGGCTTCAGAAGGTGGGTAATAACAAACTTCTCTAAGCTAAAGGCACATGTTATAACCCAATGCAAAGAAACTAAGAACATAAATGACTTGATGGAGCTGAAAAACACAGCACGAGAACTTCACAAAGCATACACAAATTTCAATAGCCAAATTCATCAAGCAAAAGAAAGGATATCAGAGATTAAACATCAACTCAATGAAATAAAATGAGAAAGCAAGATTAGAAAAAAAAAGAGTGAAAAGAAATGAACAAAGCCTCCAAGAAATTGGGATTATGTGAAAAGACCTAGTCTATGCTTGATTGGTGTACCTGAATGTGATGGGGAGAATTAATCCAAGCTGGAAAACACTCTTCAGGATAATATCCAGGAGAACCGCCCCAACCTAGCAAGGCAGGCCAACATGTTATCCGAATCCAAGGATCTAGAGAGAATGTCATTCCTTTCACCTCTTTCAAAAAAAAATGAGGCACTGTTTTTTCCCCCAGAATTTCTCAGAAAAACCCTTATTTTATCTTACTGGAACGTACTGGGTTGCATGCACTGTAATGAGGGTGACTGTCAATACTTATCAATCACTTTAGGTGAGTCACGCGCCTCACTCCTGGAACTGGAAACAGGCCGATGTTTACTGTGCCTGGACTATGCTGATGCAGAGTGGGTGTCCAAATGAGAGCTAAGATTATCACCAAGGGAATGGAAAATGGACTTTGAGGAAGCAGCCACAATGTCCACTTTAGTCTCTTGTAATCAAGATTGTTTTGAAAATCCATACAGAAGGTGCTGTGTTGGAACACAATCTCTTGTTTCCTGAGAAGTTCGTCTCAACACATTTTCTCACTAGCCTTAAAATATAGGCTTTCCTTTCTTGAACTGCAGCTGGGGTTGTGGGACTCCCTTTAGGGACCATGCTGTGTAAAGAACGTATATCCAAAAATACTAGTACGAAACCCAACATGTGGGAACAACAGGTTGACATCTCCCACGTGCTCTCCCCCCTTCCAGGGCATCTGATCACTGAATGGAAAAGTGGGTAGAATTACCCTCAGTACTCAAATGATTATGTTCTTTCTTTCTTTGAAGAAGATGTATTAATAGAGTGCATTTAATGGAGTACATCTAATGTGAGAACCACTGCAGAAACGAAAAAAAGAAAAATTATAACCTGCAAACTACCAGAAAGGGAGAAAAGAATTTTCATAACAAGAGGAAACAGAGACTATAAAGCAAAAAGGTAGTAAATAAGAGAAACAGCAATTATTAAAATCCAGGCTGAATTACAAGTAAAAAGGGGGTACAACAGAAAGAGTGGTACTTTGCAAGGGTAACTGTTATAAATCCAGACACTATGAGATGAACAAAAACAAAGAAGGTGAAGGAGCAATAGAATAGTGAGATGGAACGTTTCCTTACCGCTTTCAACACATGACATAACTCTGGAGAGAATGAGGTAAGCATAAAGTGAATCTGATTAACATAAGGAGAATCTAAGAAATGTAGAACATACTCCAGATACTGATGAATCAGAAAATAGACCTCTTCCCCAAGTGCCATGATAATATATTAGAACATTAAAAAAAAAACTCAACAAATTCTAAAAAGTAGAAATAATACAGATCTCACTTTCTTAACTACATGGCTATAAAGCATAAAATAGTAAAAAGAGAATCAAGCAACAAAAATCCCAAGAACTTGGTAACTAAAAAGATAAAGAAAAAAGAAAAACTCTTAAACTAGATTTAGGTCAATGAGGAAATTCATAACAGAATCTCACATTTTCTTAAAAATAGCCATAAAAACCTATTAGGAAAAATATTACTCTAGATACAGGAAACATTTATAGTCTTAAATATGTCATAAAAAATAGAGGGAATATCAATTAGGTATTTAGATCATGGCATTGAGAAAAAGATTGGATCTCATAAATAAAACCGATCTGTGGCTGACAGTTTAAAAATTAAACAGGTAAATCTATATTAATTATAGAAAAAGAAAGCGTAGCAAGCAAATTTAGAAATGAGACAAGAGAAATGCAAATAAAGCTAGTAACAAAACATAAGAGAATACATTTTAAAGTCCAAGCAAAATTTGAAAACCAGATATAAATAACGGTTTCTTCCTAGGGAAATCTAAACGGCCAAAAATTGCCACCAAAAAGAGAAAAAAAACGAAATAGAACCAATAATCGTGGGCAAAATATAAAAATTTTTGAAAGATTTATCTGCACAAGAAGAATCAAGCCCAGATAATTTCGCAAGAGAAATCTCTTTCAAGGACTAGAAAGAGCTAATATTACTGTTTCCAAATATAGAGAATAGAACACAGATAACAGTGAAAACTTTAACTTTTGAATTACAAGTAAAAAGGGAGTAGAACCGAAAGAGAGGTACTTTGCAATGGCAACTGTTATAAATCCAGAAACTATAGGATGAACATATAATATTAATAATAATCATAACGTTAATGACTAACATTTTTTGAAATGCTTCCTACATGCAAAAATTCTTGTGAATGCTTTAAGTGTAGGAACCCATTGAATACTCTAAACAGTCTTGCAATGAAGAAAGAAATCACAGCTTTTAAATAAGATTAAATGCCCTAAGAAGCCGTGTAATGCAGTGTGGGAGACGCTAAGAGGCTGGCTACCCATACTGGCTCCTGTGTGACCTGGATCAAGTTAACGTATTTGTCTCTCAGTTTCCACATCTGTAAACTGAGAATGTCAATGTACTGATTTCATCATGTTGCTGTAAAATGAAATGAGTTGATAATGTAAAGTCCTAAGAACAAAACACTATCGAAGGGTTGGCTACCATTATTGTTAAAAATGAACCTAGCAAGAAATGTGCATTGCCTAGATGAAGAAAAGTTTAGAATTTTACCAAGAGCTATAAAAGCTTCGTCCTTCCCTTTTATTCAATACACTTACATATTTATTAATTTATTTATTTCAACCCTTGCTGAGCACTGATCTTTTTATTGCCCCATAGTTCTGTCTTTTCCAGAATATTATATATGGGGGATAATAAAATATATAGTCTTTTTCAGACTGCTTCTTTATTTAGTAATATGCATTTATGGTTCATCTGTGTCTTTTCATGGCTGCATAGCTCATTATCTTTTAGCACTGAATAATATTCCATTGCTTGAAATATCACAGTTTATTTACCCATTTACCTTCTGAAAGACATCTTGGTTCTTTGAAGTTTCATCAATTATGGACAAAACTGCTATGAATTAGTGTTCAGGGTTTTGTGTGAAACTGTTTTCAATTAATTAAGGTAAGTGACAAAAAGTAGGATTGCTGGATTGGTAAGAGTGTGTGTTTAGTTTTGTAGAAACTGCCAACTGCCTTGCAAAGTGGCTATGCCATTTTATATTGCCATCAGCAGTGAATGCCAGTTCCCTTTGTTCAGGTTCTGGATTTGGCCCATTCTAAAAGACGTGTAGTGATATCTCGTTGCTGATTTAACTTGCGTTTTTCTAATGACATACACTGTGGACCATCTCGTTGCTGATTTAACTTGCGTTTTTCTAATGACATACACTGTGGACCATCTTTCCTTATGCTTATATGCCATATATCTTTTTGTGAGGTGTCTGTTCAAATCTTTTGCCTACTTAAAAATTTTTCTTGTTGATTTTCTTATTTTATTGTTTACTTTTCAAAACTGACATTTTATATGAGTTCCGTATCAGATATCTTTTGTAAATATTCTCTCAGTCTGTGTCTTGTCCTTTCATTCTGTTGATAGTGTCTTTCACAGAGCCAAAATTGCTAATCATAATGAACTCCAGTTTACCAATTCCTTTTGTTCATGGATTGTCTGAAGTTGCTGGAGAGAGAGTCTGACGAACCAAGCCTTTAACCTGTGGGGTCTGCATGCAGTCCAGGTAGTTAGTGTCATAAATGAACTGTAAAACATATTTGGTGTCTGGAGAGATGGTGAATTGCTTACTGTGAGGAAAACTGTCCACACATTTGGTGTCAGAAGTGTTGTGAGATTAGAGAAGTAGGCTTTAAAACTCCGTCTTTAATTCCTAAGTATATTTTCCTTTTTGATGCTATTTTAAATGGAATTGCTTTCCTAATTTTCTTTTCTGATAGCAAAATATTACTGTATAAAAATGCAACCAATTTTTGTATGTTGACTTTGTATCTTGCTACCTTATTGAACTCATTTTTCAGTTATTAAAGATTTTTGGTAGAATCTTAAGGGTTTTCTATATATAAGACCAGGTCGCCGGGCACGGTGGCTCAAGCCTGTAATCCTAGCACTTTGGGAGGCCGAGGCGGGTGGATCATGAGGTCAAGAGATCGAGACCATCCTGGTCAACATGGTGAAACCCCGTCTCTACTAAGAATACAAAAAAATTAGCTGGGCATGGTGGCGTGTGCCTGTAATCCCAGCTACTCAGGAGGCTGAGGCAGGAGAATTGCCTGAACCCAGGAGGCGGAGGTTGCGGTGAGCCAAGATTGTGCCATTGCACTCCAGCCTGGGTACCAAGAGCGAAACTCCATCTCAAAAAAAAAAAAAAAAAAAAAAAAAAAAAAAGACCAGGTCGTCTACAAACAGAGATAATTTTAATTCTTCTTTTCCAATTTGGATGCCTTTTTTTTTGTTTAATTTTTTTTCTTGCATAAATGTTCTGGCTAGGACTTCCAGTGAAGTGAGACGAGTAGGCATTGCTTTGTTCCTGATCTTAGCAGAACAAAGCAAAGAAAAACCTGATCTTCAGTTTTTCACCATTAAATATTATGTTTGCTGTAGGCTTCTCATATATGACCTTTATTATGTGGAGGTGCATTCCCTCTATACTTAGTTTGTTGTGCATTGTTATTATGAAATGATGCTGAATGTTGTCAAATGTTTCTTCTTCATCTACTGAGATGACTCTGTTTTTGTGTGTGTTTGCGTGTCTGCGTGGTTTTTTTTTTTTTTGTTATTGTTGTTGTTTTGTTTTGACAGTCTCACTGTATCTCTAGGCTGGAGTGCAGTGGCCTGATGTCAGCTCACTGCAACTTCTGCCTCCCGGGTTCAAGTGATTCTCCTGCCTCAGCCTCTCGAGTAGCTGGGACTACAGGCCTGAGCCACCATGCCCAGCTAATTTTTGTATTTTTAGTAGAGATGGGTTTTCACCATGTTGGCCAGGATAGTCTTGATCTCTTGTCCTCGTGATCTGTCCACCTCGGCCTCCGAAAGTGCTGGGATTACAGGCATGAGCCACTGTGTCTGGCCAATTTTTTTTAACCTTCATTCTGTTAATATGGTTTATTACTTTAATCAGGTTGTATATGTTGAACCACCCTTGCATCCTAGGGATAAATCTTACTTGATCATGATATATGATTCTTTTAATGTGTTGTTGAATTTGCTTGCTAGCATTTTATTGAGGATTTTTGCATTTATTTTTATCAGGTATATTGGCCTGTAACTTCTTTTTTCCTGTGGAGTCTTTAGTTGGCTTTTGTATCAGGATAATTCTGGCCTCATTAAATGAGTTTGGAGTGTTTCCTCCTCTTTAGTTTTTTTGGAACAGATTGAGACGAAATGGTATTAATTCATCTTTAGATGTTTGGTAGAATTCATCAGTGAAGCCATCTGGTCCTGTGTTTTCCATTGTTGGCAGATTTTGATCACTGATTTAGTCTCTTTGCTACTTATAGGTCTGTTCAGTCTTTATTTCTTCGTAATTCAGTCTTGCTAGGTTGTATATTTCTTGGAATTTATTAATTTCTTCTAGGTTATGCAATTTGTTGGTGTATAAATGTTCAAAATAATCTCTCCTTATGATCCTTTTTATCTCTGTGGAATTAGTTTTAATGTCTATTCTTTTATTTCTGATTTCTTTAAATCTCTCTTCTTAGTCGAGTTAAGAGTTTGCCAACTTAGTTTACTTTAAAAAAAAAAACTCAGTCTAGTCAAAGGTTTGCAAACTTGGTTTATGTTTTCAAAAAATTAATTCAGCATTTTTTATTTTTCTATTGTTTTTCTGATCTCTTTTATTTATTTTTGCTACTTACTTATTATTATATTTATTCTTTTCTTCATTTTGCTAACTTAGTTTTTTTTTTCCTAGTTCCTTGTGGCAAAAAGTTAGGCTGTTTATTTTAGATAGTTCTTCTTTTTTAATGTGGGAGTTATCCTTATGAACATCTTTCTTAGTAATGTTTTTTGAAGGATCTCATCAATTTTGTAATATGGTATTTTCAGTTTTATTTTTAAAGGATTTTCTATTTCCTTTTTGATTTCCTCTTTGATCTGTTGGTTGCTTGAAAGTGTGTTGCTTGATTGCCACATCTGTAAATTTTCTCATTTTCATTTGCATGATTTCCAGAAAATAGAAAGCAATCAATGATTTCTAGCTGGATTCCATTTTAGTCAGAAAAGATACTTGACTGGATTTTAGTCTTTTAAAATATGTGTGTTAGACCTGTTTTGTAATCTAAAATGTGCTCTATCCTGGAGAGTGTTCCATGTGCATTTAAGAAGTGCAGCTTGCTGGTGGGTGGAACATTCTGTGTCTGTTAGGTCCATTTGGTCTGTAGTGTTGTTCAAGTGCACTGTTTTTTGGTCAATTTTCTGTCTGGTTGATTTGTTCATTATTGAAAATGGAATATTGAAACCTTCAAATATTACTATATTGCTGTCTATTTCTTCCTTTGGTTTTATCACTATTTGCTTTATATATTTACTTACTTTCATGTTGGGTAAATACATATTTATAATTGTAAATGTTCCTGTTGAACTGATGATTTTTCCTCATATAAAGTCCCTCTATATCTTTTGTGATACTTTTTGACTTAGAGTCTATTTTCAGTGGTGTAAGTATAGCCACACTGCTCTCTTTTGGGTTCTGTTTGAATGGATTATCTTTTTCCATCTCTTCACTTTCAGCCTATGTATGTCCTTAAATAGAAAGTTTCTTGTAAACAGAATATAGATGGATTTTGTTTTATTATCCATTCAGCCATTCTATGTCTTTTGGTTGGGGGACATTACTCATTTACATTTAAAATAATTAGTGAAAGGGAAATTTTGCAGTTGTCATTTGGACAATTGCTTTTCATGTATCATGTTCTTTTGTTCCTTTTTCCATTTGTTGCAGTCTTCCTTTATGTTTTGTTCTTTGTGTGTGTGTGTGTTTGTGTGTGTCTGTGTGTGTGTGTGACTTTCATAGGTATTTTTGCTTTTTTTCTGTAACTTACAGTTATAACATTACATTTTAAGCTGATAACAACTTTAATTGTGTACCAAAACTCTACACTTTTACATCTCATCCCTCACACTTTATATTATTCATATTATAATTTACATCTATTTGTATTCTGTATCCATTCATATATGTTTTATTTCTAGTTATCTTCTTTTTCCCTTTTTTTTAATTGCATTTTAGGTTTTGGGGTACATGTGATGAACATGCAAGATTGTTGCATAGGTACACACATGGCAGTGTGGTTTGCTGCCTTCCGTCCCCTCACCTGTATCTGTCATTTCTCCCCATGCTATCTCTTCCCACCTCCCCAACCCCCGCCCCTCCCCCATTTCCCCCCAACGGACCCCAGTGTGTAGTGCTCCCCTCCCTGTGTCCATGTGTTCTCATTGTTCAACACCCGCCTATGAGTGAGAATATACGGTGTTTGATTTTCTGCTCTTGTGTCAGTTTGCTGAGAATGATGGTTAGACTGGATAGGGAAAATGTGGTACATATACACCATGGATTATTTCTAGTTATCTTAATGTTTTTAGCTTTAACTTTTATATCAGAATTCAATGTTACCCACCACCATTACAGTAGTGTATTTTCTGTATTTATCTATGAATTTAACTTTCTCATCAAATTTTGACAATAGCTTAAAATGTTCTTAAGCTGTTGTGTTGCCGTTTAGTGTCCTTCCTTTTTAACTTGAGGAACTCCCTTTAGCATTTCTTGTAAGTCAGGTCTTGTGGTAATGTACTCCCTCTGCTTTTGATTGTCTGGAAAAGTCTATTTCTCCTTAATTTTTGAAGAACAGTTTCATCAGGTATAGTGTCAATGATTGGCATTTTCCCCACAGCACTTGAAATATATTATCCCACTCTCTTCTGGCCTGCAAAGTTTCTGCTAAAAAATATGCATATAGTCATGTGGGAGCTCCCTTGTACTTAACAAGTCCCTTTTCTCTTGCTGCCTGAGAAATTCAAATTTTTGAGTTTTGACAATTGGATTATAATGTGTTTCAGTGTGGATTTCTTTGGGTTCAATTTATTGGCAATATTTTGGGCCTCATGGGTCTGTGTGTTCATTCTCTTCTCAAGATGAGGAAAGTTTTCAGTCATTATTTATTTGAGAAAGGCTTTTGGTCTCTCTGTCTTTCTATGCACACTCTCTCTCTCTTTCTATCTCACAGACTTATATTCATCTGTTTGACAATGTCCCATATGTTTCACACTTCCTTCACTCTTTTTAACTTTTCATTTTTCTTATTCCCAATGACCTGTTTTCAACTTTGCTGATCTTTTCTTCTATTAACTCTAATCCAGTGTTGAATTCCTCCAGTGAATTTTTTAGTTCAGTTATTGTATTATTCAGCCCCATGATTCCTGTTTGTTGCTTTTAAAAGTTTTCTATCTCTTTTTAAAAATTCTCATTTTGTTCATATATTGCTATCCTGACCTTTATAAGCACCTTTAGGATGGTTACTTTGAATTTCCTGTCAAATAAATTCATATATCTCTATGTCATTAGGGTCAGCTTCTGAAGTTATCTTGCTCATTTGTTTCAAGATGACTGCTATGTTTCTTTATTTTCCTTAATTCTCTATGTTGGTGTCTGAACATTAGACAAAACAGCAACCTCTCCTAGTCTTCACATACTGGCCTTCTAATGGAGAAGACTACCCATCAGCCTGATCACAGATTCTGGAGATCTCTCAAACCCTTTTGCTAGTCCATCCCGCTTTCTTTGTTCTTAGGGGTCCCCAGACATCTAGAATATGCCTAATCCCATTCATGCTCTGAAACAAAAGCCAATGCCTTAAGCAAGCCCCAGTTCATTGGGAATTTGGATGCACAGTATACCTCTTTTCTTCCCCAGGTAAGAGCTAGCAGCTGAGATTTTATCTGGTCATTCTGTGCTGAGCTGGAGGGAATGGCATGACACCTGCCAACCTCAATCGTTATCACTGCTCTTCTTAATTCTGGGTGGCTAGAGTATGCCATGTCCTGTCAGCACTCTAACAAAGGCTAGATAGAAATGGTTCGCTGGATAGCCTGCAGAAAAGCCATGTTGTTAAACATGGGGTACCTCTCCCTTCCCAGGGAGAAGGTGGGAACTAGAGGTCTTTTACTCCTAATTCTGTGCTCAGCTAGGGAGAGTGACTATGGTAACACCATCTTTGTTCTTACTGACCGTGTGCAGATAGACTATCCCATGTCCTTTGTCTCCTCAGAGTTCTAAGACAGGCTAGACAGAAGCCAGTCCTCTGGATAGCCCCCTAAAAGTTGGGGTGTTAATGCACCATTTTCCTTTTCCAGGGAGAAGCTGAGACCTGGCAGGCTTTGTCCTAAATGTATGCCATTTTGCTGTGGGTAAGAATTGTGGCAAGAAGATGTCTCAGATTTTTCTATCAACTTCAGTATAGCTGGGATTGCACTCATCAAGAGTGCAGGAGCTTTTGACTAGTTTCCGGATTTCTCAAAAAGGGAGTCTTTCTGTGAATTGTTATTGCATTAGTGTATTCACAGTGGGGAGGAGGGTCCAGGCTTCCTATTCTGCAATTTTGCTCATGGTGGTGCAGGAGCAGCCACGAGAAACAGACCTCCTGGACACCGAACTAGGAAAGAAGGGGTGATTTATTTCAGCTGGGAGCAAGATACATAGCTGTCCAATAGCCAAGCTTGCCTAACAAAGAGAAGCTCTGCCCTTATATAGGCTTACAGCTCTAGATATTACACGTGAAAGGGTCTTGGGTTTACAGTTTTAGAGATTACGTGTGAAAGGGACTTGGTCCACGGAGTAGGCATGGGGTGGGGGTTGAATCCTGTTTCAGTAAAAGCAATGCCTTCCGGAAAGATTCTCCCACACCATGCCTGCTATCTATAGGAAGGTGATTAAGGTGACACCAGGTCGGCCAGCCTTTACTTCTATTGAAATGCAGTGTGGAAGTTAAGGGGGAGGTGATCTTAGATGCTTGGGTCTCCTTCCTCACGGCTATTATATTTTAGATTTCAGAGTCCACTTTTTCATTGCTGGTATTTAGAAAAATGCTTGACTTTTGTATATCAATCTTAATCCTGCAAATTTTCTATATTGGAGGTCTTTTGTCAGCTCTTTTGGATTTCCTGCAAAGATAATCATGTCATTAGTGAACAAAATGTACTTTTTCATTTCCAATATATATACTTTCTAATTTCTTTTTCTTGTCTCATTGCTGTAATGCTTTCTTTGTTTTCCTTTTCATGCTACTTTGAGATTTGTAAAAGTTTTAAATTCTTTTATAATAAAACTTGTGTTTTGAATTCATGGAAAAAAATCCTTTAGTTTTCAGCAAGTCATAATATTGCAGTTTTGTATGCAATATTTACACAGTTGTAAATATTGGATCTTTTTAATCTTTAATATACCTTCACATGTTGTTTTTGCTAAGATACATTTGCATGACCATACATTTTGTATTTGTATTTTATTATTTTTAATTTTCTTCATGGATTATCACATTCCATGTTTTTTTCTTAATTTGAAAAATCTAACAATAAGTTCTATTTTTGTCTCCATTTTTATGAACATGGAAATATTATTAACATCTTATTATTGCTTCATAGAGATTTGTCAAAAATTACTTACTAGAATTGTAGGATCTTGACTTTGGACCAACTCTTAGGATTTACTAGCTTCAAGTCTCTCATCCAGAGAGAATTATCTTGAATTTTTCATTCCTGAAAATTGCTATCAAACATTTTCTCAAATTTCTTCCTTTTATTGGGACTCAGTAAGTCACAAAGTTTATTATTAGGATATCTTTTTATTAGAAGATCATCATTCTGATGGTGCTCTAATTAGACCAATAGTCCTTCATCAAACCAATCAAGATCTGCCACTCTGAAAACTTCACCTCCTGACATTTTGCTCTCTAGATTAATAAAAAAAGAAGTTCCATGTATCTTCCACCTCTTCATGGAAGCCACCACTTTGTTGATAGCTCTTTGCCTATTTGTAAGCAATGATCATGTTCCTTCTTTAATCTCTCTTTTTGAATTAAACATGCCCAGACCTTGAAATATTCCTGGGAAAAGAGGACTCCCCATCCTCCTTATTACTTTCATTCTTCTACTCCAGAAATCAATTTTTAATTCTTTTTAAAAAATATGACCACCATTACTTGAGACAAACTGTCTTGACCTGAGGAGGTGACTTTAGTGTTAAGGATACCTGACTAAGAACTGATAAATAATAAATAGCTCCCACCAGGGAATAAATTTTGAGAAGCAAGTAGGTGAGTCATGATTGTCTCTTATTTCTTAGATGGCTCACTCAGACAGGATCACACACCAAGGATTGGAGGTTGGGCTCCGACAGTTTTCTAGTGTGCGTCTACACTTAAAACACTTGTAGATAGCAAACCAGCAATAAACAATGATTTATACATGCTCTTGATGGCATATTGCAATATTACAATGGACCTCTGAATTTGGGATCTGGTTTATACTCAAGACTTGTATGCCACCGAGTTCCCTGCAGAGTGACTAAAACTAGACAAAGAAGAAGCTGATTTGGGAACTTGACTTACAAAAACCTTCCTCCTCTGATGTGTGCAGTAATCTTGCTGCACTCTGTTTGTTGCTATTTCAAGGCAAATTTTGTTCCTTTTATATGTGGTTGTTATTATATCACTCAGAGTGTGATTGAGAACATAAGTTCTCTGAAGAACTACAGAATGTGCAAAGAAATATTAGTGTTTCAACTCCTCTTACAGATGATAAAATGGAAACTTGGAGAGATAAAGGGACTTGGCTCAAGGTCCCTTAATCGTCTGTCCTCCATGGACTCAGGCTGGAGTGAAATCTACATCTGCCATTCCCACTAATAGTTTTGATGTGGAGCAAAGTGATGGAGAAGTTAGAGACCAGCAGACAGAAAAACAGCAGCAGCAGGGAGTAGGCAAGGAGCTGGAGAATTCAGTGTTTTATAAACTTTAAATTCCCAACTGCTACACTATAATTCTGTCTTGAGAGTCCATTATAAGGAAGTCATTTTGGTGACTTGGATGAGCTCCATGAAGGATGTGTCTCAGCATCTAATTTGTGAGTGTGTTATAGTGAGATGCCATTAAGAGTCTCACAGCCTCTTTGGAATGTGGAAAGGGAGGATATGTTTATTTTATAGTTCCACAGTTAATGCTCCTGGTGTCTAGAAGCTTTCATTCATTCATTCACTCATTCATTCAAACACATTTGATGAATGCTCATATTCATTTTGTATAACACACTATGCTGGATGTTTTGCATTTAAAGTTGAATAATTCAAGCCTTGAATTAAACCATTAAGGTAAAGAAAGCAGCTCCTCACTGCAAATTAAGAAGGCTTGCTTTTAAAACTAGCTTGTTTTACATTGATTCAGAACATCAGTGAATTGAAAAAATAACTCTTTTACCTAGAAATTCAGTGTTCCTATACGGTTATCAAGAAATACCTTTAATCTAGCAATTCCTCTTCTAGAAATTTATCCTAAAAATATACTTGCACGTATTAAAAGATTTATATACAGAATTATTTTACACCATTGTTTGTAGTAAAAAAAAGATTAAACATAAACTAAATATTGAGTATTAGAGAACTGCTATCCACATAATGAAAAAAAGGTAGCTGTAAAATAGAACCAGTATACACCTTATGTATGACAGAGACTTTAGAGAGTTATTTCCAAAATATATGATATTCTTTCTTTTTCTTCCTCCTTCTCTCCCTCCCTTCTTTCTTCCCTTTCTTTCCCTTCCTTTCTTCTTTCCTTCCTTCCTTCGTTTCTTCCTTCCCTCCCTCCCTCCTTCTCTTTCTTTCTTTCTCTCTCTCACTCTCTCTCTCTTTTTCTTTCTTTCTCCCTTCCTTCCTTCCTTTCTGCTTTCTTTTTCCTTCTTCCCTAACTTAACATTTGAAAAAGTTCCAGTATACAAAAAGCTGTAGAATTGCTCTTATAAATTTATCATGTACTAATGAACTAAACTCAGTAATTGTTAATTACATCTTGTAAATTCATCTAAACTCAGGAATTGTTAATTACAAACGCATTTTGTGGAACTATTGAAAAATAAATATTAGACATCATAGCCTTCATCCCCAAATACAAACCTACAGCACCATACTAAAGAAACTTAACATTGAAACAATAGTATCATTAAATACAGTTCAAAATAAAAAGTCACAGCACCAGACTAAAGGAACTTAGCATTGAAACAATAGTATCATTAAATACAGTTCAAACTAAAAAGGCAGAGCTCCAGACTAAAGAAGCTTAGTACTGAAACAATAGTATCATTAAGTACAGTTCAAATGTTCTTAGTTATCACAAAAATGTTAGGTATGACTTTTTTTTTTTTTTTCTGGATCCAGGGTTTCGAATTTGCTGACCATGTCTCTAGCTTCCATTGTCAAGTTGGGTCCACCTGATCTTTTCTTTCATAATCATGATATTTTTGAATACCAGCAAGTTGTCTAGTGGAAATTTCCACAATCAGCATTTATCTGATTGTTTCCTCACAACTGGATTCAAATGAAACATTTTTTGTCAAAAATATGACAGATATGCTCTTGACAGTGGTAATGCTTATATGGTTCAGATAGTGTCTGCAAGACTTTTTCATTGTGATTCCCTTTGTATTTAAGAAGACATCTATTGTGAACCCAATTTTGTCTCCCCAAACTTTGTATGCTGAAGCCCTCAACTCTAGTACCTCAGAACGTGACTGTATTTGGAGTCAGGGTCTTAAGAAAGGTAATTAAAATTAAATGAGGCTCTGTAGGTGGGCTGTAATCCAATCTGACTGGTGTCCTTATAAGGAGAGGAAATTTGAACACGAAAGAGATACCAGAAGCATGTGCCCCGAGGGATTGAAGCAGGAAAGGCCGTGAAACAAACCTCTCCAACACCGAACTGAGAAGGAAGGGGTGATTTATTTGGGTGGGAGCTGCGGCAGGTCTGAATGCCCCAAACAGCCGAGCTCGACTAACAAAGAAAATCCCTGCCCTTATAAAGGCTTACAACTCTAGAAATTACATGTGAAAGGGTCTTGGGCTTATAACTCTAGAATTTACATGTGGAAGGGTCTTGGGCTTATAACTCTCGAATTTACATGTGGAAGGGTCTTGGTCCATGGAGTGGGTGTGGGGGTGACTTAGGTTGGGGTTTCATCTTGTTTAAGTAAAAACAATGCCTTCCGGAAAGATTCCTCCATACCATGCCTGCCATCTATAGCAGGGCAATTAAAGGTGGTGCCCGGTCTGCCTTTACTTCTCCTATTGAAATGCAATGTAGAATCAAGGGGCAGGTGGTCTTAGATGCTTGAGAATGATTAAGGGTCTCCTTCCTCAGGATGATCATGGGGAGAGGCAGCAAGAAGATGGCCAACTGCTAGCCAAGGAGAGAGTCGTCAGGAGGAGTCAACTCTATCAGCACCTTGATCTTGAACTTCTACCCCTCTAGAACTGCAGGAAAACAAACTTCTGTTGTTTAAGGCACCCAGTCTGTGACATTTTGTTACAGCAGCCCTAGCAAACTAATACAGAATCTAAGGTGTACTTGGAGACCACATAAATATGCTAGCATTTCACTCCTTAGAGTCTGATGGCTACTTCAAGGAAATTTGTAAAAAATTACTGACTCGAACTATAAGATCTTAGATTCAGACCAGCCCTTGGACCTTACAGGCTCTAGTCTCTGTTAATGCTTGCCTTAGTTAATTAATTAGTACAATGGATATGGGAAAATAGTGATTTTCTAAATTTAACCTTTCTGGTTTTATTATTCAGTGTTCTTATGAAAAAAGAGTCCTACTCTCTCTTTTTTTTTTGACTTTGTACATTAATTGATTTTTAAAAATTTAATATCCATTATTATATTTTAGAGGCTCTAATTATGCCACATCTGATCATCATAAGCCCCTTCGACTGGCTCCTGTGTACCTTGGAATGTGTATATCAGTCTTTGAGTATTTCCCTACTTTCTGACACCGTAATAAAATGTTCCAGGATCACTTTTTATTTTCTTTCCTTTTGACCTGCAAATAGCCACTTCCCCAAGATTTCCTGAGCCCTTTTAGTGAATAAGAGAGTTCAGAAACAAAGATCTGAGCACTCACAAGGTGTGCTCATTGCTTCTAGGGTAGATGCAGTCCTGGACCTTGTCTGTGCATAAAATTAGTTTATCTTTATATTCGTCATTTTAATTCATCAACACAAGGTTCATTGCTATCTTACCCATTTTAAAATTTCCATTTTCTCCTATAAGAGCCCTTGATTCCTGACTATATCCAATTTTCCAAATTGTTTTTCTCTGTTCTACAGTACAGTCAAAATAGTTTAAGAACAACTAGCCCTATATCATTACCAAACAACAAATAAACTGAGCAAAATTCAGGCTTCTTTATAGTTCTTTTTATCTTTAAAACATATTACACTATGGGTAATAGATTCAGAATATACTGAGTTCACGAGGTGCTTGAATTCATTCTTTTTTTCATTATCTGCACTTAATTATAGCAATTAGAGTTACTTCATTAGTTTCTGATATTAAAGTGTCCAATATTAAAGTTTGAGCTCAAGCTCTATTTCAGCTAAAAAAGGCAAGGTGCATTATAGTTTGGAAAAATTAATACAATTTTTATTATTTGTTTTCTTGCATTTGCATACAAATATGTGTGGACAAATATACAAGGAATTAATCCATGACTCTGTGAAGGGAATTTGGTGTTAGGAGAGGAGCTGGGGGTATACTTTTCACAGTGGGATAGTTTTACATTGAGCTGCTTTATATTTTTAAAATTCTGAAACATGACTGTATTATCCACTGAAAATAAATTCAAAATGTAAAAGAAAAGAATCCACTTTCGTTTTCTGTCTTCTTCCCCCTCACAGGCCATTACCCAAATGCCTTGATACTTCAATGAAGGTACAATTTGGAGGATTTTATCTGATCCCAAGAAACTCCTAATTACAGTTGCCTTGACTTTCTGCTGTCCCCTCAGCTGGTAAATTATCCAAGCAAGGAGGCTGCATTTTCCAAGCCATTTGAATCACATCCCCAGGATGTTTCCATGAGCCATCCGAGTGCATTCTTGAGTTGTGCCTAGATGTACTTGTTAAGTTTCTTAAGAATTTTTAAAATGATTCAGTGCATGCTCTCTCTGAGCTGCATTTTGTCACTTGCAACATTCAACAGATGTATTTGGCTCATGTGCAGTTTCTCTGAGTCTCATAGATGAGGAATTCTCCACTCAGCTTGGTACTAGAGGCATTTTCACCCAAATGCTCTCTATTGTCTCTCCCCCTTTATTCTCTCTCTCTCTCTACATTTTTAATTTCTCCAGTCTTCTTGGTTCTCAGTTGAACCCCAGGGACCACAGATACCTCTTTAGGACGGCAGCATCTCTAGAAACCTGGCACCACTGCCAAAGTGGAACAAAATTCAAAATAAAAATAGTCTGTGGGCTTGGGCATTCTTACCACACTTTTTTCCTTAGAAGTTCTTTTAGTCCAGATTACATGAGTTATTATTTCTTTCAACTACTCTATGCCATTGCTAATCGAATTATACATTGGTGGTTCTATGGTTTAAATGTAATTTGGCTCCATCAAAACTCATGTTGAGGCTTGGTCCCCAGTGTGGCAGTGTTGGGAGGTAGGGTATTTAAGATGAATTTATTCTTTTCTCATGAAACTGGGTTAGTTCTCAAGAGAGTGGGTTGTTATAAAGTGGGTCGGCTTCTGTTTCTCCTCCATCTTTTGATGTGGCACCAGCCCCTTAATGGAAACTGCCAGACGCAGCTGCCCAATTCTGTACTTCCCAGCCTGTAGAACCATGTGCTAAATAAGCTTCTTTTCTTTATAATTTGCCAAGTCTCAGGTATTCTGTATGGCAACACAAAATGATCTAAGACAGGTGGAGTTTGTGCAATGTGTGTGTGTGTGTGTGTGTGTGTGTGTGTGTCTATTTTAGTATAATGATGATTACTTGCTATCTGTTGTTCCAGAACTTAGGAATTCAAGCTATTTTAAAACACAGAGAAGAAAAACCCAGACACTTTCCTGGATGCATGGGGTGGAAGATAATTTTTAGAGGTCTGGCTGCGGGGCAGGGTGGGAGAAGAGCTGAAAGGGGGTATGATGTAAACTGAAAGAACCCTATGTCAAGTATCAGGTTACCTGTATTTGCAACCTGGCTTTCATCATTTTGCTTTTTCATTAATTCACATATGCTTTCACTCATTTATTCAACATTTATTATCCACCATATGCAAGACATTCTTTTGTATGGCCTTAATGAAGCCATTTAACCTCTAAGACATAGATTCATTTTTTACTAGATTTTATTTGTTGGAAGAGATTGAGGTCACAGCAAAATTGAGCAAGAGAGAGAGATTTCCCATACACTCCCTGCTCCCACACATACATAGCTTCCTCCATTACCAATATGCACCAGAGTGGTACATTTGTTACAATTTATTGATAGTTTATTGACACATCATAATCACACAGAGTACGTAGTTTACATTGGGGTTCACTCCTTGTGTTATACATTCTATGGGTTTGGACAAGTGCATAGTAACATGTATCTATCATTACAGTATCATGAAGAGTAGATTCTCTGTCCTAAAAATCCTCTGTGCTCCACCTATTTGTCACCCCCACCCAACCCTTGGCAAACAGTGATATTTTTACTTTCTTCATAATTTTGCCTTTTCCAGAATGTCATGTGGTTGGAATCATAAAGTATTTAGTCTTTTCAGACTGACTTTTTTTTTGAGACAGACTCTCGCTCTGTCACCTAGGCTGGAGTGCAGTGGTGGGATCTCAGCTCACTGCAACCTCTGCCTCTGGGTTCAGGCAGTTCTCCCTGCCTCAGCCTTCTGAGTAGCTGGGTTACAGGTGCCCACCATCACACCTGGCTAATTTTTGTATTTTTTTTTTTAGTAGGGACAGGGTTTCATCATATAGTCCAGGCTTGTCTTGAACTCCTGACCTCAGGCAATCCACCTGCCTCCACCTCCCAAAGTGCTGGGATTACAGACACAAGCCATGGCAACCAGCCCAAACTGACTTCTTTCACTTAGTAATACGCATTTAAGATTCCACCACTTATTTTCATGGCTTGCTAGCTCTTTTTTTTTTCAATTTTTTTTTGTTGCACCAAATAATATTCCATTGCCTGGATGTAAAGTAAAAGGTGGGTCTCCACTCTAAAGATGAGACTCAGATTCCAGACCAGATTGAGGACTAGCTGAATGGAAGAAGCAAAGCATCTCTCCATAAGACATGTCCACCACTGCCATATTAATTTATTATTGCCATGGCAACATCCAGAAGTTACCTCCCATTTCCATGGCCATGACTGGATTATCTGGAAGTTGCATCTTTTTTTTTTCTGGAAATTTCTGCATAATCTGACCCTTACTTTGCATGTAATTAAAAGTGGTATAAATCTGACTGCAGAGCTGCCCCTTGAGCTGCTGCTCTTGACATACTATGTAGAGAGTAGTCCTCTGCAGGAGCAGTCACGGAGCTGTAACACCACCACCTTAATAAAGCTGTTTCCTTCTACCACCAGCTTGCTCTTGAATTTTTGCCTGAGTAAAGCCAAGAACCCTCCACAGCCAAGCCCCAATTTGGGACCTGCCTGCCATGCATCAAATGTTCCACAGTTCATTTTTCTAGTCATTTACTGAAGGACATATTGGTTGCTTTCAAGTTTTGGCAATTATGAATAAAGTTCTAGAAACATCCATGTGCAGATTTTTGTGTAGACAATGTTTTCACCTGGGTTAATAACAAGGAGAATGATTGCTGGGTTGTATGATATGACTATGTTTTGCTTGTTTAGTAAGAAACTACCAAACTGTCTTCCAAAGTGGCTGTGCCATTTTATATTCTCACCAGAAGCAGATGAGAGTTCCTGTTGTTCCACATCCTCATCAGTATTTGACGCTGTCAGGTTTTGGATTTTAGCCATTCTAATGCATGCATATTTGTGACTCATTGTTTTAATTTGCACTCCCCTGATGGCATGCTACGGGGCATCTTTTCATATGCTTATTTGCCACCTGTATTTCTTCTTTAGTCAGAAGTCTGTTTAGATCTTTTGCTCATTTTTCATTCAGGTTTTTGTTTTCTTATTGTTGAGTTTTAAGAGATCTTTATATATTTTATATGAGTCCTTTATTGGATGTGTTTTTTGCAAACCTTTTCTCTCAGTCTGTGGTCTGTCTTTTCATTCTTTTGACGGTAACTTTTGCAGAGCAGAAATTGTTATTTTTAATAAAGTTCAGCTTATCATTTCTCTCTTTCATGGATATATATTCATTTTTAAAATGGGGATAATATTACCTGATTCACCTATCTCATAGTTATTTGTGTGATGGGTGTGGGATGAGGGTGTTTTCTTTCTTTTTTAAGAAATGTGGTGGTTGTTCATGTCTCTGTTCCATCAAATTCAATTAACATATTTTAGTCACTGAAATATGATGTATTAACTCCAGGCGTAAGTTTCAAGAGGCAGAATGAACTCTTTTTTTTTTTTCTGTCACAGATACTGGCAATGTTCCAGGGAGTAGATACTATGTATCAGTCTGGGTTCCAGAGTAAGAATAATCTTGGAACAGAGCCTTTGGCCCTTCTACAATGCATACATAGCATGAGCAAGAAATAAACTCTTACTACTTTAGGCTACTGACAATTTGAGGGTTTTTGTTACCTTAGCAAAACCCAGCCTATCCTGTCTGCTACAAAGAGTCCCGAAGGTATGATAACTTCAGGTGATACAGAGTGCTGTGAAGTAAGGATGTGAAATTGATTTGACAAGTGAAGTGAGCTTGGGCCCATGTTGCCTAGATGAAGACCGAAACCCTCTGCAGTGTCTCCCACTCTGGCCACAGATGAGAAGAAAAAAGATCAAGTCTGCAGTCATCTGGGGCACTGGCTCTAGATGCTAGTGCTACCCAATAGGTTATCTAAGTGAAAAGAAAATGTGGACTTTCTTGGATGGTTTACAGTCTAATTTTTAGAGCATAACATAACATGAAAGTAAACTGGAACCAGAGGAAATCTTAGTAGAAATGCTGCTTTCTTCCTTTAGATAAAAAATTTTTTTCATCTTAAGAAAGGTATTTCCATTCTGATTAACTAAAAGCAGAGTCATGGCCTGAAAGTAGTATATTCATTATTTAAACCTTTGAGTAATTAATTTCTGACCCCAGGTCCCAAGGAGCTCATTGTGGGGCAGGTGCATTTCTGAGAGTGATGAGGATGAGAAGAGAGAGCATGTTTATTAAGCACATATTATGTACTAACTTTCATCCTTGGTTTGTACATGTATGATCTCTTGTGTCTTAATATCAGAACTCTGATTCCTAGGAAAACAAGACGCAAAGCAGTTAAACACTTGCTGAAAGGTTTATCTAGTAAATGACAGAGGAGGATTCAAACCCAGTCTAGGTGACTCTAATTCTTGAGCTTTTGTGCATTATTCACTTCTCCCCTTCCATAAGTTGTTTCTTGGATCTAAAAAGTGAAGAGGCTGAAATAGAAATTAAGATCTTAAATAGGCCCAGAGAAATGAATTACGTGAAGTTTTAAATAACTAATATACCACTTTTCTGAGCACTTTAAAACTTCTGATCCTAGGGGGTAGAATTTGCTTCCCTGTAACCGAATGTTGAGCATTGAAACAGTCCTTCAGCATGTTGCAGAGAAGGTACTGGCAAACTGAAATGTGAAAATGAGGATGACACATATGTCCCTGGCTTTATGGTGTTTTTTCTTCAGGGTGCAAAGCTATCTGCTGTGACCTCTTTGGACCACACTGGTTCATGAACACCCAAGCAAAGGTAAAACTGGCTCTCCTAGTTTTCAGGGGACTGTGTGTAATGGTGTTATTCAACAAAAAAGAGACTAGACTAAACTGTACTCACTCATCAGGATAATCATACAAACTTCTGCTAGATTTCTTGGACAATATGCCAGCAGGCATTCTTTGGGGTCAGATTTGTTCAACAAAGTGTTGCCTGATTTAAAAAATAATGATAATAAAAATGAGAGGAAGAAGAAAGGCCCTGCTGATAGTAAATTCATTTATTAGGCCAATAAACAAATTTGTTAACATAATATAATAACAATGAGGCAGACTCTTCTAACTTCTCAGTCATTGTGTAAAGGCTCATCAGTTCAGCTGAGGGCTGAGATAGAAACCAACAATCGCAAACACAACCCTCTTGGAAGAGCTTAAAGATTTAGCAATGGCACATCTCCAATTTTCCGTCTTTTATTTAACTCCTTTGAACTCCCACTAATTTCCAGGCAACACTTTGGAATTCCGTTTTTAGCTTTGCCTTTTGAATTATTATTTTTTTCCCCTTGGTGTGGTGCAAATCTGTGTAGGAAGATGGTCTTTCTATTTCATCAAAAAAATTTTTTTTCTTGATTGTAGAATGTTCATTGCCAGAATGATTTAAAAATAGAGACTAATTTGAAGAAGAAAATAAAAGTGATCTGTAATCCCACCATTCAAAGACAAGCTCTATTAAGGTTTTGGTATATTTCCAGTTGGAAATTTTTTTCTTTGAAATATGTGTATTTTTTTTTTTAACATGACTGACAACATGCTACTGAGAGAGTTTCTTGTGGAGGAGGAAGTCAGGAGCACAGGCTTTGTGTCACATGGGCCTGTATTCAGAACCTGGCTCTGTCACTTGGTGACTTGGGAACACAGGACAAGCCCTAAGGATCTGTTAGTTCAATAGTATCCGGAGTACTAATTGCTTATAGGTATATTGAGGGGTAAATGATCATGTAAATCTAAAGCCTTTTTTTTTAAAAAAGTGGCTGGAATTTACTGAACACTGAATAAGTGTTAGCTATTACCATCATTTCTTTTTTACCCTTAATGTCCTATCTTAAAACTTTTCCATTAAAGCTTTTTTCACAGTCATGATTTTTAATGGCTGCATGAAATTATATTTTGTAGAAATACTAGAAATTAATTATTTCTCTTTTATTGAATATATCTATATCTATATCTATATATATATATGTGTATGTGACTTCTGTATATTATGTTGCAGTGAAGATGTTTCCCCGCCCCCCCTTTTTTTTTGAGATGGAGTCTCACTCTATTGCCAGGCTGGAGTGCAGTGGCATGATCTCCGCTCACTGCAACCTCCACTTCCCGAGTTCAAGTGATTCTCTTACCTCAGCCTCCTGAGTAGCTGGGACTACAGGCATGCACCACCACACCCAGCTGATTTTTCTATTTTTAGTAGAGATGGGATTTCACCATATTGGCCAGGCTGGTCTCGAACTTCTGACCTCCTGATCTGCCCACCTCGGCCCCCCAAAGTACTGGGATTACAGACGTGAGCCACCACGCCCTGCCCACAGTGAAGATCTTAACAGACCAATCTTTCTTTGGTTGAGCCCTCAAGACTCAATCACTTCCTTAAAACCTCACTTCTTACTACTCTCACATTGGTGATTATGAGTCAATTACATATGAATTTGACAGGACACATTCAGACCATAGCAACCACATGAGGCTCTTTAATTTTCTTTGTCACTCAATCAGTCAGAACATGTCAAATTATTATGTTTTTGTTTTTGTTTTTTTTTCAAATAAGGTTCTGGGATAGTAAAATTTCCTAAGTACTTTGTTTCTGTTTTTTTTTTTTTTTCTTTTTTCATGAATGAGAGGCAAATTGGGTTGGGTTGGGTAAAATTCTTGGGTTAAAACCACCAAAAATGATTCGTCTCTAAGATGCCGCATTGTCCGATAGAAAGAGAAAATGTATAAAGAAATAATTGCTTTTTCTCCCCAAGAGCTAATGGAATTCATACAACTCTAGAATAGGGCTTTCCAGCACGATTTTCTGCCCCGATGGAAATGTTCTAGAGTCTGCACGGTGCAATAAGGCCACCAGCCTAGCATAGCTACTAAGCACTGGAAATAAGGCTAGTGAAACTGTGGAACTGAATTTTAATTTTTAAAATTTAATTAATTTAGATATAATAACCCATATGTAACTAGTGGCTTCCATATTGAACAGTACAATTATAGAAATATAGAATGGAAAGGACCCTTAGAGATCCATGTTACTTTTGCTGCCTTGAGCATGTCATATTACCTTTCTGGACATTGGTTTTCTTGTCTACGAAATGATATAAATTTCTCAGGGCTACATAATAAGTTAATGTTAAATCTTACACAAGAGTGTTAGTATTGTTTCTTTCATGTCAGGGTGCAATTGATTTGTGTAAACTCTGAGCTATGATGCTAAACAGAAAATTAAGTTGAATTTTTTTTTTTTTTTTTAAGTGAGACAGGGTCTTACTCTGTCACCCAGGCTGGAGTGAAGGGACATGATCATTGTTCACTGCAGGCTTGAACTCCTGGGCTCAAGTGATCCTACCCTCCACCCCAGCCTCTCTTAATAGCGGGGTCTACAGCCATGTACCATCACACCTGGGTAAATTTTAAATTTTTTGGAAGATACGGGGACTTGCTATGTTGCCCAGGCTGGTCTCGAGCTTCTAGCCTCAAGCAATCCTCCTGACTTGGCCTCCAATATTCTAGGATTATGAGTCACCATACCTAGCCTGAACATTTTTTTTTTTTTAAATTCTCAAAACTTCTAAGTTAATAGTTTTGGTATACCTGACTATCCTACCTCAAATGGTATTCTTAGTTATTCTTTAATCCTATAACATGATTAATTTTTCTTCCTCTATCACTACCTGAAATTCTGTGAAGTATTTATTTAAACATGCATTTATCTGTCCCCCCACTGGAAGGCCAGCTCCATGGATGCAGAGATTGTGCTTATTGCTGTATCTCCATTGTCTAGAAAGGGCTGGATGCATGGCGGGTACTCAATACATCTTTGTTAAGTGAGTGGATAAGTGAAAAAAAAAGTGTTAATCAAGTTCAGTAGGGGAAGGTTTATAGTTGGAAGTATGTGTGTAAGGGAGCCACTTTATCCAATCAGATAGAGAGTTTTCAGTCTGCAGTTGGCAGTTTTAATTTGAGACTTTATCTTTTTGAGCTCTGCACTTGTAACATTGGGTAGGCATGCCATCATGCAGAGACGTTTTCTCCCCAGTGAAATTGTCAGTTTCAGAGGACAGGATAAATACGCTTTTATTTTTATTATTCTCATTATACTTGGGCCAACCTTAGAAGAAGATGGGGTTGTGTTCATCTAATGGGATGACTGAGGCCTGGCCTAGGAAGATCTTTTAATTTCTAGAATCAACTATGTGATTTTGTAAAATGGGGACAGTATTAATATTATTGTCACAAAGAATATTAGAGTCACAAAGAATCAATGAGATAACATATGAAAAGCGTTCAGTACAATGCCCGTCAATATGCTTTGACAACTCTCACCTCCCTCTTCTGACTCCAGAAGTTATACCCAAGTAAGTGGAGGAGCAGTCTTAAATCCAGACTTTCTATCTCAAAATACTGTGCTCTTTGTCTCTCACCAGACTTGGTCCTCAGCTTATCTGCTTAATCATCATTCAACATAAATAAGCTAGCGGGAAAGTGGGGATTGACGACATTGATGGAGTGTCCCAGGCCAAGTCTTCCAAATCCTGTCTAGCTTGCACGATGTGTATAGACGAGGCTATCCTGACTAGGCAGGCTTTGGTCAGTCTGACCCAGCACCTTGCCTTATCTAGCTGCATGTCTACTCTGAGAGTCTATAAATGCTGAGGAGGCCTTACAATGAAACCATGAAACCCTTCACAATGGAGTGCCTGGATTTTATTGAGAAAAGCCAATCCCCTCCCATCTGTCATTTGGCACTTAGCACTGTAGTTATTCTCGATGAGTGAACACTTGTGTTATATTTTCCAATAGCAAAACTGGGGTCACCAGGGTGCCTGCTGTTTTAGTCGAATCCAGATGGGGTTTTCCTATAAACAAGTGCACATGGAATATTTATGCTGCCCATGGCACCTGACGCCTTAATACTTAGGACTTCTATGTAGTAGCCACTCTTCCTATAAGTCACTTTAGCACACTAAGTAAATATTTTAATATAGCCATGTCACTGTTTATTATAGGATGGCTTGGACCCAGATCTTGCCTAATGCTTGGTTAAAAAGTCAGTTTATACCATCCTTTAAAGTGAATCAAAGAATGCATAAACGCCACTCTTTTGTTACTCAGAACTCTGTTTACTTTACTTTTCTGTAAACCTTGTGAAATGCTTGCTTACAAAAAGCTGACAGATGCCAGATTTGCTCATTAACTGGAGGTGTTTTCCAAGTCAGGAAGGTGAGGTGTGAATGTGGGAGGTGGGATATCTTCCCTGAGGTCATCTCCTGGTGTCCCTCGTCCAAGAGGCCTGCCGATCTCTTGATCCATAACCACCAGGCTGTAAGTGGGACTGAGACATACCAAGTGAGAGTAGTGATTTATATACCAACACTGTTCATTGCCTTGGGACATGTATACTACAATAAGGACCACTTGGACTGTAGAAGACCTGGAAGGACTTCGAAAAATGGAAGGTACCTCTGTCAGGCACTTACTTAAAACAAGTGATAATACTCCTTGTATAAGAACGTTGTGAAATTTACCAACTCTCAGAAGCATTTAATTTCTAAGCCTTTCACTGAAGATTGGGACTTTTTTTTTTAACTGATAAGGCCATTAAGATTTTAGTACGTGCTTCTGACTACCTGGCACATTTCGTGTTTATGCTCTTGGTTAACTAATGAGTGTGTAATGAATACTTCGGTGCATAATGTAAAGTCAGTTATAATTTTTACATCAATATTAGTGTTTAATAAAATAAAATTATGTATCGGTTAACTTTGTCTAAGAAATAAACAGACATACAATCTATGGCAAGGCTTAAAGGAATAGAACTCTTTAAGAATGAAGTAGGAGGCTCTTCTTAGCACATTGTCAGTAATTTCCTTGAATGTCCACCCAGAGCAACAGTCACAAAAGATGCAATGAAGCTGTCTTGGGTAAACAAAAGAATAGCTGCATCCTAGTGGTAATTTCCATTAGATTCTTATTATTTTTTTTTATCAGTGCAAGATGTCACTTTTGAATTGTTACACTCTCTTCCTGAGTACTTAAAGTACATCTCCATGGAAGTTCTATTTATATAAGAATCATGTTTATTTGCATTTGTTATACAAGCCCTGCATCCTAGGATTAAAGCCTACTTGATCACGGTGAATCCACTTTTTAATGTGTTGCTGGATTCAATTTGCTAGTATTTTGCTGAGGATATTTGCGTCTGGGATATTGGCCTGTAGTTTTCTTTCCTGTTGTGTCTCTGTCCGATTTTGATATCAGAGTGATGCTGGCTTTGTAGAATGAATTAGGGAGGAGTCCTTTTTCTTTATGTTTTTGAGAATAGTTTCAGTAGGATTTGTCTATTTGGTAGAATTCGGCTGCAAATCCATCTGGTCCAGGGCTTTCTTTGGTTGGAAAGCTTTTTATTACTGACTCAATTTTAGAACTTGATACTGGTCTGTTCAGGATTTTCATTTTTTCTGAACTCAGTCTTGGGAGTTTAGGTGTTTCCAGGAATTTATCAATTTTTCTCTAGGTTTCGTTGTTTGTGTGCACAGGGGTGTTGACAATAATCTTTTATATTTCTGTGGGATCAGTTGTAATGTCACCTTTTTCATTTCTGATTGTGCCTGTTGAGCTCCTGATACAGAAACTACCTTGAAGGGTTTTATAATATCAGTGGTTATTAGTAATTAATATTATTTATGGAACATGGCTTATATTTTTATTAATATAAAATATTATGTATGAATTGTTGCCTATATGATAACTCATCAACTTGATTCACATGCAGAATTTCATTTTAAACTTAAAAACTCACATTCCTCTATGAGAATCCCTCTGGAGCTTCCAACTTCGTTCTTGAATTGTTCAAGAACTTCCGCCTAAAATTAGAGTTCCTTACATTTCCAAATAAGAGGCAGAGAGAATACTAGCACTTTATTTATTTATTTACTTATTTATTTAGACAAAATCTTGATCTGTCACTCAGGCTAGAATGCTGTGGCATGATCTCAGCTCACTGCAACCTCCACTTCCCGGGTTCAAGCAATTCTTCTGCCTCAGCCTTCCAAGTAGATGGGACTACAGGTGCACACCACCCCCGGCTAATATTTGTGTTTTTAGTAGAGACGGGGTTTCACCATATTGGGCAGGCTGGTCTCGAGCTCCTGACCTCATAATCCACCCACCTCAACCTCCCAAAGTGCTGGGATTACAGTTGTGATCCAGTGCCAGGCCAATACTAGTACTTTCTGACTACTGCGGTCAACTGTTTCTCTTCATCCTACCAGGATGGACCATCAGCATTAGCATCTGTTGGAAATGAAAACAATTAGAATCTGCATTTAAACAAGATTCCAGATGATTTATGTGCACATTAGTTTGAGAATCACTGTTCTAAAAATCATCCTTCATCCGAGATTTCATACAGGAGATCCTGAGTGATATACTCATCCATGTTTTGAATGACACAAATATTATATGCTTCTTATAGAAATTTTTGAAATCACAAAGGATGTAATAAAACTAAACCCAAGGCAAAATGTTCTTGGACATGACCTCACAAATGTAGTTCATAAAAGAAAAATTTGGTACACCGGGCCACATTAACATTGAAAACTTTTGCATTAAGGATGAAAAGACAAGGTACAGACTAGGAGAAAATATTTTCAAATTATACATGCAAGAAATGACTTGTGCCCCAAATACATTAAAATTTTTTTTTTTTTTGCAACAGAGTTTTGCTCTTGTTACCCAGGCTGGGGTGCAATGGCTCAATCTCAGCTCACTGCAACCTCTGCCTCCCAGGTTCAAGGGATTGTCCTGCCTCAGCCTCCCGAAGTAGCTGGGATTACAGGCACCCGCCACCATGCCCAGCTAAATTTTTTTGTATTTTTAGTTGAGATGGGGTTTCGCCATGTTGACCAGGCTGGTCTTGAACTCCTGACCTCAGGTAATCCACCTGCTTCGGTCACCCAGAGTGCTGGGATTACAGGTGTAAGCCACAGTACCGGCCTATAAAGAACTCTTAACACTCAACAGAAAAACAAACAAATAAACAATTGAATTCAAAAATGGATGGAAGACACTGTTATGGATGAATTTTGTCTCCCACCATACCTGCCAATTCATATGTTGAAGCCCTAACCTCCAGTATCTCAGAATGTGACTGTATTTGGAAGTAGGGACTTTAAAAGGTGATTAAGTTAAAATAAGATCATTAAGGTGGCCTAATCCAATCTGACTGAAATCCTTATAAGAAAAGAAAATTAGGGCACCACGGGAGAGGCCCTACAGCATACAGGAGAGACCCCGGAGGTGTGCAGAGGCAAGAACCATGCAAGACACAACATGGAGACAACCAACTGCAAGTCAAGGAAGGTGGCCTCAGAAGAAACCAAACCTTGTTACTCAACCAACACCAACACCTCTGGTTTGGTTAACCAAACCTACACTTTAATCTTGGATTCCTGGATTTCAGAACTCCGAGAAAATTATATCTGTTGTTTAAGACACGCAGGCTGTGGTGTGTTATGGCAATCCTAGCAAACTAGTAGACACATGAACAGACTTTTCACCAAAAGAGATACAGACAGCAAATAAACTCATGAAAACATGTTGCATTGAGAAAGTACCAATTAAAGCTGTGATACCATATCACCACCCACCTATTAGAACAGCTGAAATAAAAAAAATAATGCTTACACCAAATGCTGGTGAGGATGTGGATAAACTGTATCTCTCTCACACTGCTGGAGGGAATGTGAAAATGGTACAGCCACTATGGAAAATAATTTGGCGGTTTCTTATCAAAGTAAACATGCACTTACGTACAACCCAGCACTCACACTCCTGGGCATCTATCCCAGAAAAATGAAAAGTTACGTTCATGCAAGAACTTGTACACAAATGTTCACAGCAGCTTTATTCATAATAGCCAAAAAGTGGAAATGACATAAATGTCCTTCACCAAGTGAATGCTTAACTAAAGTCTGGTGTATTCATACAACGTAATAATACTACTCAGCAAAAACCAAACCAGCAGAAAAAGGAACTACTGATACACACAACTAGGATGAACTCAAAGCCATCATGCTTAGTGAAAAAATACACTTTCAAAAGGTTACAGACTATGTAATTTTATTTATATAACTTTCTAAAAAAAATTATTAAGATGGAAATTAGATTTATTTATTTCATGGATAGAGACAAGGGAAGGGGGCTGGATATTTCTATAATGGGATAGCATGAGGTAGTTTCTTTGTAGTGACCATGTCTTGATTTATGGTGGTGGTTGCACAAATCTATAAATGGAATCAAATTGAATAGAACTACACACATGCAAATGAACTTACGTAAAAACAGGTGAAGACTGAATAAGATCTATTCTCCAGTGAGTGGTATTGTACCAGTGTAAATTTCCTGCTTTTGATTTTGTACTACGGTGTTATAGGATGTCACCAGATGGAACCTGGGTAAAATGTATTATGGGATTCTGTGCACTATTTTAGCAGCTTCCCAGGAGTCTATAGTGATTTCAAAAGATTTTAAAACAGAAAAGGTCATTATAAATTCAAATAATAATGGAATCTGGCAACCAAGTTATCATGACACCCCTATAATTCACTTATCCCATTATTGGCAGAAGTAGCATCAGCAACAAAAGTTGGGACAAGGGGGAAGAACAGAAGTTGGTACTAGAAAACCTAGTGGAGGAGCTTGCAAAAATTTAGTTCAGATCCAGAATTTAGTTCAGATCCAGACATTGATGATAGAAAGTTGAGAAGACTGACTTCAGGTCTAAGTCCTGATGGTTAATATTGACTATCAACTTGATTGGATTGAAGGATGCAAAGTATTGTTCCTTGGTGTGTCTGTGAGGGTGTTGCCAAAGGAGATTAACACTTGAGTCAATGGATTGGGAGAGGCAAACCCGCCCACAATTTGGGTGGGCAGCATCTAATCAGCTGCTAATGGGGCTAGGATAAAAGCAGGCAGAGGGGGTGTGGTTGGCAAGATGGCTGAATAGGAAGATCTCTGGTCTGCAAGCTCCCAGTGAGATGAACACAGAAGGCAGATAATTTCTGCATTTCTAACTGAGGTACCTGGCTCGTTTCACTGGGACTGGTTAGACAGTGGGTGCAGGCCACGGAGAGTCAGCCGAAGGAGGCTGGGGCATTGCTTCACCCAGGATGCACAAAGAGTAGAGGAACTCCCTCCCCTAGCCAAGGGAAGCCATGAGAGAATGTGCTGTGAGGAACAGTGCATTCTCTGGCAGACTCCAGCACACCTGCTGCAGAGGGACCTGACGGTTAGAAGGAAAACTAAAAACTGAAAGGAATAGCTTCAACATTAACAAAAGGACATCCACACAGAAACCCCAACTGATAGTAACCAACATCAAAGACCAAAGGCAGATAAATTCACAAAGATGAGGAGAAACCAGTGCAAAAAGGCTGAAAATTCCAAAAACCAGAATGCCTCTTCTCCTCCTTGCCAGCATGGGAACAAAACTGGATGGAGAATGAGTTTGAAGAATTGAAAGAAGTAGGCTTCAGAAGGTGGGTAATAACAAACTCTTCTGAGCTAAAGAAGCATGTTCTAACCCAAAGCAAAGAAGCTAAGAATCCTGAAGGAAGGTTAGAGGAGTTGCTAACCAGAATAACCATTTTAAAGAGGAACACCTGATGGAGCTGAAAAACAGCATGAGGACTTTGTGAAGCATACACAAGTATCAATAGCTGAATCGATCAAGCAGAAGAAAGGATAGCAGAGATTGAAGATCAACTTAATGAAATAAAGCATGAAGATGAGATTAGAGAAAAATAAATGAAAGTAATGAACAAAGCCTCCAAGAAATATGGAAGTATGTGGAAAAACCAAACCTGTGTTTGATTGGTGTACCTGAAAGTGATGGGGAGAATAGAACCAAGCTGGAAAACACTCTTCAGGATATTATCCGGGAGAACTTCCCCAACCTATCAAGACAAGCCAGCATTCAAATTCAGGAAACACAGAGAAGACCACAAAGATACTCCTCGAGAAGAGCAACTCTAAGACACATAATTGTCAGATACACCAATGTTGAAATGAAGGAAAAAATGTTAAGGGAAGCAGGTGAGAAAGGTTGGGATACCCACAAAGGGAAGCTCATCAGACTAATAGCATATCTCTCTGAAGAAACCCTACAAGCCAGAAGAGAGTAGGGTCCAATATTCAACATTCTTAAAGAAAAGAATTTTCAACCCAGAATTTCATTTCCAGCCAAACTAAGTTTCATAAGTGAAGGAGAAATAAAATCCTTTACAGACAAGTAAATACTGAGATTTTTGTCATCACCAGGCCTGTCTTACAAGAGCTGCTGAAGGAAGTACTAAATATGGAAAGGAAAAACCAGTACCAGCCACTGCAAAAACATACCAAATTGCAGAGACCATCAACACTATGAAGAAACTGCATCAACTAATGGGCAAAATAACCAACTAGCATTATAAGGACAATATCAAATTCACATATAACAACATTTACCTTAAATATAAATAGACTAAATGTCCCAATTAAAAGACACAGACTGGCAAATTGGATAAAGAGTCAAGACCCATTGGTGTGCTGTATTCAGGAGACCTATCTCATGTGCAAAGACAGACATGGGCTCAAAATAAAGGGATGGAGGAATACTTACCAAGCAAATGAAAAGCACAAATGAGCAAGGGTTACAATACTCATCTCTGATAAAACAGACTTTAAACCAACGAAGATAATAAAAAGACAAAGAAGGGCATTACATAATGGTAAAGGGATCAATGCAACAGGAAGAGCTAATTATCCTAAATATATATGCACCCAATACAGGAGCACCCAGATTCATAAAGGAAGTTCTTGGACACCTGCAAAGAGACTTATACACTCACACAATAATAGTGGGAGACTTAACACTCCACTGTCAATGTTAGACAGATCAATGAGACAGAAAATTAACAAAGATATTCAGGACTTGAACTCAGCTCTGGACCAAGTGGACCTAATAGACATCTACAGAACTCTCCACCTCAAATCCAAGAATATACATTCTTCTCAGCATGACATCACACTTACTCTAAAATTCACCACATAATTGGAAGTAAAACACTCCTCACCAAATGCAAGAGAATGGAAATCATAATAAACAGTCTCTCAGACCACAGTGCAATCCAATTAGAACTCAAGATTAAGAAATTCACTCAAAACTACACAACTACATGGAAACTGAACAACCTGCTCCTGAATAACTACTGGATTAACAACAACAGTAAGGCAGAAATAAGTAAGTTATTTGAAACCAATGAGAACAAAGACACAATGTACCAGAATCTCTGGGACACAGCCAAAGCAGGGTTTAAAGGGAAATTGATAACAGTAAATGCCCACAGGGGAAAGCAGAAAAGATCTAAAATCAACACCTTAACATCACTATTAAAAGAACTAGAGAAGCAAGAGCAAACAAATTCAAAAGCTAGGAGAAGACAAGAAATAACTAAGATCAGAGCAGAACTAAAGGAGATAGAGACATGAAAAGCCCTTCAAAAAAATCAGTGAATCCAGGAGCTGATTTTTGCAGAAGATAAACAAAATAGATAGACCACTAGCCAGACTGATAAAAAAGAAAAGAGAAAAGAATAAAATAGATGCAATAAAAATGATAAAGGGGATATCACCACTGATCCAACAGAGATAAAAACTACTATCAGAGCACATTATAAATACCTCTATGCAAATAAACTAGAAAATCTAGAAGAGTTGGATAATTTCCTGGACACATACACTCTTCCAAGACTAAACCAGCAAGAAGTCTCCCTGAATAAACCAATAACAAGTTCTGAAATTGAGGCAGTAATTAATAGGCTACCAACCAAAAAAGCCCAGGACCAAAGAGATTCACATTCACAGCCAAATTCTACCAGAGGTACAAAGATACCATCTCTTCTGAAACTATTCCAAATGATATAAAAAGAGAGACTCCTTCCTAACTCATTTTATGAGGCCAGCATCATCCTGATACCAAAATCTGGCAGAGACACAATAAGAAAAGAAAAATTCAGGCCAATATCTCTGATGAACATCAATGCAAATAACCTCAATAAAATACTGACAAACCAAATCCAGCAGCATAACAAAAACTTATCCACCATGATCAAGTCACCTTCATGCCTGGAATGCAAGGCTAGTTCAGCATACACAAATCAATAAACATAATCCATCACATAAACAGAACCAATGACAAAAACCACATGATTATCTCACTAGATGCAGAAAAGGCCTTTGATAAAATTCAACACTGCTTCATGCTAAAAGCTCTCAATAAACTAGGTATTGATGGAATATATTTCAAAATAATAAGAGCTATTTATGACAAACCCACAGCCAATATCATACCAAATGGGAAAAGCTGGAAGCATTCCCTTTGAAAACCAGCACAAGACAAGGATGCCCTTCTCGCCACTCCTATACAATATAGTTCTGGAGGTTCTGGCCAGGGAAATCAGGCAAGATAAATAAATAAAGTGTATTCAAACAGCAAGAGAGGAAGTCAAATTGTGTATGTTTGCAGACTACATGATTGTATGTTTAGAAAACCCCAGCGTTTCAGCCCCAAATCTCTTTAAGCTGATAAGCAACTTCAGCAAAGTCTCAGGATACAAAATCAATGTGTAAAAATCACAAGCATTCCTATACACCAATAACAGACAGAGAGTCAAATCATGAGTGAACTCCCATTCACAGTTGCTACAAAGAGAATAAAATATCTAGAAATACAACTTACAAGGGATGTGAAGAACCTCTTCAAGAAGAACTACAAACCACTGCTCAAGGAAATAAGAGAGGATACAAACAGATGGAAAAACATTCCTTGCTCATGGATAAGGAGAATCAATATAAAAATGGCCATACTGCCCAAAGTAAATTATAGATTCAATGCTATCCCCATCAAGCTACTATTGACTTTCTTCACAGAATTAGAAAAACTACTTTAAATTTTATATGGAACCAAAAAAGAGCCCATATAGCCAAGACAATTCTAAGCAAAGAGAACAAAGCTGGAGGTGTCACACTACCTGACTTCAAACTATGCTACAAGGCTACAGTAACCAAAACAGCATGGTACTGGTAACAAAACAGAGATACAGACCAATGGAACAGAACAGAGGCCTCAGAAATAATGCCACACATCTACAACCCTCTGATCTTTGACAAACCAGACAAAAACGAGCAATTAAAAGGATTCCCTATTTAACAAATGGTGTTGGGAAAACTGGCTAGCCTTATGAAGAAAAATGAAACTGGACCCCTTCTTTAGACCTTATGCAAAAATTAACTCAAGATGGATTAAAGACTTAAACATAAGACCTAAAACCATAAAAACCTCAGAAGAAAACCTAGGCAATACCATTCAGGACATAGGTATGGGCAAATGACTAAAACACCCAAAGCAATGGCAACAAAGCCAAAATTGACAAATGGGATCTAATTAAACTAAAGAGCTTCTGCACAGTAAAAGAAACTATCATCAGAGTGAACAGGGAACCTACAGAATGGGAGAAAATTTTTGCCATCTTTCCATCTGACAAAGGGCTAATAGCCAGAATCTACATGGAAGTTAAATAAATTTACAAGAAAAAAAAAAAAACCTCATCAAAAAGTGGATGAAGGACATGAACAGACACTTCTTAAAAGAAGACATTTATGTGGCTAACAAACATATGAAAAAAAGCTCATTATCACTAGAGAAATGCAAATTAAAACCACAAGGAGATACCATCTCATGTCAGTTAGAATGGTGATCATTAAAAAGTCAGGAAATGACAGATGCTGGAGAGGATGTGGAGATATAGGAACGCTTTTACACTGTTGGTGGGAATGTAAATTAGTTCAACCATTGTGGAAAACAGTGTGGTGATTCCTCAAGGATCTAGAACCAGAAATACCATCTGACCCAGCAATCACATTACTGGGTATATACCCAAAGGATTATAAATCATTCTATTATAAAGACACATGCACACGTAAGTTTATTGCAGCACTGTTCACAATAGCGAAGACTTGGAACCAACCCATATGCCCATCAATGACAGACTGGTTAAAGAAAATGTGGCATATATATATACCATGGAATACTATGCAGCCATAAAAAAGGATGAGTTCGTGTCCTTTGCAGGGACATGGATGAAACTGGAAAGCATCATTTTCAGCAAATTAACACAGGAACAGAAAACCAAACACTGCATGTTCTCACTCATAAGTGGGAGTTCAACAATGAGAACACATGGACACAGGGAGGGGAGCATCACACACTGGGGCGTTTCAGGGGATGATGGGCAGGGACTAGGGGAGGCATAGTGTTAGGAGAAATACCTAATGTAGATGACAAGTTTATGGGTGCAGCAAACCACCATGGCACATATATACCTACATAACAAACCTGTACCTTCTGCACGTGTGTCCCAGTACTTAAAGTACAATTTTTTTTAAAAAAAAGAATGATTAAAAAAAGCAGGCAGAGGATCATGGAAGGACTAGACTAGCTTAGTCTTCTGGCCTACGTCTTTCTCCCATCATGGATGCTTCCTGCTCTCCAACATCAGACTCCAAGTTCTTCAGCTTTTAGACTCAGAGCTTCAACTACAGATTGAAGGCTGCATTATCGGCTTCCCTACTTTCGAGGTGTTGGAATTTGGACTGGCTTCCTTGCTCCTCAGCTTGCAGACAGCCTATTGTGGACTTTCCCTTGCAACTGTGTGAGTCAATACTCCTTAATAAACGTCTCTTTATATATACATCTGAACTATTAGTTCTGTCCCTCTAGAGAACCCTGACTAACATATAACTGTTGAAAAATATATTTAGCATCGAAATGTAAGTGATACATTCAAGAGAAGACCAGGGTGAGGCCAGCTGAAACAGTACCACTGGCATCCTCCCTCGCACAGAATGACTCTATTCTGTAGGTGGTGACTCTAATTCTGTGGGCATCTTAAAGGCACTGTGTGACCTAATGACCTGAGAAATTCAAGAAGAAAATAGGCAATTTTCTTTGATGTAACTGTCAATTCAATCTTTAAAAAACACTTAACAGACAAAGCTACTATACTGTGAAGAAGAACATAGGATGATAAGCAGGCTATATTCAGCTATGCTATTCCAAAATGATATGCTATCATGGAAGAAAGACATACCACATTTGATATTTACAATGCTGGTGCAATCTTTCACACATTGCTGGTAGGAAATGTACTGTGGTGCAAACACTCTGGAAAATAATCTGGCGTTTCTAAAACTTTAACAAGCACTTACTATACAATTCCACAATCATAATTTTTGGGTGGTTCCATTAAATATAATAAAGAGAAGATCACATTGAAGAAAAATGAACTGGGTGCAGTTGCTCACTCCTCTAATCCCAGCACATTGGGAGGCTGAGAAGGGTGAATCACCTGAGGTCGGGAGTGCAAGACCAGCCTGGTCAACACTGGTGAAAACCTGCCTCTAGCGAAAATACAAAAATTAGTTGGACGTGGTGGTGGGCGCCTGTAATCCCAGCTACACGGGAGGCTGAGGCAGGAGAATTGCTTGAACCTGGGAGGTAGAGGTTGCAGTGAGCCAAGATCATGCCATTGCACTTCAGCCTGGGTGACAAGAGCAAAATTTTGTCTCAAAAAAAAGAAAAGAAAAGAAAAATGACACTAAAAGTTTAAAACTGTGCAAAATGTGTTGTGTTACATTTAATGCTGTCTTCAGATAGTTTGGGCTATTAGAATTGCCCCTACTGAGGTTAACTTGAGGCACAGCATGAAATAAATCCTTCAGAAAACAAATCACTTCTGAGCAAAGCACACTTACATCTTATTTGTCAGTGTGGATTCAGGCTCACCTAAGTGCGTGCTCTCATCAAGACAGCACACATGCCTACAGTGTGAGAGCATTGTTTCTAGAATTGCTTCCTTTATAAGTACATCCATGTTTCTATTTCAGAGAATTTGAAGCTACCTTGGTAGGTTGATAATAGCATAATTAGAGGGAAGACACTGTAATAACATCCTTTAATTCTATTTCACAACATTTTTAGATGTAATCAACATGGGTAATTAACTCACAATTTTATTCACATTTCAGCTTGAGAAATTATGAAATCCTAATTTCAGTCGTCCTCTTGGTGCTTTCGGAAACCACATTTTCCATGTGGGGCTACTGAGGCTCTGTTTGATGACATGCAGGTTCTTCTTAATAAATACCCTCCTTAGACCTAATACACTGAATTTATACACTCCAAACTCACAGAGGGGAGGTACCGGCTCTGTTCTCTCTCCCTAAGCTCTTTTCTGATGGCTGTTTGCTTAGTGTTCTATTGTCCAGAGTCTCTGTTTATTGGAAACTGGTTTCTGGACCTATTCACTGGAATGCCACCACCAGCCTGGCAGATTTCACCAGGTGGAAATGAATGGATTTTCCGTAATGTAAGACCTCGTGAAGGCATGCCAGTTCAGGAATTCCATTGTTTAACCAATACCTAAAGTCAGAACCTTTTGGAAGGTAAATATTTAATCTTCTGGCTCTATATTACAAATTATCAAGGCCCTCCCCCTCAGCAAAATCCCTCGTCTTTTTAAAAATAGATGCAACGTATATTGGTAGAACTGGACAGATATCAAATAATTAGTGAGCTTTTCACTTTGTAGTTTAAACATCTGAAAAAGACCAGATCATGTAATGGGGAACTTCAGTGTTCCAAACTATTTTCTTTGGCTGAGTTTTGGAAAGAATGTAGTGCAGGAAAAGTTTTAGACAACATGACTAGTGACAAGCTCTATTTGGTTCAGTCACCCAAGTTATGTATATAATGTTTCCTATTTCTGAGGAATCATTAAAGAAGACATAATTCTTTTTTTTTTTTTTTTTTTTTTTTTTTTTTGAGATGGAGTCTCACTCTGTCATCAGGCTGGAGTGCAGTGGTGCAATCTCGACTCACTACAATCTCCACCTCCTGGGTTCAAGTGATTCCTCTGCCTCAGCCTCCCAAGTAGCTGGAACTACAGGGGTGCACTCCCATGCTTGGCTAATTTTTTGTATTTTAATAGAGACGAGTTTTCACCATGTTGGCCAGGATGGTCTCGATCTCCTGACCCCATGATCCGCCCACCTTGGCCTCCTTCTGGCTGGGTGCATTGGCTCACGCCTGTAATCCCAAAGTGCTGGGATTACAGGCGTGAGCCAATGCACCCAGCCAGAAGGCATTATTCTATCTGAGTTAGAATATTTGCTTAGTTCTAACCACCTTGACATTATAATATGCTGATTCGCACCATCCAGGTCTCCCTGCTGCCTTCCCTCCTGACTTCAACCCTTCTCTTTTCTGCTGTTTTTCTCTCCTTCCCTACTCCTCTCATCTCTTTTTGTCTCTCGTTTAAAAAGAACAGTTGCATATTTCACATAGCATTTTACTTCGTCTTTCATGTATAGGATAGAAAAAGCAGGGACAGGCTGTGGTTGAAACTGCATTTTCTGCACCTGCAGTGTTTGCAGTACTAAAAACAAAATCTCGAGATGAAATTCACATAACTTAAAATGTACAATTTTAAAGTGAATAAGTCTACAGCATGTAGTGCATTTATAATGTTGTGTAAACACCACGTTTATCTTGTTCCTAAACATTTTCGTTCCAAGATAAAACCTCATATCAATCAAGCAATGTTTCCCAACTCCCCCTCCCTATAGCTCCTGGCCACCGATAATTGGCTTTTGATTTCCCTGGATTTACTTATTTTGCATGCTGCATACGAATGGCATCATACAATAAATGACCTTTTTGTTTGGCTTTTTTTCACTAACATAATCTTTTTGAGATTTCTCCATATTTTAGTAGGCATTAGTGCTATATTCCTTTGAAAGACTGAATAATACTCCATTGTATATATAAACAACACATATTTATTCAGGTAGTCTCTAGACAGGTTAGAATATACCCACAATTTAATTTTGTTGTTGTTGTTGTTGGGGGACAGAGTCTTGCTCTGTCGCCAGGTGCCAGGCTGGAGTGCAGTGGTGCGATCTCGGCTCACTGCAACCTCTGTCTCCCGGGTTCTAGCAATTCTCCTGCCTCAGCTTCCCAAGTAGCTGGGACTACAGGTGCACGCCACCATGCCCAGCTAGTTTTTGTATTTTTAGTAGAGACAGGGTTTCACCACGTTGACCAGGATGGTCTTGATCTCTTGACCTTGTGATCCACCCGTCTTGGCCTCCTGAAGTGCTGGGTTTACAAGCGTGAGCCACTGGGTGTGGCCCCACAATTTAATTTTTTTTTTGATGGTGAGATTTTTTTTTTTTATTGCATTTTAGGTTTTGGGGTACATGTGAAGGACATGCAAGATTGTTGCATAGGTACACACATGGTAGTGTGGTTTGCTGACTTCCTTCCCCTCACCTGTATCTGTCATTTCTCCCCATGCCATCTCCTCCCACCTCCCCACTCCCGTCCCTCCCCCATTTCCCCCCAACGGACCCCAATGTGTAGTGCTCCCCTCCCTGTGTCCATGTGTTTTCATTGTTCAACACCCGCCTATGAGTGAGAACATGTGGTGTTTGATTTTCTGCTCTTGTGTCAGTTTGCTGAGAATGATGGTTTCCAGGTTCATCCATGTCCCTACAAAGGACACGAACTCATCGTTTTTGATGGCTGCATAATATTCCATGGTGTATATGTACCACATTTTCCCTATCCAGTCTATCATCGATGGGCATTTGGGCTGGTTCCAGGTCTTTGCTATTGTAAACAGTGCTGCAATGAACATTCGTGTGCATGTGTCCTTATAGTAGAATGATTTATAATCCTTTGGATATATACCCAGTAAATTGCTTGCTTCCCTCTGTATCCAGAGATTGGAGTTCCATGCCGGAAACATGGGCTTCTGTCCTCAAGGCTGCTGCCGAGATGGGAGTAGGTGGGGCAGGGGTAAGGACAAAATGCCACAGAGCTCTCCTACCATTACAACATGAACGTTGTTTTCTCTTTGATTCATTGTTTACTAAGTTACTGTAAAACTTTTGGCTTATGCTTCAATTTCACTTACGGCTTTGTGCATTCACTCTCTTTTTTGAGTTTTTAATCTTCAAGAAATACTTAAATTTTGAAGATCTTTGGATACTTTCTAAAATAAATGAAATATCTTCTTGCCTCTCACTGATGATATTAGAAATATCTACTTTAAAGTCCTGGTGTGCTTAATTTCCTGACTGTTTCTTCCACTGTTCGCTGGATTTGCTACCTCTCTTTCATGGGTCGGGTGATTCCTGGCTCTGTGTTTAACTCTATGTGAATGATTTCCTGTGAGTCTATTTAGGACAATATTGTCTGTTACCCATCACTTACCTTGAGTGTTTGACCAAGAGGAAAGGCTACTACCAGGCTGGGAACTCTGCAGCATGTCCTCAGCACCTGCGGTGGTGAGTCTCAAGGGAGGTGAGCAGTGCACGCTTCCTCAGAGTGTGGGCTTCTTTCCCCCTAAGTGTCCCGGAGTTACTCCCATTACATTTTATTTAGCCCAAGTACCTGCATTTCTGCTCTGTCTAGCAAGTAGACATTGGTGATGGGTAGGATAGTCAACCTGTAACCTGTCTCATTGCCCTGAAAACCAGAATTCCACCCAGCGTGTCCCATCTACCTGAGTCCCTCCTGCTCCTGGTGCTTACTGATGAGTAAGGTGAGGGAGCATCCGGAATGCTTCTGTCTTTTGGCAGCTGGCCTCTCCCACTCATATTTTTGCCTAAGGTTTTCCTGGTCCATACTCAATTCATCTTCCAAAGAGTTCTTAGGTCTCCACCATCAGTACTTTCTTTCAGTGTGAGTGTGAACTTACTGTGAATATAATTTCTGCCATTACTGGGAACTTGAGAACAATGGAGGAATAAGTTGTAAAATATTCTTAATTTACCTTTGAGCTCTTTCTACCACTCTCTTTCCTACTTGGCCATATTTCCTGACAGCGCTGATAACATTTTCTACCTCTGTTCTCTTTGCAGAGATTGTTTTTCTCTATCTTCCCTTCAAATTTGCCCAAATATTATTCCCCTCTGCTTCTTTATCTGGGCGGAACAATGTGTACCTTAATATTTTCAATGCTCCTTTTATTTTTTCCTTGATACTGCTTCTCTTTGAGTGGAACTATAAGTGTGGCATAGGTTAACAAAGAGTTCACGAGAATGCTCTCAGAGAGAAGACAGCAAAGCAGACACACTGCTATGTTTTACAAATAAGGTTGCTCTCTAACACACTTAAGCATTCTTATCATAATTAACAATGGCAGATCTTGCCTGGCTGCAGCAACATTGAAATTTCCATTGGTTTTTAAAATGTTTTATGTTGAAACTCCCAAGACTCCCATATCTCCCACCTGAGTGCATATTAATATTTTCTGGCTATTGTATATTCACTTACACCTAGCATGTAATGTACTTCATACGTGTATGTTCTTGTGTTTATATAAATATCAATATAGATACCTAGAAACAAAATCTATGTCAAGTGTGGCTTTAATCAGACACATTCTTTTAAGCAGAAACTTTGGAAATACAATCAAAGCACAATCAACTAGAAGACTTTGATAAGGCTAAATTATGTCTTAGCTAGTTATTTGCTATTATTTTAAGTTTTAGAGTGGACTGATACTGCTTATGGCTTTTTTCATTCAGAAATGCAAAACAGTCTTTTATTTCAAATGAACAAGAGTGCTTGAGAATGAAGACTTCAGATAACATAGGATGACCTAAAGCAAAACCAAATTCTATCACCTTTCTTAAGTATGACCTTTTTCCAGTGTCCTAGAGTGAAGGATAAACCATCAGATAAGTCAGATTTTGTAATTTTGTTCAATGTAATAGACTAGTTTTTATCTTCTAGTTTGTTAACTGAATGTAAGCATTCTTTCTCTACTAATCAGTGAGCTGACTGAGAAGAGTCTGAGGCAATTCAAGTTGAGAACATATTGTCTTCTTTTTATCGCCTTGATGATTATATATCCCCCTAGAGAGAACCAGTTACTAAGTTCATTCCAACCTACTGAAAATGTATTTGAGTCTCAGTTTTCTTATTTCTAAAACAGCTGTACCAATTCATGAAGAAGACATAAAAATTCTAAATTTTATGTACCTGAACACCTTGCTTTAGAAAAATGACATAAAACTTTTCTAAAAGGGCAAATAGAAAAATCCACTATTATAGGTGGGAATTTTAACTTATTCTTTCAGTAATTAAAGGACGTGAATACAGAAAAGTATGAATATGAATATAGAAGACTGAAATAAGTTTACCCAAATTCACTTAATTGGCATTTGTAGAACTCTACCCTAACATCAGAATATACATTCATCTTACTATACTATGGAATATTTCCTGAGATATAAAACAAGTACCAATATGTTCAGGAGGATTGATGTCATTGACATGCTCTCTGACAACAATGAAATTAAATTATAAATTAATAAAGAAGGCTGGTGTGGTGGCAAACACCTGTGGTCCCAATGCTTTGCGAAGCCAAACATATTTTGTAACAATGAGATCCTCATTGCTTTTATATTACATAAACCATAAACTAAACATTGAGCCCAAGGATCCAATGAACAGAGTTAAGGTTTTATATTGCTTTTTGCAGACAAAACTGGTTCTAAGCATTCACTATCTACAATGATGTCTATCCATCTAGAAAATTAGGTGTTACAAAATATTCAACATTATAACATTGCTTGTCACAAAATGTATGATAATATCCACAGCAATAAGTTAAAGTGAAGAGGTGATTTCATAAAAGACTCCTAGGTTTGATAAATAAATTCAGTGAAGTCTCAGGTTTCAAAACTAATGCCATTAGGGCATTAACAAGATAGATAAAGTGTAATATGACAGTATTTTTCTGACTGATGCACCATGGCAGAAATGTCAATGAAAATATTGATCTGCCTTTGTTTATGGTTTTCAAATGTGTTTGTATATACATATACATGTTATTTGTATAACAGAAAAAATGCCACATGTGGTCAAATAACCTAAGTTAGAAAAGTTTCTATTTGCCAATGGAATTTGTCTTTCATCAATAGCAAATTATTTTTTATTTAAAGTGTCTCTTTTTGTAGAATTAATTTAAAAGTCTTTACAGGGATACTAGCAATAGTAGCACAAATGCTACCAGACATTCAAAGAATTGGCAACAATTCTACTGAAACTATTTCAAAAGGTCAAGAAGGAGGGAATCCTCCCTAACTCATTCAATGAATCCAGTATCATCCTGATACCAAAGCCAGAAAAGGATATAACAACAACAGCAACAAAAAGAAGGAAAACTACAGACCAATATCCTTGATGAACACAGAAACAAAACCTCAACAAAATGCCAGCAAACTGAGTCCAACAGCACATCAAAAAGAAAATTCACTGTGATCAAGTGGGTTTCATCTCAGGGATGCAAGAATGGTTTAGCACTCACAAGTCAATAAATGTGATTCACTGCATAAACAGACAAAAACCAAAAACCTATGATCATCTCAACAGATACAGGAAGAGCATTTGATAAAATCCAGTGTCACCTTATGATAAAAACCCCCAACAAATTAAATTAACCATAGAAGGAACATACCTGAAAATAATAAATGCCATGTATGACAAACCCACAGCCAACATTACACTGAACGGAAAAAGTTAAAAGCATTTCCCCTAAGAATTGAAATAAGACAAAGATTTCCACTTTCACTACTTTTATTCAACATAGTACTGGAAGTTCTAGTCAGAGCAATTGAGCAAGAGAAAAAAAAATACAGGGCATCCAAACTGGAAAAGAGGAAATCAAATTATCTCTGTTTGCTAATAATATAATCTTACGTCTAGAAAATCCCAAAGCTCCTTCAAAAGACTCCTAGGTTTGATAAATAAATTCAGTAAAGTTTCAGGTTACAAAACAAATAGACATGAATTGGTAGCACCACTATACACCAATAACAAACAATCTGAGGATCAAATCAAGAATTCAATATCAGTTACAATAGCCGCAAAAGTAAAAAATAAAAACCTAGGAATATACATAACCAAGAAGGTGAAATATCTCTACAAATAGAACTTTAAAACACTGATGAAAGAAATCGTAGATGACACAAATTAATGAAAAAAAAAAATACCATGCTCATGAACTAGAAGAATCAATTGTGAAAATGAACATACTGCTCAAAGAAACCTACAGATTCAATGCAATTTCTATCAAAATACTAATGTCATTTTTTGCAGAATTAGAAAAAATTCTAAAATTCATATACAAATATGGAAAAAAAAAAGGAGCCCAAATAACCAAACAATCCTAAGTAAAAAGAATAAATTTGGAGGCATCAAATTACCCAACTTCAAATAATTCTTAAAACCAACTGATCTTTGACAAAGCAGACAAAAACATACACTGGGGAAATGACATGTATTCAATAAATGGTGCTGGGAAATTTGGATAGCCACACATGGAAGAACAAAACTGAATCCCTGTATTTCACCAAATCCAAAAATTAACTCAAAATGGATTAAAGACTTAAATCTAAGTCCTGAAACCACAAATATTCTAGAATAAAATTTAAGAAAAACTGTTCTGGACTTTGGCCTAGGCAAAGAATTCATGGCTAAGACCCCCAAAGCAAATACAACAAAAACAAAAATAAATAAATGGGACCTAATTAAGCTAAAAGCTCCATACAGCAAAAGAAATAACAAAGAAACAGACACCTACAGAATGGGAGATAATATTCGCTACACATCCTACAAAGGACTAATATCCAGCAAGATATTCAAACAAATCCCTAAGATAAAAACCAATAATCCCATTAAAAAGTAGGAAAATGACATTAGCAGACATTTCTCAAAAGAAGATATACAAATAGCTAACAAAAATAGGTAAAAATGCTTTTCACTAATCATCAGGGAAGTGCAAATTAAAACCACAATGAGATACCACCTCACTCTAGGCAGAGTGGCCATTATTAAAAGTCAAAAACAGTAGATGCTGGCACAGATGGGTTGGAAAAGGAACACTTTTTCACTGCTAGTGGGAATGTAAACTAGTACAACTTCTATGGAAAACAGTATGGAGATTTCTCGAAGAACTAAAATTAGATCTACCATTCAATCCAGCAACCCCACTACTGAATATCTAACCAAAGGAGAATAAGTCACTATATCAAAAGGACACTTGCATGCATATATTTTTCACAGCCCAATTCAGTCACAAAAATACGGAATCAACCTAAATGCCCATCAACTAATGAGTGGATAAAGAAAATTGTGTGTGTGTGTGTATAGTATTATATATAATGTATATGTAATATATATATATATGTGAGTATATATATACACATGAACATGCACACATTTTCACTATCCACTCAGTTCATGGGCATTTAGGTTGACATATATCATATATATGTGGCTGAGTAGGTATGCATACACACACACACACACACACACACACACACACACACACACACACACACAAACCACAGAATACTACTCAGCCACAAACAAGAGTGAAATAACGTCTTTTGCAGCAACTTGAATGGAACTGGAGGTCAGTATCCTAAGTGAAGTAACCCAGGAACAGAAAACCAAACACCAAATGTTCTCACTTATAACTGGGAGCCAACCTATGGGTACGCAAAGACATAACAGAGTGGTATAATGGACATTGGAGACTCAGAAGATGGGGTGGAAGGGGGACGAGGGATGAAAAATTATCTATTGGGTACAATGTAAACTACTCAGGTGATGGCTACATTAAAAACCCAGACTTTATCACTATACAGTTCATCCATGTAACCAAAAACCACTTGTACCCTTAAAGCTATTGAAATTTAAAAAATTAAGAAATCAATCCATGTAATCCACTACATTAATGAAGAAAATCAAATGATCATGTCAATCAGTGGAGAAATAGCATTTAGCAAAGCTCAACATCCATTTATGATAAAAGTTCTCAGCAAATTAGCAATAGAAGGGAATTCCCCCAATTTGATAAACAACACACAAGAAAAACATCTAGCTAAGATTATATTTAATGGTGAATTACTGAATGTTTTTCCCCTATGACTGGTAGCAGAGTAAGGATGTCCACTTTTACCACTTCCATTAAACATTAGGTTTGAGGTCCGCTCAGTGAAATAACATAAGAAAAAAAAGATGTAACACTGGAAATGGGGATGTAAGACTGTCTGTATTTTCAGATAACCTCCTTGTATCTATAGTAAATCCAAAGGAATTTATGAAAAATACAAGAACAGTTAAATAAACTTATGTTTGTAAGATACATGGTCAGTATACAATATCCATTGTTGGTCTGTAAAACAACAATTAACAAATGGTAACTGAATTTTTAAAATACCATTCACAATAGAATAAAAAACCTAAGTAGTCATACATTTAATGAAAGGTACACAAGATCTCCGTACTCAAAACTACAAGACATTAATAAAAATATGACCTAAACAAATGGAGATATTTGTCATGTTCATAGTTTAGAAGGGTTACTATTGTTCAAATGTCACTTATTCCCCTTCCCCAAGCTGCTTTTTTAAAATAATACAAAATCCTAGAGTAAATTAGCTATAAACTAAGAGACTGATGAGTTGCCTACAATTGAAATATAAGAAAATATGGCATCTATTTTGGCTACATCTGATGTTGTTTTAATTTTTTTTAATTTCTGGTTTTTCTTTTTCTGTTTGTTTATTTCTTTTTCTTCCTGGGTCTTTTTCCAAATGGTGAAATTTGTCAGACAAGGCAGTTCAGATCATTATGCAATTGTACTTTACAACAGTATGACATGCTTTAAGGTATAAGTTTTCAGAAGATTCATTAATTCATTCATTTATTCAACAAATTATTATTGAGAACCTACTATGCACTAGCCATTGTTCTCTAGGCACTTGGATGTATGTATACCAGAAGACTTGAGGCCATGCCAAGACTGTACAAAACTGAAGTCAGTAAGTCAGAGACTAGGGTGTCTGGGTGCTTCCAGAGTTCCCACAATGAGAAACAATTTAGGACATATCAAATGTAATTAACATTTATTTAAAAAATGCATCCATAGTATTTATTAAGTACAAACCTACAGGTAAAATTGACAGCAATCCAACATGAAGGAGGAGTCAATCATTTATATACAAACTTTAGCGTTGTAAAACATCTTGCTTCCAATTTACTAAACAGGTTTTGGTGAGCATGTGGTACAACTGAAACACACACGTGGCTGGAGGGAGTGCCAAGTGGCAGAACCACTTTGCAAATCTGTTTGGAGTTTCTTATAAAGTTATATATACAGACACCATATGAACCAGCAATCCCGCTCTTAGGCATTTACCCAAGGGAGATGAAAAAGTCCATAAAAACAAAACTTGTTCACAAATGTTCTTAGCAGCTTTATCCATAATAACCCCAAACTGGTTATATCTCACAATTAAGGGGAATGAAAAAACATGGATGAAACTCAAAGACACTATGTGCAATGAAAGAATTCAGACGTAAAAAATACACACTTTATGAATCCATTTATAGCATATCCAAAAAAGATAAATCTACTCAATAGTGTCAACAGAGACCACTGATTGCCTTCAAGGGATATGGAAATGTTCTAGATCTTGTGGTAGTAGTTTCATGAGTCTATATATTTTTCAAAACTCATCAAACTGTACACTATAAATGGGTATATTTTATTGTATGTAAATTACACTTTAATAAAATTGATTTAAAATGAAAAAATCTAAAGCAGGTAGGAAAACAACCTTACCATATAAGATTTTCTATTTTGGACAACATCATTAAAGTAAATCAAAGTCCTGGAATAGCCACGGAGGATAAAATATTTACACCTCCCAAGAAAGGCAAATGCACGTTTTGAGTGGTAAGTTGGAAATAATCAAACGTTAAAATGCATAACATTTGAATGGCCTGATATTCCAGGAATATCAAAGGAGCTAAAGGGAAGAAAAGCTACATCTGACACAAATTCCTCAATGGCCACGAGTTACTTTACTCCTAGCCCCAAAGTGGAGGATGTTGGTCTCTCTGAAGCCCTGTGCACATTTGGGAAGGGAGCAACTATCCGCAGGACACAAAGGGACCCGAGACACAAAACCTTCTGTGTGGCCATGTGCAGAGGAACGGAGACAGGCCCTGATTTGTGTCTCCATCTGCTCTGGGCTGGCAAGAGCCTTAGTGAGAGAAGTGCTCAGCAGCCCAAATGTGGATATGATTTGTAAATAAAATAAAGTCAAGCAACTGCAAGCAAACAGTGTGTGTGGTGTGTCTTCTGCCCAAAATCAACCGTCGAGTCAGTGAAGGCTGGGTGTGTTAAGAAACCAAATGTCTCTGGGGTCAGTGTAGCATTCTGGTTTAAAAATCAAGGATCTTGGCCTTTGCTTTGAAAACGAAACTGTTCAATGTGCAAAAACGGACTTAACATAAATAACGCGGCAGCTCTTACAGAGAGGCCTCACCGATGCTGGTGGTCTCCAGACACTCACAGTCTGGGATTTCATGTGGCATTTCAAAACCACGAATCATTATAAGTCACATAAATCTGTCACATCACTTGAATTTGTGCTTCACCAAATCCCTGTCTAATTTTTCAAAGACTCTCTTTTGCCCAATGAAGTCGTTGCTCTCTGATCCAATGGGTTTGTCATATCACCCATTGTCACAGCTTGTATTTCTATTATGTGAATGAAAATTTTCCAGGAATGTTGAACAGAGTTCAATCTTGCTAATAGTTGGTACAATATTTAGGCAACCAAGTTACATTGGACATTGTTGTAAAACTCCTTTCTCACGAATTCACCTAAAGGAAGGCATGGTTGTTCCATATTGGTTACCATTGTTACCTTAAGTTACAATTTCAGAGCAGGCACAGCACAATCCAGTCCTCAGCTTCTGCTTGTGGGCTTCTCACCCAAGCTTCTTCCTGGAAACTCAGCTTCTCTTTACTTCCCTAGGGATTTATAAAAATCTCCTCGGGTTTGTTCTGTCCGTTTACCCATACTTCTCACTCCTCACTCCAACGACAAGTACTCCTTCCCCAGATTGTATTATCGCCTATTGCATTTAAATAATTTAATTATATTATTAAAATTATTTTATTAAAGCATCACACATGAAAGACATTAATATTATAAGGAAATGTTTGATTTTTAAGGGGAAGGGAGGAATTTTCCATATTCCACCTTCATATGTTTTAATCTCTCACCATGATCCCCCATCACCATGCATATTATTGTTTTATTAACTGGACCAGAAGTTAAAACCTTTTTGTTAAGAACTTAGATTCAACCCTTTCTTCTTGCCATCTTTTCATCAATAAGCCTTCAGATCGCAGAAAATCCACTCCGCGTGTGTTATGGTGGTGTCTCTCCCGTGTTTTCATACATGAGTTAACCGATCAGCTGCCACCTGGAGCTTGCCTTTCCTTCTCATTACTCTTGCCAGCCCCAGATCTCTTGCTACCAGGCACTTTTATCTCCCTCTGGGTTTCACTACCCTCTGCTTATCATCTGCTGGATTTTACTGTTACATGGTAGTGCCTATCACCCTACTGTGCACAAGCATCTCCCGCCAAGCACCGCTGTCCCCCTTGCCAAGGTACCAGTGCTGCTTAAGGTATAGAAAGAAGTGGAGGGAAGGTCTGACCCTATTTTGAGTTACACTGTGTTGGTAGTGACCTGATCTGTGACTCTCTGTGCTCCATTTCCTTAAGAGATTATACTGAACTGGCTCATCCTCTTTTCATTTATTGTCCCTTTGCATACCTGGCTTGGCTGAGTGACAGACAATCTGCTAAACTCAGAATGACCCTGCTCTTCCAGGCCCTGTCCTGACTTAGTACATTAAAAAAATATTAACGAAAGGAGCCTATTTTTTTGTTTCCTCTTTTCCTTTAAATGACCTCTCACTCAACGAGCTTCCTCTTAGTAAAACTGACATCTGGTTGAGCCACTGGACCATGTCTTGACACATATGAGCTCTGGGGGGGTCAAGGCAGCTTAGACTAAAACTGAGGCAGCCACTGTACCTCTCTCATCAATGAAACTTACAAACTTTTGTAAGGTTTTTCAACTCAAACATCTTATGAAATTAGTTGATAGAAAGATGAGTGATGCTCTGTTTTCTGAATACATCCAACCATTTCTAAACCTTGAATATTGATTTTTGCTCTGGAATTTGGTCCAGATATTTGATCATTCTGTTGGGAATTTTTTTCCTAAGAGAGATGAGAAATTTTCAAAATGATTTAGGTGTGGGGTAAACAATATCAGATTATGATAGGCTGCTATGTAAGAATCTGATTAAGAGGAGGGTTAAGATGTTTATAGCTGTCCAGGAGAGATGATGGAAGGTTGGACTCCAGTGGAAGCAATGAAAGTGGATAAAGGATCTAAGAAATTTAAGAGATATTTTGGAGATGTGATGTAGATTTCATGCACTTCAGGTGTCTTAGTAAGCTTGGGTTGCCATAACAAAATACTGTAGGCTGGATGGCATGAGCAACAGAAATTTATTGTCTCACAATTTTGGAGGCTGAAAGTTTGAGATCAGGGTGCCAGCAGGGTCAGGTTCTGGTGAGGGCTCTCTTCCTGGCTTGCAGATAGCTGCCTGCTTACTTTGTCTTCACATTTCAGAGAAAGAGGGAAGCTGTCTGATATCTCTTCTTGTAAGGGTGCTGATTCCACCCTTGGAACCCATCCTCATGAACTCATCTATACTTAATTACTTCTCAAAGGTCTCCTCTCTAAATACTACAACATTGGGAATTCGAGCCTCAACATATGAATTTTGGGGGGACACAATTTTGGCCGTAGCAGAAGGTGTATGCACACACACACTCACAACACACACACAAACACAAAGACACACAGAGTGTACACCTGGAGACACAGTGACCCAAGCGGCCACAAACTCTTCACCCATGTCCACTTGGGGAGAAGTTTCTGTCTAGGTTTGAAAATCAACATGGGTGATCTGCAGTGGTGATGTCTGCAGTTAAGATTTACACATAATTAGCAAGATAAGTTACTTACCTTCATCAGTCTCAGTTTTCCCATTAGAAGACTGAAATGATTAAAATGTACTCTGTAGAAGCTTAGAAGTTCAAGATGGTACATTCTGAGGGCCTGCCTGAGATCATGCTATATTTTAAGATAGAAATGGTTGTCAGATTTTAAAGCTGATGTTCTGCGTGTTTTCTGGAAAACAGAGTCAGAGAATAAGAATTTATTAGTGTTTATCCAACATTCTCTTCAAGTCAGTAGACATGAGTCACCAGAAGTATACTCTGCTTTTAAACGCTGGTGTTTTCTGTAACTTTAAAAATGGCTAAAACTCTGTATGTAGTCAGGAGTTATATGCATTGAGGACCAGCTCTGTGCCAGATACAGTGCTGAGGATTTGGGATTTAGCAGTAAGAAAAAAAAAGACCTGCTCTCAACCTCTCTGGAGCTCACTGTCTAATGTGAATACAGATTTTGAATCACTGGCTGTAAGTTAGAGGGCTGATGTGAAATGGAAGCCTGTGGTGGATGGGAGCAGGTAACCAGGAGAGCTAAACCAGTCTTGATGATCGGTCAAGTCATCTTTGAGGCAACAACCATCGGGCTGACACTTGAAGGAGGAACAAGAATGATGTAGGTGAAAATGGAGAAAGAAGCATATTCCAGGCGGAGAACAGTTTGGAGACACAAAAAATGTGGCTCCTTAGAGAAACTAATAGGAAAAGCGGTGGACTAGGAGTAGAGTGAGCAGGACTCAGTGGCCCAGGGCGAAGCCAGGGCAGCAGACAGAGGACAGAGTGTGGAGGGTCTTATAAACCTTACTAAGACTGTTGGATAGTTCTGAGGGCAAAAAATAGGAAACTAATGAAGAATTGCAATGAAATATCACACGGAGATTTTCTACCCTCTGGTCAAGGAATACTAGTAGTAAGAACTGTGACAGAGTAAAGGATACTAAGGGCATCCCAGAGAATAGTGACCACCATGAGTTCTGAGGGATTCCATCTCCTTCTTTAAGAAAATGCTGAGCAGTGACTCAGAGGCAGCTACCAAGAGGCATTGTAGTAAGAAATGGAAGGCAATTCTGTCCAGACATAAAGACATTTTTAGGCCTACAAATAAACAAGATTAACGCAACATCCTACGACACTAGGTCAATGGAGTGAAAATATGTCTATTGGTTAAAAATTATTATGTTGCAAATAATAGAAAACCCAGTACTCACTCTAGCTTAAGATTAATTAAATTAATTGGCTCAAATAATTGGAAGTCCAGGTGAGCTGAAGCTGGATTCCAGATCTGTGTCTCTGCATTTCTCTTAGCTGTACCCTTCCCTGTGCTGGCTACATTTTCTCCCGGTGGCAACGTGGCTAGGATGCCACACACACCACCACCCAGGAGAGAAGAGAGTGCTTCTTCCAGTGAGTGCGTACTGAAAGCAGAGAAGCTTATTTCTCAGAAAACCTGAGCAATTGTTTCCTCATATGATTCAAGTTGGATCCCATACTGATTTTTGAAACAATCCCTGTGATTGAGAGGGTGTCCTTGTGTTGAGTGGCTGAGACCCGAGCTCCTGTTCCGGTTAATGTGGCAAGCTCGACGGGACCCCCAGTGGACAGGTCGGGCTCACCCTCGCTGATGGGGGTCAGTGATCATCCCTTGGAACATCTGAGACGCATGGGGGAGAGATCGAACATAGATAAATCAGGATCCTGGTAGGAAAGAGAAATCGAGGAATAGATTCTTGGTAGAAACCAACAATCACTTACCCCTGGGATGGGCAAACTTTTTTCTGTAAAGGGACAGATAGTAAACATTTTAGGCTGTTGCAATTACTCCACTCTGCCTTTGTAACAGGAAATCAGTTGTACAGACAACATGTAAATGAATAAGCATGGTTTTGTTCCAGTAAAACTTTATTTATAAAAATAGATCAAATGTGGCTTCCAGGCCAAAAGTTATTGAATCTTGATTCATTGTATCCTATATTAATCAGCACATTTTAGCTTTCTCCTCTGGATTATTTTCCATCTGAAAATGATCTTCTTGTGAATTTTCTTGTTGCGAATTTTTACCTTATTTCATTCATGTATAAAATTGCTGGGGGCAGGGTGCAAATGGCAATGAGTGGTTACAAGATAGCAAGATAAAGCATGTATTATATTCCTGAGTCCTGCACTCCGTGGGTAGACTCCCATAGGGATGGTTGTTTTGTCATGCTGTGACATTTTCAGATGGTGTTATTTGAAAAGCTTTAAACTTAATCCAAATAAAGAATGCAGACCTCATTTCATATTCATTGCCTTGCACACTAACGGAGCTTTAGAAATTTTGCTAAATGTGGACTTGGACATGAGTCATATGATTTTTACTAGTGGAGTCATAGCTAAATTAGAAAGACAAGACACAAAGACATTAAGGGACATTAAAGGTGACAAATATGATGTATTACTGGGACTGAGGAGCCAACGTTTGTATGCTCTTCCTGGTCTTTGTCAATTTTGGAATCAAGATTGGGAAATTAAATTCCAAGAGGGGAAAGAGAAGGATTTACTTTCAAGTTGCAAGGAGCAAAGAAAGAGTAAATACTTTCTCACTGAGCACGATACTGCTCATTTTCTGGCATCGTGTTTGACAAGAAGTGATTTCTGACTCACTTGCAAAATAATCTGTTCAGATTTTAACTGAAGAGACTTGGATGAAGTCAGGAGTTGCAAAATGGACGCTTGGAATCAGAAAAGCCACAGAAACCAGGGAGCAAAAAATGGGGTGGGTGGAAAAGGAAGCTTAAGGCAGAAAACTGCAAATACCAAAAAAATGTTACATATAAGAGATGCAATGATACTGATCAATCATGAGACATCACCACTGGCTGAAAGGAAACAGGTGGGGTGTGTCACTCCAAGTTATTTTTGTGAGTCTGAAAGGCAGCAATTAAGTATGGAGGAATAAGTCACATTTGCAAAAACTAAGAAATTATATTTGTGTAGTTTCTGAACCCACTGGCAAGTTTAGATTTGACAGAATACTGCGGAACTGGTACCTTTGGTTGGATAATCATGAGGAAGATTTATCAATCCAAATTGCCTTGATCGAATCTTTGTTTATCCCTAACACTGCAAAGGTTTCTTTTTTCTTTTTTCCTTTTAGCAATACAAATAATTGGAAGTTTGGTATCAGTCCTCAAAAATCTTTCTTTGTGCTCTTGTCAAATTTAAATGTTTGCTAAAATGCATCATGAATAGAAAGCGGTGGAAGGCTTGCAGCCTTCTATGAATAACCAAGTAAAGATTATAATTCAGAATAACATTGAAAAACAACTTAACAAGAGGATAGAAGTGAGACTATAGCATCAATTGTCCTTGCTGTGAAACAGATAGAGCTGGACTAATAAAATTTCTACTCAGGCTTCTGCTTAAGACAAACCCCAAAAACTTTTTGTAAAAATAACACTGTCCCATAAGCAAACCCAAACTTATGGGACAGTGTTACCTTCAAAAAAAAAAATTTTTTTTTTTTTGAGACAGTCTTGCTCTGTGCCCAAGCTGGAGTGTGGTGGCACAATCTCAGCTCACTACAAACTCTGCCTCCTGAGTTCAAACAATTCTCCTGCCTCAGCCTCCACAGTAGGTGGGATTACAGGCGTGCACCACCACGCTCAGCTAATTTTTGTATTTTTAGTAGAGACAGGGTTTCGCCATGTTGGCCAGGCTGGCCTTGATGACCTCATGATCCGCCCACCTCAGCCTCCCAAAGTGCTGGGATTACAGGTATGAACCACCGCGCCTGGCCACAAAAAACTTTTTAAAACACCTTTATTCACTCCTGGCTTCCCATTATTTGTCTCAAGTCTCAGAGACACATGGCCTAAAGTAATAAGAAAATAGAACAAACATCCCTCTGAAAATCCTTTGTGTTCTGTGGGGCAAGAAATTTATTCTTCCTAACACACCCTCATTCTATGCTCCTGAAAATATTTTTAAAAAATAAATTCAGGGGCTGGGTACAGCGGCTCACACCTGTAATCCTACCACTTTGGAAGGCCGAATGGGCAGATCACTTGAGGTCAGGAGTTTGAAACCAGCCTGGCCAATATGGTGAAACCTTGTCTCAACTAAAAATACGAAACAATTAGCTGGGCATGGTGGCATGTGCCTGTCATCCAGCTACTTGGGAGGCTGAGGCAGGAGAACTGCTTGAACCCGGGAGGTGGAGGTTGCAGTGAGCCGAGATCGTGCTACTGCACTCCAGCCTGGGCGACAGAGCAAGACTCCGTCTCAAATAAAATAAATAAATTCAGGGAAATAGCTGGGCTGCACAGGGAAAGCTGGAGTGACCTGCTCTATCAGGAGGTGCCATCTCTCAGGGTAAAGCAGGAATTAAATCAGGAAGAATCTCAAGAGCTGTGTATTCCAGGGATTTTTTGTTTTGTGAGTACTCCCTCAGTTCAGAAACCCGAGAACCAAGAGATAAGGAATGGAACAGGGTGCTCTCACAGAAGAACAGAAAAATACACTTGAAAACCTGTTGGAAGCCAGAAATTAGACTCGAGCATAAAAATACTTCATAAGCTCTAGAGTTTGGAAGTGCATTAACCATAACACAGTGTATAGATAATAAGACCAAGATCCACCCTTTCCCCTAATCTCCATGTGAGAATTGAGTCTGGATGGGTTTTTCTTGTTCAAGGATGTGAAGAGCCCAAAATCTCCAAAAGTTTAACAATGAGTGCATCAAAACTATTCTCTAGCACAATCTATAAGGACAGCATTTTCATGACTGCGAGGAAGCATCTGAATATTATCTAATGCAGAATCCATGTGAAAATGCAGACAACTGTTTAGCTTTCACAGCTTGGTTAAATACGCCATACCCTGCATGCCTCATCATAAAGACTGAAGAGACTGAGATAAAGGCTTGAGTTTGAGCAATAAAATTTGAGAAAGAGAAGAAGATGGAATTGCTTTCAAGATATAGAAACTGGGATATAGACGGTCTGCAAGAAATTAAGGACATAGTAGAATTAAAATTAGCCTCCAGGGCAGCACAGAACAATAAAAAACGATGCTGTAGAGGGAAATTCGCAAATTTCCCAGGAAGGACATGGCTCCAGTATACTTCTTTAGCTTTTAGCCACTCACCCCTTGCTCCCTAGCCTTCAATCACAGGTTTTCTTTTCTTTTCTCAGAGACATCAAGCTTTTCCCCTCCAGGTCCTGTCATTACTTCTGGCTTGAATGTATTCCTCCCTTTGGTTCACTAGGCTGGGTTTGAATCCCAGCTCAGGCAATTTGCCTGAGCTCTTGGAGACTCTTTCTCCTTATCTGTAAACCCAATTAATACCGTATCTTCTTCACTCTGCTGTCATGAGACTTAAAGGAGAAATAGCCCTTTTAGTGATTATCTTGCACACAAGACTAATAATAAGCTCCAAAATACCAACTGTTTGCCTTTTTTTGTTTGTTTTTATATGTTTTGTACCTAAAAGACATAGCAAATGTTATAAAAGTTAAAATGGAAGCTATAGAAGAACATTTCTAATTTGTGTGTGTGTGCAGTGAGAACACTTACAATCTATGCTCCTAGCAGATTTGAAGTATACAGTATTAGCAAATTTCAGGTATACAATATTTGTAAATTTCAGGTATACAATGTCCTATGGAAGGACATCTTCTGAGCCAAAAAAAAAAAAAAAAAGGATTATTCATGCAGAATAATGCTCAGTGCGTTTCACTCAAGTTTACACACCAAGACACAATCTATAAAACTCTTTATATAGATGAAGAAAATTTCAACTTCTGTATGAGAAAATAGTTTTAAAAGTAATCCATCAGTAGATAAGTAAAAATTAGGCTGATTTACCAAACTTCTTGGTGCAGCCTTAAATGCCAGAGGACAACAAAGAACCTGAAAGCAATTCTGAGAAGGAAAGACTGTGATCCAAGGATGTAGTGTTAAGCTGTGCTTTGTGTAAAGGCAACACAAATACACCCTCAAAAGAAAGGACTCAGAAAATACTAGGCATATACACTCCCTGGAAAATAGTTCCTTGAAGAAGTATTGCAACCAACTGTAAGCTCAGAATCAGATGTTTGAGGCTGGGAAAAATAATCATAAAAGTATTGGCAATGTGCACTGAAACAAGTTAGACTGAAGAGAGATCCAAATAATTGTAAACCTGTCATAAAACTGAATGCAAATGACCATTATCCTCACAAAAGAAGATAAAATATTTTAATGAAAAGTGATATGAATAATCTCAATCCATAAAACCATATTACATTAACAAAGACCAAGATGTGAATGGGGAAAAGAAAATGTAAATCTTTGTTAAATATTTTGCTTATATTAGGGTGACTGAAAAAACACAAGTTTCTTTTCTTTTTTTTTTTTTTTTTGGAGACGGAGTCTCACTCTGTCATCCAGGCTGGACTATAATGTCATGATCTCAGCTCACTGCGACCTCTGCCTCCTGGATTCAAGCAATTCTCTTGCCTCAACCTCCTGAGTAGCTGGGATTACAGGTGTCTGCCACCACACCTGGTTAATTTTGTTGTATTTTTAGTAGAGACGGGGTTTCACCATGTTGGTCAGGCTGGTCTCAAACTCCTGACCTCGTGATCTGCCTGCCTCAGCCTCCCAAAGTGCTGGGATTACAGGCTTGAGCCACTGTGCCCGGCCCAAGTTTCTTAATTCTAATAATTTGCAAACTGATAGGTTAAGAGTATATTTTAAAAGCCTAAAGATAATTCATCAGAGAAAAGGAAAAAAAAATTTTTAAGGAAAGCTTTGTCTGCTTGAGAAAAAAGAAAATAAAAAGAAATCTCAAGGCATAGACCAAATATAGTAACTAGTAATGAGATAAACTCAATTATTCTAGAAGAGATCCTCAAATTTGTATGTTAATAAAGCAAAGTCCAGTTAATCTTCTATTTACTGAAGACATACCTAAACCAAATTAATATAAAAATGTAACAAGTCAAATGCAAGCAAAAAGGAAAAACATGAATTATAATATTAGTAGAGGACTACGTAGAATTTAAAAATGAGAGCATCACATGAGACTGAGATGAAGGACACTATTTGTGTGTGTCAAAACTAGGAGTTCGTGTCATGATAGAGCACCAATTAACCTTTCTGTGCGAAAACCAGTGCTTAAAATACATGTAAAGCTAAAACTCTTAGAAGTGCAAGGAGAAATTTATAGAGGCATGCATATCTCAAAGTAATTAAAGAATAAGGTTTGGGATGCTGAGGTGGGTGGATCATGAGGTCAGGAGTTCGAGACCAGCCTGGTCAACATGGTGAAACCCTGTCTCTAAAATACAAAATTAGCCAGGCATGGTGGCACATGCCTGTAATCCCAGCTACTCAGAAGACTGAGGCAGGAGAATTGCTTGAACCCGGGAGGTGGAGGTTGCAATGAGCCAAGATCGTGCCACTGCACTCCAGTCTGGGAGACAGAGGGAAACTCTGTCTCAAAAAAAAAAAAAAAAAAAGAATAATGAATAACTTCGAAAATTATTATTAATAAAAGCAATAAGGTTTAAGAACTTTGAATTCTACAAAAAGTGAGTATACCCCCTCCCAGAAAAACAGAACTTTTTAAAAAAGTTATATATTAAGCAACAAATAAAATCTCCAGCTTCAAAACATAGATATAAAATAAATATAAGAAAAGAAGGTTTTCCCTGTTTACCACTAAGAATTATTTAGAAAATATAGTGGAGGGCCAGGGCGTGGTGGTTCATGCCTGTATTCCCAGCACTTTGGGAGTCTGAGGCAGGCAGATCATGAGGTCAAGAGATAGAGACCATCTTGGCCAATTTGGTGAAATCCCATCTCTACTAAAAATACAAAAAATTAGCTGGGTATGGTGGCGCGCACCTGTAGTCTCAGCTACTCAGGAGGCTGAAGTGGGTGGGAGGGAGGAAGGGTGGAAGGGAGGGAGGGAGGGAGGGAGGAAGGAAGGAAGGAAGGAAGGAAGGAAGGAGACAGAGTGGAAAAAAATCTCAATCACTAAAGCAATCACAACTATAAACTGCCTGGGAATAAGCTTCAAAATAAAAGTATAGTTGAAAAAAAAACAACAATAAAATTTACTGACAAGCTTAGAATGAAATGGAAATCCATGGAGAAGCACATCCTGTTCAAGAGATAGCAGGATCTACTAGTGAGAAGATATTTGTTCTCCCCTCAAGTCCTGAATTTCAACGCAATTACAAATAAAATTGAAATGGGATTCAGGAGAAACCTATATTTCCTCTTTGGGGAAAAATGTGAAAATAGTGAAACAAGAAAACTGTGACATGAAAGAGGAATTTAAAAAGTGTAACGCTATTGAGAATGTCCGAAGAAAATCTAACAAGTGCTTCCCGACTGAAAGTTACTATAGAGGCAAACAAAGTATGTAGGGAATAGAGGCACCTTCAGAAGAAGAGTATGGGATGATGGTTCTAAGTGTGGTCCCAAGACCAGCAGCTGAGGCATCACCTTGACACTTGTTAGAAATGCAGATTCTCAGGGCCTGGTGCCATGGCTCATGCCTGTAATCACAGTACTTTGGGAGGCCAAGGTGGGCAGATCACCTGAGGTCGGGATTTCGAGACCAGCCTGATCAACATGGAGAAACCCCATCTTTGCTGAAAATACAAAATTAGCTAGGTATGGTGATGCATACCTGTGATCCCAGCTACTCGGAGGCTGAGGATGGAGAATCGCTTGAACCTGGCACGTCGAGGTTGCAGTGAGCTGAGGTCTCGCCATTGCACTCCAGCCTGGGCAACAAGAGCAATCCTCTTTTTTTTTTTAAAAAAAAAAAAAAAAAAGAAAGAAAGAAAGAAAGGAAAAGAAATGCAAATTCTCAGGCCCCACCCCAGCCGTACTGAAGGTGGGGCCCAGGAATCTGTGTTTTAATGTACTCTTTAGAAAATTGCACAGTGAAGTTTGAGAACCACTCATCTGTATGTAGAACACTCGTTTATGCAGAAACTTAGTCTCACAGTTATGATGATGCAATGGAAAATAAGAGAATGAAAATAATTACAGATGACAGAATCAAGAGGATGCAAGAGTAAAGGGCATCTCCTATTAGTGCAGACTAAAAAGTTAAGGACTGAGAAGTTACTTAACAGGAGTCCCGGGTCTGGGTCCTTACTCTGTGACATCACAGCCAGGTGAGCCTAGACCTGTTGCTTCATGCTTCACCTCACTTGTGGCCCGCATTCCTTAGATCCCTTGTCTTTGTGATGCTGGGTGGAACATGGTGACATGGGAAGTCCCTTTTCATCCGAAAATGCTTCTGAACTTATAATAAAATTGTACATTCACAAAACTCAGCTGGAAGTGTAGAAAAGATCCAGCTTTATTTTTTTCTGTAATTTAACTTAGTTTCCATCTCAATACTGCCTTTCTCCTGCTGGTGGAAAATAGAACTTCATCATTTCCTAGAAAATCTATTTCAGTACAAATCACTTAATTCTAGATCTCAGACCCTCCTCTGTCCTTGGTGTCAATGAAGTCCTGAAGACTGCACGAAGAACCATATGGGGCTAGGGTGGAGACGCATCTCGCCCAGAGCCTTCATCTGTCCTAAGCATGGCATCCACTGGAATGTTCTATGCTTCCTGGACAGGGACAAACTCCTTGTGGGTGTCTGTTGTTTTAATGATCCCATCCAGCCTCCAGCTACACAGTCCATGCTATTTTCTGCTACAGCATCTTCTCCTACTGGCAATGAGATCCCTTTAAATCCACAACCTTAACCCAGCGAACTTCAGTGCCTCTCATTTCACCTGGGGACCACAGGACTCTGAGAGGCTGTTTGAGATACTCTCCGCACCTTGCATCCCACAAAACCATCTGTCCTCTTTCTGCTTTTTCATGGTTGTTGGGGTTGCCTGAAAGGTTGCATTTGACTGTTAAGTGCTGTTCAGTTTCTGATCCACATAGATGTTTACATGGTTTTGGGGCTCAGATACCTGTTTTTCAATTCAAAGGAATGTCCCCCCAGCCCAAGTTTCTAGAAGTAAAAAAGATCCTTTGAAATTGAAAACTCATCAGGCAAGTTAAATTCTAGACTTGACACAATTGAAGAAAGAATTCTTGAATTAGAAGATGATACTAAGAAAATAACTTAGAATAAAGCATCAAAGTCACTTGAAAACAAGAAAAGTTATAATGAAAGAAAGGTGACGGAGAGGTTTTAACGTGTAGCTAATAAACGCTATTGTATAAGGAAGAGATAGGACCACCAAGAAATAGCATTCAATGAAATATGCTTTGTTGATCAACAAATTACAGATTTTTGTAAATGTTCCATGCATCCTACAAAAATGTGTACTCTGCAGTTGCTAGGTACAGTATTCTGCATATGCCCATTAGGTCAGGGTAGTTGCTACTGTCCCTCAAATAGCCTGTATCCTTATTAACTCTTGACCTGCTTGTTCTAGGACTGTGACGTACATGTGCTTTTTCTCCCATACGGCAGCATAGAAATCCAGAATTTTCTCTTTCTGATGAACTCAAATATTTGTCATGATGAATTGGCCCTCTGTATTCTTAATAGTACTTTTTGTCTAAAAGAAGACAAAAATTAATATAGCAACACCAGTTTTCTTTTGGTGTTTTGCTTGCTGCATCTTTTTCCAGCTGCCTACTTTCAACCTGCCTGTGTCCTTCCGGTTGGATTGAAGTCATTTAAATATCTTGAAGCTTTTAGTATAATAATCTTTGATTTTCAACTGGAACATTTAGTCCACTTACAATTAGTGATTATTGATGAATTCGAATTTCAAACTGCCATCTTAACTATATGTTATTTGTCTTGTTCTATTTATTCCATTTTAATCCTTGTTTTATCTTGGAGACAAGAGTTAGTGGTTACTCTACAGATGACATCACATGTTTATAATTTATCAAAATCTAATATTGATTGTCCTGGACAAGGCAAAAACTACTTTTATCCTTTGACTCATATCCCATTATTGTCATGCATTTTGATTCTTTCCAAAATTTGAAACTCACCAAATCACTGTTAATATTTATTGATAATGTCAATATTTATGTAAATTTACCCACATACTTAGATATCCTTTATCATTAAGAAGTTTTCCACATTCACATTCAAATATCTACGGATCTGTTATATGTTCCTTTGGGACAAATGGATGAGGAAATGGGGCTTCCAAATTTTTAACAATGTTTCACAATCTCTTTGGTTTGCAGTCTGTATCACTGTAGGCATTTCCTGAATGAAAAGTCAAAAGCCCGCAGTCTGGTGCGTGCTATGACAATGGGCCACCAGAGTAGTAATTAGAATGACTCAGAAAATGAAGTATGTAGGCTGGCTTCATCTGGAATTGTTTGATTTATTTTAACATGATCCCACCCTCAGCCACTTCATATATCCTAATTACAGTTCTAAATTAAAATGAATGTTCTCTTTCTGTGGCCCTCCTCTGAAATGACTGGAAAAATTCTGGCCATGGCAAGTCCAATGGCAAGAATTACGTAAGTGAAATAAGCCAGTTGGCTCAAATATTTGACTGAAATGCAATATTCTGCAGGGATTCTAAGTGCCATAACTCGCTCGGTTTCAGCAGAGATGGTTAAACAAGCAGGGTTGCTAGTGAAGGTAGAAGGTGGCCCACTTGTGAGGGCAAGGAAGCCTTTCTGAGGTTGAGCAAATTATGTGAGCTGATGCCTTCCAGCAATTAGTCCTTTTGGAATCCCAGGACTGAGAGCCCAGGGATAAGGTTCCATTTTGCCAGATAATGACAGTAAATAGAATGTTTGGGACATCTTCTTTCCCTTGTCACTTGGAGAGTTCTGTGAGGTTTTTCTGGGCTCCATGTGTCCATGGCTACAGAGCAGTTTACTTCCCTGCTTCCCCTCTGATTTCTCATAAGTGCCTTCCCCACTTTCAAGCTTAAAATGGGAAAACGTTTTGGGGTCATGAAGATTCCAAGCGCATTCTTAGGCCTTGTCCAATATGATGTTTGTTACTGCAGAGATAATCTTCTGGCCATCCCTGGACCCCTGGCCATGGTTAAGGGAAGATCATGGTACTTTTTCAGTATGGTGATTTTTCTCCCCTCTTTCAGTATAGATTCTGTGACTGTTTAAATCTGTCTGTCTGGTTCTGATCCACCAACTCCTACAGACTGGTTGCTATTAAAAACTCATTTTTATGTGGCACATATACACCATGGAATACTATGCAGCCATAAAAAAGGATGAGCTCATGTCGTTTGCAGGGACATGGGTGAAGCTGGAAACCATCATTCTCAGCAAACTAAAACAAGAACAGAAAAACAAACATGCATGTTCTCACTCATAAGTGGGGGTTGAGCAATGAGAACACATGGACACAGGGAGGGAAACATCACACATGGTGACCTGTCTGGGCTGAAGGGCCAGGGGAGGCATAACATTAAGAGAAATACCTAATGTAGATGACGGGTTGATGGGTGCAGCAAACCGCCATGGCAAGTATATACCTATATAACAAACCTGCACGTTCTGTACATGTACCCCGGAACTTAAAGTATAATAAAAACAAACAAACAAACAAACAATAAACAAAAAACTCATTTCTACAGTAACACGTCTTCCACTCATGACAGCATGTGGATGCAGAGAAAAGTCTCAAATACAAAGGTGTAAGCTCTAGTCTTCCCTGTTTTCTTTCATCTCTGCACTGCACAGAGACCTAGAAGAATTTAGATCTTATCCACAAGTAAAGACTGTGGTACAAAGGCAAGATATGCATTGTTATTTACTGTTAAATTAAGTTTAGACCAAAAGCTGCCTCCTTCCATATTTTAAGTTTGGCTTCAAGATTCCTCTGGACATAGAGAACTGTAACCTAACTGGATGTGTAAACAGACTGTAACCTACACTTGTGCCAGTCACTGAATTTTGGCCAATCAAAGGTGGCCAACTGTTCAAATTAGATTCAAATAAGGCAAACACAGAGCTATTGCCAATCCGGCTGTTTCTGTGCCTCACTTGCTGTATGTCACTTTCCTTTTTCTGTACATCAACCTTCTCATCTCTAATTTTCTATAACCCTTGTTTCTTAGGGCTACAGAGTTAGTAAATAAAAAATGTAGGACACCCTTGTATTGCGTGAGACATACGTCTCCTAAACAAATGACTCAGTGTTTATTTAAAACTTAAATTTAGCTGCGCACCCTCTATGTTACCAGGTAATGACTTTCTTTGGAGTCTTGTTGCACTGCCTTCTATTACTGACTATCTGTTGTGTGTTTTATGTTTTGCTCTACAAGTCTCTAAACTCTTGAGAATTGCCTCTAGTTCCTAACTGCACTTGATTCAGAGTGGAATTTGTATTATGACTGAATTAGCATAAGATTAATTTGGTTTAACATGGATTCCTTCCTATCACTCTAGACAACAGGTTTAAAGTTGTCAAGAGTATTAGAGGACCCAGCCAATAGGATCTAAGGATGTGCAGGTAGGGCCCCATTTCCTAGGTATCTGTTTTCAGAAATGCTGCCGCAAGCAATGCGTCTTCTTTTAAATCAGCAGGTGTAGCAGCAAGGTTTAGATCAGTGCACTCCAAAAGAAATATTATGTGAACTTAGCATTTAATTTTAAATTTTCCTAGTAGCCAAATTTTAAAAACAAGAAGAAATAGATAAAATTAATTGTAATTGTGTATTTAACTCAATATATTCAATATTGCCATTTAACAGAGTCCATATAAAACTATTAATAAAATATTTTACAGCTTTTTCATACTGAACCTTTAAAATCCAGTGTATATACATTTGTTGGACTTCTCAATTAGTGCTAAATTTCATCAGAAATACTCGGTTGGTATTTATTTTTCATGAAATGTCATAGAAGTAGATTGAGACATACCCAAGTTAAAAAAAATGCTTCAAAGTTTCACAGTAATTTAATTGATATAGTTTTATATTTAAATTTAATTTCATTAATAGTAAATAACAAAATTAAATTCTTTATTCCCAGCTAGCCACATTTCAAGGACTCAGTAGCCACAGCACAGCCCTAGTGACTAGAACTTCTTCTAGAATCCTCTTAACCCAACCAAACAATCCAAATAAAACAAAACTACAAGCAACAATATCTCCCCAGCGTCTGGTCAATAGCATTCTAATTCCCTCCAGTGTCCAGTAATTCCTCTTTGCTGCCATAGCAAATCTCCCCCGAGCATTTTTTTTTTCCTGTGACAAAATCACACTATGTAGTTTTACTTGAAAGCCACCATTTCAAGTAAGAGACCTAACACCATCCATACTGTGTGAATTTCTTGATTTTCCCGGTTGCCTTGTAGATGACGTTTTCATGAGGGAAGCCCATTCCAGCATCCTCCTAAAGACACGTTACATCCTCAGCCATCTGAAACTATCTGAACCAGTCTGAAAATGTGAATGCCAGAACCTCCCCCGCAGTCCAAACAGTTTGTGGACTATGTCTAAATAGTCTGTTGCGCTAACCACAACTGAGGAATTTATTAGAGCATTAAAGTACTGTAACCAACATGTTGTCATTCAGAGGCTTGCAGGAGGCGTGGAGTATTCTGAAAGCTAGACACTGGGGCTCTGGCGAGACTCCAGGCAGAGTGTCAGGATCCTGGGATCAAAAGGTGATTGAGAGACGTCTAATTGAGCAGTGCCGCCCTGATATTTGTGGTTTCCTTTCCAGCAGTGGAATTTGCTGCAGATCTTTGAACAGCTCCACAGCCAGCTCTGGGGCCCTGCGGGAAGAGGCCAGGGTGTATTCCTGGCAATTACAAATAGTGGGGGTTGGGCACTTGTCTGCATGTCTCTGGGACTAGACTTGTCATTTTTAATTGTCTTTACCCAGAACAGGACCTTCTAACCAGTAGCTGGGATCTCCCAGTGCTGCTTAATTTTTACTTAAGGCTGATGTGAGCGCTCGAAAAATTTAATAGGAAGAATAGCAAAAGGATGGTGAAAAAATGCAGAAGTGTACATTCAAGAAAAAGTTTACAAACTGTTATCACGGCCATGCATTACTTAACAATGGGGATACCTTGTGAGAAATTCGTAGTTAGGCAATTCCATCATCATGAGAACATCATAGAGTATACTTACACAAACTTAGATGGCACAGCTTACTAGGATTTTTTTTTCTCCTGTATCACTTTATTATTAACTTCATTTAAAAATTGAGAAAACAGCCTTAAAAAATGTAAATAGTTGCCCTAACATAGGCTATATGGTATAGCCTGTTGCTCCTAGGCTACAAACCTGAACAGTGTATTACTGAATACACCAGGCAATTGTAACACAATGGTAAGTATTTGTGCTTCTAAACACAGAGAAGGTAACAGTAAAAACACAGTATTATAATCTTATGGGACCACCATTGTATATGTGGTGAATTGTTGGCCTAAATGATGTTATATGGCATGTGATTGTCTAAATGTTAAACCATTAATCATCCAACTCATTTTATGTATAATTTGTGTTTTGGTCATTTCCTCTGATGTCTTATGCAAATACATCTCTTTAAAGTACTTCCTTGTACTTGATTAATTTCCCAGAGTGTTAATATGTTTCCACTGTATATTTTCTCATGCTTAATATTATACATAAAGGTGGCAGGGGACATAAGGGAAAGAGAAAAGATAAAGTGACTTAATTCTTTCCTTTAAGCCTGGAAAATATTGGAGTCTTGATGAAGGGAAAAACATTTGTTTGTCATTCAATCAATATTAATTGAGCACTTAGTATGTGTGGGACATGAGAGGTACAAAAAGGTGGTAGGCAGTGGATCATTATGGAAATTCCGGCTTCACTACTAGTTACGTGACATTAGGACAATTATTTACATTTCTTAAGGCTGTTTCCTCAATTTTTAAATGAAGTTAATAATAAAATGATACAGGAAAAAATATGTAGATTACTAATAAATTGGGTCTATTATAATCACAGTTATTAAAGATGAGTCATCACCTCCAATCATTGGTAGACTTTTTTTGTTTTGCCAATTTGGGTTGCCAGAAATATGCTGTTATACCTAGACCACAGGGCATCATTATTTACATTTGGTGGGGATCGTTCATTGGCTAGCTTACGTTCCCCTCTTTTTTGAGGTTCAAATGCCTACATTTCTTGCCTAAGTCAAAAGTTACTCTTATAAAAAGAAATATACCTTTAGATCCCCAAGGGAAGAAGATAATGTGACCCAGGAAAACCGTCCTTGTTGTAAAAATCAGCATTTTAAAATGAACCATGTAGAAATCCAGCCACAGAATCCTAACATTAGGGAAACACAGGGGTGGTAGACATGACACAGAATTAAGTTCCTGCTTTCAGGTAGCAACATGAGGAGGATACAGGCATGTTGGGGTCACTTGAGATCTCTTCTGAAATTTATTCCACAGGTCACTGTGAAATTCAAAGATACTTAATTTTATTTTAAATGTTTTTGCTGCCTTGAGACATTTGATCTTATTTGTATATAAAGCCATCCCAGCTTTACATACGGCTACCTTATATATAAATTCTGAAATTAACTTTCAACTTACGCAATTACATCATTCTTAAATAATGATAACTCTACCTTTTTATTTTCATTACGTACTCTTTCATCATGTTTTTTTCTGTGTAATTCATTAAATAAAAGTTCTAAAACCTTCCCCAGCAATTATTTCTTCCTGATTTTCACTGGAATAGCTTTATACGTTAATAATTTTATGTTACGTTTAATGCTGTCTTTAGGTAAATACTCACTACTGATTTTAAGAACTTTTACTTTTTTAGCATTTTTATTTGGAATGAGACTTAACAAGAGTGATCGACATTGACTTTACAAAACCAGATTTGGTTTTATTAGTCATTTCCAGGGGTTTTTCTTTCCATATATTATTAATTTTATCTTTATTCTTTTAATTCTCCTCTCCAGCTTTCTCTATGCTTATTTTGATTTTCTTAAATAATAATTTTATTCAGATATTCACTTATTATAAAGTTCGCTCACATCAAGTGTAGAATTCAATGGTTGTTACTATATTCACAGATATGTGCAGCAATCACTATAGTCACACTTAAATGTCACACTGTTTAGCTATAGCCTCCAAACTCCTATTGCACCCCAACCCCTAAGGAACCATTACTCTACTTTTTGTTTCTGTGGCTTTGCCAGTTGTGATCATCTTACATAAATGGGATCACATAATATGGAGTCTTTTCTGACTTGCTTCTTTCACTTCACATGTTTCCAAAGCTCATACATATCGTATTATGTATGGATACTTAATTCCTTTTTATAGCTGAATCATATTCCATTGTATGGGTATACATTTGTTTATCTATTCATCAGTTGAGAAACATTTGGATTTTTGACACCTTAATGACTGTCATAAATAATGCGATCATAAACATTCGTGCATGTGTTTTTAGGTGGATATATGTTGTCAGTTCTCTTGGGTAGATACAAGGAGTGGATTGCTGGATCGTATGTTTAACCATTGAAGAATCACCAAATTATTTTCCAAAGAGGCTGTACAATTTTGCAGTATATAAATGTTCAGGTTTCCCCACGATCTTACCAATACTTATCGCCTTACTATCAGATTCTAGCCATCTTAATGAATGTGCAGTAAATCTTGTTTTGATTTGTATTTCCATATTGGTTAATGATGTTCAGCATCTTTTCAGGTGCTTATTGACCATTTGTCCATCTGTTTTGGAGAAATGTGTCTTCAATCTCTTTGTCCATTTAAAAAATTAGACTTTTTAATTATAGAGTTATAAGAGTTCTTACACATTCTAAACCTGTCTTCTTAAATAGATAATTTGCAAATATTTTTTCCATTCTGTAGATTGTCTTTCACTTTCTTGATAATAATATCCTTTGATAAACCAAAGTGTTTAAACATTTTGATAAAGTCCATTTTATCTATGTTTCTTTTGATGCTCATCCTTTTGATATTCTAAGAATGCACTGCCAAATCCAAGGTCATGAAGATTTGCCCTTCATAATGTTACCTCCTACATTTAAGTCCTTGACCCATTTGAGGTTAATTTTTGTTGTTTTGTTGTTGTCGTTTCTTTGCTTGTTTTTGAGACAGAATCTCACACTGTCGTTCAGGCTGTAGTGCAGTGGTGCAATCTCAGCTCACTGCAACCTCTGCCTCCCTGCTTCAAGCAATTCTCATGCCTCAGCCTCCTGAGTAGCTGGGAGTACAGGCAGTCACCATCATACCCAGCAATTTTTTTTTGTATTTTTAGTAGAAATGGGATTTTGCCATGTGGGCCGGGCTGGTCTCAAACTCCTAACCTCAAGTGATTGGCCCTCCCTGACCTCTGAAAGTGCTGGGATTACAGGCGTGAGCCACTGTGCCTGGCCTTGATTTGGGGTTAATTTTTATATATCATGTGAGGTGAGGGTCCAAATTCATTCTTTTGTATGTGGTATCTAGTTGTCCCAGCACCATCTGTTGAAAAGACTCTTATTTCCTCATTCAATGGTCTCAGCATTCTAGTCAAATATTAGTTGAGATAGATATATGGGTTTGTTTCTGGATTCACAGTTCTATTCCATTGGTCTACACATCTGTCCTTTTGCCATTACCACATCATTTGCCTACTATAGCTTTGTAGTAAGTTTCAAAGTCCAGATGTCTTCTGATTTTGTTATTCTATCTCAAGGTTGTTCTGGCTATTCTGGGTCCCTTGCAATTTCAGATAATTTTCATATTCTATTTTGATTTCCTTGAGCTTTTTTTGTCGAAGTAGCATAATTGCTCATTTAATTTGAATGTATTTTAATAAATAACAAAAACAAAAGACTATAGTTTTTTTTTCAAAGAAGTTTTAGCTATAAATTACAGGTATTAATACAAAGAGTTTTCTTTTTTATTAATTATATATTGTTGGGTTTATTTTTTAAAATATAGGCATTCGAATTGTGTTCTTTAAAATCCATGGTTTTTTTTTTGACAAAGTCACCTTTTGATGCTTATTTTATGTTTTCTTGCATTACGGTCATGGATTTTGTTTTTTAAAACTATACAGTTTGGAATGTGTTAATGGTTTCTTTGAAACCAAGTACATGATCAAAATTCAGAGATGCTTATGGACATAAGAAAACTGTATATCATTTTCCATTTGTACATAACAATGGTCTATATTATCCATCTCAGTGATTGTATTTTTCTGATATCCTATTTATTTTTTATCTACCATCAAGCTTTGAAAAGGTTATATGTACCTATATCACTATATATATATATATATATATATATATATATATATATACATATATATATATATGTGTGTGTGTGTGTGTGTGTGTGTGTGTGTGTGTGTGTGTAGCCTCTGGATCATGCTTCTTTTTAACATCATGCAATTGTTATTTTTTAAGATTCAATCATGTGTCCAGCTCTAGTTTATGCATTTTCACTATTGGTTAATATTTTTAATGGTTATGGACTATGATATTTTTAACTGTTTGCCTGTTGATAAAGATTTCAGCTATTCCCATTTCATTTGTCCTGCTGAGACATTCTTGTTCATGTCTACTGAGGGACATGCACAAGAATTTCTGCTGTATATACAGCTGTGAGAGGAAATATTACATTTATCAAAGCTGTGGCAAGAAAGTGTGGATTTTCTTACTCTGACTCTTTGAATTTTTGTAGAATTACTTGATGGCCCAGTCCATGATTAACTTCAGAAAATAAACTACATGTGCTTGAGGAGAATATAAAGAATGCACAAAACAAAACAAAATGTACAGCTCAATTATTTAACCTCAAAATGAACCACAAAACTACCACAAAATCAAGAAATAGAAGGAAAAAAGCCCAGAAACCTCAGCCATGTCTTCAATTAATCATTAGTTCCTTTCTTCTTCACTATTCTGACTTCTTGGATATTGATCAGTTTTGCCTATTGAACATTATGAACAAGGAATCAAACACTATTAATTATTTTGTATTGTGCTTATTTCATTCATTTGTTCATTTTTGTACCAATAATATTTACTATCTTTTGTAACCTTTCATGAACATACAACAGTTTGCTCTTGATTCTGCCTTTGGTAGACATTTGGTTTGTTTCCAATCTGAGGTTATTACAAATAGTGTTGTAAACATTCCTGCACATGTGTAAGCATTTCTGTTGGGAATATACCTAGTGGAAGAATTGCTGTGTCATTGAAGATACACATATATTCACCTTTAGCAGCTATGTCCAGATTATTTTCAAATTGGTGATACCAATTTAACCTTTTATAATGAATTTATGAGAGTTTCTATTGCTCACTAATACTTGGTATTGGCAGTCTTTTTCCATTTTAGCCAGCTTTATGGTGTAGTCTACTGTGATTTTTATTTGCATTTCTCCAATGACTAAGATCTAACACCTCTCCCTATGTTTTTTTAGCCTTTTAGACATATGTTTTTTTAAGTACCTGATCAAGTCTTTTGACCATTTTTCTACTAGGTTGTCTAGTGGTTTCTTATTGATTTTCAGAAATTCTTTTTTTTACATTTGGTGGCATGCCTTTCCAATTGCTTAATGGCATTATGTTAGCCATACAATCCGTATCCTATATAGAATTGTTGTACACTATTTAATAATATGCTATAAGACATCTTACAATATTCATTTATTATTTCACAATTCTGTAGGTCAGAAATCTTGGAGAGTTTGGTAGGATACTCTGCTCACAGCCACACAAGGCTGAAATGAAGGTGTCAGGCAGGATGGATTCTTATCTAGAGGTTGAGGGGGAAGAATTTTCCTCCAAGCTCATTTAGGTTGTTGGTAGAGTACAGCTCCATGCGGTGGTAGATCTGAGGTTCTCCTTTCTTCACTGCCACCCACATTTCATCTCAGATGGCTCCCTCCAAGTTCAAAGGCAGCAATTGTGTGTGTAGTGTTTCTCACTCCTCAAATCTCTCTGACTTCTTCTGCCTTCTTTTTCTGCCACCAACTGGAAAAATTTCTCTGCTTTTAAGGGCTCATGTGATTAGCCCTGGGTAATCTCTGTTTTGACAAATGAACCATGCCATATACCATAACACAATCACAGGAGCGATATCTCATCACATCCACAGGTTCTGGGGATTAGGGAATTAAGTCTTGGGGATGGAGCATTTTTAGAATTCAGATGCCCACAGAAATATTTTGATGAAGAGAAATTCTTAGTGTTAAAATGGTAAAATTCATCATAATATTTTATTTTCTTTGGAGTGTTTCGTATCCTGTTACAAACAATTTTTTGTTTCCTGGTCATAAATATATTCTATACTGTCTTCTAAAAGCTAAGTTGTTTTGTTTTTCACATTTAGATTTAAAACACATTTGGAATTGATTTGTGAGGTAGAGGTCATTTAATTTTTTCTTTATATGTATTGACCAGCTACCATTTGTTGAAAAGGCCATCCCCAGTATGCTGTTTCCCTATTACACTATAGTTTTGTGACCAGGAAAATCTATTCCTGAACTCTATTATTTTCCATTGCTCTGTTTAGCTATCTTTGCAACAAGTAAGAGTATTTCTACACTCTTAATTATTGTAACTTTATGATAAGCCTTAGCATCTGGTAAAGCAAGTCCTTTGATTTTGTTGTCCTTCAAAAGTATCTTGACCTTTTTTTTTTTTTTTTTTTTTTTTTGAGATGGAGTCTCACTCTGTCATCCAGGCTAGAGTATATGGCATGATCTTGGCTCGCTGCAACCTCTGCCTCCCAGGTTCAAGTGATTCTGCTGCCTCAGCCTCCTGAGCAGCTAGGACTACAGGTACATACCATCATGCCAAGCTAATTTTTGTATTTTTAGTACAGACAGGGCTTCATCCTGTTGGCCAGGATGATCTCAGTCTCTTGACCTTGTGATCTGCCCACCTCAGCCTCCCAAAGGTCTTGACTATTTTTAACATCTTCTTAACTTAACATCTTCATTTAAATTTTAAAATCAGTTTGTCAAACTTCACACTTAAATACAAAGCTTGCTAAAATTTTGATTGAAATTGCATGAGAAGACTTTGTATTTATACAAAATAGAGTCATCAAATCCATGAAAATAGTATACCTTTCCATTTATTTGGGTCCTCTTAAATTTCTCTCAGTAAAATTGTGTTGTTTTCTATCTAGAGTCCTTGTAACTTTTTCATTATAATTATTTCTTGTTATTTAATATTTGGTGCAATGGCAAATAGTATCTTTAAATTTTTTATATTCTAATTCTCAAAATAAAATTGATTGTCTCCATCCACCTTGCTAACTTTTGTACACCTAATTTTGCATTTTTAATGCACAAAATTCTATTGTCTGAAAATAATTTGAGGTCACTTGGTTATAAACTTCATCTCTGCAAATATATTTGTATTTACCCTTATTCTTCAAGGTAATTTTTCTTGGAAACCAATTCTAGGTTGATGATTACTTTTTCTCATCATTTTGAAAATGTTATTCCATTGTCTCTTGGCTTTCATATTTGCTGTTCAAAAGGCTGTTATCATTTACTTATTTATTTTTCCATTCCTTTGTATGTGTTGATCTTTCTTCTGGCTTCTGACTTTTTTTTCTGCTTTTTAGTTTTGCTCTGGTAAACCTAGAAATTTGTTTTTTTTAATTTACTTGTTTTTATGGCATATTTGTGCTTCTTGGGTTTTTGAGTTTATGGTTTAAAAAATAATTTCTAAAAAATTATAACTGTTACCTCTTCAAATAGTGCCTTTCATCTGACTTCTTCTTTGGATACCCAATCAAATGTACAGTAGGCTTTATTCTTCCATACTTTATATTTCTTGACATCTATTAACATGTTTTTCATCTCCCTATTTCTCTGAACTGCATTTTTTCAATTCTTTTGCCTACTTAATCTAACTCTGAATGTTTTTGTTTCAACATGATATGTTTCATTTTCATACCTTTTTCTTTCTTCAAATTGACAAGTACATTCTTACTTGTGGTTTACAATTACACACTGCTAAAACACATAAAGCACTGTATTTGATGGTCTCTTGTTGCATTCTCTTCTTTGTAAAATAGCATCTTTAATTTTTTGAATATTTGAGATATTCATCTCTGTTTTGTATTTAGCAGTTCCAACTTTGCAATACTTGTGTATCTAAGTCTATTTCCTGTTGTTTCTGCCAAATGATGTTAATAGTAGCTTCACTTGTGGTATGTTTGATAATATTGATCTTTGATGTAAGCTTATTGCTTAATCTTAATTTCTGGGAGTCATGTGGACCTCAATTGGGGAAGGTTTTATCCTAAGTGAATTTACTTCTGCTTCTGCTGGTAGCCAGATTTGATTAACCTTGTTCATCTTCAGGTCTCCAGAGGGTCTACCTCGCTATGAGAATTTAGCACACCAACAGCAGTGCTGCTATGGGCAACTGAATTCAAGCAATTGCATTCTCCAAGATATTCACTGTTCTATTCTAGGCCACCTATTAATTGGGAATCAATTTACTTATTTTCATGGCTTCCTTATCTCTTTTGACACAACTAGTACCTCATAAATTTTTTCTATTCATGACATTGTTTTTATGAATCGTGTTGGGAGAATTTCTGAAAGCATTCATCAGTTTAATCATATGAAGTTGCAATTTCTATTCTTTCTATAGTTATTGCTTCTCTTATATTCGGTCTTCATTCTTCTTCTAGAATTTTTCATATTTGCATATTAGGAATATTGTATCTATCCTCTAAGCTTCTTCTATTCTCATTTGTGGTTTTAATTTTTTATGTTCTTTGTAAAAATTTTTTTTCATTTGATCTTGCAGACCATCAAAGCATTTTCTCAGCAGTATCTAGTCTGTCTTTCATTTTAGTTTGATTTCATTTTAAATTTACACATATTGTTTTCAAATCCAGCTGCTACACTTTATGCTGTCTTCATCTTTTTGAGAATTCTTACTATAATGGTATCTTACTGCAGAATTTCTTTTTGAAAACTAAAAAATTTTAAACATATTGGATATTTTTTCAGAAATACTAGAAATATTTGAGAATAATGGATATGGTGATTGTTTTTCTTTTTGACTGAAAATGACCATCACTGAATTATCACAGAGGCTTTCTTTTTTCTTTCTTTTCTTTCTTTTTTTTTTTTTTTTTTGAAATGGAGTCTTGCTCTTGTCACCCAGGTTAGAGTGCAGTGGCGCAATCTTTGCTCACTGCAATCTCCACCTCCCGGGTTCAAACTATTCTCCTGCCTCAGGCTCCCAAGTGGCTGGGATTACAGGCACCTGCCACCATGCCTGGCGAATTTTTGTACTTTTAGCAGAGACAGGGTTTCACATTGGCCCAGCTGGTCTGGAACTCCTGACCTCAGGTGATCCACCCACCTCAGCCTGCCAAAGTGCTGGGATTGCAGGTGTGAACCACCGCGCCCAGCCAGAGGCTTTCCTTTCTATAGTCATTGCAAAAGGAAGCTACGGCAACTTGAACAAGATTTGAACAGTGTACTTCAACCCCGAGATTTAGCTAATAGAACCAGTGTGTATGTGAACCCATGAGAAAACAATACACAGGCTCATCATCACCTTGTGATCTATAATAGTGGCCTGTTTTTGTTTTTTTTTTTTAAGTGAGCTAGACAATGGACTCTGTCTTAGGAAGTTGAACAAAATTCATAGAAGTATTGCAGTTGCCAAAAGAAGCTGAAGTCAGGAGGATATGAGCTAGAGCTAAGACCATAGATAGAGTGATAAACCAAGGCCAAGAGTGAGATAGATGAAGTTAAGAGAGAGCAGGGCCAGGCATGGTGGCTCATGTCTGTAATTCCAGCACTTTGGGAGGCTGAGGCAGGTGGATTACAATGTCAGGAGTTCGAGACCAGCCTGACCAACATGGAGAAACCCTATCTCTACTAAAAATACAAAAAAATTAGCCAGGCGTGATAGCACCTGCCTGTAGTCCCAGCTACTCAGGAAGCTGAGGCAGGAGAAGCACTGGAACCCAGGAGATGGAGGCTGCAGTGAGCCAAGATCATGTCACTGCAATACAGCTTGGGCAACAAGAGCTAAACGGCATCTCAGAGAGAGAGAGAGAGAGAGAGAGAGAGAGAGAGCGCAAAAATGTTGAGTACGCAGAGAAGCCACCGCTCATCCATTCTAAGTAAGTCCTAATAATCACCCCCTTTTAGCCATTCCTGTGGCATCTTTATTCCTTGGTTTTAAACACACCTCAATAAAACATTTTCTCCTGCTACTGAGCAATAACAAAATCATTGCCATAAAACTCCATAGTGGGTAGATCTCTGATACCCAAGATTTCTAATGAACAGCGTACTGGACAGTTGTAATCTTTGTGTATAAAATCTGGGGGAAAAATAGAAAATTTTTCTGATGGTTTACAATAACTATATAACCTTCCCTCTAACTTATCCCAAGTCTTTGATTCTCTGGAAAAAAGTATAGGTGCTGCTGACGATGAACAGGCTTTCATGTAGCCATATCACCCCTGCCTCTTGGAGTCCATGCCCTTATGGAATCCTCTCTCCTTGAGGGTAGGCAAGACCAGTGACTTGCTTCTAACCAATGTGGCAAAGATAATGGATGATTAGGTGATATTAACACAATGGTAAGTGGTATCTCTCATGATTAGGCTTCTAACCAATGTAGCCAAGATAATGGATGATTACGTGGTATTATATGCAAAGGTGGTGGGATGTCATGGCCATGATTACATTACTTTATGTAATACTCCATCTTAGTGGATTGAAACTAAAGTCTTTCCTTAGAGGCTTCATGAAAGTAAGTGGCCAAGCTGGAGAAGTCCAATTTGGCAAGAAACCGTGAGTGTGCTCTGGGATCTGCAGTCAGCGTCTAAGATCTCAGAGCACCCTTCAGTCAACAGCCAGCAAAAAGCCATGGCCCTCAGTCATGCAGCCACAGGAGATTAATTCTGCCAACATCCTGAATAAGCTTGGAAGCAGATTCTTCTCGAGTTGAGCCATTGAATGAAAATATAACCTGACCGACACTTTGGTTACAGCCTAGTGACTCTGAACAAACCACCCAGCTAGGCTATACTCAGTTTCCTAACTATGAAATAAATGTGTACTATTTTAAGCCACTACGTTTATGATAATTTGATATGAAGCAACAGAAAACGTATACACTGCAAAAGCAAGGGATGTAAGAAAGTTCAAAACCAGAAGGTTAACTCTGCCCCGGCCTTACCCCTTGCAGTGTGGCACGATGCAGGCAGAGCAATGCCACGTGCAGTTTCTCCACCTGGGTTACTACATTATTTTACGATCTATCCTTTCTTAGGCATTTGTAAGGCTCCAGTGTGCCACAAGAAAATTTTATCAGGCTATGATTAAGTGTGTTTATTCTCCAAGGTAAACTGGCTGTGGAAATTGTTGAATTACACTTGAGCAGAACTTTTACCAGTTTTAATATGTGTTTACCCACATTACCTCACTTGATACTCATTATAATCCTACAAAATGTGTAAGTATTCTGTTGAAGCTGAGAGATTAAGTCGTTTACCCAAGTTTCCCAGCGAGTAGTGGTAGAGCCAGAAGTGAATCCAAATCTTATGAAACCAAGGCCAGTTTTCTCCTTTATGTAAAAACCACCTCTTAGAGAAGGGCCTTATCTGAACCCCCAAAATAATGCTTAATTATGACAATATAGTCTCAGTGTTTTCAAAAGTAGAATAAAGTTAGAAAATGGAGATCAGGGCCAGTTGCGGTGGCTCATGCCTGTAATCCCAGCACTTTGGGAGGCAGAGGCAGGCAGATCACAAGGTCAGGAGATTGAGACCATCCTGGTTAACATGGTGAAACCCTGTCTCTCTTAAAAATACAAAAAATTAGCCAGTGGTGCACACCTGTAGTCCCAGCTACTTGGGAGGCTGAGGAAGCAGAATCGCTTAAACCTGGGAGATGGAGGTTGCAGTGAGCTGAGACAGAGCCTGGGTGACAGAGCAAGCCTCCGTCTCAAAACAAAAAACAAAAGAAAATGGAGATAAGCACTTCCTCTAAAGTTGTGGAGGTCATCTGGCATATAGCAGGCTAATGAAAGAATGTAGACGTACTACATGTGATGACACTTCTCTGTTATTATCAAAGAACATTAGCAGTGGACACATGTACTCTCATGCATGTATCTTTGTGTCAAGTGTTGAATTTATACTGACTAACGGACTCAAAGGAAAACTTTAAATACAGACATTATTTGTACTCAGAGGTTAGAAGTCAAAAAATCGAAAGTACTGGAGGCTTTGGATAGAATAATGAAGTCTTGCTTATCTCTGCAGGTAGATAATTATCCCCTTGGACATTCTGAAAAAAGTTTGTGTAACTTAAAAGTCTTGGAAGTTTGGTATAAGAATGAATATGCCACCCATAAAGTCTGTTACTTGAAAAGTGATTCTCAAATGAAAACAAAGGCAAAAAAGATGAGTAAGGAACTTACTCTCACTTCTAACTAGTCAAAGAAATCTTCCAGAATCGATAAGACTTCTTTGCAGTACATTCTAGTTTACGTGGTAATATTAACATGCAATTTAATTCCTGATCCCAATCAATTTTCCACACGAGGTTTTAATACTTGTGTTTGATGGCTACACATGTGCTTTTATGTTTGGTGGGAAATGACATGGTCTCAACTCATTTTCTAGGTGCAAGTATGTGGTGATAACTCATAGGCAAGATGGCAGCCAGATGTATAATGAGTCAGATTCTGCCAACATCCTGAATAAGCTTGGAAGCCGATTTCTTCCCTACGTGAGGGAAGAACAGCTTGACCAACATCTTGGTTACAGTCTGGTGACTCTGAACAAAGCTTTCTACTTTGAAAGCCAAGAGAGCACTGGATCATGTATGGAATTTGAGAGAAATAGGAAGAGTCCAGGTTGACTAGATGCTTTTTTAGCTTAGGCAACTAGAAGAATGGAGTGTATAGGAATGCAGTTTTGGACATACCAAAGTTGAGATATTTTTCAGGCATTCATGTGAGGAAGTTGAATAGACAGTTGGGCAAACAAATGTGGAGTTCAGGAAAGATATCTGGTGGCAGCTTTAATTTTGTTTTTGTTTTTGTTTTTAATTGCATTTTAGGTTTTGGGGTACATGTGAAGAACGTGCAATATTGTTGCATAGGTGCACACATGGCAGTGTGATTTGCTGCCTTCCTCCCCATCACCTATATCTGGCATTTCTCCCCATGCTATCTCTCCCCACCTCCCCACCCTCTGTCCCTCCCCCATTTCCCCCCAACAGACCGCAGTGTGTAGTGCTCCCCTCCCTGTGTCCATGTGTTCTCATTGTTCAACACCTGCCTATGAGTAGGTTTTTACATCTAGCCTGTGATCTGTCTCAAATCAATTTGTGGTTTATTGTATTGAGCTTTTTACCATATTAGATTCCAGTTGTTCCAATATCATTTGTTGAAGAGATTTTCCTTTCTGCTGAATTGCTTTGACATTTTTTCAAACATCATTTGACCGTATGTAAGTGGGTCTATTTGTGGGCTCTCTATTCTTTTCCAATGATCAATTTATCTGTTTTTGCTGTTGTTAATATGACACAGTTCTGATTATAGACTTACTTCATAGTAAGTCTTGGCCAGGCACAGTGGCTCATGTCTATAATCTCAGCACTTTGGAAGGCTGAGGCAGGTAGATTACTGGCGGTCAGGACTTTAAGACCAGCCTGGCCAACATGAATAAATGAATAAACCCCGTCTCCACTAAAAATACAAAAAAATTAGCTGGGCATGGTGGTGGGAGCCTGTTAATTCCAGCTACTCAGTTGGCTGAGGCAGGAGAATCACTTGAACCCAGGAGGCAGAGATTGCAGCGAGCTGAGATTGTGCCACTGCACTTCAGCCTGGACAAAAGAGCGAAACTCCATCTCAAAAAACAGGAAAAAAAAAGTAAGTCTTGAAATTAAGTGGAATAAGTGCTCCAACTGTGTTTTTTTTTTTTTTTCACAGTTATTTTGGGTCCCTTTGGCATACCCATATAAATTTCAAAACTGTCTTGTCAATTTCTACAAAAAAGAATTCTGCTTGGTTCTATCAGTTAGATTTGGGACAATTGTTACGTTAATAATATTCAGTCTTGCAATCCATGAACACAGCACATCATTTTTTGTTGTTTGGATTAAATGTAATGTCTCATCAATAACGATTTTTTTTTTTTACATAGCAATCTAATATATCTTTGTTTATTTTATCTCTAGGTATTTTTTACATTTGAGAATGTTTTGTAATTGGTTGTATTAGGTCATTTTTGCATTGCTATAAAAAATGCCTGAAGCTGGATAATTTGTAAAGAAAAGATGTTTCATTGGCTAATGGTTCTACAGGCCGTACAGAAAGCTAGTGCCAGCATCTGCTTCTAATGAGGCCTCAAGAAGCTTCCAATCATGGCAGAAGGTGATGGGAAGACAGTGTGTCACATGGAGAGTAAGAACAAGAGAGATGGAGGTGACACACACTTTTAAACAATCGTATCTCTCAGGAACTGACAGCAAGAACACGCTCATTACCATAGGGAAGGCACCAAGCCATTTGTGAGGGATCCGCCCCCATGACCCAAGCGTGTCTCATCAGGCTCCACTTCCAACATTAAGGACTATGTTTCAACATGAGATTTGGAGGGGGTACACATCCAAACCACATCAATGTTATTTTAGCAAATTTTAAAAATTCTGCATACTGTTAGATTTATAGAAAAGTCACAAAGAAAATAGAATTCTTCTATCCCCCTCATCCAGTTTCCCTAATTGCTAATGTCCTATGTTATTATGGTATATTTGCAACAACCAAGAAACCGACACTCAGTACATTACTGAGAACCGAACCCCACATTTTTCAGATGTCACTATTTGTTTCCACTAATGTCATTTTTCTGCTCAAAGATACCACATGACATTTTGTCACTGTCTCTCCTCTCTTCTCTTATTGCTAACAATATCTCAGTCTTTCCACTTTTTAAAAAATGACATTGACAGTTTTGATGAGTCCTGGTTAGGGATATTGTAAAATTTTCCTTAATTTTCTCACAGTTAGACTGGGATTATGGGCTTTGGGGAAGGCTGCCGTAGAGGTGAAATGCCTTTCCCATCATGTCACATCTAAAGTGCGTGCTATCAACTAATGATGTTAACATTGAGCCTCTGGCCAAGGCAGTGTTTGTCACGTCTCTCTGCAGTGGAGTTATGTTCTCCATCCCTCTTCATACGCTACTCTTTGCAAGCCTGTCACCTCCTGGAGAAAGTGTTTACATAAATTGCCATTCTTCTGTAAGGGAAGATTTGTCTTTACTTATTTACTTATTTAGAGCAGCATGGATTTATGGATTTTTATTTTGCATTTAGGGTTACAATAAAATGCTCCATTATTTTGTTGCTCAGCTTGTTTTCACTTCAGCCATTGGGAGCTCCTTCAGGTTGGCTCTTAAGTCCCTTTGATATGCATGCCCCCATCACTTTGATTTTTGAGCATTTTCTTACTTTCTCACTCTGCAAGATACTCCAGGCTCATTTTTGCATGCTGCTTGCGCCAGCCCTGGAACCAGGCATTTCCCCGAGGAGCCCTGGTTTCTTGACTGGAGAATAGTAACTGAGATCAGGGAACTTGGGAGGCTTATTGTTACACAGGTGTTACTGCTTCTAGGTTCTTCCAGTGGACAGACCTAAGAACTGCCTGCATATACACATATACCAAAGGATTTCTATATGTATTCATTACATATATATAAGGCTTAACCTGACTTCGTGCTGATGTCTCTCATCCAGGACAAATTGCTTCATCCTAGTTTTCTACCTTTGCTTTTCTATAACTTTCCTCTTGAACAGCAAGAAAACTGCTTACTGTCCTCCACCATCTATTTACTTCTTACTTGTCAAACCTGCTATACATGGAACACAGTTCTGGAATTGTTAACCAGGAATCCCACCAGAAACAGCATTACCAACTAGAGTACATTGAACAGGTACAGTTGCTTTTGTGTTTAGCTATCCATTTTGCAGTCAAAATACTGTTTTCCAAAGTTACTTAGTTCAACTCCTCCCCTGCCCCCACCCATATCCTGCAGTGAGGTTATGTCATATATTATAACACAGTGAGATTCTTTGATCACATTCTACATTCCATTCTGGGGTTCCCCTAACATCCTGTTGCTTTATTTATTTTTTTACTTTGCATACATTGAAATTCATGTTTTGTGCTATCAAGTTTTATGGGTCTTGACAAGTACAGAGAGTCATTAATCCTCTCCTACTTCACCACACACAATGGTTCTATCCCCCTAAAAATTCCCTTCTGCAAACCTCTTTGTAATCAACTACTCCTCCTCTCCTGAGCCCTGACAATTACTGATCTAGGATTTTCCATTGTATAGCTTTGCCCTTTTCAGAACATCATATGAATGAAATCATGCAATACGTAGCTTTTTACATCTGGCTTGTTTCCCTTTTGCACGCATCAGAGAAGTAGACATATTTCTGAATACATCATATCTTTATGGATGAGTGGCCCTGCAGGAGGATTAGATAAATTAATAGACTTTGCTAAAAAATAACAAGTGTTAGATGCATATAAAGTCCAGTCATTGGCTGCAGTGCTCTGGCTGGCAGCTAAGCAGAGTGAAACACCTGCTGTAAATATGTGAATTGCAGGAAAAATCACCACCACTTAGTAGCTGTTATCTTCGCTAATTCTCACCCATTATCTAAACAATTGTGGAAGAGTTTGTTAGAGGAGAACGAGCTTTCTTTGGGCATCAATGGGGTGTGTTTTGCAATAGCATTCCATTGGTTTCTTGCTTGCTCCTTTCTCGCTTCTGGGAAAATGTGGCCACAGAGCTTATTTTCTATTTGCACTGCACCTGTCCCAGTTATTTTTCGTGGATATTGCCTGCCATCTTACTTCACGGGCGTTTCCAGCTAACACCCGGCTCAGTACACCAGTCATATCCCTCTTGTCTCTCAGCTCCCCACCATCCTTCTGCAGACTACGCCCTCACAAGCTGACTTCTTACATTCTGCCAATAGGTGGTGCTAGAGAGAGAATGGACTACTTTTCCAAGTTAGTGTTGCTCAGAGAGGGGCGGCTGCCTGTCACTGTCGGGCTTTCCTGGAGCTTCCAGAACCTTCTGTTTCTGGTAGAGCCGCCATCAGCAGCGCCTATGCTCCTTCCTCAGAGATCTGAGCACCATTGCCTCAACAACTTGCATCTTTTTTCTTTCGCTGTGTCAGATTGGGGGTGGTAGCCCTTCCTCAGTATCCCTTTTGTGCTTCCAGGCTTCCCACACTTGAGGAATCAATTCTTGTATTAAATCCTGCTTGTTGGAAATTCCTGATTTTTTTTCTGTTTCTCTCACTATAATCCTGACAAAACCAGTTAAAAGTCCAGTCTTCCCACCCATTCTTGTGGCATCTTATTCCTTTAGAAGATAGTTCATTTGGGCTGGGCATGTGATTCATGCCTGTAATCCCAGCACTTTGGGAGGCCGAGGTGGGCGGATCACCTGAGGTCAGGAGTTCAAGACCAGCCTGGCCAACATGGTGAAACCCCATCTCTACTTAAAATACAAAAATTAGCTGGGTGTGGTGGCAGGTCCTTGTAATCCCAGCTAATTGGGAGGCTGAGGCAAGAGAATCACTTGAACCTGGGAGGTGGAGGTTGCCATGAACCAAGATTAGCCATTTGCACTCCAGCCTAGGTGATAAGAGCCAGACTCTGCCTCAAGAAAAAAAAAAAGAAGATATCTCATTCAGTGCTTCACACGATTCTCTTTATTGAAGAAACCTCCTACAGATACCATGAAATTTTTACAATGACTTTAATATCTACACTTTACCATAGGGAAAGCATGTTTACTGCACTCAGGAACATGCCACAAATGGAAGGTGGTGTTTTTATTATTCTGAGATTAAGTTTCAGGTTTTTTTCTTTTTTTAATAACCAAACTTTGTAATTTCCACAAATAAAATTATATACTATTATATCATTTTAATATAATATATAAAATTTATATAATACAGAATTTCATACTGCTAAGCAGTATATGATAAATGAATATCCTTACAACTTTAATTTCCTTCTCCGAAAACAGGGCAAACTGTAAGAAAATAAACAGACACATATCAATGTATGTCTATGTAATATACATATTTGTGCTTACCTCCATCGTTTATAAATGATTGGCTCCGTCATTTCGTCTGTCCCAGGAATTAGATGTGTAATTTGGTTTTTTACACATGTAAAACCAACACATAAACAAAAGAAAATTGAAAACAACAGTCACCACGAGAGTATTTACATTTTCAGCTACTCCATTCCCTGGTGTGACTGGGGTCTAGGGCTCTAGGTTATCACCAATTGACACATGAGGCTTAAACAGCAGACTCAAATAAATTAGTGACTCGCCTCGATTATCCAGCTAGTAAGTGGTAGCTTAGCCGGCTTCCCTCTCCATGACTGTAGGCACCGTTTTCCTGAAGCCTCACAGTCCTCTGCCCTACCTCCCAGATCCTCAACGCTATGCAGTATCTTTGAAAGAATGAGGCTGTCCCTGTCAACCCAGATGGAGAGTTCAGCCCCTGGCTTAGGAAGTTAGGCCTCTGACCATGAGTTTTACAATCCCTTCTTTCACTTTCCCCTCCCCTGAAGAAGAAAGTTATTTTCAAACCTCCATCTGTTTTGTGTTTAACGTGCAGAAAGGTTGCACATTTTCAGGGACCTTGTTCATAAGCAGTAGATCGTACCACAGTTTATTACACGAGGGGAGGTTTTTATTGCTGGCCTTTGTTGAGTTGCCAACTGGGAGAAAGAACATAACGTGCTTAGTGGTCCCTATCAGGAAAAATGAGAAAGCATTAAATACCAGTCAAATCGTCAAGCATCGAAAAGCTGGTAATCAAATCCAGAAATCCCTGGAGCATGGTTGATGAGGAGGGTTTTCTCATTAATCGTATTTTTACATCCATAATCGTTTTTCAAGTCACTTGTGTCACAGGCAGTATCCCAAAGCATTCTGTGAGAAGTGCCTCAATGGTAGGATAAATGTTTGACCTAGAAAGGCTTGTGTCCACTTTGAAATCTAACCCTGGCCAATGCAGGGCATTAAACTGGAACCCCGGAAAGAGCTTTACATATTTTTAATTGCATGATAAGGTTGAGGGTATCAGCGACGTAGAAACTTGCTCAAGACTTACTAGATTTCTTTCCATACCAAGACCACGTTCTCTATACTCCTAGGAGGGAAGGTATTTTACTAGTGGATTGTCCCCAGCCATGTGACAGAGGGTAGAAAACTCCACAAAGCATCCTAGGAAACGCTGCATCAGAACAATTCCAATGGTAACGAGCCAGTGCCAACGGTAATGGATCACTCCTGCACCTTCCTTTTTAATTTCCCCAAAAGCTCAGACCATCACAGACGCTGCCCAATAAAAGTCAGCAGAGACCTCAGAAACATTCCAGTTTTCTGGTAGTTCTCAGCCTAGGCTGCCCATCAGAGTCGCTGGGGGAACCCCGTCCCAGCCTAATTAAATAAAATCTCTTGGAGTGGGCGAGGGCATTGGTGTGTTCTCCAGGTCACCCTAATACGCTGCCCGGGTTAGGAATCACGGATCTAGTCTAGCTACCTGTTTTTACTGGCGGAGGAAATTGGGCCTGGAGGAGTTACTGTCCACAATACTCGATTCACACGGCCTTGGTTCTTCCCCAGGGAGGTGTTTTCTCACGATCACTCTGTAACTCCATAATTTCATGTCTCATGTCTCCTAGCCCTGTGTTTATCAAAGCGACACATTCAAACCTAACCCAGTCCGCTTTTTGCTTGTGCACAAATATTGTGCAGTGGCTTGTGTCAGCAGCACCAGCAGCCGTGTTCCCGAGGACTGAAGACTAATGTCAGAACTACAGAGAAAATGCAGCTAAATAAAGAACACGCTTTTCTCTCCAGATGGTCCATGGAGAAGAGAGTTGAGAGTGGTCCTTAAACATGAAGGAGATTCCATTTCATTTTCCTTATTTTTCCCTTATTAAATCCTTGTCTGTTTGAAAAAAAAAAACAGTCCTGCTTTATTCCTGATGTAAATGTTAACGGTCTCCCCATCCGTTCCCAAAATATTCTGAGATGGTTATTAAATTTTATGATCACCCTCCTCTAGATGAGACCCACCAAAAGTGTTAACACATGCTGTTATTGAAAGATCCTTCCTTTTTCAGACTGAGAATCTCAAGCCTCTTTCCAACCCACAGGCCGCGTTCTAATCGCACTCTTCCTGGGAGTCTGATAAACAATGTTCTCAATCTGATAGACAGCTAATACCCAGGGGGACATTGGTCGGTAGCCTTGGACTTCTCAGCTTAATCGCCCTAGCTTTCATGCCACTTAAATCAGAATGTAAGCACTGAAAGAATTTCAGGAATCCGATGATATAAATTGTATTTTTAGAGCCGTGAATGACTTGACCGAGTGAAACAGTACCGTGGCTTAAGATAGTTCTCTTTAGTTTTCCCATGATTTATCACAAGCGAGTTCACAGCAGGTTAAAATAATTGAATGCGGTGATAGCATACATACTGGCATGATTTTATGAGCAGTCATTCATAACATATTTGTCCCAGAGCATAATTTCCATGATAGAACTCTGATTCACATGCAATTTTTTTGCAGCGATGACACAGTTGAAATAACTCCTTCGTGGAGGCTGGCTACATTTTCACAACGTCTGGTCCCAAGCTAGATCTTCGGGAAAAGGGATCAAGGAAATGACTATTTCACCAAATAAAATGTAAGTATAGCCTGATAAAAGGTTCACCTTTTTGAAGAATAAAGAGAAATGTTCTTTCTGGGAGAGTTGTGACTTGGGGGCTATGCTTTGTGACCTCTGTCTCTGTTTCTCATGACTTCTTTTCTTTTTCTTTTTCCTTCATTGTTTATTTTCCACTTTTCTCCTAATGTACTTTTTCTTCTACTAATTAGCTGTGTCCCCGGGCAAGTAATTTTTCCACTCTATAATCAAATGCTATAATATGGGGATGATAAAATAATAACTTCACGGGTCATTGTGCAGAATAGAGGTAATGAATGTGTGAGTACATAAGGGCCCCAAAACTCAGCTGTGTAAGAAGAGCAACTTTCTTTTTATATTTTAATAACTCGACTTAATTTCTATGTTGAGTCCCTATTTGGCTTCGTCACGAAGATGTAATTTCAGTCAAAGCAGGATGTCCTCATCCAAATCTGGGAAGGATGTCAGATCCACGTAGCTTTTCACCTTCAGCCCTGCCTCAGTTTCCATCATTTCCCCTCCGGTGAACGAGGCTGTAGGCAGGTGCTACAGGCTAGGACTCCTTTCTGTGAACTCTACCACCACATCAGGTCTCTTGCCTTCCCTTGCTCTCCTTCTCAAATTTGAAAGGTCTTGTCTGATCTGGAGAAAAAGTTTCCCAGCTTTTCATTTAATCTTCCAAATCTTTGGTTTATAACCAGAACCTGGGCTCTGAGACTCGAGAGCTAAAAATAGGACTCCTCTGTTATCTTCGTTTCACTGGGTTTCCCTTCCCTGAAGCTTTACAGAAGGCCTAGCTGCCTAATGGGGAGAAATACAGGAAATACCAAGGAAAGCATATGGGCAAATATCTCCCAAGAATTTCCCACCACTTATATGAAGCACCAGGAGGAAGGCCTGACATACAGCAGGAAGCCAGCAAAGGTGACTGCAGCTTTATACGAAGTTTCAAAGTCTGGTTCCAGGTTCCCTGGCTCTGTGTCCTTGGACAAGTTGTCCAACCTTTCTGTGCCTCAGTTTCCCCACCTGCAAAATGGAAATGATCATCGGACTTACCTCACAAGGTCATATGTGTATAAAGTGTTCAATGAATTAGTTAGACTATTATTATTATGTTTTTTGACCATGAGTACAAACTTCTGTCCTTTAAAGCCATTAGCTTAATGCTATCAGCAACCACAATGGTGTTGTTGAGGCTGACATATACAGTGCATCCCACAGAGATGAAGGTAAACATATCACAGGGAAAGAGGGAGCTACCAGTCCCTAGTATGAGGCTGGCTGAGTTTCCTGGGAATGCACACCTCTGGGTAAAATCTGGGTAGAATGATGCTGAGAGGTGAGTTAAGAAGCAATCAGCCAACCTCAATCAAGGCAGTTCTCAGGTGCTAGCAAGAAGAGGCAGATTCTTGAGGCTCTAGAGGCTGAATCAGAAGATTGATTCATGCTTGTAAACAGGGACAAGATGAAATCAGAATAGAGGGAAGAGGAGCAAAGTTAGAGAAAGGCTGACTAAGCCAGTGTAAGAAATAGATCTGCTTGGCCCTGGCCGGTAGGCAGTTGTTGGAGAACAGAGTAGGCACTGGGCCTCTCCTGAGATGTGAGGCCGTTGTGGGGTTTTTCTGAGGGAGGTACCACTTCTGTGAGCAGGGACAACGAGAGAAAACTGAGAGAGAGACAATGGTCCACCAATCCCGAGCTAAATAAACCTTGTTCTCCAGCCCATCCAACTGATGAGCATGAGAATGAGAATGTGGGACCTTCATCCTGCACCTGCCTACCCTCCAGGCCCAGAGCCAGTCTGGTCAATGTCTTTCTCAACCCACTTTCTGGTGGGACAAATGAGCCCGAATGGGTCAGTGGAAAGGGCATCACATTGGGAGTCAGGAGACCTGAACTTCCAGACCAACTAGTCTGAGACCTTAGACATACTCCTTCACCTCCCTGAACCTTAGGGCCCTCGATGATGAGGAGGTGGGACCAAGTAAGAACAGAGCCACATGGCGTAATTAGCGGTATGGGAGCCAGAGGACCATTGATATGAATTCTGTCTTTGCCATTTACCAAATGTCAGCCAACTAATTTAATCTCTCCAAGTTCCAGGGTCTTCATGTATAAAGATGAGGCTAATAGCACACCCCTAATATGATTATTTTGAAGATTAAATTCAAGAGTGCGTAGGACATGTTTAGTACTGTTTTGAAACACTATACATACTCAGTTGATTGTTGCCAATATCACTATCAAGATTATCAGTGGAACCAAGAGCTGTATCAGGTCAGGGGCAACTAAGATGGCTGAGTGGGAGAATTCAAGACTGCAGACCCTGCTGCATTAGGAAGAGCAGAAGCATTTATTTCTCTCTCTCTCTCTCTCTTTAAATAAAATTAAGTATTTCTCACTAAATAATAATAATAACATTAAAAATCACTGGATTAGGCCAAGGGTTGACAAACATTTATTTTTATTTTTTTGCAAAGGACCAACTAGCAAATATTTTCAGCTTTGCAGACCACATGTAGCCATCCATTGCATATTCTTCTGGTTTAATTAGAGTTAGAGTTGAGTTAGGCTTAGATATAACAGCATCTATTAGGATAGAATAGTATTACGGTAACTATTATAACACAAAACCCTTATCTGTGTGTAACAGAAATCTCAGTGACTAAACAATGAAAATGTATGTCTCACATCCCAGTAAAGCATGAGTAGGGGGTTAGGGTGTCTACTCCATATATGAGGATCTAAAGTCCTTCCATCTAGTGGTTTCTTTGCCTCCTAAGGCTCTGGAAACCTCCAGTTGGAAGGAAAAAAGAGATAGGCCCACATTGAAGTACATTTTAAAAATGTAAAAGCTATTCTTAGCTCAGGGTCTGTACAATCATGCCCCATCAGCTGCTTTTGGCCTGCAGGCCTTAGTTCACCCACTCCTGGATCAGACCATCTCGCGTGTCCTTTCTGAAGATGAACCAAACTTCACTGTGATCACTATTTTTCTTTCTCCACCAAAGTAACCCGGCAGTGAACTCTGTAACATCTCTCACTATCTTTCATGTAACAATATTTTTCATATTTACAACAGCTGTCATATTAAGTGTTTTTGTTAAATTTTACGTGTAGTTTTACACAGAGTTCCTTTGTGAACATTTTTCGTAAAGGTGGTGTATTACTTTTCAAGGGCTGTGTGAGGTAGTATTGCTAACTGGGTGTCTTAAAACAACAGAAATAGGTTCCTTCACAGTCTGGAGGCCAGAAGGTTGTGTTTAGTGTTTGAAGGGTTGATTCTTTCTGAGGGAGAATCTGATCCATGCCTTCCTCCAGCTTCTGGGGATGACCAGGATTCCTTGGCTTGTAGACGCATCACTGCAATCTCTGCCTCCATCTCCACACTGCGTTCTCACTGTGTCTCCATGTCTTCACACAGCCACCTTTTCACTGGATTGGGGGCCACACGAATGACCTCGTCTTAACTTGGTTAAATCTCCAAAGACCCTATTTCCAAAGAAAGTCACATGCACAGGTACCGGGGCTTAAACTTCTATCAATCTCCTTGATGGACACAATTCAGCTTATAACAGGTGGTGACAAGCACCCGGTTGCCTCTTCCTAGCTAAGAACTGTGAAATATTAGAAATTAAAAGGACTGTTGGGCCCCCTGTACTGCAGCAAGGATGAATAAGATTGATGGGGTATCCAAACAGCTTAAATTTTACCCTTCATTGTAAATGGCAGAGAGAATAGTCCTATTACTGCTGCTGTAAAATTTGCCTTTTAAAAGTGTTTTTGTTTTATGGACATGGGAACAATGAACTAGAAAATATTGCACATTCTGTACCCTTCTTCTACTTTCAACTTATAAATGCTGTATTCAAAATACCGGAACAGAGTGGCTTGTGGTTACTAACAAAATTAAAAATAAAAGCAAAAAGCCCCTTAGCATCCATGTCACCCTCTGAGAGAAATGCAGCGTGGTGCCCTGGAGAAGCAATGGACTTTCTGGTAAATTCTCACCCCTTTCTGCAGGGGTCAGGATTTGAAAATTACTACCAGCTGGTAGTAATTCCATCCTATTTTGAAACAGATGACTTAGACTGCTAAACCATCATGGGGCTAAGATTTATTTTCCCCTACTTGGACTAAGTCACAGAGACCCAATTTGCAAAGTAGAGAAAAGGAGCAACGTATTTTTTTTTTTTTTTTTTTTTTTTTTTTGTGAACTTACCTCACCTCTACCAGTGGAGAACCTACCAGTATCTCGGAATCTGCAGGAGTGAATTGGGCCATGCCATACCATCTCCAATATTCCAGAGTAGGACCTATATCTCTTTTCCAAATGTTCACAGTGCTTCCTGTCTCTGCATCTCTTCAGTGGCTCTTCCTAAAATGCAAATTCTCTGGAATCTCAATTACTCAAGGTGGAGAGGAAGAACCGTGTGGACAGGGAGTGACTTGAAATACTGAAAAGAAAAGGAGAAGTACAGGGATGAATCCTTCAGGAACCAAGAAAGATGGGACAAGGGACCAAACTAGAAGAGTCTTTGCCCTGCTAGGAACACCAAACCATTGGCAATTTCATGTACGTTGCGCTGGAAGCCAGCTAAGCCTGTAAGGGCTTCTGTTGAAATTCAGCATCAGGCCTACAACTCCAGGGAATGTGTCTAAAGAAAACCTTATCCAAAGCTTTCTGCATAATCAATCACTTAACTTCTCTATGCCTCAAGGTTCTCATCTATATGATAGGATTGATCCTAGAATCTACCTCATGAAATTGTGGGGGAAATCAAATATCATAATGAATGGGAAGTATTGAGCACCTAGTCAGCCTGGCATACTGTTCCCCAACCTTCCCAAATTTATCCACTAGGAATTGTAATAGAGCAGATTTGGGTTGCAGCCTGGGAGTCTATGTACTTTGCAAGCACAGTTAAGGAATTATTGTTTTCAGGGAAATCCAGAAAACAATGCTGTAGCGATAGTAATAGCTCGATAAAGAGTAGTTATTTTTATTACACTACCTTGATCATCGTTAACTTATCATCATCCTCACCACCACCACCACCAGGAATTGAAGATAATGTTAGGGGAAAGATTCAGCAACACTAACAGATTCTATAAGCCTCATTGAATCAGTCATCTTGACTTCGGTCTTGATAGGAAGTTATTTTCACTGTTTGTAGAACCAGCAGACAGGTAACCGACCCCAACTCACTCCCCATTTGAATCTCAAGGCGATGATTTCCATTTTACGCTTATTTAGGTGAGGAGGGATCTTAACTTAGAACAAGAACTTGGGCCTTGCTCAATAAATTCAGTGGCTATAAATCTATTTCATGATTCATTTCCATTTTTACCCTGGAGATGAACGAAAAGGAATCTATGCAGTGCTAATTACCACATTTTGACTGGGGCACCCCAAAGAAGGAAAGAATCATAGGGCCACTGCCTTAAAGAATCATAGGGCCACTGCCTTACTTAAATTTAAGTAAGAATCCCATTGTCCAATATTTTCACATAAGGGCTGTGCTCCTTTTAACTATTGAAACTACTGTGTATCCATTCCCAGACAACCAGGGCAATGCTTTTTATAAACTCCTATCTGTATCTGATTGCTTTAATGGTTCTCAAAACTCCTTGCGATCAGTTACACGTATTTTAATTATTTTCTCTTATATGTGATGTCGTTTTCTTGTTTTTTTTCCCCCAGTCCTTACACCTGACTCCTAGGCAGAAGACACCAAATCATGTTATCCACTGTGCTTACTCCAGTCTCTAGCATAGAATTTCTTTCTAGTATCAGTGAGAAGATTCAATTGTATCCAACTATAAGATGCCTTAATTTTGAGTGTACCTGTCCAAGCACCTGACTGATGCTTTTCTACTTCTTTACATATTTGTCATTAAAATAATAACACAGTAGATTGCTATTTTAGGGGATGCAGTGTTAAGATGGCATCTACTCCAAAGGGCCTTTAAATAATTGAATTTGCTTTATCTCAGGGATGCCATCTTTTAAGGGGAAAAAATAAATAAGGAACAAAAAGGAAGGAAAAAATGGCAAGGAAAAATAAAGTATTTTGAGTTGGTCCTCTGGCCCAAAATATTTATCTAGCTCTTCCAGAAGCTGGGCTGGTTTACGTAGAATGCTTTTTCTATCCCATATCTCTTGCCACCAAAGCACAACCTAAGCTCTCAAAACTTGCTATTCAAGTTAAGTAAAAATTATACTCTGTAGTGCCAAAGAAAAAGCCCCCAAAAGGAAGAGAATAACAGTGTCTTTTATTTAGGACAGGACAACTTCGTAACAAAGAGTTACGAAGCATGGCTAAGCATGGTTAAGGTTGATTTCTCACATCAAAGTACAACGTTAGTTGGTAGAAGAGGACTCTTCTCCACGCAGTCTTTCAGGGATCTATAATTCTAATGGCTCCTCCATCTTTTAGGGTTCTGGAGGCCACCAGTGAATGGTAGGAAAGACATATCATGAAACATTGCTTAGGTTGAGATGGTATAGATCACTTGGGACCACATTCAAGAATTCAGCCACAGGACTACCCTTTGCTGTAAGAGTGTCACCTCGCTACGTGTCCAGGAGAGAAAGAGAAGTGTCTTAGAGAACTCTAGCCAGTCTCTGTTACAGAGAGTAAGTGTATGTCCCCCAAACCTAGAGCGTAGCTGACCCAACCACTTACTCAAAATTGTCATAGAAAGTGTGGTGTCTGCGAAAGGAAAATGAAAGACAACGTTTGGCAGAAGACAGAGAAAATGAATTCCCACATATCCTGAACTTTCAGTCCTCACTAACGTGGCCGACCCCAGTATTCTGGGATCTGGATTATTAGGTCGATATTCTATTTTTTCAAAAGACTAATAGAATTAAGAGGTTTGGGGCATGAGGCAGATAAGTTCTTTCTTCAGCCAGCAGCCAGTGTTTGGTTTCCTGCAAAATCTGTGTTCTTAACCTAATTTCGCCCTAGTTGTAATTCGACTTCCCGTTGAGTACTCAGGCACAGTTCTAGAAGTGAGAAATGCTGTCTATGGTTTATATACCATCACAATAAAACTATGAGTTTTCAATGTACAATTTTTGGTTTTGTAATTTTCTTCCCTAGGGACTATGTCTTCAATTCAGATAATGCGTCTCCAGGTGTATGATATTGGTGACAGTTGATAGCCAACATCTACCTTTATTTTATGCCAGAAACTATTCTAGACATTTTACACTGTTACTTATTTAGTTCCTCTAACAACCTATGAAGTAGATCTTATTACTATTTTCTGCAGTTTACAGCTTTGGAAATTGAAACACAAGGTTAGGTAACTTATCTAAGGTCACATAGTCCTCACTGGGGCCAGAATTCCAACCAAAAAAAGAATAAGGTCTTAACCACTGCATTAAACAGCTTTGGTGCCAAAAGCTGAACATCCCCTAAGAGAATTTAAGTAAGAAACATAGATAACCATGATTTTGCACCCAATTATTGTTTTTTCTATCAAAAATAGAGCTTTTGAGTTTATTTAATCAGTGAAGCATAACACTAGTGTTACCATGGCATTACATTTTTAAAAGTTTAGACCAAGATAAACAAATCTAATTTTCTAGATACAAGTAATCACCTTTTCCACCAATCCTAACAAGAAATCTTAACCCTTTCCTTCTGTAGTTTAGACTGATTTAAAACAAGAACTTTCATTCCTTTTATTTCTTATTTACAGTGCTTTTCCATTCTTTCACTCCTTGGACTTTTACTTCATGAAACTTATAGCATTACATTTCTGCAAATCACAGAAAAGGATTTGCCTCCTTTATTTCTACTTCCTATCAATAATCTCTTAATTGTGGAGTGCCTGTGAAATTTTCCTTTCACGGGAAGAAAATAATCAGAGCACTTTCAAATGCCTTATGTATTCTCATTATTTTCCTTTCATTCAGAAGAATTTCCTCCACGGGTCATTTGTTTTACGTCATTATGTCTCTATGTCATTTGAGAGGTAAAGCTCCCGTGTTTCATATGTGTTATTTGCTGTTGCACTGGTGAGGACATGCAGTGTATTGTGGAAGGCAGAGGGCATCACTGTCCTTACTCCAGATCTTCTGGGGAAAACATTAAGTGTTTCAACCATTACTTATTATATTAGTTTAATGAATGTTTTTGATGTTCTTTATCAGACTGAGGAAGTTCTTTTCTGTTCCTAGCTTGCTGATTGTTAATATCACGAATGGATGTTGAATTTTGTTAAATGGCTTTTCTCTATCCATTGAAACGATCATATAATTTTCCTTCTCGAGACTGCTTTCGTGGTGGATTACATTGACTGATTTTCTAATATTGACTTATTCTTACATTTCCAAGATAAACTTCATATAGTTGCAGAAGTCTTTTTTTTTTTTTTACACATGGTTGAACAAATCCGCTTTTAAAAAAAATTCAGTATTTGTGCATTTGAGCAGTATTTATGCTCATGAGGGATATTAGTCAACAGTTTCTTTTTTCTTTCTTTCTTTCTTTCTTTCTTTTTTTTTTTTTTTTTTTTTTTTTCTGAGACAGGGTCTCACTCTGTTACCCAAGCTGGAGTGAATCACAGCTCACTGCAGCCTCAACCTCCCAGGCTCAAGTGATCCCCCTACCTCAGCCTCCTGTGTAGCTAGGACTACAAGCATGTACTACCATGCCCAGATAATTTTTGTAAGTTTTGCAGAGACAGAGTTTTACCACGTTGCCCAGGCTGGTCTCAAACTCCTGAGCTCAAGCGACTGTGCACCTCAGCCTCCCAAAGTGCTGGGATTACAGGCATGAGCCACCACACCTGGCCTAGGCTATGGATCCCCTTCCTCCCTCACTCCTTCCATGCCTCCCTCCCTCCCTCCCTCCCTCTCTCCCTTTTTCCCTTATTTTCCTCTCTTCTTTCCTCCCTTTCTTCCTTCTCCTCTTTCTTTCTTCTACCTGTCTGGTTTTAGAATCAAAGTAATGATGATCTCATAAATTGAGTTGGGAAGTGTTTTCTCTTCTACATTTTAGAAGAGATATTGTAGAATCGGTGTTCTTTTAAAATGCTTGATAAAATTGTTCATAAATCACCTGGTTCTGGAGAATTTTTTCAGATAGTTTTAAACCGCAAATTCAATTTTTCTAAGAGTTATAGGGCTATTTAAGTTGTCTAATACATTTCAAGTAAGTTTAGGTAATATGTGTTTTTCAAGGAATTGATCCCTTTTGCCTAACTTGGCAAAAATATGTGCATGTACTTATTCGCTGTATTCCCTGTATTCCCCTGTTATTATTAAATGCTAGTGGGGTCTGTGATGATAACCTCTTTCATTTCTGCTCCTGGAAATTTATTTTTTCCTCTTATCTTTGTCCTTGCTAAAAGTTTGTTGATTTCATTGATCTTTTTAAAAAACTAAATTTGGGTTTCTTTTCTATCACTATGTTATTTATTTTCTTATTCTTGATTTGAGTTTATTTTGCACTTTTTAAGATAGACGCTTAGATAACTTGTTTAAGGCATGTCTTTTCCAATATAAGCTTTTTTTTTTTTTTTTTTTTTTTTTTTGAGACGGAGTTTTGCTCTTGTTACCCAGGCTGGAGTGCAATGGCACGATCTCGGCTCACCACAACCTCTGCCTCCTGGGTTCAGGCAATTCTCCTGCCTCTGCCTCCTGATTAGCTGGGATTACAGGCACGTGCCACCATGACCAGCTAATTTTATGTATTTTTAGTAGAGACGGGGTTTCACCATGTTGACCAGGATGGTCTCGATCTCTTGACCTCGTGATCCACCTGCCTCGGCCTCCCAAAGTGCTGGGATTACAGGCGTGAGCCGCCGGGCCCAGCCCCAATATAAGCTTTTAATGTTATAAATTTGCCTCTAAACACTGCTTTAGTTGTAGCTCACAAAAGTTGTTTTATTTATTTTCATTTTTGTTTAATAGAAATTATTTTCTACTTTTTTTCTGTTTGACTCAGATTATTTAGAAGCATGTTATTTAATTTCCAAGCGTTTGGATATTTTTCTCTTATCCTTCCTGTTATCCTGTTCTTGATTTCTAGTTTATTTTTATTATGATTTAAAAAAATACTTTGTCTGATTTTAGATTTTATTTTTGTACATAATTCTAACTTTTTGTTAATGTTTCTTTTGTGACCAAGGTACAGTCTGCCGTGTTAACTGTTCTGTATTCTTCTGAAAAGAATGTATCTTCCACTGTTATAGGTAGAATGATTTTAATACCATTTAGATTTAGTTGCTTGATGATGCAGTTCAATTCTTCTATATCCTTGTTGGTTTTTTTAATGAATTCGGCATATTACTGAGAGAGGAGTGTTAAATTCTCTAAATATAACTGTGGATTTAAAAATTTTCTCCCTTCACTTTCATGAATTTTGCATGTTTTTTAAAACATTGTCAGTTGGTACACATCCATATTGGATTGTTACGTCTTCATGGTGAACTGACCCTTATATCATCATATAATGTCTCACTTTATCCCTTCTCACCTTATTCACTCTGAAATCTATGGCTGATAAGTTTTCTTTTGATCAGTGTTTCCATGGTATATCTTTTCTTTTTGTTGTTGTTTTAAGATCTGTTTTAATGTTTGGGTTATTTTTATTTTTATTTTCAATAGGTTTTGGGGGAACAGGTGATGTTTGGTTACATGGATAAGTTCTTTAGTGATGGTTTCTGAAATTTTGGTGCACCCATCACCTGATGTGTACACTGTACCCCATGTATAGTCTTTTATCCCTCACCCCCTCTCACCCTTTTGCCTGAGTCCCCAAAATCCATTGTATATCATTCTTAGGGCTCTGTCTCCTCATAGCTTAGCTACCACTTATGAGTGAGAACAGATGATGTTTGGTTTTCCATTCCTGAGTTACCTCACTTAGAATGATGGTCTCCAACTTCATCCAGGTTGCTAAGAATGCCATTATTTCATTTTTTTAATGGCTGAGTAGTATTCCATGGTATACATACACCACATTTTCTTTATCCACTTGATCGATGGGCATTTGGGCTTGTTCCATATTTTGGCAATTTCAAATTGTGCTGCTGTAAACATGCATTTGGAAGTATCTTTTCCATATAATGACTTCTTTTCCTCTGAGTAGATACCTAGTAGTGGGACTGCTGGATCAAACAGTAGATCTACTTGTAGTTCTTTAAGAAATCTAGGCACCGTTTTCCTTAGTGGATATACTAGTTTACATTCCCACCAACAGTGTAAAAGTGTTTTCTTTTCACCACAGCCACACCAACCTGTGTTATTTTTATATTTTTTGATTATGGCCACTCTTGCAGGAGTCAGATGGTATCACAATGTGGCTTTGATTTGCATTTTCCCTGACAATTAGTAATGTTGAACATTTTTCCATATGCATGTTGACCAATATGTGTCTTCTGAGAATTGTCTATTCATGTACTTAATCCACTTTTTGATGAAATAGTTTTTTTCTTGCTGATTGAGTTCTTTGTAGATTCTGGATATTAGTTCTTTGTTGGATGTATAGATTGCAAAGATTTTTTCCCGTTCTGTGTGTTGTCTGTTAACTCTTCCGATTACCTCTTTTGCTGTGCAGATGCTTTGTAATTAAGTCCCATCTATTTATCTTTGTTTTTGTTGCGTTTGCTTTTGGGTTCTTGGTCATGAAGTCTTTGCCTAAGCCAATGTTTAGAAGGGTTTTCCTGACATTATCTTCAATAATTTTTATGGTTTCTGATGTTAAAGTCCATGATATGTCTTTATGTTTATTAAGGCTTAATTTAATTATTACTTTGCAAATGAGTTTTGAAGACAGTGCATCACTGGATCATTCAAAAAATACATTTTGACAATTTCTGTCTTTAGTATGTTTAGATCATGTACATTTAGTGTAATTCTTTATATGTTTAAATTTAGGTCTATTATTGTATTATTCATTTTCTCTTTAGTCCCTTGTTTTTGTTCCCCTATTTTCTCTTTCCTATCTTCTTTTGTTTTTTTTTTTTTTTACATTACTTAGCATTCTACTTTATCTATTATATTTTTTACTCTATGTTACACATACGTTTCTTTCTTTCTGTGTGTGTTTGTGTGTGATTACTATATACTTACCTTTCTTCACTGTCCAGTTTTATAGTGGAATGTAAAATCTTTACTATTATGTAGGTCTTTTATGTTGTAACTGTCTTGTATATTACATCTATATACATTGAATACCCCATCAGACAATTTTGTCATTGTTTGCTTTTAGCCATTAAGATATTTTAAACTCAAGAGGAAAAATAATCTCTTTTATTTATCTAGTTATTCACCATTTCCTTTCCTCTTTTCTTAATCCTTGATATTTTGAAATTTCTTTCTAGTATCTCTTTTCTTCAGTTGCAATGACTTCATTTAGCAATTTGTTTAGAGCAGATCTCCTGACAACTTCATCTCAACTTTTCTTCACGTGAGAATGTTTTAGTTTCACTTTCATTTCCGAAGAAACTTTTTCTGGACTTAGACTTCTTAGGTGATAGTTCTTTTCTTTCAACACTTAGAATTTTCCACTACCATTTGGCCTACATAGTTTTTCTAAAGAGAAATATATATCCATCTGAATCTTTTAGTTAGAAGTTATATGCCATTCCCCTCTGGTTGCTTTCAAGGATTTGTTGTTGTTGTTGCTGTTGTTGTTGTTTGTTTTCAGAAACTTGAGATACCTCTATGTGCTCATTTCTTTAATTAATTCTGTTGAAGTTTCTCTACACTTATATCTATAAAGTAGATACTAAGAGACGATTAGACAATCTACAGATTTGAAAAGAATGTTTTAAAATCACATATCTGACAAAGAACTTGTGTCCCAACCACATTAAAAAACTCTCAAAATTCAGTAGTAAGAAAACATCCAACCCAAGAAAAACATGGGCAAAATTTTTGAATAGACACCTCACCAAAGTGAGCGCACAGAAAGGAAATATAAGCCCATGAAAAGATACTCAACATCATTTGCTGTTAGGAAAATTCCCACTTGAAACCAGAGCATTCGGATTTAGATGCTTTACCACATTAGAATTTCACTTACAGAAGAAATCATTATTATCAACAAATATTGAAATATTGAACATGTACCATCAGAAAAGCTGTTAACTGAAAGTAGAAACACAAATTCAAAGTTGGTTAGTCAAAGAGGGAAAGAGAGGCTAGTGCTGGCAGCTACTTTTACTCTGGAGAATAAAGCTCAGAAGGTCTGATCCAGATCTGAAAATACATGAAAAATCAGGATTTAGCATCTAAGCAACAGTGCTAGTACTAGCTGAAGAGTTCTTCTAACAAAAATCAATTTGATTTTAAAATTATATCACCTTCTGAAACCAAGTTCTCAGCAGATGACTTCCAGGATCTCACAGGATAGGTGACTTGAGCTACACATACATAGGAGCAAATAGATGTAGATATCTGAGAAATGGAGACCCGTATAAATTCTGACACACCTATTGCATGGCTAAGAATCCAGGTATAGAAAGTTGGAAAAAAGAAAAAGTAGATGCAAGAGAGCTTGTGATTTGTAAAGACATTCTTGGATACGGTCTCCATTTTCTCACCTATCATCCTCAAGAAAGTTAGAAGTTTTGTACCTGTATAAACCTCCCAAAGTAGGGATCTGGATTGCTACGTTTTGTTTTTGTGGGTTTTTTTTTGTTTTTGTTTTGACAGAGTCTCGCTCTATCACCCAGGCTTGAGTGCAGTGGCGCAATTTTGGCTCACTGCAACCTCCGCCTCCCAGGTTCAAGCAATTCTCCTGCCTCAGCTTCCTGAGTTGCTGGGACCACAGGTTCACGCACCATGCCTGGTTAATTTTTGTATTTTTAGTAGAGACGGAATTTCACCATATTGGTCAGGCTGGTCTCAAACTCCTGACCTTGTGATATGCCCACGTCAGCCTCCCAGAGTGCTGGGATTACCGACATGAACCACCACGCCCTGCCTGGATTGCTATGATTTTATACAATGCTATGTTGTATGTGATCTTTCAATAGTGTAGTAGTTAAGAGTGAATTCTCAGGAAACAGGTAGCCTGGAATGGAATACCAACTCTATCACTTTCCAGTAATGTGACCTTGACTTTTCTTGTGCAAATACTTGACTTTTCTTCAGTTTCCTTACCTGTAGAATGGCTGTAATAATACTTACTGCATGGTTTAATAGTTATAAAGCATTTGGAATAATTCTTAGTAGGTACTGGTGCAATAAATTACATCATCATTGTCATCCTCATGTCACCACAGGACAACCGTGCTTATATATTTCCAATAGAGACTTTTATGTTGCCCTTAGCTGTGATTAATAGCTACACAGAAACATGTCAGCTGAGTGGGAGGCAGAAATCAACCTACAGAAATTGTTCCTCTGCCTTGTAATTTCTGGGAAGAGAGAAAGAAAAATGCTTCACTTACTTAATTGTAGGATACCCTAAAAACCTTCCTACCAGGAAAAATGAAAGCCTTCCTTCTTCTATCTATCTTTTTTCAGTGTGCATGAAATTGATTCTATATGCTTATTAAATCTGAAAGAGAAATTTCATGATACAAGTACTCCCTGCAATTGAATTTTTTCTTAGAGAACTCATATTGACTATAATTCATCTGGAAAGTGGCCACATCGTTTGATGAAAACCCCTGTATGTGCTGTCTGTGTGTGCAGGCTGCTGAAGTATGTTTCTGCACATGCCTCACATGAGACTCTCTGTTTCTTTTTGTTTTGTTTTTTTATACTTTAAGTTCTGAGGTACATGTGCAGATCGTGCAAGATTGTTATACAGGTATACACATGCCATGGTGGTTTGCTGCATGGATTCCCCCGTCACCTACATTAGGTATTTCTCTTAATGTTCTCCCTTCCAAGAAAATGTGGCACATATACACCATGGAATACTATGCTGCCATAAAAAGGATGAGTTCATGTCCTTTGCAGGGGCGTGGATGAAGCTGGAAACCATCATTCTCAGCAAGCTGACACAAGAACAGAAAACCAAACACCACATGTTCTCTGTTTCTTTTTTAAGACAATTAAAATATTTGTAATACACATATTAGAGACACGTGCTGTAGCTTTGGATCTTGAGCTGTGTGGGGTGTGGGAGAATGAAAGCACATCAGAGGGAAATTGTGTGTCGGGGAGAGCCCAGTCTTATTTAAGACATGGACGTGTGAAAAATTTTTATTTTTATTTTTGAGTTGGAGTCTTGTTCTGTTGCCCATTCTGCAGTGAAATGGCACAATCTTGGCTCACCACAACCTCCGCCTCCCGGGTTCACGCGATTCTCCTACCTCAGCCTCCTGAGTAGCTGGAATGACAGGCATATGCCACCACGCATGGCTAATTTTTGTATTTTTAGTAGGGATGAAGTTTTGCTATGTTGGCAAGGCTGGTCTCGAACTCCTGACCTCAGGTGATCCACCCTCATCAGCCTCCCAAAGTGCTAGGATTACAGGCATGAGCCACAGTGCCTGGGTGAAAAATATATTGTTTTTCCAAGATGGAGTCTTGCTCTGTCACCCTGGCTGGGGTGCAGTGACCAGTCTTGGCTCACTGCAACCTCCACCTCCTGGGTTCAAGCGATTCTCCTGCCTCAGCCTCCTGAGCAGCTGGGATTACAGGCACGCGCCACCACACCCAGCTAATTTTTACATTTTTAGTAGAGACAGGGTTTCAACATGTTGGTCAGACTGGTCTCGAACTCCTGACTTCATGATCCTCCCACCTCGGCCTCCCAAAGTGTTGAGATTACAGGCATGAGCCATCATCCCCAGCTGTGTGAAAATATTTACTGAAGAGTGTGATGATGGGGAGGAGCTTGGTAGTCAGGAAAAGTATTGTTTTGTGTTTTTTATTCCCAAATGGTAGAGTGCAAAGGTTCTGGGGAGAGAGAGATGGGAGTTTGACTCAGGAGGGAGGAAGCACAGAGCATGTGAAAAGAATCGTACAGGTGACCAGGGGGTGTGATGGGCGTGGCTGGACTTAAGAGCCTGAGGGTTCCCCTGGATGATAGGACATTCAGACTAGGGTTCAGCTGTGGCCCTGGCATGGGGCAAGAGGGCCTCTGCTTACACGAGACAGATGGATCTAAGGATGGGGTAGAAAATGCTTTTCTCTTACACCCAGGGATACAGACAAAAGTGGACGTGAAGATATCTGATGTTCAATATACGAGTAAAGCAGGACGGAAGTCGAGAGTGGGATCTCTTGCTGCTCCTTTGCAGTGTCTGGCCTGGGCTGTGGCCCACGTTTACTTGAAACTGTGTCTTGGTCTCCTGGCAGCTCTCTCCATCTGTCCTTGCTCCCTCCCTCTCACTACCCCCAGAGGGATCGTTCTTCTGTGTGAGTCAGATCACATTACGAAACCCCTCCACCCGTCCTGGGTCCCTTGGGGCAGTGGCTCTTCTGTCATTCATGGGTGCCGAATCAATTTCTATGTTCCATTCCTCCTCGGGTGGCAGGTTTTCATATTTTTTCTTTTCTGCACAGGTTCTGTACATTTGGACCCTGAATCTGTAAGAACAAGTCGAACAAGGCTTTCAGCTTCTTAGAGGGGCTCTTGTTTTTTCCATCCAAGGCATCACATGGAAGGCGAGCCCTCTCTTCACTTTGCTGGGCCAGTGAGCCACAGCCTTTACCTGGCAGGGCTCTGCTAGAGACTCCACACTTTATGGAGGGGTCTAGTTAGAGCTCCCTTGCCTTGGCAGTGAACAGAGCTGTGCCTTCTTTCCCCATCTGGTACTAGGATCCCAGTCCCCAGCCCCTAAGCTCTGCATTCGGACCTGGGATTTCCAGTTACTCTTACCACTTAGATATTAAATTTCTTTGGTCATCTAGTGATTTCCTGTATTTCTTATGAGTTCTTTGAAGCATTCAAATGTTTTTTATATTCTATGCATTATTTCTAATGCTTCTATTCAAGGAAGAGCATTCATATCAGTAAGTCACCGCAAGTTCCACGGTTCCCAGGCAGATGTTTCAGGATTGCGTTTCTGGCACTTCACTCCCTGGTTTCTGTGTCTGTCTCGCTTCAGAAGTTACTCTGAGGTTGACAGCGTGGCTTATCTGGCTTTATATCCTGGTGCCGAATACACCACATGGAAGGTGCTAATTAAATCATGGAATGAGTGGGAGAGGGGGAGAGGGATCGTTTAACATGTGTTCGGCTCAAAGCGGAACTTTGTCGTTGCTGTTGTTGATTTTTTTGAGCCACACTACTGAAAGCTATTACTGTTTGTTTAATATGAGATAGCGTCAGATTAGTGAACATGGTTTTGAGAAATATACAACTAATACCCGATCATAGTACTTACTAAGTGTAACAGCTTAAAGAACTGCAGAGAGCCAAACGTAAATCCTCTAAGAATCCCACTGTTTTAAATGTGTGTTTGCAACTGAAGTCAGCCACACCTCCTTGGGCTGATCTTAAAATAATTTTTTACTCAAAAAGTCACAGTATCCTGGCGCTTAACAATAACATAAGAGAGCCCCAGCCCAGGGTGACTGTTTGTTTTGATAGGAACAGCAACAACTCTTTTTTTAATGAACACAAAGCTCTCGATAGGTTTGGGGTTTTTATTCAGCCGTTTTCGGAAACTCTCAAAGCTCATCTTATGAAATTTTAGCAAGATCTGACCCTCCCCCTCCCTAGCCTGGATGCCTCCCTTCGATTGCTGTTCACTAGCTCTGAGATCAGACAGACAGACAGACAGACAGACAGATGGGCCTCGCTGACCAGGGAGCTTCGATTTCCTTTCATTTGCTTTGGATCCCTGCAGCAGAAGTGTTCTGGCCCAGAGCCCTCTCTGAGTACCAGAAATGACGCACAACTCTCAAAGGCATGGCCCTTGGCTGCCAGGACTTGAATTCAGAGGAGTTAACACCAGCTGAGGCACAGCAGTGCCTGCAGACCCTTCCTCTGTCCGTGGAAATGTGGCAAACATTTAATCCCTGCTCCCGATGCAAGAAGGAATAGGCAGGGGAGGGAAGGTGGAAGAGCAGGTGTCTGAAACCCCCAGTGGACCTGTACGGGCATGCCAGGTTGACACAAGGCCGTGACCTCCACATTCAGTCCTTTCTGGGCAACCCTGAAATGCTTTTCACCGGAGACACCTAGCATGTCAGCTGAGCAGCCAGCGAAGAAAAGCCAGTGCTGTCTCTGGCAGGGAACTTGAAAAGGTACAAACTAAACCATCTCCTGTTGTCCAGCTGGATCAGATACACCTGTGGAGATTTCTCTGTATGCCAGAGCCTGGTCTCTCCACAAAACCGGAAAGCAGAGAGAAAAGCAGAGAAAATGAGTGCGTTCTTGTCTGGTAGATGTCCATACCTGCGATGGCTGATGAGAAATATACAAGGTGTGATGAAATAGCTCTTCCCTTCTGTGTATCATGTGGGCTAAGCACAAATGCCTAAAATGCAATTCTTAAGAGTTAAGTAGGGGATTCAGCCGGAGTCTCTATGGAAGGTGGAGTCCCCCCAGCTGCCACTTCAAGCCCCTCCATGAAGTGATTCATCCTGGAGCAGTAGATAAGCGTCTTCTGCTTTCTGCCTCAGGTCAACCAGGAATGCTGGTGGGGAGAGCTCACGGCAGGAACCAGATCTCTGGCTAAACAGGAAGCACTGATTTCCTCATTTGATGTTTGTGAATCAGACACCTATACTGGGCTAGGTACCTCCCTGGGCTCCGGAGAGGAGCTATAAGTGAGGGGTGCTGCTCAGGTAGCCCTGGGTGTCTCTGTCCATTCCCCTTAGCAGTTGGGGCTTAGACTGCCAGGCTCATTTGCACACGAACTATTGCTCTTTCCTCTGGTGCGTAGCACAGCCATGTGTGGTGAAGAGCTCTCTCAGTAGCAGCAGGGCAGGCATGCTACCCATCTATAGGGCTGACTCAGCAACAGGGCTCCCTCTGACCCAGCAGCCTCACTTCCAGATCCTCTGAGGGGCCCTGTGGTTGCTTGTCTAATTGACGAAGGACCACTAACCAGAGGTGACCTCACTCCAGAAGCAAAACAGAAATTCACTTGCGCTGAGTCCATTCAAATATTGAAACACATGCAAACGCAAAAGTAAATGAGACTACATAGGAGGCACTCTCCAAGTACAATTAAGCTAAAAGCTGGAGATTAGATTCTAATTCAGGCTCCACTGATTAAATGTTAGAATACAAGTCACAACACTTCACTGGTCTCAGTTTCCTCATCTGTGAAATGGGGGTAGGGAGAGGAGATGGAGGAAATAATTTCTGCCTAGAGTTGCCAAATAAAATACGGGACACCGTGTATTTGAATTTAAACTTGCATTTTAGATAAATTCGAATAATTGTTTTTTGAGACCAAGTCTTGCTCTTGTCACCCAGGCTGGAGTGCAGTGGCATGATCTCGGCTCACTGCAACCTTCGCCTCCCGGGTTCAGTCAGTTCTCCTGCCTCAGCCTCTGAGTAGCTGGAATTACAGGCGCCTGCCACCATGCCCAGCTAATTTTTGTACTTTTAGTAGAGACAGGGTTTCGTCATGTTGGTCAGGCTGGTCTCGAACTCCTGACCTCAGGTGATCCACCTGCCTCGGCCTCCCAAAGTGCTAGGATTACAGGCGTGAGCCACCGTGCCTGGATGAATAATTTTATGCCTCATGCTATATTTGTCCCCTGCAGTATTTTTACTTGTGAAATCTGGTGGCCCTGTGCTGTCAACATTCATCCGCCACAGGGTAGACAGTGTGGGAGTCATCTTTGTAAACTGTGATGTAACATTGTCTGGGACTCTGGGCGAGTCTCCTCCACTTGCTTCCCAGCTCTTGGAGGCAAGGCTGTGTATTACCACGTTGGAACTCCATAGCTTCCATATATGGCAAGTGAACTAGGTATCATGATTCAGTGATATTTAGGTATCC